>NC_079312.1:91512986-94389236 GCF_029931775.1 Euleptes europaea | reverse complement strand
ATAAATAAATAATAATAATGACAGGGAAGTAGAAGGTCATCAGATGGGTACTGTTAGAATAAAGAGGTGAAAATCTGATTTTTGGTGTTAAAATGTACAAGCAAGATGAGTGCAGCCTGAATTAAGAATTCAGATGTCTTTTTATGGTTCTGATTTGCTCTAGCCTAAGGGCTGAGCTGTGTGTGTGTGTTAAGTGCTGTCAAGTCGCTTCCAACTCATGGCGACCCTATGAATGAAAGTCCTCCAAAATGTCCTATCTTTGACAGCCTTGCTCAGATCTTGCAAATTGAGGGCTGTGGCTTCCTTTATTGAGTCAGTCTATCTCTTGTTGGGTCTTCCTCTTTTCCTGCTGCCCTCAACTTTTCCTAACATGACTGTCTTTTCCAGTGACTCTTGTCGTCTCATGATGTGACCAAAATACGATAGCCTCAGTTTAGTCATTTTAGCTTCTAGGGTCAGTTCAGGCTTGACTTGATCTATAACCCACTGATTTGCTTTTTTGGCAGTCCACAGTATTTGTAACACTCTCCTCCAATCAAAGGAATCTATTTTCTTCCTATCTGCTTTCTTCACTGTCCAGCTTTCACACCCATATAGTAATAGGGAATACGATGGCATGAATTAATCTAGTCTTGGTGGCCAGTGACACATCCATACACTTCAAAATCTTTTCTAGCTCCTTCATGGTTGCCCTTCCCAGTCTCAATCTCCTTCTGATTTCTTGGCTGCAGTCTCCCTTTTGGTTGATGGTGGAGCCAAGGAATAGAAAGTCTTGAACAATTTCAATTTCCTCACTGTCATCCTTAAAGTTGTGTAATTCTCCTGTAGTCATTACTTTTGTTTTCTTGATGTTCAGCTGTAGTCCTGCTTTGGCACTTTCTCTTTTAACTTTCAGCAGTAATAGTTTCAAATCTTTACTATTTTCTGCCAATAATGTAGTGTCATCGGCATTTCTCAAATTATTAATGTTCCTCCCTCCAATTTTCACTCCACCTTCATCTAAATCTAATCCGTCTTTCCTAATTATATGTTCTGCATATAGATTGAAGAGATAGGGAGATAAAATACATCCTTGTCTGACACCTTTGCCAATTGGAAACCATTCTGTTTCCCCATATTCTGTTTTAACTGTGGCCTCTTGAACTATTAAGCCAAGCACCAACAAAGGATTTGAGGATCCAGCTGCCAAAATGTAGGCTATGAATAGATTCTGGCAAGCTCAGTGAGGGGGTTCTGGGGGTTCAAGCACTACAAGCCCCCAAGAAAATTTTGAAATTTGACCAATTACAGGGACATTTTGAGGCTATATGAAAGGGGTATTAGAACATATTCTAAAGTCAATATTAACTACTTCAACCCATTGGTTTATTATTCTATCACTAAAAAACTCCATTGATTTTGTTGAGAAATTCACTCATTTAAAAAAAGTTGCTTCAGGGGGTCCCTCCAGGATTAGGGGCCCTGAAGCTTAAGCTTCATTAGTTTCACAGTAGATTTGCCTCTACCACTGATTGGTTATAACTTACACTTTGTGTATTTATTTGGAAAATAAAGTAATCACTATGACTTTAACTCTATGTTACACAACAGATGAAACATGTACAGTTTTTCAAAATTTTCTTTTCTTCCTTTATGCTTCCACCACCCCCTTATTTTTATTCAATGCCCCCCAATTGCACCCAAGGCTACTACCACCCCCCTGGATCGTTTCAGCGCCCCCAGGGGGCATTATTGCCCACTTTGGGAAACACTGATGTAGAGGAACATTCAGTCCAACAATTATGTCCACAGACCCTCCAAAGGAGCACCATCTTTCATTTTCTTTGGAAGAACAGTAGAGTGGTATCATTTCAGACTACTGGGGCTACCACCAAAAAGACTCCAGATCTTGCCAGGGATCACTGAGTGGAAGGTACAGTCATCAACAGTTGCCAAGAAAACCTAGATGAATAAGTGGGGGTATATAGGAAGAGGAGATCCTTTAACTAGTTACATTTTTCAAGTTTAAAATTCCATATGGAAATTTAATTTTAACAATGCATATTTCATTTTCTATCATACCATGAAGCTGTTTGCATACTAAAAAAAGGGACTGTAAGGCCAGTGGTCTCACCCATGCTCTGGATCACATAAATACTTATTCCAGTTGATCGCAGCTGCACAAGGCCTACACAAATTGCAGTGACCATCCAGACATGTATAATCAGCATGTACTAACTTGTTCAAACTGACTCAATCATATGCCTGTTTCTCCAGAACAAGACATTTTGAGTTCAGTTAAACTTACTTCATGGCAAGTGTTTTAGAACGTCAGTCTTAAATATATAATAGTGCATCAGACCTTTTGAACTATAGGACATTTCTACTGACTGGAGGGAGGAGAGAGAGAATAAATTCATGTGCCTAGTTCAGAGAAAACACCAGAGCAGCCGGATGCTGTGGATGAATCACATTTACTTCTGGTATTTAGGTTAAGGTAAAGGGAGTGAATCTTCAGCATTGTTAAAACTTCATTTGCATGACTCTGTGACACTCCATTAATTAACAGCAGAGAATGTAGCTGGGGAGATAGTTAACTGTCTAGGCTCCAATTTTATCTAAACCCAGCAATTCAGAGAATCTCTTTAACGCTTCAGAATGTAGGTATTTGAATCTTCCCAGCCATCTCCCCCTCCCCGTCTGATTATCCTTCCTTGCCTTGTGAAATAATTCTACAACAAACAACTATGATGTTACAAATAATGGCACATGCTGGCTTCCAGGCTAGAAAATAAAGTGGGGTGCAAGAGAAGCCAAAATGCTGTTTACAGCTGATGACAAACAGGAGAGACAGATGCCGACTCTCATTTAACAATTTGGAACTTCATTACCTCACAAAGATACAGAACTCATTCCCCATGCTTTCTTAGGAAAGAAACTAATATGTGACACATACTGCTTTGTGGTTCAATTAACTAGAGTCTATCTGGCAGGTAGAAGCATCTGGCATGCAAGTGTTTGTTTTTGCATTTGCCAGGACTCAAAATATACTCCTGGTGATAATGGAAATAGCCTTGTTGATAAAAATCATTTTATCTTGGTGGCTTGGTTGTTTTCAGGTTTTCGGACCATGTGGATGTCACTCTTGGCTTTTAGCCACCTGTGTGAAGCAGTGCTCCTACAAGATTCAGCCTGATTTTAACCACAGCCAGGTGGTTTCTTGGTCACTGGTGGGAGAAAAAAATCGAATACACTGAAGAATCCACCAACAATGTGTAAGGAAATGAATTGGGGGGGGGGGGCATAGAGCAGCAGTTGGAGCCAAATTCCATTTATATGCAAGTTGCAGTAAAATCCAACAACATGATATTTCTCTTGCAAAATTCTCTTTCAGGAGCCTTCAGTGTTTTTTTTTTCTGTTCCAAATACTGCATTCCAAACACTACTCCATATTTTCCAAATGTTTCTAACATGCATATCCTCTACCTCAAAATACACATTTGCTAACAGCCCAGTCCTGGGGGTGGGGGTAGTTAGTTGATGGCCGGGGATGCCTTCTGAGAGGCTTCCCGGGCTGTAAATAAAAATGTAAAATGGACTAACCCTCCCCCCCCCATGACACTCTCCCATTGAGTTTCATGGGGTTACGCCAGCTATTTTGCAGGCATAATTCGCCACCTGCAAAATGGCGCATTCCTGGGGTAAAAGGTCTTTAGAAGTTGCCTAAAGGCAACTCTAGGAATGCCCTGGGAATGCCCCCACCGGACACCTGAATGAGCACTCGTGCCAGAAAAATGCTACCAGGGACGCAGTGCCAGCACGTGAGGCTTGAGCTGCTGCGTTGCTCCCCAGAGCCGGCATAAGTCACTCTGCACCAGCGTTCATGCCACTTTGGATGGCACAAGTGGCACAGAAGCTGGCGCTGAGGTCATGCCAGCCCCTAAGTGGCTCCACTCCCCCTCAGGATTGCATGGTAAAAAAGGCAGAATCAGGATATTTTCTGTTTAGAATCTTTCTGCTGACTATTTATTTGCTTCATGTATTAAATTCACCTGTCTTTTTGCTAAGGCTACACCTGTTCAAAATAGATATTTTGTAGTATACACTAAGATAAGAGAAATCAGTCTTTATAAAGTATTACAGAGAAACTTGCCATGATTCAGAAGTAGAAAACCAGCAGCCACTGGCTGGCATTCATTTTGACAGCTTGGCATTCAATGAAAATGAAATTTGAGATCAGCTATTATTCAAACAAACCGAACATCAATCACATTTTAGTCAACCCAGTTTTTAGAACCTGGCCTTTGTCAAATGCATCTGTAAGGTCCTTAAAATATAGCCAGGGCACATATTTTAAATGTGCCATTAACTGTTAAGCCAAGTACAAAACGTGATCCAAAAATCTGGCCCAAATTCATTAGTGCTAATTTTGGAAGCTTACAGAATTATTATATATATATATGAAATAGTCTGATATATCTCTATGAATGAAAAGCAAGCACCAGAAATTCATAGATACTGTACTCTGAAGGTAGAAACAGAAGCTTACTGTAATTATCGTATGGCTATCATTTTAACATTATGCTGAAGGCAGCTATCACTGCATTAAAAAAACAACCTTTGTGCTATGTGGAGCAAGAAGTCCTAAAAAAGCCATGTGTAAAGAACAAAAACATGCACATAGACACACTTTTTCAAAATAGGTATGAAAAGGTCTGGAGAAATATTTACAATATGGCACCCACACAACAGGATTAAAAATAAGTTTTTATTATCTAAAAATTCCAAACTATCAAATTCCTGCACGCATATTTTTCAGTATCAGCACTGCCAAGATTCCCCTACCCAGAGGCTATCAGCAACCTAACTTGTGTCATTTCATCTTTGTTGGTAAAGGCTCACAAACCTGACTTTTCAGAATGAGAAGGGATTGCAGCTGCCCAAACTTCTTTGTGTCTTAATACATTTACTTTACGAGTTTAACTTGGAAAGATAGATTCAGGTCTGTTGGTACATTACACATATTGAGTCTGCTGTCTCTAGGTTAACAACAGCTGAAGGGCAACTAATCTATTCCTGGTATCAACATACATTTATTCTGGGCAGAACTACACAGATGAGGATATGTATGATTCTGAGAAAAGATTCAGAAGACTCCATAGTTCCCAAACCATTTGCTGCTGATGTTTGCATCCTAATACCGCTAACAATTCTAGCAGACCCACCCCAGTACATTTTCTTGAAGAACCAGAACATTAACTTAATACTGTGAACTAAATGTTAATATCAGAAAACCTAGATGGCAATGTCAGGTTTGTCCAATCAGACCTGTTATGCTAAGTGTATTTCTAAGCAAAGGATGCCATCACATGGCCACAGTCTTAATCCCATGCACGTAGTTGCATGGGAGTAAGTAAGGGTTCCAGGCAATGATTGTACCTGATACAGCTACCTTGGTGAAGCTAAGCTGGACTGTGATGGCCAGCACCTAGATGGAAGACTCCATCTAGGGAACCCCATATAGACAATCTTGAATTCCATGATAGACGCAAGTCAGGGGGAAATCAATCCAATTGAATTCAGTGGCAATTACTTCTGAGTAAGGATACATAAATTCAGGATGCTTGTTAATTATAATGGAAATCACAGCTTAATTTGCAGAAATAAATTGTTTAAATAAAATTACGTTTTAGTTCTTTTATATTTTTAAAAAATAATAAAGTAATCCAGACTACATTCTCCAAACTGAGTCATCCTTCCCAGGAGAGCCAAATCAGCATGGTCTCCACAGGAAAAAGGTGGAAGGTCAGGACTTATTTCTCTTTTATGGTTTAATGCTACTATTTTTAATAATTGCCTGATTCAACAGAAATCCGACAGGTCAAAAATTCCAATTTGTACTCAAAAAGCTTCTCCTGCTAAATTTCAGCCAATCACACAACTGTTATATACAGAATCCTAGCCAACAAAGTAGCAGTGGCAAAACTAAAGCAACTTTTATGTAATATTTTAACAATATAGCTTCAGAGGGTAGCCATGTTGGTCTACGGTAGACCAGCGAGATTCGAGTCCAGTAACACCCAAGACAAACAAATTTTTCAGGGCATAAGCTTCCAAAGATCAAATTTCCCTTTGTTATCTGATGAAGGAAAGTTTTACTCTTGAATGTTTATATCCCACAAATCTTGTGGGTCTCTAAGGTGCTACTAGACTTGAATCTAGCTTAGCAATATACATTTTCAATCATTTTCAAAACAGACGAACTGAAAGATAAATAGCAATGTTGAATATCTTAAAAATATCACTCAAATTAAAATTCAGTGGAGAAAAGAATGTGTCATGGGTCAGCCTGCTGAAGCTTCTGCCAGAGATCAGTCTGGTGAGGCTTCCTCAGGAGTAGAAGAGCTGGAAACTGTTGCCAGTGACAGGGAGGAACCACTGCAGGCAGAGAAGGCACAGGCAGATGACTGTGACCCATGCCTACAACTACCCAGGGCAGAGGACTCACCTGGACCCAGCAGCAGTCCCCCACCACTGCTACAGCAGCGACGCCAAAAGGGTAGAACCCTCCTCCAGCGTAGGAGAAGTGCGAGATTGCAAGCTCTTCAGAGAACTATGCCAGCTGACAGCAATGAGGAGGATGAGTCCCCTCCAGCAAGGACTGCTGAGTCAGAGGAATCGGCAACAGCTGGATCCTCTTAGCCTATTTACACAAACCTTAGCAGCCAGGCTGATGTGGGAACAACTTGTGTTTTCATTCTGTATTACCTGTGAGTTACCTGCTTGGACCCATGTGTGTATCTTGGACTGGACTTTGACTATTCTTTGGCACTCTGTTTACCTGTTTCTGACCCTTGGCTTACTATGAACTTGGACTGGATTGTGACTCCACTCTTGGATTACATTTTGGCTATTTGTACCTGGACTCTCTTGATACCTCGGCTTTGAACTCAGACTGCTGTTGACTATGCTCCTCTGCTTCTGGCCCTAGGAACTGACAGAATGGCTACATGCACAAACTAAAACAAACACTAAAATAACATACAGGTATGGTTGCCATACCCCCACCAGGGGCAGGAGTTCCCCTGCTTTGGGCCCCCTCCCCCCAGCACTATTCAGTCATCCGGCGAGGGTCTTACCAAAAGGAAACTGAGGCCTAGCTCCCCTGTTGTCAGCAACATGTTGACATCGCTTTTGGCACTTACCGGAAGTGACATAATCACATCACTGACATAGGGATACTCTGGTATTTGGGCAAAAATTATATGATAAAAAATGGCTTCTATCATATCCCCATGGCATCCCCATGTCATCAGCAACATGATGACATCGCTTCTGGTGAGTGCAGGAAGTGACATTGACACATTGCTGATGATGATCTAAGTTCACTGCTGGTAAGTGTCACCCCACCCCCTCCCCCACTGGTTGACGGGGGGTACCTGGAAACCCTACCTGCAGGTGGAAAATAACTGAGGGAAGTGACTTTTTGCAGGAAAATGAACCATTCAGAATGGATCAAGCAACCTTCTTTCCTTCCAATGATTTCAGCCTGTAAATCACAACTTCAGCAGCTCCGTTCTGGGGAAAATCCAAAATGTTGTTTAACTACCTACAAGATGTTTTTGTGCCCAGAATCAGCCCAATGAATCAAAAGCACTTACTGTGCAATCCTAAGAACACTTTCCTGAATCCCCATTAAACAGATCTTAATAAGATTGCCAATTCATTTTCTGAGGATGGCTCTAGGCTTACCAGGTCCCTCCTGTCCTTCGGCGGGAGGTTTTTAGGGTGGAGGTGAGGTGGGATTGTGCACACGGCTGCGCCGATGCAATTACTTCACTTTTGGTTTACAACCGGAAGTGCTGCATCAAGAGGCCTTTTCAAACTGGGAGTTTGAGTGCAAAAGGCCTCTTGCGATGCAGCACTTCTGGTTGTAAAACGGATCACAATGGGGCATTTACCACTCAAACTCCCAGTTTGAGTGGTAAATGCCCCGTTGCGATGCAGCTCTTCTAGTTGTAAACCAGAAGGGACGTATCACTGCAGGCAGGCGCGCGTGCACGCATTGCCCACCGACCCTCAGCTGCTTGGCAGGCAGCCAGGTGGATTGGTGGGGGTTTGCCCGCCACCACCTGGCACTTGGCAACCCTAAATGGCTCTGTTAAAGCAGCTTTTGGAATCCATTTTCTCCAGCATTCCAGGTGTATAAGTAAGGCCACCGGACGTGAATTTCCACAGTGGTAATCCTGGATTGATAACTGTGAACAACTGCTTGGTATAATTAGACAAAGCTAAAGTAACCAATGATCTGATTCAGTGCAGGGCAATTTCACATGTTCATAAGTTCATCATTTCTAAAATAAACAAACATGCCAATGTAATGGCAACCCCAAATTATCTGTTCTTCTTTCCCATAAATTATAGGCCATTTAATTTCTTATTTAGTAGTTAATACTGATGGATTCTAAGCTCATAACAGCTTTTACAATGTGTTGATTTTCTCAGAGCTTTTTATTTTAAAAGTTTTAAACAACAAAAGACAATAACCTGGAACTAAATCAGAAATTCTGTACAGAAAAAAGCCTTATTAGATTATCCCTGGCCTAGCAATCAGGCACACAGAGAAATAAAAGGGCTTACATGACACATTTTTATAATGACTTATTGCTCAGTTATCTGAAAAATAGTTCTGAGTTATAATTAGCCAGGCATTTCACTGCTTTAAGAGGCAAAGATTTCTATCAGCAATACACCTGAACATTTGCATTTTAATGGGCCAACGATGTATATCAGCAATAGCACTGACTAATGCTCTCTTATCACTAGCAATAATGCAAAAATATAGCTGAGGAGGGTAACCTATCCTCCCTGCGCCAGGGCTGATCAATAAAGGACAAACACTGGGCAAAACAAGGCAGACCTAAATGTCATTGTATTGACATGTTTACAAATAACTTTACAATGCTTTTGCTGCAGGTTAAGGCCAAAACGTATTGATGATCTGAATGTGCAAAAGGTTCCATTAATTGAAGTAGATTAGGGGCTCACTTCTTCCTGTGCACTTACCCAGCAAGAAAGGGAGAAGTGCATATCAGGAGCATGTGGACCTACTCACGTTGCATTTTTAGGGTTGCCAACCTCCAAGTACTAGCAGGAGATGTCCTGCTATCACAACTGATGTCCAGCTGATAGAGATCAGTTCACCTGGAGAAAATGGCATTGAAGTCCCTCCCCAAACCCTGCCCTCCTCAAGCTCCACCCCTGAAACCTCCCGCTTGTGGTGGAGAGGGACCTGCCAACCCTATTTCCCCCCGCCCCAGATTCACCCTGCACTTCCCTCACCATGGAGTGGCTGGCAGGGTGCATGCAAGAATTGCAGCTCACTGGCTATGGTACATTGGTGCAGAACGCAGCCATACCTGCACCAAGTGAGGAGAGGAAGGGAACAGCTGCCTTCCCCCCTCCCAGCCTGGGCTAGAATTGTGGGAAGAATGGGAATCAGAGTGCTGCCTTGAAAGTGACTGTCAGTCTTTGGAGCCTACAGAGGCATGACAGGGGAATGGCTTTTCCTGACTCCACCTACTTTCTGAGGTTGCTTGGCTAGCACCAGGAAATGTGTCCACAAGCACTGAGTTGGAGAATGCTGACTTTTTTTAAAAAAATGATAAAACTACCAGAGCCCGAGACCCACTTCCATGGGCTTCATGACCTACTTTTGGATCATGACCCACAGGTTGGGAAACACTGGCCTGGCTTTTGTTTCCAACCTGCAAAATTCACAAGAAGAACATTACAGAGATAGCCATCCATGCCCCCATTCTGTCTCTTCCATCTGATTTTGAGACCCAAATGAAAAGTCCTGATATGCATTGAATTATTATTGTTATTACTACACATTCCATCCCTACCTGACCTACATTTCATTCTCACTGAGCCTACACATGCACATAGTATTAGTGAACAATCTCTTCCTTCTTCTTGCCCCCTCCTCCACTTTCTTCCTGTTGAAATAGCAAACTATTGCTACAGTGAACACATCTGGAAAGTTATATTTCCTCAACATTAGGACAAGATGTAGAAGGAGGAAATGAGAGTGTCTTTTCAGCTATTCACAGAGGCTGATACTGCTTTTAAGTAAATGTACTTGACAGCATCAGTAGCTGTGCTCTTTATTGAGGGGACAGCAAAGGGGGAATGGAGGGCATTGGAAAGACAGCTAATGGAGCTTTCTTAGAGTGCTACACCTGTGGATAATGTTGAAGTGGAGGCAGGCAACATTTGCCTCGTTGTGGTCACTGGATCAGCCAGCCATCCTAATCTTCCTTCAGCATATGGACCCATGCTTTCACTCCCCCTCAGAATGGCAAAGGGAAATGCTGAAAGGAAAATACAATTTTTGAACATATGAAATAAGGTTTGGGGTTGCACTCACAGTTACAATGACACAAATTCATCAGAATACACATTGAATTGATCAACTAGGAGAAAAGAGAACTTTTTTTTTCAGGCGATCACATTAAATAATAAGGCTTGACAAAAAAGTGATAAAAAGGAATACGTTTCAAAATTATTCTTGGTTCATCTGTTTTTCTTTTCATTGGGAGTTCATCCTACACTTTTAATCTGCTGGGCAAAAGACTGAAAGGAATTCTCACTAAATATTAATTACTATTTTCATTATTATTATTGTTTTTGAATCAAGGCCCACACAATAAAATTAGTTGTGTGCCTGTCATCTCCCCTGCTGATGCCCTACAGTAAATGAGAAAAGTAGGTTGGTGAATAGAGATGGGAAGTTGTTCAAGGCAGAGGAGACAAGGAACAATTTTAGAAGGTGGATAAATAAGAGGTGGGAAGAAGAAGACGACAAAAACAGAAAGCAGAAAGCTCCCCTTCATATCTGCTTATAAAAAAGGAGGGTGAGGCAGTATCAGACTCAATATATTTTTAATGTGTATTTCTCTTCATTTTATTCAAACTCTTTAAGATGGTTGTAGTTGCTTTGAAAGCAGGAAGGGGAAAACAACTGCTCTGTTTTGGGGGGGTTATTTTTATTTTTTTACAATACAAAAGGCTATAGAGAGGTTGGGTCAATACAGCAAGAATAGCCCAGAATATAGGAGCACTTTTACCTTCAGTGCCTATGGGAGGAAAAATTGTGAAAAGTAAGGGCAATCTTCTCAAGTTTCCTCTTAGTCATATGGTGTCAGTTCTACTACAGAATTCAGACCAGTGATCCTAAATGAAATATTTCTTTTGATACTTAAAGAGCCAGAAATGTCATTTCCCTAATTCTTTTTGACAGGGGAATCTATCAGCCAGGAATTAAGTCTCCTGATGAGCCAGAAGTCCTCCATTATCCATTATTATAGCACTTAATTTTTTTTCTTCGTTCCTTCCATCACCTCAGCTGTACTTTATCTACGTCAGTGCATGAATGGTTTTCTTTCAAATATATTTGGTAAATTGGGATGAAGTGGCTAGCTTTGTGGATCAATTACAGTTTTATTTAGTGTCATAAATCTATAATTCAGGAGAATACAAGAGTCCCATGACCTCCCTTGTTTATGGGACAATGTAACTGTGTTTATTTATTTATTAAATTTATTTGTTCCCTTCCTTTCTCCCCAGTGGGGACGCAAAGCATCTTACATTATTATCCTCCTTTTTATCCTCACAGGTTAGACTGAGAGTATGTGACTGTAGATGTGAATGTTCGGAAGGGGAAGAGCAGGAGGACCATGCTTACTACTCCTGCCCTGATATCCATGCAAAATGCAGGTAAATGCAGAACAGGGCAGAGACAACCTATGTATGGCATAGGGTTGCTTGCCAGTCTTCAGGTGGTGGCTGGAGATCTCCTGGGATAACAACTGATCTCCAGCCAACAGAGGTCAGTTCATCTGAATAAAATAGCTGCTTTGGAAGGTAGACTATATAGCATTATATTCAACTGGAATAATTTTCCCCTAGTTGCACTGATATATTGTTACTATTGTGCATCATTGTAAATAAACATTAAAAATATGAAACAATCACTTGCTTCCACCGTGCCTCATGCATTAAAAAAATGATGTAGGCATCTTTGTTTTCCCAGATAACTATGATGAATAAACAAATGCCAACTGATTTATTGGCACAAAATGCATAGGGTTGCCAGGTTGCTCTTTGCTACCAGCAGGAGGTTTTGGGGGCATAGGGTTGCCAGGTCCCTCTTCGCCATCAGCGGGAGGTCTTAGGGGTGGAGCCTGAGGAGGGCGGGGTTTGGGGAGGGGAGGGACTTCAATGCCATAGAGTTCCCTTGTCAAAGCGGCCATTTTCTCCAGGTGAACTGACCTCTATTGGCTTGAAATCATTTGTAATAGCAGGAGATCTCCAGTTAGTACCTGGCGGTTGGCAACGCTATTGGGGCAGAGCCTTAGGAGGGTGGAGTTTGGGGAGGGGAGGGACTTCAATGCCATAGAGTCCAATTGTCAACACAGCCATTTTCTCCTGGTGAACTGTGGTTTTGGTGGTCAATTGCCCGCCAATCCACCCAGCTGCATCACACATATGTGCGATCGCCCCAGCCCTGCCCCCCCAAAATCTCCCGCCAATGGAGAGGGGGGATCTAGCAACCCGGAGGGGCTGTGCTGAGGTCAAGCCTGCTGCTGGCAATAGTTCTTTGGCAAGACACTTGCTGCCCTGAGCTTCATTTCACTCTGCTCCCTGGCAGCCAGAGATCTGTGTTAGGCTCTGATGGAAATTGGAGGCAAAGCAAGGAAGTCAGCAGCTAGGCTTCAGTACTCACTTAGGATGCAGAGCCTGTATAGGCTCTGTTTAGGCTGGCTTTTGTACTCTCTGGGGGTAAGGGTTAATTGTGCAAAATGAGAATTTCTGCTTTTCCTTGAAACCCCCCCCCAATTATGCCTGTTTCCCCCCCTTTTCTTCTTTCCCTTTATGCTGGAATTGTTTTGTAGCCTGTTCACTGTTTTCTTTGTAAGATTTCAGCAAAATCTTGGCATGTCTCCTCAAAAGTAAGATCCATTATGTTTTGTGGTAATGCTCATTTTTTTCAATGGGGCTTACTCCCAAGTACATGTGCATAGGATCACAGTCTTACTAGGCAATCCTATAGGAGAAAGCCCAGTTGAATATGGAGAGGCTTATTTCTGAATAGCTGTGCAAAGGATTGTGCTGCATGACACAATGTTGGGCTGAGATGCAGACAAAGATCTAAGGTCCAATATTCACGTGTCAGTAAATGAATGGTTCACCATAGCAAGGAAATTCACCATAGCAAGTTCACCATAGCAAGGACTTGTGTGTCAACCTACCAGAAAGGCTGAGAACCACTGAACTAGGCTACCTGGATTGCTAATCTGATCCAGCAAGATAATTCTCACGTTTAATGGATATTTCAATATTACAGTGCTTGGTTTCATTGGGAAAATGCCAAGTGCTACCCTCTTGCATCAGCTGAGAGTATATTTGTGAAATGAAGAGGCAATTGACATGGCACTTAGTATGGCATAGGTGTGCATACAACTACAGCTACTGTTGGCATGCTTTGAAAGAGTCATTCTAAAGAGTGCTATTAACATGATGGAAACTGCCATGTAGTGATAGCAATTACAATATTAACATTACAGTGAAGAGCTACCATCCTTAAGCTACACAAAAATAAAGGAGTCAGGCTCTAGTTGCTTATGAACACAACAATACCAAGGGTGAAAAAATTGAGTTTACACATTTTTAAAAATCTACTGGCTTTCAAATACAAATTTCATAGTTTAGGGTTGACAAAAATAATCTGCACGTATGCATATGACAAACAGATCCTTCCTGGATAATTTAAGTCACTAATATCTTGCCTCTGAATCCTGATCCATCTAAAGCTATTTGTGTTATGATCACAAGGACAATAAGGAATACTTGATACAATACGTTTTTTTAAAGGTCATTTTTTCCCCCACCAACCAATCTGCCCTTCCATTTGTACTATGGAATGTTTATCGGCTTAAAGTGACTGAAGAAATCCAATTAAGTAATATGGAAAATCTATCTGGACATGCCCTCTGCTTTTGAAGACAACATTATGTGATTTCTAGTGATCAATAAGATTGGCAGTTTAATTGCCTTTGGCATTTCCCATCAAAGCTTGGGTGGGAAAAAGTGACCTTTCACTTAAATTTTATTAGTAACATTGAGTGTGAAATGTATATACAGGAAATTCAAATAAGGAGATTCCTTTGGTATGGGTAAGGGTAAAATGCATGTTACATGCAATTACATGAGAGTAGGGGTGTGCGCCATTTTTGGGAGGGTGGACTTTAAATTTTTTGGAGAAGTTGTAGAAAGCCAGATACCCATACCAGTAAATGGCTTTACTGTGGGCCCTGTTCTTGGAGATGAGGAAGTAGGCAACCAGAAACAGTGACGGTCTGTAGGAAACTTCCCCACAAAGCTAAACCTGGTGCCCATGTTGTTGTCTTTTTCAGCCCATTCCTGATCTCCAAGGACAAAAGTCCTCAGGAGGCCAGGAAGGGGCTGTGCTGGAGTTGGGGGCCCCTGTGCCGGTGCCTGGGCTACTTACGCTGCCGTGAGTAGCCCCAATGCCGGCAGGGAGGCCTGGATGCCAGTCTCCCGGTGCTGCCATGGCAGCAGCACCCAGGGACCCCGGCTGGCCTTCCGCCGGTGTCCCACCGCTGCAAATCCCTGCACCAGCATTCTAGTGGGCATGCTGACATCCTGGGGAGGCATTCCTGGGGTGTGCCAGAGGGTGGAGCTGCCTGTAGGCCCAGCGTTCGGCCCAGAACGCTGGTGTCAAGAATGGTGTTGCTGCGACTGCTTTTTAGCAGGCACAGCATCACTGTTCTCTATGGGGCAAAAAGCCCAATTTTTTAAAAAAAAGTCTTTAAAAGTTTTTTTTAAAATTTTCAGCAGCCATGAAACGGCTTTGGAGGCACTGTAGCAGCGCCTCAGCCACACTGTCCCCGGCAGCCGAAAGCTCAGGAATGGGCTGTTAGATTCCAAGTCACGCCACTTTAAATTGCTCAAGTTTTTAAATGCGTTTTTATCCTGACTGCACTGTTGTTCACTACTGGTCCTTTCACTATTGTTTTATGCCCATTCTGTATTCTTATTTAATTGTTTTATAGTTTTCAAGTGGTTTGCTTTATTAAATATATTTCTTTTTAAGTTGACTGTGTATTATAGCTTTCCTGACTTTGGTTAAAAAAATTTTGTCATTGGCAGCCTTGAGGTTTTGTTTCCTTTTGTGATGAAGTGGCTGTTTAAATTTTATTATTGCTGGTATGGATTTGTG
The DNA here is from genome assembly GCF_029931775.1 of Euleptes europaea. Taxonomy (NCBI): domain Eukaryota; kingdom Metazoa; phylum Chordata; class Lepidosauria; order Squamata; family Sphaerodactylidae; genus Euleptes; species Euleptes europaea. The sequence continues at coordinate 94,373,950 of NC_079312.1, read as the reverse complement.
TTATAAGTTTATACTGCTGCTAGTTATTTTAAGTGCTATTTTGATTTTATGATTTGTTCTCTTCTGAGGCTAGGGCATCTTGAAGCTGTGGGTGTTTACCGATGCTCTCCGGGGAGGCAGGACCAAATGTTATTGGTTGTCTCCTCAAGGCGGGAAACAGCCCCGGGCTTCCACTTTCCGTCCTGCCTTGGAGGGGAGAGCAGGTCTCTACTCAGCTCTGTGAGAAGAGCTATTTCTATAGTCTGTTTGTTTTCTATTCTTCTTCTCCTTTATACTATTAGGCTTCGCTTCCTCAGCTTCTAATTCCCTCCCTCAATATCTCTCTATTTCCCTTTCTTATTCCCCCCCCCTGTTGTTTTTGGCGACCAACATGGCGGAGGGAAATCAGGCTAGGGAGGACGATCTCCTCTCGCTGGGAGACTGCGAGAGCGGGCTGGTCCAATCCGCCCTGGTTACCGTGGAAGCTCCCAATGGCCGGTCCCGCGGTCCATTAGAGAGCCCTAGCCCGCAAGACCTCTATAAGACGGGCGAGGAGGCGACGACTTCGACCGGCAAGGGTAAAAAACCGCGAAAGGGGGGGTAGCTGCGCCGCCGCTGGTGGGCGCGAAAAAGAAAAGACGCTCCCTTAAACCATCCAGCAACAAGGGAAATGGCAGTAAAGGGAAAGTAAGACTCACTGCTTCGGCAGTCCCCTTACCCACGTCTCCTCCTCCACAGAGCAGTCTGTCGGTTCTGCAGCCCCCGACAAGCTTTATTGCTGAGCCCCCCCTGCCTGCCCAGTCGGCTATAGGGAGCGGCCGATCCGTGACGGCGGCCATTTTAAGCCCCACTTTCCCGCTTCAACAGGGCTTTGCTAATCCAACACCGGCGGCCATTTTAAACCCCATTCTCCCGACCCAGCAGGGATTTGGGAACCCGGTCACATTGGAGCAAGTTTCTATGATGTTTAATTCTGCTCTAGACAGGTAGTGGCAACTTATGCAGGCTATGATGCCTTGCTTACAATTCCCTAATGCTGGACAACAGTTGAACCCTGCTACCAACTCTGACTCTAATCAAACCACTAATTTGGGGGAGGGAATTAGTCTTTCGCAAGCAGCTCCCAAGCCCTGGCCCACTAAGGCTGCCATGAAGTCAACTGGGTTTTCTGAGTCACGACAGGACCCTTCATCATCCCCAGTAGATTCAGATGATGAGGGATCTGAGGAGGGGGAGATAGATACCGACGAGGAAATTTCTGTTAATGAGGAACAGCAACCCAGGCTGTTTTCTTCTGATGATTTTCAGGAACTACTAGCTAGAGCCCTAGCGGCTCTCGATCTTAATGAAGAGGCAGAGTTACCTGAGGAACCTCAGCCTAAGTTAAAAAGAGGAGTGAAGGAATGTTTTCCTAGGTCCCAAGCTCAAAACAATTTAGTGCCCTTTCCTGAATTCCTTCAGAAGGCGGTTAAGTCAGAATGGAATAATCCAACAGCTAACAGGCAGTTCCCAGCTAGCCTACGCAAGCTGTACAAATTGGCTCCTCATGCCATGGACCTTTTAAAAGTTCCGGTAGTTGAAGCTCCAATTGTGGATGTTCATAACCCTAGCCTAGTTTCTGAAGATGGGGCAGGATCTATTAGAGATCATTTAGATAAAAAAACTGAGTTTCTCACACGCAAAGCTCATGAGGCTGCCGCACTATCTATCCAGGCTAGCGCTACCACATCTATTTTTGCTAGAGCCTCCATTATCTGGATGAGAAAGCTCATACAGCTAATTCCACAGGACAACCGTAGGGTTGCTGTCGGATTGGATAGAGTTTTTCAGGCAATTTCTCTCATGGCAGATGCCTCACTGGACTCAATGTCTTTTTCTGCCAGATCCATTGCCTCTCTGTCTGCAGTCAGGAGAGCCTTATGGCTCAGGCCATGGCAGGCTAACTTCAGGTCCAAAACCATTTTAATGGGCTACCCATTGCAGGGAGGTCGTTTATTTGGGGACAAGTTAGACAGCATCCTCGTTGAAAACAGGGATAAGAAGAAGGCACTTCCTAAACAGATTGGGAAGGATAACAGGGGTCATTCATACCCTTCCTTTCGTCCCTATCGGCCAACACCTAGATATCGATCTGAATATAGAAGAGGCTCTTGGTCTAACGGAGGTTCCTTTCGTAGAGGAGGCAAATTTCAAAAACAAGGTCAATTTAGGCCGGAAAAAGGGGACAAGTTCTCCAAAACCTCCTCCCAATGACGTCAAGGTCTTACAGGTGGGGGGGAGGCTACAACATTTTTTGACAAGATGGAAAGCCTCAAACCCAGACAACTGGGTTCTAAAAGTCATCTCTACAGGGTACCTTATAGAATTTTCAAGGATTCCCCCGGATCGCTTCATTCATTCCCCCCTATCGTTAAAAAGGGAAAAATACTTAAGAACCATGCGAGCCATACAGCACCTCTACAACATAAAAGCAATAGAGCAGGTACCAACACAGGAGGCCGGTTTGGGAGTGTACTCAATATTCTTCACTGTCCCAAAGCGCAACGGAGACTGGAGGGCTATTCTAAATCTAAAATACATCAACAAAAGAATAGTCCCAAAACGTTTTCGCATGGAAACCCTCCGTTCTACTGTGGAATCTCTCACGCCTCACACATATATGACATCCGTAGATCTGACAGAGGCTTATCTGCACATCCCAATCGACCCAATTCACAGGAGATTCCTCCGTTTCACGCATGCAGACAAACACTACCAATTCAGGGCCCTCCCTTTTGGACTGACCTCCGCACCGCGCATTTTTACCAAGGTGCTGGTCACTGTCATAGCCACCTTGAGACTAGAGGGAGTCCAGGTGCATCCGTACCTGGACGACATTCTCATTTGTGCAAATTCATACCAGCAATCCTTACATCAGACACAGAGGGTTGTTCAGGTCCTAGAGGAACATGGCTATCTTGTAAACAAAGCCAAGAGCTCTCTGGTTCCTTCCAAGACTATGTTACACCTAGGGGTAATCATAGATTCATCAGCAAATTCCCTCACACTATCACAGGAGAGAATGCACAAAATTTCCAGGGCGGCCAGAACCATCTCCAGAAACAAATCAGCTCGTCTCATGACTCTGGCCAAGCTGATGGGTCTCATGGTCTCTTGTATCGGTATAGTGCCATGGGCCCGCTTTCATTCCAGGCCCCTACAATGGCTGCTGCGTCCGTACCAGAAGGAAATCACTCACAAGTTAGACAGGCCGATTCTAATTTCTCCAAAGGTGAAGCTGAGTCTAACCTGGTGGTCCTGCACAAACAACCTTTGTCAACCCACGCAGTACCTACACGAGGAACCTCTCCAGATCTTCACAGACGCATGTCTGGAGGGTTGGGGAGCCACCCTACAGGGCCTCACTGCACAGGGTCGCTGGTCTGCCCAAGACAGGAGATCTCATATCAACTTACTAGAAATCAGGGCAGTCAAGCTAGCATTGTTCCACTTCAATGCAGCTATTCTAGGTCAACACATTCTAATCAGAACGGACAATGTAGCCACGAAGGCTCATTTGAACAAGCAGGGAGGGTCAAAATCATCGACCCTTCACAAGGAAACGGAACAGATCTTCCAATGGGCCCAGACCAATGTCAAATCCATTCGGGCAGAACACATAAAAGGGACATTAAATATACAAGCAGACTGGTTAAGCCGACAGACATTACAGGAGGGCGAGTGGTCTCTTTCTCAGGGAACCTTCAGAGTCATCTGTTCCAGGTTCGGGATTCCAGTGATGGACCTTTTTGCCTCGGCAACCAACAACAAACTACCGAGGTTCGGCTCCAGGTTCTTCCATCCGAGAGCGGAGATAGTCGACTCATTGATGAGCCCTTGGCCCAGGGGACTGCTCTATGCGTTCCCTCCACTTCCCATACTACCAAAGGTATTAAGAAAAATTATGCACGAAAGAGCCAGAGTACTACTGGTGGCCCCATATTGGCCACGCAGACCTTGGTTTGTCACACTAAAACAGTTGTCAATACACGAGCCTTGGAGGATTCCTCCAGATCAGTTATCACTACAGCAGGGTCCATTCCTCCATCAAGACCCCCTCTGGTTCTGCTTAACCGTATGGAACTTGAACGGGGACATCTCCTAAAATGCGGCTATTCACCTCAGGTCATAGATACCATCATCGAGGCTAGGAAACCATCAACCAGATGTATTTATGACACCTCCTGGAAGGTGTTCATAAGATGGTGCCGTAGGAAAGACGTAGACCCACTTTGCCCAGGGGTAGGAAAGATCTTAGAATTCCTACAAGACGGAATTCGGATGCACCTCTCGGCCTCCACTCTTAGACGTCAAATCGCAGCAATAGCAACAGTGATTCCATCGCTTGATGGACTTCCCACGTCTCGACATCGCGATATTGTCGCATTTCTAAAAGGGGCGACCCAGTTGAATCCTCCAGTCATCCATCGATTTCCAACTTGGAACCTTAATTTGGTCCTTAAGGCACTCACTCAGGCACCCTTTGAGCCCTTAAGATCTATTTCTCTAAAATATTTGCGGATGAAGGTGCTGTTTTTAGTAGCCATAACCTCAGCACGAAGGGTTTCTGAGCTGAGAGCACTCTCTATCCGTAAGGGCTTATGTATTTTTCATAAGGACAGAGTAGTTTTGCGGCCAGATCCCACCTTCTTACCAAAGGTGAATTCATACTTTCACAGAGCTCAGGAGATCAACTTACCCTCTTTTTGTCCAAAACCATCGTGTCAAAAAGAACGTCAATGGCATACCCTGGACGTCAGAAGAGCTCTACGCATTTTCATAGAGAGAACGTCGGACATCAGAAAATCGGATACTATGTTCGTGTCAATTTCCAATCCCAACAAGGGACTCAAGATGTCAGCGGCTTCGATCAGTTACACCTTAAAATTGTGCATTTCTGAGGCTTACAAGGCCCTTGGAGCACCAATCCCTAGTGGCATTTCAGCACATTCCTTGCGCAGCGCCGCCACTACAGCGGCCTTTGATAAACAGGCCCCAGTGGATGAGATCTGTAGGGCCGCAACCTGGTCTAGTGTCTCGACGTTTACAAAACACTACAAAATCAATACCTGGTCTTCGGCTCATGCGGCCTTCGGTCGCAGGGTCCTACAACATGTAGTGGATTAAACAGTTTGCATCACCCACCCGGGTCGAAGCTCTTGCACGTCCCACAGCTTCAAGATGCCCTAGCCTCAGAAGAGAACGGAGCCTTGATTACTTACCGAGAAGGCTCCTTCTGTTCTGAGGCGACGGGCATCTTGCCCACCCGGGCAAACAACAGGTATTTTGGGGGACATGTACATTTTTACATACCCAATACACTACAGTCATTTGGGGCAATTACTTTTTTACTTAATAATACGGGTTGTGTACAGTTAAGTTTTTAGGCAGTAGTTTTCTTAGTTCATACCGAGATACTCGGAGTTTAAGGGAGTTCTCTATTTCTCAGGAATCCGTTTTCTTCCTGGACTCACCCAATTTCTTGTTATACTAATTACACTTTGAGAGTTTTTTCCTCTTTATCTATTATGCGAGTTTCTGTTCTGGGCTAGTCAAGTCTGAAAGTGGAAGCCCGGGGCTGTTTCCCGCCTTGAGGAGACAACCAATAACATTTGGTCCTGCCTCCTGGAGAGCATCGGTAAACACCCACAGCTTCAAGATGCCCGTCGCCTCAGAACAGAAGGAGCCTTCTCGGTAAGTAATCAAGGCTCCGTTCTCTTTGATATTGCTGAAAGCCACCCCAGGCAGCCTTCATCTGGAGAGACAGTGGAGAAATATTTTTAATCCCACTCTTCTTCTAAGGAGGTTAAGTACCACCACAAATGGCTCTCCATTCCCCAAATCATCTTTACAACAACCCTGTGAAGTAAGTTAGGGTGAAGGAGAATGACTGTCCCTAGGCCACCCAAGTGAGCTTCATGCAGGTTTCCAGATCCGAGCCTGACATTCTAACCACCATATGATGGTGGCTGCCCAGAATTAATATAATAAAATAAAGAAATAACATGTTGTTCTCCATGTTTTAAAATAATGCTGTTTAATTGAACTACTGGGGGTTTCACTGTACCTTTAAAGCCCTCATAACTACGAAACCGCCTCTCCCGTTATGACCCCCCATGCTCCCATGGGTCATCCTCAAGGGGCCTCTTGCAGGTGCCTGGCTTGGTTAACTGTCACCAGGGGAAGGGCCTTCTCAGTTGTGGCCCCTGCACTGTGGAATCCACTCTGACTCAAATGATACCCATGCACTGCCAGGCTTGTCTAGTTTCCACAGGGCATGCACGGCCAAATCATTTGGGTTGGCCTTTGGAGTGTAATCCACGTGTTTGGGATGTTTTGTTAGTGAGATGGTGCTAGTCACAAAGTTTAATAGTGGTATTTGTTTTTGTTTTAATGTTGTTTTTGACTCATTTATACTGTTTTAATGTTGTAAGTCACTGCGAGACCCTTTGGATGTGTTGTTGTTACATATATACCACATACACCCTTCTACATACCGTATATACTCGCGTATAAGCCGAGTTTTTCAGCCCAAAAAAGGGCTGAAAAAGCCGGCCTCGGCTTATACGCGGGTCAATACGGCAGGGGAGGGGAGGGGGGAGGGAGGAGGGAGGGGGGAACTTACCGTCGCCATCTTTTCCAGGCCGGGAGCGGCCTCCAGAGCCCCCCTGCGGCCGCGGGGAGGGTGTTCAGCCGCCCCCGCCGCCTTCTACCGGCTGGGAGGGGCCTCCATAGCCCCCCTGCGGCCGCAGGGAGGGCGCTCAGCCGCCCCCGCCACCTTCTCCCGGCCGGGAGAGGCCTCTAGAGCCCCCCTGCGGCCGCGGGGAGGGTGTTCAGCCGCCCCCGCTGTCTTCTCCCGGCCGGGAGGGGCCTCCAGAGCCCCCCTGCGGCCGCGGGGAGGGCACTCAGCCGCCCCCGCTGCCTTCTCCCAGCCGGGAGCGGCCTCCAGAGGCCCCCTGCGGCCGCAGGGAGGCTGCTCCGCCGCCCCCGCCGGGCCGCACCACTTCCCGCCACCAGGAGCGGCCTGGGGGGGGGCCTCCTGCAGCTGCAGGAAGGCCGCCCCCGCCGGATCCGCCGCTTCCCGCCGCCAGGAGCCCAGAAGCTAAGTCTGCGGGGGGGGGGGAGGGGTTATAAGCCGACCCTCGGCTTATACGCGGGTGCCTAATTTTTCCCCATTTTGGGGGAGAAATTAGGCACCTTGACTTATACGCAGGTCGGCTTATACATGGGTATATACGGTATACACACTAGTCTTATCCTATGCAGTCTAAAAAAAGAACTCAACTCAGAAACAGACAAAATGAACACAACAAACAAACAAACCTTCCTCTGGTCAAGAATCAGAGCCAGGTCTATTGAAGATGAACAAAAAGCTATTAATGGCTTAGGAGATGTTACTTTGCAGTTTCTCAGTATAAACAGTGATAGTATACAAAAGGCTTTAGAGAGAGAAAAGATTTTGTATAGCATGAGAAAGTACTTGATTGACAGCAGAACTATTGGTTTCAAGTAATGGTATAGTTTCCCTGTAGCTTGAACATGTTGTTGATATACATGGTAAAATAAAGCACAGCTGCTCCTGAAGTTACAAGATAAGAGTTTCATTCTTTTCATGTTAGCTGCTACTAGATATCAGTTCTAATTGGGCATTCCTAAGATTTGATTTTTAAATAATAAAAGAGAAAGGATTGATTTGCATGGAAACTATGGGACTGCAATGCATGCTTGTAGGTTGTTGTATCATGGTGAATATTAGCTGTGTGTGGCACAGAGATAGCAGCGGAGGCCAGAGAAGTTTCCGCCTACTGGGCAAAAGGCAACAGCTGCCCCAAGGCAGGGTGGGTTACTTCATAAGAAGGCAGTAGCAACCTGATGGGCCAAGCAGGAGAGGGAATGCACCACCTGCAGGGCAGTCTCCCTTCCATCAGGCAGCAGCTGAGTATAGCAGGCCCATAGGGATGCCAACTAGGGGTTGGGAAAATCCTTTGGGGTCTTCCTTTTTTTCCTGACTGCTTTCAACTTTTCCAGGCATTATTGTCTTTTCCAGTGAGTCTTATTGTCTCAGGATGTGACCAAACATCTATCTAAAGCCACTGAAGTTAATGGAATTCAGGATTGTGCTGTCTGTGTTCCTTCAGTGTTTGCCTATGAACCAAACTAATCATACAGTCAGTTCTTGTGATCACTTCTTTAATACATGCCAGCCATACATTGCATAGTGGGTAGAATTTAAGACTAGAATATGGGAGACCCAGGTTCAAATCCCCATTCTGCTATGGACGTTTTCTGGATGACTTTGGACAACTCATGTGCTCTCAGCCTAACCTACTTCACAAGGTTTTTTGTGTGGATAAAATGGAGGGAAGGCGAACAAGGTAAGCTACTTTGAGTCCCCACTATGTGTGTGTAAAGTGCTGTCAAGTCACAGCTAACCTATGGCAACCCCAGCAAGGGGCTTTCAAGGCAAGCGAGAAGCAGAGGTGGTTTGCCACTGACTTCCTCTGCAGAGTCTCCCTTCAAAGTACCTACCCTGCTTAGCTTCCAAGATCTGACGAGATTGGGCTATACCATGGGTCCTCATTGGGGGAGTATAAATAGAATACATAAAAATAAATGTAATGGAGGGATTTTGAGCAAGGTAAATTGGCATGGCAATTGTGTTCATGTTGAAGTTCATGCCTAAGATAAGGTTGTATCCTACACTCCACTGAGAAAAGTTCTAAGCCTTTCTCCAGCCTAAGGAGACTTCCTCCAGTGGGCCATTTCAACTGAGTTCAAGCCAAGGTTTGGCACAGAAACTACCTTGTTTGCTCTTACTGATTAGCTGTTGAAATGGGCCAGAAAATCAGTCTCATCAAAGAGTGGAGTTAACCCTTGCTACCTGCTTGAGCAGCTAGATTTGAGTCCAGTAGCACCTTAGAAACCAACAAGATTTTGGGGGGTATAGGCTTTTGAGAGTCAAAGCTCCCGTTGTCAGATAACCAAAAATCTTGTGGGTCTCTAAGGTGCTACTGGACTCGAATCTAGCAGTTCTACAGCAGACCAACATGGCTACCCTCTGAAACTACATGCTTAAACACTTTGTCATGAAGTGGAGAAAACAATTGTTGGGGAAATTTGTGTTGGAATATGAGACTGCACATGGCAAGCAGATGGCAAGCAGATGTAAAAGATCTATGTGACAGCCAGGTGATTGGTGGTGTCACATGACAGCTCAATGACTGAGCAGAAAAACTGGCTTGTACTGGACTGAGCTAGATAGTCCTGGAGACAAGGCAGCCAACAGGTGATTGGCTGAGAGACTATGCCAGATATGTATATAGGTGTGTTATATATGTATTAGGTTGTGGGTTGTGGAGAGTTGATGACCAAGCGGAGCATTCTGTCACTGTGAATAAAAGAGCACTTTTGTACTAAGTGCTGAGTCTTCTGTGCTTACTCGCCTGTAGAGCTGCAACGCTTTCTAACATACGCCAACAGGGTTATGGGCCCAGTTCAGCTCAACTGCGCTACATCCTGGAGGTTCTGAGCAGAGGTACTATCTGTGGAACAAGGGCTGTAGTGAGCAGAAGGCGAGTGGATGTCTGAGGTTGAGTCAGACGGAGCAGAGGAGGTGCCCAGCAGGTCTGTCAGCAGCAGTGCGTCTGAGGCGGAGGAGGAGAGCGACACGGAGCAGGAGCAGCAGGGAGCGGGAGAAATTATGGCTCAAGCTGCAATGTCCTTGCTTGTGGAAAAGCTCACTTCTACCAACTACAATGTGTGGGCGTTACGAATGCAACACTACCTTAAAAGAGAGGCACTGTGGATTTATGTCTCCAACCCACCGGATCCTGAGACGCCGCAGGACGTGGTGAAAGATGAGAAGGCACTGGCAAGCATAGTGCTGAGCGTGGCTGACGACCAGCTTGTCCATGTGACGGGAGCTTTGAAAGCGAAAGCAGCCTGGAACTCATTATCACAGGTCTACGTCCAAAAAACAGCTGGCTCTTTGATAGCCATAACGAGACGTTTGTACAGAACTTTTCTTTTGCCGTCAGTTCCTGTGAGAAACCATATAAATGAACTGACTGAATGTTTCCAAATGCTGGAGCAGAGGGGGAAGACTCTACCGGAGGATGATAAAGTTTATATACTCCTGAGCTCTCTGTCTGAGCAGTATAACATGCTAATTACAGCTCTGGAGTCGGTTGAAATTGATAAACTAACTTTACAGTATGTTATTGGAAGAATTTTGGAACATGAAAAGAGATTGCTTGCAAGAAATCCTGAGAAGCCTGCCAAGCCGGAGGGAAACCTGCCAAGCCAGGAGACGCGGAGGTTTGCCGGCGGAGAAAGGAATGCGGAGCAGAGAAAGCCGGGTGATTTACAGCAGCACGTGGCTCTGAGGGTCAGACGTTGCTACATCTGCAAGGCTACAAATCACTTAAAGCGTGACTGCCCAGAAGCAAGGAAGAAAAGCCGAAGGGACCAGTCGTCACGTGAGTTTGTGAGCGGTCAGAAGGCATCATTGGTGCTGACTGAGCACAGTGACACAGCCGGTGTCTGGATTTTAGACTCTGGTGCGTCACAGACCATTTGCCGGCATCAGGAACTTTTAAAAGACACACGGGACTCAAGTTTGCCGCACGTAAGCCTCGCTGATGGAAGGAATTCTGAGGTGACACGTGAGGGGAGTGTGTGGTTCCCAGCTTTGAACTATACATTTAAAAAGGTGCTATGTGTCCCTGAACTAGAGAATAATTTGCTAAGTGTAAGTGCCCTTGACAGGGCTGGATATACTGTAACATTTACAGACAAGGCTTGTAAGATATCCAAAGGTGGGAAAGTGCTTCTTACAGGGAAAATGTGTAATAATGTGTATGTGGTAGAAAATAGGCATGTGGAGGCAAAGATGATAACTAATAAGAGCCCCCATGACAATTGCATACATCTGCTACATAGAAGGTTGGCTCATGCAAATTATGAGACCATAAAGAAAACGCTAGCCTTACTGGGGAAGGAAAAAGTTAAAGAGTGTGGGAACTACCTGGATTGTGAGGTATGCAAAAGTTCCAAATCTAAGGCTTACCCAGTGGCTAAGCATAGTGAGAGACTCTCAGACACTGCATTAAAGGTAGTACATGCAGATGTAATAGGCCCCTACAGGGAGAGTCACTCAGGTAACCATTACGCGTTGATTCTGGTGGATGATTGCACCAGATTCTCCTGGGTGTATCCTTTGAAAAAGAAGTCACAGGTGTTTGAAACATTTAAGTATTGGGCCAAAAGAGTGCAGAAACAACTTAAATGTACCTTGGATTCTCTCCAAACAGATTTTGGGGGAGAATTCATGTCAAATGAGTTTAAGAAGTGGTTACAGGTGCAAGGTGTGAGGCACAGAGTTGCCAACGTGGCGGTGCCAGCAGAAAATGGTGTTGCTGAACGACATGGGGGAATGCTACAAACAAAAATGTATTCCATGTTGCAGGATGCAGGGTTGCCAATGACATACTGGGCAGAAGCAATAAAGGCCGCCTCCTATGTTTCCAACAGGATCTGGACCAGGTCCATACAAGACATACCTTATAAGGTTTTGTACCAGAGGGATCCTAGCTTAGGTTACCTCAGAGTGTTTGGTACAAAAGCCTGGGTTGATGTGCCAATATCCAAGAGAAGGAAAGGAGGAGCGAGAGCTAAAAAACTAACCTTCCTTGGGTATCAGTCTGGCATGAAATCATACAGGTTTGCTGATGAACATAATTCTCTCAGCTACAGCAGAGCTGCGAATTTTTGTGAGGGTAATAACTGGGCCAGAATTCATGGACAGGAGGAGCCAAAAGAAATTGGGCTACCATTGACAGATCTCTCACAGGATGCAGATGGGGTGAAGCAGGAGGGGTCTCCTCAAAGGGCTTCATCACCAAGGGCTGAAGAGGGGAGACAGATTCCTAGGGTGTCAAGCAGGAGCACTAAAGGAATTCCCCCGGAGAGGTATGGTTTTGAGACCACTGATGTAAATCATGTACAAGTCAAAGAACCAAAGAGCTTTCAGGAGGTAATGGCTTTGGAAAGCAGGGAAAAGGAGGCCTGGCTAGAAGCCATGCAAACTGAGTTTGATTCCCTGAAAGAGAATAAGGTATTCTCTGTAACAAAACTGCCAGCTCAAAGAAAAGCCATAGGGTGCAGATGGCTTTACAAAGTCAAACAGTGTCCAGAAGGGAAGATACTCCGTAAGGCCAGGCTTGTGGCTAAGGGTTATTCCCAAGTTGAAGGGCAAGACTTTGATGAATTATTTGCTCCCACTGTGAAGGCTGATACTATAAGAGCTGCATTGTGTAAAGCTGTCAGAGATAACATGTTAGTGCACCATTTTGATTTCACCACTGCATATCTGAATGCAACAATAAGTGAAGAAATATATATGGAGCAGATCCCTGGGTTTGAATGCAAGGGTAAACAAGGAGTATTAAAATTGCATAAGGCTCTGTATGGATTAAAGCAGAGTGCACGTGCATGGTCCCAATGCATTAGTGAAGCATTGGCAAATCTTGGGTTTAAGCAAGGTGTTGCTGATCCTTGTATGTTTACCAAATGTGTAAAGGGCTCTGACTGTGTTGTATTTTTATATGTTGATGATCTTTGTTTGTTGTGTCATACAAAAGAACAACTAAACTGGTTTAAGGAGGCAACTGGAAAACTGTTTAAAATGAAGCATCTTGGTGACATTCAAAATTATCTGGGGGTAGAAATTACCAGGAACCCAGAAGGATATTTTGAATTGTGCCAGGAGAAAAAGATTGAACAGCTCCTAGAAAAATTTAAAATGACAGAGGCCAAAAGCACTGAGACTCCCATGACAACAGGGTATGTGAAAGAGGTGGATGATAAGGTATTCCATGATAAAAATCAATACCAATCGTTGGTGGGTTCATTGTTATATCTGTCATGTTGGACAAGACCAGACATTTGTATGGCAGTACATTTGCTTTGCCAGAAATGTGCATGTCCATACATGAAAGACTGGAATGCAGCAAAAAGGGTGCTGCGATACTTAAAAGGCTCAGCTTCAGCCAGGTTGTGTTTAAAGGCTGATGCAGAGGAAACAATCACAGTGTATAGTGACTCCAGTTGGGGGGAAAGAGAAGAAGGAAAGTCTACCACTGGGTACGTGTTATTTCTACATGGGGCACTGGTTATGTGGAAGTCTTTAAAACAGACTCATGTAGCTACCAGCACATGTGAGGCAGAATATTCTGCATTAAGCGACAGTGAGATTCAGCTGGAATGGCTGTGTCAACTGGCTAAAGACCTAAATCTTGAATATGAAATGCCTGTAAGTGTTTACTGTGATAATACTGCAGCACAGCAATTGGCTGGATATCAAGGTATTAGAACAAGAAGTAAACACATCACAATAAGATACCAGAATGTCAGGGAAGCGGTAAACAATGGTTTAATGGTTCTGAAACATTGTGCTTCAAATGTAAATATTGCTGACGTTTTCACCAAATGTTTGTCTACTGAAAAGTTTGAACTATTTAGAAGCAAATTGGGGCTTGCAATGTCAATCTAGGAGGAGTGTTGGAATATGAGACTGCACATGGCAAGCAGATGGCAAGCAGATGTAAAAGATCTATGTGACAGCCAGGTGATTGGTGGTGTCACATGACAGCTCAATGACTGAGCAGAAAAACTGGCTTGTACTGGACTGAGCTAGATAGTCCTGGAGACAAGGCAGCCAACAGGTGATTGGCTGAGAGACTATGCCAGATATGTATATAGGTGTGTTATATATGTATTAGGTTGTGGGTTGTGGAGAGTTGATGACCAAGCGGAGCATTCTGTCACTGTGAATAAAAGAGCACTTTTGTACTAAGTGCTGAGTCTTCTGTGCTTACTCGCCTGTAGAGCTGCAACGCTTTCTAACATACGCCAACAATTTGTTGGGTCAAGGAGGATTTTTCTTTTTAGGAATAATCTAAAAATTAAAGTGATTGGGACCAAATCAAAGTGATTGGGACCATTCCTTCTTGCAAAAAGGTATTTACAACCTCCAAGACCCAAACTAGCCTTTGTTCCCCAGCTAGGTATATTTAGCCAAAAGGCTTGAGGATAGACAGGTTATAGGTTATTAATAACCGGTACATACATCTGTCTTGCACAAACATATTGCAACACATGAAATACACTTCAAAAGCTCAACCATCAAAAGATACAATGAAGCCTGTTGAGCTATACCATAGAGAGAGATAGAGAGAGCAGAACTTGCAACAAAAATCAAACCTTTTAATCATCCAGATGTAGTGTATAGAATTAAAAGGCAACAGTAACAAAATTAGAGAGAGACGCAGATGGTTCAAAGTTTGATTTGGAAACTTGTAGGCAATGGCTTAAATTTTTGTAGCATATGGAAAAGTATGCAACAAAGAATGCAGAATACGGTAACAAATGCCATAGTTATATGGGAATAATTGGTTTAAAAGCAATAAATGTTCTCAATTTTTCAAAAAAATAGCTATAATGGTGTGCATTATTTAAAAAGCCAGAATTTGACAATTTGAGACATGCATAAATAGCTCAGTGTCGGAGCTTGATAGGAAGTGTACTGTTGACCAAAGGATACAATGAACAACAAATGGAACACGATACAACAGCTTTATCCCATGAGTATACAGGGAGTTGAGAAAGGGCTATCAGATTAGTATTCCATACCATGGTTCAGCAGAAGACAAATATTTTCAATATACAAGTTAAAGGGTGCTAAGCATACATGTACCCCACAGTAGCCTTTAAGAATCGAAAACAGATACTTTGGCAGTGGGCCAGTTCTCATATGAATGTTCATAGCTGATTGTCTATCGCATCAGACAGTGACTTGCACGTATCAGACAGTGACTTGCACGTATATCTGAGACGTCATCACTTAGTCACCACAGAGAGAATTTTCATGGTACCCAATGCCAAGTATCAGAGTACTGTTCGGTGGAGACAGTTCATGCATTCCAGTGGAATGCAATGAGTAATCAAGTTATGAGTATGCCTATGCAAAGCAGTCATGGGTATGAAGGTGCTGAGGGCTTTACTCCTACAGACATTTCCCCCTATATAGACAGCTATACTTCTATTCATAGTGTTATAACTTTAGGTGTTTAGTTAAAGCAACAGCTGCAAAAAATTTCGGTATCTCATTTTAAACATTTTTTACAGTATACTAACCCAAAAGACCTCAAGCCACAAAGAATGGCTTTTTTATAAACTCATTTTATGTTGTTGCCATGATTTTGAGAAATGGCTTGATTTTTGAACATTTGAAGGAGATAGCACCCTTATCATTTTATTACCCTATCAAAACTTATTAGCATGAACAGAATACCTCCCTCTGTTGATTTTACAAGGTTTTTAAAAATAGGCATAACACTGCAGGTAATTGTGTAGAAAGATATGCATATTAAATATTATGTTTACTGGCATATGTTACAGCATATGATAAGCAATCTCATTCTGTAAGCAATTTTACAAGGGCCTCAAGAATAAAACAGGAAATTAAATGTAAACCACACTATAATCCAAATTCTCAATCTGAGGAGATTTTAATGGGACAGATTCCAAAACTAACTAATGAGAAAATGAATTTCAGAGTATTCAGAAGATGTGTTCTAGGCTCATTTGGTTGAATTGGAGACAATGGGCAACTTGGGAATTTATCTATGCAGTGTTCTTTTTGTACACAGTCTATATTTCATTCAGTTAACACTGGAAATGTGCACACTGTGCAGAGAAAAGCATCCCATGAAATGTATTAGCACACCAAAGTGAATTAAGTAGAAAATTTTTATGTTGCTCATGTTAACTATATTGAACTATTTTGAAAATGTCTGTTGCGTCAACAAATGTCTAGTGGCTATGGTTTTCTTCCCTGGAAGAATTAGCAACACTAGCTAGTCCAGATCTGCTGAGAGGAAGAAGAATGGTGGTACAAAGTTCCCTGAGCCCTGGTTGTTTGGTTGGTTGTAGTTTTGCCAATTTTGAGCTGGAAGTGGAGATTTGGAGGTGGAGTATGGGGGAAGGCAGGGAGGGAAAGAATCCCAGTGGCATATGCAGTCAACACTCCAAAGCAGCCATTTTCTCCAGGGGAATTGTGCTCTGTAGTCTAGATATAATTCTGGAAGATCTCCAGGCCCACCTGAAGATTGGTTACCTTAGTTTGTGTGTGTGAAAACTGGAGAGAGAAAGAAAAAATTAGACATATACAATATTCAAATATACAATACTTGAGTAAATACCCATCTGGAAAACATTGCTCATTTTAGCCCTTTGATTGACTTGAAATCATGGGAAGGGCTTTACTTCAGCAAGACAGCATTTGCAATGTTTTCCAGCTGAGTATTTAAAGTCAGAGATTATGGCTTCAGGACAATTGGTTCCATCAAAGATTGGTGAGGTCTTCTCCCACCCCCCAGCACTCTGAGCTAGCCAGATTGAAGCAGAATGTTTGATAGAACCTTCTACTGACACTGTTTCTTTGTTGGAAAAGGTACCGCTGAAAGATATTATGTTAATTATTAGATCTTATAAGAAGGCTTGTGAGGCTTTCAAATAATGGATGTCATAACCTCTAGAAATCTACTTTACTATGGAATATTTGTATCTTGAAGGAGACTTTCATGGAGCAGATTTGGCATTCCTAAAAGGCAGGCAGTGTTGCATAGCAAGCAAAGGAAGGTCTTTGGCTGCCCAAAGAAGGGAAAGTTATGTGTTTGGCAACAGCTTTTATTTGATAAGGAAAAGTTGGGGAGGTGGGAGGAAATAACAGAGCTCATTGTTTGAATGACCAACTATGAAGGAACTTCCAAGACATCAGGAACTCTCTTTAGTTGCCAAGGAGGATGACAGTTTAGTCAGAAGGAGGGGGCTGGAAGGACTGATCTCTCCTGAAATTAAGGTTATGGGGAACCATGGAAAGTTGAGGGAAACATCTGCCTTATGGAGAATTTTTTAAAAAATGTTTTGAAATGTTGTATTAATAGCTGTGCTTTTTTGATAGGAAGTACCATGTGTGTCTATGAGGGAAGGGAATATAAACTGTTTACATAAGAAACTACCTCCTGCGATTGCAGACTTTACAGGAAACGTCTGAATAGGTCTGTGCAAAAAAAAAAAAAAAATCCAGTAAATTTCGGGTTTATTGGGTGCGATTTTTTCCAGTAAACCCAAAATTAGCCAAATACCCATACCAGTAAATATGGGAATTCAGCTTATTAAAGAGTTTACCAGAAGAACCATTTATGGGGATATTTTTGAAGCTCCTGGGGGGCATTTTTGGAGATAGAGCCCCCAAATTCACAGCGTAGCTTGAAGGGACTCTCGCTGTACGACCCCCAAAGTTTGGTGAAGATTGGGTAAGGGGGTCCAATTTTATGGGGTCTGGAAGGGGTCACCCCCTCCATAAAGAAATTTATGAAGCCTCTCCCCTCCCCAAACCCCACCCTTCTCAGTCTCTGCTGCAAAAATCTCCAGGTATTTCCCAACCCGGAGCTGGCAACCCTAGTTCTAGGACATGACTAGAATGACAAAGAACTTATGGCTGCCTATTCCTTTTATTGAATGGTAGACTAGACTAACGACAATAGGGAGGTGATTGTTCTCCAGCGCTCAATGCAAATGAATTAACTGATAATATTACAAGTAGTAGATCAGAGAGTTGCAACTTGCTGGCTTCACACTTCCAATCTGATATTGCAACAATTGGGCTGTTGGTGCCTTAGAATGGCTAAGGCAGGATCTTCCATCAGAGAAAAGGTGACAGCTAACTGATGCTGCACTGCTTGCTCTTGTTCTTTCTAAGTCATGCATCACCCTAAAACTGCCATATGTTCTCTTGCAGTGCAGCTGAGGAGCTGATTCCTTCCAGAAAATAAACTAGTATTTGTTTACTTCATTTATACCCCACTTTTCTCCATAATGGGGACCCATATAGCTCACGTCATTCTTCTTTCCTCTATTTTATCCTCACAACAACTCTGTGAGATAGGTCAGGCTGAGAAAGTGTGACTGGCCCAAGGTCACCCAATGAGCTTCCATGACAGAGCAGGGATTCCAACCTAGACCTCCCGGATCCTAGTCTATCCACTGCACCACACTGGCCTATTTTATTTTATGTTAGCATCAGAGCGACCCCCAATCACAATATTCATAACATGGAAATTTCTGACCCTGTAGAACACCATTTAACATCACTGTGCTTTGGAAATGCCATTGTTCTTAAAGATGAAAGCAAGAAGCAGATCTTTCTGCTGCCTTGCACTCCTCTAATTAGTTCTTTAATTAACTTCTGTTGTGGTACTCCGGATGGCCAAGGACACAATAGCAGGGTTTAAGCATCTGGGATTTGTGCTGTGCATTCCTGTGGGTAAACAGAATAAGGTGTTGACACTACATAACAAACATTTCTCTACAGAAATATTATTACACAAATGAAAGCTAAACTTTGTATGATAAGATGTTCCTGCTTCTGTTGCTGAAAAATTGATAATTACAGTGTAGTTATGAATAAGTTGTAATATTCTAAGGGTGAGCATTCATTCCAAAATTTCTTTGTGATATTAGGATATAGTCAGAATGCAGGAGAGGCATATTAAAATGTTTACTGTTTCTCAAAAAATGTAGTTCCAGCCCAAAGAACATTAGTTATGCTCCAGGCCCATTGAAATTAATGGGACAAATTAGTTGTGACTTATTTAAGTCCTGTTGATTTCATTGGTTCCTACATTTCATTGAACTGGGGACAAACCTACAGATCATCGCAGAAGCTTCCAAACACATCTTTCAGAGGAATCATGGGATGTTTATCAAATGGGCATTGTTGTGACTCTCAGAACAATTTGGAAAGCCTCTCGCACAGGACTTGGGGTTCTGTGTGCCAGCAGGACATAGCCCCTTTACTCTGTGCTGCAAGCTGCCATTAAAGTTCCCCTGCTCTTAAAAACAATTTTGTCAGGACAGGAAATTGCTGTTCTTTGTCAAAAAAAAAAAAAAGACATATACTTAGGGTTGCCAGGTCCCTCTTCACCACAGGTGGGAGGTTTTTGGAGCAGAGCCTGAGGAGGGTAGGGTTTGGGGAGGGACTTCAATGCCATAGAGTCCAATTGGCAAAGCAGCCATTTTCTCCAGGCAAACTAATCTCTATCGGCTGGAGATCAGTTGTAATAGCAGATCCCCAGCTAGTACCTGGAGGTTGGCAACCCAACATATACTGCACCCATGGAGAACAATGTAAAGCAAGGCTCTTCTTCATCGTCGTCTTTTTTATGACCTCAGGCTTCGCCTTCGACTCCCTAGTGATTTAACAAGCCCTAATCAAATTATGCAGGCTCCCTTGGGCAGCATATGGCCAAGTCCAACATAGACATTTATTACCAGCTTCCCTGGGCACTACACTTGAAAGGATGTTTAAAAATAATGATACGTATATAATGTGTAATAATGACCTTCTTTATAATCCTCTCTTCAAAATGGCCAGGCAATTCAAGTCAACAGAAGCTCTTCCATGACTCCTCGGGAGCGTTTGGCAATTATTTCTTCTTCGCACCCTGTGAGCTCTTATCTTGCTTTTGCTGTGGATAGGCAATGTATTAAGGGCCCGGAGCAGCTGGTTTCAAAAGGCCTTCAATTTCTTGGCCACTTCACACTATGCTTCAGATTGCATGGTAAACCTCACACAGCAGAGGCTTGCCAGCAGGAAGGAAGAGATGACTACAGTATTTGGGAGCTCATCCTGCTGTCTGTGGCTCATCCTGCTGTCTGTATGTGTAAGGTGATGTATGGTGGCCAAAAACTCCACTGTTATCAGTGAAGCTGGTCACCCATGTATTTGGGTTGTGGTTTCTTCTGGAGGTTTGAAAGAGGTTGGTGGCATTCAGCAACACTGACAAGAGCTCAAGAAAGATTCATGCAAGCTGAAAACTTATTCATGATAATTTGTTTGCTATTAAAATGCAGCTAGGCTTGGCAGAGTTTATCACTGAACAGAAAGAGCACAAACTAGAGAAAGTGTTTTCAAAAATTACAAAGTAATTAAACTCCATGAAATATTTACATATAAGGCTCATCAGTCTGCAGGCAGAATGGATGGTTAAATTTTTGTTCATTTTAAGATACGAGCTTGCATATTTTGGCATACCATGGCATGACACAATATAAAGAACAGTCTCTGTTTTCATTGGAAAGCCTTCTCAGCTATGAAAACTTAATAATTCAGAATGTGAAAGGGGCTTAAAGTTTATTTCCCCACCTTTTTTGGAAGTCTGGAATCATTAGATTGGAAAAAAAAAGTAGGAATAATGTAATATTTCTCTACATTTTAGTTTGCTATTAGAGTTATGCTGTATCATTGAATTTGTAAGAGGATGTGGAATCCAGGATTGCATAAGAAAGGAAACAAGAGGAAAAACCCTCCAGTGATCCTGTAGTAGAAAAGATCAAGAGTCCAGTAGCACCTTAAAGACTAACAAAAATATTTTCTGGCAGGGTATGAGCTTTCGTGAGCCACAGCTCACTTCTTCAGATACCTGTGGCTCACGAAAGCTCATACCCTGCCAGAAAATATTTTTGTTAGTCTTTAAGGTGCTACTGGACTCTTGCTCTTTTCTACTACTGCAGACAGACTAACACGGCTACCCACTGTGAATTATCCAGTGATCCTGATTATCTAGGAAGCATATGGAGTTGACAAGACATGTGATCTTTTTTCATGTGATGTTTCGGTAGGATCTATCTAGTGTGAGGGATAACCCAACAAGAATCTTTGTTTGGGGGCCCATGGCGGCTACTAACAACCCTATTGACACATGGGTTGTCTTGAGTGAATTTTGTTGCAGAGTCTTAACTGCTGAAAGGAAACAAAAGAATCCTGTATTTGACCTGTTGCCTTGTTGTTGGCTCTCCATAGTACCTGGTTGGCCACTGTGTGAGACAAAATGCTGGACTACATGGACCCCTGGTCTGATCCAACAGGGCCAGTGCGGTGTAGTTGTTAAGAGTGGCGGACTCTTATCTGGAGAGCCGGGTTTGATTCCCCTCCACATAAAGCCTGCTGGATGACCTTGGGCTAGTCACAGTTCTCTCAGAACTCTCTCAGCCCCACCTACCTCACAAAGTGTCTGTTGTGGGGAGAGGAAGGGGAGGCAATGGTAAGCCAGTTTGAGACCCCTTAAAGGTAGAAAAAATGGGGTATAAAACCAACTATTCTTTTTCTTCTTCTCTTCTTATTCTTTTATGACTTCAGAGTTTGCCCTTTACTCCCTAGTGATTTAGCAAGCTTTGATCAAATTATGCTGGCTCTCTTGGGCAGCATATGTATGAGTCCGACATATACATTTATTACCATTTTACCTGGGCACTAGGGCTTGAAAGGATGTTTAAAAATAATGACCCTTGAATATTGTGAAACAACAAAATATATGTATCTTTTAACTTCTGTGGGGAGGAATACAAATCTTTCTTTTAGCAACATATCCAGAAACCATACCTAGAAAACAAAGATGATCTTTGTAAAATGTCATTGTCAAAAAATATTTATGGACAAATTGTGCATGATTAAGGCTGATCCACATTTGCATGTCCATAACTTTATTTTTTATTTATTTATAGCTTTTCTCATTGCTGAAATTCAAGGATTAGAGAATAAAAGAAAATCATACTGTGCAAAACATATGTTGAACAATGCAATTGAACTAGGATTACCGAATTAGAAGGCAACACACACCACAAATGGCCTAGGCAAGAATGCAGTAAAAGCAAGATGACCTAGAATAATTCTTGCAGTGAACTATAATCTTATTCTGTTCTAAAGGTACCCTCCTGGACTGTTCCATTTCTCTTCCATTCTAATCTCCCTTTTTAAAATCCCCTTTGGAACAGTTTTCTTGCATATTTTGCAGAATGATAGAAATATGGGATCCTTTCTGATCTGCTCAGGCAGGACATTCCACAAGGAAGGGGGATGCCACACGTGAATGGGTGGTTGCCAATTTACCTGTTTACACAGTGGTACCTTCAATATGCTTTACTCAAATAAGCAACTCTGTTGTCTCAGGACATAGCAGAAGTCCTGCAGATATGTGGGTCCATAGCTGTTAAGGATCTAATTGATATTTCTGCAAAAACACTCTCACTCCTTTCCTCTAAGTGCTTCTGTATTCCTTTCTGCCCAGAGTGAAGCGATTTGCATAACTGTTCTCTGCTCTATGCAATACCTATGGATAACTTGTATCCCTAAAGTTAACCTTTCTTATCAATAAGATACTGATGAGGAAATAATCTCCTTGTTATCTGCATTAATTAGTACCTAAGAATCTATGAGATTTGTTTATTTGTATCAAGATACTTTTAAGCAATTATATGTTTTCCCCCCTTATTCTCTAATGGCTGTCTTGCTGCTGCTGTTTTTGTATCTCAAACTATCACCCTTATCATCTCTGCATTCCTTTTAAACTTTTTTCTGTCCACATTTTTTATTATCCCTTATGTAGCCAGTAAAGATGAATTTTATAATAGTTTCTTCTTCCTTCCTAAATATTGTATCCAGCCATGTTTGTGTACGCAGACAAAAAGATCCCCTTTGCCAGGCTTAAACTATGCACTTGTGAATATGCATGAAGATATATTTATGCTATGGTATAACATATTGTACCCTGACCTGAATAGCCCAGGCTAGCCTGATCTCATCAGATCTCAGAAACTAAGTAGTATTTGGATGGGAGACCACCAAGATATACCAGGATTACCATGCAGAGGAAGGCAATGGCAAGCCAGCTGTGATGTATCTTGCCTTGAAAACCCTATAGGGTCACTATGTTGTTTGTGACCATGGCAAAAGTGGTATAATCCTTATGAATTCTGGACTCATTTCCAGAGGTTGATCCTATTTTGAAAAGACAGAGGAAAACATTTAATATACTGATTTGCATTCCTAACTGAGCCTATGAAAAAAAAAGATTTTGCATTCTTCACTTTTCTTCTTTTCATGCCAGTTTATTTGCCCACTGAATCTGCAATCATTGGAAAATATAACAAAGGGATCCAGTGATTTTGCAACTGCAAATATACTTAACATTTTATCCTAGCTCTTTTTCATCCTGTCCCTCCTAACAAGTCATTAAATTTATTAAGTGGCTCTTTCAGCAAACTCTTTTCACTTCTAAAAACGACCAGACCATCAGGATAGAACATATATCTAGGTTTAGTCCTTCTTTTCCTTATCTCTTCTGACAAACCACTCTCCTTCACAGTTTTATCTCTATAATTGATGAACTGCATATGACATAATTTACAATCCTGTCAAGCAACCTTTGAAACTGCACACTGGCCTTTTCAAGACTGTACTCTCAGCTTGGCTTGCTCAGACTCCCTTTCAGAAATTCTACCGCCCTCCCCTATGAAAACCCAACAAAATCATTTTGATCTTCACATTTCAAAAAGAGAAAAATAAAATTAACCTTCTACACCATTCTCTGTTGTCTGATACATTAACCAACCAAGGTTACTATAGGAAATGCACAAACCAATTTCGTCCTCCCCACAAACACATGGGTATATTATAACACTCAAAGTGAAACTCTACATGACATGATATCACAATGCTAAAAAACCAATATATAAATCATTCTCATCCCAAATGTTTGGATGGAAGTGAGAAAGCTAATGAGATTATGCCTTTTGCTGGAGCAGAGAAGTCAAGAGGAAGAATGAGACATATCAAACTGTAGCGTGTTATCATTAGCCATGACCAGCAGCAGGTCTCAAGGTATTTGCAAGTTCACACATATATGAAATGAATGTTTTCCATTACCAGTAAATGCTAGGCTTTGCCTTTCTTTGCAAGTTTAAAAGAAGAATTCCTTCAAATCCCTGAACAATATCAACTGAGCGTCTATTTCCTTTGCCAGTTCTTTGGGTCTTGTCTAATTTATGTGGACTTTCACCTTGAGTGCAAGATTATGATCTCAAGATAATTCATTTTTACCCAGTAAGGCATAAACAGCATTCCTTGACTTGAATTTTACTTTTTTGAAGGTTTCCAATGCCTTTTAGTTTCATTCAGATCATTCCTATTAAGATTATTTTTTCTGCCACAGTAGGCAATATTTTAGGATGAAGAGGGAGATATTCTTTTAATTATTGCATATCTCACAGCTCGGGCAGAGATTTTTTAGTGGGACGCTGTCATGACCTGCAGGCATGAAACAAGTGCTATTACTTCATCTGTAAGTGCATTGAAAATCCACCCTGCCACTTCTGTAAGCTTTAGAAGACAAAAGCTTGTTAGTCTGTGTGCTGAAAAGGCTCTTGATTCATAGGGGAGATGGGAGCTCTGTTTGAATTAAAGTCAGAGGTGGAAGGGGGATCTTTAATTTCCCCCCCCAAAGATCATCTACTTTTAAAAAAAAATTGGTATCCTATATTCACATCTTTTCCACTTTTCTTCCCAACATCGAAGGGTGCTATTAAAAAGTTTAAACAGAGAGCTCACAATATACTGTTTTGGTGTGTGTGTGTGTTTTTTTACATTGCACTTTCCACGCTCATTGCTTGAAGTCAGTAGATTCACAACTGCTAAAAATAGGATGATGGGAAAATTTATAGCAGGAGTATATTGGAAATGTACTGTTCTTGAGTAAATTGGATCCTGCTTATCATTTTTATAGGAAGACATCAAACGTACAAACATATTGCTTTCCCAACAATTCAATCCAGATTTATTTGCAAATATAACTCAATATCTATTTATATAATTATGGTCCATCCCCATTTTCTCCTCACAACAGCTCTGTGAAATAAGTTGAGAGATGGTAATTGGCCCTTGGCCACTTTAAGATCGAGTAGACTTGACTCTGACTTTCCCAAATTCTAACCTGCGATTCAAAACATTACCCTATGCTGTCTATATTTAGTACACAAAAGACAAGTATATGCATATGAGACTGAACTAGAAAAAGGCTAATTGAAATTGCTTACAACTGGAAGCATTGCTTTCTCTAATCAATATATATGCATACATATGTTCAGTATGAGCACTACATATGTTCAGTATAAGCACTGTTCTTGCTAGTACTAATAGTACATATTTTTCAAGAACAAGATTGGTATGTAAATAGGGTTGCCAGCTCCAGGTTGGGAAATACCTGGAGAAATTGGGGGTGGAGCCTGAGGAGGGCAGGATTTGGGGAGGGACTTCAATAGTGTATAATGCCATGGAGTCTACCTTCCAAAGCAGCCATTTTCTCCAGGTGAACTGATCTTTGTCACCTGGAGATCAGTTGTAATAGCGGGAGATCGCCAGCTACCACCTGTAAGTTGGCAACCCTATATGTGTATGAGTGACACAGTGGGGCAAGAATTGTGAAGATGAACCTTTAGCCTGGAGTAAGGTGGTGCAAAAAAAATTAGGTAATTTTTAGGTTTGGATTTATTGGGCCCGTTTCCTAAAGGGAAGACACACGCAGAAACTGTGTCTTGATTGTGAGAGGCCAACTCTAACTCTCCGAGTCATCTCTCAGGTTTATTATACAGCAAAGTCAATTAGTAACAGGATTAATAAGTAACAAGACAATGCAACATTCCATGCTTACATCAGAGTTTCAGGAAAGACCATCAGGTAAAAGGATTAGCTTAATCATTTATAGTACTATGCGGCCTACGTGACCAGTATGCGAAAGTGGACTTTGGCCAGGAGCTTTCCAGAGGCCTAGAGCTTGTTGTAACCAATATTTTAATATGGCAAGATTCAGGGTCTTTTGGAACCAATGTTAAAATGGCGAGGGTGTGCTCAGCCGCCATTCATTGGCTGCAAAAACTCCCTACAGTTCCCCCCCCCCCGGTAAACCTGAAATAAGCAGAATACCCATACAGGCATTTCAGCTTTATTTCTGGGTTTACCCCCCGCCAAAAATTGGGTCCATTATAGTCTATGGGCATTTTTTCAAAGCTTCAGTGGGGGCATTTTTGGAGGTAGAGTCACCAAATTTGCAGCGTAGCTGCAAGGGACTCTCTTTAGATAGACACTAAAGTTTGGTGAATGTTGGGATGGGAGCAATTTTAGGGGCCCACAAAAGGGTCACCCCCCCCCATCCTCCAGGCATTTGCAAGCTGAGCTGTCCATTGGTTTTCAGGTTCAGAAGTTCAGTGTTGCCGAGGACTGGCGGAAAGAACCTATTGAGAGGCTGATGCCTCAAAGACTGGGGCTCCCTTTGTATCTGGGGTGCATAGCATGATGTCCATGCAAATTAGCTTCCAAACTGAGGAAAGAGGCTTAAATGCAAGAAAAATAAGGCATGGAAAACATTTATTTCGGTGGCAAATGACATCCTGTGAACAGTCCTTTATTATAGTCATCAAAAATCTAATTTCAAGAGATGGTCATGGTGCGGGGTAACGAAGCCTCTACTTGGGGCAACCTTCAGTTTGAGAGCAGGTTTTCGGGGGGGGGGTGATATCAGAGCCAGCTGAAGTCATGACCAAGGCAGCTCTTGGAAGGAGATTGCTCATCCACGCGGGTGAGCAGTCTTCTTCAGAACGAAGTTTGTTCAGCAGCTGTTGAAGCTGGTGCTTTTTAGTTGGAGGGTATATCCCTCCAGACAGGAGTGGGTGAGCCCCATCTTTTAAATGACCCTTCTGCCTCCAGACTATCCTGATCCAGATCAACCCACTTAATGGTGATGGATAGTTCGGTCAGACCAAGTTGGCTCTGATAACACGACCCCTACCTCAAAAGGGCCCCAACTATGGGGACCTCACAAAACCAGTCAAAGAGAGAAAAATGGGAGATAGCACAGAGCTGTGCATCTGAGCAAAGGCAAATAGCCTATTCAGCTTCGGGCAGATTCCCTGGTTTTGGTATCCAGTCTACCCAAAACCCAAATATTGCCGAAACAGCTAATTTTTTGTTTATTTTCGGTTTGGGTATATCAATATGCACAATCCTAGCCTGGAGTATACAAGATTTTGAGCTCTCAGGGCTGTATAAAGTAGACAGCCAAGAAACATTAGCAAGTCATCAGCATCAGGTACACTGAATCAGATACAGTAACAAGCACAGCAACAAGCCTCAAACATAGTTCTAGCAAACGACTGGATGGCTTCCTGGTGCATTCAGTATTTGTACAGTTTTAAGTAAGATTCACAGGGAGAGGTATCTGGATAGGAAGAGTAAATTTCTATATGTCTATAGAATCTACTTTAATTAACCTATTATAAAAGGACAGTTTTTACTAACCTTCTCAGATTAGTAACTGAGAGCCAGCATAGTGTAGTGGCTAAGAGTGGCAGACTTTAATCCGGAGAACCATGTTTGATTCCCCACTCCTCCACATGAAGCCTGTTGGGTGATCTTGGGCCAATCACAGTTCTTTCAGAACTCTCTCAGCCTCACCTTACTCACAAGGTGCCTGTTGTGTGGTGAGGACGGCAATGTGATTGTAAACCCCTTTGAGACTCCTTATGGTAGAGAAAAGTGGGATATAAAAAACCTACTCTTCTTTTTCTACTCTTCTTATTTCCCCTAGGACTGAACAAAAATGGACTTCCTTGGGTAGGGAGCTCCATAAAGTCTGTTCCTATCAATATGTCCATGTTCCTCATATGTACAGATCATACTTTCCATAGTATAAAGTAAGGACAAGAGAAGAATGTTTTGCTCCAATAGGCACAAAGGCCCACAATGAAAGATGAGGTTCCCTAAGGCAGACTGGACCTTCAAAGTAAAAACCAGCAGTTTAAACTCAAATATTGAATACCACACACCAGAATGCCGTAGCTATTGTGTGCTTGCAAGCTTAGTTGTTATCATTTCACTTCTCATTGACTCTTGTGTCCTTCAAGCAGAATGAGGTTAAATACAATGCTTTCTACTACACTGGTGATACATTTATTTTGGCAGGTTTGTGATCAGTTATTTTGGCAGGTTTGTGATCAGTCCTTTGAGGTTTTTATGTTTCTTATTGTTTTAATAACAATAGGAAAGAAAAGCCTGGAGGAAATAGACTGAATACTAGATCACTGCCTTGTTTTAGGATCAAATAAAATCAGACTAAGCATAGGGTTATCCCAAGAGTAACACTCAGAGAACAAGCTAGAATCTTTTTTTTAATCACTTTCTCAAAGAGCAGCATTTTAAATAGGGATGTCATGAATTTCACATTTTGCGTGTTCAACAGTTGCACTTAACTTGCCCAGTTCTTAAGAGGAGACATCCTTTTTTCTTTTCCTGTATTCCCATTTAATACTAGAAAGCAATAAAAATATTTTTTTTAAAAAAGAGGAGACATCAGACAATCGTTGGGTCTGCTCAGTTCAGCACTGAATGACTCAAACACCTGCCAAACAATTTTGCATCATGATTTTTCAAAACTGGGCATGCACAAAAATATAGACAAGCCAAACAGACTAGCAGCCATTAATGTCAGTGAAGACGACTTTAGATGAACAGTAGGATTTAAAAACAAAGAAAGTAATGTTTTTAAAAGCATTTATTCATGGCTGATTTATATAATTTGTGGCTGAATGGACCAACATCACATCAAGGTGGGGAAAATAGAATAAAATTGGGATGTATAAAAACATACATGTGCAAAATGTTGATTGCACTGCACTGCACTGTTAGGAAAGAATATGGTCAAGCAACATGATGAACAGCTAAGAATTGGTCAATTAACAGATGAACAGTCCATCAAAAACGCTGGCTTCTTGTTATTGACTGGTGAACAGCATTAGAGCCAAACCTGTAGGAGTTTGACTATCTCTAATGTTAAGATGATGACCTGGATGTCCTGGGTGGCCCCAGACTAGCCTAATCAAATCTCAGAAGCTAAGCAGGGTCAGCCCTGGTTAGTACTTAGATGGAAAACCACCAAGGAATACCAGGGTCACTATGTAGAGGAAGGCAATGGCAAACCACCTCTGTTAGTCTCCTGCCATGAAAACCCTACTGAGTTGCCATAAGTCAGCTGTGACTTGATGGCACTTTACGCACAATGTTAAGTTAATGCTGGTGCTATTCCTTCAGTTAACATAATTGTAAGACAAAAACCTGTATGGAAATTTCTATTTCAGCGGCTGCAGACAAAGGAGAATATGAGGTTGTAAGAAAAGCCGAGTAGCTTTCTTAGCCTTTTATCAGTATCTGCTCCAGCTTGTTGAATACTTGGATCTGCCCACCACTTTCCAATAACAGCCAATGGCTCTAGGTAGTTATAAGAGCTTCCAGACAGATGAAGAACCAACAGAACCTTAATAGGGCTTACTAATATATGCCGAAAGGTTTAGGAGGCCTATAAAAAGGGAATGGTGTTGGCCACTGGCATTTTTAAAAAAAACTATCTGAATTTATTTCATTTTCCTAATCTTACAGTGTGTGTGTGTGTGTGTGTGTGTGTGTGTGTGTGTGTGTGTAAAGTGCCGTCAAGTCGCAGCCGACTTATGGCAACCCCTTATGAGGTTTTCAAGGCAAGAGACTAACAGAGGTGGTTTGCCAGGGCTTTCCTCTGCATAGCAACCCTGGTATTCCTTGGTGGTCTCCCATCCAAATACTAACCAGGGCTGACCCTGCTTAGCTTCTGAGATCTAATGAGATCAGGCTAGTCTGGGCCATCCAGGTCAGGGCAATCTTACAGTGACTGACTGATAATATTTTTGTAACCTTTCCACTGAAAACTTTGCATTTGCCATTCTTCCTTGTTGTAGTCCATTGTTTCTTTCCTGCCAAAAGGTGGGGAGGGAGGGAAAATGTCCATTCTACCATTATTTCCTAAGGGAGACTTTTTGGGGCTGGGGAGCTGGAATGGCTGTTTTCAACTAAATGATATCAAAATCACAGGGGAGCTATTTCTGCATGTCCACTGAAAACCCCTCACGTTTCAAGTGAATTAAACCAAGGGGTCCAATTCGACAGCCCCTGAACAAGGTGCCCCAGCCATCCAACTTGCAGAAGAAAAAAGGGCCCATCCCCATAAAGGAGGGAGGGAAGGAGATGGAGCAAGCCAGAACTACAGTTCTACTGGGCCCGAAGCCTGGCTTGTGGCACCTGGGAACCAGCTTCCCCAGGCCACTGCCTGGGAGATTTGGAGAATCAGTGGGGGGGAAAGCTGCTTGCTGCTGGTGGTGGTAAGCACCCAAACATGAAAAAATTACAGATTTTTTTTTTTGGGGGGGGTGTTCAGTAATGCCCCAAAATCCCAGTTTTGAATAACCATTCCAGAAAATCATAGTAACAACCCCAAACAGCAATTTCATATATATTTTTTATCTCGGGAATTCCAGAATGCATCCCATAATTTCTATAGTGGAGTTTTCATATCATCTTCCCCACATTATGCACCTTAAGCTTTCCCCCATGTCTTCATTCATTACATCCAGTTCTTTTGACCACACAACTATTAGCTTTAACCCTCATGCAAGAGTATTCAAGCCCTTACAACTCTAGCTTCTAAGCCTAAGCCTACTAAGAGAAGGCGATTGTGGGAAGATGGCTATCAGCTGTTTTAAGACCTATCTGGCCTTTTCTTTCCCTCCAGTTATAAAATGTAAAATAGTTATATTTTAAGGTTGGGCATTGCCAGAGTTTTAAGACATTTGGCAAAATCTTAACAGCAAGAGCCAATGGGATATTGACCCTTGGAACCCCTATCAAAGCCTATGGGTCACAGACTGTGGCTTTAATGCCCAGCCCCATTGGATCCCCTATCAGCCCAGGATATTTAGTGTACCTTTTGTTTTTTCCTGTTTACATTGGGGTTTTTTTGTTGTTGTTGTTTAAATCATATTGATATTATTGTTTGCTGCTTTATGTTCCCGTTGGGGAGAAAACTGGGGAATGAAATAAACAGACAGGCAGAGATATAGCTGTGCAAAGTTCATTCTCTTGTATAAGAGGGAGCTTCAGACTGTTGCAGTCTGGTCTTTTCCCCACCCTCTTTGCTCCCCAACCCTTTGAATTTTGTTCTCTCTTTTATCTGTTTCCATAGTATCCGTCCACTCTATCCATCAAGCCTCCCTTCTGCTTGCATTTTGCTCAAGGTTTTCTGGACAGTTTTTCCACAATCACTCATTTGACCTTGTAGATAAATTGCCATTCATGTGTGATCCTCCATTTCTGACAGCTTTCTTAGATGACCCAATATTCCCAAGCTACTACGAATCACGTCCTCCGAAACGTTTGTTCCCTGTTGGGATTCACTACATTCAGTGACCTGCTTCTGAAAAGATAGCCTGTGGGTCAGTTGCTGCAACACAAGTTGTTTCATGTAGTACAACTGCAGAAAGAAGTTTGAAGATATTTCAATACACTCTCCTGAGGTACTGGATTGGTATACAAAATATTTGTGTAGTGTTCCTTGCACTACATTCATCTCATAATAATCCTAGTCAAATGTGTGCTTTGTTGCTCTGCACGTTTTATCTATTCTCAATGTATTATAATCATTTGGAGCCAGGTTTCTTTTCTTTTTTCTTTCTTTTTTTGCCATCAAGCTACAGCTGTTTTATGGCAACCCCCATGGGATTGTCAAGGCAAAAGATGTTCAGAGGTGGTTTGCCACTGCCTGCCACTATGTTGCAACCCTAGTATTCCTTGGTGGTTTCCCTTCCAAATATTGACCAGGGCCGACTCTGCTTAGTTTCCAAGATCTGGCCAGGATAGCATGGGCTATCCAGGTCAGGACCCAGGTTTCTATAACCAGGTCCAAGTAACCCTTTCTGAATTAAATGACAGACATTTCTCTTTCCCATCTTTGCCTTATCAGACTGGTGAATACACTGGTCACAAAACCAAAAAAAGGAATATCTATGCTATAAATGAATATCTGTTTAATTGTTAAGGTTTCCCTCAGAGAACCCTTGGAATTTTATTTTTATAAGAATTTTCTGTTGGGGATCTGTACCCTCTCCCCTGAACTGTAGTTCAAGGATATTTGCAAAGATAGGATTATTATTAAACTAGTTTGGGCTAAATTTCTACCTTGGTCACTAACCTTCTCACTAAAGACACCCCCCCCCCCAGCAGTTTAGGCCTGAAATAGTAGATTGGATCTAGACTACATTTTTTGCTAATTGAATGGGAAATGTAATTTCTGCCCTTTCCCCCTTCCTGCTGCAGACACCCCCCCCCCATTTGTTCCTCATGCCATGCAAATGCCTTCAATTAGTGGGAAATTTAGTCTGGCTCAAACCCAGTGTCATATAATTGGATCATGGTACCAGTTGTTGGGTTTGGGTTTCTACAATTAGCATTTTGGATTTAACTGTCTGGATCCATATTGAATTCAGGATTAAATCCAAAACATTGAATTCTGAGCTACAAAGACAGACCTAACTATTGGCACTGTTAATAGAAAAAGGAAGGGGAAAGGGAAAGGAACTAGGAACCTTTGTCAGCTGGGAAAGACCTACAGAACATTTATCGATCCCATCTTTCAACATACTTTGAAAAACTCAGAGACTGCTACAAGGGCAAGTCATAGGTGTGAGCCAAAGGGCTCTTCATGTTTAGTTCAGTGCCTATGAGCTTGTTCAATTTTATGGGCTCTGAAGAAGATTTTCTCAATACTTGGATTAATTGCATAGGTTACCATCTATGAGAAAAGAAGAGCCTATCCTTCCACTTATAAAGGTGAGTGGCTGGGTTCTTGCCCAGTACCATTCATTTTCAGAAAGCCTTTTCCTCTGCCATTTTGTGGTATATTTATACAGAAAGTGGAAACTGCTCTAACTTTGCACGTTGTGGGGAAACACCGTATAAAAGTGTAGGTGTATAAATTCTCTTGGGCAGATCCCAAAGAAAATCTCTTGGTATGTACTGCTTCAAACAAACTGGGTTACTCATAAGCTAGCCACACCAGCTACTTAATATTCAATCCACAATGCTTATTTTCCATTATTAGAAGTTTTGACATTAATGTCCTTCACGTTCATATTTGTATTTGCACTCATATCAGAATGAAGTGCCAAGTAATAACAATGGATAAGATTTATTGCTGAGCAAAACATGATTAAAAGACTGAGGCAAGGTTTTGGGGAAATGTGGAATTCAGAAAGGAGAGAAGGATAATGCGGTGGTGTTATCCCTAATACCTGGAAGTTATGAACAAAAAGAAAAAGTTTATGTGCTAGGCTCTAACTTCCTGTTTTCTGTAGTCCAAGTGTGGCATTAGGGTTGCCAGCTCCAGGTTGAGAAATACCTGGAGATTTTTGGGGCAGAACCTGAGGAGGGAGGGGTTTGGGGAGGGACTTCAATGCCATAGAGTTCAATTGCCAAAGCGGCCATTTTCTCCAAGTGAACCGATCTCTATCGGCTGGAGATCAGTTGTAATAGCAGATCTTCTGCTAGTACCTGGAGGATGGCAACCCTAAGCCTGAGGAGGGCAGGGTTTGGGGAGGGGAGGAATTTCAATGGGGAATAATGCCATAGACTCCATCTTCCAACTGGCCATTTATTCCAGGCGAACTGATCTCTACCACCTGGAGTTCAGTTGTAATAGCGGGAGATAGGGTTGCCAGGTCCCTCTTCGCCATCGGCAGTCGGTTTTGGGGGCAGAGCTTGAGGAGGGCGGGGTTTGAGGAGGGGAGGGACTTCAATGCCATAGAGTCTAATTACCAAAGCGGCCATTTTCTCCAGGTGAAATGATCTCTATCAGCTGGAGATCAGTTGTAACAGCAGGAGATCTCCAGCTACTACCTGGAGGTTGACAACCCTAGAGGGAGATCTCCAGTCACCACTTGGAGGTTGGCAACCCTATGTGACATGGTTGTGGGGGCAGTGGCTGTGAAGAGACACTGACTGGTCTCTCTTACAGGGTCTTGAGGCCAGGCCGCTTCAAATGTAAGGCATTATAGGTACAGGCGTTCAGCTCTTCTGATTGTTAGGGGATGGTAGCTTGGAACATGCTGGTGCAGATCAGATGGGTAAAAAATGGACAGTTGGGAAAGTGTTTTAGTTGTCATGAGTGTTGGGGTTTGTATTCCCCAAAGAGAAGAAGAGTGTCTGAAGAAAAAGGAGAGAAGGTAGTTGGCAATCAGAGAAAAGGAAAAAATACTTCCTTGAAGTTTTCTTTTCTTTGCAAGGATAACACTGCTGCTTTTCCTACCAGGAATCTCACAGTAGATTACAATAAATTCAAAACATTGATGCCTTTCCTACCATGGATTACAGTAGTTTCAGGAAATTGAAGCTCATTTT
Organism: Euleptes europaea; assembly: GCF_029931775.1. Lineage (NCBI taxonomy): Eukaryota > Metazoa > Chordata > Lepidosauria > Squamata > Sphaerodactylidae > Euleptes > Euleptes europaea. The sequence goes on along the minus strand of NC_079312.1, from coordinate 94,339,728 downwards.
GTTTCTGCAAATTCCAGGATACAACCAGATGATTAATGGATTATAGGATATCAGGGTTTTAGAAGTATTTTTCCCTTTCATATTTTTTTTTCAGTATCTGTGTCATTAAATATCTGTTGTTGGGGTTTATTGGCCTTGTATTTAGTCATTATCATTAATTGTAAAATTATTTAACATGTTAGTGCCACTTACCCTGTGGGGTTAATAAGTTTATTATTATAAATAATAATAAAACAACTTAACTTTGTAGTTGATACATTGAAAAACTCGAATTGGATTTCCATGAGAGAATGGAAGTTGTTGGGTTTTTTTCTAGAAAATCAGAGCAACGATATAGGTGGTCCTTTGGGCAACAGGAAACAAGTTTACTTGAATTCTATTTTCACATAGCCCATTAACTTTTTTTTTTTTAATTCACACCTCTTATAAATATTAAAGAGCATAACATTACCAAGGATTACAGTAGTTCCAGGAAATTGAAGCACATTTTGATTCTGAAATTCCAGGATACAACCAGATGATTAATGGATTATAGGATCTCAGGGTTTTAGAAGTATTTTTCCCTTTCATTTTTTCTTTCAGTATATGTGTCATTAAATTTGAGTTATGAATAAATGTTGTATGACCATTCCTAAAGGAGTTATGCCTATTACCCCAGGCACCCCAATAACTGAAGACATGAGACAACACCTTAGGTTTACCTTGTTCATTTGAATAAACTAATCTATGTCACATTATTAAATGTGCGAACACATTTAAGTTGGCAGGCTGCACTTTATTGGACAGTACCACTCTGGTTCCAAACTCAGCCAGCATCTTCTGCCATGCCATCCTTATTTATCATTATCTACACACAATGTGCCAAGAGGTGCCCAGCTCCAGTCCCCTCCCATGATGTTCCATTACCAGGTTGCTCAACACCAGGGGTGCTCCTTCCCAGCCACACTCTGCCGCATGGCCAGTGATGCGCTATTCTGGACACACCCTCCATTCACCCAATGCCTCAAGATGCTTGGCATTCATCCCTACCTATTATGAGCAGCCTGCCCTATCCCTGCTGAACTAGTAATGACCTAAACAGCCAGAGACCAGATTTGCCAACCTCCAGGTAGTAGCTGGAAATCTCCTTCTATTGCAACTGATCTCCAGCTGATAGAGATCAGTTCGCCTGAAGAAAATGGCCCCTTTGGCAATTGGACTCTATGGCATTGAAGTCCCTCCTCTCCCCAAACCCTGCCTTTCTCAGGCTCCACCCCCAAAACCTCTTGCTGGTGGCAAAGATGGACCTGACAACCCTAGTCCAGGCCTATATAATCCAACCTCTACTATGACCTCAGAGAACAGGCAAAAAAGACATCCACACTAGCCAATCCAAGGAAGCCCAAAACATTCCTGCTTGACCCCAAAGGTGACCATCTAATCCCATGATGTCTAAAGGGAGGATGGGTCAACCGCCAGCAGCAAAAGCTTGGCTGGGGGAGGCACAGCCAGATTAAATGATTGGCAGCCACACCTCCCCATTGGCTGGATCCAATGAACTTTGTGTTCCACTTGAATTCATGCGGCAGAGGCAAACTGACCCTCCGCTTAAATGCCAGGAATTCCACTTTACTGTATAAAATCCCCCTCCACCCAGCAGCATTTGTGAGCTTGTCAACACGTTGATTCTACTTCATGTCAGGGAAGATCTTCAAGGACAATCATACCCCAACACTGTGCCACAAATTTCCCATGATTTTATTTTACTTTCTGCTCAATGACAAAAGATAAAATAAGAACACTACCAGGAAGAAAAACCAGGACTGCAAATCCATCTAAATCTATACAGAGCCTGCAACAATTGCAAGGTCATGCTGCTACACTGAATTTAACTGAAATTTTCCCAAAGCTCAAGCAAAGAAACACATGCACTGACCAGTGTGGTCTGGATTTAAATGGGCATATTTGCCCAAGTTGATTAATATTAGAGGTATGATTTGTGAGATATGAAACCCCAGTTTGTTTCAACAGCATCCCTGACCTTGAGAAGACTGACATTACAGTCACCTCTCATTTCTCTCACAACTACTGGGAAAGAAACTGTGTTGCAGCATAGACACCCAGAGGACAGAAGCCACAACTACCATTGTCAATATAGCATAGCAAGGAAAACATATAGTAGTGACACTTCCTACATTACTTTTGGAGATGTTTAAATATAGACACAAATGTGAAATATGAATGCAACAAACAAATTCGCAAATACATGTATGACAACAGCACATTTGTGAGGGGATTGTGCTTGGCTACAGCTCCCTGCTGAGTATACATTTGGTGGCAAACAATAACGCTATGTGATAAGAACTGTATAGCATGCACGTCTGACATTCAAAGACAAATTAAAAGTGCTCACACAAAGTTCACTTAGATAAATGGTGTTTGTTTCTCTAAACAGTCATGTACCTGGCATACAACCATTTGCCAAATCAGTACTGTGAATTAGACTTGTGCATTTCTTTTGATATTCATTACAATAATTACAAAAAAGGGTAGCTTGTACAAGGCCATAGTTGGAGGGGGGTGAGGAGGCAGCCGCTGCCCTGTGGCATGCAGAGGGGGTGGCAGACCTGCCTCTCCTACAGGAGGAGTGGGTCAGGTTGGAGGGGCAGTTCTGCTGCCCTCTCTGCATGCCACAGGAGCAACAGCTGCCATCCTTGCCCCCTCCCTCCCATTTACAGCTCTGAGTCTGTAATTATTTTAATTACTATATTAAAAAGAACAAATTTCCACTATAAACGTCAATTAAAAATGGTTTTCTTTCATATTGTTCTGTTTCTTTTGTTACAGTAGCTTTGCCTCTCTCTGGCTCTGCTGGTTTCATTTTTGCAATGCATCCAGTGTTTTTCCAATGAGGACATAAGCTGTGTTCCTTAGCGGGAGGAGGAGAGAGAGTCTCTTGGCTTTCTTGATAGACTGCAAGCTGCAGCCACTAGAATCAAATGTATGTCTGAGGTATTCCAGTCCTGAAGGACATAGGGTGGGACTGAGACTTTTGCTCACCTCCCAGTGCCTGCCCCACTTTGCCAATTTATTTGTTGCAGTCTGTTCTTAGGTGCTTTCCTGCTCTCCAACCCTTATCCCTTGTCCAGGCAAATTACCTCAAGGTCCTCCTGTTGCTCCCTGTCTGTCCAGATGCCTTGCCCTCCTTTGACCATCAAATGCCCTTGCCTTGTCTGTCTGCCTCTTCCTCATACTACTATCCTTCAAGCTGAAGTGCCAAATTCTCTCAGTGTACACTGCAGCCTGTTGATAAGAAGTGACTTGGCCACCTCCACATCCCAAATTCAGGAATGAATCTAGGAGCACCAAAATGCTTTTAACATAGAAGACCAGTAGCTACAATATAGAGAGACAGTATTTCTAAGCAAGGGGGATATTTCTCCCTTATATCTGCTTGTCATTTTTTTTATCCCACATCCTCCCAGAAGCTTGAAGTAGTGTGCATGGTCCTCCTTCCCAATGTTACCCTCACAACAACCCAATGAAGTACGCTGAGAGAGAGTGATGGACTCAAGGTCATTCACAAAGCTTAATGGCAGAGTTGGAATTTGTAGTCTCTGAGAACCCAGTCCGACACCTTAACCACTGCCCACACTAATCCTTGGAACTAAATGATTCTGCATCTGTCTTAATTCTTATCACATACCTGTTTTATGTTCTCTTCTCTCTCATTTCTCTCCTTTCTTGTCTCACAGACATTTTGTCTTTGAATCACACACCTAAGAATTCAGAAATATATAGATATGAAAGCTCAGTTTACTTATAAGGAAGATCCTTAGTCTGTCACTCTTCACAAAATATCATAGAAGGGCAAAATAACAATAACCCACACCTGTTCTTTGAGTTTACTCTCCCTGAGATGGCAGCTTCAGACAGCACAGAGGGCATCTCGCAAAGGGACAATCAGGTAGCCTTTTCCCTAGGTATGATAAAGGACTTCCGACTACCAGTTTCCTAAGAACATTTATGGCAAAGTCAAATTGACTTGATATGACATTCAGTTAAAAGTGCACAGGGCAGAATGTCATATCAGCAAGTCTGCATGCATGTAAATTGAATAACACTTTCAGCATCTCAGCCACAATTCTTAAAATGTCAGTGGGAAATGGTCCAAAACCACCATGTCCTGCTTCATCCAGAAATTCATGTACACATGGCAAAAAAGCCTCCAGGTGTCTGTCACAGCTAGTCAAATATAATCATCACCTTCTCATATACTCATTCTCCAGCAAAGTTTGACTTCTCTTGTATTCAGAACAGCAGAGACAAACAAGAAAGTTGGAGACTCTTGATCACCCAGATGGTTTGGTTCATAAGCTGTCTGCAAGTTGCTACCATCACAGTCAAACATTCAACTAACAGTTCACTTCTATTTGGACAATTTGCACACTTAAGTTGTCCCCCCTCCAAAAAAAATCTGATTGTGCAAGCAATGTTTTTCCATGGCTTCTCCCCACCTTCCTGCCCCATCAACAATGAGCCATATTTCTTAAGTACATAAAGCATTTATATTTCACTGTGAACAAATTATAAATATGAGGTGTCCCATGAGGAATATTTCCTTTGAGAGGGGTGTTTTGCATTTCCTGAAGGCCTGCCTTTCCATGGCTAAGAAATCCTTGGTCAATTTCATTGCAGACTTACAGCTGCACTCCTCTATAATAAGACACTGTCAGTGCTACCCTAAGTAGGTAGGGTTGCCAGGTCCCTCTTCACCACCAGTGGGAGGTTTTTGGGTTGGAGCCTGAGGAGAGCGGGGTTTGGGGAGGGGAGGGACTTCAATGCCATAGAGTCTAATTGGCAAAGTGGCCATTTTCTCCCAATGAACTGATCTCTATTGGCTGGAAATCAGTTGTAATAGCACAGGATCTCCAGTTAGTACCTGGAGGTTGGCAACCTTATAAGCAGGTACATTCTTCAATGGCTTCAATGGATTTAACTCTGCTTAGGGTGGCACTGAGAGTGCTAATTCAGGTCTTAATGCTGAAATTAACCAAAGCATTGGTCAACTTCATTGTGAATATGCTGGATAAGCACTAACTATATTAGTGTGGAGGAGCACAGCTCAGGAGCTCCAATACTAGGAATTTCAGATTAGATTTACCCAGGAATTTGCAGTGAGTAGGCATTGGGTAGGCATAGAGTTACACACCTTCAGAATTTTTTTTTAAGTAAAACAAAGCCTCTTGCCTAACCAGAACGGAAGACAAAATGGAACAATGCTGCCTATTGTGCAGGTGCAAAGGCAAACTATACAACCTAATTTCACTGGGAAATCTGCCATGTGGAAGCACAGCAGCAATGGGGCTTCCGCATGGCAGATTCCCCTGCCTCAGTACCCTACCAGAGATCATACCCTGCTTCCCAACAGCATCGATCCCAGAGCAGATAACCCATGTGGAAATGGCTTTATTTTATTAGCAGACAAAAGGAGATGGACAAATAACTATTAAATAATTTACCTTCTCTTCCATATAACAAGATAATTTTTGTTGACTTGGGAAGAAAGAATGTAGACTATTGCTGTGCACAACAATGTAAAGATTAGCACAAAGAGAAAATGTAACACAACACAAACTACTCAAAGAGATCAGTATACTGTTCAACATTTCCGTCTTCAATATATTGTTTCCTCTGTGCCTACCTTGTCGGTGCCTAGAATAATATAGATCTCCTGATATCCTGACCCAACCCAGGATGAAAAGAACGGTGTAACTAGTCATGTACCTAAGATGATTTTGTGCTTGTCTCTCTCACGCAGCACCCCACATACCATATGGCAAACCTTTTTTGAAATTAATCGGAGCTTCTACAGAATTTCTTTTTCCTATGTCATTTGGGCTTTCTGTTCAAAGAAAACAAAGCAAATAGTATTACTAGCCTTGTTCACCCTCATGAGTACATTCACAAATACACAGATATCTTATAAACTCTACACTTGCAACATCCATAACTATTATGATAACTTACTATTTCCAATTAGAAATACAATAGCTCAAAACATTAAAAGGAGCACCATTCATCCGAAGCCCACCAGGGTACAGAAAGCAAAGTGGAAGGGGAATTTTTCTGGTAAGCCTGTAGCTCTTATGGAAATGGAATTTTTCACAGAGCTCTGAAGAGCATTTGAGGAAATTTTATCTCTGAATCTAAAGCTGTAAAATATAGTTTGGTTCCATAAAAGTGATTTGTTCACTTAAATAAAGAGAACAACAAAGCCATCAACTGAACATGAAATGTTTTGTTGAATGAATCAATACAATTTTTCAAGTAGTGTTTTGAAATATATATATATTGTGTGAGTCCTGAATGTTCAATGCATTTGTTTGTAACCATAGAAAAATTTAAAGAATAAAATCATAAAAACAATACAAAAGAGAGAAAGACTTTGCAGTGATGCTGCTAGGACCCATTTACATTACACTGACCCATCTTACACTGCTAGTAACATACTACATTGAACATTAAGTTAATTTATCCAGCTGGATAAGCAGGTAACAGTAAGCAGCAGTGACAGATATGAGAGGGTGAGGTGTGGGGGCCCTGCTGAGTAGTGGAGGTGGCAGATGCCCAGTGAACAGGCCAAGCCCGCAGCTGGTGGAAGTATAGCCACTCAAGTGGTTGACTCCCTGCTGATGACTGTCCGGCAGATGAGCTGGAGGGTGTTTGAGCATCCTTACTTGGGATGTGGCATTGTAATAAATGAGGCCAGTGCTTCCTGTTCTCATTCTGGAGTCATGTTCTGCAGCCACCAAAAAACAAAAACAAACGGAGTTCACCACCAACGTGTAGGGGTGTGCATATCAATATACCAATTTTTTAAAGGCTGAAAAAAACATTTTGGCATTTTGGGTGGTTTTTTTTTTTTTTTAACTGTCTGGGGAAAAGATGGCAGTAAGGAGAGCTGGAAAAGTGGAGAAAGGCAAGGGGGTGGATCTGACAGAAATCCACCCCCTGCCACTTCTCTGGAATCCAGAGAAGCAGCAAGGGGTGGATAGCATTTAGATCTAAACAGGCTTGCTCCTACCTCACTGATGCTAATTTCAGGTGAGAGATCAGAAGATGATTCACAGCTGATCAGAGGGAGCAAGAAGGGAGTAAAGTTTTTTTTGTGGGGGGGAGGTGGATCTGAAGCCAGGTTACTTCTAATTCCACAACACAGACATGATTCCCCCGCCCCTCCCCGCCAACTTTGCTGCTTGGGACACAACAAAGGTTTCTAGGAAGGAGGTCAGAAGCCAACACCCAACTGATCAAGGAGTCAGTTTCAGAGCCCCTGAATAACAGACAGCTGAATTGTCCATCACAGGTAAAGGGGCTGTCTGATCACAAATGGCAATCAAGACATGAGCCATACTGATAGATGATTGATCACCCTTAACACTGGTAAGAGCACTGCAATGGCAGGAGGAAGTAGATGCCCCACTTCAGCCCCCTCCATGGAATTATGTGAGTCTTTGGGGGCCATAAACGAATGCAAGAATTGCCATTATATTGTAATATATGGAAGAGTCTGCTGAGAGAGAGCACTTTGCTGCCATAGGATTGTGTTTCAACTGTAATAGCACAATAACCACTTGTTGCAATATAGCTAAAGCCAATTCAGATATGATCGATATAATTAGTCACCTATACAGATAATGCATGCTTTCATTCAAAGTGATCTATTTAAATATCCATCAATTGACTATATAATGCTTTTTTATTACAGTGCAATCCTAAAAGGAGGGATGAAAGGCCTTTGGAGGTGGCGAGACCCCTGTCCCACCATAAGTGTCACTTGCGCCATCCACATGGACAATTACACTGGCGCCAGACCATTTATACCAGCACTGGGGAGCGGTGCAGCAGCAAGAGGCATGGGTGCCGGTGCAGCCTTGGCAGCAGAACTCTGATGCAGGGGCTCGCACCAGCATCAAAGGGGGCATTTCATTCCAGAAATGCCCATTTTTGCCGGTGCGAAGTTAACATCAGCAAAAATGGTGGTGTAGCCCCGTGGAACTGCATACAGGAGTTCCACGGGGCTTGGGGGGTTACATTTTCTGCTTGCTGCACTGGGCCAGCAAGCCTCTCAGGAGGCGGTATGGCTGTGCCATCCCTTGGCACGCTTCAACTACCCCCTCCCCTTAGGATTGCACAGCCTGTCTCCTTACCGGGATTTTGTACATTATAGCTGCTTACAGCTGGGGAACAAGGTATTCCTGAGCCAGTTTGTAACTGGTTTCTTTTATATCACAGTACCAGAAGAGTGCACCCAGTGAGCTGAAGTACTTGTCAAAGTTCAAGTAGAAAAACAAGATTTATGAAGGGTTTTTTAAACATGGGTTTTATATAGCACAATAGATGTTATACGAAATTTTCCAGCACCTGTTTTTTTAAATGTTATTTTTTAACTCTGCTTTTGAAGGATCTCTTTAAAAACAGTAAACACCCCTGCTTGACCTTGCTGTCTGTGCTAATAGGCAATTACCTGCCAGTTCTCCAAGTCATTGTTTGTGGGTTCTGTTAAGTGCACCTGCCTTCCTTAAACTTCCACATGCATTGCAGATTTTGTCTGATTAGTTCCCCCCTAAGGTGTTAAAATGACACATTATCTCTAGTGGGAACACGAGCAAATTTCAAAGCATTCCTCGTGTATTGCTTTAACAGCTAGTGGGAACACGAGCAAATTTCAAAGCATTCCTCGTGTATTGGTTTAATTCAGGAGAGAGAAGTCAAGGGGGGTGGATGGGGAGTAGGCGAAAAGCCGACTTAATGTCTCACTTCCCCCACAGTGCTCCCTCACCACATGTGCGGACCATCCGCACTGCATTGTCAAATGATGAATATTTGCCTGAATAGAGTTCCGGGGCAATGGCATCATTCACCAACCCACCCTTTGGGTATGAAAGATGATGAATCAGGCGAGACTCCCCCGTAGCCTTCTTTGGGATTATCCCTAGTGGTGAGATGTGTAGGTTTTATAGGGGCGGGGCAGTAAAAAGGGGGCCGGCCTCTCGGCCCTCCTTGACTTCCATATCGATCATTTTCCGAACTATGCCCTCTGCCCTCTGTCCCGTTCACTGACCTCAAATTCCTGCCCACGCTCTGCACTCTAGGAACTAGAGTCTGGATCAGAAAACTAAACGTGAAAACCCCTAATCAAATACAGTGCATCCAATTCTAGGGGGTAGGTGGCCAAAATGCACCTGAGTTCGTGACATTTGGAGACTTGAAATTTTTAAAAATTAAATTGTAGAACGTTTTCTGCAATAAAGTGTTGGGTGTCGACTTTAAAAAAGCATCTCCTGCCTGAGAAACAGTGGATGAGAGGTGGAAATGTAGCATTCACATGTTTGAATACGTTTGTTTATGTATTTTAGATGTAAACATTACCTTAATTTTGAATGACATTAATTCATAATGCTTGTAAAAATGTGATTGGAAAGAACAGCCTGGGGAAAAATTGGCACTGCAGAAAGGTTTGAAAAGCAGAGTTCAAAAGACGCTTTTTAGAAACATACATAACTACTAGAAGAACAGTATATATAAAAAAAAAATCAAGACAATCTTCCAAATTTAGATTTCTGCAAAATGTACTCAGGGGGAGAAGAAACAGGGTCCCTCCAAAATAAAAGAACTCCCAAAGAACCAAAACTTTAGAAATGTAATCTATTTTTCACTTCCATGTTTATTAGAAATAGTACCAAATTTTCTCTGAAGTAAAAGGCTGCCTTCCACATGAAGATATTTATGGGTGTGATGATTATATAAATTATCATGTTTCAAATGTGAACAGCTTTCATCTTATTGAAACAAACATGTAATGTGGGAAGGTAAATTATAGCCTAGATGGATTATGCTGTCATTTCACAGAATGTCAATGTCATTACAATGCATCAGTGTTTGATATATTTTCTGAATTTTTAAAAACTATCTTTGTAATAAATGTGCAGCCTATAAATGTGGCCCACAACAAAATATCATCCTTTTACACCCATGCGTAGTAATGGGGATTTTGGTCACCAACGACCCATCCTTACACTTAAGGTTCTTTTCTAGCTCCTGCACATTCAAGCATTCTTCTGACCTAGGCTTGCTCATTTTTTGGCAGCACATTTATGTGCATATTTTTTTGGAGGACAAATCTGGATTCGAGACCCTGCATTCAAAGTTGAACCATTTCCCCTTTATCTGCTTAAAATATTATCCATTCTTGAAAAAAAGTTAGTAAATAAAACCCATGTCAACGTGGTGCTTTGTTCACATGAAACACACACACAAGATAATTTACTTTAACATGTTAGATACAAATGGGGGGAAAGTTTATATTCGTTTTTTTGTCTGTATACCTTTACAGTTGTATTAGTAAAGGAAATAGTATACAAGGCAATTGATTTTTTCCCTTGAAGTCTGTCTGTATTTGCCTGTACTCTTTAGCTAATCGAATCTTCTAAAATTTCATCAGTTAGGGGACTTCTTATCCCTTTATGCTTGATAATGTGAACAGGCATATACAAATCACATACAAGTAACAATTCTTAAAATAAGGAGCTCAATGACTGGTAATCTGTTTATTGATTCACACTAATTTAACAAGATAAATGAAGTCTGACCGGTCATGATGGGTGAAACCTTTTTGCTAACTAACCTTAAGGAAATGATGAAGAATGGTTGCAGTAATATTGGCCAACTGTTGAGTCATAGAGGAACATGAGAAGATAAGGGGTGTACTGGTGGAGCAGAGTGGTGGTCCATCTGGTCAAGCATCTGGTTTCACAACCAGCTTAACTATTTGCTCTGCAGAACCAAAAACAGGGCATGAAGGTTAAAGTCTCCCCCTGATGTTGGCCCCTGGAGCTAAAATTCAGAGATTTATTGACTCTGGATGTGGAGGTTCCCTTTATTCATCATAGTAGTAGCTCTTGATGAACCTCTCCTCCGTGAATCTGTTTAACCCCTTTTAAAGCTATCTTGATGAACCTCTCCTCCATAAGAACATAAGAAAGGCCCTGCTGGATCAGACCAAGGCCCATCAAGTCCAGCAGTCTGTTCACACAGTGGCCAACCAGGTGCCTCTACGAAGCTACTAACAAGACGACTGCAGCAGCACCATCCTGCCTGTGTTCCACCGCACCCAAAATAATAGGCATGCTCCTCTGATACTAGAGAGAATAGGTATGCGGCATGACTAGTATCCATTCTAACTAACAGCCATGAATACCCCTCTCCTCCATGAATATGTCCACTCCCCTCTTAAAGCCCTCTAAGCTGGCAGCCATCACCACATCCTGGGGCAGGGAGTTCCACAATTTAACTATGTGTTGTGTGAAAAAATACTTCCTTTTATCTGTTTTGAATCTCTCACCCTCCAGCTTTAGCAGATGACCCTGTGTTCTAGTATTATGGGAGAAAAACTTCTCCCTGTCCACTCTCTCCAAACCAAGCATAATTTTATAGACCTCTATCATGTTCCTCAGCCGCCTTCTTTCCAAGCTAAACAGCCCTAAGCGTCTTAACTGCTCCCCATAGGACAGTTTCTCTAGTCCCCTAATCATTTTGGTTGCTCTTTTCTGCACCTTCTCAAGCTCTGTAATATCCTTTTTTAGGTGTGGTGACCAGAACTGTACACAGTATTCCAAGTGTGGTCTCACCATAGATTTGTACAAGGGCAGTATGATATCAGCAGTTTTATTCTCTATTCCTCGTCTAATTATGGCCAGCATGGAATTTGCCTTTTTTTACAGCAGCCGCACACTGGGTTGACATCTTCATTGAGGTATCCACTACCACCCCAAGATCCCTTTTTTGGTCTGTTGCTGCCAGCACAGATCCCATCAGGGTATATGTGAAGTTGGGATTTTTTGTCCCAATATGCATCAAATATCAAATACACAATATCAAATACACAATATCCACAGGCTCATTCCTGTCCACATGCTTATTGACGCTTTCAAAAAACTCTAATAGGTTAGTGAGACAGGACCTACCCTTACAGAAGCCATGTTAGGTTTTGCCCAGCAGACCTTGCCCTTCTATATGCTTGACAATTCTGTCTTTAATAATGCTTTCCACTAATTTACCTGGAACGGACGTTAAGCTAACTGGCCTGTAATTTCATGCCCCCCCCCCCCGGTCCCTCGATGAATAACCACTTTTAAAGCTATCTATGCTAGTGACCATCATTAGATTCACTGACAGATCCCACAACTTACAGTGCAATCCTGTGAAGAGTTACATCAGTGTAAGACCATTGATTTCAGTAGCCTTATACTGGATTATCTCTGCATAGGATTCCACTGTTAATTCCTTGTTCCGCAAAAAAATACATTGTTCTGTCAATCCTAAATCTATTTCTCTTCAACTTTGTTTAGGGCCCCCACATTATAGTATTAAAGGACAGGGAAATAAGTTCTATCTATCTACTTTCTCCTCCCCTGCATAATTTTATGAACCTGTATCATATCCTCCTCTTTGGAGTTTGCCCTTTTCACTGCTGTCACACAGTGAGTTTGATCACATACCTGAGCAAGGTGTGCTGATAATCATAGGTGACTGGAAGACAAAAGCCGGAAACCAAGTAGAATCAAATACTGTTAGGAAATTTGGGCTAGGAACACAAAATGAAGCAGAAGAGCCACTGAATTCTGTGAAGACAACAAGTTGTTCATTGAGAACATGTTTCAGGCAACCGAATACACAATTGTATTCATGGACATCACTGGATGGCCAATACAGAGATCAAATGCATTACATAATCATAAGCATAAGAAGAAAATGTTCTATTCTCTCTGCCAAAACAAGACCAGGAGCCAACAGTGGTACAGACCATGAATTGGTAATATCAAAAACTAGAATGAAGCTCAAGAAAAACACCAGACCATTAATAGTGCCAAAATACAATCTAAGCAACATTCCTGAAAAGTTTGGTGACCATGTAAAGAACAGATTTGCATTACTAAGTTCAAGTGAACCAGAAGAACTATGGATTGAAACCATAGATATTATCAAGGACGAATGCACAAAAATTATACCTGAAGTCAAAAGAAATGAAAAGCCTCAATGAATGATTGATGAAACTCTTAAAATTGCTTAAGATAGGCAAGAAGCTAAAGCAAAAGGTGAGAAAATAGAATCAGAAGTCTAAATGTAGTGTTCCAGTGACTTGCACATAGAGACAAAAAGAACTATTATAATAACCAGTGTAAAGAAACAGAAGCAAACAACAAAAAAGGAAGAGGCTCTAGAGATCATATTGCAAATTTACATTGGCTACTGGAGCACACAAGACAATTTTGGAGGAAAATCAGCTTGTGTTTCATAGATTACAACAAAGCTTTTGACTGTGTGGATCATGAAAAACTGGTTGGTTTTAAAAGAAATGGCCACAACATCTGATTGTTTTGATATCCAACCTATATTGTGGACAAAAGGCCACTGTTAGGACAGAATATGGAGAAATAGAATGGTTTCCAGTTGGCAAAGGTATAAAACAAGAATGCATTTAATCTTTTTATCTGTTCAATCCGTATGTAAGATATATCATAAGAAAAGCTGGACTAGATTTAGATGAAGGTGGAGTGAAAATTGGTGAAAGGAACATTAACATTAACAATTTGAGATATGCAGATGACACCATATTACTGGTAGAAAATAATGAAGACTTGAAACAACTACTGTTGAAGTTTAAAGCAGAAAATGCCAAGAAGTACAGCCGAACATCAAGAAGTCAAAAATAATGACTACAGGGGAATTACACAACTTCAAATGAAAATGAAAAAATTGAAATTGTTCAATATTTTCTATTCCTTGGGTCCATCATCAACCAAAAGGTAAACTTCAATCAAGAAATCAGAAAGACAAAAGAGACCCCCTCACCTCTGCAGGAGTATATCGTATACCTTGCAGCTGTGGAGAAGTTTACATCGGGACCACAAAACGCAGCATACAAACAAGGATAAAAGAACATGAAAGATACTGCAGACTTGGCCAACCTGAGAAATCAGCAGTGGCTGAACATGGACTGACACAAACAGGACACAGGGTCTTATTCCAAGACACTGAAAGACTGGACAATTCTACCAACTATTTTGTCAGATTGCACAGAGAAGCCATTGAAATTCATAAACATCAGCACAACTTTAACAGAAAAGAGGAGAGTTTAAGAATGAATAAGGCTTGGCTTCCTGCCCTGAAAAACCTCCAGACAAAGACAACATTCAACAATAGCCATACAGATTAGCTTTGGATTACACACATTAACAGATCACTTCAGGATACAATGGTTCCATATTAACATACCATACCCTCATTAGCACATTATCTTGATACTTACAGGACAATACTTTTGCAGGACAATACTCAGCTCAAACCCAACTCCTTTCTGACTATATATTACTCTTCCTACACCCTTGACACTGAGAGACACTGTCCTTCAGTGTTACTACTCTGAAGATGCCTGCCACAGTTGCTGGCGAAACGTCAGGAAAGAAAATTCCAAGACCACGGTTACACAGCCCGGATAACCTACAAGAACCAATGAACTCTGACCGTGAAAGCCTTCGACAATATTTTAAATCAGAAAGAGATTGAGACTAGGAAGGGCAGCCATGAAGGAGCTAGAAAAGAGCCTTAAGTGTAAGGATGTGCCACTGGCAACCAAGATCAAGTTAATTCTTGCTATAGTGCTCCCTAGTGCTGACCCAGGGCTAAGTTGGGTTTCAGCTGCCGTTACCCTGCCCCCCCTTAACATTAACAATAAAACTCAGACACAATATTCTTTTGGATAAATGACCACAACTTTATTTGGCTAACAGCTGTTTGTGCCTTGGCGTGACATGGGAACTGGAAAGGGTATCAGTCGCCACCTTGCGAACTGATAATGAATTCCTCCCAACAGTCCCACTGGGAGGGCTGGAAAGGATGGCGGAGCTGGGAAGAACACCTGGGCTTCCGCCACTTGGTGGTTCCCCCGCCACTCAGGTAGAGGCTCCCGCCTGCTGCCCCCGAGCTGGGCACACGAGCCTCCCCCAAAACCCCTTACTGGGGTCCCCAATTGTAATAGAGGGGCATGCAGGCCACTTGCCCCTCAAACGCATCAGTCCCATGCCTACACCGCCCAGTTGCGACAACTTTAATAAGCAAACTTTAATATAGGGAAGGGAGGTGGGACAAAGTAGAAGGCTGACTGTTTCCGCCTGCCAAGCTCCCTTTATAGCCTGCACTGCCCTGGATCTGGGCTGTGATTGGCTGGGCCCAATCGCTGGCTTGTTGCCTTGCAGCCGGTATTTTCCCCTCCAACCGGCTGCCCTGCCTAGCAACAGCCGCTTTCACCCCAGCCCAGGTCCCCAACCTTGGCTCCAGGTAAGCCCGGGGCCATGTGCTTACTGTGTATGGGTGTTAGGGCTGTCAAAAAAAAAAAATTCGGTACAGTTCGGATTCGGCCGAATTTGGCCCTTGTGGGTTCGGTACGTGCCGAAGTCCGAACTCCCCCACTTCGGATCCGTGCAATTCGGCGGGAATTCAAAGTTCGGAAAAAAAATTCGGCCGAATAAAGCCATTAAAA
Source organism: Euleptes europaea (assembly GCF_029931775.1). Lineage (NCBI taxonomy): Eukaryota > Metazoa > Chordata > Lepidosauria > Squamata > Sphaerodactylidae > Euleptes > Euleptes europaea. The sequence goes on along the minus strand of NC_079312.1, from coordinate 94,324,145 downwards.
ACACAACCGCGCCTTTCCGTGGCTCTGGGGGGGGCATTTTGGGGCTTAGAGGTCCCAAACTTTCAGCAGAGCTTCAAAGGACGTATATTGAAAGACTCCCCAAGTTTTGTAAAGATTGGGTCAGGGGGGGCTGAGATATGGGCCCTGAAAGGGGTCCCCCCCACCCTTAATGTGTATCTCTCAGCAGAGCTTGCCGCCCACGCACAAAGCTCCTGGCCCGACAAACAGCTGATGAGAGCAAGGGCGGGGCAGGTGCTAAGAACTTTGCAAAGCAACACAACTGAAAAGCAACACCTTTGCAAACATGCAAAGGGCGGGGCAGGTGTGAAGAATTTTGCAAAACAATACAACTGCAAAGCAACACAAGCACGCAATGCAACACCTTTGCAACAGTGCAAAGCAACACCTGACATCTGGGAGTTTGCATACCATGGAAAGGGACAGAGGCAGCTAGCTATGCATAATGAGCAGGAGGGGGTGGAATTTCTCCTTTTGCATTGGACTTGGGACCAGGCAGATGCATTCTTTAAGTCACCATTTGAAAACCAGTTTTGAGCAAGCATCAAAATAACCTAACTGATCTTATGAATGAGGAAAAACCTGAAGAATAAAAATGAAGCCCCCCCTCAAACCAGGGAGAGAGAGACTGGAGGGGGAACACACACCCCAGGCAGAACCGGCAAAAGTCCCCTTTGGCTTCCCCCACCCACCCACAGAAACTGCTCCCTCCCCACACACACACACAGACTCTGCTTTCCCCCACACACACACACAGAAAAGAAAAAATATAGATTAAAGCCCCCAAAGGGGTCTTACTGTGGCTGTCTTCTGTTCCAGCAGGAGGGGCTGGGAGGCTGGGTAATCCAATATGATTCCATTTGTATCCAATATAAGATCCATATGTATGCATCTCTCGAGGGTGATCCATTCATCCCAATAGGGAAAAGGGGAAAGCCCATATCTCGGGGGGCCCTGACCCAATGTTTACAAAACTTGGGTGGTCTCTTAAAAAGCCTTGACTGAAGCTCCGCTGAAAGTCTGGGGTCGGCACACCCAAAAATGCGCCCCCTGCAGCCACGGAAAGAGAAAAGGGGGGGAGCCGATATTTCAGCCCCCACTGAACCCATCTTTACAAAACTTGGGTGGTCTCTTAAGAGGGATTCTCTGAAGCTATGATAAAAGTTTGGGGGCTGCACCCCCAAAAAAGCGCCCCCTGCAGCCACGAAAATGGAAAAGGGGGGAGAGGAAAAAGGGGTGGAGCCCATATCTCGGGGGGCCCTGACCCAATGTTTACAAAACTTGGGGGGTATCTTAAGAAGCCTTGTCTGATGCTCCGCTGAAAGTTTAGGGTCGGCACACCCAAAAATGCGCCCTCTGCAGCCATGGAAAGAAAAAGGGGGGGGAGCCCATATCTCGGGACCCCCTGACCCAATGTTTACAAAACTTGGGTGGTCTCTTAAGAAAACCTGTCTGAATATCCCCTGAAAGTTTGGGGTCGGTACCCCAAAAAATGTGCCCCCTGCAGCCACGGAAAGGAGCGAATGTGCACAAGCACCCCCTCACACACACATGAGGATTTCCCTCTCTCTCTCTCTTTCCCCGGCCGGCCGCACATCAGCTGATTCCTCCAGTACTCAATCCTGACTGATTGGCCAGAAGAAGACCCAGCTTGGCCACCGATTGGCCGGGGGAGGAGAATGCTGCTTACTGAAGGTTATGCTGCTTACTGACGGCCCCGAATTGGCCGAATTTATTCACGAACTCCCGAACTCGCTGAATTCGCCCCACCCGGTTGCCCGCCAGTTTTGAGTTCGGTTCCTCCCGAACTAAAAACCGCCGAATCAAGGGAAATTCGGCTGATTTTCAGTTCGGGCCGAACCGAATTGACAGCCCTAATGGGTGTGAAAGTTGGACAATGAAGAAAGCGAATAGGATGAAAGTAGATTCCTTTGAAATGTGGTGTTGGAGGAGAGTTTTATGGATACCCTGGACTGCCAAAAAGAAAAATAAGTTGGTTATAGATCAAATCAAGCCTGAACTGTCTCTAGAAGCTAAAATGACTAAACTGAGGCTATCGTACTTTGGTCACATTATGAGAGGACAAGATTCACAGGAAAAGACAATAATGCTAAGAAAAGTTGAAGGCAAAGGAAAAGAGGAAGACCCAGCATGAGATGGATCAACTCTATAAAGGAAGCCAGGGCCCTCAGTTTGCAAGACCTGAGCAAGGCTGTTAACAATAAGACACTTTGGAGGTCATTAATTCATTTAAAAAAGGGTAAAGGTCCCCTGTGCAAGCACCTGGTCATTACTGACCCATGGGGTGACGTCACATCCCGACATTTTCTAGGCAGACATTGTTTGCGGGGTGGTTTGCCAGTGCCTTCCCCAGTCATCTTCCCTTTACCCCCAGCAAGCTGGGTCCTCATTTTACCGACCTCGGAAGGATGGAAGGCTGAGTCAACCTTGAGCCGGCTACATAAAACTGACTTCTGTCAGGATCGAATTCAGGTCGTGAGCAGAGCTTGGACTGCAGTACTGCAGTTTACCACTCTGCGCCATGGAGCTCTTAATTCATAGGGACCCTATAAGTCGGAAGAAACTTTACAGCACTTAACACATACACAGAGTGAGCTGACATTTTCACTGAGTTAGCTACTACAACCTCGAGATCTCTTTCCTGCTCAGTTAGTCAGTTCAGACCCCCATCAGCATATATTTACAGTTAGATTTTTTTTTGCTCTAGTGTGCATTACTAGACTTAGAGTGTTGCATATTAATATGTAAAAAATAACAACAGCCATTAAAGAAACAGCACAAATTGTTGAATCCATTTAAGAGAATTCTATGCAGAGTTGTCCAGCATAAGCCCACTGGAGTAACACTGTATAAGATGGTGCGGAAGTCAACCAAGCAAAGTAGGGTTGCCAAGTGCCAGGTGTGGTGGGCAAACCCCCACCAATCCACCTGGCTGCCTGCAGACCAGCTGAGGGTCAGCGGGCAATACATGCACGTGTGCCTGCCCATGGCAACACGTCACTTCCACGCAAGGGGCCTTTACCACCCAAACTCCCAGTTTGAGTGGTAAAAGACCCGTTGCAATGCAGCACTTCCGGGTGTAAATGCATTGCAAGGGGCCTTTTACCACTCAAATGCAGTACTTCCTGGTGTAAACCGAAAGTGATGTGGCACTTCTGGGCATGGCGACCCCCGCCCCCCACCTCCACTCCAAAAGCCTCCCTCCAAAGGAGAAGGGGGACCTGGTAAGCCTAATGCAGAAAGATTTGGGCCTTCCACTGTAACCCCCCCTCCCCAGCCATGCATATAACAAAGAATGCTGAGGCCTCAAGTTGTGAAACTTTTAATTCTTCAGTGTAATTGTTTCAGGGAATGTCATATTTCTTCTGAATCTTATGAGTAGCTGATAAGTTATTTTAATAGCCACAGTCAAAGATTTCTCAGTCTAGAATCAAGGCTTGTAGCCTTTATAATAATTCTTTAGGCTACTACATAATTTATAGCCCTTATGCACTGTTCACGATCCAATTTTCCTTCCCCTTAAAATATTTTGTGAAATTTGTGTGCCCCTTACAATGATATATATACACATACACACATCCCATTATAAAACAAACCCATTACTTTGCTGCTAAACAACAACCACAGTGCTTTATATATACAAAGTAAGATGTACCATGCATGTCAATATTAGTTTTAAGCGCTTGATGATATATGAGACCTAATGGAGTTATATATGCATGTCAAAAAAAAAGCAAATGCAATTAGAATTTAATAGCGATAGTATAGTGAATTCTTCGGGAGAGGAGCAAATTTAGGCAAACAAAGCTCACTAGCAGGCAAACTTTAATTCAGACCAATACATGAAAGAGAAATGGAACTAACAAAAATTAAAAGTGGGACTTTATATGTTATTTTTCTGAAACACAAAAAGCCTTATCAGTACTCCACAGGGCCGGATTTAGGTTTGATGAGGCCCTAAGCTAGTGAAGGTAATGGGGCCCTTTATATGTCCAGCTGTCCTTTGTCAACAACAAATTGTCGCTGTTTTTTTTGTGTTGAATATATGCTATATGGTAATTTATGGACCTAATAGGTATCTAAAGCCATTTGCACATAACAAAATATGTATTTTATCAAAGTAATTGTTGAACTGAAATACAATTAAGAAGAAGTTTATTAATAGTGAAATAATTATTAAGCTCTAACTTATTCTTTTTTATTCATAACAAACTTAAGAATGTAGGCACCCTATATATAGAAATAAGCAAACCAGTGACATTTTAGGGAGCAGGCTAGCAGGCGGGGCCCATTACTTACATCAAAGGAGCCTACACAAAACAAAACACTGTTGCTGTATGTAGGTTTTATTTTATTTGTTTTTTATCTTATATTTTGGAAATGCACATCCAGGTTTTTTTTTCCTTTAAAATTTTTTGGGGCCCCCAAGAGAGTGGGGCCCTAAGCTATAGCTTGTTTAGCTTATATGTAAATCCGGCACTGGTACTCCATATCATAAACATTGGCCAAAGACAACAAAGAAAGTGGAAACGAAGATTTTGTGGTATAAATGGCAGGTCAGTGATTGAATGGATTGGCTAAACTTGGACATGGCAGTTCATTGCCATGAATGCTTTTCATGCAAGATGGTTTCATTTTGTCCTATTTATAAATTTCATTTTTTTGCTGGCATTTCGTCTTCAGAAGTACAACATTATTATTATTATTATTATTATTATTATTATTATTATTATTATTATTATTATTATTATTATTATTATTATTATTATTTTAATGAACCAATTATGTGGAAAACAGTCAGGACTCTGAAAATGTATCACTCATTAAATTAAGTGATGTGCTCCATAAGATGAGCCTGTAACATATATCATCAAATCATACGATATTAATTTTGTGACATCGTTAGAGACAATGGTTGCTTTGGTTTTATTTTGAAGACTTTGATGTCATTGTTACGAGTTCATGTTTGGCTGTGCAGGTGACAGTTTTCATTATGAAATCATTTCTTAGCAACATCGTCATGTTAAAAACATCTGTGCCATTTCTTTGAGAGAAATCTCCCTCTGACTGCTAGTACTTCTGGAAAGAAGCCGGGTTACATGTGTCTATTTTTAAAATAATAACAGAATGTGTGGGAAAGGGAAGCTGGATTCTACCAACTCCCACATCTTACCTTGCTGTACTTCATTTCTTTCCATTCCAGGCAATTCAGGTATCAGAACTGAGCTAGGAAAAAAACTATTCCAAGCCCCATGTGCTCCATTTTTGGTTATAGAAAGGACCCACCCCCACTTTAAATGTGAATGGGTGAAATCATATAAAAGCCAGTGTGGTGTAGTTGTTAAGAGCGGTGGTTTGGAGCACTGGACTCTGATATGGAGAACCAGGTTTGATTCCCCACTCCTCCACATTAGCGGTGGACGCTAATCTGGTGAACTGGATTTGTTTCCCCACTCCTACACACAAAGCCAGCTGGGTGACCTTGGGCAAGTTACAGATCTGTTAGAGTTCTCTCAGCCCCACCTACCTCACTGGGTGTCTGTTGTGGGGAGGGGAAGGTGATTGTAACTCGTTTTTATTCTCCCTTAAGTGGTAGAGAAAGTCGGCATATAAAAACCAACTCTTCTTCTTCTTCTTCTTCTTCTTCTTCTTCTTCTTCTTCTTCACACATTTTTATGCCCACTACCTGTTTTCTTGGATTGCCAAATGCCTGCCTCTGCCAACTGGGTGAAAACTTTACCGTGCAATAGCAAGCACTCTTTGAAGTTACACTCGTTACAGTACAATCTTAAGCCAAGTCACACTGATCTAAGTCCATTGAATGCAATGGGTTTAGAAGGACTAATTCCTTAAGATTGCCCTGATGTTTTATTAGTAGTTTGAAGTAGCACAGCAACAGTCCTTGGAATCTGAAATAATGTTGACCAATGCTCACTTAGGCAAAGAGATGTTCCACCTGGTATGTATCGAACAAAATAAATAAAAGTAAAAAGAAAAGTTCCTGGTTATGAAGAGCAAGCAAAATGATGATGATGATGATGATTTTATTTGTATCTTGCCCTCCCCCAGTGAACTGGGCTCAGGGCAGCTAATGTCATGTAAAATAAAATACAATCACAAATTTATACAATATAACATAACAAATTTAAAATTCAATTAATTCAATTCCATAAGAACATAAGAAAAGCCCTGCTGGATCAGACCAAGGTCCATCAAGTCCAGCAGTCTGTTGACACAATGGCCAACCAGGTGCATCTAGGAAGCCCCCAAACAAGATGACTGCAGCAGCACCATCCTGCCTTTGTTCCACAGCACCTAAGATAACAGGCATGCTCCTCTGATCCTGGAGAGAATAGGCTTGCATCATGACTAGTATCTATTTTTACTAGTAGCCATAAATACCCCTTTCCTCCATGAACATGTCCACTCCCCTCTTAAAGCCTTCCAAGTTGGCAGCCATCACCACATTTTGGGGCACCCCAATGGAACCTAGAATATCCACACTTTAGGAAGATGTTGTCCAGGTGGTCATGCCTCGATGCCCTTCAGTGGTGTTTCTCAATCCTGGGAGGTGATGCAGAGATACTGCCAGCTTTGCGGGCATAAAAGCAGAACTTAACTTGTGCACTTTTGAAAGAAACTTCCCATAGTTATCCAGGGCACGGTGATCCAATATGCATCACCATCAGTTAACTGGCTGCCATTCCACATGCTGCCCTTGGACAGATGCAAAGCTGCTTGCCATATCGTTAGCGAGCAAACTTTAAGACGATCAAAAGAATGTGCGTTTTGAACAAGGCAAGTCTGTGTTGGTAGAGGTTTTTGCAGAACTGTCACCATTCCTGATGAAAATCCAAGCCAGAGAAGAACTCAGCGGACCAAAATGTCCACCTAGTGGTTAAGGTGACTGTTATGATTTGTTGAAGTCCCAGTGCAGATATAAGGAATTATATACTTCAGTGATATCACTATATGTACCCAGACACAGCTATGCAGCATTTACTTGCAGCTCTGCTGGCTCGCTGTGCTGAAATTATTCATTGCAGAACTCTTTGATTCCCCTTAAAAATAAAATACTTTCTATTTAAAACATATCTTGATTTCTCTATGATTACTGAAAACAAGACTACCCATTGTTTTTGGCGGTGATAAAATCAGCTTGTCCTTCCCACTGCAGATTGAGTGCAGATCATAATATCTTGCCTTTTAAGTTAATTTTATTAAAGCTGTAGTGCAAATAAAGATGAATCCTATCTGTTTCAAAAGCAGCTCAAAAACACCACTCACTCTTTCAATAAACTGAACAATACTTATCACTACTGCTTGGAATTCTGTTTAAGATCACAAGCTGTGTTTTTATTATTTCCAGATTTCATTTTAGTGTTTTTCTTTAATTCTTTTCTCCAACATTTGCCATTTTATAGAATCATAGAGGTGGAAGGGGCAACCAGGGTCATCTAGTCAAACACACACACACCGCGCAGGGAATTCATAACTACCTCCCCCCTACACACCACCAGTGACCCCTACATGCCCAGAAGATGGCAAAAAACTCTTCCAGGATCCCTGGCCAATCTGGCCTGGAGGAAAATTGTTTCCTAATCCCAAAGTGGTGATTGGCACTACCCTGGGCATGCAAGAAACAGCCACTAGAGCCAAACACTGATGTAAACCTTCCTGCCCTCCCTCTCATGATCTGCCTAAGGTTATAGAATCAGCATTGCTGACAGATAGCTATCTAGACTCTGCTTAAAAACCTCCAGAGAAAGAGAGCACACCAACTTTTGAGGAAGCCTGTTCCACCGAGGAACCGCTCCAAATGTTAGAATGTTCTTCCTATTGTTTAGCTGGAAACTCTTACCTATCAGCATAAGATTTGCATCTCTTTGTAACAGAAAGGGAACTTGTACTATCCAGATCCAATTCCAATTTACAGAAGCTCAAAAAACAGCTCTTCATATATGCATCCAAAATATTTTGCTATGGGCATTTTTTTTACCCATTTCAATCTAACTCTGGAACTTTACACCAGAATAGTAGCATAGAAGAAAAGATAACAGGTCTATCCTCTGAGATCCCTAAGCAATTCTGGCTTTTGATCAGCAAATTGCTGAGCTTTCTTTTCATGCAAGATTGAGAAGCCAAGTATTTGATGTCTGTGGCAGCCGGTAATCTCCTGCTCCTATATAGAGTTCTGGAATCATGGTTTTCACTGCCCAGTGATGCCTGAATGGAAAATGAAATGAAAGATACCAACTATTCAGATAGTAGTTGACATGAGATACTGGTATTTAAAAAAAAAAAATCTTCACACAGCATCAGCTTATACTTCACTGACTTTCAATGAAGCTTTAAGTTTATCTGATCTACTGAACAGTTTGTTTAACCTGGACTCATCATAACCTGTCTTACCTAGCTGTGGACTTATTGGGTGGCTGAATACTGGCACGTTCTTTTCAGAGCCAATTCTCACTTTATCAGCAACCTGAAATGCCTGCCAAACTATAGGCTCCCCGCTTGCAATAGCATGTGCAGATACCGGATGTGCATTTAATTACAATAACATATCTTGCATATTCAGTGGGCAGCATGTGGATGGCAGTGTCAGCATCCAGCTGCTAGAGAAGCTGTTCAGGAGACAGGGTTGCCAACCTCCAGGTGGTGGCTGGAGATCTGCTGCTATTACAACTAATCTCCAGTTGACAGAGATCAGTTCCCCTGCAGAAAATGGCCACTTTGGCAATTGGACTCTATGGCATTGAAGTCACTCCTGTCTCCAAAGTCCGGCCTCCTCTGGCTCCATCCCAAAAATCTGCAGGTATTTCCCCACCTGGAGCTGGTAACCCTATCAGGAGAAGGTATATTACTGTCTGGAACTCTTTCACTGAGGTTACAATCGTGAAGTATCTAAAATATGCGGTAATTTACATATGAGTGCACACTGTTTCATACATAAAATCAAATCACGTGCATTATCAGGCTTCAATGTGATGTTGGAAGTCACTCCAGGTCTATCAAAACCATTTCAGCATCATTGTTGTTTCCAGGAGAGACTCAAGCACAGATACATGCCAATGTTTCACTAGCTGCTCAGGAACTAGAGTGGGCCTCTGAAAAGTATATATCTCAAAGAGAATTAATAAATGGTGTTCAGCATTACTTTCCCACCTGTAAAACTGGAATGACAGCCACCTACTGCATAGGCTGATTGCAATATATGGAGTGCAGGGCATGTCTATGAATATAAAACGTGAATGCGAAATGTTATACAGATAAAGCTTTGCAAAAGGTTTTCTTGATCTGTCAAGAAATATGTTACATTGTACCGTTTTTTTGTAATTCTAGTCCTGTTGCATTGTTTATTGGATATCTTATGCTGCCTGATTGAAGTGCTTTTTATATTTTGTAATCTGCCTTGCGTCTCAGTGAGAAAGACAAGTTATAAGTGAAATAAATAAATTAATCGTGCTCACATAACTACCTTGCAAGCTGATCACTTGTATCATCCTGTCAAATGATAAACAGAATTGTAGTGTAATATTCTAAATTCAGACAACCAACATTGAGCCCCAGAACAAGTTCTTGGCAAACATTCTTTTAGCGTCACAATTATCATCTTATGTTGAGAACAAACACTTGACTATCATGCAGTGCTATTTTATATCCACACATGTGACAGAAAAATATATAACTTTTAAACCAGCAAAATGGTAACATAATACCAGTGGAATAAAACACCTCCTTTGATTAAAAAAAATAATGTCTACCGGTTTCAAATTTCCACTGGAAAACAGCCTGAATAAAAAATTTAGAATCTTATATCTCCAGGTTGAAAGAGTTCCAAAGTTCACTCAGTTTGGAAATAAATACATTTCCATTTTTATCCATATCTCAAAAAAAGGAAATGTGTCAAAAAAATCATGAAGCAAATGTTCTTGTAAGATTAATGAATAGCATTACATTAGATGTACAATCTTAAAAGATCCAACAAGCTCTAGCTAGCCATTTCGTTTTATTTCCTCATAAACATTAATGGGAAAAGGTCTACAGAATAAAAAGCAGAAGTAAAATGCCACTTGAATTCCACTTTATATGTATAGCTTAGAGTAAAAATGCTTTTAGGAAATAAAATGGGAATGTTGGAGGATACGGGATTAACTGGAGAATTTATCTGAATTGGATATGAAACCATTTTGTACATTATTTCTCTGTAGTGTAATCTATTCTAAAGCCTTGTGGTGTAAACACAGGTGAATTCCCCAGGCCACAGTCAATCCATCAGCTGGCATAAATCAATGTAATTTCTTTATTGACATTACCCCAGTTTTGGTCTTAGTAGCTCCAATTAGGGCTGTCAAAAAAAAAATTCGGTACAGTTCGGATTCGGCCGAATTTGGCCCTTGTGGGTTCAGTACATGCCGAAGTCCGAACTCCCCCACTTCGGATCCGTTCAATTCGGCGGGAATTCAAAGTTCGGAAAAAAAATCGGCCGAATAAAGCCATTAAAAACAAAATCGCGCCTTTCCACGGCTCTGGGGGGGGCATTTTGGGGGTTAGAGGTCCCAAACTTTTGGCAGAGCTTCAAAGGACGTATATTGAAAGACTCCCCAGGTTTTGTAAAGATTGGGTCAGGGGGGGCTGAGATATGGGCCCTGAAAGGGGTCCCCCCCACCCTTAATGTGCATCTCTCAGCAGAGCTTGCCGCCCACGCACAAAGCTCCCAGCCCCGACAACAGCTGACAAGTTTGCAAAACAACACAACCTTGTTAAACAACACCTTTGCAACACACAACTGAAACCTCCCCCCTCAAACCAGGGAGCGAGAGACTCGAGGGGGAACACACACCCCAGGCAGAACCGACAAAAGCCCCCTTTGGCTTCCCCCCCACCCACAGAAACTGCTCCCTCCCCACACACACACAGACTCTGCTTTCCCCCACACACACACACATACACAGGAGAAAAATTATAGATTAAAGCCCCCAAAGGGGTCTTACTGTGGCTGTCTTCTGTTCCATCAAGAGGGGCTGAAGAGAGGACTTGTAAATAATCCAAGATGATTCCAATTAGGCACGGAACGTTTTGCTCTGGAGAAGATGCACAGGATCGGATCCATTCATCCCAATAGGGAAAAGGGGAAAGGGGAAAGCCCATATCTCGGGACCCCCTGACCCAATGTTCACAAAACTTGGGGGGTATCTTAAGAACAATGGTCTGAAACTCCGCTCAAAGTTTGGGATCTGCACCCCTAAAAATGCGCCCCCTGCAGCCATGGAAAGAGAAAAGGGGGGGAGGCGATATTTCTGCCCCCACTGAACCCATCTTTACAAAACTTGGGTAGCATCTTAAGAATAATTCACTGAAGCTATGCTAAAAGTTTGGGGGCTATATCCCCAAAAAAGCGCCCCCTGCAGCCACATAAATGGAAAAAGGGGGGAGGGAAAAGGGGGAGAGCCCATATCTCGAGACCCCCTGACCCAATGTTTACAAAACGTGGGGGGTATCTTAAGAACACTGGTCTGAAACTCCGCTCAAAGTTTGGGATCTGTACCCCCAAAAATGCGCCCCCTGCAGCCATGGAAAGAAAAAAGGGGGGAGCCCATATCTCGGGACCCCCTGACCCAATGTTTACAAAACTTGGGGGGTATCTTAAGAAGCTTCATCTGAAGCTCCAGTGAAAGTTTTGTGTCTGTACCCCAAAAAATACGCCCCCTGCAGCCACAGAAAGGAGCGAATGTGCACAAGCACCCCACACACACACACGAGAATTTCGCTCTCTCTCTCTCTCTCCCTGGCCGGGCCCACATCAGCTGATTCCTCCAGTACTCAATCCTGACTGATTGGCCAGAAGAAGACCCAGCTTGCCCACCGATTGGCCGGGGGAGGAGAATGCTGCTTACTGACGGTTATGCTGCTTACTGATGGCCGAATTTGCCGAATTTATTCGCGAACTCCCGAACTCGCTGAATTCGGCCCCCCCGTTTGCCCGCCAGTTTTGAGTTCGGTTCCTCCCGAACTAAAAACCACCGAATCAGGGGAAATTCGGCTGATTTTCAGTTCGGGCCGAACCGAATTGACAGCCCTAGCTCCAATTAAATGGAAAACCGATTAGCAATTCACATCCTTGTTGGCTTTGTATGTCGAAGTCCTTCTTGGTTTGGTTCCAGCAGAACCTTCTGATGGACAGACAATGTCTACCTATAAAATGTGACTTTTTCACCACTCCTCTCCTCCTGCAACCCAAATGCCCCCAAAATGCAGCACTGGGAGACATTTTGGGCTGCAGTGGGGGAAGGAAGCTAAATTGACTCAGTTACAGGTATGGTTACATAATCTCTATTTAGAAAGGAATCATGGAGATTAAGCATGGAGGACCAACAGCCCATTCCTGAAGGGGTGGTGATAAATCTAAGGAGGCAAAAAAAGAATTTTCCACAGTATGGCATCAAATCTTCCTAGCCTAAGTGGTAAGAAAGATCACATACAGAAACTAGAAAGCTAGTTTGAATAGCAGCTGTGTGCAGATATTTTAATTTACTTAGGCAGGAAAAAACTGTTGGGACACTGAACTGGGGAAACAATTTCATGGGCGAATCTCCCCAGTCCACATGAGCTTGCAAACCTTGGTAAGGTGATTCAAATTGGACTTTGTTCTTTCAAGGGACTGGGAAAATTCTTGGTCATGTTTCAGGCATGCTGATGAGCTCCCAAATGCTGATAGATTTCCCTAGCCTTATCAAAGTTTGTTAAGCTATCTTCAAAACTATTCAGATATTTTACCTAAGGTGGAACCTTCAGATTTGTCCCGAATTTCACTTGAAGGGAAATTTTGGAGGCAGCTCTACTAAATAACAAACCGAGTAAGTAATGAGGAGGAAGTAATTGGCTTGACAGAGGCAAATGTAGGATGTTCTGGCATCCTTTATAAATTGTTGTTATGCAGCTCTTCTGTTTCTACAATATTTTTTTGAAATAAATCTCCAGTATTGTTTCAGTTATTCATTCTTCATGTGCAGTTGATAAATTTGTCAGCTATTGTTTTTCGGAATGACTATTTTCCCTGTTTCACCAAAAATTAAAATAAGTTATGTACCACACATCCACCTTGACCTGTAGGTGTACAACCAGCTTTACATAATATAATAAAACATCATAAAAATGCTTTTGGCATTCAAAGTGTTTTGCATAATATAATAAAATCACATAAAATCCAATTAAAAGCATTTAAATAGAGAAAAACGGGGTTAGACAGGGGATGTTAACTAAGGAGGTGCAAAGCTGGATCTCTTGAAGAAACTTTGAGAAGGAACTTTATAGGTAGTTTGTAGAAGATTGGGAGAACTGAATAAAAGTAAATATCTGGAAAGAGTCACCGCACAATACTGAAGGGGGGGGGGACAAAGCATCATAGGAGCCAGAGTGACCCCGTGCTGGCTTCCGTGCCACTTCGCGCCATGATAGGGGGGCACTTACGCAGGTGACAGGGAGCAACAGAGCTGTGCAATGCAAGAGCGCTGGCCCAGCTCCAACAACTGCATATCTCCGGTGCAGGGGTCTGCATCGGTGCGCAGGAGGGCATTCCTGGGGGCGGGGGCGATTTTAGGGCTTTGGGGCTAGGAACAGCCATTTTTTCTGGCATAAAGTTACACCAGCTAAAATCATAGCGTAGCCCATACAGCCCCATTAGAGGTGTTTGACAGTTTCCCCTCTCCTTCAGCGCAGCCATGCCCAGGTGGGCCCAGGCAGCTCAGGATGTCGAGCAAGTGGCCAGCCAATGGGATGGGGGTGGAAGGGGACCAAGCTCCCACAGCGGCACCCAATAGCGGAGCACCAACCCCCTCATAAGCACTGTTCCCCCCACAGAGACCGTGGGACTTAGCGCGAGCAGCGCAGCACTCATGGTGGGGGCAATAGCACAGGGAAAGCACTGTACACAACAGGGCTGGCATTTTTCACATGAAACCATCTTGGAGAGCAAACCCCACCCCCAAAGGCTCCCAACCAGACCAGCTGAACATCCCAGAGGATCCCTCATACACCCACCAGGAAGCCTTTGGCATCCTTCTGAGGCCATGCATGCTGTTTTTTCTCAACAGAGTGCTGCGGGAAGCCATTCAACAAGTGAAGCTCTGCATGCACCTGGTATCCTTTCGCTCCACCCACAGGCTCATCTGTGGAACCAGCCTCTGTTCTTGATGGATTCAGCCCTGTCATCCAGCTTCTCCTATTGGAGACCAGCCTAAGTGGAAACCCACTGCAGGAATGAGTGGAATGTGAGCTCCCAGCAAAGCCAGAGGTGGGTGCGGTGGCTGGACGCCCCCATTCTTGTTTTCCCCTCCAATAAAGTTTTATCGACTTTGACAACTATGTGTGTGCATCTTTGTCAGTGTGGCTGGGTGGGTGGGTGGTTTGCTTGGTGCTGGGAATCTCAAAAGTCACTGCAAAAATAAAGTGCTGTAGGCTGTATGCAGGGTTCTTCCCCCCATTGATGGTTCCTAGATGGCAAGACCATTCCCTTGGCTCCCTGGCCCTCACCTGAGGGTGGCCAGCTCTGGCCAGGGGATTGTGAGGGTGAAACCTGAGGAGTACAGGGTTTGGGGAGGGGAGGGGCTTCAACGGTGGATTGCGCCATTGATTCAACCTTCTGAGGCAGGCAGCGTCTCCAGGAGAACTGATCCCTGTCACCTGGAGATCAGTTGTAATCCCAGGAGATCTTCAGCCACTGCCTGGAGGTTGGCTATCCTACCTCATCCTCAGCACGGCAGGGCACCTCCCAAAGGGCCTTGAGGTGCCTAAAGCCCCAGGAGGACTCCTCCCCCGGCCTCTGCTGCACTCCTTCAGGGCAGGGTGGGAGTGGAGCTATCCTCCAACCTCCTTTGCCTAGACCCACCCCTCGCCTGCTTTTCCCCAGCCTCTGCTGCACTCATTTGGGGCTGGTGGGGGTGGAGTGATCCTCCATCCTCCTTTGCCTAGTCCCACCCCTCTCCTGGCCCTCCCCCAGCCTCTGCTGCACTCTTGCGGGGCCAGGTGGGGGCAGAGCAATCCTCCATCCTCTTTTGCCTAGTCCCACCCCTGCCCCACCCCTCCCCCTGCTTCCAGTGCCCACCCTCCAGCCCTGGTGGGTTGGGTGCATGTCAGCCCCACGAGATGATTTGCCTAGACCCACCCTCACCCTGCCCTTCGCTGCTGTGACCTTTCTGGCATCCCCTAGTGGTCGCATGCCTCCACAGCAGCCTGGCCACCGGCTCTGCCTCCTCCGCCCCAGCATGCCCATGCCAGCATCCATCTCACTGTTATTTTGTTTAAAATGCTGTACTTGCAGGGCTGGACACAGAGCAGCAAACCTCCTAGGAGGCGGTTCATCTGTGCTATTGCTGAGCTGTCCACAGCCGCAGCGCAACTAACCTCCCCCCCCCAGGATTGGGCTGTCAGTCGTACACTGAGGGGCTTCCTATAATAAAGACCAGTTTGCCTGTCAGTTAAGGTACAATGGCCCAACCTCCAAATGTACAGAGGGTTTCTGGAAACAGATACATGATTTGTGACCCAGTAATATATATGTGGAACCTTGGGGCGGGACTCCTGCATTCTCGTGCTGTGAGAAGTACCAAGTTTATTGATGGCACAATATAAATGATAGTGAGTGGTGATTGTGGATCACTTTGAGCACTTTATATTAGAGCGGTGATGAATAAATAAAGAATAGAATGAGATATTGAACGGTTTGCTTTGACAAATAATTATCCATAAGGTGAAAGGCTGCATGCATCCTTATACAAGAAGTTCATTCCAGAACAAAGATCCCACAGTCTCTTTCACCAGGATGCCAAGAATACACACAGTGGCCTGCTGTCCCTCATTCTCACATCTTCACAACTGTCGGCAGAATAGTCCACATGCTTTGATAATCATAAATATACAAGAATGTTATTTACACAAAGTCACACTATCCTGGAGCTATACAAGGCAACACATTGTGAGTCTGGAAAGTCAGGGCTTAGAAAATTTAGCCTGAAGAGAAGACTGAGAGGGGATATGATAACCATCTTCAAGTAGTTTAAGGGCTGTCATATAGAGGATGGTGCCGAGTTGTTTTCTGTTGCCCCAGAAGGTCGGACCAGAACCAATGGGTTGAAATTAAATCAAGAATTTCCACCTAGACATTAGGAAGAATTTTCTAACAGAGAGGTTCCACAGTGGAGCAGGCTTCCTCGGGAGGTGGTAAGCTCTCCTTCCCTGGAGGTTTTAAAGAAGAGGTTAGATGGCCATCTGTCAGCAATGCTGATTATGTGACCTTAGGCAGATGATAAGAGGGAGGGCATCTTGACCATCTTCTGGTCACTAGGGGTGTGGAGAAAGGTAGTTGTGAATTTCCTGCATTGTATAGGGGGTTGGACTAGATGACCCTGGTGGTCCCTTCCAACTCTATGATTCTATGATTCTGTGAAAATTGAAAATTCTACTTATGGAATTTCTCAAATAAAATCTACACATGGGAATTTTATATTCATTATACTTTGCCACTTAACTGGTGATCATCTGTCTTGTTGTAACAATGCCAGCGTTGTGTATTTCACTACAATTATAAGCATTCCATTTAAAATTCTGAAGTTCTATTGTCAGCTGTTCTGTTCCTGCTTAATATATTCAAAAACTTTCCTAAGTCATTTTCCTGCGGCAACTATCACCCATTGCTTATCTAACTGCTGGAAGAACAATTTCCTCTGTGGTGTTTCTGAAACATTACTTTTTAGGCAGGAAAATCCACAAGGGAAATGTATAAAAATTTGTGTGGGTAAAGGGTGAATGAGCTGACAGCTGCAATGTAAAACAATAATTGAATTTTAAAAGCGAAGTACTTTGGCACTGTATGATAATTAAAAAAAAACTCTTTTAAATGCCTCAGTCATCTAAATTTTTACTTAATGTAGTTTGATTTCAATTACCATCCAATAGAATCTTAATATTGTTAGCATAAGTAACATTTCAAAGACAAAATTTTTTCATAGTTCTGTAGATAATATATTAGCAAATATTTACATACCCTGTTGGGTCAGGATACCAAAGTTAGCAGAGTTACAGCCTTTAGACTAGGATTGTGCTATATGGACAGTTTCCACAATTGGTTTCCAGCTAATACCACTTTCCAGGATATTTTAGGTCAAGAAAGCAGCATGGGAAGAACTTCCAAGTTCATCTATCCATGTGCCATAATCCATATCTGAATCAGGGTCCACAGGCATCTGGGAAATGTGGCACTTCAGAACATGTCTGTCCACATGATGTCCTCAAGAAAAAGCATAACATGTAATTAGACTCTTAGAGGCTGAGCAAACCTAGGGATACTCAGATGTTTGGGGAACGAAAAGACCAAGCTTAAAGCTTATCTTCCAAAACTTTAATATGCTTCCTAATACAGAAAGCCAAAGCCTTTCTGTCTTGGTTCCCATTTCCCTCTCAGTTTTCTTGATGGTTCCAGTCATAACGAGAAGGCAGAAAAAAATTCCTTCCAGAAGCCTCTATATTAAAAATTCTTTTTACATTCCAAACATGACATGGTACTACTGATTACTCATAATGGAACATTTATTCATAATATTTCACAGTAAGTGAAAGTGGCTAACACTGTATTGACCATAGCACCCATCTTAAGAAGGAACAAAAAGGAAAAGAAGATAATTGATTTAATAGTAAATATTCTCCCTCAATGCAGATAACTTTTGTCGGTCTGTTACTCAGAAGTCATCATAATAGGTTGGTTTCCAAGAGCTCATGCATGGGAAGGTGTTAGGGTTGCCAGGTCCCTTTTCTACACTAGCGAGAGGTTTTGGGGCGGAGCCTGGGGAGGGCGGGGTTTGGGGAGAGGAGGGACTTCAATGCCGTAGAGTCCAATTGAGGATACCGTTGAGAGAAAAAGGATCCTTTAATATAAGGTATGAAAATAAAGACAAGGCTATGTTTCATTTAATTTTATTCATGTTAATGATTTAGCTTACTAGTAACATAATGTATGGTTTACAGAGAAACCGACAACGTTCTTTTCAAGCGTCATAAATTCAGCTCACACTTCAAATGTCCACTATCTCCGTGCATTTGGGTGGCTGAAGAAAGCAGTGAAACAGTATTTCTTCACCGGTAGCCTGTCCTGCCCAATGGACTTTCTCAAATGAGACATTTATAGATAATATTGAGCTGTGACTTAAATTGTATTGTATGTAAGACAACGTGGCTGACTTGTATAAAAAAAAAACAAAGATTTTTTTGTAAGAAACTACACAAAGTATATTAAGATAATATACTTTAAATTTTCTTTGTAAATACATAGAAAAATGAGACCTTGCCAATAGTTGTGAGTTTTTGCACATTATAATTGTACTACCTGGAGGTTGGCAACCCTAAAAGGTGTGGATTTTCGGACATCCCCACCTACAGTCTGGTCACGGTGCCACTTGTCTCTATATCCCCTTGGGTGCTCAGTCATTTGGTGCCTTGTTACTTCCCGTATTTTTATTGTTACCATTAGCTTCTAATGTGTCTACACAGTAACCAAGTGCTAAATATTCAGTGGACAAAAGAAAAATACACAGTTCGTGCTTTTCATATTTACAACCTATAAGACTAGGAACACAAGAGAAGGCAAGTAGATGGGAAAGACAAAAAAAGGGAGATCACTTTAAGAATGCCAGAGTGAAGAGACTACTTTTTTTAACAAGCATTCATGGAAGGAGCTAGATGAAGGCCAGGAAGTAAGGTAGTCCAATGGAAGGGAGCAGCAACCACGATTGGTTTCAAAACAACCATATTGTTGTATTATTGTATCACTGCATTATGACCAAATAAAACATAGTGAACATTTCCTCCATAACAAGCTAACAAGCGCCTAATTTGGGGGTTTGTAACCTTTGTCCTTTCTGCTTGAAACTTAGGGGGTCTTTAGGTTAGGGGGAGAACTGTGTTCTGTGCAAATTTGGTGCCATTATCTTTATTTAAAAGCTGCACCCTCTAATTGGTTCTTCCATTGAAAATAATGGCCCCAAAATTCTGGAACCCAGAAAAAAAATTGAATCCTAAACCAGTACTGTTTGAAAGTCAGGAATGCTCTGTAAAGCTCCACCCCAACCCCCACAAACATACAATCCCAGATCCAAAATTATAACAATTTTTTTCTTGGAGCACACCCCTAAGCCAAAACTTTCTTGACCCTTTGGCTCTTACAGCCCATTCCTGAGGGGGAGGGCTGCACCAGTGGCTGGAGGCAGTGCAGCCACGCTGTCTCCAAAGGAGGTTTCAGCTCAGCCCACCTCCACTGAAGCCGAAACCTTGCCCTTACTTGCAAGCCCCATGGAACCGCTCCATAAGGTTCCACAGGGCTACGCCATCACAAAAGGTGTCGTAAGTGCAAGTAAGGGCAAAGGGGGTGTTCCCAGGCCGAAAGGGCTTAGGAGGCCACCTAAATGTGGGGAACACCCCTGAACACCCCCAGGAGGATGGCGCATGGAGATGCACTATCCAGACACCGGCAGCGCGGGGAGGATGGCGTGTGTGCACCCCCGCTGGCATCTGTGCCACCCTGGGCAGCGTAAGGGAGCATAGAAGCCAGTGCAGCTTCTTCCTGGCCTCCTAAGGACTTTCATCCTTTCCGCTCAGGAATGGCTTTGTCATAGGCTTTGTCTTCAGTCAAGCCAGCCAATGAGTCGAGGACCAGCCTCGTTTGTTTTGCTTTGTCTGTTGGCTGATTATATGGTGTTTTCCTGTTGTAAGGCTTTTGGGGGAGAAAAGCAGGGCATAAATACTTGAGTTGTGGCTCAGAGGTAGAGCATCTGCTTGGCATGCAGAAGGTCCCAGGTTCAATTCCCAGCATCTCCAATTAAAGGGACTAGGCAAGTAGGTGATGTGAAAGACCTCTACCTGAGACCCTGGAGAGCCGCTGCCGGTCTGAGTAGACAATACTGACTTTGATGGAACAGGAGTCTGATTCAGTAGAAGGCAGCTTCATGTGTTCTTTCAGTGGTAAGTCATCTTCCTCAGTTATAGGGTCTGAGAGAAAGAGTTATTCTCCCTTTAATAATATAAAAGCCAGCCACTATTCTGATCTTCCTGTACAGCAAATCAGAATGTCTGAGCTCCTTGTAAAGAAGAGTATAGAAAAAATATAGTAGTCTTTATATGCACAAAACTAGAGATTGATAGTGGTTCAGTAAGTAAGGTTTTCAATAATTTTCAACTTGAGACAGAAAATACAAATGGCCACATGCAACATCATCACATGCATCCCCTCATGGTAAAATATATTAATAAACAGAAGAGTTAATAATGCACTCCTGTTTACATGCACAGTTGGACAATATAGGAGTCTTTCAGCTGAACTTGAAAAAGTGACCCTATAGATCAACAACTTGAATGTTATCTAAAATTGGCCCTTATTGTCCTGGGAAGCATAACAGAGAAAAGGTAGAGTTGAGGAACAGAAGATGTAACGTTGGAATTAGATATAATATGCTTATATCTTCCATTTTGCTGTTTAGTAATTGCTCTAGTTTCTCATCAGATTATAGAAATCTTTTGGCTTTCCCACCACGTTGATTCTGCTGCTTAGTTAATCTAGGCCACACAAGAAAGGAAGGCAAAATTACAATTAGCAAAAATGATGAGCAGCAAAAGAAACCAAATCCACAATGGGTGTAGACTTGAATTCAGGTACCTCTTTCACCAAATGTACACATACCTGCATTTGATTTGGGACTATCACATGGCAGATTCATGTATTTATTCACGGTACTCATTTACATCTTGGAAGGCAATTTGAGTTGCACTTTCTGAATTGTTTTCAAACATAGTCCCATTTAGAGTGTATGGTAGCTGGCCAATGTGATAAGGAATCTCATGTTCTGAGAAATGCTGTTGAGAACCACTCTGTTTTTCCACTCTGTATACATACCTAAGGCGCAATAAAAAATAAAAACTGTGTACATTTATACAAGGATGTGGAAACTGACAGTTTTATTATTTTCGTTGAGAACCATGCTAAGTTTCTTTATGGGAAAGATTTATTTTCCATGCAGCCTTCATCTCCCAGACTTTTTTTTCTCATAGGCTGAGCGATTTCACTGCTATGCCAAAAAAATACAAGTAAGACTGGGCAAACAAATAATTTATTGTACACAAGCTCTTGGACCAAAAAGGTCACTTTTTCAGGTACAATCCAAAGTCTCCCATATTACCAGAATTTATCTAGCTTGTCTTTTCCATCTGGAAGGCACACATACAAATGCACAAGAGCCAGATCATGACCCTGTAGGGCTCCAGAGTTTAATAAAGACTATTTTGTTCCAACAGACGCATTGACATCTAAGTGCAAATTCAGCAAATGCCTGTTTCTTAGTAGAAGAAACAGGAATGTGCATGCTTGTTTGTGTCCAGGCAAGGGGAAGGGATAGTTAGTGCTAGCTTACTGGGAGAACTACAGTGCAATCCTAAGCAAGTCTACTCAGAAGTAAATCCCATTCATTTTATTCAGTCCTAAATATTCTATCTCTATACTAATAGCAAAGTTGGCCAAATCTGAGGATACTTAAGTTTGGTGACTGGGGCTGCAAACAAGCAAAACAGATATTTCTGCAAACTTGAACAAATCCCAGGTTTGCAGATAAAATTTGAAATCTTAAAAAAAAAAAAAAAACCATTGCCGGGGGTGGTGGTGGGGGTGGACACAACCCAAACTGATAAAAGGAGCACCTGTAGCTTTAAGCAATGGATTTCCTCTAGGGTTGCCAACTGCCAGGTAGTAGCAGGAGATCTCCTGCTAATTCAACTGATCTCCAGCCGATAGAGATCAGATCACCTGGAGAAAAATGGCCACTTTGGCAATTGAACTCTATGGCATTGAAGTCCTTCCCCTCCCCAAACCCCGCCCTCTTCAGGCTCCACCCCAAAACCTCCCGCTGGTTGAGAAGAGGGACCTGGCAACCCTAATTTCCTCAGTGCCTGTTACCAAGCAACCACAGTATTCCAGGCTGGGTTTCTGTGAGTAAAAAAGGAGGGGGAGAGGGCAGTGTCCTTTCCAGGGTTGTTTTGGCCTTTGAGGGAGGCCTCATTGGGGCCAGGCCTGACTAGGGTTGCCAGCTCCAGGTTGGTAAAATACTGGAGATTTTGTGGTGGAGTTTGAGGAGGGCAGGGTTTGGGGAGGGTAGTGTAGTGGTTTAGAGTGGCAGATTCTAATCTGGAGAACCTGGTTCAATACCCCACTCCTTCACATGAAGCCTGCTGACCTTGGGCTAGTTATTCAGAGGTGTTGCAGTTGTTACTGAATCAGCTAACCCAGCAAATTGTTCAGACAAGTGGTCATGAAGAATTTTAGGACAGGGGAGGCCAAGTCAGCCACTCACAGCCAACCAGACCCAGGAAGATGAGGAAACTCTTTCAGTGTTGGGCAGCATCGGTGGACCTCTTGACCTGGCAGGGGTGGGGAATGGTACCATTGGCCAGCATCTCTTATTTATTTATTTAAAACATTTATGTGCAGACTTTCCATTCAAATAGGGTTCCCAAAATGGCAAGCTCAAAACATTAAACTGTTTCAACAGCAATATTTCAAACAATGTGTGTGTGTGTGCATGCATGTGCGCATAAAGGCAATACAAACATAAACACACAAAATAACACCACCAGGGAGAATGGCCAATACCTTCTGGCATAGATTTGTGTACAGGCAAAGAAAAGTGAGGCATGACAATACAGCTGGGCCAAATTTGAAGCCATGGTGTGAATGCCAAAATGCTGACAACCCCTTTGAGAAATCTTTTAGGGAAACCTACATTACACAATGGGGAGATTTAAAGTTTAAACAGATGCACAGTTCAGTTTTTAATTAATCAATCTTTGTTTAACCTAGTTTTCCAATTTTGTGTCTTCATTCATGGATGTGTGTAAGGAAGCAGAAAATGATAACACAGAAAAACAAATTGACCCCCCCCCATAATCTGGCATCAGCAATGTCAACTCATAATAGTCATGGCAAGAGGTACATAAAAACATAGGGTGCTGCAGTAGACCATTTTCACGCTTGCACATTGTGTCTGCTGCCAAAGACAATGCAGCCAGGCTGCCTATGCAGGAGAGCCAAGCATTTGCTTTGTGTGTGTGTGTATAATACTTAAAATGCACAAAGTGACTCTGAAACTGCAATCTGTTGCATACAACGGGGGCCAGAAGCAGTGTAAAACTGGCAAAGGATAAACGGCTGCTTTTCATTACTTCAAAATTGTATTGATCTTCATTGACAGTTCGGTTCATTTGGCTGCTAGGAACTAATTTATTATAATGACAATACTGAAATCAATCCTTCACCATGACCCAGTTGCTCTCACCTGACATAAAATCACAACCTTAATCAGACTCCCCAGAGATACAATTATTTACCTCTAGACTACTCCAATATCCAAGCCAAATGGAATTCAAAACAGAAACAATGATTTCCTACAGGTTGTTTCGTTATAATCTATAGTATTGAGTGGAACATTTATCTATCTCAAAAACTCAATGGGGTTTCAAAAACATAAGATAGCCAGAGCCTTTCTTGATGTTGCATGCATGGAATTTCATATATAATTTTATACATTATGTAGAATGTTTAGCAGAATCTGTTAAGTGCATGACTAAATGAAGGAGGGCAGAATAGGGACTAAACATGTGCTGGGTGGATGGGAAACCCTCAGTAAAAATCTTACCTCAAGTATAAGCTCTCTAGGTTTTCTTAGGTAATTCATTAGCAATTCACTAGCCTTATCTCCCCCCTCCAAATGAGAGAACCTGTAAGGACTCAAAGGAGAGCAAATCCCATTTTTTTCTTCTCTCTCTCACTACCAGAACCAGCTCTGGCTTACCTCCCCATTTCTCTTGCCAGCCACCTTGGCCTCCATTTCCTCATCTGCCCTTGACCTAGGGTTGCCAGGTCCCTCTTCGCCACCAGTGGGAGATTTTTGGGGCAGAGCTTGAGGAGGTGAGGGACTTCAATGCCATAGAGTCCAATGGCCAAAGCGGCCATTTTCTCCAGGAGAACTGATCTCTATCAGCTTGAAATTAGTTGGAATAGCGGATCTCCAGATAGTACCTGAAGGTTGGCAACCCTACCTTGACCTTAGGGCTGCCAACCTCCAGGTGGTCAGCAAACTAGAAACAGCACTTCACAAGCTAGACACAATGATTATAAAGTAGTGGTATTTAATAACATATCCACCACTGGTAGTATGTAGGCAAAAACATGTGTTGTTAATTATTGCCTTAAAAGTAACACCAAAGAGAGGACTATGCCTTGTTACAAACAAATAACAGTATTATAGGTAAGTCCATGAAAGGGGGTGCCAACCTCCCTTTCTTCCACAGATATGCTTCTTGAGAGTAGCAATTCAGTAGTGCAGTTGTTCTCAACAGAAGCCCGGTGATCTTTCTGTTTCAGAGATTAACGCCTTCTTCCACAGATATGCGTTGGCCAACGCAGAGAATGTTAATAACAGCCAGCGTTGGTCCCTGAAGAAGGCGTTAATCTCTGAAACAGAAAGATCACCGGGCTTCTGTTGAGAACAACTGCACTACTGAATTGCTACTCTCAAGAAGCATATCTGTGGAAGAAAGGGAGGTTGGCACCCCCTTTCATGGACTTACCTATAATACTGTTATTTGTTTGTAACAAGGCATAGTCCTCTCTTTGGTGTTACTGTTAAGGCAATAATTAACAACACATGTTTTTGCCTACATACTATCAGTGGTGGATATGTTATTAAATACCACTACTTTATAATCATTGTGTCTAGCTTGTGAAGTGCTGTTTCTAGTTTGCTGAGTATCCTACAGCATGCTAACCTTTGTTTACCAAACCTCCAGGTGGTGGCAGGAGGTCTCCCGCTATTACAACTGATCTTCAGGCGACAGAGATCAGTTCTCCTGGAGAAAAGGCTGCTTTGGAAGGTGGGCTCTGTGGCCCAGGAGAAGCCCCGAGCCCCCGCTCAGGCTCTCCTCCACTCCCCCCATGCAGGTCTGCAAACGGAGGCTCAAGGTGAGTCAGAGCATGTACTAATAAACACTTTTCCATATTACACCAACCTAACACTCAGTTAATTATTACCCCACTTGAAACAGGTGGTAACTGTGGTAGGCCCAGTTTATACCTCAAATTGTTGTAGGAAGCTAAGGTTCTACCAAGCCTTTCTGTTGGCAATGTCTCATGAGGCTGGTATGAATCTGTCCAACTTCTTCAGAAAAGGAGAAACTGCTTCTCACTGCTTCCAGTTTATGTCTTGATTCTTCTGATCTTTCAGGGGTCCCCCCCTTCTTGTCCTCTTCTCTCTTCCTTCTCTTAGCCATGCTGTCCCTGTGTGAAGTGATCACATACAGGCATTCATAGCTTCAGTTCCCATATGAGGGAGTCCAAGCTATTCAAACTGTAGGAAATTGAAACTGCAAGGTGTTTAACTTTTCTGCTTGGGATATCTTCACAAACCTGTTCTTTTTACATCTTCACAGGGTGGGGGGGCCGAGGTGGGGCACGTTTTTCCAGTGTGAATGAACTAAAAAGGATTTTTGAAAATGTGAATCCTTTGTTCCAAGTATTACTGGATTCAGTGTTACTGGGAGATAAAGTAAAACCAAGTTGAGGAGATTCCATATCCTTTCCTTACTCCAATGCTGGTGTCTCATAAAAACAAAACAAAAATGTGACAATGCCTTTTAAGATGTGTCATAATTCATGTTCTATTTTAAAGAAAGCATTTTAAGTAAAAATCATCTAAGCTCTTGTCCCAGTGTAATCAAAAGCAGTATCCATTCCCTTAAGTCAGCTCAACAAAGAGATTGGATGCCATATTGAGAAATTCTCTTTAAGAGTTACATCTGCTTGAGCTAATGGATTTTTATGCCTGAAGCCATGTTTCTGAAAATTTACTGAACAAAACATATTTTGGTTATTAACATTAATCACAGTTATTCAGAGTTGTTTCTTTATTATACAATATGTTAATTAAACTGTGTGTATCAAAAGTCTCAAAACACATGTTCATTAAATTCTGGTACAGGATTGAGTTTAAGATATTGTTTATAGAATGTATGTGTTCTTCAGTGCAATACTGAGGAGGAAAATTTATTCAGAGCATGTAGTTACCCCTTAGAAATTCTAATTATCTTGTCTATTCTGCTGTCCATGAAAAATCCACAAACATTTCACCTCAGCAGGTCACTCTAAATTTGACAGTCTAAATTTCATTATCAAAATTTGGATAGCATTTTAGAGATGTCCAGAAATGTTGTGTTCAGAAACCTTGTGTGAAATTTTGCTGAACTTGCCAAAATCATTTTAATTTCCCTGTACATGACTATCCAAACATTCTTCACGTTTTCCATTAGGATAAAATCAGAAGCTACTCTTCTTCAGAGGATTGGTGAGACAGGAGACTATTCGTGGAAGGACAAAAAAAATGGGACACTGTGATTCTCAAGTGGTTCATTACAATCTACTAGGTGGAAGCTAACAAAATTTATTCCAATTTAAGCTTTCCTGAGTCAGAGCTCACATCATCAGATGCATGACATATACATCCATTAGGAGTTTTGCCAAGGTCACTGCAGCACAGATGTATATTTCATGCATGTGATGAAGTGAACTCTGACCCATGCTGGAATGAATTTTATCAGTCATTAAGATGCCACTGGGCTCTGTTTTATTTTGCTGCTACACACTGACATGACTACCCATCTGCAATGTACTAAGTGGTAATAAAAAGTTTGTTGTGCATTGGGTGTTGACAAAATGCCAGAGAAGATTAAATGTTTAAATCTGCAATGTCACTTTCAGAAAGTACTGTGCAACAATTACATTCTGGTTGTGGATTTCCCAAGCAAAATTCAGTGCCGAAACCGACCTCCGCTCCATCTATCTTTAAAAATGTATTTGCATTCCCATACACTGCAGAATTGAACTGTATTGGAAGGGAAGAAGAAGAAGAAGAAGAAGAAGAAGAAGAGTTGGTTTTTATATGCCGACTTTCTCTACCACTTAAGGGAGACTCAAACCGCTTACAATCACCTTCCCTTTCCCTCCCCACAACAAACACCCTGTGAGGTAGATGGGGCTGAGAGAGAGCTCTAACAGAGCTGTAACTTGCCCAAGGTCACCCAGCTGGCTTCGTGTGGAGGAGTGGGGAAACCAATCCAGTTCACCAGATTAGCCTCGGCCGCTCATGTGGAGGAGTGAGGAATCAAACCCGGCTCTCCACATCAGACTCCACCGCTCTTAACCAGTACACCACGCTGGAGGGAATTTAGCCCTTCATGCCCCTGCTAATGTTGCTAAGCAAAACTGGATTCCCCATGCTGATTGTTTTAAGAGAGGAGGTGTCCTTTGAAAACATTCAAAATTCAAATAAAAGCACAGGAAGCCTGATTTCAGTCCATGAAACCAAACAGGAAATGCAGTGTGTTGCATTTGTTGAAGTGTTGGATTTGACAGTTGGAAAACCTAAGTCCTGATGGCAAAGCACTGTCTCTCAGCCTATCTGACTTCAATGGGTTGTAACTCTGCTGCTACTTGAAGGAAAGGTTGGGTATCACCAGTAGCCCTCTGCAGCATAACATCATAAGCCTGAATTTACGAGCTGACTAAATGACATTACAAATGAGATTGTAATGAAGACTTCAAGTTCATTCCTGAAATATTAATATATCAAGCTCCCATACAGTGATTCTTGACCCATTGGTCACTCTAGCGAGTGTTCTCTACTCTCATGCTGATATTTCTGGATCTTTTGTGAGAACTTCTTTTCATGGACTTGAAACTCCAGATATTGGGAGCAGTAGATAGACCTTTTGCAAAGCACGATTGCCAACTTCCAGGTGAGGTTCGGAGATGTCTCGGAATTACAGATTACAAAGATCAGTTTCCCTGGAGAAAATAACTTCTTTGGAGAGTAAACTCCATAGCATTATTCTCTGCTGAGGTCCCTCCCATCCCCAAACCCTGCCCTCCTCAGGGTCCACCCCCAAATCTCCAGGCATTTCTCAACCCAAAGTTGGCAGTCCTACATGAACTCTACTGCTATGTTCTGATCCCTTCCAAAATAACCTAGTTTCTATTTCGCATTTTTGCTTATAAATCCCACTTATTCTACATTATTTCACTTCTTTCCTCTCCTTGTTTGTTCTTATTTTCCTAATCTGCCTTCTTTTTAAATTATAGTTCCCTACTATGGAACAGTTGGAAAAGTTGCCCTACAATGAACAGCATTTGCACCTATGAAATTAATTAGCCATTGTTAAGCTTTGTCTCAGAGAAGTCCTCAGAGCCTGGTTGTTCCATTAATTGCTCTCCACACTGGCAAAAATATTGTAATCTGATTTTTCTATTATTTCCCAGGTGTGCAGCTTTGTCGGAGAGCATTAAACAACAAAATATTCCAAAGTCACATTAAGTAATTCTTAAGGACAATATCGAGAGGAAAAGTCACAAAAAAATACAAGCACTATTGTTCTTCATCTCAGATATAGATTTACAACCTAAACCAATTATGCTGACACCAGGTTCTGGGTAACAATTAGCACTCACAGGATGGTTCTTGGAATGATTCTCCTTAATAAATATTTTGAAAAGATTCATTGGAATAGACTGGCCAAGCAGCCCAATCATGAACAGCACTGTAATATTCCGTGTCTCTAGATAAACCCAAGCTCAGCCCAAAGGCATATCTGTAAGCATCTATAATATGGATGGATTAGGTTGGTTTGGGGCACCTACTCCTTTGCAACAGTGCTTCCTGCCAAACATATAGAAGACGTTCTGAATTGTATGTTTCCAGTCATTTCGACTAACAAAATTAAAATAAATTAATTATAATCAAGGATGCTGAGAATGTTGCCAGCATCCAATAAACATTCAAGAGTTCCCATTCAAAATGTTTGGGTTTGGTCAAGTTGAGCCTCTCGGTTGATTGACTCAAACATTCACAGATGCAGTCTTGCAGCTTTGTGAAGGCAACCTTTGGTGAGATGATGTATGCTTGGTTACTATGCCGCACATCGTGCTTCTTTTCAAAGCAGTTCTCAGGTTGTTGAAGCCTGCCTCCACAGTTGGTGACATTTATCAGTCAGGGAAAAGCCTCCCTCTCCTCCTCTTTTTTCCTTCTCCTGTTCTTTTTTTAAAATTGTTTTATATTTCCCAGGGGGTAGGGACTGTGGCTCAGTGGAAGAGAATCTGCTTGGCATGCAGAAGGTCCCAGGTTCAATCCCCAGCATCTCCAGTTAAAGGGACTAGCAAGTAGGTGAAGTAAAAGACCTCTACCTGAGACCCTGGAGAGCCACTGCCAGTCAGAGTAGACAATACTGACTTTGATGGACCAAGAGTCTGATTCAGTATAAGGCAACTTCATGTGTTCATTTAGGGAGGCGACATGGCTTGGTGGTGGAGCATCTGCTTGGCATGCAGGGGGTCCCAGGGTCAGTCCCCGGCATCTCCAGTTAAAGGGACTAAGCAAGTAGGTGAAGTGAAAGACCTACATGTGGCCCTGGAGAGCCACTGCCAGTCTGAGTAGACAATACTGACTTTGATGGACCAAGGGTCTGATTCAGTATAAGGCAGCTTCATGTGTTCAAAGGTCTGTCCACGGTTGCCATTGCTGGCCTCTTTCTTTACCACCACCACCACCCCGCCCCCGTTTTCATGAACATCAAAAGGGCTCACAAAATGCAGCCCTGGCCCCTTTATGGAATAAAACAGGTAAGATGGCAGGTGAAGAGGCAAGGTTGGAGATACCCAGCCTAATTGCATTATAGCCACAGTGGCACAATGACAAGGCCAGAGAGATATTAACTAACACAATGCAGCTGAGAGAGATATTGATCCATTCAAGCGCTAAACACTTTTAGACCATTATTCAAAGTATTTCGGCTCAATCAAGGTGCTCTTGGCACAACTGTCCCTTGTCCTTGGCACACTCCTCCCGAACAAAGGAGATTCTAGTGACACCAGCCTCTAGCTAATGAAGTGTTCTCCCTTCACTTTGTACTTTTTGACTTTCACTTTGTACTTTTTTTAATTAACTTCTAGCACTCTAATTCATGGTTATGTGACTAAAAGAGGACCCTAAACAAGGCTACTCAGAATCCTATTCAGGTATATTCAGTGGGGCTTATTCTCAGGAAAGTGTTCTTAGGATAGCACTGTAAGACTGTCTCTAATACACACACACACACACCTTCATCCCTTCCTCCCCCCCCCCTTAACTGGAAGTTTCCCCCACAAAATAAGGACTTCCTTACAACCAGAAGGCTTGCCTCTAACTTCACCTGAATTCCCTTCTTCTTCCCAAGTTTTGCATAAACAAATCCATTACATCCTATTATTCATGCCCCCACCATATATGAAGCTGTAATCATTCCTAATCTGTGCTTACTACAAATACAAATACAATACCTTTACTGGCATCTTAGAATAATAAAAGATGCCAAACAGCCGCTGTGTTTTCTAACCAGATCTTAAGGCATTCTGCTCTGCTAAATCCCTCTGGGTACTCTGCATGCCCTTGTTGTACTCATTCCCAGTTTGTGTGCTTCTTCCCTACAACTCTACCTGGAACTTTACTTTCAATTTTATCTGGAATTTTGAATTGGATCCCCCACTCTGACCCAGACCAGAACCTCTTTTGGGAACTCCAGACCTCTCGATTTGTATAGTTCTGAAGGCTATAAGCTGCCTAGATGACTGCGATTTCACCAGACAACTTTCCCAATAGAGATCTAAATAGGATAGGTCTGCTTTTCAGCTGATTCTTATCTCTAAGCCCCAAACCTGTCTCTCTTGAGTTTGATGCTAGGTGGACTATAAATAACATAAATAAATAATGTGTAGTAATATATGTTATTGTGCTACTGGATGAATACAGCTGTGGGTTGAATTTTATTTTATTCTATTTTATTTTGGGTGTAGTTGGATTGTTAAGGTCAGTGACAACCACATGAATAAATTTGATTGATCAAATAGATAAATAAATAAATATAGTAAATGATGCGATTGCATGATTTATGTTGTTTTGGCTACTTTAACATATTGTATATCCTGCTCAATAAAATCCTCTGTTTAATTATTCTGGATCTTAATGCTCTCTTACAACTTTTCTTGGAGCTTTCATCCTAATGTCAAGTGATTCCTTAGAATTTGTTCGTGCATCGTCCTTATTCTGTGTTTCTGCCTGTCAGTGGGAAGTATAGTCGTTTAGAGGGACATTTCAGTCTATGACTTTGTATCAATGTCCTACAAGGTAGTTTGCTTAAAAAAAAAACTACAATTCATGAGAACTCTTTTTTAAAGCTGCTCCTCTGTAGTCATCATATTTCTATGATATGCTGGAAAATGTTGTTGACAAAATGGATGCTGTGAATGACTAGCATAAAAGAACACCTTGGATAATAAAAAAAATGAGTAGGCAACAAATTCATCTCCATTTCCTCATTCTTGCCCAGAATTCATCACAGAAAAGCAATTCCATTAAAGGCTTGCACAAATAATTATAGAATGATGCAACAGAATGCTTTCTGTCATAGTAATATTTTGCTTTACTAGCAAAAGTATGGCAAAGACTCTCCCATACTGAAGAAATCCACTTTGGATACAGGAGTAACTGGCCAATTTTAAGAGAGTTTCAAATGTTCCATCTTGGAGCAAGGCAATTAGGCTCGTAGAAGCAGAGCAACCTGAATGGAACCTTTTCCCATGCCCAATTTCAGTTGGTTTTCTGATTTGGTTATGGGATGTAATGTTTTGTTTATTTATTTATTTTCATTTTACTTTATTGATATCCTGCCTTTCTCCTTAATGGGGACCCAAAGGAGCTAACATCATTCTTCTCTCTCCCATTCTATCCTCACAACAACCCTGTGAGATAGTTTAGGCTGAGAGTATGTGACTGACTCAAGGTCTCCCAGCAAGCTTCCATGGCAGAGTAGGGATTCAGTCCTGGATCTCCAGATCCTAATATGACACTTTAACCACTGCACCATACTGACTGTCAATGAAACTAAAAATGGCTTTTCTAGCAATGGTGCACAACTCGTAGCTGCAAATAACCAGAGGAAACACCTCTGTATTAATGTTATTAATCTCTTTGCAGTCTTTGACACAGTCAACGATAAATATTCTTTTGGGATTGCCTTGAACATCTGCTGGATGAATCAGGTAGTTTTCCAATAGTTCCATTCTTTCATTTGAGAGTCAGCTTGGTAGAGTGGTCAACGTGTTGGACTAGGAACTAGGAGACCAGGGTTCAATACCCCGCTCTGCCATGAAGCTTGCTGGTTGACCTATTGGTAGGGCTGCCAGGTCCCTCTTCAACACCAGCAGGAGATTTTTTGGGCGGAGCCTGATGAGGTCGGGGTTTGGGGACAGGAGGGACTTCACTCCCATAGAGTCTAATTGCCAAAGCAGCCATTTTCTACCGGTGAACTGATCTCTATCAGCTGGAGATCAGTTGTAATAGCAGGAGAGCTACCTGGCGGTTGACAACCCTACCTATTGGCCCAGTCACACCCTCTCGGAAGAACCTACCTCACAAGATTATTGTGAGAATAAAATGGAGGAGAAGAGTCTAATGTAAGCTGCCCAGAGTTTCTTAGATGGGATAAAAAAATTTATCAGTTTATTTTACGGGGCACCACAAGGCACCATTGTATGGACTGGATCCAGAATAAATTTTCCATCAGGGAATAAAAATTTCCTGCCTCCCCCTTCTCATGGTAGCACACTGATCTCCATGAAACGCAGCTTCTGCTGGATAGAGAGCCTTAAGGAACAACATGAGGAGGATCAGCAGCAGGAAGGGGGAATGGGTGGAAACTGCCATCTCTTTGTGTGACCATATCTATGTGAGAATGGTCCTTTTTGTGGGGAATGATCAATCTGTAAGAACATTGGTTCCCCTGCCAAAACCTTTGTTCCAAAGCATTTAAGTTATTAAACATGACACATTTGATCTAAGTGAAAAAGACTTGAGATATGAACAGGCTGTATTCTACAATGGAGTTGCTATAACGTAATTACTAGCTGGGCAGTATAAGGACACACAAAGGCAAATTACATGTTTAAAAAACTTGTATTTGGGTGGGGGGGGGAGGAGATATCTACAATAGCCTTCTAAGTGGAAATACTAGTTTCAAAGAATTTGAATATTATTCCATACTTTATAAACAAGTTGTGAGGATTGTTTTCAGTGCTGGGAATTTAAATCTTGAATCTACGTTCTGAGAGTCAGAACAAATTAACTGTAAAAAAGGCATGATTGCTGTCATCTTGTCATAAAGACAATTCAGGCTCAGCAGTAAACACAGGAGAGTGAAAGGTGAAAACCTTGCAGCTGGAGGCCCAGATGTTAAGGGACTCGAGTGCGAGTGGCTTAGTGTAAAAACCCACAAGATGTTAAAAAGAGAGTTAAAAGTCCATTCTAGCAAACTTCAAGATGACTTTACACATTCTCATCGCACGAGCAAGTGAGGAATTCTTACTGCGAGATGAACTTCCACTCATCCCAAGATGAGAAGGCAAGCCAGAGGTTAAGGCCAAAAGCCTTTGTCTCAGGCTTTTGCACCACCTCATAGTGAAGAATGGAGCAAAATACGTAAAGAAGCAGGTGTCAGAAAACACATTCTGGAAATCTGATCAATTCCCTTGAATCATGCCAAGAAAGTTCACGTTTCAGTGTCACAGATGTGCATATTTATTAGGGATTCAACAGACATTTGATTCCACTCATTCTGTTTGTTTCCAAAAAAAATGGCATTAATATCATTATGTCCTGTGGTTTAATTTTTGTTAAAAGCAAGCTAGCTCACAGAGGCAGACGTAAACAGATAAAACATCAGCAAGACCAGGGGGGGCAGCCCCAACCCCGCATTCACCTGCTCCAGAAGTGATGCTGGCAGGGAGCAGCCTAGGGTTGCCAACTCCAGCTTGGGGAATTCCTGGAGATTTGGGGGTGGAACCTAGGGAAGGCCCTGACCTGGATGGCCCAGGCTAGCCTGATCTCGTCAGATCTCAGAAGCTAAGCAGGGTCAGCCCTAGTTAGTATTTGGATGGGAGACCTCCAAGCAAGTCCATGGTTGCTGTGCAGAGGAAGGCACTGGCAAACCACCTCTGTTAGTCTCCTGCCATGAAAACACCATGTCGGCTGTGACTTGGCAGCACTTTACACACACACACACACACACACACACATAGGGAAGGCAGGATTGGGGGGGTCAGTGAGGTATAGTGCCATAAAGTCCACTTTCCAATGTAGCCATTTCTCCAGGGGGACTGATCTCTGTCATCTGGAGATCAGTTGCAATTCCAGATCTCCTGGTCCCACCTGGAGTCTGGCAACCCTAGGACAGCCTTACCCAGGCACAGCTGAGACATGCAACTCAGCCAGAGGGAAAGGAACAAGGATGAGGACTCACCAGAAAGGCCACAACAGCAGTGTCAGGACCTGGCAAGCTCAGGCAGTAGGCTGCACTTGGGGACAGGCCAGAAGAGGAGACCACCAGCAGCTGGCCCTTCCTCCCTGACTGATGTCTTGTTTGTATACCACCAAATTTGAGATACTCATTTATACTTAGGATTGCCAGGTCCCTCTTCGCCACCAGCAGGAGGTTTTGGAAGTGGAGCCTGAGGAGGGCGGGGTTTGGGGAAGGGAAGGGCTTCAATGCCATAGATTCCAATTGCCAAAGCGGCCATTTTCTCCAGGTGAACTGATCTCTATCAGCAGGAGATCAATTGTAATAGCAGGAAATCTCCAGCTGCTGCCTGGAGGTTGGCAACCCTATTTATACTATATATTGTATATTGAGGATGACTCAGTCTGGAGGCTTTCAGACTGGAGGCTAAATTCAAAACCTATGTTTTAAATTTGTATTTTAAAGTGTACTTTATATATAAATTTATTTTGTTTAATTCATTTTAATAATGTTTTTGCTCAACCTTCGTGGTACCTAATTTAATTTTTGGGTTTGGGTTCCCCCCCCTTTTTTGGCATGTACGGTGCAAATATAGAACAGGCATGTGCTAATTGACATGAATGAAAAATACAGGTACAGCTTTGGCATGGTTTGTATTCATAATCACCATCAAATTTCGGTCCCAGCCTTCAAGCCTACAGGGATGAATACAAATCAAAAAGACAGATGACAATAAAATGGCCAACAAGAAAGAGATCTGGACTCCTGTGAAATAGACATATATTGTTTGGTGTCCAAGCTCTCACCACCATCCAATAATAGATGCCAAAACAATTCCATACACACGCACACACAAATACGCACAGACAGACCAAACAGAACAGAATGATTGATTAGCTCTGTCATTCTTATAAAAGTGAGAATACAATTGCAAGGTGCGATGACAATTCTGGGTCACAAGAAAGTATTGCTTGCTTTAAGCCATTTTTGTTACCGATCAGGCCCAAGATGTGTTACAAAAGTAGCTATAAAAGCAGAAATGTTAATAACCAAAAATGTTGAGACTGTAAAGCAAGCGTGTTTTAGACTCTGTTTGCAAAGATTAACACCCCCTTTGCAATCTGTCCACAGAAATGCACTGAATACACTAAGCATCTAGTGCATGTGCAGCTCCCCAACAGGACAAATAACACCCCCATCATCCTAGCTCCTGAAAATGGTATAGGGCAAAGGCAGAAGCCCCTTATCACCCCCACACGGTAGTCCTGATCCGAATTGGTACCCTGCTGCACTTTTACACAGGAGTTGCCAGCCACTGGGAACTCACACTGGCAGTATGGCTTCAAGTCCCCATTGCAAACTTATTTAAAGCATAACATATTGTTTGGTCTTTAAAATTGTGATGTGCTTAGAGGAAAAAAGGGTTGATACATCTTGCAGTTTTTCATGAGGCATAGGAGGCTGAAGCGGCCATTTTCTCCAGGTGAATTGATCTCTATCAGCTGGAGATCAGTTGTAATAGAAGGAGATCTCCAGCTAGTTCCTGGAGGCTGGCAACACTCAAGGGGACTGAAATATAAGCCTTTGGTGCCAGAACCAATGTCTGGGCCGGGCATCACTGTATGTGTTCTTCCAGGGGACAGTCTCTGGGGTGTGGGGATGTGTGCTGTGGGGTGGTCCAAAGATTATTTTGGGGTGCAGCTGGGCCCCAGTTTGTCCTTGGGGCACCCCACTTGGGAGCAGCCGGCACAAGAACTGGACTTTGGACCAGGAACAAGCATGTACCCCCTCAGAGGGCACAGTCCCCTGAATGTGGGGTGTACGATATGTGGGGGTTCAAACTTTCTTTTGGTGTGCAGAGCTTTTAAATTGTCCTCGATATCATTCAGGAACTAGGAAATGTGAATAAGGAACTGGGAACCAACTGGGAACCAACTTCAGCCTCCTCTGAGGCACTGTGATTGGGAAGATCTGCGTATTCTTAGCACTCAGAACCCCAACCAACTGCAGCCTAATGAGATGGTTTGGTGTTTGGAGCTTTCCACAGGATTTTGCTGTTATTTGTTTCAGTTGTTTCTTCCACTTAGCTTCTAATGGAATAAAAATTAATCAGCTAATTTCAGCACGTTTTCCTACTCTCTTTACAACAACCTTCAATCTTTGTGTCTCCAGGATTGTTCAGTAGCCTGAAATCCTAGTCATTACTCTAGAAGATCTTATTATGGAAATCTCTTCCTGCTTTCTCACAAGCTTAGTAAGTGAAGAGCTCTTTTACTGCTGCTCTCTGGCCCTTCTGGCTAGAGGATTATCCTGAAGTAGAGAAAAGAGCTGGATTTTATTACTAGGTTGCTGTTTGTTCTCCCTAGTCACAAAGGGTTTTTTTGTACCTGCTATTGCAGGTGCATTGTTTTGCTCTGCAAGACTGAGTAACACCTGCTAAGTTAGTCACAAACCTCAGCAGAGAGAAAATATGTGTGGGTTGAAAGTCTGTTCCCTCAAAACTTACTGGAATTTGCGAGACTTTCATGAACCTTTTTAATGTAAAATGAACATATGGCATAGATCCAGACTAAGATCAAAACAAAAGGTGAGATGGTACAATATGCTCCTGTGAATCCACTCATTTCTGATTCTCAAGACAATTGTGTTTGGGTTATTAATACTAAACACATATCCATACAGAAGCTGTATAAAGAGAACACTCAGGGCTCAATTAGCTATGATGACATAACCATATCTGCCGTGGCTGAGATATTCTTCTTTCAAAAATGCCATGGGGGTCCAATTATGAAAGCCAACCTGACAGCTCCCCAGTTGTGCAGAGACTCAGGTGGTCTTTCCCCAGTTGAGGAAGCTTGACAATGGTGTGGGGGGAAGGAACCCTGGAGACAGTGGAGGTGAGGGGCGGTGCTTGCTGGGTGGTGAGAGCAGCCAGAGGTGGAGTTGGGGATGTGGACCCAAGGGAGCAGAAGCATTTAAAATATGTGTGTATGTGTTAAAGTGTTGTCAAGTCACTTCTGATTAATGGTGGCCCTATGAATCAATCTTTTCCAAATTGTCCTATAATTAACAACCTTGCTCAAGTCCCACAAACTGAGCACTGCAGCTTCCTTTATAGAGTTGATCCATCTCATGTTGGGTCTTCCTCTTTTCCTGCTGCATTCAACTTTTTTTAGCATTATTGTTTTTTCCAGTGAGTCTTGTCTTCTCATAATGTGACCAAAGTACGATAGCCTCAGTTTAGACGTTTTAGCTTCTAGAGACAGTTCAGACTTAATTTGATCTATAACCCACTTTTTAAATCTTTTTGGTGGTCCATGGTATCCATAAAACTTTCTTCCAACACCACATTTCACAGGAATCAACTTTCTTCTTGTCAGCTTTCTTCATTGTTCAACTTTCACACCGGTACATAGTAACTGGGAAAACTATAGCATGAATTAACTCAATCTTGGTTGCCAGTGACACATACTTACACTTAAGAATCTTTTAAAAACAAATAATTAATAACATAACATTTTAAAATGGTAATTAATTACAGTTATATTTATAACTAAGATTTACTGAGAATTAATTGCTGAATCAAAACTTTTTTACAAATCAAATTGATTTTACCCAGTGAATTAATATATTGTCATGGTTTGCAACTTGTGCTACAATTAATAGAGTAATAAGAAATATTAAATTGTCTTGTAAATATAGTGTTAAAATATGTACATAAAATAGGTGTACAGAATTATGAAATATGGTTCATGTATTAGTGAGGTACAGTCTATATTGCCAACCCTAAAAATCATCTGGCATACCTAGCATTGGATCAGGTAGGCTATATAACAAGTAGAGATCCTGCCTGGAGTTGTGTTGTAATTAAACTTATGTCCCCCTGTTTACACCTTCCCACTGTACCTCCTTGTTCCCTCTTCCAAACAGCCCCTATATCATCTCTCATTCTTAACCAACAACCAACCTACCTTTATCATTCCCACAATTTCTTCAATTTATAATTTTCATTCACAACCATTTTATACATTGTTCTTTTGTTTTCTCCATTTTATCTTCACAATAACACTGAGAGTAGGCTGAGAGTAGGAATGTGCACCATGGGGGGTGGTCAGTATTTTTCAGATCCAGATTTCAGGGAGCCAAAAAATATTGATCCCAAAATATTGGGTTCCAAATACTGGTTTGGCATTTGGATTTGGTGTCAGGCTGTTATCTCGGTTTAGATGTTTCCTTTCGTTTCTCTGCTGAACCGTCCAGACTTCAAGGACGGCTACACATACCAAAGCCTGGGAACGCTACTCCTGGGAAAAATGCTCTGTTTATGCTTTGTAATCTCCCGCCGTTTCTCTGCCTTATATTTCCAAGTAACGGGCAAGACAAACTATAGCTGTCATCTTGCCTTCAATGCACTGTATTGCCCATTTGACCAGTAAAGCCATCTGCTTGGAATCTGATTGTCTCTGTGGTGATTTCTGGTTCGATGGGTCAAGAGCTTACATTATGACAGCTATCACTACTCTTCTTCATCGATTCTTTAGTCAGGCTGGAGCCCCGGAGGGTTCGCCTGCCACTCGGATGGGAGCTAGGAGGGCGCTCTCCGAGTGAACCGTGACTACTGCTTCTTGGAACCCTGGAGTCCTCATCTGAGGATCCTACCCTTCTACGGGACATAGTAGCTGAACTCTTTAGGACTAATTCAGAGGTTTGCCGCTTGAGTGGACTGGTCCAGACACAGTGGCAATCTCTAGTGAGGGTTCTCTGGATGTTAACATCGGAGGATACTAATGCTCGTTTAGACCTCCAGGATTTTGATCAGTTGCTGGATGATGCCCGGCTGGCAACTGAGGACTTACAAGTACTAACCGATTTATTGGATAAGCTTATTGCCTGTGAGACTCTCTCATCCACGGTTCTAACGCGTCCTGTCACCTTGGGGGAAGGTACCATGGCGGGAGCCGCACCGGCAGGTTTTTCTTTGGTACCCAATGCAGCTGACTATCAAGCTGAAGCCAAGAGGGTCGCTATCCAGACAGCCCTCCTCTTTGCGGATTGTACAAAGGATACCACGATAGCCACCTTGGCTCAACGTTTGACCTCGACGTTCGGGGCCGATGCACCCGCGATCGCGGTCCGAGTGCAACCATTGCTAGGTGGGGATCTCGACCCCCTACTCACGCTCCTGGAAATGGAACTTTTACCGCACATTACCGCAGCCGCCGCTCTGAAACTTGAAAGCGCAAAAGCTCTCGCGGATAGGGAAGCTGCTGAAGCGGCTAAGGCGGAAGCCGAGGCTCAAGCCACAAGGGATAAAGAATCCTCCATCGGGTCTGTCTTTTTCCCCGGTATTCGCCCCGTCGCGCATGACCCAACGCGCACGCCGCCTCGTGGAACGACGCCAAGACTCTGAGGAGTCTGAGGAAGAGGACTTGTATGGGGACAGTTCTCAATGGGCCACAAGTTTTAGGACAAGCAAACCTCATCGTACAGGTGGCCCGGGTGAGGACGTTCACCTGTTACGAGCTCAGAATCGAGAGCTATCTGGCCGTGTAGATCAACTCCAGGAGCTAATGTAACGCTTGCTTCAGGACAACAGGCAGTTACAGCAGGCCCTGACAACCCCGGCACAACCCGTTCCACAGGGGGCCGCAGTACCGGTTCAGGGAGCGCCATCCCAGCCACCCGCTAATGTGCCTGTTCAACCTCCGGTTCCCGGAGGTCCCGTTTTACCTGCACCCAGGGCACCCGTGCAACCGGGCCAACCCATGCCCGGTCCTTGGAAACAACTCAAGTTGAAAACTACTTACGATGGATCTCTCGAAACCCTGCCCTGTTTCTTGCATCAGGTGGACAGCTATATGCGAGAACAAGGACAGTTCTTCCCTACAGAGGACAGCCGGGTTCGCTATGTGGCTTCGCTTTTGACAGGTAAAGCAGCCGACTGGATGGTCCTCCAGTTCGACACCCGATCCCGCTCTATCCGTTCCCTCAACAATTTCATGACTGCCTTACGGAGGAGGTTTGAGGACCCCTTTCTGGGGGAACGAGCCAAAGCGGAGCTTCTACAACTAAGAGAGGGCTCTACTCCAGTTCGAGAGTTTGCCGATGAATTTCAAAGACTAGCAAGCAGAATTGTGGGCTGGCCTGAAGCCACCCTAATTCACCATTTCAGGGAAGCCTTACACCCTGACATTCTGAACTGGTCATATATGCGGGGTGATCCCGACACCCTCGAGGATTGGATTCTATTAGCCGAAGAGGTGGAAAGCCGCCGGCGCTTTATTTCCCTTGTCCGCCAAAGACACAAGGAGAAAAGCATCCAAAAACCCCAGCCCAAGGCACCGCCCCCCAATCCACGGAAACCCCCGCGTCCACCCCAGGATCGCGAAACCCGATTTCAAAGAGGTGCTTGCCTCACTTGTGGGGAACTGGGCCACTTTGCAACAGTCTGCCCACATCGCCCTGAACCCTTTCGTCCCAGCATGACAGCCCGAGCTAGAGGACGACCTCAACGCAGAGGCACCGCGGCCACCCGCAGCGCAGCGCCGGGAAGACCCACACCCTCTGCACTTCACGTTGAGGACTCATCTATCCTTCTTACATCGAATGACCCCGCCGGGTACCGGATTACAAATGCCCCATTGGGGGACAACTTTCCTTCTTCTGACGAAGAGAACCCATGGAATCCTCCAGCTTTAAACCTGGAATCCCCCCTTGATTTGTCAAAAAACGGCTCCGGTCTGTGGTGAGTGGAGCGTCTCCACAGACCTCTGCAGAATCTCCTGCTAAACCGAAAGCTCCCACTAAAGTAAAGGAAGTAGAAACCACCGTTTATGTGGACGCAGTTTTACAACACTATGAAGGTGGTCCCCAACTACCCGTTAAGGCACTCATTGACTCCGGTTGCGGTCGCACTCTCATCAATGAGGCCACATTTGCAGCACTCAAAGTCAAGTCCGAGGCTTTACCAGCCCCCGTCCAATTTGCCCAAATGGATGGGAGCCATTTCAAGGGGGGCCCAGTTGATCATCGCACTATAGGGGTGGCGATGGGTATTGGCTCCCACTGGGAGCAAATAGACTTTACCATAGCCCCTATCCGATTTGAAGTGGTCCTGGGAATTAACTGGATTAAAGGTCATAGTCCCAGTATAGACTGGGAGACGAACACTATCTCCTTTGCCAACCCCAAATGCGACCAGCACCGACAGCAAGTTGCGGTGCTGTCTCCACCCGCTCCGGCATTAATCTCCAATGTCCCATCACCGCCGTCCCTACCTGATGTATACCAGGACTTTGCAGATGTCTTTAACATTAAAGAATGTGATGCCTTACCCCCCCACCGGGCCACTGACTGTGCTATTGAGGTGGTGAAGGACTGCACATTAACCAAGAGTAAGATTTACCCTATGAGCACTTCCGAGCGCACTGTACTACGGGACTTTTTGGACAAAAACCTTGCCAGAGGGTTCATTCGCCCATCGAATGCTCCCAACTCAGCCCCCGCGTTCTTCATCCGAAAAAAGGAGGGCGACCTGCGCCTCTGCATTGACTTCCGAAAACTCAATGCAGTTACTCAAGCCAACGCCTATCCTATACCGCTAATTTCAGATATTTTGGGGCAACTACAAGAGGGACGTATATTCTCCAAATTGGACCTAGTAGAAGCCTACTACCGCGTCCGTATCCGCGAAGGGGACGAACCCCTCACTGCCTTCTCTAGCTGTTTTGGAATGTTTGAATTCCTTGTGATGCCCTTCGGGTTAAAAGGTGCCCCGGGGGTCTTCATGCAACTCATCAACGAAATCCTCCATGATTTACTGTACCGCGGGGTGGTAGTTTATTTGGATGACATTCTTATTTATTCAAAAACCATGGACGAGCACGTCACTTTGGTCCGAGAAGTTCTGCACCGCCTGCGCAATCACCAACTCTTTGCAAAGTTGGCTAAATGCGAATTTCACCAGAGCAAAATAACTTTCTTGGGATATATAATCTCCCACCATGGCCTTAGCATGGACCCGGCCAAGGTTCAATCCGTCCTCGATTGGACTCCTCCCTCCAACCGCAAGCAAGTACAACAGTTTCTGGGCTTTGCTAATTTCTACCGCGGATTTATCCCTAACATCGCCCAAATAGCGCTGCCCATCACCGACCTTCTGAAAACCAAGGGTAAAGGAAGCTCTGCTACATTACCCTCCGCTAAGATACTGTGGACTGATCAATGCCAGACCGCCTTTGTAGCCCTCAAATGCCTTTTCACGTCGGAACCTGTGCTATGGCACCCAGACCCAAATTGAATGTTCATTGTACAAGTCGATGCCTCCGACGTAGCTATGGGGGGGGGCTGCTCCAAAGAGGACCAGATGGTCTCCTTCACCCCTGCGCTTACTTCTCAAAGAAATTTGCGCACTCCCAATTGAACTGGCCCATTTGGGAGAAAGAAGCCTCGGCCGTTCACCATGCGCTTACTCTATGGCGACAATTCCTGGAAGGGTCTAAAGTCCCCTTCGAAGTTTGGACCGATCACAAGAATCTGGCCGCCCTCACAGGAACCCATAAGTTATCCGCGAAACAACAACGTTGGGCGGAATTCTTTGCTCAGTTTCGTTTTGTCCTGAAGCATGTCCCTGGAAAACAAAACGTTCTCGCAGATGCTCTCTCCCGATTGCCTCAATACCCGGCTAAACTCGATCGGCCAACAGACTCTTTATTTACGCCCGCGCAAAGAGAAGCCCTGCCCGTACTGGCTGTACAAACCCGATCCCAAACGCTGCCCCAGCGGAAACACACGATAGCCGACGCTCCAGCTCTTCCAACCCAACCGGCCGCCCAGCCGCCTGCAGTCTGCACACCACCGCACGTAAGCGCTTCCCCCTCGTCAACCCCCATAACTGCTCCTACTACCACCATAAACAAGGGGGGGTTCCCGTCTCCGAGTCTTTCTTAAATTCCCTTCGGGAACAATGCCTTATGGAACGCTCTTCTCAAACCCTGCCTCCTGGTGTAATCGAACAAGGAGGCTCTTGGTATAAAGATTCGAAATTATATGTGCCCAAAGCGCTCCAAAAAGATGTCTTACACTTGGCTCATGGAGTGAAAACAGCTGGACACTTTGGGTTCCTAAAGACCCTTCACCTGTTGCGCAGACAATTTTGGTGGGGGGGGAATGCGTTCTGACATTGACTCTTTTATTCGCAGCTGTACTATTTGCGCCACAGTCAAACGATCTCAAGGCAAGCCCC
Source organism: Euleptes europaea (assembly GCF_029931775.1). Taxonomy (NCBI): domain Eukaryota; kingdom Metazoa; phylum Chordata; class Lepidosauria; order Squamata; family Sphaerodactylidae; genus Euleptes; species Euleptes europaea. Next base: position 94,280,401 of record NC_079312.1, on the reverse strand, counting down.
CAGGACTACTGCAACCACTTGAAATACCCAGCAAACCCTGGGAAGTGATTGCTATGGATTTTATGACGGATCTCCCTCTCAGCGGGGGGAAAACTGTGTTATGGGTTATCACTGACTTATTTTCTAAGCAAATACATTTGGTTCCATGTGCGGGGATCCCCTCCGCTCAGAAGTTGGCCCGCCTCTTCGTGTCACATGTCTTTAGACTACATTCGTTTCCGCGCAAGATAATCTGCGACCGCGGAAGTAGTTTCGTTGCTAAGTTTTGGAAAGCTTTTCTCAAATTGGTAGGGGTGGAGCAGGGGTTGTCTAGTGCATACCATCCCCAAACGGATGGTCAAACCGAACGTGTCAATGCTGTACTTGAATGCTATTTGCGCTGTTATGTCAATTACCACCAAGATGACTGGGTGGAACTGTTGCCTTTTGCAGAATATGCCTGCAATAATGCTGTACATCAGTCCACAGGTTTCAGCCCGTTTTATGCGGTGTATGGACAGGACTTCGGTCCTATCACCCCAATAAAAGGATCAGAAGGGGAGGGGGATGCCGACATTGCCTCTTGGGCACACACCCTCTGTACAACATGGCCCTGGCTGGTTAGCAACCTAGACCGAGCCAAGCGCAAATACAAGGCGCAGGCTGACAAGCATCGTTCCCCCGGTAGGGACCTGCAAGTGGGTGGCTTGGTATACCTTTCCACCAAGAACCTGCGCTCCACCCGTCCGTGCCATAAGCTCAGTGCTAAATACATTGGCCCATTTCCCATCACCCGCCTCATAAATCCTGTCACGGTGGAACTGTCTCTCCCCAAAACTCTGAGGCATGTGCACCCCGTTTTCCATATCAGCCTTCTAAAGCCCCATGTTGCTTCCCCACAATGGCACCCGGAACCGCTTCCTAAACAACCCATAATGGTGTGGGGGGGAAGAACATTTCGAAGTCTCCAAAATCCTGGATTCCCGCATACACCACGGGGCCTTGCAATACCTGATCCGCTGGAAACACTTCCCCCCTGCCTATGACGAATGGGTTCGCGCACGGGATGTCTCCGCCCCCAAACTCGTCAACGCCTTTCACAATGCCTACCCGGACAGACCAGCCCCCTTGCCGGATGGGAGGGGGCCTTAAGGGGGGCAGGATGTCAGGCTGTTATCTTGGTTTAGATGTTTCCTTTCGTTTCTCTGCTGAACCGTCCAGACTTCAAGGACGGCTACACATACCAAAGCCTGGGAACGCTACTCCTGGGAAATAATGCTCTGTTTATGCTTTGTAATCTCCCGCCGTTTCTCTGCCTTATATTTCCAAGTAACGGGCAAGACAAACTATAGCTGTCCTCTTGCCTTCAATGCACTGTATTGCCTATTTGACCAGTAAAGCCATCTGCTTGGAATCTGATTGTCTCTGTGGTGATTTCTGGTTCGATGGGTCAAGAGCTTACATTTGGGTTTTTTCAGGATTCCAATATTTTGCAGCTCCACTATTATCTATGGGGAATATTTCCAGGGAGATGCTGGGGCTGTTTTTAAGCTAATGGCACCAAAAATTGCAGCAGAGTTACTGGTGCCTGTCCACTATCGAACCCCCAAATTTCAAGTGAATTGGACCAAGAGGTCCAGTTTGATTGGCTCCTGAACATTGTTGCCGATGGGGGAGGGTTTCCCAGCTTCCTCCAGGGCAAACAATAACCCAACACACAGAAGCAAGCAAAACAACCACTGGCCAAAAGCCTCCCAATGCAAACAGAACCAACAAGCCCAAAGAACCAATTTAGAACCTGGGGATCCCAGCAGAAGCATGGGACACTGTAGCAAGCCTAGTATGACAAATGTCAAATCAGAGAACCCTAGCTAATATCAAACCAGAGAATCCAAGTCAAAAAGGTTGAACAGGGAATGCAGATGTGAGCCCAACAAATGTCAAACCAGAATATTCAAGCCAATCACAAACCAGAGAATCCAAGTCAATGTCAAAATCAAGAATCTAATGCAGCCCAACTCCAGCAAAGAACACAATGTTGCAATTTGCAAGACCAACAGAACTAATTTTAGAGCACAGAATCCAAGCCAAACCAACCTGGCAAGCTGATATCAAGCCCTGGCAAGAAGACACTAACACAGACACACACCAAATCTAAAAGGGGGGAAAAAAACAGTCCTGGGAGACTTAAAATGCTGGCTCCCAATATTCCTGGTTTCTTCTGAATATATCCAGAATTTTTTGCAACCCTTTTACCAGTATCCCAGAAAATCCTGGATACCATCCAGGCATCTGAATGTACCTAGGAAATACCTATAAGGTATTTTTCAGATATATATTATGACTGGAAATATCTGAACGCACATCCCTAGCTGAGAGTATATAAGAGGCCCTAGTCCACATAGCAAGCTTCTATGGGAAATTGGGGGAAATTCAGATATGGTTCTCTGAAAACCTTAGCCTGACACTCTAGCCACTACCCCACACTGTCTTTCAGCTGCCCTTCCTTCCCTGCCTCTGGTGACCTCTCCCTAGGAGATGTGAAGCAAAGATGCAAAAAGTCATGTGGTAGCAAGCTGGTATGATTGTTTAATTGATTTCTAAATTTCACACATTTCTGCAAAACATGAACTTCATATAGGTTTGCTGAGAAATCCCCCACTGTCTGCCCCTGGCTTCTTTTTGCAGATGAAGTGCATCATTCCATCTAAAGTCAATTTGGAAAGTAGATATATAATGATGCTTGGAATATAAGCTATTTATCCTGCTGTGAGAATGCCTATGACAAAATAAATGTTGATGTCTGTGCTCTTGAAGGAAGGCACTTGTAACAGATGGTTTACAGAATGGGAAATGGCACAATGCTTTCTGTTTGATTGGTTAAAAGGGGCTGTCAGGTTAGGAAAGGACGCTATAGGGGAACAATCTCAAGCTAGGCACTTTGAGGGCACAGTCTGCTGGCCTGAGGGGAAAGTGTCAGTGTTACCTCACACTATATAAACCGGGCTGTGTATATAATACAGACAACACATCTGCCCTTAATACTTTTCAGTCTTGCTACAGGCCTGCTTATGGAACAATGGTGGTCTTGGAAGCTCTAGTGGATTATCTCTGCTTGCAGATTGATAAGTGGAATGCTTCTTTATTAATTCTCCTGGACCTCTCAGCCACCTTTGACATGGTTGATCATTCATTTTTATTGCAGTGTCTGGAGTATGGTGAAGGGATTGAGGGGGAAGCACTTGAATGGTTTAGACATTTCTTACTGCTCTGTGTCCCAAAGGTTGTGGTCTCAGATCGATTCAGAGATATGGGATTTAATCTGTGGTGTTCCTCAGGGTTTGGTGTTATCTATGCTTTTTAATAGCTCAACAAGACTATTGAAGCTATGGAGTAGGGATGGTTTTATTCAGCTAAGACTCCAGATGATGACCCCAGCTCTTTTGTTTGAAAAACACTCAGGTGTCATAGCTAAAGGTGCTTTTTAAAAAACTTCACCTAGTGTGGAGTTTAGACTTTTATCTGGAATCTGCCAGCATAGCCACACTGATCCATGCTACAGTATCCTCGGGATTAGATTACTGTAACTCTCTTGAAGTGCCCTTAAAGACATCTCAGAACATCAGTTGGTGCAAAATGGGGCAGCTCAATTGTTTAATTGTTGCACCCATTTAAAGAACTTTTGCTTCCAAGCTCAATTTGAGGTGCGGGTTCTTACTTTTAAAACAATTCACAATCTGGAACCCGTTTGCTTGAAAGGTTGGCGATGAAAAGTGCCATCAAGTCACAGCTGATTTATGGCGACCCAGTAGAGTTTTTAAGGCAACAGACATTCAGAGGTGGTTTGCCGTTGCTTTCCTCCACGTCACGACTTTGGAATTCCATTGTTCAATGGCAAACTATGTAAAAAGTTGTTACAAAGGTTGTCACGAGAGGACTTTGGCCCGGGCGCTGGGAGGGTCTCTGCCCTGGAGGATGTTGGGGCTGAGACAGTCTCTTCCGCCTCAGACCAGTCCGAGGGGGAGTCAGAGCTCGACTCTCCCTCAGACGTCGCCAGGGTGCCGCAGGACACACCTTGCAGGCAGCCTCTGGCTTCTCTCCTCCCCAGCAGTCAGACGTCTCTGGCCTTACATACCCTCCAGGCCAGAGAAGTTCCTCCCCCAACTCCGCCTCTAGCCCTCCCCCCGGAAGTCCATATAAGGGCCGGAAGATGCCCCCTCCCAGCCCCGAGACGCCGGGCGCAGTCCGCGTCTGTTCCTGGCCCTAGCTCGCCCGCACATCAGCTGGGGTGCGGGGCGGGATGCTACAGCTGACGCCCCGCCGGCAGTGGCGCGGGGCCGTGCCACACCCACAGCAACTCTTGCGGGTCGGTGGCGTGCTGCTCCAGCGGAGGCAGCAATCGGGTTTTCTCCTTCCCGTCCAGCTCTCCGGGCTGCTAGAGAAAGAGACAGACCCGTCGGATCGGCCCTGGAGGGAACGGGGGTGAGTGAGGGGGCCGAGCCCATGCCTGGGAGATGGGGGTGGGAGCCTCTCCCGGGACAAAGGTATCAGAAACACAAATTAGTTAGTACAGAAACATCACTGTTAATAAATAGCACAACTCCTCTCTCCATCTTTTCCGCTGTATATATGTTCTGGGTTACAGGGAGAAAATGTGGATGACCATCATCACATCCCTACTCAAAAAAAGTAACAACTTTAAAAAAAATCCCAAATTGCTTTGCCATGGGGGTGAATCACGTTACATACCGTGAGCACTATTCAGAACGTGCCCACAAGTGTCAAACCAAACAAATTTATTGCGTATGTCAATGATGACTGTGTTATTGAGAGCCCATTCATGTATTTCTTAAAGTGTTGTATGCAGCCACTGTGCATTTGTGGTATCTCTGGGCACTTGGAGAATAGTTCCGGGGAAGATTCTGGTGAAGTAACTATGCAGATCAAGAATAATTGCATCAAACAAAATGGAAAGGCCTCTCGGGACTCAACACAAAGCTTATTACCTCCTTTAATAATGTTCAAAATTAATAGCATGCTAAACATGACTGGTTTTTATTTCTTTGCGCAGTCTTCATTTACGAATGCAATTCTCTCGGCTGCCAACATGTTCACTGAATGGGATTCTCCATGGGAATGTGCACCCTGAATTATCATCTGTGCTGTCAGAAAGCTTCAAGCATCACCTCCCTATTGCTGTCAGAAAGGGATAGTATCAACCTGATTACAAGATCCACTAATGATCCTGTTTTCAGTTGGGCAGCAGCAGCAGGTATAATGATATCTTGGTTAGAGACTAGGATCTGGGACACCCAAGTTCAAATTCACTGTCTGTCATGGAAGCTCGCTGGGTGACCTTGGGCCAGTCACACACTCTCAGCCTGACTTACTTCACAGGATTGTTGTGAGGATAAAATGGAGTACAGGAGAAAGATGTAAGCTGCTTTGGGTCCCTAACTGGGAGAAAAGCAAGGTGTATATGAAGGTCCTGCAAGAAAAGCAAACAATGAGTCAATGATAATATATCACTGGTGCAGTGAAACTTTATTTGCATTTAAAGATTTCAATATAGTCTTTATATACATGGACCACAGGTAGCACTTACAGAAGAGATAGCTCTAGATGTCTCAATGTAGACGTGTCAGGTCACACATCACTGAAAAAAGCAAAGGTTACTGGTAAACCTGTCCTACATAGCTAATAGTTTTATGACTCCCAGCTCAAAGAGCTCATGGACATAAAGTCTCTCAAAATGAAATTTTACTGGAGTACAAATCCATTCTACCTAATATTATATTTCATACTGTGTTTGTTTCTGATAGAGGGGGCAGATCTATTTTTAATTCCAGGGGTCTATAACCAAGCACTGGAATAAATAGTTATGAGCCTGATTAGATAGTATTCCAAAACATCGTTGAGGGCCAGCGTGGTGTAGTGGTTAAGAGTGGTGGACTCTAATCTGGAGAGCCGGGTTCAATTCCCCACTCCTCCACATGAAGCCTGCTGGGTGACCTTGGGCTAGTCAAAGTACTCTCAGAACTCTCTCAGCCCCATCTTCCTCACAAGGTGCCTGTTGTAGGAGAGGGAAGGAAAGGCAATAGTAAGCCACTTTGAAACTTCTTACGGTAGAGAAAAGCAAGGTATAAAACCAACATTTCTTCTTCTTTTAAGAGGCAAGCTATGTATAAAGGAGTGGCTTGACTATTCCAGGGTAGGATATGTTGCAGGGGGGGGGGACTGCATAAGAAGCTCATGGCTACTCAAGTGTGAATTACTTCTTTGATTCACTTCCCAGTGGTTGTGTATTAGGCCTTTTGCCATTTAAGTCAAAACCTGCAAGTTACCAAAATTTTCACCAGAATGCTTATGCAGGTACAAAATTTCCTTTTGTTATGCAACTCTGTCCTGTAGCTTCAAAGTCACACATCAATTGTCAAGCCTTGTTAGTTAGCAGGATTTATTAATACAGCCATTAAAGCCAGCTAATTGTAGAGTGACAAAGTTAATTACATTCAATTGAGATTGTGTATTTTTTCTGCCAATATGATAAAGGATTTATACACAGACAGCTGCAGTTTGTGACCTCAGCACTAAGACAGTCTTCAAGTCCACCTGGGATTTGAGATAAATGCACAATGCACAGACATTGACTCAAAAAATCAAGTCAATCAGCAAACAGCTTTCATGGCAGTATATTTAATATTTATTATTCAGATAATCCTTTAATTTAGAATCACATCATGAAACTATTTGAAATTGGGTTGCCATGTCTCCTACTATAGTGGGAGACCTTTCACTGGCAACCTGTTCTTCCTGCAGTTGCTCCTGGTATCACATGAAGTGTGACATCTCTTCCAGGGAAAACCCTGAAGTGACACCACATTGCTCTAAGAATCACTGGAAATTCTATGGCTATGGTTTCCAGTTATTCCTAGAGTGATGTGACACCACTTCCACTTTCCCCCCAGATGTGACACCATGTTGCAGACAATGCCAGTGCCCCCCATGTTTTTGCTTAGGCTTAGGAGTGGTCTATACAGAATAGTTGCCATGACCTGGATGGTCCAGGCTGATTTTGTCAGATCTTGAAAGCTAAGCTGGGTCAGCCCTGGTTAGTACTTGGATGGGAAGTTCAGGGTTGCTATACAGAGACAAGTAATGGCAAACCGCATCTGTTTGTCTTTTGCCTTGCAAACCCTGTGGGATCACCATAAGTCAACTGCAACTTGACAGCACTTTCCACCACTATACATAATATTTAACAAGGTTTTATGATTCCAACACTGACGGGCCTGACAACACTGTCCCCAGGTCCATCCTCTCTTCTGGAAAGACTGTCAAGCTGATGTATCCTGGGAATTCAGTTTCGCAGCCACATTGGGGATCAAATTCGGCTGTTTTCCTGACATGAAACCACCTTATAGAGCAGCTATTGGCCCCAGAGAAGCTAGTAACCCATTAGACATTTAGCCCCCAGTGGGGCAAACAGCAGTACATTGCATGATTCAGTAGCCATCAGCGAGGAAAGGGAACTCACTTAATATTTGCTATAAAGAAGTGTTTATTTGCAGCATCCAATTTGCAACACAACTGAAGCTGATAAGAAGCTGGCGCTTCAGGCTACTGCTCCAATTCAGTGACATCCTGGTGCAAAGGTGACAATTATGCCCTTCTCTAAAGAGAACTCTTTCCCCTCTTCTTTTGGTCTTGAATAAAACATATTTTGAATTAGGGAAACTCTGTTTAAGATTTACATGAATCCAGGATGTTGATTTAAAGTTAACAGTAAACATGTCAAGCTCAATAGATGTTGAAAACATTTAGCTGTGCAAATTGCTATACCATTCTGTAAGGTAGCATTGCTACAGAAAGCCTTCCTAGAAGAATGAGCACAGCCCTGTTCTCAGTGGATAATCTTCACTGATTCCACTGATAGAGTTAACGACCTCCAGGTGGGGCCAGGAGTTCTCCTGGAATTACAACTAATTTCCAGCCTACAGAATTCAGTTTGGAGGAAATGACAATTTTATAGAATGAACTCTATGATATACCACAGAGTCTAGGAAAAATAGATATCTTAGAGTGTCATCACATCCCTGCTGAGCTTCCTCCCAAAACCCCACCCTCCCTAGGCACCACCCCCAAATCTCCAGGAATTTCCTGAGCCAGGGTGGGCATCCCTACTTGCCACCTTTGAAGGAATTAAGGCATGGTAGGCCTAAAGGTAGAAACTTTTAAATTAATGGTAAACATGGTAAATCCAGTGAGTCAGAACAGAGAAAGGTTCCTGCGCTGCCTGGAGAAAAAAGACCATACTGTACATTTTTGTTTGCAGTTTAAACCAAATGGATGCTATATACTTCGGGGTCAGTAGGATGGTCTTAAAGCTGCAGATGTTTATTATGCAGGAGAATTTCCGGCCATGCAAATCGAACTAGAGCATTATTTCAAGAAATTAGAGAATGTCAGCTCCAAGCAGGAATAAAGTTTCAAAGCTAGGAACATGATGCTGGGCATTATAAATCCTCATGTACCTAAATTAGGAAAACTGTATCAAGAGCACTGAGCATTCTATCAGTAGGAGCTGTTGGTGTTCAGCATTTTCTGAAAAATCAGGTCATATACTTAATGAACCCATATATGGTTTCAGGAATTTAGCTTTCATCAGCTCCTATTTTTAAAATATTGACCTAGAATGCTTTTGTCTGACTGTCACCCAGTTAAGTAAAATGAGCCACATTTTTTTAAAATTAGTTTTCTTTAAACTACTGACAAGATTCCAAAATTTATCTCATTAATGAATCTCTTTAATCTCTTTATTTAGCACTGAACTCAATTATACCTATGAAGCCATATTTTATATTGAGTACTTTGAGAATTATGGCTTTACGAAACATTAACAAAGTTTTACTGCCTTTCTGTCTGATTTGCCTTTTCTACTCTTCATTTTGCTTGTTGCTGTCTGTTTTTAGGCCCCACTGTTGGCATTCAGGGAAGAGATTATTGTCTGTGATATCCCCTTCTTTTTGGCCCACAGGACAAGAGGCTCTTTGTTCTGTGGTGTTCCTAGATGTATTTGATCTGCACAAACCAAATCAACCTTTTCCCACCTGCTGTCTGAGTCACAGTTGCTTACCTACATGGGGATCTGATGTCATGGTTTCAAAGGGGTTTTTTTGCTTGGTAAGGAGAGGATATTGTGAAATTCTGATCTTTCTCTTCTTTTGACTGAGAAAGAGTTCATAGATGTCCACTGTGTTGTTGTGTGTACCCGCCGATGAACCAATTTTGCTCTCAAAGCAAGGTTTACTAATCTAGGAATTTTACAGAAACCTTCAGTTTTATGACCTGATATACAGCATTTATCATGTAGGGTGGATGAGAGTATTGATTAAAAGTCTATTTTTATACCCTGGGTTCTTTTCAGTCTTTAAAAGCCTTAAATATAAACTGCTCAAAAAAAAAGTGTCAGTCCTGCTACGGAGGATGTGTGGGTTGAAAAGCAACTTAGAGTAAGAAGGCTGTATAAACCTTGTCACATTTAACATCTTGATTTTTATCTTGTCAGGTTTAACATCTTGATCTTTACATTCCAAGACTGTAGAGAAGGTGATTGGCTGTGGCAGTTGCCTAGATAAACTGGATTAGATAATTGGTTAAAATTGTATTTTTAGGGCCCTAGCATCAAGATCCCCATAGTGCAGAATGGTAAGCTGCAGTACTGCAGTCCAAATATCTGGTGGATCACCTTTCACCATATGATCCCATGCACCAACTAAGGTAATCAGGCAGCTCACTTTTGGAGACCCCTCTATTTGGAAAATCTGTTCAACTATAGCCCATGCATGCTCGTTTTCATGGCTGTGCTCACACTACTGATCAGTCTACCACATATGGTACAGAAAGCTCCCACGCTCGCTCGTGCTTCCATAAAAGGTGCAAAGCAGAATAATTTTGATGCACCTTTGTTGCAAGTAACTAATGAATGTCTCTGTTTGGCATCTGGCGGTGATACATGTTGCAGGAGTAGCAGTTTTAGCATGATGTACATTATTTTATGTGTTTCCACCAAGTTTTTTAACTGTGTATGTTTATATTTTATAAGCTGCCTTAGGCATTGTGGAAAGGCGAGAGATCAATATTTTAAATAAATTAGTAAACTCACCATCCCAACTATTGCAATGTGGAATTAGCTCATTACCTAATGGGGCCAAGCACAACTTCCTCACCTTTGGTCTGTAGTGACCACAGGAACAAACGTTTTTTCACTTATTCTCCATTGCCAAGGGCCAGTGTGGTGTAGTGGTTAAGGCATTGGATTAGGATCTAGGAAACCCAGGTTTGAATCCCCGTGCTGCCATAGAAACTTGCTGGGTGAGCTTAGGCCAGTCAGACACTCTCAGCCTTGACCCTGGCAAATATTTGGATGGGAGACCTCCAAGGAATACTAGGGGACTGACACAGAGGCAGGCAATGGCAAACCAGTTCTGAACATCTCTTGCCTTGAAAACCCCATAAGGGGTTGCCATAAGTCAGCTGCAATTTGACAGCACTTTACACACACACACTCCACTGCCATATTGGAGTCCTTTGCACTTTGGGTTTGGTTGCATTTGAATCTGGTTTAAATAACTTTTGAATATGTCAGAGCTTGAAGGGTTAGTGTGGGTTAAGAGATGAAGAGGGGAGTAAGGGGATCTTCCCTAGCCAGCCACACAGGTCTGCTGATAGCTGAGACCAGAACCCTCAGGGCGTGTTTGCCTCACCCATCCAAGACTAATAATTCAACTGGCACTAACTCAGTCAGACCTTCCTTGGCACGTATTTATTGGAATGTGCAGATGGTTAGGAGCCAAGAAAAATCTCATTTTAAGAAACTTAATATCCTAATGTATAATTACACTGGGGAAGAGAGGTAACAAAATAACTAAAGTAAGGATGTAAGTTACTGCAGATTTTAAAAATAATTAATAGTATAAAGCCCTTATTTTGTACAAGAACATGTCTCTCTTCTGTTTGCAGAATCAAAGACCTCCAAAATCTATTTGATGAGAGATGACACAGGATAAAAGGCATGAATGTATGCAACATGGGAAATTGTACCTCTATCATACCAACTTCAACTGAATTAAAAATTCTCACCTGTCCCCACTCTTTGAAACAACTACAAAGAGATGGGTAATTGGAAATGCTGACAACCTCTTTACACAAGCACCGTGAATAGTGCTGCTATAATGATAGAAAACTATTGATTGCTACTACTGTCCTCTCCAATTGACCAGGTCCTGCAAATCCCTGATAACGCTCTTGTTGTTAGTTGTCAGTATTGTACACTCCGGGAGAGAATATAAATGAATACAGCACCATCGTCTGTTTTGATTGTCTGATAGAACAAATGTCGGAGATCTTTGCTATTGATTTCTAGATAATATTTCCTGTATCTTGAAAACTGTCAATGAAATTCTTTGGGTCCAGAAAATAGTTGGGGCTTTAGTATTAGGCCATTTGTGAATGACTTTACAAGTGATGAAAGTAGGGAATTCAGGGAATTCAGCAGATTATGCTACCAGCTTTCCCTTAGGCAGAGTACATCATTTTCTCCTGTTGAGAGAGGCCTAAGACAATTTGCCACCCATATTGTTGCACTGCCAAGTCTGAGAAGGGCACACTGGATTGGGGGCCATAGTGTAACCAGTGGGTCAGTGCCTCCATCCATAGTGGCAAGTTGTGTTGGAACTTTGTCTGAGGCTGCTCCACAGGGTTCTGATTCTGCAAGGCATAAGACATCATACTTGTTTGGTCAGAAGTAGAACAAATGAGGTTGGAGTGACTGGCAGTCACACCAGACTGCTGTTGTGGTTCCTGTGTCCCCCATTTGAAGGGGAGGGGTTAGCCTGGCCTAGTCCACTTAAGTTGGAGGAAGGCTACTTAGAAAATGGTTGGATCTACCCCAGCTGCAGAAGTCCAAGCTTAAGATAGGGGCTTTCCCACGCTGGGAGCCAATGTGGTGTAATGGTTAAGAGCGGTGGTTTGGAGCGATGGATTTTGATCTGAAGAACCAGGTTTGATTTCCCACTCCTCCACATGAGTGGCGGAGGCTAATCTGGTGAACTGGATTTGTTTCCCCGCTCCTACACACTAAGCCAGCTGGGTGACTTTGGGGCAGTCACACCCTCTCAGCCCCACCCACCTCACAGGGTGTCTGTTGTGGGGAGGGGAAGGAAAGGTGATTGTAAGACGGTTTGAGTCTCCCTTAAGTGGTAGAGAAAGTCGGCATATAAAAACCAACTCTTCTTCTTCTTCTTCCTATGTGGGTTGCATTATCCTTGCAACCCAATTTGAGTGAATAGAGTCTCCCTGCTGATGTCTGTATACTGAGGTGGATCACCTGTAAAGGAGCATTGTTAGACACAAGCCACAACTATGTTCTCTCCCTTGCCTATATGTGCTCAGTGCTCGTTTGCTGTATACACCACCATAATGTGACATTTTCTTCAAAACATGGATGGAAAATAGACATCAGTGAACAACCACTGGGGCAGATGAGAAGGAAAACAATATACCATTGACTTCAGTTTTGATAACATTCCTCAAAAAGTCCTTCTACCCCATGAAGCCTTTCATAGTTTAACCTAGCATGCTCAATGATATTTCAGCTGTCAGACTTCATTTTCCTCATTGTTACTTCTTTACTCTTGACCTGTGTTTCACCAACACTGTTGCTTTAAATTAGGTCCCTTGAGAAACATCAGAGTAAATGCCTGGTTATTTATAGAAGTTGCCAGTGCTTGTACATCATTATAGCCATGTTTTTGGCATGGAGATAACAGACCGTCTGCTGTAGTTTACTTTACGCTGCACAAAGAACATAAAAGGGCAAATTTAGAGTAAGCATAAATTAAATAAACCCACATTTACTTTGGCACTTTTTATGTTGTCACTGCTGCACAATAAAAACATTAGGAAAGAAGGGTGATATCACTAAACATTTGTCTTGAATCTTTATTTTCCTCCACTGATTTTTTGACAGGGAAATTTTCTAATACAACCAAACCAATTCCGAAGTAGATCCCTGGGCTTACTGAAGAAGAACACCCTCTCTTCTCCATTAGTTTTTTTCCCCCAGCACAAAAACATTCACCTAGCAGCTCCATCTTCACCTCCCCCTCCCTCCTGGCAGAGATCCATCTCTAGCCCAACCCTTCAAGTTGTCCTTAGTAGCCAATTTATTCCTACTGTACATATTTCCAGGTAAATTCTGTACATCAGTCATGAAGGGAACATCCATCTATTTCAAATTTGCTTTAGTCAAATGGTTCACTTCTAGATTAGAGGTACTTTTTGTTTGGGAACCAAGATATTAAACCATCCACCAGAATTCAATAGAGAAAATGACTGAACATAGAAACAATCAAATGAAATATTTCCAGGTGCAGTTTATGAATCCTTATCTCATAACAAGACCAAGGTAAGAACATAAGAAAGGCCCTGCTGGATCAGACCAAGGTCCATCAAGTCCAGCATTCTGTTCACACAGTGGCCAACCAGGTGCCTCCAGCATCTAATATAATAGACATGCTTATCTAATACTGGAGAGAATAGGTATGCATCATGACTAGTGGCCATTTTTACTAGTGGCCATGAAAAGCCCTTTCCTCCATGAACAAGTCCATGGTGTGAAGTCAACTGCCCAAAATTCTTTGTTTAGTTTCAGATCCAGTATCTCCGAACTAAAACTGAGCACAGAATTTGGGCACTGTTTTGGATCAGAAATATTCAAATGTGCACCCCTAATACTTACCAGTCAGGTTACATTTAGAAATATCTTTGATTCATTAAAGTACAAAAATTTGAGGAGCACAGGAAGTCCTTAAAGAATAAATATTAATATATGGAGGGAGACAGCCCAGCTTTTGCTTTATAGCTAGACAATCAATGCATCATTTTAAATGAATATGTCACGGCACTATTTTTAAAAAGTTGTATGACAGTAGCATTACTACTACACAGTCCTTTTGTGTATAACTTAGACAAGAACAAGGACTAGAGAAAAAGTATCTGTAATACTAATAGAACATTGGTCTGGTTTCTACACTTCTATGAGATTCTCTGGTGTTTAATGAGAATAACGCCTGTTCATAGCAGTGAGCTCTCTTATAGCCTGGCCTTAGAGACACAACTCCAGAATTGATGACTGGATGCAGGATCAGTGTTCTACAGTTTGGCTTCAATTAAAACGCTGTCCTTCTTTTATTCCAGTCTCACTCCTGCTGCCTTTTCTCACATGCAGGATCAACAGCTTGAAAAATAAACTCTGCTTTACCAAAACATGTCTTTCTCCAGAGATTTGTCTAAGAAGCCAAAATTCTAGCGTAAGGCTGATTCCAGCTAAGAAGAAGGCTGTTGAATTCCTATTGAATGAAGACAGGCATGTAATAAAAAGGGACTTCATAATGGGTTGCTCGGATGCAGCGCAAAGTTGACTTCCTTCTAACTTTGCAACTAAAATGACAGCTGTGCATACCAACAAACAGAATGCTAGCTCAGCTGAGGGTCTCTTTAGATGGGCTGTCTGTCCTCTTTTTAAAAAATTTCTCATGTACATTTATCTGTTCATCCATGGTCTTATCTGATATATCTAAATATTTGTATTTCATTTATGAAACAATTTACAACTATAATGTAATGGCAAGAATTTAAAGCAATAGAATTACATTATTCATAGAATCATAGAGTTGGAAGGGACCACCAGGGCCATCAAGTCCAACCCCCAGAACAATGCAGGAATTCACAACTACCTCCCCCCTCCACACCCCTAGTGACCAGAAGATGGCCAAGATGCCCTCCCTCTCATCATCTGCCTAAGGTCACAGAATCAGCATTGCTGACAGATGGCCATCTAACCTCTTCTTAAAAACCTCCAGGGAAGGAGAGCTTACCACATCCCGAGGAAGCCTGTTCCACTGAGGAACCACTCTAACTGTTAGAAAATTCTTCCTAATGTCTAGACGGAAACTCTTTTGATTTAATTTCAACCCGTTGGTTCTGGTCCGACCTTCTTGAGCAACATAAAACAACTCGGCACCCTCCTCTATATGACAACCCTTCAAGTACTTGAACATGGTTATCATATCCCCTCTCAGTCTTCTCCTCTTCAGGCTAAACATACCCAGCTCCTTCAACCTTTCCTCATAGGACTTGGTCTCCAGACCCCTCATCATCTTTGTTTCCCTTCTCTGGACACGTTCCAGCTTGTCTACTTCTTTCTTAAATTGTGGTGCCTAAAACTGAACACAGTACTCTAGTTGAGGTCTAACCAGAGCAGAGTAAAGCGATACCATCACTATTATTAATTACATTATTTGAATCATGCTTTATCTTAAATCTTCCACCAACATATGCAGGAATGGACAACAAGCGAATAAAAGACAGGTTGAGTATTCCTTATCCAGACATCAACTATCAAGACTGATCCAAAAACCGGACCTTTTGAGCTGGCATACAGGCATTTCTCATAGGCCCTTAGCAGTGCCATTGATAGTTCAATGTACACAAAATTATTAAAAATATTGTTTAAAATTACATTCAGGGTATGTGTATAAAGTATATATAAAACATATATAAACCATAAATTAATTTCGTGTTTAGACTTGGATCCCATCCCCAAGATATTTCATTATGCATATGCAAAAATTCCAAAATATTCCAAAATACCGAAAGATCCGAAATATGGGCCGCTTGTCATCCCAAGCAGTCCGGATAATGGATACTCAACCTGTATAGGAAATAGGAAATGAGAAACAAAAAAGAAAAGGGGTGAAAGGGAACATAAACACTAGGAATCTCAATATTCTTTCCTTTTTAAGAAAAACTCAATTGACTGAACAACTGAAGATATGTGGATTCTCTCCCCTCCCACACTGGGTTACCAGCTCTGGGTTGGGAAATACTCGGATATTTTTGGGATAGAACCCAAGGAGGATGGGTTTTGGGGAGGGGAGGGACTTCAATGCCACAGAGTCCATTACCAAAGAGGCCATTTTGTCCAGGTGAACTGATATCTATCAGCTGGAGACCAGATGTAATAGCAAGAGATCTCCAGTTGCCACCTGGAGGTTGGCAACCCTACCCCCCGAAGTATGCATCTGGTGAAGACATTCAATGGCTCTCCTTTCCATGCTGATCCCGTGATTTCCTATCACGTGCAGAAAGTCATTGGTGACACATACAGAAAAAGACTGTTTATCAGCAAAGACCAGACTGGTGAATTGCAAAATGGCCAGAAGTTAGAAGGCCCAAACTGACATGCATGGTGTTTTACAAGATGACTTTATCAGCAATAGAGTCTACAAAAGCAATGGCTTCTGGGCAGATTGGAATAGAGCAAACTGACTCAAAGAAGATTGACCTTAGATAGATTTAAGACTACAAAAGAATGGAGACATATAAACTAAAAAGAAATATCACTATAAACGGAACCTTTGGAATTTAAAACAGCATGCTACTAGCACTGAAACTTGAGGGATTTGCTATATATTGAGAGAGCAGACAGATTCCAATTTTCAGAACTGTCAGGGTACTTCCTTCAGAAGTGGGCCAGCATCAAAGAACTGTCATTTTATTGCTATAAACAGGGCATTCTGATAATGCAGTCTGTGGTACAAGTGCCATTCAATGCATTAAAAAAAAGTTATCTCCCACCTAACGTGAATTCTATTCCTCTAAATCCACTTTTTTTTAACATGGCAAGACAATCACCAAGGATAGAGAAAGAAGAGCAGAGAAGATGAATAGCAACAAAATATCCCCTTATTCTTTTCTTTTTTAAGAAAAGAGAGATGTATTGGTTGCAGTTTCCTTTAATGGGGACAGTTCCAGGTTGGGGAGCCCTCAGTCCAGCCATGGCTGTGCCACAGATGGGGAGGGTACCCAAACAATAGGTGGCAGCTGCTCACAATAGCTATTATTGCTTGCTTGGACATGGGGAAAGAGAGCAGCTGTTGCTTCCTTGCCTGTCCTTTTTCTCCCACTAGCAGCTTCTGCTCTTAGTATCTGTCACTGGTGCTCAGCAGGAGAGTGAACAGTGGATAGCAGGTTGCAGTAGCCACTGCTGTTGACTCTCTGAGTCCCCTTTGGTGAAGGGAAGAAAGTGGGGTGGATAAACTCAATGCTTCCAGAAAGGCCCAGTGCCATCATTGCCAGCTTCTAAAGAGAGGGTAACCTATAATCACATTGACCTCAATGTTATGATTAGGGTAGTGCAAAAAAAAAAATCAGTAAATTTCGGGTTCAGGTTCATTAGAACCGATTTTTTTTTTTTTGGTAAACCCAGAATAAGCTGAATACCCATACTGATAAAGGGGTATTTTGGCTTTATTTCTGAGTTTACCCCAAAAAATTGGGTCCATTATAGCCTATGTCAATTTTTTTAAAGCTCCTGTGGGGGCATTTTTGAAGGTAGAGTCACCAAATTTGCAGCATGGCTGCAAGGGGCTCTCCTTAGACTTCCCTGAAGTTTAGTGATGTTTGGGACAGGGGGTCCAATTTTATGGGCCAGCAAAGTGGTCGCCCCCATCCTCCAGGAATTTGCGAGCCGAGTTGTCCTTCGGTTTTCAGGTTCAAAAGTTCAGCATTGCTGAGGACTGGCGGAAAGAGCTGATTGGCAGGCTGGCGCCTCAAAGTCTGGGGGCTCCCTTTGTATCTGGGGTGTATAGCATGATATCCATGCAAATTAGCTTCCAAACTGAGGAAAACAGCTTAAATGCAAGACAAATAAGGCATGGAAAACATTTTTTTTGGTGGCAAATGACATCCTGTGAACAGTCCTTTATTATAGTCATCAAAAATCTGATTTCAAGAGATGGTCACAGTGTGGGGAAACGAAGCCTCTTCTTGGGGTGACCTTTAGTTTGAGAGCAGGTTTTTTTTGGGGGGGTGATATTGGAGTCAGCTGAAGTCATGACCAAGGCAGCTCTTATGAAGGAGATTGCTCATCCATGCGGGTGAGGAGTCTTCTTCAAAAACCCAATAAGTAGCTGTAAAAGTGGGCATTTTTAGTTGGAGGGTACATCCAATGCAGATCAACCACCACATGGTTGTTGGTCAGACCAAGTTGGTTCCGATTACTTGACCCTGTCACGGTCTCTGACATAATTATGGTATTCTGTGAACATGTTCAGAATTAATTCCATATAGAGCTTGAACATAACATGCAAACTGAGCCACTGCAGAGGTTTGTATAATGAAAAGCCTGTGTAATGCAAATGTCCTTAGAACAGGCTGATAGAATTCTCTCAAGGTTAGCTCTTTCAAGAGCTAACTAACTATGTCACTCTGATCTTGTCCTTGAAGGGGGAAGAGCAGAGCACCTTCCATCTATCAGTAAGATGTAACTAAAATCACCTTTCTGACTCAGCTGCAAGATGTCAGAATCTCAAAAGCAGAACACTTTTGCCCTTCTCAAGGTCTCAAGATATCTTAATGTACTAAGAGTGCATGAATAGCTTAAACTGTGCTTTTTATAACTTAAAGGTATTAAAGGTTCCTGCAGTCCTATCAAGTAATATGCTTTCTTGCCTTCTGTAACCTTGCTCAACTGAACAGATGGTCACAAAGTGACAATGTAAACAATAATTGTGTTTATGATTTATATAGTTAAACATTGTGCTACAGATTTCTAAGTAGTCTCATTTAATGCGTATTGTCCTAACGAAGAGGATGGTATAAAAATTATGTATATAATGTGATCATGAAACTCAGAAATGAGTGTTTATACTTTAAGCAAAATAGACTGAAAGGAAAGGAAGCCCATATATGGTCATGGAGAGCTGAGCAGCTGCTACTAAAACATTACTGCACTGCTCAGAATATCTGATAGAGGGAATAAAAGGTATTCCTCTTGATAGATAAAAATGTTGTTTGAAAGTGGGGATAAAAGATTTCCCTTCACTCTTAATGAGTTTGAAACAGTATAAATACAGCCACAGTACAGCCAGAGAATTAGAACCTTCCAAAAGGCTCTCAGAAAAGGCTGGATGGTATGTATGGCTTAAATACTTTACTCTAGACTTTGTGAATTAGATACTTTGAACTGAATCAGAATAATTTGACTGTTATATTTTAGAAGTTGGATTTTGAAACTGAATAGTATGTAAGACTTGCTTGCTTTTACTGCATACATTGTAAATACATACATTGTATTTTTATAAGAGTTTTTATAGAAGTGTTAAAGACTTGATAATCTGCATTTACACATATTTTACTAGAAGTATATCAATAAAAAGACTTGCTTTTTGAAAGTAAGTAAAATTGTTGAGTCCTGCTTAATCAATGACTGGCTGAATAAGATACCTTCACTTCTCAGTAAGTGAAACATTCTAAGAGCCTGTCATCTGAACAGCACGACCCGCTTCAACCCTAACCTCAAAAGGGCCCCAACTTGTCACGAGGAGCTTGGCGGATTAGTTAAAGAGTCCTTAGAATAGAATCCAAAATACAGCCAAGCTACATAAACCAGTGATTGTTTATTTACAGTGCATAAAATCCAACTTACACACTCTCGACACTCCACCAACTATCTCCCGCGCTGTTGGTACATCTCACAGTACATTTATACAGTTTCAGGTTGACAGGAACCAATCAGCATCCAGCTGACTCATTTAGCTTAGTCATTGCACCTTCTTGCATCAGCTCATGAGCAACACCTGTTCTCTCCAGCTGAACCCAGTTTCCACAGTGCAATGTGTTCCCAACCTCACAGTTCCTGATATGCAATGACTTGCTATCTTGACACAACTATGAGGCCCAAACAAAACCAGTCATATTTTCTATGATAGAAAAATGGGAGAAAGCACAGAGCTTTGCATCTGAGCAAAGGCAAATAGCCGAACCAGAAAAGGCTGAATAATTATAATTTTTTGCCATCTAGGCTGAGCTTTTCTGCTTTTTCAGCCCCCCCCCCCCAGCTGTCTGCTTGTAAAATGAACAAACTTGAAAGCTGGTATTGTTTTCTCAATTAAAAGCTTATTTTTCTGTCTGTATTATAATATAATGTTTCATATTTGTTAGCTGCCTTGAGTGTCGCTTTGTATAGAATGGCGGGATACAAATTAATTAATTAAATAAAAATAATAAAATGCCTGCATCTCAGGGACACCCTGGCTGTGTGAGACTTCCTTCCCATGAAAATTTCCTGAATAAGTGAAATGGATATTTTATTGGATATTCTACCAAACAGATGGGTGAATGTACTTCAGCTCTATTTAGCCTCATCTTTCTAGGCAACTGTGTAAAACGGTGCATAAATTATAAAGTTTGGTTGAATAGATTTGCTCAGCTGAACAGTGCTTGATCACACCATTTTTTAAAAGCATTTCTCTTAATGATAGTTTAATTAGTAGTGGTGATGCCAAACCTGGATCTGAAACAGTGATTCTGAACAATAACAGAATGAATAAATCAGATAACATTCACAGAGGCATACAAAAGGAAGCCAATGACTGTTGGATCAGACTGTTCTTGTATTTAGTAAGGTCTCTGCACAGTACTATTCAGATTCTCTGAACTGATTAAAATAGTGACATTTAAGTTTCCTTACAAATCAATTTACTTCCTCCCTTACCTCTTGATGAGGGTAGCACCCACCTTTGGGCTACCTACACTGGGGGTTTGAACTTAATAGAACACAAGAGTGCGCAACACTGCTAGGAATCACATTTAAAATATGTAAAATATGTAAAAATTTAAAATACGGTCACCTCATTAAAAGGATTTTGGTTGATAATCTCATTTAATTTCTCTTGATTAATGGCTTAATTTATTGATTCAATCTGCATATGGCTAAAACAATAGTCCAGGGGGGGATTATTTATTTTCAGGTGAGGCACATAGGCACCATCTTAGAACTATTTACTCCTCTGTGAAAGAGGTAAAGGATGGATCCTGTAGCTTCAGGATAGCTGTGGCTCAGTGGTAGAGGAACTGCTTTGCATGCAGAAGGTCCCAGGTTCAATTCACAGAATCTCCAGTTAAAAGGGTCAGGTAGTCGGTGATGTGAAAGATCTCAGTCAGAGAGCTGTTGCCTGTCAGAACTGACAATACTGATCTGGACAGACCAATGTTCTGATTCTGAGTCAGTTATTCCCAGGCAAAAAGCAGCTACAAAGGTATGGGACACATATTTAAATATGCTTGTAATTGTTTATGAGAGGTGGAATGCTATAGTAAAGCCCAATCTTGTCAGAGCTCAGAAGCTAAGCAGGGAAGACTTTGCATAGGAAGGCAATGGCAAAGGATGACTTTGCAGAGAAAGGCAATGGCACGACTTTGCAGAGAAAGGCAGTGGTTACCTCTGCTTCTCACTTGCCTTGAAAACCCTATGGGGTCACCCGAAGTTGGTTATGACTTGACAGCACTTCACACACACATAATTGTTTACATATATTTGTAATGTTTTAATGTGTATATTTTCAACTTTTATGTCCTGAGGATATTTGAGAATATGTCCAGCGTTGATTGCGCAAGACATTCCAGTTCTATAATCTGCTCTAGAGCTGGAATGGAGCAGAATGCACCCTCTTCCAAAACTCTTCTGAGGGGCATCAAGTAGTTCTGCACACACACGAACTGAGTGAGTGAGGATTTGAACCCAAGATTTCCCAGTCATATGGATGTTACCTTCTCGTGTGGTGTGTGACATTTTAGAAATTGCTGACTTTTTGTGTGTGCTGAAGCTGTCCTTGAAAAGAATCAGGAAAGAATCAACGGGTGAGATGCCCACAGGAACCTTTATTATCTGAGATTTGGTGTGCAGAAACTCATGACAGGACCTTTTCAGCTTTCACTTTAAATGTGATACTTCATTACAAGCCTACCAAAGCAGGTTGATGACAGTTGAGTCCAGAATTACTTTGAATGATGTTGTTGTTTTATCTGAGATGTATGTTTCTGCTGTTTTATACAGGGTTGCCAACCTCCAGGTGGTGGCTGGAGATCTGCCATTACAACTGATCTCCAGGTGATAGAGATCAGTTCCCCTGGAGAAATTGGCCGCTTTGGCAACTAGACTCTATGGCATTGAAGTCCTTCCCCTCCCCAAACCCTGTCTTCCTCAGGCTCCAACCCAGAGCTGGCAACCCTAGTTTTATAATATGTTGATATATGATTTGATTGTATTTTAGGTTTTCTGGTTCTCAGCTGCCTTGAATGTATTCCTGAAACATAACTGAACTAAAAATGTCTTTGTACTGCTTACTGGTCCTTATGTCAGAAGGACATGAAGGCCCAGTAAGCAAATCTAAGATACTTTCTAGAAAGAACTGTAAATGCCCCACCTAAAATAACCACTTGAAGAATAATCAACTGACTTTCACTATCCATAGACAAAGTACTAGAGATTTCAGGGATGACTCACTGACATTTCTAAGTATCTGTCTCAACTGCTGCTGGGATGTTTAGTTCAGGTTTCCCTTTATTGAAGGCATAATTCAAGCTACAGGCTCCTGAAAGCACAGGCCTGTCTTTTTTATTAGTAAAGCTCCAGGCATACCTATGGCACCATATAAATAATGAATATATTTAATTTAATTCAGCATTTCACTGAAGAACTAAAAATGACTTTGTAGGGGGTAGACAGTTTTCCTCCTGTTGTATCATTATAGAATGAACTCACCTACAGCTTGCTATGGGCCTAATCCTCAGGGTGAAGCATCCAGTCATCTTAGCAGTGTCATTTTAGAAGGAGCGCAGCCTTTGGCACTTCGCTGGAATATTCTTGTATGATTCATAAGCAACAGTCAGCCACACAGAGGCATAATTCCAAACTGCACATAAATGGCAGGAAAAGTTGATGCTGATAGAAGTGGGAGACAAAACAGCACTTCTGTTTTTACTCTGTGGGTTGCATTCACCCACTAATTTTTATTTTATCGTGTAAGTCAAGGAATTAACTCTTCCCCCCCAAAAAAACCTCTATGAACTTTACTATGTTGAATTTTAAACCACCATGAAGGATGAAAAATGAAAGTATAATTTCAGTTAGAACTAGGGTAGAAGATGTAGTATATTTGCCACAAGGATTCCACTTAGAACATCTTCTGCTACAACTAACCCGTGTTCAGCATATAACCTTTCAATGCACTAACCATATGGAACTCATCCATCACAATGTGAGTTTCCACACCCTGTAGGGTTGCCAGCCTCCAGGTACTGAGGTACTAGAAGTGGGGCTGAAGAAGAATTCGAAACGGCCGTACCCCTTCTATGATGAATTTCTTCTTGATACCTTGCTGAAGGATCATCACCAATATAATACAAGAAGAACACCAAATTAAGAGACTATTGGATACTTTATCTGTATGGATGTTAATTATTGCCTATTGGACTGAGTCACTTTTGGATGTTGTATTGCACTTGTACATTGTATATACTTAGGATTAGGATAGGTTGTTGTTATAGTATTGATAAGATAACATATTGTATATATTGTAGTAATTGAATTTAATTTTTTTGCACTTTGTGATACATTCACGTATTTCCTAACCTCCAAGTACTGGCTGGAGATTTCCTGCTATTACAACTGATCTCCAGCCAATAGAGGTCAGTTCACCTAAAGAAAATGGCCACTTTGGCAATTGGACTGTATGGCATTGAAGTCCTTCCCCTCCCCAAACCCCAGCCTCCTCAGGCTCTGCCCCAAAAACCTCCTGCCAGTTGCAAAGAGGGACATGGCAACCCTAACACCCTACCAAAAACAGGCAGGAAAGTGGAAGCCTGGAGACTCACAATTAGAGATATGTGCAGAAATTTATGCAAGTCATTTTTAGTTTGCTCTACCCTACTTTGTATTAGGGGTGTGCACTGAGAAAAAAAAATTGTTATAAGTCTGGATCTAGGCCGGGGGTGGGGGGGTTATCATGATTGCTTATTTCTGAGTAGGACATTATTGGTTTGGGATTCAAATTCATGTGGTTTCAGAGTCCAGGAACATTATTTTCAATGGGGAATGTATATGAGGGTTTGGGACAGCAGTTTATACAGATAATGGCACCAGACTTGTACAGAATATACTCCTCCCTCAAACTGTAAAGATACCTCCCAAAGTTTCAAGTGAATTTTACAGCCCCCCAAAAGTAGATGCTTCTTGCCGCAGACTCAGTTCTCTCCACTAATTCCTAAAATTGCAGTCAAGCAGCAGCCTAGCAGGAGAGCTCCGGGTGTCCATGGCATTAATTAAAAAATCTGTCACATTTTCCTACTCTTTCCTACTGACAATAAAAAATTCTTACCTTTCCACTGAAAATTCTGCAGTTGGCATCTTTCCCTGTTGTAGCCTCTTTGTTTCCGTTCACAAACAAAAAGTGGCTTCCTTTGCAGGTTCCCCCCCCCCCCGCCATTCCTTTCTGTCAGTCTGCCATTATGGGGGTGTACTAAAATGAATTACATTGTGTGCAGTTCTGTAGACCAGTGAGTACAAGCAAAATATTGGTTTCTGTTGCCCCCCTACATGGAAGGTACAGCATCCACTATAGGGGGAAGCCAAAGCCTGTTCCAGTCCCTATTAGTGTTGTGAAACCCCCACCAGGGGCAGGGATCCCCCACCTTGGGGTCCCTCCCCCCAGGGCCATTCAGCTGATCAGTGGTGGGACATACCAGCAGCAAACTGAGGCCTTGGCCTTGGTTGCCAGTAATGAGTTTGTCATTTCCGGAGTTCAACGGAAGTGACATCATCACGTCTCTGGAAATGTGGGTGAGCTAGGGTATTTGGGCAAAAACTCTATGATAAAAACAGCTTCTACCATATAGTTCTTGCTCAAATACCAGACCGTCCCCACATCACCAGCGATGTGATGATGTCACTCCCAGTGAGCACCAGAAGTGACATCAACGCATCGCCAGCAACAGAGGCCTAGACCATAGTTTGTTGCCAGTAAGTTTTCCCCCACTCCATCCCCAGCTGGTTGCCAGGGGGTACCCAATGGGGTACCTGGCAACTCTAGTCCCTAACCTCCCTCAGTCTCAGTTTTTTGGATGCTGATCTATGGTACAAGCAAAACTTTGTCCCTGCCTAACAGATCTGTCCTAAATAATTAAAAAACCCAATGCAAACTCAATTAATGTTTATATAAAGCCAGAAAAACCCTTACAAATTTTGAAATATTGTAATGTAGTAGAAAGAGAAAGATCAAACTGTATTTCTTGATGGGTGGTAAATGTTACATAGTGTTTCTGGAGCTATTTATTATAAAAATATGTATTCATATTATGGAAGGAAAAGTTAAGTTCAATGGATGTTAATGAATTTCTCATGAATAACAGATGCAGACATCTCCCCACTCTATGAGTGGATGAATTCTTCCATGTTTGTAATCACAGTCCCCAGATAGCCATTGAGCTACCCCACCCTATTATTTAGTTTCCAAGCTGAGTGACCAAATCGCTCCTCCTCTGTATAGTCACTTGCCATTTGGAACTGCCCACCCTCCCCTCTATATATTTGAAAGGTAGGATTAGCTGGTCGCTTGGGTACCAAGCAGGAATTTTGGGGCTGTTTCAGACTGGCTGGGAGAAGGTTCTTTATCACCTGCTTGACTTTGATATTTGTCAGGATGGGATTGTTTGGTTTGGTTTAGGCCTGGTATTAGACTGGTTAGGTCCTGACTGGGGTTGGTTGGAATAGTGTGGCAATTTAACGGTGCATCGCTTTTGAGAAACGAATTCCAACATTATTATGACCAATTTCTTTCTATGTATGATAATCGCAAGAAGAATCTAAACTCTTCTATTCATTCCCTTCATTTAAAAAGCATCCAGAGTATCCTCACTGGCATATAGCTGGGTTTTGTGTTCACCTCCTTTATATCGTATAACATGAATGTAATTTATGGCATACCAATATGTGTTTAGTGACCCTGTTTAATAATCCAATTTTATTCCATAGGCAGGATGTTCAGAAATAGTATTTTGAAGACTCATAACTAGGAAGATGACTCATAGTGATATTTAACTTTAAGAGTCATTTACCAAAGTGAGTACAAATTGCTAAATTAATATATTTTTCCCTCTCCCAAACCAATTCAAACCTGCTTAGTACATATTATCTCCCACCCTTGATACTCCAGCCTGGGACACGAGGGCAAAGAGACCCATTCTCACTGTTCAACAATGTGGCATCAGAGATCCCATTTTCTTGATTATTAAGTCTCGTCTAGTCCTCGTTGTTCCATCTACACACAGTACATTCTTTGCTAGGCACTTCAAAACTGAGGTATCATACTTCCCTAGAATATTAGACCGTTTGTTAATTGTGATCTTTCTTTTCTACAGTAGCTAGGAGAGGATAAGCAAGGGCCTGGGTGAGGGCTTGGACACAGAAGGATATGAAGGAGGAGGAGGAGCAGGAGGAGGAGCAAGAGCAGGAGAGAAAATGCCATTTTCCCCTACAGTCCCATGAGTGAATGTCAGAAATAATAACACATACCTTTTTAGATAAGCAGAGTGGTAGGGTATATCTATGGTTGCCAGATACCAGGCAATTGCCCGCCAATTAAGGGGGTTTCCTGCCACCCCTCAGCTGGCCGGAGGGCAGAAGCAGGCCAGCTGAAGGGGAGACGATTAACATCACTTCCAGGTTTATGGAAACCATAGACTTTTTGGAGGAATGTGCTAGAGCATCCCAGTCACTTCAGGGTTTACCCCGGAAGTGACATTATTGCACTGATCACCCCCTCCCCAGTTCCACCACAACAAAGCTCCCGCCAGTGTAGCTATTTTTTAACAGACAAGAAGGCATATGTCATTTTTTAAAGAACATACAATATTGCATTTCTTGTAACAGTGTTTTGTTATATATTTTTTGCATCTGTAGTCTTTTGAACCCCAAGAGATTTATAAACAAGCAAAACATTGCATACTGTGGTACTCTGAATGCTTTTAAAGTAATTTAAATGATGGCATATACATCTTTCAATAAACAAACAAATAAATAAACAAACAAACAAAAGAATGCCATAGCCCAAAGTCATGCCTTTTGTTCCTGTTGTGGAGGAAGTGTGGAAATGGCCTTAGTGGCAAAAGTGCATAGTGTCAATAACCCTTACTATATTATGCCATGTTGTAGTATATACTTGTCTATGTCACCCTACAGATTTTCATTAAAAACATAGATCAGGCCCAGTCATTCCAGACCTAAAACCAGAAGTGACTAAGATATCTGGGAACAGAACTGGCTGAATGCCACTCTAACTTCCTTATTTTGACCAGAAAATGTTAGCCATCATGTTAGTACAACTGTGATAGGCAACTAGAGGACAAAACTTTTACACTGAAAAATTACGCCTGGGCTCAAAGAGTATGAAATACTTAAAATCCTAATAGCTCACTAAAGCTTTGGTTTGGCAGAAGTCTAAGTCAAACAGCTCTCCAAAGGCATTGGAAAGAAATGGCTTTAATACATCTTGAAATTGTGTTTCCCTTCAAGTTTTTACAAGGGGTAATACAGCAGACTAATTATAATCTGTTGTGAACTGATCTTATGTCCTGCAAGCCAAAGGTAAGGAGCATTTTTATTGCTCTTTTATGCAGCTGTTGCCATGGCCCACATTTGTTTCCGATCTGGTTGCAGTAACTTCCTCCTGTAATGGGCACTAATCTTTTTTCTTTTTATTGTTCATTACTGCCAAAACAGCCTATGGGGGGAGAAAAGCAAGTAAACAAGGTCATCTCTTTATACCTTTGCACCGTCATTTGATATGTATTAAAGAGAGGACCAACAAGAAAAAGTGAGTGAGTGAGTGAGTGGGTGAGTGAGTGAGTCCTTCTGCTGCTGGTATGACAGGGAAGTTTTTATTTTAAGGTAGTTGTTTTTGAAGGAGGCAGAGCCACTCTCATAGGGTTGCCAGCTCCAGGTTGGGAAATACCAGGAGGTTTTTGGGGTGGAGCCTGAGGAGTGAAAGGTTTGGGGAGGGGAGGGACTTCAATGCCATAGAGAACAATTGCCAAAGCGGCCATTTTCTCCAGGGGAACTGATCTCTTTCGGCTGGAGATCAGTTGTAATAGCAGGAGATCTCCAGCCACCACCTGAAGGTTGGCAACCCTGTTCTCTCACTACCTCCAGAACGGAGCAATTCTTTCTGCTCATCCAGTCAAGCTTCTCCTTTATTTGTCAGACTTCATCTCCTCTCAGTGCATCAGAAGATGCTCTCAAAGTTTCTACCAGGTTTGGGAACTGCATGGTAGTGAAGTGCCTGGTTGTCTTATAGAGTCCAATGAAGACAACTAGGAGGAGGTTAAAATAAGCAACAGTTCCTTGTTTAGCTAAACAGAGACCCTGGGGTGAAATAACCCACAAATAAGATGCAGAGTTACTCACCAGAGAACAAAGCATAGGATTGAGTCTTTATACCACAGGATCGGGGGATGGCATTTGCCTTACATGATAGTATTTCGTATAATAAAGAACCAATAAACATTAGTAGCATCTTCTAATAAATTAACATACCCTATGAGAATGGCCCGAGGGTTCTTCAGAGGGTTCTTCAGATGACAAGAAAGACGAAGAACAGAAGAACCTTGCAAAGGAAATGGAGAATTACAACTAACAAACTGCAATAGTCCAGCTTGCAACAATGGATCTGAATGTGAGTGACTTAGATCTTTGTTTTTATAATCTGCCTGAGGAACGTTTTAACACCAGCTTGGAGGATTTAAAGGGTAGAAAAACTGGAGCTATGGGGATCTCCTTTATTGACTTTGAGATGGAAGAAACTGCAACGCAGATATACTATGAAGATCATTCACCAGCAGAAGAAATCTTACCAACAACTTCCAAGGATGCTCTTCGATGTCTAGTCTTAATGAAGAAAAGAAAAAAATGCTGGAAATTCCGGACAAAGGAACTGATTTAAAAGAGTCAGGCTTGCCTTTTGGAAGGGATTAAACAGGAATTGGTTAAAAGGCTTGGTTTTAATGGAAATGAAATAACATAAGATATCAATATACTAGAAATATAATTTGTATTAAAATGAGTGTTTGGGAGAAATGGAGGGTTTACAAAATAATTAATTTTTAATGAAAACAACTAAATGTTTCCTATTGTTCTAATCCATTTATTATTAGTGAGATTTACTAATTTTTTTCTTTTCTTCTTTTTTATGATTGTATTAATAATTAATCATTCTCTCTTTAAAGAATATAAATGCCAAAGAGATTGATAGGTATTAGTAATAATATTAGGATTAGAAGTTTATGCAAAAGAGATTACTAATTAATCAATAGATGGAGGGAGGTGTAGGGGAAGTCAATATATTTTTGATCATACTTAACAATGTTTTCTATTGCATTTTATATTTTATTCTTTGTTTATACTAACTCTTGAACTTTGTGTTTAATAATTTTGAAAAATAATAAAAAAAATATTAAAAAGAGAGAGAGAGAGAATAGTCCGAGGGTGTAGCATAGGATAATGTCTTGTTTTTCTCATTAGGAAACGAAACTTTACTTTCTTGCAGGTGCATTAACTCAGACCTGTCATTTTCAAGGTCGTACCGACCTCTAAGCAGTGCACTCTGCTGGCAATTCATAATAGGGATTGCCAACTTATTCAAACTCTCTATGTGAGTGTACATGTGTGTGTGTTTATAATATAATTACTATATGCCTTTATATAATCAGACATTACAGTAGGAAGCACAGGAAGCTGCTTTTGCGGCACAGGTCACAGAAGTACCCCTCTCTCAATAATGCCTTTGGGCCCTGGCCCTTAAATCTGTTGGTTTGTCTTTTAAGCTCACATCATACCACCTGATGAGTCTCTCTTTCTAATGGTTCTCAAGACTATTAGGAGTATAACTCTTGCATAATTTTGATCTTAGCATAAAAAAATGGCCTAATTGTTATTCACAGCATTTAGCAGCTACACACACATTCGAGTGACCTTTACCTGGGTGTTAATTATAAATAGATTTGTCTGTTGGGTGGGGGGGGGGAATGAACCAGATTAGCTTCACTCTTAAGTGCCTATCAATAATTTAAACAGGCATCATAAACAATGGGAAATAGTGGCACACACAAGGATAAACATATTTTGGAATGTAAAGTAGATGTAAAGCTAAAATGATCAGACTAAGCACTGACCATATTTTCCTCCTCTCTTGTACAGCCACACCTGCCCTGTAAGTCCACACACACCCTGTCGAGCATTAAGCAGATCTGGTCCCTGCACAGTAGGGCTTTCCATTAACTGCAGCTGTCAGAGACATCTGCCTTGCCTGATTACTGTCAAAGATGAATGGAAATAATAGCGTCGATACGGGAGATGCTCCATTCCCCTACAATGAATTTTCATTGAGTGGATTCTTTTTCCCTCTAAGAAACACCTGCAGTGGAGCACTGGATTGACTTACATTTTTAACAAAGAATAGATGCATGGAGGTTGATAACAAGGTTCAGCTTTAAAACTAATCATGTATTTTATGTTCTACTCTTCAGTTAATGGGGGGGGGGAATTCCTTGGAGTGCCCACTGAACTACCAAGTATTATACCCAAAACTTCCATTTTAAAAACATATACGCACCATAAGGTCATTTCTCCCCGATTTTTGTTTTTTAAAGCTCTGAAGAGCAAAT
Source organism: Euleptes europaea (assembly GCF_029931775.1). Classification (NCBI taxonomy): domain Eukaryota; kingdom Metazoa; phylum Chordata; class Lepidosauria; order Squamata; family Sphaerodactylidae; genus Euleptes; species Euleptes europaea. Next base: position 94,249,801 of record NC_079312.1, on the reverse strand, counting down.
CCTGCAACTGTGGATGCTTCAGAATCGATAACGGGGGGGGGGGGATAATCTGTGCAAGATTAATGTAAAAAAAAAAAAGCAGGCTAAAGGAGGGTTCAGATACATATAATGTAGATATCTGTAAAATGAAACACACCCCTTTTGTTTGTGTGCAACTCTCCAGACATAATACAACCTTTTGTCCTAGCAATTCCAATCACTGGTCTTTGTATGATAGTTTACCTGACACTACTCAATATGCTTTGGTAAAAAGGTACCTTGAAAGTCACGTCCCTGGTGTTAGTAAACAAATGAAAACATTAAGTTATTTTCTGATCTCAGTAGTATAGGGGTACATAGCCTTCTTGGGTCGGCAGACATGTTTGGAATTTTGAGAAATGGTAATGGGTTTTACTACATAATTATTGTCATTGGGCAGATACAGTCATACAGTGGCTGCTCTGTTTATTATTTGTTTGTTTGGTTATTAAATGCCCTTTTATTCTGCTTTTTCTCCAAAGGACTCAGGGTGACTTACATGATTCTACCCTCCTCTTTTTATCCTCACGACAATCCTGTAAGATAGGGAAGGCTGGAGAGAATGACTGGCTCACAGTTACCCAGCAAGTTTCCTTGTACAGTTTAGATTGAACCCAGGTCTCTCCAGTTCTGGTTCAGCATTCTAACCACTATACCAAACTGGGTCTTCGAGGCTGGGAGTTCTCGCAAAGTATTGGGTGAGCCTATGTGGTCATGAGGAGACGTTTACAAGTTCAGAGAACTTAATGAAGTTTGTGTTTATAACCATGATAAGAGCACACAGTTGTGATGTGCCTAACCAAGAAGAGCTCAGCACTAAGCTAGTCAGCCAGCTGACATGGAGGAAGTCAAACTTCCCCAATTTTCTGCTCATTCAAAGCCCTTTGGATTTTATCCCCAAAATTCAAGAAGCAAGCGGGCACCAGGAAACACATCCGTGAATGCCTTGGTGCCCCCAGATGTCACATTATGTTGCCCTTGCCTGGTTTATCTCACCTGTCTGGTTGCATATAAAAGTATAGGATTGCCAGGTACCCCCAGGGAACTGGTAGGGGATTGTGGGTGAGGGGACTTACTAGCTGCAAAGGGAGACCCAAGGGAGGCTGGCATCGACACCTCCAAGTCACTTCCAGAAGTGACATCATCACATTGCTGACAATTGTGGGGACAGTCTGTTATTTGGGTAAAAACTCTATAATAGAAGCTGTTTTTACCATAGAGTTTTGCCCCAATACTAGACCATCCCCACTATTATTGGTGATGTGATGACGTCTCTTCCTGCAGTGATGTCGCATCAACGCCAGCCTCCCTCAGGTCTCCCTTTGCAGCTAGTAATTCTCCCCTGCCAGCTGGTTAAAAGGTGCCGGGGAATGGGGCTTGGAGGGGGCTCAGAGTGAAGAATCCTACAAAAGTAAGACCTCAGTATTCACTATGATGAGGTAACATGGTGTTAATTGTCTGCAGGTCATTAGATGTATAATACCCAGTAGCCATGTGCAGGGCTTTTAGATCTTGCAAGCTCTTGGGTCTTTATAATTTCCACATTGGTTGCTCATCACCTTATCCCCTTTAACAAATCAAAATCCATGCTATTTCTGTTCTTGACCCACCTTCATTCTCACCTTACCCTTTATATCTACCCTGTTGGTCAGCCCTATTGGTCAGCAAAGCTGAAAGGTACATAAAGATGAGAGCTGTGTATATGCTGAGCAGACAGGATTGGATATTAATGAAGGTTTCCTGGGTTCATTCTCTGTCTAGTCAGATGAATCAGGAAGGCTATATTTCTATGCTTCACAACACATTTTGAAAAACTCTAACAGGACGTTGAGGACATTGCAGCTATTAGATGGACAAAGCTGGCAAAACAGAAGTGTGCTTGCAGTGTCAGAAATTAACCTCATTCCAAGAGTCAATGCCACAGGAATTCACTCAGCAGAATTTGATTTACAATTTTTTTTATGTATTTAGAAAAAATAATAATTATGCCACCTCTCCAGGAATCTGCCCAAGGCGGCTTATAAACTAAAAATAATAAAAACAAAAAATTAAACGGTATTAATTAAAATCCAGTATTGATTAATTAAAATATAGTATTAAACCACAACCTAGCATAAAAACATAGACTGCCAAAACAAGCCATTGACAGCTTAACGGTTTCCAGACCAGTTTTACAAGAGCAACCCCTTATTGAAAAGCCAGGTGGACTGAAATGTTTTGGCCTGGCACCTAAAAAAAAGAGCAACGTAAGTGCCAAAAGAACTTCAAAGTGAAGGGCATTCCATAAGTGAGGTGTCATACTCGAAAAGGGAGGTGTCATACTAAAAAAAATGATTAAAATTTAAAAAATTAAAAATGTAGATGTGGAAGTGAAATGCAGTGTAAAGATTACTCCTGAGCCTCCAACCCACCATGCTGCTCCAAGCACTTTGTCAAGAGAAACTAGTATTTATTTATTTATCTACTTCATTTATTTCCTGCTTTTCTCCCCAGTGGGGGCCAAAGTGGCCTACATCATTTTCTTCTCCTCCATTTTATCCTCACAGCAAACCTGTGAAGTAGGTTAGGCCTAGAGTGTGTGACTCATTCAAGGCCACCCAACAATCTATCATGGCAGAGTGCACCTTCAAAATTCCAGATCCTGGTCTGATGCGCTACTACCCCACACTGGCTGCAGTAGAATGCAGCTGTGCCTGTAAGTCAGTACCTAAATAAACGACAAAATATATGTGGGGTGTGCTCCTTGAGAAAATCCTAGAAGTTGTTGACTTTAACCATTACAACCAGCAGAAGGGATGGAGGATCCTAGTGGCCTAGTCAACAGGCCATGGATAACCTCTTATGGACTCTATTGTACCCATGCTCAGAACTTTCGCATAAGATAAAGTCACTTCACTACTCAGTTCAATCACATATCTCAAGTTCAGGGTAGTCAATGTACCAAATGCACTCTAGTATATCATTATTATACTAGAAGAAAATAGATTCCTTTGAAATGTGGTATTGGAGGATAGTGTTACGGATAACGTGGACTGCCAAAAAAACAAATCAGTGGGTTATAGATCAAATCAAGCCTGTACTGACCCTAGAAGCTAAAATGACTAAACTGAGGCTGTCGTATTTTGGCCACATTATGAGAAGACAAGCCCTGACCTGGATGGCCCAGGCTAGCCTGATCTCGTCAGGTCTCAGAAGCTAAGCAGGGTCAGCCCTGGTTAGTATTTGGATGGGAGACCACCAAGGAATACCAGGGCTGCTGTGCAGAGGAAGGCACTGGCAAACCACCTCTGTTAGTCTCTTGCCATGAAAACCCCAAAAAGGGGTCGCCATAAGTCGGCTGCGACTTGACGGCACTTTACACACACACACATGAGAAGACAAGAGTCACTGGAAAAGACAGTCATGCTAGGAAAAACTGAGGGCAGCAGGAAAAGAAGAAGACCCAACAAGAGATGGACTGACTCAATAAAGGAAGCCACAGCCTTCAGTTTGCAAGATCTGAGCAAGGCTGTCAAAGATAGGACATTTTGGAGGACTTTCATTCATAGGGTCGCCATGAGTCGGAAGCGACTTGACGGCACTTAACACACACACAACACATATCATTATTAGGATTCTATAACATTATGTCAGAAGTTGCTTGAATGCTGTAAAATTTTGATCTTCACACTCCATGTGTTCTACAGGGGACGAGCTAGCTGGCCTTTACTGTAAGTCCTCTGACACATGAAAGTTTGATTTTAATATCTTGTTTTGTTTGTTTTTAATTACTGAGGTTGTTTAATGAAAATATAAACCAATGATGCATAGATTTACCTGATTACCTTGGATATGATAAGTGCTGAATAATATGTAACCACGTTCAAGGTCAGACTTTCCTACTGAGAAGCTATAATTGATTCCAAAAAGTCAACATCATAGACTTGGAGGTCAAAATACACGGGAAGCATCTAAAGGGGTTACCGCACTTGTATTCCCAGCAATGTATTAAGAATTTGAAAACGTTATAAAAAATACTGTTCACACTTTGTTTGGCCCCTTTAGCTGTGAAGACATCTTCCAACCATTTATAAGCCGTGGTATCCAAAAACCCTTTTAAAGCAATATTTTTTACAACATTTTCAAACTCTTTATACATTGCTGGGAATACAAAGTGCGGTAACCCCCCAGGTCTATTCCTTGGATAACAAGTGCCAACTTCTTTGTGAAATTGGGACAAATTCATGGGATGGGCAACTTCAGTTCATGCCATGCAACATCCAAGAATCATAGTTATGTAACAGTTTTCACAGCTACCAGTTTAAGGCACTATAGAACTGACAGGTTGTCAGAGGAATCCTGAAATAAGGGGTAGTTCTGGCACAGCCAGAGATGGCGCAGCTGTGCCACCTCCTGATCGGTTTGCTGTGCCGCGGCGAGCAAGCCGATCGGAAAATCCCTCCAAATCCCATGGAACTGTTCTATGCAGTTCCATGGGGCTACGCCACCATTTTTGCAGGTGTAAGTCTATGCCAGCAAAAGAGGGGGTTCCCGGGGTGAAAGGGCGTAGGGAGCTTACTAGTGTCAGCCCCGCCCCTGGGAATGACCCCTTGGGTGCCAGTGCAAGCTATCTGCTGGAGGAGCGCTGCTGCCAAGGATGTGCCAGCGCCAATGAGTGGTTCTACCCCATCACTCCCCGACCCAAGTGGTCCAGTGCCAGCATTAGTGCCCATTTGCATGGCACAAGTGGCACCAACGGCGGCGCATGGGTCACATTGGCTCCTATTTGCCCCCCCCCTTTCAGGATTGCACTGCCCATGTGCTACCTTAGTAAACCTTTGAGCTATCCACTCCCTTGTCATTATGCTGGCTTTCACAAAGAATTACTTCTGCATTATATATGGTTCATTTTATTACGCAGGTTAGAATGGAAAAGAAACACATGTATTACTGAGAGAACCAATCTGCAAAGCAACAGTTGTGAGGAAACATTGATACCACTTATTATTACTCTAATCAGTATATTAATCTTTGCAAGCTACAGTTAAGACACCAAGTAATGAAAAGTCTAGATGAAAATAACGGAGCTGCTAATTATGTCACTATGAACAGTGCTTATGGCAGCCTGATAGACTCCTTCCCTAACATAGCACCTAGCTGCAGAAAGCCTAATGCAGTACAAATCACATACAAGCATTCCCACTGGGAAAGATTCATTTAATTCAAAAATCAGTTGCTAAGGGGGGAAAATCAAATGGAGGGGCGTATTTTTAGAATATGACATCAGAGTAAACAGGAGATTATTTTTAACACTGACTTTCTTTTAAAAATTATTCTGTCTTTTAACTTTAAGAACTGGGAAATAAGTCAGGTCAGGTGGATTAAGTCATCAAAGCACCAAGAGTTCCTGAGTGTGCCTAACCCCATATATCCCCTACTCATGCTTCCTGCACGATGTATAATACACTATAGTAGGGATCTGGGGCACGCTTTCTAAGAGGTGGCTCTGGTAGGTTCGTCAGGTCCCTCTTTGCCACTGGCAGGAGGTTTTTGGGGAGGAGACTGAGGAGGGCGGGATTTGGGGGAGGGGAGGGACTTCAATGCCATAGAGTCCACTTGCCAAAGCAGCCATTTTCTCCAGGTGAACTGATCTCTATCTGCTGGTGATCAGTTGTAATAGCAGGAGATCTCCAGCTAGTACCTGGAGGTTGGCAAACCTAGGCTCTGGCTAGACCTTGCATCTATCTCTTTTAGCCATAAGCAACCAGCTCATGCTGGGACTGGACTAGATGCTGAGAGTTACAGATGTCTTCTATTATTACTATGGCTTATCATGCTGTTGAATATCTGTCAGTAATGTTATGTGGTTTCAGTGATCATGGACACAGAGGGCTGGACATGGATACCACCTGTATATTCAGTTTGTACCAGGCCCTTGGGGCATATATACACTTGTGGAAGTCTCCACAATCTCTACTTTGCAAATACTAATAGGGAGATGAATTGCACACACCCTGATTTTGACCAGTTACACCCCCAGCCCCCAAAGATGGCAGACAACAAATTTTAAGGTTTATTAAAATTATTAATACAGCTGAACTGCAGCTTCCTCGTTCTTTCTTTGTTACTACAGGTTTCCCAGAGGCTACCTTGCAGATTCACCAGCTCCATTTGTTTGTTTATATGATTTGATTTGTACCTTGCCCTTTCTCGGCAAAGCCGGTTCAGGGTGGCTAACAACATGTAATACATACATATAACCTAAAACTAAAATATACAATTAAAACCATGAAACTTAACTAATAGGTATATACTCTATCTACAAGTGGCGTCCTAAAATATGGTCTTACTTCCCTAGCTCACCTAGATGGGAATACGATCCCACCGGGTGACAGGCCAAATGGCAATGGGACAGATACATATTTGCTTTAACCAATCCTAGGTCATGTAAGTCCTGTGACATCTTGAATGCTAGTACATTTATTTTACCATGGTATGCACAAGCCTATTCCATTGGATGCAATACAGATCAGTACTTTATTTCTGCTACACAAACCTTTAAATATAGAGGGAAGTAAGCTGCATCTCAATCATTATTATTAGTTCTTTGGATAGAAGATTGCATTGGGTGGACTAAGACCACTGGGTGCTGCATCATTGCTGAACCAAACAAGTGCTGGGCTGGTCAGTTCCTTAGATGGGAAACCACTGTGAATCCTATGCATGAGAATTCGTTTTTTTAATTATATCTTTAGGACTAGATCTCACTTGAATAGATCTAATCCTCTCCCATTGCAAATGGCTGTTAGATAGACTGTAGGATCTGGACCAAATGTTGATGTATGTAGCTGTGACGGATGGAAGGGAGACTTGGATTTTTCAGGGAAATTAGGTCTGTCAGAAATGTGATGGCACACAGAGGCTTGTGGTAAAAGTTCAAAACAACAGGAATTTATTTATAACAGAAAGGCAGGAGGAGGGTTTAGGTAGGTAAACTTGGATTTCAGAAAGGTATTAGGATATTCAAAAAACAAACAGAGAGTAGGCCCTTCACAATAATATATATTTACACAAGAGAGGTTTGGTTCTTCTAGATGGTACGGCTAAATTCACTTCCGGATGCCAGATCTTTGTTTTCACTGAGAGGCTTTTTTGTGTTTGTCAGTTTCTTGTTTAGATGTCACTTGAGTTGACTTTAAAACACACTCCAGTTTCAGTTTCTGGAGTAAGGAACTACACTACACTCTTCGCCAGTTTAACACCTAAACTGGACTGGGATTACTCAGGACCCTCGAGACTAATTCACCTCAACCTTACTTAGGGATAACACAATACACCTGAGATGACTTCCCTCTCCCTGGTTTTTGAGAACTCTCTTTTTCCTCAGAGCTCTAACTCCCAAGGTCAAAACCCAGATACACTCTATTCACTCAGAGTTGACGTCCTTATGACCCAGTTGCTGATTCTGTATTAACCAAACCACTTAAAATCATGTTCTTTTATGTTTCACTCCTTTTTTTTATATAACATTTTTTATTGTTTTTTCATACATTCAATACAATCAATTAACATTACCTTTCAATCTTTTCTAATTCTCAATTAAACTAACATATATATAACAATTATCTTCCCCTACTTTGACTTCCCCTCTTCCTTCTTCTATCTCTAACTTATCTTCGTAATCCTCTTAGCCATTATTTTCTAAATCTTTATAAAAAAAATTTTTTTGTAAAACCTTCGTTATTAAAAAAGAAAGAAAAATAGAAACAAGAAAATTAACCTAGTCTAAGTTATAACCTTTAACATTTTGCACATTAAGTTCATTTTAGCAATAAACAATCCATCCTCCCACTCCTTAACAAATTCATCATTATCTTTTTGATTTATTAACCCAGTCAGTTTTGCCATTTCTGCTAGTTCAAACATTTTATGAATCCTCTTTATGTTTCACTCCTGAGGACTAATCCTCACACAGCTGCCACTAGCTTCTCACAGCTCTGCCCATGCTAAACTCTGAAGCTGAACTGTCTTCTCCTTGACTGAGAGCTGAATGCCACACTTTCTCTAGCCACTCCCCGGAGTCACTTTAGCTGTCAGTCAGCTGCCTCTAAGGCAAGAACAGCTTCCTGGTTTCAATGGCCTTCTTCACAGAAGCTGAGGCAAGGTAGAGGAGTTAAATAACTCAGTAGTAAAGGTAAAGGTCCCCTGTGCAAGCACCGGGTCATTCCTGACCCATGGGGAGACGTCACATCCCGACGTTTTCTAGGCAGACTTTGTTTGTGGGGTGGTTTGCCGTTGCCTTCCCCAGTCATCTTCCCTTTACCCCCAGCAAGCTGGGTACTCATTTGACCGACCTCGGAAGGATGGAAGGCTGAGTCAACCTTGAGCCGGCTACCTGAAACCGACTTCCGTTGGGATCGAACTCAGGTCGTGAGCAGAGCTTTTGACTGCAGTACTGCAGCTTAACACTCTGCGCCACGGGGCTCCTAACTCAGTAGTAGTCATCAACAAATCACCACCTGGTCAGGTTAGAACTTTCAGAATTCCAGAACTTCTGCCAAGAAGTATCTATTCAGATGGTATCTCCCCCTGGTGAGTGACTAATCAAAATAGAAAACACGTTATTATACGATAGGAATCATTTTACTATATAGTTGATATAAAAGCTAATAACAGACAAAAATAATACAGTAGCTACAGAATGTAGTATCTAATGCTTGATTTCTTAATGTTAATCAAGGGTCCTTTTATTACATTTAGTGTTTATGCTGAAAGTATATTAAATCAATGGGCAGGTGTTGGAATCTTTGGGTCGCTAAGGCATATGGAAAACTAAGGTTGGCTTGCTTGGGCACAGATATGTTATATTTTATGTTTGTTTTTATTACGAATTTCCCCTTTCCCACTTTTTTTCCCTGTATCCCTATACTTTTAAAAATTAATTTAATTTTTTTTTAAAAAAAGATGGTTTCTCCCTCCCACACACCCCAGCCCATGATAGATCCACTTGGTTTCCTAGCTACTCTGGAGGATCTCTCCCCCCACCCCCTGGCATGGCTTACAATCTGGTTGAACCTCTGGTTGACTTGTGGAATGAACAAGAGGTTGGCATAACTGCCTCAAATCACCCCCCCCCATAAGCTCAGCGCAGTATCTGCTTAGTCTTTACATCTTGCAGTTGCTTTTGCCTATGTAAATAGCTATATTATCTAATCTACCAGAGAAGAGGAAGTGTCCCCCGGGGACATGGCCATTCAGATAATTAAAGTTACCAACTGTATAAAGCACAGAACCATTTTCCCTTAATCCCCTTTTTGTACCTGCACAGATATCTGCACCCTTTATGTGACTGGCATTAGAATGCATTGCTTTTGGGACATGCACTGCTTCTACTTCAGCAGTAATCACAATAACTAATCATTCATGAGCAGACACTAAGATACGAATTAGTAGGTCAAAATTCAAAAATCGCACTTTTCCCTCTTTGTACTATGCGCCTTTTAAAAACTGATGGTGGTGACAGTGGTGGTGACAAGATGGAAAGTCTAATTGTGTGAGAAAAACACTGTAATCATGCAAACAGACACAACTGAATTCATTTGGATGTATTCACACAGTGTGCTGAATAATCCCCTCCCTGCTCAAGATCTATTCACAGGACCTAAATCATACTGAACAAACTGAAGCTTAATCCAGACAGATGGAACTGATGTTAGTTGAGGATAAAGGCCAAGTGGGAGTAGGGTTATAAAATGTGCTGGATGGGATAGTACCCTCCTTGAAAGAACTGGAGTGCTTTAGATCCTGCTGTGCTGCTTGAAAAACTGGTAGTGAAGGATGTAGCCTGGAGTGTTTCCCCCCCTCTGCTTAGGCTGGTTTACCTGCTGCAACCATTCTTGGAAACAGTTAGGGTTGCCAGTTTGGGATTGGGAAATACATGGAGATTTTGGGGGTGGAGTCTGAGGAGGGCAGAGTTTGGAGAGGGGAGGGACTTTAATGCCATAGAGTCCAATTGCCAAAGTGGCCATTTTCTCCAGGGAAACTGATTTCTATCGCCTGGAGAGCAGTTGTAATAGTGGGAGATCACCAGCCACCACCTGGAGGTTGGCAACCCTAGAAATAGTAATCTGTCCTCAGTCACACACACCCATGTAACATCTAGACTGGATTACTGTAGTGCACTTTGGAAACTGCAACTGGTACAGAATGTGGCATCCAGGAAAGCTCACTGGGATGCATTACATAGACCACAACTCTCCTGTGCTGCAAGAACTTCACTAGCTCCCAATCTGTTTCTGGCCATTCAGCTACTGCTGAAGTGCTACTCGGTACATGAAGGACCACCTGTACCTGCACATACTTGAGATCTTCTGGAGCTGGCCTTCTCTGCATGCTGACTTTACATGAGGTATGACTGTTGACCACACAGAAGAAGTTATCTCTATGGTCTGGAACTCCTTTCCTTGGAGTTTGAGTGGCTCGCATATCTACAGCAGATACAACAGATTGGTTAAGACAGTACTTCTCTGGAGGACTTTTGAGGAGGATCTAAATGAGCAATAACACTGGTTTTCAGTTTAAATTTACAGTAACAGAAACAAGATTTTTAAGGGTTTTTAATTGGGTTTTATTGTTTAATTTTAGAATTATTAGTTATTGTTAATATTTGATATGTTTAATGATGTTCCCCGCCCTGAGCCTGGTCTTGGCCAGGGAGGGCGGGTTATAAATGGAACAAATAAAATAAAATAAATAAATAAGATTCAATGAATTTGTTATTCCGTGTGACTAAAATGTTAATATATTCTACTTAATTGCTTTTTTGTGTTTGTATTCCCCCAAAAGCTTGACAAGAACAGATATGGAAAACAAAACAATGGCCCACAGACTGGAAACGATCCATTTACATTCCAATTCCCAAGAAAGGAGACATCAACGTTTGCAGCAACTATCGGACTATCACATTAATTTCTCATGCAAGTAAAGTGATGCTCAAAATCTTACAGCAAAGACTGTTACCATATATGGAACGAGAAATGCCTGATGTTCAAGCTGGTTTCAGAAAAGGAAGAGGCACTAGAGATCATATTGCAAATATACGCTGGTTACTGGGGCATACAAGAGAATTTCAGAAGACAATCAGCTTGTGTTTCATAGATTACAGCAAAGCTTTTGACTGTGTGGATCATGAAAAGCTATGGCTGGTTTTAAAGGAAATGGGTATTCCACTACATCTGATCGTTTTGATGCGCAACCTGTACTCTGGACAAGAGGCTCCAGTTAGAACAGAATATGGAGAAACTGAATGGTTTCCAATTGGCAAAGGTGTCAGACAAGGATGTATTTTATCTCCCTATCTCTTCACTCTATATGAAGAACATATAATTAGGAAAACTGGATTAGATTTAGATGAAGGTGGAGTGAAAATTGGAGGGAGGAACATTAATAATTTGAGATATGCTGATGACACTACATTATTGACAGAAAATAGTGAAGATTTGAAACGACTACTGCTGAAAGTTAAAAGAGAATGTGCCAAAGCAGGACTACAGCTGAACATCAAGAAAACAAAAGTAATGACTACAGGAGAATTACACAACTTTAAGGTTGACAATGAGGAAATTGAAATGGTTCAAGACTTTCTATTCCTTGGCTCCACCATCAACCAAAAGGGAGACTGCAGCCAAGAAATTAGAAGGAGATTGAGACTGGGAAGGGCAGCCATGAAGGAGCTAGAAAAGATTTTGAAGTGTAAGGATGTGTCACTGGCCACCAAGACTAGATTAATTCATGCCATCGTGTTCCCTATTACTATGTATGGGTGTGAAAGCTGGACAGTGAAGAAAGCTGATAGGAAGAAAATAGATTCCTTTGAAATGTGGTGTTGGAGGAGAGTGTTACAGATTCCAAAAAACAAATCAGTGGGTTATAGATCAAATCAAGCCTGAACTGACCCTAGAAGCTAAAATGACTAAACTTAGGCTATCGTATTTTGGTCACGTCATGAGACGACAAGAGTCACTGGAAAAGACAGTCATGCTAGGAAAAGCTGAGGGCAGCAGGAAAAGTGGAAGACCCAATAAGAGATGGATTGACTCAATAAAGGAAGCCACAGCCTTCAGTTTGCAAGATCTGAGCAAGGCTGTCAAAGATAGGACATTTTAGAGGACTTTCATTCATAGGGTCGCCATGAGTCGGAAGTGACTTGACGGCACTTAACACACACACATTCCCCCAAACAGCTGTTTGAAACTGGCCATTGCTAGATTTTTTTTAAAAATTAATTTTTTTAATTGTAACTCCACATGAACACATGAAGCTGCCTTATACTGAATCAGACCCTTGGTCCATCAAAGTCATTATTGTCTACTCAGACCAGCAGCGGCTCTCCAGGATCTCAGCAGAGTTTTTTCACATCACCTACTTGCTTAGTCCCTTTAACTGGAGATGCTGGGGCTTGAACCTGGGACCTAAACAGAAAAAAATAAACAGAAGACAATAAAAATATAACAACAGATGGTGACAAGTCCGCAGATAAGCACCTATAAAAGGTCTCCAAATACCTAAAAATATCTCCATAGGTAATTGTCATCTATACGCCAGACATTCCAATGTCGATAAAGTTGTGAAGTACTCAATCCACTGGATTACTGGAGGTGGGCATTTAATTCTCCAGTCTTTTAGCAACATTAAGGGCATGGAGGGTCTATTTTCATTGACCATCAGTTAGCCTCCAGGAGACAGGCAGAGAGTTTAAAACCCATTGCTAGACGTTGACAGGGAGCTGTACACAAAGTCCAGGTAGAATGGATCAGATCAGTTATTCACATTATCTGCCAGTTCTGTAATCTCACAAGCCAATTTATCATGCAGTTTTATTCTCCAGCTCTATTGGGTTACAACAGTATTTTTCAGTTTGCAGTAGCACAAAAGCATTTTTTTAGAATAACTTATTTACTCCTCCACCAACAGCATCTTAAAAGACTTTTTGTTAGTTCTTATCTCAACCCTTACATTTTAAATCTCTTCCCGATCATTTACTGGCTCTTCTTCAACAGATACGGAAGAACTACAGAATTCTCTTCCGATTACTTTGCATTCATGAAGCTGCCAGAAGTTTTAAAAACGACTCGCTCGGGGTTCCCCTCCCCCTCCCAAGACCTAACTCTGCCAAGTGAAAAGACCTTCTTCCATCTTTAGTAGAAAGGTGAATCAAAACATATTCAGGCCATCCATCCAAAGTCTCCAACTTTTGTTCATGGAAGCACCAGCAATCACTTTATGTTAATTTCGTTGTGTTTCCAATCTAGTGTTGTGTTGTTCAGTAAAACACAGATAATTGACTGGGTTTGTTCCGGGTGTTGTAATCGTCTTCTTCTATATATTTACTTGGGGACAAATGCCGTTATAATTTCTTCAGAGAATCAATATCTCTCTTTGTATATACACTGCCCTGTTCAGGATGTAGATTGCAGGGGGAGAAAGGAAATTTATGGCATTGTAAATGCATGCAGAATGTGGTAGGTTTTGTAAGCCATAATTAAAGTTTTGCTGATAATAAAAATAGAGGCAACAGGCATAGCCAGAGCTTCACCAGTCAGTGAGTGTTAGCACTACTGCACAATCCGCCCATTATGCAGATAAAATTGCAGCACTGTGCTCTTTTTCTGCACAATTAGTCTAAGAAAGTATGCTTTGCTCTTTGGATTCAGAGTGTTAGCAGCCTGTGTGCATTTAGCAGTTGCTTAAAGAACACCAAATCCTCCAAAGTATTTAAAATCCTTATCTGTGAAATGTTACTCCATCAGTCTTAATTTAAAGAAAAACTCCAAGGTTATGCATTTATTTCAACATACCTACTATTGAGTTGTGAGGTACCCAAACGCAGAATGCTAGGACATTTCCTCTTCCCATTCTTTGTTAAGAATTTTCTCAATTCATTGTAAATACTGACCACAAAGAAGTCTGGTAAAGGTGAAGGTCCCCTGTGCAAGCACCGGGTCATTCCTGACCCATGGGGTGATGTCACATCCCAACATTTCCAAGGCAGACTTTGTTTGCGGGGTGGTTTGCCAGTGCCTTCCCCAGTCATCTTCCCTTTACCCCCAGCAAGCTGGGTACTCATTTTACTGACCTCAGAAGGATGGAAGGCTGAGTCAACCTTGAGCCGGCTACCTGAAACCAACTTCCGTTGGGATCGAACTCAGGTCGTGAGCAGAGCTTTTTACTGCAGTACTGCAGCTTAATACTCTGCACCACAGGGCTCTTCAAAGAAGTCTTAGTGGGTGTCAAAATAAAATAGCATTGCACAAGGATGGGTAATTGCAGTTGGCATAAGAGTATGTTGCCAGGTCCCTCTTCGCCACTGGCGGGATATTTTTGGAGCGGGGCCTGAGGAGGGCAGGTTTTGGGGAGGGGAGGGACTTCAATGCCATAGAGTCCAATGGCCAAAGTGGCCATTTTCTCCAGGGGAACTGATCTCTACCAGCTGGAGATCAGTTGAATTAGCAGGAGATCTCCAGCTGGTACCTGGTGGTTGGCAACCCTAGGTGCAATCTGTTTTTGTATTGCCATGCTAATTATTTATCCACCCACTTTTTGCCCAGCTTCCTCCGGAAGCCCCAGACAGCATGTGTAGCTGTCCCCTTCCTGCTTTATCACAGCAATGAGGTTGATTAGGCTGAGAGGAGCAACAGGTACAAGGTCACCCAGTGAGCTTCATGTTGGGGGGGAGGTTAACATCTGGGTCTCCCCAATCCTAGTTCCACACTAGCCAGTACAAAAGCAACTCTCACAAAGGTATGCAAAGGCTCAAAACAGTGCTAACAGAGCATGAAATAGGATTGCCAACCTCCAGGCAGTAACTGGAGACCTCCTGCTATTACAACTGATCTTCCGCAGATAAAAATCAGTTCATTTGGAGAAAATGGCCGCTTTGGCAATTGGACTCTATGGCATTGAAGTCCCTCCCCTCTCCAAACCCCACCCTCATCAGGCTCTGCCCCAACATCTTCAGGTATTTCCCAACCCAGAGCTGGCAACCCTAGCATGAAACTGTTCACTTGCAGTTCTGATATGCCGACCGTTAGGGGAACATTTGCAGAGGAGAGTGAGTAGATGGGGAAAACAGTTCTTCCTGTCAACCAAAACACCCCACATTTCCCCTGTACAGTCTAGCTTCACATTTGCAAATATTATTATATTGTATCAGGAGTATACTTATTCATTCAGTGCAAAATACTTAGGCTTAACGGCCATACCATGGCTACTAAGAAAAGTGTATAGTACCCGTGCATCTTTATCATATCTAAAGCATGCCCAATGAGTGATATGCAAAGCAGAGTCAATAACATGCTGAATTATGTTAGATTAAAACAGGAATAAATTCTTTGGATGGAAGGAGGGGGACAGAGTTAGGCACACAGCTGCGCAGCAGACACATATTTAGTGTCATAACTAGCTTGTCCTGTAATCACACTAAACATTGTTTCTTTGCTACCAGCACAATTAAAACATGAAAAGGATAGATATCAAGAACTGTGGTTTGCTGGCAGCCCTCCAAATTCAGCTATGATATATATTTGCTGTAAAATGATTTTATTCAAAAGTTATGCTTGGTACGTGCTAAATATTAAGCATAGATTTATTGACAAATGGCCACACTATGTAGGCAATATGCCCCCAACCACACATCAGTATCCAAATTTCAAGGATTCCAAAGATTTTGTTTATACAATTTAAATATTTTTTTAAAAAATGGAGGAAAGTTTTATGTTTTTAAAAATACTGTATGCCATCATTCCATTACTATGTAGAATCATCTGCTTGTTGCTTTCAATACAAACATCACATCAAATTGCATAACAGGAGAATATATTCACAATACATTCAGGAAAAATCATTTACAATCCTATGTCTGTTTACTTAAAAGTCAGTTTCACTGTGATCAATGGAACATTGTCAGATAACTGTAGCTAGGATTGATGCCTAAAATACTGCTTTATTTGCAGTTTTATATTGCATCTATCCAATAGCAGGCCTGTGAACCTTGTGAGAATCTTGCCCCCATCACTCTGAAATTATGCTCTGAACCTCAGATTGAAAACCAAAAGTGAAATTAAGTGGCCTCTTCGGTGCCTAAGTGCATATATTTTCATCACCATTTGACCTAGCGGCAGTGTTAGATCAGGAGCAATGAAAAATCTAGTTTCCACTAGAAATGAGAATGACAAGGATCCTAAGCAAAGAATTGGTTCTTGGCACATTAATGTAAAACTGCTAAGAGAAGAAAAATTCACTGCAATCTGATATGTGCGTGAAAAATTAAACAGATATAGACATTTAAGAGCAACAAGGACATATTAAAACCTTTGTTTCTTTCATGACTCCTTTGCTCTTTGCCAAATGCTTTCCGTCCTTGTAAGTTTTATTTCCACCAATTATCCAATGTTAAATATATAGACAAGATATTAAATCTTATCCCCAGTTAGCCAATGTCTTAACTAATAAAACATGATTTCACACAAGGGACAAGTAATCTCTCTCATTTTTCAGATCCTGGCCCATCTTCCATCACTCTACATTTATTTGTGAATGTTGTCAGCATACCATTCCCAGGCAGCCACTAAAATTGTTCGGCTATTCCTACAGAATTGCCAAAAAAATGTGGCCTCAGAGTGCAAAACTCTTTACAATTATTTGGCTTACTGATTACATATCATCTAAACACTTTCCCCAAGTCTCCTTCTTGACAACGCACAGTGCTAAGGTGCCTGGTATTGTTATGTATAGGAGCCACATGTTACATATTGACCTTTTGATCGACATTCCTGAAGAAAAGCTGATGATGACACACAATACTTTTCTCCCTCTCTCATAATACTAGAACGCGGGGTCATCTGCTGAAGCTGGAGGATGAGAGATTCAAAACTGATAAAAGGAATTATTTCTTCACACAATGCAAGGTTAAATTGTGGAACTCCCTGATGGCTTTAAGAGGGGAGTGGACATGTTCATGGAGGAGAGGGCTATCCATGGCTATTAGTAAAAATGGATCCTAGTCATGATGCATACTTATTCTCTCCAGGATCAGAGGAGCATGCCTATTATATTAGGTGCTTTGAAACACAGGCAGGATAATGCTGCTGCAGTCCTCTAGTTTGTGGGCTTCCTAGAGGCACCTGGTTGGCCACTGTGTGAACAGACTGCTGGACTTGATGGGCCTTGGTTTGATCCAGTATGGCCTTTCTTATGTTCTTAATGTCTGTCCATAAATGGACATGAGTTCATAGATTTGTGAGCATTAGCTTTTAAAAGGAAAGGATAAAATCTAACTGGATTATTCAAGAACAAGAAAAATCATTTTTCCCTCTTCCTCTTGTTACCCTGTGTCTAGGAGGAAATATGTGTGTGTGGTCATTCACACAACGGGTTGCCAACCTCCAGGTAGTGGCTGGAGATCTCCTGCTATTACAACTGATCTCCAGCCAATAGAGATCAGTTTACCTGGCTAAAATGGCCGCCTTGGCAATTGGACTCTATGGCATTGAAGTCCCTCCCCTCTCCAAACCCTGCCCTCCTCAGGCTCCACCCCAAAAACCTCCCGCCAGTGGCAAAGAGGCACCTGGCAACCCTATTCACACATGAACCCCCAACTCTGGACCTCTTGGGGTCTGAGTATTTGTATACATGAATTGCAGGTTGGTGTGGCATCTTCCCCATAAAAAATTGAGACCATTGTTGCAAAAAGTTAACTTTTATTATTAACAAAGGGATACACTGAGGACAAGATAAGAAGGAAATTTAAAAGGAAGTTGGTGTCCTATTGTGACTGACAGTGTAGGTCAACTCTTCCAAGGTCTGCAGTGGGGAATTGGGAAAGGAGACAGGGACAACAGCATTAAAAGTGGCAGGGGAACAGTAGAGCTGGTTCAGGCATAGCAAGGATCAAATAGGTTCCTCAGTGCAAAACAGGGGCTGGGAAAAGGACTCTCCACATGCACACAGTGTTAGAGGCTGGAGCAAAGGATCAGCTCTTTCCAGGCCAGGCACAAGTAGCTAGTGGGAGTTGCTGAACCTGGAAGATGCGTGTCTGCAGTCTTATACTTGAGGCTGAGATCCCAGCCCTTCCTGGTAGCCTGCTTAAGGTCCTGGTTTCTGCCAAGACTTACAACAATGCTTCTTCCTCCTGAGAAAGACCAGAATGCAGTAAGCTCCAGGCTGTCTGTGAGGTATTCCTTCACCAGGTCCATGCCTTTTTCCTGGTTAGGACTGCCAAGCCTCCCAGTGGGGATGGGGAATCCCTCACCCCCAGATCCCATTGCTCACAGCTGCTTGGAAGAGCAGAATGACATTTTTAATAAATGCAGCATTGTGTACTTACCAGAAATGACAAGATGTAGTTCTAAGAATTGCCAGATTCCTAGAGCTACCCTTTGTTATTTCTGGAGTAGGAATTGCCAGAAACTCTAGGTTTTTAGCATAGAGTTTTCAGTGATTCATAGAGCTACCCCTTGTCACTTCTGGTAAGAATTTTTGGTAAGCACCTGCTGTATTTTTAAAAAATCTTCCACAACACTGCACCCCTGTACAACCCTTCCACCAGCTGCCAGGCACTTTCTGGCATCCTTAGTCCTGGTATGCTCCATCTTCATTCCCAGTGGTCTGGGGGAGATAGGGTTGCCAGGTCCCTCTTTGCCATCGGTGGGAGGTTTAGGGGCGGAGCCTGAGGAGGGTGGGGTTGGGGGAGGGGAGGGACTTCAATGCCATAGAGTCCAATTGCCAAAGCAGCCATTTTCTCCAAGTGAACTGATCTCTATCAGCTGGAGATCAGTTGTAATAGCAGGAGATCTTCTGCTATTATGTGGAGGTTGGCAACCCTAGGGGGAGACTCTGGGGGTGCAGGGTCATGGCTGGGCTCCTGTAACAATTCCAGGTCAGCTGGAGGTTCTGACAGAGTACAGATCTCCTCAGGAGGTTCCTGATCAGTTGAATTCACAAGGATGGGAGGTGGTCCTGGTTTACGGATGCCGGGCCTCCAGCCTTGTTGACAGCCAGCATCTCAAGCTCCAGTGGGAGAAAATGAAAGTTTCCCATGCAAACATCCCTAATCTTGGGACATTTAATGAAAAGGGATTTATTACTTACTAGACATGCACTTGACCCTAGAACATGTGAGCAAAATAAATATCTGGTATTGCTGGTTGTGAATGGAATGTGCAGCCCTTCTCCTAAAGACCTTGAAGCAAAAGTAACTTTCCCAAGAACAGCTGACATTACTGTCAAGGAATTAGTTAATCTTTGGGATTCCACTTGCCAGTCTTGCCATAGTAGGTCTAAAGTGTTATTTTATTTCCTTTCCATTGGAAAATAATGGCCTTTTTAATTGTAAAAATGACTTAATTCTCAACTGACTTCTGCGTGTTGGGTTAGTTATTATTTCTTCTGCCCAGATTTGGGGGGAAATCATCACCTTCGTTAAATACAGGTCTGCCATGAAAAGTTAATGTTCCAAGAACATTTTACCACAGGAAAATCCTGAGGAAGAATAATTATACAGGGCCCTTTACTTCTTGTTAATGATAACATAAATCCAGTCACTTCTGGAAAATATGCAATGATGCAAAATGGGTGGTGAACTTCAACATGAGATGGATTGACTCTATAAAGGAAGCCATGGCCCTCAGTTTGCAAGATGATAGGATGCCAAGAGTCGGAAGCAACTTGACAGCACTTAACATACCTGCACACATACACACGGTGAGACAACAATTCGACCACTTCATTATCAGCTGAGCCAACACAAAGATCACTGTTTCTCTAACCCACAAATGGCACTGTTGTTCTTGGATCCTGATACGTGTGTGTTTTATTAAAAAGTCCTTCTACAGGTGCTCACTATGCTGTTCAATGAAGCATTCACCCAGAAGTCCCAGCTACCAAGTTGCTGACTCAGATTTGTGTAGTGCTTATTACTTTCTGATGTTTTTGACAGTCATGCCAGCATGATCCTGACCTGACTGAATGCAATGAAAGAATCCCCAGGACATACACTGTCACAAGGCCAGGAAAGGAGGATGCTGTGGCAGTAGAAACTTATAAGAAGAAGAGGAGTTGGTTTTTATCTGACGACTTTCTCTACCATTTAAGGCAGAATCAAACTGGCTTACAATCACCTTCCCTTCCCCTCCCCACAACAGACACCCTAGGTAGGTGGGGCTGAGAGAGTATAATTAACCCAAGGTCACCCAGCAAGATTCATGTGTGGGAGTGGTGAAACCAACCTGGTTCACCAGATTAGCATCCGCTGCTCATGTGGAGGAGTGGGGAATCGAACCCGGATCAAAGTCCACCACTCCAAACCACCACTCTTACCACTGTGTTTGGATCACAACTTATTTACAAATTAGGAGCAGGACCCTTGAATGCAGTTGTTTTAATTGGAAAATGTATTGACAATGTTCTGTGAGTATATTCTCAAACAGATTTCACCAACCACAACTGTTTGAATCACAACTTGTTTCCAACTAGGAGCAGGACCCTTGGATATAAAGAAAAGTGCAATCGTTTTTTAAATTGTAAATTGGATTGGCAATGTTCTGTGAGTATATTCTAAAACAGGCTTCACATCCACATCTCTTCACATCCACATCTTGTCCTTGCTATATTTTAAAAACTCAACTAAAAATTACTTTTTAAAATCATTTCAAACCTACTTTTTTAAAAGGGGATACTGTTGCATGGCTTGTTTCTCTATTCTGGCACTACAGTTTCGCCTAGCCAATTCAACATTTGTTGGGTCCAGATCTCATAAGAACATAAGAAAGGCCAAGCTGGATCAGAACAAGGTCCATCAAGTCCAGCAGTCTGTTCACACAGTGGCCAACCAGGTGCCTCTAGGAAGCCCACAGACAAGACAACTGCAACAGCATTCTCCTGCCTGTGTTCCACAGCACCTAATATTTTAGGCATGCTCCTCTGATCCTGGAGATAATCTCAAATACAATGCAGCTGGCAAGGGAAAATGTCAGCTTAAAAAAGAGGTGGTTACCTTGGATGCCACAACCTTACTGGTTTAGGAAAACTGTATGGCTTGTCTCTCTAGCATCCCAATCTTTCCTCTTTTGCCTCCTCGTCTGATTCTCAAAGCTGAGTGCGTTCATGTTCATTTGTTTGTACTCATTGGATTTATGTATTTCTCCTGGGAAGTAGAGTTCGATCCAGTCAATTCTGAACATATGCCAGCATGATGAATGCTACTGACTGATTAATGCTGCCTATCACACCGGCAGCATATAGTTTATGAAGTTGATTTAAAATGTTGCGTGACCTGCTTGTGATGACCTTAGGGCACACTTCATGCTAGGGAGGCAGTAAATTATGAGCATATATCATCAGGGGCTACGTCACTGGCCACTGTATTGAATATCAGAAATTTGCAAATGCGAAAGAACTCAAAAAGACTATTCAGTTTGAATTGCAAGCAAATCACTGAGAAGATCTGATGAGGCGTGACACAAAAGCAGGAGTGTGAACCAGGCAAGCTGAGGTGTCTATTATTTTTGCTTGTGAAGTACTCACCATCCCTGCCCTTGATACTGGCTCTTTAAAGTCTACAATAAGAGCAATCAAAATGTTATAATATACAAGGATTTAATGCTTAGGACCGTGTTTAAAAAAATTGCAGTAAGCCACGAAATGACCATGGAAAACCCTGTTAATTTGATTCCTGCCAAACGGCAATAAGGCTGCAATCCGAAAGCGCTAGGCACTAAGTCCCGTTGAATGGAGTGGTACTTATTTCTAAATAAAGATGCTTCAGGGTGCACTGTAAATCTCTAAGACATCATAGGATCTTAGCTTTAACTGTGTCTGTCTAGCTTAAGGTCCACGGAAGGAGTTAGAATATTTTATCTCATTTATTGCCAGGCTTTTTTAAAAAAAGTGGGATATATATATATACTCATTCTCTGATTTAGCTATTGTTCCTCTCATCTAAAAGAGTCTGGAGAAGGCTCAGAGAATAAAACCGCTGACTCACGGGGGTTTCAAAAGAATGATAATGACCCCCAGTGCCACAGCAGTGGAATAACAGCACAGTGCCGTGGCTGGCAGATGTGCAGCTAATACTATGGCTCCACAGCTCTGGGAATGTAATAGCTGTAAATGGGACCATATTGCCACTCTGGGATTTTGGGGAGAGAGCGGGAGTAAAAAAGGAGATGTAAAATGTGTGCATATGTGTGCTGCTGCTACAGACCCAGGAAAGCTTTCCGCACCCACATGAGACCTGCACCTTCATGGCAGCAGCCTATTTATATTTTCACTTTGCTTTTTTAATGCTGCTGTGATTTTGAGGTGATTTGTATAAGTAGGGTTGTCAGGTCCCAGCTCTCCACCGGTGGGAGGTTTTTTGGGGCGAGGCTGGGGCGGCAATCATGCATGCGTCTGCACACGACGCGATTACATCACTTCCAGGGGTTAACCCGGAAGCACCGCATCGCGGACACTCCAGCACTCAAACCCACTCCAAGCAACTCCAAGCAGAGGGTTGGTGGGCAATTGCCCGCCGAAAATGCCAAACTGGCAACCCTATGTATAAGGCATTGTATTTCTACATTTAATTGATTTGGAGACACCACAAGAGCCTATGGGTTGAAGAGCAGCACTGAATTTTTAAAAGTAATAAATCAATTTAGAAGGATTGCTAGCACTTTGTAGAAGTGCAACCATTAGCTGCTATTCATTGTGACATCACTGGAATCTCAAGGTTTGGCACACTGGAGGCCTGGCTACCCTGGCTGCACAGCAGACAGAGGGAGAGTATTAAAATAGAGGCCAAAATCGCAGTGTTGCTCCTATTGCTGCTGCTGTTGCTGCCTTTAGGGAAAGGATCAGGCAAGCAGTGGTGCTGGTTGCTGCTAGCTGTAGGTTGCCAACCTCCAGGTACTAGCTGGAGATCTCCTGCTATTACAACTGATCTCCAGCCAATAGAGATCAGTTCCCCTGGAGAAAATGGCCGCTATGTCAATTGTACTCTATGGGATTGACGTCCCTCCCCTCCCCAAACCCCGCCCTCCTCTGTCTCCACCCTGAAAAACCTCCTGCCAGTGGCGAAGAGGGACTTGGCAACCCTAGCTAGCTGCCAAAGCAAGGTTGTCCGGCCTCCACCAGGGGTGAGGAATCCCCCACCACAGCTCTTGTTTGCCACGGCGGCTCAGAGAAAAGTTTTTTTTTAAAGGCTGACCCAGAAGTGACATCAGTCCTCTTTTAGGATTGCCAGCCTCCAGGTGGAGGCTGGAGATCTCCTGCTATTACAACTGATCTCCAGGTGACAGAGATCGGTTTCCCTGGAGAAAACGGTCACTTTGGCAACTGGACTCTTTGGCAGTGAAGTCCCTCCCATCTCTAAACCCTGCACTCCTCAGGCTCCACCCCCAAAATCTCCAGGTATTTCCCAACCTGGAGCTGGCAACCCTAGTCCTCTTTAGGAATCAGCAGAAACTCTGTGGTTGCACCAGCGGCTGCCCCCCATGTCTTCACCTCAGTCTCCCACTGGTTGTCAGGCCATGCCTGACAACCCTATGCCAAAGCCAGAGTCTCCCCTGATCAGATAAGTGATATGGGGTCAGTGGCATCTAGACACAGCTGTCACAGTCTTGCTCAGTTGGCCATGTAGCTTTTCCATTTGCCCAGCCTCAGTGGGCAAACTCCTTACCCCGCCCTCCATCTCCCTGCGCTTACTCAATGGAACCATGGGGAAAAAATAAGCGGGGAAACTATGTTGAAAGATGAGTGACTTCACATCTGCGTGATCTGCCAGAAATGATGTTACCACATTGAATGACTCTCCAGGAATTCACCTGGAGATGATGTCACCATGTCACATGTTACTGCCCTCCCTATGCCCCATCCCCCAAAGCTCCTGGGATTGCCAGGCTTATGTCCATGCCCATCTGGGTGCTAGTGATGCCTGGAGGAGGGAATAGAGTATGCCTCTTTAAACTCCATTAGCTCTGGTAGGGTTAAAAGAATGAAAAAGTTGTGCTCCATTTTCCCCCCTAGGTGTCTAACTCACATAGAATGGGAGATTTCCCCAGAGGCCCCTGGACATTGCAAGGTATTCTAGTATAATATCCCATTTGCTGTGGAAAGAGTGGGGCATGCCATTTTCATGCTTCCTTTAACCATCATAATGCCAAAAGTCCTTACATGAATACGGCATTGTACTCTCTCCAGGAAGAGGTTCTATCTATGTGCACATGCACACAATTGTGAGCACATGTGCATACATGCAAGGTAGACTGAGTGGCATGCTTACTGGGAACCCATCTTGCCCTAGGACTCCAAGGCGCTGGTTCTATATAGAAGCTTGGTTTCAGTAGGTGAACTAAGGGATTGCACCGAAGACTGCCTCCTTTTCTTTAGCTGTCTTTATCTCTGCTCCTGAACGAAAGGTAAACCAAGCTGTAAATACCCGCAGTGCTCAGTTAACTTTAGCCACTAGATGTCACTGTTCAAGAATGCTGGCTTAATAAAGCCATTGTGAGAATGAACTATCACCCGCCTGTGATATTTGTCCTTCAGAGCTGTAAAATATACAGCAAACTGCTGTTGGGTTGCATATTTTTCCAGGCCATCCAAGCCAAAGAATATCAGAAATAGATTCTACAAAAACATCGAAAGATCCATCCCCGTTTCCCTCGTGTAAGCAACGGCTGCTGTGACATGTGGAATTGTCAGGATTTATGGGGTACTAAGTAGCAGGATCTGACTCCTAAGATAAGGAGGGAACAGGAGCTGGTCAGGAGCAGGCAGCACACTCTAAGGCAGGCAAATGGTGACATTATGGAGATAGCAGCTAAAGAATAGACAGGCCAATGTCAAAAAATGTAATTTAAAGAAGGCTAATAGTCTGGCTATGCAGAAGTGTAACTAGGGCACATTTTGCATTGGAGGGTCTTATCCCCAGATGTCAATTGTTCAGATAGAAGAGTAGGCCTCAGAGGTTATATAGGGCCAAGTGGAAGTACACTGGCTTTCACATCACCTACCCATGAAGCTGCCTTATACTGAATCAGACCCTCGGTCCATCCAAGTCAGTATTGTCTACTCAGACCGGCAGTGGCTCTCCAGGATATCATGCAGAGGTCTTTCACATCACTTACCTGCCCAGTCCCTTTAACTGGATGTGCCGGGGATTGAACCTGGGACCTTCTGCATGACGTGCAGGTGCTCTACCACTGAGCCACAGCCCCTCATGGAAGGGGTGTCAGGCCTCTGCCTTCAACCTCTGGGAGATTACTGAGGCATGGATGGGAAGGGTCTAGGGTTGCTAATCTCCAGGTAGTAGCTAGAGATCACCTGCTATTACAACTGATCTCCAGCCAATAGAAATCAGTTCACCTAGAGAAAATGGCCACTCTGGCAATTGGACTCTATGGCATTGAAGTCCCTCCCCTCCCCAAACCCCTCCCTCCTCAGGCTCCACCTCAGAACCTCCCGCCGGTGGCGAAGAGGGACGTGGCAACCCTAGAGGGGGCACATCTGATCCAGAAGTTACAGCATTCCAGGAATCCCCCCAAATCCTTATAATAAAAACCCCCAAGTTGTGTCATTTCTAGGTCAGACGTCATTCTGCCCCCCTTCTTTCTCCCAGTATGAACACCAGCAGAGTGGCGATACCATGGCAGGGGATCACCCACTGGAAGCAAGCACATGATAAGCCTTCTTCCTAGGTCACTTGACAGGCTGAGTCTTGCAATGGTGCCTAGGGTCCTTCTTGGTAACACTGCTCATCTCGCAATTTCGTTAGCAGACTTGGGTGGCACAGGAGGAAAGATGCTGGAGTCTAGTTGGTAAGAGTTCTAGTTCTGGGCCACTGGCAACTTACAAATACATCACTCCTCCTATGAAAACACCTTTGGCATCCATGCATTAACTGTCCATATTATTGGGAGTTCTCCTATGAGGGCTCAACTAGACGATACCGGTCACACAGGTCAAGTTGGGGGTTCCTTGACTTGTCTCATGTCACATCATTAGGGAACTAGGTTCTGAGGGGTCAGATTTGGCTCACATGCCCACCCCCATCTAATTGAACCTTGATAGGAGGAAACTCAGGAAATAATAGATTTGTCTCTGAACCACTAGAGGATATCCAAAAAAAGTTATTTTGATGCAACAGATTCTACCACTAAACCAAATCAATGACATCATATAAGATAATTTACACCATTTGAAATAAGAGATTTGATGCTATGCCCAAGGTATATTTCATACACAAATAACAAGGAAACATAACCTACAAACAGTGTTTAAACCCACCAAGAAAATACAACAAATGCTACGATCAGCAAAAGACAAAAGAGACCCCCT
Source organism: Euleptes europaea (assembly GCF_029931775.1). NCBI lineage: Eukaryota > Metazoa > Chordata > Lepidosauria > Squamata > Sphaerodactylidae > Euleptes > Euleptes europaea. Next base: position 94,223,428 of record NC_079312.1, on the reverse strand, counting down.
CACCTCTGCAGGAGTATATCGTATACCTTGCAGCTGTGGAGAAGTTTACATCGGGACCACAAAACGCAGCATACAAACAAGGATAAAAGAACATGAAAGATACTGCAGACTTGGCCAACCTGAGAAATCAGCAGTGGCTGAACATGGACTGACACAAACAGGACACAGGGTCTTATTCCAAGACACTGAAAGACTGGACAATTCTACCAACTATTTTGTCAGATTGCACAGAGAAGCCATTGAAATTCATAAACATCAGCACAATTTTAACAGAAAAGAGGAGAGTTTAAGAGTGAATAAGGCTTGGCTTCCTGTTCTGAAAACCTCCAGACTAACAAAGACAACATTCAACAATAGCCATGCAGATTAGTTTTGGATTACACACATTAACAGATCACTTCAGGATACAATGGTTCCATATTAACATACCATACCCTCATTAGCACATTATCTTGATACTTACAGGACAAGGATTAGCACATTACTCTTGCAGGACAGTACTCAGCTCAAACCCAACCCCTTTCTGACTATAAATTACTCTTCCTACACGCTTGACACTGAGAGACACTGTCCTTCAGTGTTACTATTCTGAAGATGCCTGCCACAGTTGCTGGTGAAACGTCAGGAAAGAAAATTCCAAGACCACGGTTACACAGCCCGGATAACCTACAAGAACCAATGAACTCTGACCGTGAAAGCCTTCGACAAGACATCCACAAGTTATGATACTACTGGAAATAATCCCTGAGGCTGATTCAAGCATTTAAAAAAAAAAATCAGTGGAACACCCATACCCATGAATTCCATCTCAGATGTAAGATATTTGTTCTGTGCTGGAGTGCTGGTCTTTTTATAAGCTTCATGTTGTGTGATACAACCAAATTTCACAACATGAAGCTTATAAAAAGACCAGCACTCCAGTTTTGGATACAGTTTTGAAGTAGATATGTGCCATTTTCTGATTTTTCTGCTAGTGTTCTAATAGTTGGGATACACTCACACACACACACAGCAAGTTCTGTTTTGGGATGCAGTCTCAATATCTTTAAGAAAACCTTTTTATTTTGCTTTCAGAGAAACAGTAATGGTGCAAGAATAAATTAAAAAGATATAACTGAATTACCATAATTAATAACACCATGTAGATTTGTTATCTTCCATAACTTAGCATCAATTTAAATTCTGACCCTTAGCCAAACTGCAGGCATAATTTATATATGTAAATGTACAAGTGTTTTACAGCATGTATTGTTGAATGGAACATTATATAATGAATATCTCATTGAAAATGAGTTCAGGTTTAATTTTAGCTTTAGTATCTATATAGAAATATATTGTGCTGAGTTCAGTAATTGGTTGCTTATATCCTATATTTGCACCAGAGCAGCAGACATTTTTTTCAAACACAATAAACTGCCAAGCTGTTCCCCAGAATCATCTACTATATCCTTGCTGATGCTGCAATTTTGCCAACTATTCTGGTTGCCATCTTAGGATCTGCAAAAAAAGGTGATCCTGGAAGGCAAACACAGAAGCAAACAAGAAACTAGGATTTACTAAGGTAGGATTCAGGGGGGAAATGAACTGTTTCTGGTAAATATAAACCACTAAAATGTATGGGGAGGGGCTGTGGCTCAGTGGTAGAGCATCTGCTTGGAATACAGAAGGTCCCAAGTTCAATCCCCAGCATCTCCAGTTAAAGGGACTAAGCAAGTAGGTGATGTGAAAGACCTCTGTCTGAGACCCTGGAGAGCCACTGCCAGTCTGAGTAGCCAATACTGACTTTGATGGACCAAGGGTCTGATTCAGTATAAGGCAGCCTCATGTGTTCATGCAAAGGGTCATAGCTTTGAGGGTTAAAAATGACAGAAAATAAACTGAAATAATGTAATCCATTATCCATACATAAAATTTGGCTGCTGCTTTCTGTGTCAACTTCTAGATAGTCTTCAAGGGCAGCCCCATGCAGACAACAATGCCAAAGCCCAAACATGAAGTCACCAGGGCATGATTGACAAAAGACACAGTTTTTGGTCATCAAGCACCATTGTTTAAATTCTAGATTTGATATAGTGGCAATTCAGAAATACCTCAGTAAAGAAGCATGCTCCATCTCTGCAAAAATGAAGGAAAGTAGACTATCGCATGCTCTTTTTGAGTCCTGTTATAAAAGTGAAATAGGTAGGCTATGTGTGACAATGATAATATTAGGAACAATACACCTGGGCAGAAATGGAAAACATAACCTTTGTGAATGACAAGTGAGGTTATATGGATAGATGTTAACGTGAAAAGTTTGAATAATTCATGCATAGTTCAAGGTAAGAAGAGTTTAACATGATAATATCTTACTTGTCCTAAGAAATGTTATCTCACAGAACAAGATTGAAACACAAATGTTAATTCAACAATGAGGAGGGAGCACAGGGGAGACATTCAAACCAAAAGTATCCCGAGAACTACAGAAAACACCAGGATTTCAAAATTAAGAATAGTACTCTACCTGAACTTATTAAAAAAAGCACTGATTTTCCCTATGAACTGTCTTGTGTGGTAAGATTACTGTCAGGCTGCTTCAACACATCTTTGTTTTGTTTTTTTAACACAAGTTATGAAGTAATCCATCCTCAGGGAAACCATGACTGCCATTTCCAGACATTCTAGCAAAATGTGGGATCGTGCATCCATTTACTGTATGCATGATAAGACTCACCTTTTTAAAAAAGATATGCATCCAATTGTTTTAAATAGTGGGTATGCTTATGAATTTGATTCACTGGCCCAGTTACGAATTTGCTTAACTGCAGCAGCTATATAAATACATTTTGCAAGTCAGGAATGCTTAAGTATGGGATTTCTCTCCCTTTCTTTTTAACTTTGTTTAACCTCAGCTACTTTATCACTGTGCTGCATAACAGTACTTTCCTCTATCTCTTGAAAGCAAAAGCTGGATTCATTTGCAGGTCTAATATTCTGTATAAAGCACTATTCCACTCAGGCATGTGGAAGGCCTAATTTCATTCATCAAATATTCAGAAGAGTCAGGCTTTTCTCTTAGAACAAAACTTGCAGGATTCTAATTTCAGCTAAGAACTTGGGATAAAGACTTTTTATGTGACAAAGGAACGTCATATTCTCACCATACTCATGCGGTTACTTCTGTTCAGTACTAGCATTCTTATAGATAGTGAATGTTCCTTTCTGGTCTGCTTATGTTCTAAATGAAGTTTAAATCCCACAGAGGCATTCCTTTGTTTCATGAGAAAATATAGGCCATGCTATATAAAGATATTTAATACACTTATGAAGGATGGATAGAACCAATGGGCTTTAACATACCCACGTTGAACCTCATTTGCCACATTGTTGCCCACTCATCCAATTAGGCAGCTCCTGTCTTGGTTTTCACAATCTTGAATAATTTGGTATCATGTGTTAAACATCTACTCTGTATGGTCAGTTTCTGTTTTATCTGGCATACTAGCCGCAAATAAAATTTATTTTTGTATCATGTGCAAACTTGGCTATTACAAGTGTTCACTCCGAATTACAAAACATTTATGAACAAATTACATAGCACTGGTCCCAATAGCAATAGTTGTGAGACCCCACTGCTCACTTCTCTTCATTGCAACAACTGTCCATTTGTTTCTACTCTCTGCTTCCTGCCATTTAACCATCTTTTAATCCATAAGAGGACCTGTCCTCTTATACAATGAAATTCCATGGAATGTCTGACCTATCTCAAAGAAGAGAGGTGGCAATCATAAAACCATTTTAAATTTGGGAGTTAGCCATAAACTATATTTTCATAAACTAAAGAAATGTACTGTCTTCCAATTTACTTGTCTCTGTGCACTTAGAATAAGCCTCTCCTCTAACACTGGGTTTTTTTTCCTGAGTGGTTTGCTGTGTGAATTCCCCTCATGAGCCTGCTACATTCCTGGTATAATTACCAGGAATACTGAGAGGGGAGAGGCCAGACTCCAGATTTGGTCAGACTGCAGAGTTCCCATCTCACTCAATCTTCGTTACACACACACACACACACGAACTCACATACACACAGATTCTCCATGAGTAGAATCCTGGGATAGTCCAGCAGTGTCACATATAGTTATTAATTTTCCTCCAGATATTGTCAGAACAACTGAAATCCTGCAGGATTTAGGATACTTTGGGTTCATGACTGTTCATCCACACAACAGAACCAGCATACCTTTACAGGGATTACTCTACCAGCAAATCACCATTTTCTCCCTATAAAACAGAATATCAAATCCAAATTATGATTTGCTAAATGCGTGGAGATAGAAATAATTTAAAACAACTTCAACAGCTGCCATGAAACCCTGAGCCATGCTAGACAAGGAGACCTTGCCAAGAATAGAGAGAATTTTCCAGGACAACCAGATTCAGTGTCCTCAATAACATCCCTGAGACCACTTCTGTTAGTTCAGGAAAGGAAACTGTTAAGCAGTATGGTGGGCAGTACATCAATTCAATCCCTACCCTGTCTTGGTTACCCAATACTGAACAGAGACTTTCATGTTTCTTGGATTTACAGATAGCATACCTGATCAAGGGATAGATTTATGATAGACTAGCACAAAGCTTCTTAAACTTGTTTTAAAATAAATTTCTTTATGATTTATTATCAGTAAATGTTTGATTTGTATACCTATTTTATATACCTATATTCCTGAGGTCGCGTAAAAATTTCTCAGTCAAAAAAGGGTCGTGGGTGGGAAAAGTTTAAGAAGCCCTGGACTAGAACAGCTGTTCCCAAACTTTTTGAGTCATGGAGCACTTTTCAGGAGAGAAATTCATCACAGAACATTAATTTTTACCTAGCACCTATATACGAAACTGAATGACAGTAGTATTTTTCTTTACAATCTCTTCACGGAGCACTAGGAGATGTTTCCCAGAGGACCAAGTGCTCTGTGGAGCACAGTTTGGGAACCACTGGACTAGAGCAACTCTCCTTAGCTGCCCTCCCAGTCTTCACTGATAATGCAAAAGTGCGATGTTGTATTTACAAGTGCAAGAAGCCAACAATAATAGAGATACATGCAACAAAATGTATACAAAGATACAATGTAGCTAAAAAGCTACCAATACAGATGGTCAGTTTCAACCTGAAAAGTCCTTTTAAAGGTAAGTACAATGACTTTTTTTAATGAAAAAGTCATTGTACTTACCTTTGAAAGGACTTTTCAGGTTGAAACTGACCATCTATATGGGTAGCTTTTTAGCTACATTGTATCTTTGTATACATTTTGTTTCATGTATCTCTATTATTGTTGGCTTCTTGCACTTGTAAATACAACATCACACTTTTGCATTATCAGTGTGAGCTGAATACTATTTTTGCACTTAGCTAGTCTATTTAGTATTTGGTGCTTATTTTTGCTAAGCCCTCTCAGTCTTTGCTTCTGGTGAAAACCCAGTGAATACAACTGAGACAGTCTTATCTCTTCCATTTCATCAATCCTGATGTCTTGATACGAGCTGGTAACACAAGTTATACAAACTGGATCTTACATTATGGGAAAATATTATTAATATTTGTAAATGTTAACTGATTTATTTGGTAATTAGCAGAACTGTCAATAACTAAATGTGTCTTGTTTGCTGTTCTAAATAAAGTTAATGCTTTAAAATACCTGACCATTATATATTTGAGCAAACCAAATCTTTTTTTTCCAGTTGTCAAATTCCCAGTCCTAATTTCAAAATAGCTTTTACCACAGTTTCATCCTTCAGAAACGTAAAACACAAATGTATATTCACCAAAATATTCACAAAATACTGTTTATTATGATACCTACTAGTGGCTGAAATTTCTGTAAGGGACTTAAGTTTCTTTCTACCTTACAGAAAGAAATCATTTTCCAACGAGAAGTATCTTGCTGAACGCTAAATTATAAAATTCCATTTTATGCAATACTGCAGAAAAATGGACACTGAAAAATTATCTGACTGGGAGCTTAGCAATAGAAAGCCATAAATCTTCCTGGCACTTATACAGTTTTATTGTGAGGTGGTGCTTATGGGAGCTGCTGTTAAATAACGGATGCATAAGTTTGGCTTGGCAGCTTTGAGCTTCTTAAGTCTGGAGGTGTGCTAGGAATCTGCAGCATTCCAGCACTGCATTTACCAACTCTCATGTAGTCAAAAGACAGATTTAAACCACAGTTCTTCCAGTGTCAATCTGTGTCTCAGTCAAGAATTGACGAGATGGGTCCCTGGTGCTCAAAAAGCAGGCAGAAAGGATGCGGAGAAATATCATGCCATTTATTAACTCAAATATCATAAACCAATAAGAAAAAAATAAGAAATTAATTCAAAAGCTTTCACTGTACAAAAATCTAATGTGTGTGTGTGTGTATAGTGTAGAAACTTTATGGAGCAGGAAATGAGAATACATTTCCAGGTGCTTTTAAACCCCATTAGGCCACACAATTACATTTTTTATGTACAAAGAAATAAAACAGGTCTCTGCCTGCCTTGATCACACAGCAGTTTTTGTTGTTTTAAATCCAAGCATCCTCAAGAAACTGAGCAGGATTTTAATGACCATACATAGGTACTTGTAAACTGTTCCAGCATAATAACATAAAAATAAAATTTCAAAAATATATGCCATAACGTTGGGGAAACCTTTCTAGTATAATCCCAGCGGAGCATAGGTCTTGGATTGAAAATGTACAGTGTCTAGCTCAAGTCTTTCAACAATGTAGTCCTAATCACACTTTCCTGTGATTGAAGAAAAATGGAACTTACTTCTGAGAAGAATCAATTAAGAGGACTCAACTGATTCCTGAGAGACTAATCCTGAGAAGATCTACTCAGAAAAGAATCCTACTCAATGGGGCTTACTCCCAGGAAACTGTAATTCAGACACCATACTTTTTTGCATGTGGGATGACTTTCTAAATGTGAGCTGCTACTTGCACAATGGTGAACAAAAGGGAAAACTGCACACCCAGCACCTGTGACTGTGTATGTCATGTCCCTGCATCTATGTGCAATGCCAAATAACTAGCACTGATCATCTGAGGTTGGTTGCCATCAAAGCCCCCTTTCCCCCAGCCAGGTGATTAAACATATCTCCCTGCTAACAAAGCCAGTTATCAGTTTGGAGTATTGGTAGGCATTCTGCTGTGCCAAAGGATCTCTGAACCAGGGCCATGACATACGCCAGTAGGGTTGCCAACCTCCAAGTACTAGCTGGAGATCTCCTGCTATTACAACTGATCTCCAGCTGATAGAGATTAGTTCACCTGGAGAAAATGGCTGCTTTGGCAATTGGACTCTATGGCATTGAAGTCCCTCCCCTACCCAAACCCCACCCTCCTCAGTCTCCACCCTAAAGAGAGACCTGGCAACCCTAGAATAGGTTCATATGGGAGTAGGTGGTCTTCATTCAGGCCAACAGATGTAGCAACTTGTTTGAGACATCATAACATCAAATAAGATCTCCCACTACAGAATATATTATTTACAGGTTAAAAAAAGTAATTATCATAGTGGTGTGCAGATAGGATGCCCTTATCTTCCCAACTCCTTGTTTCAGAATGCAATGTAAAAAGAGGATTAAACAAAGCAATTTTCAAACCATTGCCTCTTTTCCATTAACATAATGAATGATAATAAAGACAAATCTTAATGCAGTATTGCATTAAAAATAGGGGAATCCCTCTGCTAGGTACATAGAGAGATACCCATTTAGTTTTCTAATCTATCCTTTCCGGCCAATTTAAACAAGCAGAAGCAGTTATATTTTAAAATTAATATCCCTTTAGCCAAAGGGCTCAGAGTCTAAGTAACTAGGATAAATGATTTGGGAAGAACAAAAAATAATATGTATAGAATTTAAACATTATACTTCAAACAGAGATAGATTACTAAGCAATATACTTCTTCCCTGTCCACTGTTACATCCTTATTTCTATTCATCTCACCCCAGTAGCATACTTCATCTCTTTGGCCATCCATTTTTCTCCTGTGTAATGAGATCTAATTAATATGAACCATAATAAAGAGACAGCAAGAAACTCTCAGAATCTCCCATAACAACTGAAGTGTTAGCATTTTGCTCTGTCCCCCCCCAATTTGCTCCTGTTAGAAGGATAGTTGCTAAAAATGCCAGTTTTATCAGTGAGTTTGAAATGAAGGAGCAGCAAAGGTGGTGGTACATAGGGAAACTGCTTGAGCCTGGCCTTTGGTTCTCTTCTTTCTATCGAGTTAGTAGGGATGTTTGTTTAAGATCATCCTGCGGATTTGTGAATCCCCTTCTCATTCTCCATCCCCCTGGAGAAGGCCAATAGTTTTTCCCCTACCCATATTCTGCACAGTGATGAATCAAATGGAGATTTTATTTGCATCCCAAGTAAAACTAAGCCTAATCACATGAAAATGGAATGAACTTGCCTTCTTCCTTTTGTTTATTCCCCACATTAGCAGTTACAATGACTACTAAATCTGGATGAATTCACATGGAAGACATTGTGATCTGATGTTTGTGTTATAAAGGCGGTTGTAGTTTTCAACGGGGTTCAACAAGTACCTTCCTTCTTTGCCACCACTTTCATATTGCCCCCAACCTTCAATCTTTCCCAAATAGCTTTCAAGTGTGTGAATAGCTAGACAATAAAGCAGTGTGTGAGGTGGGGTGGTTCTTGTTCCCCCTTTTTAAAACCCTCACAAAAAAATTCCTCTGTTACCAGTAATAGCTTTTTTCCCCTTTAATATTTTATTATAAAAAATATTTAATTTTTTTTAATATTCTTTAAACTTCACAGTCTGTCTCCCTTGATTGTGTGAGCAGAAAGTTTCCCTTTCCTTCCCCCAGGTGAAATAGAGAGGCTAAGTGGCTGAAGCTGATTTTAAAAGTATGACTAAAAATGAAGTTTATTATTTACGGAAAGGTTGTTTGGTTGATGGTTCTTCTTCAAGAGAGGCACAAAGCTTAGATGGTTACAAGCACAGTTTCTTCAAGTTACTCAGTACTAAACTCAGATGTTTTTTTAATATATTCATATACTCAATATAGTTCGTGTGGACTCAGACTAATCTAGCACACAAAATACCAGAGTGTGGAGGTTCATCCACCACCTTTCCCACTCCTTAGATTTGCCCACCTCCTGTGGAAACAAATCTTTCTCCCCCAAAACACTGAGTCAGGAGTCTCCCTATTTCAGGCGCCACCTCCCACCTAGTGACTGAAGAAGGGGTTCTCTCTCTACCACAGTCTCCCCCTTGTCACCACTCAGGTTTGGTTTAAACACACTAGGTAGTGTTTGAACACACAGGTTCTCAGAGTCTCTCCTCACACCCGCACAGTTCAGGAGCTCAGCGCTAAAAGTTCAAGAATCCTTCTCTCCCTCCAAAGAGAAGCCTATCAGCTCTCCAGACTCCACCCACTGATTGCTGGCATTGGCTGACAGTTCCTACGTTTCAGATAGGGCTGTCAATTCGGTTCGGCCCGAACTGAAAATCAGCCGAATTTCCCTTGATTCGGCGGTTTTTAGTTCGGACGGATCCGAACTCAAAACTGGCGGGCAACCGGGGGGGCCGAATTCAGCGAGTTCGGGAGTTTGGCGAATAAATTCGGCCAATTCGGCCGTCAGTAAGCAGCATAACCGTCAGTAAGCAGCATTCTCCTCCCCCGGCCAATCGGTGGCCAAGCTGGGTCTTCTTCTGGCCAATCAGTCAGGATTGAGTGCTGGAGGAATCAGCTGATGTGCGGCCGGCAGGGGAAAGAGAGAGAGAGAGGGAAATCCTCATGTGTGTGTGAGGGGGTGCTTGTGCACATTCGCTCCTTTCCGTGGCTGCAGGGGGCGCATTTTTTGGGGTACCGACCCCAAACTTTCAGGGGATATTCAGACAGGTTTTTTTAAGAGACCACCCAAGTTTTGTAAACATTGGGTCAGGGGGTCCCGAGATATGGGCTCCCCCCCTTTTTTCTTTCCATGGCTGCAGAGGGCGCATTTTTGGGTGTGCCGACCCCAAACTTTCAGCGGAGCATCAGACTAGGCTTCTTAAGATACCCCCCAAGTTTTGTAAACATTGGGTCAGGGGCCCCCGAGATATGGGCTCCACCCCTTTTTCCTCTCCCCCCTTTTCCATTTTCGTGGCTGCAGGGGGCGCTTTTTTGGGGGTTCAGCCCCCAAACTTTTGTCATAGCTTCAGAGAATCCCTCTTAAGAGACCACCCAAGTTTTGTAAAGATGGGTTCAGTGGGGGCTGAAATATTGGCTCCCCCCCCTTTTCTCTTTCCATGGCTGCAGGGGGCGCATTTTTGGGTGTGCCGATCCCAGACTTTCGGCGGAGCTTCAGTCAAGGCTTTTTAAGAGACCACCCAAGTTTTGTAAACATTGGGTCAGGGCCCCCCGAGATATGGGCTTTCCCCTTTCCCCTATTGGGATGAATGGATCACCCTCGAGAGATGCATACATATGGATCTTATATTGGATACAAATGGAATCATATTGGATTACCCAGCCTCCCAGCCCCTCCTGCTGGAACAGAAGACAGCCACAGTAAGACCCCTTTGGGGGCTTTAATCTATATTTTTTCTTTTCTGTGTGTGTGTGTGGGGGAAAGCAGAGTGTGTGTGTGTGTGTGGGGAGGGAGCAGTTTCTGTGGGTGGGGGGGGAGCCAAAGGGGGCTTTTGCCGGTTCTGCCTGGGGTGTGTGTTCCCCCTCCAGTCTCTCTCTCCCTGGTTTGATGGGGGGCTTCATTTTTATTCTTCAGGTTTTTCCTCATTCATAAGATCAGTTAGGTTATTGATGCTTGCTCAAAACTGGTTTTCAAATGGTGACTTAAAGAATGCATCTGCCTGGTCCCAAGTCCAATGCAAAAGGAGACATTCCACCCCTTCCTGCTCATTATGCATAGCTAGCTGCCTCTGTCCCTTTCCATGGTATGCAAACTCCCAGGTGTCAGGTGTTGCTATGCACTGTTGCAAAGGTTTTGCATTGCGTGCTTATGTTGCTTTGCAGTTGTATTGTTTTGCAAAATTCTTCACACCTGCCCCGCCCTTTGCATATTTGCAAAGGGGTTGCTCTGCAGTTGTGTTGCTTTGCAAAGTTCTTAGCACCTGCCCCGCCCTTGCTCTCATCAGCTGTTTGTCGGGCCGGGAGCTTTGTGCGTGGGCGGCAAGCTCTGCGGAGAGATCCACATTAAGGGTGGGGGGGACCCCTTTCAGGGCCCATATCTCAGCCCCACCTGACCCAATCTTTACAAAACTTGGGGAGTCTTTCAATATACGTCCTTTGAAGCTCTGCTGAAAGTTTGGGACCTCTAAGCCCAAAAATGCCCCCCCCCAGAGCCGCGGAAAGGCGCGGTTGTGTTTTTAATGGCTTTATTCGGCCGAATTTTTTTCCCGAACTTTGAATTCCCGCCGAATTGAACGGATCCGAAGTGGGGGAGTTCGGACTTCGGCACGTACCGAACCCACAAGGGCCAAATTCGGCCGAATCCGAACTGTACCGAATTTTTTTTTTTTGACAGCCCTAGTTTCAGAGCTTAACCCTGTATCCATCACACAGTGCCATCTGGAAATGTTAGGGAGATTCCTCAGCTGAGGTGTCCCAGTTGTCCACCGTGTCACTAATTCTGATTGCTGTGAAGGGGGGTTGGTATATACAATAGCACTCTAATCCAGAGGTCTGTGCCAGAGGCCACCTATTTCTGTTGGTTATACATTTGTACAGTTGCCTAGGAAATCTAATGGACTTAGGATGCTCTCTAAGTGCAGCAGAACCATGAGTATAGCAATATTTCACTGTGGGTGAGAAGGGTGTCTTAAAATGTATTCCTTCTCATATGTAAGACTTCTCAGTCTTAAAAATGTTCCAAGGAGGGGCATAAATGCTACCCCCATGAAATGAATTGCTGTATTCAGCTTACAACATTTACTTAAGTTTAAAACTGTAGATCCACATTTCCACAGGAGCAGTACAACTCTCCATCAGAAGCATAACAAGCAGAATCATTTTTGAATTCAAGCAAAATAAAATATATACTTAAAAAGGGAACAGGTACATTTTCTGTTAATAAAATGCCGTTTACAGTGTAAAATGATATGCCGCTGCTGCCAGTCTTTCTGCTGAATTTGCATTCTTTGCTTTAAAGTGCTTTGCCATCATACAAGAATCAAAGTCGCTTAATAATTTTGTTCCTTTTCTGATCAGAGCCTTCTAAAGGGAAATTATAGTTCTTTGATGCCTTGGCTATTTTACAGCACCTCTTAGCCTTTGATTTGTGCCACGTGTCTGACAAAAATCCTCCTCTCTTACTAGCTGTGGGTGTAGGTGAAGACACCAAATTACAAACCACTCTCTTTGACAAAAGTATCATGCATTTCTGAAGATAAATACAGTGCATCCAGACAGCCAGTGACCACTTGAACCTCTGACAAAAGTACAGTACATTTCTGAAGATAAATACAGAGCACCCAGACAGTGACCGCTTGAACAATACGATTAGAGTGATAGTTATGTAATGTTCCTACTGACACGCATGTTGAAAAGCAGATGGTTCAAAAAAAGTACAGGTTAAGTACAAGTGGTACATACATATATTCCACCTTTTGTCTGTCTTGCTTTGCATTCCATGAAGACCAATACTTGCTTGGTTTTTTCATTACAAATGAAAGCATCAATATGTCATGTATATATAGTTGTTTCCCCAAGAATGTGATGAGGATAGTTTACTATAATTATTAGAAGCAAATTCATTTTCATTGCAGCAATTTCTCCCATCCTTCAAATTCATCTTTGCCTATACATCAAGAGCTTTTTCATCTTCCTAATGTAAAAATCTCACATTTTCTCATCTACCCACTTTCTTGATTAACTCAATAATTGTCCTTTGTTGCTTATTTAATGTTGCAGTGTGGTTGTCAGTTCTTACCTTCATTGATCACATTTTTAAAAATATTTTTTTTTTTGGATGGCAAAATCATTTGGGATGGGCGGATCACAAAGGAGGTTCAACAGGAATACCACTGAACATCAAGGAGTTGTAGTGCTAATGTAGGGACTTCCCAAAGAGATTAATCATTCAATTGCTACTTTTGGGTTATGGGAGTCATAACTCATGCAAACATGCAATTATAGAACACTGATGGGCAGCCCATTCCTAAAGGGGGGGCTGAATGACCATAGGAGCTGGCATGACCCCTATGCCGGCATTCATGCCTCTTGCGCCATGCAAACTGGCACAGATGTGAGCGTAGGGCAACTTACGCTGGCCCCCATGGACCACGGCAGCCATGCTGGTCTCAGACACTGGTGTGGCCTCCAACCGACATTTCCCCAGTGTATCTCCCTGCACCAGTGTCCTCGGGGGGGGAGGGTTCTGGGGCGTTCCTGGGAGTGGAGCTGCCTTTAGCCACCTTCCTAACCCCTTTTGGGCTTAAGTGCAAGATTTTGCGGGAATCAAGATACGCCAGCAAAATTCATGGTGCAGCCTTGGGAACTCTATTGGGACTTCCACAGGGCTTTGGAAAAAAACCTTTTAAAACCATTTTTGGCTTGCCAGTGCAACAAGCCACTCTGAAGACAACACTTCTGGCTGCTGCAGAACACACACACACTCAGGATTGCACAGCAAGTCTCTGAATCAGGTCTCTGATCACTGAATCAGGTCTCAGTGGTGTTGCTTTTTATTTATTGTTTAGTGTTTCAAAATTTATACCTTGTTCTCTGCCCCCATAAGGGCCACCAAGAGGGCTAACAAATTAAAACATACATAATAAAATCAAATCTTAAAAACCATCAAAAATAACATCATTAAAACAATTAAAACTAGAACTAAAATACCTTTAAAAAACCCACTAAAACTCTGGTCAGGAAGTAGGGATCACTGAGAGGACGCCAATCAAAACAAAGAAGTCTTCACCTGCTGGTGGAAGATAGCAACCGAAGGAGACAGATGAGTCTCCTTGGGGAGACAGTTCCAAGGTTTTGGTGTCACTGCCAAGAAGGCTCTCTTTCAGTTTGCCATCCACCTAATCTCAGAAAGCAGGGGCTCCAAAGATGGTCATATACCTTGTAACTCTCAATGCACTGATGGAGATCTGCTATGGGTGGGGGAATATGTGGAAACAGGTCTTCTCTTTCATCAGTGGAAATGCCTTCTGCCATCAGAAAGTAAGCACTGGGTAACCCAATGACTTAATGATCATCAGGAGAACAGATGGAGGAATCAGAGTTGGATCCTGCTTCATAAGTAAATAGATACACTATAGCTTAACCGATCATTCACATTGGCTTTATCTTTTTTCATAGTATGAATATGAAGTGTCATGCTATACTTAGTGTCTGAAAAATATGGGGAAATGAGTTCAAGCTGTCAAGTAGGTCACTGGGAAACATGGGCCATTCACTCCCTCAGCCTAACCTCTTAGAGGAGGTTTTTTTTTGGTAAAGATTAAATGAAGAGAGTGGAAATTCTGTTTCACCCTATGCTCCTAGGAGCAAGGATGGGATAGAAAAAATAATAAATAAATGCAATGATTACATTTTTGTAGATAAAAGTTGACACAATTGCATTTTTCTTGTATACAGATAACCATATATTAAGTTGCCTGCCAACTTGGAGAGTATATTTTTGTAAAGATTTTCATATTCTAAATGCTTCAGACAATCTGAGGCCATGAAGTTTCTATAACATGTGTTTATACAATCTTCTTTTAGAATGAACAGGGAAAAATAGACATGAATTAGTGCACTAACTTTTTTTCCCTTCCCAGGTTATTCTACCACTACCCTTCAAATTATAAGACCTCCTCAGGTGCTTCACAGTTACGGACATGAGGTCTACTTGAGCAAGCTGAAAGTGCACCAACCAAGTATTTCCTATTCATCATGTTCTGGCATGAAGTCTCTTGATAGTTTCTGTTCATTTGTCTGTGGGCTCACAAAATGTGGAAAGTCTGAAAGGCAGAGTGAGAAAGGTTAATTGGTTTTGCTGACCATCTGTTTGTGCTGGGAATGACTGCTGAGAATAATGTGTAATAAATGGCATCTACAAGAATTAAATAAATCAATTCCAGAGATTAGAAGTAACCTATGGATCGTGTTAATGGAGAAAGAATCGGTGTAACAAAAATCAGTCTTACTTAGAAGTGAGAGTGAATCAGACTTACCAGGGAGATCCAAGGTGAAATGCAAAATTTTCCATTCCTTTTCTTACTCTTTATGCCTACCATGTTATATTTACTCCAAAGGGAGATTGCCCTGCTCTATATTCAAAGCAGTATCCTATAGAAATACATGGGTAGATCCACAGGAGAAACAGGTTTTTTGACCAATAAGTAGCTTCTCTTTTTTTCTCATTGTAAGCCACTTTTTTAACATGAAGTTTACAGTTGGCAAAGAAAAACCAAAGACAAGTTGTCTACTAACTGTGCATTTAAGGATTTGTGTGATACAAAGGTCCACATTTATTTATTGAAAATGTTTTACCTACCTAGCCTTTAAAGAAAGATCCAGAGATCTAGTGATAAACAACAAGTGTGTCACGAGGGTTGCTGTCAAGGGTTGTCATGGAGGGGCATCTGCTAAGGCCCACTGATGATCAGAGGTATCTAAGCTGATTAGTGACATGGCCCTTCTGCTTCCACCAAGAATGGGAGATCATTCAAGAGGCCCCTGCAAGAGACTTTTGTTACCCCCAATCTCCCATTCTGGTACTGAAACCTGTTTCTCCTCTAAACCAGTGTGGTGTAGTGGTTAAGACCGGTGGTTTGGAGTGGTGGACTTTGATCTGGAGAACCAGGTTTGATTCCCCACTCCTCCACATGAGCAGAGCAGGTTAATTTGGTGAACTGGGTTGGTTTCCTCACTCCTACACATGAAGCCAGCTGGGTGACCTTGGGCTAGTCACAACTCTCTCAGCCTCACC
The DNA here is from genome assembly GCF_029931775.1 of Euleptes europaea. NCBI lineage: Eukaryota > Metazoa > Chordata > Lepidosauria > Squamata > Sphaerodactylidae > Euleptes > Euleptes europaea. The sequence continues at coordinate 94,207,505 of NC_079312.1, read as the reverse complement.
TATCTCAAAGGGTGTCCTGTTGTGGGGAAGGGGAGGGAAGGTGATTGTATGCCTGTTTGATTCTTTCTTAAGTGGTAGAGAAAGTTGGCATATAAAAACCAATTCCTTCTTCTTCTTCAATAGGCATTGAAGCTGGTCAAGGTGATATATATCTAAAAGGCTTACTCTTTCCATATGTGCACCAATTACAATCCTTTGTATGCCACTGGTGGTTCCTTTGCTCAAGGTTGTCTTTATACTTCCAGGGTAGATCATATTGGGAAAAGCTGAGACAAAGCCATACCAGACCAAAATTAATAATCTCAAGAACATTAGTGTGATTTTTGACACACAAAAAATCCTTATTAGTCACCATTAGCATGCCCTTACCTCAAAACTATATATATATATATATATATATATATATATATATATATATATATATATATATATATATATATATATATATATACATACACACACACACACATACACACACACACACTTTTTTGTTTTGTTTTGTTTTGTTTTGCAGTCAAGTTACAGCTGAGTTATGTCAACCCCATAGGGTTTTCAAGACGAGACATTTTGCTACACCATGTTGGACTAGCCACTTCTAAATTCCAATTTTTCACTGCTGTTGAATTTACTCCTGGACTGTAAAATCATCTCCCATTTTTGAACTGTTTAGGCACATGCCTGGTTTCTCCATTTTTGGTTTCTAAGGCTCTTTTTGTAGGTGTGGACTGATTGGGAAATGATTCCATATTCACACAGAGAGCGAGCAAGCTAGAGAGCATGTTTGCTCAACTATATACAGAAACACTTTGGGGTGATAGCCCATTTCCTGTTTGGAGTCTCTTGGAAGGGGAGGACCATGATTTTGTACTCACTTTAGCTAGCGTTGCCAGGTCCCTCTTCACTACACACTCAGCGTAACCTATTTCAAAGATAGTTGTGAGGCTAAAATGGAGGAGAGAAGAATGATGTAAGTAGGGTTGCCAGGTCCCTCTTCGCTACTGGTGGGAGGTTTTGGAGGCAGAGCCTGAGGAAGGTGGGGTTTGGGGAGGGTAGGGACTTCAATGCCATAGAGTCCAATTGCCAGAGTGGCCATTTTCTCCAGGTGAACTGATCTCTATCAGCTGGAGATCAGTTGTAATAGCAGGAGATCTCCAGCTAGTACCTGGAGGTTGGCAACCCTAGCTTTAGCCTTGCTGGTGTTGGCAGGGTTTTAAGAATAATGAAAGATGTGCACTCTTCTCCCATCTCCTAGAGAATGTTATGTGAGCTTGTATACTGGAGTTTGACATGATTAGTGGAGGAGCAGTGGAGGATACTTGAGCTGGCTTTGTATGCCATAGTGGCTATAGCAGGGGTGGGGAACCTTTTTTCTGCCAAGGGCCATTTGGATATTTATAACATCATTCTCGGGCCATACAAAATTATCAACTTAAAAATTAGCCAACCAAGCCCCAAGCAGGCAGCTTCCCCAGATGGACCCCCCCAGTGCGGGCAAGCAGGCAGGCATTCAACTGGCGGTACACTCACCCACCTGGTGGCACAGGATGGTATATTGCACCAGCTGGGCATAGCCGTCCAGTTGCTCCTGCTCCTGCCGGAGTTGCTCCTGCTCCGCATGGTCAGGGCAAGATTATACAGCCAGTTCCTGCTACTTCTGCCTGCAGGGATGAAATGAGGACACACTGGCTAAGAACTCCCCCACCCCGCGGATTCTGGCCCTTCCTCCTTTAACCCCTCCATTGTCACCACTTCCACCCCCAGCCCTCTTGTAGTACAGAGGGAATACATTTTTCTATTGCCCTGGTGGGAAAGGGTTAACACAATTTCTTGGGTGGTCCTAGCAGCTCCATAGCTAATGACTCTTCTGCAAGGGGGAGGGGAAGTTTCCTTTTCTCAGCAAAACAAACTCACATCCGCCTTGGATAGAGGCTATTCCTGTCTGCAGGAGGGGGCGGATCACCAGTCTTAGATCCTTCTGAGCTAGAGATCTGCCAGGACCCACGAAGGGCCAGACCAAATGATTTTGTGGCCCTTCAACAGCCTCCGGGTTTGAAGTTCCCCACCCCTGGGCTATAGAGTCTGAACTGAATCCTGATAGTCCCTTCTCATTATGCAGTCTTGGGCAAGCTACTATACAATCTTACCCCTGCATCTGTAATAAGAAAGTAATAATACTGACCTAGAATTACTGAGATAATATATATGGATTGTTTTGAACATGTGAAAGTGCCATAGAAATTATCATTATCTTCTTCACACAAGTAGTATGTATCTGATACATACTATTGGGCCTGTAATATTCAAAATACATTCAGGGGCAATGTCAGAACATTAAAAATATAAGTCATGTTAAAATAACTAAATTTGGCTTTTCCATTTGCTCCAGAGTAATCCTCTACATACAGAGAGTGGATGTGCTATTGGTACAGAAGAAAAAGGATATGAACAGCATGTCATCAGAGGACACTGTCCCTACAAAAGATTTACAGTATAGAAGAAAATTATTAAGGTGTTTCAAAATGTTATTAGAAACATACAGCATTAGCATAAAGTAATGTGTTTTTTAAAAAATTATGGAACATAAATGCCATTTATTATTGTAGTTTGCAAAAAGGGATTGTATGCCAAAGAACTTGTCCACCACAAAGATATCAGAGGAGTAAATTGACTTTCCAAAGCTGGCTCAGGACAAGGCCCATCATTCATAGACCTTTGCTCTTGCTGGGGGTGTCTGTGTCCATTACTTTTAGTAATAAAAGATTTGCTCTGTCACCAATTCTCCCCCTCAAAAGTAAAATCTCAAATGTTATGTAGTATATTTTCAATTATCAAAATACATACAGGCCCTCAGATCTTTTTCACTAATGGTCAACAATCTTGGTCATTAATAATCTCACTTTATGGTTAACAACTCCCCCACCCCACCCCCCAAAAAATAGCCTAAAAATCAACTGATATTAGGGTTGCCAGGTCCCTCTTTGTAACCGGTAGGAGGATTTTTGGGCAAAGCCTGAGAAGGCAGGGTTTGGGGAGGGGAGGGGAAGGGAAGGACTTCAATGCCATAGAGTCCAATTGCCAAAGCAGCCATTTTCTCCAGGTGAACTGATCTCTATTGGCTGGAGATAGCTGGAGATCTCCAGCTAGTACCTGATGGTTGGCAACCCTAATTGGTATGCAGATCTCAGCAGATGAAGTTCTTCAAGGCATAGCCATAAGCATTGGCCTGTAGTATACCACTACAGTAAGCAACTTTGAAGCCTTCCTCCAACCTAATGAGCTTTCCTTCAATTTAAGTGACTCTTCAATCAATGATTGGATACATGTCAATTTTTATATAATGTTTATATCATGCCTTTACAATCCAACAGATACTCAAGAGATTTACAGCAGTATAAAATAATATCATATATAAAACCCAAGCAACAATGGTAAACAGGAAAATAATCGCACAGAAACCAAATCAAAAAATACAGTTACCCAACTGACAAATTCAACCAAAGCAGCTGAAAAAGAACAACATTTTTCCGTTTCCTGCATGAAACAACTAGAAAACCATGTTGGCTAGGGGTGTCCATTCAGAAATGAAATAATAATCTGATTCAACAAGCCTTATTTGTTAACCTTTGAAGGATACAATTTCCCGATTTCAGATCCAAATCAAATAGGTCAGACTGGACCATTCTATTGATTGTGTTGTGAAGTCCATAACTGTACTCTGTTTTCAGTTTCTGTTTCACTGCCTATAAATTCATTTCCCCAACAACAAAAGGGAAAAGAAACATAGGGGAGGGAGTAACAAAGGCATTATGTGCCTAAGAGTCACCTCATGTTTGCACCCAATACCATCATCCCTGATTGGCAATTCTTTGCACAGCATTTCCCCCAATCACCCTGGTGTTCTAGCTGGAGGAAGACGCTTGCATTCTATTTAATCAAGGGCACTATTTGCTTCAGCCATTAACCTGATTGCAGGAGCAAGCAAATGCTAAGCTTGCAAATTCTGGGAAAATAAATTAGAGATAATATATATCAAAATTGGGCTTTTCCCCCTTTGGGACTATTCCTCAGATCAGATCCTAGTCCATGACCCAGATCCATCCATTCCAATGAACTTGGCATTGTAGTTTTGCAAAGTCAAGATAGGGAGGGATCTCCCAGTGCATCTTTGAGGCAATTGACCAATACAGCTGAAAGCCTTGTCAAATTCACTTTCAACACACTGGAAAGCCCTCAGTGTGTTTATTTGCTGGGGAGCAGCCTCCAAGATGAGGAAGGTGAATTGGAAGCCTTGGAAGTCCACACCTTCTAGGAAAAAAACACACATTGAACAATAAAGCTACACTTGTTGCCCCCCACTGCCAAAAAAAAAAAAAAAAGGTTTCTGGTTGCAGAGATCAAGATAAGTCAAGGAGTAGGAGGTATTAACCCCTCTCTTCTCTACTCCAGGAATGCCACTTGAAGTTCAAGAATGTCAACGAAACATCTTCAGAAAAAAATCCTTCAAAGTAGAAAGGGATCAAATTGTTAACAGATTGGGAATTTGATTGTCCCTGGAACAGAAAAATATCTGCAACTTTATCTGACTCCCTCCCCCAAGCCTTACATGATTGCACATATAAAACGACTTTGTTGGTATTCTCTATAAGTTGAAAAGGCTGTCACACTGCTAGAGTCAGAATCTGGTCTTTCCATTTTGTTCCCCCCTTCCAATAAGAGTCTGTACACATTGCAGAGAGGAAGCAAAGGTTTTCACCCTCCTAAAGTGAAAGGAAAAAAGAAATATGTATATATATGCAGGATGAGTTGAGAGATTCATGTCAAGATATGAGGTTTAAAAGTCATCCTTTAAGGAGTTATTCTACAAGAAGTTTCCTGTTCATGTATAAATTGAGGGACACAATGGATGTATTTTTAATGGACCATTCAGAGAAGCAAGTTTAAAATTTACTGTCTCCTGACTCTTATTTTGTTGTATTCTGCAATTTGAAGTATGTACTTCTGTGAGAAAGGCCATCAACACATTGGTGGATACCAGGAAATAAGTTGTTAGCCGTGAGCCTGAAGAAAAGTGCTAAAATGAGTGAAAACTAGGGCTGTTGAAAAAACAAATTCGGTAAAATTCTGGTTCAGCAAAATTCAGCCCGTTTTTATTTGGGAAATGCCGAAGTCCGAACTCCCCCGCTTCGGGTCCGTGCAATTCGGGATGAGGTCCGGAGTTCGGGGAAAAATTTGGCCGAATAAAGCCATTAAAATCGCAACTGCACCTTTCCGCGGCTCCAGGGGGGGCATTTTTGGGGGTAGAGGTCCCAAACTTTCAGCGTAGCTTCAAAGGACCCTTCTTGCAATAACCCCCAAGTTTTGTAAAGAAAGGGGTCCCCCTCCTTAATGTGCATTTGCAATTAGCAGAGCTTGCCGCCCACTCAAAGCTCCCAGCCCCGACAAAGCTGAGCTGTGGGGAGCAGGGCGGGGCAGGTGCGAAGAAGTTTGCAAACCATGAAAAGCAACACAACCATGCAAACCATCACATTTGCAACCATGCAAAGCAACACCTGACGCCTGGGAGTTTGCAAACCATGGAAAGGGACAGAAGAAGTTTGCAAACCATGCAAAGCAACACCTTTGCAACCATGCAAAGCAACACCTGATGCCTGGGAGTTTGCAAACCATGGAAAGGAACAGAGGCATGCTAGCTAAGCATCAGGAGCAGGAGGGGGTGGAATTTCCCCTTTTGCATCGGACTCAGGACCAGGAAAATGCATTCTTTAAGTCACAATTTGAAAAAAAAATTTGAGCAAGCATCAAAATAGACCTAACCGATCTTATGAATGAGGGAAAACCTGAGGACACACAACTGAAGCCCCCCCCCTCAAACCAGGGAGAGAGAGACTCGAGGGGGCACACACACCCAGACAAAACAGGCGAAAGCCCCCTTTGGCTTCCCCCCCACCCACAGAAACTGCTCCCTCCACACACACACACACAGACTCTGCTTCCCCCACACACACACACACACAGGAGAAAAATTATAGATTAAAGCCCCAAAAGGGGTCTTACTGTGGATGTCTTCTGTTCCACCAGGAGGGACTGGGAGGACTGGATAATCCAATACAATTCCATTTAAGCATGGGAGGTTTTGCCTTGGATTTGCCGCTCTCGAGATGCCCACAGGATTGGCTGATCCCATTCATCCCAATAGGGAAAAGGGGGGACCCCATATCTCGGGACCCCCTGATCCAATGTTTACAAAACTTGAGGGGTCTTGCAAGAAGGGTCCTTTGAAGCTCCACTGAAAGTTTGGGGTCTCTACCCCCAAAAATGCACCCCCTGCAGCCACGGAAAGGAGCGAATGTGTGCTTTAAATGGAATAAAAATGCACATTAAGGGGAGGACCCCTTTCAGGCCCCATATCTCGGGACCCCCTGACCCAATATTTACAAAACTTGAGGGTCTCACAAGAAGAGTCCTTTTGAGCTCCGCTGAAAGTTTGGGGTCTCTACCCCCAAAAATGCGCCCCTTGCAGCTACAGAAAGGAGCGAATGTGTGCTTTAAATGGAATAAAAATTCACATTAAGGGGAGGACCCCTTTCAGGCCCGATATCTCGGGATCCCCTGACCCAATGTTTACAAAACTTGGAGGGTCTCGCAAGAAGGGTCCTTTGAAGCTCCGCTGAAAGTTTGGGGTCTCTACCCCAAAAAATGTGCCCCCTGCAGCCACCGAAAGGAGCGAATGTGCACAAGCACCCCCCTCACGGGGATTTCTCTCTCACACACAAACAGATACTCTCTCTTTCTTTTCCCGGGCCGCGCAGCAGCTGGGCTCATGCACTCAATCGCTCAAACTGATTCGCCAGAAGATGACCCAGCTTGGCCACCGATTGGCTGGAGGAGAATGCTGCTTACTAAACTGATGGTTATGCTGCTGCGCTGAGCCCCGAATTTGCTTAATTTAATCGCTGAACACCACAAATTCACTGAATTCGGCTCCCCGTTTTCCCGCCTTTTTTGAGTTCGGTTCCATCCGAACTAAAAACCGCCAAATCAGGGGGAATTCGGCTGTTTTTCGGTTCAGGATGAACCGAATCGACAGCCCTAGTGAACACTGTGCAGGGTTCATGTGTGAATGCAGGATTTAATGCCTGTATTAGCATATTAGTGAAAAGAAAGGCTAGAGAGAGAGAAAAAAACATCACTGTCTCTGTGGGCCAACTGTCCAAGATATAATTTCAATAGTTTATAAAACACAAAGAATGTCCCCTATCTGCTTATAATCTGGGAATGAGGATCTCTTGGTTGAGAGGTGCAATCTCAGAACCTTTCATCTTAATTGGTTAGGATCATATGAGTTATAGAATCATTCCCTCCCACATTGAAATAAATATCACCTGGATTCAGTGGGCTGGATCCAAAGATCCATGGATACAAGGATTATGGATCTTTTTCACACTCCCCTCCCCAACAGCCATTTCTGACCCTGAGAACATTTCTTCCTGAGGTCATAGACCCATATGGACTAATAGCCACAATAGGAGGCTGCAATGGGAAGGGGGAAGGGATCAAAATTGCTCTCTTCTCTCTCTTCAGTCGGTGGAGCCACACTAATCAAAGAAGGAGGAAAGGTGGCTTCACCCCCTTCCTCCTCCCCTCTGCACCGTCCCAACCTCCATGTCTATTATTCCACATGAGTCTCATGACCCCATTAATAAACTATCCCAGAGTTGGAAGGGACAGCTTGGGACAGAATGCAGGAAACATCACCAGCCATCATCTTCAACTGACAAATGACTGGATTGCATGTAGTGAAATTTGTCAACATGTTGACACAACAGTTTTTGAACATCTATCATGAGAAAAAAATTAGCTGAATCTGCTCCCAAATAAAACTTTATATGCACATCTCTATTATTCTATGCACATCCTTATTATGGGATTCCCTTTCAAACAAATTATCAGCTTTATCTGCAACAGTGAAGATGCCTTCTCTAAGAGGAACACCTTTTCTCAAAAGAGCAGAGCTCCAAGTGAGTGTTTAGGAATGTTTATATGAGAGGAAGTTGTCCCTAAGAGAACACTTGATGGCATCTGAAAATCTACTGCTGAGGAAGAAACAAACAGATTAAAAAACCTGACAACCCTATAATTTTATAGATAGGAAACTTGGCCTGAATGACAAGTATGTCAGCCACCCACTTTGTTCATAGCTGTGTAGGCTTTTGAACCACAGTGAGAAAAAGATAACCATCAACAAAACTTTTTTAAGTAGCCAGATCTTACCCACAAGTGTTGCCACAAAGTGAGGTGCAAGTATTAGTCACAACCTTTCCCCCAAAAACGCACGGCCACCTACTGCGGTTTCTGCCCAGTCTCCTCCCCGTTCCAGCCAGGATTAAATGAACCCGGGCTGGGGGAGTATCTGTACGCATGACCCATGGCAAAACTGTGCGCTGCTCCGTCCGTGCAAACAGAAAACGTGGGAGCAACGAACTTCCTGGTCGTCCAGCAACACCCCCTCCCCCTGGTGATTGGTCGATTCACTCTCACTGACCAACCTCAGCCTCTGGTGTCCACGCCCCGCTTCCGGGTAAGTTGAACGAGCCAGGGATAATGTTTTGGCTCCTTGAGAGCAAATCCGGGTTCGTTTTGGGTCGACACATCGCTCGGCCAGCAGCAAATCAAGTGCCGTTTGTTTGTGAGGATTTGATCCTGGGTGAAATTGGGAATCAACAGGGAGGAGCCTAGGCAGAAACGGCGGTAAGTGGCCGTGAGTTTTAGGCCTTGTTTCAAGTTCATTTACACAAGGTAGTGCAGATAAACACGCAATGGTTGCTTACATGTGTATTTTACTTCAGACATTGCAACTCTAGAATATAAATATAAATACACATGATGGCCCAGAGTGTGGTACTAAGTGTCCAAAGAAGGACAGGATGAAATTACATGATATTTCAAGAGAGAACATTTCATAGTGCTGCATAAGTGACCTTTTTTAAGTGTCAGTAATAGGTCAGCACTCAAACAATGCTGGAACACCTTCAGAGCAGATCCCATCTGTTGTACTTCCATGAATTTCACCAGTAAATTATCCATTATTAATGCCCTAGAAAAAAAGCCGACCAATTATGAAACTTATGCCTCCATTCAGGCCATGAGAACGCAGACCATCTCACTAGGCACAGAAGTACCTTTTTTTACTGTAGAGTGAAGGATGATTGAATGGCACCCTGTGTTTACCTGGATGTGGAAATAACTATCTCATCTATCCTTCTACTAAATCCTGAGCTGTCTCAAATACCCACAGCAAAAATAGAGATTTGCTATCATATTTTTTGAAAAGGATTTTTTTTCTTTGTAACCATACTTGCTGTCTGTAGGGTCCTTCTTGTTCCTTGCAGGTATTCCACATCCAGTCCTCACTTCCATATCCTTGAGCCTGTTTACAGCAGTATTCCAATCCAAGAAATAATCTCAGAAGTTACAATATTCACTGGAAACAAACCTTGGAATTTACAGTGCAATCCTAAAAATAAAAAACCCACTTTCCTGGGAGTAAGCACCTCTATATAAACTTGAGTAGGATTCTGAGTAGACCTGCTCAGGGTTTTTCTCTTAATGCTATAAGGGCATTGAAATTATTTTGTCTTTAAAGCAGGCTCTCAGTAGAGCAGAGGGGCTGATAAATTATTCTTCCAACATAAGCATTAGAATTGAAGAACACAATACAGAAAGCTGAGAGCCTTTCTGGTTTTCTCAGGGATTAACATAGTCTAATTTGTAAGAATTCATATGAAAAGCAGAACAATGATAAATTTTAACAAGAAGCAACATATCCTCTGGAAATGCCCCGTTATCCTGTTCATGGAAGGGCAGAATCTGATGGATCCCCTGGATCTTGTAATTTTAGATCTCAGTCATCAGACTTTCATAATTTCTTTTAAATTTTCTTTCCACTCAGTTTTGGAACTTCACAACACTGTGTTCCAAATATGTAATCTTTTAATAGTTATATTTTTCTTTTTCCTTCCAAAAGTTAAATTCTAATTTAAAAGAAAAAAGTCAGGTGCAGCAGGCTTCAAAGTATAATGGCCTTTAGTCAAAGCAGGGCCAAATCTTGGGGGGGGGGGGCTGACAGGGACACTTGCCTCGGGTGCAAGGAAAAAGAGGGCACCAGTGCCGGCATGGAGAAGCACAGCTGCGGCAAAGGCACATCTGCTCGTCCACGGCCTGGCTGGTGCGTACATTGCTTGCCCTCAGGAAGCCAAACTCGCATAGGTACTGGTAGCCTTCCGCAGCCCTGGGCATGAGGAGAGGGGGGCACTGTTAGCGCAGGAGATCAGTTGTAATAACAGGAGATCTCCTGCTACTACCTGGAGGTTGTTGTATATAGAGGCTGGCTAATCTCCTGTTAAGGAAAAATATCCCAACACGCAGCCACTTCCAATTCTTTTGTTATTTTTATATTTTTCCTATGCTTAGTATCTCTTTAAATACCAGTTCACAGAGTTTTCATAACACGATTTACAATACTAAACCACCATAGACAAGATAGATAAATTGTCCACAATGTCCTGCAATCCAAGTCCTTTTTTTAAAAAATAAATTTTATTGGTTTTTTAAAACTATAAATTCTTCATAATTTTAACAACAATGTAAAAATAATGTCAAAATCACAATTACCTCAATTGTTGTCTTAATTTCCAATAAACATAAAAAATAAATCGACTTCCCCATCACCTCCATCTACCTCTTAATAAAGTGTTGCTATCCTTCGTTAACATATTCTGATCCTAATATTAATCTCATTCTAAAGTTTCATGTTATATAAAATTTTACATTCTGGATCAGAGTAAAAAGTAACCTTCCATTTTCCCCAGATCTTATACATTGTCACAATGATTCATCCAAGCCTCCCATTTTCCCTAATTTCTCCAACTCCACCAGTTCTAACATTTAAATGATTTAATCCCTTTATTCTGAAACATTTGTCCCTTTCCATTTGGCTGCATAAGATGATCTTGCAGCCATTATAACATAAATTTAATCATGCTAAGTAACATCATCTCCAATATTTTAGGGATATTTTTCTGTTTAATCAATCTTATTTCATTGTAAATCATATCCCAAATCCATATCACAAGTCCACCCTTTATAAAAAGGGAAAAGAAAAAAACCAATATCCTTACTACATTCCAACATTTTCCTTGAAATGATAATCACATTAATATTGATAATTCCAATATACATTTATATCACATCGGTAGTCTATATAAGGAGGACTTGTTTACATAATCCCTAAATGATGTCTAAATCTTAATTCCACTACACCGTAAATAGCCATGCCACCCATCCACACTGTCAAAGCCTTCCAATCCAGCAATCATATTTAAATCAGTCCTTTAACCATGGTCTAATATTTCCTTCTGCAACTGAAATAAGTCAGTCAGGTATGGGAACAGGATCTCTTTATTCTCTCTCATTTCCTCAGGCAGGTTGCGTAACCAAAAATAATTCTTTCTGGCCTTCATCTCCGTCATGGCTTCAATCTGTTTTCCTTGACCTGCTCTCTTCTTCCTTATATCCACACGTCCTTCCATAACTTTTTTAGATGAAAAGTCCATTTCTTGCATGTCTGTTCTCATTGTCACAAGCTGGTTACCTTCTTGGACTTCTGTCTTCTTCTTTGTATCCTTGTATTCTTCCATAACTTTTTTGACAGAAGAATCTATTACTTGCATGTCTGTATTGGTAGTCATCATTTGAACCTTCATATCTTTGTCTTCTGTAACCAGATCCAACTTCTGATTACATATCTGTGATGATTGGTCAAGAGTTGTCATCATTGAAATCAGTTGAGCCATCTGTGTTGATATCTGTTTTAATTGTTTAATTGTCGCCTCAGAATGTTTAGCAAGCATGTCCTGCACTTTTTTTTCCATGGTTAAATTCTGTAAAGTTTCCTTTAATTTCGTAAAGGCAGGGCTATGAGTTAAGCCAGATCAGGGAGAGGTTCCAGACATTTACATAAGTAACTTAGTTAAGAAATTGATGGTCGTCTAGCAGGGGTCCATTGCATGTAGTTAATAAAGAATATTTCATTGACCAGCTTAGTATCTTTTTCGGGTTGAAGAAATAAGTATTTAGGCTTAAAATAACTTTTTAAAGTTGAAAATACCAACGGGTTTTACCAGACGCTCTAGATCGGCAGAACCAGGAAGTATTCCAGGGATTACCTCATCGCGGACCTTCTATCGTCTCTTCTCTATGGTTGTTACCTTCAGGAATGGTTTTAGTGTAACACGAGTAAGATGAATTTCCGGTCCTACAACCTGCTTCCTGTTGATTTGCTTGCAGAACAATAGAGAGGGATATTGAATGAAGCACAGAGTCTTCCGGTCCAAGATATCCTCTTTGTTGTAAAACGTGGCTGGAGGACCTTTTTTACACCAGACAAATTCTCAAAGGTTTCTCCCTCCCCTTCCTTTAAGGACGCGTCGGATTGGCAGATCTTAAGTCAATCATTCAATCTCGTTGTTTTAGTTTAAGCTGATCAGTTTGATAAGGCTCCTGCTGCTTTGTCTGATGGATCTCATGCAGCAAAATCATCCAGTTCAATTAAGGGAGGAACACGGTTACCAGGAATGTTTTCTTCTACCCCCTGTTATTCGATAACGCCAGTGAAGAACGAAAGATTTTTATCTACTCACTTGGGCGTCTGGAGGTGAGGTTCTAATCTTAATGTAGTCCTTATGATGTTTATAAGGTGCTGGAGGGTAGAGTCTAATGCCGAAGTTGCGCTCTGGCGATTTCAATCCCTTAGTGCCCACGGGATCAACGTCTGAATCTCTGGGGGACTTAATAAAGCTCCCTCGGAGTATTCAGGAGATCAAACCGCATAAATGGCTGCAGGGAGTTCCTGCTTCCCAGCCCACTTGCAAGGGCTGGATTGGGGTGCGGTAAATCACCCCAAATTACACGCAAGCTTGGATTCCCCCCAGGAGCCCCTGGGAGGACGTGGCACTCAGCCCAGCGTCAGCACCAGAAGTCCGCAATCCAAGTCCTCAAAGAGAAATTACAGATGTCTTGCTGCACAGTGTCGTCTTGCAATATGTCTTCTAAAAGTCAGCTGACAAGCTGACCAATAGGATTTCTCTTTTGCACAGAAGAAGAAGCAGAAATCCGGCGAAACAAGGCATAACCGGTTGCTTGTCATATTATCATTGCATTAGCCTGCATATATTCACTACGGTGGATACTGAGTATGGATTGTTAAATGGCTGTGCAAAAGAGAAATCCTATTGGTCAGCTTGTCAGCTGACTTTTAGAAGACATATTGCAAGACGACACTGTGCAGCAAGACATCTGTAATTTCTCTTTGAGGACTTGGATTGCGGACTTCCGGTGCTGACGCTGGGCTGAGTGCCACGTCCTCCCAGGGGCTCCTGGGGGGAATCCAAGCTTGCGTGTAATTTGGGGTGATTTACCGCACCCCAATCCAGCCCTTGCAAGTGGGCTGGGAAGCAGGAACTCCCTGCAGCCATTTATGCGGTTTGATCTCCTGAATACTCCGAGGGAGCTTTATTAAGTCCCCCAGAGATTCAGACGTTGATCCCGTGGGCACTAAGGGATTGAAATCGCCAGAGCGCAACTTCGGCATTAGACTCTACCCTCCAGCACCTTATAAACATCATAAGGACTACATTAAGATTAGAACCTCACCTCCAGACGCCCAAGTGAGTAGATAAAAATCTTTCGTTCTTCACTGGCGTTATCGAATAACAGGGGGTAGAAGAAAACATTCCTGGTAACCGTGTTCCTCCCTTAATTGAACTGGATGATTTTGCTGCATGAGATCCATCAGACAAAGCAGCAGGAGCCTTATCAAACTGATCAGCTTAAACTAAAACAACGAGATTGAATGATTGACTTAAGATCTGCCAATCCGACGCGTCCTTAAAGGAAGGGGAGGGAGAAACCTTTGAGAATTTGTCTGGTGTAAAAAAGGTCCTCCAGCCACGTTTTACAACAAAGAGGATATCTTGGACCGGAAGACTCTGTGCTTCATTCAATATCCCTCTCTATTGTTCTGCAAGCAAATCAACAGGAAGCAGGTTGTAGGACCGGAAATTCATCTTACTCGTGTTACACTAAAACCATTCCTGAAGGTAACAACCATAGAGAAGAGACGATAGAAGGTCCGCGATGAGGTAATCCCTGGAATACTTCCTGGTTCTGCCGATCTAGAGCGTCTGGTAAAACCCGTTGGTATTTTCAACTTTAAAAAGTTATTTTAAGCCTAAATACTTATTTCTTCAACCCGAAAAAGATACTAAGCTGGTCAATGAAATATTCTTTATTAACTACATGCAATGGACCCCTGCTAGACGACCATCAATTTCTTAACTAAGTTACTTATGTAAATGTCTGGAACCTCTCCCTGATCTGGCTTAACTCATAGCCCTGCCTTTACGAAATTAAAGGAAACTTTACAGAATTTAACCATGGAAAAAAAAGTGCAGGACATGCTTGCTAAACATTCTGAGGCGACAATTAAACAATTAAAACAGATATCGATCGCGGCAGAGCTACCTCCAGGACTTTGTGTGCTCCCAGTGCACAGTGAGGGTCCCTTGGGCTGCTACAAGGGGCCGCCTGTCCGTCTCCTCATCGACCCCGCCACCACCCCCATCTGACTGAAGCCCCGCCGCGTCCCCTTCACGCTCAAGGACCGGATCGATGTAGAGCTCGATCACCTCATCGCCCAAGGCATCCTGGTTCCGGTGCCCAATGCGAAGTGGGAAACCCCAATCGTCACGCCTCTGAAGCCGAACAAGGATGTCCGCATCTGTGCGGACTACAAATGCACGCTGAACCGGGCCCGGCAGAGTCACGCCTACCCCGTACCGGTCGTTAGCCCCCTTCTGGCCTCCCTCGCCGGGGGCCGGGTCATTGCCAAACTAGACCTGGCCCAGGCGTATCAGCAGCTGCCGGTGGACGAGGCCTCGGCGGAGGTGCAGACCATCGTCACTCACCGGGGCGCGTTCCGGGTGACCCGTCTGCAGGTCGGGAAGCCCCGATCGCTTTTTACTCCAGGACTCTCACACCAGCCGAACAAAACTATGCGCAGATTGAGCGGGAGGCCCTCGCTGTCATGGCCGGCATCAAGTAGTTCCACAACTTCGTCTACGGCCACAGGTTCACGATTGTGACTGACCACAAGCTGCTCTTGGAGCTGTTCATTCCGGATCACCAGACACCACAGATCCTGTCACCCCGGATGCTCCGCTGGTCCATTTTTATGAACGCCTACGAGTTCCAACTCGCCCATCTGCCCGGGAAGTCCATCGGCAATGCTGACGTCCTCAGCAGCCTGCCGCTGGAAGTCTGAGACCCTGACCTGCAACCCGCCGGCGACACCATGCTGTTGGAAGCCCCCCTCCACACATCGGACATCACAGCACACACGGCTAAGGATCACACCCTCGCCCGGGTTCTCAACTGGGTGGGGAAGGGGTGGCCGGCCACCAAGCCAGACGGGGAATTCAAGCCATTCGCCACGTGCCAACATGAGTTATCACTCAACAAAAGGTGCCAGCTCTGGGGGAGCCGCGTGATGATTCCAGCGAAGCTGCGCACAAGGGTCCTGGAGGGTCTACACGTCTGCCACCCAGGAATTGTGCACATGAAAGCCCTGGCTAGGAGCTACATGTGGTGGCCCGGCATCGACACTGCTGTTGAGGAGTGGGTGAGCCGTTGCCAACCCTGCCAGGAGTCGCGACCAGAGATGCCGTGCGCCCCGACCCAGCACTGGGAGTCCACACACACACCCTGGTCCCGCATCCACATAGACTTTGCGGGACCCTTCCAGGGTAAGACTTTTCTGATTATCGTAGACTCCTACTCTAAATTGCTGGAGGTGGTCGATGTCGGATCCATGACCTTGCGCACAGTCATCCGAGAGCTGCGCAAGGTCTTCGCAACCCACGGCTTGCCGGACACAGTGGTCTTCGACAACGGGGCCCAATTTATGTCCTCCAAGTTCAAGGAGTTCCTGGCCAATAACTTGATCTGCCACACAACCTCAGCTCTGTTCCACCCCACCACCAATGGACAGGGGACTGGTGTATTTCCTCCTAGCACAGCACACCACGCCCAACTTTGTGACCAGGAAGAGCCCTGAGGAACTCCTCATGGGTTGCCAGCCAAAAACCCTGCTCAACCGGTTGCACCCCGACCTGGCGCCTGAGTACCCAGGCCACAAGGACTTGACCGCCACACCAAGGGTCATTGAGCAGGATGACCCCATGTTTGCCCGAAACTGCGGAGCGGGCTCCGCCTGGATTCCAGCTACGGTCCAGGACGCCACCGGCCCGGTATCCTATCAGGTCACCACCCCAGAGGGGAGTGTTCTGCGGCGCCACATTGATCAGCTACGCCGCCCCGCTGTCTTGCTGGAAGCAGCCATGGTTCCCGCTCCGCTGCCGATTCCTGTCACCAGGGAGACGGAACAACCGGTGCGACCGAAGCAAATGTTGCCACTGCCAGCGACGGACTCCTCCAGCAGCCCGGCGGACGACAACTCAGCCACTGAGGGTGAGACTGATCTGGCAACGACAAATCGGCCGATGTCCCCCATCCCAGCGCCGCGCCGTTCCCAGCAGAATCGATCGAGGCAGACCTCCAGGACTTTGTGTGCTCCCAGTGCACAGTGAGGGTCGCTCGGACTTAGGGGGGAGGGGTGTTGTGTATGTATATAGTTGGGGAGTAAGCAAGGGAGACTTAGGAGCTTGAGTTCTGCACGAAGGATCCTAAATCCTGCTCACCCTATTGGTCAAGCAAACGGACCCCATTGGCTCTAAGCCAATATGTACCATTGGTCACCAGGAGGTTATGTCCCCCTATCAAGGATCAAGGGGGGAGTGGCCGCAGGCAGCCAAGGGGGCATATAAACAGGGGTTGCTCATTGTGTTAACCAGTTCTGTTCCTGTAATCAATAAACGCGGTTGTTGTTTGAACTCCATCAAATTGGAATTCAAATTGGGATGTTTTAGATTGGTTATGTCTTGACTGTATGGCAGGTGTCAAAAATGAAACCTGCTGAATTATCAATAATTATCAAAGAGTATAAAAGGGGGGATAATGACATGGGAAGTGAGCCAGCCCAAATCTGATGACAATGGCAACGTGCAGATAAAAAAGAAACAGAAATGACCATTGGGTCAACCTGATTGCTAATGTACTCACATCAACATTACGATGACCTTAACAGTGCTGTCCTATGCAGAGTTACTCCATCAATTCAATATGCTTAGACTGGGGTAACTTTGCATAAGATTATACTGTAATTTTTTTCTGTTTCAAAACTAACACTCTCAAGATCTTTCTGTATAACATGACATTGTGTAACAGAATTCGGCAACCATGGGAAACAAGTGAGGATCGCAGCTTCATAATCTCTTACAGACCTGTGTTTCCTTATAACAGGAAACAGTATTGAGGACCTACTGCTGAACATGTTAATGGCAACTTGTGTGAAAAACAGCATAAACTGGTTTTTGACTGATACTGTCCTCAAGAAGATTTCCCTAAACTTGCTAGCAAAGTAATACAATCAGTGACCTTGATCTGTTGCTAACAGTGCTAAGGGAAGGAAAAAGAAATCTAATTCATTACCAAATTGCAGAAGATGCAATTCAATCTGATTTCTGGGAATAGTCCTTTGTATGTCAAGAGGCAGAATGTAATACTTTGACATTGTTTGGCCCCCAGACTTGAAAGATCACCATAAATCTTCATACAGCGTAATTGCCTTTCCCTTTTTCAACATGACTGTCACCTGTTCTCCTGTTACTCTAATGTGCCATGGGATTCTTTTCACACAGTCTTGCCATATGGTTTTCAGTCTCAAATACTGCTTCTCTGACAGTGCGATTCTAAACAAAGTGTCACCTTTCTAAACCCATTGAAGTCAGTGGATTTAGAATTGTGTACATGCGTTCAGGATTGCACTGTATCGTTTTATTTGTATTATTTATTTATATTTAGAACATTTCTATTTTCCATTTGTTGTTTCAAGGGTTCTCAAGGTAACTTACAATAAAAGAAATAAATGCAATTATCAATGAAGCCATAAAATAGAAATGGAAAAGATCAATAATCAGAATTACAGATACACACATAACTACAGTTGCCCACCTCCAGGTGGCTAGAGATCTCCCACTATTACAACTGATCTCCAGGTGATAGAAATCAGTTCCCCTGGAGAAAAAGGCCACTTTGGCAATTGGACTTGAAGTCCCTCCCATCTCCAAAGCCCACCCTCCTCAGACTCCACCCCCAAAGTCTCCAGGTATTTCCCAACAAGGAGCTGGCAACCCTGCCCCTAACTAAAATTAACTAAAACAGCAAAAGAGTTGAAACCTCATTTTTAGAACCTGTCTTCAAGCTCGGTGGTAAGATATGAATGACTAGCTCTAAACCAGGGGTGGGGAACGTCAGGCCTGGGGGCCGTTTAAGGCCCGTGAAATCATTTGGTCTGGCCCTTTGTGGGTCCTGGCAGATCTCTAGCTCAGAAGGATCCAAGACTGGTGATCCGCCCCCTCCCGCGGACAGCCACCAGGTGGGCAAGTGGTTGGATGCCTGCCTGTTTGCCCGTGCCGGGGGGGGGGGTGTCATCTGGGGCAGCTGCCTGCTTGGGGCTTGGTCGGCTAATTTTTAAGTTGATACTTTTGTATGGCCCGCGAATGATGTTATAAATATCCAAATGGCCCTTGGCAGAAAAAAGGTTCCCCACCCTTGCTCTAAACTGTGTAGTGGAATAATGTTCTATTACTAATAAATCAAGTGCTACTGGTAATAGAACTAAATTCTATCATTACCTTGTCTGGGTGATGGATTTAGGGATCTTGTTTTACCACATTTTGGAGTCCACGTTGAGGCTAAGAAGCTCAAATGGGCCAAAGCAAGGACCATAAAATCTTCTTCTCCCAAAGATATCATAGGAAAGGATACAAAGCTTGAAGGGCCCTAAGCTTGCAATATCCTCTTGGCATAGTCTTTTCCTATTTTTCCTGTCCCACTGGTTGACTATGGAGTAGGAGGGACAGCAAGGCAGGCCTCATGAGTTTGAAGGCTTCAAGATTCCAGTGCTCTTTTGGAGTATGATGGTCTGGTGACACCACAGAACAGCCAAACACTCAACGCAGCTACTAGTGAGGCTAACATTTACAGTCACTTAGGTCAAAATACACATTTGCCTGTCTCATCTCTAACTGCTGATTTGGTTACCTGTGTTTTTGTTTATTTATGTCATTTATATCCTTTCTCCCCAGTGGCTTACATCCATTTCTATTTTATGGCTTCATTGATAATTGCATTTATTTCTTTTATTGTAAGTTGCCAACCTCCAGGTACTAGCTGGAGATCTTCTTCTATTACAACTCATCTCCAGCCAATAGAGATCAGTTCACTTGGAGAAAATAGCAACTCTGGCAATTGGATTCTATGGCATTGAAGTCCCTCCCCAAACCCCACCCTCCTCAGGCTCTGCCCCAAAAACCTCCCACCAGTAGTGAAGAGGGACCTGGCAACCCTACTTACATCATTCTCCTCTCCTCCATTCTAACCTCACAACTATCTATGAAATAGGTTAGGCTAATAGAAAAGTGATTCCACCTGAACATTAGGAAGAACTTTCTGACGGGAAGGGCTGTTCGATGGTGGAATGCACTGCCTCGGAGGGTGGTGGAGACCCCGTCTTTGGAGGTCTTTAAGCAGAGGCTAGATGACCATCTATCGGGAGTGCTTTGATTGTGGGATCCTGCATGGTGGGGGGAGGGTTGGGGTCACTAGGGATGTGGGGGGGGGAGGTAGTTGTTAATTTCCTGCATTGTGCAGGGGGTTGGACTAGATGACCCTGGTGGTCCCTTCCAACTCTATGATTCTATGAGTGTGTGCGACTGACCCAAGCTCA
This sequence comes from Euleptes europaea, assembly GCF_029931775.1. Classification (NCBI taxonomy): domain Eukaryota; kingdom Metazoa; phylum Chordata; class Lepidosauria; order Squamata; family Sphaerodactylidae; genus Euleptes; species Euleptes europaea. Next base: position 94,187,542 of record NC_079312.1, on the reverse strand, counting down.
CCCAGTAAGCTTCCAAGGTAGTACAGAGATTCACAGCTAAGTCTCCCTGTTGCTAGTCTGACACTATAACCAGTACAGCACATTGGCTCTCAATTTTATTTGGCCCCAATAGGGAAAATGGCAGCATTGTAGGGGCATTGCATGTCACAAAAAATGGCATGGGATTAAACACTCCTTCTCTTACTCCATGGTCCTCATCCAAATCATAACCCATCCATGACCCTGAGTTCTGCCAACTGACAGCAAAAGCTTTACGAACTGAAACACAAAAGCTGATGATCCATGATCCTGTAGCATAGAAAGCAAGTCGTGCAGGAAGGCTTGTAGAAGTTACTCCACAGGTATGAACCTGGTTGGCATGTATTAAGTTCAAACTTTATGCACAATAAAAGGCTCCACTCGTGTAAATTGGTGGTTTGATCATGAAAAATTCAAACATCAGTCACATTTGGGTTGAAGTCCACAACACCTCCAAATACTTTGCGCTTTCTCACATTGCTGCCCAGGGACCGTAATGCAATCCAGTCAGTTTGAGCATGATGGCTGCTGCCGATTAATTGATGCTATTGAGATTGTAGGTGCAAAAGCAGCACCTACATTCAAACTGTAGCTGTTTTTAAAAGATACACGACGTGCCCGTGATGATTCTGGGACATATGGAAGTCTAGCAAGAAAGGAAATTGGGAGCATGTGCCAACAGTCACTAGCTTTGTGAGTGGCCACTGCACAAATGTAAAACCACTCAAAATACTGCTGCATAAAATTGTAAACAGACCAATAATGCAGCCATGTGAGGTATTGTGTGTGTGTGTGTGTTAAGTGCCGTTAAGTCGCTTCCAACTCATGGCAACCTTATGAATCAATGTCCTCCAAAATGTCCTATCTTTGACAGCCTTGCTCAGATCTTGCAAATTGAAGGCTGTGGTTTCCTTTATTGAGTCAATCCATCTCTTGTTGGGTCTTCCTCTTTTCCTGCTGCCCTCAACTTTTCCTAGCATGACTGTCTTTTCCAGTGACTCTTGTCATCTCATGACGTGACCAAAATACGATGTCCTCAGTTTAGTCATTTTAGCTTCTAGGGTCACTTCAGGCTTGATTTGATCTATAACCCACTGATTTGTTGTTGTTTTTGGCAGTCCACGGAATCCATATGAGGTATTACTGGAGGGGAAATCAGCATGGTGAACAAGGTAAGTTTGATTTTCAAATGACTTCTTTGCAAAAATAGAAGCATCCGCTTAAAAGTCCCACCACTTCCTTCATCTCCCAGGCTTATTTCCCCACCATATGTCATCAGGCCTCAGCTTGACTTCTATATTTTGGGGGGAGCAGAAAGGAAACCTGTATTCAAAGTTTATAGTATAAAAGGCTATATATTGTGGTATGCTGCACTTTGCCAGCCTTTCAAATGTCAATTAAAGTCTCTCATCATGAAACCACACATCCCAAATTCTGCAAGCCTGAGGCGAGGAGCGATGGCATTCATCCTCATCAAATACTCCAGAATCATTAAAGAATTCCACAGAGGGGAGTTCAGATAAAAAGCCTTGTTTATTTGCCAAAATGATTAATAAGCTTTCCCATAGTGGAGACTTTCTGTCAGATTTTAAAAGAGTAACAGTTCTGGCCACAATGTTGACAAGAACGGCAAAACAAAAACAAATGTTACATTCTTTAGATTGCCTGGTAGACAACCGTGATACACAATGCACTAGCACATATGGGACACAGCCTGTTGGCAAATTCAACAGAAGCATGGCATCTGTATGCAACCAAAACAGCCACATCAAGGTGTGAGCTGAGCATGGTAACTTAGCCATCAAAATGCACCAAACTGGTTTGTTTGTTTGTTTGTTTGTTTGTTTACTTATTTAATTAATACACCACTTTTCTCCCCAGTGAACATCCAGTGTGGCTTACAACATTCTCCCCTACTCCATTTTATCCTCACTATAACCTGTTAAGTAGGTTAGGGTGAGTGTGTGACTGCCCAAAGGTCACTCAGCAAGCTTCCATAGCAGAGTGGGAATTTGAAACTGTTTCTCCCAGATCTGAGTCCAGGATGGAAGTGTCCTCTCCTTCTCTACTACTATTATCTTGTCTTCCCATGCTGTCTTCCTCCTTATGTTCGTCTTTGAGAATTTGGAACCCAAGTGTGGCATTTATTCCCTCTTTCATCTGCCTGCAATTGATAGGTGCTTACGCCAACGTGAATCCTATTGGATATACTCTTTGCAAACCTTGGTTCTCAATGGTCTAAATGATAAATATGACCTAAGTGCTTTTGTGTGAAGGACTGTTATTAAAACTCACTGGCACTTTAAAGGTTTCTCAAGTGGTTAAAGGTATGCAGCTGATAGAATTTGTAATTATATAATGACCCTGAGGGTGGATGTAAATGGAATGAGGAGTTTGTCAGATCATATATTATTCTAGACTAGGGTTCCCAACTGCCCGGCTATGGCAGGTAATCTACCACTGGTTGCTGGTTTTGCTCTCTGACTCTCAGCTGGTTGGGGCGCAGAAGTAGATGGGGGAAGAGAGGGGGAATGACCAGCGTCATCTATGTGATGACATCACTTACAGTGTAACCGTAAGTGCCAGCATGAGGCTTTTCCTGCCCCCTCCTGTTCCTATCTTAGTCTCCAGCCAGCCGGTTTCACTCCCCCCGCTGGAAAAAGTGGCCGGGGAGGAAAGCTGCCTGGGAAACCAGGGACACCGGGCAGAGCACGGCAGAGAAGGCTTACATGCTAGGGTGCCAGGGAAGCTGCAGAGATGCAGCAAAGCAAAAAAGAAAGCCTGCACCACCGCCAAACAGCTGAGCAGCAGTAGGGTGGGGGAAGCGAAACTGGCTGGCTGGAGACTAAGATAGGAACACGAGGGGACAGGAAAAGCCTCACGCTGGCACTTCCAGTTACATTGTAAGTGACATCATTGTGTACATGACGCTGGTCGCGGCCCCCAACCCCGCCTCCCTAAATCTCCTGCCACTTGCGAGGTGGGACCTGGCAACCCTATTCTAGACAAATAAGGTCAGTATGAAGTTTGATATTGTATGTTAATTTTTATGGTAATTAGATGCATCACTGTATGAGGTTTTATATTTGATTATAGACAAATGTGTAGTTCTGATGAAGATCTTTACGAAACGGGATTAGGAGCCGGCAACCCGTTGTATTTTTCTAATAGTACTAAGGGAGATGATTTATTGCTATTTTTCTACCAATACTGAAGAGATGATTTACAGCTGCATCACTGCATCATTGAAGAAATATCCGCGACATATGGGACAGCAAACTTAAAGGATTGCAACAGGACTCTTGATTCTATGCCGGTAGAATTATTGTGGATTGTAACCTTGGATGTATTTTAGTCAGTATATATAGGTAGTCATAATGTTTGTACATGATAAATTATATTTATTATAATTATAAATTATATTTATGAGTATATGTCTCTCAGCCACATACTTTTGTTTTTTGAGGTTTAATTACAGTGTTGGTGTGGCATAGCTACTGTTTTGTCTGGATTTGGTAGATGAAAATATTGATGGATACAACAGTGCCCCAATGTCAAATGCTATGCTCCTTCCCCTTCACCACTGATTTTAGATAATTTCCATGTTTCTCCCAAATGATCACAAAACAAGGTAGATCAAGGCAGTGTCCAAGACTTTAGAGCGACATCCTGCTCTTTCAGTCAAATCCCACCAAAAGGGAACGTTTATATTCCAGCCCCCAGCATCTGAATTCACATCCAGGCATCATGAAATGCCCTGTCAGTTTTCTCCTTCAGAAGCCCTTGACTGTCTTAGTAAACCTGCCATCTGTGCCTGGTGAATATATGGCAGCTAGAGCTGAAGTGAGTAGAGCCTTTGAAAGAATCCCAGGCTTTTCCTGATAGCCTTTTGTTTTCCATTCACCCAACTGCTTTTCAGTCCCATTTGATTCCCATTCTTGGCTGGTATTGCAGCAATGCCCAACTCTTTCTCTGTGCGCTTATGTGTGTTTGTTAAGGGCTTCCAAAGATTTGCGAATAATCTGTTGACAAAGGATCACACTTAAACCATCGGCCTTGCTGGTTCTACATTGTGAAAACTAAGCAATACGAGTGATTTCTCTACAGTGGGAAACTTCACAAGAAACTTCAACAGCTTCAGCCTTCCCAGAGACTATGAACAACAATATACCAGTAAAGTAATGCTCATAAATTGAAGAACACTCCCAGTATAAGCTCCATCTGTCTCCTTGCTCACAGCATTATTCTCCTCCCCAGTGAAGTCCTTTTCACACTTCAAAGTTTGTGAAATAAACATTCAGTAGCAAGCGCCACTCCAACCTAAGTGGGTTCATTTGAATAGAGGGTATGGGATGGAACCTGCAGTCATCTGACACAAGGTGCTTTTCCTGCTCCCCCCCCCCCAGTAGCCCTTTCCAGTCTTAGGAACATTTATTCCTGGAATCACAGGACTCATGTGGCCAGATATCCATGCTGTTTGGAAGTCTGCAGTGGAAAGAGAATGAAATCAGCCTCTCCTCTCTCTTACAAACTTTAGGAAGACACAAATATGCCAGGGGCCCAGGCCCGTAAAGGTAGTCCCCTGTGCAAGCACCAGGTCATTACTGACCCATGGGATGATGTCATATCATGATGTTTACCAGGCAGACTATGTTTACGGGGTGGTTTGCCTTCCCCAGTCATAGACATTTCACCCCCAGCAAGCTGGGTACTAGGGTTGCCAACTGTGCCAGGTAGTAGCAGGATATCTCCTGCTAATTCAACTGATCTCCAGCCGATAGAGATCAGATCACCTAGAGAAAAATGGCCACTTTGGCAATTGAACTCTATGGTATTGAAGTCCCTCCCCTCCCCAAACCCCGCCCTCTTCAGGCTCCACCCCCAAAATCTCTCGCCGGTTCAGAAGAGGGACCTGACAACCCTACTGGGTACTCATTTTACCAACCACAGAAGGATGGAAGGCTCAGTTAACCTTGAGCCGGCTACCTGAAACCGACTTCCATTGTGATCGAACTCAGGTTGTGAGCAGAGCTTTTGACTGCAGTACTGCAGCTTAGCACTCTGTGCCACAGAGCCCGTACACCCAGGAAAAGGGACAGTGGAGCCAAGGGGCTCAGTGAGGATATGTAGTATAGACTATGTTCTGGGCAGTGCTAAGCTTTATTCATCTAAGCTGCTCTGAGCCCAACCTTGGCAGGGGAGGGCAGAGTAGAAATTTAATAAAATAAAACAAATAAAAATGTGCAACTATTCCATGTGTTTACAGCTCACATCAAGAAATATATGCATATATGATACCAGGCCAACACACATAAACACACCACAATCAAAATTCTTATTCTGCCACAAGAACAATGCGAGAACAAAAAGGGCACAAAACTTGAACAGGTGACAGTGCTCTCATTTGCAAATAGAGAGAAGCCTTCCCGATAGGGTCGCCAGGTCCCTCTTCGCTACCGGTGGGAGGTTTTTGGGGTGGAGCCTGGGGAGGGGGATTTGGGGAGGGGGATGACTTCAATGCCATAGAGTCCAGTTGCCAAAGCAGCCATTTTCTCCAGGGGAACTGATCTCTTATCAGCTTGAGATCAGTTGTAATAGCAGGAGATCTTCAGCTAGTACTTGGAGGTTGGCAACCCTACTTCCCAACATACTTAACCCTTTAGGGTAAGGGGTTGCTGGCCTACATGAATCTCTGGTCAAACCAGAGAGGCACCTCTTGTGTTAAGGCCTTCCTAAGCCACTAAGCCAACAATGTGATGTGGATTAGCACATTACCTTTGATACTTTTGCAGGACAATGACTCAGCTCAAACTCAACCCCCTTCTGACTATAAATATTACTCTTCCAACACACTTTGACACTGAGAGACACTGTCCTTCAGTGTTACTCCTCTGAAGATGCCTGCCACAGCGGCTGGCGAAACATCAGGAAAGAAAATACCAAGATCACGGTCACACAGCCCGGATAACATACAAGAACTGATGAACTCTAACCGTGAAAGCCTTCGACAATAACCTGTCAGGAAATTTCTCTTCAGTGGCAAGATTTTATGATCGGTAAATACCCAGTCTGGCCTAATCTCGTCAGATCTTGGAAGCTAAGCAGGGTTAGTTTTGGTCAGTATTTGGATGGGAGACCACCAATGAATACTATGGTCATGATGCAGAGGCAGGCAATTGCAAACCACCTCTGGACCTCTGTTGCCTTGAAAACTCTACCAGGTTTTTGATAGGTTTTTGTTTGCATACTATGAACTCTGAGCCAGACATCCAGGCACTAGAATAACAGGCAGATGTTATTGTATTACTGCCTGTTGTTGTTTTCTAGTTAAGATTAGATATAATTAGCATATAAGAAGAGAGCACTTTTGGTTAATATTTTATTAGTCAGTATCTGATCTGCACATTGCTAGTGCATAAGAAAAAAGTATAACTGCTAAACACGGGAATGTCAAGGTGAAAATAACTGTACCTGCTAAATTTCCTCTTCTAGAGTATGTCAGGTACTAATACCCTTTCTATGAATTTTTGTTCAGTATTTTGTAGGACATGCATTGGGTAACCTATTCACAGCTAAAAATGGGTAGGGTTTATTAAACAAAAATGGAGCGGGTAGGCAAGGCAACCTAACTCATGTCCTTGTCTCCTCCTTACTTTCCTGCAGTTTATATTGGAGCAATAATGGGGGGAAATGCTAAAAGTAATAGAAGATTTCCTGAACTCTGTTTGTGTTGGGAATTGTGTGTGTGTGTGCAACAAACTTGATTACTTTTAATAAAATCTTTAAAATTCATAAAAGCCTCCTTGTTGTTGGGTTGCTTTCCATTGGTTTGCTGACCTGGAGCAGAAGTGGTTTAAAGACCCCCACGCCAACCTCTTGCAAAGCTCTATCTAGTCTCCAGCTAATTTCCCCCAATAAACGGAGACCCCCTATGCTTGGCGTAACAGTTGGCAACATTGCCAGAAATACACATCTTCAAAACCTAGCTGCTGTTTCTCATGGCCTGGCCATTTAGGAAACTTTGTGCATGGAGGAAAGTATGTAACTCTTCCCTTATCCACTGGTTCTCCATAGCCAGCTGCTATTTTTCTTCCAGTCTGGGTTCCAAACTTGTGTGTCCAACTGAAATACAGATCAGGAAACTGGGGCAGGTGGAGCTGCGAGAGACGTGTTCTCAAAGAAGTGTAATATTGGGAACACTTTCTCTCTCTCATCACAACGGCTTATCATGATACAACAAACAGAAGGTCAATTCTCTGTGTTTCCTCTTCCACACTGAGAATTAGAACAGCCTCTGTTGATCTGCAGCTGACCTTGCCTTCTGGCAACCAAACTAGCCCTCTGACTCTTGATCGTATTTCACGCGCCCTTTCTGCTGCTGCTCTGCCACTTGCTTGCTGTAAACCCAGCTCTGAGACTCATAAGCTTTGCCATTTGTGAAAATGACTGCGCTGCTCCAGATCTTTTACATCAGATATATCAGAGCTAATCAAATTGCTGCCAGTCTCCTGTGCCTCTTTGGAAAGCGGCTGCCATTGCCATTCATCACCAAGTCCAGTTAATTCAGGCAATCTACCTGATCCATGGCCTTGCACGCCCAATTGTGATATTTCATGCTGTCGGATATTTCTCTGTAATAATGACCTCACCCATGGAACATTCAGATAGAGGACACAGAGACATTTTTCAGTAATTGGCATTACCCTATGATTCAATGAACCCCCTCCACACCAGCCATGAGAACTGCTATTCTCGCAGCTCAATCATCACAGCACAGCAGTGCAGGAAAGAATTAGCATTTCTTTCAACTCCTCTTTCACTTGCATAACTGAACTCTTACCTATAAAATCTCTTTCACCTTTCAATAGTGGTGAAAACTGGTAGTTCTGATCTCAGGGTTTTTTTTTCCACCACTCGAATCCTTTATCCAATCTAGAGAATATCACAAACTGCTCGGTGAACATTGATACTACAAACAGATCTTTCTGTTCTTTTATTCTGGCAACTGCCAATTCTCATCATTTTTAACTTCTTAATAATCTTAAACAACACTTTTCTTCTGCTGTGAGAACTACAGTTGTTTCTTTCACAATGTTCCTATCATAATAACCTTCTGTCCAATCTTCTTGATCCCTTTTTTAAACCTTTTTCTTTTACTCTTTTGTCTGCTGCTTGTCTTGTTTCTCTGCTTCTTTTTTCAGTCAGTTTGCTCCTCTTCTTTTCTCTGCTGGCTTCCTTTTCCTCAGCATGATGATATAGTATTGGTCTACAAAATAAACATCTGAACACCCTAAGTTTGTTGTTGTTGCTTCATTATCTACATCTATTACATTTCCTCTAAGATGCTCACAGTAATATACTTGGCTGTTCCCTCCTTCATTGTATCCGCACAACAGCTGTTTGATATCAATTAGGTTGAAAGAGGATGATTGGTCCAAAGCCACACAGCAAGTTTCATGGCTGAGGACTTAACTACACATTACAAAGTCCTTGGGTTGTGTCTAAGTTCACCACAGACACTTTCAATCAGTCATGAGGCTATGGCTCTGTGGTAAAGCATCTACTTTGCATGTAGAAGATCCCAGGATCAATTCCTGGTATCTACACTTTAAAAGATCAGCTAGTGGGAGATATAAAAGATATTTGTCTCAGATCCTGAGGAGCCACTGATGGTCAAAGTGAACGATACTAACTTTAATAGACCAATGGTCTGACTTATAAGGCAGGCAGGGCCGGATTTAGGTTTGATGAGGCCCTAAGCTATTGAAGGTAATGGGGCCCTTTATATGTCCAGATAACAGGTACAACAGCTTGACCTACATTCAACTGTGCTGCACTGCAGTCTGCAGCTGCATGCTACATGTTGCCATGCAACCAGTCCATGCAGAATGTAGGCACCCTATATATCGAAATGAGCAAACCAGTGATATTTTAGGGAGCAGGCTAGCAGGTGAGGCCCATTACTTATATCATAGGAGCCTACACAACACAAAACACTGTTGCTGTATGTAGGTTTTATTGTATTTGTTTTTTATCTTATATTTTGGAAATGTACATCCAGGTGTTTTTTCCTTTAAATTTTTTTTGGGGGGCCAAGAGAGTGGGGCCCTAAGCTATAGCTTGTTTAGCTTATACGTCAATCCGGCACTGACTGGTTCAGCTGGTGAATTTTTTGCTGGGAATTCAATTCCCAAGCACAAGGTTGTCCCATTCAAATCAGCTCTGCAGATTGGGGGAAGAAGGAGCTAATGCCTTCTCTCCTACATCATTCTCTTGACCTGTAAAAGCCTGGGTGTGTTATTTGCTACATTGTGTGTGTGTAGGGGGGGGGGGCATGTGTACTAATGGAATACATTTAGATTTTCTCAGCTAAGCAAATAGCACCCACTGGAGCAATTTCAGATCAGAAAAATGGTGCAAACCAAGGTATCATCCCCTTCTCCCTATCACCAAAGTCCCAATCTGAATCATCCCCCCCCCCCCCCGCCATGCACTTGGGAACTGAGTTCCCAGCAGGGTACTAAAATCTCACATCCAAAGGAAAGTACTCATAACCTGGATCTAACCCAAGGATTTTATAAAGTATAGTTAGACCCTCCAGAGTGTCTAATCCTCCAGAGTTAGACCCTCCTTTTGAACCCAGATCGCCCCAGTCTTCACCCAGCATCCTAACCACTACAGCTGCATTGGCGCTCCACTCCCCCCCCCCCCCCGCGCCTTTTCCCTTTGCATCCTCTGTGCCTGCTTAGCTCTGCAGGGGTTTGTTATTGTTGTTTCATTCCAAACTTAAGCTTTCTTCAACTGTTTCACATCTTCATGCTTTCTCTTTTCTTTGGAATTTTCTCCCTTCTGGTCCTGGCACTGCACCATCACGTCTGTTCTTATAAGAGCACTTAGAAACATGTCTTTTGTCTGCTCTTCACCCCCTTCCCTCATGTGTCTTCTCCCTTTTCCTTAGCTGTCTGGGCAAAGGTCTATCCTTTATCATTCTTTTTGAATAGCGCTTAGCTATAGACGTTGTAATGATTATAATTATCATTATTATTAGTTGAAGTGTCATGACTTTCAGATATCTTAGAAATCATAGCTTGATGAGGGTGTGGAGAATTATTTGGTAAAATTCCATAGCCCTCTGCCCAAGGAGAGGCAATGACTATTAAATTAGTCTAAACATCACACAATAGAGTCTAATTGAAGACCCACATTTCAAATTCTGATTTAAATTAATAAACACCATTCTAACATCTATAGCCATAATATGGGAGGCTTTTGTACTTGTGTACTATTCAAAATGGTTATTTCCATTCCATATATTGGAAGGAGACTAAAAGTTAATTTATAAATGGCATATTCCAGAAGCAGCATTGTATCTAAAATCACTCTTGTTTTAATGATATGTTGATTGTTTTGAAATGGTTTTTAAGTTGTGTTTGTACTATGTATGTTTTTAATCTGTTAGCCACCTTAGTGGTCCTCATAAGGGCAGAAAAGTGGGAAATAAATTCTTTAAAAAATAAACAATGAAACTGTAAAAAAAATGTTATGGATGAATGCTTTTTGTACCAGTGTATGTATTATATAACTGGATTTGGACACCACCAGCAGGAAGGTAAGGAAATTTTTCATGTGCATAATGCAAAATCAATGGATTGCTTTTCCACAGAGATCAGGGGAGAGGCTGTGGTAGCAGTCCTGAGCATCTCCACTTAAAAGGCTCAAGTAGCAGGTGGTGTGAAAAGCCTGTGATTGGGACCCTGGAGAGCCAGTGCCAGTCCACACATAGAGTCCACACTCCAAAACAGCCATTTTCTCCTGATGAACTGATCTCTGTCACTTGGAGATCAGATGTAATAGCAGGAGATCTCCAGCCACCACCTGGAGGTTGGTGACCCTATTCAATTCCCCACTCTACCATGGAAACTTGCTGGGTGATCTTGGGCCAGTCGCACACTCTCAGCCCTGACCCTGGCTAGTATTTGGATGAGAGACCTCCAAGGAATACCAGATTCATGATGTGGAGGCAGGCAGTGGCAATCCACCTCCAAATATCTCTTGCCTTGAAAACCCTACGGGGTCATCATAAGTCTGCTGTGACTTGACAGCAGAAAAAAAGGGGGATCTTACAAAATGAAAATATTCCCAGCGTAATTGTCTATAAGCTGTGCCATGTTTACTGCTCCATTTCTTCACAATCAATCTTTGACACTGAAGTCTGCACAAGGGAATCTGAATGATCATCTCCCTGTTACATATCATATAGGATCATCTGCTATTAGTGTAGAGATCACAATATAAGAGAAGGTGGCAGGCTGGATTCTCATCACTGTAGCTCAGTCAGTCCTACATGACAAAAGGCATGTAATGTATCTCAGTGGCTGTGAATATCTCTTCAATGGCACTTAATTGTTGGGAAATGGCACTGGTCAAGTGCCCATCCAGACTGCAGCAGATGTGAAACAAAAGTGCAGCCTGTTTAGATTCTGAGTGAGAAAAAAGCAGACAGGCAATGCATTTCCACACATGTTGCCTGTGTTTTCTGGATTCGCATTTAGCCAGAATCCAGAAATCCCAGACAAAATGCATGGAAATAGCGAGGTGACCTCTAACAGTCAGAAAATGCATGCATAATCAAGGCAAAGCCCCAAAGCAGCTGGTAGGGTGATCACAAGGAAACAGCCATGCATATATGACCATGCTCGATGGAATCTGATGTAAGCCAGCCTCCTCTCTAAGAGTGATGAGCTGATTTCACCAGTCCCATGCAAAGCCCTGTCTCCAATATCAGAGGCTACTGTTACCAATCAGAAAATTATAAATTATAGTCCCAGCCCATAGAGCACCTGGTAATGGCTCTGAACCTCCATAACAAATAGGAGGTCTGTCCCAAACCATATTGTCATTTGTATAACATGGATTAAGGCTGGCAGGATGATTCAATGTGGAATGGGACTGGATGGGTTATTATAATGGGAACCCCAGGAGTCCAAGGTCCCAGAAGCTCTAGGTGGCACTCTTGAACCCTAGTGAGATTTTAGAGTTTTGTGCCATTAATGCATGACTAGGTTTTCTTTCTTTTTGTCCCTGTGCTGTTCCACACCTTTCAATTTCACGTTCCAAAAACTGAACACATGGGGACAGGACAGGGACAAAAATTAGACCACCTGAAGCCACTGCCCGGCCCCAGAGGTGGCAGCAGCAGCGGGCCCAGCTCCCCCCCCCCCCACTGACAGGCAAAGCCGCTCTGGGCTGGCTGGAGGAGGCGGCTGGAGGTGAGAGGCGTTGGCACCATAAGTAGCTGCCACTGCACTTCTGCCTTTGACAGTGGGGCTTGAGGCTGCAGGCTGAGGGCTTCTGGAAGGTTGGCTAAATCCACCGGCTGGTGCTGGGGGGGAAGTGGAGGAGGGCACAGGAGCATGGGGGGGAGACAGAGAGGCATGGGGTCAGGAGGAAAGATGCCGCCACCGCTGCTGCAGCCAGGGCCAAGCAGTCTCCCCATGGGGAGTCAACACCAGGGCTTAAAAGGACCGGCAGGCAGTAGAAAATGGCAAGCTCCTTCACTATAAATCAGAACAACAACTTCCTTCACTATAAATCGGAACCACCCAAGACTTGGAAGACCTGGAGAAGTTCCAAAAGGAGCAGGGTCGATCATGCATGTGGGAGATGACCATGTGTGTAGCCTGCCAAGTTTCACTACATTCTCAGGAGAATGTTATCCTAACAGCATCTTCCCACTTACAAATCTTCTTTTCAAGTTGTGTGGATTTTATTGGAGTAATAAAATGCAGGTTTCAGTTATTTGCCCCAACTATTTTCCTACCATCACATAATGAATCAGTGCTAATAGACTTCCGTAATTTGTAGTTTAGAATATAAATAGAACTGAAATACCGTCACATGAAAGCCAAATAAGGTTTTGGAAATACCTGTTACTAAGGGATGCTTGTCACAAAACTTTTCAAGGCAGAGATTTTTTTGCAAGTCACACATGGATCTCCAGAAATGATAAATGGGTGCAAAATCAATGTGTATAAACTCAAATGACTGACAAGATTATAGGTTTGTCAGTCCTGGGTCACTTCACACTATTGGTAGGATCAAATGGAAAGTTTTTCTTTGAGTGTTCCACTTCCGGTCGGAGGGTTCATGTCTGAATGCTCCCCTATGAAAAACATCTTCACACACACAGGAAGAATAAAGAGCATGTGAAGGAGACACCTTCTTTGTTACATGCTAGTTGTTTATATATTGTTGGGGGGTTCATAGGAGAATATTCAGACAAAAGTGTTACTAGTTGATTCTAATGGTTATGTAAACCGATTCTTAGAGATTAGCCAATGTCTTTCAAAGATAACTTGAGAGATGCCATAAAGAATTCATTTTTATTGGTTCTTGTAAGTTATCCGGGCTGTGTAACCGTGGTCATGGTATTTTCTTTCCTGACGTCTCGTCAGCAGCTGTGGCAGGCATCTTCAGAGGAGTAACACTGAAGGATGCCTGCCACAGCTGCTGGCGAAACGTCAGGAAAGAAAATACCAAGACCACGGTTACGCAGCCCAGATAACCTACAAGAACCAATGAACTCTGTCCGTGAAAGCCTTCGACAATAATTCATTTTTACTTTTTTTTTCAATCTGTAGCTCAGCATACATAGTTTGCCATGGCCACAGTCATGTGACTGGGTGTTGTGGGGAAATCAATCTACCTTACTTTCAATTCTGAAAGTAGCCCAAGAATGCTATCTTGCATGTTGTGGAGGTTGAATCCCAGGAAGTGGCTAGCATGAGCCAATAGATTGTATTTAACACTAGAGCTCACATCTGCAGACACAACTAGTCCAAAAGATTACCCTGTTTCTGCAAACAGACTTCACCAGCTGAATCAAATGCAACGTTGAGTGGATTCACTTGAAACCCCACCCCCTGCCCACTTCAAGGGAACAGTTGCAATTATCATACAGTAGGATCAATTTAGAAGTGTTAAGTAAAAAGGGATTCAAAGCTAATTCTGTGTTCCAAGTAGTAGCTGTAAAGGCTTCTGGCATCCTTGTTCCCACCAGATCCCAGAGTACAGAGAAAACTAATGGAGAGGAAAAACAGCCACCTTTGATTTTCAGCAAACAAGGCCTTTCATTATTAGCTTTAAACAAGATGTAATTGGCTAACACAGCAAAACAGAAGGCTAATTACTAAAGTTAAGAGGACAAACAGTTACATGGAAAAATGGAGCAGTCAGAGTTCCACAGAAGAGGGCTTAGATAAGGCACAGACAATTTAAATTGGTGCCAGGCATCACTGCATAAGGAAAGAGTCAATTTAAACCATTAGCCAATCATCAACTGATTCATTCATCAACTGTATTTGTTTTGTGGGGGAAAGCAAGTTAATGCCACACTGATTGCTTCAAGAAATATGGAATTCAGAAATCATGGTCAGGATCCACTCAAAGATAAACATTTTGAAATCTCCACAATTCCATGTCCTTTCTACCATACTAAAATTATTAGACTGTGTGCCTTTTATTTTTGTTATTTTAGTTTACCTGATATAGGTAATAATTTCATTTCATTTTATCATTTAGTAATTTTATTCATGTAAAATAATGTGCTTATCGTTGTTCTTTAAATAACTAGCATTTATTTAAGTTAAATAGTATGTTTATCATTTTTCATTCCAACTTGGTCAAAGCTTACTTGTGAATGGCAGAATCCATGATAACCTTTTGAAGTAATCAAGAGAAAACAATGACAATTGATGAATTGACCTCATTAGCAGGGCAAGTCTAGGTGTGTCTACTCATAAGTCCCACTACATACATTTGTACTTACTTTCAGGTAAGTGTACATAAGATTACAACATATTACATGAATCAGTTATCATCAACATCTATGTTAATACTGTGCATTAACAAAATACCTTCAACAACCAAGATCTAGTCTCAGTGGCTATGTGTGTGTTAAATGCTGTCAAGTCACATCCAATTTATGGTGACCCTAAGAATTAATGACCTCCAAAACATCCTATCATTAGCAGCTTTGCAAACTGAGGACCGTGACTTCCTTGATTGAGTCAATCTATCTCATGTTGGGTCTTCCTCTTTTCCTGCTGCCTTCAACTTTTCCTAGCATTATTTTCTTTTCATGGTGACTCTTGTCTTCTCATAATGTGACCAAACAATTTAAAGAATGTTAAGAGTTTCATCAGTCTTCCATTGAGCCTCTCATTTATTTTGGCTTCAGGAATAGTCTTTGTGCATTCTTCCTTGATAAAATCTCAACCCATAGTTTTTCTGGTTCATGTTGACTTGAACTTAGTAATGCATATCTGTACTTTATATGCTCTTTAAGTTCTTCAGGAATGTTGTTTAGATTGTATTTTGGCATGATGAATGGGTTGGTGTTTTTCTTGAGCTTTATTCTAATTTTTGATATTAACAGTTCATGGTCTGAACCACAATCAGCTCCTGGTCTTGTTTTAGCAGAGAGAACAGATATTCTCCATCTTCTGCTTCCAATTATGTAATTTATTTGCTTTCTATACTGGCCATCTGGTGGTATACAATCATCTGTTCAGCTGCCTGAAACGTGTGTTCTTAATGAACAACTTGTTATTTTCACAGAATTCTATGAGTCACTCTCCTGCTTCATTTTGTGCTCCTAGCCAGAGTTTTCTAACAGTATTTGATTCTTAGTTTCCTACTTTTGCATTCCAGTCACCTATGATTATAAACACATTGTGTTTAGGTGTGTGATCAATTTCTTCCTGGACACTTGCACACAAGCTTTCAATGTCTTCGTCATCAGCATCTGTAGTTGGGGCATAAACTTGAATGATTGTTATTTTGATAGGCTTTCCACGAAGTCTGATTGATATTTTTCAATCAGACTTTGTATTATAGCATCTGACTGCTTGTGCTACATCTCCCATTATTAGAGCAACTCCATTTCTTCTACGTTCCATTTCTTCTGTGGCTAATATTTATTTAATGGACACTCTTTCAGCAAGATACAATGCAGACAAATCTCCTTTTTGATGACCTGCAAAAATAGAGGAGAAATAATTTATTCTCCTACTCCCTTATAATAGTTGCAAAATGACATGAGCAGCAGACTCTAATTCCCTGGCATCACAGGTAAAAAGCCAATTGTTTAAAGGAGCTTGCTATTAGTGACCCACAAGGATTGATCATAGTAAAGCATTGCAACGTACTGAGGTAAAGGCTCTTTGCACTAGTCTTAAGTAATTGGAAATTTGCGTTAAAATTTAAAGAGTTCAGAAGCTATATGCCATAGCATTTTCTTTGTTTACCTTGTGCCTGAATCATATCGGGGGAAAGGGGAATCTGTCTTTGAGATAACACAATTTAAAATGGTTGTTTGGCTTCACTTGGGCCCACTGCAAGTCCATTTGCCAGAAGAATGAAATATAATTCACAAATCAAATTTATTCCAGCAGTTTAACATCTATAAGAATCTAAAAGAATCTAATATTACAGAAGAGCAGAACTTTATCTTTATCATAATTGATTTCCAAAAACTCAATTCTGGGGATTCTGTGAATTTCTCATTTAATGTGTTCAGCAGATGCACTTACCTTGTTGGACACTTACAATCAGATTGTCAGCCAATCAGGGATATGTTCAGATGGCAAACCACCTCGAGTTATGTTGTTGAAATGAGATTCCTAGACATCATAAATGACCGCATGCTGGAACAGTTGGTCATGGAGCCAGTAAGATGTGTAGTAATCTTGGACTTGATTCTGAGCAGGTCCTAAGACCTGGTGAGAGATGTAGAGGTGGTTGCACTAGCTGGGAACAGTGACCACAGTGCTATGAAGTTCAGCATTCATGTCATGAGGGAGCTTTACAAAAATGAGGGGAATAATTAAAAGAGAACTGAAACGGAAACGCAAGAGAGTCAAATCCCTAGAGGATGCTTGGGCATTATTTATGGACAAAAGGAAATACTTTTTTATACGACGAGTGATTAAAATGTGGGATTTTCTGCCAAAGAATGTAGTGATGGCCACAGGCATAGATGGCCTTAAAAGGGGATTGGACAGATTCATGGAGGATATCAGTAGGGTTGCCAGGTCCCTCTTCATCACCGGCAGGAGGTTTTGGGGGCAAAGCCTGAGGAAGGCAGGGTTTGGGGAGGGGAAGAACTTCAACATCATAGAGTCCAAATGCCAAAGCGGTCATTTTCTCCAGTTGAACTGATCTATATTGGCTGGAGATCAGTTGTAATAGCAGGAGATCTCCAGCTAGTACCTGGAGGTTGGTAACCCTATCTATCAGTGGTTACTAGCCAGGGTGATTGAGGTAAACCTCTACAGAGGCAATAAGCCTCTGAATCTGCGTGCTAGGAGACAAGATGAAAGGAAGGCCTCAGCCTCTATGCCCTGTTGTTGGCCCTCCAGAGGAACTGATTGGCTACTATGTGAAACAAGATGCTGGACTAGATGGACCACTGGTCTGATCTAACAGGGCTCTTCTTATGTTCTCATTGCAACAAACAATGAAAACAGCAGTAAGACTCTAAGATGGCAGCCACTTTTTGGTCAGAAGCTGACTTCCAGTACCACCTTCAACAAAATAACTACACAGTGAAGCTGGAAAAGCAAACTCTTCCCTCCTCTCCAAGCTGAGTGGGGACAGAAGCAATATGTTTGATCTCTGAATTGTCGGTAGGAAGAAAGAGAAATTAGTTCTTTCTCCAGAAATAAAAACATTGTTTCTGCCCTCTCCCAGCTTGGAGAAGGAGCTCATCGCTCTTCTCTCCCTACTAAACTGGGTGGGAACAAATGCAATTTTTTTTTGATTTCTGCATTACAGAAGGGAGATGAGAAACAGTGCATTCCTTTACTCCTTCATGCTGGGTAGGGACAGATGCAATGCTTTCAATCTATGCATTGCAAAAGGGAGAGGAGAAATAGCTGGTTTCTCTCCTTTTCTCTGCAGCCCAAGCTGACATCTTGATCACCTTCACCCCTACATTTGCTGCATTTCAGCAACTAAGGGAGGCAACGTAGTTTCTAGGATGGGTTTCTGATTCCCCCACTCCAAAAAAAACTTTACTGAGTATAGAGCAAAATTTTCCCAGCAGGAGATCAGAAGGCAACTTCCAGCTGATCCCTCATTGGCTGGGAGTCAGCTTCTGATGGCTTTAAGTAGCTTGTTCCCTGCAAATACACACAAACAGGTTGCAAACAGCTGAACAGCCCATTGATGAATTGGCTGCTTGATCACCAAACACCACTGGCAAATGGGAAGTGAGCCCAACTAACATGTGTTTGAGCATCCCTACTCATTTCAGCAATATTTTACAAATTGAAGTACCTGTGAAAGGCCCAATCTAATTTGACAAATCACTATCATACAATTGGCATACAATAGAACACTGATTTTAATATTAGCTAATTAAGTCTCCACTGCTGCCACCCTCATCCTCCATGTCTCTCCTCCCTTGCCCCCATCTCCACCCAAAAAGAAACAATTGCTGATTTGCTTGAGATGTCACATCTAATTAAAGTTATCATAAAATAATCAGGATATGAAATATTTTAGGATGTCAGTAGAGTACTCCATTCACTCATGGTACTATATAAATGTAATATATAATTAAAATACAAATGTCATCATCATGGGATGAAAATCTAGATCGACGCTTTCCATTTAGTTATACAATCATTGTCCATTATGCTTACTGGATTTTAATCTTCCACGACCGTTCCTGCTATAATGCACCAGGAATTGAAATTCCATTTAAACATTACTGTTTCATCCTAAAATGTTCGCTTCCATTAGTAGTGTAATCTGTTGCAAGAATTTTAAAGGTTTAAGTTTCCTTCACTATTTTTTTAGCCTCGGATCTAGCATTAACAGCATCCCCAACTACCATTAGGCAGTGTGATCTGTAAAATATACATGATATTTCATTTCATGAGCAGGAAAAGTGAAACATCCTTCAATATAGAATTGAAGGTTCATGTTCTGGACTAGATTCTATTCTTGGTGACACTTAGAGCAAATACTGTGATAAAACTTTTGAAGTGCATGTAACATCGGGTCAACAAAACATAATCTGCTGAGTTTACAAATCAGAACTTTGGTATCCTTTGAGAGTCAACAGTAGAGACACATATTTTACAAGAAACATTACCAATTTATAACCAGGGCAATCCTATTCAGTTTTACATCCTGCTAAGCCCATGGCTTTATTGGACTTAAAAGCATGTGGTCCTTTTTAGGATTGCATTGTAAAATTCTGTTTTGGCCCTCCTCCCCCTCCCCCACCATGTAGTGACTTAAGTTGAATAAGTGCAAGGAATCCCAGGCATGCTGGGTTGAAGAACTGCACCTAATACAACCATGCTACCTAGGAGATTGCCAGGACAAGAATGGAAGAAAACAACTAGAGACATAGGCCATTAATGCATGGGCAAGATGTCACCGGTTAATCTCTCTCTCATCTCACACTATTTTAATCTGGGATCATAAAAGTAAACACATGTCCGTTTCCCATCCCACACTATGTGCACCACCCGATGTTCCATGCATTTGGGGCATGGGATAACGTAACGTGGGATATTAGGGGAGTGTTCGTCGCTACCGACATCATTACATCACAGTCACGCGACTGTGCGTGCTTGGCATCTTCCTTTCCCCCCCCCCCCCCTATAATGATATGCCGGTATACCAATGTACCTCACTTCCTGACTTTGGTTTTTCTCCTTTTATGTGGCCATGTGTTGCGAGTAGCTTGTGCCACGTGTTAGCCGAAATGCTCCTTTATATGGGGAAATTAGCTGAGCAATCGGTAAAGGATTCAGCAGGCAAAGCCTGGTAAGGGTGACGTGGGAGAGGAGAGATCGTTTCCTCTCGAGCGATTTCTCAAGGGGGGGGAATATTATATTGGCCTACGTGTAGGTGCAGATGTCTACGTGCAACCCTACTCTGCAACACCCAACCCAGACAGCCGTTCAAATGGGGAGTCTCCAAAGAGAGGTGGTTCCCAGGGCAAAGCCGTTCAGTCCCCTTGCGTTGCCGAGAAGATAGCTCGGCTGGCGGCTGGACTTAGGACTGAAAGAATGAAGGGGGGGAAGCCAACCCACAAGATAGCGCTCGCTAGAGCCACACATTCAGGCACACACACACTGTCGTTTTACGTGACAATTGATTTTTGGTGAAAAACTGGTCAAAATTCAAAGCGTCTCAAAAACTTTTTCCTACGTCAACACGCTAAATACACACGTGTCGACTCGCATGTATTCAGACGGGTAGGAGTGCCTGCCTTCTCCACCAGTAATCTGTTAGCCAAAATGCTCCTTTATATGGGGAAATTAGCTCAGCAATCGGTAACTATGTATTTTTATAGCGCCCCCCCCAGCCGCCCAGCGCAGCGGCAACGGGGCCGGGCCACCCCGGGAGCCGGCCAAGACTCTGCCAGCCAGCTGGGGGCGGGAGGCCTTTGTGAGCCGCCGAGCGCAGCGGGGCCAGGCTGCCCAGGAGCCGGCCAAGACTTTCCCTCCGTCCCTCCCTCCCACTGAGAGCAGCGGGGCCGGGTCGCCCCAGGAGCCGGCCAAGACCCTCCCTCTGCGCTGCCGAGTGCAGCGGGGCCGGGCTGCCCCGGGAGATGGCCAAGACCCTCCCTCCCACTGAGAGCAGCGGGGCCAGGCCGCCCCGGGAGCTGGCTAAGACCCTCCCTCTGCGCTGCCGAGCGCAGCAGGGCCGGGAGGCCCTGGGAGCCGGCTAAGATCCTCCGTCCCTCCCTCCGTCCCTCCCTCCCAGCCACCAAGAGCAGCGGGGCTGGGTTGCCCCAAGAGCTGGACAAGACCCTCCCTCTGCGCTGCCGAGCGCAGCGGGGCCAGGATGCCCTGGGAGCCGGCCAAGACCCTCCCTCACTCCCAGCCACCAAGAGCAACGGGGCTGGGTTGCCCCGGGAACCGGCCAAGACCCTCCCTCTGCGCTGCCAAGTGCAGCAGGGCTGGGATGCCCTGGGAGCCGGACAAGACCCTCCCTCCGTCCCTCCCTCCCAGCCATTTATTCATGGAAGGTTTTGCATTGGATTTGCCACTCTTTAGATGCACTTTTTCCCCATCCATATTCTCAAAACTCAACAATAAGCCGCCATGCAGAGTTTTGAGAATTCAGATGGGGAAAATGGGCATCTATACAGTGACAAATCCAATGCAAAACCTTCCATGAATAAATGGCCCCAGCCACCAAGAGCAACGGGGCTGGGTTGCCCCGGGAGCCTGGCTGGGATGCCCTGGGAGCCGGACAAGACCCTCCCTCCATCCCTCCGTCCCTCCCTCCCAGCCACCAAGAGCAACGGGGCTGGGTTGCCCCGGGAGTGGGCCAAGACCCTCCCTCCCAGCCACCAAGAGCAACAGGGCTGGGTTCACAGAGAAAGCACACACTGCCTTTTAGCAAGAGGGGCTGAAAGGTGCCAAAATTATCACAGTGAAAACCTCCGGACATGAGAAAACCCATTACACAGTTGTGTTGTCTTGCTGTGCAGATGGCACCAAATTGCCACCCATGCTAATTTTCAAAAGGAAAACATTTCCAAAAGAAGTGATTCCAAGAGGAGTTGTTGTACATGTTCATGAGAAAGGCTGGATGGACGAAAATGGAATGAGAGTATGGGTTGAAAAAGTGTGGTCCAAACGTCCTGGAGGGCTTCTGAAAAAACCTGCCTTATTAGTACTAGACCAGTTTAGGGCACATATTAGTGAAACTAAAAAAAGTGCTTTAGAGAAGTGAAGACTCATCTAGCTGTAATTCCAGGAGGTCTTACCAGCCAGTTGCAACCTCTCGATGTTTCCCTCAACAAACCATTTAAGGTCTTCATGCGAGAAGAGTGGAACAAATGGATGGCTGCTGGTAATCATGATCTGACACCTACTGGACGAATGAAGAGGCCCACTATAACTCAAGTTTGTGAATGGGTGAAAACATCATGGCACTCGGTGAAGGAGGAAATCGTTGCCCACTCATTCAAAAAATGTGGCACTAGCAATGCTTTGGACGGTCACGAAGATGATATCTTATTTGAAGATAGCGACGAAAGTGATGACAGTGATTGTGAGCAACTGAGCTTCCTAAATTCTGACTCTAGCGATGATGAGTTCTTGGGGTTCACAGAAGACTAGAAGAGTACTCGAACCATAAAGTCTCTCTTCATTTGTTAATGACAGTGATGATGGTTCTTAATGCCACTGTTGGCTGTTGTTCACTTTATATGGTTGAAATATTATTCTAATAGCTTATTAAATAGTTTAGTACACCATTTGTTTCAGAATATATTTTTTTTTGTTTTCCTCCTCTAAAAACTAGGTGCGTCTTATGGTCAGGTGCGTCTTATGGAGCGAAAAATACAGTACATGTACTGCAAGTCGATTCTTATCAGAGCTCATGGAGCAAATTGGTTGGAAATCGTTTTCTGATTTTAGGAATGTCTCAAAAGACCTTGGGCCATCAGCTGCTCTTGAGCTGCTTGAAAAAAATGGATTTGAGAAGCACAATGACAAGAGCACATAGAGTATGTTCACCTTTATATCTAAGTTCAATGCTTTCACAATCTCTTTGACATCCAACATACTTTGACTTTCTGATAGTGCCATGCTATAGATGATTATTTATGTTGGTACATTGAATGCCATTTCGTCAGGGGAGCTCTGAGATTGTTTAAATAAAGTGCCGTACTATGCCTGAGTGTGTCAATGTGGTTCTGGTCAAATAGACAACCTTCAACATTCTCTATTCAGTTGTGGCCTGCTTAATGTGGCAAGAGATAGATGGATAAAACTTTTATTCCGTATTGTAGGTGTGATTTGGATAATGTGAGGTCTCTTTTAGCAGGGCTGGATTTTAATATTACTTTGGCAGTTTCCAAGTTTCTCCCCAGTTGATTAAAAAATATTAATTTTGAATTGTGTGTGTGTGTGTGTGTATACACACACACACACACACACAAATATATTTCTTTTTTCTTTTAGTATTAGTCTTAGTGTGACACTGTTCAGAGCCAAATTGGATGGATGAGCAGTATCATTAAAGTAAAGATGGTGTTAGAGGACTTTTTCCCTCTGGCAGTGCCTGGAGTTATGTTCTAGAAATACTTCGCCCTCCCTAGGAAAAACACAATAACTTTAGTTAACATCCCAGGATAAGGGAATAAGGATGTTTTGAAAAGACGTATGAATATTTCCAAGTAAAGCATGGCTCTGAGACAAGTACAGTCTTTTCCTAAAGCATTCACTAAATTTGCCTGCTTTCTCTAAAAGTCAGGCTCTGAGGCTGATATAGATTTCTGAGAAAGGCTCCTCCACTCTGCACTCCCATCTGGCTCTTCCAGCAGTCCATGGGTCCTGATCGGTTGTTAGCTGAACTGCACAAACACCAACAGGCATAGAGAAGTTTTGTGGTTGATAGAAAAGGGCTTTTAGAAAGTGGGTGCTGGGGCTTCTGCCCAACAGGGCTTCTGATTGGCTGTGTAGATTAAAAGGAATCCTGCTAAACAGAGCTTCTACCTGAATTGTTTAAGAATTACTATTAGAGTTACATATAACCTTGATCCCTGTAATTTTGTGGTTGGCGCCACCTCCTGTAGCAGGCATTTTGTGATTGGCTCCATCTACTGCAGCAGCCATTATGTTGTTGTGCCCAGCACCCTGTGTCAAAAGTCCAATGGTGCCCACAGGCTCAAAACGTTGAGGACCCCTGCCCTAAAAGATGGATGATAAATATTGCAGATATGAACTGAACTCATGTCTGAGTGAGGGGTAGACAGCACGTTATTAAACTGGCATAACGTATTAGCATCAGGTATAAATCCATGCTGAAGTATTTTTATTTATATTACAAAATTTGTATCCTGCCTTTCTACCACCAAGGGCCACCAAGGCAGCTAACAAATTAAAACATACAGAATAAAATCACAGTTTAAAGCCATTAAAACCAACCAAAAAGAATCCCACATATAATTAAAACAACAGAGCTAAAATACATATAACGACACAAAAACAACAATTAAAACAATCAAAACATTGGCCGGAACGAAGAATCACTGAGGGAAGGCCAAATGAAACAAAAAAAAAAAATCTTCACCAGCTAGTGGAAGATGGTAGCAGAAGGAGACAAGGGGATAGATGACTATCCCTGAAGAGAGAGTTCCAGAGTTTTGGTACTCCAGTCAAGAAGGCCTTCTCCCAGATTGCTACCCACCTAATCTCAGAAGGCTGAGACACCTGAAGCAGGGCTGCTGCTGATGACTGTCGTGGTTGGGTGGGTTTATGAGGGAATAGGTGATCCTTCAGGTATGTTGGTCCCAAACCATATAGAGCTTTAAAGGTCAACACCAGCACCTTGAATTGAGCTTGGATACAAACTGGGAGCCAGTGAAGATGAGCCAGGACTGGAGTGATATGGTCCCTACTCCATTCAACATCCTAGCTGCAGCATTCTGCACCAGTTCAAGTTTCCAAATACTTCTCAAGAGCAATCCTGTGTAGAGTGCACTGCAGTAATCAAATCTAGATGTAACCAAGGCATGCAGCAAAGTGGCCAAATTTTTTCCACCCAGGAAAGGCTGCAGCTGGCAGTAGAACCTGGGAAAAGGCACTCCTGGACACAGCTGCCACCTGATAATCCAGCAGTAGGACCAGGTCCAAGAGCATCTTCAGACTATGGACTTGCTCCTTCAAAGGAAGTGTAACCTCACCCAGAATGGGTGATGCCTTAAAACCCCGGGTCAGACCTTCCGCACACCAGTAGTCCTTCCATGTTGTTGGGGTTATGCTTCAGTTTATTAGCCCACATCCACTCCAAAACTTCCTCCAAGCACTGGTTCAGGGTTTCTACAGGCTCACTGGGATCAGCTGGAATCATGAGATAGAACTGAGTATCATCTGCATAATTATGGCAACCCATCCCAAATCTCTGGAGGACCTCACCCATCAGTTTCATGTAGATGTTAAAGCATATAGGGGATAAGATGGAACCTTGTGAGACCCCATAGGCAAAAGGCCAAGAGGCTGAGCAGCAGTCCCCCAGCACCACTTCCTGAAACCTACCCTCCAGATTGGACCAGAACCACCAGAGAACAATGACCCCCAATCCCAGTACAGAAAGGTGGTCCAGAATGATATCATGATAGATGGTATTAAATGCTCCTGAGAGGTCCAAGAGAATCAACAGAATCATATTCCCTCTGTCCATCTGCCAGGTTGACTAAGGCTATTTCAGTTCCATAACCAGGCCTAAACCCAGATTAGAAGGGATCTAAACAATTTTCTGCATCCAGGAAAGCTTGAAGTAGTTCAGCCACCATCCATTCAATCACCTTGCTCAAGAATGGAACATCTGAGACTGGCTAATAGTTGAGATCTCCTGCATCCAGGGTAGGCTTCTTTAGAAGTGTATGCACCACAGCTTGTTTCAAGGCCGGACAACCACCCCTTCTCGCTAACGGAAGCAATAACTAGTGCTGGGGGTGGTCTTGGGCATCATTGTAATTGCAATATATCTCAGAGGTTTATTCTGAAAAGAATAAATAAGCTTTATAAACAGAGAAACTTAAAAACTCAATAATACTAATAATACTAGCGCTAATACTGCTACTGCTAATAAATCTATACATTCAATATACAATACATTTTCTCTCACACATCATGCACTGGACCGTACCCCACTCCACAAACTTGAAAAGCTATGCTTATAACCACATCTTATTTCTTTCGAATCCAACTAGTGTTTTCTCAAAATGCAACCCTTTCCTTCAAGCAGCACTGAATCTTAAATAATGGTTGGCCGTGAATTTAATAAGAATGACAGAATAAAAAAACAACACATAAACTGTATTTGTTTGTTATAGCCAATAGAGCGTTGCAAAGACTGTCAAAGACAATAAATATAAAAAATATGAACAATGCATATTTTGTATATTAATGCACTTCAGGGTTGTTTGTCATGCCTTTCACAGAAGTGAGATCAAAAGAGGGGGAAACATTAAGCTTTTTTATGGTAATGCCAGTAAATCTTTGGTATAGAAGATTAGGCTGCACTTTGTGCTCTTTCCCAATAAATCCAACCCCATCATTTTAGGTTATTTCAAATCAAAATGACGGAGGAAATGAGCTGTTTAGAGCAGTAGTAAATAAAGCTCTCTTTCCCACCAACCTTTATCCTTAATTTATGCTACTTTTATATTTTGCTTCTATATGAAAATTAAGATCCCTTCAGCCCTCTAGCTCTGCTAGCGATGCTTTTTAACATTTCTAGTCACTTGTGCCACCATTTATCTACTATTTCCATTTTCATTTTAAATTCAAGATTTATCCTTCTAGCAGTTATTTATTTAGTCCCTCAGAAAATTGATTTCTCCCCATATGTGTATGGTGCCCCAGATAAATAGATTCATAGGGATGAACTTCATCTTTGATTTTGTTTAGTTTTCTCCTCCTTTTTTTTTTTTGACTTGGCTTCCCAAAACTTTCTTAAAACTTCAAACAAATCTTCAGTGAGGCCTAATCCAT
The DNA here is from genome assembly GCF_029931775.1 of Euleptes europaea. Lineage (NCBI taxonomy): Eukaryota > Metazoa > Chordata > Lepidosauria > Squamata > Sphaerodactylidae > Euleptes > Euleptes europaea. The sequence continues at coordinate 94,160,984 of NC_079312.1, read as the reverse complement.
CAATGGGATGGATTAGACCCACAAGTCATTATAGCATAAGTGAGTAAAAAATATATTAACTGATGAAACAGATTTGGAAGAATACAGAGAAACAAATACAGTTTCTGAGAGGGAGGTCTCACTAAGGGTCCAACCAGAGATGGTGGGGGCAGACATACTTGTTTATAGGATTGCCAACTTCCAGGTAAGGGTTGAAGTTCTTACAGAATTACAATTTATCTCCAGACTACAATGAACCGTTCCCCTGGAGGAAATGGCAGCTTTAGAGGGTGGCATGACATCAGTGCTGAGCTCTGGCCCTTCCCCTCCCCAAACCTTCCCCTCCTCAGGCTCCATCCCTAAATCTCCAGGAATTCGCCCACCTGGAGTTGGCAACTCTACAATATGAAGCAGGAAAGGGGAATGTAGCTTTGGGTTGTATTTTGTTTTTTTGAATGTAATTAGCTGTTGGGGTAGCTACAGAGACGCTGTAACACTATTTCCTAGAATAGTGGCACAAGTAGTTTTAGGGTATAAAGAAAAAACAAATGGACCTCAATAGGTGCTCTGAAACACAACTCTGCCAGGCTAGAAGACTACAGAGGCCAATTGTGAAAGAATTGTGAAAGAATTTTGCAAAGAGCTGCCCTGAAGGAAAGTTTTACCGTTTAATGGCATGTCAATAACATTTCCAAGGTTCCCTCTCATTTTATTTTCTGCTGCTAACCAAATTTTCTTTTTTGGATTCCTGCCAACAGGCAACATAGGCACCATCATCTGGGATTCCAACAGTCAAGCACAGCCGTCGCAGCTGTGAATGCTGATTTTCCATATGAACAAATCATGCCGCTTCGAACATATCACTCAATATCTGGAATGAACAAGTGAAATGGAAGCCAGCCATAAGAGACTTGACCAGAAATACAGAGGAACTGTGAGAAATGATTTCTGACTATTCAAGAACTGAATTTCTACAGCAAAAGTATACAGGGAGCTGCTGCTGTCATCGGTCAAGATGCTTATGGTTGTACCTGTGTGCTCCATCAAATCTTTGGACATTGTCCATGTGAGCCCCTTACTCAGGGGGAAGGGCAGATGAACCAGGGACAAAAGTTAACCTCATCCTTATTTTTCTGTGGTAGCTTGGCTGAGAGGACATGGGCTGAACTCAAAATGAATATCAAGTGACAGCTACTTCAAGTAAAAGCACAGTTTACTTTGGCATAAAACAAGAGAAGGAATAAAAAGGAAGGGCGGAATATGTCTAGCACCAAAAGTGAAATAACAGCTAGACTAAGAATACAACAGCTACCAAAATGCATTCCCTTACCATTCTTACAGTGCATTCCTGAGCTCTAAGGGCAAAAGTCCTTAGGAGGCCAGGAAGGGGCTGTGCCGGTGTTCGCCAGCGTTTGGGCAACTTATGCCGGCGTTAGTGCCAGCGTTTGGGCAACTTATGCCGGCGTTAGTGACCCCAATGCTGGCAGGAAGGACCGGGCACCAGGCACTGCTGTCCCACCAGCGTAGAAGGACTCGCTGGCATCCCAGGAGGTGTCCTGGCATTCCAGAAGGCATTCCCAGCAAGGGCCAGGGGGAGGAGCTGCCGTTAGGCAGCTTCCTGTCCCCTTTCGCCCCGTGAACACCGGTGCCGAGAAGAGCGAGGCTGCACCTGCTTTATAGCAGGCACAGCCTTGCTTTTCTCTATGGGGCAAAAAGGCCCCATTTTACCAAAAAAAAGTCTCTTAAGGGGGGTTTTTTGTTTGTTTTTTGGCATGCAGGGAACGGCTTTAGGAGGCGGTGCAGCTGAGCCTCCTCCCCGCTGTTCCCCCACGACAAATCTCAGGAATGCGCTGTTAGATATCTTGTTTCAGGGTTGATAGCCCTGGGCCCATTCCTCCAAACACTCCCAGTGATTGTCATGAACAGAACAACGATGGAGGGGGGAACCTCGTTTTATAGATTCTTTAAACTTCATTGCTCAGCCATCCCATTAGCTTAACTCCAGCAGGAAAAATAGGGTTTGTTTCCTCTACTCGGACCCATGGAGAGGTGGTTGGAGGCCAGTCCCCAACCTAGTCCCCAACCTAGTGATGGCACTAGGTTGACCAGCTGTTAGAAATGTCAGACTTTGGGGAGACGATAGCCGTCTTTCCAGGCTGTGAGATCCACCACTACAATACCTGAACTTTTCCTGCCACCAGTAGCACACTGGGGTTTTGGCTACACAGACAATCTTTTTCATCTTAATTACAGAGGAAAGAGGGGATTTAAGGGAGTGGTAACTGACCTGGCAGCACACATGTCGAAATCATGAACAGCAGCCTAGGAGCCACATAAGGATCAATTAGGCGTTAAGGATTAAGAATTTATTTCCATAGTTTATGATTTATTTAGTAGCTTTATTTGATTGGTGTTAATTCACCGTTGACCCTTTTGTTCGACTATATTCCACTTGTTAATAAAATTGGTTTCGTTTAAGTATGACTGCTTAATTCATATGCTCCTTTGAGAGCATTCTGTCCTAGGCTGACTAAAGATTCCATTGCAATCCTAGTTAACATTTAATGAATATGTTCAAATTATCAGCCAGTTTAACTCTCTTCCTTTCCCATTTCCTGCTTACGTAGCTCTGAATGCTTCATCGTCATATTTTGGCTGAACAACATTACCTTTCATTTATATTCAGTGTTTTTACTACTACTGCTTGTAGATCTCTAAAACTTCCAACTTGCCCAATTAATAAATTTTGGCTGCTTTCCCAGTAGCAAACTATTTGGAAGCAGCCCTTCCACCTGAGAGTTAGGACAATAAAAAAGGAATCTCCACTGGAGATTCTCTGCTACTAAAATTGCTGCAATTGTTTCTGCAAGCTATAAAGCAGGAAGGCACATATTAAGGGCAGAGTGACTAAGTGGAAAAGTCTGTTCAGAAGCAGTAAAACTCTGGATACCGGTGCTATGGGGCAGTGATGGGGGAGGCACTGGCTTCTGTGCCCTCCTTGTAGCTTTTCTGGGGGCATCTCGTTCGTTATTCTGTGAAACAGGATTTTGAACTAGATGGGCCATTGTTCTGATCCAGCACAACTACTCTTACAGCACAATCCTAAGTGGGGCGGTAGTTGGGTCGGGCCCAGAAACAGCACAGCCATGCCACCTCCTAAGAGGCTTACCGGCTCGGAAAAAAAGTTTAAAAAAATGCTTTCTTTGAAATCCCCTGTGAAATTCCTCCATAGAGCTTCATGGGTAGGGTTGCCAACTCTGGGTTAGGAAATACCTGGAGATTTTGGGGGCAGAGCCTGAGGAGGGAGGGGTATGGGGAGGGGAGGGACTTCAATGCCATAGAGTCCAATTGCCTAAGCGGCCATTTTCTCCAGGTGAACTGATCTCTATCGGCTGGAGATCAGTTGTAATAGCAGGAACTCTCCAGCTAGTACCTGGAGGTTGGCAACCCTCTTCATGGGGCTACGCCTGCTATTTTGCTGGCGTAAGTTCACACCGGCTAAAGGGTTGTTCCCAGGGCAAAAGGGCTTTGGGAGCTGACCAAAGTCAGCTACACCCCTGGGAACGCCCCGAGAATGCCCCCTTTGGTGCCAGCACGTGCCCTTGTGCAGGGAAACACTGCTGACTATGGTGCACTGGCACCCAAGTAGGGTTGCCAACCTCCAGGTAGTAGCTGGAGATCTCCAGGTAGTAGCTGGAGATCTCCAGGTAGTAGCTGGACCTGGCAACCCTACACCCAAGCTTCACGCTGCTGCATTGCTCCCCAGAACCAGTGTTAGTGCCAGTTTAGCCGGTGCAAGCAGCACTTACACCAGTGCAGGGGTCATGCCAGCTCCTAAGCCAGTTTGCCCCCCCTTCAGGATTGCTTTGCCCATTTCTTTAAAAAAAAAATTTTTAGTGAAGATACTTGTGGGAAGTGCTGGTTGTGGACACTATTTCTTGCCTCATACAAAAAAGAATCACTGTTCTAACATGGTGCTTGCTGTGTGACACATTCATACATTATCTTAAATGAAAGTCCTGTTTCCTTCAAAAGAACGGTTTCATTCTATGCAAAAGGAAAGCAGTGGCTGCATGCAGAACCAGCTGTTCCCACTCAGATGTGGCCAGAAAAGCTATCTAATGTCATCTCCGAATGAGAATTACAAAGATCAGTAGAGGAAAACCAAATGTTAGGCAAATCATCATATGCTACACTTTGGTTCACTTAGAAATGTGGCTAATCTGTTTTTGTGTGTTTGTTTTGTTTCGCTTGGCCATGTGAGAATTTCTGTTGGCTATGAATGCAGTAGTCCAGGTAACAAGAGGACAGATGCAGTCACTCCACTCAGTGAAGCATAGCTACATCCTCTGAAGCTGACCTCTGACAGGTTCTGACTGCTTTGCTTATGTAGAGATGGCATGCACATTTTCTAAATACATACATATACCTATACATACATATAAGCCACAAAAGAACTGGCTGTTTTTCCAGAGCAAGACTTCTTGCTCTACACTTAGGTGAGGAAAGTGGTCAGATCCAACCCATAGGCACCACTTATCAGTGTTCAGCTACTCGAGTGTTTCCAAATTTTCAATTCCCACACGGTGTGCCAAAGGCCAACATTTTTATTTCTTCCATAACATTTATGTTGCTCCATAGTTTAAAGTTATAGAGAAATCCATTCTTCAGCTTACTTCTGCAGTGACTGAAAGAAATATACAGCATGTATCAAGCTGTGCTTCCAAACCCAGAAGGCAGCTGCTGGTAACTATTATTAATCAAATCAACTCACTTTCCCCCTTTTTTTTCTCAAGGCTTGTGTGCATTTATTTATTCAGAGATCTGTGTGGTGTACTCTGTGGTGCATGAACTGAAATGGTATCACTGAAATTCAGCAGGGTGTAATTTAACCATTTTAAATGGGCTCACTTTGGAGATGAGCTTGGAGGACCAATATCCAAAGCTCATTAAATAAATGTACCAGAAGATATGATATGTTTCCCATGGCCATCACTCATCACACAAACTCTACAGTAGCCTCCCTCTAGTGTCATGAAGGTCAAAAAAGATGACCTTCAAAAAAATTAATGAAGCAAATACCAGCCCTGCACAGGGAACGTCCCTCCTTCTTTCTTCAAGCCATCTGAAAGCACTACATACTTTCTAATAATTGCAAAGGGCATTAAGAATTGCAATTGCAAAAAGAGAGAGAGAGAGAGAGAACACAAGAGAAAGAGAGAGAAAAGGCACATTTTAGGACATATCTAGGGCAAATCAAAACAGGTTTAAGTTAACATGGCCAAGCCTTAAGAATTGTAGGTTCAGAGGACTGCTGATAACTTTAGCTAGAGGTCCCAAGATTCTTCTGGAACTCTAGGGTTCCTTAGATTCAAATTTGCAAAAACATGCTGATCTGATGTTTGGTACCCCTGTAAGATTAACAGTGCAATCCTATGCAACGTTGCTCCAGTCTAAATCCATTAAAACCAAAATTCTAAGAATGGAACACTTTTTCACGTGCTATTACTAACTGAAGTTCTATCTATGTATGATGAAAATTGCATATGTGAATATATATACAGGAAAGGACAGCTCCATTACCAGAAGGAAATGTTGATTACTCTTAATTTGTCCCTGTTATACCATGTTGGTGGAAAATTACATCAGTTTACCTAAAATTACCTGGTAATTTCATAGAGAATTAGGATTGAACCAAAATCTCCAGTCTTTCTGTCTAATATTTTGTCCACTCCTGAAAAATAATTCATTTCTGATACTGGAAGACTCTTCCTAGACAGATTACCATTTTATCTGTTTTATCTGGCATATTAGCCGCAAATAAAAATTTATTTATTTACAAGTACCCAGCATGTTGAAAGATCAAAATCTAATATATATCACTGTTGCTGAAGTGTGTGGTGCATACAGGACATTGGGGGAGCTCAACTTTATCATCACTAGTATCTCAAGATATCATCCTAGAGATGGTAGAATCTATCATTTCCCCCACTACCTGTTCTGGAAACCTAGGATGGTGGCAGAAAGTGCTGTCAAGTTGCAAATAACTTATGGTGACCATGTAGAGGTTTCAAGGCAAGAGATGTTCAGAGGTGGTTTGTCATTGCCTGCCTCTGCAAAGCAACCCTGGAGTTCCTTGGAGGTCTCCCCTCCAAATACTAACTAGGGCCAATCCCAGTTTAGCTTCTGAGATCGGACAAGATCGGGCTAGTTTGGGCCATCCAGGTCATGGCAACCTAGAATACATCCACCATCTATGTGTTCATCATGTATACAGTAATTAATCATAGACCACAAGCTTTTATTTCAATAGCAGATAAAACTAAATCCATGGAGGTTCACAACAAATTCAGTTTCTTAATAAAATCTTCCTAAAGAAAATACACAAAAGAACAAAGCTGCAAGTGTTCACAAAAGTTTATTAATCCAGTAAATGCTTTACATAACCCTTTAGTATTCTAACAGGAGAATTATTCTATGGCAGATATGACAGTGAAGAAGCAAAGAAACTAGCTATTACACAACTGCGCAAAAGAATTAAAGATTTGCTTCCCCCACTTTACACACAGAGACATATTCCAAATGTTACTCTTTTTCATATTGCACTTACCCTTTGATAGCTTGCGACCACATGGTTTGAAATGGTGACATATATATTGGAAATAATTGTGTCATTTGTCCTGCACATATAACGCAGCATGGGAGAGGATTACAAAGAAGCTGCCCCCACACCAATTGAACCAGACTGCGGTGTTTAGATTTAAAATAGTCCAAGCTACAGATTGTTTCTTTTTTATCATAACTAATGAGGATGATGCTGAACAGCACAACTAAGCATTGTGCTCTCTCTCATACTCTCTGGGAGTGCAGGTGCATAAACAAACAAACAAACATGCACAGATAGAAACATGCCAGTGTTTATCAAGAAGAAAGATAGATTCAAGAAGGGTGTGTGTGTGTGTGTGTGTGTGTGTGCGTGTGTGTGTGTGTGTGTGTGAGAGAGAGAGAGAGAGAGAGAGAGAGAGAGAGAGAGAGAGAACCTGTTGTTACATCTAGAACCTGTTCTCAGAATATTTAAAAACTGTTAGAAGATGTGTGTGATCTAAATGAGGAATGTGTTTTCTGTTCATCTTGTGCTGATTATTGCACAGGAAAGAAACCTCAAGAGGTTCTAATGCACGCACAACCACCGGCAAGTTCCAATACCTGAGAACTGCTGTAGAACCTACAAAATAGGTTCTAATTCTTGAGAACTACTGTAGAACCTACATAATACAGAACAGTGCAAACTCTTCCACTAGTCCCTAGTCAACTTTCTGCGGGGCAGAATTAGTGGAGACTCAGAATTCTTTGGCTCCAAACCAATGTCATGTTATGAGAGTTCAAGAATTCAAGGCAGTGCATTGTTGTCAATCAACTACTGCTAACAGAGATAGCAGGAAGCATTAATGTAAGCAACAGACTGTTGCGCCCATTAAACTCTTAATTTGAGATATATTGGTCAGTTTAAAAATATATACCGTATATACTCGGGTATAAGCCGACCCGAGTATAAGCCGACCCCCCAAATTTGAGGCTAAAAATATATACCGTATATACTCGGGTATAAGCCGACCCGAGTATAAGCCGACCCCCCAAATTTGAGGCCAGAAAAGGGAATTTCTTATTGACCCGCGTATAAGCCGAGGGTCAATAAGAAATTCCCTTTACCGGCAATGCTGCGCTCTAAAATGGCGGCCGCCATTTTAGAGCGCAGGGCCCCTGCCCCAGGTCGCCCTCCCGCCAGCCTCCGGGCCCTCCCAACCCACCCCAACCCACTCCGACCCCAGTGCCATCCAAGGGGGGAGGGGGAAGAGCCCCTGAACCCCCTACTTACCTGAAGAGGCGGCAAATTGGCGGCGGCGGCGGCGCGGCCTTCCTGGGCTGGCAGGAGGCCCCTCCCGGCCAGAGGAAGGCGCCCAGGCACGTGGCCGCGGCGGCGTGGCCGGTGGGGGCCTCCTGCCTGCGCAGGCAGGCCCCTCCCGGCCAGAGGAAGGCGGCCAGGCGCGCGGCCGCGGCGGCGCGGCCGGCGGGGGCCTCCTGCCTGCGCAGGCAGGCCCCTCCCGGCCAGAGAAAGGCGGCCAGGCGCGCGGCCGCGGCGGCGCGGCCGGCGGGGGCCTCCTGCCTGCGCAGGAAGGCCCCTCCCGGCCAGAGGAAGGCGGCTGGGCCCGGCGGCGGCGGTGAAGGAGGTAAGTTCCCCCCTCCCTCCTCCCCCCTCCCCCCTCTACCGTATTGACCCGCGTATAAGCCGAGTTCGGCTTTTTCAGCCCTTTTTTTGGGCTGAAAAACTCGGCTTATACGCGAGTATATACGGTAAATGTTATATATGAACTTTCATATCTACTTTGAAAAATGTACATGTCTTTCCTGTAGTGAGACGTCCAGATTTTAGTCTTAAACCATCTAGAGCACATCGGGAATTGCCGTGATGAATGCCATATAGATATTATGCAGACTTTACAGTTCCATTATCATCTTTCTTACCCCAATAGTTAAGCAAATTTGCATGTTATGAATTGGAAGTCTGCAGAAGACACTAACAGTTATGGATCTTTATAGAAAAATATAGAGTTGGAAGGGCCCATACAGGCTATCTATCTCCAAACCCCTGCTCAATGCAGGATCAGCCTAGAGCAGTGATGGTGAACCTTTTAGAGACCGAGTGCCCAAACTGCAACCCAAAACCCACTTATTTATTGCAAAGTGCCAACATGGCAATTTAACCTGAATACTGAGGTTTTAGTTTAGAAAAAACAACTTCCCTGGGCTCCCAGCTGGGCAATGGGGAGTCCAGGGAAGGGGGGGGGGGCTTTGAACTGCTCCGCGCTGCCTGCAAAAACTGCATTAGAACAAAAACTGCATTAGAACTAATATAGCTGGGAGCCAGACATCCATAGTGGTACCTTCACATTCAGAGGCAGTCTACCAGTTGTGGGAGGGCTGTATTCTCCATTCTTGAAAAAGTCCTGGAGAGACCTAGCAGGCATTTGCTGGAATCAGGAAAGTTTTCAGGGAGGGAAAGGAAAGGAAGAAAGGAAGGAAGAGCTTTCTGGCCAGGGAAGGAAGGGGGCTTCTGGGCTGGTGAGTGAGGCAGCAGCCACCTCACGTGCCAAGGAAAGGAGTTTTTGGTGGGGAAGGGGGCTTCTGGGCCAGCATGAGAGGCAGCTGCAGCCTCGCAAGCTGAGGAAAGGGCTTCTGGCGGGGGGGGGAGAATGGGGCTTCTGGGCCGGCGCTCTGCCACCTCGCGCACCCAGGAAAGGGGTTTTGGAGGGAGAGGGGAAAGGGGGCTGCAGGGCAGCTGCCTTGAGCACCCAGGAAAAGGGTTTTTTCCCACGGAAGGCACGGAGGGAGAAAGGGAAGGGGGCTGGAGGGCCGGCAAGCGAGGCGGCAGCCACCTCGTGCGCCCTGCAAAGGGGTTTTTGGTCGGGGAGGGGGGAGGGAGAGGAGAAGGGGGCTGGGCGATGGGGAGTCCAGGGAAGGGGGCGGAGCAACTCAAAGCCGGCAGCGGGGAGTCCAAAGCCGGCAGCGGGGAATAGAAGAGAGGGCTACACATGCCGGAGACGGCACGCGTGCCATAGGTTCACCAACACGGGCCTAGAGCATCCCTGTCCAGCTGCTGCTTGAAGATTGGCAGTGAGGGGGAGCTCATCACCTCCCTAGACAGCCGATTCCACTGTTGAACTACTCTCACTGTAAAAAAAAATCCTAATATCCAGACAGTACCGTTCTGCCTGTAATTTAAATCCATTATTGCAAGTCCTATCCTCTGTTGCCAGCAGGAACAGCTTTCTTCCCTCCTCTAAGTGACAGCCCTCCACATACTTAAAGAGAACTTGCTGCCCCTCAGCCTTCTCTTCTCCAGACTGAACATTCCCTAGTCCCTCAGCCTTTCCATGTAGGGCTTGGTCTACAGGCCCATTATCATCTTTCACATACTCACCTCCCCCCCAGCCTTCATGTCTGACCCCAACTTATATGGCTATTAGACCACATTGGTCCTGTAACCCCACCCCACCCCCAAAAAAAGCTTTCCTGGGTTTGGAAAGATTACTGTAGAGAGAGGAAAGTGGGAATCATTGAAATCATGAACAAATGTCTGGAGGCAGTTTTCAGATGAATGCAGGTTAACAACCTGAAACTAAATCCTGACAAAGTGGAGGTGCTACTGGTTGAAATAAGGTTTGACCCAGGAATTGGCATATCTCCTGTTCTGGATGTTGTTGCTCTCCAGCTAAAGGAGCAGATTTTTAGGTTGGGGTGCTCCTGGTCCCGGGCCTCCAGCTGGTGGTGAGCCAGCTGCAGCCATCCCTGGGCAGGAAAGATCTTTCCATTGCAATGCATGCTCTGGTAACATATAGATTAGATTACTGCAGTATGCTCTAAGTGGAGCTGCTCTTGAAGGCTACCTGGAAGCTACAGTTGGTACAGAATGCTGTGGCCAGAATGATGACTGCAGTGGATCATAGGGACCATATCACTCCCATCTTTTTCCATCTACACTGACTCCCAATTTTCAGGGGCAGTTCAAGTTGCTGGTTAAAGCCCTATATGGCTTGGATTCAGCATACCTGAAGGATTGCCCTCTCCCATTTGAACATACCTATCCACTCAGATCATCTTTGGAAGCTCTACTTCAGGTGCCCTTGCAGTCTGAGACTAACTGGGTGGCAACCCAAGAAAGAGCCTTCTTGGCTGTAGCTCCAAGACTTTGGAATTCCAAAAGATATCTTCTTAAAATCCATACAGAAATGGAGAGTCAACCCTTCCATACATCACACTTCAGGTTCCACACCTTACAAAGGAATAGTAAACCACAAACTATGAAGTATAGTGTCCAGATCACACAAAGTGATGCTATCGCTTTACTCTGCTCTGGTTAGACCTCACCTAGAGTATTGTGTTCAGTTTTGGCCACGGCAATTTAAGAAAGATGTAAACAAGCTGGAACGTGTCCAGAGGAGGGCAACAAAGATGGTAAGGGCTCTGGAGGCCAAGTCCTATGAGGAAAGGTTGAAGGAGCTAGGCATGTTTAGCCTGAAGAGAAGACTGAGAGGTGATATGATAACCATCTTCAAGTACTTGAAGGGCTGTCATATAGAGGATGGTGCTGAGTTGTTTTCTGTTGCTCCAGAAGGTCGGACCAGAACCAACAGATTGAAATTAAATCAAAAGAGTTTCCGTCTAGACATTAGGAAGAATTTTCTAATAGCACAGTTCCTCAGTGGAACAGGCTTCCTCGGAAGGTGGTAAGCTCTCCTTCCCTGGAGATTCTTGAACAGAGGCTAAATGGCCATCTGTCAGCAATACAGATTCTATGACCTTAGGCAGATCATGAGAAGGAGAGCATCTTGGCCATCTTCTGGGCATGGAGTAGGGGTGTGGGGGAAGGTGGTTGTGAATTTCCTGCATTGTGCAGGGGGTTGGACTAGATGACCCTGGTGGTCCCTTCCAACTCTATGATACTATGATTCTATATTTTTTGTCAGATGCCAAATATTACTTTGTACTACACCTGTCAAACACAACTAATGGATAACTCTGCATCAAAGTCGTGCATTGGAGATGTCACAGTCTCTGACATCTTACAGCACATGAACTATGATATTGTGTTGTACATATGCAGAATTAATTCACTATAAAGCTAAAACTACACATACAAATAACAAACTAAAACTAAATTGCAAACTATATAGCAGAGTTTTAGTTACCTTTTAAGAAGGAAAGAAAGCCTGGAAATATTAAACCAGAGGCTTATGTTTCTGAAAAATGTTTCAGTGTCAGAGCTGACTGACTTGTTAAGCCTTTCCTGATTTCCTTCCCCAGCCATTTCACAAGAGATGTTCTCCACCCTCCACATTACAAGGCTATTCAATGCTAACTAATGATGACATAATGCAAAATGAGCAATAATTGTGTTTTATGATTTAAACATGTAAACATGATACTATTGATTCATAAATGAATGTAATGAAAGCGTACTGTGCTGGAGATGAGAATGGTGTTAAAATTGAGTGTATAGAGTGATCACAAAGCTCAAAACTGTTTATAGTTTAATAAAATAGACTGGAGGAAAGGAAGCCCCTATTAGGTAATAAGAAAAAAGTTACTGAACAGCACAAAGGAAGTATGTTGAGCAATAACATTTCTAAGAAACATTTCCAATACATGGAAAGGTTTTAAGGTGCTTGAAACAGTATAAATACAGGCCCAGAAAGGCTAGATTTTCAGATCTCTCTCAGAGGGTCTCGAAGACGATATTGGTATGTATGGCTTTGAATTTTATTCTAGATATTGTGAATTAGATACTTTGAACTAAATCAAACTTATTTGACTGTTATATTTTAAAAGTTGGATTTTAAATCTGAATAGTATGTAAGACTTGCTTGCTTTACTGCATACATTGTAACTGAATACATTGTTACTGCATACATTGTAACAGAGTGTAAAGACTTTGTAACTTGCATTTACACATATTTACTAGAAGTACATCAATAAAAAGACTTGCTTTATAAAAGTAGGTAAAGTCGTTGAGTCCTGCTTAGTATCTGAATAAGATAACATATCATTGTCAAGGAATTGGGGTTCCTCAATTCCTTGGGTTTCATAATTTTCCTGGTTCAGGCCTCTAGGCCTATGATTTCTGTAATATTGAGACTTTGAAGGGCTGGAAGGTAAGCGGCCCAGCCCAAATTACAACAGTAAAATAGTTTTATTTTGAAAAGCTGCTTCTGAGGAGGGAGTAAGATAAAGCAGCCAGCTGTCCCTCATTAAGGCCTTCTCTCTCCTTTTGAAATTGAAGGTCGTGAGTTACCACAGCAACTAATCGGTCAGCCACAATCTTAATGCTTGTGACGACATTCAGGTGCAAGGTACTGCAGGCTGAGCACCTGGACACGTCAATTATTTGGAGCAAGTCAGCATTCTGACCAAACGATTAATTAACAGCAAATTACCTTCGTTTTCTCACTGGCCACTATGAGCTCATGCCATTGAGAACACAACTATAAAGGCAGACCAGTTCTGAACCAAATCATGCACGCTTTGGAGTATGGCTGGAGGGCCGTGCCTGCAGCATCAAAACCCATTTTGATTTTGGCCCTCAAGGGGGAACTCTGGTCAGACTGACCTTTGGAGAAACTTTGGACAACTTTTGGAAATCTTGTATGCTGAAAGACTTTGGAAACTGGTAACTTATTTGAACCTTGCATTAAGAAGCTTTGCCAAACCTTTGAACCTTAGAAACCTGAACGTGTAAGTTAGCTATGCTAAACTGTTTTATTATTTTCTTGCTTAATGCTTCATGAAACCTTTCCTTTCTGTAACGAGCACAAATCTTATGAATAAATCTTTAGCCTTTATTTGGCTGTGTCTTTTGACTTTGGGGTTCCAAGCCTAAATCCAAGTGCCTTGTGTGTGTATGTTTGACCACCTACCAAACCTAAAAACGTTTTGTTGGTGCAACTCTCGCCTGGCAGGTGTCATACCCTGCAGGATAGGCGTGCTGTAATTTGGAGCCAGCAGGCAGAGGCTGCCCTTATCCTCTGCCCGGGGGTCCTGGATGGTTGATTAAGGGCTGGTGGCAGCGTGCCCATTGAGTGCAGGGAGGTCTCCTGACTCAATGTCTTGTGTGGATGGAAGACCCCCATAAACAAAGGAACAGTCCTGTGGAGACAGGGCGACTTGCTTTGTTGCTTTTGCTTTTCTTTTTTCCTTTACAATCACTTGTCAGGAAGTGGTCCATTCTAAGAGTATAGTCACTCAAAGGCACAACCCGCTTCAACATGATGGCTTCCTACATGCATAAAACTGTAGAGCAGTAATTTCTAAGGAAATGTCCTTATAACTGACAGTTTGCAGTTTTTACAAGGCAGGAAGAGCTATTAGCCAAATGTTCAACAGTTCTTCTGTGAGAAAACATGGTTTCCCTTAAATTCTCAAGGGAAGGTAGAACTAGATTAGCATTTTTGTTTATTTCTCTTTGCCTTATGTCTACAAATACATGGTATTACTGGTAGGAGCTCTATAAAAGAAGAAATAGTTTTTATTTCAAGAAACTTGAGTACATCTTTCCAATGTTAAGGCTTTCTTCATGTTTTAGGACTTTGGTTTATACCTCACAGATTTTGTCATAAATTCCAGTGAGATTCCCAATAGACTACAAATAGTAATTACATTCGGTACTTATAAAAAGCATTTTTCCTTCTTTAAGGGAAGCAAGATGACAGTTTAAGCATCCCTAAGATCCTTAGAGATTTTATATCCCTAAGATTTTTTTAAGACCAAGTTACTTTGATTTAAGGTAATTTTTCAAAGCACTCATTACATTCATCTGGAATACAGGGCATCAGAATCGAATACTAGGCAATGCCATTTTCATCAGTGCAGAGCAGTAAGATCATGTCCAAAGGTTTTTAGACTAACCTCATCCCCCTTGGGTTGATGAATTATAGCACTGTCAAAGAGTGCAGTAAGGGTATTGGGGTGGTTGTTACAAAAAAAATGTCATCCAGGCAAGAATATTCTGTGGGACAGTTGCTAAACAGATGAGACGGGACAGCTGCAATATGCCCCAAATTTAATATACATTGGTGAGCTTTAAACAACCCATAGTACTCCTAGGCAGAGCACTTAGAGAGAAAGAGTAAAGTGTTCTATGGAACAGCTAGTATGTAGGATGCATATCCACTTTCCATCCCCACTGATAAATGTACAGTGCTATCGCAGGGAGAGTTTCACCCTTCTAAACCCTTGACTTCAATGGCCTTAGAAAGGGTTTATCTCTTAGGATGGCACTGTTAGTGCTGCTTTCTATTACCACTCAAGAGAAAATAACTTAGCTGTCAACAGTGTTTGACAAGAGCAAGCAATGGGCACTGGGAACACACCCATACTATCAACCTGAATCCCCCATAAGATCACAGTGATACAAGAAATATTCAGCCTGCTAAGGCAGAGCTAGGGTCTGAGGAAAAAGAAATTTGAAACAATCCCTCATCCAAAGACAGCACTCAGATGTGATGAAAATACAATTAGGATCCTTGAATGATTATGTCTGTCTGTCTTTTGCTACACAAGAGCTTTCCCTTTAACATGTCCTTCTGTCTTTGTTCCCCAATTAGGGCTAACAAAGTATTATTATGTTGAAATGAAGGGAATTTTGACTCTCAAAAGCTCTATCGGCTGGAGATCAGTTGTAATAGTGGGAGATCTCCAGCTAGTACCTGGAGGTTGGCAACCCCATACCCTGGAAATCTTATTGGTCTTTAAGGCACTGCTGGACTCAGATCTTGCTCCCATTTTGTCTCTAAGCCCCTACAAAAAAGAATCTTTTCTTTTAGTGCCCCTTCTGCTTCACTTTAACTCCTTCCCCCACTTGTATGCTTGTGTTTGCCCTCTTAGATCTGTCCGTGTCTTGAGACCTTGGATCTAACACACACGTCTTCATTCTATATTCTATGTACCATGTGCCAAGACAGAAGAACCATTTTGAATCTTTATTACCTCTAAAGGTAAAGATCCCCTGTGCAAGCACCAGGTCATTCCTGACCCATGGGGTGATGTCACATCCTGATGTTTCCTAGGCAGACTTTTGTTTACGGGGTGGTTTGGCAGTGCCTTCCCCAGTCATCTTCCCTTTACCCTCAGCAAGCTGGGTACTCATTTTACCCACCTCAGAAGGATGGAAGGCTGAGTCAACCTTGAGCCGGCTACCTGAAACTGACTTCAGTCGGGATCGAACGCAGGTCGTGAGCAGAGCTTTTGACTGCAATACTGCAGCTTAACACTCTGCAGCACGGGGCTCCTTATTACCTCTACTTCATCCATTTTGTTTCCCTTAGATGCATAACTCAGTAACTTTTCACTCATACACAGACCGATTCTCTCATAACACCAAGTGCAGCTTGTACCATCAACAAGGCCTAAGGGCACTTTCACACAGCTCAAATAATCCACTTTCAATCCACTTTCAGTGCACCTTAACGATCGTTTGCAAGTGGATTTTGCCAGTTCACACAGTAAAATCCACCTTCAAAGTGCATTGAAAGTGCATTATTTGGGCTGTGTGAAAGTGCCGTCATCAAGGTCAGTCACTCACACCACTCTTAATTAACTCAGTGAAAACCTCTGTGTGAGATGGGAGGAGGGTGATCGCTCTGTTCCCCTGAGAACCTTATTCTGGTTTAATCCGGCCTGAAGCACCTAGAGAGTTCTCCCCAAAAGTCATCCTGATTGGGACCTTAGGGTCACCTGTTCTCAGTTCACTTTCGCATAAATTGGAGTGGGCAAGCATGCCCGTCATTCCTTCTTCATTTTCGCTTGTCAGTGTGTCACTTTGTTGCTCTGAATAATGCTTAGCTGAACAAGCCCTACTGCTTTAACATCCAGCATTTATCATGTAACATCTTAGTAAGTATGCAGTTAGCTAGACTTTGTTTTATCAGTGCTATTGCCTCTGACTATGTAACTTGTGATTTTATAACTTTTTTGAAACTTTTCTATCAATAAAGCTTTTAAAGCTATCATTGTGAGCTTACTAGCCTAACCCAGGGCCGCTCAGTCACAATACCAGTATGAAGGCAGGGTCTCTGTCTTCATACCATGTCATCTGAATGATCTAAAATATATCACATGTCAAAAATAATCAGAATTCTTAAGGAATTGTCAGGTCCCAAATTTTTATTTTGTGCTCCGAGGAATCAGAAGAGACAAGAGTATGGATATGACTGTATTATGGGAAGGTATCCCTGTGTTCATGTTCTAAAAAAATCAGGAATGAACAGAGCCACCCACTCACCCATTCAGTTGTGGTTATTTCCAGTGTTTACTGGTTAAACATCATGAGTCACCAAATTCTTTGGGTTCTTAGCTAAGTTCTCCCAGTGTGAAAGAACTGCAAATAATCAGCACCTAAGGAAATTAGTGCTTTCCATGGCTGTTATAAAAAGAGCATTTGTCCTGCATGTTAGAACATAAACACTTAATTAAAAGTAAATTAGTCTTTCCAAATTGCTTCCTTTATACTGCTGACTACATATCTGTTTTTAGAATTCTTATTTGCCTTGCTCCAGAGAGAGCCCAGCTATTAGAACATCCCCGTAATGGTTTAGAAATGCAAGATGCAGAATGATTGTGGGTACATGGTTAGAAGCCAAGAAAGCCTACAGCTTCAGAGCACATAGCATCAACTTTCCCCGGTTACTTCTGTTTACCATATGAATGCATGGCACTAAGAACCTGATGAGCATTCAGAGCTTAAGATAAAGAGACCTCAGACCGGGGAAGCAATCAAGAGCAGCAATCTGTTTAAGAAAGACAACCATCTGGAGGCTTACTTTAAGTTACTCAAGCAAGTAAGTTACACAGAGACATGGCTGGTTAGCTGTACTTTCAGGAAAGTCATTTTTTCCCCTTCCTTGCATTATACAGTCTCAATCTAATGGATGTTGTATAATCATTAGGATTGCTGGCTTGGTTTTGAAATTCCATTTGGGGCACTAATGGTACCTATTTGCCTTCCTCGGTGATAATGGAATCTTATCATTTACATTTTCTTTTGACAAGCATTATTAAAAAAAAAAAACCATCCCTTGTCATCTGTTATTTGATTACATCTTAAAATATATTTTACATAGCCCAAGCTATTAATACTCTCTTTTTTTTCTCCTAGGTAAGCCAGAAAAATTATGACCACTTCCAAGCAATGGAGTCATGAAAATGTAAGGGTAGGTTCTTACATTGGGTCTTACCTCAGCTATCCACAATTTGGTCATCTCAGAGTCAAACTACACATCACAGCATCTACAAGTTGGACCTGTGGATACTGCTACCATTTTAAAACAATTTTAAAATGCCCTGATGGCTCGATCCTGATTTGGCCAGCAGTGCAGCAGGCTAAAACACTCTTGTTTCCCCACCCTGCACCATTTCAAGTGCCGAAATGGCCCCGCACACAGCTGTTTTGGCACTTGAAAAGACATGGGGGAGGAGGGACAAGAATACCTCTGCCCACTGTGCTTTGGGTCCAATCAAGATAGCTATTTTGTGCCTTCCTTACACAAAAAGATTTTAAAACAAGCATACAGGTAATCACTAGAGCGATCACTATAATGCATCTAAAACACAAAAGCACAATAACTCTGCACTCTAAAAGAATTATCTAAAATTTTCAGCAATTAGCAGAAGCCCTGTGAATTTTACATGCTGTCCAAAAGCCAAAGAAATGGGGCTTTGTGTATGCAGAAAGTCATTCCCAAAAATGAGATGACAGAAAATGTTTGTCATGTGGATAATGAGCAAACCTTCTGAGTAGAGGGGAAAGCCAGGAACAGCTGGTGCACAAGTTTATACCAAGTGAGATGTTCCTTCAGATACATGGGTACCAGGATTTGAAAGGTAGGATTGATTCCAGAAGCAAATAGTTACCCATTGCAACTGTTCCAAAATCAGCACAATGTGTACAGCATAACCTCTTCCTGTAACAAGTCAAGGTCAGTCTTGGAAATGGGTGCTACAGCAGATTGGCTCTTGTTCTAATTGACAGGGCTCTTTTTATGTTTCACCAGCCTCCTACTTTCCTCTTTTCAACCTGGAAAAAGAAAGCAATTGACATAATTCCATGAGATAACTTCCTACTCATGCCTAGTGGTTCCCCTGACACAGCAGACATAATGACATGCTGATGACACCCAGCTTTATGTGTTGATGGACGGCCATCTGCTTGGATGTTGTGACTGGATAGTTGAGACAGAGCTGGCTGAAATTAAATCCATCGAAGATGGAGGTCCTGTGGCTTGGCCGGGGCAGTCCAGAGGCGGGGTGCTATCTCCCGGCTCTTGACAGCATGCGATTAACACCTGCGCCTGCCATCAAGAAGCTGGGTGTGATCCTTGATGCCTCCTTATCAATGGAGGCTCAGGTCACAGCTGTGGCCAGGGTGGCTTTTTTCCATCTCGGTCAGGCCGTTGGTGCCCTACCTCTCCCTACACCTGACCAAGCCATGGTGATTCTTAAAGAATTCTGCAGGGCCTGCAAAACAGAGATATTTTACCAGGCCTAATAGTTGAGGGCTGAAATTGTTTCATCAAATCTGACCTCCCTTTGCCCCCAGCTGTGTTATAATTGATTTGAAGTGGGGGTCCTGACTGTGTTGTCAGTGTCAGGACCACTGTGGCCCTGTTCTCTGATGGTGCACCACTTGTTTATCCATTGAAGTGGATTGATTTGAAAGTGATTGTAATGATTTTAGGCTGTTATGTTTTTATGGTTTTATCATATTGTTATAGTGTTACATATTTGATGTTGTTAGCCACCCTGAGCCCGGCTTCAGCCAGGGATGGAGGGGAGAAGAAGAGGAAGAGACCTAAAGATATCCAAGATATCCCTACAGTGACCAATCAATGTTGTTGTTATGACTAAATGCATCGAGTCACCCTATTCCCAAAGAGAATAGTTAAAAGGCAAAAAGCAGTGTCCTCCATCACTGGAATACTTGGATATGCTGATGAGAGTATTGTGAGTCCTCCCCTCTTCTTTTGTCAGGTCCTCCGTGTCTAGCCCTGTTTTTCTTATTCCCAAGCCAGCAACGTCTCTGTCTGCTCCGTCCCTAAGTGGTTGAGGGATAACGCTTTTGCCTCAGACTTCCGAGTTATGGAGACCACTTGTCTCTCCTCTCTCACGCGGGGTCTTCGTAGGGAGTCAGCCAACTTCGACAAACTCTCCTCGACCCGTCTCCTCCTTGGCAAGCGTTCCCTCGTCCCTATATGTCTACAACCTCTCCTGAACTATTTGTCCCACCCACCAATTAACCTTCATTGCCCTTGTTTCTCGCGGAGGGTGTTGTCTCATCACACCCTCGTTCCTGTTTCTCACTTGCTTCTCCAGTTTCTCTCCAAGGGCATTCCCCTGGGAGTTTCTTATTCCTTGTACCTTCTTCCCTTTCTCTGGAACCTTGGTTGTTTCTCTCTTTTCTTGTTGTCTGCTTCTATCTTGCCTTCCTGGACCTCTTCTTTCTCTCCATCTGGTCTCGCTAGCTGTCTTATTTTCCCTCCCCTCTCCCTGGGGTGCCCTCCCTGCCATGGCCCAACAGGTGTCAATGGCCAGTCTCCCTCTACGGAAGTGCCAGGATTGGCACAAGTATCAGCACCTGTGCAGTTCAGAAGCCTTGACTGCGAGGTGGGGCTTACTAAATTTCAAATAAACTCTTTTTTTCAGAGTTCTTGGAGAAACAGAAGAACTGTAGCCATCAGGGACATCACTTCCTCAGAGACTCTCACTGTATAGTATGAGAACGATGTGAGTTATTTATAGTGTCAACAGTATCAATTTTTCACAGTTGTTCCTCAACCTTCCTGCAGTAAACTCAGCAAGGTGTACATGGGATTATCTTTGCAACAAACACTCTGAGGTAAGACAAAGATTGGCTGAGAAATAGTGACTTGGTTGAGATCTAAAGAATTTCCTTGTTCCTTGTTCAGTCATCTTCCTACAGATTAAAAAAAAACCAGGCATCCATAAACTGAGTCCAACTGCTTATCCACTGTACCACACTGGTAACACAGTACGTGTATATTGTGTTCTGTTTTCACATTCTTTCATGACATTACTAATTCTGACTTTAATCTTCTAGGGAATTAGAGGGATATAGTTAGAAGAAGTGCTTTATTTTTAATATGAATATTCAGTTCAAAGTGAAAAGATAGTGAATTAATTTGTCCCTTGTTACCTTATAAGATAGCAGTCAACTCCATCATGCTCAAGCAAGCACCACTTCCCTAAAGATTTTGTGTTTTACAATGTAGTGACCAGACAACTGCAGCCTTGCTGTAATTGTTACTAAAAACATTCTTAAATTGTTGCATATTTTAAGAAATGTCTGCATTGCCATCTGTAAAATATGCAAATTTACATGATTAGCATTCCCAATAATGTTACTGCAACCATTTTTCCAAGAATATATTCATTTTCAAGAAACATAGTTTATAGTGAAAGCACATTTACATTTTATTATCCCTAAATGCTTAACTACCATAACTAATGCTTGATTAATAAATAGCTATCTCGTGCCACTACTTTAAACTTCACAATTTTTACATAATTCTTTCTTGATGTTGAGTGTGTGTTGTTTTTAAAAAATACACTCTTGCATGGAATGACAAAAGGTCAAAATAAGTAAAACAGATTTAATTTGCATTGTCCCATAAGCTGCAATTTATTGTTCTACCAAAGCTAATTAAATCCTGGGCAAAGCCATAAAGTTTATAGACCCTATTAAAAACTAGAATTGGAGGACAAGATCTTAATGTGTTGTGGACAATCATCTGACTTGCAAATCTCTGCTGGACATGCTTATTTTGTAGGTCTCTTACAAAGAAGTAGTAAATTGTTAGCATAAAAAGGATGTCTTCAGTCCCCTTACCCAACAGCACATCTACAATGTCCTGTACAAAACAATGGCCTTTAGAATTTACAATCAATTGCAAATTGACAGTTTTATGTTAAAATTCAGATGCAGAGGTTACTCTTTTACTTTATTATTATTATTTTTTACTCTCACAAGCTGCTTACTTGCCAGTGTTGTAGTTACTGAAGCATTACAGATTTTAGGATACTTTGAATTAAAAGAAAACAACATGGATAACCATGGTTGCTCTCAAGACAACATAATGCAGTATAAAATGAAAGATGAATGGGCGGAGACCTTTTGCTTATTGAAGAATAAATGGTCTCAGTGCTGGGAATATGATGGACTGAAAGTGCTTCATAGCTTTCTCTGACATCCTATAGTAGCTGTCTGCCATGACGTACCTACATGTATAAACTCAAACACATGAAGCCCTCCTCCCAAATACAACAATATCAAGAAATGGGAAACATTCTCCACCCCCATCAAGTCACAGCGGACTTATGGTGACCCTGTAAGATTTTCAAGGCAAGAGACACTGAGAAGTGGTTTGCCATTGCCTGTCTCTGTGTAGTGTCCCTGGGATTCCTTGATGCTCTCCCATCCCAAATACTAACCAGGGCCGACTCTACTTAGCTTCTGAGATCTGACAAGATTGGGCTATCATTGGCTATCCAGATCAGGGCAATACCTGTGGAGAAATCAATGGGCGGAGGCTGAAGTAACTCTGCATGAGGTTGCGGAGTAAGTCATGCAATTCAAACTTTTAAAACAAATCTAAGTCATGCAATTTAAACTTTTAAAACACATCTAACAAGTCCTATGAGGAAAGGTTGAAGGAGCTGGGTATGTTTAGCCTAAAGAGGAGAAGACTGAGAGGGGATATGAAAACCATCTTCAGGTACATGAAGGGCTGTCATATAGAGGAGGGTGCCGAGTTGTTTTCTGTTGCCCCAGAAGGTCGAACCAGAACCAACGGGTTGAAAGTAAATCAAAAGAGTTTCCATCTAGACATTAGGAACAATTTTCCAACAGTTAGAGCGGTTCCTCAGTGGAACAGACTTCCTTGGGAGGTGGTAAGCTCTCCTTTCCTGGAGGTTTAAAGAAGAGGTTAGATGGCCATTTGTCAGCAATGTTGATTCTATGACCTTAAGCAGATGATGAGAGAGAAGGCATCTTGGCCATCTTCTGGGCATGTAGTAGGGGTCACTAGGTGCGTGTGCGTGTGCGGGGAGGTGGTTGTGAATTTCCTGCATTGTGTAGGGGGTTGGACTAGATGACCCTGGTGGTGCCTTCAGACTCTGATTCTATGATTCTATTTATTCTTTCTAGAACCAAAGTTTCTTTTTTCCCAGTTGAACTGAATCCAATGACATAACAAATCCTAAGCAGAGTTACACTCTTCTATGTATATGGAAGTCAATGGACATCTTCTGGGCATGGAGTAGGGGTCACTGGGGGGGGTGGTAGTTGTGAATTTCCTGCATTGTGCAGGGGGTTGGACTAGATGACCCTGGT
Organism: Euleptes europaea; assembly: GCF_029931775.1. Lineage (NCBI taxonomy): Eukaryota > Metazoa > Chordata > Lepidosauria > Squamata > Sphaerodactylidae > Euleptes > Euleptes europaea. Next base: position 94,138,048 of record NC_079312.1, on the reverse strand, counting down.
GGTCCCTTCCATCTCTATGATTCTATGATTCTATTCCTTTTAAGGGTCTAAGTCTGCAATGGACTGCACCGAAAACCTTTGTAGCCACAGCAGTCAGTAATGGAAAAAAGCCACCAGATCTCATTGATGTAACTAGGGAGCTTACACTTATCTATAGAGAATGGAGCGATGTTTTTCAAACTTAAAATACAGTTTGTCAAAGAAATTATCTTTGTATTTAAAGGCACCTTTCCAAGGTTAAAATGGCACCTTGTAGAACCATATGCAACCCACACAATTTCAATCATCAGTGTTATAATAATAGGGACCATTCATTTTACATAGACAGGTGTGCAATGCCAAGGTGTCTAGTCATTTAATTGAAATTATAGCGGGAATTAATTATACGATTAACAGTTCCCTAAAGTGACATGACAGAGCAGTGCCCACAACTGAAGCAGAGGTTCTATGATAGAACAGAAAGGTCATAAAGAACTGATTAGAATCTAAATGTGGACTGAAAGAATACAAGTGACGTTCCTTGAATTCAAAAGGACTATAAGTATGTGTCTCTGCAAGCGGGGGGACTTCAAACTTTTCAACTTAACATTTTTTGTATTGTATGAATGAAAAGACAAACGGATGTTTGCAGACCAGAGGTGGGAGGAGAATGAATAAAATGTGGGAAGAGCTTACCTCTTGGAAATATTTTATCAGCATATAAGCAAATTCTACCTAGTTCACAGTAATTAATGGTTTGAGGGATGAATTATTGCTCTGCAAGAACTTCATAAAAATCTATTTCAGCCATTCTGTGTGTAATACCTAGAGGAATCTTTCTTGCAAAGAAAAAAACCCTGTTATCTATAGTATTAGCCAAAGGATTTGCTTACTTATCTTTAAGATGTTCCAGTCTTTCAGACTTCCAAACTGTAATAAAAATATAGTATAGTAGATTCTCTTTTCTCTGCTGTGGCATGAACTAGGGCTGTTGAATTAAAAAAAATTGGTATAGTTCGGATTCGGCTGAATTTGGCCCTTTTAGATTCAGGATATGCCGAAGTCCGAACTCCCCCACTTCGGGTCCGTGCAATTCGGTGGGAATTCAAAGTTCGAAGGGGGGGGGGAAATCGGCCAAATAAAGCCATTAAAAACACAACCGCGCCTTTCCGCGGCTCTGGGGGGGCATTTTTGGGGGTAGAGGTCCCAAACTTTAAGCGGAGCTTCAAAGGCCGTTTCTTGAAAGACCCCCCAAGTTTTGTAAAGATTGGGTCAGGGGGGGCTGAGATATGGGCCCCGAAAGGGGTCCCCCCACCCTTAATGTGCATGTCTGAGCAGAGCTTGCCGCCCACGCACAAAGCTCCCAGCCCCGACAAACAGCTGAGAAGTTTTGAGCAAGCATCCAAATAGACCTAACCGCTCTTATGAATGAGGGAAAACCTGAAGACACACAACTGAAACCCCCCCCCCCTCAAACCAGGGAGAGAGAGACTCGAGGGGGAACACACACCCCAGGCAGAACCGGCAAAAAACCCCTTTGGCTTCCCCCCCACCCACAGAAACTGCTCCCTCCCCACACACACACAGACTCTGCTTTCCCCACACACACACACACAGAGACAGGAGAAAAATTATAGATTAAAGCCCCCAAAGGGGTCTTACTGTGGCTGTCTTCTGTTCCATCAGGAGGGGCTGGGGAGGACTTGTAATCCAAGACGATTCCAATTAGGCACGGACGTTTTGCTCTGGAGAAGCATACAGGATCAGCTGATCCATTCATCCCAATAGGGAAAAGGGGAAAGCCCATATCTCGGGACCCCCTGACCCAATGTTTACAAAACTTGGGTGGTCTCTTAAGAAGGCTTGTCTGAAGCTCCACTCAATGTTTGGGATATGCACCCCAAAAAATGCGCCCCCTGCAGCCACGGAAAGAGAAAAGGGGGAGCCAATATTTCTGCTGAACCCATCTTTACAAAACTTGGGTGGTATCTTAAGAATGATTGTCTGAAGCTATGCTGAAAGTTTGGGGTCTGTATCCCCAAAAAAGCGCCCCCTGCAGCCATGTGAATGGGAAAAGGGGGGAGGGAAAAGGGGTGGAGCCCATATCTCGAGACCCCCTGACCCAATGTTTACAAAACTGGGGGGGTATCTTAAGAAGGTTCATCTGAAGCTCCACTGAAAGTTTGGGGTCTGTACCCCAAAAAATGCGCCCCCTGCAGCCATGGAAAGAAAAAAGGGGGGAGCCCATATCTCGGGACCCCCTGACCCAATGTTTACAAAACTTAGGTGGTCTCTTAAGAAGGCTTGTTTGAATCTCTGCTGAAAGTTTTGTGTCTGTACCCCAAAAAATACACCCCCTGCAGCCACAGAAAGGAGTGAATGTGCACAAGCACCCCCCCACACACACATGAGGATTTCCCTCTCTCTCTCTCCCTGGCCGGGCCGCACATCAGTTGATTCCTCCAGTACTCAATCCTGACTGATTGGCCAGAAGAAGACCCAGCTTGGCCACCGATTGGCCGGGGGAGGAGAATGCTGCTTACTGACGGTTATGCTGCTTACTGACAGCCCCGAATTGGCCGGATTTATTCGTGAACTCCTGAACTCACTGAATACGGCTCCCCGGTTGCCTGCCATTTTTGAGTTCGGTTCGTCCCGAACTAAAAATCACCGAATCAGGGGAAATTCGGCTGTTTTTCAGTTCGGGCCGAACCGAATCAACAGCCCTAGCATGAACACAAGAGTCATAAAATAGGATAATAAAGTGGATGTCAGCTTTTTTAACCTCACCCTCAATTAAAACAATGAAATCTTTTTTAGCAATCTATTACCTTAACTTCACAAAACTATGATCCAAAAATCAGAAGAAGACTTTTTCTGTATTTACAGATTTTATTTTATTTCTGCAAAGTATATTTTGCACATGAATCTCGTGAAAATTCATATGTCTCTATTCGGCAATTAAGAACCAGATCCAAATAAATCTGATAGACATTCACTGATCAATATGGTAGGGTAGTACAAACCATCCAGAACCAACAGTCACAGGCAACAAGGATACCTTCAACTGAGCTTTATTATGCTGATATATCTTCAAGAAGACATTTTACACTAATGTATTTATTGGAAACTTTCTGTCTTGCCAATGATACTCGAACTGATAATAAACATTGTTTGAATTTTTAATAAATAGAAGCCCAACCAATAGTGTTTGGTGAATTGTTCTCACTATATATAAAAGTATGCCTGTTCTATACCACAGCCCCAGTTGCATTAATCATAATCAATGAACTTTTGCTTCCAAATCTTCAAAACTTCTTTTCAAAAATGTATATTCTTTCAAAAATCTTTTCAAAACTTCTTTCCAGAGTCAATATATATCTTGTTTCAGGCAAAGTGGTTTAACTGAGTTCAAATGGTTGCACAAAGATTTTTTAAAAAAAGGATATAAAAATCAGTTGCTTAATCTTATCCACATAATCATTTAAGCATAGTAAAGTATGTGTTGACTTGACTTAGCCTACATTTTGGCTCATTTTCATTCATCTGTATAATCACAAATCAGGCCAAATCTCATCATAGGTGAAGCTAACGGGTATACTTGGACTGCTGTTTTGTCCCATCTAAGAATTTTTGTATATATAAAGGCTTATTTGTAACATGAACATTCATTTCATTAAAGAACTTTCATTAAAGAACAGGAACTTCTTTTCAGTTACATTTCTGTAAAAAATTCCCTTCAGCAACATGGCAAAGAGTTTTTTATTTATTTACTTCAATTATAGTCCATTTTTCTAACTGAGACTCAAGACAGATTACAGAACTCAAAAACAATGTAAAAAGGCCAGCATTATTTATTTATGTATTTATTGAGAATATATGCTGCCCCTTCGGAGTCCTGCTTGAGTGGCTTACAATTAAAAATCAATAGTATCATAACAAGCAATTTAAAAAACCCAACTTTTAAGTATGTGTGGGTGATACACGAGACAGGAGACGGAGTTCCAACAACAACCACTTTATTAACAATCTGTGCTGAACTGTACTGAACTCTTGAACTGAACTGCAAGTGCACAACACCCTGGTTTATATGCCAATCCCAACTACCCGGAGCCATGCCCTCCAAGTTCGCAGTTGGCCGGTCATAGTCCATAGTCCAGTGGGAACACAGGCGTAACCCAAGTGCGTGATTGGGTGACTATAGCCCATTGTCCAATAGGAATCGCAGGCGAAGGAGCCTGGAGGGAATAGCAAGCTCAACATGAGCCTTGCTTCCACTGCATACATAACACCAACCATTAAAAAGAAGCCATTAGACATAAGCAGCATAGAAACTGTCCATAAAACAGAGCAGACTATTAAAAAGCTGACCATAAAAACCCTAATTAAAAGCCTGGGTAAAAAGATGTGATTTAGCCTGGCATCTAAAAGAAAGTAAAGTAGGTACCAGGCAAGCCTCAACATGGAAGGCATTCAAATGGTGAGGTGTAGGGCTGTCGATTCGGTTCGTCCTGAACCGAAAAACAGCTGAATTTCCCCCGATTCGGCGGTTTTCAGTTTGGGTGGAGCCGAATTCAAAAAAGGGCGGGAAAATGACAAGCCGAATTTGGCAAGTTCGTGGCATGCTGAATAAATTTGTCAAATTCGGGGGCTCAGAATCAGCAGCATAACCGTCAGTTAGTAAGCAGCATTCTCCCATGGCCAGTCGGTGGCCAAGCTGGGTCTTCTTCTGGCCAATCAGTCGCAATTGAGTGCATAAGCCCAGCTGCTGTGCGGCCTGGGGAGAGAAAGAGAGAGTATCTGTTTGTGTGAGAGAGAGATCCCCGTGGGGGGGGTGCATGTGCACATTCGCTCCATTCCGTGGCTCCGGGAAGGCATTTTTGGGGTCAGAGCCCCCAAACTTTCAGCATAGCTTCAGATGACCCTTCTTGCAAGAACCCCCAAGTTTTGTAAAGATTGGATCAGGGGGGGGCAAAATATGGGTCCCAGAAGGGGTCTCCCCCTTAATGTGCATTTATATTCCATTAACAGCACACATTCGCGCCATTCCATGGCTGCAGGGGGCACATTTTTGGGGGTAGAGCCCCCAAACTTTCAGCGTAGCTTCATAGGACCCTTCTTGCAAGAACCTCCAAGTTTTGTAAAGATTGGATCGGGGGGGAAAACATGGGCCCCGGAAGGGGTCCCCCCCTTAATGTGCATTTTTATTCCATTTACAGCTGTCGTGGTGCAGGCGAGGAGCGAGGGCTGTAAGCGTAGTCTGGGGAACAGTCCAAGGTCATTCACAGTGAAGGCAGAGTCCGAGATATCAATACAGGCAAGGGAAGTCCAAGGTGTTAGTCAGAGCCAGTCCAAGAAGTCAGGATACCAGGAATGCAAAGGATAGCAGAGAAACAAGGCCGGTACACCAGGAGGTTGGTGACAAGTTGCTTGCACAACAGCCAAGCCTAACTGATGGCTTAAATCTCTTCCCCTGCTGCTGTAGCAGAGCCAGCTGATGCTGATGAGGCTGAGTTCACAGGTGGTGCTTCAGCCCTGCTCTTCCTCATCACTGCTACTGGGGAGGTTCCTGTGTAAAGCCTTCAGTCTAGCACTCTGCCATCTCTGCTGCATTGCCAGATGAACCTGTTTTCTTTTCTGCTCCAGTGGCCTTGGCGAGGCCTCTGGAGACACTGCATGTTGCAAGGTGTCAGGTCCAACTGGAGTCCTTGAGCTGGCAGGCTGCAGGCATGGTGAGTCATCTCCTGACTTTGGCTGATCCTCTATTCTGGCCTCTACTTCCTCTTCGTCAGAGGAGGTCTCTGCAGGCTGACTCTCTGCAGGCTGACTCATGACACCAGCACACATTCTCTCCTTTCCATGGCTGCAGGGGGCACATTTTGGGGGGTAGAGCCCCCAAACTTTCAGCATAGCTTCACAGGACCCTTCTTGCAAGAACCCCCAAGTTTTGTAAAGATTGGATCAGGGGGGGACGAAATATGGGGTTCCCCCTTTTCCCTATTGGGATGCATGGCATCAGGCAATCCTGTGTGTGCATCTAGAGAGCGGCTAATCCAAGGCAAAACCTCCCGTGCTTAAATGAAATCATATTGAATTACCCAGCCCTCCCAGTCCCTCCTGATGGAACAGAAGACATCCACAGTAAGACCCCTTTTGGGGCTTTAATCTATAATTTTCCCCGTGTGTATGTGGGGGGGAAGCAGAGTCTGTGGGGGGGGGACAGTTTCTGTGGGGAGGGGAAGCCAAAGGAGGCTTTTGCCCGTTCTGCCAAGGGGGGTGTGACCGCTCGCCTCTGCAGGAGTGTGTGTACTGCTTTTAAAGTTTTAAAGTTTAAAGTTGAGTCTGTGCGGCGGCTAGCGAGTCTCTCTCTGCACGGCACCCGGGCCGTGCCTCCTCCTCCTTGGTGTTTTTCCCCATTTTTGCCCCTAGCCTGGGGTTGAGTGCGACGGTGCGGCTTGCGTGAGATCCCCTGCGTCTTGGATTTTTTTCCCCATTTGGGGGGTGTAGCGTGGCGCAGTATTGGTTGGAGAGGTGGAGGGTGGTGCTGGTGAGACTTGCTTGAGTTTGGTGGGGTCGTTTGCATAAGGGGGAGCGTTCCTCCACCATGAAAAGAAGGAGCAGGGCAGAAAATACAAACTCGGGGGGGGGGGTTGCACGGTCTGTTTTGCTGCTCGCTCAAACATGTTTTTGCAAAATCTGACTTTCACAATACATTTGCACGGTCCAAGTCACCTGCTCCTTTTTTTCCTTTTTGCTGACTTAATTAATAGCATGCAAATACTAGAGTGCCTCTGGCTTGGAGTTTGCAAATTTCAATTGCACACTCCAAAGGTCGCGTGTTGCTCCTATAGCTAGCCTAGTGCGCCTCTGTTCCTTTCCATGGTCGCTCACGTGTTGCTTTGCATTGTAATGGTTAGCACGGGAGGTTTTGCCTTGGATTTGCCGCTCTCTAAATGCACACACAGGATTGCCTGATGCAATTCATCCCAATAGGGAAAGGGGGGACCCCATATTTCACACACACCGATCCAATCTTTACAAAACTTGGGGGTTCTTGCAAGAAGGGTCCTGTGAAGCTACGCTGAAAGTTTGGGGGCTCTACCCCCAAAAATGTGCCCCCTGCAGCCACGGAATGGCTCGAATGTGTGCTGTGAATGGAATAAAAATGCACATTAAGGGGGGGACCCCTTCCGAGGCCCATGTTTGCCCCCCCCGATCCAATCTTTACAAAACTTGGGGGTTCTTGCAAGAAGGCTCCTCTGAAGCTACACTGAAAGTTTGGGGGCTCTGACCCCAAAAATGCCTTCCCGGAGCCACGGAATGGAGCGAATGTGCACACGCACCCCCCCCACGGGGATCTCTCTCTCACACAAACAGATACTGAAGGCCATCACAATCTATCATACAAATAATTAAAATAACATTAAAATAACATAAAATAACATAAAATAACTTTAAAACAGTCTGACCCCCAAGAAGCTAGTAATTAAATATGCTAAATTCCCTGATTAAGAACAGCTTTAGCTTGAATTTTCTTGGCTGCTGAAGCAAAGAGTGAAACTTTGTGGGAAACATCTGGACTGGTGTCTGATAGGAGAAAGAGCAGCTTCTCTGGATCTGGAAAAAGATTTAGGCCCTTTAGAAATGCTCCGAGAAATTTAGATCTGGGCTCTGTGTAAAGAAGACAGAATAAGGTGTAGTGAATTAGGTCCTCTGGAGAGGCTCCACAAATACATAAGCGAGAGGCCCATGGTGTTCAGGAGTAACATCCAGCTATCCAAGCCATTTGCATGGTTTGAAACCAGAGGGAGGTAAAAGCTATTCTGAGGTTATGGAAGGGAATTGTGACTAGGTATGAAGCTCTGACATGAGATCTTTTAAACTGTTTAAACCATATGAAACCTGTAATCAACACCTGATAGTAGCTAGGCTGCTGCATTTTGGATCATTTTGGAGAGTCAGTGGGGTGTAGTGGTTAAGAGTGGTGGTTTGGAGCGGTGGACTCTGATCTGGAGAAACTGATTTGATTCCCCACTCCTCCGCATGAGTGGCGGACGCTAATCTGGTGAACTGGATTTGTTTCCCCACTCCTACACATGAAGCTAGTTGGGTGACCTGGGTCACAACTCTTAGAGCTCTCTCAGCCCCACCTACCTCACAGGGTGTCTGTTGTGGGGAAGGGAAGGTGACTGTGAGCCAATTTGATTCTTCCTTAAGTGGTAGAGAAAGTCGGCATATAAAAACCAACTCCTCTTCTTCTTCTTCAAGTTTCCAAACTGTTTTCAAAGGCAACCCCACATACAGAGCATTCTTGTAATCTAACATGGATGAGATCAGAACATGAATCACAGTGGCCAGATCACACTTTTCTAGGACATCCATAGCTGGTAAACCAGCTGGAGCTGATTAAGGTGCCATGTGCCCCAGAGGAGGCTTGACACTACAACCATAGGCCAGGGATCCAGTAGCACCCCCAAGCTACAAACCTGCTCCTTCACAAGTAGTGCAACTCCCTCCAGGACCGGCTGGCTCTGCAAGCCCCAAGGAGCTTCTCCATTGACCAAAAGCCCCTCAGTCTTGTCCGGAGTGAGCTTCAGTTTAGTATACACAATATTCAGAATCATGTATAAAGTGAATAATGCAATAAATCTAAATTACAAAACAAGAGTACAGTGAAATCAGAACAGTATATCCAATGAACAATGCAATTAAAAAAAAAAAACTGCCGAACATTTTCAGATGTTAAAACAACAACCCTCTTCCCTGTATAAAAGTGCCCTGTTGAACAATTTCATTTTATACATTCTGCTGAACAATAAAGGTCTCGGAGCCTTCCTGACCATGTCAGGTTGGCCATTTCCCTAGGTGGGAACTATAAGAGAGAAAGCTCAGGTACAGACATCCATTTGCCAGGTGGCACCTTCAGAAGGCTTTGCTTGAGTGATGCTGACTCAGCAGAGCATATCAAGAGAGGCAGCAGAAATATGGGTCCTAGACCATGAAGGACTTTATAGGTAATAACCATACCTTGAACTGAACCCAGTAGTTAATCAGTTACCAATGGAGTGACTGCATAATATGTGTAATATAAATACTTCCATGAATAAATGAGCTGCAGCATTCTGTACCAAATGGAGTTGCTGAGTTGTCTCTATGGGTGGACCTTTGTAGAGTGCTGTACATTAGTCTGTCCTCGAACTTACCGTGGCCATGTGGCCAGATCAACCAGGATCTACAAAGTAGGGATGGTCAACTTCTTTAACCAGGGGCTGAGTCCTTCACTGCCAACCCGCTTGAAGTCCTGATTCCCTGAACTATAATATCACCATTGCAAATTGGCTGATTCTACCTGGACATATTGAACCTCACCAAGCAAGGTAGGCTGGCTACATCCCTCGAAGTATGGCAAAATTTCAAACCCAAGCCCTATGAGGAAAGGCTGAGGGAGTTGGGATTGTTTAGTCTGGAGAAGAGTGGGTTGAAGGGGGACCTGATTGCTCTCTTTAAGTATTTGAAGGCTGTGGCTTAGAGGAGAGCAGAGAGCTATTCCTGTTGGTAGCAGAGGATAGGACACGCAATAATAGGTTTAAATTGCAGGTGAAAAGGTATCGGCTGGATATTGGGGGGGTGGGAAATTTACCGTAAAAGTTGTTCAACAGTGGAATCAGCTACCTAGGGAAGGGGTAAGCTCCCCCTCCCTGGCAGTCTTTAAGCAGAAGCTGGACAAACTCTTGTCAAGGATGCTCTAGGCTGATCCTGCATTAAGCAGGGGCTTGGACTAGAGTGAATGTATGGCCCCTTCCAACTCTATGATTCTGTGTGGCACACTTACTAAGTAGGAAGCCATCAATCTGCTACATGATTAAAATAATCATGTGGCCACTACAATATGGAATTGAGTCGAGCCCCATTTCCCCACTTTGCAACAATCCCGTAAATTGATGCACTGTCTCAAAGAGCCATCTGAATGTTGAAGCCAAAGTTGAACTTTCCCAACCAAGGTAAAGCTGTTTTGCTCTTTCAAGCAGGGCCCACCTTTGTGAGTAATGTGTCCCTAGGGTTTCTGTGATGGGTTAGCCAATTATACCGAGGAAAAAACATTTTGATGAATGGGTCATTTTTGGTGCACTCTGCACTTTTGACTCATAAATTCTACAGAAAACCAGGTAAATGGTGCATAGCTTATTAATGAACAGAGCTCTAAATATCAAATTATCTCATCAGCTGGCAATGCAAAAGCTTCATATCTTGCTAGCGATTCTGCAAAGAGGCAATTTAAGAATGCACAAACTCTGCTGTGCCATCCTATGCCTCCAGAGACAGACCTGTAAAATAGCATCCTTCTTTCATTTAAAGGATAGGACAGCTGCAGTGAAGAGTTTCCCAGACCTTCAAACTCTGCCTTGCAGTAAGGGTGAACTTACAACCCTCACCTTGCATTGTAAGGCTGAAAGCACCATTAAGCTCATGATGGATGACAAGCCATAAGACTGATTCAGGCTGATGCAGGTAGGAAAGCCTTAAATCTCACAGGAGCCAGCAGAAATTCAGAAGTTCCAAGGAAACCAGTGAAACCAAGGAAACTAGAAAGCTCCTGAAATGAGAGCCTAGCCTAGTAATATAAGGAAGGGGGTCGAAGAGCAAATAAGAGCTTAACAGGGCAGTCCTAAACAGAGCTACAACTTTCTAATTGCATTGAAATTAGTGGGCTTAGAAAAGTGCAAATCAGTTTAAGATTACACTGCAAGCGTTCTGGGAGTGGGAAGAGGGGTGCAAATAACAATTTTAACATTTTGACCCCACATCATAGTGCAGTTTTGCCCCTTTGAGATCCTGAGCTCTTTTTTGCTCTGAAGTATCCCTTCCCTTGTAGTGCCTGAGCTTCTTCACTATTGTAATTCGATGTTTAATAGATATTAGTTTATTTTGTCGAAGGCTTTCATGGTCAGAGTGCATTGGTTCCTGTAGGTTATCCGGGCTGTGTGACCATGGTCTTGGTATTTTCTTTCCTGACATTTCGCCAGCAGCTGTGGCAGGCATCTTCAGAGGAGTAACACTGAAGGACAGTGTCTCTCAGTGTCAAGTGTGTAGGAAGAGTAATATATAGTCAGAAAGGGGTGGGTTTGAGCTGAATCATTGTCCTGCAAAAAGTATCAAAGGTAATGTGCTAGTCATTGTCCTGTAAGTATCAAGATAATGTGCTAATGAGGGTGTGGTATGTTAATATGGAACCATTGTATCCTGAAGTGATCTGTTAATGTGTGAAATCCAAAGCTAATCTGCATGGCTATTGTGGACTGTAGTCTTTGTTAGTCTGGAGGTTTTCAGGACAGGAAGCCAAGCCTTATTCATTTTTAAACTCTCTTCTTTTCTGTTAAAGTTGTGCTGATGTTTATGAATTTCAATGGCTTCTCTGTGCAATCTGACAAAATAGTTGGTAGAATTGTCCAGTCTTTTAGTGTCTTGGAATAAGACCCTGTATCCTGTTTGTGTCAGTTCATGTTTAGCCACTGCTGATTTCTCAGGTTGGCCAAGTCTGCAGTATCTTTCATGTTCTTTTATCCTTGTTTGTATGCATCATTTTGTGGTCCCGATGTAACCCCCCCTTTCTGACTATATATTACTCTTCCTACACACTTGACACTGAGAGACACTGTTCTTCAGTGTTACTCCTCTGAAGATGCCGGCCACAGCTGCTGGCGAAACGTCAGGAAAGTAAATACCAAGACCACGGTCACACAGCCCGGATAACCTACAAGAACCAATTAGTTTATTTGTTTACTTACTACACTTATTGTTTGCCTTTCTCAATGAGATTCAAAGTGGATTACACAGTGTAAATTGATAACCGTCCACATGAAGAGACATCTGATAACCACAATGCAGGTAGATACAATCAATATGAGGAGACATCGAAGAAGACTGTAGTGGGACTATAATTACCAGAATCCAAATGATACAGAGTGTGGATATAATGAAGAAAAATGGTATTAGATTGGTTAAAAAAAACAATGAAGCAACAGGGTAATACATGCAACAGAATGAAAATACATTCTATTATAATGGCTTAATCACAGTCTGACTGTTTCCACACATGGTATTTTCTGCGAGTCTGGCCCTTTAAATATTCACACTTCATGGGTATCCAGACCCATCCTGCCTGCTTTTACTTCAAGTTCGGGGAAAGTGGAGAGATTCCCTGCTTTTTCTGGATGTGCTTTGTTTTTGTCAATTTCCACTCGCTTGATTTTTAGTATGGAGGGTAGGGAAGCACCAGTAGATGACAAAAAAGGAAAATAATATATTTGTTGCATTCAAGGAATTCTAAATCAATTGCTATCCATACATATTAGAGAAAGCCACACAACATCTGATCCCTCAGAAAGATATATGAACATTTTGTCTTAATAAAAGAGATAATGTGGAAATAAAATAGTTTCCGTTTCTTCTGTTCTTAAGTTGTCATTCTACATAAAAGCTCTCTGCAAGACTCCAAAAAATAAACAGTGCTTTAATATAGCTATTCCCCAACTGTTGGCTTCTTTACAAAAGCAAGCATAAAAGGACCCATCTGAAGTAGATACTTTTGACAAACAGGCAGAAAGCTCTATCAGCTCCCTTTGGTTCCTTTTCAGTAGTTTGCATTCGCAACCTTTGCCAAGCTCCACATTACTTTTGAAATTAAAGCACTGGACAAGAGCAATGAATACACTCTTAGAAAGCAACCCAATTTCTTTAGTATTACCTCTCAGCATTAATATTTTTCCTTTATGTTTAAATTACTGACTTTTTTCAAAACCAGATGGAAAACTGTATGAATGTAGTTCCATAGGCAAAGACTGAAAACATTGTAAATTACCCTGTTTAATGGACGTTGGAATTAAACGTCAGAGTGTCCAGAGGACAGAATCCAACAACTTATTCCCCAGGAAACAAACCCACATTCACCATTTTCCTTACAATTATTTATTATTGACTTTATGATGGAAACATTCTTCAGAATAATGTATCAATTTGCTGTTCTTTTGAGTTGCTTAGAGATGGATTGTGAAACATCTGTTCACTACAATTTTCTCCAGAGACAATCTGATATATAGGCAATGCTCCTGTGCTTCCCCATTCATTTCAGTGACAGTCACTGATCTGAATACTCACAGGGACAGATGTGCAGAAATGTCTCTCCTACTGAAATGAATAAGAAGACTCTTGGATAGAAAACTATTCAATTTGCATGATGAGTTGCTGCTTGGGGTTCTCAACAAACTCCAGTTACTGAACAAAAAACTACTAAGCAACTCAGTGTGTGTGTGTAAAGTGCCATCAAGTCGCAGCCGGCGTATGGCTACCCCTTTTGGGGTTTTCATGGCAAGAGACTAACAGAGGTGGGTTGCCATTGCCTTCCTCTGCTTAGCAACCCTGGTATTCCTTGGTGGTCTCCCATCCAAACACTAACCAGGGCTGACCCTGCTTAGCTTCTGAGATCTGATGAGATCAGGCTAGCCTGAGCCATCCATGTCAGGGCAAGCAACTCAGTACAGTTATCAGAACCTGACTCATAATTTTATCAGCAATAACTGGGATAAAAAGCAATGACAGACATGGGTGGGAAGCACTCTGCATGCTGCTGAAATTTTGCTTGCTGTTTTCACTGCAACATTTGCCACCACCATAGAAACAAACTGGTGCACTAGGGGAGTGCTTATAAATATGCCAAATTTTAAAAAAACCTGAAAAATACCTTTTCGGTATTTTTTGTTGATTTTTAAACCGGCATTAAAAAAGCGGCAAAAAAATGGGAGCCAAACTTATTCAGCATTGTTCAAGTTGCTTTAGCCCCCAATGCCATTTTTCCCTGTTCCCTCCCGCAGCTATCCGCTCAGATATGAAGAAGGGAGGCATGTTCCTTTTGCAACCCGTTGGAGTAGGCAGGTGACGGTGAAAGAAATGTCCCTGCCTTCCTATCTGAGCTGAATTTTTTCAGCATTTTCCAGGTTCGGGTTTGTTAACCCGAAATTTTTTAGAAAATCTGGGTTTTCTAGATTTTTTGAAAATTTTCAGGTTTGATAAACCCGAACCCGAAAAATACTGAAAAAACCTCAGTGCATGACCCTATGGTGCAAAGAAGCAAGGAACAATGTTGCAGCTGTATGTGTGTTGCATCAATTCTTTCCCACTTCACCAGGAAAAGAACTGTGTTTTTGCAGCATCAAAATGTTGTCAGTTTGACAGTAAGACACCATATTTATAGTAGAAGTGACACCTTGAAAAAGAGAATTTGTCTACACACATGCACACGCACACACAACCTCATTAGAAATACGTAACTGCGCATTTATTGATAAAATGATTGGCTAGAATAGCCCTTATCATCCATTTTGCTTGCTTAGAGTTTTAAATGAGTTTATTTTAAACATCAAACAAACATCAAATAAAACTGTAAAATAAAATAATAATAAAATAGTCATAGCAATACAACAGTAACTAAAAAAAAGCAGCCTCTCCAATCCACAAATACAACACCCATTGCCTGGTAAGTACAACTTGAGAATCTTGAGCTTAACCAAAAGCTCCTTGAGACCCAATAAAACAGCAACCACTTGCCATAGAATGAGAACACAGGCCAAAGAGCAGTTCTTCCTTCAACAACAGAGCCCATGCAGAATGTCAGCCACAGTAGCCATTACTGAGCTAGAGGCTATTGTTTGTTATAAGACGTACTGACCTGACTGAAGCATATGCCAGTCACTCAGTCAGAACCCTCAGAGATTCCTTACTCAGGCTTTACAAAGACGATAACTCGCATATATTTTCCACACTGAATAATGCTTCCAGAATACCATCTTTGTATATACAAATCCACTGGGCCGAGGAATCTGTGGTCTTCATCTCATTTCCTTATGTAACAGCCAGCCTGACACATTTTAGGCAGGGTGATTTTGACAGACTAATGAGCCATTTTCTCTGTATTGTCAGTAATGTAGCTTTGTTTAAAATATAAGACCATCGCTACCAATTATAGATGTATTTAAGCCATTCAGATGAAAGATATGGATCTAGATCAGCACAGCTACAGACATATAGATGAGATAGTGCTCTACAAGGTAATGTTATGACGGAGGGGAAATTGGTACATATCTCCAAAATACAGCAACTAAATGGATTTTTGTCATCCTTCAATTGAAATTTTAAAAATTATGGCTCCAAAGAGATCTTTGGAGTCATTTTTCAGCCCGCAGTCTAAATGACTGCTGAGCAGTGCTTATAAAGGAAAGCATAGACACATCTGTATGTACATATTGTCAGAAGCTTAATTATACAGCAGAAAGTCTCTAATTGAGAGCCACATAGCTACATATTAGATTTGTCACAGGGGCAGCATTAGATACTCCAAGCTAGTTCCATTGGGGTATGTTATCTTTCTCTAGTTTGAACAGTAGTGCTTGTTTGTGTACTGGTCTGAGATTAACTCTATTATCACCCCCGCTTTTTGTTTTCTCTGAATAGGCACTTTATTGCCTTGCATTGGATTCCTTGCATCTCAGGAACACTTTTCTGCTTCACTAACCCATGAATCGTCTTCTAATTGTGATGATTTGTGTCACACAATTATGAACAACTGTCTTCACCTCATTTTACCTATGCGTTATACTGGTAGGATAGGCTAGAGTAGATTAGGAGCTGCCTACATAAACTCCAAAATATTTTAATGTTCCAGGAGTTTGAGGTTTGAGCAATTTTTAAATCCTATATTAACACAAACAATAATATGAAACATTTTGTAGGGCTTCCAGATTACATCATTTACCAGTGCTTTCCAAAGTAAATATGCCAAGTATGAAAGAGAGATTGTGCCCAGCCATTACAGCTTTGCTTATCTGAGCAGAGCCTTCTGCAGGTGCTACTTTGCAAATGGGCAAGATCACTTGCCCATGCAGAGGGAGATGGGGCAGGTGGAGACATATAGTGTGGGGAATGGCACCACCCAGCATGATGACACCACTTCCAGCAACCCAGACATGACATCATCAAGTCAGGGGGTGACGTTCTAGCATTTGCCCTAAACTCTATGTTTTAATCATAGCTTTGGGGTCTAATGCTAGATCATCACCCAATGTAATGGCATCACTTAAAGGTCATACCAGAAAATGAATTCTGAATGGTGATTTACTTTTTGTAATGAAAAGAAATTTTCTTTTATTTTTTTTCACATGTGTTGCTTTACAGAATATTTGGACACATTTGTATGTGGTGAGTACCTGTTGATTGTTACATTCGTCAGAAGCTGTTTTATTGCACTCTGAGGAAGACAGTTAGCTAAAACGCATTTGGTGTTTTGTTCTATCGCATTCTTTGACCAATGGCATATGTTTAGTAGAGCAATTTTTTATGAGGTACTTGTAATTTATGGATAATTAAAACCTCATTTTAAGTTTTGTTAATTGCATGTATATTGAGGTTTGTTTACCTAACCCTGTTTGGCAAATTGGAATACAGGAGAAGCCATGATGCTTCTTGCCAGACGGCTTTTGTTTCTCCTGCTGCATTTCTACAACATTGTTCCATCCTCTCCTCTCCGGGCTACTCACAAAGTGTTCAGTGCAATTGCCTCCAGAATCTTTGCCATCATTGATGTGAGCACCTTTCCCCCACATTCTTTCTGCAATGATGACATCAGTGCTTACATGAAGAACTGGATATCTCCTGCTGTTGGTGCAGTTAGTCCTGCTTAACCTACAGATGATGAGGAAAGGGAGGCCTCCAAGCTTTGATGATGAAATCTGAAGAGAGATGGGGATTCCTGGAGATCACACTTCATACCTGCTATCATTAGGGTTGCCAACCTCCAGGTGGTAGCTGGAGACCTCCTGGAATTACAACTGATTTCCAGGCGACAGAGATCCATTCACCTGGAGAAAATGGCTGCTTTGGCAATTGGACTCACCTGGAGAAAATGACCGCTTTGGAAATTGGGCTTTATGGCATTGTACCCCCTTGAAGTCCCGCTCCTCCCCAAACTCCCCACTCCTCAGGCCCCCAAAATCTCAAGGTATTTCCCAACCCAGAGCTGGCAACCCTAACTATAATCCCAATTGGCAGTATACGAGTATTTGATAATACATGTATATGGGCATGTGACTTCTATTAACAGAACTGCTAAACTGCATGAGGAGTCATATAAAAATAACACAGATACTCCACAATTTTCACTGCAGAAAAATTAGATCCTTGATTGAGTTCTAGGGACAAATTTCATTTTCAAACAGGGGGAATGTAATTAGGACTTCAACATTAACTACTTGTCCGAAACATGATCGTGTTTCTTCTCCACTCAATTCCTGCTAATTATTTATCTCATTATTTATCTACATGTTTGTTTTGGAAGGACATCTTTTTGTGCCCTCGAGCCACTTTATTCATTAGTTCTGCAGAATGTACGTCCTATTTCATTATGTTTTAATCTTTACAGTTGTTCATTTGCATTTCATTTCCTGCAGTAGAAAGAAAAAATTAACAGTGGAAAAGCGTTATTGTAAATATTAATACAAAAATTGTAATCATGCAAGGAAGTGGGCCTTTTTTAAACTGTAATTACCTTTATCCAGAGCAGAGGAAGATTTACAAGATAATTGCAAACAGGAAATAGCCTAAGGAGAGAATCTGTATTCCTTCAGAATTCAGAATAAGATTCTTCTAAAGAATGCAATACCAAGCTACAAACCTAAATTTGTTTCTAAACATACATTTTATACTATTTAATGAGAGAAAGAGAGAAGGGAAATGTGTCTTTCTTAATTTTCCTGGATCTCTCAGCAGTTTTTGATACCATTGACCATGGTTTCTTTCTGGATGGATTGGTGGAGATATCCGAGACATTGCACTCCAGTGGTTCCATTCATATATGGCCTAACAATATCACAAAGTGGTCTGTGGGATTATCACCTGCTCCCAAGGCACCTGTGGTGTGAGATTTTTCAAGGTTCACTCTTATCCCCCATCCCATTTAATATCTATATAAAGCTTCTTGGTGAAGTTGTTCAAGGATTTGAAAGGAGATGTCACTAATCTGCAAATTATACCCAACTCTGCTTTTCTTTTGATCTGAGCCAGCAGAGATTACAAGTCACCATCTAGAGGTCCAGATCCAGTCCAGAGAAGATGAAGGTTCTGTTGGTCTACAATGTGGCAAACAAGTAACTAAAGAATAAGCTTATTGTGAACAAGGTTACACTCCCCCTAATGGAGCAAATTCACAGCTGTTAAATCTGGCACAGTGCAGGTCTACTCTGTAGTGCGTAGCACCTTCTACCAGTTCAGATTGATGTACCAGAAGAAGAAGAGTTGGTTTTCATATGCCAACTTTCTCTACCACTTAAGGAAGAGTCAAACCAGCTTACAATCACCTTCCCTTCCCCTTACCACAACAGACACTCTGTGAGGTAGGTAGGGCTGAGAGAGCTCTAAGAGAGCTGTGACTAGCCCAAAGTCACCCAGCTGGCTTCATGTGTAGAATTGGGGAAACCAACCCAGTTCACCAGATTAGAGTTCGACGGCACCGCTCATGTGGAGGAGTGGGGAATCAAACCTGGTTTTCCAGATTAGAGACCGCTGCTCTTAACCACGATACCATGCTGACTCTCCAGATGTAATCATTCCTACACCACGCCGGCTACCAGATGTAGTAATTCCTTAAAGGAAAGGTTTGGCCAGTTATCCATGCTCTGATCACACATAGAGGATAAAATAATGCATTTTATACAGGGATGTTCTGTTATGAATGTGGTTCAGAAGTTTCAGTTAGTACAGAATGAGGCAGCTATGCTGTTGACTCACATTTCCTTGAGAAAACATATTGCACCAGTTCCTGAACAACTACAATAGATGCTAGTTTGCTTCTAGGCCCAATTTAAAGTGCTGGTTACAACCTTAAAAGCCCTGTAACTTGCAGCTGGTATACTTAAAGGGCTACTTTAAGTTTTTCTTTAAGTGGCCCCAGCCACTCATCACTATATGAAGTAAGGTGGGTTGGTGCTAGGATCAGGGCCTTCTCAGTAGTTGCACCCCAAATGTGGAATCCCCTTTATTCAAGTGTTCCCCTAGCTCTAAGCCTTTTGAGCCTCCAAAGACATTTATGCTTGTCAAGGCTTTTAATTCAATTTCAGGTGTTTAAAGTACACTGTACGCTGCTGTTTAAAGTGACCTTTCAAAAATCTACTGTATTTAATATTGAATATTTTAATATTGAATATTATTTGAAGTCTTTCCAGTCTTGCTACTACTGTTCCTTTATTGTTCCACTGCCTTATTTTAGTGTTGCTACTGTATGCTCTCCTGTATTTGTTTTAGTTTAGGTTGGATTTTGTTTCTTTCATTTTAATATTTGTTGGAGTGTCTATATAGTGCTGTTGCGTTTTTAATTTATAGGCTGCCTTAAGAATTTTTATTGAGGAGTGATGTAGAAATTTTTTTTTTTTTAATCCGGAACTAATTCTGCATGTTCCTAGAGGCTTGGATTCTCTATAAGTGAGGGTGCCAAGAATTCTTAGCTCCCCTAACAAACCTTATTTTCCCTCGCTGCCCTCAGGACAGAAAATATTAATTTTTTAAAAAATCTGGCACATAGCTATGCCCTACAAGTTTTACCCCATGCATCCACTGAAAAGGATGCAATATCTTCAGAGAAGCAGTCTCCCAAGTCTGGCACTGGTTTGGCAATCCCCTCCCCTGTGAGTTTCACAGACCCTTGCTTGTAGTTATATATGAAAATGGAAGGCATTAAAGGAATTCTTTCCTGGAACAACCTCCATTTTGGCTTCACTGCCATGAATTTATTTCCAGCTTAGTTTATCTTAACATGCCCATGAACTGTGTTGAGAGGTGACCAGCTCCATTTAAGGTAAGGACATGGCTCAACTTTGGTTGACAACTCCAGGCAGAGAAACTCTTGGAGATTTTTGGGTGGAGCCTGGGAAGAGAGGAGTTTGGAGAAGGGAGGCCTCAGTGGGATATAATGCCCTGGATACCCTCCCAAGCAGTCTTTTTCTCCAGATGAAAGGATTTCTGTAGTTGCTGATCAGTTGTAATTCTGGGAAATCTCCAGGCTCAGCCTAGAGGTCGGTGTCAAGGAATTGTGCTCCTCACAATTCCTTGCTGCTGTTTTCTTGGTTCAGGCTTTCTGGCCTGCATATTTGTGATATCAAACTGAGGGCAGCCTGGAATGTAGGCTCGCAATTTACAACTGTGGGAACAGATTTACTTCTAAAGAGATAACACCCAGCTGTGGGGTGTTTATGACCTTCTTCCTGAGTCCTCCCTAAATTGAAGGTCAATTGGTTACCAAGGAAATAATTCTCTCAATTAGGCTCTTATCTTGTCACAGCGAGACTCCAGGTAAATTGTGTTTCTGCAGGCACTTCTCACCTCTGAATTCCTCTGATGTAACCTTTTGGTCACTATTTTGACATATCATTAATCAACTGGTTTATTGGCATCCTTGGAATCTGATTGGGTCTTTTGAGTACCCCCTGCAAGCTAAGTACTGCTCCCCCACTGAGGTTCTGGGGGATAAAAGTAACCAGCTTTTAGCCATAAGGTGTGGTTGTCTGGACATGCAGGTAGCATGTCAGACGCCATCAAAAACCCATTTGATTTCTTGACTATTTTTTAGGGTGGAACTCTACCAAACTGAACTCTTGGAATGCCTTATTGAATGCTGAACCGATGTGCAACATCCTTTTGGAACTGGTAACATTTTGTAACTTGCCAAGCTTTTGAACCAAGGAACCTTACTGTGTAGTTAGTTGTTTAAAACCTTTTGTTATTTTGCTGCTCCTTGCTTCACGAATCTTTTTGCTTTCTGTAACGAGCACAAACTTTTGAATAAGCCTTTACAATATATCCTCGTTGTGGTTTCTGGCTTTAACTGGCTCCAAGCTCTAAATCTAAGTGCCTTATTGAATTGGGGTCCGCTACCAAACTCAAACCCTTTACTTTTGTAGCTTCCCCTTGCTGAGAGTCCTTCTCTGCAAAGTGAGCACTACTTGCTAATTTGTCACCAGCAGGCAGAGGCTGCCCTTATCCTCTGCCTAGGGCTAATCTGGTGATTAAGGACTGGGGCAGATTACCCACTGGTCTCAGGGGACTCCTGTGCCCAGTGTTTTGTTTAAGCGTGGTTTTGCTAGCCCCCTCAAATGAGCGACCAGGTGCAGAGGCGCCTGCGTTCCTCGACCGTTGGTAACTATAGGTTCAATGGTAGAGCATTTCCGTTGTATGCAGAAAGTCTCAGGTTCAGTCCCTAGCATCTCCATTTTGAAAAGGATCAGGTAGGCAGTGATGTGAAAGATTTCTACCCAAGAACTTGTGGAGCTGCTGTCTGTCAGTTAACCCAATGAACTGTTAAGTGAATGAACTCAATGAACTGTTAACCCAATGAAATGTTTCTGGATAAGGCAGCTCCAGGCAATCTTCCTCCCCAAATATGCAGTAGGGTTGCCAATCAGCCTCTTAACTCCAATGGGAACAAAAATTGGGGATGTAGTGATATTGCACAGTGTCACAATGCTTTAGGAATTCCCAATTTCTGTGGTGCAAAGCGTAGAGATTTGGGGAATTCTTAGAGGGTTGTGATGTCACTTCTAGGTATGACGTTACTTCTCCTATTTTTGCACACAGGTAGACGACAAAGCAGTAAAATAAACATTAAAAGGGTAAAGGTCCCTATGCAAGCACTGGGTCATTACTGACCCATGGGGTGACATCACATCCTGATGTTTACTAGGCAGACTATGTTTATGAGGTAGTTTGCCATTACCTTCCCCAGTCATCTACACTTTACCTCCAGCAAGCTGGGTACTCATTTTACTGACCTTGGAAGGATGGAAGGCTGAGTCAACCTTGAGCTGGCTACCTGAAACCCACTTCTGTTGGGATCGAACTCAGGTTGTGAGCAGAACTTTTGACTGCAGTACTGCAGCTTACCTCTCTGCGCCATGGGGCTATAGACTAAAATCCTATTCCTTTATCAAAGTGACTTCCTAAGCTTTTCCATTATATTGCAGCTCTTTTATAAAAGGCCCTCCTGAGCATTTCTGTTTTGCACATTCTGTGAGATGATAGATGCCTATCCTCAATACTGGGTTCAGTAACACAGAGCCCTTTCCTCGTCGATGGTGTTGTTGCTAAGACTGGCCCTTAGTTCAGTGCAAAAGTATCTGGTCAACAGCTAAAGAACGAAACTATGAATCTTCAATGAAGCAATGATGTAAAACCAAGTGCAAATGAATGAGAGGCATTCTGATGATGTGGGAGTAAATCTCCGCCGAACAAGTATACACTCAATCATAATTACAAGGATGGCCATGGTAATAGTGCATTTTATATATGGCTCCCATGGTACATTTCACACTTGTAAGGATGGAGACTTGGAACATGACTTACAAGTTTTTAAAAGGTAAAACTTTATCCTGATAATCTAGAATAATTCTGTTTCCGTTTACGGAATAAAAATATGCACAGGTGCAACTGGGAAGACAGGACTCATCAAGGCAAGAGTGAAATGGTGGTAGTATCATGTGGAAAGATGTGAATTTGCTCCACTCCGGGGAACATTTTAAAGGAAGCCAGAGCTGTACAAAGAAGATGGGCCCCTTTGAACTGCAATAAAATCAGACTATATATTATGAAAATATCACACATTGCCATTTTTAAACAAACTTCTGGGTGCAGCCAAGAGTTGGGGGGGGGATCAAGTTCAGGACAAAAAAAAAACTCATTCTTTAGGGGTGATGCTGTAAATGTTTCAGATATTCTACCTGGAGTGATGAAGAGGAAGTTGCTGGAACGGGTATGCCTGAGAGTAAGTTAGATATCTCTACACATTCATACAACTTTAATGGTGGCATAAAAACCTCACATTTCTGACAGTTCATTAATAGATAGGATGTTTCCTTGTGAACAAGTCTGTGAGTGATCACGTAGTGAGGAGGCGGTGATCACCATTCCAATTGCAGGTAGTACAGGTAGACTAAGAAGATCGTAAATCTAGAGGGGTAGTCATGTTGGTCTCTTGCATCAGAATAAAACCATAGGTACCATATAGACTAGTATAGGCTTTTTGAGTCAGAGCTTACTCATCACTGTATTGTATTTAGTGTTGCTTTAAAATGCTATTTTAAATTTTTGTAGTGTGTGTGTGTGTGTGTGTGTGTGTGTGTGTGTGTGTGTCCTTGCTGGGAGAGGGCAGGGTATAAATAAAATTGCTATTCTATTCTATCAGATACATTAAGTGCCCATCCAAACTATCTACATTTATGCTTACAAAGAACAGATGGGCAAGTGTGGGGAGATGTTACAAAGCTCCTTGCTGCATGTAGTTCTAAGTATAAATTGAGATGGTTTCAATCAATATTCTGTGCAGGAGATCTACACTTGAAATATACCTATTACTACACCAAAACACTAGCAAAAGTTCTAAACTTTCAGAATGAAAAATAACTGTATAATTAAGAATTTCCTGCTACATTTTCTCTTTAAGGGTTACTTACCGTATATACTCGCGTATAAGCCGAGTTTTTCAGCCCAAAAAAAGGGCTGAAAAAGCCGGCCTCGGCTTATACGCGGGTCAATACGGTAGAGGGGGGAAGGAGGAGGGAGGGGGGAACCTACCACCGCCATCTTTTCCAGGCCGGGAGCGGCCTCCAGAGCCCCCCTGCGGCCGCAGGGAGGGCGCTCCGCCGCCCCCGCCGCCTTCTCCCGGCTGGGAGAGGCCTCTAGAGGCCCTCTGCGGCCGCGGGGAGGGCGCTCTGCCGCCCCCGCCGCCTTCTCCCGGCCGGGAGCGGCCTTCAGAGGCCTGCTGCGGCCGCGGGGAGGGCGCTCCGCCGCCCCCGCCGGATCCGCTGCTTCCCGCCGCCAGGAGCCCAGAAGGTAAGTCTTGGGGGGGAGGGGTTATAAGCCGACCCTCGGCTTATACGCGGGTGCCTAATTTTTCCCCATTTTTGGGGAGAAATTAGGCACCTCGGCTTATACGCGGGTCGGCTTATACACGGGTATATACGGTATCTCACTGGAGTGATGCAGAGAAAACTATATCCCAAATGAATGCTGTCTAGATGAGAAAAGAGTATACTCTATATGTGGACATAGTGTTTATAAGTAACACAGCATATATTAATTTACCATAAGTGAGCCAGAAAAGTCAGTACAATGAATGAAGAAAAAGCCTCCATAGAACACATGAACACATGAAGCTGCCTTATACTGAATCAGACCCTTGGTCCATCAACGTATTCTCTACCCATACCAGCAGCAGTTCTCCAGGGTCTCAGGCAGAGGTCTTTCATGTCACCTACTTGCCTAGTCCCTTTAACTGGAGTTGCTGGGGATTGAACCTGGGACCTTCTGCATGCCAAGCAGATGCTCTACCACTGCTCTGCCACTGAGCTAAGGGAAGGGAGAAAGAGAGGGAAGTTTAACGAAGTGGTTTGAAAGCAATATTATTAAAAATGGGAGGGGGGTCTACATCAGCATGCTCACAACTTATGTAAGCCATAAGCTTAAAAGCTTTGCTCGATTCTTAAAGTATGTATTTAAATGCTTTGCTGGTTTAGAGCCAGGGTTCTCAGCAGCACTTTTTAGGATCAAGCTGTTCATTGGGAATTCAGTGCAGATCAGCATTTTAAAGATAGTGTCTCACTGATGAGAAGCCTGAGACAGTTGAATTTAATCATTTACTTACAAGAGCTTTGCAGCTCATCCTTTAAAAGCAAGCATTGCCTCAGATGTCAAATGCAAAAATATTATCACACAAGAGGATTTCATGCCCATTCCTTCCACTTATGTCTGTTCTGCTGACAAAATATTCTCAGCACCGCTTCATCCCAAAATAGAAAGAATGGAGTCGTACTACACAAAGCACACTGGTACAAAATAATATCGATGTTCTGTGATGATGACAGTGGTACAGAAAAAGGAGAAATGTTACTGTGCTGAAGCAGAATGACAAGAAATCCTCTGTTTAGGTGTGGAACTCCCAAGTTAATAGTGGCAAACTAGTACACACATGATAATGCGCAAAATTAAGAAATTAAAAAAGAAGAGCCAAACAATTTGTTTGTTTGTTTAAATTTATAGCCCGCTTTCATTTCCCGCCAGGCTCAGGGTGAGTAACAACAATTTAAAATAACAGTATTATAAAACCATAAAACTTCTAACTTAAAATCACATAGTTATATTAATCCACATACATATAAATAAACATTTATTTATTTGCCTTTGTCTGCAATTCTACTGACCCTGCATGAAATACAGTCTACTTTTCCCCCAATGGTATCAACAGAGGACATTAAAGAATCACTAACACCTTGATGACTGTTTAGTATATACCAGCTATATCTAGGATTATACTATTAAAGTTAACA
The DNA here is from genome assembly GCF_029931775.1 of Euleptes europaea. NCBI lineage: Eukaryota > Metazoa > Chordata > Lepidosauria > Squamata > Sphaerodactylidae > Euleptes > Euleptes europaea. Next base: position 94,112,657 of record NC_079312.1, on the reverse strand, counting down.
ATAATAAAAAGTACTGAACTTAAGACTGTTTGTCAAATTTTTAGCAAATACAAGTGAATTGCACATATCCAGAACACTATTAAAATCATATTTCCTGAATGATTCAATGTCACAAACCCACTTCATTTCAAATCAAAATTTACCCTGCTTACGGACATAAATGGCATCAAGTCACAACTGACCTACAGTGACTCCGGCTTTAAAGGCAAGTGAGCAGCAAAAGTGGTTCACCATTGCCTCCCTCTGCAGAGCCTTCCATGGTGGTCTTCGACCCATGTACTGCTTAGCTTCTGAGGTCTGATGAGACTGGCCTATACCATGCCACCTTCCCTTACCCTGCCTACTGGGTAAATTTTCTAAATTTTGTTTACAATTTCAGAATAAATTTCATTCTACCTGTAGGTATATTTTACTGGACACCATTGAATTTTTAACTGAAATGTGTGTCCCCAATCTATTGTACATTTCTATTCCAAAAGGGTATTCAACTATGTTACAGATATGGGCAAATTTCATGCTACAAATGTACACATTCTCTACTTAAAACTGCATCAAACGTTATTTACAGTTAAAAAGTTATAAATAGTGCAACCACATGACCGTAAAATGTAAGAAGTACATTCTGTGGCCTCACTTGGACCATCAGCTTTTTTCTGTGCAAAATTAAAATCTTTGCTGGGTTAGATGTGATCAGTCACCCTTCACAACAGTAGTAACCAGTGGTAATTCACAGTGCAGTCCTAAACAGAGAATGATATTGACTTAAATAGACCTAGAATGGTGTAATTCTTTTTTAGGATGGCTAAGATTTTAACTGTCCCTAGAAGCTAAAATGACTAAACTGAGGCTATTGTACTTTGGTCACATTATGAGAAGACAAAAATCACTGGAAAAGACAGTAATGATAGGAAAAGAGGAAGACAGTAGGGAAACAGGAAGACCCAAGATGAGATGGATTGACTCTACAAAGGAAGCCACAGCCCTTAAAATATTGTCGAAGGCTTTCACGGTCAGAGTTCATTGGTTCTTGTAGGTTATCCGGGCTGTGTGACCGTGGTCTTGGTATTTTCTTTCCTGACGTTTCGCCAGCAGCTGTGGCAGCAGGCATCTTCAGAGGAGTAACACTGAAGGACAGTGTCTCTCAGTGTCAAGTGTGTAGGAGGAGTAATATATAGTCAGAAAGGGGTTGGGTTTGAGCTGAGTCATTGTCCTGCAAAAAGTATCAATGGTAATGTGCTAATCATTGTCCTGTAAGTATCAAGATAATGTGCTAATGAGGGTGTGGTATGTTAATATGGAACCATTGTATCCTGAAGTGATCTGTTAATGTGTGAAATCCAAAGCTAATCTGCATGGCTATTGTGGACTGTAGTCTTTGTTAGTCTGCCCTTAGTTTGCAAGACCTGAGCAAGGCTGTTAACGATAGGACATTTTGGAGGACACTGAGTCATGGGGTCGCCATGAGTCGCAAGCGACTTGACGGAACTTAACACCGCACACAAGATTTTTAGGATTTGCTAAGACAATTTAACACTTTTAGTGGGAAATAAGTGCCTGGTCTCAACCTGTAATGAAAATAACATACTGATAAATTATATTTCAGCAGTTTCACAATAGAATCCCCTTTTAAATTTTTAGCATTGAAGAAAGGCAATTTTCAAGTCAACAGCACAGTGTCTTAGAGAATGAAATGTTATGCTTATGTTGCCATGGATTCAGGATTGTCTCAATTTTGTCTATTATGTAACTGTTTGCCTCTTTACCTCTGTGTGTGTGTATCAGCTGTGTGAGGATAACTCTTCCTGCGATGAAGTGGGTTTGAGTCCATGAAAAATAATACCACAACGAATCTGTCATTTTTTAAAGTATCACAAGACATTCTGAGGGTTGCAAAAGAGAGATCCAAAATCCCACTCAACCATAAGCATCATGATGGACTCTACAAAGTCTCAACCTCTAAATGTAAACCAGTACCTTGAGCTCTGTCATAGAAAGTGTTGAATACAAATGTGATAAATAAATTGATAAATTCCAGTTGAAGGCTGAAATTTGATTTAAAGGATAAATGAAAATAGAATATTTTTTCTGAAGCCAAATTTATACTACATTGTACATTGTGCACAATATAATATGCATTCAGACCTTTCTACAAACAAATGCCAGGGGACTTTGTTTCAAAGCCAAGCTGAATGCTTACAGCTAACTCTTAATCTTGGCTAGTTTCCTTAGGTCACATTGCTTAAAGCGCTGGGCTTGCTGCACTGATGGACTATGAATCAGCCTCATTATATAGTGCCAGATATTAAAAGGACAAAGCAAAGTGCATCTATAACCACAACAACAACAGATGGCTTTGATAAACCAAAGGCCCAGGAAAAATGCGCTCTCCTCCTCTGAAGAGCAAAAGACAACATGTCAAAATACATTTTTGTCTCAGGTCTGATAAATACCGGTACATTTTACTTCATATACAGCTGATTTTTTTTTTATAAAGCTCAATAAAGATGATATTTCCATCACATATGTATTATTATTGTATAGGATGAAAAGAAAACCCAGGGCATAATGGAAAGAATGTTAGCCCCTCAAATAATTTTATAGTGCAATACTGAACACGTTTACTTGAGGTAAGTGAACCCAAAGGGGCATCAGTTAGATTTCCTTCCAAGTAGTCATATTTAGAATCAGGTTACCAGACTTGTTGATTTCAGTAGTATACTGAACTTTCTCAGAATTGTGCTCATAGCCTCAGGTATGATCTGAAGGCATATGGCACTGAATGGTCGAGTCAGATCTGAATCTTGGTAATTCCTGAATGGGAAAATCCTGGGATCCCGATGCACACCCCCTTGAGTTCCATGTTGGGGGAAAGTATTGTGCATGTGTTTATGTGAATGGCTTAAAATCCAGCTGCATAATATACTTGACACACAATTTTGTGAGCAAAACACATTTAGGTATTCAACTTCACGTGTTACTTCTTCATTATCATCTTCGATGCCTCAAACTGAAGCATGTGAAAACTATTTCTCATAATTTAGTCCAAAACATATTTGCTTGAATCAATTCCTATTCATTTCAGAGAATCTTACTTTCAAAGGTAATGATGTACATGTATGTGGATTTTTAGTTTTTTTCATTTTGTGCATGGTTGGGAATTTTATATTTGTCTTTCCTGTTGGGCACATTTGCCATTTGTGTTTGTTTCATTTATGGCATTTTTATACATCTAATAGATACATAAATTGACTTTAATTTTATTAATAATTATTATATCAAATTTGATTAATATGGTCAGGGGAAAGGATGTTTTGTCTTGAGTGAGAAGAAGCCATAAAAAAAATAATAGGTTCCGGAACTTACCCCGAGCCTGAGTTGCGGAGCCAGGCTGGGGGGAAACATAGGAGGCTTCCCGAGGGTGGGGGGAGCAGAGCAGAGGGCACGTGGCAAGTTTTGCCGTGGCACGAGGCACCCGATCGGGTGTCTGAGGCGGCGGGGGCGCTCCTCCAATCAGCTGTGTCCTGGTGTTTAAAAGGGCCAATTGGAGGGAGCCGAAGCTGGGAGAGCGTGGGCATGCAGAGAGGATGGACGGGAGAGAGTTTTTCTCTCTGGTCCGTCTCTGCTGGATAAAAGGCAGCCAGCTCCCTGCGCAGCCTCAGACTGCCGCAGGACATCATTCCCACCCACCTCCCCTTTTTGGTTAGGTTTTATGATGAATCATTGTCACAACATATGCAGGGGGAGCATTTAGGCTGGATCTATATGGGAGAAAAGCGGTCTGCGAACCCCTTTTCTCTGCATTGGGGGATCCCAATAAGGGATTTGGGAAGTGGCATGGTGCGGGATAGGACCAGCTAGGTTCCAGATGCTGCTTCCCAGGTGGCAGGGGAATCACCAAGTGGTGCACGCCCCTGTGAATCCTGGTACTGTCATCCTTAATCACTCCCAGGGGGACCTCTGGGAGAAGGTTCCACACATCAGGCCACATTGGGGTCAGCTGATGTACACGGATCCAGACCATATGTCACACCAATGTTTTACAGCTGTTGCAAAGTTTTAAAAGTTGTGGCCAATTATATTCCACTTATATATCATAAAAGTTATCTTTCAATTAATATTATGGTGTTGTGTGGTCATTGATAGCCAGAGCTTCCCCCACACTTAGCCCTGGATCAGCAACTTAAACTTTCAAATCAAACCAGAGTTGTCATGAAATTTGATAATACTCCCAAAAGGTAAATCTTCATTCAAAGTACACTAACTTGGAAGCAAGCCTTATTGAATCATATAAGTCTATTGGCACTGAGACATGAAGGTAAAAGGACAAAGTTATATGCCTTTACACCAGAAGTGAATTGGCCCCTCAAAAAATTAAGTTGGTTTAATTTCCCATTCATCAGCAATATTCCACCAATCTATTTGGACCATAAAATAGTCATTAGTAATGAGGCATCAGAAGGTTTTGATGAGTGAACTATAAAAACAATCATGACACAATAATAATTAGGATTTATTTATCACCAAGATAAAACACAAGTGTTGTCATATTTACAAAGTGACTTTGAAAGAACTTTTTAAAGAGGATATTGAGAGCACTTTCTTTTTGCTTACAACAACCATAACTATTATTGATAGCACTTTCAAAATGGCAGGTACACAGAAACAGAGTCTGTTGTTTCATGCCAAATTTGTTTTATGGTGTCATCTACTTCTGATATTTAAGAGGGCACCGCTCATTTGCAACATTAACCATCATGATTTTACGTATTTCAGAGAAGCCCACTACATTGAAATGTTTTAGGCAGTTCATTTTTACTATATACTTTGCTCCAATGTAATCAGTGCTGTTTCTTTTTCTCAAACTCCAATACAAACGCAATACAAATGCAATACAAATGCAGTCTATGTTTTATAGCAACATCGATATAAGAATTAATGGGTGTCAAAGTAAACAAACTGTAAAAAATAGAGAAAAGTATTGTATTGATTCCATTAACATTTGTTTGCCTAGTTGTATATACTGTTTTTATCTGATAAGTGAATGGTCAACTTCATGTTTTACTGAATAGATGCTATTATGTGACTATCACTTTAGTCCTCAAGACACTGGATAGGGTTTTTTTTTAACCTGAAACAAATTCTATAAGTCTAAGAGAGCTTTAAACTTGTTTTCTTGAACACCAATCCCATTTCAAAAGAAGTTTATGATATGACATGTAGGTTAGGGAAGAAGCCAAAAAGTCCATAGTATGTACAAACTGTCTATATCCATCTAAACAGTAATTTAAATTCCATCACTAGCTTTAATAAAGAGAGTCTTAGGATGAACATACTGGGTTGCGGCTGCAGAAAGAGGCTCTGTATGACTTCAAAGGCTTCCTTAGGGGAGCCCTCGATCATCTCTGGCCTAGAAAACTACCACCACTTTTAAGAGAGATGAACCCCATTTTTCCATTGTTCTCATGTCTGGCTTCAGAGATGCTGGGTTCAGGTCTGAGGTTGGCATCTTCCAGGGCTTCGCAGCTACCCAGTAGGGTTATGCAAAAACAAAACAAAAATCAGTAAATTTCAGGTTCATTGGGCGCAATTTTTTACAGTAAACCTGAAATTAGCTGAATACCCAAATGGGTATTTCAGCTTTATTTCTGAATTTCCTGAAAAAAATCAGGTCCATTATAGGCTATGGGGATTTTTTTTCAAAGCTCCTATGAGGGCATTTTTGGAGGTAGAGTCGCCAAATTTGCAGCATAGCTGCAAGGGACTCTCCCTAGACAGACACTGAAGTTTCGGGAAGTTTGGAACAGGGGGTTCAATTTTATGGGCCCACAAAGGGGTTGCCCCCATCCTCTAAGAATTTATGAGCCAAGCTGTCAATCAGTTTTCAGGTTCAGAAATTCAGCATTTCCAAGAACTGGCAGAAAGAGCCAGTTGGTAGGCTGGTACCTCAAAGACTGGGGGGGGGGGGTGTTCATATCTGGGGCACATAGCATGATGTCCATGCAAATTAGCTTCCAAACTGAGGGGAACGGATTAAATGTAAGAAAAATAAGTCACGGAACATTTCTTTTGGTGGCAAATGACATCCTGTGAACTGTCCTTTATTATAGTATCAAAAATATGATTTCAAGAGATGGTCACAGTGCAGAGAAATGAAGCCACTATTTGGGGCAACCTTCTGTTTGAGAGCAGGTTTTCATGAAGTGGGGGGAGATATCGGAGCCAGCTGTAGTCATGACCAAGGCAACTCTTATGAAGAAGATTGCTCATCTGCACGGGTGAGGAACCTTCTTCAGAAGCCTGGTAAGCAGATGTAGAAGCTAGTGTTTTTTAGTTGGAGGGTATATCCCTCTTGACGGGACTGGGTGAGCCCCGTCTTTTAAAATGACTCCTCCAGACTAGTTTGGTCAGACCAAGTTGGCTCCAATTATGCGACCCCTACCTCAAAGGGGCCCCAACTACTGGGCCCTACCAAAACCAGTCAAAGATAGAAAAATGGGAGGAAGCACAGAGCCGTACATCTGAGCAAAAGCAAATAGCTGAACCCGAAAAAGCTGAATATTCGGCTGAAACAAAACCCAAATATGGCCAAAACAGCTAATTTCAGGTTTATTTTTTGGTTTGGGTTTATTGATATGCACAGCCCTACTACCCAGAAAGAGGTTTCCTGGTCCCAGGCTTCAGTCACACCAGTCTTGGTTTGCTTGTCCATAGGAAAGCTCCTGCTCTTCTGCTGCCTGATGGCATTTTCAAAGAGGAAAGTGAGGGCTGCTTCTCTTTTCCTCTTCTCCCTTTAATGAGCTGATTTTCATCCTCACCACTGGCAATGCTGCTCCCTCCCAGTTTCATCCAGTGGGGTTAGGACAAGAGGAACAACCCCCAAAATATGCAGTGGCTGCAACATCTTGCAATGTATATATGTGCCAACAGTAGAGTTCTTTACTGGCTTTTCCAAAACCACATTCACTCCATGCCACATCAACAATGGCTTGGATTCAGACTAGACTGGCAATTTCCACCAATCCCACCTTTCCCCTGAAGACCCCATTGCCTTTTCTCTGGCTCTCCTGGCTCCCATGTCCCCCAGGAGCAGCATTTCATGGAGATCAGTTGGCTGCAGTGGGAGGGGGAAGTCAGGAAATTTCTGTTCTGCTGACGGAAAATTGTTTGGCTCCAATCCGATATTTAAAAGAAAGATGCTTTTTTAAAGCCTTTTATGATGTGACATTGTCAGCATGGGGCTACAAGCAGCTAAAAGTATTAGTCTTAGTAGGACTAGGACTAGAGTCAAGATAGAACACTTGAATCTCACAGGAGGGCTGGAGCAGACCTTAAAATCCTGGGCCACGTATATGTAGAACAGGAGAATCAGTGCATTGGCAGAAACAATCACAAGCCATTGTACGAGCATAGGAACCTGTCAAAAGGAAGCTGAAAGGTTTACAGAAGAGCAGAAAGTCATGTAAATGAGGATGGTGGAACACGGGAAAGGAAGGATGCACTCAGAGAGACCAAAGAATAGACAAGCTGATAAGCGCAGACACCTACCAAGAGACACGAATCATTGACCAAATTTGACTGTTACCACGTGATGGGACATTTTCCACATTTCTGCCCAGCCATGTTACATATTGTATTGACTATTTCTTGCTTCTGTGATCTCCTATTTTTAATCATCTGTCAAAATCTTCATGCTGAACACCACATGTGATGTATCTGCTCATTTTGCTATATAAAAATTCACAACAACACTTCAGTAAAACTATGACAGTTGGTGATACAGTTCCATTCCTCGAAACATGAATGATCATCTGCTACTATCTGTTTCCTTGGCAAGAGGTTCCCTGGTACTCCAAACCAACTAGTGCATTATAATGGAAATGAAGACTCAACCTTTTATATTTTTTGCAAGTTTCAGTGAAACCCCTCCAGTTTGTAGCCTGAACCATTGTTCCCAGTGCCAAGCCAAAATTAATTAATAATCCAAATAACTAAATTGATGAATAACCAAAATTCAGGCTTATTAAATCTGGACTCTAAACACTTCTCCAAAATGTATCTGGAAGTTATACCTTCCTGGAAGAAGCAACATGGTCAGTTTCTAAAAGAGATTTACATCTGCAAACACTGTGCTTAATTTTTTGGGAATTGGCCAGGGTGAGGGCTGATTTGACATTCTTCTGGAATTATCACATCCTCCTGCTGCATCCCATAAAGCCTGAGAGAACCAGTACAATTCCAGATGAACAATGTATTACCCCCCCAAAAAAAAACTGTCACTATAGGCCTTGATTGTTCTCTCTCTCACTTGAATAGAAAAACAACCCTAAAGTGGGTTTCTCGGAATTTCTACCACTTGGAAGTAGTAAGGAATATTAAGTCTAATAAAGAATCCTAAAACTGTTCAGAAATATTTTTACAAGGAGCCTGTGGATCCCTTTGATTCATGTTAATATCCAGAGCGTGTAATTACTCTTGCAACAAAATAATTTAATTATATTTTAATTCAAAGCAAGATTGATTCAGAGTCTGAGCATCCATAATTAGATAACAACTTCACAGCACACATTTCATTATTGTAACAGTTAGGGACAGCTTAGTCCAAGAGGTTCTTTAGCTCAATAATTGTTCCAACAGTAAACAATAATGATAAGATGAGACTAGTATGGCTAACAATATTTAGAGGAAAGTTGCTGGAAAGTCGCTCTTGATGTCACAGTGTTTTAAATTGAAATAGGAAAGCTGTAATGATCCAGCCAAAAAATGAACACTTCTAAAAATTGCCCATTTCAATGTGAGCATTAAGTGCAAGTTGAAATCTCTCTTGTTTAAAAGGCTTAAAGTGATTAATGTTGCCCAGATTGTGTCCTCAGTAGTTTCCAGAAAGCAAAATAGCAACCTTGTTATTGTTATTAATAATGCATATTTTAAACCTTTTCCTTTTCAAAGACCTGAGGTGGATCACAGCATTTTGATTTTAGAAACAGCTCAAAGAAACCATTAAAACAATCCATTGCCCCTGCCTGGTTACAAAACACTTGCCCAGCCTTTTTTGATTGTTTCTGAAAAAATGTTCAGGCTATAGTAAACCTGTAGAGTGGTTCCCAAACTGTGCTCCAAGGAGCACTTGGTGCTCCGTGAAACATCTCCTAGTGTTCCATGAAGAGATTGGAAAGAAAAATACTACTGTCATTTGGTTTAGCATATAGGTGCTAGGTGAAAATTAGTGCTTTGTGACTAATTTCTCTTCTGAAAAGTGCTCCATGACTCAAAAAGTTCGGGAAACTCTGCTTAGACAAAGCAATTTCACAAACATGGGAACTTTAAAAAATAGTACTAAAATGCCTTGCATTGAGGATGGAGATGGACTTCTTTTCTTCACTGATGCCATACATTCTGTCAAATGTTAGGTGCTCATGACAGTCATATAATCAGAGAGAAATAAAAGGCCACACCAGTAACAGGAGATAAAAATAAGGCCAAGGCCAATGGTGCAAAACAGGTAAAAAGATTTTTTATTATTATTCTGAGTAATAAAAAAATCTTTTAACCTATTTTGCACCATAGGCCTTGGCCTTACTTTTTATCTCCAGTCATATAATCAGGTCATTATCACAGGATCAGTGACTGCACTTGCCTGAAAACCATAATTTGCAGTCTGAAGTATTGAAAAAGGGTAGTTTCTCAGAAATGGAGAGACAGCCTGGAAAGAAGGTTCCTCGTCCCTTGTAACCAAAGGGTTACAACTGTAGGGTGAGTGTCCCAAAATCCAGCACATACTCTACTTCCAAGGCAATGTAATTGGTTCACTCTTGAACTCTCTCCCACCTCTTGAAAAGCCGTTACAGTAAATGTAGAACCAATGCAGCCTGACATGCGGGGAAGAGCAAGAAACCCAGGAAACATAAAATGCATGAGCTGGTTTTGCATTGGATATTGAACTGGGCTTTTTTCACCATTTAATTACGCTGGGATGACAAGAAAAACACTGATGTAAGAAGAAGAATAAACTTTGGTATGGATATATTTCTAGATCATTCCCCAATATGGTAGTAACTGGAAGCAATGAAATGCCTCTGTCATGAGTGTAGAGTTTGCAGGTCCTACGTTTTATTTGAGGACTTGTACGCTGTGTGTCATTACCTAATATTTCCAAGTTTCCGTTGATATCCTGTTGCAAAGCCACGTTGCCTTTTCATGACTGTATTTTTCTGAACAGAGAACCTTAAGACTAGATAGCTCAGCTAGAAATCTGGAATGTGCCTGCATATACATATACACAATTTTCATCTTTGGTACATGAGACCAGAAATCATTCAAAAATTGTTTTCCAATTGTGTGTACCAAAACTAGAAAACACATGTGTTACCTTATTCACACAGTGGGTAGCCGTGTTAGTCTGTCTGCAGTAGTAGAAAAGAGCAAGAGTCCAGTAGCACCTTAAAGACTAACAAAAATATTTTCTGGCAGGGTATGAGCTTTCGTGAGCCAGAAAATATTTTTGTTAGTCTTTAAGGTGCTACTGGACTCTTGCTCTTTTCTACTTATTTACACAGTATGACGTATGCTGAAAAGAGGGTCTATATGACTAGTATTATAGCTTTGGACCAGATATTATACTCTTTTCAGTTGTTACAATTTTGGTATTCCTGCTGCCTTGCAGGAATGCCCATTATGTGCAGTCCTCTCAAATATGCACAGTTGCCATTTTCTGTTCCGCTTCAGACATCAATCTGCTATGACATAAAACCCATAAAATGGACCCAATCTGTTGTCAAAGAGATAACCTCTTCCTCCTGTGTTACTTAACCATTTCTAAAACAAATATATTGATACTGCGGACCTCCTGTTTTAATTATTTTCCTCCCCAACCACCACTATCACTCCTGAGACTTTTAAATTGTCTCTTAATGTTTTTCTGTCTCACACTTAATATGGTTGAGGATTCCATCAATAATGCTTTCTTTATATTTAAGTTAGAATATGGCATAAGAGAGGTGTAATGAAATAAAAACTCAAAACTGTTTCATTTGTCTCTTTTGGGGAAAAGGTTAAGTCAGGTTGGCAGGGAGGTTTCAGAAAATAAACTTGGAAGATTAAACAAAACAACAGGAATGAGGAAACAGGATATTTACAAACAATCGATATTTTGTAATCAGAATGTATCTGAGGTATATCACAGGCAGGTATCGATAGTTTTGATATAGACTGAGATAGAGAACTCTTACATGTCACTGCTTAGTCTAACAGACTTAAGCGCCTGGTAAGTTGTTAAATATCTGCCTAGGGAGGTGGTGAGCTCCCCCTCTCTGGCAGTCTTCAAGCAGCAACTGAATGAACACTTTTCAGGGATGCTCTAGTCTAGGCTGATCCTGCACTGAGCAGGGGGTTGGACTAGATGGCCTGTATGGCCCTTCCAACTGTATGATTCTATGAAACAATATTTCTACTGGTTCTTGTAGGTTATCCGGGCTGTGTGACCGTGGTCTTGGTATTTTCTTTCCTGACGTTTCGCCAGCAGCTGTGGCAGGCATCTTCAGAGGAACAGTGTCTCTGTCCTTCAGTGTTACTCCTCCGAAGATGCCTGCCACAGCTGCTGGCGAAATGTCAGGAAAGAAAATACCAAGACCACGGTCACACAGCCCGGATAACCTACAAGAACCAATGAACTCTGACCGTGAAAGCCTTCGACAATATTTCTACTGTTTGCGGAGTCAGGAATGAAACACAGTTTTTCCAGTTTTCTTTTAAAAAACTGGTTAGGGATCGCTCCCTTCACTTAGGAGCTATTTCCCGTAGGGAAGGACACTCAAATCACTTCCCTCATACATAGGATCCTTCTTCATCCTTCACAACTGTGCTCCTTTCACTCCAGCAGCCAGCCTCAACAGTCAGCTTCAACCATCAGTTATCAACTGTCAGTTTCTAATGGTCTTTCTCAACTGCAAACTGTAGAATTCTCCGTTCTTGTGCCTCTTTCTCCCCCCAAAACCTCCTGTCACTCAAGGTTCCATTACCAGGTCAACTCATTATTATGCAGCTGTCCATCAGATTTGGGTTACCAAATTATTATGTGAAATGATATGTATTTGAATTTACTGCAAAGAATATTGCTAATTTCACCAAGTTAATCTAACTTCTTTAGTACAGGATCTGGGTGTTCTAGATTCAAGAGCAGCGTGACATAATTCTGGAAATAGCTTGGGCAAAGGGTGTTTGCCCAGATGAAAACGTACATAGATATGGCAATGTGTGGCAAAGTACTTGGCTTTCCGCCTTTTTTACATGCAGAAGGGCTGGAGAGATGCTTGAGGGGAGGAAAAGTTGGCTGCTGCTTTCTAGATTAAATGACCACACATATTGGCGGTGCTCCTATCAGCCTATGCAGCCTGTCTTTGCTTCTTGTTGGCCAGCACATCTGCAGGGAGCTCAAGGCCCTCTCCTTACATTTTCCTGTTTGAATTTTTAAAAGCACATATTTGTTGTCTGAGGATAGCCAAAAATCTGTATCTCTATATTGTTAGAAGAGTCAAGCCCAACAGCTTCAGAGAAGACCAGAGAACTTTGCTTGGTACAGGTTTCACATTCACACCAGAACTTATATTATGGAAATTCATTTTGGGGGCCTTTGGAGACTGCTCTCTAACTGATGTTCTTGTGGGGGGGGGACAAATAGGGCAGTGTAATGTTTCTCTCTCACACACATACGCACACATAGAGCCAGCGTGGTGTAGTGGTTAAGGGTGGTGGACTCTAATCTGGAGAACTGGGTTTGATTCCCCACTCCTACATATAAAGCCAGCTGGGTGACCTTGGGCTAGTCACAGTTCTCTGAACTCAGCCCCACCTACCTCACAAGATGTTTGTTGTGGGGAAGGGAAGGCGATTGTAAGCTGATTTGATTTTCAAAAGGTAGAGAAAATCGGCATATAAAAACCAACTCTTCTTCTTTCCCATACATACACAGGCAAACTCACATGCACACAAAGAAAAAAAAACAGAAACACTAGAGATTTTGCATTTCCTCTTCAAGATCATGTGGTGTTCTACCAGCCACCCAAAATCCCTCCTCACCCACTACTGCTTTCACACATAATATTAAGTACACCTTTGTTGTCTCTAATGCATGTTGTGGACTATGACCGACCACTACAAGCAATAGACGTTTCTAAAACTGGCTGCATAAACTACATGATGGGATGGACTTGTTTGAATTTTGCCTATCGTTTTTTAAACTAATTGTGGTATTTATTGCTAGTGCCTTGGGCAAGATTATTAAATACATGGATTGCGGGTTTTAAAAATGTGTTATCCTCAGTGCAGCCTATGCAGTGAAATGTCTGATTATCCATACTGGACAAACAAGGGCTCTTATATTCCCAGGCAAGTAACTGATTGAGCCATTAATTGGCGAGTCTCTCAAGAGCAGCCTTTCTGGGCTATTCTTATACATCTTGGGAGTAAATTTTGACAAGATATGACTTCTTTGTAATTTTTGATGGAATAGATAGGAATGCTTGTCAGTGGCAAAAAGCATATTAGGGAGAAACACTTATGTGGGGGGACTCTTTCTTGAACCAATTTGTTTCCTTTTGGAGCACCTGTCCACATATGAAATATTATAAAAATAATGAGCAGAAATGATACTGTGTGTCTACAATTCAATAACTCAGGTCATTTAGAAAGAAAGTGCCTGTGCACGTTATTCCTATAATTGGTTGGCTTTGTTTCCTAGGCATGCACAACATGACCTCAAAGCCAGAACCTGCAGCAAAATTCATGACAATTCAACCAAATCCATGTGGCCAAATATCCCTACCTTTAGTACAAAACATTACCAGGTCCCCTGTAAAGCAGTCACGGTTTTGCTTCCTATTCGCTTTGCAAATGACTCTAATATGCTGAGTTTTTTATAATATAAGCAGCTTTAGATTTTTAATCCTGTTAGTTACTAGCTAGCTAAAAATAAGTATATAAATTAAGGCCATATCCTAAGAGAGAGCTGTGTAGTAAGCCTACATCACAGTAATGTTTAACCCAAAAAACCCTCCAAACTGTAAAATCCTTAGCACCTGCAAACAATCTATTTTGAAATGTTTTGGGCAACAGTGCAAAAAATTGAGGAAGTATTTTGGTTCAACCAACAACGCTCTTTGTCCAATGTATTTTCCAGGTTTCAGTCAGTAAAATATAAGATTGCATTAATTTCTAGCCTTGCATCCAAAACACAGAGAAAGAGACAGGACTAAAACCCTTTTAACCCTTTATAACCGATCGACCCTGTCCTTCAGGTATGCCTAGACAGGATAAAGTCACTTGTAAATCCCCTTCTAGAGCTCTATGCCAGTAGTATTACACCCAGGGCTCCATCAGGAGGGTTAACAATATTTTACCAAGGCTGAAGTGGGCCAGGAATGGGCTGCTACCATGAGATGATCAAGTTAGATAATTTCAGCTATAAAGGTAATTATTTTCTTTCATGACTCATGAGATTGATGTACGAGATGAGATTGTATTGTTGGTGGCCACATTAGATGTTTACACCAGGCCCAGAAAAATTATGCTTAAGCTTTGCTTAAACCAGGTTAAAAAAAATGGAGTGGAATCACAGTGAGGGAAGACCAAATCTTAGGGAGTACCCTGTGTTCATTTAAGGCTCATTTGTGCTCCCTTTGGTGATAACATTATGCCTGCAAAAGTGGAGAGGTAATTTAAAACACTCCACTTAAAGTCAACGATTAGCTCTATGTGACTTCCCCATCACCTCCCTCTCTACCCCCATAGTTGCAGTGAAAGAACTGCACAAGTGACATCAAGCCTCAAGTAGGAATGCTTGACCAGTTCAACTATTTATTGAAGGTTGCTTCAGTGTTGTCATTTCTGCACTAAACTCCATATTTTCTGTTGCCATTCCACTTCCAGTCGAAGCACTTCCAGAAGTTACTTCCAGCCTAGTAGGTGTCTTCTTCTTCCTCAAAACCTCAGGTGCCACCTAAAAAGAATCAAGATGCAACTGAGCAAAAATTAGATGCAACTAAATCCTATTGTAATTAATGGCCATAACTAAGGCCAATTACATTGCTTTCAGTGAGAAAAGTCAACCCCTTTTCTGGACTGTGTCTGTGATTTAAAAGTACTACAAACATCCAAAATGATCCGGGCTGTGTGACTGTGGTCTTGGTATTTTCTTTCCTGACGTTTTGCCAGCAGCTGTGGAAGGCATCTTCAGAGGATTAACACTGAAGGACAGTGTCTCTCAGTGCACACTGTCCTTCAGTGTTAATCCTCTGAAGATGCCTGCCACAGCTGCTGGCAAAACGTCAGGAAAGAAAATACCAAGACCATGGTCACACAGCCCGGATAACCTACAAGAACCGATGACCGTGAAAGCCTTCGACAATATCCAAAAGTGAATTTAAGATGCACCTGGCTTATACTCAAAGTTACTACTCTGAAATGACACAAATGAAGAAAGCAGGGTATAACTTCACCAAAGAATAGAGCTTTCAGTGATTAAAGAAAGAAAATTCAAGAGGAGAAAGCTTGTAATCATAATCCCCACAGACAATTCAGCACATAATTACAATTTTTTTCCTGCATAAATCTAAAGATCAGCTACAAAGAAGAAACAGTGTAAAACTTCAGAGTTTAGATAAATAGGAGACTATTTTCCAGAAAAAGAGAATGCATTCTTTCTATGGAAGGAATTATATTTGCAGGATATAGCTGCCGTCCCTACCTTCAGAAACCTTCTTCAAAAGTGGGCTATTTCAACATGTTGTACTATATCCCACACATACTGGAAGTTTGTTCATATAATTTCATTTGTTAAACCCATCAGCTTGCATTAGCAAATCTCCCCAGTGAAAGCTCAAACTGAAGGGCAGAGCTGAACCCAGTGTGTGGGTGTTCTGATATAGTCACCAGTTATTAGCCTTCATTTTGGTGGAGAAGAAAAAGGGTTCTACTCATGGGTAACGGTTTATGGGAAAATTGGTAGAACACTGTGCCACAAAAGAATCAGCATGAGCAGAAGAATCCTATAGAGTTAGAAAAGGTACAGAAGAGGACAAACAACATGATCAAGGGGCTAGAGCACATTTCCTGTGAGGAAAGGCTCAAAATCTGGTGGCTTTTTAGTTTAGGAAAAATGACTGGGCAGGCAAGTAGGGGTTTATAATATTATGCATGGTATGTACCGGTATTTGTTTATTTGTTTAGCTAGCCATAGGCCATCCCAAAACTTCCTAGCATGGTATGTAGGAAGTAGATAAAACACTTTTTCATCATGTCCCATAATATTAAAACTTGGGACCACCCAATAAAGCAAATGGGCGATAGATTCAACATAAAAGGAAGCCCTTCCTAACTCAAAATTAACTTGTAGAATTCAGTGCCACAAAATAATTTTAAAAGGAGACTTAAAAAAAATGTATGGTAGATAGATTAAACAATAGCTATTAGCCATGACTTGCTGAGTGAAGTCTTCATGGCCAGAGGCAATCCGCCTAGAGGATATCAGAAGGGGAAGGTTGCTTTCTTTGTACCCAGAGGCATTTGACTGGCCACTGTGAAGAACAAGATGCTGCTATAGATGAACCCTTGGTCTAAGCTAGCAGGCTGTTGTATGTCCTCATCTGCCCAAAGTAGAACACAAAGCCCAAGAATTCATATGCATCAGTTCTGTGAGGAGCTCCCAAGTGTGGAAACCCCCCCCCCTACCACTTGCACTGACCTTGACTGGTACTGAAACTTACTACTTTCCCATTCAGTGTATCACCATGGCATGTTCAGAGCAGTAATCCCCCATTAGGTCCTGCTGCTTCTGTTTTGCTTGCTAAGATCTGTATTCCACATTGGGCACATCAATTTTAGCTAAACCACTGAAAACAGCAACTGAAAATGAACTTCAACCTGTCACATCAAGATTTCCACACATCAGCTGTGCTGTTTTCAAGTCTATCATGGTAGACGTGAAGTGTAGGAGGAAAACCAGAGATTAGCTGGAGAAAGAGGCATTAGTAAATGATGTGTAAAAACTCAATCAGTACATCAAAGCCTTGATATCTAACCCAAGACTGTGTATTAGCAGCACTTATCCATCCAACAAGCCATTGACTTACAAATGGTATGACCATTAATGTCTTTGCTGATAATAATAAATCTGTTCCACCACTAGTTTGTGTCATTAATTAGTGAGAAAATCCTCCGATGTAAGCTCAGAAAAGTGGCTCCTTAACCTCATCCAGCTAACATGAAACACTTCATTTAGCTGGGGGAGGGAATAGAAATCACCTTTTTAATTGTGTATCAAGGTCACAACACATGGGCAGCTTTCAGAGCATTAAATCATTTTAACTCACGACTCTGAAAGTTCTGCTTTTGTTCCGCATATAAACATGCCAAACATTATCCATAATAGCAATATTTTTTGAAAGGAACTGATGCCCAGCATTTTTTCAATTCTCATCAAAGTGCTCACAGATCTAGATGAAAAGAGCATGAATATTATATTGCTTGTCCTCAGATTTGCATGAGTTGTGCAATGTTACAATAGCATGGCACAGAAGGCAATAGGTACAACCCTAAATATTCATTTGCTGAACAGTCTTCAGATTGTGTTATATATAGTCAGAACTGGCTCACATGTACTCATTATTTGATTACTGTATCATCAAGTGAAGAGCCAACAAGGTGCAGTGTATATCAGACATGGTTCAAATATCCACTCTGCCATGGAAACTTGAACATATGAAGCTGCCTTATACTGAATCAGGCCCTTGGACCATCAAAGTCAGTATTATCTACTGAGACCGGCAGCGGCTCTCCAGGGTCTCAGGCAGAGGTCTTTCATATCACCTACTCACCTAGTCCCTTTCACAGGAGATGCCAGGGATTGAATCTGGGACCTTATGCATGCCAGGCAGATGTTCTACAAACTGAGCCACAGCCCCTCACAGCTTGCTGGGTGGCCTTGACCCAGTAATTCTCTCCACCTTGTGATGGTACCCCTTCATATATGGACTATTGGTACACCTGGCCAAGCTATCTGACCTAATGGGATGCAGAGAGACACACCGCATCACACTCCATTACATAAGAGCACCTCCCCACTGGAACTTGCTGTATTGAGCCAGCAAGACCCTGCAGATGGCAAGCAGCGCTTGGACCCAGAAAAAGGAAGTGGCCTGAACTCCATCTAGGATGTGGTTGCACAGCAGAACAACAACCTTTGGACTCTCCTCCTGCATTCTCCTGCATGTAACTCCCCCCTGGAAAGGTTGCCTTCCTGGATACTTTTGCATAACCAAGAAGGTGGCCAGCATATCAAGATCTGCCTAACGACTTCAGACTCGGAACAATGATGTTTCCCCTTCCCCACCTTGCATTCTTTCTCTGGGATAGTCTGAGTGAAGGCTAATCCCATCTTCCCATTCATTCTCCTTCCCCTCTCTCCTCCCAGTTCCTGCCAGCTGTCAATACCACAATCAATTAGTGATTGACAGCCATCAATAATCCTCTAATATCCCTAGCTCCCACCTTTTCACCCCCCAGTCTTTCCCCACTCATGAAGCAATCTTACCTTTGTGCCCCACTGCACACATGCCCAGTGAGTCAGCCTGCCCCTGGGCAAAATTTAGCTATAAAACATAGCATCCTGGCATATGCCAGTTGCTTCATCTGGATCCACTGAATGCCCCGTGGTTCTTCACGGTCCCTCAGACTACTAAGCGCTGGTCGCAGTGTGGTCTTCCCCTTCTCTTCAGCAGTAGCTTCTCTCCCTGGAACCTCGCAGGATAGGTAGCTATTGAGTTCTTTGTGCTTTCCCTATAGGATTCTTGTGTGTATGTGTGTGTGTTATTGCATTTTTGTGTGTGTTTTGCTCCCCCTTAATTTTCCCCAAATAAATCCTGTTCTATTTTACTTTAATTGGCTTCTCATAGCATTTGTTCCTTGTTGGTTTGCTCATCCTTGGTCTAAAACGCACGGTCACTTACTCCGGTTTCTGCCCAGTTTCCTCCCCGTTCCAGCCAGGATTAAATGAACCCAGGCTGGGGAAGAATCTGTACGCATGACCTTTGTTGATCCGTGGCAAAAATGTGTGCTGATCAGTCTGTGAAAACAGAAAATGCGGGAGACATGTACTTCCTGGTTGTTCAGCAACACCCCCTCTCCTTGGTGATTGGTCGATTCAGACTTACCAACGACAGCCTTGCGAGGGGAGGGGTTTGGAGGCGGGCGGGCCGTTGTGACGTGGGAAGACTCGGCTCGTGTTTATCTGAGACGAGCCAGGGATAACCGTTTGGCTCCTCTCTTGCAAAAAAGGCTTCGTTTTGGGTCGATACATCGCTCAGCCAGCAGCAAATTAGGTGCCGTTCGTTTGTGAAGATTTGATCCTGAGTGAAACAGGGAATAAACAGGGAGGAAACTGGGCAGAAACTGGAGTAAGTGACCGTGCGTTTTTGCCCCTTGTGTATACACAGGAAAAAGGCTCCGCTAAAAGCCTCTCATTAGTGCTCTAAATTTCTCTCCAATTGACTAATTCCCCCATTAAATATTGGAGACCCCAGCATTCTTAGTAACAACCTTACCTGCCTCACAGGTAAATTAAAGCCCAGTAGTACCTTAGAGACCAACAAGATTTTGGGGGACTATAAGCTTTTGAGAGTTAAAGCTTCCTGGCTTTGACTCTCAAAAGTTCATACCCCAAAAATCTTGTTCATCTCTAAGTTGCTACTGGTTCAAATGTAACTGTTCTACTGCAGACTAACATGGCTACCCTCTGAAACTATCTCACAGGCTTGTGAGGATAAAATGAAGGAAGGACTCAATTTCACCATCCTGAATTCCTTAGAGGAAGGGATAAAATAGGATAGATATAGTGATGACTTGAGATCCAGAACTCAACCTGGAGCCAGTGCAGCTGGCGGAGCACTGGTTGTATATACACTCTCCATGGGGTCCCCTCAAGGGCCTGTGCCACCATATTCTTGACCAGGTGGAGTTTCTGGAGCAACTTCAAGGGTAGCCCTGCGTAGGACAAGTTATAGTAGTCTAATCTGGAGATGACCATTGCATGGATCACTGTGGCTAAATCAGGGCTAGGCCAGGCAGAGCATCAGCTGCCTGGCCTAGCAAAGGTGGAAGAGAGCAACCCTGGCTGTGTTTGTTTCCTGTGCCTCCATAGAGAGAGAGGCATCCAGAATCACACCCAGGCTCCTTGCAGTGGAAACTAGTGTCAGTTGCACACCGTCAAGAGTTGGAAGCAGATATCCCTGATTGGGAGTTCCCTGATCCAGCCACAGGTGGATTTCTGCCGGCTCTGTTTTAGCCACTTCAGCACAGCCTCCAGACACCTGGCCAATGTATCTGGGATGGTACCTGGCGTTTAGGGAATGCTGAGTTCCTCCTTTCGCAAGAGCAGATACACTGCCTTGGAGTAAGTAACTCTCTATATGTACACTTTATATTTATAACATATTTGAGTACTGATGATGTTTGTAAAGCTTGATATAAATGGATTTAAGTACTGCCAAAAATGTTGTAACGTGGGCAATATTATAAAGTAAGCTACCTCCTCATAATATTGTATATGACCTAAATATGATGATTGATTAACTGAATGAACATATGCATATGAATTATAGCATGTTCTGATGAAGACAAAGGGTCGAAACAGGGTGAAAATTATCCAGACCCCTGTAAAACACGCCCCCGGACTGGATTGTTCGAGAGACCCCAACCTTGCATCACAAGATAGTGTAACAAACGGGATACAGTTCCACGTATGCACTTTTCAACATGAAATTGAACTTTTTACAACTGTGAATGGAACATACATGGAAAATGCTTGCAAAAGTTTGAAGTGTTTTTGTTTGGTTTAAATAAGCAATGCTGAATATAAGAATTGTTTATGTTAGAGTGTTCCCTGTAAATATAATGTAGCACTTTTTTGCAACGTTACTTTGGTCTAATACTGCTGTCTTTATAGAGTATAACCTCCAGGTGGTAGCTGGAGAGCTCCTACTATTACAACTGATCTCCAGGAGACAGAGATCAGTTCACCTGGAGAAAATGGCCACTTTGGAAGGTGGACTCCATGGCATTATACCCCATTGAAGACCCTCCCCTCCACAAACCCACCCTGCTCAGGCTGTACCCACAAAATCTCCAGGTAGTTCCCAACCCAGAGCTGGCAACCCTTGTCCCCAATCTTGAAGAAATGAGACCAGCCATTGAAGAACTGTTCCGTGTAGTGGGTAGTGGAGAGGTAGTGGGTCATTAGATCATAATCGACTGTGTCAAATGCTGCTTAAAGATCGAGTAATAACAGTAGTGCTGACCCACCTCAATCCAGCTGTCTACAGAGATCATCTGTGAGGACTGCCAGCATGGTCTCTGTCCCATGGCCTAGATGGAAACTGGACTGATATGGGTCCAGAATCGATGTGTCCTTCAAGAAGGCCTAGAGCTGTTCTGCTGCCACTCTCTCAACTACCTTACCGAGGAATGGACGGTTTGACGCTGGGAGGTGGTTGTCTGGATCAAAAGGATCCACAGATTTTTTAGTTAAGAGCGGCCTCACCACTGCCTCTTTTAATCTTCCTGCAAAGACCTTTGAACTCAAGGACGGATTAATAATGACTTCCAGGGGTGCCTGCACTCCACTACCACTGGCCTTAACTAGTCAGGATGGGCATGGGTCCAAGAGCCAAGTGGTGGGCTTCACAGCAGACAGGATCCTGTCTGGAGATCAAGTCCTATGAGAAAAAAGCTGAGAGACCTGAGAATGTTTACTCTGGAGAAAAGGAAGTTGAGGGCGGACATGATTGCTCTCTTTAAGTATTTGAAGGGCTGTCACTTAGAGGAGGGCAGGGAGCTGTTCTTGTTGGCAGCAGAGGATAGGACTCACAATAATGTGTTTGAATTATGGGCGGAAAGATACCAGCTGGATATGACAGTCAGAGTTGTTCAACAGTGGAATCAGTTGCCTGGGGAGGTGGTGAGTTCCCCCTCACTGGCAGTCTTTAAGCAGCACCAGACAAACACTTGTCAGGGATGCTCTAGGCTAATCCTGCACTGAGCAAGGGGTTGGACTAGATGGCCTTATGGCCCCTTTCAACTCTATGATTCTATGATTCTATGACATCGGTCCAGGAGAGTAGGCTGAATTGGTCCAATGTAGAACTTGAAGATGGCCAAGGGGCCTCCAGTTTGCTCACTGTATCAACATTGGTGGGGAGGTCCTGGTGGAGCAACAATATTTTTATCCTCAAAATAGCTCAGAAAGGCCTCACAGCTGATTGAGAAACCAGTAACATTTTGAGACATCTCAGAGATGGAAGTGAAAGACAGAATCACTCTAAACAACTGAACTGGGCATGAGCTAGCAGATGCAATGGAGGCCACATAAAAATTCTTCTTCACAGGGGCAGGACACTCAAAAGTGGTATCTTTCCACCTGTAGTCTGAAGTGGTATAGCCCAATCTACCAGGTCAGTACTCTTCTATTTAATTCCACTGCATGGGTAGACTCATAATTTTCATTGTTATCTGGTAAATGTTACTCAGTAAAAGTCACCAGATGGGTCCTGCAAATTTTCCAGGTATGTATTTCTGACCCTATAAATGTTCACTGGCTATTGGTTGTAGTCATTACTTAGGACAAAACTTTTGCTGATATCTGACCTCAAGTTTCACTAACTCTACTAGCCTCAGGACATTATAGTTTTCAGGTTTTAAAGTTCTCCATATTAGATTTATTTTTACATTTTATTTACATTATTTATAGTTTGCCTTTCTCACATGGACTGAAGGAAGATTACACATAGTGAGTCAGTACTGCCAACAAAATGGGACATTGACTATAAAATATAAATTATACAAAAAGCTCATTTTCTTTCTCAACAAATTCCTATTATTATCTTAATCAAAATCTTTATGGTTTTCCATTCTTTTATTAATAATGAGCTCCTTGACCGGAGGTCTTATCATACAATAAAATCACAGTTCATATATCAATAACAAGTACAGAACAGCTGATAAAAGGAAAGACTGTCACATTAACATGTAGCAGGAGAGTGTCTCAAAAATATTATAATAGACAAGAATTTGGCCACAGAATGTGTAACTACAGGACTAATGTCAGCCAACAAAAAGGAAACCACCTGAGGTTCAATGTCAAGTTGGTACTTGCTTAAAATGGGAGAAATCCAAAGTTTGTGCAATTAGGACCATTGATAGGGTTGCCAGCTCCAGGTTGGGAAATACTTGGAGATTTTGGGAGCAGAGCCTGATGAGGGCGGGGTTTGGAGAGGGGAGGGACTTCAATGCCAGGGAGTCAAATTGCCAAAGCGATCATTTTCTCCAGGTGAACTGATCTCTATCAGCTGGGGATCAGTTATAATAGCGGGAGCCACCAGGAGGTTGGCAACCCTAACCATTGATCACAAAATAACATGATCAGTGTTCTCAGTCATGCCAGAGGCAGAATGACAGGTGACCATAGAATGGAATATTAGCAAATCGCCCCCTTCAGTCTGGCTGTAGGCAAAACATTCCATCTACCTGAATGTGCTGCAGTTGCTAGGAACAGTAAGATATTTTAAATATGGAGGAAGAGATTCCAAGGGCTAGGGTTGCGCATCCAGGGCAAGCTCTATTGAGTTTGATTACCCTCTTTTTGCTCTCTCTCAGTGCTTCATAATAGCCCATATTTTGGATCACAGTAAGGGAAAGACTAAGACACATATTTACTTCTGAATATATATGCCTAGGATTGCACTGTAGACATTTGGCCCCTCGTTATCATGGCTTTCCCTCCCCAGCCCCTGGAGAAAAAAATGCCCTGCCCCTTTAATAGAGGCTTAACGTGTAGGAAAGGGCAGTTGAAGCTTTTCATGGCATGCAGGTAAATAACGTCTACTGGTAAATGACATCTCATCAAGCATCTATAAAGAGGGGCAGGGCATTTTTTTCCCTCCAGGTTGTTGGAATCACTACCACCCATTCAAGAGGTGGGGGATGGGGCAGGGATGAGTTGAGCCAGCATCTGCCTCTACAGCTCCAAAACTGAATCTTCTAGAAGTAAAATAAGTTATCCAATATCACCATTGATATTTCCAGTTGACGTTTACTGTGAAAGAAGTAGAAGAAGGATAACTGACCTTATAACCTATGAGAATATGATTAATAATCAAGGAAAAATAAAAACTTGGCAAAAAAATTAAAGAAGAAGGAAAGAATATCCAGTGGCTCTTATATTAACAAATGGTGTCAAGATTAAAAGAACATATAGCTGCAGAAGGAGGCCAACTAATAAGGAAAACAGACTTTGAACAATTATATTCACAAATACAGGACATTTGTTAGGAAAAAAAATATAACATTCTATTGCAATATGAAACTGAAACAGAGCAGGCAAAAGATTGTATGCTAAAATGGATGCAAAACCTTTGAGAAAACGTACATATGAACCAATGGGAGTATTTATGAACTAAAAAAAATAGATTTACAGAATGTCAAAAACCAAGAAAGAATTGGTATAAAATGTTTTATAGATGGTATATTTCACCCAAAGATACAGCAAAGACCAATAGCAAATACAGTGGGGATTGTTGGAAATGCAAAATATGGATGCATCCTTCTATCACATGTGGTGGTCATACAAGAAAGCAAACTACTGGAGAAAGATCTGTGATGAAATGCAAAAGATTAAAAAAATTGTTTGTGATGGACCCTAAAAGTATGTTGTTAAATATATTACCAAGCCATATGGCAAAAATTTATAATGAATTATTCAATTATATTGTAACAACAGCAAGAATAATATTAGCAGCAAAGTGGAAAGCAGACAAATGCCCAACTCTGAAAGAATGGAAAAACAAATTGACAGAATATAGTGTCATGGCAACTCTAACATCGTGTATACATATTAGATCAAATCGAAATGTCATGGAAAATGGAATGCCTTTTACACATATGTGGCTGGAGGCTCAGATGAGAATTTAAGCAAAAAGGGAAAGATTAAAAAAGAAATGTTTTAAAATAAGCTTTTTGATAAGCAAATGTAGATGAAAATAAGACTAATTAGAGCTATTGTGAAAGCACTTTAATGAAACCTAATATAGAAATGAATCATTAGAAATATATGTAATAAGTTCTATATATAGAAGTTAAATTTACTAATTGTTCCTATATATTGTAATAATAATAAAGTCTCTAAATTAAAAAACCTGACTCTGCTGATCAGATAGAACACTATGGGCAGCAGTTTAATAGGAAGGCTTTGCCATGATTCTGCCCACTTGGCATGTCCTCTTTCAATACAATAACACAAACGACAACGGTAACTACAGTCCAACAACAGGATAAGGCAACTCATCAGTTGTTTTGAACTGGAGTCTTTTTAACGTTATTAATTGGCTCCTCATGTCTTTTCGCCCTGACCTGGATGGTCCAGGCTAGTCTGATCTCGTCAGATGTCAGAAGCTAAGCAGGGTCAGCCCTGGTTAGGATTTGGATGGGAGACCACCAAGGAATACCAGGGTTGCTGTGCAGAGGAAGGCACTGGCAAACCATCTCTGTTAGTCTCTTGCCATGAAAACCCCCAAAGGGGTCGCCATAAGGCGGCTGCGACTTGACGGCACTTTACACACACACACATGTCTTTTCATCAAGGCCAACTAATCAGAGGCAGCTTCTCTCCCAAACCTTTCACTTCACTGACTACCTCGAGAAATATCTTCCTTTCAAATTTTGACAGTCCTGCTCAAATTAGACCTTCAAAATAAACCTTGCAATCAGCACTATATAAATTTTATAAATGATCATTTTCTCTCCCCACATGCTCCCACTATTATCTTAATCAAAGCAATCATGTCATTTAACATATAGCCCCTCGTTATCCTATCTGTAGCCTGTGTGTATTATATCATCTTTCTCTGATGGCACATCAAGTGATCAGGCAGGATTTTGGTACATGCAACTAGTTTTAAATGCAATCCTTAAGTAGAAAATTGAAGCATTCTGGAATTTTTATTAGTGTACTTCTAGTATTCAAAATATGAACTCATTGCAAAAGATAGCTGAAAATTTCAGTTTACAGGTCTTAGAAATTAAAAAAAGAAATTATTTTAATCATTGCATAGCCACAAGCAGAAGTTCAACCCCTTACTTCTACACTTAAATCCATAATCCTGGCCTGTTACAAGTGATTATGTTTTTTGTCTATTCTTTCTCTCTGGAAACATTCTTACAACCTTGGCAGGATGAATTTGGAAGCCGTTTTAAGGATTACTGTCATTTTAAAGACAAAGTAATCTTATTTGCATTGATATATATTTCTCAACCCCTTAAAGAAGTTCAGAGCAGCATTTCAGAGATAAGGTATATTGTTACACTAAACATGCAACTGCTGCACAGTACCCCCTATGTACCTTATGCAGCTACATCCCAACATATTACATTTTCCCATCACCTGTCAGCAACAGCTATGATGAATGGAAATAGTGAAATAAGATACATCTTAACATCCCAACATTAAGGGCACTATATTCAATGTTACAGAGTGGAGGGAGGGAACTAGATGCATTTCTGCTAGTCTTAGTGGCAGTTCTATGTTCAATGTATTGTGAAGTTTGGCCCTTAACTTTATGATGGGCTTGTGAATTGGGCTCTTCATTTAAACTGCTTTGAAATTATGTTCTATCCAATGAGCAGGTAAGGATGTTGTTGGGCTCTTTTGATGGGAGAGAAACTGAAGAAGTTATAAATTATTCTTGCTTGCATAGTGGTCATGTCCTTATACACAAAAGCAGTTGGATGTGCAGTTCAGTGGAGTCATCTATCACATTTGCAGGCCTATCTTCCTGCAAGCTAATAAACTATATTCAGATCATGACACCTAAAACAGTGATTCTAACCATTTTGATAGTCTGTACACATCCCACCTTCATTAAAAGAACAACCATATTCTGCCTCTCCCTGCTGTGTCTCCTACTACGTGGCAGAGGTTTGTTGCACATTAACCTCTCCCACCTCTCTGTGTGTGTTTTAAGTACTGTCACACTGTCCTTCAGTGTTAGTACTCTGAAGATGCCTGCCACAGTTGCTGGCGAAACGTCAGGAAAGAAAATTCCAAGACCACGGTTACACAGCCCGGATAACCTACAAGAACCAATCCTTGCTCAAGTCTTGCAAACTGAGGGCTGTAGCTTCCTTGATTGAGTCAATCCATCTCAGGTTGGGTCTTCCTCTTTTCCTGCTGCCCTCAACTTTTCCTAGCATGGTTGTCTTTTCCAGTGAGTCTTCTCTTCTCATAATATGACCAAAGTACAAAACCTTAGTTTAGTCAGTTTAGCTTCTAGGCAGAGTTCAGGCTCAAACTGATCTACACTTATTTGACTCTTTGGCAGTCCATGGTATCCATAAAACCCTCCTGCAATGCCACATTTTAAAGTAATCAGCTTTCTTCCTGTCAGCTTTCTTCATTGCCCAATTTTGACACTCATACCTAGTGATGGGGAATACTATAGTATGAATTATCCATGATCTTGGTTGCCAGCAACACATCCTTACACTTAAGGATCTTTTCTAGCTCCTTCATGGCTGCCCTTCCCAGTCTCAATTACATTCTGATTTCTTGGTTGTGGTATCCCTTTTGGTTGATAGCTCCCACCAGTAGTAACAAGCAAACCAGACTCTAATTTTTTGTAAAGTAGGGCAATAATTGCTGAAAAACAAGAGAGCAGAGAGCTTCCTGTCCAGAAATTAGAGACAGAACCAGCTCTCTAATTGTGGCTCAGTCCCACTAGTTAGTCACCAGTTCTGAGGAAACCACCACCCAATCCATCAACTGTTGGATTAAGCTTTCTGCTGTAGAAGATGTAAAATGGCACTGAAAGAACGAGCGGGACACAATAAAAGCAAACACCTTCATTTGACTATAATAAGGGTATTACAGTCCTGAAAGGACATCTTCTTCCAGGAATAGTGTACCATACCCTCTCCTCGCATATGCAATGGTGTCACCCAAAGAATATTCATCAAATAGAAAATTTCACATTTGTATGCTGTGAACCAAACCACCTGCTCTCCCAGCACCCTTCTCCAAAGCTATGCATTATTAATGAACAACATTAATTTCCAGTTTTCAGTTAGCTAATTTGTTCCCACAATCATAATTTCAAATACCACATGAATAATTCAGGAAGTTATTTTAACTGCAGGTAGATAAGTCTGTTAGCCCTCATACATTTCAATAAATTATCTGTCAGCACCCATGTAAAGATACCAAAGCAGCACACCTTGGTAGGTGGAATATTCTGTTCCACATCATATGTGGTATGCACACAGCAAAATCACCTAGAACTCCCTTGAGAAGATACCAGTAGAGTTGTTTCATACCATAGAATTTATCATTTGCTTGTTTTGATTGCTCATGGGCGTTTCTAAAATAATATCTATGCAGGAGACCATGCATTTCACTTGGAGGAGTGTGGATGTATGTGGCTGGCTGGCAAATCATGCCAAGTACCACACCCGCAGAATTTACTGTACAGTGCTAGATGCCTGTTACTCATAATGACTCTCTTAACTCGACTCAATTATTCTCTAAGGTTGCAGTCTTATGCACTAAGTTCCATCAAGTTTGGTGAGATTCACTTTCAAGTAAACACGTAAAGGGTTTTGCTGCAGCTCAGCCTTGTCCCTCATGCCCTGTTAGGATTGCCAACCTCCTGGTACTAGCTGAAGATCTCCTGCTATTACAACTGATCTCCAGCCGATAGAGATCAGTTCACCTGGAGAAAATGGCCGCTTTGGCAATTGGACTGTATGGCATTGAAATCCCTCCCCTCCCCAAACCCCACCCTCCTCAGTCTCCACCCCAAAAACCTCCTACCGGTGGCAAAGAGGGACCTGGCAACCCTATGCCCTGTCTAGGACACAATCAAAGGCCAAATGGCAACCCTAAACAATGATAGTGCAGGGATTAATTGATTCAGAGGTATCCTCCCACAGATATATTTACCCTTCTATTGCACCGTGATTCATACTTTCCCCTCAATCCGTACTGCAACCAAAATGAAATTGGCATAGGAACTATGTGAGTGTTGCTATGTTTGGCAAAAAAACAACCCTCATCCATATTGACAGGCATTCCCCCTCACACACACAAGAACAATAGTGTGAATTTCCTTTCACCTGGCTTAACCTCGTAGTCTCTTTAAGGTATGGTGTCCTGGCCTGATCCCTTCCGCAGGATGGAAGGTTCATCAATTACATGGCCTCAGTCTCAGAGAGCACCTTGTTGTGTGGCTCTTGCTTCTCCTTTTCTTCCACCTCCTCCATGTTTGCTCCTCATTCTTTGCCTCGTGGCTATCCTCCCACCAACCTTCTATCTATTTTGGCTGTCCTTTTAAACTTCCCTTCCTTGCCTCATTTCCATATAGATTTTCCTCCCTCTACTTCTTTCTTCTCCCTTGTATAACTTTCTTTCTTTCTTTCTTTCTTTCCTTCTTCCTTCCTTCCTTCCTTTCTTTTCTCCTCTCACTCTTCTCATCTGAGATCATAAAGGCATGTGGGCTCCAGTGTCCAAGTCAGCACCCTTGTCCCTCACCTCTCACCCAGCTGCTTTATTAGAAACGCTGTATGACTGGCCCTTTCCAGGGAAAGTCACGGTGCTCTTTTCTACCACTTCCCTTCCTCTGACACACCCAAGCAACATTCCTTCAGTGAGGTACTGGATGGCTTTCTCTGTAAGGCTGCAACAGTTGTCTTTACACTCAGGCAGCCCATTCCTGGGGGGGGGTAGGCAGTTAGGTGGTCCCAGACCGGATTCCAGCCCCCGCTGAAGCAAAAATCGTGCCCTTGCCTGCAAGCCCCATGGAACCGCTCCATAGCATTCCACAGGGCTATGTCACCATTTTCAGTGGTGTAAACTCGAGTTAGAGCAGAGGGGGTGTTCCCAGAGGATTGGCGTAAATCACCCTATGCTGGTATCCATGCCAGTTTGCACGGCTCAAGTAGCACAGATGCTGGCATAGGGGTCACAGTGGTTCTTGTGCGGCTCCAGCCTCTTCTTCAGAATCGCACACAGAACTCTTAAAACACAACCTCCACGCTAAGCTGTCATAGTTTTAGGCTGAACATTAGGTATCAGTTGTTTTTCTCTACAGTCTGTGTAAATTCTTGATGCCTATTTCAGTTGTAGAAAAACTGAGGAATTAAAAGATTTAGCATAGCTTAACTTCTCAAACCTTGCAATAGTATTTTAATATGTATTGCAGACTACATTTAGCAGGCTGCCTATAGCTGATTGGAATATTCAGAAAAATCACATTGCATAGTCCTCTTTGGACTGTACCACTTTAAAATACAGATAGGGAGTAACATATAGAGGGAAATTTTAAAAGCGTGTGGGAGAACTCAAACATGATCCTTTCCACCATCTGTGGTCCAAAGTGAGAACATTCCACTGAGAGTTTTTCTTTTATGTGCTTTTCCTGAAGGTTTTAAATGGCTTCTTAAAGGGGTGCATGTCACATCTACATGCTTTAGATATTTTTATGGTATCATAAAAAGATGTTTTAATTATCTGCAAGACTGGTTTTTGCTTTAGTTGCCAGAAATATTGCATGAGAAAGCCTCCGTAGAGGCACTGACCACTAGTAGTACTTTAGATTACACAGACAAAAGAAATCACAAAACATTAGGTACATTCCAACAAGTGTAGAAAGAGGGATCTGGTGGTTATTCAGCTACACGGGGGTAAAACTGGTAGGGCTAGTTTAGGGAAAGCTCAATACTATCAAGGTCACAAATAAGTGCAACATTTTGTTTTACTGTGCACAAGGTAAGACTATATCCTTGGAATGACTTGCAGAAATATTGTCATAATATTGGAATAAAGGAAACATAAGAATGGATCATCACTGGATATTCACAAACAGCGGCATAAATAATCCATGACATTACAGGAGAAAAGAGGGATATGATACAATTAAGCCTCTATACAGGTTACTAGCAAACAGGTGAAAATAAATCTTTGTGCCCTTATGATCTATTCAGTACATGCAGAGAAGAACAGAAGTGAATGACATGTAAATACTTTAAAGGGCTTGCTCCTCAGCATTCTGCCTGATGAAAACTGGTCCTCAATAGTAACTCTTATGCAGTGGTTTTGACTGGTTTTGTTAGGGTCCCATAGTTGGGTCCCTTTTGAGATGGGGATTGGGTAATTGGAGCCAACTTGGTCTGATCAACTTTCCAGGTGTATCACCCAACAGAAGACTAGTTTGCAAGCAGAAGAGTCATTAAAAGATGGGGCTCACCCAGGCCTGTCTGGAGGGATATACCCTCCAAATAAAAAGAGCCAGCTTCAACAGCAGCTGACACCACCAGGAGATTTCTTCATCCACGTGGATGAATAATCTCCTTCAGACAGCCCCCATGGTCGAGTCTTCAGCTGGCTCTGATCTCCCCCCACCCCCGAAAATCTGCTCTCAAACTGAATGTCACCCGGAGTAGAGGCTTTGTTTCCCTGCACCATGACCATCTCTTGGAATCAGATTTTTCATGACCACAATAAAAGACTGCTCACAGGATGTCATTTGCCACCAAAAGAAATGTTTTCTGTGCCTTATTTCTCTTGCATTTAAGCCTTTTTCCTCAGTTTGGAAGCTAATTTGCATGGACATCATGCACAGCGACCCAGAAACAAAGGCAGACCCCAGACTTTGAGGCACCAGCCTGAATCGGCTCTTTCCACCAGTCCTTGGCAACGCTGAACTTTTGAACCTGAAAACTGAAGGACAGCTTGGCTCGCAAATGCCTTCAGGATGGGGGTGACCACTTTGCGGGCCTATAAAATTGGACCCCCTGTCCCAAAGATCACCAAACTTTGGTGACTGTCGAAGGAAAGTCCCTTGCAGCCATACTGCAAATTTGGGGATTCTACCTCCAAAAATGCCTCCTAGGAGCTTCAAGAAATCCTCATTGACTATAATGGGCCCGAATTTTTTGGGAAACCCAAAAATAAGCCGAATGCCTATATTTACTGGTATGGGTATTTGGCTTATTCCAGGTTTACCGAAAATTCAGGACAAAAAAAACTGAACCTAAAATTTACTGAATTTTTTGCACAACCCTAAGTAACACATTTCTAAGTAACATATTCTGCTTTACAGGCACCATAGTAAGGCAAATGCTTACAGAAGAGATGTTCAAAAGTACCATCATTTCCAGCTCTAAAAGTTAAGAAAATGGTAATTGCTTTTCTGGCACCCTATTTGGGTTTATTTGGGAAACAAAGCATGTGCCCTGTATTCTGCAGAGAAAGTGAAGCGGGTCGTGCTGTTGAAGTGATAGGCTCTTAGAAAGGACCACTTCCTGAGAATATGTTATCTTATTTAGCCAGTCACTCACTAAGCAGGACTCGAATTTACCTACTTTTAAAAAGCAAGTCTTTTTATTGAAATACTAACGGTAAAAATGTGTAAATGCAAGTTACAAAGTCTTTACACTTTGTTACAATGTATGCAGTGACAATGTATTTTGCAATGTATGCAATAAAGCAAGCAAGTCTCACATACCATTAAGTTTGAAAATCCAATTTCAAATTATAACAGTCAAAAAAGTCTGATTTAGCATAAAGTATCTAAGTCACATTCTAGAATAATAATTAAAACCATACACACCGGCACCTTGCTTCTGAGACACTCTGATTGAAGTCTGAAATTCTAGTCTTGCTGTGCATGTATTTATACTGTTTCAAACTCCTTAAAAATGCTGACTCAGAGCAAAGCTAGCTGAGAAGTTCTCCTCAATTAAGTTGAGGAATCCTTTTTCTTAGGTTGAGGAATCCTTTTTCCTAGGACTGAAAAGTCATGCCTTATATGGACTTCCTTTCCTTTTAGTCCATTTTACTAAACTATAAACAATCAGTTTTATATACAAGACGAAAAGAAAAGAGGAGGACTAGCACTACCCAATCTCAAATTATATTACCACGCTGCTTGTCTAACCTGGATTACAGAATGGATAAAATATCCCGAAGCCAGACATGTTATTTTAGAACGAGCGGATCTTGGACAAGGTTTCCACAAAGTCTTGTGGGACTCTACAACAAAAATTCAAAAGGACAAAGCACCAGAAGATTGCGATGTTAAAATAGTGCTAATGAAAGTATGGAAAAAATATAAAAAGAGAATAAGTCCTTCTCCACCATCCATAATGTCGCCAGTCGAGGCTTATCATGATAACGTTAAACTGAAACCGGGTGTTCATCTTACTTATAATCAAATGATAGAACCCACAGGAGAAATTAAAACTTTGACTAAACTCCAAGAAAAATTCCAAAAACTGAATTGGCTGACCTACTTACAACTGAGGTCTAATTTACAAAAAGACTGTTTTTATCCCCAGCCATTTCGTGAACTAACGGAATTTGAGCAGATAACATCTAAAAATGATTTACATTAACTAGGTAAAATTTACAAGCTCCTTTTGAAATACGAAACAGAAGAAGAACAAGTGAAAATTAATATGATAAAATGGATGCAAAATTTTGGAGAAATGATTAACATGGATACATGGGAAAAACTCTGTACTTTTGAACTGAAATATACCGTCTCCCAAGAAGTGAAAGAAAATTGGTACAAAACATTTTATAGATGGTATCTGACTCCTAACATGCTTTCCCAGATGACCACTCCCGGTAAAAGGGGCGCCTGTTGGAAATGTTTAGATACGGATGGTTCCTATTTTCATGTTTGGTGGACATGTCCAAAGATACAAATATATTGGAAAAGAATTCATCAAGAACTCCAGTCGATGCTAAATACTAAGTTCACATTCGATTCAAAATTCTACTTACTCAGTATAGTGCTACAACTGCAGCCAGAACGGTTCTGGCAAGAACTTGGAAACAAATTTACATTCCCGAAATAGAAGACTGGAAAGAAAAACTGTTGCAATACGCCAGTATGGCTAAGATGACTTTCGAGATAAATCTAAAATCCAGTGAATCCACAGAGCAATTTGATGACAAGTGGGCGTCATTCTACACTTATATGACTTGCAGCTAATCAGATGAAATATGCTGGCAATGTACTACATAATTTGTCTTAAATAACTGAATGACATATTGTATTAATCTCTTTTTTTTGGCATAGAAATCGTTTTATAATATACAATTTATAATATACAATTTACAATATATTACTGAGCTTATTTTTTAATATCTATTGTTTTTATACTTACAACGCTTACCCCTCCCTTTTTTTTTCTGTACCCCTTCAATTATATAAATAAAAAAATCTATTAAAAAAAACAACAGTTTTATAGCTTTGTGAGCACTCTATATACTCAATTTTAACACCATTCTCATCTCCAGCATAATACACATTCATTACATTCATTTGTGAAGCAATAGTATTATAGTTTCAAGCTTAAACAAAAAAACACAATTATATGCTTACATTGCAATAATTAGCATTGGCAAGCCTTGTGGCTTGGAGGGTAGAGAACCTATAATGTCATTGGAAGGGTGAAAAGACTTATAATGGCATTGGAAGGGTGGAAAGACTTATAATGCCATTAAAAGGGTGGAAAGACATGTAATGCCATTAAAAAGGGTAGAAAAACAGTTTATGGCCTTGGACGGGCAAGAAGACTGTTTATAGCCGATAAGATATGAAGAGAGCTTTTGCTCCTTCATAAAAAAAGGTGATGAAACTCTTCACTAAAAGGCTAGTAGAGCTCTTCACTGTTAAGCCTTTTGATATGGGCTAAAGGAACATTTCTCCTTTTGATATAGGCTAAAGGAACATTTCTCCTGCCATCTGTCAGTGTATTTCAGAAACATAAGCTTAATGAAACCAGAGGCTTTAGTTCCTTCTTTTTAAAAGTAACTACACCTTCAATTGTATAACTGTGTAGCTGTTTGTATGTGTAGCTTTTAGTTTTATAGTGAATAATTCTGCATATGTACAACAAAATACCATGGTTTATGTGCTGTAATATGTCAGAGACTGTGACAAAAGAATTCCCATGCAAGCACAGAGTTTGGTTTAGAAGCCATTTCCAGCCATAATTTTCCTTGATGATCCAAAAATCAAATATTTGAAATTGCCATTCTCTTCCCCATTCTCTTTTGCCATTAAGAAGAATAGATAGCTAGACCAAGGCACAAAGAAAGGCAGGCCTAGAGAATTATACAAGCAGTGTATTTGGATCTTCCCTTATCACTCTCCAGGCCAACTCCTATACTTCCCTATGACAGAAATCCTAAGCAGGTTTACTCATAACACTGCTCAGGTCTATTAAGTGGGGCTTACTCCTAGAGCGTGTTCATGGGATTCCACTATAGAGAATGGAAACAGAGTTAGAGGTGGATCCTGAGAGCCAGGTCTGGAATTGCTCCAACCTTCTACTGAGATACCTTCAGCCATTTGTTGGTAACATGGGAGAATAACAAGAATACAGAGCATATATTATAAATATGTTTATTTTTGAATGGTTTTGTGGAAAATTGTGTCCCTGCAAATATTAGTTCTGTGAAATGTGTTGCTGTAAACATCAAATTACTGTTGGGAAAGTACAGCGGCAATGTTGAGTCCTTGAAAACAGGAAACTGGAAAAGAGATTGACTCGATTACAGTTACCCTTGTAAAGAGAAGAGAACAACATAATGTTTACTTATCCTTTCCTTTTGGGTAACTCATACTCCCACATCATTATATGTGCCCTACCCTTTGTGGCCTTTCTGCAGTCACCAGCTTTAATCAAACCCGCTTGCAGTGGCCGCTCCTGGTTAAGTTTACAGTGCTCTACACCACTGTCCAGTAGGTAATAAAACAAATCAAAACACAGCAACAAAAAATCAATGCAGACGAATTTTTATTGTATTTTCCTTTGTACAAGGTGGGGGTCATGATTTTAAAGGTTAAGCATCTCCAATGCCAAGATCAGTGTGCAGGAACAGGAAAGAAAATATGATTCACAGGATTCACTGCGTGATGCAATTGAAATGCAGCACAAGCCCATGTGCCTTCTACCTACATGTGAAGGAAAAATGACTGGAAGAGGCTGGTTCAGTCTCTACCAGGCTCTATTGGATGTACCGCTGCTCTTTGGCCAGCTGCCAATTAATATATCTAAGAGTCAAGTATACCCCCACTTTCCTCTGTGGATCATAAATCCACACAAAGGGCCCACAATAGAGTTACCAGGCCTGGCCTGGCAACCAGAGGGAGACAAGGGGGAAGGGACATTGGGGTCAGCCATCACTGATAGTGTGTCATCACTTCTGGGAAAAACCTGTAAGTGATGTGATGCCTCTCTAGGACTCATTGGAAACTGTTGTAAAACCATATAATTTTTGGCAATTCCTAGAGAGGATTGATGTCACTTCCAAGTGTTCCCCAACAGCCACTTTTTCTATTTTTTCTCCTACTGCCACTCAGAGTGGCAGCAGGAAACAAGAATTGGAGCAACGCATTCCCCCACCCCGCATTCCCCCACTGGCTACCATAGGGCACACATGGCTTGGATGTACATTTCTGTAAACCTGGTGGAAACCCAGGTTTTGCAGAAAACTAGGTTCTGTGCAAAAAAATTATTTGGAGGACAAAAAATGGGCAGACATCGCAGGAAAAATTAGTGGGGTACTAGGTTATCCTAACAACTGAGGCTGCTGCATGAAAACCTAGTGCCAATGGTCACCAACACCAACAGCAGGCACAGAGGGGAATGCTAGAGCTGGCTTTAGCTTGCTTCCCTTGCATGCCTGCTTCTCCACACACTTTGCCATGCCAGCAACTTAAGAAACAGGAGAGGGAACACTGGGTAGGCAAGGGGATGGACGGTCAGGAAGAGCAGGAGGTTATGCAAGTAAGTGGACAAGAAAAGCAGAGCTAGAGTGGAGGAAAGAAATACAGAGCCAGGGCAAGAATAGGGAAAGGATGGGGAGAGGAGATGGGATTTCCCCTCCCCTGCAAATCCTTACAGGTCCTTCTTTTGTCCACTGCTAATAATCTCCCACCTTTGGAAGCCAACCTCTGGTCTTCTCTAACCACCTCCACCACTGCAAATGGCTGTGATAATACAGCAGTAGGAGTGTCCAGGGAGGACATATTTTGGGGAGGGAGCTGAGCTCTCTGAAGTTGCCGTTTCCTTTGAGGCGAACTGATATCTGTAGTCTGGAGATGAGTTGTGATTTTGGGAGAACTTCAGGCCCCACATGGTTGTTGGTAACCCTAGCAGGTGGTAGAATGAATGAAAGATGTGATACCTTATTGATTGTGTTATTGAAATTATAAGAAAAATGGGATTTTCCCCTCTCTTTTTGTATGGAGGGAAACATTGGGGAACATTGCTTTGGATGGATAATTAAACTGCCTTCTGTGAAATGGGTATTATGTTGCAGCAACAAGTGTGATATCAATGGAGTGGTTTAATAGCAGTGAGATCGAGACCTCGCCTCTGCCTTCTACTTAGTTTCTTGGGCTCCAAAATTGTCTCTCAATTTACCTTTTGTGAAATGGATGTTGTGTTGTAGCATCAAGTTTATTTATTAATCATTTATTAGTAAATGATTAGTAAAAAATTGTGTGTTACCCCTCCAGACCTATTCTAGGTGGCTCTCAACACAACAAAGAAAGAAGCTCCACTGGAGAAAATGTCTGCTTTGAGGGTGGATTCTCTAGCATCACATCCCTGCTGAGCTCCCTCCCCAAAACATGCTCTCCCCAGACACTGCCCCAAAATCTCCATGAGTTTCTGAATTTGGCAGCTTTACACTCAGAGCTCACCTCTGCTTTGTACCATTTGTGGACATGCCCAGTATATTAGGTGCTGTGGAACACAGGTAGGATGCTGCTACAGTCCTCTTGTTTGTGGGCTTCCTAGAAGCATCTGGTTGGCCACTGTGTGAACAGACTGCTGGACTTGATGGGCCTTGGTCTGATCCAGTGTGGCTTTTCTTCTGTTCTTATCTAGTCCAGTTCACTGTTTCCAATAAGGGTCAGCCAGAGAATCTGGGAAGCAAATAAGTATTGTACAAATAGGAGACTGAATACATTCCCCTTTTATTTGTCCCCAGCATTTAGTACTGAGAGAGACCGAGAGAGAAAATATGCATGTCCGTATGCATATACATATTGCTTGATAGTATACACTATATCCGTGTGTGACAGAGAAGAGAAAGCACATTATATTTGTGTAGTCATCTCTCAAGCTTTGGTATCATGTTTCCCCTGTCTAAAATGGGTAAATGGCATGTATTCTGTGATCCGCTTCCACAAGGATAATTACTTTCACATTCATTAGTAAAAGCACTCTTCAAAATTTGCAGTACAATACTCACAAACATAATTTCACTGTATTCAAACAGGCATCTGAGCTTCTACAAAGCATAGCTCAAGAACTGCAAAGGTAGAAGTTTGTGTTTGCACACCTGCAGAGATGTTATTTCTTTAATAATGCATTTATACAATGATATTTGATTAGGGTACTACCAGTACATGGTTTTCATTTCAGAGAGTTGCCATGT
This sequence comes from Euleptes europaea, assembly GCF_029931775.1. Lineage (NCBI taxonomy): Eukaryota > Metazoa > Chordata > Lepidosauria > Squamata > Sphaerodactylidae > Euleptes > Euleptes europaea. Next base: position 94,074,106 of record NC_079312.1, on the reverse strand, counting down.
TGGTCTGCAGTACAACAGCTAGATTCGAGTCCACTTGCCCCTTAGAGACCTTGGAGCTTTGACTCTCGAATGCTTATACCCAAAAGATTTAATTGGTCTCTAAGGTGCTAGTGGACTCAAATCTAGCAGTACATGTTTAGTACTCATGAATGGGCAAGGATCATGGCATGTGCAGCACTACCTTTTGAACCTTTCGTTCATGGAACAGAGTTCACCCATGTTTCAGTGGATACATGCTAGTATTTCCTAAAAGTCCTCTATGAGGCTCATTCCTTGACCATGTCACTTATATTACGAGTGACATGATGTGCAGTCTGTAGGCTGACTTACTTTCTTGAGGCATTCTGCTCTGTTTAAAGTTTTTCTTTTTCATAGTTTTTACTTTCGTATTGTGGCATTCTACTATGAATTGAGTTCATCTGTAGGAGCCTGATAATATGGGTGAATGGTATTGCTTTCTGGTAGAAGACTGTAAATGCATGCAGTAGCTCTACACCAAAGAACATAATGCTTTTTTTAATGGGCTCTGCGTCTTGACCCACCAGTCTCCACTGATGGAGGGGTTTTGGCTCAGTGGTAGAGCATCTGCTTGACATGCAGAAGGTCCCAGGTTCAATCACCGGCATCTTATGTTAAAGGGACTAGGCAAGTAGGTGATATGAAAGACCTCAGCCTGAGACCCTGGAGAGCCACTGCCGGTCTGAGTAGACCATACTGACTTTGATGGACCAAGGGTCTGATTCAGTGTACAGCAGCTTTGTGTCTTCATGTGATGGGAGTGGTTTGAATAGAGTGGGTGACATTTGTAGCCCCTAATTAAAATTGCTTATTTGCTGTACTTCCACAAGTTCACAAGGTTGGAAGACACCACAAGGGCCATCCAGTCCAACCCCCTGCCATGCAGGATCCCACAATCAAAGCACTCCTGACAGATGAGTGCTTCTCACAGATGAGTGCATCCAGCCTCTGCTTAAAGACCTCCAAAGACGGGGATTCCACCACACTCCGAGGCAGCGCATTCCACCGTCGAAGTGCCTCACCATCAGAAAGTTCTTCCTAATGTTTAGGTGGAATTGCTTTTCTCTTAGTTTAAATTCATTACTCCATGTCCTTGTCTCTGAAGCAACAGAGAACATTTCAGTTGGATTCCTCCACTCCATGCTTCTGGTTTCTGCTTCTCCGTTTGTCTTTCATTTTGTACTTTCCACAGCTTTATTGGTTAGCTTCCTTCCAGTCACAGGAGACCTTGAAAGTTGGGCATCATCTGACCTTGTCATCTTACAGCATTCACTTTTCCATAAACTGGGGGCCATAACAGAGAACGTACAAGTACAGCTGGTTGTTGATTTTGCCCATTTGCTTGGTGGTACCTGCAGTAGGCCCTGCTGACATGAGTGAAGCTGTTGTGGTGGTGGAGGAGGAGAGTTGGTTCTTTTACCCTGCTTTTCTCTACCTTTAAAGAGTCTCAAAGTGGCTTACAATCACCTTCCCTTTCTCTCCCCACAACAGACTCCTTGTGAGGTAGGTGAGGCTCAGAGAGAAATGTGACTAGCCCAAAGTCATGTGGAGAAGTGGGGAATCTAACCTGGTTCTCCATATTAGAGTCTGCCTCTCTTAACCACTACACCACGCTGGCTCTTCCTAGAGCATAGGGAGAGATGGTCCTGCAGATATGAGGGACCAAGGCCATGAAGAGCTTTATATGTGATAGCCAATACCTTGATCTGAGCCCAGTAGCTGTTAGGCAGTCAATGGAGTGCCTGCAGAATAGGAGTAATATGCATGCTTTGGCTAGCTCCCGATAATAACCTAGCTACAGCGTTCTGTACCAACTGAAGTCTCCAAAATGACTTCAAGGGGAGACCGTGTACAGAGCATTTACAGTAGTTTAGTCTCAGTGTTACCATAGTATGGATCCAGGTTGCCAGATTAGCCAAGTCAAGGTAGGGGGGCATCTTGCAGGCTAGACTGAGTTGGAAGAAATTTTTTTGCAGGGACATTAACTTACTTCTCCAGAAGCAAAGCCAAGATAAAAAGAAATGTTTTGACCTGACACCTAGGGTTGCCAACCTCCAGGTAGTAGCTGGAGATCTCCTGCTATTACAACTGATCTCCAGCCAATAGAGATCAGTTCACCTGGAGAAAATGGCCGCTTTGGCAATTGTACTCTATGGCATTGAAGTCTCTCCCCTCCCCAAACCCTGCCCTCCTCAGGCTTCGCCCCAAAAGCCTCCCATCGGATGCGAAGAGGGACATGGCAACCCTAATGACACCTAAGGAATAGTAAGGTAAGCACCAGGCAAGCCTCAAAGGGGAAGGAATTTCACCACTAGGAAAGCCCTGGTTGCCAAACACTTTACCTTTGCAGGCAGGAGCACAGACACCAAAGCTTGGGAAGGAAATCTTAACTGGTGTGATGGATGGATATATATATTGCCAGTAGCATAAAGGTAATGTTTGTGATATTTGTTTATTATCTATGGTTGGATCCATATGGTAATATATTTAATAAAATGTTATTTTTAAAAAGAAAGTGGTAACATTCTGCTGGTATAACATATGCAACCATGATTAGAGGTACTATTTCCATGATTAGAGGTACTATTTCCCAATGTTTATGTTTATAAATGAACTGCCCACATGTAGCTTCTCCCGTTCTCAATATTCTTGTATTGTGAAATTATTTACTTATCAAAAACTGGAACAGTCATCAAAGATTATTTTGAGAAGGCAGAGGAACAGGATGATACCCATGCTCTTTGGGAAAGACTCTCCTTACAACAGAGAGCAATTTAGGCATATGTTCAGATATAACAAATGCAACTTGTACCACTTTGTTTTTGATTCCCTATAGGAAAAATCACTAAGGCACATGGCAAATTGCCTCTGCCATTTTGAAGTTTGAGTAGTCAGTTATGCCTGTGGAAAGTCCCTAGAAGCTTGTTAATAATTTACATGGCTTAAGTGTTTGGGAATAAATTCCACAGAATTTAGTTGTTATGGTGAGATGGAACTGCTGGATTCCTAAGAGATGGAGTACTCTAGCAATCTGGTTTGAAAAACAAAATCTTCAACGGATGTGACAAGAGTTGCCTACCAATATCTATCACATGGAGATCAGAAAGAATGTTAACACATTTCATGCCATTGTGATATAATAGGAACATTCCAGAATACGCTTCTAAATCAACCCAAGCTCCTTTCAGTTTGAATCTGGCCACGATATTCTGGAGGGAAATTTATGCATATTTTGCACAACTCAACAGCTGAAATTTCATGAAGTGTCTTTTTCACCATGGCTAAACTAGGACAAGTGTCTGAAATGTGCCACTTTAATTACAACTGGCATTTATTTCCTTGGCCTACCAGTACTGCTGCCAATGGCAGCTAATATTTGAGACAAATATCTCTGACAACATAGCTTGTAATAGATCGACATATGTATTTCTAGCTGGCTGAAATAGTTAGTTTAATTATCAGCAAAGACATTTTTAAAATCTAGAGTACAACTGATCTAATGAAATTCTAGCATATCTTCAAGACACTGGGAATCTTGCGACCTGAGATAACAGCTGTCTTTTATTAAGGACAGCCATTTTGGCATGCACATGTGACCAACAGAAAGGCACATTTAAATGCATTTCTATTGAGTTTCTGAATGGATTGATGCCTATGCAGGGAGGATGATTTATAACTGCATTCTATCCTCTTGCTATTTAACATAAAAACATAAGAAGAACTCTGCTGGATCAGTGGTCCATCTAGTCCAGCATCCCGTGTCACAAAGTAGCCAACCAGGTATCCTAGAAGGCCAAGAAGGTCAAGGCCTTCCCCTGATGCTCCCTCCTAGCAGAGATTTGCTGCCACTGTTAATGGAAGTTCCCTCTATTCACAATGACTAGTTGTCATGGATGGGCCTATCCTCCATGAAACAGTCTAATCCCCTTTAAAAGCTATCTATGCTCATGGCCTGTGATCTGCATTGTACCTATGCTTTATTTCGCTCTAAGACTATGCAAATGAGTATCATAGCATTCCTCTACCCGGCATATAGATGTGATTTCAAATACCTTCCACAGTGAGTTTTAGAAAAAGACTAGCCGGGTAACCCATTGGTGGCCATTAAAGAAACTCTTAGATGGTTCACCACAATCTAGCAAACACAAAAGAATCTAGGGAATCTAGGGAAAGAAGGCTTTCTCTACATTTGAAATATTTTCACTAGGACAAGGCTGCTTGGGGAATGCAGCTGGTACATGGGAATATATCGGGAATGTGGTTTGATAAGTGTATGTAAACAAGCAAGGGATCTGCAAGGATTTGTGAGGGGATCTCCTTTTCCCCTCACCCACATGATACCAAGTTGCCTGGTGGTTGCTTCTGGGCCTGGCCGGATGAATCTTCAAAGGCTAAAACAACAATGGACCCTGCCCCCTACCCCTGCCTTTTACTGCCAGAAACAAAGGCAGGAAAAGTGGTGATACTGTTATGGCTGCTTAGGAACAGCCACTGAGGGCTTTTGTTTCTTAAAGTTACAGGTGCTGCTTCTATTATTGGGAGAAGGGGTTAATTATTGGAGTTTTTTGTTTTGTTTTTTAGATTTCAGATTTTCCTGCAAACCTCGGGCTTTTCTCAGATTTCTTAGAAAGATCTCCTTTATCTGCCTGTGGCTCCAGCCTCCAGATTTAAGCATCCTCAGATGAGGCCATGTAGAGAATTAGATATACTGATAGGTCGCCAGTGCAACTGACGCAGCACTGGAATTATACGTTCCAAGTGGTTGACCCCAGACAGAATTCTCACTACTGCATTTTGTACAAATTGAAGCTTCAGAAATATTTTCAAAGGTAGTCCCATATAGACCATGTTACACTAGTCTAATCCAGAGATTACAGTAGCATGGATCAGTATAGCTATATAGGGGCTAGTTTATGAGCTAGATGTCATTGAAGGAAGGCACTCCTATCAACAACACCAATCTGTTTATCCATTGACAGGGTTGGTTCCAAGAAACATCTATAAGCTTTGAATATGATCTGCTAAAGAGTTCTTAACTCCATCTGATGGTAAACAATACCAGCCAAATACTGTACCTTCCAAACAAGCACCGACTCCATTTGTCTGGACTAAGCATCAGTCTGTTCACCCTCAGTTATTGGATCACAGCCTCAAGACACTAGTCCAAGATCTTCATAGCTGCTTCTGGAGGGTTAAATAATGAAATGTAAAGCTGCATGTCCTTTTCACATCTCCACAACTCTTCTTCCATGTGCCATTTCAACAATTTAAAATGGCCTTGTTTTAAGCCCTGCTAGAGAAAAGAAAGAGAGAACCTGTATTTTTAGCCTCAGTTTTGAATATTCAAGTTGGAAAGATAATAATATATGAAATGTAGAAGCCCTAAACATTATAAAGGAGAGACCAATGCCCTGGAAAATAGGCCATTATCTTTGGGCCTTGCTAAATACTGCTCAAAGCAGATAATTAGAAAAGTGATTCTACATTCTCTCTTGACCCTTTCACATTTCAAGCATAGACTGAGGGCCAGAGAACCTGCCTTTTCCCTACCAGCGTTAATAGTTGCTCTTGGAGATTATTTCTGTCAGAAACGTGGGACAGAATGAAAAGGTTACCTCCCCCGCCCTGCCTTTGATACAGCCCTTACCCAAATCAGGACTCCTGACTGGGCTTTTTAATGTTAAAAAAATGAAGAGATCTGATCACAGATCTACCACCCTAAAACTAAATGGGAGTGGCCTCTTGGTTACTCCACATTGTCCAAATAAATGTTCTGAGGCACAACTGGGATTTTCTGGAATGCTCTATTCATGGCCTTGCCATCCTCCCATGCTAGAGAGAGAGGCAGTTTTACAGTGCTCAGGGATTCCCCCTGTGCTTGTGGAATCCCCATCTGACACAGAAGATCAGTATTAAGCCTGTTGTAACTCGTGGGATACTGAAAAGCAGCTTTACCACAGCCAACAATCTGTAAGATGTGACAGATTTTTTTTATTCATTGAAAACACCAAAGATTTTAACTTCACTTGTAGGGAAAAATAGCCCTTGATGGGAACAAGAGATTACCTCTAATTCCCTTTTCTTTTTAATGTGGTTTTTTCTTGGAGCTTTTGTATCTCTTTCATAATGACTGTTGTTCACTTTCATGGAGGCTTTTAAGAGTTTCCTAGTTCCAATTTCACACAAAAAGCACTGCAGCTTTCATTGTAAGGAAAAGGTCACCTCCAACCCAGAAGAGATTTTTGTCTATTGGTTTCCCATTAAATTAACCCCTTCTTCTCAAACAAATAGAAGAATGCCTGCTCTTTTTTGCACTTCTTTTCTGAGTCAGATTAAAGGGTTATTCTGGAAGCACATATACATTTCAGGACCATAAACTGCATTCACTCTTCTGCCTGCAAAGTACACTCAGGCTGCATTCAAGAGCTGAATTTGCTCCCAAGAATTCTCTTCAAAATCCTGATTTGGCTCTGCACGCAGCCAATGAGAAGCAGTCTTTGAATTTTCTGAATAATTAATGGGTGTCAGTCATGTTAACAGCTCAGCGATAACAAATCAGCATGCTGTAACTAAAGAATGAAACTGTTCAGGATGCTGTGACTGCTGGTTCTGTGGCGCATCCAGTTGTTGGAAGCCTCCTTGTTCAGCTTACCAGTCCCCGTAGCTCCACCGGCAGGAGCTTTGCGGAGCTGCAGCTGTGGTGCACAATGCGTGCACGTGCCTGGTGGCGCGCACACACCCCTCCCGTGCGATGCGCCTACATCACTTCCAGGTTTACCCGGCAGCGACGCAGATGCTCTAGTGATCTTGGCCGAAATTCTATGGTTTCTATAGAGTTATAGCCGAGGTTGCCAGAGCGTCCGCGTCCCTTCCAGGTAAACCCAAAAGTGACGTGCGTACAGCACGCGCGCGTACACACATTGCCCGCCGGCCTTCAGCTGGTCATTGGGCAGCTCAGTGGATGGGCGGGATCTTACCCGCCGCCACCGGGCACTTGGCAACCCTACTCCTCGTACAGGTCTGTGTGTCTAGCCAACTGCTGATAACAGCCCTGAGAGTTGCCAGCTCCAGGTTGGGAAATACCTGGAGATTTGGGGGGGGGGTGGAGCCTGAGGAGGGGGGGTTGTGGAATGGAGGAACTTCAATGGGATATAATGCCATAGAGTCCACCTTCCAAAGTTGCCATTTTCTCTGGGTGAACTGATCTCTGTTGCCTCGAGATCAGTTGTAATAGCCGAAGAGCTATCACAGACACTTTATCACATAAATTATCCTTCTACCTTTACAGATATAGGAACATTTTCACACCTGAAATCCATGGTCCAAACAACATAACCTTTTTGGAATATATGCTAGATATATCAGTGCTAAATGAGGCAATGGGAATTAATATAAATTAAAAATGAATACTGCAAACACAAGTGATTTTTTTTAAAATCACACCGTTTCATTTTCTTTTGTTGTGCACCTCGTGTAGCCATAAAACACAACCAAAACCTGGCCATGAAACAGAAGTGCATCATCCTCTGATGCTGAACAGGTTTTCACTCTTGTTAAAGACATCAATAGGAAAAAATAAACTGCTAGGGGTGTCAAGGAATAGCTAGAAGGGAAAGCCCATTTGGAAATTATCCCCACCCACTTGCCAAAAAATCTCCAAGATTCTTCTAGGCTCTGAGAGGTTTGAGCAGAAGGATTTCCCCCCCCCCCCATCCCTTTCAATTGATGTTCAGCATCCTTTGAAGCTGCCATTTTAACCTCTAATAATGCACATCCTCTGCAGGGTACTCTCAGTGACTTGTATCAAAGAAAATTAGATGCAATTACAAAAATCTGGAATCATACAAACAGTATGTATATTCATATATACATAAAGGGATCCATTATGGTATAATTTGATAATAACTGAGTGTGTCTTTGTACAGTTTGTAGCTTATGTTACTTGCACTGGTAAAGCCTGTAAAACTAGAGTAAAAATTTGGTGGGGGGTATTCTGCCTTACAGGCCCCACTCTGATGAAGAGTAAAACACATAACAAAGAACACAAATATAAATGTTGAAAATCCCTCTTTACTCCACACTGACCTGTATCATGTTCTACAGAGCCTATAAAATATCTGAGAGATTTGTCAGTTTGCCTCAAAAGCTCTCCTAATCTCACCTCAGAAGCTAAAACCTCTAGAATATTTGTAGCTCCATTGTATTCCCCGCTGGAAGCATTAACTATAGAGTTACACTTTGACGTTTTTTAAATATAGGGCTGCTAAGGTTAGAAGGAGGGAGGAAGTATCTGACCATTCTTTTTCCTACCTAGGAACACTTCAGAAACTTATTTCACTCTTTTGTTCTCACATTTTGGGAGGTTACATTTTAGTAAGACCAATAATTTCCCCACCTTTCTAAAGAGAATAGATATTTGCTTGGTGATTCTAGATTTTGTAATTAACCATTGTTAATAAATGTTATGAATAATTGTAATTAAAATCTTGAGATCACTCTCAATTAAATATTCAAAAACATGAGATAAATAATCCTCAAATGTGATTAGCCACAGGAACAAACTGAATAAAGTATGCTAAAAATTAACTTAAGCATCTTAAATGAAGGTAAGAACATGCAGTAAGGTGTCTGGATACTGACACCATTTTAGAGATAATTTCAGCCATTTAAAAATGCCATGGGGAGGCCAAACCTAATTTAGAGTTGCCAACCTCCAGGTAGCACCTGGAGATCTCCTGCTATTACAACTGATCTCCAGATGACCAAGATCATTATCCCTGGAGAAAATGGCTGATTGAGAAGGTGTACTCTATGGCACGATACCCCACTGAGGTCCCTCCCCTCCCCAACCCCACCCTCCCCAGACTCCACCCCCAAAATCTCCAGGTATTTCCCAACCTAGAGCTGGCAACCCTATCTCATGGTACAGTGGGGCCAGGCAATCTTGTCCTCCCCCCATGTACCTTTTAAAGTACCAAAACAGCCCCCCCACACACACACACACAGCTGTTTCAGTACTTGAATAGTGTGTCGGGAAAAGAAGATTGCTTGGTGCAGCTGTGCCGCAGACCAAATCAGTACTGGGACTCTGTGGCATTTTTAAATGGCCAAATTCTGCTCTGAAATGGTATTGTGTCCATGGGTTAGACCTGTGGTCACTGTTTGGCCGAGAGTTATACCCTTTTAAGTCCACTGAAGTCAATGGGCTTAAAATAAGGTTGCCAACCTCCAGTTACTAGCTGGAGATCTCCTGCTATCACGACTTCCTGTAGAGCGTTTGGTCCGAGCGCCATTGTTTCCTGGGGGCTCCCAGGAGACACCAAGAGTCATTTAGATTTGGAGTGCAAAAAGCACTCCAACTCGGTCCTAAATAGTGGATCGGGAAGCAGGAAATTCCCCTGCAGCCTTCAAGAGCGGTTTGGACTCCCATATTCTCTGAGAGAGCTTTTATTAAGCCTCTCTTAGACTTGGAAGTTGTCCCCGCCGGCACATAGGGGCTGTCAGAGGCTGCCTGACAACAGATTCAGACTCTGACGGAGACCAGATCCAGGGACAGAGTCCTCCTTCCCCACCCACGCTGACAGAGAAAACAGCTGATGACGATGTATTGCCAAGACATACCTTAAAGTCACCAGCTTCAGAGCAGCCTAAAGAAGACCAGACGCCAGCCGACCCAGGAACATCAAGGAAGCTGCCCAGGGAGTCGGGAGACCATGAGGAACAGATGTCTCCTGGGACTCGTCGACGGAAAATGGGCCGGGTCCTGGCAGAACAACGCCGGCGTTCAGCCAGGTTGGAACAACAAAGAAGGAACCGAGACAGCCATGAAGATAGTGAGTGAGTCTTTACAGAAGCTGCCTCCCCCAGACAGCTGCAAGTATTTAGGAAGGCTGAGCCAGCAGAATCTGTGGAAGCAACGCATGGCGAACCTGCGGCAATCCACTCTGGCTGACGCTGTATCGACTCGGACTGCTTTCTTGACCCTGAATTCTTCTGGACTCCCTGCCTGACCTTGGACCGGACCGACCTTGCCTCTGCCTTTCGTTCTGACGGATTGCCTTTCACCCTGACTGACCTTGGACTGTTACTGGACTGCGTGATTACTCCCATTCCCAATTAATACAGCTGCCAGCTGTAGAAGCCTCGGCTTCAGAAACCCCAGCCTGTTGCCCCGCCTGCTGCAGGTCTCTTCAGAGCACCGTGCTGCTACAGGAGCACCCCGCCCTAGTGGGCCAGCACAGGGGCTACCATTGCCACGGACGACTCTTTGGATTATAGGCTTTGACCTCCTCTATACATTAACATCAAATAATCTATGAAAAGAACAAGAAGCCTCACCTTTGGAAGTCAGAGTGAGTAAAAAGACACTTTTTGCCTTTATCTTGATTGAGAAGACCTGAATGACGATAAAAACACCTACGAAAACCGGCGACTCCCTGCCCAGCGTAACGAGACTTTTAAAATAAACAAATGCCATTAAATGAACTGACTAAGACCTTATCAACTTGATCAGTGAGTAGACGCAATAAAAGGGACTTTTGAATGACTTTACAACTACCAATTAAATGCTTTGAGGGGAGGGAGGGAGACGAAAACCTTCCCCCCCCCCACTTCCGGCTCTCTTTGATTCAATATCCAGCCACGTCGCCTCTTAAGACCGGAAGATAATAAGAAGGGCTTTGTTACCATCGAAAAGACAGGGCAGATTGGAAGACTTGAAGTGAATCTCCCCGGTGTAACCATCAAATCATTCCTACCACTTAACCACCGAGAGGAGACGACGCAGGGTCTATGATACTGCAGTTTCCTGTCTACTTTCTTTTCTTTATCTGTGCTGCTTTGAAGCGTAATTGAGGATATCTTGAAAATTACAAAGCCTGCTTCTATATAAGAATACAAGCAGATATGTCAAACAAGAGGATGGAAGAGATGTTACTCAAACAAATGGACATGTTTGCAGTGCAACAAGATTTAGTCTTTGAAAAACAACAAGCGCTCTCACATCAAGTATTTCAACTAGCTGAGGTGATGAATATCCTATTTAAATCAATTAATGGAAAACTGGACACAATTATTGAGGAGATCCACGATATGAAGACCCAAGATATGACAACAATTATGTCAATGGAAAAAAATGACAATGAATTAGAACAATTTATTTTTAAAGAGGTAGCTGCAAGTGACCAGCTGGCAATGAGAGAGAGCAACATGAGAGAACTCAATACCTCTACAATCTACTTGTCTGAGTTACTGCTGACAGGAGGAACATTATTATCCCAAGAAAACACTTCCTGGCAGCCAGCGATGGAGGGAGACATGATGAAGGATTTTACCAAGAAGCTGCTAGAAATTTTAACAAGAAGCCAATGGATACAATCACTGGGATCTTTTTTTACATTTTCAGAGGCCAGAATTGCAGCTACTATATTGAAAAACGGGGGGTGGGGATTGGGAAATAAAGAAGGACTGGCAGATCCCCTCCCAAAACAAGATAATGGCTAAAATGATGCTTATTTTTGGGGTGTAAGGGAGCCACGGTGGATTTACTTCGATGAATATCTAATGGGAAAATTTGTTTATGTATTGATCTAATCCCTTTATTATAGAATAATAGAATGTTATATAGAGACAATGATGATAATATTATAACTAGGTAGGACTTGAAATTGCTTATAGAAGTAGTATAGATGGCTTAAAGCAAGTCTGTATGAGAGAAAATAAGGATTAGAAATTAATTTGAAATGCAAAAGTGTTAACCAGTAGAATTAGTGACTGAAGAAGATGCGGGGAAGTCACATATAGTAGATAGCATTGAATATTATAGATAACATATTCTCAGTAATAGCAATGAACTTTTTTTGTTACAAGCAGTTACAACTGAATATATTGTTGAGATATGTTTATTTTTGTTGAATTGTAGAAAATAATAAAAATAATTAAAAAAAAAAGAGATCTCCTGCTATCACAACTGATCTCCAGCCAATAGAGATCAGTTCACCTGGAGAAAATGGCCACTTTGGCAATTGGACTCTACGGCCTTGAAGTCCCTCCCCTCCCCAAACCCCTCCCTCCTCAGGCTCCGCCCCCAAAACCTCCCTCTGGTGGCAAAGAGGGACCTGGCAACCCTAGCTTAAAAGGATGTAACAATTTAGGATTGCACTATGATACTTCTTGAGAATCAACAATGAACCCCTAGAAAACAGAGTTGCAACTTGCAGCCCGCCCCTCTGCCAGTCAGCAACTAAGTATATGCAAAGAAAAATGTCCATCAGCAGTTCCACCTGGGAAAGGGATGACTTTGACTTCCATTGTCATTGCCCAGTAGGGCCTCTGTGCCCAATCTTCCTGTAGTGATTTCACATCATTGCAGAGGGGGTCAGGTGGGACAATAATAATCAAATGTCCTTTATACATGACCCACCCCCTCATGATACTAAATAGGCAATTTGCAATAATATTACTAGTGATGTGTGAGGAGTTTTTTATATAAAAAGAAATTCAAAGACGTATTGCTTTGCAGAATTCGCTCTGTGCAGGCTAGAATGCAATTTGCAGTTTATTTGCAAACTGAACCTCTCCTCCCAGAGGAAATCCATCTCTCATTACTATTTCACTGCATTTTCCATATTCAATATCAACAATAGGTTATTTCCTTTTCTCTACTACAAAGAAGGATGATTTTTTTTTACATCTCCTTGCTTTGATTTCCATTTCCTATTCAGCTATTAGAAGGAAACCTCATTCATCAAAACTATGGCTCCTACCTCTAAAAAACTTTCACCGTTTAAAGACTTTTGACTGAAATATAACATATTAATAGGAGCAATGATTGCAAAGACCTCTTCTAACCTTCCCTGGGAAGAAATTGCTTATTTTGTTAACTTTATTAGCACTCATTCATCAGTCAAAATCTAAGGTGGCTCTAAAGGTCATAAAGCAAACAGCAAGTAAAATATGATTCAAAGAATATGGAAATGAATTATCAGCTCATAATGTTATTCCTTGCTGTGACTTAGCTTCAGAAGCTTAGGTGAAATGCAGAAATTTGATTAACATCTTATGTACTTGGGGACATATCTAGCAACCAGATGGGCTCTTCATTGACTAAAAGCATGGCAAACTATGGTCCTAATGGGACTAAAGCAAAGCTGCACACTTCATCCTTGATGACAAGGCTGCTTTTATGAAAGAGATTAAAAATGAGGCTATGGCACTACAACTACCTGTGCTTTTCAGCTTTTGTGTCAAAACAATATGGGTCAATCTAGACTGATATGCATTCATATCGCTCCCACAATACATATTTCTAGGACCATTCAGCACTGCAGGATCCAAACATAACGAACATAATGGGACACTGCTCTAACCAGGCCCAAACAATAATGAACTAACTAAATTCACTCCTGGGGAGTTTCAAATACACCAACAGCTTCAGGGCTGGTGTGTGACCTCACAGCCTTCATACCAAACATGGGGTTGTCCCAGAAAGCAACACCTGAGACGCAGCAGACATGAGATTCAGTAGTGGCATGCATTCAACCACATTTCCTTTTGCGGAAGAGAAGACAGATTTCTGCTGGTTTCCCCATCCCACTGCAGACCCCCCAATTTGCTCCCTAGAGACCCACAGAAATAAAATTTGAGAGGACTCAGTAGGCTGCGGAAGGAGAGGAAGTAGGAAAGTCTGACTCCACTAAGTCTGTGGGCGGCTGAATACACATCAAAAGTTGGTTCTACCCTGGAAATAGTCGTTCCACCACCACCACCAATTATTGGAATATTGGCAAGAAACCACTGTCAGGACTTGATCCTAATTTCCTTAGGTCACGGATTCCTATCTGTTTATGCTCTTCTTAAGGAGGATGGACAAACTTAGTTATGTACCACCGAGCTGCAACCTTGTTATGGATCAAAGACTGGATCATGCAGACTAATGAAAGAAGTATCAAACTGGAACTTGCAGGATTGCAATGTGGAGCACACTATTTACTATGGGGGGAAAACTGGAAGAAAAACTTAGAAGAAATTAAGGGTCATCCAACTGTAGAAAACATGGTGACTACTTGGCAGCAACTTAAACCAAGATTAAGTTCTAATGGATCGTTGTTGATAGCACCCTTTAACGCTTTCGGTACGATAACGGACAGAAGAAAGTATGGGACAATACAATATCAAAACCTGGTGAAGACAGATGGCATGATTAAAACATTGTTGGAGATACAAGATGACTATCAGCAGATGCCATGGCTAACCTATCATAAACTAATTTCAAGATTCAAGGAAGACTGCATAACTAGGGGAACATTGAAGCCAAAAACAGAATTTGAGCAGATGATAAGTAAAGTATCTCAACACTTACTAGGTAAAATCTATAAGCTTTTGGTGACATATGACACGGAAGATGAACAAGTGAAGTCATGCCAAATTAAATGGATGGAAAACCTGAATGAAAATATAACTATCGATGACTGGGAACAGCTATTCCGTAGAAACCTCAAATTCACTTTATGCCAAGGGATTCATGAAAATTGGCTGAAAATGTTACATAGATGGTACCTGACGCCGAGTGATATTCAAAATATGAATAGTTCGACATCTGGTGTATGCTGGAAATGTAGTAAAGCCAGGGGCACTTTTTATCATTGCTGGTGGACATGTAAATCGGTCCAGAAATTTTGGAAGAAAATACATAAGAACATAGAAGGCATCCTCGACCATAAGATAATATACGATCCCAAACTATATCTACTGAATAAAACCCCAGATAGTATTGACAAGGACCAACAAGATATGTTAAAATATTTAGTTACAGCTGCAAGGATAGTTTTAGCATTGGTATGGAAAACAAACAAAATACCACAAATCGAGACCTGGATTGATAAAGCATACGAATATATTACAATGGCACAACTAACTGAAACACTACAGAAAGAGACTCAAAACCAAAATAGAGACAAATGGAAATCCTTCTATGAATACACTAAAACCAAAAAATGACAACAAAACCTTATAAGACACAGCAGATTCATATTTGAAATTGAATACAACTAATTTATAAGGTAATGTATTATGACATCTTATAAGGGGGCGGGATTAGATATATTAATGCTGTATAATATCTGTATAATTATCTATATATACTTTTTTTTCTTTCTCCCCACCCTTCTTTCCTTCTGTATCCCATTTATTATTAAAAATCAATAAAAATATTCATAAAAAAAAGGAGGATGGACAGAAGAATGGCTCAGTCTTGGAGATTTAGGAGCTAATTACATGCTAGAACTCTTTGGAGGCTGTGACCACTGGCCTAGATAGCTGCTGAACTGCTGAATGGCCATTGGTTGTTTTGGAAGTATTTTCCAGTTAGCACAGGTCTCCCTAACCTGAGGGAGAAATGAGACTTAATATATAAGTAGTGCTTGGTTTGTGCCAAAGCTGACTGATTAAAGCAGTGAGGTAAGGGTGATTATTCAAATAGCCCTGTGAATCCAGATCTTCTCTGTATTGTTATAACAATTTTACAACCTACTTTACAGACAAAAATTGCTTAGATATGACTAGTTATTGCTTCATTTTTCCCCTCATTCTTTTCACACATAGCAGCTGATAGTTCACAGATTTTCTCTGTGAGTATATTAACATTAACATGTGATAAAGAAGAAAAAGGTTAACTTTCTCATTTTAAGTGGGATTCATTGTGATAATTGCAAGCGCTAGCTGAAAGACTACCTTTTATCCCTGATAATTCCAGCTCATGAGGACATAAAACTAAAGAAATGTTTGTCCTGTGTACTCATTTACAAACCTATATCTGTGGTGAGACAAAAATGGTACTATGTTTTATTGTACATTTGATTTTTTATAAATAAGTAAAATTAAAAATCAAAGCCATAAGAACTAAGCATGGTTTTCACGTTAGCTCAATTCCTAATTGAAGATCAGTCTTGAATGGCTTTTTTTATTTAATCCTGAGGGACAAAACAATACGATGCTTTTAAATACTGCTGAGACCCTCCCTGGTTTTGTTTTGTTCTTTAATTCAAAATATAAGAGACTGCTCCTCAGAAGTTCAAAAAGAGTGTAATTGATGAAACGGGAGAAGTTCATCAAGTTTAACGGAATCTCTTTAAACCATATGCCTTTGGATTAATATCAGTAAGCAACTTATAATACATTTGGTTCCCAATTGTATCCATCCTTGTTGTCTCATTAAAGATTTTGTATAAGCTTTGGAGAATCAGCTATAGTGCAAGTGAGAGCTAATTGCTTTCCTCTTCAGATGCACAAAATCAGCCTTCTCTCAAGTACAGCCTCCCATTAGTGTAACCCAGGGATGGCCTAATTAGTAAGAAAAACAAGAATATCTTGAAAGTATTATGTAATTAGAATGAAAAAGAAGATGACCATCAAAGAGCAGACCACATTTTGATGACACTTACAATACATCTTTGTGTATTCCTCATTTAGATGGTCACAGATTTCATTTTCCTCCATTTTCCCTCAAGTATGAGAGGGAGGAAATAGGAACCTGGGACATACCCATTTAAATATAAAGTCAACCTACCAGATAACTACTTGCTTGGTCTCCTGTAGCGTAGAATCATGGAATCATAGAGTAGGAAGGGGCCAAACAGGCCATCTAGTCCAACCCCCTACTTAATGAAGGATCAGCCCAGAGCATCTCTGACAAAGTGCTTGTCCAACCTCTGCTTAAAGACTGCCAGTGATGGAGAGCTCACCACTTCCCTAGGTAGCTGATTCCACTGTCAAACAACTCTTACTGTAAAAAAAAAAAATTCCTCATATCCAGCCAGTACCTTTCTGCCCACAATTAAACCCATTATTGCAAGTCCTATCCTCTGCTGCCAACAGGAACAGCTCTCTGCCCTCCTCTAAGTGACAGCCCTTCAAATACTTAAAGAGAGCAATCATTAGACCAAGTCCTATGAGGAAAGGTTGAAGGAGCTGGGTATGTTTAGCCTGAACAGGAGAAGACTGAGAGGGGACATAATAACCATCTTCAAGTACTTGAAGGGCTGTCATATAGAGGATGGTGCCGAGTTGTTTTCTGTTGCCCTAGAAGGTCGGACCAGAACCAATGCGTTAAAATTAAATCAAAAGAGTTTCCATCTAGACATTAGGAAGAATTTTTTAACAGTTAGAGCAGTTCCTCAGTGGAACAGGCTTCCTCGGGAGGTGGTAAGTGCTCCTTCCCTGGAGGTTTTAAAGCAGAGGCTAGATGACCATGTGTCAGCATTATTGATTCTATGACCTTAGGCAGTTCATGAGAGGGAGGGCATCTTGGCCATCTTCTGGGCATGGAATAGGGTCACTGGGGGTGTGTGGGGGAGGTAGTTGTGAATTTCCTGCATTGTGCAGGGGGTTGGACTAGATGACCCTGGTGGTCCCTTCCAACTCTATGATTCTATTCTATGTCCCCCCTCAACCTCTTCTTCTCCAGACTAAACATTCTCAACTCCCTCAGCCTTTCTTCATAGGGCTTGGTCTCCAGGCCCCCCCTTATCCTTGTTGCTCTCCTCTACACCCACTCGATTCTGTCCTCATCCTTTTTGAAGTGAGGCCTGCAGAACTGCACACAATACTAGAGTATGGTATGCAAGTAACAGTTGTTTCCAGATGACCAAACACAACAGCTTTGGAAAAGGCACTGAGACTGAAATAGTGCCTTAGTTCAGGCATAGATTGCACTTACGTTTTGAACAATTTATGGAGATTGAAACAATAGCAGCTAGAGAACATATATAAAGATGACTCAGTATTGTTTTACTGTTAATTCATTGGCTAGTCTTTCTGAAATGTTTTGTTTTGGACAATAGGCCTTGATTAATATGCAATAGGCCTTGCATAATCCAGGCCTATTAGTAGGGTTGCCAGGTCCCTCTTCGCCACCGGCAGGAGAATTTTGGGGCGGAGCCTGATGAGGGTGGGGTTTGCGGAAGGGAGGGACTTCAATGTCATAGAGTCCAATTGCCAAAGTGGCCATTTGCTCTAGGTGAACTGATTTCTGGAGATCAGTTGTAATAGCAGGAGATCTCCAGCTATTACCTGGAGGTTGGCAGCCCTACCTATGAAATGCCTGTGTTATAATATTAATTTCGAATCAATATAACACAGGCAGGTCTTGTAGCACCCTCAGAATATCTCCAAGGAAGGAGCCTACCTCACCTTTTCAAGGAGTCCATTCCACAGAGCTGGAGCCATGAAGGAAAAGGCCTGGGCTTTGGTCTATGCTAGTTAGGCCGCCCTAAGTACTGGGACAACCAACAGATGGCTATCTGATGACTGTATTTGTCGCACAGGGACATATGGAAGGAAGCATATGGAGATATATGGAATGACCAAAAATAGAGTAATGAGAAATGAGGAGAAGTTAGGTAGTGTGGTGGCAATCATGGTTACCTATAGCATCAATATATCTAATTCTCAATATGCTCCCTTTGTGGATACTTTAATCCAGAAATTGGAGTAATGAACAAACAAGACAGGTTTTTCTAGAAACCTGAGAAAATCCCCAGGTTTGCACACAAATCTGACATCTAAAAAAATAATACATTGGGGAATACACCTCCCTCTGAAAAAATAGAGGCAACACCTATATCTTTAAGAAAGGAGATCTTAGTGGCCATTGTGGGGGTTTCTAGGTAAGCATGACAGTATTGCTAGCCTTCAACCCTTGGTTTCTATCAATAAAAGACAGAGGAAGGTCCCTTTCCAGGCTATTTTGGCCTCCCAGTCCACCTCTGCCCTCCTCCCTCTTGCCCTGAAGGGACAACTCACTGGGGCCAGATTGAGCAGCAGCCACCAGGCAACTTGCTACCATGCAGTTTGTGCAACTCACCCAGGTGCAACAGTGGCTACTGGATGACTTGATACCACACAACTTTATGTGGGCTCTGTGGCATCCTCTTTACAGCCTGCACAATTTGGCTGAGGCCAGCAGTGGTCACTATTCAACTCACCAGAGTGACTTGCTACCACACAGCTTTTACAACTTGGCCAGACTTTTTCAGGAAGAGGCTGCTAGGAGAAAGGAGGAGGGAAAGTGTGGTATAGTGGTGTGGTATAGTGGTTACAGTGTCAGACTTGGATCTGAAGTCAAATCCAAGGTTCAAATCCCCACTCTTCCATGGAAGTTTGCTGATTGACCTTGGGTGAGTCACTCTCTCTAAACCTAATCTACCTCACAGAGTTGCTGTGATGTTAAAATGGAGGAGACGAGAACAATGTAAGTGGCGTAGGGTCCCCCCTGGGAATAAAGATGGGATATAAATAGGGTTTTCAGTTACCCAGCTCCTGTTGCCCGTCGTTAACTCCAGTGCCCAGTCATAAATAATGCCTCTCTAGGAATTGCCAGAAACTCCATGATACCACTGATTCCTAGAGAAACACAATATCACTTTTGGGTTTTCCCTGGAAGTGCTGTGATGTTGTTGTGCCAACAGCACTCCCATGCCCCCCACCCAGACTCCCTCCAGTCACCAGCCACTTGCTGGTATAAATGAAGTAAATAAATCCTCAACAAAGCTGAAAACTTGGGGAGGAAGATAAAAGAAAGTTTGGTTAGTGAGTGGGAAGGAAACAAGGAAGTAGGGGAAAGGGAGATGATATTGAGGCTGCCAGGAAGGAAGGAGGTTGACATAGTGTGGGAAAGGGGAACGCAGCTGAGAGGAATGCCTGTACAGCCTTTGGATAAGCCAATGCCCCTCTTCAAGAAACCAGAAAGTGCTTCTGGCCAAACGAAATTACTGCAACGTGTATGTGAGTTCCTTTAACCAGAAACATTATAAATAAATGAATTTTCATTCAAGTAAATTTTACACTCAGATACAGACATAATGTTCCAGGGTGTCTTTTAGACACTCTGCTAATGCTTCCTGATTACCTTAATAGTTTAACGGGATCAGGGGATTTGTGCAGAAACAAATGGGATGGAAGACCTTTTTTTTTTTTTTTTTTTTTTTTTTTAGCTGTGAGCTCTATAACAAATCAGCTCTGTTATGTCCCAGGGCTTTTTTTTTTTTTTTGTTTCCCTGATCTCATTGCCATTAAATAACCTCCTGCTAACTTTAATTCTACCAACAGCTGCCATTTCCCTATTTAAAAATCTTACTCCTTTTTATCGATTTCACTTCTCAAAAAAGCCTTGATAATTAAATTGCCATTGGCGTTAATATGATAGCGAAGGTGAGTCGTTCTCACATTTTGTCAATGACACTAAGAGGGAAATGCCAAATGACAACTTTTTTCCCCTTGATCCTTGCTAAATGGGAGTAACAAAAAGGAATCTCTAGCAAAATAAATAATAATAATTCAGAGATTGGATCACTTCTGATGGTGGAACTCTGACAAAACTTTGAGGATAGCAAGAAAAATATGTATCATGAGTAGGGTTGTCAGGTCCCTCTTCACCACTGGCGAGAGGTTTTTGTGGTGGAGCCTGAGGAGGGGAGAGTTTGGGGAGGGGAAGGACTTCAGTGCCATAGAGTCCAACTGCCGAAGTGCCATTTTCTCAAGGTGAACCGATCTCTAGCGGCTGGAGATCACTTGTAATAGCAGGAGATCTCCAGCTGGTACCTGGAGCTGAAGTCAGTTGTCATGAAATAAAGCACAATTGCTTCCACAATGAATGCAGAAGCACTTGTGAAGGGATTGCCATAGAACCCAAATGAGCCCTCCTTCACATGTACTGCAATGTGCTGGTCATCACCAAAGAAAAGGAGGGCAGCACACTTCCTGACCTTCCCTCTCTTCCCTTCCCTCTCCAACTCAGGACTTGGTTTCAGATACTCTGTGTAATAAGTATAGCAAAGAGGTGAAGGAAGAAGGGACTCTGTGGCAGTCTGTCTGTTCATATGGCTGCACTCACCCTTAGAAGGGTCATTGTTATTATTATTTATTTGTTTAATTTATAACCTTCCCTCAATCCCTGGCCAAGGCTGGGTTCAGGACGGCTAACAACATCATGCCATAAGTATAGCACCCCCGGGGCCATTTCAGGCCAGAAAAAAACAGCTCAGGGGGAAATTTTAAGCCGCCTTTCTCTGTGTACCGCAGTCCCAGTCCAAACTGGGCCCCGTGCACCTGAGAAACGCACCTCTTCATAACATACCTCTCCACCCAACCTGGGGTTGTCTCTGGAAAAAGTGTAACATGAGATTAGGCCTTCCGTCTCAGACTACCCACTTATTCCAGACAGGCTGAATCCTTCCCTGCCATTTTCCATCCCTTGTTTCTGATCCTCCCCTTCTTATTCCATCTGAATTATATGCTTCTCTTTGACTGCTGAGTGTGTCTTGGATTGTATTTTTATATCACTTTTAAGCTTGACTGTTTCAAATTTGATTAGGGTTACCAGGTACCCTGGCAACCAGTGGGGGAGGGGGAACTCACCTGCATCAAACTGAGGCCTAGCCCCATGTCACCAACAACATGCCAATGTCACTTCTGGCATTCCATAAGTAACATCATCATGATGCCGATGATGTGGGGATGCTCTGGTATTTGGGCAAAAACTCTATGGTGGAAGCCATTTTTACCAAATACCAGAGCATCCACATTGGCAACGTGATAACATCACTTCCATGAACGTGGGGGCTAAGCCTCAGTTCAACACTGGTAAGATCCCCACCAGCCAGCTGAATGGTACTGGGGGGAGGGGGACCAAAGCAGGGGATCCCCCACCCCCGGCAGGGGTATAGCAACCCTAGATTTGATGGTTATGTTATTTTGCAGTATGGCATGTTATGGTTACAACATTAAATTCGATTTGAGTCGGTTCAACTGCCTCAGATTTTATGTGTCAGCTTGCCAGCAGTGGTTAAGATGCCTTTTCCTAGTGGGAGCCTATTTTTTCCTATTGTTTCCTGCCAATTTTCAAAAACTAACATGTGAAAAAGTAGGCCAATATCACTGAAAGTAAAAGGTTAATAGAGAAAGTTCAGCAATGTTACAAAATATGGAATAACCGGATCTGTGCCAAAACACACTGAAAACCTTAAAATGTGTGCTGCTTGCTCACATCTACATAAATAGACCCAATTCTTTTTGTCTCTCAGTCTCTGAGATCAAAACAGCAATTATACTCTATACCAAACTATCTAGAATTATCCTCCAGGCTTACTTACAATACAACCCTATCTACTACTTACCCACAAGCATTCACTTCCTGGAGAGATTTAATAATATTCCTTATCTTTATATATAAAATGTTAATTTGAAAAGAAAAAGAGGCATTTGAGCATAGGCTAAGAATGCAGTAAAAAGCAATTAAACCTATAACAAAGCCACTTCCTTTCATTTATCATCTCATGAATTCAACACTATTATACAAACTTAGTTTGATACTTCAGTGAGCATAACAACTCTTGGCATTGCCAATAAGTCTGACTCCAACAAGATAAAATAAATCCCAGACGGTACTCATTCGCTAAGTCTGCAGTCCTAGGTGTGTTTACTGGGGAATACATCCTGCTGAACAAAATTGGATTCGCTTATGAGTAAATATGCTTAAGATCATTTGTTGCACACTCTTTGTGCCTACCTGCAGGAGTGAACTAGCCCTGAAATAATGAGACACTGTGTCCACAGCATTCCTGTGGTCTACCAAATTACTTTATTTATTTAATTTATTCTTGATAATTCATTCTGACTGCTATTAATCAACATACTCTATTTGCTCACTGACCAACTGTTTAATAATCTGCTCTAGACTTTTACTAGATATCAATGTTACATTGATCAGTCTGTGGTTTCTAAAGCCACCTTTTCCCTTTTTTGAACAACATTTGCCCGTTTCCAGTCTTTAAGCACCTTTACCCCTTCCACAAGAACTCTCAAAAATTTGAGTCAGAGTTTGTGTGTGTGTAAAGTGCCGTCAAGTCGCAGCCGACTTATGGCGACCCCTTTTGGGGTTTTCATGGCAAGAGACTAACAGAGGTGGTTTGCCGGTGCCTTTCTCTGCACAGCAACCCTGGTATTCCTTGGTGGTCTCCCATCCAAAAACATAACCAGGGCTGACCCTGCTTAGCTTCTGAGATCTGACAAGATCAGGCTAGCCTGGGCCATCCAGGTCAGGGCTGAGTCAGAGTAGGGTCGTGCAAAAAAAAAAAAATCTGGTTAATATTGGGTTTGGGTTTATTGGGTCCGATTTTTCTCCGGTAAACCTGGAATAAGCTGAATACCCATACCAGTAAAGGGGTCTTCTGGCTTTATTCATGTCCATTGTAATCTGTGGAGACTTTTTTCGAAGCTCCTGCGGGGACATTTTTGGAGGTAGAGTCACCAAATTTGCAGCATAGCTGCAAGGGACTCTCCTTAGATGGACACTGAAGTTTGGTGAACATTGGGATGGGGGTCCAATTTTATGGGCCCCCAAAGGGATCACCCCCATCCTCCAGGCATTTGCGAGCCAAGCTGTCCATTGGTTTTCAGGTTAAGAAGTTCAGTGCTGCTGAAGACTGGAAGAAAGAGCCAATTGGCAGGCTGGCGCCTCGAAGTCTGGGGGCTCCCTTTGTATCTGGGGTGCATAGCATGAGGTCCATGCAAATTAGCTTCCAAACTGAGGAAAACAGCTTAAATGCAAAAATAAGGCATGGAAAACATTTCTTTTGGTGGCAATTGACATCCTGTGAACAATTCTTTATTATAGTCATCAGAAAATCTGATTTCAAGAGATGGTCATGATGCAGGGAAATGAAGTCTCTACTCAGGACGACCTTCAGTTTGAGAGCAGGTTGTCGGAGGGGGGGTGATATCGGAGCCAGCCAAAGTCATGACCAAGGCAGCTCTTGTGAAGAAGATTGCTCATCCATGCGGGTTCAACAGTCTGTTCAGCAGCTGTTGAAGTTGGCGCTCTTTAGTTGGAGGGTATATCCCTCCAGACTGGACTGGGTGAGCCCCATCTTTTAAATGACCCTTCTGCCTCCAGACTATCCTGATCCAGATCAAGCCACTGAATGATGATAGATAGTTTGGTCAGACCAAGTTGGCTCCAATTACATGACCCCTGCCTCAAAAGGGCCCCAATGATGGGGCCCTAACAGAACCAGTCAAAGATAGAAAAATAGCACAAACACAGAGCTGTGCATCTGAACAAAGGCAAATAGCAAAAAAAAAAAAAAAAAAAAAGCCAAAGCCAAATATTTATATCGATTCGGCTTTTTCAGGAATCACCTATTCGTCGTCAGGCAGATTCCCAGGTTTTGGTATTCGGTCTACCCGAAACCCGAATATTGCCGAAACAGCTAATTTTGGATTTATTCAGGTATATCAATATATACAACCCTAAGTCAGAGTCTCTGAACTAATATCTACATTTTCCATCGGTACCCTAAGATGTAGACTAGTTTAAAGTAGCTTGGTAGTTGTTGACTATCCTCTTGCCTATCCAAGGCAGCTCATCATTCATTACACCATTTGTTCTGCTTTTCCAATGATGGATGCAATTCCTCTTGTGGGAGAAAATCAAGGCATAATGTTAAGTAGCTCCACCTTGTCTCTGTTACCATCTTCTACAGCAGAGGATCTACCTCTTCCTTGTTCTCCTTCATGCTCTAAGCATAGCCAAAAGAGCTCTTGTTTTTAGCATTCCTCACAAGCTTCAGCTCATTCTGGGCTATAACCTTACTGACAGTATCCTCACTAGTTCAAACGACTCTTTTATATTGTTGTTGCCCTGTGTTGGCTGTATAAACATCTGCTATTTTTTCACCCCTTTATAGTATGTAATTGCTTTTTGGACCTGAAAATGCTTTCCTGTGCATCACAACCATGCTTATCGTTGCCATGAAGCTAGATCCCTTAAACCTACAAATGGCAGTATCAGTGATATAATCATTACTTTTTGCAAGCTGTAGTAGCCCATAGAAGCTCAAAACTGCAACCTTTCCTCCCTGGCAGCCCTGATTTACTACCTGAATCAGGATCAAAAGGCACTGGTTAGTGCCAACCCCAACAGTTTTATTGCAGTTGACAATTCTGATTTACAGATAGTTGAAAATGAAGCAAACTGTTATTTTGTCCTGTCTGAATGCAACATAATACAGATTAGGGAAACTGGATAAGTTTCTGTGTTCTGCTTGCAAAGGCAAAATGCAAAGCATCTAGATCTAGTCCTGCAAGTGCATGAATTTTGAATATGGCAACTAGAAGCAAAGAATGGTATGCCTGTATTTTTCATGGTCGTATAGCAGAGGGCATTTCAGTAACCTCAGCTAGAAATGAGAAAAGCATCTCCTGAAATTTCTATGAAGAGTACAGGAGCCCTTTACATCAGGTCACTATATCCATGAAGTCTTTTATAATCTCATATTGGAGCACATTGAGTTAAAATTAGGGCTGCTAGGTCCCCTCTGTCCTCTGGCGGGATGCTACCGGGCTGCGGTTGCAATGTGTGCATGCATGCGCGCGTGCCACGCCTCACAAGGGGTCTTCTCCTCTTAGTTTGAGTGGTAAAGCAGCCCTTTACCACTCAAACTAAGAGGAAAAGGCCCCTCACGAGGCGGTACTTCCGGTTGTAAACCTAAGAGGTTGTAAACCGGAAGTGACACGCACGCAAGGCAGCACATGCGTGCATGTTTGCCCGCCAACCCTCAGGTGGTCGGCGAGCAAAGGGGCAAATTGTCTGGGGTTTGCCCACCACCATCAGACACCTGGCAACCCTAGTTAAAATTAAGATATAGTGGCCAATGAGGGCAGAGGAGGAATTTCTCAGTTTTGTATGTCCTTGTTTTTAGGTATTAGCTCTGTACTTAATAAAGTTGTTTTATGTCACTAAGGCCTTTTATGCAGGGATGTTTCCCTGTGGCCATCCCCACCAACTGCTTTGGGGCTTCCTTTTGATTATGCATGCCTTTTCTACCTGTCAGAGGTGGCCTGGCTGTCCCCAGGATTTTGCCGGTGTTTTCCAGATGCTGTTTCAGCCAGAATCTGGAAAATGCGGGCAAAATGTACGGGGAGAGTGAGGCAACCTCTGGTGATGGGCGCAAAAGGCATGCATAATCAAAAGGAAACCCCAAAGCAGGTCACCGCGGGGAAATGTCCTTGCATAAAAAGCCTGAATATGATGGTCAAAACCTTTGGAAGGGGTTAATTATCTCTAAACAGCACAATGACCAATGAAATCAGACACATACTTTGATCTGAGCACTTGCGTTTTGCCTTGTCTCCCATGGATTTTTTTCTGAATACAAATGCAATATTTTGCTTTTTATATTGTCTCCAGTATCACTGAATTAAATGGTAAGATTGCTAATATAAGTGTAGGCAGAAATTTAACAGGGACAGTATCTTTAAGCTAAGTTACATCTCATAAGAACATAAGAACATAAGAAAGGCCCTGCTGAATCAGACCAAGGCCCATCAAGTCCAGCAGTCTGTTCACACAGTGGCCAACCAGGTGCCTCTAGGAAGCCACTAACAAGGCGAGTGCAGCAGCACCATCCTGCCTGTGTTCCACCGCACCCAAAATAATAGGCATGCTCCTCTGATACTAGAGAGAATAGGTATGCAACATGACTAGTATCCATTCTAACTAACAGCCATGAATACCCCTCTCCTCCATGAATATGTCCACTCCCCTCTTAAAGCCCTCCAAGCTGGCAGCCATCACCACATCCTGGGGCAGGGAGTTCCACAATTTAACTATGTGTTGTGTGAAAAAATACTTCCTTTTATCTGTTTTGAATCTCTCATCCTCCAGCTTTAGCAGATGACCCCGTGTTCTAGTATTATGGGAGAAAAACGTCTCCCTGTCCACTCTCTCCAAACCATGTGTAATTTTATAGACCTCTATCATGTCTCCCCTCAGCCGCCTTCTTTCCAAGCTAAACAGCCCTAAGCGTCTTAACCGCTCCCCATAGGACAGTTGCTCTAGCCCCCTAATCATTTTGGTTGCTCTTTTCTGCACCTTCTCAAGCTCTGTAATATCCTTTTTTAGGTGTGGTGACCAGAACTGTACACAGTATTCCAAGTGTGGTCTCACCATAGATTTGTACAAGGGCAGTATGATATCAGCAATTTTCTATTCCTTGTCTAATTATGGCCAGCATGGAATTTGCCTTTTTTACAGCAGCTGCACACTGGGTTGACATCTTCATTGAGCTATCCACTACCACCCCAAGATCCCTTTCTTGGTCTGTTGCTGCCAGCACAGATCCCATCAGTGTATATGTGAAGTTGGGATTTTTTGTCCCAATATGCATCACTTTACACTTACTCACATTGAATCTCATTTGCCATTTAATGCCCATTCTTCCAGTATGCAGAGATCCTTCTGGAGCTCTTCACAGTCCGATTTTGTAACTTAACCCACATGAAGGAGTTTTAAATATACCAGCCTTTCGGTGTCTGTCAGACATCCAGATTAGGAAATGTAAGCAAGGTATAGGAACCCCAGCTAGGAATGTAAAGGTTAGTGGTAATTACAGTGCAGACTAATTAACTTTAGCAGCACAAGTGGGCACTCTTTAATAGCCATATGAAAAGAAAGTATAGTATATATCAAGCTGCACAGGGTGATTTTTTTCTCTTACTATCAGGCGCGTAATATGTACAAACTGCAGCTTCCAGATCTCCAAATCTAGATTAAATATTATCTTCTAGTTCTCTGCACTGGCCTGGATAGCCCTGTCTCATCAGCTCTTGGAAGCTAAGCAGGGTCAGCCATGCTTAGTACTGAAGTGGTAGACCACCGAGGAAGTCCAGGATTGCTCTGCAGAGGAAGGCAATGGCAAACCACTTCTGTTTGTCTCTTCCCTTGAAAACTCCATGAGGGGTCACCATAAACTGGCTGTGATTTGATGGCAAAAAGAAGAAAGTTATCTACTTGCAGTCACTAACACAAATGTAAGCAACCATGCTGTAGAGCTGGACTTGTCTGAAACCTGCTTAACACTGAAGTGTTTAACTTGCTGTAATCACGTTTTTCTTCACATAGTCATGTAATATTTCATTATTTCTGTGCAAGTTCATGAGAATGTCTTCATAACTATACAGGTTGCCTTATTTTGGATTAAAGCTGGCGAGCTTTCACTATCAAGGAATAAAATCCCAATTTTGGAAAACTAAAAAAAAAATTGCCTTTGAATCTGTGAACTAAAAAGGTAGCCCAAATGTGTTGAGTGTTAGTAAACCTTATGAGTAACCTGATGATCACGGAATGCAGTTGTATGTCAAAACGCAGCAGTCACTTACCACTGTTTTCTGCAAAGATTACAAACTGGTGCTTTATTAGTATAGGATTGCCAACTTCCTGGAGGAAAAAAATGTTCAGTCCCTTTGTGTGTGTATATAAAGTGCCATCAAGTCGCAGCCGACTTATGGCGACCCCTTTGGGGGGGGGGGTTCATCGCAAGAGACTTAACAGAGGTGGTTTGCCAGTGCCTTCCTCTGCACAGCAACCCTAGTATTCCTTGGTGGTCTCCCACCCAAATACTAATCAGGAATGACCCTGCTTAGCTTCTGAGATCTGACAAGATCAGGCTAGCTTAGGCCATCCAGGTCAGGGCGTAGGTAAAGGTAAAGGTCCCCTGTGCAAGCACCGGGTCATTCCTGACCCATGGGGTGACGTCACATCAGACATTTACTAGGCAGACTTTGTTTACGGGGTGGTTTGCCAGTGCCTTCCCCAGTCATCTTCCCTTTCCCCAGCAAGCTGGGTCCTCATTTTACCGACCTCGGAAGGATGGAAGGCTGAGTCAACCTTGAGCCGGCTACCTAAAACCGACTTCCATTGGGATCAAACTCAGGTCGTGAGCAGAGCTTTTGACTGCAGTACTGCAGCTTACCACTCTGCACCACGGGGCTCCTTTTCTCAGTCCCTTTAGCAGAAGCTTAATGGGATAGCCTCTATTAAAGGGGCAGAACATTTTTCTCCAAGCCAGTTGGCAACCTTAATAGCCTTCCTTCACAGATGTTCAACCCACTCCAATACCTGAAGGACTGGGGCTTTAACCTGTCACCACTCATCAGAATCGGCATACAAAAACCAACCTAAACCGAAATCCCTGTGAAAGCTGGCCAGTTACAGCATCTCAAAATTAACATTTCTGTTCTTCCCCCCAAACAGGGACTACTAAGAACATCCCACTTTACCCATAAAAACCACAACACTCTTCTTTTACAGGGCTTTGGAGGCATCCTGGTCATGACCTCCAAATACTCTTTTCGCTCAGCTACATAAGCTTTCCCATATAGCATTAAGCAGTTGCAAGTCCCCACTGCTCACACATTTTGTTTGTGTAGGAGCTAACTGGCCAAGGTGTGTCTAGAATACAAATAATATTAATGCCCTAAAGAAACCTTCCTTGTTTAAAAGGAAAACACAGCCAGCTTTTCCATAAAGCTTGCTGGCCATTTAACACAAGTTTCATGAACAGAAGAGCAAACCATGGCCACAACAAATCATCGCTGGCATCTTTTCCTCAGTTCCTTTCACAACATAGCAAAATTGAACATTAGGAGGATAAATGGAATCCTTCATTTGTATTCTCTTCCAAAGGGTTGCCAGAGCATTAAGGAACCCCCAATATAAAAGAGCTCAAAAAATGGCAACGTAAATAAGCTGGAGCAAGAAAGAAGGTAGAAAGAGAAAGAAAGGGAATGTGTATATCTATCTATCTATCTATCTATCTATGTCTATATCTATATCTATATCTATATATTCAATCATTAGGGTTGGCAGGTCCGGGTTGGGAAATAGCTGGAGATTTTAGGGGTGGAGCCTGAGGAGGGTGTGGTTTGGGGAGTGGAGAGACATCAGTGGGGTAGAATGCCATTGAGCCCACCTTCCAAAGCAGCCATTTTCTCCAGGTGAACTGATCTGTCACCTGGAGATCAGTTGCAATAGTGGGAGATCTCCTGCCACCACCTGGAGGTTGGCAACCCTATCAATCATGCTTCCTCTGATTGTTTTACAAAGAATGTTTTTCTCCCTTCTCCCCTGACCTTGGGGTGACAGAACCTTGTTGTCCTACCATCACTCTCGTGTACCCGGCTTAACACAAGCTGGAAAGAGACCAGAAGTCTCAAAACAGCTGTAATGACAGAGAGCAAGTAAAGGAGTACTGGCACTATATGTTCTCAGTCCAGACCCATGAGGAGTATGACCTCCCTAACTCCAGCCACCCATTCCTTTTCTCTATTCCCTCCAAGGTTTGTGAATCAGTTCAGAGAAGGAAAAGAATAACAACAAATTCCCCTTACACTGGCAAGCACTGGCTTTGGCCTAGTTCCCACTGACCTTCCCAGCAGGAAGGCAGGATGGAAACAAGGCCAATTTCCCCATGTGATGGAAAGAGTCCTCTTCTTGACATCCTACTGTGCCTCCTTCCTCCCTATCTGATGGGGGGGGGGCAGATACTTCAAAATCCAAAGGAGAGTTAAAACTTTCCTCTTGTTGAGAGCTTCAAACCTACAAGGAGACAGATTGGACCACATCAGCAACTTGATGATGCCCCTCTTCTATAATGCTGCAGTCCCTTCGATTTCCCCCCCCCCTCAATTTCTTTAAAGAAAAAAAGAGAGAGATTCAGATATGAGCAAGAGGAAGAAAGAGGGAAGGGCTTGCAGTTCAGTTCAAAGTTATAGTAGGTGACAATAATTTACTAAATTTTTTAGTTAATACTGCCCTAGATTTGGGAGTGCTCCAATAGGTTACCTTTCCAGTTACAGGGATCCTTATTACTAAAGATATCTACTCATTTTAACTTAATTATAGCCACATTAAGAAATGCATCTTGTCCTTTTGCTGAAGTGTTCGGGCAAGTAAATAGTTCACAATGTTATGACAATCACTACTTATCTCAGGACAGGTTGTTTGCACAAACAATGCAAGCAGCTAGGGTTGCCAGCTCCTGGTAGGGAAATTCCTGGAGATTTGGGATGTGACCCTGGGGAGGGCATAGGGTTGCCAACCTCCAGGTACTAGCTGGAGATCTCCAGCTATTACAACTGATCTCCAGCCTATAGAGATCAGTTCACCTGGAGAACATGGCCACTTTGGCAACTAGACTCTATGGCAGGGGTCGGCAAACTCATTAGTCAAAAGAGCCAAAAGAGCCAGTACAACGATTGAGATTTCTTTTGAGTGCCAAATTTCTTAAACTATATAGGTAGGTACACTGTTTAACTTAATAAACCTTAATTAAAGTTTTAAGACTTAATTAAATTATAAGTACACTGAATAAAACTTGATATCATACTTAATAGTGATCTTATTTATTGATAAAAATTAAATTGTAAGTCCCTGCCATTTCCCCCTCCCCGTCTATAGGCCTGGTCTACCACCATAAAAGCCTATTGGTAGACCTGGCCTCCGGCTGAGTCCCATTGGGAGGCCAGGTCTACTCACTGGCTTTCTTGGCAGTAGACCTGGCCTCCGGAGGCCCATAGAAGCCAACTGGTAGACCTAGCCTCTGAAGGGGGACTTTTTCCCCTCCTCGGAGTCCAGCTCTACCGCCAAGAAAGCCAGTGGGTAGACATGGTCTCCCAATGGGACTCAGCCGGAGGCCAGGTCTACCAAAGGAAGCCCACCCTGCCCAACAGCTGATAGGCGGGGGGGGGCAGGAACCGCCAAGCCACCCGCCCAGCAATCGCGTGGCGGGAGGGGAGGCTTTAGCCTCCCAACCATTGAGGGCAAGGGAAAGGGGGACCCGGCCATTCTCCACGGCGGGGAGGGGGGAGACAGCGCGCCCGCTCGCCTGCTCTCTCGCACTCGCTCTCAGACGCGCCGGCTCCGCAGACGGCTGCTGGCGCGAGCGGGCGCAAGAGCAGGGGCTCCGAACCAAGTTCGGAGAGCCGCATTCAACGGGCCAAAGAGCCGCATGCGGCTCGGGAGCCACAGTTTGCAGACCCCTGCTCTATGGCATTGAAGTCCCTCCCCTCCCCAAACCCCACCCTCCACAGGCTTCACCTCGAAAATCTCCAGATATTTCCTAACCCAGAGCTGGCAACCTTAAGAGGGCAGTGTTTGAGGACATGAGGCGCCTCAGCAGGATATAATACTATAACATTTGAACCTCCAAAGCAGCTGTTTTCTCCTGGGGAATTAAACTCTGCTGTCTGGAGATCAGTTGTAATTCCAGGATATCTCTGTCAAGAAATGCAAGTCATGGCATATCAGAAACTGAAAGCTCAGGAACACATTGCCTCCTGGGAGACTGCCTTGAGGTGGTTAGAACAGGTGTTAGCCATGGCTGATGAAATAAGGTGAAATAGGAGCAATGGCTAAGCAATGACTCAGCTGTAAGCTGATTGGATCCTGATGCCTGTGAAATGTATAAATGTCTATTATCCTGTGACTGGGTGTGGGGAGATTTTGGTGGAAGTCGAGAGTGTAAGAGATTGCTGTAAATAATCTATGCACTGTAAATAAACAAACACTAGCTTTTTGTAGCTTGGCGTGTCTGGATTGTATCCTGAGGACTCTAATCTAATCCGCTAGCTCCTCACGACAATCTCCAAGCCCCATCTGGGTGGGGTGGCATAATGGGAGTTGCCATTGCTATTGGCAGAAATGGGCCTTTGGTATGTTGGTCCTTCCCTTTCCATTGGGGAACTGTCAGTCTGGCATCCTGCATCTTCACCTGGGGCCACTCTACTCCAGTGAGATGTAGAAAACCTTTCTTCTTGTCCTGCTCTGTCTTTCCTGTTGCATCCCCATCCACCTATGGTTGCCAGCCTCCAGGTACTAGCTGGAGATCTCCTGTTATTACAACTGATCTCCAGCCGATAAAGATAAGTTCACCCGGAGAAAATGGCCGCTTTGGCAACTGTACTCTATGGCATTGAAGTCCCTCCCCTCCCCAAACCCTGCCCTCCTCAGGCTCTGTCCCAAAAACCTCCCACTGGTGGTGAAGAGGGACCTGGCAACCCTACATCCACCTCATTTCAGTCATGGTTAGAAGGGAGGAAAACAGACCAGTAAAAATAGAAATACCTCTTTGTTTTGCTCAGCCATTCCCATCCCTTCCAATTGCAACAAAACTGAAGGGGGAGGAAGGGAAGCGCTGGGAATGGCTGGCCAAACAGTGACAACGAAGGCTTTCCGTTTCTGTTCAACCATTCACCTCTCTTCCATTTATGATGGCAGAAGAGGAGAAGGGATGGAACACTTGGCTTGCTGGGGAAACATAGTGAAGAGGTTGCTTCAGTTGTTTGTTCAAGCAGTTTGCTTGAGATTTTTCTTCTGCAGACGTTCACTGGCTGGCAATCAGAAAGGATGATGGACAAGTTGGAATTTAGGGACAATGTCTTCTGGGTGAGGGCTGGTGTAGGTAGAATCAGGAGAAAATGGTCTGAGGTATTTCACATTTGAAGCCAAGAAACTGAAGTTTCAGATTTCACTGACTTGGCTATTAGTATATAGATTACTGTGGCAAGAGAAAATTGAGAGACTCAAATCCTAATCTTTTCACCTTCCATTTAAAAAATTTATTGTTGGCTTAGCTCAAAGATTTGCTGGCATAGCTAGGAGTGAGTTCAATGCCCTGTTTACATATTATTCCAGTAATCCTTAAAACTCCTCTGTAAAGTGAATTGATATACTGATCCCTCTATTCCAGAGTACAGTAGGGTGAGACTGAGAGATAGTGGCTTGCCTAAGGCTAGCTAGTAAGGGCCAGGTTTGAACCAGTGGCACTTGAAGCCTTTTTCAGCCTCTCCCACTGTGGCTGAGTGCCTTCCAAAGCAATGTCTCCCTTCCCATTGAAAACAATGTAATTTATATCCATGGCATTAAGCAGATTACCACCATAACATTTGACAGTGAAACACTTGCTCTAGCAGCAAGAGAAGCTTATTTTCTTCTTTCTGGCAACTGCTTCCAGATTACTTAATTTATCTGCTATGTGAGAAGCTGCAAGTGCTGAGACAATGAACACATGAACACATGAAGCTGCCTTATACTGAATCATACCCTTGGTCCATCCAAGTCAGTATTGTCTACTCAGATTCAGATTCAGATTCAGACACCTTTATTGGCATAGAAAGGACACTGATATAAAAATAACAATGGTACAAAGATATATAATAAACACTCCATCCTACAAACATTACAATACATATATCCAACAGGTGACTATGAGCTACAATAGACCCCGGCCCTCTATCTGATGATGAAGCCCCGTGCTTTCAAATAACCTAGGTTAATTTTATACCACTTACTTAGTCATTATTCTTTTGTTTTGTTTTGATGACAGCCATCAGAAACTCTGCCACATGTTCAGTGACAGCAGGAATCTTGTCCTCAAGTAAAAATTTAACGATATCATGCATTGTATTTTCTGAAGGTGTAATATGGGGATTTATTAATTCTAGACGATAATTATGGTACAGGGGACAATGCAGAAGAATATGTTCAACTGATTCTGGTTTTGCCATCTGGCAGGTACAAATTCTTTTATTCCAGGGTATGCCCCTGTATCTGCCAGAAACTATAGCAGATGGGAATATATTTAATCTAGCTAGCATGAAGGCCCTGCGCTGGTCAGTATTGTCTACTCAGACTGGCAGCGGCTCTCCAGGGTCTCAGGTGGAGGTCTGTCACATCACCTACTTGCCTAGTCCCTTTAACATAAGATGCCGGGGATTGAACCTGGGACTTTCTGCATGCCAAGCAGATGCTCTACCACTGAGCCACAGTCCCTCCCCAGAACCTTCCTGCTCCAAGTGATTCTACCAGAAACCGCCACAACCGGGTTGGAGGTAGTGGGGACATGATGGCAGGAAGTAATGGAACAGCACCTCATCCCTAGAAATAGAGCAGGGGCTGAGAAGGAAAAGAGCAGAGAGATCAGGCTGAGCAGGAGACGGCTCAGTTCTTCTGAAGCCGGCCCTGTCAAGAGCTACAATGGACTCCCGGAGACTGATTCCTTCTACCCCACCACCAACACACAGACTCAACTGAAGCATCATATGAAAACAAACCGTATGATTTGTCCAGATTTTGTCCAAGGGCAGAATTTGTTCTCCTCCTGGTCCCCTCATCTCATAGAGTTGCCAGAGATTTGAGGGTAGTGAGGGAGGTTAGTGGGGGTGTGAAATCGTAAGAGTCTACCCTCCAAAGCGGCCATTTCCACCAGGGAAACTGATCTCTGTAGTCTGGAGATCAGTTGTAATCGGGGGAGAACCCCCAGGCCTACCATCTCAGCAGTTCTACTCTGAAGACCAGGGCAGCTTCAGTTTCGCCTTGGCTAAAGCACCACTGTCCTTACATCCACCAAATCACGCATGACATTTCAGCAGCGCAGAAACCTGAAGAGAGGAGAGTGAAGCCAGCAATTAGTCCTCCTTCTTGGGTTAAAACCTCCTTGGTCAGGATGGAAAGTTGTGTGACTCAGACTGTTTCCCCCTACCTTTCCTGCATTTTTTAGATGACAACAGGCAAATAGAGACACTTTCAGGCCTACAATGACATCTAGTGGCCAGCAATAAGATGTCTCCCTGGAAAAATTGTCTTGCGGACTCAAGAGGCTATGTCTAAACTGGGTCGTTGTCCTCTGAAGCGCCATATGCCCAAGCAAAGGTGTCGTGTGCAAATGTCCTTAGTAGAAATACACTCTGGTATAGTTGTCCATGGATCTTGGAATACAAAATCAAAAAGTCACTGACCCAAACTTACCAGCAGTATGACCCGAGACCTACCTGCACAGCTCTCTCTTACTTCACAGGCTGTGACATCCGAGTATCCAAACACATAAAAGCCAAAGGACACAGGCCACCATTTTGCCAGCTCTGGGTTGGGAACTTCCTGGAGATTTGGGTATTGAGCCTGGGGAGGGTGGGGTTTGGTGAGCAGAGGACTCTCAGTGTGGTGTAATGCCATTGAATCCGTTCTCCAAATCAGCCATTTTTCTTTAGGTTGTTGTTATGTATGCGTAAGTCATACACACAGCCGGAGACATCAACCACTTTATTCAACTAACAGGGAATGGGGGGGGGGGGACTAGCTAACTGCAAAACAATCCAACTCATATACAATTCCCAACCACCCCGAGCCACACCGGCAAGTCCGTGGTTGGATGGCGCAAAGTCCACAGTCCAAAAGGAACAACAGATGACGGAGCCTGGAGCAGGGCCTCAAGCGCAACACAGCTCAGCCCAGCCGAGTTCAGCAGTTCAATGGGTCAATAGTTTGCATCGACCTTGCACCAACTAAATACATTACAGTTGTCATTCTAGGAGACGCTCCAAGTCCCAACCTAAAGGTTGCCAACTGCCTCAGCTGCAAAAGTAACAATGACCAAGGGTGACATCAGTCAGAATTACTGCCTGTTGCAGTCCCCACGTGAATTGGAACAGCTGGTCAAGTTTAGAGATAGCCATGGCTTGGCAGAGCATATGCTTTCATGTAGAAAGCCTCAGGAGCAATCCCCACTGTTTTCAGTAAGGATGACAGGCAGCAGGACTCAGAAAGGGCTAAAGATCCGCTGCGACTCAGAGCAGCCACTACTGCTCTAGGTTGCTCAGTAAGGCCATTTCATATTGTCAAGGCTTTAAGAACTAACATGACAAGATCCAAAGCACAAGGAAGGTGATGTAGTTCCTTCAGAGGCCATTTATCACTTCTCTGTGAACAATAATCAAACAGAATAATTTTGAATGATCCCTTTGTAAAACCAAGGCTCTTCCGGCTCCATTCTGTAGACTTCAGCAGTATGAGATCTAGTTAAAATAGGGCAAGCTGACAGAACAGGCAGAAAAGGGCAGAATGTTAAGGCAGGGGGTTCAAAAACACTCAAGGCACCCTGCATTGGAAGACCTTCAACTAGCATATACAACAGAGAAAAGGATTAGTATGGGGCTTCCCCCCCCCTTTCTTCCTGCATATAGCTAATATAAGGATTGCTGCCATGCTTCAGGGGCAGGTACTAGCTGGCTTTGAACTTGAACAATGCTCTCCTTTTGAAAGCTTTCTGTTTTGAAAGTACAAATGATTTTAAGCAACCTTAAATGGAGCTCTGTTCAAGAAAAAAGAATCCCCAGTACAGAGGTTTACTTTGGGCAGACTGGGATTAAATATCTATATTCCTGGAGAAATGAGATCCTTCAGCTCTCAGATCTGTTGTATGCTGAAAATAGCATCAATACAGTACTGTGAAGCCCTAGGGAAAGTCCATTTATCCAGAAAATATTTGATAGAAAGGAAAACAGACGCACTACTCTTCAGGCTTGTGAATGTAATGTAGCAAATTACTTCCTCCTGGCAGAATAAAGTTTAGTGAGCATATATCTTCAGAAAGGCCATGCTGCAGAGAACTAGAAAGACAGATAGATGATAAATAGATTCTCTGTGTGTGTACAAAGAAAGGGAAATATAGATATAAAATATGCACATACTCAATTTGACCAAATACCTGTACTATAAACTATAATTGCCAGGTGTAGCCATCCAGCTGCATGCCGGAGTTGCTCCTGCTCCGCATGGTCAGGGCTGGATTCTACAGCTGGCTCCTGCTACCTCTGCCTGCATGGATGAAATGAGGACACACTGGCTAAGAACTCCCCCCTCACGTGCATTCTGGCCCTGCCCCCTTTAACCCCTCCACTGTCACCACTTCCGCCCCCAGCCCTATTTTAGTTCAGAGGGAATACGTTTCGCCATGGCCTGGGTGGGAAAGGGTTAACACAGATTTTTGGGCGGTCCTAGCAGTTCCATAGCTAATGATTCTTCTGCAAAGGGGGGGAGATTCCTTTTCTCGGCAAAATAAACTCACATCCGCCTTGAATAGAGGCTATTCCTGTACGCAGGAGGGGGCGGATCACCAGTCTTAGATCCTTCTGAGCTAGAGATCTGCCAGGACCCACAAAGGGCCAGACCAAATGATTTCACTGGCCTTAAACGACCCCCGGGCCTGACATTCCCCACCCCTGCTCTATGGGGTCACCAAAGGTCAGCTGTGATTTGAGGGCAAAAACAACAAAACACAAGCCTAGTAATGATGATCTTGGTTGTTGCCTAATTGGGGGTGAATAGAAAGTCTAAGGGGAAATGAAGGGTGAAAGGAAAAACATATATTTTCTTATCTTAAAGAGAAGAGTGCATGGTGCTGTGAGGTTTGGGGACAACAGAAAGAAAAGCTGGTTCAGAGTGAAGGAAAGAAAAATCCAAACCAAAAACAACTATGAAATCGGAGGTGCAAGGTGAGGGATTCAGTGAAAGGGGAAGATATAGGAAATAAGGCCACTGCAAAATTGAAGAAGGAGCCCAACTACCAATTGAGTGAAAAACTAACTACAAAGTAGGAGGGGCTGCAGATGTCCTGTTTGTGGGTTTGGGGAAGGATGAAGGAAGCTGGACCATAGGATGATTTAGATGGAGTGGTTGGGTTATACCAGCACAGGGGACCAGCTTGGGCTGGTCCAACAAAGGCTGAGCAGCAGCTTGATGACGTTTTCCTGGGTTCAGGGTAGAATTACCAGAGGAGGCTGAATAGTGAGGTGGGTTTTATAGCCTTGGGTTATCAAGCAGCAAACTTGAGTCAATTACTCTCTTGTGTGTGGGTGCTTCTGGAAGATGAAGACAAAACACCTTTAACCAGTGTGCTTATACAAAAATGTGTTCCATTTGGGGGCTACAAAAATCCCACATTCATTTTTAGAGATTTCTCTGTTGGCCCAAGGACAGGAAACAGGAGATAAGTCAATAGATCTCAAGCGCCCCCACCCTGTTGATGACTCTCCCAACACGACTTAAAATTTCTGTTCCCACTGCGACACCTTCCTCCGCTGTATTAGATAAAATCCATATGTTTTCCCCTTGCGGCAGCATTCACGCACCAGCTCGAACAAGCATTGTGATTGGCTGAGGTGGTAGCCTGCCGCGCATGCCCACTCGGTGCTTGAAACAAGGACAGCGATTGGTCCAGCATGGGCAGTGAGGCAGGGGGAGTGGGGTGAACAAGGATGGCGATTGGTCCAGCATGGGCAGTTAGGCGGGGGGAGTGGATGGTGGGCTGGCAGCAGAAAGTGGATTGAACACTGATTGCATGTTCGTACTTCAAAGCTCCGCGTGAGGAAAACGTTTCTTTTCAATAATTGGCCGTATAAGCGGATCCTCTTAATGTGGAGAAATTGTGCTGTGAAGACATCTCCGGAATCCTTCAGAAGAGATGAAGTGCGAACATGCAAGGAAACCCCGTACAAATCGGAGCTGCAAACGCGAAGTGCGGACATGGTCCTGGTTGTGGTGGTTATGTCCCTCAAAGCCCTTCACAACCTAGGGCCCACATATCTGAAGGATTGTCTCTTTCCATATGTTCCTGTAAACTACCTATGGTCATCAGGCATCCATCTATTGGCTATCCCACCACTTAGGGTGGCCCGTCTGGCATCGACTAGAGCCCAGGTCTTTTCCATCGTGGCTCTGGTTCTGTGGCGTGTAGGGCTGTTGATTCGGTTCGTCCGAACTGAAAAAACAGCCGAATTTCCCCCGATTCGGGGGTTTTCAGTTCGGATGCAACCGAACTCAAAAAAGGCGGGAAAACAACTCACCAAATTCGGCGAGTTCGGCGCGATTGCCGGATAAATTCGGCGAATCCGGGTGCTCCAAAGCAGCAGCATAACCATCACTTAGCAAGCAGCATTCTCCCGGGGCCAATGGTGGCCAAGCTGGGTCTTCTCCTGGCCAATCAGTCACAGTTGAGTGCATGAGCCCAGCTGCTGCACGGCCCGGGAAGAGAAAGAGTTTGTGAGAGAGAGAGAGATCCCTGTGGGGGGGGGGTGCGTGTGCACACTCACAGCTTTACGCGGCTTGGGGGGCATTTTGGGGGGTAGAGCCCCCAAACTTTCAGCATAGCTTGAGGGGACCCTTCTTGCAAGAACCCCCAAGTTTGGTTAAGATTGGATCAGGCCCCCCCGAATTATGGGGTCCCCACCTTTTTCCCTATTGGGATGAATGGGATCAGCCAATCCTGTGTGCATCTACAGAGCGGAAAATCCAAGGCAAAACCTCCCGTGCTTAAATGGAATCGTATTGGATTACTCAGTCCTCCCAGATGGAACAGAAGGCATCCACAGTAAGACCCCTTTTGGGGCTTTTCTCTATAATTTCCCCCTGTGTGGGGGGGGGAAGCAGAGTCTGTGGGGGGCAGTTTCTGTGGGGGGGGAGCCAAAGGAGGCTTTCACCCGTTCTGCCGAGGGGAGTGTGCCCGCTTGTCTCTGCGGGAGTGTGTGTTCTGCTTTTAAAGTTTAAAGTTGAGTCTGTGCGGCGGCTAGCGAGTCTCTCTCCGCTCAGCACCCGTGCCGGGCCTCCTCCTCCTTGGTGTTTTTTCCCGTTTTTGCCCCTAGCCTGGGGTTGAGTGCAACGGTGTGGCTTACGTGAGATCCCCTGTGCCTTGGATTTTTTCCCCGTTTGGGGGGTGCAGCGCGGCGCCGTATTGGTTGGAGAGGTGGGGGTGGTGCTGGTGAGACTTGCTTGAGTTTGGTGGGGTCGTTTGCATAAGGGGGGAGCATCCCTCCACCATGAGAAGAAGGAGCAGGGCAGAAAATACAAACTCTGGGTTTTTTTTAGCACGGTCTGTTTTGCCGCTCGCTCAAAACTGTTTTTGCAAAATGTGACTTTCAAAATAGATTTGTACGGTCTCCCAAATCACCTGCTCCTTTTCCCCTTTTTGCTGAGTTAATTAATACCATATGCCCGTGGTGGCAAACCTATGGCATGCATGCCGGATTGGACACTCCGAGCCCTCTCTGTGGGCATGCGCGCCATCGCCCCAGCACAGAGTTCTGCTCTGCAAATGTGGGGAGAGTGCAAGCGACTTGTCCTGGCTGCAGTAGGAGAAAGGAGAGAGGTTCCTGTCTGTGTGCCCTTCCCACTCTTAAAGGGCCCGCTGAACAAGCAGCTCTCCTCCCACCCCACCCCTTCTGGCTCTTTTCTCCCCTGCTTGGGCAGCGAACGTGGGCAGAGTGCAGGTGACTTGTCCAAGCTGCAGCAGGAGAAAGGAGAGAGGCAAAAAGGCAATCTCAAATCCCTGGGTTGCTCTTGGGGCGCACGCTGCTCCTGTTTGCATTCTTGCCTAATGACTCTCACTGTTAACCAGCCCACTGAGCCTGATGCCTTCCCCGCACCTTTTTTAGACGTGGTGATTTTAATCTCTTCCACATACACCCCAAGTTTGGTTTTTGAAATGCATGTGAGTGTGCAAAGGGGTTTGCTCTGACCCATAAGGATGCCTCCTTGGCCCAAAAACTGTGTAATGTTGGTTTTTATATCTGTTTAGTGTTGGTTTTTATCTCTCCCCCCCCCCCAAAAAAAGAAAAGGTTTGCTTTTCAAAGGCATGTGGTATAAGTGTGCAAAAGCGTTTGCTGAGACTTTTAAAGATGCTTCCTTGGCCCAAAGTCTGTTTAGTATTGGTTTTTATCCCTCTCCCCCCAAAAAAAGGTTTGC
This sequence comes from Euleptes europaea, assembly GCF_029931775.1. NCBI lineage: Eukaryota > Metazoa > Chordata > Lepidosauria > Squamata > Sphaerodactylidae > Euleptes > Euleptes europaea. The sequence goes on along the minus strand of NC_079312.1, from coordinate 94,032,683 downwards.
CTTTCCAAATGCATGTGGTAAAAGTGTGCAAAGGAGTGTGCAAAACATATAAAGCTCTGTTATTGTGTTTTTCTTTTAAGACAAAAGATTTTAATGTATGAGTTGTTTTTTCTAAACTAAAGCCTCAGTATTCAAGTTAAATTTCCGTGTTGGCACTTGGTGATAAATAAGTGGGTTTTGGGTTGCAGTTTGGGCACTCGGTCTCTAAAAGGTTCGCCATCACTGCCATATGCAATGCATAGCCAGAGTGGCTCTGCCTTGGAGTTTGCAAATTTCAATTGCACACTCCAAAGGTCGTGTGTTGCTTTGCATTGCAATGGTTAGCACGGGAGGTTTTGCCCTGGATTTGCCGCTCTGTAGATGCACACAGGATCGGCTGATCCCATTCATCCCAATAGGGAAAAGGTAGGGACCCCATAAGTCGGGGGGCCCTGATCCAATCTTAACCAAACTTGGGGGTTCTTGCAAGAAGGGTCCCCTTAGGCTATGCTGAACGTTTGGGGGCTCTACCCCCCAAAATACCCCCAAGCCGCGGAAAGTTGCGAGTGTGCTGTAAATGGAATAAAGATGCATATTAAGGGGGGACCCCTTCCGGGCCCCATAAGTCGCTCCCCCGATCCAATATTTACAAAACTTGGGGGTTCTTGCAAGAAGGGTCCCCTCAAGCTACGCTGAAAGTTTGGCGGCTCTACCCCCAAAAATGCCCCCCGTAGCCGCAAAAAGGTGCGAATGTGGGTTTTATGGCTTTATTCGGCCGAATTTTTTCCCCGAACTCAAATCTCGCGTCGAATTCCACAGATCCGAAGGGGGGGGGGGAGTTCAGACTTCGGCATTTCCCGGATCAAAACGGGCCGGATTTTGCCGAAACTGGATTTTACCGAATTTTCAACAGCCCTAGTGGAGTGGGCTTCCTGAAGAGGTGCTGCAAGGGCTGCCAGTTTGCAAGAGCTTTTGGGGAAGTTTAATAGCAGGCATCTTTTAAGGGGGGGAGATTTGGGGCTTGTTATTTTATCTTTGATTTTAGCTAGAGATGTTTGAACTATTATTGTAAGCCACCTTGAACCAAGAGAAAAGGAAGGATATAAATGTCTTAATAAATAAATACATAAAATAGTTTTTCTAGAGAGGACAGGAAGAGAAGGAAAGACATACAGGGTGGGGGGGCCGACAGAGGAAATACATTTCCTGGACGTGAACAGGATCCATTTGATGTTCCCCACTTGCTAATGTATAGTGGCATGGGTACACACTACTCTATACTCTGTACTGTTGAAGTAACACTTATGCATAGCAGTAGCTCTTGATGTCATGCAAGTACCAAACAGATAACACCAATGCTTGTGACGACTGAGTTCTGTTACAGTCCCCTCTCAGTGTGGTTTTTGTTTTGTTTTTTTAAGCTGGATCTGAAGGCAAACTTCTAACTTCCTCTCCTCTTGCATACCTATCAAGGCAATGCAGATAACTGCAGTATCTCACTTGTGCTAACTGTTAGTGGTAGGTGCCCCTCTATTTTTCCTCTTCTTAACAGAGCAGTGGACTCTGATCTGGAGAACCGGGTTCAATTCCCCACTCCTCTACATGAGTGGCAGAGGCTAATCTGGTGAACTGGATTTGTTTCCCCACTCCTACACACGAAGCCAGCTGGGTGACCTTGGGCTAGTCACAGCTCTGTTAGAGCTCTCTCAGCCCCACCTACCTCACAGGGTGTCTGTTGTGGGGAGGGGAAGGGAAGGTGATTGTAAGCTGGTTTGAGTCTCCCTTAAGTGGTAGAGAAAGTCAGCATATAAAAAACAACTCTTATTATTATTATCACTGTGAGTCTATGTGGCCTAGATTGACCTATCTGTCCATCAACAGAAATTTACAGTAACTGCATATTGCAACTTAATTGAAAAGATCTGTTGCCAGCCAAGTAATTAGCCAAATGAACTGTTTACAAACACAAAATAACCCATTTTCAGGAGTAGTTCAATAAAACTGCAGAAAATAATTGATTGGACTGCAGCAGAGTGAATTAATTAACTATAGAAATTTTAGCAAAGTCTCCCTAAATCCATATTTGTTCCAGGACCCAGCAATTATTTGGAAAATGTTGGCTGGCATTGGGCAAATTCATCATGCTGTTATGAGCAATATTCAATCATTCACCGATTCCTATACTGTAAAATAATGAAGACTGGTGCAAGAGAACTTCACTTAGATTGAGATCATGTTTCTCCCTATGGCAAGTCTGGAGTGGCTTGGAGAACAGTTGGCCCTCTGTAAAAATATAGCAACTGAACTAGAAAAGACAAGAAGTGGAAAAAATTAGATTAAAGAGACAAAGAAAGCTGTCTAAACGGTGTTGCAGGACCTAATTTAACTCAGACTTGGCAATCTGAGAGAACCATAGTCTGACCTTTGGCAAACCCAATAAATAATCAAGTTCTGCATTACAGTGAAGCTTTTCTAAGAGTTAAGATAAGCAACAGAACCATTATGATTGATCTGCTGAAAATTAATCACTATTTTAAAGAGTTAGTGCCTAAAAGTCTTTAATATGTGTGCTGCAAATCTACCTCAGCTGCTACTCAGGTGCCATTTTTTTCCTTTGTTGCCTCTTGGACAGTGATCTCGCCAACTGGGCATCATAGTATGAATGTAATAACGATGTCTCAAAGCCAATTCAGAATTTATTTATTTACTTATTTACATTATTTATTTACATTATTATATACATTATTTAAATTTATTTACATTATTTATCTTTTCTCATAGGGATTCAAGGCGGATTATACCTAGTGAATCAATACAGTCAATAAAATGAGACATTCAATAAATCATGCATTAGGATTGTAGAAGTCTGGAACCAACCAGAAATAACTGAAGTATAGCATATGAATTAACATGATACATTAAGAGGTGCAAAACAATTACAAAACAAATACATAATACGTATATAGGATTGCCAGGCCCCTCTTCACTACCGGCGGGGGGGGGGGGTTGGGGTGAAGCCTGAGGAGGGTGTGGTTTGGGGAGGGGAGAGACTTCAATGCCATAGAGTCCAATTGCCAAAGCGGCCATTTTCTCCAGATGAACTGATCTCTGATGGCTGAAGATCAGTTGTAATAGCAGGAGATCTCCAGCTAGTACCTGGAAGCTGGCAACCCTATATGTATAGGAAGCTATACACAGCATTATAGACCACAGTCACTAATCATTTATCCAAGTAAGTTTGTGAACCATTTTGTAATGTTTCCTTCCCTCACTGTGAATTATCTTTGTGACATTGCCATGTATCCAGTCACATATATGGTGATATGAAGCCAATGCAGAGTAAGGGCAGGAAGCATTGCCCTCTCTCTGACTGAGGGGCAAGGAGGAACTACACCACAAACATTTTTTCCTGTTACAGACACCCATACACACAAAACCCAAAAACAGCCAAAAGAAGATGGTTGTGCGACATAGGGGAAAGTATCATAAAAGCAAGCCCCATTTCAGTTCAGCCCTACTGTTTGTGTCCAATACATGTTATAGAGAGGGAACACCTAGATCAGGCAAAATATTTCTTGAATGAGGTAAGGCTGTTGAATTAGAAAAAATTCGGTATAGTTCGGATTTGGCTGAATTCGGCCTGTTTAGATTCGGGATATGCCAAAGTCTGAACTCCCCAACTTTGGGTCCGTGCAATTCGGCGGGAATTCAAAGTTCGGGAAAAAAATCCGACCAAATAAAGCCATTAAAAACACAACTGCGCCTTTCCGCGGCTCTGGGGGGGCATTTTTGGGGGTAAAGGTCCCAAACTTTCAACGGAGCTTCAAAGGACCCTTCTTGCCAGACCCCCCAAGTTTTGTAAAGATTGGGTCGGGGGGGCTGAGATATGGGCCCCGAAAGGGGCCCCCACACCCTTAATGTGGATCTCTGAGCAGAGCTTGCCGCACATACACAAAGCTCCCAGCCCCGACAAACAGCTGATGAGAGCAAGGGCGGGGCAGGTGCTAAGAAGTTTGCAAAGCAACACAACTGCAAAGCAACACTGCAAAGCAACACAACTCCAAAGCAACACTGCAAAGCAACACAACTCCAAAGCAACACCTTTGCAAACATGCAAAGGGCGGGGCAGGTGCTAAGAAGTTTGCAAAGCAACACAACTGCAAAGCAACACCTTTGCAAACATGCAAAGGGCAGGGCAGGTGCTAAGAAGTTTGCAAAGCAACACAACTGCAAAGCAACACAACTGCAAAGCAACACAACCCTGCAAAGCAACACCTTTGCAACCGTGCAAAGCATGGAAAGGGAAGAGGCAGCTAGCTATGCATAAGGAGCAGGAGGGGTGGAATTTCTCCTTTTGCATCGGACTGGGACCAGGCAAATGCATTCTTTAAGTCACCATTTGAAAACCAGTTTTGAACAAGTATCAAAATAGACCTAACCGATCTTATGAATGAGGGAAAACCTGAGGACACACTGAAGCCCCCCCCCCTCAAACCAGGGAGAGAGAGACTCGAGGGGGCACACACACCCCAGGCAGAATGGGGGAAAGCCCCCTTTGGCTTCCCCCCCACCCACAGAAACTGCTCCCTCCCCCCACACACACAGACTCTGCTTTCCCACACACACACAGGAGAAAAAGTATTGATTAAAGCCCCCAAAGGGGTCTTACTGTGGCTGTCTTCTGTTCCATCAGGAGGGGTGGGAGGAGGACTGGGTAATCCAAGACGATTCCATTTAAGCACGGGACGTTTTGCTCTAGAGATGCATACAGGATCGGGTGATCCATTCATCCCAATAGGGAAAAGGGAAAAGGGGAAAGCCCATATCTCGGGACCCCCTGACCCAATGTTTACAAAACTTGGGGGGTCTCTTAAGAAGGCTTGTCTGAAGCTCCACTGAAAGTTTGGGGTCTGTACCCCCAAAAATGCGCCCGCTGCAGCCACGGAAAGAGAAAAGGGGGAGCCAATATTTCTGCCCCCACTGAACCCATCTTTACAAAACTTGGGGAGTCTCTTAAGAAGGCTCGTCTGAAGATATCCTGAAGGTTTGGGGGCTGCACCCCCAAAAAAGCGCACCCTGCAGCCACAAAAATGGAAACGGGGGGAGGGAAAAGGGGTGGAGCCCATATCTCGGGACCCTCTGACCCAAAGTCTACAAAACTTTGGGGGTCTCTTAAGAAGGCTTGTCTAAAGCTCCGCTGAAAGTTTGGGGTCTGTACCCCTAAAAATGCACCCCCTGCAGCCACAGAAAGAGAAAAGGGGGGAGCCCATATCTCGGGACCCCCTGACCCAATGTTTACAAAACTTGGGGGGTCTCTTAAGCCTTGTCTGAAGCTCCACTGAACGTTTGGGGTCTTTACCCCCATAAATGCGCCCCCTGCAGCCACGGAAAGGAGCAAATGTGCACAAGCACCCACCCACACACACACACACACACACGAGGATTTCTCTCTCTCTCTCTCTCTCTCTCTCTCTCTCTCTCTCTCTCCCCGGCCCGGCAATGCATCAGCTGATTCCTCCAGTACTCAATCCTGACTGATTGGCCAGAAGACCCACCTTGGCTACCGATTGGCCGGGGGAGGAGAATGCTGCTTACTGATGGCCCTGAATTTGACGGATTTATTAGTGAACTCCCGAACTCGCTGAATTCGGCTCCCCCAGTTTCCTGCCATTTTTGAGTTCGGTTCGTCCCGAACTAAAAACCGCCGAATCAGGGGAAATTCGGCTGTTTTTCCGTTCGGGCCGAACCGAATCGACAGCCCTAGAATGAGGTACTTTAAGAGGTGGGCCCTCCTATGAGATCCCTTGCCCCTGAAAAATACTGTTTCTGAAGGCCACTGGTCAATCTTCAAACTAATAAACCACTATTTTCTAGGATCAATATGGGGCTTTATTTCTCTGTTAGGAGGGGGGGAGGAATCCTTGACCACTATCTTGTCTCACAGACTTACACAGAAGCTTGAACAACTCCCCTAAGGCAATTACAAAGTGATCATCATTGAGCATGCTTTGAGCATGCCATTTTATATCTTACTTAACTGGCACTGATTGATCTAGGCATTGACAGACACAAATCATCCATTCAACAAACTAGGGCAAATGCATAGCAGCAAAACTGATCAATGCTGATTATAGAAGGCTTTCAGAACTTTGTGCTCTATTTGCCAGAAGTGCACCTTTTTGACTAAGCGAACAACCTAGAACAAAAGGAGGTGCTTTACTTTCTCAAGCAGGCTGCCTTACAATGTCAGCTTTTGTCTGAAGGGTTTTCAGCATTTGTTTTGAAACGAAAGTTGTTCCTATTTTTCAGGTTGTTAAGATCTCTCTGTACCATGTAGTCACAGTGCCCCCTGCTGCATATTCAGTGGTGCTTGGGAAATGACATTCTAGAAAATATTGCAAAGGAGAAGGGAGCCTGCAGACTTTAGCACACATACACACATTGCCCACACATGTTTTTCATCCTTTTTTTCTTCAGAATATGAATCACTGCTTAAGAAGAATAGTAAGACATGTGTGGTATACTAGTGCTCAGTATCCTGATTCACCTCCCCTCCTTGCCTGCCTTCCTAGGCTACAAGCCTCCAAGAGGCAGAGGGTCAGTGTGCAGGTAAGGGGCTAAAGCCTAATTTCAAGTAAACTCTAGACCTTCGCCCTTTTATCCCGATAAATGTGCTGCCACCATCCGGACTATCCCCACCCAACCCCAAAGTCCCTCGCAGTGGCCTGGCTCACTCAGAGTGGGGTGATGTGTGCATGTGAGCATGTAATTCCCCCCCTCCTTCCCTGCCTGCTAACCCCCTAGCCCAGCCACATGTTTGATCTCTGTGCAGATGAATGGTTAGGTCCATGGGTGAACAGTTTATGCCCAGTTTAAGATATTTAAAAGGAGAAAAAATATTTATTCAACTAGAAAATACTCCTATCTAAGAACACAAAGGAAATAAAATACATAACTGAATAAAGCTACAAATACTAGGAAAAGAACCAAAAACGAAGCATTAGCTAGATTTCTCTGATCACTGATTTTACCTTGGCCTTTCTTCCTGAGAAATGGGCACATGGCAGCTGAAACTTATAAAAACAGAGGATGGTTATTTCATTCAGCTTTTGAGTCAGTTCTTGTCCCCATAGATTCTACAGCTTGCAGTGAGTAAGAGGAATCTTTTAACCCTTTTCTCCCTGGCTGGGAGGGGTTCAGTTTGACCTATCCTGAAATAGAGGCTGAGTCCCCACATTCCCCACCAAATAGCATTTATCTCATGATGGTTGTGGAGCTCCTTTGGCTGTGAGGGCACTTCCAGACAGGATATCAAAAGTAACACCTCTTGTTTCTTCTTGGCAGTACGGCAAATGGTCTCCCCATCTATTGCTATAAATGAGGATGCTTTCTTTCCTGCAGGCAACAAGAGGCTTTTATTGCCTGGTTTCCATACAATCTGAGGTTGCTGGTGTTGTAAAATGGGCTTGTGTTTGTTATTTCATGGCTTACCACATTCTCCAGATTCTTCTAAAGTACTTGTAGCTTTTGTTATTAACCAGTTACCTGTCAGTGATGGCTCAGTAATGGAGGAGGAGGAAGTAGTAGTAGTTGGATTTTATATGCCAATTTTCTCTACCACTTAAGGAAGAATCACCGGCTTACAATCACTTTCCCTTCCCCACAACAGACACCCTGTGTGGTAGGTGGGGCTGAGAGAGCTCTAAGAGAGCTCTGAGCAGCCCAAGGTCACCCTGCTGGCTTCATGTGTAGGAGTTGGGAATCAAACCAGATGATACTGAATTGGGAGGGGTAGGAAAAATCAAATGCATAATTATGGTAGTAGTGTGTGCGAAAAGGATCTTGGGGTCTTAGTAGACCAAACACTGAACATGACTCAGCAGTGTGATCCGGTAGCTAAAAAGGCAACTGCGATCTTGGGCTGTATCAACAGAAGTATAGTGTCCACCTCACGCAAAGTGATGGTATCACTTTGCTCTGGTTAGACCTCACCTAGAGTACTGTGTTCAGTTTTGGGCGCCACAATTTAAGAAAGATGTAGACAAGCTGGAAGGGGTCCAGAGGAGGGCAACCAAGATGGTGAGGGGTCTGGAGACCAAGTCCTATGAGGAAAGGCTGCAGGAGCTGAGTATGTTTAGCCTGAAGAGGAGAAGACTGAGAAGGGGATATAATAACCATCTTCAAGTACTTGAAGGGCTGTCATATAGAGGAAGGTGCCGAGTTGTTTTCTGTTGCTCCAGAAGGTCTGACCAGAACCAACAGGTAGAAATTAAATCAAGAGTTTCTGTCTAGACATTGGGAAGAATTTTCTAACAGAGCGGTTCCTCAGTGGAACAGGCTTCCTCGGGAAGGGGTAAGCTCTCCTTCCCTAGATGTTTTTAAGAAGAGGCTAGATGGCCATCTGTCAGCAATGCTGATTCTATTACCTTGGGCAAATCATGAGGGGGAAGGCACCTTGGCTATCTTCTGGGCATGAAGAATGGGTCACTGGGGGTGTGGGGGGAGGTAGTTCGGAATTTCCTGCATTCTGCAAGGGGTTGGAGTAGATGACCCTGGTGGTCCCTTCCAACTCTATGATTCTATGAGTGGGGAATCAAGCCCGGTTCTCCGGAGTCCACCACTCCAAACCATGCTGGAAGTGGGGGTAGCACAAATTGTGAAAGGGAACACTACACTACTGAAGTCCCCAGAAGTGTCCTGGGCCTGCCTAGGTTCTTTTCTTAGTAAGCAGGGACCCCCACTCATGGGATTTGACTGAAAAATGTAAGTACCTTGTCAGCTGTACATAGGTACTACTTAGTAAATGTTATTTATTGATTTGCATACTTTTGGTTCATCTAAGGCTTGTAGTATGAGACTACTACAACCATAGTAGAAGACTACATAGTATGTAGGACTACAACCTTGAGATGAACCAAAAGTATGCACATCAATAACATTTAGGAAGTAGTACCACCTTGGGAACCTTATTTGGATGGAAAGGTGGCATAGACATTTTTGAAATAAATAAACAAATACTGGTGTAAAAACATCAGTGGCATCAAGCCACAGCATCTTAATGTCATCTGAATTGAACTTTAGTTCTCATCTAAAACATAAGAAAAGCCATGCTGGATCAGACCAAGGTCAATCAAGTCCAACAGTCTGTTCACACAGTGGCCAACCAGGTGCCTCTAGGAAGCCCACAAACAACTGCAGCACCATCCTTCCTGTGTTGCACAGCATCTAATATAATAGGCATGCTCCTCTGATCCTGCAGTTAATACGTATGCATCATGACTAGTATCCATTTTAACTAGTAGCCATGAATACCCCTCTCCTCCATTAACATGTCCACTCCCCTCTTAAAGCCTTCCATGTTGTCAGCCACCACCACAACCTGGGGCAGGGAGTTCCACAATTAACTATGTGTTGTGTTGGGGGGGATGCTTTTTAGAATCGCTTACCCTCCAGCTTAGCAGATGACCCTGCGTTCTAGTATTATGAGGGAGAAAAGCTTCTCCCTGACCAATGTCTCCATACCATGCGTAATTTTATAGACCTCTATCATATCTCCCCTTAACCGCCTTCTTTCCAAGCTAAACAGCCCTAAACATTTTAACCACTCCACGTAGGGCAGTTGCTCTAGCCCCCTGATCATTTTGGTTGCTCTTTTCTGCACCTTCTCATGCTCTGCAATATCCTTTTTTAGGTGTGGTGACCAGAACTGTACACAGTATTCCAAGTGTGGTCTCACCATAGATCTGTAAAAGATTACATTGGCCCTGACCTGGCCAGCCCAATCTCATCAGATCTCAAAAGCTAAGCAGGGTTGGCCCTGGTTAGTATTTGGATATGAGGCCCCCAAGGAATACCAGCTTTGCTATTCAGCGGAAGGCACTGGCAAACATCTCCAGACATCTCTTGCCTTCAAAAGGTTGATGTTGCAGATTAATGAACCCCAATGAGCTTGCCTTCAAGTAATGGGATTATGACTGCCTATTGTTCACTTAACCATAATTGGAAAAGAGGCAAGAAAATACTTACAGGAAAAACCCTTATTTGGACCATCATCTGACTCTATATAGGGTGTCACATAGGAGGAAGAAACAGTATATCAAGCCTTCCCCTCACTCCACTATTCTATTAGTTTCTCATTCTGATCTGCCCCATGACATTCTTGATGCCCCAGCTTCATTCCTATTCCTCTATAACATTCATCAGTGGTGACCTGAATAGCCCCAGGCAAGCCTGATCTCAGAAGCTAAGCAGGGTCTGGCCCTGGCTAGCATTTGGATGGGAGACCTCCAAAGAATCCCAGGGTCATGATGCAGAGGGAGGTAATGGCAAACCACCTCTGAACATCTCTTTCCTTGAAAACCCTTTGGGGTCGCAATAAGTCAACTGTGACTTGAGGGCAAAAAAAAAAAAATCAAACATTCACCATGCTGTTTTCTCAAAGCTTTGTTTGAATTTTCTTTCCCCTTTCTGGAACTTTCTTCCTCCCCAGACAGACTCCTCTTCCTTCCCAGCATTCTGTTCCACCAGATCAAGTCTAGGGGCTATAATGTCATGCCCACTATCACATGGGCAGGCAGTTATTATGTGGTGAGCCATTTCTGTGTTGCAACTCATCATCAAATAGATAGTGGTCAGTCAGTCATTGATCGTAATCAGTTCAGTGTGTAACAACAGCTGCAACTTGTGCAAAAGAAGTCCCTTAAACAGCCCCTGAGGCAGGGTGAATGGTTGCTTTCAATAAGGTAAATAACATTCAAATAATTAAGATTTCTTTTTTTAAAAAAACCACCATCAGTGGACTGTCTAATTCCCTTTCTGCATCACATACATCAAAGGTATGGTCCCCCATCCACTTTTTCATTTCTTGTTTTCTTGTTCATTTCCCCTTTGTTCTCCCATCAAACATATTCACTTCACATACTGCAAACATTTTTCTATAAATGAAGTTAAAAAATGTTAGCCTTTATCATTTGAAAAAAATTCCAGCTTGATTGCAGAACTGCTTTTTAACAGGGTTATTACTACTAAGCATTCATATGAAGTATTTAATCTAAATCTAATATGAGGGTACATAGGCCAGAATAATATGATCTTAGACTTTCCACTTAATAAAAGAGACAATATAACAAGTTAAGTAACAGTTCAGTGTTTATAGTTCAACAAGCTAATAGACCTTGTAATTAAAAATAAATGTAAAGAATGTCCTATGCAAATTCAAAACTCACAAGTAATTATGGGGTGGGGGGAATTACTAAACGTTTTTGCTAACTAAATACACTTAAAACACTGCCACTAGGCTTAAATGAACAGTACTATCTAGAATTATGACAAATCATGTAACAGAGAGAACATGATAGAAAAATTAGGAAACTTGTTCACAGATTTTGTTTTATTTTGTTTTTAAATCCTAGTGGGGACTCACAACAAAATGTTGCAGTATGTTCTCATCCCTTAGAGAAGTGCTCCATTTCAGGGTTCTCACCAACCCAGAACAAGAGTCTCCTGTTTGGGGGCTCACAAGAAAATGGGAAGAAAGGGGAAATGGATGGTGAAAGAGCCTGAAAGTAAATAAAGAACATAAAGTGAAATCACACAAATCTATCAGGGAGCATACTATGGATTCAGAGCCCAATACAAATTCAGTACAAAACTGGTGGGTTCACAAGACCAAGGTGAATCCTCTTTTGTGTACCATAAGTAGAGGTTTATACATAATACAAGATCTTGTATGAAAATATTATTTGGCTATATATCATTTAGCACCATTTGAAATGGTATGAATGGGTACTCTCACACCAATGCAATTCACATTGAAAAATGAACCAAATTCCTACACTGTTAAATACTATGTGTAGTCTTCATCAAAAAGAATTCACTTTATTGTAAACATACAACTGTACAAATGAAGCTACAATTACAATAACATTATATTCTTGGTGTTTTATTTGAAAATTTTATCATGAGATACAACAAAAATTGCTGCGGGAAACAGTTCTGGCATGTCTTGCTTGTGTTTGTCTTCCTTCTTGCATTCAGAAACACTAAACAGAGATCTAGAAGCTCAACTGCTTCTCTTCTAAAGACCATGCCCACTGCAACTCTTTTCATGCCAGAGGTATGAGAGTTTTCAGAACAGTACACTATACTTGCATATAAAGTCATTCATTATGATTTCAGTTCATTATTTACATATGTTCCAGTCCTAATGAGAATCAGTCATAAACAGGATGTTCATAAATGTAACTCTATGAAACTGTACAACTTGTAGAAATGAACATAAATAGCAAAATTACACAAAATTTTAAAAACTTAACGTACCAAGAATTAGCTGTATAACCCATATGGAAGGGGTTTCTCTTCTGTCAAAATTAAAGGAGAGAGATCACTGTTTGCTGAAGATGGGCAACTTTAGCCCATGCCATTTCTATACAGCCAGTTACCTCACTCAGACCAATACCTGAAGTAAATCCCTCTCAAGCCTACACGCCTTCCATGCTTGTAATGCAACAAAACCCTACTTAAAATACACAGGGCAATGGGTTTACTTATATTTGTTTGCATCTCAATTTCCAGCCTAAACAATTTACCTTAACTCTGGATTTTTGAAAGCAAAATTTCTACAACAGAATTGCTGAAAACTGGGCTCTGAATCAGCAAAAATTCAAACTGGTATTTGTGAACTATGCAGACCAATACTTTAGTAATGTTCACAAAATATTCTTTTTCTATACAAAGGCTATGGAAAACGATACAAGCAATTTGGCTAAAATTGGCCCAGCTTTACACAGATGGACACTTTATATTATCTGTATTAAGGGGAGGGGGGAAATAAGCACATGATTCAAACAGGCAACCACCATAAAGTTCCTTTTAGTGCTAACTCACTGGTTCTGGATTCACTAGTGAGTCTGGACTATTATATGGCTATATGCTGAACAAGGACAATTAACTGCTCCAGGCAGAAGGAAATACAATAGAGGGAAAAGTGAATAAAAAATGGCATTATTGTACACTGATTCTGAAGTTTGTCTGTCACCAAAAGTAAATACTGACCTTACATGTCCTCATATAAGGTTAAAAACTGAAAGGCAAAAGAGTGCACACACCTCGTTGCATGTGGCAACACCTGCACAAGCAAAAAATTAGTTTGGCAAATTCAGTTCACACCACTTTTAAAAAACGTAATCATTGGTAATTTTTAATGAAGGCATTGCCTCATTAACATTTTGATCTAAACGATGATATCCAACTGTTCTAGAGCAAAGTCCATCTCGCCACCTTCTTCCCTGAACCAACAGGATGATCTAAAAAGGAAAAAAAGAAAAGATATAGCTCAGTATAAAGCAATACCAATGACGTTAAAAGTAGTTACAATCTTCCACATAAATTTCCTGTTCTGTCAGGCTCCCCCCACCCCAACTATCATACAATCTTTGCCACATTTCCCTATTTGCTTCTACTGTTCATATATAGAATTTAACTTATGACTGACTGGCCTCTCTGAAGGTAAATGCAATGAGAGAATCTAACGAAGCTGAAACATTGCCACATTTTCCTCCTTGCCTCTACTACACAAATATAGACTTTACCTTAAGACTGATTGACCTCCCTGAAGGTAAATGCAATGAGAAAATCTAACAAAGCCATAACATAGCCAGTTGAGATTACTCTTTTTAAAAGCCTTATCCCTACCCGCAACATGGCAAGACCCTGCTGCTCCAACAAGCAAAATGTTGTGCATTCATTTCACTCCTAAAGGAGTAGATAGGGCACTGCAGAGGAAAACCAACTCAAGTTGTTTGCTGATCAAGCTTTTGAAGTTTTTAAAATGTTGGTGCTATGAAACTATTAGTTCATATAACAGAGCTGTAGCTACTGGACAATTTCCAGTTTTCCGACATGAACACTTTAAATAATAAACAAATCAAGTATAGACCATTTTAAAGTTGTGCTCTGTATGGCTGCCATCCTCAAGGTGGTGGCTAGAGATCTCTCAGAATTAAAAACTGATCTCCAGACTACATAGATCACTTATTATTTATTTACTTAAAACATTTATTCCCTTACTCCTGGAGAAAATGGCTGCTTTGGAAGGTGGAGTGTCTGGCATTATACCCTACTGCAATCCAGCTCCTCCCTATACCCCATTCTCCCAGGCTCCACCCTCAAATCTCCAGGTATTTCCGAACCCGGAATTGGCCGTGCTTGTGCTATGCCATCATGATCTCAAGTTAACAGTCTTGCAGAGAAGTCTCCTTTACATGTGCTGATTCAAACAACTGTGGCCCGTTGTTCCAAACAGGCCAAAACCTGATCCATGGGATGGAGTACTGGATTTGGACATGGGATCTGTTTTCAGAATGATGTGCAAGACACATATTTTACAACTTGCCCCAAATAGACCGGGAGAAAAGAAAAATAGTAACTTAACAGAAAATAAAACACATGCGCAAAGAAGAGATGGAACAACGATGTTTACATTTCTCAGAACATTTAGCTAAAATGAAAAAAGCGAAGACATTTTTGTCTAACTGCACCCTATATCATAGTGTTCTTGCACAACTACTCCCTTAAGTTGTTTGTCCAGTCTTACTTCATTCTTTTCAGCTTATTTACATTGTCAAATCTTCTTTCCCTTTGCACACATGCCCCAATTGCTGATTAACAATGAGTTAGATCTAAAGAGCCACAAGCAGAGCTCCATTCATGAAACAGATATTTCCTACAAACTGCCTGCTGCACCTCCCCCGCCCACACACACACACACCAAAGGTTCTCCTAACGATCAGTGACCCTTGGGAATGGTGTAGGACAGAGGTGTCAAACATAAGGCCCGCAGGCCGGATCTGGCCCCTTGAAAGCTCTTATCTGTCCTGTGAGCCAGCCACCACCACCCCACTCTCGATTTGGGCTGGCGAGGCATGGCCCAGCCCGACCAAGTGACATTTATGTCATATTCAGCCCTTGTAACCATTGAGCTTGACACCCCTGGTGTATAGGGTTGCCAGGTGGGTGGTTTCAGCGGGCAATTGCCTGCCAATCCACCCAGCTGCTCCAGACCGGCGATATGTGCACGCGCAGCCATGATGTCATCACTTCTGGGTTTCCCCCCAGAAGCGCATCACCATGGCTGCTTTAGCACTCAAACTTCCACAATTTGGGAGGTTGTGATAAATTGTCCGCAGCGATGTGGCGCTTCCGGAAGTGAACCCGGAAGTGCCATTATCACATGTGTGCAGCCGTGCACACACACGGCCTCCCCAGCCCCGCCCCCTAAAACCTCCCATCGATCAAGAGGGGGAACCTGGCAACCCTATTGGTGTAGGAGATTGCAGGGGGAATTGACAGAAATTAATCCTCCTCTTAGATAAGCAGAAATACTCTTTTACTTGCAACTGGGGGAGGTGGATCCAACCTAATTAATGATATAAGGGGCTGGGTTTTGGAGGGCAGATTCACACATTCCAGATACTAACTCAATTGTTTGTATTATTTATTTATTTAAAACATTTCTGTCCCACTTTATATTCCTGAATTCAAAGCAGTGCACAATATAGCAACCAAAATTAAAACAGTAAAATACACAATTTACCAATTTAAAAGCATTCAGACAATACGCCCAAGAGTTACAATACACAGGACAAGTAAATTCACTTCCTGATCTGCAAAATGTAGCAAGGTAAGATACCCTCCTTACCCACTCTAACAGGCCACTCCAAAGGACTAGGCCTGTGATCTTGCTAAAGCTGTGTGGACAGTCCTAAGGGAGGGCACCATAAGCAGGAGGCTGTTTGAAGAGTGTGTGACACTCTTAATATGAGCCTGATGCTCATATTAATCAGAGATCTTCTAATCTCTGCAATCGTACATTTCATAATTCAGCTCTCTTAGTCTTCTGTTAATTATTAATTTTAAAAACACATTTCTTACGCTGTACAAATTCATAACTTTGCATATGGTCTGATACAAGACACAATTCAAGCACCAATGTGCAATGAAAGGGGGAAATGTATTAAGCACATGTAGCTCTCAAGTGTTTCAATGAAAACTCAACTTACCTTCCTTTTATTATGATACGTGATGTAAACCACAGCTACCAAAAAGGCAACGACCACCAGATGAAAAAAGAAATGGCTATCTTCTTCTAATCCTGAAACAGAGTCCTTCATCTCATCAGCAAATGGCTTATTTCCATAGCTGTGTGTGCTTGCCCACTGCTCTTCTTCATCTTGGAAATCTAATGTCTCTTCAATTTGATTGTCATCTTCTTGAGAATCACCAGGATCCACAGTTTCTTTTGCTGTTGATAGTGAATTTGTCATTAAACCATCTCCAATGTCATCGTCCTCATCATCATCATTGTCATCTGTGTCATCACCAATATCAGAATTAGACCCAAGAGACACAGAAACTGTTGTTGGAGATGTGGCTGATTTATCTTCTACTGTCAGGTCAGGTACAACAGAAGGATCAACTTCCAAAGTTGATGAGCGCATTTCCCCTTTTGCTGAATTCTTTGTACTGATCTGACTGACTGCTGAAATTGTGGGTGGTGAACTGGTGTTGAGTGGCAAATCAGTGTCTTTCTGAGATGACTCTGTCTCATGGGCGGTATCTAGAAGACAATTAAAACCACACTCATCTAAAGTTTGAAACAAACATTCATTCTCATGATACTGATTTTATACAGAGAGCAATAATATTTGCTTATTTTAAAACAATGTACACTGCCTGTCGCCAGAGTGCTCAGGGGGGTGTTTAATACCAATGGCAAAATCAGTAGCAGACCAAACGCAGTATCACTACCTTGAAAACATGACCCACCAAAATGGTTATTTAAAAAGGATTCAACAGATAATACTGACAGCTCAAAGTCATTCTGGGGACAACGAAAACTATTATTTCTTGAAATTTTAGACATTTTGGCTATTATTCATTACAAGTGGGGACCCATGAGAACTCAAAGAGGAACAGGGGGTCATCCCATTCCCCCCACTTTGGCTCTTCCCCCAACCTTTTTCTCACTCTCTTTTCCTCCCTCCCTCTTCTTAGTGCCTCTCTCTCTCTTTTTCTCTCCCCCCATTGCGGTTTTCCTCTGTCTCTCTTACTTCCCTGTCAATCAGCTCCCCCCTCCACTCGCTTGGCAGATGGAGCAGTCTACATGCCAGCCCGCCTGCCTGGCTACATCCTCCATTCAGGACACAGTGGAAGGGAAACATGGTGGAATCTACACCCTCTCCTTGACTTGCCCACCTGGCTCCAGCAGTGGTGCTTCTGTCATGGTACTCCTCCTCCTCGGCCCGCTCACTTTCAGTCAGGGAGAAGCGCCAGCTCTCATTACCCCACCTGCCTCCTTGGTCCTTCCCCTCCTGCCTGCAGCAGAGTTATCTGGAAGGCAATGGCAGCTCTGGTTTTCCCTCTCCCCACCCATCTTGACCAGAGAGATGACAGTGCCTGAGCTAGCACCTCAGCTGTATCTGGGTACAGGCTTGGCTGGCTGCTCCTTCTCTGCCATCTTACAGTAAATGAATGCTGTCTGGAAAGCACAAACAATGTTCCTCCATTTGGGGGGATTTAACCCTTCTTTCATTTTCACATTTTTCTGCTAATCTGGGGATTCCCCAGGAGTTTGCTGGAAAATATCCTTAGTCTGTACATGGCCCCAATCCGTGTTTTTAAGTGCACTCAGATCGTCATGTTGACTATTAGGTATACTGATTTTGAAATTAGCAGAATTTTAGTGACCAGTAGGGACATGTTAATATTCAGTCTATGAATCTGAACATTAAATATTCTAAAAGAATAGCACCAACTTGTCAGAATTAAACAGTACAGAAATTTTATGGATAAACTATCAGACTAAAAACTGGGACCAGTCTTGCGTAGCATGTAAAGCACCAAGCACACTGAAAGTATGCTATAATAATAAATAAGAATGTTTGTTTTAAAAAGCAGATTTTGAAAATGATGAACTGCATCAAGCACAATATTCAGATATTCTACATTTCTGAAGTTTAAAGATTTTTTAAGTGGCAATAAAGGCAGCGATAATAAAAGATGTTGCAAGCAGCAGCACAAACTTTGTGAGATGAGAAACAATTGCTGTACCAGGCAATATATTTGAGTGGTCAAGTCTGATTTTTGCACCTGGCATCGAGATAAATTATAAGATTTGTCCTGTAATATTACAGGATAAATAATTTATCCAGGATAATTATATTTATTTTAATAATTATAAATAATTTAATAATTTAATAATTATATGTATGCATTAATAATAATTTATCCAGAATAATATATATCCTGTAATGAAAGCTATATCACCATTTACATGCTTCCATTTAACATGGCAATGCATTTTAAGTATTTTATGTATCTATCACATGGCCAGCAGGACACATGAAAAATAAACCTGGTTACCATGGTCTTCCAATATAGAACTATTACATAGCCTTCAATACAGGCTTCTGTAAGTCAGCTGTGCACATGCAAAGAGAATCAAATATGGAGTTCTTGAGTCCCAATAACAGTGAGCTTGGGAGTTAATATACATATTTCAGTTTGTCTCAACAAGAAGTCACTGAGGTTGTTTTCAGAGTGAGTAGGAGGAAAAAATCTATTCTTCTTGCTGACCTCCCCTTGTGATACATTGCATCCAAATCTATCTAGGAAGCAGTAACATACAGACTTTGAGGGAAATAGAAGCAATCATTACATGAACAGAACTCTCAAGAGATTGCATACATTCTTAAAAACAATTGATGTTGGAAGCTAGAATTTTTGTTTCAGCTTTATCCCCAACTACCACTTAAAAGGCTGGTGCTGGCTTTTACTCTTATGAGAGGTTCTCCACTCCAGGCAGCAATGTGGCAATCCAATTTAGCAATAGTACATAAGGATAATATAAGGGAAATAGGGCATCATGATTAGAAGGACTGCTTAGATGAATTATAAAATCAGAGCCAAAAAAAAGCCAGAAGAACGCAATACAGTATGAGCAGAAATTATAGGATCTTCTTTTTCACAACTTTGGCCCAGCTGATCAATTTGTGATGACAGTAACAAAATAAAACTTCAGCATCAAATTTAAGAGACTCTTTTCAATATACAATTCAAAATGAAATCAGTGTAAAAGTGGACAATATTTGATGTACCAAAATATGATGTAAAAATGAGCTAATTTAACCACAACTGATATCAGCTCTACACAGTACTGATAGGAAGAAAAATCTCACACTAAAAAATGATGAAGGCAGATACTCAAAATACCTGGGTGTGGTACACCGAGAACCATTCATTTGATTCCAATTACTCGTGGAATATAAAAATTTTTTTAAATGAGCTTGGAATCAGTCATGCCATTTATAAGAGTTGTGGCCACAAAGAAGAAAGTAACAGCCTAAAAGACTATTCCTTGTTTATGCAGCAGATTAAAATAGGGTTGCCAACCTTCAGGTAGTAGCTGGAGATATCCCGCTATTACAACTGATCTCCAACTGACAGAGATCAGTTCACTTGGAAAAAATAGCCGCTTTGGCAATTGGACTCTATGTCGTTGAACTTCCCTCCTCAAACCATGCCCTCCTCAGGCAACCCTAGATTAAACAGACTTTAGAATTTAAAACAAAATCCAAGATACATCTAGTTTGATTTACCAAAATGTAATATAATTTCCCAGATCCCAAAATAAGTTTCTATCAGAAATCTAGACTTCAACCTGAAAAACACCCTTTAATAAGTACACCGAGTAGTTATTTTAACTACTGATTTGGGCAGTGGTTTTCATACTGTAGGCTGAGACTGGGGAAAAATGGGCCACAACTCTTTTGTAAACAAGTTGTGAGGCCAGGTAGTGGGAAGAAGAACTAAGGGTGAACTAAGAAAGGGTGAACTAAGAAAGGAGACTCATAGGCTCAATGACAAGTTTGGCAACATAAATTGGAGGACTAATGAAGCCAAAAAATAAACATGTCTATATTCATAATACGTAAACAAAGGAAACAGAAAATATGATGATGACTGGAGGAATGTAGATGGAGTCACCACCCTAAACACAAACAGTCAACTGTCTACAGCCAAGCTCTACGCTACAGCTACATCTGTTCCGACCCCTATGACAGAGATTCTCACCTGTGAGATCTAAACAGGCATCTCTGGAATTACAATACCCACCTGATGCAGTAAAGAAACAGATCACCAACAGATCACCGGTGGTGGTCACATACAGCTCTCGGCTCAAACCAGTTCAATGGATCTTTAATGACTTGCAATCTATGCTGAACTATGATACCGCTCTCACACAGGCATTGGGGGGCAAATCTTTCTTGCCCATGGACAGCCTCCTACAACTTTTCACCCACAATGATGTACATCCTAACACAGACTCTGGGACCAGGACCGGCCACATTCTGAATTGTACCTTCTAAACCACATTCAAAGACATACCCACACAAAATATACCACTGTGGTCTAAACGAGTGGTTATCCAGACATGCACCACATAGGTCAAACCCTTCTGTTACATACTATATTGCTCAAATAAAATTGCTGAGCTAGTTGTGTTTACTGAAATTATTCTGATACTTTTAAGTTGCTGAAACATGTTCAGTGCAAATACAGAAACTATAATATTTTTTTCTTTTACAAACTACGCCATCAAGCAACAAGTGTATAGCAAAGGGAAGTCTTTGCTTCCTCATGACCGCTGTGCTATGAAGGTCCACAAAAACTTTCAAGTTGAAGAACATTTCTGCCTCTCTGCTCTAAATGGACAGAAACAACATGCTACAGCTCAGGAAGACAGTTGTTCAATATGCAGGTGCAACATTATGAAGAACTAATTATACATGTAGGGTTGTAAAGAGGATCATAAACTCTTTCAAAAGTCATACAGGACTCAGCTTGAGTATTTTTTTTTTCCTGTTTGACTCGCTTTGACGGAAACGTGAGCACATTTGAATCAAGGAGCATACGAGTTCCACATACTGTGTGTGTATGCGGGGGGGGGGGTGAAACTCCTGAATTTTGAGAAATAGCGGTATGTGTCTTAAGGTCGGGAGAGGAGGGGAGTTAGGCCCAGGAGCTGCGTGAAAAGTACTTCCTAAACTGTACATGTCATGAGACGACAAGAGTCACTGGAAAAGACAGTCAGGCTAGGAAAAGTTGAGGGCAGCAGGAAAAGAGGAAGACCCAAGAAGAGATGGATGGACTCCATAAAGGAAGCCACAGCCTTCAGTTTGCAAGATCTGAGCGAGGCTGTCAAAGACAGGACGTTTTGGAGGACTTTCATTCAAAGGGTCGCCATGAGTCGGAAACCACTTGGCGGCACTGCACACACTCACACGCACAAACTATACAAGGGATTCTCGAGAGGGCACCTGGACAAGGGAGGAGGAAAGCTGCCAGCCGCCTGGCAGCACAGAGCGCGGGGGAGAGTGAAAGACATCACGAGGAGCGCCCGCCAAACCCAGCCGCTCCTCTGGCAAGCAAAGCAAACCCTTCAAGCCCGCCAAGGCGACTCTACGGGGCCCCGGAGCCCCGCCCTGCTCTCGCCCCCCTCCCCTTCACCAGCCAGCCCCTCTCCGTCCTCACCGTTCCCACCCCGGCCCCAAGACGGTCGGGCCACGTCCAACAGCACGAAAAAAAGAAAGAGGGACGCCCGCCTGATCGATAACGGCGACGCCGGTCCCGCCGCGGCCCCCCTTCCCCTTCGCCCGGCGGCAGCCATGTTTGCTGACAAGCGACAGCGGCTGAGGACGTGGCCTCGCCTCCACCCACCCACCCTCCTCCGGCCGTTGCTAGGCGACGACGTTCCGTAGGACAAGACCGGGGCGTCCCCTTCCGCTTTTCCACTTGGCGCTGGGCGGACTCCGGCTACGGCGACGCCTGGGTGAGTCGGGGGTTTCGCGTTGGCGGTGAGAAGCGCCGCATGGGGGCGCTGTAAGACCCGGAATCTTCCCGTTTAGTACTATGAACGCTAAGGATGCGGGGCCGGTCGCTGGGATCACGAACTGGACCACTGGAGAGGGCGAAAGACCTCACGCTTTGTGTGCGCGCGCTGCCTTTCATTGGAGCCCGTGCAAGTCACTTGACATCCCTAGCTCCCATTATACCCAATGGTCCTTCAAGGCTCTCCCATGGTTCCCAATGAGCAATCCAGTCCTTTTGTTTTAGAACATCCCCTGAAATTTGCCTCACCGGCATGATCAGTTCTGGGTGAGCGCTTGAAGATACAGGAATGATGCGGTGACTCCAGGTATGGGTTGTCTTGTTTATTTTACTGGGTGACATGGCAACGGCTGCTGCTGTCCCGGAAGGCCTGGCAGCCAGGAGAAGCTTGGGTTGTGGCTGGCTTCACTTTGTGCTGATCCAGGTGTGGTGTGGGTGTGGCCAGTGAGGAGGTGCACAGAGAGGCCCGCCCTTATCCTGTACGGATTCGGATGCAGTGCAGCCAGGATGGAGAAGCACACGCGTTGCACTGCTGGACTTTGCTGTCCGCCGAGGGGGGTTATGGCAGCACTCAGCTTCATCCTACAGAGTACAGCAAGGAGGACTACAGGCATATCAACTTTGCCCAGTGGCAGCTTTGACACAGGATTGGTGGCAAAAGGGAGCATGGCAGTGTCCACTTTGTAGGCGTGGCCGCGTCACCTTGGCCACGCCATCCCTGGCTGCCAAAAAGGCTCAGGAATAGGCTATACCGTTTATACCCTTACTTTCTGCCTAATCCGGGCCACCAAGGCAATTAAAATAGCATACTTTCTATGAAGGATCATTGAAGGAGTGCCAGATTAAACAAAAGTCTTAATCCTCTGTTGGGAGACCATGATATATAGAGAGAAATATCCCAGGGGAAGGGGTTCCACAATTTTGGTGCCACACCTGTTATTTTGTATTATCCAGATAGGCATGAGAGGGGTTTACCCTTACAAAAGACCCATGGTCTCCTCTGCCCAGTACCCTCACAAATCACAAGAGACCCTTGGTTTGAGAAGTACTGTATTAAGAAATATCGCTTGCTGAAGCCCCATTGAAAAAAAGTGGAATTGATTCCAAGTAAGTATGTGTAGGATCATTCTGTTTAAAATTTTCCATTAGCAAAAAAAAGGGGGGGAGAAAGTGCTTCTTCATGAGATGGAAAATTCATGCAGTTTCTTAATTTAGGAACTGAACAAATTGTAGAGCTCAGATAGATGAAAAAGATAGAACAGAAACATCTATGAGTGCTTGCTAGTCCCCAGATCTAATGCATCAGTGCATGAGTTATTGCCACTTGTAGTGCTTAACTCAGTCTGTATGTTTTCTTTTGAAAAATAAAAAAAAACTCAGAAAGCAGGTACAGTATATCCCTATATTCAGTTTTCACATGGAAAAGCAGGCTGTAACTCAGTGATAGTCATTAATCAGTTTGAAGAGGCTATAAATTTATAGGTGGTGACATCTTTGCATTAAGAAGTCATTAATTTTAAGCCTGGTTATGCTTTTAAAGGATTCTGATTATTTAAATTGAAAAGCAGTTTTAATGTCCTATTTATTAACCATGTTTTAAAACCACCTTGAATGACAGGACAGGTCACTCAGGGGTAATTGTGCCAGTGGCTTACATAGGTTTAGTATCACAGGTTAATAGAATTAGCTTTTTTAATCCAATCAATGCCATGAATAGTAAGACAGACCAAACTAAATGATCCCTCACTAGGAGGCACATTGGTATGGATTCCAGCCATCAGAAGAAAATTATTTAGAGTGACTTGCACTAGGACCTGCTACATGCAAAACACACATCATACTTTTGAGTTGGCCCATCCCAGATGTTAGGGTTTTGGCCATATAGAGCAGGCCCCTTAATCCTACAAGTAGATATAAGGGTCTAATACATTTTTCAAAGTAAGAGGTCTCACCTGCTTATTTTTCACATGGAGGGGATTACTCCTCATGGCAAACTCAAATCACTTAAGTCTCTCTCCCCCATCCAATTGGGGGTGCTTTAGGCTCCCCCTATAACCCTTTTTTCTTCACCACCTATGCTTCTAAAAATTAACCAGGAAAGATAAGGATGATCCAAAGGAAATTCTTAAATATATGTACATATTTATAAAGAGATGGCACAATATACAGTGCATACTGAATGCATCACTATTTCTTCCTTATTCGAACAAAACATTCCTGTTCTTTTCAGTAATCAAGATCTGGACATAGATTACCATATTAATCATATTGGCAAATGCAAAACAGCAAAGAGAGCAGATCACAGTAATATAACCTTGACAGATTATATGTACGTAATGTTAAGCAATGGCAAATGCCTTCAAAGTTTAAAAAATCTGCCTGATAAGAGTATAAAAGAGGTTTTGTCATATGCAGGTAGTTTATACACTGTGACTGTATTGCACAGGAAAGACCTCTAAAGCAGACAGGCCATCACAGAGAAGAAAATCTGAACACAAAGGGGCTCAGACATCTCATGGCATTTAGCCTCCTTTTCCTCCCTCTTGCTGTCTTCCTTCCTGTGGTACCTAGGCATGTGTGGCTGCCTCATCCGTTTCTCCTATGGGGCCAGTGAGGAGAGCAGTAGCAGTTCTCTCCACACTTTGCAGGATACAGGCTAAGGAGACAAATCCTGAGACAAGAACCCCTTGCCTCTTCATATCTCAGGCCTTGAAGTCTTAACAGGGTCTCGGGCCAGGGATGACATCTGGATACCCCCTAGCCCCACAACAGTAAAGTTTATCCATCTTTTAACTGGTCTTGTTCAATTTTCAATCAAATGGAAATACCAAACCTACACATAACCAAGAAAAATATCCCAACAGTATTTTTATAAGGGCCCACTCAGGCAGGCTAAGCTATTTAACAATATAGACACAATTAGATATGAAGTTTCAATGTTTTATTCAAGTTGGGTTTTTCCGTTTTAAGTGGTGTCCAGTACAGCATGTGGGGGAGGGGGTTCTAGTTCCACACACACACAAAATGGAAGACTGAAATGTACTCATTACTGCTAAAAAAAAGATAAAATAACGTCAATTTTGTTTAATGCAATTTCACTAGGTGATTACCAGTACAAAGACTCTTCCTTGCTCTTGGCTCTGTTGTTCAAGCTTTTCCATAATTATTACAAGGGAAAGGAACCACAACACAGGATGTGAATTTTATTGGCTGAATCACATCAAACTTTCTACACGCCAAAGTTATACGAAGTGAACACTCTAAAGCACTCCAAGGACAAGCTGTTGGTGTAGAAAGAGTTGTAGGTGTAAGAAGGAGAACTAAGTAAGACTTAAACAGTGTATGATGCATCAGCCTAAGCAGTCCCTTTTCAAACCAGTTTGCACTCTCTATTACAGAACAAAAGCCTGATCATTCTGTGTCAGGAACGTGCATTTCCTGGACGCTGCAGTGGATTGACATTTTCATAGCACGAACTGTCTTCCTTTATAGTAGCTGTTATCCTTAGAAAAGGTTAAAGACAGAAGCAAACCTTCATATAACAGTTATATCCAATAAATACTCCCAAGAGGTCTGGAACCACAGAAAACATATTATCCTTTCCTGGAAACACACATTTTTAGACTTTGCCATCTTTAACCAGGTTCAACATGACTGACACATGGCAATAATTGCATCCCAGACATAAAACATTGAAAAGTACACTAAATTCAGTAGGTATCTATGCTGTAAAGCATCTCAGAATTAGCAATGGTACAATTCCTTCTTTTATGCTTCAAATTCCAGTCCTAGACCTAGTTTGTGGCCACCTGCATTGACGTTCTTCCCATCCAACAAAGCAGACAATGTCAATTTGATACCTGTACAGATAACAGGAGGAGAAAAGGGGGTAAGTATTCATAGGAATGCAAACATAATTTATGCAATTTGGACATGAACAACTTTGAGATTTTTGGATTGATTTAGCTTGCTTATGATTATTTACAAAGCAGATAGACGCTGGGGCTGGATAATTCAGTTTGTTCACATACCCCCTTCAAGATGGCATTCATTTTTCCTTGATATATGCAGAGGGTCCCACAATTTCATTAAGACTATCAAAAGAATACTGATGATCAACAAAGTGTTAATTTACCATTTAACATTAGAAACATTTAAATGATAAACTGCCACTTCAGTAAACTTGCCAGGCAGTTCACAGACAAAATCTGTCATACAAAAATATGTATTAATAAAGCTCTAACCATGAATAAAATGGTAATAAACTGCAATAAACAAGCTAAAATGTTAAAATGCCAGAACATTAAAAGCAGCTGTTAATGAACAAAACACCAGTTAAACACTAATTGTCCTAAAGGTCCGGGAGTGTGGTCTTCACCTAGTGCTCAGATCTGTAGGCACTAGTTGAATTTCTGCAGGGAGGGGCTTCCAGAGAAGAGGTGCCACTGCAGAAAACACGCTGCCCCTTTTGGCCTTCAGAAGGTGGAGTCACACAAAGCATCTGTCAGGAATCCGCGCAATTAGGACTGCTCAATACGAGGCAAGCCCTCCATGTACCAACAGTGGTGTCAAGTAACACCGCAACATGCTAAGTGATGTGGCATTATGCTTTACCTGCACACTCTTCAAAGAGCTCAGGGCAGCAAACATGATTCTTCCATGTTATCATCATTAATAACCCCGTGAGGTAGGTTAGGCCAAGAGGTAAGTGACTTGTCCAGATTCACTCAGTACACTTCATTGCTGAATGAGGATTTGAGCCCTTGCCTTAGTCTGACAGAGATCACTATGCCACGCTGGCGCTCAGCTGAAGTTTTGTTTGTTTTAACATATATTACCAAAACTAGAGGTATCAAAACCTGAAAGAGCTGGTCACTAGGCTTGAAAATAATCAGCTTCCCATACAACATGGCACACAAGCAACTTATTTAATCACGGTGGGGGGTGGGAGGGGAATAATGTTTGGATTTTTAAAGAAAATCTTGTTTGATTCACTTGATATCTGTACTTACCTGGCTTCAAAGTCTGAGTATATCCTAAACCAATCAGGCTGGAATTATTCACTTTAGCCTGCAAAACAGTTAACAGATTTCAAAATTAATGCTTCAAAATTCTTATTGCTTAGCACGAAAAGAATTGCCAGTTAATTTGGTAGGGGAGGAAACAGAGAGTATAGAGTGACCCTGTGCACATTTGTTTACAAAACAAAATCCACCGAGTTCAGCGAGGCTTAGTTCAAGCAATGCTTGCTGCCTTAATGACATTTAAGCACCTTCATCAGAATAGAAAGATTTCTAAAAGATAAAGGCATCTAATACACTGACTTCATGAGTTTGGGGATGAAATCCTCGCCAAGCTCTTACTTCTCCCCTGGTTCTGCTAAGCAGTATCCTGTAAGCTTACTCCAGGATAACTGCATCAATGGTAATTGTACTTGCAGTCCAAATACAACAAGCAGAGGTAAGCCTAGGGTGTAAGTTTGCTCCAGAGGGGTAGCCATATTAGTCTGTAGTGAAGTAAAACAAAAGTCCAGTAGCACCTTAAAAACTAACACGGATTCCAGAATGAGCTTTTTCAGTACAGGCAAAGAATCTCTCCACCCCTGCACCAACACTTTGGATTTTCTGCCAGACATCCTGGGGCTGCATTTCACAGGGTACACCAAGATGCACAAGTTCTGATGTGTCAGATGGAACATCTGAGGCACCAAGAGAATTGGGGGGGGGGGGCCGGCGGCGAGGGGGCCTTTATCAACTCCTTGCCTATCTTGTCTAGGCTTGGCCAAGCTGGCAGAAGCCCCAGTCTATCCTGCACAATAAAATCTCTCCTATTCTTCCTTTCTGATCTCTCAACCAGAAGCAAGCCACAATAATAAAATGAGTTGTTAATGCTGACAATGTTAATTTTTAATTCAAATTAATTTTATAATATCAACAAAAACCACATTTGTACCAATTTTCTGATTAGTTACTGCCTGCATGTACATTACCACAAGTTAATATCCTAAGAATCAGTATTTTTAAATAATCCAGAATTTGAAATTCAAGCAGAGTAAGTACTGAGCATAGTTCAGGAAGTCATTTTCAGTTACAGGATTACTCTTAATAAAACATATCCACATATTACTCACAGAGAAAGATGCATCTGCGTCAATTTGATATTTGGCTGCTATTCCAAAGCGAGTGTTGCTATTTCCAGCTGTCCAAGCGAGATTGACAGCAGTTTCCAATTGATCATTCACCTTCTGATAAATAGAACCACCAAATTCTGTACCATCATTCCTGCAAAGATAACAAATGGTTACATTTTACGAGAATCTTACTGAAGAAGCTTCTGGATGATCTATTACAATTAGTACCTGCTGGAGAGCACCAGTGAAGACACATGGCCACTGGGGACTCAGGTAGCAAGGCTGCGCTCCCATGATGCAAGCCTGCTCCTTCAAGATGTATATCACAGGAACCCCATCTGTTCCTGTGAATATACAGATCTTGTTACAGTGGGCAAGGACAAAAGACAAACCACATACTGATATTTAAGCCAACCACTTCATGGTTTCAATAGTTTCCCTTCTTTTTTTCACTACTCTAATAGTCTTTTATGTTTGCTACTGAAATTGCAACTGAAGATTTTCTATGCCTTGGCTCCATCATCAACCAAAGGGAGACCTCAACCAAGAAATCAGAAGGAGATTGAGACTGGGAAGGGCAGCCACGAAGGAGCTAGAAAAGTTTTTTAAGTGTAATGATGCGTCACTGACAACCACGATCAAGATAATTCATGCCATAGTATTCCTTATCACTATGCATGGGTGTGAAAGTTGAAAAATGAAGAAAGCTGTCAGGAAGAAAGTTGATTAATTTGAAATGTAGTGTTCTTTTTTTGGGGGGGGGAGTTTTATGGATACTATGGACTGCCAAAAGACAAATATGAGTGCTCTAGATCAAATCAAGTCTGAAGTCTCCCTAGAAGCTAAAATGACTAAATTGAGGCTATTGTACTTTGGATACATTATGAGAAGACAAGTCACTGGAAAAGACAATAAGGTTAGGAAAAGTTGAAGGCAGCAGGAAATGAGGAAGGAAGATCCAATGTAAGATAGATTGACTATAAAGGAAGCCATGGCCATCAGTTTGCAAGATCTGAGCAAGACCGTTAATGATAGGATGTTTTGGAGGTCATTAATTCATAGGGTTGCCGTACGTTGGAAGGAACTTGACAGCACTTAACACACAACCACACACTTGCTAGATCTGTATTTTCAAGCACAAATACTTACACATTGGTGTGAAGCTGAAATTCATCAGTTTTATAGCCTACGGCAAAGTTGCTCTGAGTTATTCTGGATTTAGCTGTTTCAAAAGTCATTTGGTAGCCAGCCAGCCAACCTTCATAGCCCAAGACAAAGGCACCACGTATTGATGGACCTGCAATATCAAAATCCATGTCGCATCCCAAGTTGATATGTTCCCGCTTGTATCCAGACTTAACTTTAGCATTCTTCTTTCTAAAAAAGAAAACAAGGCTTTACTTCAATCAGAAATTTACTTTTCCCTGTCCTGTATTAAAAAAAATTTCCTGCCAGAGGCTTGCGTCTTTACCAGCTGCAGGTCAGTTTAAAAAATTCAACTGGTGCAGTTTCCACCAAGGCATAGTAATCATGACGGGGGGAAAACTGAATCTGTTGTCATTCAGCTCTTAAGGGCACACCTGCTTCTGTTGTTTGTTTTAAAAACACTGCAATTGTAAAAGATGAGATAAACTTTTTTTTACTAGCACAACTGATGGTAAATGGATAGATGGTGCTCTGTCACTTACCAGATGCCAATACATACTGCTGTCAGTGCCCATTGGCAATGTCCATTGCACCCTAAACATAGTAACTCTACCACCCCACAGCCAAAATATGTTTCCTGTGCAGCTTGTTTCCAACACTCCATTCTTGACTCTCAAACAGAATCCTACATACCCGCTATTATCTGTCTTAAGTCTTTCTCAGTTTCAACCATGCCTTTTCCTCCTCGAACAGCTTCCTATGCCCACTGAGAAAAACTCCACCCTAATTCCTACAGCATCATTCTCTATTTCATTAATTCAGGAAACCCCTTCCTATGGCAGGTCTGACATTTTAAAACCCTTCACCCCCTTTGTTCTAAATTCTGCTTTAGGCCACGGGTAGAATGCAGTTGCCACGTGGAACAAACACATCCTTGAAATAAATGCAACTACAGTTAAGAAATTAGGAACATTAGAGAAGAAACTACAGTGCATTTGTCTCTCGTGTGTGGGAAAGCAGATGGGAGTGGCAGTTTATCAGAAAAACTGCCTGTGGGAAAAGGTTTTAGCACCTCCCCCTGTCATTCTGTAGCCTCCAGTGGCTGAATTTCACTTATTCAAGCAAAGTGTTATGTCTAGTTTGGCCCAGGACACATCAGTCAGCCTTTCCAGAACCTGGTTTACACTGTTTTTGAATCTTCATCAACAAGCGGAAAACCAGGACGAAACTGAGAGCCCAGCTGAAGGGGGAAAGGTAACCAAGTGAGTAAATTATACTAGACTAAGGACCTAAACAGACGTTACACTTTCCATGTGTACACTTATAGGTAACTCTTAAGTCTAGTGTCTTTTAGGTCTGGTTAATTGTTTGATTCCCTTCAGAGTGATGCAAAGACATAATGCTAGGCAACTGCAAGAGCCAGTGGGCTGCAGATGGCACTGAGTGCTGAGGAGAAAGGAAAATGGTGGGTCTTCAAGGTGGCTGAAGCAGAAACAATGACAGCAGGGCCACCCTGTGAATGGAAGCAGAGCAGCTGCACCCTCCTGAAATCGGTTCCACCCCCCCCCCCCACAATTTCACCCGCCTCCCTACAACAGGCCCACACATTCCAAGCCCCTCCACACAGCTGGTTTTCTCCACCAGCAAAATCGCCTCACCGAGGAAATAATGGCTCTTGTTTCTTCCTGGCAGCCCATACAGCACAACCGATGGCACCTGCCTTACTCGGGAGGGAAGCAGTCAATAACTGGACAGATACTGTATTTATGAGTTACTCTCTGAGTGTTCATGTTGAAACTGCTACGTCTGGTTAGGCCTGAGGGCAAGTTAGAATGAAGAGTCAGAAGGCTAAGGGAAAAGCCTTTGGGGAATGTGGGCTAGGCAGTCGTGGGAGTCTAGAGCCGGAAACTGAGAGACCCCCTGTGCCTTCCAGCAGTGCATAGGAATGCAAATTATGCCTTCTACCACTTCTACCATCACAGCATGCATTGCAAACTGATATGCTTGAGGCAGAAGTATGATGAAATACTGACTTTTGCTTATTGACTGGAAACACTCAAGTCATTATTGGGCTGCAGGCTTCTACTAATATGTGCAGTAGTGATACCATTGCTTGGACAGTTTCCACTCCCCCTGCAAAAGTTACATACTGTCAAAGTTCCAAACTTTACATCTGTGACTAATTAACCACATTGTTCATTTTATTTATTCTTTCAGCCTTATTTTGTTTTTAAAAAATAAGTTTTAAAGATCAAGATCTCCAGACCAAAGGTGACTGAAGTCAGAAAGAACACAGTAAAGAATATAAACCACTAGTATTATAGCTGGTATTTCAATGCAACATTCAGCCCAGAAGGGTAATTATTACAGTAATCTACACTAAAAAGGACAGAAACATCCTCCTCTCACTAGCCTGTGTTGCACCTTCAAGTCTGGAAAAGAGCATATAACTCCTGTATTATTAAGTAAAATGAAGAAAGATGAGGAAAATATATGTTGGAAATGTGGTACAGAAACAGGTACATTTATGCATGTTTGGTGGTTTTGCAAAAAAATAAGGAGGTTTTGGAGATTAGTTTTGAACGAAACGAATGATTTGATTAAAATAAAAATTAGGAAAGACCCCGCCTTTTGTCTATTGGGAATACCAAAAAAAGATTTGGATAAAGGTGACAGAGTCATATGCCAATATAGTTTTGCTGCAGCAAGAATTATAATTGCTAAAAAATGGAAGCAGTTAAATAAACCTTCAATTAAAGAGTGGCGAGAAAAATTATGGATGTATATGCGGATGGCCAAAATTACAGCATTTCTATATGATAAAGATATGGAGGAATTTAAATCTACGTGGGCAAAGGCCACCGCATATTGGGATAAAGTGGCAAAAACGGATTTTAAAAGTATAGTTAACGAATTATAGTATAAGATGATTTTTAATATGATATAATAATAGCTTTTTCTTTTTATATGCCATAACACTTCATCGGAAGTCCAATGGTGGAGGGCACTGGTGGGCGGAGGGGTTTTGTATTCGGGGCACATGTTTTATAAAATGATTTGAATATTGTAATAATGGATAAATTGTGTCCTGATTATGTAACTTTTGTTTTTCTTTTTATGTACATGTAATTTTTATTTTATTTTTTATTTTTTATTTTTGTGTGTTTATTATGAAAATAATAAAAAAATTTATAAAAAAAAAAAAAGTCTGGAAAAGAGACAAACTTTAAGAGCGGTCTTCGGAAATCCAAGTACAAAAGTCATCACCCAGAAGTGCTATCAGTAACACACAGTGTGCCCTATCAGTTCTAATCAAGCAACACTCTCACTACTCCATGTAAGTGAAAGATGTCACTTAACCTCATATTTAATTGAAGGGTTGTTGGCTTACCTCCCATTTCCCTGCGATTAAACAAGAGGGTGTGTTTATCTGACCCAACTAAACCATTCTGGCTACTGAACAGAGCTTTTAAGAAGCTTATGTATATTTCAGATATTTTTGGGCAGAACTAAACATTTGCTAAGAAATCCACATTTTCAGGAACAATAATAATGTGGAAGAAGGTAGCACTTTCAGGACAAAAATGGTAGGAGGGAAAGGGAGCTTAATCTCTCGTGTGTCCCCACATTCTCCCCTGCAAGTGCCTCTCCCATGCCATCCCTACCCCACCCTAGTTTTAAAGTTCAGCTCAAGGGAAAGGTGTTTTAAAAGGTTGAGGGGAAAGAATCTGAAAGGGGGAATCAGAGGAAGGGATAGGGTTGTACGCTCTTGCCAGATGATTCTCGCCTGTTCCTGCATTGTTTTGGAAGTACCATTTTTCCTTTGTGACATCTATTCCAGCCAAAGAAAGAAATGTTATATCTTCTAAACAGAATGATCAAATGGTGTCAAAGAAGCACTCCTGGAGGAAGCATTTATCTCTGCAGTTTAGGTGGCACAAACATTCTCCTCCCTACTACTCAAGTGACAAAGGAGAAATACCTCATGCATCTACACCCTGCTATCATTACAGATATCAGCCTTTGTACTGTGTCAGTAGCTAAACTGTTTTGAAACCCAACTACAGCATTCTTACATTAGAAGATCACACTCCTAAATGTTCAAATTTTATTTATTTACTTCATTTACATCCTGCCTTTCTCCTCAGTGGGGACCCAGAGCAGCATACCCTGTTCTCCTCTCCACCATTTTACCCACCCAACAATCCTAAGAGATAAATTAGGCTGGGACTGTGTGACTGGCCCAAGGTCACCCAACAAGCTTCCACGGTAGAGTGGAGATCTGAACCCAGGTCTGTCAGATCCTAGTTTGACACTGTAACCATGACACCACACTGGCTCCCCAGTTGTATTTTAAAACCACACCAAGTAAAAAGCTGAAAACTATCAGAGGAACATCCAACCAATCCCAATTTCAGGTTACAGCCTGAAATAATTTATAGAAGAAATCTTGTTTGAAGTAAATGAAATTCAAAACAGCCCAACTTAGCCATCAGAGCATAATGTTAACTGACAAGTAGCACTTACACACTGCAGACTGCATATATTTCTATTTTGGCCTTTTAAGAGCTGTGTATGCAGCTCAAGCCAAAATTAGCAACAACTACAAAACAAGCTCAAATGTTGAGTACTCTAAATAGCATTACCTGTAAAGCCTTTACTTGATTTACTCAACAAACAAAGGCCTTAGAGGGGACGTTATTTGATCACGTGCAAAGAATACTACTAACAATATCTCAAGATTCCAAAGGATAAGTGCATTACATAGCATTCTAGAAAATTAATAAAAAAGTGATTACTATCCAAAGTGATTCACTCCTTACCCAGTGTTAGGAGAAAATGAGGAGTCAAAGGTCAGCTTCAGTCCACGTGCAAGCTGAAAAAGAAATTCACCAGTTGTATTCACAGTTTTAAAGAGGAGACTGCTCACAATTAATAAATTACAGTCTTTTTACCCAATGCTTACCTGATCTTCTACAGTTATCTCTGTCCCTAGGGTGTTGTCAGTATTCCATTTCTCTGTGAAAGTCAAGCCATATTCTGTCCATCTGTACTTGGTTTCCAGACTTCCAGTAACTTTACTTGTTTCCGTGTTTGCTGAACCTGAGCTGGTAAATTCCTAAAAGAAAAAATATATGAATATGTACATATGTATATTAAATCCTGTTTGCACACCTACAAAAGTTTACATGCCTGTTCTGCTAATTTTGAAACTGATAGAAATGAAGTGAGCATGACATATATAACACACCTGCGTGTGTGTAAAGTGCTGTCCAGTCGCAGCCAACTTATGGCGACCCCTTTTGGGGTTTTCATGGCAAGAGATTAACAGAGGTGCCTTCCTCTGCACAGCAACCCTGGTATGCCTTGGTGGTCTCCCATCCAAATACTAACCAGGGCTGACCCTGCTTAGCTTCTGAGATCTGACGAGATCAGGCTAGCCTGGGCCATCCAGGTCAGAGCATAACACACCTACACACAGGTATTTCAACTTTTACCTGATTTAGTAAAGAAAAGACCCTATATAAGGATCCCCTTGGATACAAGGATCCCCTTATATACAAATCCAAATGTCTTTGTTAAATAATTGCAGACAGTGCTTGTATTATAATGTGCACGAAAGGATTTAGTGGCATTTGTAGTGGTTATAGCAGGATTGATACTTTTAGATTCCATTAGCTGGGCAAACATAATGTCTTGAAAAAGTTGTGAACCTTCCATCTGATAAGCAAAGTTGTCAGCCACAGAATGTTCACATCTAGTTTTTTGAGCTGAAGTAAAATGTTCCTCTGGCAGCCCTAGGGACTGAATGGTCAGAGTGGTACCCTGAAAGCTGGAAAGTTTCAATAGCAAGCTTTCCGAGGAATTCAGGAAACTAAGAAGATGGATGCTATGATGCAAGGGAGGCAGCTAAAGGGAGAAGAACAAATAATATAAGAAGAGCAGGAAAAAATGAGGGACTAATGAGAGGTAGCTGAAGGGATACTCCACAAAGCCCAAGGACCCCAGCATGTATACTGTTGACAGAGGAGGTAGTAAAGCACAAGGGAAGATAGGCTTTTTGGCAAGTCAGATGCCATAACTACAGTAAATCTTACAGGTTTCTTGAGTTCCAATTCAAAACAGTAAAACAAATAAGATCCTTACATTACTAGACGTGACAATGAAAATGACTGCTGAAAAATCATACTAGTTCTTCGTCTACTTACCAATCCATTTTCAGATTTCGTTTTCAAATCCAACTTGACTAACCCAAATCCTAAGAAATTAAAAACAAAGACAGAATTGTTAGTATCAAGGGGGGTGGGAAACAACTGTAGCTGATTTCTCTTTTATAAACTTGGGTCTTCTGCGAATATTCAAGAGATAATAGTGGCTATATTTAGGAAATTACATAAATTTCTATTGCATTTTTAAAAGGGAACCAGATCATCCCTTTACTCACATAGGATGCTAGCTTGTTTGAAAATTTCCTTACTGCATGGTCTAAGCTTAAGAAACAGACAGCAGTGAAAGACTGGCAGGTAGGTATGACTCTACAGAAAGCTTACAAAGAGGAAGCACTAGAACTAACTTCTTAAACTAAGGGAGCAAGCCTAAGTAGGTTTACACAGAAGTCCCACTTTACTCCGTGGTGTTTCCTCCCAGGAAATTGTTCTTAGGATATTGTAGCCTTAGTGAATTAGGGGTGGGGGTTAAAGCATGGAAGCAAGGAAGTCACGTACAAAGCTTCCCATGAATTGAGTTATCTGCAGTCACTGGGGTGGATCCAATGGAAGAACTACTTAATTTAGAGGAAGACTCCTTAGACTGGAGGAAGACTTCAAACTTGAGCCAAAATGTAAGGTGAGGTATAAGTATTTTAATAAATGAACTTTGCTCAGTGGAGTGGTAGAATCCAGATAAGGTTCACCCTATTAGCAGGATCAAGACCCTCTTCTATGAATGAACAACAGCTGAATCCCATACTAAATCAATGCAACAGAGAAAGACAGGTAAAGAGTTTTTTCATGACGGAAGCAGGGAATACAGTGCTGAAGCAACAATCCAAAACGAAAATCCCAAACGCACAGCACAATCACTAGTACACAAGTTACAGCCTTGCTGGATTGTAGCCTATGTTTCTTCTCTGTCACAGGATGAAGAGTGAGTTGCTGGGCTGCTTATTCAGGCTGTTAGCCTGAAATAAATTGATAATTTAAACAGGATCTCTTAAAATGGGGTAATACACTGATTAATTGCTTCCTAAAACTATGCATCATTCCATGCTCCTTGTTCTTGTCTCTGAGAGCATTTTTTTTTTAAGTCTGACATTAGATATACTTCTGGAGCAGTCTTGGGCTCTGGTTTTCAGAACCTAACAACTACCACTGAGACTGTAATCCTAAATACAGGTTCAGCAAGATGCTACCAGCACTGTGTTGCCCAACAAGCAAAAAAAAAAAAAAAGACCTATTTCTAAGGGCACAGTTTGACCTATAGATATTGAAAGTATGTAGCACACCCAGAAGGTACAGTAACGGTTGTGTAAAATCTTAGAAATCAAAGGCCCAGGTGAAAGATATCTCTTTCCCTTCAGCAATAATTACCATATCCCTTAGTAAAGATGTCTCGGGCAGATTTTCCTAGGTCAGCATAAGCAGGAGGAACAGCCATTTTCTGCCAAACGAAAAACATTCAAATTATTTCTTTTGCCAATAAGCCTAACGCCAGAAATCCAGCAATCAATTAACTTCAGAGTAGGATAAAACAATATTTTAATATTATATCACTGACAAATCCCACAATCCAACACAGAGTTCAGCTTGCTTAAATCACCTGAAATCAAAGGCCTCAAGCTTACTCGGCCATGCTGAATTGTGGCCAAAGGCATTATTAGTAATATTGGATCAAAAGCAACTATTAGAAAATACCAAAGGGAAAAAAATGAGATAAAATGTTCTGTGGCTTTGATTTATGGCTATATGCTAACATCACCAGCTCTTCCACAGGAACCAAGCTGCCAGGGGGGGAAAGAACAAAAAAAAATTGGAGGGAACAGGCATGAGTTCTAAAGATGGGATGCAATAGCAGAAAAGGGCCAACTCAGATCCCCATACAGAGTCCCCTTCTTAGATAAATTAATATGAAACAGGTCCTTACCAGCTTATCTTGTTCATTATACATAATGCAAGATAACTGATCAGTACTGAACATTTCACCCTAATTTATATCATGGACCATGAAATCTACTAGTTGGTCCACCAAATCCATCCTGTGGGCCAGACATTTTATACAACACCTTCTTATGCCAAAGTTGTTCTCCCATTTGCACAACAGATGCTGAGGGTTCCAGAAGCCTTCTGATTCATGACATGAATTACCATAAATTAAAAGTAAGTATGTCTAATTCACAAAACAAATGCAACCCAGATAGCAATACCTCAGTGCTGAGCAACCCTGAAACTCTTTGGAGAGAACATCAGTGATTAAATTGCTACTTGTTTTGGTTGCAGACTGGAACACAATTTATTCTTACACTAAAGCAAGGGGCCCCAACCTGTTTGAGCCTGTGGGCACCTTTGGGATTCTGACACAGCGTGGTGGTCACAGCCACAAAATGGCTACCACAAAATAGCTTTCTACAGGAGGTACAGCCAGCCACAAAATAGCCACCACTGCTTACCTTCAGTCACACAGTGAAGATCCTTATAATGTAGTGACAGCTGCTGCCAAAGCAACATTTTAAAAAATCTACACAGCCAATCAAATGGCCAATGGCCAATCAGAAGCCTTGCTGGGCAAAACCCCCACCTGGCCTCACCCACTTCCTAAAACACTTGGTGGGCACCAGGAAAGGAGTTGGCGGGCACTATGACATCCATGGACACCATGCTGGGGACACCTGCACTAAAGGTACCAGTGCATGGATGCCAACAACTATTTCTAGCCTGAAGCACTACTTAGAATGAGAAGCTGCATACCAGAGCTGGATGTGACTGTTAGATAAGCTAGATAAACCATAACACAATCCACTTAATACCTTTAATTAGGACCAACCAAATGACAAAACAGTGTATATGCTTTTGAGTTAAGTAAAGAACTCCTGGCTTGGACTGAAATTTCACTTCAAGCAGACATATAAACCATGCTACAAAGAAGCAAATTAGGGTACTGTCAGAGTTAAGGCTCCTGATGCTACATAAGATGATAGACACAACCCAAAGATACTGACTGTTCAGTGGCTATTTCTTTCACAGTATTCATTCTGATCAGCTTCACTCCACTCTGTAAGGTTACAATGGATGCTGTCAACTAATCAGTTCTTTTAGGAAGGGACAGATTGGACAAGGAGTTGACTAAAGTGCCAAGCAAACCCATTCACCTAGGAGGATTATCTTTGACTTTCCAAGAATCCTACAGTCTGCAACTGCAGCAGTAACACATACCTGATTGAAAGGCTAAAAGTAACTTTATGAATTATGTTTGAAAGTTAACCAGGAGCAGTGAAGCACTCACATGAGCAATCTTTCTGCAAGTACATTGTTATAATATTGGAGGATGGGATACTCGGAACACTACACATCAGCTTCGATAAACTGTGTGTGCTTTGAAACCAAAAGCTCCAGTTCATACAAGATGACTTGAGAGCAGCCACTCTTCTGATCTGATGTCCTTGAAGCAAGAAAAGAAGACTTGTGCAAGACGGAGAAAAGATTATATAAATCAGACTCTAGTTTTTCTAGGCCAGCATTATATGCCAGCCACCCACTCAGACATTTTACTCTGTTAACAATGCCTCTCTGCTGCTATGGCTAGTTAGTCAGTCACTCTGTGTTATATCCAATCAATTGTAAAACCTATCTAAAATCACACAGAACTGAAGTAAGCCAAATCTCCAGTTTCAGCACTGATGTTTAGCAAGCAAACTATCATGGCATGGAAACTTCAGCTGCTGAGGAATGATGAACCAACCATGACATGCCTCATAAATGCAGCAGTCTGAACTATAAGCAACATTGAACAATGACAGATGTCTAAATCTCATCTTGTGCAATGCCTGTAACTAGGGGGAAAGCCATTAAAAGCCAAGCCAGTGTTCATCAGGAATCTAGTCCAAAGGCAACTCTCTTAACATCATCCAAGACCAAATGCTTGAAATCAAGAAGTCTCAAAAGCACAGTGCAAAATGTGATTGGTTTTCTTTAGTTGATATGGATTACCCAGAAAATATGTGAATCTACTTGCACGTGCTGGTCAATCACCTTTAGGCCCCCAAAAATACTAAAACTAAAATCCACTGGCCTTCTCAAACTGAAAGAACAATATATGCAATGGCCTTTAATAGGGCAGAAGTGAAGAGTCTAAAGCAAGTGAACTCAGGATGTGAACTCTGTCTGGGTCACAAGTGAAACTGAATGTTAATGCCTCGTCCAAGCCTTGTAGATGATAAACCTATCACATGACTCAATACCTGTTCAAGGATGACCAAGACTGAAACAGAAGGACAAAATGCAAGTCAGGGCTAAGAGCTCCGGCCACAGCAACAGTAAACTCTGATGGAGAGCTTCACTGAGCCTTGTATACTCTCATGATTCTGAAATCCATGTAAAGATTTTAAATGATCACAGAAGCATAAAGCATGCAAATATGGGCCCTGACATTTTCCTATTAGCATTGCTGCAGTTTTCAGTCCATAGGATGGATTGTATGATAGCTCAGTATCGCTGATACTCTGAAAGAACTCTTAGTCCAAACCACTAATAAAAATAAACATAAGACCACTTCACAACTTAATTTCCTTTGGTATGAATTTAAGAAGACAAGTGTACAGGTAAAATGTAATAGGTGCATAGATCACAGTATCATACAAACACATCTGTAATGTAAGCACACTGAATGAGGAGCCAGAATTAGCTGTGTTTCTTCCTTGAGTATGCTCTTGGAGGGAAACCTAGTTTTCACCATGGGTAACATGTGAAACAGTCCTTAATGTGACTGACATGTAAATGCTGCCACTAAAAAGAATACCGTAATCTACAAGGATCTCTCACCATCCCCCATTTGGCAATGGCTATATTTTTTCTAACTTACAAAGGATACGACGTTTGCAAAGATGGAACTATTAGAATAAAAATATGAACCCCTATGCAGACAAAGCCTAAAGGCATAATTCAAGAGCCAAGACTGTTCTCAGAAGAGTCCAGTGCATGAACAAGGTTGGGGGGAAAAACCTAGCTTGAAATTAATTTCAGAAAATGTGTAGCTTCACAGTTATCTAAGTCAAAGTCTAAGCCTATCTTAGACCATCTTGTCTTATCAAAGCAGGTGATAAAATACACAATGTGATCTCAACTGAAGGAATTCTGACCTACTCATCCATTCACAGTCTATTAGAAGTCCCTGAATAAGAAAAGGTCATCTATACATAGCTTGGCTTTGAAGATGCAAAGGCTTAAGGAGTTCCCTTTAAAATAAAGATGAAACTGCACAGCTACAGAGGCATATCTTAAAACTAGTACTTGAAGCCCGATCATTTAATTTTTAAAAAATGCTATTTAGACTTGTAAAAACAGCTCTGTATATCCCCCTTACTGTACAGGGAAATGTCTACAGTTCGATATAGTTAGCATAAGGATATAGAACATTGAGTAAGTGAAGGTTATTACGTATCAAGCAGCTATGCTATATCACATACAACAAGAAGTTAAGAGCAACAAAGTACACAGGAGTCTGATCTCAGAAGCCTGATAACTGTATCATAATTTATAACTGTGAGTAACCAAGGAATGTAAATAGTACAAGAATGATTTGGCCATAATGTTTGATGTTCAGGGTGGTTGTTTTTTAATTAAAAAGGTAACACAATGGAGTATATGGAAAAGTTACAATGGGTTCTGGGATCCTGCCCATAAGAGAGTTGCAGGCAAAATGCATAAAAGCATTCTGGCCATTTTCTCACATAGGGTCTAGGAAAAGGTGTCCTGTCCCTTTAATACAGCCTTCATGGGACATTATTGATTAGGTGATGTTACTCACTTCCATGCCATGGCAAGTTTCACCTGCCTATCTCCACACATTAATCCTCATTAAAGGGAAGGACTTTTTTCTCCAGGAGGTTGGCAGCACCTGCAAAACTTGCTCACTATAACCAAGTTTCTTTTAAGAAAGATAAAATATAGTCACTAGGATTTTGAGAATTTAGGGCATTCACACAACAACTTTTCACATGTGAAGACTTTCTTC
Organism: Euleptes europaea; assembly: GCF_029931775.1. Lineage (NCBI taxonomy): Eukaryota > Metazoa > Chordata > Lepidosauria > Squamata > Sphaerodactylidae > Euleptes > Euleptes europaea. The sequence goes on along the minus strand of NC_079312.1, from coordinate 93,991,255 downwards.
ACAGAAAGGGGCTGTGGCTCAGTGGTAGAGCATCTGCTTAGCATACAGAAGGTCCCAGGTTCAATCCCCGGCATCTCCAGTTAAAGGGACTAGGCAAGTAGGTGATGTGAATAAACCTCTGCCTGAGACCCTGGAAAGTCGCTGCCGGTCTGAGTAGACAATACTGACTTTGATGGACCAAGGGTCTGATTCAGTATAAGGCAGCTTCATGTGTTCAATTCTGCATCCGCCTTTACAGAATTTAACTTCCTTTACTACCAAGCTAGCAAGAGGCTAGTTTATTCCCACCAATGGCCAGATCAAACAGTAATCTAATTGCAACCTTTTCCCGTATGGCCATCAACCTGAATATACAACTGTCTAAAAGAATTAAGTGCGGATCTTCCATAACAAGAGAGGTCATGCTTATTGAAAAACAGCCACTGAAAGTACATAACGCTGCCATTTTTGTTATCAGCTCCTTTTACAGGAAGTTTACATACTTGAAATAGTTCCTTATTCAGCTATATCTATGATGAACAGATATAGAAAGCAATGCAGATTAAGTCATGCAGCCCACAGAGTTCTCATGATCACAGCCCAGTCTGCTTTGTACACGCATATTAGTTAAGACGTCTTAAGATGTGGAATCAGGTACCTAGGGAGGGTGGTGAGCTCCCCCTCACTGGCAGTCTTTAAGCAGAGGCTGGACAAGCACTTGTCAGGGATGCTCTAGGCTGATCCTGCATTAAGCAGGGGGTTGGACAAGATGGCCTGAATGGCCCCTTCCAACTCTATGATACGATTCCATGATTCTATATGAAGACAAATGGGATTCAGGAGACCAAAAACTGTTGTTATTTTCTGGTCCACTGGAGCTCCACATTTGGTGTGCACACAGTCAGCTCGATCATATTGACTGATGCTTTTCATGGTGCAAGCCCTGTCCATGCAGATCAACATGCATGAAGGACTTCCTCATAATTCTGCTAAGGCCAGTTTTGAAGCTCTGAAATTACATAAGTCCCACTCAGGGACATGGTTTCCATATGTTGGCTTAATATATACTGACTAATTGTATCCATATGCTTAGTACTTTCTAATGCTCAGCATGACAAGATAAACGTTTAATAATTTGCTGGATTTCTTCCCCAGGAAATCCTGTCTCTTTTTTGAAAAACACATAAATGTGAGCATAATGATATGCAAGGACAGCGACTTATGCAGTGGCTCAAATTATCTCCTCAAATATATGTGGTTTCATTCAGCCATCTGAAATGCAGATGTCCCATTCAGCTGCATTGTATTATATGCCTGGAGCATATCCATCAAGCCCCTTTGCATGTCCCCCACACTCACTTTAAGATTTCCCTCTTGTACAACCTTTCCTAACATCCCCTAAATCACCTTCTTCTGTACTGGGCAAGAATCTTGACATTATCATGTTCTACAGAGCACCTAGAATTTACGTTTGTAAGTGGACCACATTGGAAGGACACAAGGAATGGCTCTTCTTTCAAGACAGGCTTATTAACCAGGTTTAAAAAGTTTAGATTATATTAGAATACTCCTTATTTGCTTCTAGAGAGCTTATAAACCCCACAGCTTCCTTTATATTATGTAATATTCTAAATATTTCCACTTTACCAAGCTAGGGAAAAGGTAAAGCTCACCATTTGGGGGTCTCTGTAGATGGCCTATAAGTCACCTTCCAATGCTATGATTCTAGATCTACTTGGGTGCATTTTAAAGGCCATCTGCATTAACAAAGGCCTTCTGGAGCAGATTCTGATAAAGAGGATTGCATGGTCAGTCACCAAAAACACATCATTACCACCAGTGCTACACCTGATGGAACAGCAAAGGCCTCAGTGCCACTTCACACAGAAATCAATAGCTGTGTCTTGAAGACCATATATGATTTGCCACATAAGTTTATTTTGGTTCTGAGAAGCATCTAGGAATCGTCATTTTGCATTTTGATTCAGCTGAGCTGGGGACTACAGGCAGGGATGAGTTTAAACTTTGCCTTTTTTAAAACGCTGGGAAGCCTAACTAAACTGAGAATTTAATTGAGGTTTGCTGGGAGAGTGTTGTGATTGTTTTGCCAGTGGGTGATTAAGGTTGATTGCTGCCTGAAAGCTTGATTGTTACCTTTTAAGTGGGGTTGTTGTTATTGGAGCTTGTGTGTGAGAGGTGGAGGCTGTGAGAATTTAAATTCCAAGGCTCCTGCTCACCAGAGGTGTAAGCCCTGTGGCTCTTAGCCTGTGGATCTGTAGGGTGAGTATAAAATCTTATTATCTTGGCAGAGTAACTCTCTCCATCTAGTTGGAGTACCGAGCAACTTGAATATCTATGTGACTTAGCAGCAGATAGCTGCAGGGCAAGGAATTTTGGCACTCAGTTCTTATTTGGTACATGAAGAGTGCAAGAGAGTAAAGGGCAGGGTTACAACACCAAAGAATAATATAATAATTAATTAATAAAATACCAGTTATGAAGGTAGAAAGCCAGCAGGGGTTGGGGGGCTATCCAATGTGCTGCACGGAGTGTCACATGTATGATTATCTGCCTGCTGGACAGAAGTCGTGGGTGTGTGCTCAGTGCAGGGAGCTCCTGGCTTTCAGGAAGCGAGTTCACTTCCTTGAGGCCAAGGTAGTTCAACTGGATGAGCTGAGGCAGGCAGAGAGAGAGGTGACTAAGGACTCCGAGGTTGAAATAGTCACATCCCAGTCCCAAGGTGACGGCAGCCTGCCAGTCACGGATGATGGAGCCCTTGGGGAAGGAGGCCATCTCACTGAGGGAGGGGGATGTGGTACCTTAGAAGGGACCTCTTCCTTGGTGGATGAACAGATATCCTCTCGTACCGAGGATATGCCTCAGAGGGGAGGGGGGCTTCTTGTAGTGGGGGATTCAATCCTTACGAATGTAGACAGCTGGGTTTCTGACGGATGCATGGACTACATGGTGACTTGCCTGCCTGGTGCGAAGGTTGCGGACATTACCTGTCATATAGGTAGTCTGGCAGATAGTGCTGGGGAGGAGCCAGTGGTTGTGGTGCATATTGGCACCAACGATGTGGGGAAATGTAGTCCGGAGGTCTTGGAATCCAAATTTAGGTTGCTAGGCAGGAGACTAAAAGCCAGGACCTCCAAGGTAGCTTTCTCAGAAATGCTACCTGTTCTATGTGCAGGACGAGCTAGGCAAGCACAGTTGGTGAGTCTCAATGCGTGGATGAGACGGTGGTGCAGGGAAGAAGGCTTTAGATTTATAAGGAACTGGGCAACATTTTGGGACAAGCCGGGCCTATACAAAAGGGATGGGCTCCACTTGAACCAGGATGGAACCAGACTGCTGGCGCGTAATATAAAAAAGGTGGCAGAGCAGCTTTTAAACAACCTGGAGGGAAAGCCGACAGGCGCTGAGAAGCATCCGGTTCGGCCAAACTCAGTGCATACGGCAAAGGGAAAATTGCTTCAGATTGCAAAAAAAGATTTTAAGGGGCATATTCCTAAACACATCAAAACAAACAATAAGTATATTAGGAATAGGAAACCAGCAAGGGAAGCGGTTGGACCACTGGATGACAATGGGAGTAAAGGAACTCTAAGGGAAGATAAAGCGATTGCTGAAAAACTAAATGAATTCTTCTCATCTGTCTTCACTGTTGAACATACAGGGCAGATTCCTTCTCCTGAACAGAGATTTTGGAGAGGGGAAAATGAGGAACTGAGGCAAATGGTGGTAACAAGGCAGGAAGTCCTAGAACGTCTAGCAAACTAACAAGTCACAGGGACCAGACGGTATTCATCCTAGAGTTCTTCAAGAACTCAAATGGGAAATTGCTGAATTTCTAACAAAGATATGTAATATGTCCCTTCGATCAGCCTCTGTACCAGAGGACTGGAGAATGGCCAATGTAACACCATTTATAAAAAAGGTTCCAGGGGGGACCCAGGAAATTACAGGCCAGTTAGCTTAACGTCTGTTCCGGGTAAATTAGTGGAAAGCATTATTCAAGATAGAATTGTCAAGCATATAGAAGGGCAAGGTCTGCGAGGCAAAACCCAACAAGGCTTCTGTAAGGGTAGGTCCTGTCTCACTAACCTATTCGAGTTTTTTGAAAGTGTCAATAAGCATGTGGACAGGAATGAGCCTGTGGATATTGTGTATTTGGATTTCCAAAAAGCTTTTGACAAAGTCCCCCACCAAACTTCATAGTCGTGGGATAAGAGGACAAGTCCTCTTATGGATTGAGAGCTGGCTGAAAAATAGGAAACAGAGTAGGAATCAATGGTCAGTTCTCACAATGGCGGGATGTGAGCAGTGGGGTGCCTCAGGGATCTGTGTTGGGACCGGTGCTTTTCAACCTGTTCATCAATGACCTGGAGTTGGGGTTAAACAGTTAAGTAGCCAAGTTTGCAGATGACACCAAATTATTTAGGGTGGTTAAAACAAAATCGGACTATGAAGAGCTCTAGAAGGATCTCTGCATACTGGAAGAATGGGCATTAAAATGGCAAATGAGATTCAATGTGAGTAAGTGTACAGTGATGCATATTGGGGCAAAAAATCCCAACTTCACATATACACTGATGGGATCTGTGCTGGCAGCAACAGACCAAGAAAGGGATCTTGGGGTGGTAGTGGATAGCTCAATGAAGATGTCAACCCAGTGTGCAGCTGCTGTAAAAAAGGCAAATTCCATGCTGGCCTTAATTAGACGAGGAATAGAGAATAAAACTGCTGATATCATACTGCCCTTGTACAAATCTATGGTGAGACCACACTTGGAATACTGTGTACGGTTCTGGTCACCACACCTAAAAAAAGATATTACAGAGCTTGAGAAGGTGCAGAAAAGAGCAACCAAAATGATTAGGGGACTAAAGCAACTGTCCTATGGGGTTAAGATGCTTAGGGCTGTTTAGCTTGGAAAGAAGGCGGCTGAGGGGAGACATGATAGAGGTCTATAAAATTATGCATGGTTTGGAGAGAGTGGACAGGGAGAGGTTTTTCTCACATAATACTAGAACACGAGGTCATCTGCTAAAGCTGGAGGGTGAGAGATTCAAAACAGATAAAAGGAAGTATTTTTTCACACAACACATAGTTAAATTTGGAACTCCCTGCCCCAGGATGTGGTGATGGCTGCCAGCTTGGAGGGCTTTAAGAGGGGAGTGGACATATTCATGGAGGAGAGGGGTATTCATGGCTATTAGTTAGAATAGATACTAGTCATGCTGCATACCTATTCTCTCTAGTATCAGAGGAGCATGCCTATTGTTTTGGGTGCGGTGGAGCGCAGGCAGGATGGTACTGCTGCACTCGTCTTGTTTGTGGCTTCCTGGAGGCACCTGGTTGGCCACTGTGTGAACAGACTGCTGGACTTGATGGGCCTTGGTCTGATCCAGCAGGGCCTTTCTTATGTTCTTATGTTCATTTGTACTGAGAGCCAACACAGTCATTTGCAGGAATATTTATTAGTTATAGTTTACATCCTTCTTTTGTATAATTAAGCCATGGTTTAGAATCTTGGTTTGTAGAAGAGACAGCAGGCCATCCTTTGTAGTTTGGATGCAATGACAGACTATGGTTTGTATGCCATTAACCTGGAAATCCTTCATTGATTGGTCATCTGTGTGGGGAGAGTCTGGAGACTCCCCAACACCACCATCTGAACTGTCCCAGCTATATGGTTCTTGTTCACACAATTTTAATACAAAGCACATCACATCCGGAAAGTCTAAAATGTATGTATGAACAGAGACCATTAGATGTGTGATCCAGCCAAAGTTTTACATCCCACATGCTTAAAATCTTAAACTCACAGGGAACTTAACAGAACTTAGCTTTGGATTGGTTGTGTCTCTTGCATCTTGAAGAAACACAGCTGTTTAAAACAACCTAGCTGAAAGGGCCTGACCTAGATGGCCATGGCTAGCCTGCTGTTGTCAGATTTTGGAAGCTAAGCAGGGTTGGACCCGATTAATAGTTGGATGGGAGACCACTAAGGAAACCTAGACTTGCAGAGACAGACAATGGCAAACCATCTCTGTTCCTCTCTTGCCTAAAAAACCCTATGTGGTTGCTATGAATCAACTATAACTTGACAGCACTGTCCACCACCAAAAGAGCATAATTCAAAGCAAACCAAGCAAACTAAGTCCCAATGATTTCAGAGGGAAATAAGTCTCCCATTTGAATCAATGGAACAATTTCCTAGATCATGCTCTTAGATTTTAATTGAAAACCCGGATTCTGTATTTTGTTTCCAGATAGCTTTTACCACAGAACTCTCTAGCTCAATCTGAACATGCACAAAGCCACAGACATTAGGTGGGGGAAATGTCCCAATGCCTGGCCATTCGACCACTGGTTTCTTTCTAAGAGATATAAGGACAAGCAAGGGCATTTGGAGGGCAAAGGAAGCTGAAGGAAATTAGCTGGGGGGGAAGTGTGTTACAGCCTAACATATAACCAGCGACTGGAGTAGGGAAGCAAGCAACACGCTGAACCTAGACCATGGCCTACTTCCCATTCCTACACGGTTGCACGACCTTGTGCCTGCTGGTTTTGGTTGGGGTGCCAGCCATAAGGAGAGTACCTACTCCACTTGAAGCCTCCTCTGTGAAGGAGCACGTGGAGCGCAAGGAAGGCAGGAAGAAGCCCGCTTCGCCCTTAGAGAAGGTCACTTAGGCCATTTATTCATGGGGGTTTTTTGCCTTGGATCTGCCACTCTCCAGATGCACTTGCCCGGGGGCTGATGGTTTGGTTTTGAGGATTCGGATGGGGACAACGTGCATCTAGAGAGCGGCAGACCCAAGGCCGAACCTCCCCTGCAGAAATGGTCTTAGGCGAGAGCTCCGTGGAGGTGAAGGCCGGGGAAAGGAAGCGGCGGGTCCCACCGGGAAAAGCCGCCCCCCCCTTCCCCGCGGGGACGGACAGGCAAACAGATGGCGCTGCTAAAAATAGGTGCCCAGCGGCCAACGAGGGAGGGAACCCTCCCGGGAGAGGCGACGGCACGCCGGGCTGCAGGAAGCAGCGCCCAGACGGGGCCACGCGCGAAGGCGCTGCTTCCCTTCTGCCCGGCCTCGTGGCCGACGGAGGCGGGCGGGCGGGCAGCCCCGGGGCCCTCCGGCGCGCCGCTCAGGCAGCGCGCGCGGCCTTGAAGTCGAAAGGGCCGCCCGCCAAAGGTCGCCCCTGGAGGGCAAGCCCGCGCCTCCTCGCCTCTGCCCGGCATCCCACCCCCTTGCTGCTGCAGTCGTCTCACGGCGCAGGGGAGGCTGGATGGGCCCCGTGGCCGCCCCCTGGCATCCTTCCAAGCCCCCCCCCCTCTCCCCGGGCTCCCTTCCTCTCCAGCCGCCCGCCTTCGCTGGTCGCGGCGGGGGGTGGGGGGAGAAGGGCCGCCTCGAGTCGCCGCGCCTTACCTCGCTCTCCCGGCCCTTGCCGTGGCTGCAGCAGGGCTTCTGGTGAGTGACAGCGGGCGGGGCGGACCTTCCCGGCGCCGAGGCCAGCATCGCGCGCGAGCGAGGGAGCGAGGGAGCGCGCGCCGGCAAGCCCGGCGCTGGCGAGTCAGGCGGGCGGGCGGAGGAGCTCCCCGCCGGGCGCAGCGACGTGACTGAGCCGCCGTCCAGCCCTCGCCCGCCTCGCCTCCGCCCTCCCCCCCACCAGCCGGGGATGGGCGGAGCGGGTGGCACCCGCGCGCCAGGGCGGGCCGCTCGCGCGAAGGGAGCGCCGCCAATGCCGAGGCGGCGTGGCCAGGGCGCGCCCGGGAGGGGACGGAGGAGCGTCGGCGGAGGAGGGATCGCGCCGACGCAGCCCGGGGAATAACGGGATGCTGCGGTTGCGGAGCAGCGGGGCCTTTTCGCCAGCGCCCGTCCAGGCTTCGCTCCGATTTCCCGGGCTTCCGAGGCAGTCGGCTTAGCTCTTGGGTGCTCGAGAGCTCCTGCACAATAACAAGGACTCTGGGCCTTATTGTCTGTGGCCTACTACTACACCGTTGCACAAGGGCTCCTTAAAAGGGGGGATGTACTATAAGGAATGACAAGAATGCTCATCGGGTATAATGGGAGGCAGGAAAGACTTGTCTGGAAATCCACGGAAATATGGCAACGGTGCAGATTCTCTCCAGGATCAGAGGAGCATGCCTATTAAATTGGGTGGTGTGGAACACAGGCAGGATGGTGCTGCTGCAGGCGTCTTGTTTGGGGGCTTCCTAGAGGCACCTGGTTGGCCACTGTGTGAACAGACTGCTGGACTTGGTGGGCCTGGGTCTGACCCAGCAGGGCCTTTCTTAGGTTCTCCTGTTTGAAATGAGGAAATGGATCAAAAGAAACAAGGGACCTCAGATGCAGGATAAGGTCCCTTTGTATAGCATCAGTGCTTTAGGTCTGTGGGAGTGGAGGGATGGCCCCTGGGACTGGAATTATGCCCCCCACGGAAGAATTAATGCTGTGGCCTGGAATGAGGGCCCTGGGATTGGACAACAATCTAAATTCGGGACTGTTCCCAGGTGGATGCTTTGCTCTACCTTAGTGGCCTTACAGCGGTACTGTTTTCAGGAGCATCATCTATAATGCATTGGCCTCCCTGGCTTGCTGTACCTAATTGTGTGAGAGCTTATCCTTTTAAAGAAGGGGCATTGTGCTCCCCATCTCACTTTTGGTTCCTGAGTTCTTTCCCTTTTTGCAGGCATCTGCTGCTGTTTGGAAGGTTGTTGATTTATGGAGCTACAATAAACTTGTTTTTATTCCCGTGGTGCAGTCTCTTTTCAGAGAACTTAACACATCTTTTCATCCTGCCATGAAATGTCATATGGGTGGGAAGGTTTGCATTATTTCCGGTCCCAACCACATCTATACCATTTTGTTTACCTTGGATCCTGTAGCTGTCATTTCCCTATATACACATATACTATACACCATGTAGAGCTTTTTCTATCTTTTTTTAAATCAGGAATTGATAGACCACTATAGATTTATACCATTATAATGATTGTCATGAACTACTAGCACTTGTTCATTTTAAAAAGTAAGCTTGTAGCCTTTTCCTTATGGAGTTATAAAGGGCAATACTCAAGATGCTCATAGTGTTAGTTAGCTTCCTTAGCCTTTCCATCCCTGGGCACACCCCTGGTTCCAGAACCAGAAACCCTGACATATCTTTATAGCTACCTTGCAAGCCTAGAACATGACCAACAGGTTTCCTGCTGTCCTGCTGTGGGGTTGCCAGTTCGTTTGTTGTTCCCTAGCTCTTGCACCGTTGCAAGTTGCATAACAGACAATTGTATGGCCAGCAAAGTTATCCCTCTCATGAGCGTGCAGTGATAGGGACAGTTCTACTTGTGGTCCTGAGGTCTGTCAGTGCAGCCTTCAAGGACCCTTTTCGGAACAGCAGAGTGGGCAGCCCTGTTCATCTGGCTTGTTTAAAGTATTCCTGATGGTGTTCAATAGATGTGTGCATTGCTGTACACCAGTATTCCTCTTCGGATTTGATAGCTAGCCACTTGCTGGCTTCAGCTGTCTTTAACATGCAGTTCACACTGGGAGGCTGATCCAGAGTGCACACGGCTGTGCTCTTACAAGGGCAAGATGAAGGATCCCAAGGCTGCATGCTCTCCCAAATCACTGCTAGCATCTGATGCCATGCAGGTTGCACAGGGAGAAACGAAGTATAGAAGTTTGCTGAGGTGAGCAGTAGCAGGTGGAAGCTCTGAGCCCCTGAAGTGCAGCAGAGAGAGAGGGTGCATGGGTGCTTGTTTGCCAAAATGATGTCTATGTCGTGCAGCCAATTAGCATGAGCGGCCCATCCTATTTGACATGTCAGTGGTTTGGCTGTGTCTTTCTTTCTAGGCACATGTGAGACTTGAACCTATGGCTTTGAGTATGCTGTGCTTGTGTCTCCCCACTGCACTATACCATTCTCTGTTGCCAGCCGTGGTCTTTCTGGTATATATGGCTGATATTGATGCCAGGTTGGCGGGAGGGATCCTGATATCCTCCATGATGTCATCTTCCTTTGTGCTCATTTGGGTGTGTGTTTAGGGGACTGCTTCCAAGCATTTGTTGCTGCTGATCAGCCTGCAGCTGGCCAAAAAGTGAACTCTGCCTTTGTGTCAGCATCCCTCTTGGTGGGATTTGAACTCATAGCTCCAGTTGGACACATGGATGCCTCTCCCCATCTAGCAAGTGGGGAGTTGGCAGAACTGGTCTTAGTGAAGGTGCATATGTGTATTCCCTTGTTGCTGCTCCTTGCCTGGTAGAGACTGGTGCTCCCAAACCCTCCTGACCCAAAGACCCAAGCCTGTATTTGGGGGTGGGGGGGTGGGAAAGGGAAGGTGATTGTAAGCTGCTTTGAGACTCTTTTTGGTAGAGAAAAGCATGATATAAAAACCAATTCTTCTTCCTATTCCTTCTCCTCCTCCCTACCCCCATCCAGCCATTTTACAGAGTGCCATATTTACAGAGTGAAAAATAATAGTAAAAAATAATAGTAGTACAAATAGTAGTAGCACTCCCATTCTATGGATTGTACCATTTCATTGTGTTACGCTTCAGTTTTGTAGTTCTGGTTTAGTTTTCCCAATGCATTCTCTAATCTTGGGGCCCAGTTCTTGCTGTATTTTACACATGTTGTTTTTGTTACATTTATTTTGTTGTACATTGTTTCTGCCCTGACCTGGATGGCCCAGGCTAGCCTGATCTCATCAGATCTCAGAAGCTAAGCAGGGTCAGCCCTGGTTAGTATTTGGATAGGAGACCACCAAGGAATGCCAGGGTTTCTGTGCAGAGGAAGGCACTGGCAAACCACCTCTGTTAGTCTCCTGCCATGAAAACCCCAAAAAAGGGGTTGCCATAAGTCGGCTGCGACTTGACGGCACTTTACACACACACATTGTTTCCATTGTATTGTTTAATAAATTACCAATTAAAATAATCATAGTAGTGGTGATCCCAGCTCCTAGGAGTTTAAAATCTAAAAACTCACAAAGGTTAGGAAAGAAAATGGTGAGAATAACAAGAGGAAGATATTTTGATGTGGGCAACCATGCCAGTCTGTAGTAGCAGAACAAACTTTGATTCCAGTAGGGGGAGGAGGAGCCAAGATGGCGACCGGATAGTAGCTGCAGTCTTATGCTCCGCAAGTACAACAATATTTTCTTTCTCCTTATCCCTATTCATGCCACCTGGACTATTTCTGCATAACACTGCTGGGAGAGTTAGACAGCTTCTGCATTTGTGTTCTGGTTGGACGGACTTAAACTCTTATCGAGTTTAATATGGGAGGTGGAAAACGCCCAAGGGAACAGGAGGAAATATCCTCTCCTCCTGCCAGCAAACAGACAACAATAGCTGACTACTTTCCCTCAAGGAACGTTACAGTTTTTAATGTGCCTACTGCGAATCGGTTTACTCCCCTGGAAGTCAACATAAATGAGGAGGACAGTGTTGGTGTAGATGAAGATGTAAATAACTCAGCTGTTCCCTTTAAGGATTCAGATAAGAATGAAGAGCAGATGGAACAGGCCGAAGTTATTCTGAAACTTTCTGAATTAACTGCTAAAACAGTTGATATTATTTTTGCCCATCTTGGTAACATCACAGCTGATTTAAAAAAGCTTATGCAAATGGTACAATCTCTAACTGATAAGATGCAGACTCTATCAAAACATAAGGAACACTCTAATTATCCTTGGCTTTCACCCCTTACCTCAGCAACTGTAAGTAGGGCTCCTGAAGAGTCAGCAAAGAGAGAAATTGAGAGGAAACAGCAATGCAAAAATTGCCAACAACTACTGATTCTTCAACCTCATAAGATTTGCTTAACAGTTTACAGATACAGAGGGTACTTGCCACCATGGAATTCTAAATACTTGGCCACCAAACATCTGAGTGAGTTGCTCAGTATGAGTGGCCCCAATATAGACATTACTCGGGCTGAAACTGTAAGCAACTGGAATCAGGCCCAGAGAATTATGCTGACCTTCAAGAGTTCAAGAATTCCCTCAATGTTGCTGAGACAAAAGGATATGCTGAATAGTAAAGGAATTTTTCCAGTAAGAGCCTTTTCTAACTTACTGATTACTCCCCTCCTCCCAAACCAGCAGACTGTTTGTGGGAGAAAGAAATGGGATTTTGAGATGGGAATGCTTCAGCAAGATTTGGCCTTGGTGTCTATTCCAGCTGAGAGAAACCACACTACCCATGCAGAGATGGATAAAAACTCTATTGAAGAGAAATCACCAGTATCTCATACCAGTCTGGATTGTAAGGAGCTTAACAACATGATGGAAGAGGAAATACTCAATATCTTTCCCTCTCTCTCAAGAGTTGATCAAGAGGATATCATTAACGGGCTGGATGAGTTTAGGAGTAATTTAATGGAAATAGGGGATGTGCCTGTGAACCAGACTGATCTCCACTCAACTGAGGACATCCTGCAGTGCTCCTACCGACCAGTGCTCCCAATCATCTCCCCGCATTTTAATAAGGGAAAGGCATGTATTGAGCCTCAGCAGAGGGATGAAATTGAATTACCTTCGATACATCCCATAAATGCTGTTATGAACTGGTGTGTTGGTAAAAATGGTTCAATATACATAGACTCGTCTGGACAACTGGATATGATATCTGCGGACTGACTGGATGGGGCATTACTACTGAACTCTGGAACTGCACCACAGACTCTTTCATTGGCCTCCTGGAATGTTATGGGTTGGGAGGCAAGGATTAGGGATCAGGATACATATAATTTTTTAACTAAACTTGATTTTATACTTGTACAAGAGACCTGGTGTTTACATACTCCAATACTTAATGGTTTTAAATCATACGATTTAGCAGCTGATCCCTCCCCTCATGGTAGAGCAAAAGGGGGTCTGGGGATTTTAGTTTCCACAGCCCTGAATATTAGAGTTGAAGTTTTAGCTCCTTACTTGAAGCTTGCTATGGCTGTGGTCATATTTTATAAGCAGATATCTTATTTAATTATCAATATATACTGTCCCCCTTTTAAAACTAAATCTCAAATTGAGACTGTATGGGCGGGGCTTGAGGCTTACATAGGACATCTTATAAAGATCAATTCGACAACTTATGTGATCATCGGCGGGGACTTTAATGCCAGAGTGGGAAGGGATGACAATAGTTTACACATGAAATACAAGGTTTGCTTTCCCGAAATTAGGAATCCAGTTCTTCCATTTCCTAGATCCTCCAAAGATTTAAAATCAAATTATGCCGGATACAGGATGACACAGATGGCAAACAGCTGTAAATTTTTAATTCTAAATGGCTCATACCCTAACGACCATCCGGCGGAATTTACTTATTGTTCAGGAACTAGGAAGAGTGTTATAGATTACATTATGGTATCTGACAACTTTGTCCAAGCTGTTGAATCCTTTGAGGTGTCCTCTTTTTATGATAGTGATCACTTACCACTTATCATGATGTTTGAATCCCCAGATATTAACCTGCGCATTATAGACACACACAAAGAGACCCTTACTTACGAGAGAAAACACTGTAGAGTCAGGTGGAATGATAGAACTGATAAAAGTATTAAAGAACTCCTTCAATCAGGTCCTCTAAATGCCTTAGCCCAGAGATTACTAGGTGATGAAATCATTGACACACAGCTAGAATGCTATGAACAGATAACGGATGAAATATACAAAGTGATCACTAAGCCTAACTATATACGTAAAAAGAGGATAAATGTACACTCCAAAACCTGGTTTGACAGTGAATGCAGGGAAGCCAAGAGGGCCCTTAGTGCCACCTATATTAAATATCGATGTACTGAGAATGAGGCCTTGATGGGGGTAATGAAGAGCTTGAAGTCTCATTATAAAGCCCTCATCTGTAAGAAAAAAAAGGAGTCAATGGAGTTAGCTTGGCAACAGCTAACTCAAGCAATAAGGGATAAAAACTCATCTTTATTTTGGTCCTTGACCTCGAGCCGTTTAACCAATTCCACTATGGCGTTCAATAATACTATTCTACCTGAAGCATGGGAAAAACATTTTAGATCCCTCTACTCTAGCTTGGAGAGCCCAGCCCCCTCCACTGAGAACTTGAATAGTGTCCCATGCTGGCCCCCTGTGCAATATGCAGAGGTGAGGAATCTTATAGGTACACTAAAGAATGGTAAAGCTCCGGGAAGTGACTTAATCTCTGCAGACCTAATTAAAAGGAATGTGGAATGGTGGACACCCCTCCTGGCAGCACTATTCACTGCAGTTGATAGAACAGGTAGGATCCCTCCTGATTGGGGCCTAGCAATAATTGTCCCTATTTATAAGAAAGGTTGCAAAGAAAACCCAGCCAATTATAGACCTATTAGTCTATTAAACATAATTAGTAAGCTGTACGCAAGACATCTGCAATGGAAATTTAGAGATTGGTTAGAACAGGAAAATTGCCTATCAGAAGGACAAGCCGGATTTAGAGAGGGTCGTTCATGCTTGGACCATTGTATGATTATGGAGCATTTAATAGCTAAATACTCCTCTAAATCAACGGTCTCCCTATATACAGCATTCATTGATCTTAAGTCAGCTTTTGATTCTGTGTCTAGAATCATCTTATGGGAAAAACTGGAAGCAACCAACATAGATAGGCGACTGTTATTTCTAATTAGAGCCCTACATGAAAACACCTCTATTAAAATAAGATGTAATCCCCAGGGTCAGCTGACCAAGGAAATAAGAACACTAAAGGGAGTGAAACAAGGCTGTATATTGGCTCCCTTACTGTTTAACTTCTACATTAATGATCTTGTGGATTATTTGAGAAGTCCAGCGTTTCATCCCCCTAAGTTAGCTGACAAACACCTACATCTTCTTCTTTATGCTGATGATACAGTAATATTATCTAGAACTCCCATTGGTCTCAGAAGGGCCCTCCATGCATTTAACCAGTACTGTAAGGAGAACTGCTTGGAGATAAATTATTCAAAAACAAAAATAATGGCCTTTGCTAAGAGGCCAAAAAACCACTCATGGCGTATAGATACTACCCCGATAGAACAGGTACATACCTATAAATATCTAGGTGTAACTTTACAAGAGTCTGGTTCGAAGAATGCCCACTTGGCCCAAGTCTCATTGAATGCTCAGATGAGTGCGGGGGCTATTCAAAGATTTTATTGGTCTAAGGGGGGTAGGAATGTGGCGGCCGCTATTAAGCTTTTTAATATGAAATCCTTGGCTCAATTATTATATGGAGCCCCACTCTGTATAATGGCAAATAAGATGTTGCTTGAAAAAACTCAATCTAAATTTTTAAGAAATATCCTCCAAGTATCTACTGGAGTGTCAAATGCTGCCATTCGACTGGAGGTTGGAATGGTTACAGTCGAGGCTAGAGTTTGGATTGCTGCCATTTTTTACTGGCTTAAGCTGATTTACTTCCCTGGGCAACTTGTTTCACTCACCCTGGCAGATACCTTTGTCTCCCCTTGGAGTAAGATGATTGAGCAAAAACTGAGCTACTATGGCCTGTCGAAACAACTCTACAAAACAAATGACTATGCTCAGGCAAGAGAAATTGTTAAATTTCGTATATTGGATGTTGAAAGACAGCATGATATGAATAGGCTAAGGAGCCCTCTTTATGATATAAGTGGGTTGAATAGGGTGGTCATGATGCCATATATTAAGTTATTGGATAACCAGGAATATAGGAGGATTTTTACCCTGTTAAGATATAACATGCTACCCACAGCTGTTCTAGAGGGAAGATATAGAGGCGTGCCATATGGAAGTTGTCTATGTGAGTGCGGTGATGGTTCTGTAGAGACTTTAGAACATATTCTTTTTGAATGTAGAATATATAGGCAGATTAGAGAATCCCTGATTGTGCCTATAATTGCATGTTACCCTCATGAAAATAGAAGGTCTCTTCTTTCAATCCTGCTATCGGATAAGCAGCAGGAGATTACCTGTAAAGTTGCCAAATTTGTTTGGCTGGTTCTTAAAATTAAGAAAAGGCAGAGTGGTGTATAAAGATGCCTTATGTAAATTCATATTTTAATAAGATGTATATTGGTAGTATGTAAGCTATTTTACTTATGGATTAACTGTGTTCTTATTTATATTCTGGTCTATGACTGTTTTAAATAAACTTGACTTGACTTGATGTGGGCAACCATGCCAGTCTGTAGTAGCAGAACAAACTTTGATTCCAGTAGCACCTTAAAGACCAACAACATTTTCCAGGGTTTAAGCTTTCATGGGAGGGAAGGCAACATGGTCTAGCTTGCTCTCATCGGATCTCGGAAGCTAAACAGGGTTGGTACTTTGAATGGGAAACCATCAAAGAAAACTCTGCAGAGGCAGGCCATGGCAAACCTGCTTCTCACTTGCCTTGAAAGCCCTTTGCTGGGATCGCCATAAGTAGATTGCCACTTGACCATCTTATGTGAGTCCATATAAGCTTTCATGAGTCAAGCCTCCCTTCGTCAGAGGAAATGGATGTGTTCAGTTATGGGCCAAGCTTGATATAACACTGAGAAGTAGTGCTGAAAAGTAGCCTTGTCGAGTTTGCAATTAAGACCAGAAGACAGGCCGAAGGAGGAAGTGCTTAAACCTTTCTGTTCCTGGCATTTGTCCATTTGGAAACCACACACTACTAGGAATTTTACAGCATGGTGTAAGTACTGAAACTTCTCACACCAACTATGACTGGGGGGAGGGGCGATCTCTTCTCCTTTGTGGGGAGGGGAAGGGAAGGTGATTGTAAGCCGGTTTGAATCTCCCTTGAGTGGTAGAGAAAGTTGGCATATAAAAACCAACTCTTCTTCTTTGCAGGGGTGGTTTTACAGAGTGAAATAAGACTATATCAATGCGACTCACAACTGTTTAGTATGGCTTATGCACTGTTTTTTTATTTGTGGATATATTTGGTAAAAAAAATGAGAAAATTAACAATGAACTTTGTGTAATGTCTAGTTTGGTTTTCAATCACATATTCATAAGATTAATTTCTGTGGGGGGTGAGGATTTGAGGGAGTATGCCAAAGCCATCATAGAACAGGTGAGTTTTGAGCAGGGATTTGAAGGGAGAAAAAGAGCCTCATGTTGGCATTTCAGATGCAAATCACAGCCTCATAAGGTGGTAGAGGAGAAAGGGCAGAGTTGTTTAAATGAGCAAAATACTTTTCGACAGCTGGGATGATGAATCTGGAGGAGCAAATATCACAGACAGGATATGAAGACACAGAGATCATGGGGGACATGCCACGGAGAGCTTGGCAGGCATGGGGAGTTTGTGTTGGACACAGAAGCCAAGGAAGGGCATCACATAGTGTGAATCACAAGAGAAGTAGATTATTTTGGCGGCAGAGTGCTGGAGAGAGACGAGTAGTTTGAGACATGACAACAAATGGCTAGAGATAATCGGTGCAGGAAACTATCAGAGCATGAGGAAGAGGAGGGGTTTGCCAAGGGGGTGGGGAGGTAGGTTCATACTTTCACAGGATTATACAGAGAGAGGCGATATTACTTGTCAAAGAGTGGACTGAGTTTGGGTGACAAAGGCAGATCAGTAGGGTGGACAGTGGGTGCAGAGAGTATACACAAGAAAGAAGGATTGTGGGAAGTTCAGTCCTGGACTTGATGGATTTTGAGACAGGGATGCAATGTCTAAGAAAAAATATCAGATAGGCATCTGGAGATGTGGGATTTCATGGGCAAGGAAATGTTTTGGGATAGAGCACTAAAACTGGATGTTGCTGGTGTATAGATGGTTCTGAAAGCCATGAGGTCACACAGGCGCAGTGTAGAGCAGTGGTTCTCAAACTGTGGGTCAGGACCAAAAGTGGGTCATGGCCCTTTTGCAGGAGGGTTGCAAGGCTAGGAGGGAGAAAGAGGAAAACAGTAGGCTGGGAGGAGGATCTTGGGAGGCTTGGTGGCAGATTTGGGTTTGCCTCTGTATAATGTGCAAAATGGTCATGAATTACGGCCTAGTTGTTCAGTAATATGCTATAAATCTAAAAATACTCAACATAAACCTATTCACTGTTAACTGATTTCCTCTGTTTTATGTTAGGCAGAGGGAAAGGAACATGGAGTTATTTTACAGTTGGGTCCCCAAGTTTAGAAATGAAAAAGAAAAGAAAAAAGAAAAAAAAAGAAGTGAAAAAGTTGAAGACAGAGAATATTATGTGTTGAGGCTGGATCCCCGAGAGACTCCAGTGAATAGGGGGAAAGCAAAAGAGGAACATCTCCCTGAGGAAATGTTGAACAACCAGTTGAATAGGAAGGACCAAAAACAGCTGGTGACAAAGCCACAAATGCCTAAGGAATGGAAGCCAAAATAATAGAGAGCAGTTAATAATGCAGAGGCATCAGAGGTTTCAGGAGAAATGAGGACAATGGAGACTTTAGCACCCGGTTGTCCCGAACTCAAGTCCAAATTTCTTCAATAGGTGAGAGTGGGAAAGTTTTAGAAGTCAGAATTTTACCATTTTTTGCCAGCAAGTCACAGCTGACGTATGGTGACCCCTAGTGGCGTTCTCAAGGCAAGAGACATTCAGAGGTGGTTTGCCATTGTCTGACTCTGTGTCACGACCCTGATATTCCTCAGAGGTCTCCCATCCAAATACTTGCAAGGGTCAACCCTGCTTAGCTTCTGAGATATGATGAGATCAGACTAACCTGGGGCTATCCAGGTCAAAGCAATTATAACTATAGCACTGAAGTATTTTCCCTCTCCATCCCTTGAATGCATCTTGGGGGGAGGAGGAACCATAAATCCCTAGATGCTAGACATTAAAGGAATCAGAACACCTCCTGGCCAGAGCTCTGAGAAACTGGCTATAGCAGAAGACCTGCATCCTTGGAAGTAATAGGCCAGGAGCAGTGGAGAAACAGAGGCTGACACCCCACCTGGGAATTCGTGGTCAGAGGCTCTAAGAAGACAAGGGTTGAAGAGGAAGACCCTTCTGTCATGATAGGACAGGAAGCCACAAGAAACAGGGAAATTTTGCAGAGTTTTATCCATAGCATTATTATGATTTTTATCTCGCTCAGTTGGCGTGCACTGATCAGTGGAATTAAGAGGCCGTAGGCTTTGGGGATGAAGAAGCCAGAGAGTCAACACCCCAGTGAAATTAAGATGAGGTAGGCCTTGAGGTCATAAAAAGCCAGCGTTGTGTACCAGTTAGCATGTCAGGCTAAATCTGGAAGACCCAGGCTCAAATCCTCACTCTGCCATGGAAGTGTAACCATAGGCCAGTCCCATACTCTCAGGCCAACCTACCTTGTTGCGAAGATACAACTGAGGAAAGAAGAATTATGTAAGCTACTTTGGGTTTCCACTGGGGAGAAATACAGGATATAAATGAAGTAGATACATACAGATATAGGGAATATGGTAGCAGAGATTCCCATTTCTGGCCAGAGAGTCTGGTGCAATAGCATCAGACCTTCCCCTTCCTGGGGAGTGTGATGTCAGATGTTCTGGAAAACAGGGGCTGACATACTCCCACCCTTCATGGGGGTTAAACTGACGAAGGAGTAGTGTCTTCTCCAGTTCATGTGCAGAAAAGCTAGAGAGGAGAATGTGCACTAAAACTAGTCATTACGAGCCGTTACTGCCCAGGAGACAGTCCAGCTCTGACATGGCCTCTTACTGAGTTTGTGGCAGATAAGAGATGTGAAACAAGGATTTCCTGATTCACGCTTTTATTCTTGGCCCTGCACAAGTTCTTGTGTTCAAAGGTTTGTCACATAACCCTGCCCTTTATTAAACTGTCCTCAAACTGGAGGAGGGTTTTATGGATTCCGTGAACTGCCAAAAAAACAAATCAGTGGGTTATAGATCAAATCATACACGAACTCTCCCTAGAAGCTAAAATGACTAAACTGAGGCTTTCGTTCTTTGGTCACAATATGAGAAGACAAGAATCACTAGAAAAGACAATAATGCTAGGAAAAGTTTAAGGCAGCAGGAAAAGAGGAAGACCCAACATGAGACTCCATAAAGGAAGCCTCAGTTTGCAAGACTGGGACAAGGCTATTAATGATATGATGTTTTGGAGGTCATTAATTCATAGGGTTGCCATGAGTTGGAAGCGACTTGACGGCACTTCACACATGCACAACTGTAAGAACCAAGCTCTTACTTTCAAAGCAGGTTTTCTTCTACCAACAGCTGTCTAAATCACCACTTCCAGGCCAGTTCTCAAAATATGTGCCTCATGTCTGGTACAGTACTATCAAAGATGTGCTGTGTGAGAACATGGTAAGTTCAAACTAGTTCAATATTCAATTTGTTATTATAGGTATCTACCAGATGATGGCAGCAAATCTCTTACTATTTTAACTGCTCTTTTTTATCCAATCAAGTTTCCGCTGACTTATGGCAACCCCATAGGGTTTTCAAGGTAAGAGACGTTCAGAGGTTGCCTGCCTCTGCATAGTAACCTTGTACTTCCTTGGGGGTCTCCCATCCAAATATTAACCAGGGCTGACCTTGCTTCTGAGATCTGATGGGATGAGGCTAGTCTGGGTATGCAGGTCAAGGGTCTAACTTCATAGCTCTTGTCTTTTCTGCTGGAAAACAAAACATGCCATAGATTATTCTGGTATATTTATATCTGTGTGTAAAATAGCAAAGCACATAAAGTTGGGGTGCAATCATGTAACCCCATCCTTCACCCCTGCAAGGAATTTTTCCCTTTACATAGCAATACCAATGTGTTGTGTTCAGTGCTATGGAAATTATGTGCCTAGGCTAGGGTTGCCAGGTCGCTTAGACTGGCGGGCAGTTGCCCAGCTTGGAAGCGGGGATCGCTTGCACACACGATTGTGTCACTTCCGGTTTACACACAGAAGAGCCGCATCGCAACGGGCCGTTTACCACTCAAAGGCCCATTGTGATCCCTGCCTCAGCCCCACCCCAAAAACCTCCCGCCAGAGGTGAGGGGGGATCTGTCAACCCTAGCCTAGGCATTGTTTCCACAACTGGGCTTGAGACCCCTTCCCGGGAAGCCATGCACTCCCACCCACAGTGCCATTGCAGATATGCTATAATGTGTTTAATGGTAATACGTTATTAAACAGTTTGTAATTTTCAGTGTTATATAGTTTAGCTTAATATCCAAATGTGTTGGTAGTCCTACCTACTGTGACTCTTCGTTTCTGTCCAAACAATACACTTCCTTTTGTTTACAGAAGGTATCCTTCTGTCACAGAATTTGTTTTCTGCCTTCAGCTTTTATTTTTGCCTACCTCTCAGATGGCAAAAATTAAAGATGCAAAGGGTGCAGCAATTTGCAACTCTTTCTTGAGTATAGGGAGTTATGGTAAGAAGAGGGGGAGTGGCTTTCCTTGCTGGGAAACTCCGTTAGAGCAAGTGTGCCCAGCTGCCACCACTCAGTACCTCCTGAGACCATCTACCTGCTGAGAAGGTATCCTTCTGTCACAGTACTAGAATAATAAAGCAGTGACATAGTAGAAACCCTAGAAAATACCTTATAACCAACTGTGTAGCACCTGTGTGATCTAGCTTATATGGAAAAAAATTTAAAAAAATATCCCAGAGAAGTAAATTGTATTAACAGAAGCCAAAAAGAAAAGTATTTATTGAAAAGTTTATTTTAAAAGAGAGGGCGGAGGAAAGGGTGGTTGGGTAAAAAAAAAAAAAGTGATGGGAAAAGAGCAGAAACCAAAATACAGGGATGGCACAGAAGACACACAGCATAGAAAGTTTCAAATTTAAAAAGCAATAAAGTTGGACTAACTCAGCTAAGTACACATTACCTGTGTTTCAAGCCTCAAGGCTCTCGTGCTGGGGCTAGATAATATCTTATTTAATTCAGGCTGATGGTCCCGTGGCATCTTTTGCAAACTTGGCATAATGTTAGCCTTGAATCTACTGATGCCTTGGTAGAGTGGATTATGTCCTCTGACTTCTTGATACGAGAGGGATCAGTGTTTTCCATCTCACCGTTTGTAAACGTGATAAGATCTTCTGAATGGCTCACCTCAAAAGTCTTAGCTATGGGAGGCATCTCTTTAGGTAACACATTTACCCTTAAAGGTACTTCAGTATGTGCTAAAGATGGAATTAAGGCCTTAGTTAGATCAACATAGTGGCTTCTCTCAAAGGCATCACTGGGCAGAGCTACTTTATTCTCATAAATTAAGTTGGCATTTGTTTTGGCTGTGTGCTCTTGAATGGCTCTGAATCGTCTGCCTCGTTGGTAAAAAAGATTTAAAGGAGGTCATCGTAGAGTGCAGATTCTGGATGGAATTACTTACTTTACTTAAGATGGGAAAGGTATTCCCATGCACATTGGTAGCGAGGTCATTACCTGACTTGTAGCAGGTTCTTCAGAGCATGTGCAGAGGCAATTCAGTTTCAATACCTTTATCGGCATACCATCAAGCAGTTGACCAAATAAAACCAACCCTCTAAACATCATTTAACCACCGCCTCTTAACAATTTCATCAAAAAATTTAGCCACAGATTCAGTAGTCTCAGAATCTCAGGAGGATAACAACAATTTGATCTTACTATCATCAGCTTGATCCACATGATTTGAGAGAAAGGGATCTAAAAGGACCACACAAATTTCACAATAAAATGGACAATACAAGAGCATATGGTCAATACTTTCTATCTCCCCCAGGGCACATTTACACACCCTGGCAGAGTATGGAATTTTCTTATATCTCCCATACAGAATAGCAGAAGGGAGAACATTAAAATGGGCTAACATAAATGCCCTCCGGAGATGAGGAACAGTAAGACAGGACAAGTACTCTGGCATGGAATTTGATATTTCCCATCGCAGCGGTAAGCATCTTCTAAGTTCTTGCATTTCGGCATCAATAATTCTTTGCTTGATCAAAGCATATGCTGCTCTCTCAGAAAGGAGCACCATATCCTCAACACTGAGCTCCAAAACAGTACTTTTTCTCAATGTAAGAAGACCATACAGATATTTCCGATTCTGAGAGCATATTAGCAACAAGGGGATTAGTACTACTCCTAAAATGTAGTTGTAACCAAAATTTAATTGTTGTAATCCATGCTCTTGTCTCCAGTCGTCTTTGGTTTGTCTCCAGACATATAGCCGCATATGCTGGAAGTCCTAATATTTTGCTTAAGAAATTAGACTGTATCCTCTCTACCGATTTGTTAAAAACTGAAATCCTAATTGGGCAACATGTGCAGAGTCCAATAACTAGAAGAAGAAGAGTTGGTTTTTTATATGCTACTGAACTCCTACTCTTTTCTACTGCTAGTGACAGACTAACACAGCTACCCATCGTGATCTACCTCCCCACAACAGACACCCTGTGAGGTAAGTGGGGCTGAGAGAGCTCTAAGAAAGCTGTGACTAGCCCAAGGTCACCCAGCTGGCTTCATTTGTAGGAGTGGGGAAACAAATCCAGTTCACCAGATTAGACTCCGTTGCTCATGTGGAAGTGTGTGTGTGTGGGGGGGGGGTCAAACCCAGTTCTCCAGATCAGAGTCTACTGCTCCAAACCACCACTCTTAACTACTGCACCACGCTGGCTCCAACAAGATGTTGGAGGAATCCTTAACCCCCACCCAACCTCTGTGGACCCCAGTTTCTGCTGAAGGCTGAAACCTGAAGATGAGAAAATCTCCAATGTCCAAATATTTATGGTCAGTGGAAATAGACCTCAGCCTACCTCCTTTCTAAGAGCAATGAGCTAATGTAGCGAATGCCACGCAAAGCCCCATCTCTATTATCAGAGGCGACTGTTACCAATCAGAGACATAAAATATAGTCGTCGTCCCCATCAAGCATCTGGTAATGACCCTGAACTTCCCTGACAAATAGGTGGTCTGGCCAAACCTGATTGTCGCGTGTCCAAAAATCATAGGATCATAGAGTTGCAAGGGACCACCAGGATCATCTAGTCCAACCCCCCGAGTTAAATGATTAACTCGGTCAGGATGGCCCAATGTGGAATGGAAATGAGTGAGTTCTAATGTAAACTCCCAGGAGTCCAAGATCTCGGGCACTCAAGGTGGTGCTCTCGTCCTAGTAAGGTTTTAGAGTTTCAGTCACTGTGGGTATATTTGCAATTTTTCTTATAGAAAATGAAAATATTTACACTTTTAAATGCCATAAATATGCCACATAGTACAATTATATATTGTAACCAGGTAATAAATGACACATCTTATGTTGCTGAATCAGTCAAAGAAGCTGAGGTTTGATAGAAAAGTAAGCATTGCCTATATTCCATTATTTCCAAAAAATTTGTTTCTCCCCTCCAAAAAGGGGGAGGGGACTCAGTTATTTTCCCTTATGGCTTCAAAAATCCCAGGAATTTTATATCTTCAGTCATAGCATAATTGACAAAGGTGCTCTTTCACAACTGCCACCTATTTCAGTAGAGTTTGGGAGTTACACCTCTAGTACCAATCTGTGGAATTATGCATATAAAGATTTGTTCTTGTGTTTCCTTACTTTTGCAGGGACTTCCACTGCCCTCCTCTCATATGTGAATATGCAGCAATTTCCAAAGTTCTCTTTTATGCAGCTGTTGATCGGATCTATCAAAACTGAGAAAGGAATGAGTTCATAAAATAGATTCCTTGTCCCTTGCCAGCCTTCATACTGGAGGACCCTGGAAACAGAGTAAGATGGAGAGTAGCCGGCACCCCAGTAAGAGGGGAAACCATCAGAAATCACCCCTTCACTCTTAGTGAGTTCTTGTTTTGTTCAGATGAGTTTGTGCAAGAGGGAGGTGGTAGAGCCTCTGCTTGGCATGCAGAACGTTCCAGATTCAGTCTCCAGCATCTCCAGTTAAAGGGACTAGGCAAGTAGGTGTTGTGAATCTCTGCCTGAGACCTTGGAGAACTGCTGCCAGTCTGAGTAGACAATACTGACTTGGATGGACCAAGGGTCTGATTCAGTATAAGGCAGCTTCATGTGTTCATGTGTTCTGCCAATTTCCCTTTGAGCTGCAGCCCCCTCGCCACTGCATCCCTCACTGTTTCTGTTAACTCTCAGGAGTATTTTGGAGGGGCGCAGAAAAGAGAGTTTCATGCTGTAAATTCATTCTGTTCATAGTTTGTTGACTCCAATCCTGTATTTTATTTATTTATTTATTTATAAAAATCAATTATTAAGGAATTATTTAAAGTAATAGCAAATCAAAGAAAATCATAAAAGAGACTAGCCCATTCCTATGTTTTAAATTCTTTAAATGTAAGAAACCAGATTTTTTTCCCTGTGAGCAAAACCAGTTAAAATGTCTTGATTTAAAATTAAAAAAAACCATTAAGACCTGCTTTCCTTGGCACAACTGTAATTACAGATCTGAGTGAATTCTACCCTGATCCCCCAGACATTCATAATATGAAAGCTGATTAGACGGGTTTCTAATGATCCCACCCAAAGTGCCATCTGCAGTTTGTAGAGATGAGGACCTGGGTCACTAGTGGAATACATGCTTTGCCTGCAGTTGGGACTCCCCCTGAGCTGGTCCCTGGAAAGGCTCCTTATCTAAGGTGATCTAGGAGGTCCTGGGACCTCTGATGAAGACCAAGGACTTAGGAGACCAGAAACGTTGCTAGTTTCTGAATCCTAGACACCAACAGTAGGGTTGCCAGGTCCCTCTTCACCACCAGTGGGAGGTTTTGGGGTGGAGCCTGAGGACGGTGGGGTTTGGGGAGGGGAGGGACTTCAATGCCATAGAGTCTAATTGCCAAAGTGGCCATTTTCTCCAGGTGAATGGATCTCTTGGCTGGAGATCAGTTGTAATAGATTTCCAGCTAGTAACTGGAGGTTCGCAACCCTACCTATCAGAGGGTTCAGGTGACATTCCAGCCCCCAGGGCAACCATCCATCAGCCATGCAGGGGCTGGTCCCAAACCAGAAGCCCCCCTATACACACACACACACACACACACACACACAACTTCCCTCCAGACAACTAAAATCACCAGAGATGCCCAGCCCATGAGGAGCTAGCCCAGCATAAGAGGCGTGCCCAACTCGCACCCAGTGCCACTAAGGATGACTCCTCTCCCTACATCCAAAATTCCTTGCAGAATCAGGCCCCAAAAATGACACTGAAAGGACAGGACTGCTTTCCCCCTAGAGCTACCCATTTAAGTAGGGTTTCCATCCTCCAGGTACTAGCTGGAGATCCCCTACTATTACAACTGATCTCCAGCCGATAGAGATCAGTTCACCTGGAGAAAATGGCTGCTTCGGCAATTGGACTTCCACTGGTGGTGAAGAGGGACCTGGCGATCCTACTCTAGGTGGTGGCTGGAGATCTCCCACTATTACAACTGTTCTCCAGGCAACAGCGATCAGTGCCCCTGGATAAAATGGCCACTTTGGCAATTGGACTCTATGGCATTGAAGTCCCTCCCTTCTCCAAACCCTGCCCTCTTTTGGGCTCCGCCCAAAAAATTTCCAAGTAATTCCCAATCCAGAGCTGGCAACCGTACATTTAAGTCACCTGGGTCCTGCCTCGGATCCTTGCTAGTTCAATTGCTTCAACATAACAGTTCCTGCTCTTGCGAGCTTTCTGGTCCTGTCAGAAACCCCAGCTGTGCCCTGGGGCCAGCCCAGTTGCTGAGCACTAAGCCTTTGACACACACACACCCCCCCCCCCGTTGCTTCCTAGTTATTACGCATGAAGAGCTCTTTCCTTGCTCCGGCTGATATAGGACATAGCAAATGCAGAAGGTCCCTGTCACCCCCAATAAAGGATCTCAGGTAGAGGTCTTGGGGAAGACCTTTCTCTTCCTGAGATCTTGGAGAGCTAGCATTCATTGGGGGGGGGGGGGGCAATAGCAAGATGAACCAATAGACTGACTTGCTGTAAGGCAGGTAAATTATATAATAAACCCCATTCCTCCTCCTGTTTCTATTTCTGTCCTGTCTCCTGCCCACACCTGAATTGTTGAGACATTTTAAGCCTTGCTGTCTCCTGGTTTTTGAAAGGGGCAATTCAGTGACTGTGCAAGACACATACTGCCAACAAAAATACCATTAGTGTCCCAGGAATAACTGTGGGGAAACTGTCCACTGCACAGCCTTTCCTCAGGCACTGTCTGTCATCTAGGAGGCCTAGCGGGAGACTCTGGACTTCTTTGCATGATCCGTGGAGCTGAACCCGAAACAGTGCCCTTGACCCCACCCAATGAGCGCCACTCCACCATGCCTTTGCTGTATTTATAAGATGCCGGGCAAACTGAAGCCAATATCCTTGATTGCTTCCCTGCCCTTAGCAGATTGCTCATCGGCTGTTCTTAAAACTAATCAGTTTGCCAAAAAAAAAAAAAAAATCTCCAGAATCATTAATCTGTTATCAGACATGATTTTGCAATCAGTGGAGACGCTGGCAAGCTGAGATTAGCATCCTGCCTGATTGGGTGATGTAAGGATGGGTTCTCCAATGCAAATATAAATCGAGCCATTAAATGGTGAGAGGAAGGTGATGCAGCGGATGCCAAGTGAATCAAATGTACCGTTAAGATGAATTTCTGTTGAACATTCCATCTATAAATGGGAGACCTGTCATGGATCTACTGCCTAAAAAAAAAGGAGTTTCATCAGGGAAAAAAATTCTGTAGTATCTTGGTTTTGCAGATGAGTGTGTGTGTATGTGCGTGTGCACATGAGGATCTATGAATAGAACCACTTTTTAAGTGTTCCCAAAGAACTCATCAAGGTTTTTGCAGTATCTTCTTGATCATGTTGAGTCTGAGGTCGGTGTCCAGAGGCAGAACATATGAACAGATCAAAGCCCGAAAACAGCGTAGCACTTCTACGGCAAAAGCACTCCACTGGAAACAATAAAGGCTTTCAGTCTGATTACCATTTTAATTACTGAAAGCTGGATCTGAAAGGCACAGAATATGAGGCAATCCCTGAGCACAGTTTAAAGACAGATGTGTTAATTAGCATTAAAAGGAAATGGAAATGACTCATATTGGCATTATTATCTGTCTAGCTGCAATTGGAGTGTTTTAACTAGAACATATCGTGCTTCCCATCTGAGCACTGGGGTGGGGGGGGGCACCTTTCTCGGAGATTCCGGGAGTAGCTGGAGCAGATGTGCCTTCCCTGCGCAAGATCCCCTCCTCGGTGCACTTTTTTGGTATTTATAAAGCAACGATGAAACCAGCAACAATTCACCTGTGACTAAGTAATGGGTGAATAATGCTGCAGCGGTGGGATTAAGGGGTCGCTCCCCCAGAAGAAAGCAAAGACTCATGTACACATCTGTTAACATCCACGGGATCTTTTGTTTTGATAATAATGTACAGTAACTTCCTGCCAATCATGGTGGGCAGAACAGGGTTAGATTTATATCAGAAGTTGGCAACCTAATTATGTTAACTGGGTACCGTGGAAGCCTTTCTTTTTCCCTTGCAGCAAACAGGCTAAATGCAAGGAATTGAGAAATTATTGTGTAATAGGATAAGCTCAAATAAGTACAATAAGTATAATATAGAACAGTCTAGCCAGCATGGTGTAGTAGTGCTTTGGAGTGGTGGAGTCTAATCTGGAGAACCGGGTTTGATTCCCTGCTCCTACACATGAAGCCAGCTGGGTGACCTTGGGCTAGTTACAGCTCTTTCAGCCCCATCTACGTCACAGGGTGTCTGTTGTGGGGAGGGGAAAGGAAGGTGATTGTAAGCCGGTTTGATTCTTCCTTAAGTGGTAGAGAAAGTTGGCATATAAAAACCAACTCTTCTTCTTCTATTAAGGTACATTTATCCTCACAAGGCACCTCTCACTGGTGAAGTATTAAATCCCCACTCCCGTTTTGTGACCACCAAATAACAGACTTTATCCATAATGCAGAGATATCCATGAGGATGTTCTTGTTTTCTTGATGGAAAACTTGTATAGAACTGTTCAAAATACATCACTGTAATAGCTCTGGCTCACTGGCAACTAACTCATCCAATTAGGCCATGTTGTCTCTATTCTTTTAACTACTAAAAAGCAGGTCTTCTAGGATCAAGCAACAACCCTGAATTCAGGAAGGTTTACCCACTTATGTCTAGTGTGACCTACTTCTGGATTTCAATTTTTCCCCTAATACTACAGAAGCCCCTCCATCTTAGCCTGTCAATCATCCCATCCAGCTTCTCTTGGTTCACTGACATGAAAATAGCCATATTTTATGTGTGATAATGCAGCCCCATGATACCATGTAAGAGAAAAGAAATGTTAACAGTTACCATTCAGGATCGATAGTCAAAGACTTATTATGAACACATGAAGTCATTATATGGCTGGTCCATCTAGCTTAGCATTTCTTGTTCTGACCAACAGCAGTTCTTCAGTATCTTAGGCAAAAGTTGTTCTCATCACTTACTACCTGATCTTTAACTGGAGATGCCAGAGATTGAACCTACTTTCTGGAACACTTGTGCTCTACCTAGGGTTGCCAGATCCCCCCTGGGCACTGGCAGGGGATGGGGTACAGGGTTGCCAGATCCAAGTTGGGAAACTCCTGGAGCTTTGGGGGCAGAGCCTGAGGAGGGTAGGGACCTCTGCTAGGTACAATGCCATAGAGCCCACCCTCCAAAGTATCCGTTTCCTCCAAGTATCCGTTTCCTCTCTGTAGTCTGGAGATGACGTGTAATTCCAGGAGATCCCAGGTCCCACCTGGAGGATGGCATCCCTAGCTCTGACACTAAGCAATGGTCCCTTTCCTTGCTAGAACACTGGCCTTCAACCCATGGTTTGGGTGGGATCCTTGGGTATGTCGTGGAGCTATGTCATAAGCCACTGCAGAGATGCCATTTTTGGCTGCCATTTAGAAGGGCAGGTGTTAGTGCACATGTGTAGGGAGATAAAGAGACTCCCCTTGTTCTTCTCCTTGTTTACACACCAAGAGGAGCAGCAGGACTATGAGCAAAGGCCAATCAGCTGTGGGGAAGTCCTCAATGACTCTGACCCTTGGCATGTTCCTCAGTATAGTACACCTTCTGGTGCTCATCATACATTTCTTATCCCTGGCTCTCATGGTCTGTTGCCCTCAGTACTGGACTCAACACTGATGAGGTCATAATTGTGGCCCCTCTGTCATGTGACGCTGATGTCACGTCCTTACAGCTTAATGCCTCCCAGGTCTGCAAAGGTTGGAGATCCCTGTGCTAGGGGATCTAAATCATCAGGCCTATGCAGAATAGTGAAATATGCAAGTCAGAGTAGAATGTAGAGCTAGCTGAAGTGATCTGTAATATCATATATGTCCAAATTATTGAAGTTGCTATTTTATGCACAGATGTGCTGTGCTCAAAACTGGGCCTAGGAGAGGACAGGAGTAGGGTGCTTCTGAGAAAGGAATCCCGCAAGTATGCAGAAACATCACAGATTTCACCTTCCATTGTAAAAAATAAAAATCAGGGTCAGCCCAATGGATTGCTTAGTCCCAGATTGCACCTGGGGAAAAACCCCACATCCCATACTTGAAAAATTCTGTACCAGAATCTGGAGAAACATGATGGCCTATTTGTAATACTATATTTTAAAATAATCACTTTGTTCCTACTTGGGCTGTAAATCTCGCATTGAATGACACTGAAATTGTGCACTGTCACATCGCAGAGGACCCTCCCCTTTCCCGGTGAAACTTTTGTTAAATAATTTTTAAACTGTCCACTTCCCTGTGGATATAATAGATCTTACTGTAATTGTTAACTGCAGCAACAGTTGTTATGGTTAGGCAGCAGTGTGCTAATAGTAGCCCTTCTTTATTTATTTATCTGATTTTTATCCCACCCTTTCCGTACCGAAGTCGGGCTCAGGGTGGCTCACAACAAAAATACAATATCAATAAATACAGTGTATCATAATAATACAATAACATTTAATATTAAAACCTATGATTTATAGCAGGGGTCCTCAAACTTTTTAAACGGGGCCAGTTCACTGTCCCTCAAACACTGTTAGGGGCCGGAGGCTCTGCCACTGAGCTAGAGCCCCTCCCCAAACACATGCATGCAAACTCGCATGTGAGCACGCACAGACCCAGGATGGGAATGGGACACTTTGCCTGGGTGGAGAAAGAAAGAAAGAAAGAGAAAGAGAAAGAAAAATAGAAAGTAAAAGAAAGAAAGGAAAAAGAGAAAGAAAAAGAGAAAGAAAAAAGGAGAAAGAGAAAGAAAAAGAAAGAGAAAAATAGAAAGAAAAAGAGAAAGAAAGAGAAAGAAAGAAAATCCCTGCGAGTGGCGAGAGCGCGCACAGCCCGGCCCCGGCCCGCCGCCCTCCCCCTCCCAGCCTTCCCCTCCGCCTCCCAGCCGGCGAACCCAACCCTCTAACCCCGCCCGGCCCCCCTCCTCCTCCGCAGTTAAGGCGAACATGGACAGAGCGGAGGTGGCTCCCCAGGCTGCCGGGACGGACGTCGGCCCCTGCGGCCACTGACTTCGCCCTGCCGCGCGCCCCAGCCCGAGGTCGTTTTTTTTGGGGGGGGTTGGGGGGCTGGAGGGTCGTTTGGGGCCGGCAGCTGGCGGATCGCCTCCTCGGATGGGGGCGGGAGGCAGCTTTGAGACAGCGGAGGGGGCTTTTCTCCCCTTTTTGTTACCCCCCCTCCTCCCCAGAAACAAACTTGCAGCTGCAATTTTTTAAAGGGGCCGGGTTCGGGAACCTGACAGGCCAGATCCGGCCCGCGGGCCGTAGTTTGAGGACCCCTGATTTATAGTCTCAAATTTCCACAGTCTAAATCCAAGAAGTCCAGATAGTACCTTTAATAGCAATGCTGGTGGCAGAATAGCCAGTTGAGAAGGCAGAATAAGGTAGGAGTAGGAAGGCCAGCAAGATGGAAGCCATTGCTATGCTCAACTGTAGGCCTGACAGATTGGATTGCCAACCTCCAGGTACTAGCTGGAGATCTCCTACTATTACAACTGAAGTGCAGCCAATAAAGATCAGTTCACCTGGAGAAAATGGCCACTTTGGCAATTGGACTCCATGGCATTGAAGTCCCTTCCCTCCCCAAACCCTGCCCTTTTCAGGCTCCCCCCCCCAAAAAAAAAACACCTCCTGTCAGTGGCGAAGAGGGACCTGGCAACCCTATTGGCAGAACATCTCTTTCTTGCAGGCCCTGTGGAATTAGGGTTGCCAGGTCCCTCTTCGCAACCAGCAGGAGGTCTTTGGAGCAGAGCCTGAGGAGGGTGGGGTTTGGGGAGGGGAAGGACTTCAATGCCGTAGAGTCCAATTGCCAAAGCAGCCATTTTCTCCAGGTGAACTGATTTCTGTCGGCTGGAGATCAGTTGTATTAGCAGGAGATCTTCTGCTAGTACTTGGAGGTTGGCAACCCTAGCCAGTAGGTAAGTGACAGGGAGGACCAAGAGCCTCCACAGCCCTCCAGCCTTGCACTGCTGTCACATGAACCAGTACTATGGATGAGGCAGTGGCAGCAGCGGCAGCCAGACAGGCTAGCAGGCAACTGGCCAGCCCATCAAGCAATGGGTGGGGGGGGGGGAAAGGATGGACTGTGGTTGTGCTTCAAGCAGGCAGACAGCAGAGCAAAGGAAAACAGTGCAGGCAGGGATAGTGGCCAGGCACCAGGACCGAGGAGGGCAGCCAGATCGGCAGGAAGGAGGACCAGTGAGCTAGTGAGGGCTCTGTTGCCACTGGGATTTCCCCTTTCCTGTGAGTTTCTTGCAGGTCCAGACTTGTACCATTCTGTTTTCTGCAACAGAATATGAGTGAGAAGACATGGCCTCTCCACCAGCTTCAGTTACCTCTTTTACATGGTCTAAAGTAAACCAAGAACAAAGTCTCCCATGATTCAAAATTTTTAATATGTAGCATAGCTGTTAGAATCTTTCAGTCTACTAAGGTGAACAAATCTCTACCTTCTTCATGGTATCCCACATTTCTTCCTCAGTGAGTAGATGTGAAAACTCCCTCTCTGATCTGAATAAAAGGGTTTTTTGCACTTGTATGGACATTGTGATGTCACTTGGACTCCATGGAGTCACTGGGGATCTTTGGAAACACTTCAATTTCTGCCAGTATCTGGGATAGATGGATTTAGCCCCTGGATACAGAGTTTCCATAGTACCCATTTTTAATAATTCCTGTAAGTTCTAATTTAGACTTTGTATTTGTATGTTATGTATATGTATATGTGTTTTTGTGAGCACATGCCTCGTATATTAAATAGTGTGTGACAAATTCTGAATGGGCAGGTGCTGTTCTGGGATTTTGTGGGAACAAAGTTGTAGACTGGGCTATTTTATGTAGGGATTGTATGATTCAACTTGTTTCTCATTAGCAACTTACTAATGTTAGAAGAGAGTATCTCTTGTAATATTTCTGGATCTCTCCCTTTCTGTGGAGATAAAGATTAATCTACTTAATTTCTTGGAGTAAAAGAAGATCAGATGGATGGTACAGATAGGCATATACTCTTAGAATACTATGTCCAACTTAACACTAAGGAACACAGAATCTCTCCTAGTTGTTTCAGTTAACAGTGCAGTGCAGCAGAATAACTTTCATTCTTACTAACTTTCCAAAAATATTAATGTAGCATAAACACCAGTTTCTCCTTTCTCAGTGCTTGGACACAAAAGACCAGGCAAGAATTTCCATTCCTATTTACCAGTGGTTTCCTCAAATAAGTACCCTCTAGAACTTATCG
This sequence comes from Euleptes europaea, assembly GCF_029931775.1. Classification (NCBI taxonomy): domain Eukaryota; kingdom Metazoa; phylum Chordata; class Lepidosauria; order Squamata; family Sphaerodactylidae; genus Euleptes; species Euleptes europaea. Next base: position 93,957,644 of record NC_079312.1, on the reverse strand, counting down.
ATAGCTCAGCAGAGATACTGTATAAATAACAAGGTATAAGGCTGGGTGCTGAATATGCACTGAAAATGTTTGCTTCACATCTAAAACACGCTCCTTCCTGTTAGGATGATGAGTGTTATGGATCATTGCTCAAAATTTTACATGAGTTGAATGAACTTTTAGAATCTGAATCTTTGCTTGAATATGAAGGTTATTTATGTATCCATTTCCCACCCAGTGACTTAACTAACTTGGGTTTCTCTCATTAAATCTTCTGTTGAGAAGGGGCATACCTAGATGCCAGCAGAAAGAGATCACATCCTGTGGGAGCATCTTTGAAGCACAGTGGCTTCCAACAAAGGAAGCTTAATACTGTGTGTCTAATAGTTAAGCTTCTGTTGTTGAACAGGCTTCCTTTAGACACCAAAAGTGCCCTAGAGTGTCTAGAAACAACACAATGTTTGTAACATATCAATGTCACAATAATGTGTTAGAAAAATTGAAACAACAAGTAAGCCACAGGAAAGAATATATATTGAAGGAACACACTGTGAGAAATCATATACCATGTGATAGGCATCCCCCCCTGTGGTTCACTATAAAATTGGAGGATATCTCCATAACATAAATTAGTCAAATGTTTGTACACAAATATTCAGTGTTCACCCCTGACCACTGAATAATAAGTTTCAATTTATAACAATAAATTAATTCAGTGCAAACTTAAGTGTATTTGCTCAGATGTGTGTCAAGCGGAGTTCAGTAGAGCTTACTTTTAAGTATGTGCGCATGGGTTTACAAAAGTAGCAGCAGAATATAGGTCAGTGGGCAGAGAATAGGATGTTTACACAAATAAGATAGTTTTGACATCTGGGAGATCCACCTGGTTGTCAGGAGAATAAACATTGTCAAGAGATTAAAGCTATTGGTGTATGACTCATACCAAATGGTTGCCTTCAGTCTCTTAAGGAGATTGATAAAATTTAAAGATGGTTGTAATTGCCATTGATTACATAACTTCCATGGGTATCATTGGACATGACTGTGGGTATCGCTTGACCACACCATTTGAATGGTTCAAGTTAAATTTTTCTTTGCCATTGACAATACTAAAGGTGGAAGTATTTTTCCCCACTAACCAACAATAGAGGTTTATATAGCCTGCAAAGCACCATCCACTTTTTCTGTAATTACAACATGACTCATATTTAAATGGCATTGCTCTTATATTTTAGAAGAAACCATGTAAATGAGATTTCTTATTAGCATTTTACAACATTTCCAATTTATAGTGGTTACTAGGATTTAATTGAATGATTTCTCTGATGGGAATGTAATAATTTCCGTGAAAGTAGCTAAAATGCATTCTGCTCTTTCAAAGACTCATAAGTATCAAGTGGTTGCTGAAGAAGTCAACTTGGCATGTTCCTGATGCACTTGACCTATATCCTTCTTCTCCAATTTCCTTTGCTTCCCCGTGTTCAAATCACGCTCTTATGTGTTCAGATTTAAGAGCAGCATTTTCTAATGAGCTGTCGAACTGGAGGCAATAAACTGGCTGATCCTCTTTTATACCCAATAAAAACTATGTAGCCTTGGACTGGATGGCCCAGGCAAGCCTGATCTTGAAAGCTAAGCAGGGTTGGTCCAGGTTAGTATTTGGATGGGAGACCACCAAGAAAGTTCAAGGCTTCTACCTAGAGGCAAGCAATGAACTCTCTGAACTCTGAACTCTTTTGCCTTGAAAACTCTACTGGGTTGCCATAAGTCAGCTGTGACTTGCTGGCATTTTCCACCACCAACAAAATCTATGTGATTTTTCGATAGCAGCAAATTAAAAAAATTCTTCTACATCAGATTTTCACCTGGTCTATATGAGAATACTATCAGTGAAGTATATCAAAACTAACAGCATTATTCTGTCAGGAGAGTTACTGTGCAGAATCATCAGGAACACAGTGACAGTAAATATAGGTAAAATATAGCCTTCTCCTGTAGCCCTGATAAAATGGCAGCCATGGATTACCGTTAATCATAATCTTATCCCCCTCATGAACTTGCCAGTAACACATTGGGCCAGATGGTATGTTGGTGGACCATTCTATGTATGATGGACTTGAGAGGATGAAACCACAAGTATGCCTTACCTATCCACCCTTGATACTACTGTATATCCATCTAGGGATGCAACATTTGAGTAAGGCTTCCCACATACAATCTAACAGACATAGGCCCGTTCCACATGGTCAACCTCCCAGATAAAATCCAGGATTCTCTAATGTGATCTGAGCCTATGCATGTGGGATAATATTTGAATGTTACAGTTTACAAGCCATAGAGCAGCTTGATAGTGTTGAAGGTATGGCAGATATGCTGAATGAATGGGAAGATAAGGAGTATTCTTGGTCTCACACACCCCTTCACTATGACTAGAGGACTAACTGGCCAATATATTGTATAATCCTGCCACTGAATGTTATTAAATGTTATAACTGTGACAGCATTCCCCATAGAGGCACAGTCCCTTCCTACTTGGTCTAGTGGGTGGGCTACCCTGATTTGTTCTGTTGTTGTTTTTTGCAGTATTGGTTCAGAATCAAAACTGGAAGATATTGGATCCATTCCTATGTTCAGTAAAATAACCACCTTCCAGCTCCAAAAGGACTCCAGAACTCTGCTTCCTCTTGATCCTCCATCCTGTGTCTTCTCATCATTGGGATCAAGGAAGTGAGAAGCAGATATGAAGAGGCAGAAAGTGGTTAAGATACATGTGATAGATGTGGGGGTCAGATATCCAACTGAGTGGCACAAGACCCTCACAATGTTCATCTATGCAGGCTGCTCTTTGCTACTGTCATCTTCTGTGATCCTTTTGTTCAACAAATGGGTGCCTATTAAGCATGTTGCCTGTCCAACTGTACCTTTCTCCATGATGTACATTAAGCATGCTAACTGGGCTTTTGCCATTTCCAAAGTCACAAGCTTTCTGCTGGTCGCTCTTTGGCTTCTTCAGTGGTTTTTACTCCGATACAGGTAAGAATTTTATTGGAAGCAGACTTTAGTGCTGAGCTAAAGAACACCAGAGTCTTCTGTAGAGGTATGTTCTGTAGCCCCGCTCTGTTCTGAATCCTAAACCTACATTCACCAATTCAGACACACAAGTTCATACGGTAGCAAGCCCTATCCTACCAATCATGTTCTGGTATTGAGACAATGACCATTCTGCTCCAAGTGTAAGGCAGGACACCAGTACTTTCAAGGAGCTGATAATGATAGCATAGCCACTGCTTCCCATTGAGTAATAATGGGACATTCTGTCCTGTAGGCAAGATACCCATTCCTACCACATAGTCACTTTCGTATAATTTGTCTACAGTAGAATCCCAAATCAAATTCTTCAATAGTATCTATGACTTGTCAACCAGTTCTTTTGTTACACTTCAGTATCATATTTCAGTATGACAAACAGTACCCAGGATATGCACATAGCCACTGGCTCAATTCTTAGTGGTTCTCGTTGACAAAATATCTCTTGTCTCATTCGATATGGGTTAAAATCAGCAAAACTGTTGTGTGGGGGGGGGGAGAGGAAACCTTATTTTCAGGCAGATATGAAAATAAATGTTGATGCCTGCTTTCCCAGCTCTTCACCAAACCAGTGATTATTCCAGGATAAGAGTTCAAGAATTTGGTCAGAAAATAAGATGGGGGAGTCATATAGGTTAAATTATCCTTCATGCAACATCTAAACATATAAAACCATAGATGCAATTTTAAAAAAGGCCCCTTAGAGAAATGTAAAGACAAGATGGAATACAAATTCCCTCCAGTTATGACCCATCCCTCTATCAGATCAGTACTGAACAACATGTGGCTTTTACTCACAAACAACAGTAGGGGGAGACTGAAACCCACAATGAAAAGCAATAAACCTTTAAGGGGGGGATCTTTTTTACCTTAACGAATGGAGCTACAAGTGAGTTTAAGATGCATTATTTTTCAATTCCTGAACTAAATCTAAGTAACAGCTACCGTCACAACTTCAGTTTGTGGACCCTGGTAACTGGATGCTGTCTGTTTCACTGTTCAGCAGGCGTGAGACAAAAGAGGAAATAGCTGTTTTTGCAACAACAAAAAATTGTTGCTATTTAACAAACAGAGTTTACAATGTTTGTTCTATACAAAACATCTAATGAATCTCCATGCTAAAACAAGGGAATACAATTATATCATGTTCAGCATAGCCAGAAAAACTAAAATTCTCTCCCATATACTGAACACCATGGACCTTAAGAGATGGACCTTAAGAAAATGGCAAGGCTAATACAATAGTCACACAGTGTTGATTTGAACAGTTTAAAAGATGTTTTTCTGGTTGTGGATTGTTGTACACAATGTTGCTTACCCTCTTCTGTGTCTTCCAGATCAATTATTGGACGTCGGTTTTTGTTCATTATAGGTACTCTTAATTTATACCGTTCTTTGATCATGTACATCATGGTTTTGCCCATCCCATCACCTGATATTACTTATGAAGAAAAGGTAATATTTTAGGGGCGCAGATTGCTGTCGGGTATTTGATAACCAAATACCCAAAGCCACATGAAAAGCAATTTTATTCTTTATATTCTTGATTTCTAAAATCATCTGGGAAGACTTTGAAATCACCCAACCTCAAAACTGCTGTTAGCCCCAACAGGAAAGCGATCTTGGGTTGGACCACTCAGAGGATTTCCACTCTTGCGGGGAGGGGGTGCAGTTTTCATCAGTTCCTCCTCCCTCCCATGGCAGAACTTCAGCTCCCCAATGCAGTTCATAGGGGCCTCGTTTCCCCCAGGAACAAACATTTCAGGGATATTAGGGGTTGCAGTGGGAAAGGGAAGGCAACGAATTCATGCTCTGCTGACAGAAATCCTTCCAGCTGAAATTTTCAGTGGGATTCAAGTCAGTCTTTTGTCCTATTAAAGCCAAAAGCAGCTTTGGGAGGAATTCTACCCAGCTACTTTTAAAAATAAAATTGAACATGAATCTCCTTCTTCTCCCCTCGATGCTGTCGCGAGAATTTTCAGTATTGATCATTAGTTTATATTAAAAATATTAGTAATCTATATTAAAAGAGTTTGGATTGAAATTGACCACATACGTTATCACCTATAGACCTGACTTTCAGAAAGCAGCTATTAGCTGACATCAGCTCCAAGCAGGACTCTGACCTAAAAGGGTCATAAGTAATTGCATTGCCAGCAATTAACCACCCAAAGCACATCAGATGCCCCAAAATTTATGCAAGGTTATAAAAACAGACAACAAATCATTTGTCCACTAAGGGAGAAGTTGTTTTCAGAACATGGGAACACTGACTGATGGACAAGCACAATCAGATATCAAAACAGACAGTGAAAAGAATTATTATGGAACAAGATATTTCTAAACAATTAAGTCATGAATTGCAGAAAACTCATTTCCTAAGAATGTGACAGGGAGGGGTCATTTGGGACCCCCTCTCCTCTCTATAAAGGAACAACCCAAAACCCCAGTTCTTTGTCCTTCCACTGAGAGACCACAGACCCTTTGAATGGTTGCCATCTCTGTCTCTCTTTGGAAGTGATCCAAAGGCCTTTGTTTCTGTATGTCTGTCAATGTATGTATACGTTTGTTAAATATATGTTCAACTAAATATTGCTTTCTCCTTTGCTTCATATTCTTTCTGTAAGTTCAATAAAACTGTTTACTACTTATATTGCTTGAATGCTGTTTGAGAATGACTGTGGAAGAATGCTTCTCTGTATGAAAGGTCCTTTTTCTAGCCAAATCTTTCTGGGTTGCTTTTTGGTAAGTGAAGCAGGCAGAGAGGGCCATGTACAATGAACTAGAAGGTGGGGGGCACAAAAGATTCCCGCCACAGATGCCTCCTCAGCGGGGAGAGCAAATGGATAGCTTGCACCTGTTTCTCTTGTTCCACTAGCGGGACCAGCAAGTCACAATCTGTCTCTTTACTGATTTCCCAAATTAGAGCTTCAGTATTTAGATCTGGAAGAATGAAACTGTACCAGTGGTGAGCTGAATCTCAGTGGGATTGAGACAGGAGCTGGAGTACAGTTTGGGGGCGCATTCGACAGAAAGGCAGAACAGAACTGAAGAAGCAGGGCTGCATAAATATAGTAAAGTTGTTGATAGACAGGGTTCCAAAGACACTGGAGCAGCGAGTTAGGAAAGTGGAATATTAGGACAGAGTCAGGTAGACAAGTGGTCAAAGAGTATAGGCAGGCTAGCCTGCAGCGAAGCCAAGGAAAAAAATATTTGCAGCCTCAAACACACTACAAAATACACTTTGTCCAAGGCTCCCAGTCGGCCTCTATTGATCCTTATGGAGGAGAAGAGTAATGAATGATAGTTTTCCCTTAGTGAAAGAAAGAAAAGTAGTTCTTGGACCAGTGAGAAGAGTAGTAGAAGAGAGCATGGATGGTTTCCAGCGCTTTACTGTTACTCACAGGTCCCAACTTTACATTATCCTAGAACTTCTGGAACAAACAGGTCTATGGAACATAATATTACCTCAAAAGGTATCCGCTCATTCCAAAAGTTGTTTAATGTTCTTCGAAAGAACCATGCTGTCATTTAGAAACCATTTAGAAAGCAAAATATATTCTAAACTGAAAGGTTTAAGTAAACTATCGTGTTGTGCCTACCACAGACTAATATGAAAACGATGTATTTTCATGATTTAAACAGAATTGTGAACTAGGAATTTTGAAAGGACAACTGTGTCTTCTCCCACTCCCCACTGAAGGTCTCTTGTTTTGTTCTTCTTTGTAGTTTTATGGAGACTGGAAACTTTTTCTGAAACAGACAATGAAAATAACATCCACAGGTGGATTACTTCAGAGACCGTCAGTTTTCTGTGGTGTCTATATGTATGGTCATGCGGCTAATCTCATTCTCACCTACTTATTTATTAAGGCCTGTAAGTACAGTCGAAGCCCAATTAACACACAAGTGGGTGTTTCCTGTCATTTACAGCTAAATGAACAACAACAGGCAGAAACTAGCCTTAATTTTAGGAGATCAGTAAATCAGTCAATGGAACCCCTGAGGGTTTTATTTAAGAGACCGCAGCTGTGGAAAGGTCCCAGTTTAGTTTGGGACCAGCGTATAGGGAAAGGAGTTAACCTTTTACCCTGCATCCCCTCTCCAAAGTAGGTATTTTCAGGGGGATGGCATACAAATATCCAGTATTTGTTTTCCCTATGCAGTCAACAGCTGTTCCAGGAGGCTACTTGCTGTTGGCAAAATGGCATGGGGGTGGGGGAGGGTTAAACTGCACACACAAACACACACACCCATCTGAGTATTATATTGCCATCCAAGTATGTTGCAGTGACTCTTCCTTTGTCAGTTCTGCTAATTAATCATTCTGGGAGCCTGATGCTGAAAGCTAAATCCAACATGTCTGTAAGATCAGTAAGACACTTTCCACCTTATGCAATGACGTACTTTTGTTCTAATCACATTATTGCCATATGTTCGACTCAACTGCAGAATATTTATCTGAGTCTGCAAACCATCACTGCAAAACTTAAGGTGAAAGGAACAGATATTGCACCTAGGTTAGTTATTGTCAAACATTACATGTGGGTCTGCCTTTGAAAGCTATTGAGAAATTGTGTCTGGTCCAGAATATGCTGGCTGGCTGTTAACAAGGAAATGCCCAAATACGTATATCTCACGTGTGCTGAAAGCTCCTTCCTGCCCTATATTTTAAATGCTGTTTTTATGTTTTTGTATGTGTTTTTTAGCTTTTGCTTTAATTGTTTTAACGATGTATTTTTGTTTGGTTTTAGTGATATTTAAGATGTGTTTTTGCTATGTATGTTTTTAATCTCTTAGTCACTGTGGTAGCCTGATGAGTAGAGTTGCCAACTCCAGGTTGGGAAATACCTGGAGATTTTGGGGGTGGAGTCTGAGGAGGGCGGAGTTTGGAGAGGGGAGGGACTTCAGTGGGGTAGAATGCCATAGAGTCCACCTTCCAAAGCGGCCATTTTCTCCAGGTGAACTGATCTGTGTTGCCTGGAGACCAGTTGTTATCCCAGGAGATCTCCAGCCACCACCTGGAGATTAAACTTCAAAAGAGGCTAGGTACTATAAGGATAATTACTAAAGAAGAAAGACAGTACCCAAAAACAGGTTGCTAACAAGTAGTGCTATATTACAAGTGACATGACAAAATAGGACAAACATACACCAACATATGTACATACACCTACATGGTATGAAGACCAAAGTATCAACACCTGGTATGAATATCAACACAGCAAGTCATCAAGCAATATGAATACAGTTCATAAGGCAAAAGCCTTTGGTAAGTTCAAATGGGCAAAAAGCCGTTCCAAGGAAGCAGTGGAGTCTAGGATTGATAACGTGGGGGTCTTCAGGACTTGTTATCCAAATCAATTTGACACGTTTCGCTTTTGGCTTCATCAGCCTAAGGTAGGTGTTAAGGAAGACCAAGCGCGATATGAATATGAATATAATACCATGCCTAATATTAAATATAAAATATACAAACAAGTGAGACTTACCCAGTGCACAATGCAGATAATTACAAAACCATAGTAGGAGAAAAATTTGAGGACCATGAAGGTTCCAAGCACATAGTGCTAATACAAAGTCAAGAGCCTAAATAGGAACCCACAGGTGTGCTGAATAACATCGCTATAAAAGATCCCTTACATACTTAAAAATACAGTACAACAAACTTTGACTAGGACAAATTCTATTAACAAAGGTGTAACCAATATCTAACTTGTTCATAAATTGTAGGACAATTTCTTTTAAAAAATTCATAGTTTATGATTCTATTTTAATGTTAAGAATTGTTATATATATATTTTATAAAAAACAGGACAAATCCAATTCTGTATTTAAACCTCCTGGAGATAAAGTTTTAAAAAGAAAGATATATTTAGCCTCTTGTTGAAGGAGGCGTTTCTGAACATCTTGGTAATTATGTTGGTTACCTCAATACTGACAAAGTACACAAAAAGAAATGTCATTTTCGCTATGCCCTTTAGCAAGGTAATGTAAGTCAAAGGCGCTCTTTGACTTTTGCTCTAATGCGAGAACGATGTTCGCAGATTCTAGTTCTTATACTTCTCATGGTGGACCCTATGTACATTAATTTGCATGAACAAAAGATGCAATAAACAACCTGACTGGATGAACAATTTGAGAAATCCCGCAGTGTGAATTTGAAACCTGTACTGGTGGAACTCAGTTCCTTAACTGGCAAGCATAAACTGCAAACGGAGCAGGATCCACAGCGATGGTGAGCGATAGCTCTGGGTAGATACACGGACTGTCTGTCTTGTATAGGATTGTAGTCCGTATGGACTATGAGGTCTTTAATAGACTGAGAGCATCTTAGCCCACAAGTAGGGGGAACCACCTGGAGATTGGCAAGCCTAATGATGAGGGCAAAAAGGTAGGGTATAAATTTTGTAAATTAATGAATAAAAGCTCTTCCTGTTCCCAGCTTGTTTCTGAGGACAGGATTACAACTGCTGGTTTTGACCTAAGCAACCTGGGAAGAGAGTATCTGAAGGACCATTTGCTCCTATCAATTTGCCTGTTCTTTAGACTCTCTTCAAAGCCCCAGTCCAGGTATCCATGCCTTCCAAGATAGCAGGTATTTACAGCAGTGGAAGCCTGGTCAGTGATCGCTCCATGCCCAGCTCAAGGGCAGTTTGCCTTGAGCCAGCACGGTCCTCATCTAGGTACCAGGTGAAGATGATTTTATTTTGGTGCAGCTACATTGTGACCACACCTCAGATGTGGACGTTTTTATTTATTTAAAACTTGCGTATCCTGTCCCGAGGCAGTTTACGTATGAGCATAAATGCCATCAAGTCACAACTGACTTATGGTGATCCCAGCAAGGGGCATTCAAGGCAAGTGAAAAGCAGAGGTGGTTTGTCATTGTCTTCCTCTGCAGAGTCATCCTTGGTAGTCTCTCTTCCAAGTATCAACCCTACTTAGCTTCCAAGATCTGATGAGATTGGGCTATACCATGTTGCCTTTGAGAAATGCTGCCTTAGATGACATAGAGTGTATGGAGGTATCGGGGTTAAGGATAGAGTCTTTTAAGAGCATCACAGCCCTAGTTATAGAGTACATTCTAGAATGTGGAGGTGGGCTTCCAGGGTAGCAGAACTTTGCTAGACTTCATCTGTGGGTTCCTTCAGAAAAGCTATTGTTCATATACCAAACTCCAAAACTTTTCATTCTCTTTCAGATTCACCAGGAAAATTCTGGGCCTATCATGCATTGTGCTGGTCTTTGTGTGCTCTAGGATTGGTATCAGTCATCTTTTTGCATGCCTATAACCTAGTGGATGTCATTGTTTCTTATTTCATGACAACTAGGCTGTTCTGGTGGTATCATGCCTTGGCTAATCATCAAGTAAGTCACTACCTACATTCTGTGATAAGGACTGTAAAAGAAAGAAATATTGTTTGAAACCAATGATAAAGTGTGTTTGCTGGGCAGCCCATATTAGATATCAGTCCTAGTTGCCAGTACAGTTTAGACTGGGTGTTGACAAAGCTAGTCAGCAACCTATGTTCTTCCAGCAAAGTGAAAACATGCAAAAAAGACCCAGCTCCTAGGAGCAGACACAGCATGGCAACAGAGACTGTAGCAACCCTGCTAAACCCACCAATCATGGAGCAGCATGCCACTGGGGCCCATGAGCCAGCCAAACCACAGCCAAGACTGGCACACCTCCCTGACATCACCTCACTTCCACCCACCCATGGAACTAGGGTTGCCAACCTCCAGGTGGTAGCTGGAGATCTCCCACTATTACAACTGATATTCAGGAGACAGAGATCAGTTCCCCTGAAGAAAACAGCCGCTTTGGCAATTGGACTATGTTAAGTCAACGTGGGGAGGACACACGAAGTCGAGACAGAGTTCCAACAACAACGCGTTTATTGAAGAACAGAACAGAACTGGAGAATACAGTGCAAACGGCCCTGCTTATATGCTTTCTTGGCCGGCCCGCACCACTCCCCCCCTGATCCGTGAGAGGGGGGAAACAACCCCTGGTTACCAATGGCGTGTACAGGCTTAGGGCCAATGGCACGAGCTGGTTTGGACCAATGGCGCATGCAGGACTTAGGATCCTTCGTCCAGGACTCAAGCTCCTAAGTTTCCCCCTGCCTGTCGCCTAACTATATATATACATTACACCCCTCCCCCCGAAGTCCGGATAATGCGGGAACACACAAAGTCCTGTAGGTGTCTCAGGGCGCTCAGGTACGCTGGGAACGGCACGGCACGCGAACGGGGGTCGCCGCTGAGGAAACCGGTACGAGGCTTGCCTCTGCGGCAGCAGTCCTCTGTTGGGTCATCCGTGGCGGCCGCGTCGCTGGGCCACAACCGATCCCCCGGCTGCTCGTGGTCCAGTGTCGCTGCCGGTTCTTGACCTGGGGTATCAGGATGCGTTGGCGTTGCTGGGACAGGAACGACGGGCAGGTCCACTCATCAGCAGCGGAGCTGGTCAATGTGTCGGCGCAGCAGCTGTCCCTCTGGGGTGGTGACCCGGTAAGACACAGGCCCCGTTGACTCCTGTATGGTGGCTGGGATCCAGGTGGGTCCTGCCCCATAGTTGTGGGCGTAGACCGGAGCATCCTGTGCCACAACTCTCGGGGCGGCCGCCGGGGACTTGTGACGGGGGTACTCTGGTGCCAGGTCGGGGTACAGTTGGTCGAGCGGCATTTTCGGCCAGCGGCCCATGAGGAGTTCCGCAGGACACTTCCCGGTCGCAGAGTTGGGTGTGGTGTGCTGGATGAGGAGAAATTCCGCTAGCCCCCGGTCCCAATCGTGGCGATCAATGCGCCGTAATGCCTCTTTGGTCGTCCTGACCATTCTCTTCGCCTGACCATTGGTGGCGGGGTGGAACGGAGCCGAGGTTGTGTGGCGGATTAAGTTTTTGTCCAGGAACTCCTTAAACTCCAAGGATGTGAATTGGGCCCCGTTGTCGGCAAGCTGTGGGTGTCCGGCAAGCTGTGGGTGGTGAAAACCTTGTGCAGCTCCCAGATGACAACACACGATGTCATGGATCTGACGTCGGCCACTTCCAGCCACTTAGAGTAGGAGTCCAAGATGATGAGGAAAGTCTTACCCTGGAAAGGCCCCGCGAAATCAATGTGGATGCCTGGACCAGGGTGTGTGTGTGGACTCCCAGTGGTGGCAGCCGTTTCTGAACATCTTGGTAATTATGTTGGTTACCTCAATACTGACAAAGTACACAAAAAGAAATGTCATTTTCGCTATGCCCTTTAGCAAGGTAACGTGAAGTCAAAGGCACTTCTTTGACTTTTGCTCTAATGTGTGAGCAGACTGCTGGACTTGATGGGCCTTGGTCTGATCCAGCAGGGCCTTTCTTATGTTCTTATGTTCTTAATCATTTGAATTTTTCTTTAAAAATGCTTTTATAATTTTATCTTTGAACTAAACCTGTTGAGCTTTTTGTCGGTGCTATATACTATTAGAATATAATATCTCATCCTTTTCACTCTTGGCAGAAAAAAGCACCTCCTCAGAACTACCTTTCCAAGGTCTGGTGGTTTGGGATCTTTGTTTTCTTGGAGAAGAATGTCCTAGGAACAATTCCTCGTTCTTACTCCTGGCCAGTATCTTGCTCAGTGTGTCAACCGAGAAAGCAGAAGCAGCCAAAGCCAGGACTATATAAAGTCTAAATGAAGCCTGAGGCCTAATAAAGATTTGGATAAAAAATCAAGAGATACCATTGTTAAAAGAAGATTATTTCTCTTGTTTAAAAGTATGAAAGACAAAAACGTGCTGTCAATATTCAGTTTTGATGCGGTTTACAAGATAGCTGATAATGAGGACACCATGCTCTCCCTTCAAGTGTTTGTTTTTTACATGTTTCCTGCCCTATGTCCATTTTGCCTAATCCTCTGTATATAGGGTTGCCAGGTGGGTGGTTTTGGTAGGCAATTGCCCACCAATCTACCCAGCCACTCCAGAGCAGCAATCACATGCACACAGGGCCACACAGCCGTGATGACATCACTTCTGGGTTTACCCCCGGAAGCACCGCATCGCTGTGGCTGCTTTAGCACTCAATCCCCCCAAATTTTGGGGTTTGTGTGCCAAATTGGCTGTGGCAATGCAGTGCTTCCCGAAGTAAACCCAGAAGTGATGTCATTGTGTGTGCGTGGCCGCCCCACCCCTGCCCCCTAAAATCTCCCACCAATCGAGGGGGGGGGGCTGGCAACCCTATCTGTATATTGTGTGAAAATTTCCACATTTGACATAGTTAGTTAATAATCACAGACTCACCATTAGAGTTGGTGTTTTGTAGTAACTCAGTTTGCTTCTCTTCATTTAGTACATCTCCACAGAATATTTTGGTGTTCCCAGTTTAGCCCTAAAGAGAAAAGGAGGGTATGCAAACTATGAAAAAAGTTTTCACTGCAGAGCAAGAGGAATGTCCACCAAGGGCATCCCAACTACTGTATTAAACTCTTCACATTAAAGACAGCTGTGGAGTGGGGCTGCTTGTGTGACTTGCAAGCATCAGGTGCATTCAAGACACAGCGGGGGAGGTGATTATTAAAAGGGAGGAGATGTGTGCTCAGCATATGGGTAAATCAAGACTCACAGTCTGGATATTATATAGATTAAGGAGCAAAAATAGTGATCATGTATCTCTGTTTCGGGAGGAAGGTATTGAGAAGCAGGCTACTGGCCAAGATCCTTTTTGGTAAATTTAACAATCTGATACAGATTACTACAATGTACTTCTTATACTGTATGTCCGATATACTGGTATGGACTAATTTGGCACCGTATGACAAATGGCAGCTTCTAAAAATTAGCATTGTGAAATTGTCAAAAGTGATGCAAGTTACAACAGGGGTGTGTGTTCTTATTAAACTCAGATTGAAAAAGTTAAACAAATCTTGGTTTTGGGTCACTGTTCTAAGTCTCCACTGTCCACTTTACTGATTGGTGTTGAAAATGATTTGCAACCAATGAACCATCCTGTAGAACGGGTGGGGAACATCAGGCCCAGGGGCCATTTAAGGCCCGCAAAATCATTTGGTCTGGCCCTTTGTGGGTCCTGGCAGATCTCTAGCTCAGAAGGATCTAAGACTGGTGATCCGCCCTCTCCCACGGACAAGAATAGCCTCTATTCAAGGCGGATGCGAGTTTGTTTTGCCAAGAAAAGGAACCTTACCCACCCTGCAGGAGAGTCGTTAGCTATGGAGCTGCTAGGACCGCCCAAGAAACTGTGTTAACCCTTTCCCATCCGGGCCATGGAGAAACGTATTCCCTCTGTACTACAAGAGGGCTGGGGGAGGAAGTGGCGACAATGGAGGGGTTAAAGGAGGCAGAGCCAGAATGTGCAGGGGGGGGGGAGTTCTTAGCCAGTGTGTCCTCATTTCATCCCTGCAGGAGCTGGTTGTAGAATCCGGCCCCAACCATGAGGAGCAAGAGCAACTCTGGCATGTGGCTGGATGGCTACGCCTGGCTGGTGCAACAGATCATCCTGTGCCACCAGGTGGGCGAGTGCGCCACTGGTTGGATGCCTGCTTGCTTGCCCACACCGGGGGGATCATCTGGGGTAGCTGCCTGCTTGGGGCTTGGTCGGCTAATTTTTAAATTGATAATTTTGTATGGCCCGCGAATGATATTATAAATATCCAAATGGCCCTTGGCGGAAAAAAGATTCCCCACCCCTGCTCTAGAATCTGTCCCAGGTCTCTAATTCTTTGTGGCTAAGGTAATTGGGCTTGAGAATGATGAGTAAGGATTGCATAGCAGATGTCATCATTGGATCTTTGGTTCAACATAGCACAGCAGAAAAGAACAACAACAGTGATTTGTTGATGACGGTTCAGTGTGCAAGTGACAGGTATAAGAACTTAGGAACGTAAGTACAGCCTGCTGGATCAGAGGCTCCATTCAGTCAACATGACTAGCAGCCATTTATTGGCTTCTCCTGCTGATGCCCCCCCCCCCAAACACACACACCCTTTAAAGCTATCTATGCTCGCAGCTTCTGCTGGAAGCAATTTCCAGTTTCATTACTCACTGAGTAAAGACCTATTTCCTTTTGTCTGTCCTGAACTTGTCTCTCAATAAAGTACTTTATTCAGAGTCGCATCATTGGTCCAGCTAACTTAGTGTGATCTTCCCTGACTGACAGTTCTCCCAACTCTACAGAATATACAGTCTTTACAAACTTTTCTCTTCAAATCCTCTATAAGAAGAGCAGAGATTGAATCTGGGACCTTCTACAGGTAAAGCAGATGCTCTACCACTATGCCATGGTTTCTCCCTTCAAGTGACACTGTTGTATACCTGGGGGATGACTATGGGATAGCACCTGTCCAGGCCCCAAAGCTCAGGGCCAGGAGGAAAGATAGCTGCTGTTGAGGGACCGTAGAGCAAAATGAAATGCAAAATGAGAACTCAGCTTTCCATGTACGTTCTTCAGAAGGTACAATCACATCCTGCTAGACTGAATGTGATCCGGAAGCCTCTGGGGTGCATATTCTCCTCTCCTTATCCCAATGCAAAATGGGGGGAGAGGGGTCTTTGCAGTTTCCGAGTAGGGTTGCCAACCTCCAGGTGATGGCTGGAGATCTCCCGCTAACTGATCTCCAGGTAATAGAGATCAGTTCCTCTGGAGCAAATGGCCACTTTGGCCATTGGACTCTATGGCATTGTAGTCCCTCCCCTCCCCAAACCCCACCCTCCTCAGGCACAGCCCCCGAAACCTCCAAGTAATTCCCAACCTGGAGCTGGCAACCCTATTTCAGAGGCCTCTGAGTTGTGCTGGAATTTACACTGTGTGCACTGAGCAGGCTGGAAGTGGTGCGCAAGGGACCCGTGTATTGCTTCCCACCAGGCTTGCATACCCACTCCCCATGCTCTGCCCTGCATACCACATCTTTCAGTAATTTTCCTGCCTCCCCAACATTTAAAGACTAAAGCAGGGGAGCCATGTGTGAGTGATGACAGACAAATTAGGGAGAAAGAATAAGACTAGTGGACTGCTGAGTGTCTGTAAAAATGTTTTGTAAATAATTTTCAAAGGAACGTCAAGCAGACCTAAATAACTGTGATGGTAATTTGCCCACATCAGCAAAGTCTTTTCCCGAACAGACCAAAGCTACCCATTTCTCAAGAATGACAAGATCTCAGTGCGTCCACTGGAAGCAGAGTTAGGGTTTCCAGCCTCCAGGTAATAAGAACATAAGAAAGGCCCTGCTGGATCAGACCAAGGCCCATCAAGTCCAGCAGTCTGTTCACACAGTGGCCAACCAGGTGCCTCTAGGAAGCCCACAAACAAGACGACTGCAGCAGCACCATCCTGCCTGTGTTCCACAGCACCCAATATAATAGGCATGCTCCTCTGATACTAGAGAGAATAGGTATGCAGCATGACTAGTATCCATTCTAACTAATAGCCATGAATACCCCTTTCCTCCATGAATATGTCCACTCCCCTCTTAAAGCCCTCCAAGCTGGCAGCCATCACCACATCCTGGGGCAGGGAGTTTCACAATTTAACTATGTGTTGTGTGAAAAAATGCTTCCTTTTATCTGTTTTGAATCTCTCACCCTCCAGCTTCAGCAGATGACCCCACGTTCTAGTATTTTGGGAGAGGGAGAAAAACCTCTCCATGTCCACTCTCTCCAAACCATGCATAATTTTATAGACCTCTATCATGTCTCCCCTTAGCTGGAGATCTCCCACTATTACAAGTGATCTTCGGCTGATAGAGCTCAGTTCCCCCGGAGAAAATGGCCGCTTTGGCCATTGGACTCTATGGCATTGAAGTCCCTCCCCTCCCCAAAGCCCACCCTCTTTGGCTCCGCCCCAAAACCTCCCGCTGGTAGTGAAGAGGGATCTGGCAATCCTAAGCAGAGAAGGCACCCTTTTTGTTCAAAGCTGGGATTGCCAACAGCTTGGAGCAACAGTGTCCTGTCCCTTTAATAGAGTGGTTCCCAACCTTTTTTTGACCAGGGACCACAAGGACTTTTTTGTTCAGTGCAGGGACCCCAAGGTTCAAAATAAAAATTCCGAGAATTTGAAAATAAACTTTAATCATAACTGTTAGTTAAACATTAAGCTTAGAATAATATTTGAATATATATTTTTATAATAGAGAACTTTTAATTGAAAATATTAATTTATTATGGGTTTATAACTTTGTTTCGTGGACCTTAATTTAGCTCTCGCGGACCCCTGGGGGTCCACGGACCCCTGGTTGGGAACCAGTGCTTTAATAGAAGCTTAACAGGATGTTATTTACCAGGCAAGTAACACCTTTGGGGGGACGGGAAGGGAAGGCAATTGTAAGCCGCTTTGAGACTCCTTACAGTAGAGAACAGCGGGGTATAAAAACCAACTTCTTCTTTTCCATGAAAAGCTTCACCTGGCCATTTCCACACACTCGCCTCTATTACAGAGGGCAGGACACTTTTTCTGCTGCAGGTTGTTGGCAACCCCATTCAAAGCTCGCTGCTTGGATGCCTTTTCACTCATTGTGAGGCTGAAAAACTGTGTCAGGGAAGCAGTTTGTTTTCCATCTCGGTGAGAGCGGCAGCCAAGAGCTAATTGGCCTGAAACTGTTTTGTTTGCTTTCTTCTATCTGGGTGACACTTTTGTTTTTCAGATGTGGGTGCCTTTGTTTTTCTATAATCCCACCCCACCCCCCATCCCAAACACCACTTAAATTTACTTTCTTCCTCCTGTATGCAGATCTTTTAGTTACTGGTAAGACAGCTGGCTAAGGTAGAATATGTCTGAGTTTAAAATAGGAAACTGAAAGCCACAGAATATTTGCTTTGCTGTCTGGGGTTGTTTTTACACATTCTTATTATTCATGGATAGAAATAGAAAATTGATCAGTCGACAAATGCAACTGATGGAGTTGCCCATTGCCTATGAACATTCATGCCACAATAGACCAGGCTGCCTCCAAAACGTGTCAGCACCCCTTTGTATTTTTAATGGTTTTCTGTCATATGTTTCCTCTCTGTGGAACAGGGACTGGATACTGACTAGCAGCACCATCACCACATCAGTGCCAACTATGTACCAGCACTGGAGTCTTAGGCTTGGACTGCCTGATCCTATGTAAATGCCAGGATTTCAATTGGACTTACTCCTAAGTAAGTGTTGAACTGCATAGCTGCCATCCTACGCATGCTTCCTTGGGTGTAAGTCCCATTGGTCTTAAAAAGGTAAAGGTTGTCCCCTGTGCAAGCACCGGGTCATTCCTGACCCATGGGGTGACGTCACATCCCGATGTTTACTAGGCAGACTTTGTTTACGGGGTGGTTTGCCAGTGCCTTCCCCAGTCGTCTTCCCTTTACCCCCAGAAAGCTGGGTTGACCGACCTCGGAGGGATGGAAGGCTGAGTCAACCTTGAGCTGGCTACCTGAAACCGACTTCCGTCGGGATCGAATTCAGGTCATGAGCAGAGCTTTTGACTGCAGTACTGCAGCTTACCACTCTGTGCCACGGGGATCCTACCCCCCATTGGTCTTCATGAGACTTATAGTAGAGTAAGCATGGCTCGCATGAGGCTGCCTGTGTGTTTAGGACTGCAGCCATACATGCATAATACAAACACACACACAGATTCATAAACAACTACATGGTGGGGGGGGGGTTAAAAGAAGCCCTTTTTCTTCTTCTCTGGGCATTTGGCTTTGCAGATCAAATAATGCAGGATGAAAGTAAGGGGTAATTTACATACGGCTGTCTGTCTTGTTACCCTAGTTTTCTTATCTAAACACCAGCTAAACATGAGAATGAGCTTAGTTTGAAAGGAAACTACAGTATCCAGATTCCTAAATAATCCATATGCATGATGTGACCTGCTGTTTATAACCTTCTGAAGCTGCAGATTAGAGATGTACTAACTCGCAGCTTGTCCTGATATAACATTGAACTACATTGAAGTGATGAATCATAATTACTGTAGGATAGACAGATAATCCCCATTTCTGTTGATGGGATTCAACAAAGCTTCATCTTTCTGTACGCAGACAGGAAAGAAGGGGACACTGAAAAGTTCAGATACGCACTGAATCAACTAAAACAAAACTGAGTTGTACTTAGAGCCAAGCCAAAACTATTCATTTTTTGTGAATATGTTTGGCAGCGTATAAAAATGCCTCCCTTTTTATTATATGTCTGGCCTACCTAGTACAAATGTCTGCTTACCCACTGAAATTCCCCTCACTTGCCCTCACTCTTACAGCCCATTCTTGAGAGCTGCAGCAGCCGGGGACGCGTGACTGTGGTGGCGACTCCAAAGAGGTTTCGTCACTGCAGAGAGGAGGAAAAGGACTATTTTTAAATAAAAAATTGGAAAAGGGGGGAAGCATCAGTGATGCTGCGCTGACATAAAGGTGACGCAGCACCACCATTGCTTAAGGGGGGGGGTTCCTGGGCTGAAAGGGGTTAGGAAGCTGCCTAATGACAGCTCTCCCCCCGCCCCGGAACACCCTGGGAATGCCTCCTGGGATGCCGGTGGGAAACGGAGCCAGCGTCCAATGGCCACACTGCCACCGCAATCCAGGGGGTTGGCAAAAGTGCCCCTACGCTGGTGTCCATGCCAGTTTCGACAACACAAGTGGCACGGGCGCTGGCATAGGGGTCACTCCACCTCCTAAGCCCATTTGGCCCCCAACCTCAGGAATGGACTGTAAGTTGCCCTTTCTTCTATCAGTGACATACTTATGTAGTTAAATCTGATTGGCTACAGAATGTTGTGAAGTCATCACATTCGTTGCTTGATCCCTGACAGGATGGAATCAGTTCAGGAAGGAGTAGGAACTAGCAACAGCCAGTGGAAAACCAGAGCCAAAGCAGCAACCGTCATGGGAAACAAAGGCTATAAATAGTCTTCTACAATGTAGGGGTTCTTTGGAGGGGGGGTTACCCTACCAAAATTACTATCTTTTAGCCCACAATCTAAAGAGCATTGGCAGAGTTTTAGTTGTGATTACTGTGTTCACCAGAAAGGAAAAGTCAGAAAAGTTACCTTTTCATACAAAATATTCCTTGTTATGCTCATTCAAAAGAGCTTTTCTTCATGGGGAAAGGGCAAGGCTTGATTGCCAAGCGGTTCTGCCCAGAAATGGTGAACAAGAGATTAGACCTGTCCGAACATTTTGCCATTTCCTCTCAATGGTCCCTAAGTAGAACAAATCATGTAGAAATATCATCCCGGAATCCTTAACAGGTCCAAATAGCTGCATGAACAATTGTATCTGTTTTGTGTGGGGACATATATTGCAAGATTTTTTTTTTAAATGCAATCACAAACTTTGCCCTAAAGAAAAGGATGGTTTAGATATTGATTGTACAGGTGTTCTATTCTTTTTGTTTGTTTGTTTTTGCCATCAAATCACAGCTGACTTCTGGCAACCCCATAGAGTTTTCAAGGCAAGAGATATTCAGAGGTGATCTGCCATTGCCTGCCTCCATGTCACAACCCTGGTAATTCCTTGGTGGTTTCCCATCCAAATACTTACCTGGGTCAACACTGCTTAGCTTCCAAGATATGACAAGATCACGCTAGCCTGAGCCATCCAGGTCAGGGCTGTTCTATTCTTTGCACAAATAAATGAGGATTTTTTGCTACCCAAACATTCAGGTCAGGACCATTTTCCTGTAATATTTAACTGGACCTCACACTATGTGGGACCTTTCTCAAAGAATACTGTTACAATGCTGACAGATTATTTTTTAGAGCACTATAGCTGACAACATTGCATCCTGGGCTGGAATAACTTCAGACTTTGTCACTATAAGTTGCTTTCCTCTTCCCTGTCTTAGCACAGCCTCATAATGCTTTCATACACAAAGAGCAGAAATGATTTAACTGTGATTTCATGAAAATGATTTGGTTCGTAGCCACTTATGCACTTAATTCTTCTTCAAAACAGATGTTCAATGAGAGCTGACAAAACAAAGCAAAAGGACCACCAACCAAATGTTTCCACAAGTAGAGCTTTTAACTTGGCTGCATAATATTAATCCACCCAGTCCCATCAGAGATTTCTTTTTCAAATAGATGCTGAAATTTCAGTTTAATTAAATGAAAGCGTGCTTCTTTCAAGTAGAATTTGCCCAGGGTACAAACCCTGTCAGCGCCTGCCATTATTTAAAGAAGACCTAATCTTTGATGTTAATATTTATCTATGCAGGCCTCGGACCTAGTGTCTTCCTTGGCGACACTGAGGTTCTCCCAGATTATATCAGGCCCCACACACCAAGCGGGCCCCATGCTAGGTTTGATCTTTGGAACTGGCATAGATGTGGGCTTGGTATCTGTTGACAGAGGGCCATGGTCAGACCACTCAACCCTGAAGGCCAAGATCAACTTCCCACTTCCTCCCTGTTTAGGCGATGAGCCGGTTTATGCTCGCCCATGGAGACTTGTGGATCTGATTGGATTCCTGAATGCTCTGTGGGATCCGATTCCCCCCGGTGGTTCCTTAGATGAGCTGGTGGAAGACTTGTATGGCTGTCTTTCTGAAAGCCATCAAATGAATTGCTCCCAGACTCCCTCTTCGCAAGCGTGTCAACTGAGCTCTGCGGTATACCACGGAGCTTCAAAGTATGAAACGGGAGCTTAGATGGATACAGCGAGTTTGGCAGTGAGCTCATGAGGAAGCCACAAGAACATCTTATAGGACGCTTATGAAAACCTATGAAGTGGCAATGAAGGCTGCAAAGAAAAGTTACTATGTGGCCACCATTGTGTCTGCTAGCTCTCGCCCAGCACAATTGTTTAAAATAATTAGGTCACTGACATCCCTTTCTGAGGGACAGCCAAATCATTAGCTGTGATGCTTTTGCAAGCTATTTTGTGGATAAAATCTTGTCACTCCACCATGTCCTTCTCGCTAATTTAGATACAGTAAGTGAACTGGAAGCCCCTTGGCCATCTTCAGGTCTAATATTGGACCATTTCAATCAGCTCTCCTAGACCGATGTTAGCAAGATCCTGACAGCTGTGAGGCCCACCACATGCCTTCTAGACCCATGTCCAGCCTGGCTAGTCAAGGTGAACCAGGATGCGCTATGGATCCCCCAGGGGACATTATCAATCTGTCCCTGAGTACAGGGGTCTTCCGGACCTAGGGAGTTTGAAAGAGGCAGTGGTACATCTGCTCTTAAAAAGACTATTTTTAGATCCTAGTGATCTGGCCAATTACTGCCCCATGTCTAATCTATGTTTCCTGGGTAAGGTAGTTGAGAGGGTGGCAGCTGAACAGCTTTAGGCTTTTCTGGAGGACACATCAGCTCTGGGCCCATTTCAGTCCAGCTTCTGCCCTGGCCACAGGATGAAGACAGCCCTCATAGATTATCTCTGTCAGCAGCTGGATCGAGGTGGGTCGGGGCTGTTGATTTTGTTAGATCTTTCAGCAGCCTTCAACACAGTAAATTACGATCTTCTAGACCACCACCTTTCTGATGCAGGAATTTGGGGCACAGCCCTTCAATGGCTGCATTCCTTTCTGCATGTTTAAGGACAGAGGGTGGTGCGTGGGGAGAAGGGATTGCTGCAGCACTGCTTGGTGCATGGGGTTCCTCAGGGGATGATCCTCTCACCTATGTTATTCAACATCAGCATGTGCCCCCTTGCCCAGTACACTGATGACACCTGGCTTTACCTGCTGATGAATGGCCAGCCAGATACTGCCCCAGAAACACTAGCCAGGTGCTTGGAGGCTATGACGAAATGGCTGAGACAGAGCCAATTGAAATTAAATCAGTCGAAGACAGAGGTCCTGTGGTTGGGTCAGGGCAGGTCAGAGATGGTGCGCCAGCTCCCAGCTCTTGGCGGTGTGCAATTTACACCTATGTCCACCATCAAAAGCCTAGGTGTGATTCTGGATGCCTCCTTGTCTATGGAGGCTCAGGTCACAGCCATAGCCAAGGTGGCCTTTTGCCACCTCCAGCAGGTAGGGCAGCTGGTGCCATACCTCTCCCGCTCTGACTTAGCCACAGTGATCCATTTGACAGTCACCTCCAGGCTAGACTACAGTAACTTGCTCTATGTGGAGTTGCCCTTGAGACTGCTCCAGATGCTCCAGCTGATCCAGAATGCAGCAACGAGGGTCTTTACAGGGACCCCACTGAGAGCACACATACAACTAGTGCTCCATCAACTGCACTGGCTTCAGGTGGAGTACCGAATCAAGTTCAAGGTGCTGGTATTAACCTTGAAAGCACTACACGGTCTGGGACCATCATATCTTTGGGACCATCTCTCCTGGTATGCCCCCCCCAAGAGCCTGTGCTCCCAAATAACAACCTACTGGTGGTCCCCAGCCCGAAAAGTGTCTGGCTGTCCTCGACCAGGGCCAGGGTCTTTTCTGCCCTGGCCCTGGCCTGGTAGAACTCTCTGTCTAATGAGACCAGCATCCTGTGGGACTTGATGCAGTTCCATAGGGCCTGTAAGACTGAGATGTTCCACTAGGCCTATGGTTGAGGGCAGCTACGGTTTCCATCATAGCTGGCCTCCCTCCCCCCTCCTTCATTTGATTGAATTGATTGGGGGCGCAGACCATTCTCCTCCAGGCTGACAATTGCCTTGCTTGTTGCAAATTATGCGCCAACTGAATTTTAAAATAATGATTTAGGTTTTAATTGTAAATTATTTTTGTATTCCGTATGAATGCACTGATGTTTGTATCAATGTTTTAACATTGTAAGCTGCTCTGAGCCTGGCCTTGGCCGGGGTAGAGTGGGTTAAAAATTCAATAAATAAATAAATAAATTATAGGCTGATTCTGATGGTATTTTCGTCATGTGAAGAAGCCTTTTCCAGTGATATAGAACAGTTGTCCAGTGGCACTTTAAAGAATTTACTCAGGCATAAGGTTTTGTGAGCAAGAGCTCATCCATCAGATGAATCTGATGCACTTTATCATCACTTCATCAGATGAATCTCAACTATGCATCTGAAAAAGTGAGTTCTGACCAATAAAGCTTACACAGGAATAAATTTTGTTTTGCTACGTGGGTGTGTGTGTGTGTGTGTGTGTGTGTGTGTGTGTGTGTGTGTGTGTGTGTAAAGTGCCGTCAAGTCGCAGCCGACTTATGGCGACCCCTTTTGGGGTTTTCATGGCAAGAGACTAACACAGGTGGTTTGCCAGTGCCTTCCTCTGCACTGCAACCCTGGCATTCCTTGGTGGTCTCCCATCCAAATACTAACCAGGGCTGACCATGCTTAGCTTCTGAGATCTGACGAGATCAGGCTAGCCTGATCCATCCAGGTCAGGGCCCTGTTTTATTTGCTGCTACAAACTAATGTGAACTACCCACCCGGAATCTTTTCTGGTGATGAAGCTACATGAATTGATATCTGAATTTCCCTGGTTATGGGTTCTTATTAGCAGCAGTTAACTCCGTGTGGCAGTACATTTTTCATCTAGCATGTTCATGTGAACATATGAAGGGGCCTACATCAGACCATTGGTCTATTCAGACTGGCAACAGCTTCCTGGGGTTTCAGGTAGGTCCTGCACATCACCTTCTACCTGATCCTTTTAACTGGAGATGCAGGGGATGGGACGTGGGACCAGCGTGGTGTAGTGGTTAAGAGCGGTGGACTCTAATCTGGAGAACTGGGTTTGATTCCCCACTCCACCACATGAGCGGTGGACTCTGTTCTGGTGAACCAGGTTGGTTTCCCCACTCCTACACATAAAACCTGCTGGGTGACCTTGGGCTAGTCACAATTCTCTTCGAGCTCTCTCAGCCTCACCTACCTCACAAGGTGTCTGTTGTGGGGAAAAGGAAGGGTAGGAGATTGTAAGCCAGTTTGATTCTCCTTAAAAGGTAGAGAAAATCAGCATATAAAAACCAACTCTTCTTCTGCAAGCAAAGCAGATTTAATCACATTGAGGTATTGAGGCTCTCCCATGAAGCACTGGCAGGGAATGGCAGCTATAGCTAGGGGTGACATAGATCAGAAGCTCTTTCTTTCATGACTACAGTCCTTTCAGTTGTTACAGCTTCAGCACTCAAACAACACATAAAAGGATATTGCAGTACCTACAATCCCCAGTTTTAATTTTATGTGAACTGAGCAATGTGCATATTTTCCAGCTTCCACAGAAATGACTACTCCCAACAAATCTGAGTTTCCAATTTCATATATTGAACCTAGAAAATGTGTGCTGCCCTAATGACACAAAATGGCAATCACACTCTCAATTTTGACCTAGATTGGCTCTATAATTATAAAAATTTGCAGACCCAGGGTCAGGATTGTTCCTTAGTTGTATAGTGGCAGCATAAAGCACCACGAATGCTATATTTTTTCCCTAGATTTAAGTACAGTGATTGAAAGAATAAATGTAGTACTGTTAAGAAGGTGATGAGTTAAAAACCAGTCATAAAGTGTGTCTAACTTGGAAAGCCCTTGGATAATAGATTCCAGGCAACTACCTGCTCTGATTGCAAGCGACCCAATCCAAAATGCAATGATTACATTATTTTATTTTCATATTTATAGCCCCCTTTTCAGGAAATCATCTTCCAAACCAGATGATATCAACAGAGAGAAACAGGACCTGCCTTCTACCTTTCCATCAAAAAAGGACAAAACACATAGAGGACGGGAAGGGGAGAGTGGGAGAGAAAGAGAAACGGAGATCAGTTTGAGATTTACAGTGTTGTGCAATTAAATGGGGTGGATCATCCTTTGTTGATAGGGGTGTGTGTTGAGAAAGTTGTTATAATTTTGGGTCCAGAATATGGGGTGGGGGGGGACCTTTATCATGATTGCAGGTTTTTTGGTAGGATATTACCTGTTCGAGACTGAAATCTCTCTCTCTGTGTGTGTGTGTGGTCGTTTATGTGTGGTTAGCATGTACCCGGTCATCCCTCTCTTGTCTCACACTTTTATATCCTGAGAGCAGAAAACTTAATGCATGGGTGTTGCTTGTTGTGGAGAAAGTCGTGGGAGTCTCAGGAGCACTGCATAATCACATTAAAAAGTGTCTGAGTCCCCACCCCTTGAAACACTGCATTGTCATTGTCAGTAATACTTACTCTGTCATTGGCAGTAATACTTACTCTGACAAAAACGTCACCCTGCCCCCCCTCCTGAAGGCTGGCTAAAGGAGGAGTTGGAGGAGGAGTTGGAGAATGGAGGCGTATCAGGACGTGGGTAGATCAACCCATGGCTGAAGTATGCACCTACTTACATCCGAGATGGGCTTGGAACTAAACAAAATACTGTGATAAAACAGGGAGTGGAAAACCCAAGGAAATTGCAGAATGGAAGCAAGCTGAGCCCCAGGGGAGGGGACATCATGCATAACCCCTGCGGGTTCTTCTAATACTTTCATAGTAGTTATTTTGGTAGAAAGGTAAAAGACAAAGATAACAAGAGTAACAATGACACAATGTTTATTTTAGATATGATATACTTTTCCTGCACTCCTCAGCTTTGTGAACATGAGACAAGTGCGTCACTTGCTTTGCCCTTCCTACAGGTCTGCTTCTCTCTATTGATTCCTGTTGGGAGGGATGGTGCCAGCCACTGTTGTTGTTTTTTAAATCAATTTTAATGCAATCTTAGATAACTAAAAACGTTTTACCTTTCCACTGAAAACTGTACATTTCCCATCTTTCCTTGTTGTGGTCCATTGTTTCCATTCACAAAATAAGAAAGGCTTCCTTTGGAGATACCCCCTGCCTGTCCCTGCAATCTTTGAAAATAGTTCATATTTTTCAAACAAAAAATGTGTGTGTGTGTGTGTGATTGCATGTGATGAATCAATCATCCAATTGCTATGAGACACAGATCTTCACATTGGACACCCAATGTACGGATACCTTAATTAGTAATTAGTACTATTAACGTTTAAGGAGTTCCTGGACGTGAAGGGGGAGCTGGAGTATAAAAGAGTCCAAGGGCTTAGCTACATGTTTATTTATGGGCTGTCTCCAGGTTCACCACTTTGATCAGAGTCATATGTCAGCTCCAAGAATGTCACTTCAAAAGCCATCGACATTGGTTCTGCTAATGAGGGGTGATACGGGTGGAATACAGTGGTCTTGCTTGCTCCCCCCTCCAACCTTTTCCTGATCCTAAACAACCCCCAGTGAGAAGTTATTCACATAAATTTGGAGCTACCAAGCACTCACTGCTCAACGCAGGTGCCTCTACAGAAATTCTTCTCTGAGGCTTGTCTCCAAAGGTGATTGGTTGGGAGGACTCACCTGCTGATCCTGCTGAGGTCCTTCCCTTCCCCAAACCCCTCCCTCCTATGATTGCCAGCAATTGACTGGCAACTAGTGGAAGGTGGGGGCGCTGGCATGGGGGAAATGGTGCTGCCCCAGTGACCCAATGTCACTTCTGAGAAATACCAGGTGACACCATGTCACCTGTGTGACATAGAGGCAAAACGCTATGATAAAACCAGGTAGCGGGACATCTTCCAGGCTAGACTGAGTTGGAAGAAAGCTTTTTTTAGCAGCTGCATTAAATAGCTTCTCCAGCAGTAATGTTGGATCTAGTATAACCCCTAGGTTCTTACCTGAGTCAGCAAGGGTCAGCTAAACCCCATCGAAAGTTGGACACGCAATGTCCTGCAAGACCTCTGCCTTCCCAACCAACATCACCTCATTTTTTTCAGGGTTTAGTTTCAATTTGTTCATTCTCATCCAATTAACCACAGCTGCCAGGCAGTGACTCAGGACCTCTTCTGATGACAGCCAATCCCAAAGAATTGTCCTAAGAGATTAAATATAGATTGAAAAACATAGGGGCTAGGGTTGTGCCCTCTGGAACTCTGGTGTCAGGCCTCCAAACCCATTTACTAAAACTACAAAAGGTAGACCAAGGCAGAAGCCTCTGAGCATGTGCTTTCCCTTCCAGGCCATGTAATTAATCTGTGACTGGGGGCAGGGCTCCTAGCATAGTTTCTAATGCAAGCATGAACCCCATTATTTCCACAAACCAATTACTAGATGCATTTGTTATTAGCTTAGCTCTTATTTCATATGAATCATATGAATTATGGATCCCACCATCATGGATCAAAATTTACATCAGGAGTTGATTTCCTGGCAGCAAAGGCATTTCTCAATGATGAAGTAATTGGTTGTTGTGAAAAGGGCCATCAAACTAATTGGGTTGAATGAGCAATTGTGTGAATTATATCCCGAAT
The DNA here is from genome assembly GCF_029931775.1 of Euleptes europaea. Lineage (NCBI taxonomy): Eukaryota > Metazoa > Chordata > Lepidosauria > Squamata > Sphaerodactylidae > Euleptes > Euleptes europaea. Next base: position 93,929,405 of record NC_079312.1, on the reverse strand, counting down.
GTTGTTGCTATTCTTATTACTTTTAAGTAATACGATGTGGCTCAGACTGTTACCAGGCAATATGAAATTGATTTAGGGTTTTGTTTTGTTTTGTTACCGGTAGTCCAGAAATTCCAAAGCTAAAAGCACTGAATGTCAAATAACGGCACATGCAAAACATGACCCTACCATAGACTCATGATGGACCCTACCGTAGACTCATGTATTTGATGGACAAAGCAAAAAGTAGAAATAATTTCATATGAAATGTTGTTTGGGTGTAATATTAAGGTGTGCATTCTGATCTTATGAATCGTGAAATAAAAAAGCTGTCAGGATGGATGCACTACTCACTCAAACCAAACCTGTATCGTGACAGGTTCGTTTAGCAGTTCAGTATCTGCCCCCTCAGCCTGTGTGATGTTGCTGCATAACACAAAGACATTACAAAGAGCAGATGGATCCTTTCAGAGTAGCCCTAGCAGGATGTTTGACATTTGTGCTGAACCATGTAAGTATGAGCCATTTAAAAAAAAAAAAAAAAACACCTGAAGTTCTCCCCTAAGGTGGTACAACCTTCAACTCCACAGGCAGGCCAGAGGGCCCTTGGCAGGCTGCTTCATTTTACACCTCCTATCCAACCTTGGCTGTTAAATGTTTGTCTGTTCACTGAAATACAGTTCACCCTAGGGAAAAAAAAGAAAGAAATACATTTCGCCCCAAACCCAGCCATAAGGGTTTGAAATGGGATCGCAGCAGATGTGTTGAATAACCACGCATGCATGGCTCTCTTGCTAGGTACAGCATACCACTGCAGTTACGTCCATGCATCTTCTATGTGCAATGACAAAACTATGCTTATCTTTATGACTGAGATGGCAGAAAGTAGAAAGTAAATCTGTGATTCTTACAAGTAAGTATTGAACCAGTTATGCATTTCCAGTCCCAAAAGGAAAATCCTTCTTGATTTCTGCAGCTCTCAGCTGATGTGTGTGGACCACGTGATCTCCATCCTTCTGCATGTACACTCCCTATGAGCATCACCAGTAGTCTTAATGCTGACCAGCTGTTCTTACAAAAGCCAGCTGTACCATTGAGCTCAATGGAGGGCTTTAAAAAAAAATACTGTGACAAGGATTTACCATATGGTCTGCCTCTTGATTATGCACACCACAAAAACCTATTTGAAATGACATACGTACAAAGCAAGATGATAGCAATGAAACTGCCTGTGTGTCCTTTTCACAATGCCTTTTTAAAATCTGCCATTCATAAACCATCAAGGAAAGTTTTCCCAATCAAGAAGTTTCCCCATCGGCTAATTTCTCAATTTTTATACACAGTCAGTGAATGTTAACAATTATCAGCTGTTCTTCATTTTCCCTCCACGCAGTAGCACTTTGGGAATGAATGCCTTCAGTCAATTCAGCTCAGTGCCATTTTACTGGAAAGACAGGTGAGTTATGCAGATGTCGTCTGGTACTGTATAACATAGGGCCTCTAAAGGACTTATGACAGACCCATACACTGTCCACACTCAAGGGGAGAAAACAAATACCAGGCTTAGAATTAGATCCCTCCCTAATGCCATTATCTGTCATAATCCATTCCTGACTCCTTGAAAGAGTTCATCCTTGTATAATCCCTGCCACTTCTCTCCCTTTCCCCCAAAATCATGTGGCATTTCTCTCCATTTCTCATGAATGTAAAACATGAGTTTTACCTTACAATCTAGTGCAGATCTAAGAATGGAACTACTCCTAGTACCGTTCAAGGAGTCCTACATATTCTCTGGGATTTTCACTCTTGAGACTACTTTACCCTTAGGACCAATATATGCTTATTTGGCTGCCCATGGTGGCTTTGAATTTTAATTAATTGGTTTTTCATTCATTGTTGATTTTATCGTTTGTTGTTAGCTGTTGAAGGGTGGGGTATGACTCTTAATAATTCAACACACCTTGGTCGTTTATGCATGGGAGTTTTACCTGAGTTCGTTGCTCGCTAGACCCACACTTTCCTGTTGGGAATCTATGCACCAACAGTCTCCAACTTCAAATCAAGTCCCCGCCCCTTTAAATGCTGCGTTGTAATTGGCTTACTTGTAGTGCTTACTGTGAGAGAAAATCCCCCCCAAAAAAAACCCAATTGCTGCATTAAAAAGTATTTTAACAACAAAAAACAAAACAAAAAACAGAGCAATCTGAAAGGAGGGGAGAAATCCAAGCCTCGGTTTTAAAAAGCCTTTCTTCTGCTCAGAAAGAGCTCCGAGGAAGCAGAAAACATTTGAATCCCCACCTCTTTACACGCTGCTTTGTAACTTGGCTGTGAGAGAAACCAAGCTTGGGTGACCCACGCTTTGCCTTATGCACAGGATTTCACCCAGGCTGAGCTCAGGGGAGAGGGAAGAATTAGGTTAACAGAGGAAAGGGAAGTCCTGGGATTTGTGAGGGCTGGCGGCGAGGTCATCTCTAATGGATGGAAAACTCATGCATGGTGTTTTTCCCCCGCATGAGTTATTTGCCCTGAGTTCGATGCTGTTGGGAGGTTGGTTTTTTCTCCTGCATCCCCGCAGCATTGTGGTACATTTGTGTACTTCCTAGGTTTTTCCCAGCTTTTCTCCAATCTTTCCCAAACCTGCTTTGCTGTGAAGTTTTGGGAAAGATTCCAGGAAACCTTGAACGGCTGACGTGTGGGTGAGAAAATTCAGATTCTCCTGGTCCCACCCACAGAACAGCCATTTCCCCCATAACAGCCATTTAATCTCCTGTCACTGGGGCTTTTTTCTTTTTAAAAAAAAATCAGCACTTGAATAGTGTTAAATCTCTGTACTATTATACCATTATGTGTACCAGGTTCCCTGACTTCTCAGCTTTCTTTTTTTTTAAGTACATTTTGTTGAGGATATATAAGAAAAAAGGCATAACTGTGCAAGCAAAGGAGCGAGAGACTTACTTTAAAAAATGAAAGCTGATAATTCAGAAAACCTGATACATTTATCGGTATAACAGTAAAGTAATATAAAGCTATACAGTCCCTGATTTTCTGCTGCCCAGAAGCACCATTGCCCTTGCATTTTATTTTATTTATTTTATTATATTTCTAGCCCGCCCTCCCCAGCCGAAACCAGGCTCAGAGTGGGCTTGTATTAGCAGCCAGAGCACCAATGAGAAAACTACACAAGACTTCTTGGGAGGTTTCTCCTTGTGTGCCATGGTTTCTAAAAAAAAAAAAAAATCTATTACACTACTGTACCAATTCCAAGCCAGTCTTTTGATGACGATCCCTACAGAAAGGACAATATTTCTGTTTCTGTGATTGCAAGTAGCAACTAAAATGTCCATATAATTTATTTCAGCCAAGTTGAAAGGTTATAATAGAAAAGCAAGTTCTACATGTTTTCTGACATCGAAAGTCCACTTGAGAGTTCACACACACCATAGCAGAAAACAGAAAATCTCAGGTTCTTTCATGAGACTTCTGTGTTAAAAAAACAAACTTAGCTTATGAAGAAATATTCTTTGAAAAATAAAGAAAGGAATATTATAGCTCAATCCAGCCTTTACTTAATTCTGAAATCTATATTTTAGATACATTAATGTTTCTGGATTTGAAGCTATGGTCCAGGGCAAATATGTCCATTCCTACTGCAAGACGAAAGAGAGGCTTGAAACCATAGATCTTGTGCTTGATAGTCCTGAAAAATGGCAGAGCTTCCACCCTGTTAGATTGTGAATTCAACTCTGAAAATAATGTTGTTGACGTTTGAGGAAAAAGCAGGTTTCCTGTTTGAACTTTGACAGGTCTTGGAAGATGTGAGTAACGTCAAATCTTGGGTTTGCTTTAAAGGCCGCCTGTGGTTGTGGGTTTCTCACATTTGTTGTGTGCCAAGCAGCTTTGAACTATTTGCAGTACTTTGTTTAAAAAAAACACTCTCAGAGATTCTTATCAGGAGACAGGATCCGTTATGAAATATGTGCATTTGTGAACAGGTTACTGGAGATCAAAACCATTCCAGATGACATGCTGTAAAATGTGGTAGATGATGTACCTGATACACCTAAACAAACATTGAATGTTAAAGGCCGGTGTATGCAATTGGTACATAAAACGGCCACCCCTTTCACAGGTTTGGGCAGAAAAAAGACAGGCTGTTTTTGCCTCAATCAAAAGTTGGCATTTTTGACAGCAAAGCTATCCAGCAGGTTTCCTCTCAATTAAAAACAAATCAAAAAGTTAAAATCAACCAGTTTTATTTTTTGTTTTTATTAGGACTGGATGAATTGACCCATAGTGCAGGAGGAACTGTTAATTTCTCATTGCTTTCAAAAGCTGAAAATGCCTTCCACAATACCTACATAGAGCTCTCCCCAGGATTGCCAAGTTAGGGTTGCCAAGCACCAGGTAGTAGCTGGAGATCTCCTGCGATTACAACTGATCTCCAGCTCACTGACCCAGCTTCCCCACCCCACCACCTGGGAAACTGAAATCAGGTAGTGGGTACCAGAGTAACTGTCAGACCTGTAAGTTTCTATCCCAAACGTCTAAACAACAAGGTTCAGATTCAGAGCTTTTCCTATGTTTTCAAATATTGGATCCTTTTTAGTAAATTTCCAAATTATTTCTCTGAAAGACAGTAGAAGGGAGGGAGGCTCTCTTTTTGCTAAGACAGCACCAGCAACTTGTGTGGGGGTGGGGAAGTATGTGAACATGGATCTTCCATCTGGCTGTGACCAAAGGGGCCCTTCCTTCCTCACATATATTGATACTGTTATGTGTGATATTATGTTAGGTGAAGAGGTTACATGGAAATTTTACTGAGTTTCAAATGACTGTGGGAGGCATATTTCATTTTAATGTGTCTATGTTTAGTTATCTGCTAGCAAACACACAGTGGAAGATAGATAGGGATCTCAAGTATACCTGTAACCCTGCTGAATGTATTTGCATAGATTTGCAACTAGATAGAGACAATGGAAACATCTGCAGTTTTAGCTTCGCTTTACAGCTTGACTGCTCAGTACATATTGTTGTAAAAATAATAATAATAATTTTCTTCTCTTGGAGATACGTTTTTCCCCCCTGTTGTACCTCTTGATAGGGCTGTCAATTCGGTTCGGTCTGAACTGAAAATCAACCGAATTTCCCCTGATTCGGTGATTTTCTGTTCGGACGGATCCGAACTCAAAACTGGCGGGCAACCGGGGGGGCCGAATTCAGCGAGTTCGGGAGTTCGCGAATAAATTCGGCAAATTCGGCCCCCCTTCAGGGGAGCCCGCTGAAAGGCGCGGGCTGCCCTTTAAACTGATCTGAGCCTCCCAGCTGGGAGGCGCAGGTCAGTTTAAAGGGCAGCCCGCCCCCCTTCAGCGGGCTCCGCTGGAGAGGCGCGGGCTGTCATTTAAACTCATCTGTGCCTCCCGGCCGGGAGGCGCAAATGAGTTTAAAGGGTAGCCCGCCCCCCTTCAGCGGAGCCCGCTGAAGGGGGGCGGGCTGCCCTTTAAACTCATCTGAGCCTCCCAGCTGGGAGGCTCAGATCAGTTTAAAGGGCAGCCCGAGCCTCTCCAGCGGAGCCCGCTGAAGGGGGGCGGGCTGCCCTTTAAACTGATCTGCGCCTCCCAGCTGGGAGGCTCAGATCAGTTTAAAGGGCCCCCACGCGCCTTCAGGGAATCCCTCTGAAGGCGCGCTGGGGCCGAATTTTCCCCCGAACTCCGGATCCCCCCGAATTACCGGGGATCCGAAGCGGGGGAGTTCGGACTTCGGCACGTACCGAACCCACAAGGGTCAAATTCGGCCGAATCCGAACTGTACCGAATTTTTTTTTTTGACAGCCCTACCTCTTGAAGTGATCTGAGAGGGTGAAAACCTTGCACATTTTGTATTCAGTTCTATCAAATGCCTATACCATGTGAATTTCGGTGACAATCTGTTTTATGCAACACTCAGCCTTGGGAGCTGTGGGATTGCATCCTTCCAGTACAATTGGATAAGGAGCCTCTGCCAATGCAAGACGTTCTTCCAAAAAGAAACTCTTGCATCAGGGGAAGACTTCTTGTGACAGTGCAAAATGCCAGTGCTAGTGGAAGGATCTGCAGGTTCCGACCTATAGTGTTTTTTAATTCCTGAACCATTCCATTTTAATTTAGCCCTGCTACCTTTTGCTCAGCTAATGGTGGTGCTTTCTTGAGAACATAAGAACATAAGAAAAGCCCTGCTGGATCAGACCAAGGCCCATCAAGTCCAGCAGTCAGTTCACACAGTGGCCAACCAGGTGCCTCTAGGAAGCCCCCAAACAAGACGACTGCAGCAGCACCATCCTGCCTTTGTTCCACCGCATCCAATATAATAGGCATGCTCCTCTGATCCTGGAGAGAATAGGTATGCATCATGACTAGTAGCCATTTTAACTAGTAGCCATGAATACCCCTGTCCTCCATGAACATGTCTACTCCCCTCTTAAAGCCTTCCAAGTTGACAGCCATCACCACATTTTGGGGCAGGGAGTTCCACAATTTAACTATGTGTTGTGTTCTTCTGGTGCAAACTGCATTCCTCAATTGCAAGAGGCTTTTCCACTGTCAGACACAGCAAGGAGTTCAATATCACTCAATACAAATGTGCACATTCTTAACATTATTTCTGTAATAATCATTAGACCTATTGAGTCCTAAATAGCCTTGGAATAGCATTCCTAGGAGACTGTACAGTTAAGCAATGGACCCATATTCCTTCATGACCTCTCAGATCAACCAGGAAGGCCTTTATACCACCCTTGCACCAGGTAATGACTGCAAAGGTACACAGAGAGAGATTCTTGGTAGTTCCAAAATGTGTAATTCTTTTTGCCAACAGATTTGCCAACCAACATCTGTGTATCTCCTACATTTAGCATAAGTCATTTTTACTTAACTTTTTTTGTTTGTTTTTTGCTGGCCAGAGATAAGGAGAGACAGAGTATCATGAAAGTTTCATCATTATAACAGAGTGCTATGATTAACAAATTATTTCCTGGCCCATGATGGTCATCAGGGGAGGGGCTGTGGCTCAGTGGTAGAGCCTCTGCTTGGCATGCAGAAGGCCCCAGGTTCAATCCCCAGCATCTCCAGTAGGCAAGTAGGTAATGTGAAAGACCTTTACCTGAGACCCTGGAGAGCCACTGCCGGTCTGAGTAGACAATACTGACTTTGATGGACCAAGGGTCTGATTCAGTATAAGGCAGCTTCATGTGTTCATGTGATGGTATTGATGGGGCTGGGTATAAATAAGATCAAATGAGTACAAAATCAACAAATTATGGGAACATCATCAATTCTAGTCCTTCTAAGTAAAGAGATGTAATTGAAATCATGAGTTTTGATTGTTCAGAAAGTCAAAATCTATCCTGCACCACATGTGCTAATGTGGTTGACTGGATTTCATAATCGAACATGTCGTGTGAGGGAGTAAACGTTGCTAACACTACGTCAACAAATTTCTGTTACACCAGATGAAAGAGATTAAATACCAATTTACAGCTGGGATAATTTATTGGAGGTGACCCAGAGACAGCTCGAGACCCTTTGGTGCCTCAGACAGAAAATTCAAATGAGGGTAAAAATTAATAGAGGTTCACTGCCCCTTGATGAAGCCCTAAAATCTGCCGCCTGAAGTGGATTGCCTCATCCTGTCTAATGGGTGACTTAGGAGACCAAAAGCCTGCATTCCTAAGTATTCTTACATGGAAGTCAGATCTTGGAACTGAGGGAACTTTTTTCAAAGTGGACATGGTTTGGATTAGGCTGTGAGACTCAACTCTACCAGCACCCTTAATAGTATGAAGAGTCCATTTGATTGCTCAACAGAAATTTGTGATATACAACTGAATTAATTAGTAGCTTCTCCTTTGATAGGCATGGACTTTCCCCAAGTGGAAATGTTCGATAATGAATTTATTATCGCTGTAAAAAATTCTGGTTAATTTCTCTCTTTGTGTTGGACAAACATTTAGTTCAAGTTCATGCTCAAGGCCATTCATGGCCCTTGATGTTCACATACCACTCCCAATGGTGTCTCTTCCAATGCTTTTTATGGCAACACATTTTTTACTAATTCTAATACTGACCTTATCCTCACAGCCTATTATGTGGCTGGTAAACTTTAAAGTGCCTCATGAAATCACAGCTCTGTGTCAAATCACCATGGAATTTCACATCCGCTTTCCAGCACTAAATCTGCTCTAGCTGGAAGTCCAGATGAAAAGCTAAATTGCTTTTGGTTTCAGCAAAACAGGCATTTGACTGTTTCTGAAACAATTTTTATCTAGAGACTTTATACTTGCCAACATTTAAGTTTACTTGCATTCAAACTGACAGGCTGGATTTCCTTTAAAAATGAAACTATATGGGGGAAAATGCATCTATAGTCCTGGCATGTTTAGGATAGGAGAAAATACACTGCTGGTATCTGAGGGAAATTTAAAGGACGGTTAGGCATGCTGAAAGATCAGCAAGGAAATACATTAACTGAACAGGACAAAAAAGGAAAAGATGAGAACAATACAGTAAAGAACTATGCAAAAGAGATGGAAGGATGATAGATGCTTTTCAAGTAGACTCTTTCTAAGAAGAACCTACAGTTTTAGAAAGTGAAGTAAAAGCTGCACTGAAAGCAACTGGGAGATATCCATAGAGCTATTCCAAGCCGCAGAAATGAAGTCTATCAAAATCTTCACGAGAATATGTCAACAAATATGGAAAACAAAACATTGGTCTACAGATTAGAAATTGTCAATTTATATTCTAATTCCAAAAAAAAAGGAGACATCAAAGACTGCAGTAACTAGGGCTGTCAATTCGGTTCGGTCCGAACTGAAAATCAACCGAATTTCCCCTGATTCGGTGATTTTCTGTTCGGACGGATCCGAACTCAAAACTGGCGGGCAACCGGGGGGGCCGAATTCAACGAGTTCGCGAATACATTCGGCAAATTCGGCCTCCTTTCAGGGGAGCCCGCTGAAAGGCGCGGGCTGCCCTTTAAACTGATCTGAGCCTCCCAGCTGGGAGGCGCAGGTCAGTTTAAAGGGCAGCCCGCCCCCCTTCAGCGGGCTCCGCTGGAGAGGCGCGGGCTGCCCTTTAAACTGACCTGCGCCTCCCAGCTGGGAGGCTCAGATCAGTTTAAAGGGCAGCCCGAGCCTCTCCAGCGGAGCCCGCTGAAGGGGGGCGGGCTGCCCTTTAAACTCATCTGAGCCTCCCAGCTGGGAGGCACAGATGAGTTTAAATGATAGCCCGCGCCTCTCCAGCGGAGCCCGCTGAAGGGGGGCGGGCTGCCCTTTAAACTCATCTGCGCCTCCCGGCCGGGAGGCACAGATGAGTTTAAAGGGCAGCCCGAGCCTCTCCAGCGGAGCCCGCTGAAGGGGGGCGGGCTGCCCTTTAAACTCATCTGCGCCTCCCGGCCGGGAGGCACAGATGAGTTTAAAGGGCAGCCCGAGCCTCTCCAGCGGAGCCCGCTGAAGGGGGGCGGGCTGCCCTTTAAACTCATCTGAGCCTCCCAGCTGGGAGGCGCAGATGAGTTTAAATGACAGCCTGCGCCTCCGGCCGGGAGGCGCAGATGAGTTTAAAGGGCAGCCCGCCCCCCTTCAGCGGGCTCCGCTGGAGAGGCGCGGGCTGTCATTTAAACTCATCTGTGCCTCCCAGCTGGGAGGCTCAGATGAGTTTAAAGGGCAGCCCGAGCCTCTCCAGCGGAGCCCGCTGAAGGGGGGCGGGCTGCCCTTTAAACTCATCTGAGCCTCCCAGCTGGGAGGCGCAGATGAGTTTAAATGACAGCCCGCGCCTCTCCAGCGGAGCCCGCTGAAGGGGGGCGGGCTGCCCTTTAAACTCATCTGCGCCTCCCGGCTGGGAGGCGCAGATCAGTTTAAAGGGGCCCCGCGCCTTCAGGGAATCCCTCTGAAGGCGCGGTGGGGCCGAATTTTCCCCCGAACTCCGGATCCCCCCGAATTACCGGGGATCCAAAGCAGGGGAGTTCGGACTTCGGCACGTACCGAACCCACAAGGGTCAAATTCGGCCAAATCCGAACTGTACCGAATTTTTTTTTTGACAGCCCTAGCAGTAACTGTCAGAAAATCACAATAATTTTTCACCAAATAAAGTTATGCTAAAAATCTTACAACAGAGACTGTTACCATATATGGAACAAGAAATGCCAGAGAGTCAAGCTGGATTCAGAAAAGAAAGAGGCGCTAGAGATCATATTGCAAATTTACATAGTTAATAATGCATATGAGAGAATTTTTTAAAAAATCAGCTTGTGGTTCATAGATTACAACAAAGCTTTTGACTGTATGGGTCATAAAAAGCTATGGTTGGTTCTAAAAGAAATGGGTGTGCCACTGATTGTTTTGATGCACAACCTATACTCTGACAAGAGGCTTCTGTTAAAACACAATAGGGAGAAACAGAATGGTTTCCAATTGGCAAAGGTGTCAGACAAGGATGTATTTTATCTCCCTATCTGTTCAATCTGTATGCAGAACATATCATAAGGAAACCTGGATTCGTTTTAGATGAAGGAGGAGTGACAATTGGTGGAAGAAACATTAACTGTTTGAGATATGCAGATGACATCACATACGTGGCAGAAAATAGTGAAGACTTGAAACAACTACTGATGAAGGTTAAACCAGAAAGCACCAAAGCAGGACTACAGCTGAACATCAAGAAGACGGGAATTACACAACTTAAAGGTTGACGATAAAGAAATTAAAATTGTTCACATTTTTCTGTTCCTTTCTCCATCATCAACCAAAAGGGTGACTGCAACTAGGAAATCAGAAGGAGACTGAAACTGGAAAGGACAGCCATGAAGGAGCTAGAAAAGATTCTTAAGTGTAATGATGTGTCACTGGCGACCAAGATCAAGTTAATTCATGCCACAGTATTCCCTATTACTATGTAGGGGAGTAAAAGTTGGACAATGAAGAAAGCTGACAGGAAGAGAGTTGATTCCTTTAAAATGTGATGTCGGAGAAGAACTTTACAGATACCATGGACTGCCAAAAAGACAAATCGGTGGGTTCTAGATTAAATCAAACCTGAACTTTCTCTAGAAGCTAACATGACTAAACTGAGACTTTGGTCACATTATGAGAAGACAAGGGTCACTGGAAAAGACAATAATGCTAGGAAAGGTTGAAGGCAACAGGAAAAGAAGAAGACCCTACATGAGACGGTTCTTGTAACACCTTGAATCATGGCTAGCCAGTTTTCCCTTTGGTTCTTGTCCTGTGTCTCATGCTTTCCACCCTACTGGCTCTCTTAGTAATTTACAGTCTCCTAAGCAAAATACACACAGCTGCAACCAGACCATGGTTGGCCACCAGAAGCAATGGGCACATGAAACAGCAACAGCTGTGCAGCATCTTCCAAAGCAGAGTTACACCCTTCTAAGTCCATTAGAGTCAAGGCACTTAGATGGGTGTAACTGTGCTTACGATAGCATTGGTAGAGCAGCTGATGGGATGACTAAAATACTGTGGTTGGTTATCCTAAATGTGTGTTTACAACATGCCATTTCTCACCACTGTTTAGAAACTTAAATCTGTGGACGGGTATGGTGCAAAGAAAGTGATGGAGAGGACTCAGATGAAATGGGGGTTTAAATTGGTAAATGTCATATTTAAAAAATGGTCAGTTGAGCAGAGGTGATGAGAGTTCATACTTGCCTAGACTTGCTATCTAGTCCCCATGGGATCGGCAGTATGCAGTTACCCTGGAGTGAGACTATATATATAGTCCAAGGAAGGAGATGCACAGCTTGCATTTAGGGGCCCCCTGCTGAACTGCCAAGGTGGGGATCCCAACTTGCAACCCAAGTTCCAACCTTTATAGCATCTCCGCCATACATGTTTTTAATGCCACTTATACCTGAAAACATTAGGTTACAACTGGACTTATGGAGAGGGGCTGTGGCTCAGTGGTGGAGTCTCTGCTTGGCATGCAGAAGATCCCAGGTTCAATCCCCGACATCTCCGTTTAAAGGGACTAGTCAAGTAGGTGATGTGACAGACCTCTGCCTGAGTCCTTGGAGAGCTGCTGCTGGTCTGAGTACACAATACTGACTTTGATGGACCAAGGTTCTGATTCAGTATAAAGCAGTTTCATGTGTTCATGTGTTCATGTGCATAAGCTTTTGGGGAGGGGCTGTGACTCAGTTTGTAGAGCATCTGCTTGGCATGCAAAAGGTCCCAGTTTCAATCCCCAGCATCTCCAGTTAAGGGGACTAGGCAAGGAGGTGATGTGAAAGGCCCCTGTCTGAGACCCTGGAGAGCTGCTGCCGGTCTGAGTAGACAATACTGACTTTGATGGACCAAGGGTCTGATTCAGTATAAGGCAGCTTCATGTGTTCATGTGACTTTTATAAACTAGAATGTTCTTCTGCGCGAGTGACATGGGAGCCATGCCAAAGAAGAGTTTCAAAGTAATTGGAAATTATATTATGCATGTGTTTCGTAAAATATGTACAAATAGAAATGAAAATGCTTTAGTTATAGTGTTACTTAATGCTACATTAGAAAAGTAGGACATTGATTCATAGAGTCGCCTTGAGTTGGAAGCGACTTGATGGCACTTAACACACACACAGAAAAGTATATAGTGGATCTTAGTGATTACAAGTAAATTTTTAAATGATTGCTAATGAGCTAGTAGGATTTAATAATGACTAGTTTTATTATACTTGTATAATAATGTATATAGTCAATCATACATTATGATTGACTACAAAGCAGCATATCTAATGTCATAGTATAATACAAGGAAGATTATAAGAGGGAAACAATATTTTCTACACTGTATACTCACCCAACTAATGTGTGGTTTTGAATACTTTAGATTTTATGTTTGTAATGTGTTGTTTATGTTTTATTGGTATGTGTTGCATGTTTGTTTGTATTTGGGGGGTATGAAATAAAAAAAGAATTTTACAAATGTCAGTAAATTACCTTTGGCTTCCCTTATATTTGTAAAGCATCTGTTAACATTTGGAATCACATTGACTCTGCAAAACATTTGAAATGCAACACTATGCTTGTCTATTTTCAGCAGTGAAATGCTCAGTGGTCACTTTTTTATTGCTTGTACTTAGTGGTTTACAAGTTGTTTTATCTTCTGTGCATTAGTATAAGTAGTTTTGCTATAAAAAGACTCCTAAATATATATTTCAACCAGCCTGCAGGCCCATCACAGAATGGAGACTCTGAGTTATATTCGGCAGGCACATGCTGGGCTATGCACTTCCGGGCCAAAACTCCACATAAACTGGGGGGGAAAGATCCTAAATATGTTTCACTGACAACCACAAAAAGAAACATGTAGCATATACCATTAATCTTTACAAACATAACCAGACACATGTGGCAGCAGCAAAGAGGGTTGATGCACATATTGCAATGGTGGAACTGGCAGCCAAGGTTCAAATCCCAGCCATAAAATATGTGGGTGGCCTTGAGCAAGGTCCTATGGGTTGCTTTAAACACTTCTGTGTGTGTGTGTGTGTGTGTGTGTGTGTGTGTGTGTGTGTGTGTGTGTGTGTGTGTAAAGTGCCTTCAAGTCGCAGCTGACTTATGGTGACCCCTTTTGGGGTTTTCATGGCAAGAGACTAACAGAGGTAGTTTGCCAGAGACTTCCTCTGCACAGCAACCCTGGTATTCCTTGGTGGTCTCCCATCCAAATACTAACCACGGCTGACCCTGCTTAGCTTCTGAGATCTGATGAGGTCAGGCTAGCCTGGGCCATCCAGGTCAGATTAAACACTTACCAATAGTATATTCCCAAATACAGTTCTACCCTTCTAATCCTATTGACTTCAGGGTGTAACTCTGCTTAGGACTGCAATTGTAAGTTAAGGAGCCAGTATACACAATGGAAAAGCAGACGTACGTGTTAATCCTACCTGCTCATTCATATGAGATCAAGTGTGAGGTGGGCTTAGTTCACAAATCAAGCCAAATCATGTGTTTTGGGGTTCTGGGACCAGCTGGTGTATGTAACCAGGAACTATTTATTTACAAAAACTGACTAGAATAACCAGAGTAAAATTTATACAGGTACAATCAGCATGGTTAAGGTAGCCCGCTCCAGGTTGGGAAGTACCTGGAGATTTTGGGGGCAGAGCCTGAGGAGGGCAGGGTTTAAAAATAAAACTATATGGCCCCGTTTCTGCATCCTATAGTTCAACCTGCCTGCTGCTTCAACAAAGTCCTGTTCTAGTGTGGAATTACGTTTTAACCTCAGCAGATGACTATAGAGTAGGTTTCTCCGGAGGTCTAATGGATGGTAAGAGGAGAAGTGGAGTCCTGCTCCTCTATCAGTGGGCTTACTATAAGGTTTAACTGCTAAATGATCCATTTGCGTTCTGAATACTACCACCTCAAGAAAGGGGAGCCTCATCTTCTAACTTTAGATATGAGCTTAGAGACTTCAGTAACTGTTCTACACAGGCTGTGGTTTATCCATATTCTTTTATGTACATAGGACTCCACCACTAGACCTGTCCGTTTACACACTGGAGAACATTGGACACGGATACGGCGAAGCACCATGGATGCTCCTTTGGTGTCACACTTGCAATGCTGCACTTCCGGGTGTAAACGCATCGCAAGGGGCCTTGTACCACTTAAACAGGGTGTTTGAGTGGTAAAAGGCCCCTCACGATGCAGCACTTCTGGGTGTAAACCGGAAGTGACGCACACATGTGTGATCCCCTCAGCTTTGCCCCAAAAGCCTCCCATCGGAGGAGAGGGGGGACCTGGCAACCCTAGTCACCACTCTGCCATGGAAGCTTACTGGGTGACCTTGGGACAGCTATGCATTCTCAGCCTAACTTTTCTCACAGGGTTGTTGTGAGAATAAAATGGAGTAGACGAGAACGATGTTAGCTGCTTTGGGTCCCCACTGTGGAGAAAGGTGGGGTATGAATGAAATAATAAATATAGCTGAATATGAGGGGCAAAAAAATAGGTTATTTGGTGGGTGGGAAGGAGAGAAGGATGCAAGAAAAGAGGAGAGGATGTGGGGGCTTTCAGAGAAGGGAAATAGTGGGGGAGGGAAAATGAGATGCCCCCTGCAACTTCTTGTGGGTTCCCATTTGTCCTTTTCTAAACATTCTTGTACTATCATGCACATGAATCTCCAGCCACCAGCCTCTCTACCTCTCACCAGGCACCCCAGAAACAAGCAGATACCCTTGTGGGAAAGCTTCTCACAGATCGATCATCCAGTAACAATTTTGCACATGCTTGTTTCAGTCCATTGCTTACAGACATCCTCCTTACAAACAGAATCTAAAATTCACCCCTACTTGCTAGTTTTAGATGGAAAAATAAGCTGTTTTTGTCCATGTAGACCAGTGGTTCCCAAACCTTTCGGGCCACTGCCCCCTTGGTTCCACACACTCAACCCCAGCGCCCCCTACCCTATCCAACAACACAGTTGAAGGGGCCCACCTCTAGCACCCCCTGCTGCCCCCTTGCCTCTTAGTGCCCCCTAGGTAATTCCACCGCCCCACACCCCAGGGGGTGGTACTGCCCACTTTGGGAACCACTGTAGACAAACAGATTGGACTGATTACCAAATATGACTTATGCGCTGCCGACACAAGAGGTTGGTCTTTAAATGCATTGGGGGGGAGGGAGAATCAAAAG
The DNA here is from genome assembly GCF_029931775.1 of Euleptes europaea. Classification (NCBI taxonomy): domain Eukaryota; kingdom Metazoa; phylum Chordata; class Lepidosauria; order Squamata; family Sphaerodactylidae; genus Euleptes; species Euleptes europaea. The sequence goes on along the minus strand of NC_079312.1, from coordinate 93,913,755 downwards.
CTGAATAATCCCTTTAATTATATGTTTAAGACCCTGAATGGAAGAAATTAGGGGATATGAAAGAACAAATGTATACTAATTATTCCTTGTTTTGCAGCACATGTATTTCTATGGCAACCACTGTGGTCTTAGAAAAAATTAAATGACTTTTTAAATCAGATCATCAGCAAAGTTACCCGGTTAGGCCACAACCCAATACTCTTCCAAATAAGTCTGTATATGATGAAGGAGAAAAGCATTCATTTTTCCAGCTGTTGGCCATTAGAGCTATGAAACAGCATTTTCATTAAAAACCACCAAGTAGAGGCTTTCTTATTTGTGATGGGAGACGTGTGTGGGTTTGGGGTGGGTGGGGAAGAGTTGTCTTTTAAGAAGGCAACTTTAAGAAGGCATTTCTCAACATTACAAGACCATTTTAAAGACTGTCCTATTGTACCTGCACTGACCAATGAGTGCAGCACTAGTCCATAATTCTCACAAATTTGGGGAAGACTCATTTCAATGCAACTTAAATTTACAAGTGCAGTGTAATCCTAGTAGGTCTGTGTACATTCTCAAGCAGTAGGCAAACCATGCCCTTACCTTGATAGCCCAGGCTAGCCCAATCTCATCAGATCTCAGAAACTGAGCAGGGTCAGCCCTGGTTAGTATTTGGATGGGAGACCACCAAGGAAGTCCAGGGTTGTGACACAGACGCAGGTAATGGCAAACCACCTCTGAATGTCTCTTGCCTTGAGAACACTTTTGCCTTGAAAACAGAAATCAGCTGTGAGTTGATGGCAAAAAAAAGGCAAACCATTTGGTGAACGTATATGTAAATATTGGCACATCTTCCTTTTGCTTCCACTGTCTCCTGTACTTCTACATGCAAAGTAAAGACAAGAAATTCCAGTGAGGACATGATATTTGACTTCTGGCTTTGTTCTGATCACACACATTTTATTTGTTATCACCTTAAAGGGATATCCATGGAATCTAATATAATAGATTGGACCAGACATATCACATAGCATGGACTGATTTAAGTGTTGTAAGCAAGAGAAAAAACTGCAGACTAAGTCTCAGAGTGTGAACAGTAAGTTCATAACTAATCTGTACTGAATGGTGTTGAGTTAGAGCCTGTGAACTGTGAGAGCAAAGTGTTCGCACTGCAGTAATGGATTCTTCCCCACCTTCATCTTCCAGCAACAGTCCACTGGGACCTGGAAAGTTCACTGGGTAACCATATTTCAGTCATCTCAAATGTGATACATAAATGTGCCAGCTCCTCTGAACCCCTCTCTCCCTGACAACTCTACTAACAGAAGTCCCAACCAGTTTGGATACTTCCCAGAGTGTATTCTGCTTGAGCTACTTATGGCAGCTTGCAAAAGGACTTCATAAAGGAATGCAGAAGGAGTGGAATGGGAAAGGTGAAGTGGAAGACTAAATTTCTTATCTTCCTCTGCTTAGCTACCTCTACTGACTGCCATTTATCTCAGGTTCACCAACCAGCGCAACCCTATTGAAACGACTTGAGTTGAGTCAGCCAGCATTGATGGTCACTGCTACCCCGTAGCTCCCAGAGCAACCAGCCACTTTAAAGTCCTTCATGGCCTGGGATCCTCATGCTTAAAGAAACCTGTACCTTCTTGCCTGTTATGACCTGGCCAACAGGATCTACTGGTGGTGGTTTATATACAACAGGTAAGACTGATGGCTATCAGGTCTAGGGGTCGTGCAGGGATTATCCTGCATCTCCTATCATGGTTTGTCATAATTTAAAATGGCTGATTTTATGCTTATTATTTTTTGACCATGATTTTATGGATCTGATGGAATGTTTTGTCAATGGTTTTACTTTTTTTGTAAATCACCTTGAATGAAGGGATGTATTATATGAATGAATGAATGAATGAATGAATGAATATAGGGTTGCCAACCTCCAGGTACTAGCTGGAGATCTCCTGCTATTACAACTGCTCTCCTGCCGATAGAGATCAGTTCACCTGGAGAAAATGGCCGCTTTGGCAATTGGACTCTATGGCATTGAAGTCCCTCCCATCCCCAAACCCTGCCCTCCTCAGGCTCCACCCCAAAAACCTCCTGCCGGTGGTGAAAAGGGACCCGGCAACCCTAAATGAATATGTAATTGGGTGGATGGCATCCTTCTACCCTATCCTTCCATCCATCATGGTTTATTGTAGATACCACTTTTCATACTACTTTTAAATAGTGATTTGTCCATCCCTGTGAAAATTCTATGCCATGCTTTGTTCTATTAAGTTATTTAAGATGTCTGAAAGACAGAGGTGGAATGACTAGAAGGCTGGCAAGATTACAGCTTCCGTACATTAATGAGCAAAGAGGCTGGCCCATTTCATAAAAGAAGACAGTCTATAATCAGCCAGGTGAGTGTTTCACAACAGATGGCAAGGAAGACCAAGCTATGTTCAGAAATAGCTGTTGGATAAGGCATTTAATCGACTCACACATCTTAACGCAAATCCTAGAAAAGTTCAAGTGCCTAGCCTTTGACTGTATAAGTTCAATAAAATTTGCAACTGCTGTAGTTATGATGAGACGCTTAGCCCCACTGCATACTGTGTTGTAGAACCAACCCGCAAGCATGACTCAGTGCCTTCAGCAGCATGGTGTGACCATAAAGACAGGAGGAACAAAAGACTCTGTGTATTGTTAGCCAAAGGCAAAGGCATGGTTTGCACACATGATGTCACTCTTGCAACTTCTGAAAGACTAATTACTTTTATGCTCCAAAGACTGACCGGGAGTAGCTTCATGCTGCAAAATTACAGTTGTTTTACAGTGGTAAAAATGCTGCATATCATCAGTGAACAGCAATATGGGCTGTAGTATAAGCAACATCTGCCACCGCCTATCTCAAGTTCCTTAGCTAACTTCTCTCTACTATGACAAATATTCCTAATGAGCTGAACTCTACAATTCCTCCTTCTCTACACATACACACACACAGTTTTCAAAGCACTCTTTGTCTGTTTTGCCTGGGGCAAAGAACTTTAGACAGTATGTCTAAAGAATTGTTCCCTATTGCACATCATATTTCTCTTTGTCTTCAGTGCAAATCGATATTCACATTTAATTTCATTAGGTTTCAATATTAGTTACACTGGGAAAATATAGATTTGGGGGGGGGGGGGGCAGAAACCGATGAAGAACAGACTGGTAACAATTTTCAAAAGAAACCAGACAGCAATTAGATGCCAGAGGAATTCTAGATATGGATTTAGAATACGGTAATATGTGTGAAGAGCAGAATTGTCTTAATCTGAAAGGAAACTACTTTAAAATCTAGTATTCCTGATACTGAGTAAGTTTAAAAGGATCATAAAGCCATGGGAGGAGGATTTGCCTAAAGACTTGGTGACATGATGAAAATGTGTTTAGTTGTAGCAAGATATTAAGTAATGATTTTTGAAAATCTTGTAGAATTATGTAGAGTTATAGAAAAGAGCAAGGGTCCAGTAGCACCTTAAAGACTAACTAAATTTCTGGCAGGGTATGAGCTTTCGTGAGTCACAGCTCACTTCCTCAGAAGCGCTCTTTTCTACTGCTACAGACAGGCTAACACGGCTACCGATTGTGATCTATGTAGAGTTATGATGTTCCTGACACGGATAGTGTATTATTAGGAAACCCAAGTGAGATTATTGGAAAATGTGAATTAGAGTTTATAGCTTCAACATAGCTCACGATTAATGGTACTGTATGGTTTTACAGAAATTGGTGACTGACAAATTAATTGGCTTTGGTGACTAACAAACTTTATATGGGAACATAAAGGAAGAAAACAAACAGATAAATTAATGGGAAAGTGGTGCTATTTATTGATTTAATTTTACAAAATATATCCCGCCTTTCTGGCCTCAAAAGGGCCGCCAAGGCAGCTATGAATTTACATGGAAGGGGGTCACTGATTGGTAGGGTTGCCAATCTCCAGGGAGTAGCTGGAGATCTCCTGCTATTACAGCAGATAGAGATCAGTTCACCCGGAGAAAATGGCCGCTTTGGCAATTGGACTCTATGGCACTGAAGACCCTCCCCAAAACCTGCCCTCCTCAGGCTCCACCTCAAAAATCTCCAGGTATTTTCCAACCTGGAGCTGGCAACCCTACTGATTGGTGTATGGATGTTTATAACACTGCTCATCCCTAACAGCTCATAACACTGCTCATCCCTAACCTTGGGCAAGTTACCCTCTTGTATAATGAGAATCAATACTGGTCCTTCTCTGTTCGCCTGGATTATGGAAATATAGAAATGTTGTTAGCTACTTTAGAGAGAGCTATTCAAATCTTTGGGGCAGTGAATCTGTGGCACTGCATAATGTATGAGGTAGGGCTGTCAAAAAAAATTCGGTACAGTTCGGATTCGGCCGAATTTGGCCCTTGTGGGTTCGGTACGTTCCGAAGTCCGAACTCCCCCACTTCGGATCCGTTCAATTCGGCGGGAATTCAAAGTTCGGAAACAAATTTGGCCGAATAAAGCCATTAAAAACACAACTGCGCCTTTCTGCGGCTCTGGGGGGGGCATTTTTGGGCTTAGAGGTCCCAAACTTTTGGCAGAGCTTCAAAGGACGTTTATTGAAAGACTCCCCAAGTTTTGTAAAGATTGGGTCAGGGGGGGCTGAGATATGGGCCCTGAAAGGGGTCCCCCCCACCCTTAATGTTGTGCATCTCTCAGCAGAGCTTGCCGCCCATGCACAAAGCTCCCAGCCCGACAACAGCGGAGAAATTAGCAAAACAACTGCAAACACAACCTTGTTAAACAACACCTTTGCAACACACAACTGAAACCTCCCCCCTCAAACCAGGGAGTGAGAGACTCGAGGGGGAACACACACCCCAGGCAGAACCGACGAAAGCCCCCTTTGGCTTCCCCCCCACCCACAGAAACTGCTCCCTCCCCACACACACACACAGACTCTGCTTTCCCCCACACACACACACATACACAGGAGAAAAATTATAGATTAAAGCCCCCAAAGGGGTCTTACTGTGGCTGTCTTCTGTTCCATCAGGACGGGCTGTAATCCAAGAGGATTCCAATTAGGCACGGAACGTTTTGCTCTGGAGAGGAGATGCACACAGGATCGGATCGGCTGCCCCATTCATCCCAATAGGGGAAAGGGGAAAGGGGAAAGCCCATATCTCGGGACCCCCTGACCCAATGTTCACAAAACCTGGGGGGTTCCTTAAGAAGCTTAATCTGAAGTTCCAGTGAAAGTTTTGTGTCTGCACCCCCAAAAATGTGCCCCCTGCAGCCATGGAAAGAGAAAAGGGGGGAGGCGATATTTCTGCCCCCATTGAACCCATCTTTACAAAACTTGGGTAGTATCTTAAGAATAATTCACTGAAGCTATGCTAAAAGTTTGGGGGCTATATCCCCAAAAAAGCGCCCCCTGCAGCCACATAAATGGAAAAGGGGGGAGGGAAAAGGGGGAGAGCCCATATCTCGAGACCCCCTGACCCAATGTTTACAAAACTTGGGGGGTATCTTAAGAACACTGGTCTGAAACTCCGTTCAAAGTTTGGGATTTGTACCCCCAAAAATGCGCCCCCTGCAGCCATGGAAAGAAAAAGGGGGGAGCCCATATCTCGGGACCCCCTGACCCAATGTTTACAAAACTTGGGGGGTACCTTAAGAAGCTTCATCTGAAGTTCCAGTGAAAGTTTTGTGTGTGCACCCCAAAAAATGCACCCCCTGCAGCCACAGAAAGGAGCGAATGTGCACAAGCACCCCACACACACACACGAGGATTTCGCTCGCTCTCTCTCTCTCCCTGGCTGGGCCGCACATCAGCTGATTCCTCAATCACATCAGTACTCAATCCTGACTGATTGGCCAGAAGAAGACCCAGCTTGCCCACCGATTGGCCGGGGGAGGAGAATGCTGCTTACTGACGGTTATGCTGCTTACTGACGGCCGAATTTGCCGAATTTATTTGCGAACTCCCGAACTCGCTGAATTTGGCCCCCCCGGTTGCCCGCCAGTTTTGAGTTCGGATCCGTCCGAACAGAAAAGCACCGAATCAGGGGAAATTCGGTTGATTTTCAGTTCGGACCGAACCGAATTGACAGCCCTAGTATGAGGGTAGCCATGAGGATCAATGTAAATGTAACTCCATACGAAGCAAATGTTAAGTCTCTGCACAGAAGTTATTTCAGGTACTCATATGCAAAATGAGACTGGTGTACAAACACCACTGGTCCTGTTTGCACAGAAATGATGCTTACCTCTAGCTGTGCACGTTGTCAGGAGCTTATTGGGCTAAGAACAGCTCAAGGCCCATTCCACAGCCATCCACAAGGGGGTGTGGGAAGCTTAGCACCTTCCCCGCAGAGTATGAACATTGCAAGCATGCCTTGCTCCTCCTGCTGCTGGTGTAAGAATTTCCAAGCAGCCATGCTCTTGCTCAGCAGCCACTAGAGGCTACTGAAGAAAAAGAATGGACAGAATGAAACAGGGCAAAGCATGGGTCCAGCCTTTCTGTTGGGTGTTTGGGTATGTAACAGTTACGATTTATTATTCAGTGACTGGAGAAATCTTCACCTCAGCCTTCCATCTGAAACACGATAGCACTATAGACACACTGCTTGAATGTGTGGGGAACAGCAGAGCTGTGGACATGCCTCCGCCCATCCCCATGTGTTTGGGGGACCATCTGCATACAGCCCAAGTATGTACAATTTGTACATGGGTAGAACGTGTTCCAGGTGATTGGTAGGGTTGCTATTACAACTGAAGTGCAGCCAATAGAGATCAGTTCACCAGGAAAAAATGGCCACTTTGGCAATTGGACTCCATGGCATTGAAGTCCCTCCCCTTCCCAAACCCCGCCCTCCTCAGGATCTGCCCCAAAAGAGGGACCTGGCAACCCTAGTAATTGGGAATCCTGGAAAAACATGGCAAGAGCTTTGTGCACAGGTAGCCATAGACAAGTAGGCTGTCAACAGACACTGTCCTGAGCGTGTAGGGATTGGGAGTAGAACTATGCACACAATCCCACTGAGCCACACTCTCCCATGCATTCAAGTCATGTGTGCAAGACTAATAAAAATGTTAAGATGCCAAATCTTTGCTGCTCCTTACCTCTGCCCCTCCATTGTTATGGTTTCAACATACATATATGTCCATCTGCTTGGATAACTGTAATATATAAGCAAGCAAGCAACCATTAGGAAATAAAGACTCAAGGAGATGTGGTGATCTGAGAGCTGGGCTAGGATCTTTGAGATCTGGCTTCAGATCCCAGATCTGCCATGAAACTTTCTGGGTGGTCCTGGGCCAGTCACACTTTTTTTAGCCTAGCCTATCTCACAGGGGTGTTGTGAGGATAAAATGAGAAAGGGAGAACATTTCTCCGAGTACCTTGGAGAAATGGCAGGTCAAAAATATACTAGAGAGATAAAGGTCAACAGGCCGTGAACAAATAGCGTTGAGTGCAGATCTCAGAAATGAGACCCCTAGTAGATGGTTTAGGCTTAAAGTTGCCAACCTCAAGCTGGTGGCAGAAGATCTCCCATTATTACAACTGATCTCCAGGCGATAGTGATCACTTCACCTGGAGAAAATGGCTGCTTTCGAAGGTGGGCTCTATGGCATTCTACCCATTGAAGTCCTGCCCCTCCCCAAACCCCACCTTCCTCAGGCTCCACCCCTAAAACCTCCAGGTATTTCCCAACCTGGACCTGGCAACCCTATTTTGGCTGTTTAGGTCTTCATAGAGGCAGGATACACAAACCTAGTAAAAGCGCCTGGAGAGGTGTAATAGAAATGGTCTAAAAAATAAGATTCTTTCTCTCACTCTCTCTTTAAAAAATTCTGCAAAGAGTACAACTAATTCGGAGACTACTGGATGTACTCTCCCATTTGATCTGCTGGTATTATTGCTGGTTTATATATCAAAGATACAGTTAAAGCTGGAGGGCAGGAAATTATTTCCAATGTGATTAGGGTTAAAAGAATAGAAAATGCAAGTAACCAGAGAACGGCTTGACATTATGTTAGAAGATTAATAGCTCAGACGATTTGGGGTTTTGCTTCATATAGCTCAGCTGACAGATGTTGTTAGATCCAGAAAAGGGAGGGAAAGAGAGAGTCTTTTTCAAAATAAGGGGAAACATTATGCCTAATATATGCATTAAGGATAATTGCAATGTTACCATATTGAGTTTATCATATCAATCCATTGACAGATGTTGCATTTGGCCCCCAAAAGAAAACGTAGCATGGTTCCAGATCCTTCACATACATAAATAGCTCAGTAAATCGTACAACTGTGCTGTGAAGTAGACCAGCATTGTTACTTAATATTGTTGTGGGGATGGGAGGGACTGAAGGAATGGGTTTAACATCTTTCCTTAGGCCAGTTAGTGACTGAATGGCTCTCGTGAGATTTGAACCTGATGTTTTCCAGCCATCACACATACCAGCTTTATTCAGCTCCCACTGGAATCTGTTCTTGTTGACAACGTATGTTTTGTAATAGCTGCAATAAAATATAATGCAAAAGAACAACACAGATAAAATCCGTAATTGTTTAAAGCTGAACACATGAAGCTGCCTTATACTGAACCAGACCATTGGTCCATCAAAGCCAGCACTGTCTGCTCAGCCTGACTGTGGCTCTCCCGGGTCTCAGATAGAGGTCTTTCACATCACCTAGGACCTGCCCCTTTTAACTGGAGATGCCAGGGACAGAACCAGGGACCTTCTGCACGCAATGCTCTACCACATTTACTGAATGCATGTTCCAGCCTGTTCCATGCTGTTCCGTGTGCATTTTGGCTGGTAAAATGTTTAATAAAGCATAACATTTAATGTTGTTATTTCTGAAATATTGCTGTAGAGTTTCTTTGACGTGTCCCACTGTGTTTTGCAATAATATTATTTATTGAAGGCCAATCCAGCTTGTTCCATGCTGTTCCTCATGTGTCATGGCTAGGAAATGGTTAAGAAAAGCATAATATTTCAGTGCTTTCATTTCTAAAATATTGTTCTCAAGTATCTTTGATACATCCCATTGTGTTTTGCAGTGACATTATTTATTCAATGCCTGTTCCAGGCTGTTTTGTCTCATTCCGACTTTTATGCCGTCCCATGAAAAATGACTGATATTCCCATGGTTCATCGTACAAGTATTCTACTGGTATTTGCTGAAAATTACCATTCAGATCAGAATGTCAAGACCAAATTCAGCTCAACATTGTGAAGGGATTGAACTGTTTCCACCATTTTGTTTTTGGTTCTTGTGATGTGTAATATTTAAAATGGTTGGTTACCTTTTGAGGGAAAAAAAGGTTTTTTAAGAGGCTCAAGCAGGGTTCATTCTGCCCCTAGACAATAGAAACTAAAAGGGAAGGTCTCACGAGAGTCTGAAAAAATGAAAATTAAAGATAGTTTTTGAGAAGGAAACTTAGGGATGCCCTCACTGATTTTCAAGATATGAGGAGTATCACATCTAACCTCTATAAACAAGAGGAACCAGAGGCCAGAGAAAGAGCTGAAATAAGCATGTCAGAGCCCTGTAGAAGAGGATGGCAGAGAAATCTTTGCTGAAGAACTTGGCAAGAAGGGCAAAGAGCCGGTCTAAGAAAATAACCAGGTTGAGATAAAACAATTGTTTTGTTTTAGAATCTGTCCAGATACAGAATGGTCTAGTTAGGTTTAAGGTAAAGGTCCCCAGTGCAAGCACCGGGTCATTCCTGACCCATGGGGTGACGTCACATCCCGACGTTTACTAGGCATTTTTTTTGTTTTACGGGGTGGTTTGCCAGTGCCTTCCCCAGTCATCTCCCTTTACCCCCAGCAAGCTGGGCACTCATTTTATCGACCTTGGATGGATGGAAGGCTGAGTCAACCTTGAGCCGGCTACCTGAAACCAACTTCCGTCGGGATAGAACTCAGGTTATGAGCAGAGCTTGGACTGCAGTACTGCAGCTTACCACTCAGCGCCATGGGGTTCCTTTAGTTAGGTTTAGCTGAGTATATTTTTCTCTTATTATTTTCTTGCCCTGAGTGCTCTTACATTTTTTGTATGTGCTGCTTATTGTGTGTGTGTAAAGTGCCGTCAAGTCGCAGCCGACTTATGGCGACCCCTTATGGGGTTTTCAAGGCAAGAGACTAACAGAGGTGGGTTGCCAGTGCCTTCCTCTGTATAGCTTATTAGCTTTGTATAAAGTGTATGCTATTGCTTAAATGTCTATCATCAAAACCCAACTTTATTGTATAAGCACCTTGGTCTCTGCAGCTCTGTTTCCCACTCCATGGCAGAAGCCATCCCCCACTGTCTGGTAATTGTGAGTTGGTTGAATCCTATAAAAGGTAAAGGTAGTCCCCTGTGCAAGCACCAGGTCATTACTGACCCATGGAGTGACATCACATCACAACATTTACTAGGCAGACTGTGTTTACAGGGTGGTTTGCCATTGCTTTCCCCAGTCGTCTACACTTTTCCCCCAGCAAGCTGGGTACTCATTTTACTGACCTCAGAAGGATGGAAGGCTCAGTCAACCTTGAGCCAGCTACCTGAAACCGTCTTCCATTGGGATCGAACTCAGGTCATGAGCAGAGCTTTGACTGTAAAATCAAAAAGAAAAGGCTGTTTGGCAGAAACAGCCAAAAGTAAAACAGACTTTGACCTGGTGAAAGGAGTAAAAATCACTGGAGGGGAGGCTTTGAAAGGGGACTACAGATGCTGTTTTGTTTTATCTTCTCTCCATCTCAATGTTCAGGTGATCACCTGGGCTGTGAAGGGCTTTCAAGGTCATAACTAGCACCTTGAATTGAACTTGGAAACAAACTGGCATCCAGTGCAGCTGTTTCAAAATGGGCAACATATGTTCCTGGTAAATAGCCCCTGACAGTAGTCAAGCTGCCACTTTCTGGACCAGTTGAAGGTCTTGATCTTCAAATAATGAATGGCTTATAGTTTTTTAGGGGAGGGTCTTCTTTTAAATGTTATTAAATTTACAAAACTTACAAAGATCCATCAACATTTACAATACTATATTCTGTAGAAACAATAATGCTAGGAGAACTTGAAGGCAGAGGGAAAAGAGGAAGACCCAACATGAGATGAATTGACTATAGAGTAAAATCAAGGAAGCCACGGCCTTCAGTCTGCAAGACCTGAGCAAGGCTGCTAATGATAGGACATTTTGGAGGAAATTAATTGCCATATGTTGGAAGTGACTTGATGGCATTTAACATGCACATATATATTATATTACAGTTTTAAAATTTATATATGTGGCTAGGGGTGCTTTCACTGCAGCCCTTCCTGGGCAGAAAAGATTGTGTCACTATGGTGTATGCCCTGGTAACATCTAGATTTGATTACTGCAATGAGCTCTACGTGGGGCTGCCTTTGAAGAATGACCAGAAGGTACAGTTGGTATAGAATGCTGTGGCCAGAATGTTGATTGGAGAGGGTTGTAGGGACCATATCACTCCAGTCTTTTCCTTCTACACTGCTCCCAATTTGCTTCTGGGGCCAATCCAAGATGCTGGTATTAATCTTAAAACCCTATATGGCTTGAGTCCAGGTTACCTTAAGGACTGCATACTTCCATATGAACCTTCCCAATCTCTCCAGTCATCTTGAGAGGTACTGCTTTGGTGGCCCCTGCCATCTGAGGTTAGATGAGTGGCAACCCAAGAAAGGCCTTCTCAGTTGTGGTGCCAAAACGTTGGAACTTCCTCCCCAGGGAGATTCAACTGTCTCCCTCTATTGTTGTCTTCTGCCAGCAGAGGAAGACTTATTTGTTTTGTGTTCCTTCACATGTATTAGCCCTCCTCCCTTTCTATGTTTATATATTTATGTGCTGTGTTTAATTGTTTAAAATATTGTGTGTGTGTGTGTTTTAAATGCTGTTTTTAATATTTGAAATATTTTAATGATTGCTGCCTTGGACCCTGAGTTGGGTTGAAAAGCTGCATAGGCTTTTTAAATTAAAAAAAAAAACTAATTAAAGCAATGTACAGAATAGACTGAGTAGTAAAAACAATCAAGAAAATGTAGCCCTTCCAAGAGTCTCTGGAAGATTTTCAAGCAGGGCATGAACACCGTCCTGTTGTTTGTCTCCAGTGCTAGAAAGCACAGACAGTATATCTCTGGGCATGGAGATTCCATTCAGCGATTCATAGATTGATTGATTTAAAATATTCATATGTCTGCCTTTCTCCTGAGCATGTCAGAACCACCAGTAGATCCTGTTGGCTAGGTAAAAGAGTGCCATGGGATGACCTGGAATTTTGGGTGGCTGGAACTGAGGGCAGAGGGTGATGGGAGGATGATGAGACTAGTATTACCCCACTTTTGGGGGATGTCAACTCCCACTGGTCATTTCCAAGCATTTTTTTTTCATACCAGTAGAAATATTATTTCCATCCAAAGAAGAGTCACAACAAGCAACTCAATGCTAAATTTGTAACTCCTCATAAAAAATGTACAAAAACAACAACTCCAAAATGACAAGCTAGATGTTGTTTCTCCTACTTCCCTTCCTACCACCACTTCTTTCCCTGGATACTTAATAAAGTTTCGCTGTTACTTTTAAACAATGTATAGAGGCCCTAACCCTATTACATGTTTTCCTTCAAGCCTTACAAATGTGGATGGTTCTAAAGTATATTTGAAACAAACAGCCATGGAAAATGTGTTGAATTACAATGTCGTATTAACCTGAGGCCCTTCATTGTGCTGTTCCAAATAGCTGGCAAAGTTTTGTCTCTATGGAAACAGGGATGAAGGTAAGCTCATACCTCATACCTCCCTAACTCCACCCTACCCTTCCCCTTCATGGAAATGCCATATCATTGGTGTGGACAGGCAGACACAAATCCTTCCACCTTTGATGTGAGTGAGGCAGGAATGACAGGAGGCAAGTTCAAAAACCCCTTCTCATCCGTATAAAGATTAATATTAATACAGTTCAGGGATATCTTAATCAAGGATTAAGCACAAATTATAGTTAAGAGTGTGTTTTGTATTGAATAATCGAGAAAAATACATTTCCTTCTGCTTCAAAAGTAGTATGAGCTACTACCAGTTCAGTACTTCCTATCTTCTTGCATGTAACTTGATGTATAACCTCCTCTTTTTCTGCCATTTGATTATATGATTTCATGTTTTAAAAGATATCACTTTCTTTGTATTAGCTTTGGGTATACTTTCAGAGTCTCTTCCATTGTGGCTGCATTTCTGTCTTTTCGTACTAACAAACATTCTAATTTTTATGAGTTTCTATTATAAATTATTACAGCTGGGGGGAACTTCCCCTTTACGCGAAGACACTTGAATGGTCTTACAAGGATGTTGATTTGGATTGTGTTGTGGTCACACTCAATGCAATCCTAAACAAAGTTACAGCCTTCTAAACCCATTTATTTCAGTTGACTTATGAATGGTGTAACTCTGCTTTGGACTACACTTGACATAGGCTGCATTTTGCACTAGCTACTATGCTACCTGTAGGACTGAATGAACAGCTGCTTCTCTTTGTGACGGTTTTTGAACTAGCTGTTCGAAGAAACAAACAGTTTGTGGTGTTTCTTTGTCTCTAAACTGTTACCCCAGGTGGCATTTACTCTGTTAACATGAAAATAATTAACATTTCTTCTTATCACCAAGTTGTTGCTTCCACAAGGGATGGTTTATATTACCACCTGATCCAGATCAGTAGTGTGTTCCAGATAGCTTCTTTTTGTCACTGTAATTTATTACTTTCTATGGTATAATACATGCAGTCAGTATTATACATGTTTACTTAGGGCCCAGGTATGCTTGAGAATGGAAATGAGGAATTGTGTCCCCTAATGTGTAATTTGTACTGAGGTTTGTACTAAATTTTAATACAGCCAGAGGAGGTGGCATTTTCAGCTGGAGAAATGGTGCAGGAGAAGAGCATTAACTGCCTTCCTCAGTGCTACACATCAGGTCCTCCCACAACTGTGTTTTGCAGCTAAATTACAAGTCATGGGTGCCATTAACTGCTCCCCAGTGTAACATAGGGTTGCTAGCTCCGGCTTGGGAAATACATGGTGATTTTGGAGGTGGAGCCTTAAAAGGGTGGGGGTTTGGGAAGGCGAGGGAGTTCATTGGGATATAATGCCAGAGTCCAGCTTCCAAAGCAGAATTTTCTCCAGGTGAACGGATCTCTGTCACCTGGAGATCAGTTGTAATAGCGGGAGATCTCCAGCCACCACCTGGAGGTTGGCAACTAGGGTTACCAGGTCCCTCTTCACCACCGACAGGAGGTTTTTGTGGCAAAACCTGAGAAGGGTGGGGTTTGGGGAGAGGAGGGACATCATTGTCATAGAGTCAAATTGCCAAAGCAGCCATTTTCTCCAGGTGAACTGACCTCTGTCGGCTGGAGATCAGTTGTAATAGCAGGAGATCTCCAGCTAGTACATGGAGGTTGGCACCCTATTGGCAACCCTAGTGTAATGTGACGTTTGTCCCCGCTACAGATGGGAAATCTCAGGACTTTCTCATTTTTACAATGGAAAAAATGGGGAGTTTGGGGGAACTCTGAAAAAAACCTCCTTTTTTGTTTCTGTTTTTGGCTTTTGAAAGGAGTCAAATGAAAGACAAGATTTCACTCAAACCGTATACAATGAAATTTTTAACCTAAGCCAGTCTGCAGCATTAGATAATGACAACCCCTTTGCATTCGGTAGACATACAACCTTATCAAAAATACTTTTTTTGTTTAAATGTAAATAATTATGGCAACAATTAATATGTTATAAAATGACAATGCTTTATTAAAGAGGTCAGTGTTTTCAATGTTATAAAGTCTAGCTTAATAACTAGATAAGCTAGTAATCATGCTTATTGTGACTGTATGAGAGTGTTTCTGTCCAAATAATACACTTTCTTTTGTTTACTACAAAATTTATTTTCTACTTTCAACTTTTATTTTCTCTGGATTTCAGATGGCAAAATTATGATACATGTGCTATAGTGGCATAGCATACAACAATTTGCAATTTTTTCTCAAGTACTGGATAGACTTGGAATTTTTCTTATAGAAAACATAGACATATAGACTTTTAAATTCCATAGACATGCCAAATAGCACAATTCAATGAACTATATATGCACTTTATGCTGTTAAATCAGTATGAGAAGTTTTGGTTTGTTAGGAAAGTATTGCATATATTTCAATTTTCCCCAAAATTGCTTTTTCCATGACTTAAACTTTTTCAGAAATATTACACTTCTAGTCCCCATAGAATTCTGTGGGGTTTACTTCCAGGTTTCTGTGCACAGGATCATGGCCATAGTGCTAGTTCCTCACTCCCACACAACCCAACTGTATTAATATCTAACTATTTTCACCTCATCAGGTTTTCATTATACGTATAATGGTAATTGATAATAATACTTAGCATACAGGTATTGCCACTAGTATGCTTTTCCTTAAGTGTTCATAAAATATTTCTTTCCATTCCACTGCAGAACTCTGATGTTTCTCCTTTTTCTCTAAGCAGATTTAAAAAATAATATTTTTACCATTCTCTTGACACTTGTAGGTAGGTGTGAGTTTCGGAAAATCTACTGGTTAAGTTTTAGCAAGCATAAAATTATGAGATTACGGCATAGAAAGGAACATGGGGACATGAGAGCCAGCATGGTGTAGTGGTTAAGAGCAGTGGTATGGAGTGGTGGAGTGAGATCTGGAGAACTGGGTTTGATTCCCCACTCCTCCACATGAGCGGCGGAGGCTAATCTGGTGAACTGGATTTGTTTCCCCACTCCTACACATGAAGCCAGCTGGGTGACCTTGGGCAAGTCACACTCTCTCAGCCTCACTTACCTCACAGGGTGTCTGCTGTGGGGAGGGGAAGGGAAGGTGATTGTAAGCCGGTTTGAGTCTTCCTTAAGTGGTAGAGAAAGTCAGCATATAAAAACCAACTCTTCTTCTTCTTCTTACTCTGAAGGTTCCTTCTACTCTGAGGACAGGAGGGCATCTTATCATGGGTGATTCCCACCAATCAGTCAGGAGGCAGGTCAACTAAACATAGCATAAGATCAGGCTGCATAACTGAACTGAAGATGTTATTGCCCATAAAAAGTGGGGTAAGATGCCCTCCCATCCTCAGAGCAGAAGGAAACTTCACGGTTAAGTCCCATGTGCCTTTCACACTCTAAGGGGAAGGGCATTTTATCATGGGATTTACAAAATCAGTTCCCTTGTAGGGTGGGTATGGCTGGTTACTCTAACTGCATCACTCATTGCAGCACCCTGTGACCAAAAACTGCAAGGTTGTCAATTTTATAATGATGAACAAATGTAAAACTTGAGGCCTACATTGCAGCTTTACAGATTTCGTCCACTGAAGCATTGGCATCAAGGGCTGTGTTAGTGGCTGAGCTGCAAATGGAATGAGCTGTAATTCCCTGGGGAACTAGAAGCTTTTTGCGTGTTAGGCTAATATGATGCACACTGTCTCAGCCATCTACTTAGTGTCAAATTGGAAATCTTGCCTTTATATGGAGGGCTGTGGGAAACAAAGAGGAAATCTGACAGTCGGAAGTGGCTGTCAGCCTAATGTAAATTCTCCGTTTCCTTCTCAGGTCCAATGTATGCCACTACTTCTCTTCGAATAAGAATATTTAGGACAGGTTGAAAGGAGAAGAATCTCCTGGACCCTAAGGAAACCCAAATTAACCTTTGGTTAAAATGTGGGGTCAGTCAGGAGGACCACTTTGTCCATGCTAAACATGCATAGGCCTTTTCTTGCAGAGAGAGCGCTGAACTTCAATACCCTACAAGTGGGCATGATGGCAGTCAGGAAAATAACCTTTAGGGTCAACATCATAATGGAAACTTCCCTGATAAGTTCAAATGAAAGCTTGGTCAGAGCCTATAAAACTACATGAAGGTGCCAAAAAGGAAAGCAATGAATTACAGCAAGACTTAGCTGGTTAACCCCTTTCAAGAAGCAGGTTGTGTGAGGATGTGACAGAGGCATGCTATTGGTTGGTGGACACAGCTGCAACCTGTCTACTCAGTATGCTGGCTGTAAGATGTTGGTCACATCTGGACTGCAAGAAATTAAGCACCTGCAACATTCATGAGAGGAGGGGCTCCAGCAATTTTATCTAATGCCAATGTACATAGGCCTTCCAGGTAATGTCATAAATTCTGGAAGTAAATGTTTTTCTAGAGGCCAATATGGTTTGGACTATTCGGTCAGAGTAGCCTTGATTTAGGATGGATTTCTGCTCAGTTTCCAGTCAGTCAGATGTAGCCAACTAGGATCTGGATGCCAAACAGCACCCTGACTCAGCGTGTACAGAGATATTGATAACTTCTATGGTTCCACTATGGACAGGTCCATCAGACTGGAAAACCATGGCCAGTGTGGCCAGTGAAGTTTCTTTCTCTGCCCTGAGTTTTCTGATCAGCTTGTGGAGGAGAGGTTGAGGTGGAAAGGCACACAGGAAGCCTTTGGGGCAGGAAGAGGTGAAAGCATCTTCCTGAAGGGGGTACAGGTTCTATGGCTGAGATATTCATGAGATGTTGTATGGCCCTTGTGGTGCACTGATGCCTCTCTGGACATGTGGATTTGTCCCTGAACCTGTTTGGAGGTAGCATATTGAATTCTCTTCAGTAGCCAAACTTGACAATGTCCTTCACTAACCAATCCAGGGTTCAGTTGTCCCAAACTTGGTGGAATGCCTGGAGACAACCTCCCCCCTCCATAGGCAAGGACCAGGCATCAGTTGCACTGTTGTAATCTCTTGGGTCTGTTGTTGGAATTGGGACCCCCTCAGGGAAATCCTCTATTTTGGTTGAAGACAGGCTTGTTGTCTTGTCTTGGGCCAGGTGGGTCCATGTGTCTCAGACCTGAAACAGGGGAGAGTACCTTGAGTACAAAAAGAGTGATAAGACTGGGAGGGATTGATATTTATCCTCCCTTCTGTTTGCCCTAGGCATGGCCTTTTTCTTATCCTTGGTTTCAACTAGGATGTCATTAAAATTGTCCTCAAATGTCTTCTCCCCCAGGAAGGGAAAGGAAATTTAGGTCAGCTTAGAGTGGTAATGGACCTGCCAGCATTTTAACAACAGATTACACCTGGCCACCACTGCTGAGGTGTAATCACAACATTTCTGTTACAATATTTTAAATTATCTTTAAAAAATTTAAAATTATTACCTGAGGATCTAGTTGAGTTAACTGCACTGTTTCATAACAACATAGCTACATGACAGACTTGAACTCATTGAATGAACAGAATATCTTCCCAAAGAATCTTGAGAACTGTAGTTTTAGGAAACAGGAATCTGTTACATCAAAGACTCAGCATGCATACCAAATGACAATTCCCCAGGAATTGGGGGTGGGGAGCAATGATAGTTAAAATATTATTAAACCTCAGGTTTCTAAGTAGGGTAGAATGATAGCAGGGTTCCACCTTGAAAAGCCTCCAGCAACTGGCCCCTCAGAACTGTCAACCTCATATGTATGGCTGATATTACCTGAGCATGCTTATATTATTATGAATCTGGCACTCCTAGGAAGAAAAATCCCAGAATAAGGGGCATGTCTGACGAGGGAGAAGAGGACCAGCATGGACAGACCAGTGGCTACTAGGAGATCAGGGAGAGAAGTGTTTTAAAGAGCATACAATATACTAATTTTGTATGGCTTTGATTTAAGAACACATCTGTGCACATAAGGCTAACAGTACGGAGGGTCCTGATACTATAGGTGCTCAAGGTGAAACCCCGTCATTATCTATCCTGCTTTAGAAACCCATGCCTTTGAAGATTTCTCCAGTGAAGCCGGATATTATCAGAGGCATGGAATGGGGAAAACCCTTAAATACCAATGTTCTTCGAGGATTTTTGTAAGAAGTGAGGAGGACTTGACTACCACAAAACATAGAGCGAGAAAGACTGCTAAAGTGAGTAACAACAGTAAGTGAGCAGTGATTTGCAAATGAAAAAAAAGGTTTGTTGAGGTATGCCCAGAGGATCATCAGAATTTCCTTTTGGCAGAAGATGGATTACACTGGTTGATGGCACAGTTCCTACAAACCAGATTCTCTACTCCAGCCAGTCCCATGAGTCGCCCTTAGTCATGCAGCGACACTCACAGAGGTCTGTTACATGATTGCGAATGTGTAGGTCAGGATCTGGTGAGATTCTTTCATACCTAAGAAGAACTTGCAAACACTTATTAATGTGACTAATATTTACATACTTAAGTACCTATTAATGCTGACTTAAATAAAATAGATGATGATAATGACAGCACAGCTCTAATGGGAACATCTGTACCAGTAGTGACAAGCTTTATGGGGGGGGGGGGATCAGTTTTAAAAAGAGTCTGAACCTGAATAAAGAATAACTGGAGATGTTTAAGAATCAATGGAGATGTGCCACATCCATCACAGTTACTACAATTACATTATTTATCCTCATACAAAAATCTGTCTTATCACAGTGGTGGTTCTCTGCCCCTTCCACTCATCTTTGTGATGTTCAAGCCTTTGAGCAACACCTCAAGCACATCAAGGGAACGTATGCCCATTATTGATATGCTTTCAGACCCTTGTCACAACCCATCCAATATATTCAATAAAGATTACTTAGCAGAGTAAAAGATGAAGCAATGAGACTGAAGAGGGTCCAGAAAACAGAGCATCACAGTTCTGTAAACATTTTAGCAGGATCTTACAAAGAAAACTTACAGCTAATGGAGCTAGAAGAAGGGTTTGATTAACTTCACTTTTCTTGCATTATATCAGAGGGGGCTAAACTTATTGACCTTCCAAACCATGTATGATAATCTTCAGATATTTGAGAGATCTACGCCGTGGCTTCGCTTTTAACATTTTTGCTAATAATCCTGTTTTTTCTTCAAAAAATGTATTATGATTGTTCTTGCAGTACCACAGCTAATTAATCCTTTCCCTATATACCTATAAACAAATGCATGTTTGAAACAAAGGGTTGGAAGAGAGAACATCTTGATGTATGTGTCTGCTTCCACCTTGGGGTGTGAACGTGCAGCACAGCAACAGCAAGCTGTGCAGAAACGGACAAGAACAGCATTTCTTCCCCCACCCACCCACTGCTCTCTGCTGCCAGCCAGAACTGCCGAGAGCCACCATGGGCCCCCGGACAAAGATTCCTCTGCCTCTCCCTGTATGACCCTGATCCAAACCAAATACAATAGCAAAACAAATCGCTTGGTTG
This sequence comes from Euleptes europaea, assembly GCF_029931775.1. Classification (NCBI taxonomy): domain Eukaryota; kingdom Metazoa; phylum Chordata; class Lepidosauria; order Squamata; family Sphaerodactylidae; genus Euleptes; species Euleptes europaea. The sequence goes on along the minus strand of NC_079312.1, from coordinate 93,893,515 downwards.
GCCGTTACCACACATCTATAATACTAAAAGGATATGCATTAGGGTCACAAGGTCCCTCTTTGCCACCGGTGGGAGGTTTTGGGGGCAGAGCCTGAGGAAGGTGGGGTTTGAGGAGGGGAGGGACTTCATCTACGGAGTGTGCCAAAGTGGCCATTTTCTCCAGGGGAACTGATCTCTATTGGCTGGAGATCAGTTGTAATAGCAGGAGATCTCCATCTAGTACCTGGAGTATCTGCATGCCCAGGTGTCTGTCCATTTGTGGCAGGCATAACTCATCAAAAATAAAAATAAGAATCTCAAAATTGGCCACCAGTTTCAAGATGATTGTGGGAGTTCCAAGGCCAAAAATGAAAGGAATTAGAACATTCTGACCCAGGTTATATCCATGATATTTGCAACGGAAGCTAAGCTTGTGTAGTGGTTAAAGAGTCAGGCTAGGGTCTCAGAAACCCAGGTTTGAATCCTTACTCCACCATGGAAGATTGCTGGGTGACCTTGGGCCTGTCACCCCTTTCAGCCTAACCTACCTAACAAGGTTGCTGTGAGAATAAAACAAAGGAGATAAGAACAATGTAGGCCACTTTGGGTCCCCGTTGGGGAGAAAGGCAGGATATAAATAAAGTAAATAAATAAGTTCTAACTTATGTGCCTCCTTTGTTACCACTAAGGCAGATTAACGTTTATTATCATGCATATAAATGGTGGAGAGGGGGAAGCATCCTTTTACTACTTCGATAGATTATTGGGAAATATTAACTTCCCCCTTCTGTTTGTAATATTAACAAAGGTTTGCTGCTATACTACTATTAAATGCATGCTAAGTTGCCAACCAGGATAGATGAAAAGGAGTTGAGACAGAAAAATGGAGGGGGGAAGAAAAATTAGAAGTAGGGATAGATGAATGGCAGATGATGAAAGGCAGAGAGCAAAACGAAGGAGGAGAAAAGTGTGGAAAAGAGAGAAATGTAGGGAAAGACAACAAAAGAGTTTGTTTTTAATTTTGCGGCCACACACTGAAAGGTCTGGTCCTTTGCAAACTCTGGCTGTGCGGGAGCTGGGTGGAACTAAAGGAAGTGGGAAATCATAGATAATGACCTTGTTAGGAGGCTACATCTTGGCAATTACTGTAGCTTGTCCTGGCTGGTCTTGCTTTGCCCCAGTGCTAGCTCGGGGGATGGGTTTAGCAGGATCTGAGAAGTAAGGGGTTTCCCCCAGCCTCATACTTAACTTTGCAGGAAGGCAGAGTGACAGGAGAGGCAGATACTGGGCTTTACTGGGCTCTGCCTTCCCTGAGCCCCTAGTGGCTGCAGTGGCTGCATGGGGGGGAGGTTAAATACATTCTGTGAATACATGACACTGGCTTCAGGGGCCTCCAGCTGACTTGTCCCCCCCCCCCAGTCTCCCCTTCTTGGGAACTCTGCTGCCACCACCCATCTGTGCTCTTTCCCCTTTTCTTTCTGTCGCTCCTGTTAGGGTTGCCATCCTCCAGGCACTAGCTGGAGATCACTTGCTATTGCAACTTATCTCCAGCTGACAGAGATCAGTTCACCTGGAGAAAATGGCTGCTTGGGCAATTGGACTCTGTGGCATTGAAGTCCCTCCCCTCTCCAAACCCCACCCTCCTCAGGCTCTGCCCAAAAAAATCTCCAGGTATTTCCCAATCTGGAGCTGGCAGCCCTACATAGTGGCCATAGAGGGAGTGTTCACATGGACAACTCCCTGCAAGCCACTCCAAAGGTTCCTCTTTAAAACAGAGAAAAACGGGTTTGCCATTTCTCAGGTTTAAAGGGAAAAGCCCTGGGAACACCACAAGTTGGGCTTGGAATAAGCACAATATCATGTAGATGTTCCTCTTTAATTCAGTGACTTTATGCTTTTCATATGGGAAAAATCCCTGTTTGGAAACAGCCATTAACTGTACATCTGTTCTGCCAGTGGTGCATGGCTTAGAGAGTTGGATTTCAATCTTGGAGGCGCAGGTTTGGAACCACGTCTGCCACCTGTTCATTAATGCTTCAGGCAAGTCACTGTCTCTCAACCTTGCTACCTCAGCTAATAGCGAGTGACCTCATAGGGTTATTATAGGAACTAGCCAACCTTGTATCCTAATCCAAGATGTGTGGAGGGTTGTGGTAACTCATGGAGAGGGAAATGACTTCCACATTTGTTCAGAGTACCTGTTCACATTATTGTGTTGCAATCTTCAAAACTGAAAGGTCTGTTTCCAGAACTGTTTCCAGAACTGATCCCTGGCTCAGTTTGACTCCAATATATTTACTATGGAGTTTATCTACTTATAGTGGACCATTTTTTAACATTGTTCCTTATATGGCCCACAGCACTGACAATAACATATTCAGTACAACTATGCAGCAAAAAAAAAGGCTCTTAAAGATTCGCCCCTCAGAAACAGGGTTGTTAATCTCCAGGTAGTGGCTGGAGATCTCCCACTATTACAACTGATCAGCAGGCAACAGAGATCAGTTCACCTGGAAAAAATGCCTGTTTTGGAAGCTAGATAGTATGCCATTATACCTCATTGAAGTCCTTCCTCAAACCTTGCCCTCCTTAGGCTCCACCTTCCCCCCAAAATCTCCGTATTTCCCACCCTGGAGCTGGCAACCCTCTTCAGAAACCAGTTAATATTTCCCAACCATTCTTAAATCAAGTCCCCCAGTTTATTTAACTAACACATGAAAGAGTTTGTTGCTGTTAACTATGGTTGTTAATGCATGGTCATTTTGTCTGGTGATTATCCCGCAAATGTAGCGAATCTCCGCTGTCAAAACACATGCCATCCCCCTACCTGCAGGATCAACCCACCTCCTTCCGAAACTTCCCCAGGTTTTCCAATCCTGCTTTTTCCCAGTTTAAAATAAAGAATTGCACCAGTTGCGAGTGCTTACTGGTGCTTTTCAGCACTCGGGTCAACTCCCCTTCCTTTCAACATGCCCCCATTTGACTCCCCTTCCCCACTCCTCCTCTGACTTCCCTCTCAGTGGAACTCCAGAAAATGTCCACCATCGCATAGAATGGCCATACATCTCTAGAGTGCTCCTTCGTCCCCTTTTTTTAAAAAAAAATTAAAATTTGGCCAGTATGTCATTTTACCAATGCATTGGAATTGCAGACAGGTGGTGCTTCAGTTTTTTGATAAGACGCAGCAGCAACAAGAAACATGGAAGTAGAGCGTTGTGACTGGCAACAAGAAACATGGAAGTAGAGCGTTGTGACTGGGAACTCTGATTGCTCCCCTAAACACTCACACACACACAACCCTCTGCTGCAGCAGATGCTGGGGCGCAAGGAAGGGGCACACGATGCAGGAATGAGAGAAGCCTCTACCTTGAATTTATTTATTTAAATGTTTATCTTATTTTTCTCCCCTGTGGGATCTACAAGTGACTTATTAAATACAAAGATGCAATTTTGAAAAGTAAGCAGGAAAAAAAACCCAGCACAATATGCCACATCCTGAGCTAGTCCTCTATTCGCTGGCCCAGCCCACTCAGAACCACAGGCTGCGAGCCATGGGCTCAATATTGAATTCCAGCATATACTGTAGTGTAGGAATTATTGCACTAATCTTTCCCTTTCTGATGAACTCAGATATGCTCCAGGATCCCAGGTGTGAAGGTGGGGCTGTCAACCTCCAAGCACTAGCTGGAGATCTCCTGCTATTACAACTGATCTCCAGCCGACAGAGATCTGTTCACCTGGAGAAAAGGGCCGTTTTGGCAATTGGACTATGGCATTGAAGTCCTTCCCCTCCCCAAACCCCGCCCTCCTCAAGCTCTGCCCCAAAAATCTCCTGCCAGTGGCAAAGAGGGACCTGGCAACCCTATGTGAAGGGCAGGGTGGGAATTGAATAGATTAGGCTGCATCACTGAAGTTGCAGTGCCCTACCTTCAGGGGAACCCTTTCCTCAACAGTGCTTCAGATCCATCCATCAGTGGCACATATTGAAAAGGAATATATTTAGGGAAATACATACTTAAGAAGTTCAAAAAACTGAATCTGATAATGAGGGTTCTACTCTGTTTTTCACAGGAAGTGAATGTTCGTATTCTCCAGCAAGAGGAATGCAGTTTTTAAAAAACCAAAAAAAAAAAAAAACCTCCCTGTGTCAGTTCACCCTACACTCTATCCTATCTCACCTCCCAGTACTATTTCCTCTACAGACTGTAATTTACCAAATCCATCTGCTGCTTTTTGGAAATGCTGCATTTCAAGGGTCTGATATACAACAGAAGGTCAAAGAGTGATGCAGACCCTTTCATTTGAAAATGACTTGAAAGAAAGGGAAAAAAGGAAACTGATATTTAGGAATAGACATGATTAACTAGGGGAAATCATATTAGGGCATTCCAATAAATGAAATGAAATACCTTTTACCTCCAATTAAGCCGACTGGGCTTCAAGGAAAAATATTTATATACAAATATTAAAAAGCTAAAGAATGCTAAGCTGCCATCAGATGAAAGGCTTTCAACACATAATTTATGTTTAGTCTTTATCACCCTGAAAATACCTCTATAAATGAATGGGCAGTCGGGCCTGATCTCTTTTGTCACAGCTTCCTACTTCCTTTTCCCCAAAGTTTTTAGCAAACCTGTGATTGATCAGTTATTAAGGTCTCTCTTACAACTGATTAGCTTCCACCTTTTAATTTCCACTAGGAATGCAATTCATCCTTTTATATATTTCTATTTGTAGATACTAAGGCTGCAATCTTGAGAGCCCTGTTTTGCTTATTTATGTCTCGGTGAAATTAATAGGAATTAGGCCTGCATAACTCTTGGATAAAGGATTACAGTCTAGAACTGTAGCGACAGTGTGATTTAAAAAAGAGAGGTTCATAGTAGATGGAGACTTTTATCGAGCTGTTTTCCTCTAGGTAAGAATGCCCAAGGCTGAGGGACTTCATTTTCAGACCCAAATGGCTTTATTACACTGAAAAGCCAATCTATGCTAGCTTTTTCTCTGTTATCGAGACTTTGTTAACTCATTGATTCCCCAACATCCCAAAGATACTCGTCCCAAAGTAATGTTTCATCTTTCCTGTTTTTAAGCATCAATGTATTACAATTTATTTATAGGATTGCCAATCTCCAGGTACCACGTTACTTTTTTCCAGTGTTCCATCACTGTGCATGCTCATTTTTCTTCCAGCTTTGCTCTGCCTTCAGAACATCCACTGCGCACGACTGGTTTCTGATTCGTCCCTGCTCATGTCCACTACGCGTCTTTCTGGCCGCCGCTTACCAACTTTGGGATTACAACTTAAGATGTAGTTACTTTACCATTCTGTTATAATTAGTTGTCATTTATATCGCTTGTCTGTATTCCCTCGATACCGAGTATTTGTATTTTGCAGTAGTGTGCTGTTTACACTCCGTTTACAATACACCTTTGCATTTTGCTAACCTTGGAGCTAGTGCTGTTTGTTTCTCTTTAACCAGTCATCCTTACAGCACTGTTTGTTTATATTGCAACCTCCAGGTACTAGCTGGAGATCTCCTGCTATTACAACTGATCTCCAGCCGATAGAGATCAATTCACCTGGAAAAAAATGGCTGCTTTGGCAATTGGACTCTGTGGCACTCAAGTCCCTCCCCTCCCCAAACCCTGCCCTCCTCAGGCTCTGCCCCAAAAACCTCCCACCAGTGGTGAAGAGGGACCTGACAACCCTATTTATTTAGCTTCTAATTCAAATGTGGTGTTATCCTTTCTGTGCTTAGCGCTATTACTCCCAGCGATATGGAGGTAGGGTTAATGACCACCTTTCCTTCAGTACTTTCCTTACACATCTACCATTTCTGTGTTCCCCTCCCCTCTCTCTGAGCAGGAAAAAACGACCAAGTGGAAGGGGAAACTTTACCAGTCTCACTTAAAAAAAAATAAAAAAAGATATTTAAGCATTGTATTCAATCCTGGAGAGGATGTCAGCTGACAAGTAGGGGAGTGATGCTTGCTGATTCTCCCTTCCTGTGGCAGACTTCCAATCCCTAATTCTTGCAGTCCCCCCCCCCCCTAGGAACAGCATAGGGGTTCAGTGGGATAGGGAATGTGGGGAAGTTGCGCTCCAGTGATGCAAATCTTTCTGTCAATAGATATGTCCAGAAAGATCCAAGGCTGTCACATCAGTGACAATGTGCATGATACTGAACTGATGTTACGGTGAAGGTGGGGGAGTTTTTGGCAGAAGTTGTTAAGGTTAAGATTCAAACTTAATTTTACTCTAGATATGTATTATCTGTTTATCTCTGACCTTGTGACCATCAATATTATGCCAATAAAGGTTATCTGAAAGCATAATACTGCTTTGAAACAAACAAACAAAAATCCCACCTTCATGGACCCCCCTTGCCCTTTTCCAAGCAGTAGCAATGACAATGTCTGCAAAAAAAAAAAAATAGTAGATTGGTAAGTTTCCCAAGGCACCGCCATTGCTTTTGGGAGGGAGAGAGTAGAAGTTGGGAGATTGTCCAAGAAACATTGTGTGAATCAACTGCTTTCTTTGCAATCAGATTCCTGCTCTGTGCTGCACCCCCCAGTAGTTCTCCCTAGACTCTGCTGCCCTGCCCTCCTTTGAGTCTCTCTCTGCCACCTGTAGCAGGAGACTGTCATGAGGATTAAATAGAATGTATCCATATATTAAAAAGGGAAGTGAAAATGCACTCAAAGCAATTGGGAGAAACAAATCACCAGGAGTAGCTGAGTACTGATCAATGGAGCTATTTCAGGCCACGGAAATGGAGGCCATCAAAATCTTCACAAGAATATGCCAACAAATATGGAAAACAAAGCAATGACCCACAGACTGGAAATGCTCCATCTACATACCAATACCTAAAAAGGAGACTTCAAAGACTGCAGCAACTATCGGATCATTGCATTAATTTCTCATGCAAGTAAAGTGATATCCAATCGTACAACAATTACTGTTACCATATATGGATGAGAAATGCCAGCTGTTCAAGCTGGATTCAAAAAAGGAAGAAGCACTAGAGATCATATTGCAAATTTATGTCGGTTACTGGACAATATGAGAGAATTTCAGAATAAAATCAGCTTGTATTTCATAGCTTTTGACTGTGTGGATCATGAAAAGTTATGGTTTGTTTTAAAAGGAATGAGTGTGCCACACCATCTTTTGGTGCTATACTCTGGACAAGAGGCTACTGTTGAAACAGAATATGGAGAAACAGAATGGTTTCCAATTGGCAAAGTTGTCAGAGAAGGATATGTTTTATCTCCCTATCTCTTCAATCTATATGCAGAATATATCATAAGGAAAGGTGGACTAGATTTATATGATGGTTAAGTAAAATTGATGGAAAGAACATTAACAGTGTGAGATATGCAGATGACCCCACATTACTGGCTGAAAATAGTGAAGACTTGAAATGACTACTGATGAAGCCTAAAGCAGAAAGTGCCAAAGTAGGACTATAGCTGATCATCAAGAAGACAAAAACAATAACTATTGAAGAATTAGACAACTTTAAGGTTGATGATGAAGAAACTGAAATTGTTAAAGATTTTCTATTACTTGGCTCAGTTATCAACCAAAAGGGAGACTGCAACCAAGAATTCAGAAGGAGATTGAAACTGAGAAGGGCAACCATGAAGGAGCTAGAAAAAATCCTTAAGGATGTGTCTCTGGTGACCAAGAAAGGCTGTAGATCATTGATGATGTGTGAAGTGGTTTAAGTGTGAAGTGGTTTCAGTTGTAGGTAACAACCAGTGGTGTTTGGTTCTTGCCTCCTTTGGTCTGTCTTGTAGCAGGCTGGCGTTGGGTACCAGTCTGGTTTTGTTGATCTGTTTCTCTACTTTACTGGCTCAGTATTGTAATCTTCCAGGTGAGAGTCCCTGTCTGAGGGCTTTGAACAAATGCAGTTCTCATGCTTGACTGTAGACTATGGGTTGCTTTATATGTTCCAGATGGTAGCTGGAAACATACAGGTATGTTTGATGCTCAGTGGGCATTTGATAAAGGGTGGTGCTTCTGTCTCCATTGCAAAGTTTCACAGTGGTGTCTAGGAAATATACTTGTTGTGTGGATGAGTCCATGGTAAGGTTGACATGGGAATGAAAATTGTTGAAGATCCAATGGAATCTTTCGAGAGCTTGCTTCCCATGTACCACAAATCTTACAGCTTCAGTCCCCACATCATGACATCACTTCCAGTTATCACCAGGAGTGACATCAGCATGGCAGCATGGCACCCACATGCCAGTCCACTCCCCAAAATGCTCCCGGAGTTGCAGGCTTATGCTTGGCTAAGTTAGCTGCAGAAGTACTTTGAAGTAGCGCTAGGCCTGTACCATAGCCGCCCACTGGTGATATCTGGCTGTGTTCATGTGTTCATAGAAAGAAATAAAAATCCTTCATAATCCTTGAAATACAGTCACTTGGCTAGAATTCACCAAAGCAGAGCTCACTTTTAATATGACTGCACAAAGGGCAATTTAAATAGTGGGGGACAAGTCTGGGGATGACATGGACATTTAGCACTACAAGTCTCATGTCCTTTTGAGATAAAGAGAAGCTGGCAAGCAGCCCTAGGCTGTCATACTTGCTGGCAACAGATGTCTGCACATATACAACACTTTTTTGAACTGCACACTATAGGAAGATGTCGCTTGAAAAGCATTTTGTTCTTCTTACAGGGCTGCCTCAGAACAGTTACTTCCATTACTACCCTCTCAGAATTCTCCCTGCAAGTATGGATTTTGCAGCTTCTTCTTTTCCCAGTTGCTTTAAAATCTATTTTGCTTTTTCATAAATGACTTCAAGTATAGCCACACCCTTGTTAAGGGTATCTCCTCAGTGTCTGGGCACATCAGATAAACTGTCCTAAAGTATTTGTTTACAGACTTTCCTTCTGGATATGTTAACTGTTCCTCCCCCCTCCAGGTGAAAAGCCTTTAGTGTCCCACAAAGGTAGGTATACCTGAGTTCATGTTATTTTTGCCTTCTGTCAGGCATTTCCTTTTTCTGTTATGCTGCTCACTATGTTCCCATCCTTCTATCATGATTCCTAGGAGCCTAGGACTGTAGCATAGTAACTTAACAATGAAGTGATGAATCAGGAAATCCCTAGCTTAGATCTTAACCTCTGTCATGAACTCACTATGTGGTTTGTCAAGCTCCTTCCTCTCAGCCTCAGCGCCTATCTTCAATACGGGGTAATAATATTGACCTACCTTTCAAAGATGTTGTAAAAATGATTGAGATAATCCTGGCAAAGCAGAGGTGATGAGAACTTTGCAGCGAATGTATTTGACAGGCAAACATACCATTTTTGGCAGCCACAACAATCACTCTTGAGCTGAGCTGTCATTCCATTCAAAAAGTGTACTAAGCATCTTTGCAAATGTACAGTAGCTGTGGTGGTGGAGCTTCATTTTGCCCTAGGATCATAGATCATTCAATCAGGTGGAACCAGGATGTGGGCGGGAAGGGTGGAAAACTACAAATCCAAAGGCACTCTGCAGAAATGCACATGAGCCAACTGCTGCGGATCCAAGTGAATCAGCAGCCATTAAAATTGATAGGGCTGACACAGATACATCATGTGGTAAGGATAAGGTTGCCAGCTTTGTGTTGGGAAATACCTGGAGATTTTGGGGGTGGAGCATGGGGCGGGATATGGGGAGGGACCTCAGCAGGATATGCCATGCAGTCCACCCTCCAACGCAGCCATTTTCTCCAGGAGAACTGATCTTAGTCATCTGGAGATCAATTGTAGTAGCAGGAGATCGCCAGGTGCCACCTGGAAGTTGGCAACCCTAGGTAAGGATTTTTTTAAAAAGAATTACACATGAAGGGAGCTTTGACTCTCGAAAGCGTATTCCCCAAAACTCTTATTGGTCACTAAGGTGCTACTGGACTCAAATCTAACTGTTCTACTGCAGACCAACACCGCTACCCTCTGAAACTAGATTTCTGATCCAGTCCTAACATAAGTTACACAGAAGTCAATGGACTTAAAAGGGTGTAACTCTGTTTAGGACTGCACTACTAATCTGGGAGTAAAATACTATAACACAGCAAAGAACAGGAAGATGCCATTTGTCCTCTTATACTCTGTTTACCTCGTAAAGAGATGACAAACAGCTGTTTTATGCCTGAAGGCACTTGGGGGCTTTACTTGCTTTTGCCATGGAAGTCACTAGAGGTATTTCTGATAAAATCCACTGGAGGCAAATCAAATAAGCCGGGATCCAAGCAGTGCTGTCCCCATGTGTGGCCTTCCTATTTACTGCTTTCATCTTTTAAAAACCTATACGCTCCCTCTGCTGCTCTTGGCTGCATTGCTGGCCTCTTCTTTGCCTTTGCGTGTATGGAATTCTGCAAGCTCTGCTCCTTGTCAGATCCAAATGTCCATTCCCTGCCACGCTTCTTACATCAGGTCCTATTCATCCATTTGTCCCTCTCCTCTAGTGTTGCCAACCTCCAGGTGGTAGCTGGAGAACTCCCACTATTACAACTGATCTACAGCTGATAGAGATCAGTTCACCTGGAGAAAATGGCCGCTTTCGCAATTGGACTCTATGGCATTGAAGTTCCTCCCCTCCCCAAACCCCGCCCTCCTCAGGCTCTGCCCCAAAAATCTTCAGGTATTTCCTAACCTGGAGATGGCAACCCTATCTCCCCCACCCCGGCAATGCAGACAAACATCCTCCAAGAGGCCATCCTAGGCCTGCTCCCTTTCTTTTCATTAAATTGATCTGTGTAAACCTAGCCCGAGATGTTAGATAGTTATACTTTTCAGTGTTTTCCTCACTGTAGAACTCCATCATTCTTACAACTCCTTGCTTTAGTCTTCTTTTGGTGGCTTTCTCTAGCTTGCTTCAACATCATGGTATGAAAAGTAATGTTTCCCCAAATGCTAGGGTTCCAACCTCCAGGTACTAGCTGGAGGTCTCCTGCTATTACAACTGATCTCCAGCCAAAACTACCAAATGCAGTGACCACCACTCCTAAACACTCACATACAAGATTGCTCTCTTTTATGCCATCTGAATTAATCTGGATCGTCTCTCACATCATTGAAGGTAAGATCAACCCTTTAAAATGCCTCAAATCAAGATGTGTTCAAGACCACTTTGCATGGCCTGGCTGCTCCCCTACACAAGGGGTTAGTTGCTCTTGGGGGAGACTGGAATTGAAGGCTCCCGTTATTTATATCCATAACCTTTCACATAATCACACTAAGATGCGGGAATTTGCATTCCAATATAAAAGTTTTACAAGAGAGAAAAAATACCAATAGATAACATGTCAGAGGACAAGCTCTGCTTTATTCATATACCCATATTTGTATTAGATTAATCCTACTCAAAATCGGTGGGGAATGAAAAATAGAAGGCATAAACTTTGGGTGACTTATGCTGGCTCTGTGGAGCGATGGGGCAGTGCGAGCCTCAGGTGCCAGTGTTCAGGGGTGCATTACCAGGGCATTAGTCAGCTCCCAAAGCCCTTTCACCCCAGGAATACCCCTTTTTGCAGGCATCAAGTTACGCCTGCAAAACACCTGGTGTAGCCCCGTGAAACTCAATGGAGGGTTTTTGTTTTTAAAATGGGTTTTTGTTTAAAATGCATTTTTTCACCATTTTTTTTTCTGGCCGGGAAGCCTCTCACGAGGCGTCGTGGCTGTGCTGTCCCCAGCCATCTCTTAACTACCCCCCACCCCATTCAGGATTGCTCTGCCTGGAATGTTGGGAAACCAAAAAGAAAAGCTGGTACTATGTTTTTTTATTTATTTACATAATCTACAGGGCTGTTAATGAAGATAAAATGAAGGCAGGGAGAAATGTTTGTGCCACAATTATAGTAGCATACCCAAACAGCTCATAATAAACAAGTTAAAAGCATGCCATAAAATAAAATGCAAAAAGGCAATAGGAACAAACTAGCAGGATACTTTTTTTAAGGTTTCCAAATAACCAAAAATCAGATAACAGCACTGGTAACTTTAGCACTTCTACTGCTAAGTCATACTGAAGCCTGTGAATCATTCATATTCACCTCCAAAAATAAGAAGGAATTAATTCTTAATTTCTACCTGGCTGCATCACTCCTGAATGATTAACGTGAAAAAACTAGGCAGATTTAATCACCTGTACACATCAGACAATGTATTGAACATGCTAATTTTTAAACTGTTTCCCTGGGACTTTTCCCATGTAGACAATACAAAACTAACCTGTGACGTTCTATGCAGATATGATCGGACAAACGCACCAAGTTCCTTATTTGACTTTAAGAGTAACCTTCTTTCTTATTGAGTTTGTATGGTAGACAGTAGGGAGGAAAGGCAGCATGATATAGACCAATCTCATCAAATCTCAAAAGCTAAGCAGGGTCAGATGGGAGACCACCAAGAAGGACCCTGCAGAGAAAGGCAATGGCAAATGACCTCTGCTTTTCATTTGCCTTCTTGCTAGGGTCAATGTCAGTCAGCTTCTTGCTTACTTGCTGGGGTCAATGTCAGTCAGCTGCGACAATTGTCACATTTCAAACTTCACTCTTGTATCTAACATATCAGTTTTAGGTGAAGTGGGTTGAATGCCGTAATAACGCATGTCCCCAAGTTTTTCATCAGAAGACCATTTTAATCACAAGGCTATCCAGAAATTCTTTACATCAGATAGCACTGGTAAAAGCAACAAGTATTTATAAAGTACCATTAGAGAGCCAGCGAGGTGTAGTGGCTAAGAGCGGTGGTTTGGAGTGGTGGACTCTGATCTGGAGAAATGGTTTTGATTCCCCACTCCTCCACATGATTGGTGGAGGCTAATCTGGTGAACCAGGTTGGTTTCCCCACTTCTACACATGAAGCCAGCTGGGTGACCTTGGGCTAGTCACACTCTCTCAGCCCCACCTACCTCACAGGGTGTCTTTTGTGGGGAGAAGAAGGGAAGGTGATTGTAAGCCAATTTGATTCTCCCTTAAGTGGTAGAGAAAGTCGGCATATAAAAACCAACTCTTCTTCTTCTTCGATTATAGAAAGCACAAGTAACTTGGCATGGAATTCAGAGACAGTGGAGGTCCTGCCACACGCCTTCCATTGCACAACATCTAGTACTACATATCCAGTCTTCTCATGCATTCAACACATGAAGACACCTTATAATGAGTCAGACCACTGGCCCAACCTAGGTCAGCTGGAAGTGGTTCTTCAAGATCTAGGGTTACCAAAGGAGTCAGGGCAGCATGTGTAAACTTCCTTGTCCGGCTGAACAAGACTCAGGTTCAAGCTCAGATGGAGGAGAATGAATAGTGCATGCCCAGAGGTTGGGGTCAAAATGAAAAGTGACAGAGCTCTAAAGCAGGCTTAGAAAAGAAAACAGAGGTAGTAATAAATTGGAATAATTAGGGATAGTTTATTGAGGAGAACTGGGAGCACAGACAAGCAGTCAGCACAATATTTCAGCACAAATTAACGCACAGCCCATCAATACCAGTACCCAGTTCTACCCCAACTCAGTATTTTCCCTATGGCCCAGTGGATACCTCAGAGAATATGGGCAAAAAGTAACCAAAGGAGAGATTAAAACAGGAGGGGACCATTACTGATCCATTTCTACACTGGGGGATTCTCTGGAGTGGTCTAGTTCTATTGATCTTCAGACCAGCTATTAATTGGAGGGGGTCTAAGGAACGGCACTTTGCAAGGGGGCCAAGCAGATGATCCAGCAGCAGTTCCAGGCAATCCAAATAGAGAGTGAAGCTGGGTGTAATCAGCATGTCAGAACACAGGGCACACCAATAAGAGGCAAGCAAGTGACCAGGTACTTGTGAGTACGCACAGCAATATGCAAACTGCCCGTGTGCATGATATTGTCTGTGCTAGGAGTGCACAATTTGGCACTAGAATGGGCTCAGTTGTAGGAATTGAGCAGAATGGCCAAACAAAAATGGGGGGGGGTCCCCCGGAAGAGGGAAAACATCTAGGAAAGTTAGAATTAGCATCACTGATTGGCAGAAGAGGAAGCATAAGGGGGAGTGGCAACTTGCTACTCTTCCAATCAGAGAAGGATAGGAAGGAGTGGGGGTGTGAAGGAGGCTTGATTGGTTCATTTGAATGAAAGCTGGGTAAGAACAGTCTGATTGGTCTGTTAGAATGAAAGCTGGTGTGAATGAATCTTTAGTATGAAAAGAATAAAGACAGCTGTACATCCTTGATTACATGATTAGGTCAAAATCCCATATTTTATTCTGAGCATGGCCCTAATTGCAAATCATTAAATCTACAGATTAGGGTCATGGACAAAGAATGGAAATCTTTTTCTACAAACTTGAGGGGGGGACCTTGTTTGCAGAAAAAAATCCCACACCTTTTAAAAATTGAGGGTTTACAACAACAACAACAACAACAACAACAACAAAACACAGAAGGTTGTCTGCGCAAAAGCAGACAATGTAATCCTGTCACACTAGCCACAGACTTATTGGTGTAGGGCCAGCTGAAAAGCCAGTTACCCCTGTACTGGGTGGTCTGGGAAGACCCTGAACAAAGGACTCAGGCCCTTGGATAGGACTGGATCCCAACACTGCCTTACCAACTTGATAAAAGGACACTCCTGGCCCACTCCTGAGTGGGCAAATGTGGGAGACAGTGGGAGAGGAGTAGGGGAAGCAGGAGCCACTGCTACTCAGGGTTGCCAGGTCCCTCTTCACCACCAGCGGGAGGTTTTTGGAGTGGAGCCTGAGGAGGGCAGGGTTTGGGAAGGGGAGGGACTTCAATGCCATAAAGTCCAATTGCCAGAGCAGCCATTTTCTCCAGGTGATCTGATCTCTATCGGCTGGAGATTACCTGGAAGTTGGCAACCCTACTTCTACTCCTCCCCCAATGCCTTGTAAAATAGGCGGGCAGAGGTGTTTGACCTGCAGACAAGAGGGGGGAGCAGGAGATACCCCTACCCTGCCCCCCATGCAAGGCTGTAGCGAGGGGGAGGGGGGAAGCAGCTACACCTGTGGCATGCAGAGAGGGCAGTGGCTGCCCTCCTCTCTCACACACACACCAGTTACAGCCCTGTCCTCATGAGCCAGGCAGAAGTAGTGGTGCTTTGGGCTGGCTGGCCAATCAGTGGGCAGCCTGGCGAGTGGGCAACCCAGCAAGAGGGTGAAAAAGGTTGGGATCTCCTGCCCCCCCATGAATCTCATGGGTTCCCCTCTCTCTTGTATACAATATAATAGCCCTGGTGCCTTGGTTGTATTGGGGCAGGTTTGCTTCCTAAGACACTTTTAAAAGTTGCACATACCTTAGTTCGGTCCTTGATGAGCCAGCGGTTGTCTCAGGGGGCTCAGATTCACTCGTGTTTAGAGGCTAGTCCCAGCCACACTTTCCTTTCCCCAGACTTCCTCCATTTGGCCTAGAGATTCTGCAAAATCTGTCCGACCATTCCAGGATTGGCAAAGGTTGTCTGGCCAGGTGCTGGCCAAAATGGTAAGGGGTGATGCCAGCAAAATGGAGGCATCTCAACCTCGGCTACACGTGGGTAGAGTCTTTCACATCAGCTACTAACTGGTCATATAACTGGAGATCCCAGGGATCACACCTCACACCTTCTGCACATAAAGCAGAAACGATATCCCTCCCCCCACAAGCATTTTAAGACATAGGTCAGACTTATTCCAATACTCCCGCATCATTCATGAATTACAAAAGAAATAATCCTCAAGAATGATGCTGTCTTTGTTCAATCTAGCACATAGTGTTGAGTTCCAGATATGCAACTTTCATTGGTTATGTTTCTTACTTATCACAGGCAGCTTTTCTGAAAATAGCCAGGATTAGGGCACCCTACAAATGTAAGTGAAATTGATTAAAGCTATAGTTTTATACAGCTAGGAAAAGCTGAAGGCAGCAGGAACAGAGGAAGACCCAACGGCCGAAAACGCATGGTCGCTTTAGCCTCCTTTATTCCGTTTCAGCCAGGATGCAGCCAGGATCGAATGCATGCGTTCGATCCTGGCTGAATCCTGACTGAAACGGAATAAAGGAGGCTAAAGCGACCATGCGTTTTCGCCCTTTATGAGATGAATTGACTTTATAAAGGAATCCACGGCCCTCAGTTTGCAAGACCTGAGCAAGGCTGTGGACATTAGGACGTTTTGGAGGACATTGATTCATAGGGTTGGCATGAGTGACATGACGGCACTTAACACACACACACAGTTTTATACATACTTCCTTGGAAGTAAGTTCCATTGTGCTACCTGAAATTTACTTCTGAGGTTAGGGTTGGGTTTTATATCACAGAGCAACCTAATATTTTGAACCCTTAGTACAGGGACCAAGTTCATTTTCTCTAGACTAGCATCTATCTATTATCATCCTGAGGAGGGTGATAATACTAGAGGATAATACTGAGGAGGATGATAATACTCCCTCATACTACTAGAATGTGGGGTCATCTGCTAAAGCTGGAGGGTGAGAGATTCAAAACAGATAAAATGAAGTATTTCTTCACACAACGAATAATTAAATTGCAGATCTCCCTGCCCCAGGATGTGGTGATGACTGCCAACTTGGAAGGACATGTTCTTGGAAGGACATGGAGTGGACATGTTCATGGAGGAGAGGGCTATTCATGGCTACTAGTAAAAATGGATACTCGTCATGATGCATACCTGTTCTCTCCAGGGTCAGAGGAGCATGCCTATTATTTTAGGTGCTTTGGAACACAGGCAGGACAATGCTGCTGCAGTTGTCTTGTTTGGGGGCTTCCTAGAGGCACCTGGTTGGCCACTGTGTGAACAGACTGCTGGACTTGATGGGCCTTGGTCTGATCCAACATGGCCTTGCTTATGTTCTTATGAGGGGCTGTGGCTCAGTGGAAGAGCCTCTGCTTTGCATGCGGAAGGTCCCACGTTCCATCCCTGGCAGCTCCAGTTAAAAGGACCATGCAGTAGATGATGTAAAAGACCCCTCCCTGAGACTCCAGAAAGTGCCGCCAGACTGAGTAGATAATACTGACTTTGATGGACCAAGGGTCTGGTTCAGTATAAGGCAGCTCCGCGTGTACTCCAGATTTTAACTCCTTTCCTCCTGAAACCTCTGCTGTCTTTGCCTTGAGACTGAAGACCCTTCCACTTCCCCCTCTCTGGCTCCCATCCGCTGGCTTTTCTGTCCTCCACTGTCCTAAGTGGTCTCGCTGAGGCTTCGCAAACCTTTGGGATCACTTCAGCGATTCCTGTTTACTATCAGCAGACACGGACTGCCGTCCTCAGCCCAAGTTTTGTTAAGCCAGGGAAACAAGCGGCTTGGGGATTCGGGCTTTTTGAACACCACATGCTTGTTTTTATTTTCAGTTTTGCTTGCCAAGAAGTCTCTTATCCTGTGTCTTGAATTAGGATAAACATTTTGTAATTCAAGACAAAGGAGCGGGGTGGGGGGATGAACCGTAGATGGGTGCTCAGTGTTAGAAACCCGGCTTTAAAGTTACGGTTTCCGTGAACTTCACAGAATGTTTCAGATCCCCAAAGTCCTATTAAATGTTGATTTTAAAAATTTTAAAGGGGTCATTCGGGATACGATATCCTTTGTCTCCGCTTGAATAGGAGTTGGCTTTATCTTTGCACTTAGGGTCTTCTGTCTATTAGCCGTGTGTCCACTAGTAATGCAAGATAAAATATTTGCTCTGCTGGAAGATTATGTGATATTTGTATTCTAAGCCTCGCCACAGTGGGTTTCTTTAAATAGAAGCTATACTTTACTCCTAAATTGCTTAAGGCAAAGGAAGCAGAGATGATGTTTATGAATGTTTAAATGCAAATGGAACTGAGAGTGAATGCTATGCTAGCTAACATCAAAGGCTCACCAAAGACTCTGCATTAATGAGCCTCTTTGTTTCCTGGATCACAGATTACAACAGGTTTCCAACTCATTGCCAAGGTTTTATCTCCATTTGGGAGGGCTGTAAATCTCAGACGACTCTCTTTTTTTCCTCCTACATGCAAAGCAAGAGGGGAGAGAGGGGGGGAAATCGGGAGGTCGCAAGTACATATGTAACACACATACACACAAACATATATAATGTTTTTCTCCTGTTGACTGCAGCCCTCAGTTGAAAGCAACAGTAGGTAAAAAAGGAAATTTACCAACGGGTACAAATCGTCCCCAGCTTGCTGGGGGTAAAGGGAAGATGACTGGGGAAGGCACTGGCAAACCAACCAGTAAACAAAGTCTGCCTAGGAAACGGGGGGGATGCGACATCACCCCATGGGTCAGGAAAGACCCATGCACCTTTACCTTTACGGATCATCCAGCTTAGTCTAGGGAAGCACTTCTGGCCCCCAGGAATGAAGGCCGAGGTTTCTCCAAAGGTGCACCCCAATGCAACCAGGCAGCTACTCTTCCTTTCTTTGAGATTAAGAGGGCAGCGATGGCAGAGCTCTCAAAGAACCAGGATCATCTTCTGCCATCCTTATCTAACCCCCCCTCCCTGCAATATTCTAAAAATGCAGAGCGCCTTGAGTCAAGTGGGAAGACTTTATTTTCTGGGAACAGCAGCGTTTTCTTACACTGGGGTGTGTGCACTCCTGTGTCTCCCTGCCAGAAAGAAACCTTTCCCCCGCCAGAACACGACCTTTAACAGAGCGGCGGTGCTGCAGGTAATTGAGGTGTTGGAAGTGACAATTACGCGCTATGCTGCGCCAAAAAGCTCCCACTGGCGCGGAGTCGTTTCCAGACCTCTCGGAAAGATCGCCCAAGGTCGTTGGCACGGAAGCGGTCCAGAAGGGGGGATCTGGACGACTCTCCGCCTTTTGGTTCCTCCAGCCTCTCCCCGACAGTCGGGACGGCCGCGTCTCTCGAAGTCTCTTGGGACCCGGCTGGGAAGATGTTAATTTCATGTTTCCTGACCCTCCGGGCAAGCGAGTGCGGGAAACTAACAATTTTCTGCAACCCCACGCACGTCTGCCGCTGGAGGGATGGCGCGCCCTTCGAGAGGCAAACGAATTCAGAAGCACATGTTAGAAAGGAGGGGAAACGGTGGGACCCCCCAAAAGGGATGCCTCCTCATCCCCTAAGAAGCTGTATGCAGACCTGATTTTTTGAAAAATCCCAGGTGGTTCTCTGACAGACCCCCCCCCAAAAAAAGCCCCTCCCACATTTTCAGTGCCACTCAGATTTTAAAAGCAATGCATAATGTGCCAGATCCTGTGAATCATTTGCAGACACTGAATTTGGGGAGGGGAGAAAAAGCAATTAATGGATTTAATTAGAAAACTGGAGGGTTTTTTACTAATCAAAACCCAATGGTTTGTGTTGTGTTGTTCGGCTGGTTCGGGTTTAGTTGTAATCCTTCGCTGAATTTTACAAAAAAAAAAAACAAAAAAAAAAAGCAGTTCTGCCTATGGGTTAAAAATTAAATAAATAAAATAAGCACACTTCGCCTGCGATCCCAAACAAGCCTCATGTGCAAGTGAGTGCCATGAGTGGAATGAATGGGGCTTCTACGTAAAAGGGTCTGTCCGAAGGAGAAGAGTCGTCCCAGGTAGAACAACAGCCGCAAACAAGCGATTGTTTTCCAGCCTCTTGCGTCAAAACGCTGCAATCTCAGTCCACGTTACCCCAAAACTGTAAACAGACCCACTGCAAGTCTTTGCATCTCTACTCGGAACACACTGTGTTCGGTGCGGGCTACTCCCAGCCAGCCAATAGACATCGCCTCGTAGCCTCAGTATGACATGTAAGTCTGGAACACGGTGACATTACAGAGTTTGATAGGCATCTGAAGTGATGGGGGGGGGGGGAATGAGCCTCACACCGGTCTTAATAATAGCCACCGTCATCACCTCGCCTAAGACGGATTCTTTGTTTACTGTTACAGTGGAAGAATCCAACTTGGCTCCTCCGTGGAGGACAACCGGCGATGTAATTAATGGTGGTCTCAGTGCGGTTCCCAGCAGATCCAGTATCTGCTCAACGAGCCTGTTCAGAAATGAATTCAGCGGGACTGCCTCTCACGGGAGGTTCTATATCATGAACGCACGAAGCTGCCTTATACGGAATGAATGGGCTGTGAAAGACCCCTGCCTGAGACCCTGGAGAGCCGCTGCCGGTCTGAGTAGACAATACTGACTTTGATGGTCTCAGACAGGGGCCTTTCACCTCACCTGCCTGCCTAGTCCCTTTAACTGGAGATGCCGGGGATTGAACTTGGGACCTTCTGCATGCCTGGCAGATGCTCTACCACTGAGCCACACCGGCAGCGGCTCTCCAAGGTCTCATTCACATCATCTACTTGCCTAGTCCCTTTAACTGGCGATGCCGAGTATTGAACGTGGGGCCTTCTGCATACCAGGCAGATGCTCTACCACCGAGCCACACCGGCAGTGGCTCTCCAGGGTCTCAGGCGGAGGTCTTTCCCCTCACTTACTTGCCCAGTCCCTTTAACTGGAGGTGCCAAGGATTGAACCTGGGACCTTCTGCGTGCCGAGCAGACGCTCTACCACTGAGCCACAGCCCCTCCCCTCAGCACTCATACACAGAACAACTAAACAGTCAACCCAGACACTTCTGTCGCGCTTCGGTTCTTCTCTTATAGAAGCGTCGCTTCTTTCTGGCCCGCGCCCCCCTCCCCCTAGAGAGGGGGGAAAGCAAGGTCTAATTGCCTGTCATGGGCTTTCCTCCAGGCGCCTAGGGGGAAAGGGTGCGCTGTTCCTTTAAGGTCGGAGCGCCTCGCGGGAAGGGACTCCTCCGGCCCCGCCCCGCCGCTGTCAATCAGGCCGGCGGCCGCTTTGATGTCGCGAGCCTTCGGCTGGGGCTCTCCGGCGCTCTCCCTGGCTCGCGCGCTTGCAGGCGCTCGCTCGCTCGCTCGGGCGCTCCGTGCCTTTCCCAGCAGAACCCTCCGGCGCTGCTGTGGCGGCGGCTGCTGCTCCTCTCTCGGCCGGGCTGCGACTTAGTCAAACTTTCCTGCGGCTGGAAGGGAGGGAGGGAGGGAGGGAGGGGACTGATTGATCGATCGCCGCTTCGATCCCTCCGATCTGCCTCCCTTTGGGTTGCGCGCCGGCTCTTGCCAAGTCCGGCGTCCAAGGGGGGCTCCTCTTCGGGAGGCGAATCACCAGCCCGATCTCCCGTTTTTTTAAAAAAAAGGAATCAAGCAATCCCCGATCTCCCCCCGCCAGCCCGCCCGCCCTCGTCGACGAAGTTCGCGTGGCTCTGGAAAGAAAATGCCCCAGCTCAACAGCGGCGGAGGCGACGACCTGGGGGCCAACGACGAGATGATCGCCTTCAAGGACGAGGGCGAGCAGGACGAGAAGCTGCAGGCCAGCGTCTTCACCGAAGGGGACCTGGCCGACCTCAAGTCGTCCCTGGTGAACGAGTCCGAGAGTACCGGCGGCGGCGGCAGCCAGACTTCCAACGCGGCGGCGGCCACGGCCGGAGCCCATTCCGAGGTGAGGGAGACCCGCCCGGCGGCTTCCCGACCCCCATCCCCCCGCCGCCTCTCCCAGTCATTCTCCCACCTGCCTGAATAATGCACTGAAAACTTTTCCTTTCTTCCTCTCCCCTCCTCTCTCTCCTCACCCTCTGCACAGGCGATCAGGCGGCTGCAAGATCCTCAGAGAGTCTATCAAGAGAAACTCCCAGATCACATGGAAGACGGTCAGTTTCAGAACCCATTCATTCTTCCTTCCCTTTCTCCCTATCCCCCCAAGCACCCCTTTCCCATGCCAAACTTGACCCTCTGCGAGGGGAATGAATGGGGTGGCAGCCGAAACAGCAGTGATCCTGGGGGGAAATCATAAGTGTCTTTCTGCTAAATCAAAACAAGAGGGGGACTGCTAAGGAGGGACTTTGATTTGGTAGTTGAAGCTGCCACAACACCCACAGAGGAAACTTAGTAAGTCACTCCCATTGAAACTTAATGGGTATCAACAATCTCCTCCTCCTCCCCCCCACTCATATTTGAAGTATGCTTAATGGAAGACTGCAAGGCAGATTGTCAAAGAAATCAGAGGTGGTCTGAAGGCTCCTGATGCAGCTACCTCTGAAGCAGGTCAGGGCCTGGATGGGAGACCAGGGATGCACGCAGGGAGGAGGGGCAGATAGGGTACAAATACCTGGAGCAGAATCCCTTAGCAGACTGAGGAGTATACATGCTCTTCCTTAATCGAAAGCCCTAGGAAATGCATTTTCCCATCACTAAAGGTGGGAAGCAACTTTGATATCAAGCCACATTTCTTTCTATTTTGTGGTTTCTTTCTCATCGCCGACAGACATGGGTTGAAGCGAAGTTAATTTTATGTCGAAGGGTTTCTGAGAAAAAGGCACATAACCAAGGAGCCACTTAATCATGTAGCCATGTAGGGATGATGCACCCCCTTAGAAAACTGTGCAAGTAGAATGGAGCTGAAAGTTACTGTGAGGATGAGTCTTAATGGAAAAAAATTAATTTTGACAGGTTTAAAACACCAGGACCCAGGAATGTACAAAGGATCTCCTTATTCTGGATACCCTTTCGTTATGGTGTCTGACCCTTACCTGTCGAATGGCTCTATGTCACCTTTGGTGAGTTCTCCCCTTGTATCATAAGAGTTTTCTAATGTTTCCTGCTGTTGTATTTATAGTGGCATGCTTTTATTAGAACCATCTATTTCTTGAATATTTCCTTTTGTTTCATCTCAGCGGCTCAGGATTTTAGTTTTTGTCGTGCCTGCGTTGAAGCATGCTTTACCGTCGCCAGCGATGGCCACTTAAATTAACAGAATTTGTAGATGGGATGAACTGTGTTTTGGATTGGGGTGTTAAAGACTTATTTTCATTCATGCAGGCACAGACATGGGGACTGGAGTAACATAAATGCTAGGGCTCTGCTGTACAATTCTAAGCATGTTTATTCAGAAGTAAAGCCCACAGGGTTCAATAGGACTTGCTCCCAAGAGTAATTGTGTCTAGAACTGTAGCTCTAGTCTCTACTTGTGTACTTTCTTATTGCTTTTGCATCACCGGTTGCTTTTGAGATTATTTCAAAAAGGAAAACTTTTTGTTGGAAGAACCTACTCTGATCGTACAAAGTTGTAGAGATTGGAGAATAATTTCATTTCAGTTATCTTCATTTCAGTTATCTTCATTTCAGTTATCTTCATTTCAGTTATCTTCATTTCAGTTATCTTTGCAAAGTAAAACTTTTGCATACATGTACTACATGTAACCATAGTTCATTTGGGTGCTGTGCATGGACTGTAGCTTTAGCCTTTCTTAAAGGAAACTAATGTCACCTGTATTTTGTTTTCATACTGGCAAAACTAGGAATTTTGAGAAGCTGACTATAAATCGGTATATTTGGACCAGATTAATATTGGTGCAAAGAAGGGGGTGTCTGTTTCCTTCCTGCTATTTGTAATTGCAGTTTAGAAAGCTGCTACGAACAGTGGGGGGTTAAAGATTATAAGAGAGCACCCACATTTTGAACATGTGTCTTGTCCTTAATATTCTCTTTAAGCAGACCTGAAATTTTCTGTTAAGTTTACATTTACGTGTAGAAATAATCCAGTGCTACAGAAGGTGGCTATGTGTGTTTGGCGTACTGAAAAACAATATGAAAAGGAAGAAGCCTGGACGTTTTCTTGGCCAATCCACATCCTCCCAAATTCTTGCAATATTGCAGGCATCAGGCTATGATCCTAACGTTTTGCTGGGACCTGCTAATTTGGAAGTCAGTTCTGTGAACATCACAGAGAATCCGTTCCCTATAAAAGCATTTGGGGTTTGTGTGTTTTCAGCATGCAGGCTGCAGGAAGGTGTTTACAGTTGTTGAGATTCTCTTGTTTCTGTGGTACAAATCCTGCGTTTAGTCTATTGATGTAAAAAGGAAAAAATGCACTTAATAAAGAAATGCTTTTTCTCTTCCTCCCTTCTTTTAGTTAGCCTCTTACTCTAAGTTTTTTTTTAATAAACTTCTGATTTATAAGTCAAATAACGTCACCCTTTTGTACACGCTGTAATATACCACTCTGAAGCAAGCTTCGTTTCAATCACAGTGAAGTGCCAATATAAAAGTTTTTAAATTGTGATCTGAATACATGCTTGTGCCAGTCAGGACTGTGTCATCGTTTTGCTCCCTTCCTTGTATGTAATAAGTCTTCAGGCAACCCCTAAAGAGCAGATGTGTAAGGATTCTTAGCCATTAGTGGTGCTGTGTGCTTTCCAGCTCTACAAATAAGCAAAATACATGGATCAAAAATTGATTGCTTTCCATGAGGTCTGTACATTTTTTCTTGGGTTATTTGGATATATTGGCAATGCCTGGTATTGAAATTGTAAAGAGAGAAGGAATTACTTGGGCAACTGACGCCGGAGGCATTTGAAAGAGGTGCTCATGTTTGAGGTGAAGAGGCATTTCAAAGCTATGAAGGGGGAAATGTTGGTAGTTAGGTGGCAATAATATAAGGTTGTAGAAAATGTGTCTACATATATAATGGACTGGGCAAAACTTTGGTGTGTCTTAGAGTAAAGATACAAAGAAGCCTAATGGATCAGACTAAACTACAGCATCTGATCCAGCATCTCCTTTCCAAGAGTATCCAGCCAGGAATCCCACCAGCAAGGGAAGGGAAGTAATAGCTCTCCTCCCTTTGTCCCCCAGAACTGATAGAAACATACTAAACATGAAAGGAATGTTTATCTGTTATAGCTAGTGGTAGACCTGTCCTCCAAACATTTATCCAATCTGTTTTAAAGCTTTTTAAGCCACTGGCCATAACCACAACTTAGGGGAGTGAATTCCATTGGGTGTATAAAGACATATTTTCTTTTGTCTGTCCTGGATTTAATGCCGATTGGTATTATTGGGTGTTCCTTAGTTCTAGTAAGAGACTATTTTTTGCGTCTCTCTCTACTTTCTCCATGCATACATTTAGAAACCCTCCTCCCCTTAGTCATTTTGCATCTAAATTGTAAAAGCCCAGATGGTTTGGCCATGTTTGGTGGGAAGATATCCCCAACTCCTTAGTTATTTTGATTGCCCTTTTCTGTACTTTTTCCAGCTCTACAATTTCCTTTTTGAGATGAAGTTGTAAACAAACAGGCAATGCACTTCCTTTTTTTAAAAAGGGTTTAGAACAATTCCTTTCACCAATGATCAAAGTAATTTTCATCATGAAACAAAGTAAATGTTGCTATTAATATAAAAAACTTATTCCCTGACAAAGAAAATTACCACTGTGAGTTTATAAGAACAATGGGCAATGTCTGTGAACGAAAATAACACCATAAGCTTCTGGCAGACTAAGGCGAGAGGAACTCAGTGCTTTATCCCAGGAGAGGAGCGGGTGACTTTTTTTTTTTTTATCAAGTAGGCATGATTATAGGAAACAGTACTACATCTGAAATACACTTTGCAAACATGGATTCATATAGAGGGAGTGAAGCTCAAATCTCTTAATTCATAGAAATTGTTGGCCTGGTGCAGGAAGCCCCAAGAGCAGGAGGGGCTGTGGCTCAGTGGTAGAGCCTCTACTTGGCATGCAGAGTGTCCCAGGTTCAGTCCCCAGCATCTCCAGTTAAAGGGACAAAGCGAGTAGGTGATATGAAAGACCTCTGCCTGAGACCCTGGAGAGCCGCTGCCGGTTTGAGTAGACAATACTGACTTTGATGGACCAAGGCTCCAATCCAGTATAAGGCAGCTTCATGTGTGTTCAAGGATTATGTGGCCTGTTGGTGCACTCAGACACAAGTGCACATTTCAGCTTGCCTAAGATGTAACCAACATTGTCCCAAGGCTGCAGCACTTGTCACTTGTTAAGTGGAGGAGGAAGGGGTCACCTGGTTGGAGACCAGCAGAGGTCCTGCTCTTTTTCTCCTCGGATCTCCCCTTCCCTTCCTCAAGTGACTGCAGCTTGAGAAACTGACAGGGCGGATATTGCTCATGTAGTACTGGGTTCTGGGATGTGGGTTTTTCCATTCTGCAAAAAGCTCTTGGACTCCCCTTGGACTCATCCCCACTTATATTGGTTTCTCTGGATCAGGGTGAAGATATGTAAGCAAAGCAGCAGATTCTGGTTTTATCAGATCTGAAACTTCCTGAACGGTGGGGATCTGGTTGATATTTTTAATGGTATGTCCTAACGATTATAATATACTACTGCTTCATGAAAAGGGAGGTTCAGCTTTACAGTATTTATTGGGTTTTCTGCTTCCTTTCTCAAACTTGTCTGGAAGCCATCTGTTAACTCACCTGCAATCACATACAAATGAAGATGACATTTTATGGCAGGAACATGCTGAGCTTTTGTGTCTAGATGATTGTTTTGTGTTTAAATTATTTAAAAAGTATAATGGACAGTTTACAGTTTGACATTTTTGCATTGTCCCAAGGGCATTGGTTCAGCTCATAGACAAAAACTATGTGGTAAATTTACTACAATGAAAATGGAGAACTGCTTTTAAAATTGTACCCCTTCTTCAGTTACCACCACTTGGGCACATTACTGTTCCAGTGGCTCCCTTTGTCAGAGTCCTCTAAACAACAACCAGAGTATCAAGGATGCCCCCTTGATCTTTTGTATATTCCAGAATGGTTTGCTGGTCGCTTTAGCAGTAGGCCAAAATTCATGCAAGAAAAATACTGAATGATCTGGTACCAGAAATAAACCTTACTAAAAGCCACAAATATTATCTATATAGGACTAGGGCTAGTCAGTGTCATTTGGTAATTGTGAGTTTATTTTACCTGACATAAGCAGGTAAAGTTCTAGCTGCTTCTACAACATTGTTAAAAATAGAGGAGAACAGTATTATGTTAAAGAAAAGTAAAAACTATAATGAACCAGTCACATCTCTCCCCGGTTCATAAATTTTCTAACCATTCATTTGGAGTGAGATAACAGGTGTTAGGAATAACAAACTAAGGCTGCAGTTCTAAGAACATTTTCCAGGAAGTCAGCCTGGCTGCATAAAATGGGACTTACTTCTGAGCAGACTTTCTTAAGCTTCCTCCCTAAGAGAAGCAATTACTACCTTGGCTCAAAAATTGAATAGACCAATAGGCCAAAATACCCAAGTGATTAATAGAAAATGTAGGTACTCATCTGCCCTTGTTACAAACCTAAAAAGGTGAATGGATTAGTTCATTAGTGAAACATATAAAACAATAGTTATAAGACGTTAAATTGATCCAACTGTTCTACAATTATCTACTGGCATCTTCTGTGAGAGTATTTAACGAATAACAGAAATAAACTGCCAGATGTGTTTAATGCTAATACAAAGTAACTCCACTGGTATTTATTGATTCATTTTGTTTATTTTACAAAAGCCATAAACAATTATATTTGCATTCTAGCTGTTCAGCTGCTTATACAGCTGTGTAGTATTTCCACAACTCCAAATGCCCTGCCAATCTTACCCTACTTTATAGGCATCTAGTGTGGTTTGTTCCTATCTGGAACAAGACCTCAGGACGGTGCCAGCAACCCTCACCTGAAAGGTATCCTTCAAAAGCTCATGGGCATGTCAGGCTATCCTACAGTGCAAGGAACTTCACAGTGTAGACTGCTTCTTGGTCCTTGGCATGATCCCATTCCATTTTTTCTAATTGTCTATATCCTATTTTCAAACTTGCCAATCAGTATGTAGGTTTGTTAAGACGACCGACCACGAGTGAACGGATTTGGTTCAGACTTAAATGATTCCACACACTCTGTAGACAATGCAGAGAAATAAGCATTAGGGGAAAATGTGTTCCTGTCATCTCTTTAAAATAAACAAATATTTCCCCTTGACAAAGTATTTCTACATCTCTGACTTCAAAATGGTTAACTCAGAATGTCCCTTTCCCTCACCTTGGAATCTTCAAGTTTGCTTCAGTTTATTGTATAAGTATGGGTGAATTCGAAAAATGCCCAGCTAAAGTTCCAGCTCTGGCAAGGGAGCTATTTGGCTTTTTTAGAGATGACAGGAACTTTGAGAGGCTCGCATTCTGGTAGCTCTTCTCACTGATTCCTGACTGGGATCAAGCTTAAATTTCCTGAGCGCTCTTTCTCTGTCTGGCACTATTTTCTGGGAAACTTTATGGATGCCTATGGGAGCACCTTCAAGCTATCGGAAATAGCAGGCTGGAGCAACTCAGGGCGAAAATGCATGGTCGCATAGCCTCCTTTATTCCCTGTTTCAGCCAGGATTCAGCCAGGATCAAACACATGCCTTTCGCCGAACGTGCGTTCGATCCTGGCTGAATCCTGGCTGAAACAGGGAATAAAGGAGGCTAAAGCGACCGTGCGTTTTCGCCCTCACTGATCCATATGACTGCCAACCTCTAGGTGGGGGCTTGAATTCTCCCAGAAGTACAGTTGATCTCAGTCTGCAAAGATCAGTATCCCTAGAACAAATGGCAACTTCAGAGGTTGGATGCTATGGCATCACAGCCCTGCTAAGCTCCTTCTGATCTGGCGAAAGCCAGCTGGGTGACCTTGGGCTAGTCACAGTTCTCTTAGAGCTCTCTCAGTCCCACCTACCTCGCATGGTGTTTGTTGTGGGGAGGGGGAGGGAAGGTGATTGTAAGCCGGTTTGAGTCTCCTTTAAGTGGTAGAGAAAGTCGGCATATAAAAACCAACTCTTCTTCTTCAAACTCTTCTCTCCCCAGGCTGTGCACCTCCCCCCAATCACCAGGAATTTCTCATCCCAGAGTTGGCAACTCGATGCCTGTGGTACCATTCCCAAAAACCCTATGACTCCTCCTCCTGGGTTTTTACTTATTTACTTTATTTCCTAACAACAGTATTAGTATTTATTATAATTCTAAATGCATTCTCACCATCCATTTTTCTGAAATGGGATAATTATGCATTACCCTTGTGAATCTACATGCGAGCAATTAGCTTATTTCTTGTCAGGGTTTCATGTAAACATATGTAGGAGGCAAGGATTAATTTTGTAATCCTTCCTGTCTACTCCCCACCGCCACCTCAAAAGCTGTTTTTTTTTCTAACTGTCAAGGTGCTGTCCATGTTCAATGCACTTCTTCCTCTTTAAAGCATTGAGATTTTTTCACATTAGATCCATTATCTGAAAGACAACTCATCTAATGGTTTATATCGTGTCATTTAGTGGAAAGAACAAGCAGGAGGAACCAGAAATACAGCTGTTCTGTGGAAGACTCCTTTGTGGGTCCTTCTGAAAAGGTGCCTCCAGCAGGTCATTCTGATATGTATTGTACGTGCCCTTTGGATGGCACCTGCGATTATCGTTGATGATAACCAACAAAACTGCATACCATTTTGACCTCTTCTGCAAATATGTTTTACTTCTTTTGAATGATCAACCTTATCCATACTCTTTAGGTTTGCCAGGTCCCTCTTCACCACTGGCAGGAGGTTTTGGGGGCGGAGCCTGGGGAGGGCGGGGGTTGGGGAGGGGAGGGACTTCAGTGCCATAGAGTCCAATTGCCAAGGCCGCCATTTTCTCCAGGTGATCTGATCTCTATCAGCTGGAGATTAGTTGTAATAGCAGGAGATCTCCAGCTATTACCTGGAGGTTGGCAACCCTAATACTCTTGGTTACACCATTCTTGCAAATGAGCTCTTGTAGGGCAGTGGTAGCAAGGCTATGCCTGGTGTAGCCAGCATGGTGGCTGCTCCCTGGAGCAAGCTGTTTTGTATATTCTTATCTTTGTGGCAAGGTAGACATGAAATGGCTTGCTATGTAGTGAGTTTGAAGAAGCTTCCATACTGTATGAAGCACAGTATGTCCACATAGATAGCATTAGAATTTTTACAGCACCTAGGCTTCAAGAAAAATACTTGCCATTGTGTGGAGGGGGAGGCTTTTCTTGGTTTGAGAACTGCTTGTATTCTGTACCGATGTATATACATGCATAATTTTCTCCCTTGAACATGAAGTAAGGATGCATCTGCAGTCTCATATTTCATGTAAGATCTTATTAATGTTCCTCCTTTCCTATCTCCCCCCCCCCCTCTAACTAATTTACTCCCAGTTTCTTTTTTCTACTCAGTTATGTTGCTTGTTATTTACCAATGTCATATTTGTTGTAAATTGTATCTGGCAGCAACTCCACATTTTTCCAAGATACATTTTTTCCTTTGCTTGTTTATGGTCTGTCTAAGGACTTGCTCATAGCTGAGGTAGCTGAAGTGACAAATCAAGTAAAAAGCTACCAGGTTCTCCAAAGTAGCCAAATTTTCAACTGCAATAATTCTTCATTTACCAAATTTTGGTGGCCTGTAATCTCTACTCCCCTGGGATGGCAGAGTTATTTTATGTATAAATATAGCCTTTTCTAAGAAGTATCATGGTTTATTTTAATGGCTGGAATATCCCCATGGCCTGTTTGGTTTACATGTGACTTGGCTGAAAAATTTGCACATGTGGCATTTGTATACACCTTTCCTCTGAATAATAGTTTTTAAACTGTGCCATTTCAATCTGCAGTAGTGTCAACTTACAGTTTATTACATTTCTGGGTCACTGGTGGCAAATAGTGGTGCTTTACCATGTCAGAGTTCAGGGTAAACATTTAGACTCTACCCCAGCTTCCACCCTATGTATTTATATTCTACCATATTGTACATTGCTCGGTTGTGCTTTGTACAGGGCCACAATGTATCCAGGCATGATTTGATCTTTGCTATAAGTTGATAAGGCTTCATCCTGCAGGTTTTTTCTTTGAAACTGCTGCCTACCTTATGAAGAAATGCCAAAGCTATACCTGTTGCACACCTGTGTGAAAGGCAGCATCTCCTGATGCTGTTTTTTTTAACCTCAGTATGAATTACCAAATCATCAAAATACATCCCAAAAAAATGATACCATTAACTTTAAAATCAAATTGTTGTGTCTCTTGAACAGGTAGGTTTACCTTTTAGGCAGTTCTAAATCTTAAAGGTCAGACATGTTGAAACTTTGATCAGATTAAACTATTCTCCTTGCTCTGGTAATATAATTAAGTTGAGACCTGAGGGAGTTTTCTGAAAGTTGTTGTATCTTGTAGCAGGTTGGTAATATACAGTAGGCAAAAGGCTTGAAGAAGCACTTCTACGTTTCTTAATTTTGGAATTGGGCGTGTGAGCCACAGAAATGAGCTGGGGTTTCCACAGGTATTTGTCGGCTGTTCTTACCCAACCTTGGTAAACAAAAGGACTCCCTTTGGCTTCTACAGGTTGAAGTCAAATACATACAGTTTTATGGGTTCAAGGTAAAGATAAAGGTCCCCTGTGCAGGCACCGGGTCATTCCTGACCCATGGGGTGACGTCACATCCCGACGTTTCCTAGGCAGACTTTGTTTACGGGTTGGTTTGCCAGTGCCTTCCCCAGTCATCTTCCCTTTAACCCCAGCAAGCTGGGTACTCATTTGACCAACCTTGGAAGGATGGAAGGCTGAGTCAACCTTGAGCCGCCTACCTGAAACCGACTTCCATCAGGATCGAACTCAGGTCATGAGCAGAGCTTGGACTGCAGTACTGCAGCTTACCACTCTGCGCCACAGGGCTCAACATAACATTTATGGTTCAGCATAAACATTTATGATGCAAGGATGGATTCTTGCTTTGTGTAAGCCATCCTGGATTCTATAATTTTGTCAGCAAAGGCCTGGATTTATACTTAGTTCAAAACAAAAGACTATGTCTCTCCCCCTCCCCACCAAAGATCTGAAGGTCATTTCAAATGTTAAAATGTCATAAATACACACCTACTTTTATTCTACGAAGAATCTACACGCCTTCCCTCTCCCAATATGCAAGTTGTAGGAGCACTTCATTGAACTGTGAGGACCTTTTTTATTATTTACAAAATTTATATCCCACTTTTTTGCCCTCACAAGGGCCTCCAAGGTGGCTAACAATTTAAAATGTACATGATAATGTCACATTTTTAAACCACTGAAATCAATCCCCCAACACACATCAATTAAACAAGTTAAAAACACATTTTTTGGGATGTTAGTTTCTTTGCAATTGATGGGATTTACTTTCCAAGTGAAAGGACCTGCCTCTATGTACTGGTCCTTTGGAACCCAGCAACCTTACTGATCATTATTAAATCCAATTTTGATGATTTCCAAAGATTACTCTTATAACATTACAGTATTTCCTATTTGTTTTCAATTGGTTTCATGTTAATAGGGAATTTTATTCACAATAGCAAACAAATAATGTCCATTAATTTCAGCCTTCCCTGCAGCCTCCATACCCCCATGCAAGTTGAAGTACTTTATTGCATTTGCAACCCCACTTATCCAAAAACCCTGTGGAGCGATTTTAAGTATTTATATAAAGAGAAATTTTAAGCATTTATATAATGAGAAAATTGAATCTAAGTATTACCTTTACAATGGTGACAGTGGCATGAGCCTGTATATGAAATGAAATGAAGGTGCATTGCATAGGACATAATTAAAGTTTGGGTAATAAAGTTCTTATTGCATTTATTTAGTATCTTGGCTCACTGAGTGTCCTTGGGCAAATTACTTTCTCCCGGTCTCAGTTTCCCATCTGTAAAATGAGAAAAATGCATAGGATGCTCTGAAAGGAACTATGATACATGTTGTATACCTCAGGTAATGAAGACATAATTTGTACAATGTGTTACACATCCAAAGCACAATCTTGTATACAACCAAATTCTTCTAAAATTATGCATTCCCAGTTTCCCTGATGTTGCTTTAAAGCAGGGTTTATTTATAAACTACAACTCTTATCCAGTGATTCTTCTCAAGGAGTTCAGGGTAGCATGCATAGGGTTATGCCATTTTATCCATTGGAGAACACTGTAAGGTAGATTATTCAAAAAGATGGTTACTTTGCCATGGTGACCCAGAAATTTCCATAACTGGAGAGACAGGAACCTTTGTGTAGGGTCTCCTGATATAAAAATAGCATCCTGTCCATTAAGCTGCAATGGTTTGCTGAATGCTTTTCAAGAGTGTTCAGTGACATAGGTGAGACGTGTCAACAAGTCACAGTTTGTTATTCTGTTAAAGAGCTTGGGGAGTTCACATGGTCCTTTCCCCTTCTTTCTCACCACATGCATGGCACAGTGTTTAAACACACCATTTGTAGCAACTCATAGCTTGTCACTGTTTCTGAACTGCAAATTATGGTTTCCCTCCCCCACCCCAGGTTTACAGATCTTGCATTGGAAGGTGGCAAGCAAACCATAATTTGTAGTTTAGATGTAATGACAAAGATCACATTTCCATGCAATTGCGCTCTGGTTAGGAAAACTGCCACACATCCATGTTTACTATGTATCAGAGTTGTATGTCTGATTGTGGAACACATCTGCATGCCACTGATCATATTTGGTACGGATGTTATTAATTTAATCTGGTTCACCTTTGAACTGAAGGGCAGATGTATTAATGTGAATAAAATTCTTTTGATCCCTAAGTTTATGTATACAATCCTTGATAGCTCTGCATCACATGGTGAGCCAGCGTGGTGTAGTGGTTAAGAACGGTGGTTAGAAGCAATGGACTCTAATCTGGATAACCGAGTTTGATTCCCCACTCCTACACATGAGCAGCGGACACTAATCTGGTGAACTGGGTTGGTTTCCCCACTCCTACACATGAAGCCAGCTGGGTGACTTTGGGCTAGTCACAGCTCTCTTAGAGCTGTCTCTCTCATCCCCACCTACCTCACAGGATGTCTGTTATGGGAAAGGGAAGGTGATTGTAAACTGGTTTGATTCTTCCTTAAGTGGTAGAGAAAGTTGGCATATAAAAACCAACTCTTCTTCTTCATCGTCAGAAGACCTGATGGTTGTGGTGGGTTAGACGTGTTACATTTTTAAGAAGTGTGTGAGGGGCAGAGGTTCAGAAGATCAATTGCATTGTGGAGTCTCAGAACTAAGGGTGGAAAGTTCATCTAATCTACACACCCTGGACTGAAGAAGCACAGTCCTAATAGAAAAAAAAATTGTTCTGTAGAATACAATGTGGCCTATGCAAAGGAATGGAAGTGCGCATGAAACTCCCTTGTGCATTATGCTGACAAACCATGTTTCCTCTGTGTGGCAAGTGGCATCAATTGTTTATCAGTTGGTGCTTGAGATAATGGATAACCACTTGTGCAAGTTTCTAAATCTGAGACTTGTTTGTTGAAAAGGTATCAAATCAGCTGTTTCAGATTTTTGTTTCAAAATGAAGGAAACAAAACCAAAACCCACAAAGCTTATCCATGTTACAGATTAACATCCTAGAAACTTTCACTTTGAAGAACAAAGTGATTTCTGAGCTAAACGAGTACACCGTGTGTCTGGGAAATGGCAACATTTTTGTTCAGCTTATTAGCTCTGACTTGAAAAGAGCTCAATGGATACTTTAACGGGGGGGGGGGGGGAGGAGAAAAAAGTTCTCGAAAACAGCGTAGCCCTAAGAGGGAGTTCTCCGTTCCCTGTCCCCTTCCTGGTACTGTTTAGCAAAAGAAGATGTCATAAGCCATCATCCTGTGTGTTTCCCTGTTGCCTGGTGATGTACAGGCAGGAATGAACACAGAGCAATGGCAACTCCATGTACATTGCCATGTACTACATGTCAGCAGGGAAAGAGGCAAAAGCCACGCTGTGTCTCTGAGCAGTCCAAAACCTGGACTACTCTGTACAGAATTATTAGCAGATGCTTCTCTCATACATCGCAGGAAGTAAACACAGGGGTGTCAACCGTAAAGCCCGGGGGCCAGATCCTGCCCCCTTGAGAGCTCTTATCCAGTAACTGAGGCCAGCCACCCACCACTCCCAGAGTCCCATGGTGTCAATGATCAATAAAAGAAAATACTGTAGGAGTGTTATTGTGTTAAGCATGCTCGTTTTTAAAGTAAAAAATAAACTAATTGTTTTCACCCGTGTCTTCTATAAAGTTTGTATCTCTGGTACCTGGCATTAAACTTTATGGTACTCATGGCCCAGCCTGACAAAGTGACATTTATGTCATATCCGGCCCTCATAACAAATGAGTTCAACACCCCTGACATTAAGCATTTTTGTGGCTGAGAGAAATGTTCCATTCCAGATAGCTCGATTCAGTTAGGGCTCTGACTCGATCCCTTTTGTGCTGTTTCAAGGCATCTGCCCTGCTTACCTGAGATGTAGGATTCATACCAGTACGTACAGAATCCATGCTCCTCTGAAGAAGTATGAAGCCTTCCTATTACTTAAGTGACTCTTCCTCCAATAGAAGAGCCATTTGGGTTGGTAGAAGGCTCCTTAGGCTGGAGGAACATCTCCAGCCTAAGGTAGAGTACAAGCCATTACCTGTACAGATGGTAGATGAACATCATGCACTGAGGGCCAAACAATACATTACACATGAATGTGTGTCATGCAGCCCCAGTGGCTGCTTTTCCCTGAAGGACAGATGTGTCAGATCAATTTTAAGTGGAGAGGCTGAAGGTGAAGATGGGTGCTTAACCCATTCTCCACTGGCCATTTTTTCCACTCCAGATTAGAAGAACAATCTGTTGCTCCTTGTGACGGATATCGGGTTAAACAGAGAGACTTGGTAACCGTCAGCCAATGCCAGCAAGCAGTGTGCAGAGTCTGGAAAGCTGACAGGTTTTTTTGGAAGGAGAGGAGAGATCTTGAGCAGTTAGCTCTTTGGAAGCATTGAGTTCTGAGCTCCTGAACTGTGTGGTGGTGTGGAGAGACTCTGTGAACGGTTGCTCATATACTACCTAGCTTGTGTCAAAACCAAAACCTGAGTAGTGACAAGGGGAAGATTGTGGCAGCGAGTGATAGCCCTTCAGTCACTTGGTGGGAGGTGGCTTCTGAAACAGGGAAACTCCTACCTTAATGTTTTGGGGAAGAAGGATTTGTTACCACAGGAGGTGGGCAAATCTAAGGAGCGGGAAAGGTGGTGGATGAACCTCCACTCACCAGTGTGCTAGGTTAGTCTGAGTCCGCACTAAGTATTTTTGAGTCTGTGAACATCGTGAACAACAGCTAAGTATATTACTGAGTAATCTGAAGTAACTGAACTGAGAACGAAGAACTGCGTCTTGAAACCAACTAAGATTTTGAACTGCCTGTAACCATTTAAGCTCTGAGCCTCTCCGAAAGAACAACCTACAATCTAAAAACCTTTTCTGTAAATAATAAACATCTTTTAATTCACCTTTTGAATTCAGCCTCTGAGCCTTTCTATTTCTCCTGGGGGGAAGGTAGAGAAACTCTCCTCGCAAAAGCAAGGGTGACTCTCTGTGGGGTAGAAGGACTATTAAATCCTCCACTCAGCTACTGGTGACAGGGAGAAATTTGTGAGGGTCCATAAAGGTGGGGGAATCAGAACAGCAATCTCCTTCCTTTAGGGTTGCCAACCTCCAGGTAATAGCTGGAGATCTCCTGCTATTATAACTAATCTCCAGCCGAGAGAGATCAGTTCACCTGGAGAAAATGGCCGCTTTGGCAATTGGACTCTATGGCACTTAAGTCTCTCCCCTCTCCAAACCCTGCCCTCCTCAGGCTCCCCCCAAAAAACCTCCCGCTGGTGGTGAAGCGGGACCTGGCAACCCTACCTTCCCCGCTCCCTCACACTCCTCTTGCCTCCCCGCCCCTGCTCCATGCGTCTTAATTAGTTCCATTGCACTTTCCTCAGATACAGGCATCCAGTTCAGAAGCGTGGTGTCTGCTGTGCTTTTCCCATTGCTCAGCATTCCCTGTTGTGCAATCAACTCAGTTCATGGGCAATACAGAGAACATGCCTGCTTTTAGTTTTCCTCTCTCTTTTTGTTGCAACTGCGTTGCCTGAATGTGTTCTTAATGAGAAGGGCACATGACCATCTTGTTGACAGAGCAGGCCTCCTCAGATCTTTTGGATGGGGTTTACTCCCAGAAAAGTATTGCACTGAGTGTGTTCAAGTTGCAATAGGCCCTCTGAATTTGATTTTTGGTCACACCTTCGTAGTGCCACCAGTATTGGGATCAAATTTACAGAATTAGCTAGACTTCTGATTACAGTTAAAGTTAGTTAGCACTTTATTATAATGAGCTCTTGGAAACTATTTTTTTGCAGTCATAATGTTATATGATATGAAGTGTTTCTGCATCATCTGTACTTGGAGTGTGAAGCAAAACAATAATAGAGTATAGTATTCACTAGTCCAAACAGGAATTATCTGTAAAATGTTCAGAATTTAGTATGTCTGTATGAAATGCACATGTCCCCAGCTTAACGGATGGTTGTCAAAAATTGATTCTTGAGCTTCACGAGGTATATAAAATAAAAGCTTTTCCAGATTTTGTGTAGAAAATTTTGCTAGAAGGTCCCACAGGAAGGCAGTGCAGGCAATGAATATAAGAAGAGTAGTGCTGGATCCTGACCTGGATGGCCCAGGTAAGCCTGATCTTGTCAGATCTCAATAGCTAAGCAGGATCAGCCCTGGTTAGTACTTGGATGGGAAACCACTGAAGAATATCAGGGTTGTTGTGCACAGGAATGCAATGGCAAACCACCTCTTTTAGACTCTTGCCTGGAAGACCCGACTGGGTTGCCATAAGTCGTCTGTGACTTGACGGCACTTCCCATACACACTTCAGGATCAGATGAAAGGTCCTTATAGTCCACAGTTCTGTTTCTCACAGTGGCTAGCCAGATGCCTCCAGGAACCTCACCAGCACAGCCACAATCCAAAGTCTTCCCAATAAGTTGTTGTTTGATGCTCCTCCCCGTACACAATTGGTATTTAGAAGCATATTGTTCTGAACATAAAGCATCCATTGAGCTATCATGGCTACCAGCCATTAATAGATCTAACCCTGACAAATTTGACTAATGTCCTTTCAAGTCTATTTAAGAAGCATGTGCTTATGACAAAGAATGCCATTAGAAGCCAGACTGCCATTTTAGTTCCCTTTTCTGAGTTACCTTCTGTGAGCCCCCTGTCTATTTTCAGTATAATGTGCAATGATGCTAAGGACCACGATTTGTTGGCTGAAGGATAATCTGTACAGTCCTTTGAGTATGATACAACATACAACAACAAATTTCACATACGTAGCTGAATATTGCAATGCTTTAGAGGATCCCTGGCTAGCTACTCACTGTAATTATTAGCTTTAAAGCTTAACCCACCCTGACTCTGATTATCTGGTAATTTCATCGTTAGAGTAACACTGAGGTGAAAGACAGCTCAGCAATTATTGTAGGCACATTTCTTGTGATTGTTTACATGTCTCTTTCCTAGTTGTGGAATCTTTTTAATGGAAAATGGGGACAGAGGAACAGAATACGTAAGTCTCTACATATCTGTCATTAGCAAAACATACCACAAGGATCCATGCTCTCCTTTGGCCAGACAAAAGCTGGAATTGGTAAAATGGGCATATAATGCAATTTCTTAATCCATTTTTAAACTGCTAAAATAGTTAGGATTTCATCAATATTCCCATTATCATATTCAAAATAATGAGCTTTTGGAAGACTTGATAAGGCATGATTCTTTGCATGTTTACTCAGAAACAAACCCCAGTGATTTCAATTAGACTTATTCCCAGGTAAGCATGCATAGATTGGATTGCAGCTGCATTTTTTTCCAAAATCTTGCTTGTCCAGCGGAAGAAAAAGATTTATTTTCAAAACAAGAATTCTACCACTCACATATACCAAGTGAGTATATGTATGAATATATCTACCAAGTGAGTATATGTATGAATATATCTACCAATCTACATATTCATATGTATGAATATATCTACCACTACCAAGCACAGTGGTCAAGGCAATGAGGTTTAATCTGGAGGATTCCTTATTCAAAATGTGTATCTCCCATAAACTCACTAGATGGTGTTAGGCAAGACATTCTTTTTCTGGCCCACCTCTACGATATGACACCTAACTTACAGGGTTGTTGCAAGATAATGTGCATGAATCACTTTGAATCATGAAGGCACTGTATAAACACTAAGTATTTAATTATAGAAAATCTCACATTTCTTTCTATACACAAATATATATATATTGATATACCTTTTTGTGTATTCCTGTTTTAATAAGCAAAATCGAAAGGAGGGAGTCAGTCTCATACCAGAACATACATATATTTTGTCACTGAACATGTCAGTTCAAAATGTTCTCTGTGAGACAGCTGACTAATTTTCCAATGTATTCCTGCTTATTTTACAACCAATAATAAATATATCTAATTTTAAACATGGCCCCATCTGTGAAAAGCCACAAGTTTGCAAAAAAACAACAACTGAAATCTTAAAAAAAAAAAAAAAACCAGTATTGTCATCCTCCAAGCCTTGGTTTCGATCAGTAAAGAGGGAGTATGGGGAAGGCAGAGCCCTTTCCAGGGCTGTTTTGGCTTATCTGAGAGGACTCATGGGGCCAGGCCCATCAGCAACCACCTGGCAACTTGCTACCACCTGACTTGCATGACTCACCCAGGCCCGGCTGCTTGCTGCTGTTTAACAGCAGCTGGCCCATGAAACCAGTGTTATGTGGGGATTAGAGTTTCAGACTAGGATCTCAGAGGCCAAAGTTTGAGTCCCCATTCTGCTATGGAGGGCTACTGAGTGACTTTGAGCCAGTTAACACATTCACAGACTCACCTTCCTCACGGGGTTGTTGTGAGGATAAAATGGAAAGGGGAGAATTATGTAAGCTGCTTTAGATTGTTACAGGCTTTTACATATTGGAGCACATGAACATGGTATTAATGTTGTACAATTGCAGAATTATTCAGAATATAACACAACTACACATACAAACTGCAAAAGATATATAAAGAGGTTTAATTTCCGTTTAAAAGGAAGAATATTCTATGCAAAAGGCTTGTGCTTTTATTACTCTATCAGAGGCTTCAGTAATTTTCCAGCAACATTCTATTCTATTTTTACCAAAGACCTTCCCAGATGAGAAATGGTTTCTTTTTTTTTTTTTTTCCTTTATATCTTTAAGGGGTACAGGAAAGGAAAAAAGGAAGGGGATAGCTGTTAACATTGTAAAAACAATACAGTATTATATAATGATTTCTGAATACAGTAAAGTTACAAAGTAACATTGGTTTAAAGTTATTGCTTCATAATATCTCTTGTATTTTCTAAGTTCTTATTCTTATTAGACAGTTATTAAAGGTAAAAAGTATTCGACAAAGTATTGTAAAATTTTAACATAGATTAATTATATTAATTGCATTTCATATATGTATAAAAAGATGCCCACTTTTCCTGAAATTGCTCAGTAGGTTCGCAGGATTTAAGATTTAATTCATCAGTCATTTTAGCCATTACTGCATATTCCAAAAGTTTTCCTTTCCAATCATCAATTTCGGGTATGTGGGTTTGTTTCCATGTTCTTGCTAGGGTTGTTCT
This sequence comes from Euleptes europaea, assembly GCF_029931775.1. Lineage (NCBI taxonomy): Eukaryota > Metazoa > Chordata > Lepidosauria > Squamata > Sphaerodactylidae > Euleptes > Euleptes europaea. The sequence goes on along the minus strand of NC_079312.1, from coordinate 93,853,222 downwards.
GGCAGCTGTTGTGGCATATTTAAAAACGTCATGCGATTTTTGAGGTAAATTTGATGGTACTATACTAAGTAAATAAAATTTTGGATCATATGTAAACTTCAGATCTAACATCAATTGTAGTTCACGATGAACTCTTTTCCAGTATAGTTGTAGCTTTGGACATGTCCACCAAACATGAAAATAAGAACCGTCTGATTCTTGACATTTCCAACATGCGCCTTTTTTCGCTGGAGTTGTCATTTGAGAAAGCATATTGGGAGTCAAGTACCATCTGTAGAAGGTCTTATACCAATTTTCTTTTACTTCTTGGGAAACAGTGTATTTCAGTTCGGAGGAGCAAAGTTTCTCCCATAAATCCATATTAATCATTTCTCCGAGGTTTTGCATCCACTTTATCATGTTTGTTTTCACTTGTTCTTCTTCTGTGTCGTATTTCAAGAGCAGTTTATATATTTTTCCAAATATATGTGAGTCATTTTTGGATATTAACTGCTCAAATTCAGTTAGTTCACGAAATGGTTGTGGATATAAGCAGTCTTTTTGCAAATTGGATCTCAGTTGTAAAAAAGTTAACCAGTTCAGCTTTTGAAATTTTTCTTGAAGTTTGAACATATCCTTGATTTCGCCCGTAGACTCTATCATGTCGTTGTAGGTAAAATGAACACCTGGGTTTACTTTAACATTATCGTGATAAGCTTCAGTTGGTGACATTATAGACGGTGGAGAAGGACTTATTCTCTTTTTGTATCTTTTCCAGACTTTTAATAACCCTATTTTGACATCGCAATCTTCTTGTACTTTATCTTTTTGAATTTTTGATTTAGGGTCCCACAAAACTTTGTGAAAACCCTGTCCCAAGTCCGCCCGTTCTAAAGTTAGATGTCGACTTTTTGGTTGTTTTATCCATTCTGTTATCCAAGTTAGGCTGGCTGCATGGTAATATAGTTTAATATTGGGCATTGCCAGCCCTCCTCTTTTCTTTTCATCTTGAAGGACTTTAAATCTTACTCTCAGTTTTTTTCTGTTCCAGACAAATCTGTTGATTTGTTTTTGCCAATTGTCTAATGTCCTTTCGGGGATGTCAATCGGCAAAAATTGAAATAAAAAATTTAATCTGGGAAGAACGTTCATCTTTATCGTCGATATGAGAAATGGTTTCTTATGTCCTATATAGCTATTGAAAAGCAGAAACCGAATGTCAGATTCCAATGACTTCATATGCAGATATGCTCTCTATCTACTCATGTGATACTGATACTGTTGTAACGTAAACTATAATTGTATTTTATGATTTAAACATGAATGCTAGATCCTAGAACTTAATGAATGGGTTCACATTAAATATATTTTTCTATAGAGAATGATACTAAAATTGAATATATAGAGTGATGATAAAGCTTAAAACTGATTGTTTATAGTTAGCAAAATAGTCTCCTGAAAGAGGAAGTTCAAATAAGGTAATGGAATAGGAGGCTACTGAACATGTGCAGTAAAACCGTTTCTTGATTGAAGGACAGTTTCACTTACATTGAGAAACGGTTTCACATACCTTGAGAAACGGTTTCACATCCATAAGGTGACTGAAACAGTATAAATACAGGCACAGAAAGGCTAGTACTTCAGACCTCTCTCAGAGAGTCTCAAGAAGAGGCTGTTGGTATGTATGGCTTTACAAATATATTATTCTAGAGTGTGAATTAGATACTTTGAACTAAATCAGACTTATTTGACTGTTACATTTTAAGTGTTGGATTTTAAAACTGTACATACTATTTTTAAAAATAGTATGTAGAACTTGCTTGCTTTACAGTATACATTGTAACCATACATTGTTACTGAACATTAAGACTTTGTAACTTGCATATACGCATATTTACTGGAAGTACATCAATAAAAAGACTTGCTTTTTTAAGTGAGTAAAGTAGTTGAGTCCTGCTTAGTAGGTGACTAGCTGAATAAGATAACATACCACTTCTCAGGAAGGGGTCAATTCTAAGAGCTTAGTCACTCGAAAGGCACTGACCTGCTTCAAGATCCCCATTGTGTTTCCCATTGTGGAGAAAGGTGGGGTATAAATGAAGTAAACAAATAATAAATATAGCTGAAGATGGGGGAAATGAAAGGTGAGGGGAGATGAAAGGTGTGTTGGTGAGTGGGAAGGAGAAAGGGAAGCTTGGAAAGGATATGGGAGTTGTCAGGAGGAAGAAAAGAAGAAATAGTGTGAGGAGGGAGGTACAGGGGAAAGTGACAAGCACCCCTGTGGGTTTTCTACTGCACAGTTGGGCCTGGCCTGCTCAGCACACAGTTTCCCCAGGAATAGGCTGCTAGGCAGAGAGAAAGAAGGAAAGCTGAAGACAAGGAGATAAAGGTAGGTTGGCTGGTGGGTGTTGTTAAGGAGAGAAGGAAGCAGTAAAAGGGGAGAGGATCTAGGGGCTTTCATGGAAGGGAAAGAGAAAATAGTGGGGGAGGGGAAATGACATGCTTCCCACAAGACCTTGTGGGACCCCCCACTTGGCAGGGTGTTTTATTTCATTTTGAAATTTGCTGAATCAATACTATATACTTTAGTTGCAGTAATTGTATCAGAATAGAATGTTTTAACCCAATCAATCATTTCCATTTATTCCAGCTCTTTCCAAGGTGTAGTATAAATTTAATAAAAGTACTGATTGAAATGCTTTCTCAGCACTGAAGGACGGTGTAGCTAAATACTCTTTTTTATCCTGAGATGCCATGAGTATACTAATAAACTGTCTTGCATTGACCGTTTCCTGATTACCTGTTAAAAATCCTTCCTGACTTAAAGACATACCTGAAGTGATGCTGAACTGATCTTCCTGGAATTTTGTAGAGGAAAACAGTCATGCAGGAGTTGGACCCAATTGAGACAGGTTGTGGTACGGAGCGTTTTAGTTACTTTTCCCCCATCCCAACATGCACACCAATTTCACTTACCTAGACTTTTTTCCTGTAGCAGCTGTTAGAACTGAAAGGGGGGGAGGCAGGAAAAGAGAGGTTACAAGCACATTTTTTCCTTTCCAGGGTTACTAACAGCAGGAGGGAGGGGGCTGGGTTCATATATGCAGTGGTTTTGCGTTGGGTTACATTTCCCTCTTCCCCTTGGAAACATGGCTTGATTCTTACCAGGTCCTCATATTTAGGGTTGCCAACCTCCAGGTAGTAATGCTGCTAACAATGCCAATATATTATAGCTACATATACACTTTACAGTATGTGGTAATGAAACCACCAACAACACATACATTCAGTACAACAGTGGATGTACAAAATTTCCACAGCTCATTTGAATTCCATCTGGTAAGTATCAAATAAGTCCTTTGAAGTAATTATCTTAGTCTTTTCTCAAAACAGATGCTGCAAGATGAACAGTCAAGGAGAATACGATCGTTTCGGAGCACAAGGGCTCAGTTCTTCATCAGTTCTTCAAAAGATGCAATGCATGCAATCCTATATCAACATCCATGATATCAGGTTTCAAAGAATAACCTTTTCCAGAATAAAGTGCATAATACTTCCCCAGAGGGGTAAGATGCTGAGTTCCTTCCACTCCTGGCGTTCACTTGAGTCCTTACCAGGAGTGGAAGGAACTCAGCATCTTACCCCTCTGGGGAAGTATTATGCACTTTATTCTGGAAAAGGTTATTCTTTGAAACCTGATATCATGGATGTTGATATAGGATTGCATGCATTGCATCTTTTGAAGAACTGATGAAGAACTGAGACCTTGTGCTCCGAAACGATCGTATTCTCCTTGACTGTTCATCTTGCAGCATCTGTTTTGAGAAAAGACTAAGATAATTACTTCAAAGGACTTATTTGATACTTACCAGATGGAATTCAAATGAGCTGTGGAAATTTTGTACATCCACTGTTGTACTGAATGTATGTGTTGTTGGTGGTTTCATTACCACATACTGTAAAGTGTATATGTAGCTATAATATATTGGCATAGTTAGCAGCATTGCTCCTGTACTGGTTTTCTCATCCTCCTGATAATAGTACAGAGGTGTCTTTTTTCTCTTTCACCTCCAGGTAGTAGCAGGAGATCTCCTGCTAATACAACTGATTTCCAGCTGATAGAGATCAGTTCACCTGGAGAAAATGGCCACTTTGGCAATTGGAACCTATGGCATTGAAGTCCCTCCCCTCCCCAAACCTTGCCTTTCTCAGGCTCTGCCCCAAAACCGCCTGCCGGTTGCAAAGAGAGACCTGGCAACCCTACTCATATAGCTGTTGTTCTTTAAAAAATAGGAAGATGGGTTCATGAATCTCTGGAGTCATACCTGGGTGGGACCTTGGATGAATAGTAACTTGCAATACTCTTTGTATATTGAATCCAAGTAAAATACCTAAGATCACTTCAGTGGGACTTCCTCCCAAATAAGTATGCATAGGATTGCTGCCTTAACTGAAACATTTGATCAGTAGTTTGATGTCTGTAAGATATTCTATCTCTGATGCACACCTCTTCTCACTCCTCTCCCTGAAGCAACCTGCTTTAGTCTTGGAGTCTTTGCTAACTTGTATACATTTAACGACTCATAAATGGTCTAGTAGCATGAGCAGTGTAATGTTGGGGGAGAGGAGATATGGAACATTGCACATCAATGTTCAGGAGCAGGAATTTCCCATTTCACAGTCTGTACTTGTCCTACACAGATGTACTCTCTCTCACACACAGGGGCACGGGCAAACTGAGTTTAAGTGTTCTGTTAGCTTTCCCTCTTCCACATTTACACTGCTTATACTACACCAATTTGCATGAGTAGTTAAATTCACTGGTAGTATGGTGAAAATATTATAGGTATATTGAAACTGATTAAGTCAGTGGAGAACCTAGATTATCTGTACCAGGTCCAACGTGAGGGCTATGCAGACATTCAAGAGTATGTTCAGTATATCCATGCAGAGGGGAGTGGGTTGCAACCTCTGATCCTTTCCGTATATCTGCGGCCTATTTTTTTGTCAGTTGCCAGCAAGCAAGCTTAAAAGCCTCTCAGAAACCTTCTCAATAATTGCATTTTGTTGCTCTTATTTTGCTGTGAAGTGAACTGGAGAAAACAAAACTAAGAAAAGTTTGAATCGAAACAAATAGGATAAAAATGAAAAGGCAAAGAGAAAGGGGGAGCCAGTTCTGTTAAGCTTCCTCTCATATACAGCAATCTCACCAGGACTCTACACCATATGAAACACATTATAAATGCTCTTGTAAAATCCACATCATTCCACCACATGAAAGGCCTGTTCCTAAAAATAGCCATTCACAGAGCATGCAAGTTAGTAGTAATTTCAGTGATCATGAAATAGCTTAGTAGAAGTCCATGGAACCAACCCAAAACTCCATGTGCTGAATATACCCAGCAACAGGAGTTTTTCATATTGATTATTCATGTTGCCCATCCCATAAGCATCCTAATACAGTCATGAATCCTTTCTTATTCTTAGTCTTCCCGTCTCTTTGGTTAGTTTTCAAAGGGAAATGCTAATGCTACTGGAGTGCTAGTGTTTTTTTAAAAAACTCTGCATGACTGCCAACCTCAGTACTTAAAAGTATCAGCTTGTGCTCTCTCCTTTCTTATATTTTTTTCTCACTCGTAATGACTCCTTATTCAAAGGCGTTTCTTTTGAACTGTGGGGATTTTTCCTCTTTGTGCTGTTCATGAAATTTTTCCATTTTGTCATGGACTAGGATTGCCAGCTCTGGGTTGGGAAATACCTGGAGATTTTGGGGGTGGAGCTTGAGGAGGCAGGTTTAGAGAGGGGAGGGACTTAAGTGGAATATAATGCCATGGAGTCCACCTTCCAAAGCAGCCATTTTCTTCAGGTGAACTAATCTCTGTCACCTAGAGATCAGTTGTAATCTCAGAAGATCTCTAGCCACTTTCTGGAAGTTAAGGCTGAAGCACAGGTATTTTTTATCTTAACTTTCTGGAAGTTGGCAACCACAATCATGGATGCAAAAACTGTCTTATGCCACCTTGATATTTGGAAGATACAAAGCTCGTTGGCAACCCGAGTACCAAATAGGAATATAGCAGATGGGAGAACATATACTGCATGAAGGCTTTTTGTAAATCCTCGATGGGATGCGTGCTGTTTAACAGATGGCTGTGTGAAGAGGGGAATTTTACCACACGCCCCACTACTTTCTGTTTCCTATGGACTGCAGGAACCTGGTGAAATCTGCTTTGCTCTGTGACTGCCCCTCACAGAGGTCCCTCATTCTATCTGACACTATTAGTAACGAATTCCTCACAGTTTATTCTGAGTTACTTGGAAATGTATTGGTGCCCTGCAATTACCGGTACTTCTTATAATTGGAGGTAAAAGTACACCCCCCACACACAAAATCCCCAAACCAGCCAAAAACCCAAATAGCTTTAGTTATCAGTATGTATAAAATGTCTTAGAACTGATCCTTAGAACATAAGCCATTGCCTTACATGAAAATACTTCATTTCTTTAAAAAAGATATTTGCTTGTGGGATGATGACGCTAATAGTTGAAAAGAAATTTGGCAGATATCAAACAAAATCGTATGGGGTCCAAAAAACTACATTGTTCCTTAATGGCAGACATAAAAACCATGAAGCCTGGAGCTTCATTCAATTCAGATGTTGTTGTGGGTCCAAGAGTACAGTGCACAGAGTCTTTGGGAAATTTATCACTAAGTGATTTGCTGTGGTTGGTTGGTGATGTTGTTTTTAATTTATCTTCCAAGTTGTGTTTTAGTTTAAGTCTTCGTTACATGTTCATCTCCAGTGTTCTTTAAAATGGCATCATTCTGCTAGTATTTTAATCAAGTCGCTCAGTTTGTACTGGCCCTCCAGTACTCAGAAGGACTGGCTGCCATAAAATGAAATCACAGGGATATATTCAGTGTGTTGCTTGTTTAACGTTCCTGTAAAAAATGCAAGAAAATATAAAATGATACAATTTAGTAAATCATTCACTTTTTGTTAATGTAACCCAGAAAGTTTGAAATGTAGCTCCTCGCCTGAGAGCTGTAGTTTTAATCATTGATGTGTTTGAAACTATGTGCCTAGAGCCATAGACTATGTCTTCAACATAATTCTGAGGTATTGCTCTTTTGCAGAGGGGTTTGTGCGCATACTCTTTGGCAGTGAAGCTATTAGCACAGTTCTTATGCTTGGCCTGATCCTGCCTTCTACGGTTTCCCATAAGTGTTTGCTTGCTACTAGGGCCTCTGATATTGGGCGAGGTAGTGTTTTTACTACCCAGGGTTATCCTGGTAGGCAGATTCTTTCTGTCAAGTCACTAGCCTGTTCTCCATTAGTCTAGAAAGTGAAGGATAGTAGTTGTTAGGCCAGGATCTACAGCCAAACCTCCATTCCACAATATATTGTCGAAGGCTTTCACGGTCAGAGTTCATTGGTTCTTGTAGGTTATCCGGGCTGTGTAACCGTGGTCTTGGTATTTTCTTTCCTGACGTTTCGCCAGCAGCTGTGGCAGGCATCTTCAGAGGAGTAACACTGAAGGACAGTGTCTCTGTCCATTCCCCAGTTTACATTTACAGACTACCACTTTCCAATTTGGATAGAGAAGTCTGAGCAGGAAATCTCGGTGCTCCTTCTTCCTGTATCTTCAACCAGGTACGATGAGGCGGGAAAGATTCTGTCCTTTTGCAGGTTCCAGTCACTCTCCTTTCCTTTGTGGCCATCTTTTAAAAACAACTAAAAATGTTGTTTTATTAAAAACAGAATTAAATAACAGGTGGCTCATGCAATCCATCTGCCTCCTCCCCAGCATGAATCACCCAACAGAGGAGATCAAAGGCAGTAGGCTACAAAGATAAGCAGCCAGGTAGAAAAGCTATAAGAAAAGAAAGAAGGCTGAGGATAGAAAAATAGAGAAAAGATGAAAGAAAATGGGGTGCAGGACTGAGGTAAAAAGGAGGGGCAGCAGCAGAGAAACCTAAGTTATTGCTCAAAGAGAAGACCTCTAGCAACTATTATTTATATGCCATCTTAAAATGAGAGACTTCAGAGAACGTAAAGATGCACAGATTTGTACACAAATACTGCAGGTATAACTCTTTTATATTTTTAAAAGAACTTTTAAGGTAGCAACACAAGACAGTCTTATTGAGTATATGACTGATAACATTAGTAACTAGCAATAACACCTCTTGAGCAGGTTCTGTGCTTTTGACAGCTGAATGACGGGCAGAAATTTTGGCCTGGAAATGCCATGCCAAGGAAAGCTGCACCATTTGCCTTCCTACCTGTCACACAGCAGTTAAAGACACAGCGCCTATCTGGAAAAAGATGGCATTTGTAAACTCTAGGTCCTCTGGGAATTTGTCCAGAGAAAGTGCAGTTGAAATGGAAAGGAATTGCACATACACTGATTTGTACCTTGACATGCTACAACTACATTTAATGTCTGACATAAATGAGACCGCTGTTAATGTGATGAGAGAAGATGCCAGAAACCTTTGTGCCACACAGTCATTAGTTTTTAGCCTGACAACTTTCAGTCGCATAACAAAAGTTTAATTGCTTATTTCCCAATTTGTAACTTGTTAATAAAGGAAGAAACTTGAGGTCGAACCATTTACTTTTTTGGACATGTGTACTATACCTCTTGCTATGTAATTCAGATCCTTTACTGTACAGAAGAGACGTGTTTCTCTTGGAACCTTGATTTCAAGTTAAAACAGTAATCCCTGTTGTGAAACGGTTTGTTAACAATAGCTACCAGGCAGTCTTGTCAATTAATAGCTTGAGGCAGAATCTGAGGCAAAGAGAGATACTTTCAAGGGACTATTCCAAATGCACACAGTGCTGAAAGGCTCACAATGAGAACGCTGTATTAGGGTACTATCCAAGAGACTCTTTATTCTGAAAACATGAAGAAACCAATTTTTTTTGGCATTGACAGGGGTTCATGTTGGCACATCATTAAAACATTGAAGCTGTCACACAGCCTTCAGTCTTTAAACAGAGGGTGCTAGGTGAGGGATGCCATATTCAAGTTCTTCACACCTAAGTAACTTAATTTGCCTATTATGCAAATCGGGCACATTAATGATTGTGTTATCGGTGGCTTTGCATCTCCTCCTGTTAACTCCCACACAAAAAGTTGCTCTCCCATTGTTTTCAGGGGGGGGGGGGTTCATTGGTTTCCATTAAACTTACTTTCAGTGGTGTGTGAATGGACCACGGCCTTAAAGTCAAATCCTAACTTACTCTGAAGTAAATCCTATCCATTTCAATGAGTAACTTTCAAACACTTGTCCACTTGTCCACAGTATTGCAGCTTTAAACATCTCGAGGATCTCCCGACAACATGCAGTAATATGGAGCTTGTTCTGCACAGATAATTACAAAACCAACTGCAAAATTCAAGCTTCACCTCAGTTAACTGCAAAAGTACTGTCCCCAATTCCTTGCCAACAGATGACGATACTGCTGGTCTATTCCCACCCCAAGTGTGCAGACCCTGAACATGCTTTCTGTTAGCATACCCAATCAAAGCTTATGCTGAAGACCAGTCGATAGAAGAGTATCAAGTAATAGAAATAAAACTCTTTCTTACAGTATACCATGGAGAGCTATAAGAAAGAGAGCCCTTAAAAATATTTCAAGATGGTTTCAGGCACCTAAAGGCCTGGACTAATTGCGGCCCCTATATCCACCAAGTAATGTCGTCCTGTGTGGCTCCTACTGACTTCCTAGTTACACCTTCTAAAACGATTTTCCATTTTTGAAAATATATGTGTCTCTTTGTTGTTTTATTTCTCTGTCTTATAGACAGAGCTGGAGAAAAGAATGGAGTTGGATATAAACACTGCCCTTTCATATTTAAAGTAAGACTCCATCTTTGTTACATTATTGTGGGGTTGGTGTTTGGGGTTGTTGTTTTTTTTTAGTAATTTGTAAATTCACAAGGAGGTACAAGATTTTTTCTTTAAAATTACTTACTTTTGGAAACCAGTTAACGCCTAAGAAGCAGAAAACAGACAAAGCTACAGGCCCTCAACTAAAGTAAGCTTAGAAGCAGCATCAGCACATCACAATAGGAAAGCAAAGCATTCCCTCTTGCTTCCCATACATGTCGATCATAGTTGTGGCTTCCTTATTGGGTAAAACAAAGGAAAGAGGGAATCCGCCTGTCTCCACAGCATTAATTAGGGTGAAAATGGTCTACATGTTTTGCCATATGTCTCCAGATCTAGAAAAGGCTCCTTTTAAATGAAAGGCCAGCTAATGGGCCAAATGGACAATATGGCAGATTCTGGGTAAAGCCCAGCCAAATGGGCGATATGGCAATCCTCCGCCATGTGTGGGCATGCCACATAGGTCAGTTCTTGCACTCGTTTTTTTTATTAAATATTTTTATTAGTTTTCAATATTAAATAAGGATACAGGGAGAAAGAAAAAGGAAGGAGAAAAACCATCAGTTAAGCCATCAGTTAACCATCAATTAAACAACATTGCGAAAAATGTGTGTGTGTGTGTATAGTTCTACCCCCTTATAAAGTTCTTGCACTCTTGAGAGCCAGCATGGTGTAGTGGTTAAGAGTGGCGGACTCTAATCTGGAGAACCGGGTATGATTCCCTGCTCCTCCACATGAGTGGCGGACTCTTATCTGGAGAAACAGGTTTGATTCCCTACTCTTCCACATGCAGCCTGCTGGTGTTTGTAAGCCACTTTGAGACTCCTTAAAGGTAGAGACAGCTGGGTATAAAAACCAACTCTTCTTCTTCATCATCTGAACACGGTCTTGCCTTTCTTGTGTTTCATCCCTTGCCTGGGCACTGAGAGGTGGTGTACCAAATGGAAGCATTCTGCACTTATTGTCCTTTTCAGATCTTGACTCTGACCCCACCAAGGCTGTTTGAGATGCCAGTGGGATAAATGGTTTCACTTCTAAATTAAAGTGTAACCGTTATTTTCCTTTAAGAACCAAGCTCCGTCATCTTCCTTGTGTGTGTGCACTTTTTTTGAGTAACATTTCAGAACATCCTGGATGCAATTATGCCCTCAAATTGCTGTTTACATTAAGCCAGTTGCTGTGAGGGGAGGCAGCAGTAAAAGTTCAGAATTTACAGGGGGAATAGGGTTGCGAAGTCCCTCTTTGGGAGGTTTTTGGGGTGGAGCCTGAGGAGAGCGGGGTTGGTAGAGAGGAGGGGCTTCAATGCCATACAGTCTAATTGCCAAAGTGGCCATTTTCTCCAGGTGAACTGATCTCTATTGGCTGGAGATCAGTTGAAATAGCAGGAGATCTCCAGCTAATACCTGGAGGTTGGCAACCCTAGGGGGACATGATGCAATCTGAGGATTTGTTCTACAGCATTAACTGTCATGTGGGAAGGGAGGGAGTAATTTCCTGTAGAAATGGCCTCTAGGGTTGCCAACTTCCAGGTGGTAGTTGGAGCTCCCCAGCCATTACAACTGATCTCCAGGTAACAGAGATCAGTTCACCTGGAGAAAATGGCCGCTTTGGAAGGTGGACTGCATGGCATTATAACCCATCAAAGTCCCTCCCCAAACTCCACCGTCCTCAAGCTCCACCCCCAAAATCTCGAAGTATTTCCCAACCTGGAGCTGTCAACCCTAATGGCCTCCTGGGATGTTTGAAGAGAGCATTGGAGATGAGCTGCTAGTAGTGTTGGCACCATTTTTTTTCTGCCAAGGCTAATGTGTCTTTAAAAGTTCTAACTTAAAAGCTCTGCTAGACAAAAGTTGGTGACCCTATCTGCTACTAGCCATCTTGCCAGAAGAGGCAATTCCAGACAGAATCTCTGAGGAGTTAGTAGTACCCTGTTCTTTTCACAAGCTGTTGAGATCTGTGTCTGAGACCAAATATTCCCACAGATCTTTAGCCTCCAAGGAACACAGCAAGTCCCATCTGCAGCTGCCAGCCCACTTTTTTTCTTTCCCTCGCTTCCCAAACATAAAACTGGGTGGGTAACCCTGGGAGTTGAACCCTGTGGTGCTTTAGGAGCCTTCGGCATGGGAGGGGAAGATTTGGCTTATTATTTTGTTGCCGAGGGCTAGGTTTGGGGACAGAAGCAATTCTGTGGAAGCAAATGCAGTCAGCTTTTATTAAACTGGTTTGTAGATTATGTTTAAGTAGTTAATTTGTGCGTATGACTGTGTGTGTGCATGTATGTACCTACATTTCTTCATGTAAAAGGGAAACCTCCAGACAGTGGAATTTTGCTCCAGCAAAATTCACAGTGTACTCTGTGTGTGTGTGCGTGAAACATAATTGGAACAAGGATCTGGGTCTCATCAATTTTTTCTTGAAATACATGTCTTGGACTGGGCAGCCATTTTAGAGAGAAATAGATAGATTCAACTCTACAAGAGAGAAACCATATATTCCTTAAATGTGATTGACTTTGAAACCATCAGTCAGCATTTTGTCTCAATGCTGTCTGATTCACTTCCCCTGTGAAAAGTTGCTGTTACTTTTTATTGAGGTCTAATTGTTCCTGTCCTCTTTTCCTCAAATATATTGTTAAATGCCCACTGACAGTCTGTTAGTAAAACTGCTAACGAGATGTCAGTCATGTTGCATAGATACCAGCTTGGAGTTAGCAGTACAGAAAAATAAAGCTATCATGTAAAAGTAGTAGCCCTGGTTCTATTACCTATATTGTGCTAAATATGTTCTTTGCATATACTTTTATCGATAAGGGCATCTATTCTAAATATAAAGAATTAAGTCCCAGTAGTACTTATGGGGCTTACAGTGCAATCCTAAGGAGAGTTACTCCAGTTTAAGCCCATTCAGTTAAATGGGTTTAGACTGGAGTATACTGTTATGCACCCTTTACACACACACACTACAGCAGAATAGAAGCTGCTATTTAATACAGATGAGGAATATGTGTGAATCCACAACCAAATAGGTGTCCCCAATTACATGGCTCTTTTCTGACTGGCACCTTCTGACAGGGAGGGTACTGATTGGGTGAGAGAAACCCACATAATGGTCCCCATTGATTTCATTATAAAGTTATCTGATCCAGTTCAAACACTTCCTGGACCTGAGAGTTCTGCATGGTGGATAAATTTGGAGGTCATTACTTCATAGGGTCACCATAAGTTGGAAACCACTTGACAGCACATAACCTTCACACATAATATGAGTGCTCCATATTGGTATCTAGTTACATGGATACACACAATGAAAGCAATTCGTCTTCCACAAAATGAGGAGGGGAATGCATAAATCTAGAGTCTATTTGGTCTGGTCTCTTCGTATAGTACAAGATATTGCATGATGGAGGGGTGGGTTGTCATTATAAACTAGTCCACCACCTTCTGAAGACTCTCACCATCTCAGTTAATTTATGAACTTGGTAATGCATGCTTTCTAGATTCAAGTCCAGTAGCCAACCAACAAGAAACCAACAAGATTGGGGCGGGGGGGTATAAGCTTTTGAAATTCAAAGCTCCCTTTGTCAGATACCTTGTGTAAACGGTTTAATTTTTAGTCCTTTCGATATAATATACAGTCTTTTGTATTTGGTAAGAAAGATATTATCAGTTTGTACTTGTGCAAGTTTTTTTCATGAGGTTGATGGATTTCCACTCCATGGGACTGAATGTGGCGCCCTTCCATGAAGATAGTTTCAGAAGATAGTTGTGTTGGTCTGCAGTAGAACAGCTAGATTCGAGTCCAATACCACCTTAGAGACCAACAAATTTTTGGAGATATCTGATGAAGGGTGCTCTGACTCTCAACAGCCTACACCCCCAAAACCTTGTTGGTCTCTAAGTTTCTACTGGACTCAAGTCTAGTTTTTCCACTGCAGCCCAACAAAAATACCCTCTGAAACTTTCTAAGGCATTAGGAAATGGCTCTTGTGCTCCTTGCTCTCTGCGTGTGTTTAAAGGAGGCCTTTGTTCCAAGTAAAGAGTTTAACATTTGGATCTAAATATTGTTAACAATATAAGACTATTACTTCTGTGCTTTCAGCAGTGTTATCCAATTAGATTGGTTTTTGTCTGTTCTTTTCTCCTTGGCTTTCCCTGTTGTACTCCAAAGGTGAGCATTGCCCATTCATATAGGTCGCAGTCCTCTAAACTGTAGTAAACATGCTTACACCAGATGTTTCTGCAATTCCTGTCTCGGGTTGCAATCCTGCATTCCCTTGGGCTAGTTAAATCCTCCTGAAGACCTGCCTGCCAAATAACATAACCTTGTTTCATAGATGATATTCTGAGAGAGGCTACTTGCATGAACACTACTGGATACCTCATGCAGTGTTAACTACAAGAAATGACAGCCCAGCATCCTGCATGAAACTGAATCAACTGTCCTTTTGTAAATCTAACTTATGCATGTATTGTTATAACTGGTTCCTGTACGCAAGCTGGCTGGGTTCTTGGTTTTGGTTGTTGCTCCCCATGATTTCTGCTGAGCATTCCTGGGTGAATCATCAATGAACTGTTGCTACAAGGGTGCTCTGCTATAATTTTGCACACTCATGGTGGCTACTGGTTTATACCTGCATACACATCACCCAGTGTCAACTGATGGCTTGCAAGTGATTGATTGACTGATTGATTGAATTTTATTTGCAGTCAAAGACCAATAAATACACACTCTATGTAGCAATCATACAGCATTTCAGATAAAATACGGTATAAAAACATCAAAATTAAAAACAGATTACTGCACAATAATTTAACAATTATCTCTTTCCTATGAACAGAACAGCCATCAGGTTTCTCCACTTTTGAAATCCAGTAGTTAAAGCTCAAACTTTGTCTGCGTCTTTGCTTTTTAATTTACTGCGTACTTTAATCTCCTCAACACAAAATTTGGCAACCTGTCTTGTGGTCAAATGGTTTTCGTCCACCAGTAATTTTTCAAGTTTATATTTGTTTGAATAGCCAGATAGGTTTTCCAATAGTGGGGATAATATGGCGAGTCGGAGATGATCATAAATAGGGCATTTAAAGAAAATATGCTCCCTAGTCTCGACTTCTCCAAGTTCACATGAACAGATCCTTCTTGCAGACTTGCAAGTGTGTGTGTGAACAGACTGCACTGAAGAGCACTGTATTTGAGGAGAAGATTGATAGATAGATAGTTTATTTGTGGCCCTTGGCCAGATAAAACAAGATACATGGACTAATAGAGGAGAAGGTTGTATGAAAGTTCTGTTGTAGGGTTTGTTTGCAGATTTCTCTTTCATATAGTCAGCCACCTCCTGGAGTTGTATTTGTTGTAGATATATTAAATGATGAACATACATATGGGAATCAAATCCTTGAAGCAGCAGTTCACACTGTTTTTCTTCCGTACATGAAAACAGCGTGGAAGGATCAAAGAAAGGGGAAAAAAAATTGAGATCATATATGTGAACTGGTCCTTACTGACAGACAGGAGCAGATTGGCCTTTAATGTCACTGGGAGAAGTCCTAGTGGGCCGATGGGTTCCCTACCACTGGGCCACACTGGCCCCAAGCAAGGGGTGGCCCCCTGCATCATGCAAGGCAGGCGGGAGCCACCACAGGCTCCTTTCCCCAGCCCAGTGCAAGGTAGGTGCAAGTCTGGAGGTGTGTGGAGCCCTTGGATTGTACATGATACTGATCTGATATAAAGGTAGGGTTGCCAACCTCCAAGTACTAGCTGGAGATCTCCTGCTATTACAACTGATCTCCAGCCAATAGAGATCAGTTCACCTGGAGAAAAATGGCCGCTTTGGCGATTGGACTCTATGGCATTGAAGTCGCTCCCCTCCCCAAACCCCACCCTCCTCAGGCTCCACCCCGAAAACATCTCCCACCGGTGGCGAAGAGGGACCTGGCAATCCTATATAAAGGTCTGTACGATCCATCAGTCCCATTGGAAACCATACCATTCACAGCTGCCATTATAAATTTGGATTTACTTCCATCTCCCCAATATTATTTGCAGTGGATTTCCTTTAGATATTAGAATGAAGTGGACTCTAGACTATGAAAGCTTATGCTATAATAATAATAAAAACTTAAGGTACCACAGGACTCCTGAGTCATTTATTTGCATCTTTCCTCCGGCGGGGGATTCTATAGGTGGCAAATAACCATTCCCCGTGCCATAACATGCAGCTGTGCTGGCAGTCTCTCTATACAGGAGTGCTACCAAAAGCTCTCACCATTGATTGGATGGCAACACAAGGGTGCTATTTATAGGGAGCCTAGCAAGGAGCAGCATGCATCAAGGTCAAGACTTGCAGCCCAGCCCCTACACATGTTTAATCAGAAGTGAGTTTTGGGCTTATACCCAAGGGGAGTCCATGACTGCATTCCCAGGGAATTTTCACAAGCAGCGCTTAAGTCAGTGGTTTCATATTCCACATATGTAATTTGAATGAATAACCTACATTGCCTATCACATACTTTGGATTTTAAACGCTTGTCTTCTGCTTTCTACCCCTTTAAAACAGTGGGCTTTTAAAAAGCACTTTTTCCCATTATTTGTGGGATGGAAAGCCCATAGATTTGGACCAGTGAACTCTGTTGCATGAATCTTTTCAGGCTCAGTGCACTGGTAATTAGCAAATGCGTAAACTCTTCTTAATCTCATGATCATGGGTGGCAGATGAGCTATTTTGCCAAGTTTGCAAGCGCTCTGCCAGTTTTAGGTTTTAATTGCAACTGTGCTACTGCCAGCTCACTTGCCCACTGTAGCAATAGACAAATTAAAACATTGGATATGGCTGGATGGGTGGGTTTCAGTTACGGAATTAATTGTTGCTCTCAGTCCATTGTCAAAGCAGGGTTGGCATTTGTACTAGGCAGGATCGTCTCCCATAATTTCCCTCCATCTTCCTTAGACCTCATCTCAAAATACATTTTTCATTTACATGTTAGACAGTTCTACAGTTTCCTTACAACCTGTTACGAGAACATTATCCTATCATCACAGAATTATAAACTGGCCTCAAGAGTACAATCTGTTTAATATGAATTTTAAAATGTAGAAATAGAAAGTGTAGTAAAGCTGGATGAAGAAAAGAAGTTTAACGAAGAATAGCTATAATAAATATTGTATAACCTTTAAGTCGATAATGGAGAAGTAAATGAAACAATTAGGATAACAAAAGCAGATATAATGGCAATGGTTATAGAACAGTATATTAGGTAGACTGATTTTCCTTTAACGTTATAAAATGGAAGTTTCTCGAAAAGGCAATTATTTACTGGAACCCCAAGAAGGGTGAAAAAAGACTGTGTGAATGTGTATGTTGTTTTGTTTTATAAAATTTTCAATAAAATATGTTTTTTTTAAAAAGAGTACAATCGGTTGTAGCATTGGCTTAAGTTTATTTTAGTCTCTCTAGCTGCTACAGAATTTTGCGAACTGGGGTCGGGGAGGGTACTCCAGGCAGTCTGTGAGTCCTTTGTAAGGACAGAGAGTGAGCCCTTCTCCTCCCATCCTGTTAATGTGAAAACAGAGCTCTCTCACTTTTCTAGGAATAGAGGGAGGGACTCCTCCAGGGGAAGGGGACGGAATCAGCATCTCTCGTTTTTGAAGCATCTCTCGCTGGACAGGCTTCCGCCACCCGCAGCCACCTAGTTTCAAGAGCTCCTCAGAGCACGAACCAGCAAATGTGTTTATTTGTTGCCACGATTCAGTAGTTCAGCCGTAGAAACTCAAATTGGCTGACTGGCATCAAAGATGTAGAGGCCTAATACAGCCATCATAGTTGAACACATGAAGCTGCCTTATACTGAATCAGACCCTTGGTCCATCAAAGTCAGTATTGTCTACTCAGACCTGCAGCAGCTCTCCAGGGTCTCAGGTGGAGGTCTTTCACATTACCTACTTGCCTAGTTTCTTTAACTGGAGATGTCAGGGATTGAACCTGGGACCTTTTGCATGCCAAACTGATGCTCTACCTGTGAGCCACAGCCCCTCCCTAACAGTTACTGTAGATGTATCAAATTGGACTGGTTTTCATTCTATTTTACAATGCAAATAATTTCACCATACAGATAGTGACATCACTTTTCATCCATAGACAATAATAGCCAATGGTGGCTTTCATGTGAGCTTTAAAAGTGTTTGTTTTGTCTGACACTAGTTTTTCTCTGTTTCTATGAGCAACTCTGAAAGTTTTCTTGGAAACTCTAACCCTAACCCTTCCCACCAGGCTTGCCATTTTCCCGCTGGGGACAAGGGAACCCCCACCCCTTGCTCCCATTTCCTGCTGCTGTTCCTTTGGCCAGCAGGAGAAGAAAAATGGAAAAAAAATTGTTTGGCAATGGAATGAGATCACTTTTAAGGGAAATGCGGAAGTGACATGAGTCTGTCCTAGGTTTTACCATTGAAGTTTCCAATAATTCCTAAAGAGTCATGACATCACTTCCAGGTTTTCCCCATCACCCAATGGCTCCCTGCCCCTCTCCCAGACTCCCACTGGTTGCCAGCTGCTGACTGGCAACCCTACTACTCACTGTGTTCAGCTGTTTTCTGAGTAGAAGTTAGTAAACAATAAGGGGGTTTTGTGCTGTCTCAGGTACAAATCAAATGATGAGGTTGATTAAAACATGGGTCAGGGCCATGCTAAAACTGAAATGGCTGATCTGGCCCATCCTTCCCAAATCCATTCTGCTTTGTAGTGGTTAAAAAATCCGCTTAACACATGTATATAAAAGGGTTTTAAAAGAAGACGAAATGTACCAAGAGATAAAAATCGCTTTTAAACCTCCTTAATAGCTACTTGATTTATCTCAGCTCTTACAGTAGGCCATTCCAGGATTCTTTCTGTTAGGGGTTGCTGGGATAAGAACTGTTTCAGAGAGTAGATGTGTTGGTCTTCAGTGGAAGAGTTAGATTCTAGTCTAGTAGCACCTTAGAAACCATAAAAATTATCAGGGTATAAGCTTTTAAGAGTCAATGCTCCCTTCATCAGATACAAAGAACCTATGTATCCATGGACTGATTCCTACACATGGAGTAGAATAAGGTGATAGTGTGTGCTGTGTCCTTCAGACTGCATGTGGGGTTCTGGATCAATATTGGAGCATCTGCTTTGCATGCGGAAGGTTCCAGGTTCAGTCCTTGTTATTTCCAGTTAAAGGACTAAGCAGTAGGTGATGTGAAGGACCTCGACCTTGGCCTGAGACACCAGAGAGCCATTGTTAAACTGAGCAGACAAGACTGCCCTTAATAGATCAGTGGTCTGGTTCAGTAAAAGGCTACTTCATGTGTATGTAGTTTGAGTCTCAATAGGATTATA
The DNA here is from genome assembly GCF_029931775.1 of Euleptes europaea. Taxonomy (NCBI): domain Eukaryota; kingdom Metazoa; phylum Chordata; class Lepidosauria; order Squamata; family Sphaerodactylidae; genus Euleptes; species Euleptes europaea. The sequence continues at coordinate 93,833,981 of NC_079312.1, read as the reverse complement.
GGGGGAAAGTTTTAGGAATCAAAACATCAACATGGAAGACTTTACTACTTGTTATGAATTTTACTGTGATTCTAGGACATGATTCACATGACCATCTTTGCTCACAATAGCCCAGTTTTTCATCCTATCTACAATGAGCATGAAGTCAACATGAGCTGGAAGTCACCACTGAAAATTATTGTAACTGCTGGTTGAGAGAATTGTGTGAATTAGCTCTGGAAAAGGATGGGACATTTGTTAAGCATGGCAGTCTGCCACAAGGAATCTTTACATAGTCAGTGTGTAATAGCTGTTAATGCATATTTCCCTCCTGATTTAAAAACAATGGAAGAAGCAGGGTTCCATCGAACGCAAGAAAACCAGAGCATGTTTTAATTCATATATCAAAGAGCATGCTGTTGAATACATTGTGCCGCCCTTCCGTTTTGCAGCAAAACACCTCACTGCTTCCGGTAAGTTTTTGGGAAACTATGCGGAGTGTATTTTTACAGCATAGCACTCCTGTATAAGAGTCTTTGCACTGTGATGTTTTGGCTAACAAATGTCACTTCAATTGTTCATCAGACCTATCTGTGCACACATCAGGCTCGTGTTTAGCCATCAGAAAGTCACAGGAAGTAAACACAAAACGACAGTAAGATCAAAGCGCCAGGATGCTGCGCATGTGCTAATAAGCGACAGCTTAGGGAAGCTTGCACTTTCCTTCAGCACAACTATTTGTGAGGTTTGGAAGGCCTAAGAAATTCACTGTAATTTACTTCAGCAGAGATAAAGCCGTTGTCTGACAACCCCATCGTGCGTGTGGTTTGCAAAGAATATTTCAGGCAAACCACGGCCTTCAGTGAATGTACAATTTTTCGCATGCAGACATTGTACTTGCTCTAACCAAGGTGCTGCTGTTATCTGATTCTTTAAAGACACAAACGTACAGAGAGCAACAGTCAGTGACGGCAACATGCAGAAGGCAGGTTGAGGTAAGCTGTCATATAACAGTAGTAACCACAATCACACCTGTGTGCCCCAGAAAAAAAGACTGCAAACTGTTAGCGTAGAATATGAGGTTACAGCTGAGATGAGTGTGATTGGTGATTCTAGCAACTCGGATATGCTCAAGAAAGCCGTTTTTTTTAAAAAGCATTACTCTATGGATAGGGTTGCCAACCTCCAGGTACTAGCTGGAGATCTTCTGCTATTACAACTGATCTCCATCCGATAGAGATCTGTTCACCTGGAGAAAATGGCCCCTTTGGCAATTGGTCTCTATGGCATTGAAGTCCCTCCCCTTCCTAAATCCCGCCCTCCTCAGGCCCCGCCCCAAAAACCTCTCGCCAGTTGTGAAGAGGGACCTGGCAACCCTATCTACAGAAGGCGTTTGCTGTATCTAAAACAACAAAAGTATATACTCACACTGCAGACTGGTTTGACATTGATATCCTTCTGTATTCCAAGTTCTGTGAGGTATCTCCAACAGAGAATTCTGAGAACTTTAGCATACCACGTTTCACAGGATTTGGGGGAAACCACAACAGTTGTTGGTGCATATGCGTTATATTTTTATGTCTGTTGTTCAGATACAGGGCCTGACTCCTTTAGGAATGAGTATGTAGAATGCCAAAGGACTGTGGGCTGGAGCCCATTGTGAGCACAGTGCCCACGCACAGACAATCCCAACAGGAATAAATCAGCTCCGTTCCCTTTCTGTCCCTAATCTCAGTGCTCCAGGTCCATGTCCTTCAATATTTCACAAATTAATATAGAGGCATGCCTATAGCACCACTCTTTTCATATACAGAAGTACTGCTTGAGCACCATTACCTTCTTTAACACGTTGCTAACGGCTCAGTTCCAAGTATGGTTGTCAATTCAAGGTTTAGAAATTCCTGAAAATTTGGAGGAGGAAGAGGAGGGGAGGGGAGGGGAGGCAGCCCAGCAGGGATGTGATATCATACAGTCCACCCTCCAAAGCTGCCGTTTTCTCCAGGGACTTGACCTCTGTAGCCTGGAGATCGGTTGTAACTCTGGGGAAACTCCAGCCCCCATCTGGAGGTTGGCAATCCTAACTCTGATGTATATTGCATTTGTTTACTCTGCCATATTGTAAAACAATATAATTTAAATAAGGGTTGTATGTGTTGTTAGTTATCAATACTAGCAGAATTGCCTATAGTAGGCTACCCACAATTCAAGCAATACCTCATCAGCTGCAGTATGTAAAATGATGATGCATATGTTGCAGGATGTTTTAGCAATCATGTGCATGCATTTACATGTATATGTACAACAAACAAGACATGGCCTTTCCCCACAAGAATATGCAGCACAATCCTAATCTTGTTTACTCTGAACTAAGTCCTGTTGAGCTCAGTGGGGCTCACTCCCTCATAATTGCGCTGAGGATTGCATTCTCACCTTCTAGAGACTCTGGGGAAGAAAATGAACCTTGAAGACTGACAATCTAACATCTCACATGAAAAATTTTAATGAAGCATCTCTTTAAAGGCCAACTTAGAGCCAAGGATAGGTATCAGACAATAGGAACTATCATAATTACGGACAGTATGGATAGGATTGCTAACCTCCAGGTACTAGCTGGAGATCTCCTGCTATTACAACTGATCTCCAGCTGATAGAGATCAGTTCACCTGGAGAAAATGGCCACTTTGGCAATTGGACTCTATGGCATTGGAGTCCCTCCCCTTCCCAAACCCCACCCTCCTCAGGCACCGCCCAAAAAACCTCCCGCCAGTGGGGTTTGGAGAGGAGAAGGCCTTCAATGCCTCTATGGCATTGAATGCCATAGCATTGAATGCCATAGAAGGCCATAGAGGCATTGAATGCCATAGAAGGCCTTCAATGCCATAGAGGCATTGAAGGCCTTCTCCTCTTCAAACCCCACCCTCCTCAGGCTCCACACTAAAAATTTCCAGGTATTTCCCAACCTGTAACCCTAACCATAACAGAATGGTTCAGGAATATGTCTTAAAGAAGGGGAAGCGACTGTGGACTATACCATTGTATAGTTCATGCTATCTGTTGCTATATGTATTGTCCTACTATGTAATTTCTGCATCATTTAACACTGTTATACTTTGTTTCTGTTTGGTCTCAGATTTCTACAGTCCTAATCCTATTACATTACTTACTGGATGCCCCGTCCTCTTGATTGTACTGAGTTGCACTGTGTAATCTACCTTGAGTCTCAGTGAGAAAGGTGGACTATAAATAAGTAAATTAGAATGAAAAGGTGCAGCCTGGTGGAGTGGACAAAACATGAGTGAACAATGACTGAAAGTATGGGGAGCCATACACTTTCACCAGTTGGGGCTGTTGAAGACACCTGAGGCAAGGAATAGGTCACACAGCACTGTGCACATCGAACAGCACTCCTTTTGACCCATCTTCAGTGTTCTGCGCTGATGTCATTTGTGTGTACCAAATACTACAGGCCATTTCCTAGCTGTGCACTGGCACAATGCTATGTGAGATGACCGTTACCTCATCTGTCTCTAACAGATGCCTCTCAGGTTGGGTGGCCAATCCTGGGCTAGGAAATTCCTGGCGATTTGGGGGTGGAACCTGTGGAGGGTGGGATTTGGGGTAGGGGGGACATCCCTAGGGTAGAATGCCATGAATTCCACACCCACCAAAGCAGCCATTTTCTCCAAGGCAACTGATCTCTGTAGTCTGGAGATCTTCAGGCCCCACCTGGAGGCTGTGAATGCAGGGCATGAGGCTCTCTTCAGTCTTGGTCAATGCTCAGCAGTGATGTCCACTAACTGCTTTCCGCCTACTTTATTGCCACTGCTGGGATCAACCAGACCTCAAAATGTAGTACGTAAGCTTTTAAGCTGAACCAGAGTCTGGCTCAAGCTGTCTGCTATAACACATTTGTTGCTACTATAGCTATTATATGAAGTTTGGTTGTAAGTCACAGTGTTATATGGTAATGCTTGTGATGTAATTGATGATGAGAAACAAAATTTCCCCTTTCCTCATTACTACAAAATTTTGTGGTTCAGGAATTTTAAAAAAATCTTTTGTAGGCATATACTTTCAGTGCAGCATAATATCTATAAAGGAGGCGGATTTAAATAAAGGCGGTGACAGCAAGAAAACCATCTATTTTGTGTGTGTTGTGTTTCTCTGCTGTTTCTGAAAAGTCATTTGATGGAGTATCGCTCAGTGGTGAAAACTTGTTGTGGCACCTTCTTGGAAAAGCCCTTGCAGATGAAACCTATGTGGTCTTCCTTGGGTGAAACAGTTGAAACCACATGTAACAGTGGTCATTTCCTACACCAGTTAATAACTGGTAAATTTTGCACATCAATTATCATAGCCAACTGTAGTCTCTGCTGATTCTTCCCTCCCCCCATATGCTAATCTATGATCTGCCTGCAACCTGTCAATCACAAGGGTATAGGCAAGTTAGCTCTTTATCATAAAGTGCCGGTAGACCCATCATTTTAATTAGCACATAAACTGAAGATGCTCGTTTCTTTCTAAATTATGACAGGAAATGCACAGTTAAGGTTTTAAACTGTCATTTTCCCACGTTAGTCAACCTGCTGTTCCTCTGTGCTATAAATTCCTAGTAACCGCTTCAGCTTTACCATTTTATGTGAAGTCTTTATTCTGGTTAGATGTAGTGAGCGTGCTCCCCTTACTAAAACGACAGTTTGAAATTTTTGAGTCTGCAAGTGCCTTCTATTCTGAATCCTGTGATTGAAGCCAAAAAGGAGATATATGTTGCCTGTTCAAATAAAACACTCCAGTAAGAAGAAAATGCTCACAAATCTCAGTGAGCTTATAATTTGGGACATATTGAACGATTTGAGCTATGTTCATATAAAATTCAAGGGAGGCTGCTCTGCTACATAAAGAACAATGTTAACCACTCTTGTGCATTTTAATAGTCCATTGTCATAAAGTAACAATCAGTAGGCATTCTGGTATTGTCTTCTGTATTTGAAGTGCTCATAATACCAACATCTGCCCTCTCTGGGTGTTGAAATCTGCTGGAGAGGCTTTGCTGCAAATGCTCCCACCAGCTGGAATGAGAGCTTACTCAGTCTACTTCATGATGACACCCTTCTTCTGGAACTCTCTGCCAGCATAAGAACCCAAGCAGAGTCCTCTTTGATGCTCCTGCTTCACACCGTGACTGGCCAGTTGGAGAGCCAACAAACAGGGCACAGAGGACAAGGTCTTTCCCTGGCATTGCTTCTTAGCCACTGGTATTCAGAGGCTTGCTACTTCTAAACATGGCGGTTCCCCTTGGTCTCCATAGCTAGTTAGCCATTGACGGACCTATGAATCTGTCTAGTCCCCTTTTAAACACATCTGTGCTTGCAGCCATCGTTATGTCCCTTGGCAATGAATTCCACAAATTAATTATTCATTGAAAAAGAAGTAGAGAGGGCCAGCTGCCCTGCTGCTTTTTGTCTCTGCTGGTTTTCGGATGGTAAAGAGCCAGCGTGGTGTAGTAGTTAAGAGCAGTGGTTTGGAGCAGTGGACTCTAATCTGGAGAACCGGGTTTGGTTCCCCACTCCTCCACATGAGTGGCAGATACTAATCTGGTGAACTGGATTTGTTTCCCACTCCTCCACATGAAGCCAGCCGGGTGACCTTGGGCTTAGAGCTCTCTCAGCCCCACCTACTTCACAGGGTGTATGTTGTGAGGAGGGGAAGGGAAGGTGATTGTAAGCTGGTTTGATTCTTCCTTAAGTGGTAGAGAAAGTCAAAATATAAAACCAGCTGTTCTCCTCCTCCTCCTCCTCCTTTAAACTCTGCATCATCTATCTCCTGCTGCTTTTAAAATTAACTATGGACCTCTAATGTTGTGCTGTGGCCTGTCTGTCTCTTATTGTCTGGTTTTAATGAGCTTTGTACTGTGATGTAGGTATAATTTTGATTGTGAGCTGCTTCAGGGGGCATAATTTGGCTGAAAAGCCAAACAAGAATACAAACCCACAAAAAGAACAGGGGTTTCCATTACTTAGAGGGGCTCATCTGCACTGCAAAGTTGTACTTTGATGGTGCTGAGAATGCTGTGTTGGAGTGGCCCTCCTTTCAGAACCACCCGTCCTAGGATTCTCTGGGAGAAAGGAATGAAAAGTATTAATCCAGTTTAAGGCTGCAATCCTGTGTGCATTTACTTGGCAGTTGTAAACCCTGTTTAATGCTTTGGGACAAAGAAAACAGGCGTAGGATCATACTACACATCTGTGTTGTAGAGATGCCCTGTCAATATAGCCATAGGAATAAATCCCATGATAACCCGACATTCAATCTATTTTGGGATATCATATTCTTCATAAGAATCATTGGAGAGCAGTGTGAAAGTAGGAAGTTTAAAAACATGGAAACTGTATAGAATAGATTTTGGGCAGGCCAAGGGAGGGGGAGAGAACTGTGAATCTTTCTTGCGCCTATTAAAAAAAAAAACAAGGTCACACACGCACCCTTATAATTGCCCTCATTCACCGTATTCTGATCTACTGGCTTGTGGGGGCTTCTCTCTCCTGGAGCACAAGCTTTTCCTCTGTGTAACTGTAAGTTCTTCAAAGCAAGGACCACGTGATGTTCTGGCAGTAGCCAGGACAATGGTTCACTGACCATGATTGGCAGCTTTGTCCCCTGCCCTGTATAATTAATAACATTGGCATCAAGGAGGCTCAAAGCAATTTTCTTAAAATTAACTTGTTTCTGCTCTCTAGTTCGAAAACTCGAGGAGATTCTTCAGGAGACACTATGCCTGCAGAAATAAAGAGTGTCTGTGGGACGGGGAAAGATTGCATTAAGATATGTGGATGCTGAAGCATTACATGCAAAGATGTTTCAGACTGTGTTTATCTCAGTCAGTGGATGGAATGTAGCTGTTTCCTATTCTCAGCTGTTACAAGAAGGCTGGCAAATGGAGAAATTATCTTTCCCTTTGATGAAAACTTTTTTGATAGAAATAGATTTGATCTCATGCTTTTAGTTCAGGGATTGGACATCCGAGTGCGTTTTAACATCTTGTCCCGCCTCTGCTGTTTCCTTGTTACGGTATGTGTCCTTTGTATGCATGCCTTGCCTCAGTAATTGCAGAACATTGCTTATCAATGTGGATTAATGGTTTTCTATCCTATGGAGTTATGAAGTACAAAGATTGATAATGATTAGTCTTGACAGAGTAACTATTCCCGCTACTGAATAGTGTTTGGCCACTCCAAGTATTTTCACTGGTTATGATGTGTGATTAGAAATGTGTCATGTGTTACAGACATGAAGAGGGACATGTCTTCCACCCCAAATAACACACTGCCATGCTTCCTCATGAACAACTTTACTTGAGAGGAGAAATCCCAGTTCAACATGTGAATGGGCACATAGGTTCACTTTCTTTGCAGCATGTTCAATGAAAAAGTGGAAGTGTGCCACTTCACTAGCAAAGATCTTGCCATTTTGAATTCAAGTGTATCCATGAAAGTTTGTATGTCTGTATTCTTCCTTGAGATCTGACCATCGAAACTGAGGACACAATGTATATTTTGCAGCCTTCTTTTTCTGGAGAGTCACTGCCATGAGGTACCCTTTGAATGTTTCAGTAGCACTAATACTAGTGGACTAGAGGGCACTGCTATTGCAACCTGTCTTGAAGCCAGATTTAAATAGGACGAACACATAGGCTGCTCTGCCACCAGCCTCTCAATCATCTTATTTTAAAAAAAAAAAAACCTGAAGACTAGACAGGTTCTCCTTTTGAAACCATGTTTGTACCTTTAAACTTATCTATAACCCACCTATCCTTGCTAAGTTTAAGATGGTTTAATCACAGCCTCCTTAAGAGGATTTGGGAAAACTTCCTCCACTAATGAAGTATTCACAACATTTTCAAGGGGACATTTCACCTTCTCCTGGCATAATTTTATTAACAAGTAAGGGCAAGGATCCAGCCTTCAGGTGGTGAACTTCACAACTCCATCCATACTGGTCAGAGTGATCAACCCAAAAGTATTCATTGAATTCTGAAGACTGGATTCTCCTGCCACCTCTGGTATAGGATATCTCTTCAACCTAGCATCCAAGAATAGAAGAGATTTTATCAGCCAAGATTCTTACAAACGTATAACATATAATGAACACATTTTCAACAAGGTGTCAGAAATAGGTGTTCAAAGGTTATGAACCACTTTAAATAATTACACTGCACGAGATTCATCAGAGACAATGATGGTGGAGAATAAGCCTCCTTTGCTGCCATCACCACCACCACATAGGCCTGCAAAGGGGCTCTGTAGCATTCTATGTCTGATCTGGGAAGTTCTCCAAAAATTATGCTTTTTTTGTCTTCCAACCCTTTTCGACTCTGTCATCTGGTAAAAAGAAGCCAGAGTTCTCCTAGAAGGGAGCTACCCTTTGTAGTGCACCATCTAACTCAGCATTCCAGGGCTTAAAACCTTCAAAAACCTTCCAAATCCCACAGAGCATTCTGGAAAGCAATCATATCTATTATTCTTCAGGCATGGTCCATCCTACCTTGTCCTCTGCCATTGTGATAGGAACCAGCAAATCCGGAAGTGCTTTCAACAAAAAGTGATATGAGTGGGCCTCAACTCCAGACCCCTTGTCAGATCACCAGTACCAGGCTTGGAGCAAAACGAAAAAATCCAAAATATGCCCGTTTTATATATTGGATCCACTACAAACTAAGGCCGTCTCTTGGTTGCCAGAGTGGCTATGATGTCCTGAACTAATGTGGTAAACTAGACTCACCCATGGGTACTGTAGTCCCCAAGACTATCAGCTTTGAAGTCTTCAACACCAGATCCAATACCATTTATGCCAGCTTAGCCAAAGCACTCACAGGTAAGTTAAATGGTTGGTAAACTCGTGAGACCCCTAACCCATCCCTGGGTGCAGACAATCGAAACTGGCCACTATCTGCACTAGGAAGCTATAGCGGCTGGGGGACGACGACGACTGTTACTCTGTGTGTTAGCCGATTTGGTGTAAAGAGACAGGGTGGTGCTGGACTGGGACAACAGAGGGAAGACTGAGGTTCAAATCCCCCAATGTAGCCCTGAAGTTCACTGGGTAACATTAGGCCAATTTACTTAGCCTACCCTATGTGAGGGAGATTGAGCACCATCGTGAGTTCATTGAACTAAGGGTGGGCTAAAAATATAACAGAGAAGAAACTGCAAGTGAAACAGCCATAAAAGAATACAAGAACTGGTTATTCAAAGCATGGTTACCTGGTAATGTACAGGTTAAGCTTGACCATGTGCTACAAGCACAGTAGTAGAATATGGCGTGACTATCATAGCAATCGCAGAAATAAAATTAATCTGCCTTGATTCCTGGTAGTAGATTCACAATCTGTTTGGCTTTCAGTTAGTTAAGGTGTTATGGGAGAAGATCACTGCATGGCTAACATCACAGATAATCTCTTTATTTGCCAAAATCTATATGGCTAAAAACATGAATCATCATATTTTCTCATCTAGTCATAGACCTGATATTTCTCAAAGCATGTTATCTGTTCCTCACAGAATTAGAATGCAAAATCTACTCAAATGCTTCGGAACTGAGGCGCCATTTTCACTTGGGCCTACTCCTCAATTAGGTGTTAACTCTGTGTCTGGGCTGTATCACTGCCTGTGGGGGTTCAAATAATTGATTGCTCTTCCATGAGAAAATGTCCCTATACATAGAATACTCTGTGATAGACAAAAAGCTAATCTAGAACTCTTCTCCACAATATGAAGGTTTTATGTGTACAGCATTTTTTTAAATTCAGAAGGATGTTCAATCTTATGAGCCCAGGCTTCTAGTTAGAGTTGCCAACCTCCAGGTGGTGGCTGGAGATCTCCTGCTATTACAACTGATCTCCAGGCGACAGATCAGTTCACCTGGAAGAAATTGCCACTTTGGAAGGTAGACTCTATGGCATTGGAGTCCCTCCCCTCCCCAAACCTCACCTTCCTCAGGTTCCACCCATAAAATCTCCAGGTATTTCCCAACCTGGACCTGGCAACCCTACTCCCAGTGCTGGCATTAAAGAGTGCATTCTAGGCCTTAGGTGCATGGATATTCAGGTGTTCTCTCAAAGCTTAAACTTTGTGCTGTCTGTTCCATTCATTTTTGTTTTCTTGGAACTGAGGGTTCTGAGTTCTGTTGAACCACATGTTTGCTTGTGGTTAGTTCAAGTCTGAAGTGGGTATTGTCTCACAAAGTTACTTACAAATGTTCATTTTGACTTGCAGATGCTCTTAAGTTACCACAATATAATGCCATACCATAAGCTTTTCTAGATGTACACACATAATTTTTGGCACCATTAAAAACCTTGGTCTGTGAATTCCTCAGACTAAAGACTACAGTTCACCTATATTTGCATAAATAATCCAGGTGGTCACATGAAAACCTTTATAAAAGGCAGTCCATTTATCTGAACTATGAGCTCTTCTGTTGGCCATTTAGATATGTAGTACAGTATTCGCTCTGGAAAGCTTTTTAAAATTTCTGTTGGGGCATTGTTCCACATAGACATTACTTCACAAAGATTGATCTCTGCAATAAGCTCCCAGCATGTTGCTTGTACAAACTCTTTTCTGACTCTTTTTTTGGGGGGGGGGGGTGCAGGGGTGCTCACACATGCTGAGATTTGATAATCTTCTTTTGCTTCCTCCATGGTGACAGCCCTTGCTCATTTTTCTTGTTACCTGTTTCTGCCCAGATGCTCTAGAGCAAGGGTGTCAAACATAAGGCCCGTGGGCCTTATGTTTGACACCCACGAACTAGCCGAGGCACCCTCCACCCCACTCTCAATCTGGGCTGGTGAGGCATGACCAAGTGACGTTTATGTCACATCCGGCCCTCGCAACAATTGAGTTTGACACCCCTGCACTAGACTTTCTGCTGCTTTTTCTTCCAATTCTTTCAGAATTCAACCATTGACCAGAAGTTGGTGTAAACTTATCAATTCTATTAATCATTGCTTTCAATCCCAACTGAGATGAGAAATATTGCTCAGCCATACCTGAAAAAAAAGCTACTAGCCTGGTCTGGCCAATATGACAACTTCCCAATACTTAGTTAACAAAGATGACCTGCTATTAGTGGCATTCACTTCCCAACTTTATCCTCAAAATTAAAGAAATCTTTGATATGGTATTGATTTCTAATACAGTAGTAATGCTAGTGTTGACTTTTCATAGAATGTTAATATAAATCTCTGACCCTGTCAAAATCTGGACGTGGCTAGCAATTTTCTGGCAAGATACCAGCAGAATCTCCTCTACCATTCTTGTACACAGTGATGCTGGTGTCTGTTTACAAAACTAAATTGCAATGTTGACATGGAATTGACCACTGCATCTGCTTTGTATTGTTCAGATGAGCTTTTTCAGGTAATTAGGAGTCTACCCTGGATGGCCCAGGCTAGCCTGATCTTGTCAGATCTCAGAAGCTAAGCAGGGTAAGCCTTGGTTAGTATTTGGATGGGAGACCACCAAGGAATACCAGGGTTGCTGTGCAGAGGAAGGCACTGGCAAACCACCTCTGTTAGTCTCTTGCCATGAAAACCCCAAAAAAGGGGTCGCCATAATTCGGCTGCGACTTGATGGCACTTTACACACACACAGGAGTCTACAGCATTCTGGCTTTCAGGAGTTGGTGGAAAGATCTATGTGGTCATTGTGACCAATGTGCAAAACAATTCACAGATAGGACAGCACATTGGCTGCAGTTTAGATTTCATAGGGCTTAAAGAGGCCATTGTTTGGCCACTTTGGAAAACATCAACAGTATCAAGAGACATCTGACCATTATCAATGCTGGTAATTTTTTCAGAAGTGGTCCCACCATGACCACCTTAAGCACCATGGAGACTTATTTCCTCACTCAGCAAAGCTTTCACAACCTTGCCCATATGCAACTACTTTCATTAGATGGAAAATACAAGTGTCAAGCATGGTAGCTGTCTGTCTTATCCCTCCAAGAGCCTTATTCACATCATCAGATTGCACAAACTGAAAGCATCTATCAAACTGGGCAAACAGAAGATCGAGAGTCAGTCAGCACAAATGTGGTATTTGATGTGTGACATCTAAAGCTGAGCCACTTTGCAGTGAAATTTGGGCAGGAGGGATGCATCCCCGTTAATTTTCCTGGAGCTCTCAGCAACTTTCAGTATAATTTCCCATAATATCTTTCTGGATTACTTTGCTGGGGTGGGATTGAAAGGTACTATGTTAGCAGTGGTTCTGCTGGAGTCAGTGCCCAGAATAAGATGTCTGGATTTGGCTCTTCTCCCCTTTGGGTTCTGTGGTTCTGCAATATCTCCTATGCTATTCAAACTATATGCAAAACAACTGGTGGAGGTTGTCAAGAGGTTTGTGTTGCGATGTCATGAACTCTGTGAGGGCAATTGCCCATACCTTTCATTTTATTAGCTCCTAAGGATGCCATTGATCTGTGGATCCAGTCTGGCGGCAATGATACGTTAATGAGCAAACTAAAGCATAAATGAGTCTAGGCAGAGATGGTGTTGGTTGGCCATTTAGCTGACCCAGAGTATGGGTGTCCAAAATTCAGATGGTGGCTATGGCCAGGGGTGCTTTTTAACAGTTTGGCTTATATACTATATGCTGCTCTTTCAGGAGAAAACTAACCTGGTCACAATCATGCTTGTCCAGTGACATCCAGAGTAATCTGTTGTAATATACCTTGTGTGGGGTTGACTCTGAAAAAAATGTCAGTTTTTTTTTTTTTACTGAAATACAATTTTTAATACTGAATTACCCATTTCAAAAAATAAAATAATGAGAATGTAGGATGAGTGGGTGCTTGATTACATGGTTGTTTCACAAGACAATCCCTATTTGTTGTGCCACTGGGAAGCTGTTGTATGTGAGAGAGGTAAGGTATAGGGAATTTGGGTTGTGAATTGCAAAACGGCTTTATACATTATTGCAGTCTGAATATTCACCAAAATTTTAAGAATTTAAGATACAAATTAATTTTATGTCTGGACTCAGTCCTCAACTTCGACTGATCAGTTTACTCCTGTGAATTGGCCCTTGGCCTACAGTGACTCAATTTATTCTCTCCCTCCATTCTTTATGTCTTCACTGTTAATTGTGCGGCTAGTTGTAATTGAAATGGTGTTAATATTAAAGGCTGATGTGTGTGCTACATAATTTATTAGGGTTCACACGGTAAATCCTCTTAAACAATGAGCGTCCTTTGCTCTTGTTGCTTAACATATTTGTGTTTGACATACTTACTTTGTAACTAGCTGACCTTCTAATTCAGTGTTTATTTCCTGGTTCAAGGTAGTTGATCATCACAGTAAGAATCTAATGGATATTGAACCACAGAATGAATGTTGTTTTATGTGCTATTGCCAATACATTTATTAAATTAATGGCTACTGATGTTCACTGGAAACAGTGGAATGAGACTTGAAGCCTGGTTCTCTCTGTTTACTCCAAAGTAAGTGCCACTGTTTCCAGTGAGGATTACTCTCAAGTAAGCATGCATAGGTTTTCAGGCTTAAGCATGACCGTTTGAAGTGTTCTTGACTTCATTTGGGTTTAGTTACAACCAAGTTTTCTAGGCTGATGTACACTTAGTATTTTAGAAAATTAGTTTTAGAAGGTATTATTGGGCAGTGCCACTTAAGTGAGGTGAAGTTCTACTTCTGAAACTGTTTGGGAAATGAGATGGAGCTGTAATATGGTTTAAGCTACTTTCTGAAAACTAATCTCTTCCACAAATACAGAAATAACCTCACATGCTTCTGATTTTATCTTGTTCCCATTGCATGTGGTAGCCTATAGCCATTTGTACAAAAAGCCAGAAACCTCTTTTTATATGAGAATTACTTTACCTTCAAAGAATGTAGGTGAGCCAGATTGTGGTGCAATTTTTTTAACAGTAGCAGCCCATGGAAATTGGCATATTTATGTACTTGCAAATGATCATTCTTTACTTACAGTTCTCCTTTACTGCTGGTTTATGGTTGGTCTGTATTTTTTTTTACTAATTTTTTTACACATCTTTGTGAAATCGCCCCTTTATGGTAACCTCTCAAGTTATCATACCCTGGGAAAAATCACTGGATACTTCAAAGAGGCTTTTCTACCTAAAACCAGTTACTAAAATCAGCCGTTCAAAAGGAGGAAATCTGAAGGATGCATCTAATATATATTTTCCTTTTGTGCTCCCATTCTTTGATGATCTTCTTGAATAGGGAAGATCCAGTTCCTCCTTTGCTTGGATATGTATTCTGCATTATCAGAAAAGGAATGGAATTTGAGGAAGAAAACCAGGATCAGTTCTTTTTTTCTTTTCTTTTCTTTTTTAAGACGTTTTGGTCTGTTAAGCTGCTTGCTACCACTTGTGTAGTAACAACAGTACTCAGCGAATGTGTTTATCTTGTTGAATCATTGGTTCACTCTGTGCAAATGGAAATATGCATGGAAAGTGGAAAACAAGTTACAAAATGTCCAAGCTCAGATGACAAAGTAGCAAGAAAGCTCATGGCCCCAACAAGAGATCCTTGTGCTCCTTGACCAAACACGTCATTGGTGTATTTAAAGCACGTACATATAACTTTCTTAACTCAAAGGTAAGACTGGCACTGTCCCCTTTTTCAACACACAGGACCACATCCAGAAGGCCAATGTGTATGCAACAGCAAGTTTATCTGCACAGATCACCCTTGCCAGTTCAACATATCCATCTATAAAATCTCAATCTAAATATATTTCAAACCATTTTCTATATAATTAGCTTGGACAGCAAGGAATAGCTACAGCTTGATTCTTTCATTCTTCTTAGTGCCCAATAAAATTTGCAGTTGTTTGGTGCTAGAGAGAGAGAGAGAGAGAGAGCTGTTAAAAAGGTCAAATCAACCAGTCCCTCTTAACTTTAATTTCAACAAATAGTGTATAACATCCACAATTGTTTCCATATGTAGTTAATATGGTTAGTGTTCTGGTCTCAATGATGGCTTTTGTGACCGAAAACATTGATTTTAGTAAATTACAATGAAGAGAGAGAGATTGTGCTTAAAAAATCTTTTCCTTGGCCTACATGAGCTTTAAGTACACTGCATAGATTGGGCTCTCCCTCCTCTCGGCTCCCACCTGGTAGTCATAAGCAGGATGTTCATGTATCCTCCATTTACCCTTCCAGCTGTCAACTGCTGAGATGACCAAGTATTGCAATGCACACTACTGTGTGTGAGCCCACTGTTGGTGGTTGGTTCAAAGAGTATGTTCCTCTCCCGAGTATGACCCTCGATTAAATCCCACTTTACCTGTCAAACTGCACCCCTTATTAGTCAGTGCAAAGAAATCCGTGTGCCCCTGCTCCACCTTTTTTTTTTTGCTTGTCAGTGCTGAGAATCAAGTAGGCAGAAGATGGAATAACAGGAAGGTTGCTTGGCATTTTGTCATCGTCTAGTTATAGTTACATTTCATAGAATCATAGAATTGGAAGGGACCACCAGGGTCATCTATGGAATCTACTGCATTGTGCAGGGGGTTGGGTGACTGTCTCCTCCCCACACCCCCAGTGATCCCTACTCCATGCTCAGAGATGGCAACAAAAACCATCCAGGATGAGGAAGCTCAAACAATTTTCCTTCATGGACCAACAGCATACTTTTCCTTTCAATGAGAGGTTACTTGTGCTGATGCCCACCTGTGCTGATGCCCCCTTAACCATCCAGTACCTGTAGTGATCTCCGGTCTAAAAAAAAAAAAAAAAACACTACAAGAAGTCAGCAGTTGGAATACTACCTTCCAGCCACATCTCTGCTATGTGTTTCTGGCAAGAGGACAACTACCATCTTACCAAGATAGTAGCATCTTGATTTTTCTTGCTAGACAAAAGTTTATCATGCCAACTATGTTCCTTCCTTGTTCTCTCTAGCAACAGCTACTCCTGGAATAGGAAGTCCAGGGGAAGCAACCATTAAAAGAATTATTAGCAGAAAAAACAAGAAAGGGACAAAGGTGGAGTAAAAATTCCCTTGTGTTTCTGCCAAGAAAAAGTAAGGGACTGCTGTGAGAGTGAGACACTTCTTTTTACCTTGAACACAATGCAAGGCAAAAACTATAAGTGAACCCTCCTCCTTCCTGTCAGGCTGACTCTCTTCACCCAGAGAACCCAGCCAACCCACCTCTTCACTGTCCGAGCCTTTTGTGGGGGAAGGCTCTGGGGCATGCCTGCCCAGTGGGGCTCCTTCTCTTCTCATGGGAGCAATCAGCTTGGAATTGGTATGATGGCCTCCCTTGCCCACACCTGCCCTTTCCCAGCTGCATCCAGATGCTTCTGCCAGTCATCTGGTGGAACCATATGCTGAGGCCCACAGCTCCATTGTGGGACCACCCAGCAGTCCACTCTGCCTGTCACTATTGCTGGGAGGGCATCAGAAAGGGAGGGCCAGGAATGGTGCTGATGAGCTAGGCATCTGCCACATTCATGGTGTCCCCCCCACCCGAGTTGTCAGTAAGTGAAGGAGAGCAGGAGATCCATCGGCAACCCCAGGCAATATTTTATTTCTATCCTCTTTTCTTCTGCTTGGGGACCCAAATTGGCTTATCTCATTGTAACCCACACCTCCACCTAGGGTTGTGCATATCGATATACCCAAACTGAAAATAAACCCAAAATTAGCCGTTTCAGCAATATTCAGGTTTTGGGTAGACTGAATAGTAAAACCTGGGAATCTGCCCGCAGCCGAATAGGCAATTCCTGAAAAAGCCGAATAGTTATTCGGCTTTATCAGGTTTGGGTATTCAGCTTCGGGCAGATGCACAGCTCTGTGCTTTCTCCCATTTTTGTATCTTTTTTTTTACTGGTTCTGTTAGGACCCCATAGTTGGGGCCCTTTTGAGGTAGGGGCCATGTAATCGGTGCCAACTTGGTCTGACTAACCAGGTGGTGGGCCGATTTGTACTTAAAAGGTGGGGCTCACCCAGTCCTGTCCGGAGGGATATACCCTCCAATTAAAAAACACCTGCTTCTACAGCTTGGGCTTCTGAAGAAGACTCCTCACCTTTGTGGATGAGCAATCTCCTTCACAAGAGCTGCCTTGGCCATGACTTCGGCTGGCTGTGATCTCACAACCCCCCTCCCACTTTCAAAAAGAAGGTCACTCCGCATAGTGGCTTTGTTTTCCTGCACCATGATCATCTCTTTAAATCAGATTTTTGATGACTATAATAAAGAACTGCTGACAGGATGTCATTTGCCACCAAAAGTAATGTTTTCCATGCCTTATTTTTCTTGCATTTAAGCCGTTTCCCTCAGTTTGGAAGCTAATTTGCATGGACATCATGCTATGCGCCCCAAATATGAAGGGAACCCCCAGACTTTGGGGGGGCCAGCCTGCCAATCAGCTCTTTCTGCCAGTCTTCAACAACTGAACCTGAAAACTGATGGACAGCTTGGCTTGCAAATGCCTGGAGGATGGGAGCGACCCCTTTGTGATCCCATTAAATTGGATCTCCTGTCCAAAAGTTCACTAAACTTCGTCTAAGGAGAGTCCCTGTCTAAGGAGAGTCCCTTGCAGCCACTCCTCATAGACTATAATGGACCCGAATTTTTTTCGGTAAACCCAGAAATAAAGCCAAAATACCCCTTTACCAGTATAAATATTCGGCTTATTCCAGGTTTACCCAAAAAAATCGGGCCCAATAAAACCCAAACCTGAAATTTATTGGATTGTTGTTGTTTTTTGCACGGCCCTATCTCCACCTTATCATCACAACAGCCAACTCTGTGAGGTGGGTTAAACTAAAAAATTGTGATGGGCTGAAAGCCACCCAGAGAACTTTCATGGAAGAGTAAGAATTAAAACCCACTTGTCCCAGGTCCTCCTAGCCCGACACTCTAACCAATGTGCTGCCTAGGATTGCCAACTCTGGATTGGGTAATACATGGACATTTGGGGGTCGAGCCTGGGGAGAAGGGGGACCTGGCAACAACAAGGGCAGAGTTTGGAGAGGGGCTAGGCCTCAGCAGGGTATAATGCCATGGAGTCCACATTCCAAAGCAGCTATTTTCTCCAGGGAAACTGATCTCGGTCATCTGGAGAAAAAGTCATGTAAATTAGCCTGACCATTGAAAATGAAGAATTGTTAGTTGTAAATATAAGGGGTCTTTAGCTAATCTTTTCAAAATCATTGGGAAACATGAACTGAGAATTATTTCCCCTTCTTGAGAATGTTTTGTATGTGTGTACATATATGTACGAGTGGGTAGGTCTGCATGTGCATGCTTGTATGCAGAATACCCAATTTCCTGTAATTTTTACTGCGGGCGAAAACGCATGGTCGCTTTAGCCTCCTTTATTCCCTGATTCAGCCAGGATCAAACACATGCATTTCACCGAACGTGCGTTTGATCCTGGCTAAATCCTGGCTGAAACAGGGAATAAAGGAGGCTAAAGCGACCATGCATTTTCGCCCGCAGATATCACAGTGTAATCTGAGCAGAATTAAAATTTTGGTTTAGTGCAGACATATGCAGAGTTTTGAACAAATTTCAAAAGAGTTTGATGCTGATCTACCAGATTAAGCTTTCAGAGCTTGAGTGCTCTGAAGATAACTGGTCACACCAAATGAGGTGCCATTTACATTTATGGAGGTTCAAAAACCTTGCTGCAGTGAGCCTTAAATTCATGTCAAACCAAGACAAAAGTCTGTCCTTGGGCCTGCTTGAACATATGGCATGGCTGGTGTACATATGTTTGCTATCATATTGACAGGGCCTTCTATTGTGATCTCCGTGACACATGTGAGGATCAGTCTTTGCCTGTGGTTATAAATGAAAAGTGTTCCTGGATAATGGCAGCATGTTATTCATAATACAGATAAGGCATCTTTGCAACAATCTAAAATGTAAGGATTTCTGTGACCAAATAGGGCAGACAGCAAATGAATGTTGAGTGGCTTTTTCTGGCTTCCAGGAAGAGGCAGAATTTCATCAGAACAATGGAATAACATGGCCAATATGTCAAAATGCTACAAGTGGAACATTGTTCCTAGATATCACTAAACTCCAAAGCAAGAGAGCCAGCGTGGTATAGTGGTTAAGAGAAGTGGTTTGGAGGGGTGGACTCTGATCTAGAGAACCAGATTTGATTCCTCACTTCTCCACATGAGCGGCGGAGGCTAATCTGGTGAACTGAATTTGTTTCCCTACTCCTCCACATGAAACCAGCTGGTGACCTTGGGCTAGTCACACTCCCTCAGCTTCACCTACCTCACAGGGTGTCTGTTGTGGGGAGGGGAAGGGAAGATGCGCAGGGGAAGGGAAGGTGATTGTAAGCCAACCAAACTTGCACAAATCAGTGCGCAAGTTTTTGAATTCTTCAGAACTCTAAATCAGTGGAAGATGATGGTTTCGGATCTGGATCTTGAAGCCCTTTGTCTGCATCCTGTGTAGGATGCCCTGCAGACGTAATAGGCATTGGGTGGAGCTGGTGTCAGGTTGCACCTTTGGAATTGTAGGGAAAAGAAGATGAGACATTGGCAACCTCTAGGTATAACTATAAAAAATGTTGGTAAGTTGAATGTTTCTTTAACAGAATATATTGGTCCCTTGAAAGGTTGAGAGCAGAGGGAAAACATGGCTGTCCTTATATTGGGTTGGCTTCCGACTAAATTTCCTGCTAACAGAAGGCACTTGACTAAGTGGCTCTGTGCGGCCGGCAGCCTCCCAGCTGGCCATCGGGGCGGGGAACGTCCTGACTAGGGCTGTTGAAAAAAAAAATTTGGGCCAGTGGCTCTTTAAACTGCTCCCCGCTGGCAGCAAGGAGCAGTTTAAAGAGCCACCCCCCCTCTCGGGAGTCCAGGGAAGGGGGCAGGGGTCTTTAAACTGCTCCCCGCTGCCAGGAGTGGCAGCAGGGAGCAGTTTAAAGAGCCACCGCCCACTCTCCCGGGATGCTGAGATGCATGAAGGAGTGGACAGCCAGCTGGGGGGGAAAAGGGCAGATGCGCCAGATCAGCTGGCTGACAGCAGCAGCAGAGAGGAGTGGGAGGGAGAGCGAAGGGGGCAGGGGGGGAATCGGAAGGAGGAAGGATCCTCACCCCCAGAGGGACAGGCCGTTTTTAAACGGCTGAGATTGGACAAGGAGGAAAGGGGGACGGAGGGAAGAAAAGGTGGGGGCGGCTGCTCAGTCCCCTGGTGGGCCCAAAGGACACTGGGAAGGACAAAGGGAAGGAGGGGAATGAGAGGAATGGATGGAAGGAATGGAAGGAGTGGAGTTGGGGCTGGAGATGGAAAAGGGGGGGGAGAGATGCACATTGCATGGGAAAAGCCGATAGGAGCAAAAGAAATGGAAAAGGGGGGGGGGAGAGATGCACATTGCATGGGAAAAGCCCATAGGAGCAAAAGAGATGGAAAAGGGGGGGGGGAGATGCACATTGCATGGGAAAAGCCCATAGGAGCAAAAGAGATGGAAAGGGGGGGGGGAGATGCACATTGCATGGGAAAAGCCCATAGGAGCAAAAGAGATGGGAAGGGGGGGCGGAGAGATGCACATTGCATGGGAAAAGCCCATAGGAGCAAAAGAGAGGGAAAGGGGGGGGAGAGATGCACATTTCATGGGAAAAGCCCATAGGTGGACAGGAAAAAGTAGAAGAGGCAGAAGGGGACGGAAAAAAGGGGGGACTCGCCACAGACAGACGAGAGCATGGAAAGGAGTGGGGACATGATCCCAGACACGACAGACGGGGCTGCTGTTGCGAGCGCGAGCTGTGCACTCCGTGACACTGGAAGTGACGGGTCCCCTCGATCTGTCCGGACCTTGGGGACTCCCGGGAGAGTGGGCGGTGGGTCTTTAAACTGGTCAGCGCGGAGCAGTTTAAAGGGTCACCCCCGCCCCCTTGCTGGGTCTCCCGATGGCCAGCTGGGAGGCGGGTGGCCACACAGAGCCGGCTGGGCGCGTGCGCGTCGGGACAGCGCAAGCAGGCGTTCCCTGCCCCGACGGCCAGCTGGGAGGCGGGAGGCCACACAGAGCCGCATTCACTCCATAAGACACACAGACATTTCCCCTCACTTTTGAGGAGGAAAAAAGTGCTTCTTATGGAGCAAAAAATACGGTAATGTTTAGCTGGAGTACAAGTTGCATCTACTGTTGTCTAAAGAGAAATTCTCCAACTGGAAGAATGTGACCTAAAGGGAAATGAAATTAATTTTTATTGTGCGATTTGTTGTGTGATTTGGCCTGGTCTCAATAAAAAGGGTTTTTTGTTTATGGCTCATACATATTTAGGGTTGACAACTCCGAGCTCAGAAATTCCTGGAGATTCAGATGGTAGTAGAGCCTGGGGAGGGTGGGATTTGGGAAGGGAACTTGGTGGGATATAATGCCGTAGAGTCCACCCTCCAAAACAGCTATTTTCTCTAGAGAAAATGATCTCTGTCAGCTGGAGGCCAGTTGTAATTCCAGGCGCTACCTGGGGGTTGGCAGCTCTTATTATTTGGGAACTTTTCTTCTCAACACAGATTCAAAGAAGCTTACAATATCAGCAACAAAAGACCGATTCTACAAAAAATGTAAACACAAAATCACCAAACAACAAACTTACCTATCATCAACCAGCTAATCCGCAGGGGGGGGGCAGAGCAGGTGGTAACAGCTCTGCCCTTGATGGAGATAGCCTCCCCCCAAACAGGCAGTCAGACACTCACTCAATTGACACCTGGTGGATAAATGTAGATAGATTTGACTTCTTGTAAAATTCTCTGTTGTAGCAATTCGTTCATTTTATTTTCCTTCATTTATGGCTTACCTTTCTCCATTGGGGACCCTGAATAGCTTACATTGTTCTCCTCTAACTGGATTGGACATTGAGAGAACAAAGCACAAGATTTACTTTGAATCCTAGAGTCTATGTTGCATCACAGCAAAGGGGCCCATATTGTGAGAATCTACTCTCACAGTACAATCCTAAAAGTTGTTGGTGATGGAAAGTGCCATTAATTTACAGCCGATTTATGGCAACCCCAGAGGGTTTTAAGGCAAGAGTGGTTCAGAGGTGGTTTGCCATTGCCTGCCACTGAATAGCAACCCTGGACTTCCTTGGTGGTCTCCCATCCAAGTACTAACCAGGACAGGCCCTGCTTAGTTTCTGAGATCTGAAGAGATCTGGCTAGCCTGAGCTACCTAAATCAGGAGTAACAGAGTTATACGCTTCTAATCCAATGGATTTAGAAGGGTGTAACTCTGTTTAGGAGTGCACTTTTAGAAACCTAGGTATACTTTTACCTAAGGTTGCCAACTCCAGCTTGGCAAATTCCTGCAGATTTGGGGTGGTGCCTAGGAAGGGTAGAGTTTAAGGAGGGAGCTCAGCAGATATGTAGTTCTATAGAGTCCATGCACTGAAGTGGCCATTTTCTCCAAGGGAACTGATTGCTGTAGTCTGGAGATCACTTGTAATTCTGGGAGAACTTCAGGCCCTACCCGGAGGCTGGCAAGCCTGCACCAGGAATGCCCCTTGCAAGCTAGATCTGTTTAAATGATGCTACTTACCAATAAAGAAAACTGTATTTACAGCTTATTTGAAACATCTTTAAATTTATATTCAAAGTAGGTAGAACCACAGGCTTTTGACAAGGTTTTGGTAAGGCCTTCATTCGACAAAAGGTTTAGCACTGCTGATGAGGAAGATAAACCTGTCTCCATTGTTGCAGTCTGGTGTGTTTTATCCAAATGATGGAGAACAATTTGAAGGTGTGGGCTGAGAAATACTGGTTTTATTATTTGGTCTTGTGGTTAGTAACTTTGGCTGTTGAGTTTTCCAATCATGGCATACACCCATGGAATCTAGTAATGCATCTCTTTTAAATATCTCCTAATTCCTAGGGTATTAAGTATTCCTAGGGTATTAAGTGGTGAAGAATCAAGATCCCAAAAGATAATATAATTAACTTTAATCCAAACTCCTGCCTGAGGTTAGGAGCAATTTAGTTGTGCGTCCTCTCTGCTTTTATTGATATTAAACCTATTTTTTTAAAATCTAAACTGTTTTGTATGTGATCCTTCAAAACTCAGAATGCAGGCAAGTGTCATTTGTGGACACAACAATTCAGTAATTGTCCTTTCTTCTGTAGCAAAGAAAGGTTGGTCTGCAGTCATACAAATGGAGTCGAGTGTCTTAGAAAGGGTTAGTTTGGGATAGAGACCTTATTTCTTTTTTCTTTTTAAAAATTTGATAAAAGTAAACAATCTAACAAAGATCTAATTCCACAATTAAAGGAGGGGGGCACAAAAATGTACTAATCAACCCAAGCCATATAGCTGCAAAAAGTCCGACCAAATGTCCTTGTGTACATCTCTAGAGGCCTTATTTCAGTACTGTTTCACACTCCATTGGCCATGATCCATAGGTCTTTACATGCTACAGTGCACAGCACTTTTGACATATCTGTATACATGTTTGCCCATGCATATTTTCTGCTCTATCACTTTTGACAGCACTGGTCACTTATTTGGTGATAGGAGGAAAGAGATTAGGCTGTGTTCAGCCCCAATATCTACCTCCTCAAATACATGATTGGTACCATTAATCCCAATTTAGTCCCAAGTCTTGCAAGTGGAAATGCGCACTCAGATGTAGGTGGTGGATGTGAGGCTCCCACAAAGGAGACTGACTAGACAGTATCAGTTGACACACACGAGACCCGATTCACAGGATGGCCAGCACACTCAAATCTGGTGCTGCATGTAGATCCCTCTTCCTGTTTACTATATAAATGAGTTCCCACAATAGTTTTTTTTTATTTATATGGTAATGGAACAACTGAGAGCATGGACAAGATGCTGGAAAAAACGTGGTCAGGTCTCTGGTGCGGGTTTGTCCAGGGATTTATTTTTTATTTTGTAAATAAAAAAATGGGTAGCCAGCAGCTTCAATGGGCCATTTGAGGTTGGACAAATAGTGGGCAGGATGAGCTTAAAATAAACCTTCCCTTATGCCACAATCCTAGTTTGAACTGGGGGCCCCCAAGGTGCTGTTTAACACACACAAAAAGACCTGCTAGAGGTCCAATCACATGTCTTCCTGCATCTCATCTGGTTTGATCTGAAAGGGGTAATTAAAAGTTACTATTCATGTGAATTGGTTTCTCATGCTCATGTATAAATGCATTCCTTTTGAACTCTTGCCTTCAAACACTTTTAAGTTTTATTTAACATTTTGTTTTAACCATTAACACATTTTTACAGAGTCATGAATGTATTGAGTAGAAATACCAGGGAGAGATGCGTAGCTTTGCAGTTGGATGCCACTGAAGCTAATGCATAGTATGTTTGGATATTAACCCAATGTATAAGAACCAACGTATGGAACAGTCTGTTGCGCATTCAGAGATATGAGATGCTGTGAAGCAAATCAGAGAATCCCTAAGACCATCAAAGTATGGAACGGTCGACCAGATGTTGCTACTTTTTTTGTCGTCAAGTCACATCTGACTTATGGCAACCTCTAGTGGAGTTTTCAAGGCAAGAGACGTTCAGAGGTGGTTTGCCATTGCCTGCCTTCGCATCACTACCCCTTGGAGGTCCTTGGAGGTCTCCCATCCTAGATACTTGCCAGGGTTGACCCTGCTTTGCTTCTGAGAACTGACGAGATCAGGCTAGCCTGGGCTATCCACATCAGGGTGGTGTAGCTGCTGCACATCCATAATTTTGACTGAGCTCACCTACAACTGCTATACAAGTCCCATTGTGATGAATGGAGGACGTACAGCAGCACCTGGTGGACTGTTCCAAATATACAAATCTGTTTCAAGCAGAAGACAAGTTAACTCAAAAGGCAGATAATACTGACCTTGATGGACCAATGGTCTGATTCAGTATAAGACAGCTTCAAAGTTAGAAAACTCATATAAAAATGTATGAATTGTGGATGCTATTTTCAAAGCAAATTGCCTAGAGATGATTTGTAAATTATAATTAAAATTACAGTGATCAAAAGTAACACTACAATAAATTTCAAATGTGGTTAACAATGCAGACCGTGCAGCAGATCTGCCAACCCAGAACTAGATTTGAAGCAATACCTTATTTTTTGTAGTAAAGTTCTTATGGAACATGTTTTGAGCTTATTTAGTTTGCTTTCCATATTAGTATTGGTCAACCTCGTTTTAAGGACCCCTTATTCCCATGTGAACATGCCCAGCAATTAGGATTATTTGCGGAAGCCTTTGCCCGTGTCCCTGTACTGTTAGAAATTAAGAAGCCTGTTGCTGAAGCAAGGGCATTTTCTGTGATGGCTTTCCCATCTATCAAATTTCCAAAAGACACTTCAAGTTTTTCGTTTTTATTTAGGACCCACTTGAAGTTCATTCTGTCAACCTGAGCGTTTAATGTCTACATGCAGTGATTCTGATATCCATATTATGATTTGTTATGGGTTTGGTTTTTATTGTTGGGTTTTTATGACCTTGTTCGGTTTATGCTTAATGATGCTTTAATAAGATGTCTTGTAAATTATTTGGCTCTTTGGATTTATTTAAGAAATTTGTAAGTCTTTCAATTAAACATAATGTGAAAAGTTGTCTTGGTTAATTGATTAGAATAGTGATTTGAAGATTATAATGTTCAGCCTGTCCAATGTTTAGATACTTGTTTGTCATCACATAAATAACTTCACTGATTGTGTTTAACCCACATAAAAGAGTCTTGTGGCGCCTACTATGGTGCAACCTGTCATGGACTAGAGTAGTGGGATCTTTCCTCCAATCCCAGGACCAATTTTTAATACCCAGGTGGCATAATAGAATGTGTTGAGCTTCAGTCATGTGAGCAGAAGTTCTGTGACACCAGAGTCACATGAGGCAGAAGATGTGTTGCCCTTGAAACAGCGGATAGTTGGGGGGGGAGGCAGCTCCTTATAGGGACTCATAACTCACCAAGTGGGAGTCTGTAACCCAATTGGGGGTCCTGACTCATGGATTGGGGACCACTGGACTACAGCTACTTGAAACAGGGCAACCTTGGTGGTCTTGATGAAGGCAGAAAGGCAGAGTATAAATTTTGTAAATAAATACATGAGGTGTATCTTTAGCTGGCCGACACAAAATAGATAAATATATAGACATAGGTTTATATAGAAGAAACAGAATAATAGAATCATAGAGTTGGAAGGGACCACCAGGGTCATCTAGTCCAACCCCCTGCACAATCCAGGAAATTCACAACTACCTTCCCCCCACACCCGCAGTGACCCCTACACCATGCCCAGAAGATGGCCAATATGTCCTCCCTCTCATCATCTGCTTAAGGTCATAGAATCAGCATTGATGACAGATGGCCATCTAACCTCTTCTTTAAAACCTCCAGGGAAGGAGACCATACCACCTCCCGAGGAAGCCTGCTCCACTGAGGACTGCTCTAGCTGTTAGAAAAACAGCGTTTATGGCCTTTGATCCTGCTGTTTACAATTGTTTTGTTCTATAGCCGTATGTGTACAAGCATTTGATTTCTATAATTTCAGGTTGGAAGAAGGGAATGTTGAATGTTTAAATGCTCTCCTGTATAGCCCTTTTTACATATTCAAGACCTGCATGTTGGGAAGAAGGTGCTAGGCTAGTCTTCTCCATAACATACTAGTTTTGTATGCATATTTTAGGTAGGAGAAGCAGTAAAACATTTGCAGCCCAGCAATAGATAAATCTCAGGGGGGCATCTACTCCTGTATTAGCTTTGGTAAGGGAAATGTTTGTGCATGTTTGGAGTGAAGACCCAAGATCTCAAAGTGTACTTCTTGAGGGAGGGAGCCTTGTTTCCCTTCATTAGTCTATTAATGTTTATTACCCTGTCCAACTAGGGATGCCAGCCTCCAGGTGGGACCTGGGGTTCCCCCCACCCCAGAGTTACAGTTCATCCCCAGACTATAGAGATCTGTTTCCCCTGGAGAAAATGGATGCTTTTGAGGGGGGAGTCTATGACATTGTACCCTACTTCTGAACAGGACTTTTCTCATTTAGGTTTTTATTTTCTGTTAGCCATACCTTCACTCGGCAGATTTGTTCTAGAGCCGGCTGGGCCCTGGTTCCAGTGCTCTGGAATGTAGAGTTGCCAGGTCCCTCTTTGCCACTGGTGGGAGGTTTTGGGGGTGGGGCCTGAGGAGGGTGGGGTTTGGGAAGGGGAGGGACTTGAATGCCACAGAGTCCAATTGCCAAAGCAGCCATTTCTTCCAGATGAACTGATCTCTATTGGCTGGAGATCAGTTGTAATAGCGGGAGATCTCCAGCTCGTACCTGGAGGTTGGCAACCCTACTGGAATGGGTTCCCTGCAGATGTATGAAATACTACTGTTCCACTATACTTAGGGTTGCCAAGTGCTGGTAGTGGCGGGTAAAATCCCGCCAAGCACTGGGCTGCCCGCCGGCCAGCTGATGGCCAGTGGGCATGCGCTTGCTCACGTGTCACTTTCGGGTAAACCCGAAAGTGATGCAGATGCTCTGGGAATCTTGGAAAAAACTCTATGGAAACCAGTGTTTTGCCCGAGATCGCTAGAGCGTTCATGTTGCGCGGGGTGCACGTGTGTTGGGCCAGGCGCGCATACCCTGCGTGCTACAGCCCCAGCAAGCTCCCGCTGGTAGAGCTACGGGACCTGGCAAGCCTAACTATACTTTGACAGTGTAAGAATATGCTGTTTCAGAGAGCTCTGGGAACATTTGGTTTCTTTTTAATGTGATACATGTAGTTAATTTTTTTATTTTTTTTTGTTTAATAATATATATGTCGGCACATGAATACTCAGGCTTGTTTTCTCTTTCTTGTGTTTAACTTATTGATTGATAGCTGCCTCAAATAAAGGAATGGCAGGATTCAAAATCTTTTCAGGAAATAAAGTATTTAAACGTATTGTGTCGGACGTATTGGTGCTCTCTTTTCTCACTCTTGGCCTAGGAACTGAGTGTTCTGACAACTGACATACTTGTATATAACGTGCAGTGAAACATGCAGAAAGGCGTGAACTGGCAAAGGTTCCAAATGAAGGAGTCTGGAAGTAGAGATGGGTGGAGTGGGGAGCATTTCTCACATGTAATTGATGTTTTATGTTAGCTCAGTTTCATTGTTCAGCATTTCTTTGGTCAATTATATTTAATAAAACAAGGGCAGTTCCAATTAGGCTTAAAATTTTAGGTACATGTTACCTAATTACCTGAGAGTAGTAAGTCACTACCACTTTATTAGAATGCTTGCTTAAATGAATTTTCTGGTGAGTAATACTTAAGTGCCTCTTCAGGTAGAATACGTTTATGATGCACAAATAAGCATGGTTGGCCAAAAACGGAGATCAAGAAACTTAAAATAATGGAACGGTGAAGTTTTGCTGTGAATCTTTAATTTTTTTAGCAAAGATGAGAGAGAAACAAATCTAAATATTTACTTGAATGTCTATATCTTTAGAACATATTTTCTTCTCTTTGGCCATTGCTGCCTGGGTTATCTACCCCATGTTCCATGCCACTGGGAAGCAGGTTCTTTTCCTGCTTCCTCATGGCATCATGGTGCATCCATACATCTCCAGGGCTTTCCTTGGCTTCTCTCTGATGCTTCTCAAACCTGTTTTGCTGTGAAGTTCTGGGGAAGATAGCTGTAAAGTCTGGATGGCTGCCAGGGATAGATAGAAAAGTTTGGATTTTCCCACCCACACAGCAGCCATTTTCTTGACATTTTCCCTGCAGCAGTCGTTTATTTCCCCCAGCACTGGGGCGTGGGGGGCTAATAATCAGCAATTGTTTACTGTTATATCGATATACCATATAACAACACATGTAACAGGTTCTATGAATTCCCAGTATTCATTTTTTAAAAGTATGTCTCTAATCCCTTTTGTGAAGATATAGGAAGGGAATAGTATATCTCCACAACAGAATCGTTTAAAGACTTACTTTTAAAATGAAAGCTGGACATTCACAAAACCTGTTACACTTACTGTTATGATGGTACATGGATTCAACAATATGAAATTGCTGGGTTTTGAAAGAATTTTTTTTTAAAAAAAAGCCCCAGTGGCTGGGAGAGGTGCTGCCGAGGGGACTGTGGGGCAGGGAGACTGCGGGAAAGGCAGCCGTGTGGAAGTCCCATTCCACGGCACTGCGTCACCAGCCACAGGGCCAACAGGGGAACCACGCGAGCTCATCCCCGTGGCGGAAACCACCTTTCTGTCTTATCTGTGTGGTATTTTACTTGCTGAGGCTTCAGAAGAGGATAACGTTAAACCTTGTTGCAAATCAAAGTATTAAAGGTTCCCAGAAGAAACAATCCAGATTCTAACACATTTTAGCCTTTACAGACTTTTAGGAAAATAACTCCAAAATCATTATTATTATTTTTTTGGCAGGATTAGGCTGTCTGTGATAGAATGTTGTGGAGGTCATTAATTCATAGGGTTGCCATAAGTTGGAAGTGATTTGATGGCACATAACACAGAACCAAACTAGACGTTACCTTTTTTCACACCTTTTCAAGTGTACCCCCCAGCCACTCACTAGCTGTGGGGGAACTGCTTCTTTTGAGAGCCAGCGTGGTGTGGTGGTTAAGAGGGGTGGTTTGGAGCGTTGGACTCTGACCTGGAGAACTGGGTTTGATTCCCCACTCCTCCACATGAGCGGCGGAGGCTAATCTGGTGAACTGGATTTGTTTCCCCACTCCTACACACGAAGCCAGCTGGGTGACCTTGGGCGAGTTACAGCTCTGTTAGAGCTCTCTCAGCCCCACCTACCTCACAAGGTGTCTGTTGTGGGGAGGGGAAGGGAAGGTGATTGTAAGCCGGTTTGAGTCTCCCTTCAGTGGTAGAGAAAGTCGGCATATAAAAACCAACTCTTCTTCTTTTGAAAAGGACTCAGAACAGTGCCACAAGGGGGGGCTCCTGTCTCTCGTCTCCCCCCCCCCAAGCAGTTTGCTCACACATAAATTGTTCTTGGGGGGGGGGGTTATAGCACTGATTTTTCTGACCCACATGCACAGATACTCCACATGGAGCAACAAAATTGGCAAAATAACTCCCCTCCCAGTGTGGTATTCACATGAGAAAACTGCAGGGGGGGCAGGAGCTCTTCCTTCACCTGCGGTGCTGTTCTGAACCTGTTTGGGCTGTCCTTTTCATTGCTTTTTTAAGAAGCAGTTCCCCGCAGTTGCTGTGTGGCTGCAGGAAACACTTGAAAATGCATGAAAACATGTTAAAAAAAAGGTAATGTCTAGTGTGGCTCACACACAGTAATACCTGTGGCAATAATAACAATAATATAAATCAATCGTGTATACAGTTATTTAAAAAATCTTGTCTACTAAATAGACAAAGTCTTCTAAAACCCATTTGCTGTTAAAAAGTACTAAAGTGCCAAAATGATTAACAAATATAGCAATTACAGATAGAGAATGTATAGTATCTCACTGGGTGTATTGAATCCCCTTTTATTAGAAAGTCTTAGCAGTAGAAATATTGTCGAAGGCTTTCCTGGTCAGAGGTCATTGGTTCTTGTAGGTTATCCGGGCTGTGTAACCGTGGTCTTGGTATTTTCTTTCCTGACGTTTCACCAGCAGCTGTGGCAGGCATCTTCAGAGGAGTAACACTGAAGGACAGTGTCTCTTAGCAGTAGAGTTTGCATTTTCTTTCCATATGAAATTATATCTAAACCATCACACTGCAGAATGCTGAACCATAAAGGTGTTATGTCTAGTCTGATTTAAGTTTGGGAATAGATGGTTTAAGAAAAAGAGCCAATATTTGGACAATGGCTCTAATTAGTAATTACATGCAAGTTCAGAATTTTGGCTGGGGTAATGGAAACTAATTCTCCCGGTTGAGGAAACCCATGAACCCATTACGAGCCAAGTCTGAAATTCAGGCCGTGCTTATAATGTGTAGGCCTGGCACTAGCCCTCCTCAACACAGGTTCTCCCTTCCCTTTGTCATCCAATTTACCTTTGGGTGTAGCATGGAGACCTCACTGGGGAGCCTCCATTAGACCTTTGGCACTGCCATGGCAACACCCTGACCTCACGATCATAGATGATGCTGTTCCCATGGAATGTGACAACCTACTTGGACATTGGGTTGCCAACCTCCAGGTAGTAGCTGAAGATCTCCTGCTATTATAACTAATCTCCAGCCGATAGAGATCAGTTCACCTGGAGAAAATGGCCGCTTTGGCAATTGGACTCTATAGCATTGAAGTCCCTCCCCTCCCCAAACCCCGCCCTCCTCAGGCTCCGCCCCAAAAACCTCCCACTGGTGGTGAAGAGGGATCTGGCAACCCTACTAGGACATCAGGATCTACAGGAATAGCATGTGAAAGGCAGGAATTTTTTCCTAGAAAAACACACAAGCAGCTGCTTCAGGTGTCATCACCCAACATGGGGTATCTTGATAAGCTTGGAACATTCTGATTATAAAGCAACCTGTGCTGCCCATGGCTGTTCTTGATATAAAGCTAGTCAGAAACAACTAGGGTTGCCAGGTCCCCCCTTGCCATCAACAGGAGCTTGGGGAGGGTGCAATTTGCAAGTACACAGAGCACACACGCAATAATGTCCCTTCCACGGTAATCAGACACCTGGCACCCTAGAAATAGCTGACCTCCCCAAAGGGAGGCACAATCCATTCATGGATGTTGAGAAGTTTATTCAAAATTGGGGTATAAGGAATTGTGTCATCAAAAAATATAATTTGTATAATTGAGGTTGGGCCTTCTTTTAAACAGCAGCATATAGTTTTATCTTCTTTACTGGATCATGTTCTCATACAGTATAATTGTCTGAGGAGTTCAGCTATCTCAGGTGTGATATGCAGTATGTTACGGATAAGGAACTGGAAGCTCCACTGGCAATGATCCAAACAGCTAACTGGGCAGGGTTTTTTTTACATGGCTTTTGAAAACCTTTTGAGGTCCAGAATTGGGCTCATACTCTCTGCTGTCATTCATGCAGCATTATGCTGCTCAATAAGAAAACAAAGCTGAAGACCTCTTTTGTTTCATGGTTCTTTGGGGCTTTTCTGATGTGGCATTTATCAAAATGAATTTATTTGCCAAGAATTCTCTTAACATCCACTTCTGCTACCGATCACAAGTGGTTGTTTTCAGCTTGGGGCAGTATTAACAGGAAGCCACTGGTGCCAACAGAAGGATTTCAAATAACTTAAATAAGACTTCTTGGGTTTAACAAAATTACACCCCACAACTGTACGTTCCAAACTAAGGCTATCTGTCTCAAGAGCTACTGCTGCAGTATGTCCTTCAATTGGCACTGGAAGAAAAACCACTATCCCATTTCTTTATACATAAACTTTCTTGTGTAAGAGAGAGCACCACATGGACACTAAAGAAGCCAAAAAATGAAGCTGTGATGTTTCCTTCACTTTAAGTCTTCTAGATGCCAGTGTTAGGCTAGGTTCAAATCCCTGCTCTGCCGTGAAAACTTGCTGGGTGACGTTGGACCTGGTCACTCACTCTTATCCTAACCTACCTCACAGAATTGTTGTTAAAATAAAATGGATGAAAGAAGATGACATAAGCTTGCTCTGAGTCCCCATTGGGGAGAAAGGTGGGGTATATATGAAGTAAATAAAATACATTTGAGTAAAACCTAAACTGTCCTTTAGGCTGAAGACTTTGGCCAATAAAACTATAACATTAAAAGAAACGAAAGGACCTAAACTGTCCTAAATCCAGCCAACCCAGGACAGCATTATGATACACCCAAATCTGTAACCGAAAAAGACTGGAGAATGTATATTCCCTGTGCCTGCCAGCTACTGCACCCCATTGCTCATTCCTCATTAGCACTTGTCTTTTGGTACTGTCTCAGTTTCTAAAACTCTTGCCCTATAAATAGAGCAAGTTAAAATGGCTGCTATATGGAAGAGCCCCATGGCACAGAATGGTAAGCTGTAGTACTGCAGTCCAAGCTCTGTTCACGACCTGAGTTTGATCCGGACAGAAGTTGGTTTCAGGTAGCCGGCTCAAGGTTGACTCAGCCTTTCATCCTTCCGAGGTCAGCTTACTGGGGGTAAAGAGTAGATGACTGGGGAAGGCAATGGCAACCCACCCCATAAACATAGTCTGCCCAGTAAACGTGGGGATGTGGCATCACCCCATGGGTCAGTAAGGACCCAGTGTTTGCACAGGGGACTACCTTTAAGTTTTATATGGAAGATAAACATGGAATGGCCTCTAACATGTCAATCTGAATTCACATCCTTCCTGCCTTAATGAACAATCTGAAAGTCATAGGGTAAAATATATAAGAACAAAAAAAATTTCATAATAACAAAACTAAGCCTGAATATGTCTAACTGCATCTGCATATATTTTCTACTCTGTCTGCCTGTCCACCCTTCCTATTAAAATGAATATTGTAAATTCCTCAGGGCAGGGACTGTGATCTGCAAATCTGATTTGTAGGGTGAGTGCAAACCATGGTTTGCCAGCTCAAAGGAAGTAATTGATTAGCTCCTGGTGCACTCCCCCCTTCTCCCCTATCCACTGGCATAGAAGCCCAAGAGTCTCCCAGGCTCATTCTCTTAGTTCCACATCATGGTTTGGCATAGGGTTGCCTACCTCCAGGTAATAGTTGGAGATCTCCTGCTCTTACAAGTGATCTCCAGGCGATAGCGATCAGTTCACCTAGAGAAAATGGCCGCTTTGGCAATTGGAATCTATGGCACTGAAGTCCCTCTCCTCCCCAAACCCCACCCTCCTCAGGCTCCGCCCCCAAATCCTCCCGCCGGTGGCAAAAAGGGACCTGGCAACCCTAGTTTGGCAGTATGTCTGAATCAGCCCTGGGAATGGGCTTTCTCCCCCTGTTCCCTCCCTAAAGGCAAGGTGCCCCTTGCTTTGAGCTAATGCTAACAATGATTTATACCTGAACTTTCAATCAATGTATGATAACCAGGTTCCTGATGATCTTCTTTGCTCCAGTACTTTTGGGATGCATCAGGAAACAGTCCCTGTGTTTCCCGATATATTTATTAGAAATGGACATATGCAAGAAAAAAACAACTCTCTGCATGTATTTGAACTATAAGGCATTAGCAGTTGTTCCCCCTGCAGAATGCCTGCAGAGAACAGGCAAGCCTTCAAAAGAAGGTAACGTTTAAGAAATCTCCAAAGTCAAGTAGTGAGGCTGGATTAATGAGGAACCTTCTCTAATCCATATAATATTGGCATTTGCTTTCCACTGCAGGAATCCTTTATTTAATATGTGCATGTTTGTTTTACTCCATCTTGCGGCTGTTCTGATAGTAAGGGTAAGGAATGCTGTGAATACACATTAAAATAATAATAATGCAAATCCTGTCTTTTCCTAATCGGGAAAAAGCATCACATATAAGAGGCAGAAGATATTCAATTTCCTGTTAATTTCCCTGGTTGTCTAATTTTATGCAAATCCACTGAGCACAGGTTTTTTAATTCAACCATTCTCATCAAGAGATCAGAGAGATGCAGAACAGGAAAAAAATGGGACTTATCATTTTGGAAGGGGCTTTTAAAAAATTCAGCACAAAGAGACACTTTACATTTTAATTAAAGTGTTTATTTTGCTTGGCACAATAAATCTTGCTTTCAATGGGAAAGAAAGGTGGTATTAGATAGTGAAGGGAACTTATTCTGCATCTCAAGAAAATGATGACTTCTTCCAGGCAGACCTATAGTGTCATCTGGGATTAGTAATGGTGGCATTCTTTGTAAACATGTCATCTTTGAAAGTGAGAAACAAGGGGAGCGCCTATCGTTTTCTCTGCTGCAGGGTGTCCGTAAAAGATTCATTTGACTCTAAAGGGGATTATCCCTTCTTCTGTACCCTGGAGAGAGAGAGAGAGTTTATTACAGAAGCTGTGGGAAAGGGGGTTAGCACAGATTAGTATTATATTATTGGCAGAGTCATGATGACAGTTATGTGTGAAACACTGACAAACTCTCTTTCCTCCACTATTCTTATTTCTTGCACAGTACCCCGTTTCTAACATTTTCTTTTCTCCTTTCAAAATGTTGGACTTCAAGTGTATGCACATATAAAAATTGCTGCCCATGTGACTCTAAATTCTGTGGCCAAACGCACACAAATTCTATAGCATTCCTGGGCTGTAAATGACACTTTGTAGCAGTTGAGAAAAATATTTAAATACACCTTGGTTGTGCTTCTGCCAAACATACAGTGTGTGTTTTCAACTGTACTATTAATTTATTATTAATTTTACAAAATTTATATCCCACCTTTCTGCCCTTGCCAAGAGCCACCAAGGCCGCTACCAAATTAAAACCTACATAGTAAAATCACATTTTAAAACCATTAACCCCCCTAAAACACATACACATCATTAAAACAATTAAAATCAGAGCTAAAATACACACAAAGACATAAAAGCAACAATTAAAACATTGTGCAGGAAGGAGAGATCACAGAGGGAATGCCATACAAAATTTTAACAGTCTTCACCCGCTGGCGGTTTTATCAGTGGTGCCAGTATATATCCTCTAACCTAATACCCCTTGACCTAAGAACGGTACACTCCTCCTATCTGGGATGGTCGTCCTCTTCCACCGAGTGCGCAGTTTCAGGAGGGACGCATAAGGAGCGGTGAGGGAGGCAGGGGATACCACCTAGCCATCCAGATCAGCTGCATCAACCCTGGCGATCAATGGGGTGACAGATGTCGCAGCCAGATCGCCCTCACATCCACTAACCTAATACCAAAGTTGCTATTGGCCATAACTGTATCTCTTGTGGTATGTAGGAATTTTTACAAAATATACTACCACCATTCATTCGATTGCTTATCAATGATGATATACCACCTCTCATATTTGTGCGAGAGATGGCGCACAAACGTCTGTGAACCATTAGTTTTTGCTGTATATCAACTCTACTTGCATTTACTATTCCGGAACCCTGCCTGTTACCACTGAACAGAAAAAGTACCCCCACTATTACTGTTTTACTATACGTGATATTGGGTTGCGTAAATAAGGTTTTGGATTTTTATCTCAGTCATTTAGGTAGGGTTGCCAACCTCCAGGTGGTAGCTGGAGTTCTCCCGCTATTACAACTGTTCTCCAGGTAACAGAGATCAGTTCACCTGGAGAAAATGGCCACTCTATGGCATTATATCCCATTGAAGTTCCTCCCCTCCCCAAACCCCGCCCTCTTGAGGCTGCACCCCAAAATCTCCAGGTATTTCCCAACCCAAAGATGGCAACCCTATATTTAGGACAGCTGATCTGAAGTCAATTGCAATCTCAAGGAAGTTGCTGGAAAATTACTTCACAGTCTAAAGGGAACTTTTCTGTGCAAAGCCGTTGAGTTGGATGGTATCACTCTCTAGTAGTTCCCATTCATTTCAGGTGCAGCTTGTACCCAGAAATTGTTGTGCCTATTATTTGAGTCTGGGGATCCTAAATTGACTTAATTTGGGGTGGTGGTGGTGGTTGTTTTCCTTCATCATGTTGATGACTTAGAGTTTGGAACATGTTACCTCTAGTGTTGCCAACAGGACAAGGAAAAAACTGCCCTATGCCTTTAACAGAGCCTTAATGCATGGGAAAGGAGCTGATATTTTTCATAGCATGGAGGTAACAAATATCACTCAGTAAATACCATCCCATTAAGTCTGTTAAAGGGACAGCCTTTATTGTTTCTCTAGGCAGTTGGTAACCGTAGTTACCAAATTAAAATTTGACAGTAATTCCAAGACACAGGAACTGAGCATGAATGGGAGTGGTAAGACTAAGTTGATATCTTCTGCAAGGAGATGTAACAAGCATCTACTGGCCTTAGAGAGCCAGCGTGGTGTAGTGGTTAAGAGCGGTGGTTTGGAGCAGTGGACACTAATCTGGAGAACCAGGTTTGATTCCCCACTCGTCTGCGTGAGCAGCAGAGGCTAATCTGGTGAACTGGATTTGATTTCCCCACTCCTCCACATGAAGCCAGCTGGGTAACCTTGGGCTAGTCACACTCTCTCAGCCTCACCTACCTCACAGGGTGTCTGTTGTGAGGAAGGGAAGGTGATTGTAAGCCGGTGTGATTCTTCCTTAAGTGGTAGAGAAAGTCGGCATATAAAAACAAACTCTTCTTCTTCTTGGACGATATCCTGATCACTTTGGTCTGCAGTGAGTCACACTAGCGTTCCCAAATGCCCAGTGAGGGTGGGCAATTGCCCACCAACTCACTGGGCTGCCTGCTGCCCCTCAGCTGGCCAGTGAGCAGAAGTTGGCCAGCTGGGGGGGATGGTGATCTGCACGTGCTGCATGTGCTGCACTGCCAGCACTTCCAGGTTACCCTGGAAGTTCCAGCACCACTCTAGCAATCTCCCCCAAAACTCTATGGTTCCCCCAAAACTCTATGATTCCCCCAAAATTCTATGGTTTCCATAGAGTTTTCAAAGGAGAATTGCTAGAGCATCACATATGGGCGGATCACTGCCCTTCCTAACACAGACATGAAGCTCCTGCCGAAGGCCAGTTAGGACCTGGCAACCCTAAGTCTGACCTAAATTTGTTGTTCCTCTCCTTTCACAATGTGTATTTCACTCTCCTCCAACACCACATTTCAAAGGAATCTACATTCTTCCTATCAGCTTTCTTCATTGTCCAGCTTTCACACCCATACATAGTAATAGGGAATAACGATGGCATGAATTAACTTGATCTTGGTACTGTAACAACTCTTAAAAGAGTTCTCATTAGCTGATGTTGCACTGGGCTAGACTATAAAGCCTAGGAGGTTGAGCTAAAGACAACAAAATTAGAAAATAAAAAGAAAATATTTATTCAGTGTGCACCAATTAATTATTTTTTTAAAATGGCCTGAAAAATAGGCCTAAGTCTTGCTGAAGTAAAAAACCATATCATACAAAGTTGATGAAACATAAACTACACAATAAACCACAAAAGACCATACATGTTTCAACCACTTGGGCCTTCTTCCGTGGTCACCAGAATACGAGCTTAAAACCCACATCCAAATAGTAAGCATTATAATATATTTTAAGAACCCTGACCAGGTGGTTGTTCATTTCCTATTGTGTATGGATTAATATGGCTTTCAAAGAGAAACCTTGGATCTTTTATTTCAATATCGACACACAAATAGTTCAGCATTTTGTATAACCTGGCCCAGGTTTTACAATTCTTGTTAAGATGTGGTATCACCAACCAGAAATCTTTCAAAGTCACTACAGTAGCTGGTCTAGAAGACATGTGAAGTACAGAACAAGTCCTTACTATTAAATAAAGGTAAAGGTAGTCCCCTGTGCAAGCACCGGGTTATTACTGTCCCATGGGGTAACATCACATCCCTACGTTTATTAGGAAGACTATGTTTATGGGGTGGTTTGCCAGGTCATCTACACTTCCCCAGTCATCTACACTTTACCCCCAGCAAGCTGGGTACTCATTTTATCGACCTCGGAAGGATGGAAGGATGAGTCAACTTAGAGCCGGCTACCTGAAACCGACTTCCGTCAGGATTGAACTCAGGTCTATTAAATAAGCACTGCAATATTTACTAAGCACAGGATCAATCGTTGTTTTTCACCGAGTGCATTGCCTGCTGTACAAAATGCATTGCATGTACTAAAAATGTGTTATGCCTAAATAAGAGCCCTTACCTGATCTGTAGGAAACTGGATGATTCGTTTTACTTTAAATTAATGCTTCCTATGTTTACTCATTGTCATGGCTGATTAATTGGATGGAAACAAAACAAGTACAGATGAATTTTACAGTGACAACAACTGAAATGTGAAATGCATCAGCCAGTGCAGAAATGAGGCCTTGGGGAAGAGGTGATTCTCATAGTTGTCTGGGGATTTCTGCACAGTTAATAAACACTTTTTTGGGTTGAGGATAGTCAGTCATGAGCTTTATAGAAAAAGTTACAGCTCAAGTGATTACGTAAATCCAGAGTACGGAAACAATGGTTACTCTAACTTCAGATGTGCTAATTCAAAAAGAAATGTTCTTGAAAACTGACGAGGTTTCGCAAAGGGAGTGTTACTGTATTAGGTCATTTTTGTCATTGGAATATTTAAGTCATTGTGTTTTGAAGTCAGAGTTAATCCAAATAAACCTTTTTTCCCCCTTTGTTTAACCTATGTTTATCTTCTTGGCCAGTCTTACATTTATAGTTTAGAGTCCTTTCCTTTTATTTCAGGCTCATCTGACCAGAGGTCTTGAGCACAACGTACATGGGATAAAATA
Source organism: Euleptes europaea (assembly GCF_029931775.1). Classification (NCBI taxonomy): domain Eukaryota; kingdom Metazoa; phylum Chordata; class Lepidosauria; order Squamata; family Sphaerodactylidae; genus Euleptes; species Euleptes europaea. The sequence continues at coordinate 93,794,751 of NC_079312.1, read as the reverse complement.
CTTTTAACATTATAAATTATTAAAATGTACAACAGAAGTGACTTAAAATGCTTGAAAGACATTAAAAGTAAAATCACAATAACCAAAAATTGAGTTACTTTACAAGTATAACAGTAACTACAATAATAATAACATCGCTAGTTAACAATAGTTTAACCTTGTTGTGCCTTTAAGGAAACTACTGCTACCAGATATTTCACGACGCATTTGGTTATTTCTGGGTCAGCATCACCCAACAGAAATGGGACCACCCAAGAGTCAGCAGGAAGATGTTGTCTTGATAAAATGGGCGCAGTCCAGGTGGCCCTGGGTGTAGCCCATAGATCACAAAATAACAGAAGGTGATCTATTGTCTCAATTGCTCCTGATGCACAGACACACAGCCTATCTGAAAATGGGGTGTAGTTTAGAGTCAGTCGTCTAAAGAGTTTCAGCATGCACCCTGGAAACAAGTTGAAATATGACTTGAGCAAGGTTTGATTGCATAGTGTGGAGATGCAGCTGCAATTTCTTTACCCTGCTGTGCTTCTCATGCCCACCTTCCTTCCCCACATGCTGTGGAAAAGGTAAGAACCAGCACTTTGAATTGCAGCCCAGAAACAAATGGGCAGCCAGTGCAGACCTTTCAACACCGGGCTGATACCATCATTGTATCCCAGCCCTGGCAATAGCCTGGCTGCCGCATTTTGGACGAGCTAAAGTTTCCAGACAATTTTCAAAGGCAGCCCCACATAAAGCACATTGCAGTAACCTAGCCTAGATGTAATCAGACCAAGCATCACTGTGGCCAGGCCACAGTTTTTCAGGAACAGCCATAGTTAGCGTATCAGTTGATGCTGATAAAAGGCACTACATGCCAAAAAAAAAATCTGGGCCTGCAGGTTACACCGAGATCCAACAGTACCCCCAAGCTGTGAAACTGTTCCTTCAGGGGGAGTGCAACCTGCTCCAAGACAAACTGATTCCTCAGTCCTGAAGGAGCTTTGCCACCAACCAGCAGCACCTCAGTCTTGCCTGGATTGAGCTTCAGTTATTGGTCCTCATCCACCCCAACATAATTGCCAGGCACGTGTTCAGGACTTCCACAGATCCACCTGACTCAGCTGTTAAGGATAAGTAGAGTTGGATGTCATCTGCGTATTGGTGGCACCTTACTCCCAGTTCCCTGACAATCTCTTCCAGTGGTTTCATACAGATGCTAAACAGCCTGTAGAACAAAATGGAACCCTGCAGGACCATGTAACATAGATGCCACATGGGGTCAAGCAGCCATCCCCAAGCACCAATGTCTGGAATTGGGGCAGTCAAGTAAGAGCAGAACCACCAAAGCACAGTTCCCCTCCCCCTCTACCAACTCAACCAGCCTCTCCAGAAGGATATCATGGCTGATGGCATTGAATACCACAGAGAGGTCCAGGTGAATCAATAGGGATGCACTCCCCCGTCACTCTCCCTGTGAAGATCAGAGTGACCAAGGGCATTTCCATCCCAAACCCAGGCCTGAATCCAGATGGAAATGGGTCTGCATAATCCATCTCCTCCAAATAGGGTTGCCAGCCCCCCCCCACTCCTGGCCACTGGCAGGGGATGGAAGTAGGGTTGCCAAGTTCAGGTTGGGAAACTCTTGGAGATTTGGGGATGGAGCTTGGGGAAGATAGGAACTTCAGTGGGGTGCAATGCCATAGAGTCCACCCTCCAAAGCATCCCTTTTCTCCAGGGAAACTGATTTCTGTAGTCTGCAGATGAGCTGTAATTCCGAGGGATCCCCAGGTCCCACCTGGAGGCTGGCATGCCTATCCAAGAATACCTGAAGCTGTGTGGCCCCACCCGCTCAACCACCTTGCCCAAAATTGGAATGTTGGCCACCAGATGGTGGTTGTTCAGGTCAGTGAGATCCAGTGAAGACTTCTCCAGGAGGGGTCACACAACCTCCTCTTTCAAGGTAGTGGGAATTACACATTCCTATAGATAGGCGTTTATTACCTCTTGGAACCATTTGATCAACCCAGATTGGCTTGATACCAACAGCCATGAAGGGCAAGGGTCAAGTCTAGATGTGGTGTACTTCTGAGCAGCTTGTCCACTTCATCAGGCCTCGCCAATTGTAGCCATCCATACAACTTGGACCAGATTGCACTACAATGGCATTCTGAGATTGAATTTGACCAAATGTGGAATCTAGATCATAGCAGATGAGAGTGATTTCATCTGCAAAAATGCATCAAAATGCATCAGTTAAATGTACCACAGTGGGCATGTATGTTTCCCAGGTCTAAATTTTTGGAGCTTGGGATAAGAGGCCATTCACAACCTGGAAAAGCTCCGCTAGACAGCATTGTGCAGATGCAATTGTGGCAGTTTGCTTTATGGTTGTGTCCACTACAGAGTAAACACAATGATGTTTTTGCACCTGTGCACGGTCCCTTCACTTTGAGGTTTTTTTCCCTCCACTGGTGCTCCAACTGTCTGCCCAACCATTTATTGCTCTAAGCTCTTCAATATATCGAGAAAGATTTCGGGCTCTGCAGCAGGGAAGAGGCCTCTTGTCCACAACCCAAGTTATCTCCCATGTCATCTTGTTCGAGGTACCCCAGTCCAGATGTCACAGTAATTTATCTTGTACTCATCTAGTACATTTGTATCTTTGCTCCAAGCAACTGAGGGCAGCATGCATGGTTTTCCTTTCCCAGTTTTGCTCTCACAACAATTCTATGCAACAAGTTAGGTTAAGAGAGAGTGACTGGCCCAAAAGGTCACCCAATGAGCTTCATGGGAAAGAGGGGATTGGAACTCAGGACTCCTAGATCCTAGTTGAACACACTAACTTGTATATCATATGGTGGCCCTGATTTATTTGTGATACCTGAATTCAGCCATAGAGACCTCAGAAGCAATGCAAAGGGAAAAGCCATGGTTTAATGTTATCCTACATGTTTGCCTTTTGAATAGCCCATGTAGCATCTCTAGGTTGTGACTTGGCATCCCTGTTTGTAAAGAAAATTGGGGAGGGGGCTGAATATCACAAGGGAACAGGTAGCTGCAGTTTAGTTACAAAGCTCCTGAGGAATGTCTTCTAGTTTTAGCAAGTCAAATATAGTAGTGGAAACCAAGTGGTCTGTAACACAGCTGTGCATACTTGTATTCCAGATAAAATGAATGTGAGATTCCTCTTCAGGTGATGGAAGGCCATTGGGCCGTAGGCACTCAGTAGACAGAACTGAGGCTTGCTCATAGGATTTATATAATAGACCTGACACCGTTTAGTGATCCCCGCTTACCTCCTCCCAAGTTAGTCCAATGGCATTCGCTTTACAGAGGAATGTGTCATTGATAGTCATGCAAGAATATCAGATTAAGAGGAACTATGCTTACTTGGTGTGAAACAATCAAGTTTCACCCCTTCTGATGTCAGACAAATTGAAACCCCCATGAATCACATCAGAGGTATCTTATTTCCCTTCCATACTTTCAGGGTTGTGTTATTGTTTGTAGTGAGAAGGAATAAGTGCAATGAAGGAGATGTCAAAGCCTGTTATGAGCAAAGACTAAGCTTTTGATAAATAATGAGCTGTATTCCGTCATATTTCAGGGTTTCCTCTGGTTGTTTTCCATTAAATGTGCTGCTTTGTATCTAAAGGATGGGCCAACCAATGTTCAGAAAATAAGCAATTCCTTTTCCCCTGGATTGGCATTTAGATGTTCTGTTTTTGGAGAGCCCAGTCAGTTCAGGCTATCAGAAGAATTAATTGAGATTTAGATAAAAGTCCTGATACTGCCTGTGGACTTTTTTTCACAAACTTGCTCCTGGGAACAGGGTACACATTTTTAATAACAATGCCTTCTTAAGACTACAAAGAGCAAAATACTTTGTTTTGTATTGAAATTCTTGCTCTTCATCGTTCTTGCTTGGGTTCATTTTCCTGGATATTCCGCCATATTTTTTCCAGCTTTGTAAAACCATGGTTATCATTTAAATAAGAAAATTAAAGGCTCATTCTTTCAGTTAATCAGAAGAACGGATGCAAAAGATGTTACTTTTGTATTATGTTATCTATAAATGTTGTAATAGGTATTGTTAAGGGTAAGGAGTAAAGATCTTAAGTTGTAAATGTTCTTGGTCTAGCTAGTACCTCTGGAGAAAGGTGTTATCCAGTTTTAAAACATACAATAATTTGATTACATGGTCATTTAATCTGGCCAGAAAGAAAAAAAAAGGAGGGGACTGCTTTACTAGGTTGATACCTGCACCCATAGTATATAAGATACCTATACTAACCAGTATTACAACAAGAACCTATTATACCAGATGTTTGAGTACCGTATATACCCATGTATAAGCCGACCCACGTATAAGCCGAGGTGCCTAATTTCTCCCCCAAAATGGGGAAAAATTAGGCACCCGTGTATAAGCCGAGGGTCGGCTTATAACCCCTCCCCCCCCCCGCAGGCTTACCTGACAGGGCTCTCCAGCGGCGAGGGTCCGGCGGCGGCGCGGCCCGGGGGGGCCTGGGCAGCCTTCCTGCGGCTGCCCCAGGCCGCTCCCGGCGGGAGGAAGCGGCGGCGAGGCCCAGGGGGACCCGGAGCAGCCTTCCTGCGGCTGCAGGAGGCTGCCCCAGGCCCCTCCCGCCCGGGAAAAATGGCGGCGGGGGGCGGGAAGGGCCGGGGCAGCCATCCTGCGGCTGCAGGAGGCTGCCCAAGGCCCCTCCCTCCCGGGAAAAATGGCGGCGGGGGGCGGGAAGGGCCGGGGCAGCCATCCTGCGGCTGCAGGAGGCTGCCCAAGGCCCCTCCCGCCCGGGAAAAATGGCGGCGGGGGCGGGGGGGCATACAGACCCTCACAGGTACCCAGCATTTAATCTGGCCATTCAACACTTATGGGAACATTTTATACCCTGTTCACTACGGACCATGTTTCTTTTTTCTTTTTAAAAAAATGGTGCTTTAGATAAACAATACAGCAGTGGAATGACTGATCCAACAAATATTGGTCGGAGTGTGGTGGGGCTTTCTACATAGTTAAGACAATAACCAGTGAGGTAATTTTTCATCTAAGTATAACTGTAAAATTACATTTTTTCAGCAGAGTCAAAAGTTTATTGGGTTGAGTTTCTTTACCCCGTACCTGCCAAAACTGTTTAAAATAAAGCATCGGCTGCAAATGTCTTCAGCTTGTCAAAGGTCTGGATCAATACATACAGTATCACCTGCAACATCTAAACATAAAGAACCCTCGCAAGAAGTAAAGTAAAGTATTTTAATACTTGGAAGAAAGACTTACTGAACTTCATCTGGCAAGGTAAAAACCAAGGATTGCACATAATTACTTGGTGGATTCAAAAGACAGAGGAGGTCTTGCACTTCCTAATTTTAAACTATATGCTGAGGCGGCTGCTTTAGTATGGCTGAAAGACTGGAAGGATTTAAAAAACACACGTTTATTGGACTTGGAGGGTTTTGACAATAGAAGTGGTTGGCATGGTTATTTGTGGTACAATAAAGTTAAAACTCATGCATCATGTCAACAACATATGGTTAAATCATCCCTTTATAGGATATGGATTAGATATAAACACCTATTAGAAACAAAAACTCCATTATGGATTTCATCTCAAGAAATGTTAACACTACGCACATTAAGAACGGCTCAATTTGTAACATATCAGGATCTTTTGAAATGGGAAGGTACAAAATGCTCACTAAAAGAATATGAAGAAGTTAAACACTTATTTTCTTGGTTCCAGTATCATCAAATAAACTCGGTCTTTTTACAGGATGTGAAAACAGGATTTTCTAAAACTAAATCAACTTTACAGAAACTTTTGCTGGATACAAATGACCATCTTATTTCTAAGATGTAAACTATTGTTAGAACTTCAATGTGAACAAGAACGAATAAAACCTACCATGATTAGCTGGGCACAAATGTTGGGTCATGATATAATGTTACAAAAATGGGAAAGGCTTTGGACGAGAGATCTGAAACTTATATCTTCGCAACTACTAAGAGAAAATGTATACAAAATGATGTATAAATGGTATTTAACACCGAAGAAATTAGCAAAATCATATGCTTCAATGTCACCAAACTGTTGGAAATGCAATAAAGAAATAGGATATTTTCATCATATGTGGTGGACTTGTGAAAAAGCTAAGAAATTTTGGGAGATGATATATAATGAAATAAGGTTGATTTTTAATGGGACCATTTAAAGGATACTCTTTGATCTAGTCCCTTATTTATATTTTGTATTAACTTTATATTAGGTATTGATTTAATAATGTTGGATAGGATAAGAACAGGTTAATTAAAATAATACTGGGATTAGCTCCGTTAGCAAAAGTTTATATAATTCATTTTTAGATGGAAGAGGGAGAGGGGGAAGTTGTTTTATTGTTAAATTAGCGATATTACTTGTTTTTCTTTTTATTATTACTATTATATTGTTTCTGCTGATATGTTTAATGAAGAAAATAAAAAAATATTTTTTAAAGAAGAGTTTCTTCTGTAACAGATTTAATCTCTTCAGATCTTATCTCCTTCCATGCAAACAGCCTCTGACGAACCTTTTGACCTTTATATTTCCACGTCCAACGTCCCTACTGGAACCACCTACATCTTCCTCTCAGGAGACGGATGCTTGAATACCAAAAAAGGAGACAAAGAATAATGAGATACTCAGTCCTTCCTGCACAGTTGCAAAAAATGACACACCATCCTTAAAAAGTGAATTTTACAGTAGATATGGGAATTGTGCTATCAGGTTGCACTCGTGTTAAGAGAATGCTGCCAACAGAACTGGTTGCCCAGTTCACAGTATAACTACAAATGAAATTTATTACAGTATTGTATGTGAACATTATATGAAGGTGTCAAAGCCAGACCATTGGCTCATCTAGCTCAGTAGAGCCTACTCTGATTGCTAGTGGCTCAAGTGAGAGAGGTCTTTCCTAAACACCTCCTGCCCGACATCCTTTCACTGGAAATGCCAGGGACTGTAACCTGAGACCATCTGCATGCGAAGTATATGCCCTTCCACTAAGATTGCCAACTTAAAGTTGAGAAATTCCTGGAGATTTGTGGATGGAGCCTGGAGAGAGTTGGATTTGGGGAGGGGAGGGACCTCATTGCGGTAGAATGCTATAGAATTTGCCCTTCAAAGCAGCCATTTTCTCAGGGGAACTGATCTTTGTAGTCTGGAGGTCACTGGTAATTCCAGGAGATCAGCAATCTCCTCCTGGAGGTTGGCAACCCTATCTTCCACTGAGTTATAACTCTTTTGTAGGGAGTCATCACGGTTGGGTTTGATGCAAAAGTATCTTTTATATGGCTGCTCCTGCTGCTCATTAGAGTAGTGGTGGAGGCCAGGGGATGAAGGGTGAAAGGTTGCCCATCAAAGCGGGCATCCTAAGCAGCCCTAGGTAGAAGTCTGAAGCTCCCTCTCCTAATGTACTATGGTTCTATCTGAGTCAGACCCCTCCAGGAACTGATATCCCAGCAGGGACCTAGCAGCTCACATGTGATAGGAAGTCTTTGTGATGGACCCAGACATGACACAAGGCTTCTGTAATGTGTGGTTAGGCCCTAAAATATATCAAGTTAACCAATGTATCAGTTTATTAACAAATTACCTTTGGTTCATCCCTTCCATCCATCTCCCTGCCCCCATCCACAGCCATTTTCTTTGCCTTTAAATATCTTTGTTTGCTAAAACAGTAGCACAAATGTATGCAAGCTACTCTGCATCATGGGAAGGAGGGTGTGGCTTTTCCTGTGGGTCATCTTACCTGTGACACTGAATATGGATATAGCTGTTGTATGCTAGATCTTTACTTGCTGACACGGCAACTCATGGACTCAGTCTGTGCGTCATACGGAGGCTCAGTTGTGTATAATAGATCTTATCATTCTCATCATGTACCCATTGTCAGAGCAATAGCTTATGTCTGTTGCTAATGTGGTCAGAGGCAAACAGCATCAGAGATACTTCTCCTAAATTCAGGCGGGGCAGTGTGGGAAGGAGCCAGCAATAATAAAACCCTAAGCGTAGGTGGTATTAACTTTCCCTTACTTCCTTTTTGTTAAGTTGGTGGGCTGAAAGAATCTGACTGCAGCAAAAGTGAGAAAAGAGAAATAGTCCACTGAGCTCTGAAATGACTAGCTGTTCATTACAGCATGATAGCAGATTGAAGGGAGCGGATGAAGTGGCAGTTGCCATCTTCTGTGAAATGTGCATAAGCAGCCCGAAAGTTAAACCTCTTTTACGTATGACCTTCATCTTTCCGTGCAATTTGTACTAAACTTTGGTAAGTTGATGTAGGCTAGTGATTTCCATGCACGTGGCAATGGCTGTGATGTTTACATCCAAAACCTGGCTTTGGTTCCTCACGAGCAATTCAGTGCTTTATATCCTCAGATCCTCATCCTTTTATTTACTATTTACTATTGGTATCCTTCTTTTTGGTACAGGGGGAAAACACCATCTGTAATAAAAGCACAGTGTTACAGAGAGCTCAGCCCCTGACACTTCTGTTAATGTGCTTTGGTTTGGCCCAATTGCAACTGACCGCCAAGGTCTGGCACTGTGGATGGTTTACCTTGCAGTTTTTATGAAGTACAACTATGAAACATAATGACTATCTGGTGAAAAATGGCTGATCACTGAGGATGACTTAATGCCTACTTGCTTTTCTGAAGTGTACATCTCACTCAGATCTCAAGACATCAGTGACAGGCTTGATCCAGATGCAAACTGAGATTTGATATGATAACAGGCAAATAAACCTGAATGGAGTCTTGGGCATATTTGCATGATAGTTATTTCCTGGTTTGCGATAAACCATAGTTTGTTGTTGTATCCCAACTAGCAAGCAAAGGTTTGATCTTGTCCTGCAAACTAAGATTACAAACCATGGCTTGTTTCCAGAATAAAACCTGGCTTTGCAGTTGCCCTGCAAACCAGGATGTAATTTGTTGACAATGTAAGGTGGAGAAGGAATAATGTGAGAGAGCTCAAGTTTCATCCAAGGTGCCAAATTGTGGTTTGATATTACATGTGAACTGAGTCTAAGGTTGCAATCCTAAGTACACTTACTTAGGAGCAAGCATCACTGAACAGACTGGGACTTCTATGTAGACTTGCATAGAATTGTGCTACAAGTAGGTAAAACCATAGATTTTATCGTGATTCCTAGAGAACAGTGACATCACTTCTGGGTTTTCCCTGGAAGTGACATTACACTGTTACCCAGTGGTGATTTTTAAACTTTTTTTCTTTCCACCAGCCACCTAAGCAGGCAGGCAATGGGAGCCCTTCTTGATTTCAGTAGGTTCAGGATTCACTGCTAAGTATCCTGTTTCTTCTTATTTTTGGTGCTTGCAGTCAAGTTCTGGAAACAGACCACAAGGACCAAAAATGAGAAGAAACGGGCTACACAGCAGTGAATCCTGAACCCACTGAGATAAAAAAGGCAATGGAGGGGGGAAATCATAACACTAGTACGCTAGGCATTCAGGTCCTCAGAGCATTTCACTACTATCTCCACTGTGAAAGGCTCTGTTCTTGCATGAGAAATGGAGCTGACAGACTTGCTGCCCCCCCCCTTTAAAAATAGCTGTTTTAAGGCTAGCCAAGTGGGAAAGTTTTTGAATGTGGTGACTAATCTAACTCACCACTGCTTTAGTTTATTTGCCTGAGTGCGAAGAACCACAATGATCATTTACTCAGCAGCAGCAAATTTGTGTACAATGTTTGGTTGGTGAGAGTGCTGAACTAGTCATATCAAAACCGAGTGGGGTGTTTCCACACTGGCCTCAGTACTGACCAAAGATTGCCGCGAAGGAGCTGCAAAAGGCTTGCGTGTGTGCTATAGAACATGAGATACGGCTGGGAATATTACTGTACCAAAAGTGATATAGTCTAACCACTTTTGGGGGCACTGATGTCTACTATCTTTCTGGGTCCCTGTTGTGATGTATTAATATTGTGGAGCACAGGCGATCCCTTTAGCTTCCTCTTCTGTGTGTCAATGGATTAAAAAAAGTGAAGAACCCATTAGTCTTCTAACATGGTAGAAATTGGTAAATGTGTTTGTAAAAATGAGTAAGGTTGCTTAACCCAAACATGTGACTGTAGCAGGTGCTAAATTGTCTCCATTTCTGTATTATGAAAATAATAATAACTGTAGCTGTAAGCCTGTGTCTGGGACATACCACATACCGCAGATGGGCGTTCATATGACTGGATTCTCTTCATGCCCCAAAATGCTCTCCACATAGAAAACTAGCAGTGCCATTGTATGCACAGTTATTGCAATCTAAGCCCATTAAAACTGAAGTAGTTCTGCCTAGGATGTACTGTAAACAAGAGGGAGAAGTATTCTAGGCTAGGCTTCTCTGTGCTGTTAAGATTGCTATTTCCAAAGATTGATTTATTTTCATTTTTATTTGGTATGGAAGAATATTCCTCCAGGGTCATTTCCTCATTCCAAAGGTCAATTCCACAGGCCAATTAGGGCATCAATGGAAGCACCAGCCATATCAACAGGAAAATCCCGAGAGCCGTCAGAAAGCCATTCGGATCCATTGGACTCCAGGGGCAAATCATTTTAATAGATCCCCCACTCCTTGGAATCCTTGTAAGTCTAAACCCAAGCAAATAGTGATCTGCCGGTGACAAAGGAACCATCATCGGTTCCCCTACCCTCAGATTGCTTTCATCCCACCAAGAAAAAAAAATGCATATGTTTCCAAACACGTGATGGATACACACTAGGGAGCTATGGCCACTTGCAACAAACATATAATTTACCATGCATCTCCTCATAAGAAAAACTCCCTCTTGGATTATACTGTGAACATATGAACCTGCCTCATTTGAATCAGACCATTGGTCTATTAAAGCCAGTATTGTCTACACAGACTGGCAGTGGCTCTCCAGGATCTCAGGCAGAGGTCTTTCACATCACCTACTGATCCATAACTGGAGATACTGGGGACTGAACCTGTGACTTTCTGCATGCCAAACGGATGTTCTACCATGGAAGCATGGCCTCTCCCAGTAAGTGAATGGGGATGTGGATGAACTAAAGGTCCATCTAGTCCAGCATCCTGTTTCCCTTCCCACAGGGGCCACCCACATATTCCTCTTCAGAATTTATGATGCTTACGGTTGTAAACATTGTGTGCATATGGTAAATATGAACTTGCCATGTAAGGTGTCTGGTTCACAAGGCCATTCTGCCCATTGCCAAGTTCTATTTTCTTAGTCCAGTTTACATAACATTTGTAAGGAACCATCTTCAGTTGTTGGTCACAAATGAAATCCACAGCTTTTGAATTGTGAAACCATTACAAATATTCTTAATATGGCAGTCGTTGTGGCATGCAAATTTGCAATTTATACTTGCGATAAACTGTTCAGACATCTCATGCACATTGCAATTCATGCCAGAGGAAGAAGAAACTGGATATGAGATGAATTGTCCATTACAGATAGCCCAGGGAGGCAACTTTGCAACCTTTTTCATCTTGGAACTGTTCTGTATGGTCAATTATTATCGCACGGTTCAAAGATGCATAATGGGTATGCTACAGCTGACTAGAAATTGGTTTTGCTATCCCGAATATCTTAAAATTATGGCAGAACTAGCATAGTAATGTCTATTGTGCCACTTTTTCTTCTCCTCTGTGATAGCTATGGAAAATCATAGTCAGAACGTCCTACTGTGTTCTCTGCTGCAACAGGGTGTGTAAGGGAAGGGTACAGAGCATCTCTTCAGCCAATGAGGTCATCTCAGGAATCAAAACAAATGGGTCACAGAAGCCAACTAGATAAAGTTATGTAGAAAGTATAACACTGTGACAACCAAAATAATGGGCAGCGAGGAACCAGGAGCATTGGTAAGCAGGTTATAGGAGCTGTGTGGGTTCCATCTATGGAGAGGGTCTTTCAAAGAGGAAATCTGAAATACCACTTGAGACCACTGAAAGTTGCTATAGAGGGTTAGCCTATTTAAAATGATGCCTCAAACACAAATTAGACCACAAACTGACTCCCATGAAGCCATCAGGAACTTAAGCTTCGTTTTGAGAAGGTTTGCAGGATTCGTGATTAGTTTTTGTCTTTCAGCTAGCTGGCTCGTTCATTTACGCTGAAGGTTTTTTGTGTTTAGCTATTGTTTTAAATTACTTTGTATTGTTGAAATAGCTGTGGGAGCCCTTAGGGGCTCAGCATTTCTGGGATATAAGTATAAAAATAATAGTGTTTAACTAAAAAAATAAACAGCAGACATTTATGGATTAGGAGCTGAAATCTGACTTAAATATTGTAAATAGTTCCATAGCATGCTGTGCAAGATGCTTAAGCAGCATTCCAGGCAAGGAAGGAAATGTTTTTTGGCAAACTTGCTATGTAGCAGTTCTAAAGCATTTTGTAAGTGCAATGCCTAGAGATGGGTTGCACACGCAATCTCAACCTCAGCCCCATAGCCTCCCGCCGGAGGAGAGGGGGGACCTGGCGGCCCTATGTGTGGCCCAAGACCATTCTTCTTCTTCCAGTGTGGCCCAGGGGAGCCAAAAGATTGGACACCCCTGCCCTAAACTAAACTTTTTTCCCCATGAAAGTGCATTGGAGCGTTTTTCCTATATACTTATTCTTCCCCTGTCAGGTGGTATTTGTATGTCTTAACTCCCTCCTCTCCCCCCCCCCAACAAGCTTTAAAAAGACTGAATTTCTTGAGAACTTGAGTACAAAGTTTACAAACACTGACACATTTTTCAGACTTGCAGCTATTTCCCAGCACAGAAAAACGCGTGCGCCCCCCTACGCAGACCCCGCTTTGACAGAAATTCACCACAAAACTTGAATGCCTTATGTCTGTTATGTCATTTGAACCCTGTGGTTAGAATGGGTGCCTTTTTTGATTGACTGTGGTAGTACCTGCTTATCTCCTTGAAAAAGAAAAAGAAATTATGCGTCTGGTTAAAAAAAAAAAACAGAAATAAGATTGCAGGTGTGTGTCCACAAGCAGTTTGGAAATGTGCCAAGCTGTTAACCTCTATACGCTGCCTGAAAGCTCAGAGTGCCAACGCTAAGTCACGTTGAAGTACACAGGAAAATTTTCCTTGGATCAAAGCCTTAGTAAATTAAGGAACAGTCAATTCTGCCAGCCAAGAAAGAAGCAGGAGGGGATACAGCTGGCGCTTGGAGGATGATTTGTAAAAATAAAAAATAAAGAGAGAATTTGTAAGGAGACAAATGAGAACACTTTTCTGTTTGACTTATATATTGTGGATCTTCAATCCAGACAAGTATAATGGTTTAGGGATCACATACATTTTTTTTGTTTTGTTAATCTTATAGCTGTAAGCGGCTGCAGATATTGCAAACTCTGTGGCATAGAGCCAGTGTGGTGTAGTGGATAAGAGTGTTGGACTAGTATCAAGGAGACCCAGGTTCAAATCCCCATTCAGGACATGGAAGCTCACTGGGTGACCTTGGGCCAGTCACACTCTCTTAGCCCAACCTACCTCACAGGGGGGTTGTGAGGATAAACTGGAAGAGAGGAGAATGATGGAAGTCGCCTTGGGTCCCCATTGGGAAGAGAGGTGGGGTATGAGTGGGTGAAATAAATAGTTTCACAATTCATCATCATGTATTTATTACAGCCAAAGGCCAGCATAAAATATAAAATGTACATCCTATGATAAAACTATACAGCTTCCGCTTACAACATCTCATCTGTACTAATTAATCTGAAGGTTTCCCCATGTCTTTGTTCTTCATAAATGCCTTCTGTTTCCAGCAAACATAAGAGCAAAATATAGTTTCACAATTGGTATGCTTAGGAATTAAAGGTATGTTGCCAACAAAAATGCTGTTTGTATATTCAGTTACAACCTTCCCACTTCTTCAAGTGGTGAGAAGTTCCAGGGGCAGAGCTTCCCAGCTTGGTTTTCCTCAGGAGTATTAAGGCATTTATGTAGTTTCGTTCTCCATCTGTTCTCACCTTGTGCATTTGTAATTAAAGCAAAGAATCCCTCCTAAAGGGAAGAAGATTCCCCAGGAGGGAGAGATCCATTATTCCCAAGATGTTTCAGCTGGCTCACAGCTGTCTTTTTCTCTACCAGAAATGTTCTCTTTTTCATAATACATCTCTGCTCTGTTCCTTTCAACAGGGAGGGGCTTTAACTCACCCCCCCCCCCGCCACGTGTGTGCTTGAACAGAGCCATTTTCTAACCATGAGGATTCCCTTCCCACATCTGACAAAATGGACTCTGGTCCACGAACGCTTAGGCTGGAATAAAAATGTGAGAGACTTTCAAATAGGAGTGGGCCCTCATCGCTAGGGTACCGGTAGTTAAGAAGCATTAATGTTCTATTGTCATAGGTCCTTTCTCCCACAAGGCACACCACTTTAGGCCAGACCTGTACGATAGAGGCATTCACGGTAGCCATGAACACCAAACCACAGCAATACATAATCAAGTAATTAATTTTACAAGTAGAATGACGTGATGTTGAGACTCCCATTCTAGTAGAATAACCCCTGAGGCTAGCCCATCATAGCACTAGTGGGCTGTAGAGAGTTTAAAGGACAGCACCATTTGCAGATACAGTTGCCAAGTCGGCCATTTTCCACTTTCCCTCATCTCTCTCCCTTCTGGCCTATTGCTGTTATACTCGGTATAATGGGGATGAGGCGGGATAGGAGGAAGGCTATTTTTTTCCCATTTTCAGTACACATGCACACTTTGTTTGGCATGTGCATGCATTGGGCACACATGAATACTGTGGAGGAAGAAGCCCCAGGGAATTATCAGAGCGCACATTAGCAGCTGTCAATCATCCCTGCGGCAGGACTGACTGCTGCTCCTGTGGCTGGCAGGTTGCCCCGCCTGGGTCCAACTTGGTGTGGCTTTGGGCTTTCAAGGCAACATTGGTGACAGCAGTACATTCACCCAGGGCTGCTACTCTGCTTCGTTTTAGACCTACCAGGGTTCACACACGCCAGCAGGGTGGCCGTGGTAGCACTTGACACAGCCACTGTGGAACTATCACCACTGTTCACTTGGGCTTGCCAGGGCTGAGGCTCACTCTGCCTGGGCCCATGTGGATAGATCATGATGGGTAGCTGTGTTACTCTATCTGTAGCAGTAGAAAAGAGCAAGAGTCCAGTAGCACCTTAAAGACTAACAAAATTTTTGGTAGGGCATGAGCTTTCGTGAGTCACAGCTCACTTCTTCAGGAAGTGAGCTGTGACTCACAAAAGCTCATGCCCTACCAGAAATTTTGTTCGTCTTTAAGGTGCTACTGGACTCTTGCTGTTTCCTATTGGGCCCATATGGTAGCAGGCGATTCTCCCATCTACTTGCCAACCATGGTTCTGCTGCTGCCCTTAATTTTGGGCCTAGTGTACCAAGGCTTCCTCCAAGTGGAGCTGTGGTTAATTGGTAAAACATCTGAGTTCAGTCCCCAATGCCTCCAGTTAAAAAAGGATCTGGTCCTAAGTGATATAAAAGACCTTTAACCAAGTAGGCAATTCTGATCTTGATGGACCAATGGTCTGATTCAGTGGCTTCGTCTGTTCAGGTACTGATGTTGCTGATATTCCTGATAGAATTTCGTTCTGGAAAATCCATAGCAGAGAAAAGAAATCAGCATTCAGAATGGTAGCCAGGGGTCTTGGATGTAAAAGAACAGATATTTTTAAAAATGTTTTTCCAGCAGCACAACAAAACAACTGTGCTTCCCCCCACCCCCAAGGTCCTCTGTATTTGTTCTAATAGTAGACCGTCAACTGTTTTCTAGCTCATCTTCTATTTTTGTTCAGAATAAATTATTAATTTACTAAGTAGCCTTGAGCCAATAATTTCTTCATCTCAGTACTGCCCATCTGTAAAACATTTCCTACATGCCTAATTTCTTGGTTACAAGGCATATGTATTACTTGACCTGAAGTGTGTGTCTTGGCCCACTTTCTTGAATTACTGACTCGGTAGGTTATTTCTTGCTTTGTGATTGTGCCATAGTTCTAGACCGGATTACGTTGTGATCTGTTAGCTACCTGGTACCGCGTGTGGATGAGTTCTTTGGTGGTAGAAAGACAAGATACAATAGCAACCCGTTTTAGATGCTAGAGTCTTTTCTGTGAACCCCATACCCTGGCACCAGGTTCTCCAGTCAAGAAGCACACTACTGTATTTCAAGAATTAATCATCCTGGTAATGACGGCATATGTGTATATTTTGTTGAATGTATATACGCTCTCCTGCTCTAAGTCATTGGCTTCCACCTACAGGGGACAGGAAAAAGCTAAGCTTTGTTTATTGATTGATTACAATTCTACCCTCCCTTTCTTATTCTGCTTCATAGAACTCCTGCAGCAGTGTCAACCACATATTTCTTTGCCAAATGATTTCTTGTTCTGGGCAGACAAAAGGCTGTGGGTCAACACTGGCTAGGCTTTCCAGGTGCCCACTTACGGCAGGCAAACTCCCGACAATTTTGCCTCAGCTGGTCACCGATGCTCAGCTGGTCAGCAGACAGAAAGTGGCCAGCCAAAGGGGGAGCAGCAATTGTCCCTGTGCAATGACATTACTTCTAGTGTGACCTGAAAGCTCCAGCATCATGCTGGGGCGATGCTAACACATGAACACATGAAGCTGCCTTATACTGAATCAGACCCTTGGTCCATCAAAGTCAGTATTGTCTACTCAAACTGGCAGCGGCTCTCCAGGGTCTCAGGCAGAGGTCTTTCACATCACCTACTTGCCTGGTCCCTTTAACTGGAGATGCCGGGGATGGAGCCTGGGACCTTCTGCATGCCAAGCAGGATGCTCTACCACTGAGCCACAGCCCCTCCCCACTTGTCCCCAAACTCTGTGAATGCTAGAACATCGCCCCAGCACAATGGCAGTGCTTCTTGGTCATGATAGAAGTGACATCATTATGCAGAAACAACAGTTGCTCTCTCACTCCCCCTCCCCATGGTAAATACCTTCCCCCCTCCATTCCCTGCCTGTTGCTGTGTCTAACAACCCGAACACTATCCCGTTTAGCATGTAGCTAGGTTCTCCGAAGCAGTGACTCGCTTATGCTTCCTAGGATGTGTACACTCAGCAAAATGCATGCTGTGAGATTGTCACACATGACAAGACACATGTAAATAGGATTAGTATCATGTATGAAGCAGCCTTTAGATTCTGGTTTTAACACTGAATAAGACTTCTGTGTAGACAACCCTTGTTGCTCCTAATCTGTAAGAGTGCCTTCTTTATTTGAGTGACAAAACTTGATTTTTCAAGCTACGGAGAAGTCAGTGTCGATTTGAAGGCAACTGTGGGCGAAACTGGGCAAGTATGAAAAGGAAGGAATGCTTGAGGCAGTCAAGGAGGCTTGTGTGTGTGAACTTCTCTAACAACACTACAACCGTTCTTTTTCTCTTTCAGAGAAGTTCCTCTTTCAGAGAAGTTCCTCTGTGTTTTGTTCTGTTTTCTAGCTATTCCAGTGATCTCTGTTTGGCAAAAAAAGTAACTTCAGAGGAGTTGTCGTAAGTCGTCTTGTTTTGGTGGCTGTTTTGTCTTCTTATCCCTTCGCGAGGAGTAGGAGGGGCCCAGCAATTGCATGTTATTCTTCTTTGGCACTCTTCCCTCAGGCCTTTTGGTTAAGCTGGAAGTTGCATTTCCTTAATGCCATTTGTCCTATGCGGAGGATTTTGTAAAGTGAAATTGGTTCATGATCCCTTGATGGACCCTATTCTACATTTGGAAATCATTCTTCTAGATTGGACCTGTCAGTCTCACAACCTCTCAGCCATGCACAGTACACAGCCTACCTGTTACTCCTGTTTTCCCAGAAACCCTTACTATTAGATTCAAATGATTTTATCATTTCCAATTAATTTGCAGTATGAATACTTCTTATCATATTTGTGATCATATAATCATATTCTTATCATATTTGTTTTCTGTTGCCCTAGAAGATTGGACCAGAACCAACGGCTTGAAATTAAATCAAAACAGTTTTGGCTAAACATTAGAAAGAACTGCCTGACAGTTAGAGTGGTTCCTCAGTGGAACAGGCTTCCTCGGAAGGTGGTGGGCTCTCCTTCTTTGGAGGTTTTGAAGCAGAAGCTAGATGGCCATCTATCAGAAATGCTGATTCTGCGAACTTTGGCAGATCATGAGAGGGAGGGCAGAAAGGGTTGTGTCAATGTTTGGCTCTCATGACCCTTTCTTGCATGCCCACTTTGAGGTCAGGAAGCAATTTTCCTCCAGGCCAGATTGGCCAGGGATTCTAGAGGGATTTTTTGCCATCTTCTAGGCATGGCATAGAGGTCACTGGGGGCGTGGGGAGGGGAGGTAGTTGTGAATTTCCTGCATTGTGCAGGGGTTGGACTAGATGATGCTGGTGGTCCCTTCCAACTCTATGATTCTATGAATAAACTCAGTATAACAATATATATGAAGTTTGCCATTCAAAATTGCAATTCTATTGTCAACCTCATTAAATTACATTGCTTTGTTTATAACATATCGTTCCATATCCGTAAGCACATTTATTACTTACTTATTATCTAAAGCTTTTTTATTTTATCTAAATTTGATTAAATTCTGTTCCAAATTTCTAGCGATATAATTTTTTAAAAATTCAGTTTTCCCCAAAATTCTGTGATTGGCCTATTACATATATATATATTAAATATAAAAGATGTCAATTTTGCCTTATTTGCGTATTCTGTTAATTTGTTGATCCATTCATCTAAATTTGGGTATTCCTCTGTTTTCCATGGTTTCTCTCATAGCACTGCTGAATATTTGAAGTCCTGCAGCCATGTGGGCAGAACTGATCATGTGTGTCTATGAATCAAAACCCACATTGGGAGAAAATCCCCTCCATGGAAGGTCTTAAGGGACTGGGCTTGTCCGCAGTGTAGCAGGCATTTAAAATGATAGCAGTGCCTTCCTTGTAAGGAATCCAGGAAAAAGCTATTCACACAGAAAAGGAAGGCATGTAATGATCTGTAGTCCAGGGAATATGTGGTCTGCAGGCTAGCCCGATCTTTTCAGATCTGGGAAGCTAAGCTGGGTTGGCTCCTTTAGTATTTGGGATGGGAAACCACCAAGGAATTCCAGGGTTTCTATGCAGAGGAAGGCAATGGCAAACCACCTCTGACTGTCTCTTTCCCTAAAAACCCTACAGGGTCGCTATAAATCGGCTGCGACTTGAAGGCACTGAACACATGCGCATGCCTATTTCTTTAACATTCCTAAAGTAGTATGCTGCTGAAAAGTTGATGTGTTAGTTGAAATGAGCATGTTGCATGAGAGAATTGTGCCATATACACAATCCAGACAGCGTGGAAGCAACAGAAAGACTTTGGCAAAGCACATGTACCTGTGAATCCTTCCTTTGATAAACCTACTGTAATTCATTATCATTCCAGCTATTGCTAACAAAGGCAGAGTCAGACAGAGTCGGTACGGATACTTATACATAGCCTGAAGTGTTTGCTTTCATGTATTTATGCTCTTGGAGTCACTCTCCCTTGTGTGGTCCGTGGAGATGTTGTTAACCTGGCCAGCCATTCTTGAGCTTGCTTAGCTGTGTTGAGAGTCGTTTTAGGATGTCTGTCTGTTTTGTTCCCTAGATTATTAAAACTCAACATTTTTCAAGCTTCTCTCCTCTTGATTTGTATTTTTCAGTCCAACAAGGTTCCTGTAGTACAGCCGTCCCATGGTGTCCATCCACTCACCCCACTCATCCCATACAGCAATGAACATTTCAGCCATGGCTCCCATTCGCCACACTTGCCGGCTGACATCAACCAGAAACAAGGTAACCAGAATCTCTCTACCCGTTTTGGGTTACTTAGAGACTGAGGGTAATTTTCGGGGGGGAAACTATGTATAAGAAAATATGTATTAGTGTTGTGAGTATACTAGCATTTACCCGCATCACTAGACTGCAGCACCTGTCCACTGCAAACATTCACCCATTCAGTAGAGACTACTAGGGTTGCCAGATGGGTGGTTTTAGCAGGCAATTGCCCGCCAATCCACCAAGCTGCTCCGGAGTGGGGAATTGCATGCGCAACCTCCCCAGCCCCGCCCCTAAAAACCTCACACCAATGGAGGGGGGGCCTGGCAACCCTAGACCCTACCCATTTTTCATATCACATCAAGCATGCTTTTTTGAGGGTTTAATGTCATGTTCTATCCACATGTGTGTATTAGACCCCAGTACTTTTGCAGGTTTCCTTTTTTTGTAATAGGAAAGAACCTTCAAGGGGAGGACATTGTGGGGAGAGGAGTGGTACTTAGTTCTTTCCCTGATGGATGTTTCTTCACTCCAAATGGTTTCCAGCTGGTTTTCCCCTTATCGGGCTCAAAATGCATGTTTATAAGGACCAATATGATTTGAGCCCTCTGCTGGAGAAGTGGATTGGAACCAGAGTTAATTTGCAGTAGAGAAGCTGTGGGCAGGAAAAGGGTTAAGCACTCCAGCCCCAAATGCTTTTCCACTTCAAATTACCCCCTTCCAAATCTGCCTGCCTTAAAAATAAAAGTGGTATGCTAATACGTACATTCCCTCTTGAGTGTAAGGCCCAATTTACACAGATTGATGTGGTGAAGTGGTCAACCAAGCGTATCTGGGGTGAGCTGTGCACATAGTAAAGTACTTATGTGATTGCCACACTATGAGCATAATGCCTCTAAACCCACATTTATTGCATTACCAGTGAGTTGCCAGTAGTGGGATGAATGATGGTGTGATTCATGCAAGTTCCATTCCCGTTTGTAGCCTAGGTTGCATTATCACTTTACCGACTGGGAACTTTATCTTTGTAGCTATTGTAACACAACCGTAAAGGTCCTCCTGAGCTATCTAGTTAGACATGATCTGGGCCAGAAGCATCTGCTGTTTAGTTCCATGCAGTGTCCGGGGAGCATTGAAATAAATCAGGAATATGCTGCGACACTGTTCGGAAGATTGGGACTGATTCTTTTGTAGTTGCAGGCTACGATCAGGTCCATTTCTTAGCTCAAAAGACCCAAGCGGCCTGTTCAGATGTAACGATGAAGCAAGGATGCCAACACACAACTAGAGCATCCTGCCAGCCAGATGTGGTGTGGGCAGTGGGGATCTCTAATTACCTACTTGCATGCAGATGTGGGAGAAGGCCACAAACGCCTTGACCTTCCTGGGTGTTCGCATCAACTTTCATTTTGCATTACTGTGGAAACACACCTTGAGAAGTATAAAAGGTGTTCTACCCACAGTGTTTCTCCTTGGCTTTTCTGGAATGCCTAACTTTTCTGGAATTTTATTACTAGTAATTGAAAATTGGTAATTATCATTTACTGGTTCTTCTTTTTTTCCCTCCAAGCTTCTGAACAGTGGCAAAGTGACACAGCTTGTGTGGCTAAGCGTGCCGCCAAACGTAGGGGCTGTTGAAAGATGTATGTAGCTAATGTGATGAAACTGAATATAGTTCAACATCTTCACCCCTTCATAGTATTATCCTGGCTAATTTATACCAATGCAAATGCTGAGAATTGTTTTTTTTTCCTCTGACTTTGGAAGATTTTCATTTTCCTGCCCTCTACAAATCAAAAACTTTTTTCAACACGTAGACTCTTGGTTGCTAAATTACCCGCCAACCCTTCAAAGTAAATTACACTCAAAAGAAGAAAAAACATTTACAAGCTGTAACCTACAAGAAATTCAACTAAGGGCAAATATCCAAGTCTGACAGGAAGTCGTGAGTGAGGATGCTTCAAATCCTGCATAGCTCTTCTGGGAATAGAGCACAATGCACCTTATATCCAACTGTCCTTGAAATTATCCACGGAAAACGGTCTCATGACTCTTTGAAGGGCTTTGAAAGTTTCTGCGAGTGCACCTCAGAGACTTACTTCAGCGCGAAGGCCATAAAACAAACCTGCCCTGAGGACTCCCTTGCTGCAGCAACTCGCTGAAGTTAAAATAGGAGCCAACACCATTGACAGTACCCCAATATGATTCTCTGTTGAGGGTCTGTAGCTGTGGAATTTTTTGCTGACTGACATGTGCTAAAATATATCTGGACTCAGCCTAGCCTACTTCACATGATTGTTGTGAGGATAAAATAGAGGAGAGGAGAATGGTGTCTGCTGCATTGGGTCCTCATTGGGAAGAAAAGTGGGGATATAAATGAAGTAAAATAAACATAAAGGATACTTTTGTATCAAACACAGTGATGATTGACCCACTATAAATGAGTTATAGCTCAGAGCATGTACCTTGCTTACAGAAGATCCCAAGTATAGTCCCTGGTCTCTTCCCTGTGGAAGCAGCCTGGTTACAGCCACCATATAGCTCTACAATCCACTGAGAAAAAGGGTGGATTGGTTAGTGACACTCTTTCTCAGCCTAACCTATCTCACAGTTTTTTATGAGGATAAAATGGAGAAAAGGAAAACCATATATGTCCCCTTGAGTTTGTTGAAGGAAGAGCAGGATAAAAAGGTAATGGGTAGATAGAACTGGAGGGAAGGCAGCATGATATAGCCCGATCTTGTCATATCTTGGAAGCTAAGCAGGGTCAGTACTTGGATGGGAGACCACCAAGAAAGACTCTGCAGAAGAAGACAATGGCAAACCACCCCTGCTTCTCGCTTGCTTTCAAAGACTCTTGCTCGGATCACCATAAGTCATTTGCAACTTGATGGCACTTATATATGCACGTAGACATATGTCATATACTCTATATCCAATGAGACCAACACTATCCAGATTCTGCTTTTAACCCCATGACAATCAGCTGCCTTTGATGTCGTCTTTGTACCTTAATACTTAGCAATTATATACCATGTTCAAAGCATCTCCACTTACATTTTTGTTCTAATCCATGTAGCTGCTTTGTGTGTCAGGCCTGTATTGGGGGAGAGGGGGAGATGCAGAGAAGACCTACGGCTTACAGAAGAACATCTAGTCAGTTTGTGGCAGAGCTGAGGTTTCAACCAAGAAGTTCCCAACTCTCAACTCTGGATATTGTTGTCCCTCTCGCTTCCTTAACTGACTGCTTGCAATCTTCTTTGAAGAGAAGGAACTGCACAAGAAAGGCTGAGAACATTTGCTTTGGTTTTAAACAGGAGGCAAAGCATGTAATTGATTCTGGTTATTGACTGTTTGAAAAGTATCTCACTATCCATGTTGTCTGTTCTTAAGACAGCTAGAAAGCTTTTAACTTAAAATATCCAAATATTTTGATTCTCTGTTAGGTGTCCACCGTCCTGCTCAAACATCAGACATCCCTGGTTTTTATTCTCTCTCTCCTGGCGGGGTTGGACCAATAACACCTTCAATGGGGTGGTAAGTATTCAAGGCCTGTCACTGAGGAAACTGGTTGTGACCAAATTGTGTAACGGATCACTGCTATCCTCCCTACGGTATCTGAAATTACGCATATTCACCTTCCAGTATATTTTTCTTAAGACCACAGTGCTATGTTTACACTTGTCTATATGAAAAATAGATTGATGTTGCTTCTCTCTCTGACTTGGATCAGGGACTCTTGTGTGGGAACTTAATACAGAATCTCTCACAGACAAAGTGGACAAGACTACGTTCGCTCTGAGGACACACCTCCATTTTGTAGAATGAGTTCCCGGGAAGTGCAGGGAAACATGAGTGCTCCTTCTCCCCACCCCCCACTGTTTTTTTAAACTGAAATGGCTCTGGGAATGGTATGTTGGCAAATAATGCCCCCAGTGCCATTTCAGGTTGGACAAACAGCACGGGGTAAAGGCAGGAGCCCTTCTTCTCCTGTGCCACAGTGGTCCCAACTCCCTACCCCAAGATGTGGTGATGGCTGCCAACTTGGAAGGCTTTAAGAGGGGAGTGGACATGCTTATGGAGGAGAGGGCTATTCATGTCTATTACTCATGATGCATACCTGTTCTCTCCAGGATCAGAGGAGCATGCCTATTAAATTAGGTGCTGTGGAACACAGGTAGGACAATGCTGCTGCAGTTCTCTTGTTTGGGGACTTCCTAGAGGCACCTGGTTGGCCACTGTGTGAACAGACTGCTGGACTTGATGGACTTTGGTCTGATCCAGCATGGCCTTTCTTATGTTCTTAGAATCTGGCCCTCACAGTGCTGTTAAAAGGAGTTACTGGGTGGGGACTTGCTCTACAAAATGAACTTGGAGATGCCGTCTCGTCTACTTTGGCCCTATGTCAGCTCTGGGCTCCTACTCTGAAATGCTATCAGTGAGGAAGAACATGATATGTCACAAGATTATATTCTGCTCATCTAGGGCAAGGGCATGTCTTTTATGAAATGCTGGCCCTAAAATACTTAGTTCTGTATCTCCTACCTTATGGTTGGAGATTAATGATTACTCCAGTGTAATCTTGTTATATGTAAAAAGGAGCACATTTAGAGATGTGAATACATTTTTTCCACACTTTAGAAGAAAGTTATTGGCAATTTACCATTTCTTGGGTGGAACTGAGTTTGTAGACTAGAGAAATGAAGATCAAGACTACTGACAGACATTCAATTATACAAGGAAAAAGAAGGGGAAAGAAAACTCAACCCAACTAAAGCACTTCAATGAACTGTTGTAGAATTGATATCTTCCCATAAATCAGAATCTTCAGAATAACTCCACCCAGTTTATACTAAATTTCCTGAAATCTGATCAACTGTACAACCTTCTCACTGCAAACACATATGTAGTTAAGCTTTCACAAAAAATGCTTCAATTGCTTTACCTGATCAACAGGATACAAATGTTTATACCATCATTTTATATGATTATACATTTGTTCTTTGGGGGGGGGGATTCCATTGATGAGCAACTTCTTGCCGAAACACGTTTGATGGTCAGTTGTACAATTATTTAGTGTGCCGTTAACTGGTGAGGGAGATTTTGTTAATGTACCATATTTCATATTTATATTTACTGATATTTTTAGTGGATTTATTACATGTATATCCTCCTTCACAGGTTCATTATCTGTTATTTTCATCCTTTTCTGGTTACTTGATACATCCAACTATAAGCGGATTCCTTTTGGCCTCTATTTAATTTCCTAATAACCCACATCACTATGTGATGTGGCATTTGATGATTGGAGAACTGTGTGACTTCTAATGTGAGATTACAACCTATGTTGATTCTTTGAGCTGATTCACACTGTCATAAGGTGGAAGAGTCACCAGAAAACTGCATCTCCTTTCTGCATTTATGTGATGAAATGGCCTTGTGAAATCACTCCCATATGGTTGAATCCCAGACTTTGTTGTCCTGGGAAAATGCTTGTTTTCTTAGCATATTTATAGTCTATTGTGCTCTTACTGTTGGGGTAGTTTCACAAGACTATTTTACCACATGAATATTGAAGAGAGACACCCTGTGCACAAGACCCCTCCACTCATTGGCTGAATGCATGGAGAGTGGAAGTGGACATGAGTATGTTGGCCCCACCTCCATGCAATTGCCAGTTTGTGAGCATGGTACTGAAACATGGAGAAAGTTTTCCCAAATGTATTCCCTTCCTGTGATCTGGGCTGCTGCTTTCCAAATGTTCCAGATTTTAAGGATGGAGCATATGCATGGACATTTTCTCCATGTATAGGTGCTGTGTGTTCTCCAGTTCCTGCTCTCCATGCACTCACCTGGAGGGGTTGTGTGCAGAGGGCTATTGAAGTTCAGCGATGACACACACACCCAACACACAAATCAGCTTTCAGCTACAGGAAATGAAAGATCATGGAAGCCAGGTAGTATCAGGTGCTGTATATGGATCCTGATGACTATCTTCCGCAGAATATGATTGGTAAATGATCATAGCAATAGAAAATAACTTACCATTTAACTCAAGAGTGATTTATTCAAGTCAGTGCTGCTCCAAATTGGTGGATGGTGGGAAAAAGCAATCAAGATTGGCTAGTGTGTATTTTCTTCCTGGTAGGTAGCAGTGTATATGAATTGTTACAGGTCTTAAGACTGGCCTGCACAACTTATGGCCCACTAAGCCAATTGCAGCCTACCAGCCGTATATCGTGTGGCTTGCCAGGTACTTGATGTCCTCTCAGTTTTTATAGTCTGAGGCAGGGAGAAAGACAGGGTGTTGATCAACTGCCTAGAGTGCTGCCACGCATGACTTAGGAGGCTGTGTCCAAGCCTGTCTTAAAAGAGTACATTTAACCTCCAAGAACGATCACCCTTCACAACTGATTGCAGTGTACTAACGGCAGGGGCAAATTCGCCATTAAAGACTTGTGTTGACAAAACTGTGGCATAGACATGTTAAGTGATTTAGTTATGTGTGAAATTTATATGCTGCCTCTCCAGAGTCCTTACTGCAGAGAGATGCAATGAAACACATCACAGGGCACTAGGATATTTTTGTTTTCACACATGCTGAAACTTGCACTTTCAATGCACTTTGCAACTGGATTTTACTATGGTCATTTATGTATACTCAGTTTCCTCGCATCTAACTTCCTGTTTCTTGGGGGGGGGGGATTCAGTTCTGCACGCATTTTGCTCCCTCTAGCGGTCAATTCAATATAACACCAATTTTTATCAAGCACAAAAAGCTGCTGATTTAAACTGCAGAGAAAAATGCTTCATTTAGAGCCGTGTGATGTCGAATCAACCACCAGAGGAAGCAAAACACGTGCAGAACTGGGGGGAAACCTGAAGAAACAGGAAGTTAGATGCGAGAAAACAGAGAATGCATAAAAGCCTTTAGTGAAAGGGAGAAATCTGCTTGCTAAGGATCGGGAAAGCGCATTGAAATTGGATTTAAAGTGCATTATTCAGCATGTGTGAAAGCTCCCTTTGACAACCATAGTATGTTCTAAACATTTATATGCAAATAAGTGATGACTGCGACTTGAGGGTTTTTTACAGCTGATTGTTCAGAAATGAAGTTGTTTTATTATGCCTGTCTTGAATTTTCTATATCTTTGGGTGATGACCAAACTCAAGATACAATGAAAGAGGGACCTGTAGAGGGGCATGGAGGAACTGTGGATGAAAAGGAAGGAATTGGAGAAAGATAAGGAATGAGTCAAATGCAAACCTCCTGCCAAAACAAAGAAAAAAAAGATCATGACCTCTTTTTTCAAGGGGAGGAGATCTGTTTCTCAAGTGATTTGGGTTTGGGTGATTAACACCTGCTTTGGCCTTTTGGCTTCTACTATGCCTTCTTGACAACTTCAAACACAGCAGTGAGACAAATACTTATTAGATAATAAAAGTTAAACACCGTCCCAGAAGAAAGGCATTTAGCTATTGCTTAACCATAGCTAATGCAGGCTGTTTCTCCATTATTTCTTTGGCTGTGACCCTTCAAATGCTTGCCTCTAGGTGAGTTCCATTCAGTTTAAGCAAGGATAGGTACTGGTACTGAGAATATATATGCAAGCCTGTATAAAATGCACACATGTTCAGAAAACGTTTTGTAGAATTTTGGATTGGCATCCGTATGTCATGATCCATTACAAACGTGTAAAGTTGATGGAGGCACATGATCCCTATGGACACAGATGTACTGGACTAGTGTAACAGCCTTCAAGAGGAATTTATAGTCAAGAGTGCCACTAATCAAAGTACCTGGCTGGCCCCTGTGGGAAAAGCTAATGCCACACCCACAGAAAAAAATAGGGGTCTCTACTTAGGGTACTCCTCATGAATGCAAAAAAAATGACTTCGTAGAGTAATAAAAAATAAAACTGGCCTGGTGAGGACTAATGGTGCAATCCTAAGCAGCATTACAACTTTCAAAGCTTGTTCACTTCAATGGATTTAGAAGAGTGTAACTTTGTTTAGAATTGTACTGTAAGTATGCGCCAGAAAGAATGGAATGTTGAAAGGAGCTGAGCATCAGATAAAGGGGGATAGAAGGGGGTTGAAATCAGCCTGCATGGCATAGTGGTTAAGAGCGGCAGGCTCTAATCTGGTGAACCGGATTGGTTTCTCCACTCCTACAGATGAGGCCAGTTGGGTGACCTTGGGCTAGTCATAGTTCTCTTAGAGCTCTCTCAGCACCACCTACCTCACAGGATGTTTGTTGTGGGGTGAGGAAGGGAAGGAGATTGTAAGCTGGTTTGATTCTCTTTAAAAGGTAGAGAAAATTGGCATATAAAAAACTCTTCATCTTCTTCTTCTTAGAGCAGAGAGAGATACTTGGAGGAGTGGGATAAGATTTCCAAATTGTCCTTCCTCTCATGGTTCATTGCAGGATCCCAATGTCTACGATATAGAGCAAACAATAACAAAACTATCTTGACTGCATCTAAGTAAACTATGTAGAAATGACTGCATGACGTGTCCAATATTTACTCAAGCACTATATATGTTCAGCAGAGTTGGCGTATTTCACACTTTGAACAGTAATTTTAATTTGCTGATGATAGTCAGATCTCCACAGCAAGCCACAAGTCAAGTGTAAACAGACTACATCCCTAAACATGCCCCAGGAGTCCTGATTGACTCCCAGTGTGATGAAATTCCTACACAAAAGATTATGACCTGTAGCGAAGTGCAGGAAACCCATATATAGATGATAATAGGTGATGGTACTACATGTCAAGTAGTTTTGCTGTATGTGCTTACACTGGAGAGCCACAATTAGCTGTGAATATTCCACAGATACAGTTGCCACATGTTATGATCTACATATGTGTTATCTACAGATTCTTACAAAATACACTCTTGTGTCTCATGTAAAGTGTCCCTAAAGAACAGGTACAAGGTGCCCTTTGGATTGCAGTCTTTGTGCATATAACCCTGAGAAAACTATTATTGGTTAATTCCCCAATAAACTCCATAGGGCATAAGCATTTAGGGGAACATTTGTCCCCCTTGTTCTCAGAGGGTTTTTACTCTCTCTGGGTTGCCTGTGTTTGCAATCCAAATGTTTCTTGGCATACATGCTTTACCTCGTCCCTCCACACTCACTGGGGTTGACCAGAAGCATGTGTAACAGATGCTCTGAAACAATTCATTCAAAGAATTTTTTTATTTTGCCATCTCATATTTTGCAAAGGTTTTGGCAGCTTGAACAGTGTTGAAATCAATTACGGAGGAGGAGAAGGAAGGCTTCAGGGTCTCCATCGGCCAATAACTAGCTCTGCGGTATGCGAGTGGCTCTTAAGGTTCAGCGTTCTGGAATGAGGCTGACTTCAAACACAAAGCGGTCTTAATACAGGAAGCGGCTTTTCCTTAGCAAGCTGCCTTGCGAGAGTTCAGCAAAGAATGGCTTTTGGGCCTGCCAAGTATTTTGGAGAAGAGACACTGCAATAAGTCTCCCTTTAATTATCCGGGATGACAGTCAGGAGCCTCATTTGAAAATGACTTGCAGTCCAGTCCAGTGAGCTTTATGACTGAAGCCTAACAACACACCTTACCTAAAAAGCCTTGTAAACGGTGCAATTTGCACAATCGGCCAGCTGAACTAGGCAACAATTTAGGTGGTGTCAGTCTCATTGTGATTTTTCTTTCTGAGACAATGTTGGGTGATCACTTTTTCTTTCAAATAACGACAAAGGCCTGGGGTAATCCTGGGGTAATTTTTTTAAAAAGTAAAGAACGAAACCTTTCATGCTGAAGGTTCATCAATCATGGATTGATTTTGCAATTGAATTAATTTGCATGTCAGATCCATTGTAGTGAAAAACTTGACTGTGATCCTTTTTCTGTTTGAATATCTTGGCCTATGGAGTAGTGAATGTCACTTTGACGCTGAATGTTTTCTCACCTCCAAGGCCCCAAACCTTAAACTTCAAAGCCTGTTTAGGTTTCCTGATCTGCTGTAGCACTTGGCTGGTTCTTGAAACATTTGTGTACTTCCAGGTTCTCCAAGCAGGAGAGGTGGTCTATCTTGCAGATTTTTAAACAGACAACGAAACCCCCCAACAATAATAGCTTTAGAGTGTTCCAAGGGCTCTACATCTATAATTCCAATAACCTTTACAACAATTCTGACCTGGATGGCCGAAGTTAGCATGATCTCATCAAATCTCAGAAGCCAAGCAGATCTCAGAAGCCACAACCCTGGTAAGACCCTCCAGGGTTGTGACGTGGAGACAGGCGATGGCAAACCACCTCTGAAAGTCTCTTGCTTTGAAAATCCCACCAGGGGTCACCATAAGTCAGATGTGACTTGATGACAAAAAAAAAGAAAAGTGACTGAAAGTACAATGGTTTGCCCAAGCCTGCCAAGTGAGGTTTATGGTTGATGCATGATTTGAACGTGTGTGTTTCTAACTCAGAGCTCACAGGCATAAGATCAGCCATCCCAGGTCAGACCAATGGTTCATCTAGTCCAACATCCTCTTTCACATGTTGGCCATCAAGTAGGACATGGGGGTAGGGTTGCCAGGTGGCTTGGAATGGCAGGCAGTTGACCCCCAATCTATCTGCTGGCTGACAGCAAGAATCGCATGCACGCACAGCTACGAGCAACGCAACCCCATCATTTCAGGTTTACTTCTGGAAAGCTGCAGCACAACTGGATGATTTAACCACTATAATGGGGGTTTGAGTGGTAAATTGTCCCGTTGTGCTGCGGTGCTTCCGGAAGTAAACCAGAAGTGACGGGATCGCGTTGCTCGCAGCCACGCGTGTGCAATCCCCTGCCCCCGAAATCTCCCACCAGAGGAGAGGGGGAACCTGGCAACCCTACATGGGGGCCCAGTTCTCCCCTACGGTTGCCCTCTTAGCCCCTGTGCTGTGCCTGTATAATGTTTGTGAACATTAATACTAAACAAAGTAAGGAGGGCTCAAGTAGGGTTGCCAGCTCTGGATTGGAAAATACCTGGAGATTTTGGGAGTGGAGCCTGGGGAGGGCAGGGTTTGGGGGGGAGGGACTTCAGTGGGGTATAATTACGGTTGCCACGCCCCTGCCTGGGGCAGAGGATTTTCCACTTTGGGCCCCCTCCCTCCCGACGCCATTTAGCCAGCTGGAGGAGGACTCACCAGTGGTAAATTTAGGCCTCAGCCTGCTCGCCATTGACACAATGACATCACTTCCAGGAATCGTCTATGTCCTGGGAGACATTTTAGTATTTGGGCAAAACTCTATAGTAAAAATGGTTTCTACCATAGACTTATTGCCCAAATACCAGACCATCTCCCATGATGTCGGCAATGTGATGACATCACTTCCGGAAGTAACATCGTTGCATTGGCGCTGGCCTCCCTCCTCAGCTGATAAGTACCTCCCACCCATCCCCCTCCAGTTGCCAGGGGGGACCTGGCAACCATAGGTATTATGCCATAGTCCTCCCTCCAAATTGGCCATTTTCTCTAGGGGAACGGATCTCTATTGTCTGGAGATCCGTTGGAATAGTGGGAGATCTCCAGGCCCCACCTGGATTTTGGCAATTCTAGGCTCAAGGAGCATGTGCAAAGGATGCTCTTTTTTGGATGTTCTCTGTCATGTTGATCCATGCTGATCATGTTGAATGGATGATTTTTAGATATCAGAGAACTTACAGGAATAGAAGAACAGTCCTGCTGGATCACATGAAAAATCAATTTGCTCCAACATCCCATTTCTAACAGCAGCCAGTGAAATTCCTCTTAGAAAGTTTCTGGCAGGATATGACATCCGCACTTAGAGTTACCAATTCTGGGTTGGGAAATTCCTGGAGATTTGGAGTCAGAGCCTGGGGAGGGACCTCAGTAGGGTATAATGGTATTGGCTCCACACACACACACCCCAAAGCAGCCATTTTTGCCAGAGGAAATGAACTGTGTAGTCTGAAGGTCAGTTGTAATTCTGGGAGATCTCCCAGCCCCAGCCTTTCCTTGTTTGTCCTGAGTGTCTGGGGTTTGGAAATATAGGGCCTTCTGCATTTAAAAGTTCTACTTAGCCACTGAAAGACCCATCATCCATTAGTCTGTCCACTTTTGTAAAGCTATCTCAGATTGTGGTCATCGCATCTTGTGGTAGTAAATTCTATAAATTAATGTCTATTGTATCAAGAACTACTTCCTTTCACTTGAACCTATTGCTGATCAATGTAATTAGGTGACTCCAAACTATATTAGTATATCTAAGTTGGATTCAAGCAGGTTTTGTGTGGCTAATAAAGGAAGGAGTAGTCTTTTCACTGCTCCCTAAAATTTCACATTTTTCCCTTGGGAAAATGGGAGGGGGGTTCTCAGAAATACATGGGGGTCCAGAATTTTCTGGATTCTCCCACCCCAAGCCTTCATATCTCTCTTACCAATTGATTTTTCCCCAACCTGAAAGCCTCAAACACTATAGCCTTTTCTTCATAGGGAAGATGCTCCAACCCTCTGATCATTTGGCTGCCCTCTTCTGTGCTACTTCAGTGCAATCACACTTTTTTAGATGGAATGACCAACAGAATACAGTCATTAATCCAAATGTGGCCACGTTACCAGTTTATATAAAGGCATTAGAATACTGGCCGTTTTCTTTTCCGTTGCAGAGTTAACAGTTTTATTGTGCTACCCACCATCACCCGAAGATCTCTTTCCACAGAGTGATATTTGTGCTTTAGGATTTAGCACATATTTAAATATATATGTTTTGCTATTCCAGTACTCATTGTTCCACTTTGGAAAGACTGTTTGGAATCCTTCACAGTCAGCTGGGGGTTTTACCACCCTGAATAATCTGCTCTTGTTCACGAGCTAGATTGCCTCGCCACTTTCCCTGGTCCCCAGATAATTTATGAAACAGTATCAGTCCTAAATATGTCCCTTGGGAGAACACACTGCTTCTCTCCATTGTGCAATCTGTCATTTTATTCCTTCTATCCGGATTGGATCTCAAACACCACCAGTGGAATGAAATTGCTGGAACAGGACTTCTCACCTCCTCCATCCTGCTTTGGTCCACTGAGCCTCCTGAATTTCTGCTGATGTGAGGCCAAGGAACTCTTAGGAACAGCGTTGTGGGGAGGGGAGAGTGGGAGTGTGCCAAGGAAGAGGAATTGGTAGGAACCACCCTCTTTTCCTCCACCAAGTACCATTATACCAGCAGAGTGACTTTGGATCCAGTCCAATGGTGCTTAACCAATTACCAATGCATTGGCAGATCCATCAGACCCATTGCTAAATTTACTAAGAAGCCTTTAGCAAGGGGCTTGGTCAAATACTTTCTGGAAGCCAGATAAATGATTTATTTCCCCCAGATTATTTGTCTACAGGTTTATTCACAGTCATGAAGACTTCCTGAAGATTGGTGAGGCAGGTTTTTAAGCCATGCCAATGCCTCCTTGCCCTGACTGGATGGCCCAGGCTAGCCTGATCTCGTCAGATCTCAGAAGCTAAGCAGGGTCAGCCCTGGTTAGTATTTGGATGGGAGACCACCAAGGAATACCAGGGGTGCTGTGCAGAGGAAGGCACTGGCAAACCACCTCTGTTTGTCTCTTGCCATGAAACCCCCCCAAAAAAGGGGTCGCCATAAGTCGGCTGTGACTTGACGGCACTTTACACACACACACAATGCCTCCTCAGCAAGACGTGTTCATTCACATGTTTATGACTTGTAGCATTAATAATGTTTTCCACCAACATGACTAGTTCAGATATTGGTTGAAAAGACCTGTAATTTCCAGGCTTTGCCTAATCCCTTTTTAAAAACTGTTGTTAAGTAAGCTATCTTCCACTTCTCTGGTAAGGAGGTTGATTTCTGTAGCTTTCATATATTTTTAGAAGATCAACAGCCTCACGTGTCAGGTCTTAAGAGAACTCTCGGGTGAACACCATTTGGTCCCAGTGGCTGTCTTATTCTGTAATTTGCCAGTCAGCTCTAAAACAACATTGTGTGACATAGCTCTTCAGATGTTCTCACCACCAAAAACTGCTCCGATTTCAGTAACCCTTTTGCATCATCTACAATGAAGACGGGGTGAAGAATTCCTTTTTGTGTCTGTGAGGTCTCCTTGTCCTCCTTTCACAACTTTGACCTCGAAACATATCCTAAGTTGATTTCCTACTCCTGATGAATATAAATAAATAGCAAGTAGATTTATTACGGTCCTTAGGCCAAACTTTAAAAATTTTGCAGATACTTTGCCTTACCCATCCGGCAGTATAAAAAAAATACATTTTGGTTAAAACACTATACAAAAATATTGTTCTCTTTAAAATGGTTAAAAACTGGTCAGTGATATAAATTTAAACAATCCATCCCATCAACAGCTTTTCATGACTATTTAGATTTCCGAAAATTAAATGCCATCCTGCAAACTATGGCTACCAGCTTGGTTACCTGAGAAAATTCATCCTTAAGAAAGACGTTAACTCTAGCAGATTCTGGATAAATGTTTATAAGCCGGAGCAACTCTGGATAGGATGGCACTGTCAGTGGGATGAGTGGAGTTTCAGAGGACATTTCAGCCCAATGTAGGCCCCAGTGTATCTCACCCTGTATTGAGACAGAAGCCAATGTATAAAGGGAGCGTCTCCGTTGCCAAAAATTTCAAACCCATTACCCTAGCCGATTTTGAGTCCAAGTAGAAAAAGGTATTTGCAGGAAAAGACAGCAAGATGTAGATGCTTTATGGACTCTTTCTTCCTGATCCCAGGCAGAGCCAGCCTGTTTACCCTCTCCCGTCATGTGGATTTAGACAGCCCTATACGTCGGCGCTCTCTGCTGGGGCTACTTTCTCTAGGTAAGTATGAGCCGCCTGAGCCTGGACCCCCTGCTCTGCTTCTTTTGCAATCCGTTCCATGCGAGCTTGCAGCCAGGGAGAGAGAGAGAGAGAGAGAGAGTCAAGCTTTCAAGTGGGAGCGACAGGGGAGGCATTCTGCTACTTTAGGCTGACAGAAACAGCACAAACATTGATCTCCGAAAGAGTAGAGCCCTATAGTCTTGGATTTGGTCAACTAATAGTAGCGGGGAGAGAAAATGCTTATGAAGATGTTGCAGAATCAGTCTTCATGTGAGCGCTCCTATAGTACTCTCAAATGTTCAGATGTCTCTAGCTTCCTTATGGCTCCAGGCAGAGAGCTTGATCAGAAGTTTCATCTTCCGGGATTGGATACACATTGCATTTGACCTAGGGTTTTTAAAATAATGCAAAACCTTACAAAACTTCTTTACTGGAGTTAAAAATGAGGAATGGTGTTTATATCATAAGCAGTGATCCCTTTCTTGCTCACATTTGATCAAAGATCCAATCACACTATTGTCAGTCTCCAGCATAATATGCCCTCCCAGTATAGCATTACAACACCCTTAACGTGGTGAATATGATGGAGCTCCAACCAGCAGTGGTAGAAGTGTTTCTATATCACTGGCTGACTCATAGTCTTAACTGGGACTGAGAACTGTTTGCTGGGGCTGTAACAATGTACAGTACCAAAGATTTCAGAGAGCTGGTGTTGGGGGAAGACTTATTGTCTTCCTGAGACCCTGGAGAGCTGCTGCCAGTCGGAGTAGACGTTACTGGGCTAGGTAGATCTGGACACTGCATGAGGCCGGTTCATATTCAGATAACCAGATTCTTGTCCATATTGTTGTCATCTTCTTTCAATATGCCAGGTAGTATTCAGATAGGAAGAGGATGCCTAATAATGTTCTGTAAACTGAAAATTAACTCCTTGATGGCGCCCAAGGAATATTCACCAGTTGGCATCAAGCTTTACTTCCATGGAAGTATATGACAATTTACAGCTGAAGATAGTTGTGCATAAGCAGGACCACAAAACCAATCCAGTACCTAGAGTATTCATTTCTACTGGTCACTCCCGGAATACTGTCCTCATGCAAAATTAGAACCATAAGCCTGCTTTTGCAGGAGAAAGCAAAGTTCTCTTTGGGTTCCTGGTTCACACAATTGAATCCTAGTCAATTAGCACTGCACTAATTCCACCAGAGCAAAGGCTGGTTGTAAATCGCAAGAGCGGTCATTAAAATGAACTTCCGCCCACTTCCTGTTTCACCTGAGAAGGTCCACCTGGGATGAACTTTAACCTACAGCTTTGGCTTCTGCTGTGTGTTGTCCTGATCGGAGTGCTTTTAAAGAGTCTGACGATGGAGATGTTCTGGGATTTGCCCTTGGTAATGAGTAGGGAGAGAGCACATTATTACTGACGCATTACTGTGATTGCCTTAATTTTCTGCCTACCGGAGGCATTTACTCCCATCTAAGCGTCTTAATGTTTAAGATAACCGAGTTTACAGGCCTCCTTGGTAGCTTAACAGTTTCGTCCTTCCCCCTGCTGTCATTCTCACTTACTGAGAATGAGGCAGGCTCTGTAGACAAGCAAGTACACCTTGGCAGATAAGGATCGAGCTTCAAGCCATGCCAGTAGATTGGAATCAAGGCATCATTTCTTTTTGTGCCAACTAAGCTAATGAAGAGTAGGTTGTCTCCCATGGGCAATTGCAGTGTCTCAAGCGTTGGTCACAAAGCTGGGTAAGCCAACAGCATCGTGGGTTCATGTCGAAAATGCCCTTCCAAGCTGAGGAAGGGCGCATGCCCTGTTAATCTTCAGGATCTGATCTGGGATCGCGTTGGCAGTGGTGGATGCGCCCTCAAAGATCCCATTGTGCTTGGAATTTCTTGAGAGGGAGTGCTGGGGAAGGCGGCTCTGTTTGTTTTACAGCATTAACAATACAGTGTCAACAAGAGAGATCTGAACATCTGACATAAATTGGTTCTTGTAGGTTATCCGGGCTGTGTAACCGTGGTCTTGGAATTTTCTTTCCTGACGTTTCGCCAGCAACTGTGGCAGGCATCTTCAGAGTAGTAACACTGAAGGACAGTGTTACTACTCTGAAGATGCCTGCCACAGTTGCTGGCGAAACGTCAGGAAAGAAAATTCCAAGACCACGGTTACACAGCCCGGATAACCTACAAGAACCAATGAACTCTGACCGTGAAAGCCTTCGACAATAATCTGACATAAAGTTGATAAAGATTACACTGAGGGTGGAGAGTGGTGCAGACCTTCTGGTATCTGGATCCTAATCTGAAATGCGTTTGGCTACAAATCCGCAGCGTTGCTCATTAGGAGACATGAGCTGATCAGCAGGGCTAATAGACGTAAGGCAATTTTGAAGAGCTTTGTGTGAGAAAGCAAACAGAACGTCCGTCCATCCACCCTTTCTGTTTTCATTGGAGCTGAAAACTGATGTGTGTGCAGAGAATTGTTAAGTACAGCTCTCGAGGCTTAATCACACACCAAATTAAGTCATGTAGCCCTTATTTAACTACAACACTTGGTAGGAAGAAAATCCTGAGTCAGGCTTGGCTTTGGCAGACTCAGCATTGCCATAAACTTCATCTGGAGCTGCACCAGAACTCTCCTGGGCAATGTTAGTTCAGAAAGAATGCTTTGCTTACAAAATGTCAGGATAATCTAAGATAATATGAATAGATGTGTAATACATTCGTAATAGCGATTGCTTCTTGGTGGCAGCTCTACAGAAAAACAACTCAGAGTGCCACCTAGTGGTCAAACAGAGTATTGTTTGAATAGCAGATTATTGGGCAAGACGGTGCCACGTGCCACACTTGATTTCACTGAATCACCCAGTTCCCAAATGTGGTGATTCAACAGAACATAACTGGGGGTCCCTGTTTCCAAATATCCCAGTTCCATAAACCTCTCAAGCCCCATTCATCACAGTCCCCACTGTTTTGTGTTTTTGGAATGGTCATCTAGCACCCAGCTATTCTTGTGCCTGTTCAAACACCAAGGTCTGCTTTCCTGCGCTTTGAACATGTCCTTTGAAGAGCCAGGTCCACCTTTGGTACAAGCTTTAAGGTCTAACAGCCCAGGCAGTTACATCCTTATTTTATGTTGCAGGCTAACACATCCGTTGGTGCTCGGCCCAGGCATGCATGCCACAGGAATCCCACACGCCAGCATCACGTCCCCCCATGGGAAACAAGAAATGGATCATTATGACCGAAACATGTAAGTGTCCAAGTCTCAGGATAAAGGTACGGCTGTTTTCCAAGGCCAGCTGCTGGCAGAGCAGTTGCAGGAGGGTATAACTTTCGAGAAAGAAGTGGTGGGTGGGAAGAGGACCTTTAACGCTTTCCTTGCCTGCTTCCTCCCCCCACTCCCCAAATCAGTCTTCCATTTACAGTTTTGTATATTAGAATAATGAATGTGAAGACTCTTGCCTCAATATTTCCTCCCCTTTTATTATTAAGCTCGCGTGACCAAAGGTCTTGAGCATAAAACCATTACATCGCAGGAGATCAAACAGACAAACCAATATAACATGACCAGAACAACAGCAACAACAAAAAAACAAGATACCAAATCAATAAAATACATATATCTCATAAAGTCTACAACACATTCGAACGTAAGATATCACAATGAGCCTATACATTTTCTTTGAATATCACAAGTACTCGTTTTAACAATGTTTTAGGGAGATCGCTATTGTCAGCTTTTTTTCAATAGATTGGGTTATTGGTGGATCACGATCTGTTAATAACAGCGATACCACCCAGGGCTCGACAGGGAGATGGTATCTGAACAAAATAGGTAAAATCCAAAGGGCGCTGGATAATAGAACAATGATAAAAACATAAGATCTGTCTGGGCTGGATCTGGCCATCTAATCCAGAAGTGGCTCACTGCCATAGGGGACAGCTGCTGAGGATTATATTCTTCTCATTTAATTTTTAAAATAGTTTTAAATGAAAATTTTGGTTCATGGATTTTAGTATTTCCCCAGCAATCTATATTACTGACTATCAGTTAGTGACGTACAGAAGTAAGTGGTCCTTCATTATCTCCCCCCCCCCCTCTGTTTCTGGCTAGGAAATCGCAACCAGAACCAAAGAGAGAGAAGGAAGCCAAGAAGCCAACAATTAAGAAGCCTCTGAATGCTTTTATGTTGTATATGAAAGAAATGCGGGCAAAGGTTATCGCTGAATGCACCTTGAAAGAAAGCGCAGCAATCAATCAGATATTAGGGAGACGGGTAAGGATTCGAACAGGGAAATGGTGGTATTGTTTTGACAGCTACATCCAAGTAATGGGGACACACTAGTATCCCTTCCCAAATCACATGGCTTCATCCAATGAAGGAAAAACAGAAACCTGCTTCTTTGGGTTAGGGGAAAGATGGTGGGACGTGACTGGCATTCCATGTTTTGAGGGATTTCACCAGACATATACATAGGAGCCTTATGGGTGGGTTACTACACTGCTGTTGGGGACGCATAACTAAGTACATGTGGGGTGAATTCTCAGTGAAGCTGGGAATGAGAGCTGTGTAGAGTGTTTCATTAATGGGTCCCCTAGAAGAAGGGTTTTTGAAACCGTTGCCCTTGTCACATTGGACTGATGGATTACACATCTTGAAGTATAGTTTCAGTGCATCAGCAGACCCTTAATGTTCTTCACAGAGCTGAGGTCGGTCTTCTTTTGCTACTTAAGTCTACTTTGCTTCTTTTTAGTCAGGGCCAGTACCTTTCCTCATGGAGCAAATAGTGACTCATTGGGGCCATTTCCCATCAGGATAATGGCATGAAAGAAGGCTTAAACGCACACACACATATGCTGCAGTCCTAATTGGGGTCAGCCCTCCTGTGCATCTGATTTTTAGAAAGAGAAAAGTTTGGAGCTCCTGTCCCAGGTCTTCCAGTAAGTAATCCTTCACATGTGCTTATATTCACACTGTATCCCTGTGCAAATGTGTGTACGGCTGTCTGAATGCACACTCATTCCAATTTTGGGCCCAGGGACCAGTACCTTAAAACGTCCAGGGTCCAGAGGAATGAGTGCACATGCAGTCGGGAGAACGGCTCAGCTCGTGCGTGCATGCAGAGGGTGCTTGTATCGTGAATATGTGCAAAGGTCTAAATCAGGTGTAGTCAAGCAGTAGCTTGACAGATTATTTTGCTCAGCACACAAGGTTGGTTCTGCGCCCAAGAAACCAAGCTGAGCCCCTAAATTACTGGCATTACCACCAGGGATGGTGGCATGGGAGAAGGCCACGCACTCATTTTATTCCCGTCACCACCACCTAGACCTGTGCAGCTGCCAGCTGAGTCCAAGGCAAGTCCCTGAAGCATTGACAGTGATGCTGGGGCTTTGCTTCCTCCCAGCATGTCTGACAGAGCACAGCCCTCATGCCTCCCACCTGTTGTTTGCCACCTAGGGTTGCCAACCTCCAGGTAATAGCAGAAGATCTGCTATTACAACTGATCTCCAGCTGATAGAGATCAGTCCACCTGGAGAAAATGGCCGCTTTGCAAGATGGGACTCTATGGCATTGAAGTCCCTCCCCTCCTCAAACCCCGCCCTCAGGTTCCACCCCAAAAAACTCCCACCGATGGCGAAGAGGGACCTGGCAACCCTATTGCCACCACACCTGCATCTTCACAGGTAGTCATTGTGAGGGGAAGGATTGGCACCTGGCCCACAAGCATTGCCTACCCCTAGACTAGGTCTTCTCAAAGCCACTCAGTTGGTTCAGTTAGGGATTTGACCCTGGATTCTTACCGCCCACATCCAAATGTTTTATTCTCTTGATTAATCATATAATGTAGGCCTCCAAAACTTCGTTTCTTTCTGTGAGCAAGCCACTTAGCCACATGGCCAAATTGAATCCCAAGAAACCCGCACAATTTGAGCTTTAGACAGTATATACGTCTGGGCTTAATATGCTTTTATTTGTCCACCGAAACAAATGCTGTTCAAGTCAGTGTTGGGTTTTTCCTTTTCCCAGGGCAGCTTTACTTCAGCACTGAGTATACTTCCAGATTTGTCTCTAACACTGAGAGAGAACTGCATTCTATTTATACAGTAAAGGCTTGCTTCCTGAACACATTTATGCTGAAGAAAAATTGGTTAACAGTGTGCAACTAGATGAAAGTGAAGCAATAATATGCAATTTGGCGTGACTAGTGAAACCGGAGGAAGTTTTTAAAAAAGGAAGAAAAGTAGGAGGAAAAATTCTTTACTGTGCTTCAGAATTTCCACAACTGTTTTGATCACTTGTTTTAGTGTGCTTCTGCTACTTCCCGCCGTTGGTGGAGTTCTTCAGCAGGGATTCCAGGTAGGGGATTATGTCTAGGAGTCTGGCCTTAGCTCATTGGAAGGAACATATATGATTTGCGCACTGACAATCCAGAATGCGAACCCCGGCACCTTTAGTGGAGGGATGTCACATAACAGAGCATGGACAGACTTCTGCCCGAGGCCTTAGCGAGCTGCTACCAGGCAAAGTAGAGAGGAATGCGCAAGACAGACCAGTGGTTTTACTCATTACAAGGCAGCTTCTTATATTCTACTTGTTTCTAAAAAGGCTTTTATTTTTGAACAAAAAAAATAAACCAACAAAACCCTTTTATCTTCTCTGGTCCTTCTGTAATCTGTTAGGACCGGACACACAGTGTTGAAGCACGCCATTGTGTCTCAGAGTTTTCTGTGGTTTCATTGCAGTGGCACGCACTGTCACGGGAGGAACAAGCCAA
This sequence comes from Euleptes europaea, assembly GCF_029931775.1. Lineage (NCBI taxonomy): Eukaryota > Metazoa > Chordata > Lepidosauria > Squamata > Sphaerodactylidae > Euleptes > Euleptes europaea. Next base: position 93,753,307 of record NC_079312.1, on the reverse strand, counting down.
GTACTATGAATTGGCCCGCAAGGAAAGGCAGCTTCACATGCAACTCTATCCAGGCTGGTCTGCAAGAGATAACTATGTGAGTACTCTAGGTCTCTGATGAAAGGATTTGGGTCACACTTCTACAAAATGTTCATTTTGAAACTGGTTCTAGCCTAACAGTCCAGCTTTTGTGCATAACCATTTGGGGGGGGGGGACAGGTCTCACAGGCAGTCTGTAGTCATTGCATACTTGAGTGAGAGATGACAGAGAAAGGATTCACAACTGTTGGGTTGAACAGAAAACAAGACTATAACGAGAAAGCAAAAAGGGCCCTTAAAGACTATTTTAACAGGCTTTGGTGGACTTAGAGCTAATTGAAACAGAAGCAAGTGGTCTTTCGTTCATGAAAGCTCCAGAGTAACCAGTTGGCCGCTGTGCTGGACTAGATGAACCACTGATCTGATCCAGCAGAGTTCTTCGTATGCTCTTAAAGCTCACGTCACAAAATTAGTCTTAAAAGGACCACAGAGAGTGGTTGATGCAACCAGCTAACTCAGCTACCCTCTGCAAGCCCTAGGACCAGGTTGCCAGTCATTGACAACAGAGAAAGCTGCAAATGGTGCTGAGAGGATATCATTGCCAGAACTGTGTTCTTGAGGGCTCTTGTAGGGTTGCTTAGAAGCTTATGCGTGTGCAGTGGCACTTCTGATTCCTCACCACCATGAAGGATCATCTCCCCAAACTGCGTAACAAACCACCTGCCTCTTCCAGTCTCTCCAACCCTACCATTAAGCATTGGATTACAAGACATAGCAGGGGTTCCAGCAATTGTAAAATTATGTTGGGTGCAATCCAAAGAACCTAGGCATACCTGCTAGTTGTATCTATGTTTGCTGTGACACTGGGTGCCTGTGTTTAGTTACAGCTATTTTTGATGATCTGCCAGATTAAAAATTTGGAGAAGGTACAGTAAAAAGAGAAGGTGGATCAACAAAGTGTCCTGATGCACTGTACAAAATGTGTTCGGTATATTTTTATGGGTAATAGTGTCTGCTATCCATGCTTCCTTCTGATTCTTCTTTTCCTACTTCTGTTCCCTTTTCTTGTCGGTTTTCCTCTTCGTTAATTTCTTTTGCTAATCTCGGTATTATTTCTTACGGGCCACCCGCTTAGGAGCTTGATCCTTCCCATTAAAATCTTTAGCTCTTTCTTCCTTTCCTAAATCTTATTCTGAATCTTTCACTCTCTTCTGATACCTGCCCTTCTTGCTGCCAGTCTGCAATGGCTTTTCCCATCCAAAAGAAATCTTCTCTTGACCCTATTTATTTCTACTTTACCATTTTTAAAAAAAGTATTGACTGTCTCGTCCTGAGTCAATGTTTCAGTGTTCCTTTTAATTTCATTCTTGTCATTCCATTGAATCCATGGTTACATTTTTACTTGCTGAATCATGTGGGTAATCTTTTGTAACTGGTTTTACTATGGAACCTTCTAATCTACTATTTACTTTCCTAAGATTTGGTGGAAACCTGCTTTCTTAGTTTCATTCTTTTCTTTTTGAGCATTGCTTTGCCATATCTATTAATGGTAAATGTTTCCCTCTTTCAACTAGAGTTCCCCAAGGCTCTGTCTTGGGCCCTTTTTATCACCTTCGGTCTTATTATTTACCCTTCAGACATTCCATATTACTTCCATGTAGCTGACCTGCAGCTCTTCTAAACCATTTTCTCCCTTTCCTCTTTTAATATTTCAGCTTAACATAAGAAAAGCTCTGCTGGATCAATCAGATCAATGGCCTTTCTCGTCCAGCAGTCTGTTTCACACAGTGGCCAACCGGTTGACATGGAGAGGCAACCAACTGGGCATAGAGATAGATCACGATGAGTAGCCGTGTTAGTCTGTCACTAGCAGTAGAAAACTGGGCATAGAGCCATAGCTGTCCTCTGAGGCTGCCTCCTGGCACTGGGTTTCAAAGGTTTGCTGCCTCTGAATATGGAGGTTTCCTTTAGTCACTACGGCTAGTATCCATTCATGGACCTATCCTCCATGAAACTGCCTAACCCCCTTTTAAAGCCATCCTTGCTTGTGGCCATCACTACGTCCACTGGCAGTGAACTACACCATTTAATTACTCATTGAGTTAAAAAGTAGATCACAATGGGTAGCCGTGTTTGTCGCAGTAGAAAAGAGCAAGAGTCCAGTAGCACCTTACAGACTAACAAAATTTCTGGCAGGGTATGAGCTTTCATGAGTCACAACTCACTTCTTCAGATACAGCTAGAATGTGGGTCCATCCGTCCTTAAGTGGAGAAGAGTGAATTCAGAGTTAACAAGTGTTTCCTTTTGATGGCCCTGAACCTATTGCTCATCAATTTCATTGGGTGTCCTCCAGTGCTAGTATTATGGAGAGGGAGAAGAAGTTCTCTCCATCCACTTTCTCTACCTGCTGCATAATTTTATGAACCTCTATCATGTCCCCCTTAACTTTCCCCCCCTCTAAACAGAACAGTCCCAGATTCTTTAGCCTTTCGTCATAAGATAGGTGCTCCGACTTCTTCGTCATCTTGGCTGTCCTCATCTATACATTTTCCAGCTCGGTCTTGTTGCTTTTTCTGACTGGTCGTTATCTCGATACCTTAAGCTTAAAACGGTACTGTTGGTTTCTCCTACTACTTGTGAGTCTATACCAGTGATGGCGAACCTTTTAGAGACCGAGTGCCCAAACAGCAACCCAAAGCCCACTTATTTATCGCCAAGTGCCAAAACGGCAATTTAACCTGAATACTGAGGTTTTAGTTTAGAAAAAACAACTCATACATTCACATATTTTGCGTTAAAAGAAAAACACAATAACAGAGCTTTCAATGATACAAACAACTTTTTATTGAAAGGTAAAAGTTTGCATTTGGCGTGCATCTCTCCAGGACTCGTCCTCTGATCAGCCACCGGACATTATTGTACATAAGTAAACAATTATACTGTGCCTGAACCTCCTCAAGAAGTGCTTGAAACTGTCGACAATTCAGAGCATGAGCCATGATGTAATTCACCATTTTTGTGACATCTTTGAGGACATCGTCAATTTTTTTGAACAATTAATGTGATTTTTGCTGTTGTGTGCATGCTGATAATTTGTCTACCTTTGGCTCATACTTTGTAAGTTTGAGAGCAACACATGCAGCACTCAGGTCATCTGTTAGCCTGTTTCTGGTGTCAGATTTGATATAATTCAAAGCTGAAACAGCTGCTCACAAGCATAAGATGATTCAAACAAAGTAAGGAAAGCAATCCCAAGTGCTTTCATTGACTTAAAATTATTTGGCAGAGAATTCCACACTTTAAGGATTTCATTTTCAGAACTAACTGTGCTGTCCTTTGGCATCCCTTCTATCTTCTCAAGTGTTTCACGCAGGTCATAGAATTTATTTTTCCAGTTAGAGCTTTCTTGAAATTCTATTAGCTCCATTTCCAGATTTTCTAAATCTAACCAGTGTAGGCAGGAAAGATCAAGTTCTTCAAATTTGGCTTTATCTGGAGAAGTAAGAAAACACAGGGTTGTCTCCATCTTACGGAGCTGTAAAAATTTGTTACTAAAATTCACCTTTGCAGCTGCTACAATGCTAGAAAATTCCTGGTAGATTTCCTGATGGCTTGTAGGATTGTCTGCAAATGTTGTAGAATTTTCTAAATGCTTTTTTAGATGGGCGGGGCCCCAGACAAACTGAAGACCGGCGGGGGCCCCGACAAACAGCTGAGCTGCCCCGCAGCTCAGCTGAGAGGAGGGGCCTGGCAAGGTGCTCGGCCACAGCCTTCCCCGTCCAAACTGAAGATGGGCGGGGCCCGACAAACAGCTGAGCTGCGGCCCCAGCTCAGCTGAGAGAGAGGGAGGGGTTTGCCCCGGTGCAAGGAGAGGGAGGGCACCAGCGCAGGCTTGGGGAGCATGGGCTTGGGGAGAAGGAGCACCGCCCTCAGCGCCCACAACACGGCACAGCCCTAGGCAGATGCGACGGGTCCACGCTTGCCCACAGAGAGGGCTCGGTGTGCTGGCTGCGGCACACGTGCCATAGGTTCGCCAACACGGGTCTATACTTTGTTTATTTTTTTATTTTTTACAGACTTTGGGTAATGCTGCTTTTCTTCTGTCTATCCACATATAAATATTGTAACCTTCTGTTTTTCTTCTATCATTCAAGTCACTGCAGACACTTGCTATTTCTGATTTTCAGATCTCACTAATATGTACCTCTTGATTTCATTTTCTTCCAACTTGATTCCTGTTAATTCTCCCCCACCCCCACCCATTTGTTTCTCTCTCTTTTTCTTATTCTCCTATTCTCAGTTCTGCTGTTTGTTTTTCTCTCCGTTCCAATTTGCCTCTCCTTCATTTCTTTCATTTCTCATCCTCTCTCCTCTCTCCCTGTCAAATTCCAGTTTTGTGTTTCTATGTCTTGTTTTTCTGTCTCTTTGCTCTTGGGCTGCCTCTTATCTATCTTCTCCTTGCTCTCTGTGTTTGACTTCTTGTCATCTCCCTTCTGCCGATACTGTTCTCTTGGTGAGTTCTCGCCTGTTTCTGCCTTGTTGCCCCCAACACCTGCACTTCATCCTTTGAGAGCCAGTGTAGTATAGTGGTTAAGAGCAGCAAACTCGCATCTGGTGAACCAGGTTGGTTTCCCCGCTCTTACACATGAAGCCTGCTGGGTGTCCTTTGGCCAGTCGCAGTTCTTTCAGAACTCTCTCAGTCCCACCTACCTCACAAGGTGCCTGTTGTGGGGAGAGGAAGGGATTGTGATTGTAAGCTGCTTTGAGACTTCTTACGGTAGAGAAAAGTGGGGAAAGAAACCAACTCTTCTTCTCTTTTCTTCCTATATCTAAACAGTGCCTGAAAATTGAGTCTTTAACCTTTGTCTCTCCTCATCCGCCTTCTTGTGTGTCTCTTTCATCGTGATCTTCCTTTCGACTGAAAGTCTGAGCCTGGGATAAGTCTTGGAAGTGAATTATTGTATAATGGCTAGTTGTTGGAAATAAAAGAAGAGCACTCTTATAATGGATTGGCTCCAAAACATTTTCTGCCACGAGCATTTCTGCTGATGAAGGTGGGGGATTTTCACCAATTCTCCCCACTTTTTGCAGACCCCCTCAACTGCATCCAGTGCTGTTCCTGGGGAACCCCTGATCCCAGAGGGCCAGTGTTTCAGGAGGCTGCAGAGAGAGAGAGAGAAGGGAGAGGGAGGTAGGGTTGCCAGGTCCCTCTTTGTCACTGGTGGGGTTTTGGGGGGCAGAGCCTGAGGAGGGCAAAATTTGGAGGGATTTCATGGAGTCCAATTGCCAAAGTGGCCATTTTCTCCAGGTGAACTGATCTCTATTGGCTGGAGATCAGTTGTAATAGTGGGAGATCTCCAGCTAGTACCTGGAGGTTGGCAACCCTAGAGGGAGGGAGGAATGAACAAACAAATGAATGAACTGAAGTTCCATCCTGCAAGTGGAGTGGAACTTGTGTTTCCTCAGACTAACTCCCCAAACTGAAATAAAAATGCAGAAACAGCTATAAGGCTCTCCATAATATACAAACCTTCACTTTCAGCAAGTTAACAACTAGTTTGCTGACTAGAACTAATCTGTTTTCACTAGGGATATTTTTTTTTTAGTTTTGTCCTCCCTATTTATTAGTTTCATGGTAATATCCCCTTTCCTATCATCAAGGAACAATTTCTTCCTTCAGGTTCTCCAAGTGTAAAATAGACCGAAAAACAGCCAGATAATAGGCAGCGGGTTGGTTTCTTTTTAATTTATATGGGCTTAAACTAGATTTGTGGTTATCAGAAGTGAGGCCCTTAAGAGGAATATAAAATGGGGAGAGGGTGTAGGCTTTGCTGATGGGCTCCTTCACAGCTACCACGCCCGCCTTTGTGTTAAGCCTCTTCATTATTAATGCAAATGAGTGTGTTAGAAGTATTCTTTCTGTATTAGCTAGTGCATTATACTCACCTTAGTTGAAGGAGATCACAGACATTACTAGATCCAGTGGGATCACAGCTCCAAATTATATGGTCTCATCTTTGCCTTTTGGTCGATGCTGATCCTTCACTTTACTCGTCCCCAGAGTTGTATTACTAGACACAGCAAGATGGCTGTGTCGCCGCGGCTTCAGTCACCATTGCTAGTAGCCATTGATGAACCTCTCCTCCCTGAATCCATCTAACCCCCTTTTAAAGCTACATATGTTCGTGGCCATCACTTCTTCCACTGGCAGTGAATTCCACTGTTTAATTACTTGTTGAGTAAAGAAGGATTTCCTTTTGTCTGTCCTGGACTTATTTCCCAACGATTTCGTTGTGTGCCCCCGAGTTCTTCTGGGAGAGGGAGAAAAAGCACCCTTTATCCATCCCCCCCCTCCATTATTTTCTCCCTCTATCAACATTTTTCCATTATTTCACAGCATACAGTTTAGGGGCATGGATTCACTGTGACACATGAGGAAGCCACAAGTATAAGTACTGCAAATGACATGCAGAGGCTCGGCTCTCCAGCTGTTCTGTCAATGTTCCTTCCTACATCCATCCATGCCCATCCATGCTACCGCAGACACCACAGCAAACCATCATCTCTAGCATCTGTAGAAGTTATGCCGCTAGGTTCAGCCTGGGATGTTTGCTTTTAGCTTTTTCATCAGTCCTTTGTTTTCTTATAACACGCTTTTTGCACCAAATGGGCCCAGTCCTCCTTCAGAGGAAGAGGCAGTATCTGGGCATTCAGGTGAAACAACCTTCCAGAGGTTCACAGTCCAAAGCAAACAACATTCTGCTTTGCTTCTTTCGCTTGTATTTTTAATTTCTGCCACTGGGGGGGACACTGTAAGCCCAAGCAATTGGAGTCCTAGGCTATTTATGCATGGGAGGTTTTGCCTTGGATTTGCCGCTCTCTAGATGCACATTTTCCCCGTCCGAATTCTCAAAACTCAAAAATAAGTGCCCATGCAGAGTTCTGAGAATTCAAATGGGGAAAATGTGCATCTAGAGAGCGGCAAACCCAAGGCAAAACCTCCCATGCGTAAATAGCCCTAGAGTTTTTAGTGGGATTCTTTTCTACATCAGTCAAATGTGAACAGAGATTCAGTTCCAATGATGATGCAGGGCACTTCTGGCTCCCTGATGAGTGTATTTGAATGGCATCTGTTTTTGCAAATGCATGTTTGTTGCATTTTGAAAGCTGGACTGGGTGGATACATGGCAGGTGAATGCAACAGTCTCTTGACAGGAGCTTTTAAATTTAAAGCAGCTGTGGGAAGTGCTACAAGTTTGAAGGATGGAAAGAAGGGAGAAAGAGCTTGTAAATCCTTTCTTCTCTGCCCATTTGCCTGTTCAAAACTCACACCGGCATATTTTCTCCCATGGGGGAAAAGCAGCTGGGGGGGGGGTGTTTGAGCAAAAAAATGGCCAGTGAGGAAAGGGAAAAGCAGCCACTCCCCATCTTCCATTCCTCTGCTCCATGTGTGGCAGCCTCTTGCAGCTGTTTTTGCTTTCTTTTTAAAGCTGGGAGACTGGAAATGCTGTCCTAAGCAGTTATACCCTTCTAAGCCCGTTTAAGTCAATAGGTTTAAAAGGGTGTAACTCTACTCAGGGCGGCACTGTTACACATGCCTCTGCCTTCGAATTTTAGCTGCGCACCTTCCAAGTCATCACGTCACCACTCAACATCTCAGTGTAACATTGTTCAGGGCCGAATTGGCCATATGAACAATATCATTAAAGTAAAGTAAGTCACCACTCAACCAACACAAGGGCTTTGTAACAGGTAAAGAGGCCCTTGAACGAGTTTCCTATAATACCTGCCTAAATGACGGCCATTGCTTGTTAATCTGCCCTGCTGAGAAGGCTATGGAAATATTGAGAAGCGGCCCGAACCAGGGCCCGTGCCTTGACTGAGTTAGGCCAAGAGCCTGGAAGCGGCTGCTGTGGGACTTTCTCACCGCACCATCCACAGTGAATGCTAAATTCTGTCGCTGAAAGAGGGAGAAGGAATCTAGGTCAGCTTGCTGTCATATGACTTGCCGGGCAGGCAGCACGTTCTCTCTCACAGTCAGGAGCTTTCTACCTTTGGTCTGAATGTGTGTGTGTGTGAAGTGCCGTCGCTTCCGACTCATGGCGACCCTATGAATGAAAGTCCTCCAAAATGTCCTGTCTTTGACAGCCTTGCTCAGATCTTGCAAATTGAAGGCTGTGGCTTCCTTTATTGAGTCAATCCTTCCTTCATTGGTCTGAATACAAGGCATTTAAAAGTTGCAGGTCATCAACAGCAGTCCCCAGAGCAAGGCCAGGTTCCTTCAAGAAGCTCTTGTGTGCTTGTTATTAGAACAATAGGGAATAAAGGGAGCAATTAGGTCTTCTGTGAATGAAGCTAATGGCTGAGGAAAACAGGAGGGAGCGGTCCAGAACAGTGTGAGAAAATGCTGAAATGCAGCCTTAGATGTCTTAACAAAAATTTGCAAAAAGAACTCATTAATTAATAACTGCTGTTTTGCTCCTGGGTTGCTATGGCTACATTTCTCACATGTTGCCTCAGTAGTCCTCTGTTGCTGATCACATGGACATCCTAGAAGACCTTTTTTGTTCACCATTCAAGGCTGATAGATTGCTACCATCAAGACAGATATATTCTACTTTAAAGAAATAAATAAGATCCTGGAACAAGTGGTGGCTGTTCAGAAACAATACAAAAACATCATTCCCCAGTGCTCATTATACATTGATGATTGGCTGTTGCAGGGGGTGGACAATAGAGGAACAATTTTCAGAAGAATTTCAGTGTTTTATGGAGACAAATCAACCTGTCTGAATGTGTGCTAATCCCTGCTGGGAAACCAATAGGGATTCACTGGTCAAGATCCACTAGGAAGTTCTCCTGCACAAGCTCCATTGAAATGGGTGGGAGCTGTGCAAGACCACACTAAGGACACATGCCTGGATCCTACAGTCTTTCAGCTGATGGCCCCAGGTCTTCCCAGCTCTCCCTTCCCTCAGCAGCCATTTCCAACCCTGGGAGAGGCAGAAGGGAGTGATCGTGCCTCCTCCCATCTCCCCACTCCAGCCTCCCAATCTGCATGTCTGTTTCTCCATGCAGGTCCTGTGACCCCCACGAATAAAAATCTGGGGGTTAGAAATGGCTGCTGAGGGATGGAGAGCCAACAAGAGCAGGGATCCAACCCACTGTCCTGTAAATCCCATTGAAATCAGTTGGACATACTTCAGAAGAAACATGCATAACGTTGGGCTGTATGAGTGGAACCTAACGCATGATGACTAGAATCTAACTCCTGTGGAATTAACTGGGACTTGCTTCTGATTAAGGCTGGAAGGAGATGAACCGTTTCACATTGAGACTCCATGGGTTATCAGGTTGTAAGAGGACAAATGTCAGAATTTGTCATTTCTAAATAATCTTATTGCAGTCAAAATATTTAAGGGATAGTGCAGGCCCACTGTGAATCCAGTGAGTGTGGGGGTGGGCGTGAATCATTTTCTACAGTCTCCCAACAAGGTGTCAGACTAACTGTTTTGTAGTATCCATTCAGTTGCCAACTCACCTTGTTTCAAGGAACAGGTTTTATTTGCAATAATTGCCCTTTATCCTGGAACATCACATCTCTGTCAACCATCACCGAGATCCCTAATTTCAAGATACTCCATGCCATTCTCCCTGGGTAGGCAACTGTCTATATGGCTGCAGAGCTTTCCACACTTTTTTTGAAAATGGATAGTGAAAAATGCTTGCTGACCACTGCAGTTCTTTCAGAAAGCCTCTGTACTGGAATGTTATCCCCCGATCGCACACTTGTTTCTGAATCCACACGACTGAAGAAAGTACGGCAAGTCCAATGGCCATGCGAAGGAGCAACTTTGATGGTTAGCCAGAAATTAAATTCTGAATATGTTTGAAGTGCCAAAACACTTTTTTCAAAATGTCTTTTCATTTCCGTAGTTTATATTAAAAGTCTGCTGTGAAATGATGCTATTCTAAATCAGACAGGCAGAGATCCTGAAGCAACTGAAACTGTTATTTGAGCGGCCAGGACATTTGTTGGAATGTTAGAGAATCCTAGCCTTTTAATTCTGTAGGAAATGTTGAAAGCCTGTATGTTAAATAGATTCCAGTGGAAGCCAATGTACAAGTAGTGTGTAGCTTATAAAACTTAGGGCTTACTTCTATGATATGCAGGGTTCATAGTTCCCATTTGAATGATCCTTAATCCCTGTACTGCAGTGTTTGCCGTGCTCAGGTGTTATGGCCTCCCTTCTAGCACAGGTGCAGAAGAGTCTGATACCTGGGCTAACAACCCTTTGGAAAAGGTACTGGGCCAGATGGAGCCCTGCATAGTGAGATGCTTTTTGAACACTCTCCCAGACTAGCCTGATCTTGAAAGCTCTTGGAAGCTAAGCAGGGTCAGCCCTGGTTAGTACTTGGATGGGAGACCACCAAGGAAGTCCATGGTCACTACGCAGAGGCAGGCAATGGCAAACCACCTCTGTAGGTCTCTTGCCTTGAAAACCCAAGTTGGCTGTGACTTGATGGCACTTTCCACTACCACCATCTTATATAAAGTGGCCCGTAGCACATAGAAGCCTGAATGCTGGCGAAAGGGTTTGGCAATGTCCAGGCTGCTGGCAAGAAATAGTGGTCACTTCCTACAGCTGCTAAAAGGGGAAAAGCTGAACGTGGAGGGGAGGTTAAGAGAGCTAAAAGGCTGGGATGGACCAAAGTTGATAGTTGTAGAACATTATCAGAGGTCCTTTATGCATGGGTACTTTCACTCACGTTCGCCCCCGGACTGTCTCGGCTGTTCCTTGGAGTTACGCATGAGTTTTCCGTGCATTAGAGATGACCTTGTGGCCAGCCCTCACAAATTCGAGTCTTCCCATTCCTGTGAAATCCCGATTCTTTGGTCTACTCTGAGATCAGTCCAGGTGAAATCGTTTTCATCTCCCTGCGTAAAGCAAAGCACAAGACAGGGGAGCTGGGGGAGGGGTGACATTTTCTCACAGTGAGCAGAACAGCCAATTACAAAGCAGAGTTTCAAGGAATGGGGACACAAATGCTTCCTGATTTTTTTCTCCCACCCAGTTTGTCTCACATAGGAAAGGGTTTTGAAATAACACTTGGGTTCCTCCCCCCCCTTCCTTTTAAAGAGCTTGGTTTTTTAAAATGTTTTTTTAAAACACCACTTGGGTTTCGGCCGGGGGGAGAGGGGAACTGGATGTTTTTCTCACAGTAAGCACTACAACCAATTACAAAGCAGCGTTTTCAAGGGGCTCAGACTCAGACACTCCAGAATTGAGCTAGGTGACTTTGTTTGTGCATAGCAATTTTTGGATTCACATTACAACAGTATGGGTCGAGCAAGCATCAAACCCAAGGTAAAACTCCTAATCACAAACAACCAGAGAGAGTGCTTAAAGGAACACTTGGGTGATGAGGGCTGAACAGATATTGAAGAGGCCAGGGAAAAAGAAGTGAGCTGAATGCCATAACTGCTTGGAAGTAACTGGCAGAGGGGTGGGTTCTTCTAAGTAAGTGGGAGATGTGAGCTAGTGACCCAGTAGGAATGACTATTCTGTTTTGAGAGGCTGATGTGTCTGGGTTTTTTAAACATATGTGACTCCAAATATTACAAACCGAAACCATTTGTAAGTTATACCCCTCTTCCCAGGCTCTCTTGTCCAAAACAGCCACTGCAGTTTTGTGGATCGTGATAGTAACAATTTCAGGTTTTGCTTCCGTGGCATGCAACTTGTGTCAATCAGTGAACTGTAATCGGTTCCCTTCTCGCTAGGGTTTTTTTTCTGCATACTTCCTGATTGTACTGATTTGGTGCATTTTCCATGTCCGTCGCAGCTGCTCTTTAACGCTTTACTCCTTGCTCTTCAGTCTTCAGGCTCTGCATCCCGCGATCACACAAAGTATAACTCAGGGCCCCTGGAATTCAGCAGCACTTCGGGGCCAGTTTCTGCGGCAAGGGTAAGAGAATTCTGCAGCGAATGTCATTTTGCATTACGGCAGTGAGAGTCTGTAACCATCTGCCACTCTTGCATCCACCTAACCCAGCGTTGGCTGCAGAATTCCAGGAGCCCTGAGCTTTTCCATGGCCATAGAATTGCTCATTGGCTATGGAATTTGTTTGATTTGAGGGGACGATCAATGGGATGCGTGTTGTTTCTAGAGGTGGATCACCTGCATATCTATGGAAATGTGTGGAAGCTAGATGCCGGCACTTTCCTTTCCAGACTCCTGGGTCATTAATTAATATCTGGTTGAAATTCCAGTATTGGCTATCACAAATTGCATCGTTCCTCCACTTTGTTTCCCGTTGCATTTGGCTCCGGTGACTTATAAACAAATGGGTGCCATTTTGAATCCCAGGCAGCCCAGGAATATGCTTGCTAACAGTAGCTGCCTTGTTTTCATTGACTTGGGAAGCGTTGTTTGCAAAATATGTATTTATTTAAATATTTATATCCTGCCTTTCCTCATGGTGCAAAGCGGCTTACACGTCACAATTAAAACATTACATTTTAAAGCCAATAAAATAAAGCCCCAAATAACCCCCTGTCCCCGTGTCACAAAAAAACAAAGAAACAGAGAATGAGCAGGGTGAGGATTGAAGCTCAATGGCAAACCATCTGGTTTTGCGTACAGAAGGTCCCAGGTTCAATTCCTGGCATCTCCAGTTAAAAGGATCGAGTAGTAGTAGGTGATGTGAAAGACCTCTGTCTGGGACCCCAGAGAACTACTGCCAGTCAGAGTAGAAAGTACTGACCTGGATAGGCTTGACAGTCAGACTCCGTATAAGGTAGCTTTGTGGGTTCCATGGGTACAGTGGGAGGTGTGGCTTTCCAAATGTACAGTGAGAAGGATAAGTCTATTCCAGTGACACCTCATGTTGGCATTCCATATGCCATCTAACATTCCTGATGAATGTCAGATGAAGGAGAACCAATTTAAATGCATTCAGCTCTCCCAGTAGCCAGCACCCTCTGACAAAAAGACAGTGACTGAAAGGCTGCACCCATCATTTTATTTTTCTTAGTGTACAAAGGATGGATTATAATGTTGCCATGATGGAAACTGTACACTACTAGTTTGGTTGTTTGTTGTACTGCTATAATTTTAATCACCTGAGGAGGACCCTGCTGGATCAGACTCATTCTGTTTCCACTAGAGGCTAGGCAGACGTTTCCAGAAAGCCACGAGCAAGGGATGAAGGCAATGGCCATTCCCTGTTGCTTGTCCCCAGCATCTGGCCATGATCATGGGTTATGAATGTGGATATGCGATCAGAGAGGGGGGAGGGGAGGGAGAGAGATGAAAATTACCACAATTACGTGGGCCAGAACTGTGTCATAGCTTTTACTAGTGACAGAAAGACAAGATGGGCACTTTGGTGTTCATGATCTGTAGTGGTAGCTGGTATCTCCTCCCAAGCAGCCGTCCTCCTTCTTGAATGCCTCCTGTGCCAGTCCCACACTATACTTACATGGAAGAGCCTCCATGTTTTTCTCGTCTGCTAGCTAAAAAAGGGAGGAAAGCACCAGAAGCTCTCCAAAGCTCCTGACGCTCAAAGTGTGTCACAGGATCTTTGTTTCCCAAGAGTTGCTTTTTCTTTCTTAACGTTATTTGACTCACCAGTCCCCAGGGAGGATAGTCCCTGGGAAAATGGAGGCTAATGTTGGCTCCTTCCTCAGTCTTAGACCATTAATGCCTGCCCTCTTGAGGAAGCAGCAATGATGAGAAATGGAAGTCCCACTTTGGACTCTCCCTCAGCTGATGAACTGTAGCCCTGTTCTTTTCTCATGAATCCAGCAGCGATAAAAATGAGACTTTGTTTGGCTCTTCCTTTGCTTTCGACTGATACTGCCTTCTTAAGCTTGCATGCTAGTAGTGGAACCACAAGGTCTGCATGGCTTTAGAACTGGCTGCCGCTTCTAGGCACAGTGGGGCCATATGGATGTGACGTGGACAGGAAGAGGGCCCCATAGCCTTCCCGTGTTCTGCCAGTTTTCCCCTCCAGCTCCCCACTGTTGGCAGTTTTTCCACCCAATCCAGGGTTGGCAGAAGGTAGCTGGTAAGACGGAACTGTGGGAGTAAAATAGCAAGCAGGGGGAGGGGTAATTGCCCTCCTGCCTCCAAGGTTCGACATTGCAAATTAAGAACATAAGAACATAAGAAAGGCTATGCTGGATCAGACCAAGGTCCATCAAGTCCAGCAGTGGCCAACCAGGTGCCTCCAGGAAGCCCACAAACAAGACGACTGCAGCAGCATTATCCTGCTTGTGTTCCATAGCAACAATATAATAGACATGCTCCTCTGATCCTGTCTCTGATTTGCACAGGTGAAGCAGCAGCTGGGGAACTGGTACAGAAGCAGCTTTGGGTGGAATTAAGGAATCAAAAACTCTTTGCGTGTGGCAAGTCAGTATGTGAGAGAAGCTATTAAGCCTTTCTCCCTTTCACGCTAGCTATCCCTGTGCCAGAATTTAGAGGGGGCATTCAAATACGCAAACTCCACTACCATTCTAGAGTAACACGTTCATGAGGTTATGATCCGGTACTCTTTCTGGATGTTTGGAACTGGCTTGACGGTGCTGGATGGAGAGGCAGCCCAGCTGCATGGGATGACTTGCCCCAACCAATGAGGCACAATTTCCCTGGCTTGTACTAAAAAAAAACCCTCAAACTACATTACAGCACCTTTCAGTTTTACAGACATTCCCAAAACAACCACACTCAGGGCTGTGTCACAGTTCAGACAGAGCGCTTGTTTGTTAGTAACAACCTCTGACACTGTGCGTTAATTGTGGTGTGGGTACAGCTTCTCTCAGGGCAATCTGAATCAATGCTATGCAGAGATGGGTGTAGAGAATGACAAGTGGGACTTGAAATTGCCTGCTTTGATCTGGGAAGTGGTCTTTCTGTGCCTCCAGCATATTTAAATGCTGTTTCATGGGAAGACCCTTTTCTCCTTTACATTCTCAATCGCATCTTTGGAAGCTGAGGCCTGCCATTACAAGGCCCCCTGGGACAATGCTTAAGGCTTGGCTGTCCAAATCTGCTCATAGAGGTGCATGTTCCAGATTGAAGAAATATGCCTTTTTTTAGGTTTTGTGTTGTTGTTGTTGTTTTAAAAAAACCCTCTACATTCCAATAAGTCTTCTATAAATTATCGGTCACCAAAGGTAATTCTTAATCTTTACCTTCCATTCCATACGTTGTTCCAGATACTGGTTCACCATCCCTTCCCGCCTTCCCCCTTTGAAACATATTTTCAGAAAACCTGACAGTGTTTTGGTCTGAGAGGGTGCTGCCACTGTGCCGCCTAATGACTGAGAAGGGAATGACTTACCTGAGGGTAATCCCCGTTGAACCCAGCAGCATTAATTAACTTAATATACCAGTATTTGTATCCTGCAAATGTTCAGGGGTTTGCCCCATTTTTTGCTGGGAAAGAGGTCTTCATGCTTACACAGAACACTTGTCTTTGTGCATCTGCAGTTAGTTGATTGTACAAACTGGATTCTGGGTCCCAATCCAGCCCTCTGCACCATGGTGACATCAGGCCATATGTCTTCCCCCGTGGGCCACTTAGGGCATGTGTGTGCGCGCATGCCATCAAGTCACAGCTGACTTCTAGCGACCCAGTAGGGTTTTCAAGGCAAGAGACATTTGGAGGTGGTTTGCCATTGCCTGCCTCCGCATCATGACCCCGGTATTCCTTGGAAGTCTCCCATCTCAATTACTTGCCAGGGTCGAGGCTGAGAGTATGTGACCGGCCCAAGGTCACCCAGCAAGCTTCCATGGCAGAGTGGAGATTTGATCCTGAGTTTCCCAGATCCTAGTCCAACACCTTAACCACTACACCAAGCTGGCTCTCACTTGGAGAATTTACTAGACACACACAGAAAAGCATTTTGAGATACAAAATGGTTCACGCCCATTGAAAATATGGGTGAAGATCTCAGTACATGATGTATATAAAATTCAAGCATAAGTACCAACTTAGGTGGGTTATTTCTGATACCAAAGGGCTTTTCAGGAGATCAGTGGGTTCTGAGGTGCTGCATGTATGTTCCTCTTTTCAGCCACCACCATGATGCGATAGCAGAAGTCATGGGGACCTGGGAAGTGAGTGAAGAGGGGCATGGGGAGTGATAGGCTAGGTTTGCATGACGCCAGTGAGATCTCTAGCTGCCTGCATGTTTTCTTTATGCTGCTCAGGTGTCTTTTCTCTTTTTGTCTTCCATTGATATATGCAATCTGTATGTGGGAAATATTCATTTCAACCTTAGCATTGAAGCATATAAAAGTGAAGATGTTTGAGATGGCCATGAACAAATAGCTAACAGTCCTCTCGTGCATCTGTAAAAATGTGCCTAGGTGAAGCCTCTAATTATGTGGCAAAGGTGTGTGGTAGGGGAGGTGCAGGTATATACTGAAATTACCTGTTCCTCCTTTTACAATGCGAGACTTCCAGGATCTCCCCTCCGAAACTGACCAGACTGTTGCTTCTCACATAGCAGGTCTGGAATCACCTGTCATTTGAAAAGGCTTGTGGGATGGTCAGCAAGCTGCTGCGGTGGGAGTTGGATGGAATGTTGCAGGAAAGGCTAAAAGAGGGTTACTTCTGGATCATAGGTTGGAACTAACAACTCAGTCTACCTCAATGCTTAGACCAAAGCATTCTGGGAACTGCTGACCTAGCCGTTGTGCTGGGATCAGCAAGTGATGGGCCCTGGGCCAGGTTTGCCCTTGTGGGGAAAGGGTTTCATCTGACCCTCCACTTCTCCACAGCAGAGGCCAGCAAGGACAGTAGACAAACACCCATAGCAACTAAACAACTATTTCTGGTATTCTGTCTTCAGGGTTGTCCTCAGAGTGGCAAAACCAAGTCATGTGTTCATCTTATGATTTGTGTTTCTCTTTCTTTCTAATCCTAGGGGAAAAAGAAAAGGCGAACAAGAGAAAAGCAGCAAGACTCCAATTCAGGTAAATCCACTGGTGCAAAATTCAGCACCTTATCGGGTACCTGTCAGTTTGCTTATATTGGTAGTGGATTAGTTGAGGCAGCCAAACAATAGCTGTAATCTTCCTTTAGGAGTTGCATCCGGGGCTTAATGTGACTGGGACAATCCCTGTCTCCGCTAATGCTACCTCTGTTTCATCTACCGACAGGTTACTCTCTGTGCTATAAATTCTAATCTGTGTTTCGTGTCACACGAGACAAAGCATCTGTTTCTTCTAGCTTTGCCACTCTCTGCAACTGTTTTTTCTGTCTGCTCTTCTATTATATTATCAACAGACCAGTTAAGAAACAACGTAGGTCATACCTAGCTGCATTTTTAATAAACCAAGTCCACTCCTCTCACCTTCAATATCTACTGTACATATGGCTTAGTTTCCTGATTGCCTGCTTCTTTACAAAGACGCAGAAAGCAAAAGTTGCATTTCCTCCCCATCCCATCCTTTGTTGCAAGCACAGTGGCACTTCATTTGTCATGGGGAGGAAAAAGCAATCCCAAATTGCTCATTACATTCAGGATCCCTGTTTGCCTGGAGTGAAAATTAAGTGGAACTCATAGTCAGAAACTTCCTGTCGTAAGCTGCAGTCCTCAAGTCGTATGTGTCTTTTCTCTGAAGTCAGTCCCATGGAATTCAGTGGCGTTTATCCCCAAGGAAACACATGAGGATTGCAGCTCTAGCCTTGCACATCTTCCTTGGCGTCCAAGGGAAAGCAAGCTTATTGCAGATGTAATATTTCCCTTTGGGGGGTCTTGAGACCCACTCTGTAGCCCTGTCGCTATCATTAGCCACTAATTTCTTCCGTTCCAAACAGTCTGTTTAATGTGATCCCACATTTCTTTAGATGTAGCAGCCATTTTTTAAAAACTGTGCTTGCATCTGAAAGGTGTCACTAAGAAACATGGCGATCACCAAATGAGCAAGCAATTGGTTGAAAAAGCAGGGGCTGATGACAGGCCCATGTGTCTAGAGACACAATAGAGAGAGGGGAAGAGGCTGAGGTATTGCAGACTCTTGCAAATGGCACAATGGGTACGATCCAGCCTTGCCGGATACTTACTGGGTATAGGGGCCAATAGTAGTATTGTTTACCTGAAACCCATTTCTTCATTTTTTTTTAAAGTCTCATTCATAAGAATTTGGTTGTTAGGAGGACTTTTAGCCCCTACTGCACAGGTAGGGACCACTTTATGAAGCAAGGACTGGCTCTCTAGTTCAGGAGCATTTCAGAGATAACCCAAACCAGGCATTCCTTTATGATGAAATTGACTTTGCTGGTGACTTTGGGGGCTTTTTCTCAAACGTCAGAGAGAAGGAACGTAGTTGAGGCAAAAGATCAACTCCAATGAGAAGGAACAACAGATCTAAAACACTAGGAAACTGAGGTTGCTGCCCCAACCTCAGCCTTCCCTGCCATGCTGGGAGAGATCCTTGTGGTGTTTGCCTAACACATGCTTTGTTCCAGGGGAGACGCCGCCCAGCGGAAGAACTGGGTTTTATTTGGCCTGTCTAGTTTTGTCTCCAGCAGCTCAATTGATGTTGCATCTTTTCTTCTTCCTCCTGCTCTTGCTGCTGTTTGTGCCCCTGCCTTGCCCATTCTCCGCCACGCATGCTCCTTGTTCAGATCCTGCCTCTCCTAAGAAATGCAGAGCTCGCTTTGGCCTCAACCAACAAATGGACTGGTGCGGCCCATGCAGGTGTGTATCAGAAACCTTTGCTTTCCAGGCTTGTTCCTCAACATACGGGTCACTCTTCTCTGTGTGCAGTTACTTTTCATGCTCCATTCTCTACAGCTGCCCTTCTTCCTAACACTACTAGCTGCATTCCCTCAGGTTTGCTCTTTATGGCCTGCCTCCATTTTTTATCAGCCTCACCTGATTATGAATGTATCTTCTAAGTGCTTTATACTTCCAAGGTTGAAAGGAGTATCCATAGCTTGTCCAAAATCTGTAGACAGTGAGGTCAAGAAATGTTTTGAATATTACTTTAAAGGTAAAGGAAGTCCCCTGTGCAAGCACCGGGTCGTTACTGACCCATGGGGGGACGTCACATCCCGATGTTTACTAGGCAACTGTGGATGCACATTAGATGTATTCACTGTAATTCAGTTGGAAAATAGCCTGAAAATTAACCAGAATCTTTATCTTGGGAGTGTACAACTGTAGGCCCTGGGGCCAACTCCATAAGTGCAACATGGTCGACTCGTTGAAAATCCAAAGCCAAGGGGGGGGGGGTTGACCTTTTTGGAACAGGACAGCCAAGGTCTGAACTCATTGCCAAAGTGGCCCTTTGGGAAGACTATTTGCTAGTCAGGGACATGGGCACTGGCAAGGACTAAGAGTGTTACCTAATCACTAGCTATGAAGCTTATTTTTCTTGCAGACAGCTGGCACGGAGTTGTATAGAACACTGTGGAGCTGAGTATCCCTGGCGATGAGTTTCTTAAATTTCTTGCTGTGCCAGCAATTGAATCAGTCTGTAGTAGAACATAATGAAAGATTTCCATACTTCGACACAGAACAAATGTCTTAGGGCGTTTCCATGCAATCCTGTTGGGGAGGTTTTTGTGTCCAAATAAATGTATAATCAGGCATTGGTGTCTCCTTTGCAGCACATGATCCATGTGGCTTTCCTCAAGCTTGGCCTTTTATTCTAGGGATTCTTCTGCCATAGAAAATGCCGTAATTTCCCTACACGCATACACACAGTTTTTGCATCTATGCATAGGATAATAATACTTATACTAATATACTTATTAGGATAGCTGAACAGCATGTGGCTCTGAAGGTGTCATGCATACCACTTGCAATAAGGAGTCATGACAGGCGGCAGCAGGTGGAAGAAGGGACTTAACCTTGGGACTAGGGGTGTGCATGTCAGATTAACCAAAGGGGGATTACCAGTAAGGGGAAAGGTGGCAATAAAGGGAGCCGAATAAGCAAATCCCGAATAATGCCAGATTTTTTTTAGGCATTATTCGGGCCACTTTGGCCCCACCACCATTTTTCTCCTCCCTCCCCCCTCCCTTACTTACCTGCCTCTGAATCAATTCCACACCACCCAGATTCTCCAGGCTCTCGAGAATCCAGGCAATGTGGAATTGATTTAGACCTGGCTTCCTGTTCTGGCTACAGGCGGGCGCAGTGGAGTCCCCTGCACTCACTTGCAGCCAGAATGACAAAGCTCCCTCCTTTCTCTCTGTGCTGTCAGCGTGAAGAAAAAGGGGGCAGGCTTCTTATTCTGGTGGGCAGGCAGGAGTCCAGCGCGTGCCGCTTCTCTGGACTCCAGAGAAGCAGTGCAGGCTGGATTGCAGTCAGATCTGCCCCCCCACCTCTGGCTTCTCTAGAAGCTCAGCGGGTTGGATCTAACAGATTCGGGGTTTTTCTGGTATTTTTCAGGTTTGGGTTTATCAAACCCAATTTTTAAAATTCCGGGTTTTCCAGATGGAGGATGGAAATAACTGTTCTTCACCCTTCTTCTTAATAAAGCAATAAGCTATGCATTGCAGTTCTGAAGAGGGGGAACCCGCAGCCTTCAGACCTGCCTGGTGTATGTGAATCACAGGGCAGCTGAAAAGTTGATCATGCTTAGGTGGGGTGAAGCTCTTAAAGGACTTTCCTGCTTGCTTTTCCCATGGACAGATGCTCTTGCTTTTTATTTTGCCCTGTTTGGAGCTTGAGACTAGTCTGTGCTTCTCCACGTCCAGAATCTTTGCTGGCTACTCACTGCTCTCTCTCTCTTGTGCTACAGTATTTCATATAATTAATTTATCTATTTAAAAAGAAACAACAGCATAGTTATTATTCTATCACAGAAAGGAAAGAGGAAGGACTATCTCCTCTCAGCATGGTGGCTTCTTCTCACATCCCGGGGGGGTGGGAAATAGTCTCTATATCAGGAATGGCAGAAGTATTCTGTAAATGATAACGTCATGGGAGCCCATTTTTATTGATTACGTGGGAAATCCCTCATTTTAAGAATAACTGTATTTCAAATTTGGGGTAACAGGGCTGTAACCTGTGCCCTGCTCGGTGCCCCGTCAGTCATTATTTGAACCCAATGCTTATCCAAAATGTTGATCCCCACTTTTTTTTTTTAAAGTGAAGGATTGCAAGCTTGTTCTTATAAACAGGCATAAACACACATGTAGGATGTATGCAGGTTCACTGTAACACATGCAGAGAGCTCCCACTTGGCAAACATTAGGTAGGAAAACGGATTGTCTAAATCTACCGTACTCTCTGAGGAAGGAAAGACTGTGATCTAATTTTCATTATTGGTCATTTAAACTATTTGTCCTAGATTTATCTGAAGTAACTAGAGAAGTCAAGGAACTAGAGTGGGCTTCTGTCTGTCTTCCTCTCAGCAACGAGGCATTTGTCCAATAGGCATTTTGCAATTTTTAGTACTGATTAGTACTAGCGGCTGATAAGGGTTTACACTAACACTGTGCTTTTGGCCCATGCCGGACTAAAACTGCTGGAATGATCCTTAGCGCTTAACATGCTTGCTTACTTATGTCCTTCTTTTCTACAAGGGCTATCTATTAGTCAATGATTTTCAGCTTCAAGTAGTAATAGGCAGCTGTTTCAAATTCATATGGCTTCCCATGCCAAGAAATCAACCCTGATACTTTCCAATCCACAAGCTTGAACAGATGGGAAATACTGAAGTCCAAAGTTTGGCGCTTGCACCATTTTGGGGGCCCGCCGAAGAAACAAATGCCATGTTGGTTAAAATCCTATTAGGAAACTTGGCTGTCGTACAAACTCGTCCCTTCCCTACACTTCACAGAAAGCAGTTAGAATTCACATAGATGTTTATGAACTCTGTCGGAGTCATACAAATCGGCTACAGCTGTCCCCATACACCATTCTGAATACAGACAAATGAGAAGGGGCTGAGATGACAGGCTTTAACCATATCCTCCTGTTGGGCGCTGTGGCTCAAGACAGGCACCACGTGAGCTGTGCTGACATATCTGGTTGCAAATGGGGTTGAGTGCCTCAAGTTCGTATGGCAGATTAGGGAGCTTTAAGTAATATGACAGAAGTGGTTGGGGAGGGGGACTTTGTACTCACCACAGAGAAACCACCCGCACCCTGCCAGCTCCCATTTCCATTTCCTGCCTTCAGATCTGTGCACATTCCATATGGCCAGGAAAATCTCATGTGCAGTAGCTGCTTCTATGAGAAATGCACTCACACAACACTCCAGTCCACTTCCTTGTGTGAAGGCCACAAGTGGGAAGGCTTTCGGTTCCTTCGCTGCCAGCTGGACACGTTAGGAAGCCCATTTTTAATTTTAGAGATCTTTTCCCAAAGATATATTTATCCGTCAGCCAGACTGTTCTGGATGCTGGATGTGTGTTCTATGAACTTGGGCAGTTCATGAGAGGGGGCACTGGGTGTGTGTGGGGGAGGTAGTTGTGAGTTTCCTGCATTGTGCAGGGGGTTGGACTAGATGACCCTGGTGGTCCCTTCCAACTCTATGATTCTATACCCCTTGAAAAGTACCCCTTTGTTTCTGTAAACAATGCTTCTGTCATTGCCAAGACAACCTCTATCCTTGTAATTTTGAGAAATGGTAAAGAAAATGTATGGGCCATTTTTTGGCAGTAGGATATTTATAAAGTAAATATTTATAGAATATATAGAATCAATATCTGCATCACAGAAAAGTGATGTGAATGTTTATTTTGACATGTAGACTATCACTTGTAAAAGCACAGCCCAAGATTCCATCATACTGCCGCCACACAGGTTTGGCTGGGAAGCTAATGTGCAGGGCATTGCTTGAAATTGTTCATTCATGAGAAAGTAAACACAATGATAACCATGTAGGAATAAATGTGTGCATTAGTTCAGTGGAGGGAAAGCTTTAAGTATATCAGTCCTTCTCCATGAAGGCCCAACTTTCCTTATACGAGGATCTATCTAATGATTTGCTGCCTTTACTAATCAAAATCCAAAATATTAAACACTTTGGATCTCCTGCCACACATTAATATCACAGGTCATTTGATTCAAGTACTATGCACTTACACTGCCACCCACTGGAACGAGCTAGAAAGAGCAAGGGATTTTAAATGGGAAGGGGAAGGGTAACTCTGCAGAACAAAAAATAATCAGGAATCTTGGGCACCTTGTAGACTAGCAAAATTTTATTCTGGAATAAGTCTTTGTGGACTAGAACACTTCAGACAGCCCAATAGTACTATGGGGAGGAGAAGAAACCATAGAATCAAGAGCAAACAGGGTTTGTTTTGGGGGGGTTGGCTCTGTGCTCACTGGGGTCCCAAGACATCTGTAATGAATGCTATATTGCTTTCCTTTTAAAGAATATGACCCTGTAAATTCACCCTTTATCTACAGATAACTCTCTTCACTGTTCTTAGGAGGAAAAAGAAGTGCATTCGGTACCTACAAGGAGAAGGACGCTGTGCCAGCCCAGTTTCTTCCGATGGAAGTGCTATAGACTCCCCTTCCTCCCCTCTGGATGTGCTCCAGTGCATATCCTCCGCTTTGACTTCCAACAAGCTTGCTGCCCCTGCTGATCGCGTACCACAAAACCAAGCCAGTCTTTTCCCTTTGCCCGCACATCTCAAAACTGCAGCGAGCGCACCCGGATTCTCTTCCAAATGCTCAGAGACGCCTTGCCTGTCCGTAGCGCCCTGTGAACCTTCTGCGCACAACATAGTATCAATAGGAACGTAATGCGGCGGCAGCCGCCAGCAACTTCATCGGGCACTTTGGTCTTAATGAGAGGTTTTTTGCTACCTATGGAAGCCGCCCAAAGGCAACCCCAGGCTTCCCGTCAGGCCATCAAATGGTGTTCTATAAGTCAGGTAAAAGCTGTGTCAGTACCTCAGTAATTGGAGAAGACTAGAGCACTGAACATGCATTTTTATCTAGGTCATGACCGCACGCATCTTTCTAAAAAAATGTGAGAACAAAAACTCAAAACTTAATTCTGGTCGGTATATCTGTGTTGATCAGCAAATCAAATAAAAACAGGAACACAGATTTGGGGGAGTAGCTAAGGGGTGCTGTATGTGCTAAGCATCGGTTCCTGATCCTTCCATTCACAGAGCTCTCAATGCCGCAGACCTCTTGCAGTAGCGGCAAGAGGTCCAAAGAGCAAGATGGTGGCTTTTTAACTAGTCCAGATTCTGAGAGGGAAAACAAAGTAGCTGATCGGAAACTGTGGAATACATTATGCCCCATCTTTGGGAAAGTGTGCAAGATCTATTTCTTCACATGTGCATTTCTTTTACAGCAGATGTAACAGGAGCTGGAAAAGAGGAGTGCTTATCAGGCAATAAAGAAAGCATGCCCTGGCTCCTCAAGCCTTAACTATCAAGAACTCCTGCATTTTGCCTTCTAAAGCAATCGTTCTGTATCAGTTGGAGATTCCTGTTTCTCCATCCTCCACCATATAAATGGTACAAAAATGGGGCCCTTTCTGCAAGACTCTCCCCACCCTTTGGAAACGTAATTCAGATCTCTCTTGCTTAAATTATGCTTATAGCCAGAGGCATATTGCATTTTTTTGAACATTCTGCAACTGCAAAGAAGAGGGACAACACCTTAAAGAGCTCACCCACAGCTATGAGAAATTGCAGAGTAGAACATTGCCACACAATTTCATGCTTAAATTCTGCCATGTGTTTGTTGCACATCGTTTATGCTGCTTCTAACTCATGGGAATGGTGAGGAATTATGAGAAGTATCCCAAACAGCTGGCCACCATATTCAAATCGCTGGCCGGCTTCTGATACTTCACCAAGCCTTACCCACCCACTTCCAACCAACCCTACTGGGGCAGCCAAAAGGGCCGGTAACTTCCTTTTGCAAAGACAGATGAGAGCATGGGTAAGATCTGGACCCAGATCCTGAGGCTGTTGTTTGGGTTATCATAGAACTCACAGCCCATTTCTATTAGAAGTAGGTAATTTTTGTCTCACACTCACTCTCAGCCCCCATTCTGTTATCTGGTCAAATAGCTCGAGCCATTTTGTGCGTGTGTAAGAATGCGTGTTTTACAGAGGTTTCACACTTCCCCAAGCTCCTAATGCAGCCTAAGCAGTCAACTTTACTTGTGTACTTGTTACTCCAGTACCACGTTTGTTGCTTTTTGGTGCAAATGTATCTACACAGTCTCTGGTGCCCTTCAGCTTTCTCTGTTAACAGCCTACAACACTGGGGTAAGTGCAGTGTAGAAAATGGAAGAATACAGATATTGGAATATAGGTAAGGTATTCTTGCAGTGATCATGAATTAAGGTCCCTCGAAGATATTTTGGCACACCCGACTACAAACCCCATGAAGAATTCAGGCCTGATCATCAGA
The DNA here is from genome assembly GCF_029931775.1 of Euleptes europaea. Taxonomy (NCBI): domain Eukaryota; kingdom Metazoa; phylum Chordata; class Lepidosauria; order Squamata; family Sphaerodactylidae; genus Euleptes; species Euleptes europaea. The sequence goes on along the minus strand of NC_079312.1, from coordinate 93,727,912 downwards.
ATGTGGACAGATAAAAAATTATAAACAGACTCCCATGTGTCTTAAACATCATGCTGAAGTACCAAACATCTACTTTCATTATCACCCAGCACAGAATGATGCTGAAAATACATAAACAATGCACACACAAGTCTAATAAGGTGGTATTTAGCCATACCTTCCTTTCAGTTTAATATTTTCCACCTTGCAAAACTACTTAAACTAGTACCATTGCTTTCAACTTTTGATGTGGCAGAACTAAAGGAAAACATGTCTAAATACCACCGTGGCCATACAGAAATTCAGTGCACATCTGCTTGCAATGGAGTTCCTCACCTGCAATTTGAGACTCTATAAAGTTTCTTACCCATCTTGTGCTTTTTTATTTTTATTTTGATACTGATTTTCTAAAAGCGTCAGAGAGATTAATCATATAGCATGATTTCACTAAAATACTGGGAATTATTCTAGATTATAATCAAGATGTGGCTAATTTTTCCTATTTGAAAAAAAGTTATGTGTTAAACAAGTGACAGCAAGTGAGAGTAAGATGGATGGGTCTTCCTTTTATACTATGTTTTAAACAACACAGAACACAGAACAATATAATAGAATGCAACATTTTTGACGATTTTCACATTCTAACTTTTTCGTATCTGTTAAGGCAAAACAGGGAACTAAGCTTATTTTTGACATAGAAGAAGGATGCTTCCAACTTAGAAAGTTTGTTTGTAGAGGAGGTTAATTCAATTTATTACGGTCATTTGACCAGCATTATAAAAATACAAGATAGAGGAGGTCTATCTCCCCCGACCCCCCGGACTATCTTTTCATGTTGCTTAATTATAGAGTATAAACATGAAAACACACAGCTAAAAAAGGCCACTTGGATCTGTTTGGACTAGGGGCAGAACCTGTTCACCTCTTTGTAAACCACAGAAGTATTGTATTCTCTGTGTTCACATCCTCCCCTAGCTACAGGGCTATTCAATAGGCTAAGAGTCACTGCTAGTTAAAATATGTTCCTACAAGGTTACCAAAGAGAAATCTATAAAGTACAAGGCACCTCCATTACAACCAATTCATTATTTACTTGAAAAAAAATGTACTTGAATTGTGAGATGTAGCAAAGAGATTCAGGTAAAATATATAATGAAGTTAATCTAGATTTTGCAACTAGCATGTTCTATACCGAAAGGATCATTTTTCAGCCTTCCTTTGCTAGAGAAACAAGTACTTTTAACCTGAAGAAATTAAAACAAAAATAGGAAATAGCTACAAGAGGACTGATGGAGGTTAAAAATAGTAGAAAACACGCCCTGGTTCTGATGCAGTAAAAAGAAAGCATTTTCAAGAATGAATTGCATCTTATTTGTGCAAATGGCTGTAGCGGGGTGGGGGGATTTCCAGTCTCTCAGCTGGCAAGTGTCTGCTCTAGGCATGACCCCTATATGTACCTTGCCCCTTATGAGGAAAAGACAAAAGCCAGCAACCAGCTTTTCCTTTTCACGGAACTGGCGAAAGAGGAAATGTGTTTAAGTTGTTCACTGGGCTTTCACATGCAGCAATTCTTCAACAATACTGTGTACCTCAGATACAGGCTTAAATTTGGGTTGGCCTAAACAAGAAATGCTCCATTTAAATATATATATATTGCATGTATTGATGGTAGCAGTCAAGCAATAGCTGCCCAATTCAGACTTTCATGTTATGGTTGGTAGCCTGTTCATAAGAAGGCAGTTGTAAAGGAAAGCTCACAAACATTACCGCCGCATGAAATCATAATGAACTATGTAAATTCATTTAATGGGAATGGAATGCTCCTGCCACACAGCTTCCAAGGCTCACAACTATTTTTTACTCCCTTCTACATCCTTTCAGATTCAGGTACAGATTCAGAAGCACTAACAATTTTGATGTTGTCCCATTCTGATACTAAATGCCACTGAATTTGTTCCTATCTTCCGGGTGGGGGGGGAATCATTCAAGGTTATTTCCCTTCCTCCCACACCCCTCCAGAGGCGAAGATTCTTACTCATTCACAAGCACACTGACATTCTGTACAACACTCTTACTGCAACTTGGTAAAAGTGCAGACAGGGCAGATACCAGTTAGAATTTAGATAAATATCACAAATGCTCATCAAATCCCTAAGGAACGGCTTGAAATGGACAAGTCTTTTGATGTAAATGCAGATGATGCACATTCCCACCCAGGGCCACAAGTTGGACAGAACTGGAATTGGAACAGAACCTCTGTGATTTCAAAGACATCCATGATTTACAGTTTCTTAATAGAATGAACTACTTTCTTATATTTAGAAGAGTTAGCACCCAATTACAAAGAATAATTAGCAAGTGAGATGCTGTTAGGAACATCGCATGCCGATCCCAAAACCAGAACTGTCACTTAAATGCCAAAAAAGTATAGAAACGCTGTATGGTCTTTTATATCAATACAATTATGTTTTTTGTAGAATGTAGCTTTGTCCATGTTTTTTACTCAGCAGTTTCTAATTCAATCAGGGCAATTTCACTTCTAGTTACATATTTGATTTTTTGAAGCCTGTTTGAATGTCCAAGTCATAGAAGTACCACTTCAATAAATCACGTAACCACTGTATGTACGTAGCAGGGATATATGTTCTGCAGTAGTTTCTCATTTGTTCAAACTATCATCTGTTGTAATTTTTTAAATTTTGAGCTTGTATTTTTTTTTTTTGCTTTTTTTTTTGAAGTTGTTTACAGCTTTATAAATAAAATAATCTACCAGGCTGTCCATTCAAAAATGGGCCTCTGGAGACTATAATCCTACAAAACAAACTGCTGCATATGCTTTTTTATTTATACTTTGACAATTCCTTATCTTTTCCATTTTAGACATATCACCCATTTAGATACACATGCTGAACATTCCAGTGCATATTCCTCGACCAGAATTTTGGTTTAATTCTTCAGGGGGAAAAATAGCATTTGGGACAATATTAAGATAAACTGTAAAATACATGTATCACAAGGCTGATGCTTTAACATACACTGCTTATAAATGGGAAATGGACAGAACTCAACAGGGAAAATGCATGCTTAAAATCCAGTTAAATCTGCTGATTTAGCCAAAGGATCACACATGCAACTATTTTATTTCAGCACTAGCTGTACCCGGCCACACGTTGCTGTGGCCCAGTCTGGTTAAATGGAAAAGAAAAGAGAAAGCGCACATTTCTAATATGTTTAATTTCACAATGCTTGTGGGTAGACAATATTTTTTGTGGTTCCATTGTCTGTGCAGATATAGAGATTGTCTGGTTTGCCGACTCTAGAACACGCAACATATAATTGTCCATGTGAGAAGCAATCCGTGTCTGGATCTAAACCGCACAATTCTAAAGATTGGCTCTGAGCTTTGTTGATGGTGATTGCAAACACCAATCGAATTGGGAATTGCAATCTCTTAAATTGAAATGACATATCCGTTGGAATCATAGGAATGCGAGGAATGAGGACATCTTCACCTTTGAAAGGTCCTGTCAAGATTTCCTAGTTGCAGTTTGCCACTTCTCTGGTCTCATGCAAGTAAACCGAGGAATAAAATCTAGCTATTGCCCCCGCAACAAGATGGCAAGACCTTTGTACACAACCTCTTTTGAACCACTCCTTTTGCTTGCCTCAGATTTCTCCGTCTTCTACATAAAGTGAAGAAAAGTAATAGCACTAAGAACTGATATGAAAAGTTAAGAAGCTGATTTCTATTTGTTGCCATCTTCTGGGCTTGGAGTAGGGGGTCACTGGGGATGTGGGGGGAGGTAGTTGTGAATTTCCTGCATTGTGCAGGGGGTTGGATGATGACCCTGGCGGTACCTTCCAACTCTGTGATTCTGCAAACTGGTTTTCTGAAGTCCATGAAAGCTCATGGTGAGATGGAGTATATTAGAATCAAATAATTAAATACAGGTTCATGGCAGCTAATTTTATATGCAGGTCCAACAAATAGAGATGCCGCTGATCATATGACATTCTAGCTTGAAACTCAGCTGTGCCACACTCGAGTATTACAAGGACAGCTAACACTTACTTAAGAGCTCTTCTGATAAATAACTCTAAAGCAGTCCTTTTCATGTGTGCGCATTGTGCACAGGAGATGGGAGCTTTTCTTTCTGGCAAGAAATCTGATAGCCTCCCTTTCCTTTGCTTGCCCTTTAATGCATGAATATTAGAGAGATCCTGCTGGAATATGGGCAAGGGAGGAATATGGAGGAAAAGATAATCAAGGCTTGACTTTCGATAGGAAACCCAAATGTTTCCCTTTCCTTGATCTGCCTTAGCTTCTCCTAAATATGAAAGTAAGTGAAAGTGCAAAACCAGTGAATGTACTTGAGAGAGTGAGCACCATTGAACTGGGAGGAAAGGACATTCATAATTTGGCTCTTAGATTCATGATCTGCATGAGGCTGACTTGAATCCAAGGAGAGACATGGTGCTAGCTTGCCCATCTCCAGCCTTGTTCCTGTGTATGATGGATGAAACAACATTGAATTCTTCCAATATATTTCTGCTATTTAATTATATTATGGAGATGCAGGCCTGTAGCCAGGAATGTTATCGTAAAGGAAGATGAGTACACCAAAAGGGGAGGCTATTTAGTATAGCATGTGTTGCTTTAACGGCCAACAGATGGCACTGTTTTTTTTTAAAAGCATGTTTTTACCTGTCACAGGTAAAATAAGCAGGTTTTTACCTGTCACAGGTATATAAAAACACACGCGTATTCGAATGCAACGTGGTGTCAAAATTTCAAAGCAATCGGTGAAGAACTTTCAGAGATTTAAGATTTTGAACAAACGAACATTTACATTTTTATTTGTATAAATTAATTAATATTGCATGATACTTAAGCTACTTTATCCAAATCAGACCAATGAAGACTCCATTCTCTGCCCCTCACAGTTTATCAGAAGGCTCAACTTACTTCCCCATATACTTCAGTATAGGGTGCTATTTTGCCTCTCAGCAGCCAAAAGAGACCCAACTCAACCTGTAACAAGCACCATTTGAACAGTTCACTCTTCATGGGAGGCAGCATTCTCTAGTTTGCTAAAACAAATTATCTTTGGTGGTCTGTAACCAATCTCTGTGTTCAACATGGCACAGTGTTTAGACATTATCTTACCCATTTAGGCAGCAACATCCTTTATAGCTTCAGCTATGGAGGCAGGACTAAGCAAAGTCAGGGAAAGCAAAGATTGAATAAATGCTGGTTTAATCTCCATTGATCTAGAACCTTTACAGACTAAAAGCAACATGGCCAGGCACAGAGGAGTAATGTCACATCTAATTACCTCTGTGCGTAAATAGGCTTACTGCCTCCCCCCAAGCAAGGATGGAGGGAAAAGTTACAGGGTAAAGGGCAGATTTCTTTACCACCTTCAAAATGAGGAAGAGACAGGAGGCACTTACTGTGCTGTATACTATGGGAGGAGGAAGGCACTGCATAGATGGACTAACATATGTCCCAAACTGTGGCAATGCTTATCTGCATCAAAAGGAGCGGTTAACATGTTACTGGGCGTTTGAAGTTATTATCTCCTAACTAAAAATGAACAGTGATCGAAGTTTGCGTTTGGAAATCCTGAGCAATGTCTCATAAAAGTATTGGCAGAAGAGTGTCTCCATTCCTGTGCTCCAGGGCTCAATTATCTCCTGCCTCTGGATCTACATTGACAAAGTGGTGCCTTCTCTCATTACCGGAACCCCTAGACACACAAGTAGGTCTAGTATGTCCCCTGGCAACATTGCCAGCCAGTATCATTCCCTCCCTTGCTATGTAACACAAGATGAGCCTTAAGTTAATTTAAACCCTCCTTCTGCTAGTCAGTCTTACCCCAGAGATCATGAGTGCCACCAGGGACCCTTAAACAACAGAGATACGTAAGCTCCTTTCTCTTCCCACATGGATTCATACAGTCAACAATTTATAAGGTGCTCAAGGGACATTCTGATTTTCACAATGGGCAAGGCACTGAGCATTCTTTCGTGCAATCCAGTGCTGGGCTCAGTGGGCAAGCAAGTGTTTTTGGAGAGACAAAAGAATAAAGAACATGGTCTGAAAAGCAAGACACATATGGTAGAACACATTTAAGATGAAGAGCTACTGGAGCAGATGGATGGAGATTGGAAAGTTTTTGGTAAATCCCATCGGATTAAGTCAGAAAACTGGATTTGTTCAGAAGTGCATTTGAACATTCACAAGTTGCCTTCTGAAGCTCATCTTTTGACAGCCCTTTTTGAAAGGGGCTGTGCTCGTTACTTAAGAAATACGGCACTTGTTAAACAAATGAACAGCACTTCAGAAGGACATGTCTGTGAAATCACCTTTAAAGCTGGATTCTGTATATTGATTGGTAACTGCTATATTAAACTCCATGTATCTCATTCTTTATTAAACACTGATGAAAGGTCACCACTGATCTCTGAAGTGAATTATATTTATTAGGATTTTATTCTACTCTGCTGTGCATACAGAAAGAGAATGCAATACAAGATAAGGAAACACCTTACTGCTCACCCCACCACACCCCCAATCCCTATAAAGGATTGCTAAGAATCTAAGAAAAAATGTTACTCAGATACTTGCAAGTGGTATTTTTTCCTTCGGAGACCATTATATCCGCATGACATCAAACATGTAACCAGGACAAGTGATGCTATACACAAAGTCAAATGCAGTGACTCGACTTTCACAGATCTACAAAATACCTCAATGGGCTATAGCGGAATACTATAGCTTTACCAGCAGCAGGTACTAACCTGCACGGTCCAAGAAATGTTAACTTTGGTAAAGTTCATTTTTGGTCAAATAGTAGATGTAATCTGCTGACTCTGGGAGAAGAAGCACATAACTATTTCCATCAGGAACTTTCTACATTTCCTGGCCACAAGAGGAGTTTAGCTGCCCAACTCTCGCCGCCTGTGTCATGTCTGCCTATATGATTTCACCAGAACGGGCCTTTTAGCAGGCAAAATTAACAGGGTTTGTTGGCAGTTCTCACCGACAGAAAAGTTCTGAAAGAAATCTCCAACAATTCTTCCAGCTGGGTTCCCCCAATACCCTGTAGCCTAAGAAGTTACTACATTTTCTGCGAACAAAAATAGGCTGTGTGAATTATGTTTCAGAAAACATTTGCAAGTGGTTTTTATTTACAGTGCCAGAGGTTTCTGAATTTCTGACATCCTACATATTTGAATGTTACAGTGATACATTTAAGAGCATGGAAAGGCTAGCTTGCAGTGCTAATTGCCATACAAAGTCCACACTTAGTTCAGTTTTATTCAGAGCAGAGGAAAAAGTAAGGACATCAGATTACACTGGTAAAAACTCAACCATAGAATTTTAAATCTATATTCAAACATTACACATGCAGAGAACACCACTCTACTAGTATAACTTCATTTGCTGCTGCATTTGTCTAATATTAACAATTATAAACAGAGCAGTGCAACTTGGTATTTGGAACGATCCTTACAGTGTTAGGTGTCAGGCACAAGACTTCACTTCTCTTCACACCACTGGTTCTCTTTGCGTACCTAGAAATCAAGGAAAAAAACATTTAATATGTCTACAGATGCTTCTGAATATATCTTGATGCTTCTGAAACTGGCTTAAGCTAAATGAAAAGTCACCCAAACTAAATGCAGTTCCTATAACCTCACCAATCTGAGGCTGGGAGAAATGCATCTATGTGAGATTAAGATATGGAAATAAATGAAAATTTCCCACTGCAGATCTCAAAGGAGAGGCTTAAAATAGAGGGAGTTCACAAGCTAGCATCACACAGATCTAATCTTAACATTTGTTTGGAATCCATTTTAACATTACTTCATTAAAGAAGTTACCAACCTCCACTTCATAACACCTGTTACCACTAAGGAAAACCTAAAAGTGTTCAGGCCTCAGATTAAAGCAACACATCTTTGCAGCTTTAAACTGTGGGCTTCCCTGAGAGAGACTACAGAAATCCCAACAAACTGGGATTAAACACGGGTTCAATCTGCATTTCAACAAAATGAGGCTCGGTCAAACCAGAAAGTTTTCAATCCAACTCTGTGCATAAAGGAGAGAAGAATGAGAAGAGCACATAGGCATGGCAAGCAAGTTGCGTTCATGCCCAACGTCGAACCAATGCTTAATCTCAAGTTTGTTGTGCCATCTGAATGCAACCTCCCCCTATAAAGGAAGGCACCGCAGTTTATGAGCAAAAATTGACGTACAGATGCTAAAATAGCAGTGGGTGCATCAGCTTGCAGATTTCTCTCAAGTATTTGATATATTTGCCATTTTGCTCGTACAAAACTAAGGCATTTACAATTTCTGAATTCCATAAATATGTCAAATAGTGCAGTTTAATATGCTGTCATATATGATGCATTTTATGTTGTTAAAGCAGTAAAATTCATTTAGCTTTGATAGGACAGTAAGTATTGCAGATATTTCCATTTGTGGGTAATTATGGACTGGAAGGTGCAGCCAGCCACCTGGTGCCTGCTATGCTCATTCAAGCACTACCTGCAGCAGTTACAAGCTCAAGCTCCTGCTCTGGTGAGTGCACCTCCTCCCACATTTCCCATCATTTCCCTTCCTGCAACATCCCTGAAGCAAACCTCCCATACTTTTATTTAAGGGGTTTGAATGCTCTCTGCATGTAATCCTGACTACTTACTTGACAGTAAGCCCCGTTGAACAAAATGGGACTTTTACATGAACACACACACAGGATTGCACTGCAAATGACCCGGCTTACAGCCCCTATATCAAATAAGGACGTGGCTTAATGACAGACTTCTGCATCTAGAAGATCCCAGGCCCAATACCCAGCATCTCCAGTTAAAGGGACTAGGTAAACAGGTGATGTGAAAGACCTCTGCCTGAGAACCTGGAGAGCAGCTGCCGGTCTGAGCAGACAATATTGACTTTGATGGACCAAGGGTCTGATTTAGTATAAGGCAGCTTCATGCGTGTTAATGTGTTCAATACTAATCTTAGCAGACCAATGGCCTGACTCGGTATACATGTGTGGCTGGGTCGTAGAAACCCTCCCAATTTTTTGGAGCAGCAGCAACCACAATCAATGATTTACAAGGATGGGCACTGGAGATGTTGCAGGGCAGAGCCCAGATGGTGCAGCCCACTTAGCTACCATCAAGGACCATTCCAGCCGAGGTAACTGTTTTGAGTTGTGCATCCCTGTACTAAATTCCCAATAGGGAAACTGTAACCTATGCTGGGACTGCCATGCAGTTATATAGAATTTTGCCAAGGAAGTGGGTTGAATCAAGTGTTCTGTCAGCTCAAGTTGCTGATGGACCCAGATCTCTCGTGCACCCCCCCTCCCCCAGCAGTTCTTTCTGATACCAGGAAAGTTTATTCCCAGGGTCGCAGGATTGACGCTAAGAGTCACACAGGACAGGAAGCTACAGTGGGAATAGGGAAGGAAATTGGAAGAGACACAAGAGGGGGGGAGGACAAAAATCACCCTTTCTGCCTCTCCCATCACATAGTTCCACTGACTGCAGACGTCACCCTCTTCTCCCTTCCCTTCACAGCCCCCCCCCCCCAACCAGTGTGTCTATTAGTCCTTGCTGGCCCTACCACCTTAGAACTAAACTTTTTCTAGGTCAGAAAGAACTGCTGGGGAGAGATCCTTGCATCTGTGGTTCGCTGGATTTAGCCTATCATATCTGTTCCCACAAAAAGCAGTTTTTCATTGTCTATGGCATTTAGAGCAGTCATTCCACAACGGGATAAGGGCAGCTCTTCAAGTAACATCATTTATGCTTAGTACTATTTCTGTTAACTCGTTATCCAATTTTGACTAACGCTTCCTTGTTCACACACAGTGCACCTTGACCAACCCAGAAAGCAGAGTGCAACCCCAGTACCCTGCCTTCATCACTGCTGAGCAGCAAGTTCTGTCCCCTATTTCACTCAAATACATCTTATCAACAGGGGAAAGATCTCTGCTTCTCAATCTTCTTACTGCTTGCAGGTCTCGAAACATACTATGAGTCCATGGGATCCTGGCCCAGAGGCACTATGATATTTATCCAAAGAACATTTTTATTTAAGCCAAAGTGTTCCTTCAGTTATTTCCAGCAGATGAGAAAAACACCATGAGTAGTAGATGTCCTATCATGAACACAGTCAACAGTCAAAACTGTAGCATACCTGAGCTTCTTCCTCTTCAGTAAAGTCATTCTTGATATTGAAAGTCTTGCGGATTTCTTCTGGTGTTTTCCCCTTAATCATATTTGCAACAGTTTTGCATGTCACATCAAGTAAACCTTTGATGTCTAAGTAGTTGGCAGCCTGAAATGGAAAGTGGCCACATTTAGTCTTCATTTCTTTCCTACTCCTTAAAACAGATATTTACAGGGATCATCTTTTCTTAGGCATACCTGCTCAGCATTATAGATCTTTATGTCTTTCTCTGTGTCCCCCATCTGTGGGCTACAGAAGGGTGGAGATATCAGCCTATACCAGCCTATACCAGTTAGTTTGAGGTGTCATGTAAAAGGCCTGGGTAGCAAGAGATAACTTTAACTGCAGTTATGAACTGTACATTTTTATATAATCTAACATTGTTGTACATTTTTATATCATATAACATTAATGCTATTCTATCTTTTAAACTTAGTTTGATTTTTAGACTGCTGTGTTTAATTGTGGTCTTAAGGGCTGTTTTATTAGTGACTCTTTGTGTTACTGAACAGGATATTTTATCTGTTTTTATTTTGCGTTGATTGTCTATGGAAGTGCCTGAAGAGCCTTTTAGGAGACTTGCAGGATAGGTTTTTTGGGTTTTTTGTCTTGCACGGTTATTGTGTTAACACCCTAAAAGCCAGTAAGAAAAGCACACCCTACTTCATTTAAGACTACCTGTTTGCACAAAGCTACAATTAAATATCTTATTTCATTTACAGCAGGGGTGTTAAACTCATTTGTTACAAGGGCCAGATATGACATAAATGCCACTTGGTCGGGTCGGGCCATGTCTCGCCAGCCCAGATTGGGACAGGGGGGTGGCTTACATCAGCTGGTTCATGGGCCAGATAAGAGCTCTCAAGGAGCCAGACCTCAGATCTGTCCCCCGGGCCATATGTTCGACAACCCTGATTTAGAGTGCTTGTATGGACTAAGCAAGTTTTCAGAACAAGCAGCCATTATCAATTCTGGAATTCTTATTCTACAATATGAGCAGCCTGAATGCTTATGCTCTGGTGGTTACCAACTGGTTTTCTTGGGGGACCTTTTGGAATGTAGTAAGGAAGACAACCAATATTGCCATCAAGCCTCCATATTTGTTGGGCCTTCCTTCATCTTAGCTGCATGACCACTCACTGCTATGTGCAGTCCATTTACAGAACCAAGCATAAGAACAAGCACAGAAGGTGCATGACTCAACATTAGACAACAGGTACTTCCTTCTTGTGTTCTAGCTTTCATTACATAATCAAGATCACCTTCAACACCCTTCTTCCTCCCTTCCAAAGAGTTCCCTTTCTCACATTTGGATCAGTTCCCATGACACAGGAACGCCTTTCACCACACCTTCCACCACCCAGGAAGTTCCCCAATAAGCCAGGTGTAAAACCTAAGCCCCCTGTTACTTCAGAGAGGTGGCAGGAAGGTGGTGTCTTTCTTATACTTTGTCATTTTGCACTAATCTGGAAGGTGGGTCTCCTTCTCAGAGACACGTGTCTAGTATATACATCTTCCAAATCATACACAGAAGCAAAGACCCTATCCATTAGTTATATACTTGCCACACAAGCCGCTCTATTTGTGCTCTCTCCTTTCATTTATGGATTCAAAAGGCCACATTTAATCAAAGTCTAACAGTTACAAAAATCTAGGCTATAGTCATATTAAAAGTAATGTTAATAAGCTGATTATTTAACAGGCTTTTAATTTTTAAATTTTATTTAACAGGCTTTTCTGGACCTCTGCAGTAACAAAGCTAGTTCTTGAAGCACTAGGTCATCTTTTATTATTATGGGCGTTGAACCAAACATGTAGTTTCAAAAATTACCTTTACATACCCATTTCAATTGTATAAAACTGATACCTTTTAAATACTAAACAAAATAATATCTTTAAAATGAATACAACTGCTAAGGAAAGTACCGTATTTTTCGCTCCATAAGACGCACTTTTTTTCCTCCTCAAAAGTGAGGGGAAATGTCTGTGCGTCTTATGGAGTGAACGCCGGCTGGGCGTGTGCGCGTCGGGACGGCCAGCTGGGAGGCGGGCAGGGCCGAACAGAGCCGGCTTTAGATCAAATCAAGCCTGAACTGATCCTAGAAGCTAAAATGACTAAACTGAGGCTATCGTATTTTGGTCACATAATGAGACGACAAGAGTCCCTGGAAAAGACAGTCATGCTAGGAAAACTTGAGGGCAGCAGGAAAAGAGGAAGACCCAACAAGAGATGGACTGACTCAATAAAGGAAGCCACAGCCCTCAATTTGCAAGATCTGAGCAAGGCTGTCAAAGATAGGACATTTTGGAGGACTTTCATTCATGGGGTCGCCATGAGTCGGAAGCGATTCGACGGCACTTAACACACACACACACACACACACAAACTTAGGGTTACTAACTGCCTGGAGAAAAAGATGTTCTGTTCCTTTAATACAGGTGTAACGGGATGATATTTAATAGGTAATTTCATCTCCATTCAATTAAATGCTTCAGCTATCCATTAAGCCTCTATTAAAGGGACAGGACATTTTTTCTCCAGCTCTGGTGGAAACCCTAACTATAGTATCTGTATACCTGGCATCCAAACGAGATATAAGAAGCCAACCTACCAGGATAAGTTCAAAAAGAGTTCCTTGATCTACTTTAAGAAATTCTTGGTCCCAAACAGGGATGTCATCTGTTCGTTTCTCTTTGTTCTCATCATCCTCAGGAGGAGGTGGGTCATCTTTATGGTGGGTGCACCACTGGATCACCTTAAATTAGAATGAAGTAAAACTTCTTAGCCTCATATTAAAATATATTGTCCTTACAACTAAAAGACTGTCCAGTTCTCATCAGTGCAACACCTCCTGCATCCAAAGGCCTGTTTCCACAGAAGTGCACAATTGTTGATCATTTCTCAATCTTGCATGAAACAGTTTAGAATTATGAGCAGCTGGCATAATACACTACTAACGCCTTAGAAGGAAACTGTCAATGACAGCAACATAATCTCAAAGCACACAGTCTAGAGATGCTGTGAACGACATTTCATATATTCTTGTTATCTGAATTCCAATCTTGTGGTGCATTTAAGTATGCAGTACTTTTAGCTGACGGACACTAGTGTAAAGGATCATGCATGAATGGGAGCAAACATGAATGGAATAATAACTGATGGGAATGTTACCTTACATAAATTATATCCTAAAATAGTTACATATGCCTATGAAGAAGAGTTGGTTTTTATATGCTGACTTTCTCTACAACTTAAGGGAGACTCAAATTGTCTTACAATCCCCTTCCCCTCCCCATAACCGACACCCTGTGAGGTAGGTGGGGCTGAGAGAGCTCTTAATAGAGCTGTGACTACCCCCAAGGTCACCCAGCTGGCTTCATGTGTAGGAGAGGGAAAACCAACCCAGTTCAGCAGATTAGCCTCCACCGCTCATGTGGAGGAGTGGGGAATCAAACCCGATTCTCCAGATCAGAGTCCACCGCTCTTAACCACTACACCATGCTGGCTACTGTTAATGGAGCGAGTATAGAAGAAATGTAAGCTGTGCAGGGATTTAAACATTTTGATGAAACAATGGATTGACCTTCATAACTCGGGCTTAGTCTATAGCTGATCTCTGCATCTGAACAAGCAAAGAAATTGTGTGACCATCTGCTCTGATGAACTCTTCCTGCCTGGAGTCTTGCACTAGATGCTCTCCTACTAGGAATGCCTGTACCACTTCTCTTTAAATGTCCCTGCATAGTCAAAAGGTGATCCTAAGCTACATTGTAGTGATTTTTATTCCACCATCATAGCATGATATCATATCCCTATGTAATATAGAAGTATGCTTTGAGGGGAAGGAAAGCCATGCTGTTGCTCACATCATAAATAGAACAGGGATTGTAACTAGCACAAGCAGTCAAGTGCAGTGCCGGTACAGAGAGAGAATACAGAGGCATGGTTTTACAGCTCACAGCAGACAAGCACTGGGCTCCAGTACTGACACTACACAGGGTGAGAATTTACAAAGACAGAGGACAAAGTCTCTCCAAATGCTCAATGGGATAAGATTGGGGGGGGGGGGGGTTACCGCACTTGTATTCCCACTGATGTATTAAGAGTTTGAATACGTTATAAAAAATACTGTTCGCACTTTCTATGTATTCCCAGCGATGTATTAAGAGTTTGAAAACGTTATAGAAAATACTGTTCGCACTTTGCTTGGCCCCTTTAGCTGTGAAGACGTCTTCCAACCATTTATAAGCCGTGGTATCCAAAAACCCTTTTAAAGCGATGTTTTTTACAACATTTTCAAACTCTTAATACATCGCTGGGAATACAAAGTGCGGTAACCTTCTTAGAGTGGCAACTACTTCACTCACTTTTAACAATGCCATAAACAGGTTTATTTGACACATACACAAGCACATTTCATATAGAAATAGCAAGAACAGACTGTATTTGGTTAATATTGGGTTATCATAAATGTACAACTGCATTTTCCCAGCACTAGTTAAATTTCTTGACAGTGTCAGAAAGGGAGGGTCTGGACTTCATACAACCAGATAAACTATTTAAAAGCATATTATTTCATGCATCACTAAAACAGAACTTCTGTTCAACATCCTACCTTTTTTAATATAGCTGCATTAACATTTGGAAGTGGAACAGGATCGTCATCCCCTTCATCATCCATTCCTAAATCTAAGAATAGAAAAGCCAAGCAATTAGGCAGCCAGAAAACCTATATTTAATGGCCAATTTCAAATAAAACATGTGATCAACTTGTTGAAATTTACAATCATATTATGGAAAATTAGGTACTAGTTTAAAATATAGCATTGATTCAGAAATGGGCACTTGCATAATTCTCAAAGACATTCCTCGTCTCCTGATTGAAAAGAGAGGCTTCTATAAAGATTTTGCTGAGACATTGAGAAACAAGGGAATAAAATACAGCTGGCTGTTACCACAAGGACTTACCTTTACCTACAAACAAGTTAAGCATGCCGTCAATTCGTTGGAAGATATTAAAAATTTTTTGACAAGAAATAATGAGCTGTTAGACCATACTACAGGAATACAAGAAGAAGAATCAACAGCCCAAGGAGCAATGGGTAAAGACTGTCACAGACAGGAGACCACTTCAAGAAAGCATGCAGATGGCTACAGGAACTCCAGACAGAAGAAAAAGATTAAAAAGAAGGGTTAAGAAACCCGGAAGAATACCAATTTGACTCTTAATATGGGAAATGGGGGGGAGTTAGAGGAAAAATGATATCAACTTAATGTTTTACTTAGGGGTATATAAAGTTTTTTAAGATCTATTCCATTTTTTATGACAGAGATGAGTGACTGGAGAAAATTATGTTAATGAGTTTTGTTGTGTCTCTGTTTTTATTTTTTAAATGATTTTCTTTTTTTCCCCTTTATTATTAATACTATATTATTATTGCTTATCGAAATGTATTAACATAAGGGGTAAATATAACATTAAAATAATTACTTATAAGGATTAGAAAATATTAATACAAAGGAGACACCCGATATTTGTTTAGAGTGAGGAAGTCGGTGGGGAAGTCAATTATAATTAATTATACTGAAGACATACACCTAATAATTCTTTAATTTTTTATCAATTCAAAGATTGGTATATAGGATGTATTGTCAAATGAGATGTATACTAATTATTGAAAAATTGAGAGAGAGAGAGAGAGAGAGAGAGAAATGGGCACTTGCTCATTCAATCCTATATTTGTAGCAAAAGTACAGTGCAAAAGCTTACACTAATCATTTTTAGTCATAGCGAAATAATTAAGTACTATTTATCCAAGCATGCCTACCGTTTCCAATGCAAAGCAAGTGTATATGAAATAAAGATTCACATTACTAAATACTAGTGCACAGATTCCATTTATCTGCTAAAAACTGAATGAGTTAGAAGGAATAGGAATCTGACCTAGCACCTATTCTGAGGTCACATATATTCCCAAGCAAAAATTTTAGTCTGCCTAGCAACATACAGAAATACTAAACTGCTTGACTATTATTAAAGATCTACAGACATATGATTTGGCTGGTAAACTGCCAACACCCTGTTCATTCACACATGTACTCAGAAAAACATTTTTAAACTGGAGTTATTCCGATACAACTATGTCCACTCCACCTTCTATCTCCCAGAGCATAAGGTGGGGGGGGGGGGAGAGGGAAACGCCACCACTGCATCTCCTTTCCCACCCCAACCAATCCAATCAGTCCTCAGTCATTGCAGCTATCTTAGCAAAGAAGCCGGTTGCATCCAGCAGGTTGGACCAGCACTGCATTCCTGTGACGACAAGAACTTCTGCCCACAGAACATGACCTTTGCAGCTCCCCACTCCCAAGACAACCTGAAATGCCCCAAATTCCCTCCTGCATGCTCCATGGGCAGAAGTCCTTTTCCCCCATGGAAACATTACAGTAGATTCAACCCAGCTGTATGCTCTGGCAATAGCCACCTTGAGAGAAACTGCTGACAGAGCAAACAGTTATCTCTGTGAACATTTGGGTGCCGAGGACTGACTAAGGGCCACAGAGGAAGCTTCTATTTCTTTTCACATCCAGTGAGCGCATGAAACTGATGATCACAGTTCTATGCACATTTATATGGAAGAAAAACTCACTGGATTCAATGGCTGACACACGCACTGGATGTGACATCACTTCAGACCACAAGGACAACATAATACAAGATGGCTAGGCTCCTGGCTGCCCAAGACTCCATCTGGACCTCAGGAGGCTACATTCTGGTCCACAGCATAAACCCAAATCTTAAATATTTCACCAGATACACATACACTTTCTCCCCTGCAAGCCAAGAGACAAGTACTGAAATGTCCTCCTCCTGCAAGCAGAAACAGAGGCTACTAAAACATTCCCTTACGTACATCAGGGAAACAACAGATAAGGTGCCTAAAGGGACAACTCTGACAGAGCCTCTGTTGGTGTTTACTTAGGTGGAAGACACTGAAGAGCTTGCCTTGTACAGGAATAAGACAGAGGAGAGAAGCCAATGTTACTTGCCCTTCACCCTGCTTAATTCAGTGACCCTATTAAAAACCGACAACTATGGGAACATGATGTGCCCCTTTGCAAACTTAGAGCTGCTGTTCAGCTCATGACGTAATTGTGTATAACAACCATGTAAGGGGTGAACTGAGAAGATGTTGCAAAATAGATAAAATAATGTTTTAAAGTGTGCCAAGTTATTTGTAACTAAATATGTATTAGATGTTACACTAATTCTTTAAGCTCTACTGAGCAAAAGATCTATTAAACCAGACTTCTATGCTCCAACAACTTTTTCTTCAGATTTCAAGTTATAATCTCAATTCACATGTATGTGTATATGACACTCGCACAGAGAAGTGTTCTATTTTTGATGATTAATGACTGCATAAATCCTATTAATTTTACTGGATTAAGAATTTATGAGGCAATGGATCTAGGTAAACTGCTCGTTATTAAAAGACAGTAAGCTGAACCATTACTGGATGGATTTATCTACTTTTTAGCCAACTGTCAGCTGCCCTAGAACAGCAATGGAGAAATAGGATGAGCTGCTTAGAGATAAAAAATGTGGGCCTGGACCCAAGGAGAAGCAGGACAGCAGAATCAGAAGGTCCAAAGTCCATTAATTCTCCAGAAATAAACAGTGAATTTCCCCTTAATTCTAACAATAACGCACTAAACGTGTCTCAAATAAAACCTGAGCAGAAGTTGCATGATACCCATGAGGTCTTACCAGCAGCTGGAATCGGCCATCTACTTTTCTAACCTCACTTCATGGCACTGGAACAAGGACATTTCAACATACTTAACTGGCCTAATGTGCACAATTATAAATATTTTAAACAGAGTATTTACCAAGATTGCTAGTACCAGGTTGTTGACAATAAAGCAACAAATTCAGAGCCTCAAGCGTTCAGAAAGTGAAGCATTAATCAGGCCAAAGATAAGTAATAAGAAGTCCATAAAAATGAGAATCAGGCTTCCAAGTATTATGAGCAGTGTGCATTACATAAAGGCCATCTGGATGGGTTCCACCGCTCTTTTTTAATTTACTGGCACAGTCCAAATGAAGCTTTCATCCTGATAAATTTAATTGCTTTCAGGGGTTCACAATTTTAGCTATCTGCTCAAATGCTCATGCATACCAGTACTTTATAAAAGCTTAACCACAAATGAAGCAGGCATAGTAAACACCCATCATTATAGACCCTAAAGCGACCCCACCCCTTGCACTGTTGAAGAGTCTGCCTTGTTCTGTTTGAACTATGGGGTAGACAATTTGCATTCTTTTCCTCTGAAGTATTAAATATATGGCATCCAATTTTAGTGGCTTGTACAATTTATGTTGTTCCATTCCTTCCACCTGCTCTCTGGTCCAATGACCTTAAGCATAACAATCAAAGGAATTCCTTCAAGAGTCACAATGATATCATCCACACTCCTAGCAACAGCTTTGAGAAACAGATAAGTTGCTAATTCAAAGCTCCACTGGAAAAATAAAGCAGGTCTAAACTGCATTACCAAATTTGCTCGTATCATTCTGATAGCAGAAGGCAAGTAATTACATTATAACAGCCATGAAATACACTTGTGCTTGAACACAAGTACAGTATTGTTGACTGCTTTTTTTTTTTGCTATATTAGTATCCTAATACAAAATGGATAATCAGTAAGAGATAATGTAATGAGCCAACTGGCATGTGAACATTTAACCCATTCTACACACTTATCACTTTAACTGAACACTATACACAAAAATGAATGAAACTGAAGGACTGCTATAGCTATCATACTACTGTTCTTCATGTTATTAGTCCATAACAGTTTTCACAATATCAGAGTATCTAATAATCCAAGGAGAGCTTTCAATTTTTGCAATTAACTGCTCACACAATTTTACCATACCATCATAAGGGGGGCAGAAAATGACAACACAGTAGATTACATTTCACAGCTATCCAATTACAAGGGAGTCACACAGTGATCGTAATACTTTGCTGGATGGATTACCCATCAACCCAAGTTTTCTATTTCCCTGAGCTGTGTCATATTATCCCAGAAATAAACATATGCCATATTATGCATAAGTCTCCTTTAGTTGGCTGTCTGCAAGTTACCATACCATGCTACTCTTACCTTCCAACATAGTCTTGATTGTTACAGACTGCTTTGCAATTTCAACATCAACCTCAAATATTTCTCCATCAGAACTCTGCAGTTTAATTGAAGGCATCTAGAACAGAAAGTTAATTTTCTTAGCTATTTTTGTTGACATAATGTGTTAGACTTATTACAGATGCATTTTTCCAAATGTTACAGGTGGGGATGGGGACAACATCACCTAAATGAACTCATGTCTTTGAATACTGGACCCCATAGATTACAAATTGATCTTCCCTAGCTTTACATGAGTAGCATTGTTTATCATCAGTTGCCAGTCATGTGCAAGTTCAAACTAGACAATGTTTTTCAAGTATTGCAAGTAGGTTGTTTCAGAATCTTGTTTCGATTGCATATGCTGCATTGCAAATAAGCTGTGTGCTTTACTTGAACTTGAATTAAGCATGTGCTTTACTTGAACTTGATTGGTTTGTGTACCAATCTCAATGGTCCATTACTTACCTGCAGTATTATTTTCTTTCAGATAAAGACATACGCATCACAGAATTAGAGAACCAATGCCTGAGACTCTGCAAAGCCTCATTCCTTGGTCAATGCTCTGACTCCAGACTTCTAGACTAGATACCAGGCAAGCTTCCAACCTATGATAGTGCAATTTCGTGTATTTAATGTATCTTTTTTTAGCACCAGGGAGAAATACTAGCCTTCATAACTGGTGTATTACAAAAGCAAAATGGTAAGTTGTATTAAAGTTCAAAGCAATTTAACCTTATTGACTGACACTCAAGCCAATTTATGAAATAGTTAAATACAAGAACTCTACGTCATTATTCTTAATACGCAGACTCAGTGACACTGCACCAAGATTTTGTAAACAGTTAACTGGAAGCAAGATCTAAACATATGCTGAACATACCTAAAGTATAGTGAAATCTATGCCTATTAGCTATTAAAAGTATGAACAATGAATGGATGCTGTTACCAATACAGCAGCTTCACTAAGTCATCATTGTAATTAATGTTCGTCAGGTGAATATCCCAATCAATTGCCTGAGGATGTTTTATCGATTTGTTACAGAAATGTGGGGGAGATAAAACCACAGATACGTATAATAATCCAAAAATCAAAAATTCAGCTGATTGGCTGTGCTTCTCTTCTCATGTGGTAAAAGGGACATCATCAATCTGGTCTGGAATTTTTTCCCCTACTGGGTCACAAAAATTAACATAGGATACTGTTTAAGCTCATTCGCTAAACAAAGGTAAAAAGAGGGCAGCCCCTTCTTCCCTCACACAATGCAAGAACATTACTTACTTACTGGTTTCCAGTAAGTCACTACTGATGAAACGGAATACAGGAATGATTGACAAGCCATATGTATGTCTTGTATCATTAAATCAGAACCAGCACAGCATGGCTCAATATTTGTCCTACAAATCAAGACTACAAGCCATGCTTTGTTCTCAGTTTGCAATCCAGATTCGTAGGCCAAGCACAAACACCAGTATGCCATACCCAGTGCAGTGGAAAAGCATGAATTACCAAAAACTAGCTAGCATTCAATGAATGGGGGAAGTGGGAGAGATTCCTTCTCACAGTGCCCAAACACAGTCTGGCATTCCATCTGAATCAAGCTGAAAATTTCCTTTGAGGGTGGCTAGCCAGCACTCCACATATGTAACCTGCTCCTTCCACCTGTTAGTTTGCAGATGTTCTTACTGCACCTTGCCAGTTTTGCTCATCTTGACAACAACCAATCTGGTCACTGTATCATGTACAAGCTGAGGACAGTACAAACTCAGTTTAAAATGGAGCACAACTTTAACAATTTGCAGCTTGCTCCACAACCACATTAAGGTATTTTCTGTAGGAGTATGTTAGTGAAAGTCCCAAGATTCCACTGCACATCATAGTAACTTATGCTTTTTTAAAAAGAAGTTATAGTACACACAAAAATCATACTGAGAAATTTTATACTGAAATACTCAGGCTCACAGAACTGAACATTCTCTAAAATTAAGCAGACAATAACTTCTAAAACTTGAACCACAGGGATACAGTCTGAGGCGACGCCAATATGGTTCATTTCAGGATCTAGTATCCCCTGTTATAACCGCATTGGCAAAATCATGTCAGAAAGACACAGCCTCCCTTCCCGGCTGCTTTTGAAAGACATTTAAAGAGACCTCCAATTTTTTTAGCTCTTAGCTTAAACAATAAGATTATTATTCTAGTCAAAATAAAACAAATTAACTGCACCATAAGCTTTGTTACACCACAATAAATGTGTCTGTCCTTAAAGTACCAAAGACTCTTACTCTGTCTGCCATAAGCTAACATAACTCTCTATTCAGTCAGCTTTGGTTTGGAAAATTAATGTGTTCTTTGCACCAAGCAGCTGACTAACTGCTTTAGCCTGCTATATTTCTGCATATAACACTAACTAAAAATGCACAAGTAGTTGGTTACATTGTAGAGCAATGCGTCAGTATCAGATCACAGCACAAAACATTCCTCATTGCCCTAAAACAGTCGGGGGGGGGGGGGAGTCTGCTATTCAGCTAAGCCTGTCTTAGTATAGTCTTTGTTGCTAAAGGCCCATTTTTAACATTGAAGCTCTCTACCGCAATAACAAACAACCATGTTTTAAGTCGGCCATATAACAAACCCACCCACTCTGATCCTGACCGAACTTCAGTTCCAGTGACAAAACATAACGATAACCAAGATCCATACAGTGCATATAAAAAACGCGGTCAGCAAACGGGCATTGCTGCCCTCGTTGCTACGTCTTTTTGCAATGTACAAGACGCTGGACGTCCCGAAGTCTGCATCCTTTTGCGCCTTCCAAGAACTCGTCCTACTCTGCCAATAGTGTTTCACGAGCGAGCCCATCTTCTCTTTAGCCGTCTGCTTTACGACTCTCTCGCCTGGATGGGGTGGGGGTGGGGAGCTATTTTCGTGGCTCAGCAGCTCAGGAAGTTGCAGTGGCTGGACAGGGAAGAGGCGTACACAAACCGAGCCGTTCTCAGTGTCCACCATCACCCCCCACTAGGAAAGAGGCGGCGGCGCGGCATCCACAGCCTTCGAGAAGGAAGAGGCCTCTCCCTCAGCAGCCACCTGCAAGGAGCCGCCGCCGCCGCTCCCCCCCGCCCCCCTTGCCCAGTCCCTCCGCGGCGGCCTCCACGTTCCGACTTCTCCCGCAGCTCCCCCCGTTTCAATCCCCACGTCCAGAGGGCGAGCAGGCCTCGAGCAGGCCCCGATCACAACTCACCGTGAGGCAGCAACGCGCTGGCGGCTCTCAGCCCCTCCTTCCTCGACGCGCACTGACGACGACGAGGAGCAAACCTCGGGCCAGGCGGCGGCCGCCTCCTCTTATAGAGTCGGGGGGCGGAGCCGAATCGGCGCGAAGGCCCCCGAGGGCCCCTCTGTCTTTTTTCGCCTCACAAACACCGAGTGTCTTCGTCGCGCCTGAACAAAAACGGGGAGGGAGCAGACAAAAGAGAAGAGCGGGGGGAGTAGAGAAAAGAGGACCTTTACGGGGTGCTTGTCTAGTCTACTAGCTGAGAGAGGAAAAGATGGGCGCACGTTAGGATTTTGCATTTGGGGAAAACGGGGTTGGTTGGCCTATGTCGCCAACGATCTCGAGGGTCTTTGAGGCAGTCACTTAGACTCCTTGCATCGAAACAGTCTCATGGCAACGGCCACCTCACAACGGCGGCGACTGTGTTGTACGTAACAAGCATAAGGACACGCACGGTACTTCATCCCTGCGGTTAATGCTGTTGTCTCGCCCCTCTAGGATTTTCCTGCATGCTGATCGTTCATTATGCATTTGTCGCTCCCTCCCTGTCCTATGCATTTCCACTTAGTCATTCTTATCCCCTGCAATGCGCTCAGTATATTGTCGGAAATCTTGTCCTGGGCTCTCTAGCCGTTAACGATAATGCAATTTACAACAAAGACCAACAGATAAGATACTTACAGACGACGGGATGGCTGTCCGAGATTGAGGCACGAATTGTGCAGCTCTTAAGGGCGACGTAAATTAATAGCACGCGCACAACAGCGGTATATTTACCTGGAAAGCTTGCTGCATTCAATGAGACTCGCAGGTAAGCCTGGAATATGACAGTTCTATCCACGTACAAGGGCAATCGTTTGGCCTTTCTGACCAGTTTAAATTAATGTGGACCAAAAAGCGGCAACAGTTCCAAATAATTCAATCGTCTGTTGCAGTGAAAATGAACAGAAGCCTTGTGGCACCGTAGATACTGACGTCATTTTATTCCAGCATGAATGTTCATCATTTTCGTAAACCCACTGCTTCAGATGCAATTAGTGGGTCATCACTATGCAGAAAGCAGGCGTTATGGAAAAAACAGTGAGGTCATGAACTGCAGGATATACAGGATGAAATACCACTATGTAAAGTTCCAATATAACTAGGAAATATAGGACCATTCACTAGTTGAACTAAGCTAGTTAAAACCTGCAATAAGTGTGGAGTCAAAGGTTTTGTTCAGATAGTTACAGGAAGAAACTCAAAAATTCCGAATACTGCTGTATTGGGATCAGAAGGGGTTCTTCCCACAAAAGGACTGTTGCCGCATAAAAAGGAGGAACCCCTCTCATTAAAGGGGTAATAGGACACGCACTTGCCATTGTGATCCTCCTGAGCTCAGATTATGGTATTCCCAAAGTTTTCTCTTTAAAACTGGATTAAAATAAACCTGTTTTAATCTACTTTAAAGGGGAATCTGGGGACGGTCTGTCTGGCCATGGACACTCCCTCTGTTGCTACTACAGGGAGGGTGGGACCAAAGCTAAGCTCCACTTCTAAAATGGCATGGGGCAGCTCCCCCCTTCCCTGCTGAGCCACACTATAGTGTAGAGACAGCCACTATGGTGAAGTAGAGTGTCAGACTAGGCTCTAGAAGACCCAGGTTTGAATCTGCACTCTGCCATGAACACTTGCTGGGTGATCTTGGTGCAGTCACACACACTCAGCCTAACCTACCTTCACAGAGTTATTGAGAGAATATAATGGAAAGGAGAACAATGTAAGATGCTTTTGGGTACCCACTAGGGAGAAAGGAAGGGTATAAAGAAAATAAAAACAGCACATTGCAGGGGTAAATGGTGGGTACTTTATATATGTCGCTTTCTCCCCAATGGAGACCAATTGTAAGGAGCACCTTACAATAAAAAATACAACAGAAACAAACAAAAGGGGGAAGGCTTCTGAGTGAACAGCGTCTGCCTGACCCACACCTAATTTGTTACCCAGCTCTAGGCGACAACCTTCAGGCTGAGAGCCAAAGGACAAAAGCCCTTTGGATCTCATCTCTGGGCATGCCCAGACCCTAAATACCTATGCAAATAGAGAAATAAACTCAGCCAGATTGTATTCAGCTGCTACTAGCCAGCTAGGAGATTACTCTCCACTTCCTCCCTTACTGGTGAGGTTTCTGGACTGCAAGAGGTCCCAGTGAAATTGCTGTCGCACCTGCACTTTTGCACAGGTGCAGTGGGATATAGGGAAGGGCAGCGGTAGCAGTGACTGGCACAGGGACGGGGTGTGTGGATGCCATTCCCACATTGCCTGCTGCCGTCATGGTAAAGTACATTTTCACACACAAGGAGCATGGATGACCCAGTTACTGAACTCCGAGCCAGCTGAAGTCATAATTGTTGGTCTATTCATATTGTATTTTTCTTTTTGCTGTTATGCGCTGCCTTTGGCCCCTTCAAGGAGAAAAGCAGGTTACAAATATTCAAATCAAAATTTTAAATGCTATGTGCAATAGTGGAGTGATCCCCCATCTTCTCAAATCTTACAGATCATCCTATGCAATTGTTAAGTACAAATATTTCATAGCCAATAGCAGGATAGAGACAGACTCCTGTAATCCAGGGGTTCTAGGAAATCTGCTTTTATATCGCCAGCCAAGTCAATATGAAGCATTGGTCATGTAACACTGTTTGCTAAAGCTTCCCTTTTCCACACTAAAATGGCACAGGTTTTGTGATGATAAAGTGATTAAACTTTGTAATGAGATTAATGACAGATTCATAGAAGGACCATTACATTTAATATCCTTTTTATATTACTACAACATAAAATGTGTATTGCTCAAATTGTTCTTTGCAAACTGGATTTAATGGTTGTTAGCTGGCTGGACATAGGTAGATATGTTGGCCACCTTCAGATCCTTCTTAGTCCTGATCCTAAATCTCAAGTGAGTTTTTTGTTAAGATATCTTATTAAGCCCATTTTGGACACACATCTTAATGTGGCGAGGGGGTATGTGTGTGCCAATGAAGCTGAGAGCTGTACTGTAAGGGGTTTAGACTCTGTCCAGAGGCTGAACTGCTAACAAACTCACTCAAGGCAGAATGGTCACAGCTGAGACACTAGACTCAGATGTATCCACCCCCTTCACCCCTTCAGGGATCAACAGCAGTATCAGCAGAAGAGAACGGACAGTTCCAGTGATCATGGGGCAGAGAAATCCTTGAAGGCTAGTTACTGGGCAGCAGCACTAGTGGAAGGTGACACTGGTGGAGAATCTATCATAGACAATGGCAGTGCCACTTCAGCTAACCCTGGTTAGTACTGTGTCGAAGAAGGCAATGTGTAAACCACTTCTGATCATCTCTTACGATGAAAACCCTATGATGAGACAACCCAAAAAGAAAAAAGATATAGTGTTGTGAAGAAAAGCAGCCTTGCTATTCTTCTGATCACCAAACACTGGTTCAGGCTGCGGCCTTCTATGTCTTCAATGTCTTGATATCAGACTCTGGGAGCTGATGACCAGCTCTCTCACAAACCATTCCCGTGAGAAACCATTCCCATTTCCCATGGGAAGCCACTTCACTTTGGGGGGAAAGGTGTGGGGTGCCACCTCCACTTCAAAGCACCTCCATTTCAAAGCCTTCCTATTGTAAATCAGCTATCTGTTCTTTTGGTGACAATCCTGTTAGAAGCCTGACATCTCAAGAGCTTGAAAGAGCCCAGATGTTTTGCATTGCTGCAGAAATGCAAATACATCCTTAACTTCAAAAGGCCTAGAGGTGTCATGCCAAATATCTTACAAGTTTATTGCGTTCTCAATATCTCATTGGGCAAATGGCCATAACCTAACGAGATGGGAGAGATAAATATGGACTCTGTTCTAATCAAAAATCATGAAGCTTGGGAGGGGGACATGCTGGCCATGTCCCTGAGCTGTCATCATCTTTTGACAACCATGCAGGACTGACACTCTGCGTGTCAGGAACAAACCTTGCTTTTGGACTCTGGTAACTATAAATCAACTAAAACCTTGCATTTGTTACTCTCTTGGAAACTTTGCCTATTTTGCCTGAAACTTAAAGAATTACTGTGAAGTTAGAGATTGCTAAGATTTCTTGTTTTTATGCTATCTGCCTCACAAATAATTTCCTTTCCTGTAACGAGCACATTTTATTAAAATAAACTTATAGACTTTATATTGAAGTCTGAGAAACCTTTTTTGGGTCTCAGGGCTAAATCCAAGTGCCTGAGTGTGTGTGTGTGTGTGTGTGGGAAACCACCTACCTTAGTGTTTTGTGGCAACAAGCCTCCCCTGGCAGAAGCGCTACTCTGCAGGGACGGTTTTTGCTTGTTTTGACTTTTGGGAAACTGGCTGGGGAAGAGTAGCTCTCAGCTCATCCCTGGAAAGCCAGCCTTTTGGAATTGAGAGCTGGTGGCAATATACCTGTACTGCGCTCACAGGGGGAATCCTGGAGCTCAGTAAGGAATTTGGGTTTTCTTAGGAAAACATTTGGTGACTTTGAACTAAAGAGGAACCGGCCTGCTAGAGAGCAGACCGGGTCTCCTCGACAAGTGCTGGAAGATAGAAACCCCAGGTCAGATAGCACTCAATCAGCTACTGGGGAAGAGCTGAGGACAAGTATGAGTAGCGCTATTCTTAATGATGCAACTGCACTAAAGCTGATAGAACCTTCAGTTATTGATGTGACTGGATGCAAAAGGAAACTCCAAAGCTGTTCAACGCATGTAATAGAAACATGGAACTGTCAGGCTCAGGCGTCTGTCCCTAGCATCCCAAAAGCAAACTTGTTCAGGCAGGCAGCTCTGAAGCAGGAAGACTTTATTAGGAGCAATAGGACAGATAAAAGAAACTGACTGTCTCTAAAAACAGGTAAGGCTTGTAATGAGGAAACATTGGCAGGTACATGGTATAAAGCTTTGCAGGCATGGGAAGTAAACATGAGCAAGCAATCCTGAGATAAGCAGTTCTCAGAAAGACTAAACAGCGACCCAACATCTGTGGAGCTGGGGGAAACAGGACGGGGGATACTGTACACAGATTACAGGCATGAGAACTTGACCCTTAGCCAAGCACTGGCCTAACTCAGGCCAACAGCCTATACTCCTAGAAGAGAGCAAGGCCTGACAGGAACGTGAGAAGTATGAATCAAAGTAAACTTGAAATTGTAAAATTAGAAATGGATCATTTAAACATTGTGGTCCAGGTTCTGGCAGGCACCTGGGGCGAGAGGCAGCAAGTGTAGTCCAAACACAGCCTGAGGTCAAAATACAGATAATCAGTAGTCCAAGCATCAAACCAGAAGGGTAAATCCAAAGAGCACAAGCCAGGTCACCATCCAAGGTTAGGGGTGAATCCAATAAACAAAGTCCAGGTTCAATCCAAGGTACGGAGCAACATCAGGTGAACAAGTTGCTTCCACACTGGTTCACCCTTTTCTGGCTGCTTTCATTAGGAAAACCCGTTCCTGCACCTCCCTCCAGGCCTGCCTTCTCTGGCATTCCAAGGGTTCTGGCAACCCCAGGGGTGAGGCTGGCAGCTGCAGCACTTCTATGTCAGCTTCAGCTGTGAGACTGAGGGCATGGCATGCTGACTTCGGCATGAGATTCCCCTCTGCACCTGATGGAGTCTCCACCTTGTCTGTTGGGTCTTCCTGTGGTATCCAAAGCCTGGGGGCAGCTTCTCCTGTCTCTTGAGAACCGGTGTGGTGTAGTGGTTAAGAGCGGTGGACTCTAATCTGGAGAACCAGGTTTGATTCCCCACTCCACATGAAACCAGCTGGGTAACCTTGGGCTAGTCACAGTTCTCTTAGAGCTCTCTCAGCCTCACCTACCTCTCAAGGTGTCTGTTGTGGGGAGAGGAAGGAAAGATTGTAAGCTGGTTTGATTCTCCTTTTTAAAAGGTAGAGAAAATAGACATATAAAGACCAACTTTTCTTCTTCCTCATCCAAGGATGTGTTGGCAGAGACCCATGACAATTGCAATCCTGGGAGTGAGTGAACTAAAGTGAACTGAATTAGGACATTTTCAGTCAGAAAATTATGACGTGTTTTACTCTGGAAATGACAATACGGAAGAAACAGAGTTGCTCTTATAGTGAGGTGAGATGTAGCACAAGCAGTCAGGGGCAATAATGCAAAGTCTGACTGAACAATATCAATCAGGCTTCATGGAAAGCCTATCAACATAACTATCATTCAAGGTTATGCCCCACTACAGAGGAAGAAATTGGAAGCTTTTATGCAAGTATCCAGGAAGAAACTGATCACATAGCCAAACAAGATGTGCTGAAACCAGAGATATTATCAAGAAAGAATGTGCAAAGACTATTCATGTAGCCAAAAGAAATGAAAAGGCTTGTTCAATGACTGATGAAACTCTTAAAATTGCTAAAGATAGATGAGAAGTGAAAGTAAAAGGTGACAGAAATAGAATCAGAAGTCTAAATGCAGCAGTCCAGCAACTTTCACATAGAGACAAAGAACTACTGTAATACCCGTGTTTCCCCGAAAATAAGACACTGTCTTATATTTATTTTTCCTCAAGAAGACACACTATGGCTTATTTTCAGGGGATGTCTTATTCCGAAGGAATCAGAACTGTCCTCCCTCTCGGCTCCCGTTCTCCCCTTACCACCCCCTTCCGGTCCCGCCCCCAGAGGCCCAGGCGCGCTGGTTGCCGGGCCTTTGAAGCAGCCGCGGGAGACTGCATCTGCTCAGCTGGGCTCCTCCTGTCTTCCCCGCCCCCAGAGGCCCGGGCAAGCTGGTTGCAGAGCCTTTGAAGCGGCTGCGGGAGACCGCCTCTGCTGAGCTGGGCTCCTCCTGGTCTTTTCCACCCCAGCCCCAGGCGCGCTGGTTGCCAGGCCTTTGAAGCAGCCGTGGGAGGCTGAGCTGGGCTCCTCCTGGTCTTCTCCACACCAGCCCCGGGGTGCCTTATTTTCGGGGTATGGCTTATATTAAGCAAATGCTTAGAAATGCTGCTACGGCTTATTTTATGGGTATGTCTTATTTTCGGGGAAACACGGTAACCAGTGTAAATAGAAGAGAGCAACAAAAAAGGAAGAACAAGAGAGCTCTTCCACAAGATCCATGAAATCCAAGGGAAATT
Organism: Euleptes europaea; assembly: GCF_029931775.1. NCBI lineage: Eukaryota > Metazoa > Chordata > Lepidosauria > Squamata > Sphaerodactylidae > Euleptes > Euleptes europaea. Next base: position 93,698,093 of record NC_079312.1, on the reverse strand, counting down.
TAAAGCACAGGCATGCTGAAAGATCAACACAAAAATACATTAATGTAACAGGATAAAATAAAGAATAGATGGGAACAATACACTGAACTATACAGAAGAGATGAAAGGATGACAGATTCTTTCCAAGAAGAAACTTTTGAAGAACCACCTCCAGTTTTAGAAGGTGTAGTGAAAGCTGCACTGAGAGCAATCGGGAGAAACAAATCACCAGGAGTAGGTGGGATATCCATAGAACTATTTCAAGCTACCAAAATAGAGATCATCTTGACAAGAATATGCCAACAAATATGGAAAACAAAACAATGGCCGCAGACTGGAAATGCTCAATTTACAATCAAATTTTTTTAAAAAATGTCAAAGACGGCAGGAACAGAAGAAGAAAAAGAGTTGGTTTTTATATGCCGACTTTCTCTTTTTTTTTTTTTTAATAAATTTTATTGATTTTTTAAAACTATAAATTCTCCATAATTTTGACAACAGTGTAAAAATAGTATCACAATCACAATTATATTGATTGTTGTCTTAATTACCATTAAACATAAAAATATAACAACTTCCCCATCACCTCCATCTACCTCTTAATAAAGTATTATTATCCTTCGTTAACATGTACTGATCCTAGCATTAATTTCATTCTAAAGTTTCATGTTTTATAAAGTTTTACATTCTGGATCAGAATAAAAAGTAACCTTCCATTATTCCCAGATCTTGTATATTATCACAATGATTCCTTCAATTCTCCCCTTTTCCCTAGTTTCTCCAACTCCACCAGTTCTAACATTAGAATGATTTAATCCCTTTATTCTGAAACCTTTGTCCCTTTCCATTTGGCTGCATCAAATTGCAGCCATTATAACATAAATTTAATCATACTAAACAACATTCTCTCCAGTATTTTGGGGATATTTCCTGTTTAATCAATCTTATTTCAGTGTAAATCATATCCCAGATCCATATCAAAAGTCCACCCATTCCAGTATACCTTTATATCAATCAATAATCTATATTAGGAGGACTTATTTATATAATCCAAAAGTGATGTCTTAATCTTAATTCCACTACTTCATTAATAGCCATGCCACCCGTCCACACTGTCAAAGCCTTCCAATCCAGCAATCATATTTAAGTCCATCCTTTAACCATGGTCTAATACTTCCTTCTGTAACTGAAATAAGCCAGTCAGGTATGGGAACAGGATTTCTTTGTTCTCTCTCATTTCTTCAAGCAAGGTGCGTATCCAAAAATGATTCTTTCTGGGCTTCATCTTCATCGTGGCTTCAATCTGTGTTCCTTGACCTGCTCTCTTCTTCCTTATATCCACACGTCCTTCCATGACTTTTTTAGATGAAAAGTCCATTTCTTGTATGTCTGATCTCTTTGTCGCCGGCTGGTTACTTTCTTGAACTTCTGTCTTCTTCTTTATATCCTTGTGTTCTTTCATAACTTTTTGGGCAGAAGAGTCCATTGCTTGTATGTCTGTATTTGTAGTCATCGTTTGAATTTTCAAGACTTTTATGTCTTCTGTAACCAGATTCAACTTCTGATTACATACCTGTGATGATTGGTCAAGAGTCATCATCATTGAAATCAATTGAGCCATCTGTGTTGAAATCTGTTTTAATTGTTTAATTGTCGCCTCAGAATGTTTAGCAAGCATGTCCTGTACTTTTTTTTCCATGGTTGAATTCTGTAAAATTCCCTTTGATTTCATAAGAGCAGGGCTATATATTTAGCCAGATCAGGGAGAGGTTCCAGAATATGTAACTTAATTAAATTTGATGGTCATCTGGCAGGAGTCCATTGCATGTAGTTGATAGAGAATGCTTCATTGACCAACTTAATATCTTTTTCGGGTTGCAAAGATAAGTATTTAAACTTAAAAAAAACTTTTTTTTTTAAATTGAAAATACCAACGAGTTTTACCAGACGCTCTAGATCGGCTGAGCCAGGAAGTGTTCCAGGGGTTGCCTCATCGTGGACCTTCTATCGTCTCTTCTCTATGGTTATTACCTTCAGAAATGGTTTTGGTGTAACACGAGTAAGACGAATTTCCGGTCTTACGACCTTCTTCCTGTTGATTTTGTAGAGCAGTGGAGAGGTAAAGCACAGAGTCTTCCGGTCAAAGAGTCCTCTTTGTTGCAAAACGTGACTGGAGGATCTTTTTTACCTCATGCAAATTCTCAGAGATTTCTCCCTCCCCTTCCTTTAAGGACGCGTCGGATTGGCAGATCTTACGTCAATCATTCAAGCTCGTTGTTTTAGTTTAAGTTGATCAGATTGATAAGGCTCCTGCTGCTTTGTCTGATGGATCTCATGCAGCAAAATCATCCAGTTCAATTAAGGGAGAAAGAGGGTTACCAGGAATGTTTTCTTCAACCCCCTGTTATTCGATAACGCCAGTGAAAAACGAAGGTTTCTTATCTACTCACTTGGGCGCCCGGAGGTGAGGTTTTAATCTTAATGTAGTCCTTATGATGTTTATAAGGTGCTGGAGGGTAGAGTCTAAAGCCAAAGTTGCGCGCTGGCGATTTCAATCCCTTCGTGCCCACGGGACCAAACGTCTGAAACTCCAGGGGACTTGGTAGAACTCCCTCGGAGTATTCAGGAGGTCAAACCGCATATATGGCTGCAGGGAATTCCTGCCTCTCAGCCCACTTGCAAGGGCTGGAGTGGGGTGCGATAAAACACCCCAAATTACACGCAAACTTGGATACTCCCCAGGAGCCCCTGGGAAGACGTAGCACTCAGCCCAGCTCAGCTACCACTTAAGGGAGACTCAAACTGGCTTACAATCACCTTCTCTTCCCTTCCCCACAACAGACACCCTGTGAGGTAGGTGGAGCTTAGAGCGCTCTAACTAGGGTTGCCAACCTACAGGTAATACCTGGAGATCTCCTGCTATTACAACTGTTCTCCAGCAGATAGAGATCAGTTCACCTGGAGAAAAATGGCCGCTTTGGCCACTGGGCTCTATGGCATTGAACTCCCTCCCCAAACCCCACCCTCCTCAGGCTCCGCCCCAAAAACCTCCTGCCAGTTGCCAAGAGGGACCTGGTAACTCTAGCTCTAACAGAGCTGTGACTTGCCCAAGGTCACCCAGCTGCCTTCGTGTGTAGGAGCGGGGAAACAAATCCAGTTCACCAGATTAGCCTTTGCCGCTCACGTGGAGGAGTAGGGAATCAAACCTGGTTCTCCAGATCAGACTCCACCACTCCTAACCACTACACCATGCTGGCTCATACTAATTTCTCACTTTAGCAAAGCTCAAAATCTTACAAAAAAATGTTACCATATATGGAATGATAAATGCTAGATGTTCAAGCTGGATTCAAACAAGGAAGAGGCACTAGAGATCATGTGGCAAATTTACATGAGTTACTGGACCATATGAGAGAATTTCAGAAGAAATTCAGCTTGTGTTTCATAGATGACAGCAAAGCTTTTGATTGTGGATCATGAAATCCTATGGTTGGTTCAAAAATAGGTGTGCCACAACATCTGATTGTTTTGATGTGCAACCTGTACTCTAGACAAGAGGCTACTGTTAGGACACAATATGGCAAAACAGAATGGTTTAGAGTTGGCAAATGCATCAGACAAGGATGTATTTTATCTCTCTATCTGTTCAATCTATATGCAGAACATATCAGAAGGAGAGCTGTATTAGATTTAGAGGAAAGTGGAGTGAACACTAACAATTTTGAGAGGTGCAGATGACACCACATTAGTGGCAGAAAACAGTGGAGAGATTGAATTACTACTGATGAAGGTTAAAGCAGAAAGTGCCAAAACAAGATTACAGTTGAATATCAAGACAAGGGTAATGACTACTGAAGAATTATACAACTTTAATAAGACTGACAATGAAGAAAACTGAAATTGTTAAAGATTTTCTGTTCCGTGGTTCCATCATCAGTCAAAAGGGAGACTGCTTCCAAAAAATCCAAAGGAGATTGAGGCTGGGAAGGACAGCCATAAAAGAGCTAGAAAAGATGCGACATTGGTGACCAAGATCAAGATAATTCATGCCATAGTATTCCCCATTTTTATGTATGGGTGTGAAAGTTGGACAATGAAGAATGGTGCAGGAAGAAAGTTGAAATGTGGTGTTGAAGGAGAATTTTATGGATATGTGTGTGGACCACTAAAAAGACAAATCAGTGGGTCCTAGATCAAATCAAACTTGAACTCTCCCTAGAAGCTAAAAATGACTAAACTGAGGCTATCATCACATTATGAGAAGACAAGAGTAATTGGAAAAGGCAATAATTCTAGAAAAGGTGAAGGCAGCAAGAAAAGAGCAAGGCTGTTAACAATAGGCCGTTTTGGAGGTCATTAATTCATAGGATCGCCATAAGTTGGAAGCAACTTGATGGCACTTAGCACACATTTTATTCCTTATATTTCATATCACAGTCCTCCATAAAGCATTTATGTTTCTAACTGGTTATAGTTAATGTACACAAAAATATTTAATGAGAGACAATTGTAATAAAATGTGCAGCAATGGAATGATCCTTTTTGCATACAAAGCCAGCATGTGAGCAAAAACTCATACTTAAGATATCTTAAGTCCTTAATTGAAGCAAATAGTGGACAATAGTAACAATAACAAAAATAATTGGTTGAAATGCAAAGGGTTGCATGAAATTCCATTGCTAAAGTTCAGAAAATGAAATTGGAAACAATTTTTTCCCCAGCAGGCTTCACACATCACTACTTAAGCAACTCATTAAACTCCAAGCAAATTTATTTACTGCAGACTCTGGACATGATGAAATCTTATTCTTTTGGCCAGTCACCTGGAAAGATTGTTTTCCAACTGGTCCAGGGCTGACATTATGGGGGCTGATAAAGGCTAAGCTAGGTTGCATAATAACGAATCTTTATCTTCGGGAATTCCTCTCCTGGCATACCCTGCAAAGGTCATTACAATCTTCTTCCCCGGGCCTAAGAGTGTGTGGCTGACCTTGACAAGAGCCAGGGCTTTTTTGGCCCTGGCTCCAGGCTGGTGGAATGCTCTGCCTGGTAACATCAGGGTCCTGCAGGACCTTAAAGAGTTCCACAGGGCTTGCAACAGAGCTATTCCACCAGGCCTACAATTGAGGGCAGCCACAGGTACCAGCTTACTGGCCTCCCTAACCCCTTCCTTTTGTTTGAACTTTCTATAGATCTGAAGGGGCTGCCTGCCTGTTTGCCTCAGTAAGTACAAAAGAAAGTGGGCGCAATCTCTGGATTTTAATTTTTAAACAATTGTGGTTATAGTTTTATTGTTCAAATGTTCTATGGATATTTATATTATTGAATGTATGGTTTTATGTGTTGTTACTGCCCTGAGCCTGGTTTTGGCCAGGGAGGGTAGGCTAGAAATTGAAAATAAATAAAACCTCACCCCCATACATCTAAACCTTAAGTCATATCCCACCAGAAAATTATTTCAGTGGGGCTTACGCAGGAGAACATTCTGAAGATTGTGCTTTATGTTCATTAATTGAAATGGAGTTTAATTTTTCCATGTCAGGCACAAAAATGACTTGGTACTTCAATATTTTTTTTAAGTTGTTCGATTCTCCCTAAAAATTCTAGCTACTGCTTTTAGAGCATGCAACTACACAGGTATGGAGCAACATGGGGAATGAATCTTGGATTACGTGAAGGTTCCTTCTGCTCTGAGGTAAGGAGGGCATCTTGAAACTTGGGTGATTCCCAGTGGTTGCTGTAAGTAATTTTCTATGACCCCTGACATTTAGCCTGTTTTATAGCGAGAATAATCACTAACAAGGTAGTAACTGCTACCAAAACATCACTACTTAATCTAGACAGCAGGTCTGTTTAAAGGTTAAGGTCCCCTGTGCAAGCACCGGGTCATTCTTGACCCATGGGGTGATGTCACATCCTGACATTTTCTAGGCAGACTTTGTTTACGGGGTGGTTTGCCAGTGCCTTCCCCAGTCATCTTCCCTTTACCCCCAGCAAGCTGGGTACTCATTTCACCGACCTCAGAAGGATGGAAGGCTGAGTCAACCTCGAGCCGGCTACCTGAAACCGACTTCCGTCGGGATCGAACTCAGGTCGTGAGCAAAGCTTTGGACTGCAGTACTGCAGCTTAACACTCTGCGCCACGGGGCTCCTAAGCAGGTCTGTAGTCAATTAAAAATGGCCATTTATTTCCAATATGTTTTCCAGCAGTTCTTTGTGACATTCTTACTATAAGGATCATTTAAAACATTCTGAACAGCCCTCTCCCCCTCCAATACCACTGCAGTATGATTTAACCACAGGACTCTACAGGTCCATGCCAGAGTCCTGGAGAAGTGACTCAAATGTTAAAGTTATGGCCACAAATTGTATGTACCTACCTGGGTCTATTTGGTCAGATTCAAATACATGCATATGTTGCATGTAATTCCTAGTCTAGCAACACACAAAGAGCTTTCAGCTGGAACATTGAGCACCTGCCTCTGGTTCTGCAGTCACCTGGCATCTACAACAGGGCTATTGAAGTCTGTCTGCATTACAAGACCAATAGTAGGTTAACAGAAGGGAAAATGTATGACTAACCCACTTCAAGTCTCATACTAAAATACTGCCGGCAGATTGGAAGTCAGCATGAAGATGCAGGCCCTAGGGAACATTACATTATAGTCCTGAAATACCTGTAAGATTATGTACCGTCCTGTAGCTGAAAGGGCCTAGACCAAGCTCTTTTCTGTTTCAGACAGCTCCACCTTTTTTTCCTCCAATAAGCCAGTTCCTGTTAAGTTGAATACTGCTGGTGGGTCTATATTTCACCGAAATGTTTGACATGATCCCACATGATGTTCTTTTGTTTTTTAAAAAAAGCCCTTAAGATTGTCACTGCATTGACAATATATGTGGAATTAGATTGGAAACTTTTTTTTTCTTTTCGTGGGATGTCTTCCGAACAAACAGGACTCTTGCAGAATAAGGAATAGGTCAAGAAGTTGGCAGTCTTGAAGGTCCCCAGGGAAGGCTTTTTAATCTGAGTTTTCTTCTGTATCATAATTCACATGCGAAAATGTGTATGCTGCCTCTCCAGATCTGATCAAGCAAATACCATGCAAGGGTGTATTTCATGTAATATGCAAAACCTCTTAAAAGTGGTACTTACCAGTGTGGTGTAGTGGTTAAGAGCGGTGGTTTGGAACAGTAAACTCTGATCTGGATAACCGAGTTTAATCCTCCACTCCTCCACATGAGCAGCAGAGGCTAATCTGGTGAACTGGATTTGTTTCCCCACTCCTACACACAAAGCCAGCTGGGTGACCTTGGGCAAGTTACAGCTCTGTTAGACTCTCTCAGCCCCACCTACCTCACAGGGTGTCTGTGGGGAGGGGAAGGGAAGGTGATTGTAAGCCAGTTTGAGTCTCCCTTAAGTGGTAGAGAAAGTCGGCATATAAAAACCAATTCTTATGTCTCCAATCCACAACCACACTCCTTGCCTACACTGAAAATTAACTTTTTTACATCTACAGGGACCTAGTGGATTGCACAGCTAACCACTTGTTTCACACATAAAAGCCTCATTCTAGCCAAAACCTATACTGGCATACAAGGTCTTCTGCACATCTAATAAGCCTTGAAACACAGCTGTCTTTTAAGGTGTCTATTAGTCAATCTAGCCCAGAACTGCTTACTCTGACTAGCCAAAGGTCCTCAAGATAATTTTTCCAGGCCTTCCACCAGATATCCTAGAGATTAAACATGGGATCTTAGACATGCAAACCATGTGTGTGGCCACTTAGCCATGCATTCCCTCCCATCTTCCAGCAGCATTTCCTGTGTGTCCTGTTGAAAGATCTTTCTGCTTTACATAAGAAACAAGTTCCAGGAGTATAATAGGATGGGAAAACTGCTTCTTTGACTATGTGGTACAGGTAGCTACAAAACCTGTCCCTCCCTCACTAGCATTATGATGAATGAGCAGTATCTGTTCTTAGGTACAAAGAAACTTACTTCAAAAGAGATGTGAAAGAAGGCTTTTCACATCAAGGTGACTCCAATGTTAGCTTGGGGTCCTAACTGCTACTAATTTGACAAAATAAACCCAGCCCTACTTTGTGTTAAGACATATAGGGAAATGCCACTATTGTATGATGCAAGCTACCATGACAGCCTGGCACTTTTAAATCATGGCTGGTTTTCAAGATGGGTATATTTTGAATTGATAAAAATGCTTTTTTAAAACATCACTTCTGTATAGCCATAGTGAAGTTCTTAGCTTTTATATAGACAAGTACTCCTGGACATTTACCATCTAGATTCAATGTGTATCAACCCACTTAAGAGCTGTAATACTTTATTTAAAGTAATAACATTACATTGCGTGTTTTTAAATCTGTGGCTGAGGCAGTTTCCTTTTAAAACTGAAGTGTTGTTTCAGCTTTTTCTCTCTTCTATATGCCAAGCAGAAACACTCCTTTGCCTGAGATGGAACAGCTTGTCTTGTTCAGAATAAAAAATGCCTTAAGGGCAGCCAAGTGGACAGGAGAACGAAAAGAGTGTTTCTGAAACCACAAATGGCTGACTCATGAATCTCTCAGAGCAGTTTCCTTAATGCATTTCTAACAAGGCTGCCTAACAAAGGCCCCTATTAATCTAAACTGTGCATTAGAGCTGCTAAAAAGCTCAAGTCCTTCCTCTGACATTCACAAGCCCCACTATTATAAAACCTCCAATGAATATCTAGCACAAAACGGCTATCTGAAATAAGACAAGTATTCTGTTTAAATCAGTACAAACTTCAGTCTCAAAGCTATACCTGCAACCAAACTTTTTTTTCCAACTCATCATCCATGCTAAGAACTGCTGAATTTTCTTTTTCTGAGGATTATTAGGCTGGGAACTGATCCTCATGCACAGTGTTCCCACTCCAAACTTGAAGAATTTTCTTGATGGCAACCCCTCACATGAAGTGGGGTGCTGCTGAGATTCTTAACCTTGGATCTTTCAGGGGACGTGTGAGCTGCCACTGGAAAAGGAAGGGAGCTGAAAAGGCCCCATACATGAAACACTTCCCACTAAACTTTGAATCCCAGACACTGAACATTTAACAGGGCCATGCATACTTAAGACACAGAAGAAAGCAGTCACCAACTAATATTTCACTGGAGTCCAACCCAGAGTACGAATGAAGTTGCTTAGGAAGAGAGATTCCAACTGGCAGCACCTGACAGATGCAACATGGATCTGCTGCATTCACTCCACTTCCATGTATACTAAGAAAAGTCTCAAATGTCATCTTTCCTATTTCATAGGTAATAAGTGTAAGAATTAAACTCTTCTAAAGATGGAATATTGTTCCCTTCCAATCACTGCACTTACAACTGCATAAACCCACTACTAGTAAATGGTATGGAATCCCACTGTTAATAGTTGCACCTGGAACAGGTCCAGCAAGTAAATGTAATACATTTGCCTACTGCACCACTGGGTTGCTGGCTCAGTTTAAAGACATTTTCATCCCCTTCTTCTTTGCCTAATCGTTTATTCCTGGGACCCATTATTCCCCAGGAGCAACATTTCAGAGGATATTTTGGGCTACAGTGGGAGGGGAAGACAAGGAAATCACACTGGAAACCCCTTTCATCAGCAGAAATCCCCCCGGTGGATTCAAATCTATGAATTTTACAATTTTCCATTCTTCCATTGGCAGCCAATGCAAGGAGTTATTCTTGTATGCAAAAGAACATTAAAGGTAAGTTTTACCAAACACCTGATCATTGTTGTTCCATGTCTTTAAATACTTCCTGCCCCATTGGAAGGACTTTTTTCAAAAGATCATCAATTACTGCAGTGATATAATGTGCAAAAATTGCTACTAGAAGGTGAATGGATACCAACAACCAAATGTTATGCAGTTCTTTTTAAAATATTCACTTTCACATGTGCTTATTCTGAGAAAAAGAAATGTTTGCATTTCAAATTTTAAAAACAATTCCACTGCATTCGTTGTAACCTGTATTCTTCATATGTTCAAAAAGACATAAAAGCTAGTCATTTTTATTAAACATGTTACTGGCCTGCAATACATTTAAAAGTCAACGATTTTCTATACTTAGTTCACAAGTTTATTATGAAAAAATGCTGCAGCACTCTTCTGCAGCAAGGTCTTACAGAAAAAAAGCCTGTTCTGTTCAAAATAACTCACTATGATGGACAAGTACAAAGGACATTGTATAGGGGAAATGTGGGAGAAGCTGAGTGCAGACAAAACATAATCATACAATTAAATTAATGAGTTTTCCCTGAAAATAAACAGAGCTTCAGAACACAAATAAGAATCAGTCTTGGTACTTATTTAAAAATGTTCATTAAGCTTCAATGATCGATTGCTATCCTTATCTACAGTCATGCTGGAAAGCTATAGCTAAATGGAAAGTTAATTGTATTCACGAGGTGTTAAATGTCTACATCTTAATATTTGCAGTCTCTCAGAGAAAGCAAAAGTAACTACAGGTAGAGCTATGCCAGAAACTGGTTTCTTGACCAACAACGTTGCTTCAGCATGCAATGAACTGGTTCATTCTAAAGTGGTCACAGTCGCTGACAGACAAGAGGTTTTTGTATTTCAATATGGCACATCTTTTGGTCCATGTGAAAATAAGTTTGAATGTTAAATGTTTTCTGACACTTTGGAGTTACTGTTGCTCTTCCTATATCCTTTAGGTCAACACATGGTTCATGGCAATACTGTACAAGTGTAAAAACTCATTACAGGAAGTAGTCTGGGGTGCGACGAGTAACATGTGGTTCACCTCTGCGTGGTGCTGGATCAAACTGCAAACTGCAACAAAAAAGTACAATTAAAATTCCACTGTTCATTTTGATTTAATGCTATTGAATATTCTGTGTTAGACAAATTGCTCAAGATTTCAAGATCAATATATTTTTGCTTTCAAATATGTTTCTTTAAATTTTTCTTACCATTCTATATGCAAAGATCAGACATTTATATGATTCATTTCATGGCTGTTAGCATTAACTTGAACTTTAGTCTAGAAAAACAGCTTGATATAATACAAATGAACACAGAGCCAGAGCAAATCCAAATTAGCAGTAACATGTATTCTTTAATTTCAAAAGACTGACTTGTCAGAACTAATGCTGCAGAACAGCCATATTATACAGATGGAACCTTCCACTCCTCTAAAACACTATACACTGTGGAGTAAAAGTAAATGACAGTAATGATGAACAGAGGCCCAGATCCCTTCCTCCAAAGGGTATTTAGCAAATTAATGCTATTGTAAGAACAGAAGCCCAGATTTCACACAAAAGCAATAGGGAATTTAGATTAATAGCCTTTGAATCCTCAGTCTTCTGTTCTTGGAACTAAAACTAATTCAAGGTCATACTCTATATGCACTTTTAGTTTTAAAGATTACCAAGTTTTTAAAAAAGATGTTCTGCACACATTACCTCTAAAGTATCTGGCAACTTTGTCTCCTACCAACAGCATAAATCAGTTCATTTTGATTTATGCTATTTACAGCTAACCAAGGTCTGACAGCACACCTCACAAGAAAAATATCTTTCAACACTTACAATGAGTATTTCAGAGTATCATCAAGTTCCATGATTGCAGCCTGGTTTCCACAACGGTAACAGTAATTTGGAGCACTGAAAATTGTTACTACATTTCGATCGTGGCACCAATTGTATCCCTGAAAAACCAAATACCAATGTTAGAGGAACTGAAATGTCTCTACAAGGAAGTCAGCATACTCTTGTGGGGAACGTATTTTCGTTCGGTAAGATAGTCAGTGATAGAACAAGCAAAGAAGACTTGGAATTGCCTCATAATGATCACCTCATCAGTCTAGCCAACCAATTACTGCCTAATGCCAACTGGAAGAAGGTCTTCAATGTTTCCAACAGCAGCTTAGATCCGAACAGGACTTGCCCTCTCCTGCTGTGGCCCACTCTACCCCTCAATTATCCCCAAGGTCAGGGGAGCTCTAGGAAGAGTGCTGAGTGCAGGGAGGAAGGTAATGAGGATTGGAGGAAAGGTTGGAATCCAATCCAGAGGTGCTTTCAAACAATTACAGGGTATTTAAATTAGGACCCTTTTTATGCAAATAATGTGTTCTATGACAGAGCTATAGCTTCTCAAAAGGGTGGTCATCAGCCTCAGCTGCCCTTTGGAAAAATGGAGTTATAAGCACCCCAATTTACTGGGCTGTGAATATATAAAAAACAAAGGAGTCTGCATAATAAAGGCACTACATGAAAAAGGCCAATAGAAACATGCTGAATCTCTAGGAAGAGTCAATATACACTTACCTCCATTACCAGCTGATGAGCTCTTGAAACCAAAGTAAGGCCATTAGCATGGTTGAAAGTTTCTGAAATATCCTGTCCAAAAGTATAACCAGCTCCTCGAGGAGAAATGCCCCAACCACCACGATCATCCGGGTCTGACCACAGTAAGTCACACATTGGACCCTAAGAAACATTTTCAGCAGCACAAATTAGCCATGTGAAGTTGAGTATCACTAATGCAATATGGAAATTTTAAAAAGGGAAAGTCATAATTACCCAATGAAACAGGTGTTTGGGGCCATTTATACCCCATGGCAGCTTACAAATCAAAATGTACAAAATACAATTGAACCTCAAATAGCAATCCTTTAAAAAAATGCCTACATCGACAACTGCCCACATGACGAACCAATTGCAGTTTCCAGGTTATAGTCAAGGGCAGCCCTAATGTAGAGCACAGCGTTGTGGCCCAACCAAGAGGTTACAAAAACATGGTTTAGCCTGGCTAAGCTGGCTAAGAAAGAAGACACAGTTGGAAAACCAACTGCGGCTGTTAAAAGGCCACTCTCAGCCACTCCATCACCCTACTTTCAAACAGCAAGGCTGTCCACAAGAATCCCTATGCTCTTTATTTGATCGTCACATCTGAACTTCCACAAGAATCCCTATGCTCTTTATTTGATCGTCACATCTGAACTTCCACCCCATCCACCACAAGTGTATCCAGCCCCTCCAAGCCACCAGCATTCCTGACTAGTATTACCATTCATATGGGAATGTGTAGCATCACGATGCTTCCCTCCTATGCCTGAATTTGGCTCTAAAAAACAAAAAGGATCATACTTCCTTACACCATCCACTAAACGCCAGCTGAAGTGAGCTGGATAGCTAGCAGTAGCCCTATCCACTGCATTACTGCACATCCCTGGCAAGAACGAATTCCCCAGACACTGCCATCACTACATATGCCATCTCTTAAAAAAAATAACATCTAATCATGGAAGCATCGTCCCTTCCCTATCCAAGTAAGCAGGTGTCAACAAGAGCACACCCAAACCTCTACCCTCAGGAAGTGGAAAGTTAGATCAAGCACATCCTTATTAACAGGGCAACATGCAAATAAGCCTGGAGAAACTGCAACAACTATCTGATCAGAGGCAGGAGTCAAAAGCAATGTGGAAATGTTAAAAGGCTTGTTACTAACCAGCCTTGCTAATAATTTGCAAAATGAGATATTGGCCTTTAATGTGGTTAAACATGCACCAAATAGCATATTACCTCATGTGGAACTTCCTGCAGGCGATCGAGTGCTCTGATATGATCCAGTGTATCTATAGATGGGGAAAGTCCACCATGTAGACAGAAAATCTGTAAACAAAAAAAGGACAATTTGTATTAGTTCCAAGAACCATCAGTTAGTTATGGAAGCTCTATTAAGAGTTTCCGGCAGTTTGTATAGAACATCCTAACAGCTATTATCAGATCACCGATTCTACCTTGCATCTATATTAGTAACATATCAATTTCCTGTATACCTGTCCATCCACCAAGGCAGTTAGAGGAAGATAGTCAAAAAGATCTGTGAAGTATTTCCAAACATTTGCATTTCCATATTTCCTTAAACATTCATCATAGAAACCATATACTTGTGTGATCTGTCTGCTTTCATGATTCCCTCGAAGGATAGTAATACGTTCACGATAACGGACCTACAAAACAGGACAAATAGGCTGAATACAATGCATTTGTTTCCCCAATTATTCCTAAAAGGAAAACTAGGCCGGATCATAGGAGGGAAGCGCAAGCAAAAAAAAAAGGGCCATCTACATTTAAACCTCTTTCAATAAAGGATAACAATAGTCCAATATGACACTTTAATATGGGCAAACTTGAAAACACAACTTCTCTGCTTCTCTTCCAGATAAACTAGTTTTCTTTACTTGCCTCTGGGAACTCACAAAATATAAAAACATAGTTCTGAGGCTCAACAGTGCCATAATACTCTAACATGTTCCAGCAGGATAAATCCTGCTACAGCCATGTCTCATTTTATTGCGCTTCACAGATATTGCATGTTCAAGCAAGTCTATCGGTGCCATTTTTCCAGCACCATGTGCTCACTTTGTGTCTGTCACATTTTGGTAATTCTCACAATACTTCAAACTTTTTCATTATTACAGTACATTTTTTAAGACATAATGCTATTGTACAACTTAATAGACTACAGTATAGTGTAAATATAACTTTTATATGCACTGGAAAACAAAAATTGTGTGACTTGCTTTATTGTAATTGTCTGGAACCGAACCTGCAATATCTCTGAGGTACACTTGTACTTTACATGGTCACTCTGGGGTAGATTCCTACTTAGGCTAGAAACAATCCTCACCACCCCTTTAGGTTTAATATATAGCCCAAAAGTAATTAGAAGTTCTATACACACATCCTAAAAGCAACATAACTGCATTATCATCAGTAGAATTTCATACTGTGTAGTACAGTACCTCCAATTCTAGTGAATCGGTTAGATTTACACAAAAGCAGAGCTATTATGAACATCTTTAGTATCATAATTTTAGTTCAATTTGCACTTAACAGGTGTCATAGTCTCTTTAATACAATCTAAAAATGCTATTACCTTGAGAGCTACCAAAAGTGTCACTGTTTCAACAGAGTAATATCCCCTGTCAACATAGTCCCCCATAAACAAATAATTTGTGTCTGGTGATTTGCCTCCAATTCTGAAAAGTTCCATGAGATCATGAAATTGTCCATGGACATCTCCACAAACTGTGACTGGGCATCGTACTTCTTGCACATTGGATTCTTTTGTCAAGATTTCTTTAGCCTGAAACAAAAGAGCAAAGAGTTATTTTACATGGAACAGCCGTTTCTTTAGACCATTTATTATTCATTCTGAAGTATTCTACCTATCCATCCTTTTCTATTTCAACCTGACATATTAAGCATATATTCCTGGAAGCAAGTTACATGACTGCCTTTAGGACTGTGATGCTTACATTTTCACCAACAAGCTATAAAAATTCTCCCTACCAAGCCCAGAAAGAAATCTATTATCTGAAGAAGCATCACTTACAGCTAGCACATTTCTGATCTTATTTCAGTTCTTCGTTGAATATTTTTGCCCCAATGAAAATCTTGTTCAAGAGCTATACACAGGAAGTTGATTTACCAAAGTTGCAAGAATATTAGCAAACCATCATCATCCATGCCAAACAGCTTGGATTCAGCCTAGCTCTTCCACAAATGCAACAATTTCCACCTAGAGCATAGAGTTACCTTCCTCTCCCATAGCAGCCCAAGATGCCCTCTACCCAAAATCCTGTTTTGGGAGACAAGGGATTTCTTATGTTTGTGTGAGAGCCTCCGTTCACATGTGTAAAAGAGTTATGTTCAATTAAGGAATCTTCACTGAAGTGAATAAGGAAACTGTTCCAGATGAGGGAGCTCCAAGCATGCACTGGTGCCAGAACAGGCTACTGGGGATAAGGGTAGAATGACGCATGCAACAAGTAATCACGCTGGAATTTCAAATTTTCATATATGAGAAAGCTAACCTAGTTCTCACAGAAAGTGTTAACGCATTAGAAAATTTTCCATTAGGTTTATGTGGCCCCCTCAATTAGCCATACTTTTGCAGAATTTATTGCTAAGAATAATGCAAAATGTATTTCATGTTTACTCAAAAGACTTTAATTCTATTTGAAAGAAACAATAGGTCAATTCAATGAAGTCACCATACATAAAAGTAATATTGTTCAATACCATCTTTTAAAGGTATTATGGGTCTTATCACTTCTACAAATCCTAAAAACTCTGCAGAAAAGCCATCCACACACGCCAAAGAAAAATCCTACACCGCTTTTTCTATCAAACCTTCATATTAGCCTCTTTTCCTCCTACACACAAACAATCCAGTCAACTCTGCAACAGCAAAATTGTTATTCTGGACACCTTATTCCTTTTTCACATATCTTCAGAAAAACACAGATGCTGAAGTATTGCGTTTTTGCAGAATTTTCATCATATGTAGTAAATACAATAAATGCTTCAAGTGGCAAAATACCTAGATTGTGAATAGATACACTAAGAAATGTCAAACTACTTTCACACACCTTTTAAAAATAAATGCAGCCTGTTATGTTTTTCTCTAAAAATGTACCATGGTGAACTCTGGTAAATATTACTAATACAAGCATCAGCTGTATTGACACAAACAATTAAGGGGGCTGAGAGACTGAGTACTTTAGACAGATGATCAGCTTCCTAAGCCTGTAGTCAGACTCTCCCTGGAGCAGCTGTGGAAATTTAAACCATCCCCCATCCTGGAATTAATACCAGGTTTAGAAAGCCAAGCATCTGTTGTGAGGATGGAAGCACTTTTCTGAGCAGTTCCAATGAGAACTAGGCATCTCCTATGTAACATTTTTACTCTTTTCTGTGAGACCCCTTTATGTGTATAACCTCTGTAAAGATACCTCTCTAGTGTTCTTAGGTAACATGTGTTATGTGCTGCTTCCTGCTTTCCTTATTTTTGCTGCCACCAAAAGCTCTTGCCTTAGAATTCTTAGTTGGGCCTAAAAAACAGGATGGATTAGTTGTATATGGTAGAATGACAGTAAAGTCAGCATATGGGGGTTGCTCTGAGGTGAAAGGGGATCCCTTTACTCTGAATCGAGTTTATTTATAAGTAAAATGGTGTAACTGTTTATTAACAGTATGGTTAATAAAGCTAATGGTTTCAGTATGGTGTACAGTTATTCTCATTTCTCTAAAGTTCCTTAAACAGACCTAGCCACAAAGGCTTATTTTCTCACTTTCCACTTCCACAAAGCTTAGTTTCCTAACCTGCCACTTAGGCTCATAACCTCCCCACAGGCTTATTTTCTCCAATTGCCACTTAGGCTAGAAACCTCCATACAGAACACAGATTTCTCTCACACTCTATAGCACCTCACTCAATCCCCTCTTCCCTCTCTCACACACAAAAACCTCACACAAAGCCTCTCTGAACTAACCAATCAACTCCACCCCCTAGGGTACAGCTACCATCCAATCATAACACACTTTAATCACCCATCCAGTCTCTACAGGCATGCATTTTAAAACACAGCAACATACAAATAAAAACTCCACAATAAAACTTAGAAATAAAACACTCTCCAAATATTTACATACTGAAAACATCAAATCCTAGTTCTTCCCCTCCTCCTACTGTGTGCTCTTCTATATAGAGAGCTGACAATGCAGATGCAGAAGGAGATCCTGAGGTGCTGCTGGCCAGCTTTGACAAGAACAAAAACAGCAGCGAATGCAATTCAGATGTCATGCCATCGCCAGCTGAATCTTGTGGAGCACTAATAACAGGTTGGAGGGGCTGGACAACCTTGAGTCTCAGGCCTATTAATGCCTAAAGGCTTCAAGTTAGTCATCCATTGAGCCACTGAAAGCATCTCATCAAACTGCAGCAATGTGTAGACTCCAAAATCATGCCACTATGGTAAGGGTTATGATTTTAACAAGATCTCCAGCATGGTTGATTTAGACAGCTTTAATAACCAGGCTGACTTCCTAGAATTTAAACCTTTCCATATTTTAGCTCAACGTATTGGTACAGTGTGCGCATGATTATACATAAGCACAACATCTGGCATGGATTCAGAAGTCAACATCTTCCCAATCCTGGTTTTCCACTTGTAAAAAAGAAAACTCCTAGCCTCTGTGAGTGCAGAGACAGGATTGCAAGTATGTATGAAGACCCACAAGAAGGGAGGGGCAGTGATGTGCATTTCTGGAAGAATAAGAATTTTTTTCATAAAGTTTTCCAATACCCAAAATAGAGCGTGATCGGATTTAGCACGTTTGATTTTTAAAGTAACCAAATGTTGAAAGTGCCCCATGTTAATTCTATGCCTCCAACAGCAACAATTACTTGAACCGAAATATCTGATTAGGAAATATGAGACAACAGGTAGTTTAAATGTTCTGTTCAACGAAATTCAAAGCTTTACATGAAAGTCATTTTATTGGAGCATTATTTCTAAAAAATTAAAAAACATTATAGCATGTACTTCCCATGCAGTGTTTAAATGTTAGGAAAAACCCAACACACTGAGAACTACTGACACATAGAAGCTGCAATCCTAAACATACATACTATTGAACTCAATGGGATTTACTTCTGAGCACAGATTAGGATTACATTTATTTTAGCACCCCTAAAGTGTGCATATTATGCAGATGTCCACTCAATTTGATCACTATCCATGGAGAACACTGGGGCATCTCATCACTTGCATTGTTAGTTATATCTATCAGATTGAAGAAGAATTGGTTTTTATATGTCGACTTTCTCTACCACTTAAGGAAGAATTAAACTGGTTTACAATCACCTTCCCTTCCACAACAGACACCCTGTAAGGTAGGTGGGGCTGAGAGAGTGTGACTAGCCCAAGGTCACCCAGCTGGCTTCATGTGTACGAGTGGGGAAACAGAACAAATCCAGTTCATCAGATTAGCCTCTGCAGCTCAAGTGGAGGTGGGGAATCAAACCCGGTTCTCCAGATCAGAGTCCACCGCTCCAAAACAGTGCTCTTAACGACTACAACATGTCAAATTGGGCACAGAATTTCCATTTATGCTAGAGCTCTTGCATAAGTGGAAATAAAGAACAAGACAACAGCAGCCACTAGTGCTAAGTAAAACTTACCACATGTGCAACCAATTCCTTCTTTTCAGGAAGGTTTTACTCACTTAAAGCATATAGCATGAAAACATCTGAGGACTTCTTTTCAATCTTTCCAAAAGAAAAAGTGGCAAATTTTAAGGAACACAGTGAAAAAATCCTATGAAGCAGTTGTTTTGTTTTGGAATGACTGAGATGTGCTAAGACAACATAGCGTGTAGCAGATTGCAGATTTCTCTCCCTTTTGTACTGGGTGTTTTCTGCAGTTTTGCTTGTAAAAATTACAACATTTATTATTGTAAGCTTCCTAAATATGTTAATACGTACAATTTTATATGCTAAGTAATAAATTATGCATTTTATGTGTTTAAAACAGGAAACTAGATTTTGTAGGAAAATTAGCACTGCATATATTTCAATTTTTCCTCCAAAAGGGGAGGGGGGAGAAACTTAGCTGCGGATCAGACTTCTGACAAAGACTCCCTCACCAACATGGATGAGCAATCTCCTTCAGAAGAGAAAGCCTTGGTAAATACTTTGACGGGCTCCGATATCAACCCCCCCCCCAATGAAAATCTGATTTCAAACTGAAGGTTGCCCTGAGTAGTGGCTGTGTTTCCCTGCAATGTGACCATCTCTCGAAATCAGATTTTGATGACTATATTAAAGGACTGTTCACAGGAAGTCATTTACCACCAAAATAAATGTTTTCCGTGCCTTGTTTTTCTTGCATTTAAGCTGTTTCCCTCAGTTTGGAAGCTAATTTGCATGGACATCATGCAAAGTGACCCAGATATGAACGGAACCGCCAGCCTGCCAATCGGCTCTTTCCACCAGTCCTCGGCAAAGCTGACCTTCTGAACCTGAAAACCGATTGACTCGCTTTTGAGCTCTGCTGTCCCCAGCTGGGCCCAAGAGATTCAGGCAGGGCAGCATCCTTCTGAGCTAGAGATCTGCCAGGATCCATGAAGGGCCAGACCAAATGATTTCGCGGGCCTTATAAGGCCCCCGGGCCTGACGTTCCCCACCCCTGTATTAAGTGATACCAGCTACTTTTTCAGTCCAAAGCAGAGCTCGCTTATGGAGTAGAAGACTCTGATCTACAGATGTCAGAGCTCTCAGATTTGGCTGTAACCATGAATGGAAGCCTTTTTGATCTCTTGTTCAGTAGCACTCAAGCTTCAAAGCCTTTAGAGCTTCCAAAGCCAAAGGTATTAAATGCAAAACTGAAGGGCACACAGACAAATTCACCCCACAAGGATTCTGAGCATTCTATTACTGCTCTTCTATCACCACTGAAGCTGAGCAAAATGAGACCCCTTCATCAATGTACAGAGAGATACAGAAATATATAACAAATATATTTTCTAAAGAGGAAATGATTTATAGCCCACCATTAAAGCCCTGCTAAGTCCTTGTGGACAAAAGAAACTTGTTCACAGTATGGCAGGTAGCTTCGCCAAAGTTCCTGGAAATGAGACAGCTACTTCTGCTTCACTTAGACTACAATCACCTGTGAATGTATATGCATCCAGTCATAAAGCAAAGGCCTGCCTCTGGGCATTCCCCCCTTCTATCAGCAACATGTTGCCTTAGGAACATTGAAACTTGGGTCCCATTATTTCCTTGTTAAGCTTGTAACAGTTTACATGAGGCTCCAGAAATTGTTACACTTTACTGGTATTGTTTGCACTTATATAATAACAATTTGTTATTACGTAACTAAGGCCAATTGTTTGTAATTTTGCTAGTAAAAAGCTAAAGCATTTATACTTTTAAATTTCATAAATCTGACAGTACAATGTTGTATGTTCAGTTATACATTATGCAATTTATGTTAAAGCAGTATTGCATAATTCTTTCAAATTTCCCAATCCCCCCCCCAAAAAAACCTGGAAAAAACACAAGTTCTCCCCACTCCTGCTGCTTCAAAGTTTCTGGAAATTTTATCTCTCCTATTGTCCGGGTTCAGGCAGGCAGCGGGAGCAACAAGCAGTGCGCACAGTCCAGGGGCAAAACACAAGTACTTAGAAATCCAAGCACCAAAACAGAAAGGCAAATCCAGGTCACAGTCCAAGGTCTGGGGTGAACACAAGAAACAAAGTCCAAATCCACTCCAAGATCAAACACACAGAGGTCAAAGGTGCAGAGCAACAGCAGATACACGAAAGTTTTGGACAAGTTGCTTCCACGCTGGTTCACCATTCTCTGGCTGCTTTTATCAGGAGCAGGTGCTGAGTCATCCACAGACATTTACCACTCCTCACTGCCTGAGCAGCCTCTGTAGCAGTCAGCCCTGATCCTGTGGTGACTTAAGCTCACAGGAAGAGGTTGACCAGTGCTGGGCTGCCAATTGTGTACTACAGCGCAACTCCTGCACCTCCCTCCAAGCCCACCTTCTCCAGTGTTCCAAAGGCTCTAGCGAACGTGGTGGTGAAGGTGGTGGCTGCACTGTTTCCATTTCAGCCTCAGAACCCGGCTTGTGAGACTAAGGACGTGGCGCACTGACTTCAGCCTGGGACTTTCCTTCTGCTCCAGACAGTCTCTACCTTGTCTGGTTGGCCTTCCTGTGACCTCCAAGGGCTGGGGCCGGCTTCCTCCGTGTCTCTTCCCCATGTGAGGAGGTGTCGGCAGGCAGACTGATGATACTTATTTCGATAAAGCACTGGAGCTACAGCAAGAAGAGGATTCAGTAGAAATTCCCCCCATTCTTGCTCAACCTCTTGCTGCATTCATGTAAAGGTTCACACAAGAGGACATATGTCCTGCATTGCATCGCATTGTGAGGGTCACCTAGCCCCCAGGAACAGTTCTTCAGGGAGAAAGATTTGTTCCATAATACTTCCATTTGCTAGACCTACAGCCAGAAATATTTATATAGCTGCTAATTTGCTGACCAAGCACAGAATCTTTGCGCCTTTTCCAAAGCTGGGCATTTGCATTAGTTCTGCAAATAGCAGGCTTCTACATAGTATAGCTACCAAGAACAGCTTGAAAGCACATGAACACCAACATGGGAAATTTCAATACAAAGGCGGCCGAGGAAGGACTTCCAGCTGACAAAAAGATGGGCTGCAATGCAGCATCATATATAACTACATATTTGCCAATAACTATAGTTCCTGGGTCCACATCTAGAATACTCCCAAATGCCATGTACTCTCTATTTCTCCAAGCTTCACACACACAAAAGAAATTCTTCAAAAACATGATTCTTAGAAGCCAGGTATAATATTTTTCTAATCCGAATGTACAAACTCAGGACCAATTGCGAGCTTCATGCCTGAAAAACAAAAGTATATGACTACCACCACCCACATGTGCCATCAAGATGATGAGGGGGCCATTTATAATTCACAAATTAGTTTTGTACACCAACAAAAAAATTGGTGTATAACTTTTTTAGGTGGACTTCATACTGTCAATGTCATCATCTTTTTGGATAAATATGGTATTTCCACAATGTGGAAAGGGAGGCATCCATATTACTGAGAAACTTGGCAGATAAGAGGATATCCACAGCAGGTTCTGAAAATGTCTCTTACCAAGGCCACTGTTAAAAACAGAAGTGAGATTCTGTCGGGTAAGATGACCTGGGAAGGCTTGTATGCAGTATAACTTACAATTCTATAAGGATGGCCTTTTTAAAAAAGCATTTTGTAAGAACTGGAACATACTGGATGATATTCCAATGTGTAGGAATAGACCTATTGTTACTTATTAAAAAACAGCTAGTTTGAAAGATCTTCTGATGCACAGCAACACCCATCACCCTAAGAATTCACAATCTGTTTTGCTAGGCTGTAATCCACCCACAGGTCATCATCCATAATGGGCAATGCTGTTTTTGCAAAAATACAAAAACTATGAAATATTTTACTAATCCTGTTGACAGTAAACAATATGATCTCAAACAATTCACAAAATGCAGTCGTGATCTTGTGGTGTATGCTATATCATGCGGTTGTGGAACATTTTATATTGGCAAGACAAGTAGACCTCTAAAATGAAAACTCAGAACATAAGAGTAACGTAACACAAGAGAACTGGTGCTCCTCTGGTGGAACATATCTCAGAGTATAAGCATAAACATGCTTGTTTGGGGTCATATATAAATTAGACAGAATGATAGAATTCTGTTGAGAAAAGAAGCCGAGTGGATTCTGAGGTTAAAAACCTTTGCACCCTAAGGGGTCAAATGAGAACATTTCTTGTCAGATGCTTCTGTAGAGAAGAGAGTACCAGCCAAATCAGCTCACTTGCTTTATTGCATGCATGAGGATGTTAAGTAGAATATGAAAGGTCAGTGTTAATTAATGCTAATTTAAATGGTGTTTTCAAATTTACAATACATAGAATACACTGTTATTTAGTTCTCTGCATTATGACGTGATTAGATATTGCACTCTGTACATGTTCTGTGAATTGTCCAACATATAATATTTCTACAGATTGAGTATCCCTTATCCAGAATAATGCGAAAACTGGACCTGTTAAGCCAGCATGCAGGCATTACTCACAGGCTCTCAGCAATGCCATTGATGGTTGAATGTACACAAAATTATTTAAAAATATTGTTTAAAATTACATTTAGGCTATGTGTATAAAGTATATATAAAACATACATGAATTTCATGTTTAGACTTGGGTCTCATCCCCAAGGTATCTCATTTATGTATATGCAAAATATTCCAAAATATGGCAATATCTGAAATACGGACCACTTCTAGACCCAAGCAGTCCATATAAGGGATATTCAACCTGTACAATTTTTTAAAAATAATGTTAATCATGTACCAGATATATCTATATTATTAATTTGTGTTATTAGATTCCCCTGAGGAAGCTGTACACGAAACACGTTATAAAACTTATTAAATAATCATTTTCCTTTGCACCATTTGCTTCCTTGCCTTCATTTCCACAATGTGGGCCACAAGTTCAGTAAGACAACAGAGCTATTATGACTGATCACTGTACATCATACAAGTCTTTATTCTCACTACACTCTGCAATCTGCTTACTGTAGAACAATGCTGGAGCGGCCACTGCATAGATTTCAGTATGACTTGACAAATACAATGTTTAATGTTAAGGTGTGGCTATCAAGACCTAAGGAACATGCAATAATTTCATCAGAAATATGACCACCCACACCCATGTGATGTTAAATTGACATCCACAAGTCTACAGCACTTAGCATCCAATTCTTTTGAATCCTTTGACTATTGTCTGCAATGCTAGAATGGATGATGTCTAGGGCAAGTTAAGTGTCAGTATAAGGCCACAAGCAAAGCATTTTAATCACTAGCTTAATGCTGACCTGATAAACAGCCCTGAAGTTTCATTAATTCTTATGACACATACGAGTTATTATGTACTCTTATTTCAATAGTTTTCCATTAGCATTGAACCTAAGTATGTATTTCAAGCCTAATGCTTGCCTACCTTTTTAGCTATAGTACCACAGTTACTTGTTACCTGTACGTCTAAATAAAGCCATAGCGATCTATAATCCAAGCAATATGAAACAGCATCTATCTTTGGAGGTGGGGGGGTAAAGAAGGGGAAATGGAGATTAACTCTTCTTGCAGTCCGCCCAGATATCAGTGGGAACAATTCAGATTAAATGTACATTTGCAATACTGGAGCCAAAGATAGCATACTACAGAATTTACATCAGGGAGGCTCAACAGACATACTAGATTCAAAGACAAGTTCAATCTCCTTGCCTCTAACCACCCTTGTTATTTATCTGGACTCACCCCTTCAGTACCTTGCCTTAGATGTCTGACTTTCCTTCCTCCTACACACATCTGTTATTTCTTCCTTGACAGAACAAGACATGCTGCTTGTATTTATAAACCACCCCTTCTCTCCTCTCTGCAGAATTAAAAAAAAAACTTCACACACATTTATCTACTGATATCAAGAAAATGTATTTTTGCAACTATCATCACCTTAAATATTGAATGTTCTCCTTGCAGGTTGCTAATAGTGCCCCCACCCCCCCCCTTTCCCCCCCTTAAGAATCCTCCCTTTCTAACCAGTGTATCCTTTCCTAATCTGGTAAAATTTGCTTTCTCCTGCTTCTTGAACACCAAATTATTTGCTTCTGGGGCAAGGCTACTCAATATATTCCTAGGTAATAATGCTTGACAGCACGTCAACCAAGGAAAAGTCTATTTTCTGAAGTTTTCACAATCTACATTCACAAGCCAGTAGCTACTTATTTTCCTGAAGCCTTGTCACCTGGGTACTTAAATATTATGTTGGAACCTTGACATTTGAGGCTTTCTTCAAAGCTGCCATTAACAGAACACACAATACCATGCCAACTCTTCCAACATTATTCAGAAACACATAATCATATGTTATCATACTGGCCATGAAATCATCTAACAGATAACAACTCCAACTCCAAGACTACCATTCACACTATAAACAACTGTCGGACTGTGAAAGCTGACAGAAAAAAAGTTGCTAATATACTGAAAAGACATGCTACACAAAGAGTATACCATGAGTTACCCTACCTCACTTCTGTAGTTTCTCAGTTCTTATTTACCTTCAACCTCACATACCTCCCCTCTCCAGCCATGAGATGTCTTCCCCACCTTCTTTTATACATAATTATATGCAGTCTAGGTTACTGGGTTGCTTTGGCACAGAAGAGGTGAAGGGTATATTGCTTGTAATCTTGGTGAGACGGTTAACTAGATCAGGGGGGGAAATCTACTTTCACACTACTGAAATAGTATTATTCCACAAACTAGCACTCCAGATTTGCACAGATTTACAAACAGGTACACCAAAAGCCAAGTGGACATCAGACTCAGTTGGTCACTTTATGCAGAAACAATTAAAAAATATCGTAAAGGCCAACTGATGGTAACAGGAAACACTGACTCAATTAATAGGATAGCAAAACCTGAAATTAATGCATATTTGTCCTCAAATTAATATGATGGCAATCTTTAAGAGATTATACAGCTTGAACATGAGTACAATTTCCTGCAGTTTTCAGTATATAACGCTGGTTACTAAAGCTGATACTGGCCCATGGTATGCTACCAGAATAGCCAACTAGTACAACTTTTTAAAGGTTAAGAGAAATAAACACTTATCACAGTTTCAATTGTTGCCAGAGGTCAGTAGAAATCCAACACATTACAAGCTACCTGAGTGGTTTGTACGTGTTCAACAATCTTTCAACACTTTACACAAAAAGGCATATTTAACAAACAGATGAGACTTTAATGACTCACTCCTAAACCAGTTTACTTTCAGTCCATCCCATCGATTTCAACAAAAGGTGCAACCAAGTGTATTCACACTCAAAATACTAGTGTACACTCTAGTGCAACACGTAACTGGAAATTTCAATAAATCTCATAGAATCTGACTACTAGTACTTAAATCTAACCAAATTAAATATAAGTATATTATACTACTCAAACCTCCATTTCTTTAACGTACCAAAGAAATGCTATCAATTCTCTTGACATTTCAAGTGTGAAGGAAAAACTGACAATTCTTCCACACCAAATAGACATAAAAACGCAGTTTTTAGACTTAAAAAATAGATTAGACTTAAAAATTAGACTTAAAAATACTCACAGGTATTTCCAAAAACCATCCTGTAAATTACATTCTGAAACGAAACGGTCTTGGCAGCAAAAATTTTTTACAGCCCATTGAGTTACTGCATCACTATACACAACTGCAATATGAAAAACCCATCTCATTATATCCAGACGGTCTCCAACCCGTCTTTCCCACATCGCTACCATTAACTACTCTAAGGATGTAAACCACTACGGCAACAACAACACCTCGAAGCCAGGAGAGTCCCCTTCTACAACAGTCGCCTTTAACAAACCCAGACGGTGCATGTCCAAGTCACAAGGTCTCCCTCCCCCAAACGCAAAGCAACAGATCAAGAGCGCGGGGTTCTCAGCACGCCGAGCCCCTTTCCCGTTCCCTTCAGGGCTCTCCAGCCCTCCCGCACGAGAAAGAGAAAAGGCCAGTGGCAGAGAGAGCCACCGGCAAACAAGAGGGGCTTCCGCGCATTTTCAGCAAAAGGCGCCATTTTAGGAGGCAGCGGGGAAAGGAGGCGCCGAAGGAGCGGCCGATGCGGCAGGGGGCGCCGGGCTGCCAGGGAAGGCGATCCCCGTATCCAAGCCCGGGGGTGCGTCGCCTCCCGGGGCCCCGCCACAAAGCTGCCCCACGGCGTGAGGAAACGGCCCCCTAACCCCCCCTCCTGCCCCCCCCCCGAAAAGGCCCCACCTGCCAAGCGGACACCCTCCCCGGCCCCCTCGCGGGAATCGGCTCAGCGCAACCGGCGCTTCCACCGGAGGCCTCCGACGGGCCGCCGCCTTAATAGCTCCTCCCGCGATTCCGGGCGCTCGAAGCCGAGGTCCCCGGGGACCCCGGCCCGGCTCAACCGCCGCCCCCAACCGCTCTCGGCCAAGGCGCCCCCCCTCCGCCACAGCCCCTCCCTTGTCCTAAGCTTGACGACCCTCCCGCCCGTTACCTCAGCCCCGGTAACTTGCCTTCTCGCAGAGGCTCTTCACCTGCCCCTCGGAGAGCTGCTTGCATTCATTCAGCTGCTCCACCCACTGGTCGAGCTCCTTGGTGAAGACCTTCTCCTCCATCCTCGCTGCTCACCCGGCCGCCGCCTCCTCTTTCCCCTGTCCTTCTTCCTTCCCTCGCCGGCACCCGCCGCCCCGGCCCAGCCGCCCCCCCCCTTCCCCTCGGCGGAGATTGGAATCAGAGACGGCCGCTTGACAGGGCTCGCCGGAAGGAAGGAGGGAGAGAGGAAGTCAGGGAGGGGCGGGGGCGGAGAGAGGCGGGAACTCTCGGGATCTGTCCCTCAGACGAGAACGGCGGCGGCGGCGCCTCCAGAATTCCTTCCTTCTCTCTCTCTCTCTCTCTCTCTCTCTCTCGCTCTCCCCGCTCCGTGTAATGGCTGCCGTGACGTCACCCACTCGGTTGCCACCCTCTTCGGAAAGGCGAAGAGAGCTTCGCGCCTGCTCAGTACGCACCGAGGGAAAACCCCTCCGCGACTGCGCCGACCCCTCCTCCCCGGTTCCAGCGAGAGGCTGGTGCCTCCGTCAGAAGCGTCCTGGAAGGGTCTCGAGAGGGCATGCGCAGCAGAAAGTCCGGGCAGAACCAATCAGCTCGTGTTGTGAAGCCGAATGAATAGAATGCGCGTTTTGTTTTTTTTCCCTTGCTGACGCTCTCGATGGATTACACAGGAATACGTTAAAGCGATCGAATCGCACGAGGCAACCGGCAAGCTATGCAGTAGGATTAAGGTCACAAAAATTAGAAACAATGCGAAAAAAGAAAAGTCTCAGACATGTCATAATGCAAAAAAAGGAAATAAAAATGAAAGTACAGATGTAGAAACAATGCAGTAAAATCAACGTACAAAATATTGTAAACGGTGTAATAGACTACTATCCTGTTCAGTTTGTAAATTCAAGGGTGTTTTTATAAAGTACAGTTAAGTGAATTAGGGAGGAGGAGAGTACATGCAAAGCAGGACTTTGAAGAGTCTTGGGGAGAAATGGTAGAGTCTTAGCTTACTGATTGAAAAATAAACACTTTATTCCAGCTTTCAGATGCCCACAAGCAACATTCTAATAACGGGGAAATGGCCACTGGATTATGCTTTAGGGTTGCCAGGTCCCTCTTTGCTACTGGTGGGAGGTTTTTTTGGGCAGGGCCTGAGGAGGGAGGGGTTTAAGGAGGGGAGGGACTTCAGTGCCATACAGTGCATTCCTGAGAATCGGCATGCATGGCAGAAGCTTTTTTTATGAAACGGGGCCTTTTTGCCTCATAGAGAAAAGCGAGGCTGTACCTTCTAAAAAGCAGGCGCAGCCTCGCTCTTCTCCATGCCAGCGAAAGGGGACAGGAAGCTGCCTAATGGCAGCTCCTCCCTCCAGCCTACCCTGGGAACACCTTCTGGGATGCCTCCCGGGACGCTGGTGTCGGCCTTTATGGGGTGGAAGGCCCTGTTGGTATCCCAGGGTGGCGCTGCCGCGGCAGTAACAGGTGTCCGGGCCACTAACGACGGTGTAAGTGGCCCGGATGCCTGAGCGGGGGGCCCAAACGCTGGCGCAGCGCCTTCCTGGCCTCCTAAGGGCTTTCGCCCTTCAGGCTCAGGAATGCGCTGATAGAGTCCAATTGCCAACATGGCCATTTTCGCCAGGGAAATGGCTGGGAAGGGGCTGGGGCATGTGTGGCAGAGTCCCATCCCAAGGGCTGCCAAGTGGACTCTGGCAACCCCTGAGGGATCTGGCAGCGCCCACCAAGGAGCTCTTGGCCCCTTGCTGCGGATGCGCATGTTTGTGTTTTAGTATTCTGCAGGTGGAGATCCAACAAGGAGAGCTCTGGCTCCAGCCACTGACCCCTCATGCCACACTGAACTTTGGCCACAGAACAAGCCTGCCCTTGGAAGTCATTGATCGTATGCAGTTGTTTGCCCCTCTTGGTCCTCCACCCCGTTTGGAAGCCGCCTCAGGAGAGTCACACCCATTTACCCAGAGGTAACCCTGAGGTGGACTTTGGTTCTCTCAGCTCCGTTGCCCCTACGGCCCTCCAGTAAAGTATCTTCATCGGCCACAACTGTGTCTTTGTATGTGTGTGTTTCTGGGAGGGGGGGTCATTGGAGGATGGGGAGGCTGATTTGCCCGGCAGATGCTGCAGTCTGCCCGTGGAGTGGATGGAACTGTTCCTGCTAATGATGGTGACGCATCTGCATGGGCATACCTTAGGGTTCTGTGCCCTCTGCCTCTAAACTGTGGACCCTCAGCTGAAAGCCCAAACAGTGAATGGAGGTCCTGCAGGGAGCGGAGTGTACTCTGCTGAGAAATAGCTGGGTTCTTGGGGCCACAGGGCAGAGGGATGGGACAGCTAAGATTGAGGGTTGGCCGACATTTCCAGTCGATTGGGGGGATACTCTATGGGTTCACAGAGCTTGGTTGGACTTTTTAGTCCCTGTTCCGTTCATGTAGGGTGCAGCCGGTGGAATAGAGCGGTAGAAACAGCTCGCAGCCACCTTTTGCATTGGAAGCCTGTCTTTTGGTACTTGCAAAGTGTTGGTCACTTTCCTGGGGGGATGGTCTTGCACTACGGAGGCCTGGAAGGGCCGAGTGGATCCCAGCAACCTTGGTCCCATTTGGGTGTGCTAATGAAGGGACAGAGCAAGAGAAAACCGCAGAGTTTGGGCTTCGTACGTTTTCAAAAGAGATCAGTTCCGTGGCCGTTGTGCATGTCAGGCTTCCAGCTGGCCATTTTTGGGGAAATGCCCACCATAACGATAAAAGCTGTTGCTGCAGGTGGTGTGCCAAGTTCTAGCCACCTCTGTTTCATCCCGGGGCCCAATGCCTTCAGTGCTAAGAGCACCCACCCTTTGTGATGTGAGGGAGGGCATCTTGGCCATCTTCTGGGCATGGAGTAGGGGTCACTGGGGATGTGGGGAGGGACGTAGTTGTGAATTTCCTTCATCGTGCAGGGGGTTGGACTAGATGACCCTGGTGGTTCCTTCCAACTCTATGATTCTATGATGAGTACACCGTGGAAGGATCCAGCATCCATACAGATGTACAGGTTCTTCTACGTCCCAAGTTGACTGGACGCTCAGAAAAAAACTCTGGTTCTGCAGTTGTCCTTAGGCAGCAGAAACAAATCCACGTCCTCATAAATCTGAATATTTGCTGCTTGCAGGACATGTAAATTCCTAGCTTTGAAGTCGTTGTTGTCCCTTCCCCTTTTCAGGAGATCCAAAAGATTGTTAAAAGCAGAACACAAAACCCCAGAGGGGGCTTCGGAAGGCTCCTCTCCCTGCCTCCAGAGGTCCCAATGGCCATCCCCTCTGTTCTTCTGGTTTTCCTGTCTCAAGGTGACATATGGCTGCATAGGGGCTTGCAGCTACAGGGGTCAGCGCCATGGCTTGTGGTTTCTTCCCCCTCCAATGACTGTTGATAAAAAATATATACATCCAAGACCCTAGCTAATAACCACAAGTGCTACCAGAAGCTCTGTATAGAGTGAGTGGGGTCTGGAAAAAGCCGTGAGAATGTTGCTGGATATAACTGGAGTGGTTGAGAAACATTCTTGTCCATTAGCAATGCAGTCACTAGATACGGAAAAGGCTGCACTTTTGAAAAACTTGCTGTTCCAAAATACTGTATTAATTAGACCAGTATTTTCAACTGGAACCCAACATCCTGGCATTCACTTTCCATAGAGGTGTGAGAGGGGTTCTCCCTATCTTCCCTTTTTATTTAGTTTTGTACTAGAACCATTGGATTGTGCTGTTAGGCAGGAAACAAGTATTCTGGGTAAAGACTGGAAGGAAAAAGAGATATATTGCAGTCTGCAAATCATGCCCTTCTCATTCCGTGTGTACAGATATGCCTAAAAGTTAGTCCTCCTGAGCAACCTGCATCTCGCCGCCTTTGCTCTGCTTTTGACAAAGGTATTGTGGCTGGTATCTTCCCTGAGACTTTTTTCCTTATGCAGGTTCCCGATGCAGACAGCAGCTGGCAATGGACCAAGGCCAATCCGGACAGGACACTGGAAGTTCTGGAACATAATAGAATAATAGAATCATAGAGTTGGAAGGGACCACCAGGGTCATCTAGTCCAACCCCCTTCACAATGCAGGAAATTCACAACTTCCTCCCTCACCCACCCACCCCACATCAATCACTGAATCTCCAGGATGCTTTTCCTCCCTAAATAGCAGCTAGGGGGAAAACATTTTGGATCTGAACTCATAGAGTTCGCCAGTGTTATTTTCCCAGCCTAAAACAGCCCCCTGCAGCAGCTGTTTGCCTCCTTGGAGAAAACATGCAGGTTGCCTTTATGGTTTCTGCATGTTCTTCCCAAAGGGCTAAATATTAGCTGGGGGCATTTGAGGCTAAAAACAGGTTGGAGGTGTTAACTACCATGCCACAGTACCCATTTGAATTGGAATCTTCCACAGCTTCTGTTTATGAAGAAAATAGTGCTGGAGATCTGATCACAAATCTCCCAGGATCTTGCCTGGTTTGCCCCTTGGAGACTCCACCAGAACTAGAATTATTTCTATATTTATTTAAAACATGTATATCCTGTGAATACCAGCCCCTTAAAGAAATCTCCAAGGCAGTTAACAACAATAAAATAGAACAATTCAATTTATTTCATAACTATTCAACACTATATAATTATTTCCAACAAACTTCTAATGGAAGATAGCTCAAAGTTTTATTAACTCTTTTTTTTCTCCCCCTCACAAGTGGAAGGTGGTAGTAAAGTTAATTATGCCTAATTCCAACTAATTCATATTTTCAACAGTGATTCAAAATGAATCACTGCTGAAGAGGAGGATCAGTACAAAACATATGAACCTTCAGGGCTGAACCTAGTAGCATCTTATCTAAATACATCTATTAGAAAAGGCCTGGTTTGGTATTCTGATCGAGTTATGGATATCTTTAACTCTCCAATTCAATCACAAAGTAAATGTAAAATTATGCAGAATAGTCAAAGCAACATTTTAAAGCAATGTCTTATTTAACATTCTTGTACTCTGAAATCCCATTGAAATAAATAGAAATTACGCCAGATGGCTCAACTGTTGGAATGCTCCCCCACAAGACAAGATTTTTACATATAGAAAACTAGCCGGGAGAAGGCTGGACCACTTCTTCTTATCCTGCTAGTTATTTTATGTGCAGCAAATTTTATTCTGGTATGACAGCATTTAATCATGAATCCCCATTTGTACAGCTTAGATATAGGTTTGCCATGTGAGCTTCCGCCTACAACTAGGCCTAATAGCCTGATCCCAAGTAGAATTAGACCGATATTTGACCTAGACACATGTCACTCTGCAGGTTGCCAACCTCCAGGTCTCGTGGAATTACAACTGATCTCCAGAGAGCAGAGAGCAGTTCCCCTGGAGAAAATAGCTGCTTTGGATTGTGGACTCAATGGCAATATACCCCGCTGAGGTCCCTCCTCTTCCCCAATCCCACCTTCCCCAAGCTCTACCCCCAAATCTCCAGGAATTTCCCAGCTGGGAGTTGGCAACCCTATGACTGCATAGGATCTGACTGCACATTCATAATCTTATTACTTGGGAGGAAGCATTATAGAATTCAGTGGGACTACTGCCAACATAGACAAACATAGGATCAGGCTGCATGTCCTTGCATTTATATTCAAGAGTTGTCAATTGTGCTTTAAACCAGAAAGTTCTTAACCAGAAGCAGGCAGAGATACCATCTAGATGCCACACTTTCATATACTAGTGTTGGTCCTAGTGCTCAAATTATGGTAGGGGAGTTAATGGAGCATGAATTAAACCCACAGCCTCACCTCCTGACCTCAACCTGTGCTTCATTCACTCTTCATTTTAAACAAAACATTATACTCTGCTTTTTCATATTATACCCTGCTTTTCTATCATCCTAGGGACTAGTGAAGTCCATACCAGTTGACGTTTAGCAATGTTGCAGTCCCATGCTCCCATATCATTCACTGGAGCAAAAGCCTACAATTCAGTACCTACTTTATACTGAGTTTCACCCAGCTAAATCTTTTTATCACAGAAAAATGTCTCATCTTGCTTGCCTGAGAACCTCTACCATCAACTAAGGTGTGATGCAAAAATAAACAGAATTAGATGATGTCATTCAAATGCTGAGCTGCAGTATTAACCTCACACATACACAACCCATATAGATATTGTGGTCCAAGCACAGTCAAAACATGTGCTTTCTTCGACAGTGGGATGCCACCATACATGTCCCTGCTTGATACACTGGCTGAAAGCAGTTTTTCAAGCAACACAGAGCAGGGAGTGTTACTCATCAGAAGTGTACAAAATGCTCAAACGCGTGAAGCATAGATACTTTAAAACAGTGTTCATGGGGGGAAAGAGAGGCCAGAGTAGCATTGTCTAGGAACAAGCAATCTATTCATAAACAACAAGTGGAACCTGATCTTGTATAGGGTGAAGTCAATCTAAATAATCCTAATACATACGCATCACTAGATCTGTGACCATTCTCAGTGTGGACTGCATGGCATGAATGAGTATGAATCACTGAAATCCAGCGCTGCATATTTCTGTCTCTGTTTATGGCACTGATCCATGTTCATCGCTTTTATCCTTTTTTCACTAGGATAAAATTTAACAACATTGTGAGGGTACCTCCTCGCCCACAATTACATCAATGCTTTCCTCATTCCTTTGAGCCTAGCCAAGCAGCTGGACTCTTTCCAGCTGTGTGTTTTTTAATGGATGGAGTTTTGCTTTTGTTTTTTTAATGGATGCAAATAAGATTGGCAGTGGTGTAAGGGGGGGTGGGGATCTCTTGTCTCTACAAACAGTTCCACACCCAATTAGTTCATCTCCTCATCTATGGCAACTGTGATTAAAAAAGAAAAGAAAAGAATAAAGTTATATAATATTGTACTGTGTAATAAAGAAAAATAATCCTGAACGTCTACTGAGTTCCATTCCCCATCACTGAACAATTGCAACCTGTCGTTGGATGGATTTCACACATACCCACTTAAAGAGCTGTTGAGCCTCTTGCCCCATCAATATACATGTGTAGCAGTTTTAAGCGTGCTTGTATCGGATTTTTAAAAGGGCTGAAGATCACGTAGGAGGATGAGTTATTGTTGCCTTTCAACTTTGCAGCCTTTTTCATATCACCTGTGTACAAATCATGAAGGATGTTTTTCATTTCCAACCACCATTTCTTCCACAGAGTTCACATTTTGGATTCCCCTCCCCCACCCCAATACTTTAATGATGTGTCACTGGCCACCATGATCAAGTTAATTCATGCCATAGTATTCCTTATTACTATGTATGGGTGTGAAAGCTGGACAATGAAGAATGCTGATAGGAAGAAAGTAGATTCCTTTGAAATGTGGTGTTGGAGGAGAGTGTTACGGATACCATGGACAGCCAAAAAAACAAATCAGTGGGTTATAGATCAAATCAAGCCTGAACTGACCCTAGAAGCTAAAATGACTAAACAGAGGCTGTCATACTTTGGTCATAATATGAGAAGAGTCACTGGAAAAGAGTCAAGCTAGGAAAAGTTGAGGGCAGCAGGAAAAGAGGAACACCCAACAAGAGATGGATTGACTCTATAAAGGAAGCCACAGCCCTCAATTTGCAAGACCTGAGCAAGGCTGTTAAGGATAGGACATTTTGGAGGACATTGATTCATAGGGTCGCCATGAGTCAGAAGCGACTTGACGGGGAAAGATAGCATGCAAGCAACGGTGATCTGCATGCACTGAAGCAAAAGAAAATTCCTCAGTGAGCATTAATTCTCTTGAAAGTGCACATGGAATTTTGGCCTTGGAGGTAAAACATACTGCTCCCTTCTGTGGCAGATGGCTAAGTTCCTTGCCAGCTTGAGTCCTGACACATCTCTTTTTAACAATCAGACACCATCCTTACCTCCTTTGAAAATGGTAGGGGAACACAATTCAGACTTAGCTGGAAACCTATGTAGCTTGTGGTGGTATTCTTGTACCTCTGGACTGTGTTAGAAGGCTGGAATGGAGAAGACCATACTTTTTTCATGTTGTCTCTGAGGAACAGCACTGGGCTGAAACACACAAGGGATCCACTTGGCAAATCACCAATGTTTAATTTCTAGGAAACCAGATGCAAGCACTCAAATCTGAAGCAACGCCCTAACACAACACTCTCTGCTTATCAGTGGTGAGGAAAATGGATTCCGAACATGTTCAGGGGCACTTCCATTTAATCTCATTTCATATATATTAGGGGGCTAAGCAATTAAATCACATGCCTAGGTTGAGTTCTAGCACCAAATACGGCCAGCAAATCTTTAGGCAATTGGCTACAATGTCAAAACTGCTCATCTATGTCAAAACTGTTTTCTGTCCTACCATTCCCAGCCTGATTGACTTCATAACCCAATGCGTGCTTTCTTGTTCCCTGATCATTAATTTGCAGGTGCTCTTAAAACCCAGACCATATTACAGGGATAAGCAGGCAGTTGCCATGGATATCTTATGACATTCAGCATTGTGTGATAATTGAAATTGAAATTGCATGTGTTAAGTACACCCCACGTGGCTTAAATAGATATAGACCCTTTCCGCATGGACCACTTACTCCTCATTTTCCACTCAGTCAATCCTCAAGCCATGGATTCAGCTTTTCAGAGTTCCTTCCACACCTCATTAATTTTTAGCAACCTGGAGTTTTTGTGGGGTCAGCTATTTTCTTCCCCACTTGCCAAAAATCATATAGATTGTTGGAAGAGAGTCTGCTGTTGTCATTACATTGCCACTGCCCCCTTTAAAACAAATGTCTGTTCATGCGCTATTGCAATACATCAATGTAACACTAAAATAGTGCGCTTCTCTTTGTCTGTAGTAAGGTGATTGGAAAGGGACTTGTATTTTGAATGTCCTCAGCCGAGGGGTTGGTTGTTTGGAGGAGTGATTCATTGATGTTATTTCTTGGTCATTCAAATCAGAAATTTGCAGTATTGGATTTTGGTGTTATTTTTCCTGAGCAGATCAATGATTAACATGGATGGATAGATACAGATACAGTGGTTCAAGTACTAGTGGTGTGGGTGCACATCCTTATGGTTAGTCTGCCCAGTGCTGTCAATGCTTACTCCTGGTTTCTGCAAAGGATACATTACATGTCTGTCAGATGCTAGTCTGGTACACATCACATCACCTACTACCTACCTGCTCCTTTCAACTGGAGTGGGAATTTGAACCTGGGTTGCCCAATCCTTGTCCAACACTCTAACCACTACACCAAGTGTTCCCAACCTTTTTGAGCCTGTGGACACCTTTGAAATTCTGACACAGCATAGTGGGTGCAGCCCCTATGTCAAAAATCTTCCAAGTGTGAATCTTCTATGTGAGTGACTAGAACAGAATTAGTGGGCTGGAGAACCCTGATTTTAAAAGTCTGCAGCAGGACGTTTGGGGGTGGGGGGAGTAAAATCAGGTTAGAGTAAATCAGAGAGAGAGAGAGAGAGAGAATGGGGTAAATATTGTTTGTCCGCGGATGCGTAATAACGAGAGCTGACACCAGAGCTGGGATAATCAAAAGGGCCAACTTTATTTTTATTGTTCAAGAGGGATCTGCAGCGCACACAACCAAAACATCCCCCATAACTGACTGCAGTGCGGGCCATTGAGGGGATGCTGAAGAGTCAGGCCTCTTTGTTTTTTGCATCCCCGTTCTTAGGGCGAGACCCACCCTGGCTCTGAGCCGTCACGTGTGGTACGGCTCTTGCTCTTCCTTGCCAAGCCTTTTTAGTGCTCGAGGGAGGTGTGCCACGTCCAATCCACCCTAGCCGCAAGGTCTATAGGTAAAGGATAGCGGCACCCCTCAAGGAGTTCCTGTCCCAGGTTCCTGCCAGGCACTGAAGCCCCAGTCCTGGTCTGAGGGTTACTCCTTCATTCTGTCTCCTTTGTTCGACTTCCAAAGAGGGAGGGTCGGCCCAACCCAGTCCCTAATATCCCTTCCCTTGGCTCCACCCCTCATCGCCTGACGATGCCCAGCACTTTGCTCTCATTCTCGTGACAGCAGGCAAAATTCGCCCCACCCTCACTTCTTCAAAGGTGGGCTGGGGCAGTCGAGGTAGCAGACTCAGAGCAAAGAGAAAGAGAAGAGGGCAGTGTTTCACAATAATACAAGCCAGCTTGTGGCTGTTGCAACTTTTGATGCCTTCACTGCTACATGTGAAGTCAGCATTCTCCTGCCTTACACACATTTCATGACCACAGGAGCTGTCAGAAAAAAACAATGAGAGTTACTGGGTTACAAGAAATCGCTCACAAATAACTTCAATTGGGATACCTTAGTAGACATATTTCCTGCATAGGGTTGCCAGGTCTCTCTTCGCCACCAGCAGGAGATTTTGGGGGCAGAGCCTGAGGAGGGCGAGGTTTGGGGAGGGGATTCAATGCCATAGAGTTCAATTGCCAAAGCGGCCGTTTTCTCCAGGTGATTTGATCTCTATCAGCTGAAGATCTCCAGCTAGTACCTGGAGGTTGGCAACCCTATTCCTGCGCAATCATGTCAGCATCTATGCATTGATGGCAATGATGGCAATATTAGAGTGATATATTTTATTAAGATTAACACATAACGAGGAGGTGAAGTTATAAATTTCCTTACCCTTTTCTTCAGTGAGATGGTAGCAGTATGTTGGCCATGCTGGAAGCCCCAGCCTGTAATTGGCTTTAAAAAAAGGAGAGGAGGAAGTGGAATGGAGAAGGTGTGACACAGACTTGATTAAACTGTATGATGCAAAACAGATTTCAAGTTGGACCTAGGGTTACTGGGTTACAACAACCATACTGTGAAGTAGGTGAGGCTGAGAAAGTCAGAGTATGGACTCAAACCTGGTTCTTCTGGATCCAATGCTCTAATTACACACATCCTGGCTGGAAGAACAGCCATTACCAGCTTTTATGTCCCAGTAGCTCTTTGTGCAGAACATGAGGTCTGTTTTACGTGTTCTGACACAATTTAACTTGATAGTACCTCTTGTACCACATATTGTTTAAAAAACAACAACTGGAGATGGTTTTTTCCAACCTGCCCTGAAACACCTTTCTCCCCCCCTTTTTTAAAATTAGCATATTTCCTGAAGAAAAAGAGAAAAAATAAGTGATGGTGGGTTGCTCACTATTTTAGACTGCTTACTTGTTGTAATAAAAGAAAATACATTACTATTACTCTTGAATTCATATTCCAGTAAGCCAGCACAACTACCCGAAATTTTAAGTATGCTGAAGTTCTTCATTACTTTGAGTAGACCTCAAGGTTAGCATCCACAGTTCCTAACATCAGGCTATGTATTTTGATTCATTATTTCTCCCTATCCTTCACCATCTTACACTTCCGATAATAAATTTCCTCTGAGGGACATATGCACACTGTTGAACAGTTTGATAATTTGTATTTATTGCTTATAAAAGGACTCTCTCTCTCTCTCTCTCTCTCTCTCTCTCTCTCTCTCTCTCTCTCTCTCTCTCTCTCTCTCTCTCTCATATATATATATAAACAAAAAAAATCAGTGGGTTTTAGAACAAATCAAGCCTGAACTGACCCTAGAAGCTAAAATGACTAAACTGAGGCTGTTGTACTTTGGACATATTATGAGAAGACAAGAGTCACTGGAAAAGACAATCATGCTAGGAAAAGTTGAAGGCAGCAGGAAAAGAGGAAGACCCAACAACAGATGGATTGACTCTATAAAGGAAGCCACGACCCTCAATTTGCAAGATCTGAGCAAGGCTGTCAAAGATAAGACATTTTGGAGGACATTGATCATAGGGTCGCCATGAGTTGGAAATGACTTGATGGCTCTTAACACACACACATATATACACACACAACATGTGAATTTGATATTCCTATTAAATCTGAACCATTTTTGCCTGATACGCCACTTGACTTACTTATTTAGACATTTATTCAATCTTTTGTGCAGTTTGATTATACTGTATTGTTTTACACCATGTAATCCACCTTGAGTG
This sequence comes from Euleptes europaea, assembly GCF_029931775.1. Taxonomy (NCBI): domain Eukaryota; kingdom Metazoa; phylum Chordata; class Lepidosauria; order Squamata; family Sphaerodactylidae; genus Euleptes; species Euleptes europaea. The sequence goes on along the minus strand of NC_079312.1, from coordinate 93,658,522 downwards.
AGAAAGATGGGCCATAAATGAATAAATATGGGCTGCCCAACACTGTACTCATTTGCTCCCCTAATAGGGTTGTCAGCTCTGGGTTGGGAAATCCCTGCAGATTTTAGGGGTGGAGTCTGAGGAGGGCAGGGTTTGGTGAGGGGAAGGATGTCAGTGAAGTATAATGCCATAGATTCCGCCATCCAAAGCGGCCATTTTTTACCGGTTAATTGGTCTCTGTTGCCTGGAGATCAGTTGTAATAGTGGGAGATCTCCAGCCACCACCTGGAGGTTGGTAATCCTATCCCCTAACCAAAAATGTCTGGCCACAGGCCTGCCCCCTGTACTCTTGCTGCAGCCTGCAGCCCAAAATGCCCCCTGAAATGCTGTTTTTGGAATGGGGGGGGGGGTCTCCTGTCACTCAGAGGCAGCATTTGGGCAGCATATTGGGCTGCTGCAAGAGGGGGAAGTGAGAAAGGTGCATTCTGTGGATGGAAATCCTTCCATCTATTCTACAGAAATACTCCAGTGGATTTCAGCCATTGTGAAGGTTCGCCCATTACATCTGAAGAGGTGGGCTCTACTTCACTAAAGATCATGTTGGAATCTAGTGCTTTTAGTCTTTAAGGGGCCATAAGACTCCTGTTGATATGCTGGAGCTGACCTGAATTATATTGCTTTGGAGAGATGTCACAGGGCTCTTGGGTGGGAATGCTCAAAGAATTTTAACCTTCTACAGAGTCACAGTTATTCTCACACATGCGATTAAGTGCTCCAAAAAGAATGCTAAGCATTAACTTTCAGACCAGCTGATAATCAGATCATAGGTTTCCTCCCAGAAAATTGCAAGCACATGCTTCTCCCACTGTGTTGGTATTATTGGAAAGAGGAGGGGCCAGGATTTTCCATCATTACACACATTCTAAGCAAAACTCAATACTATTTTGCGATATCAGGTGTTACTGTGTTTGGGCAGAAAACCAGACCATTTATACCACCATCTGTGTACGCTTCTGACCTTTAATAATTTTAATGTGCAGGCCTAGAAATCTATTATTAGAACTCAGCATTAATACTGGAGGCCCACAAAGCACTAGTTATCAGTCACCCTGTGTAATTATAACGAAGAAACTCTTTGAAAAGCCATTGTTGAATCACTTTGGATTAACAGGTTTTTTTTATCCCCCTTTGTTCTCTGGACAACGCATACCAAACTTCAGTGCCTGGTGCCTTTGGTGTTATAAATAGGTAGTGATGCAACTGGAATAATTATTGTTGGTCTGAATATAGTCCGCATCCTTACGTAACAAAATGTTCTAACTCAGAGCCTCTATTAAAAGGGAGGAGTGGAAGGGTGTGCTGTGGCAACCTGAAATTATTTATGTATCACTGTTTTGGTTGCCATAGAACAGATCATGAACATACCTTCTTTCTTTAGCAGGACAAATTTGCAAGCAAATTTAATGCCTGTGAAAGTCAGTGCCTTGATTAATAGATATGGGGCTCTATCACAACCTGGGGCTACACATCTTTCAGATCCATATGCCACACTTGCTACTCAGCATGCAATGAAAGAAAGGCAGGCACCTTTACCTGCCCAGTTTTTGTACGCCATAATATTACTTAATGGTAATATTCCTTGGCATTTAACTAGTGGTTTAGAGTGCACGAGTTGCTACACAAACAGGATCACAGTCATCCTTACAACAATCTTGCAAGGTGTGTGTGTGTTAAGTGCCGTCAAGTCACTTCCGACTCCCAGCAACCCTTTGAGTCGATGTCCTCCAGAATGTCCTATCATTAACACACTTAAACACATGAAACTGCTTTATACTGAATCAGACCCTTGGTCCATCAAAGTCAGTATTGCCTACTCACACCAGCAGTGGCTCTCCAGGGTCTCAGGCAGAGGTCTTTCACATCACCTAACTGTCTAGTCCCTTTCACTGGAGATGCCGGGGATTGAACCTGGGACCTTCTGCATGCCAAGCAGATGCTCCACCACTGAGCCACAGCCCCTGGGTTTAGAAGGGCATAACTGGTGCAGTTGTTAAATTGTTGGACTAGGATCTTGGAAAGCCAGGTTCGAATCCCCACTCTACCATGGAAACTTGCTGGGTGACCTTGGGCAAGTCACACACTCTCAACCTGGCAGGTATTTGGATGGGAAACCTCCAAGGAATACCAGGGGTGTGATGTGGAGGCATGCAATGGCAAGTCACCTCTGAATGTCTCTTGTTTTAAATACCTATGGAGTCTTGATGGGGGGGGGAGACCCTCTGTTTAGGATTGCACTGGTAGTCTTGCAATGCAAACCTAATCCTTTTCTTTACAGTATGATTCCATTTAGCCCCACTTTCCTTCCATGATCAAAGCTCATTGTAGACACAGAGATTGTTTATCTGTTATATTATAGGATGGTTCAGCGTTCGGATAAATTGTACAAAGCATGACATGAGAATTTCACCATTTGTATACAGATCAAGCAGGGATAAGGGGAAAAAACAAACCAATCTTCAGTGCTCTCTCTGCTCTTAAAGCAATTGGAATAAGGGTCAGATGGTTTGATGAACTAAAGGCAGTACATATAAGGAACAAGGAGATGAAACTGGGTGAGGTTTAAATACACAGAAAGAAATTGTGCAAGTTCTCAAGAATGAAGGTGTGCACATTACTGGAATGTTGCAGCAAGAATGACTTATTCTATAACAAATTCTGTTTGGTTTCAGGTGATTATTTTACATAATCTAGCATTCACTAATAAACACTTTTATGTTCTTTGGAATTGCACCAGGAAACCAGTTGCCAGCTGGTGTAATTGTTGGAGCAGAGATGCTACCTGCTCTTTCTTGATCACGTTCACACCTGTCAAAAGATGACCAGCCATATTTTGGGCTAATTGAATTTTCATAAACTTTGAAGCAGTACCATCTGTTTAGGACTGGTTAACGCTAGTTCAGGGCCTCGACTGACTTCCCTGATTAAAATGCAAATAAGAAACAGAAGAGTATCATTTACATACTGATGACATCAGTCTCCAACCCCACTGAATAATCTCTCTCGGAAGCTTCATATAACTATTCAACAACATGGTGGGTAAGACTGATCTCTGTGGGATGTCATAGAAGAAATCCTAGGAGGAGGAATAGAAATCCTTCACCATTATACCACATCAGGGCAATAGTAGCAAATGGTGCAGCATGTCATGGAAATACAACACAAGTTCTTTCAGGGATGAGTGATTAAACATTTAACCAACTAAAACATTTGAGAAAGAAGAACTGATACCACTGATAAGAAAGAAGTTTGAAGTCAAATCCCGACTAAGTCTGGAACATAAATATTTGCTTCTGTATCTTGATCACTCTCTAATCTATATCATATAATGCTGTTACAGATTACAATTTTGGGGGTCATCAAAGGCGGGAAGAGATGGTGCTGGCTTTGTCCAAGGGCTGCATCTACTGTGTTATGCTATCACATGATAGATGTATTGTGGCAGGACTTTATCTCCTCTGAAAGACAGCAGAAAGGAATATAGACCTTGGGAGATAACTTACTAGAAATGATGTACTGTTAATCGTGCTGCATTTCGCTGAGTCACTTTGAGCTGGAGCCAAATTCCAATCGTATGACCTATTTAGAAGGGGAAAGGGGTGTTTCCTTGTGCTGACATAATTCACGTGTACAGCCATGCTATTCTCAACTCCATCCAAAACCCAATATATAAATTTCCCAGGTAAATCAAGACAGGGAAACAATGTGCCTTAGGTTTACGAGTGGGGAGGGGGGAACACATTTAATTACTATCTTCTGATTTCGTAGAGTGCCTTTTTTCAGTCAGCATAACACTTGCACCAAGAGCCAACATGACTTTACTTCAAAGTTGGAGTTCAGATGGGTGATACAGTCCTACTACTACACAATACCTGATCCCAGAGACATCAGTGCAAGTTTGCAAATAACAACAACAAACGGGGACTAAATACTCTATAGCAGTACACTGCTATACTCTATATTGAACACTGGACTAAATACTCTATAGCAGGGGTGTCAAACTCACTTGTTACGAGGGCCGGATATGACATGTCACTTGGTCGGGCCGGGCCATGCCTTGCCAGCCCAGATTGAGAGTGAGGTTGTGTGTGCAGCTGCCCTGCCGGCTGGCTGGCTAAGGGTTCTCAAGGGGCCGGATCCAGCCCTCTGGCCTGATGTTTGACACCCCTATTCTATAGGATCCTCCTAAGCACTATTAGAACTCCATGGTAAGGCGAGTATGTTTATTCTACTCTATGGATAGGGCTAAAATTAGAATTCCCTCCAAGGTTGGTTCCATGTGACCATTTATTCTTTAATTGCTATGACTTATATTCCAACACAAGCTGGAGATGTGTTTTCCTGTGTGTAGCTTTCTTACATATATTTTTGTCATGTCCCCAAATCCAGTGGTTTTGGGGGCAGGATTTAGAACTGGTTTTGAAATTAACTGATAAAAATATTTCACAAGAGTCTATGGCTATTTTATTGTACTGTCTGACAGATAGAATAGACAATAAGGATCTAGAATTAATTGCTATTTTGATTGGTGTGGCAAGGCTACACATTGCTGCTGCTAGAAGTCCCAGAATGCTCTATCTATATATCTGACTAGCCCACATCTGGAAAACAGCTCGTTCATCAAGACTAATATTTTGCAGGAACATTAATCAAAGACCTTAAAATACATTTGGATACATTTATAGAAAAATGGTGTCTTCTATGGACTAGTCACACTCTCTCAGCCCCATCCACCTCACAGGGTGTCTGTTGAGGGGAAGGGAAGGTGATTGTGGTAAGTGGTAGAGAGAGTTGGCATATAAAAACCAACTCTTTTTAAAATGTGTTGCAACAACATTAAAGACAGAATTTATTTTACATATTTTTAATTTTTTAAAAATTTTGTACATTCCTTATACACTTCACTGGTACTGCAGCATTCCTGAGTAGGGTTGCCAACTGGCCTCCTCCTTCCCTGGCAAACGATTCATTACTTGGTTACCACAAATGAACAGAAGTAATTAACTCTGAGAAGCGCAAGTGGCAGGGAAATTAGTATAAAGAGACAATTGTGGGGAGAAGAAAGAATTTGCTGAACTGGGATTACTTTCAAGTAAACATGACGGTAGAGCCTTGCCTTTGGGGACAGACACTGACAGGTTGTCAAGGGTAAATATAGTGTTAGGTGAACTACTATTTGGAACCCAAGTTTCAGTTCTGCTTGGAGCTGAATGTGGAAAAGTAATTCTTCACCAGAGCAGAAAGGTCATCATGTAGAATCAACCTCAATGAAGATCCTGGTGGCTATCACTTCAAAGAGTAGGCCACATGCCCAGCTGTGCGGGACTTTTAAAATGCCTGCATCACAGAAGATGAAAAGATATGCCAGGTTTAGAGAGTCATTAAGTTGTAAAATCTATCACACAAATGCATTTCCCTGTGATTTAATCTGTATAATCACTACTGGGCTTCATGGAAAAACAGGTTCTTATGAGTCAGCTAGCCCCTGGCAGATATGGTTGCAACTCTTTTGACTTCACACAAATTCTTTCCGTTTTTAACATCAGGCTCTGTCCTGTGACTTCATGAGGGAAAGGCAAGAAAAAGAACAGCCTGCCTAAAGGAGTTTTTTAAATAATCCAGCAGCTCACAAATGAGGTTCTGCCACATGCTATTAAAGTGAGAAAGGTGAGGAAATGTTGAAATCTGCCTCAAAATTAAACCCCCATACATGTTTCAATATCCTGCAAGAAACAGAAATTGAGAGGTGAAAAGGGTTGGATCCACTCATCTGTGGAAAACAATGATTGGAGATCTTAATTTGTGTTCCTCTCCCACAGTCCTTTGTGGTTGCCAGTAAGTTCATTCCTAGGGTTGCTGGACCTATCTGAGTCAGGAAGCTGCAGTGGGGAAGGGGACCCAAATGCTTTCTCCTCTGTCTTCTATCAAAGCTGTACTGAGGGGAGAGGCATAAAGGGTAGATTTTGCCTTCTTTCACGACAGGATCTATGACTATATGGATCCGGCAACCGCAAGAATAAACTTTCCCAGTTTCAAAAAGAACTGCTAAGGAGAGAATATAGGCAAGGCCTGCAACTGTCAGCTCATTGATCGCTGGATCCTACCAAATGATTACAGTCATAAGATTCTACTGTGAAGTGAGCCCTGCCCCCTCCCCCAGTAATATTCCCCTCTGTGCCTAGCCTGGTCATATGCTTATTTACTTAGAAGCAAGTCCAATGGGGATTAATAGGGCTTCCACCCAAATAAACATGCATACCATTGCAGACTTTGTATGATACGGCTTGGATCCCAATCTTGTCACTTGCACCAATATGCCTACCTGTAGTGCTAGTTCCGTATACTTGCAACACTGGAACAGCATTAATTAAAAAAAAATACGATAGTGGCGAAGATCGCATTCCTGAGGTAGGGGGCTGAATCACCTTAGGAGGCAACGTAACCCCAACGCCAGCATCAGTGCCACTTACGCCTGCTAGGGTTGCCAAGTCCCTCTTCACCACCAGCAGGAGGCTTTTGGAGCAGAGCCTGAGGAGGGCGGGGTTTGGGGAGGGGTGGGACTTCAATGCCATAGAGCCCAATTGCCAAAGCGGCCATTTTCTCCAGGGGAACTGGTCTCTATTGGCTGGAGATCAGTTGCAATAGTGGGAGAGCTCGGGCTAGTACCTGGAGGTTAAGAGAACCTATGCTGAAAGTAGTTACGGCTGTATGAGGAGGCAGCACGTGGCTCAAGAAAAATTAAACTATATTGAAAAAACAGAACCAAGGCTCTAACTTTAGTGACAACAGTGTAATAATCCAAAAAAGTACAAGCAAAATCAACCAAAAATCAGCAAAGTGTTAATATCACACTGTATGTGTTGTGTATTTATATAGCTGGGGAGTAAGCAAGGGTCCTGGAGGCTCTACACGTCTGCCACCCGGGAATCGTGCGCATGAAGGCCCTGGCTAGGAGCTACGTGTGGTGGCCAGGCATCAACGCTGCTGTCGAGGAGTGGGTGAGCCGCTGCTGACCTTGCCAGGAGTCGCACCCAGAGATGCTGCGCGCCCCGACCCAGCACTGGGAGTCCACACACACACCCTGGTCCCGCATCCACATAGACTTTGCGGGACCCTTCCAGGGTAAGACTTTTCTGATTATCGTGGACTCCTACTCTAAATGGCTGGAGGTGGTCGATGTTGGCTCTATGACCTCGTGTACGGTCATTCGAGAGCTGCTCAAGGTCTTCGCAACCCATGGCTTGCCGGACACTGTGGTCGCCGGCAACGGGGCCCAATTTATGTCCTCTGAGTTCAACGAGTTCCCGGCCAAGAACTTGATACGCCACGCAATCTTGGCTCCGTTCCACCCCGCCACCAACAGACAGGCGGAACGGATGTTCTGGACTACCAAGGATGCGTTGCGGCGCATTGACCGTTGTGACTGGGACAGGGGGCTGGTGGACTTCCTCCTAGCCCAGCACACCACACCCAACTCCGTGACCGGGAATAGCCCCGCGGAACTCCTCATGGGTCGCCGGCCGAAAACTCTGCTTGACTGGCTGCACCCCGACCTGGCGCCTGAGTACCCGGGCCGCAAGGACTCGACCGCCACTCCAAGGGTCGTTGAGCAGGACGACCCCATGTTCGCCCGAAACTACGGAGCGGACCCCGCCTGGATTCCAGCCACGGTCCAGGACGCCACCGGCCCGGTATCCTATCGGGTCACCACCCCACAGGGGCGCGTCCTGCTGCACCACATCGATCAGCTATGCTGCCGCCCCGCCGACTTGCCGGAAGCAGCCATGGTGCCAGCGCCGCTGCCGATTCCTGTCACCAGGGAGCCAGAACAACCAGAGCGACTGGAGCAAACGTTGCCGCTGCCAGCGCCGGACTCCTCCAGCAGCCCGGCGGACGACAACTCAGCCACCGAGGGTGAGACTGATCCGGCAACGACGGATCGCCTGACATCCCCCATCCCAGCATCGCGCCGTTCCCAGTGGAATCGATCGCGGCCGAGCTACCTCCAGGACTTTGTGTGCTCCCAGTGCACAGTGAGGGTCACTCGGACTTGGGGGGAGGGGTGTTGTATATGTATATAGTTGGGGAGTAAGCAAGGGAGACTTAGGAGCTTGAGTTCTGTTCCTGTAATCAATAAACACGGTTGTTGTTGAATGTCTCTGATCTCGTGAATCCTTCCCACGCGGACTTAACACTATGCCTTGCAGGGCTTAAGGCAAAATAAATGTAGCATTTGCTACATTTATTTTGCCTTAAGCCCTGTGAGGCATACAGTGTGATATTAACACTTTGCTGATTTTTGGTTGATTTTGCTTGTACTTTTTTGGATTATTACACTGTTGTCTCTAAAGTTAGAGCCTTGGTTCTGTTTTTTCAATATAGTTTAATTTTTCTTGAGCCAAGTGCTGCCTCCTCATACAGCAGTACCTGGAGGTTGGCAACCCTAGCGCCAGCCATTTCAGATGGCCGCAGCAGCACAGCCCTTGGACACCATCTTGGCCTCCCACTGGCATCCTGACGGCGCAAGTCCTTGCACCAACATCCTGGAAGGCATTCCCGGGATGTTCTGGGGGGTGAAGCTGCCCCTTTCAGCCCAGGAAACCCCCTTTTGTAACTAGAGTTGCCAGGTCCCTCTTCACCACCGGCGGGAGGTTTTGGGGGTGGAGCCTGAGGAGGGTGGGGTTTGGGGAGGGATTTCAATGCCATAGAGTCCAATTGCCGAAGTGGCCATTTTCTCCAGGTGAACTGGTCTCTATCAGCTGGAGATCAGTTGTAATAGCAGGAGATCTCCAGCTAGTACCTGGGGGTTGGCAACCCTATTTGTAACAGTGGTGCAGTGCCAGCTTTTTGTTGGGGCAGCATCACTGTTCTCTATGGGGCTTCCCCCCTTTTTTTTTTTTAAGTTTTGGGGAAAATGCCTCTCCCCCCCCCCCCTTGCAGTGGCCACAAAACCTCTGTGGAGGCACGGTGGCGGCACCACTGCCAGGCCGTCCCAAGCTGCTGCAGGTTTCAGGAATGGGCTGTTAGGATGTGCTCCGTCCCAATCTCTTCTGACTTGGCACAGCACGTTAGAAATGAGATATAAATAGCTAATCAAAGAATTTTATAAGTACTACCACGAGCGAAAGATCATAGGCATTGAGACTGCAACATTTCGAATCTGTAACTATGCCTGACATTAGGTTTAAAGCACGTTAATTAGCATTTCAGTGTCACTTACTAGACAGGTTTCTTTTCATTTTAGACTGTGTGAGGCTAAATACAAGAATGTCAAGTGCAGCTGTGTCCCACACAGGATGGAAGCTTCTGCAAACTAACTCTGCACACTTCGCCTGGCATCTGGGTGGATGATGTCAGCCGAAGTCACTATGGCGCATGAAACCAGCCCCGTGTGGCTTCTTGGAGCTCATTCACACAGGAGCCTCCATGTAAAGAGCTCCATGCGCATAGAAAACTCAATAGCAGGCAGACGGGTTTTCATCTAGTCTCCTCCTAAACCTCACGTTTTTCTTGGCACTGGAATTAATTTTCACAGAGGAGGATTCAAACACAAAAACTTTATCAGGCTGCTAAAAGTTTAAAGTGTTTATAATTATTTCTGGCATACTTGAAGTGGGAGGGGAAATCCTATCCTCTGCTGGCCCCCACTTCCTCCCTTCTTTCTCCCTCCTGTCAATATGCTGCTTCCTCCTTCTCTCCCCCAGTCGCTGTCACCTCCATCTGTTTTACCCCCACCTCTTTTCCCCTCCTCAACCCCCCTCCATCATTACTGCACATTTTCCTAATGATTATGGGGTTGCTAGGGAATACCAAAATGCAGCTAAGATCTTAGACTACAAATCTCCTTGAAGCTGCAATGTTTGCGAAGGGCAGGCATCGTTATTTTGTGTTTTTAAACACCCTTAATTTTATTTTATTTTTTAAGTTTCCCCCCAGTAAACTTGGGGATTCCTTCAGATTTGCAGAAAATCTCCCCTCCCCCCATCCCTGGGTAGCCCTCTCTTGCAATTGTTTTTTAAAAATATATATATATATATCAGCACAGGAGGGATCATATTGAGGATCATATTGAGGATCATATATATTTATATTCCTTTTCTGGTTTATGAGGCACCAGGATTGTGTTCAAGAGGGCTAGGATCCTTTTGCAACGCAAAGATGGGTTTGTGGGGAACTGTTTCAGACGAAATGATTAACTAATTTATATGATCACACATATGAGTGTAGATCAGAATGGGTAGCCATGTTAGTCTGTCTGCAGCAGTAGAAAAGAGCAAGAGTCCAGTGGCACCTTAAAGACTAACAAAATTTCTGGCAGGGTATGAGCTTTCTTGAGCCACAGCTCAAAAGAAGTGAGTTATGGCTCACAAAAGCCCATATCCTGCCAGAAATTTTGTTAGTCCAAGGTGCTTCTGGACTCTTGCTCTTTTCTACTGCTATATATGACTGTGTGTGTGCGTGTGTATAAAGTGCCATCAAGTCACAGTTGACTTATGGCAACCCAGTAGGATTTTCAAGACAAGAGACGTTCAGAGGTGATTTGCCATTGCCTTCCTCTGCTTAGCAACCCTGGTATTCCTTGGTGGTCTTCTATCCAAGTACTAACCAGGGCTGACCCTACTTAGATTCCGAGATCTGACAAGATCAGACTAGGCCATCTAGGTGAGGGTATATATGATTATATAGTAAGTAAGTAAAGGTCCCCTGTGCAAGCACCGGGTCATTCCTGACCCATGGGGTGACGTCACATCCCGACGCTTACTAGGCAGACTATGTTTACGGGGTGGTTTGCCAGTGCCTTCCCCAGTCATTTTCCCTTTACCCCCAGCAAGCTGGGTACTCATTTTACCGACCTCGGAAGGATGGAAGGTTGAGTCAACCTTGGCCTGGCTACTTGAAACGGACTTCCGTCGGGATCGAACTCAGGTCGCGAGCAGAGCTTGGACTGAAGTACTGCAGCTTACCACTCTGCGCCATGGGGCTCCTTATATTATATACCACCATGAAATTTCTAGAATTTCTGAAGTGCTGTTTCATGCTTTTTGACACCCTGGTGCACAAAGGACATTTTCTTTAACTTCTATAATAACTTTGTATTGCTCCTGTGAACTCTCAGGCACCAAATTCTATCCTTTAACGAGTGACATAAGAGTCTTCCAGTTATGTTTTCACATCAGTTCCCACAAAGATTTATATAAAGGACCACATTGTTCTGAACAAGAGTTTCTCCTGTGACATTAGAAGCTTTTAAAAGGTTACACCAAAACAGAATGCTTGGTGTGAATTAGTAGCAGAACATAAAGGTGCCTCCCTGTCTGTTAATTATCACTGGATTGTTGTATGTCTAAAGGAATTTTGCCTCATACAAGTTTGTATACATTGTGTATGAAAAAAGGGAACATGCTTAACCTTTAATTTACAACCTCCCCCAACACACACACTTCCTATCTGAAATACTATAAACTAATAGAATAGAACAGAATTCAGGTCTGAAAAACAAGATACACTATTGGAACAAGATTTGCATAAGAGGGTTGTTGCCAATTAGCCTAACAGTCGTTAGAAGTTTCCAGGGACTTGGTCATTCATATGGTTGGGTAGAGCTAAAGGCCCATATAGTCATCTACTTTCTGTCACTGAATAGTTCAGTACAGGAATAGCTAATGTAGCAATCTCACAGGCACTAATAAGGAAAACTTTTATTTTAATCAATAGCTAACACTGACAAAGCTATTTGAAAATCATTAGCCAACTCAGTAAAATTCGGGAAAATGCCCTCTTAACTGAGAGGCTGCTGCATATAGCCTATTATATTAAGTGCTGTGGAACACAAGCAGGATAATGCTGCTGCAGTTGTCTTGTTTGTGGGCATCCTAGAGGTTGGCCACTGTGTGAACAGACTGCTGGACTTGATGGGCCTTGGTCTGATCCAGGCATGGCCTTTCTTATGTTCATTATCTATGACAAGACAACATGAAAATGCACTGTGTGGTTAGGTGCCAACCAGGCTCACTGGTGGCTAAATACCAGTGGCAAAGGAATGGCATACAGAATAAGCATATAGGTCTGGGGAATTATATCTGAACTGAAATTCTGCAGTAGTATTGATAGCAGATTGACGAAAACCACAGGAAAAACATAAGGTACATTAGTGCTTTTTCCTGGAGAACTGGGCGGGGCGGGGGGAGTTGCCCATGGCCCCTAACCTTTTCTGACATCCTCTTTAGATATTCTAATTTAATACAGGGAGCATGACTGAACCATGATTCATTACAGGCTCTTCCTACCTTAATTCCCCATAATTCATGCACTGCTTTCTTCCCTGTTTCCCTAGCAGCCTCCAGTGAGTGATAGCTTCCCCTATAAAAGCTCCTTGATTTCTTGGTTCAGTCATTTGGAGGTGAGCAACTACAGAATGCCAGTTTATTGCCCATTAAGCATATAGGATGTGCCGAAAAGCACACACTGCAACAAGTAATTACTCTTTACATTTGGACTTCAAACAGACTGGAACATATTGACAGTCAGAGACACCACTACCTTATGTTTATTATTTTCTACACCAAGAGCTTAGAGAGAAATGGGGGGGGGGGAATCATAAGCAGCAGAAAATCAGAAAGAAAGACCTGTATTCATTCACTCTGGTGGATTAATAAATTTCAGTAAGCTTCTTTGACCTCCTGAAAAATAAAATAAAAGCAGTTTAGTAGAGCATTTCAGTTATGTACCAAGCAGCATGAAAAACTAGGGCAGGGCAAGCTGGAATGTGCTTCATAATTCCTGGTGTGCCAGCTGGTCTTTAATAGCTAGGCTGTTCAAAAATCTATTCCAACTCACACTGTTCCTCCCACTTGCTTTGGCACAATGATTTCTAGATATCTAGAAATATAACAAGCATGTTTGCCCTAAACCAAAGTGGAGCAATGGAATTCCCACTGACACTATACAGGAGTTCCAAAATCCTCCTGATGATGTTATCTTGGTGGAGGTAAACTGCCATTAAGAAGATAATGGTAGTTTATGCATGGCTGGTTTGCCTCATGATTCTCCCGCAATTGCCTCAGTTCTTTGTCGGGGATACACATGGTGTTTGCCCCCCTGGGGGCTCAGCTCACTTCCCTCCTGCGACTTCCCTGGGCTTTTCAATCCCTGTCTTATCATGCTTTTAAGTTTTGTCCCCAGCTTATCCTGGTTACCGGAAGGTGCATAGTCAAGTCACAGGTTGATCTTCCCACTCCCAATACAGCCCCGTTCTCCAGCTCCTCCTCAAGCCAGCCCGCCTTCAGCCATCCCCCCCACAATGCCCTGGGAACCATACTGGAGGTGGGCACCCTTCTCTGGGCACCCTCTGTGTTTTTTTCCCCTGCTGCTCTGATGGTACATTGGTAGATCACATTGACAGATCACAAGGGGTCTGCGAGCACACAATTGCGAGCCTCCGCTGCCTTTCTCTGCAATTTTGATTAGTATTTTGGATGATTTGACAATCTATCAATATACCATCAGAGCAGCAGGGGGGGGGGAACACAGAGAAGGCATCCAGAGAAGGAGGTGCCTTTCCTAGTCAGTTTCAGCAAGTGTTCACAGACACAGAGACTAAGGGGAACTGCTCCCCCCCTCACCAGTGTCTTTTCTTGTAAGTTTGGCTGGTGATTCTGCAGAACTGCATTTTGCTAAATGGGTTGTGAAATGGCCACTTGGAGAGGGAGGGGTGACGTTTTTTCTCACAGTAAGCACTACAGCCAATTACACTGTGTGTTTTTAAGGGGTGGGGCCTCAGGCGCTTCCTGATTTCTGCTTGTCATTATGCTGTGCTCCTGAGACTCCCGGGACTTTCTTCGCAACAAGCCACACCATTCATAAGGTTTTCCGATCTTGGGATATAAAGATGTGAGACAAGAGAGGGATGAACCAGGGACATACTAACCATGCATAAAAGACCAAAGAGCATGGTGAATATCACTTCCCAGCCTTCTGCTGGGAAGTCATTTCCCCTCTCCCAGCTTCCTTCTGCATACGTAATATGTAACTTGTACTTTCTTAGCCCTGTAGGGACCAGTCCCAATGATAACCCTTAACACGCACTTAGAACTGGGAAGCACATGGAACACACAGAGGTGACAGAATTCTGAACTACTAGAATGGAGTGTAGCACTTCAAACTGCTACAAGATGATGACATTTTTGAATACTTGCTCGTTTTAAAAACTCGTACAAATGTAAGAAGAGCTTTCTGGATCAGACCAGTCCATCTAATCCAGCAACCTGTCTCACACAGCAGCCTTCTGTTACTTTTTTTTGCTTTAAATATCAGGATTGCTCTGTTCATATCCATATATTGTTAGCCTGAATAACACACTCAACAGAAACCAGTGCTGTAGGATACAATAAAAGCCCCTTTAATTAGCTTAATCCATGCAGTTTGTATGCACACAATTTAAGTGATGGAGAGCAGTTACCATGCTCCTAGTGGAGGCAAATTCAAACCATTGGCTTCCTTGGTCTCTAATCTTGAGGTAGTCTCCTTTGCCATCAAAAACATATCTGAGAAAATGCATTTGACAAGATGTTACAATTTACATGTTATGGCTTAGTGTAGGCATTATCATCATGTTATGGTCCATCATGTTCCCATCACCACCTTTGCATAGAGGGCCAGAAGTTAAATTTTCAGAAAGAAGGAGGAGAGGTAGGGTCCACTTCTCACAAGGGCCAGCTATCACCAGCTTAGCAAGGAAGAAGTACTTGCCTGGGTAGCTTTGGAAAGCAATGACCAAAGACTTAGAAACTATTTGTTTCACACAGAATTTAGCAATGGGAAAGTGGCTGAGGATCAAGTGCTAGAGGCTAGGAAAGTTAGGAGCACATGGCGACAGCTGACTTCTGCAGCACTCAAAATTAACTCAAGCAACCAACCTTTAATCTTTATCCTTGCCAAAATCTGGTAGGAAAGGCCACCACTATCCCACATCAAAATCCTTGCAGCGGATGACATACCGTGTTTTATTAGCACCAACCATACCCTGCAACACCCACATTCCCACATAGTGAAAATGTGTGAGGCTAGCTTTACTGCGAGTGGGACATCAGATTGTTTTGATTTTTTTTTAACAGTAGGAGGCACCTTCATGTCTCCAACTGACACATGAATTCTTTATCTAGCTCCTACAATACACTGGGGCTTGAGGTCTATGAAAGGAAGTGGGCTATTCTTCCAGTTCTCCAACTGGAGTCAGAATGTTGGATTCACAAAGAGCCACCCTCTCTGCCCTTTCCCCACACCTCTGCAGATGTTTGAGGTGTTTTGAATTTGTTTCTATACCCAGATGCACAACTGTCCACCTTACATTATCTTTTTGGTTAGGGAAGCATAGAGATCACTGTTCTGAAGGGCGTGATCAATACCACCAAAGTGTTTGATAGCTGCTGTGTTAACCTGTCAACCCAGGTGAGTTTGTAAGGGAGATTTTGAACTGCTAGCCTCAAGCATTGCCACGGCATAATTAAAATGGCATAGCAGGGGTAAGGAGCAGAAGTCTCTACGGTCCTCTGCGTGACACCACTTCATAAGAGAAACACACTAAAGAATCAAAGACTCCACTGAGTGGTAGCCAGAAATCCCAGTGAAAAGCTACTAGCAAAGCTACTTTTGTTTTGTTTTTTGCTTCTTCCACAAACATAGCATCTGTCCACAGCTTGACATACCAAGGGGTAAAACAGTGCTTTCAACAAAGAACATATAAAACCAAAACAAAATCCATGACATATGAAAAAGTCCTTCTGGTAAGGAAAGTGTTTTGAAAATGATTAGTACAATGAAATATCAAAAGCTGAACTCCAGGTGACTTTTGGGTTTCTCTAGCTCAGAAGCTCTCAGAGAGCCAAATAACTATTATTATTAACCGTTGCTGCCAGAATAAACTAATGTAATAGCTTATGTTTCAAAAGCATTAATGTTTGCAATGCAGAAATATTTAGAGTTATTCCATCTGCTTTTGTTTTAGGCAGACTACAACCGAATGTTCAGCAAAATATCAAGGAACAAATGGGTCTAGTTTCATTATCCAAACAATAATAAACCAAGACGTGCCAATCAAAGATCATAACAATCTATTAAAATACATTACCCCAAGTAATCCATTTCTCTATGTGCAATGTTTGTAACCTAATTTTATAAAGGCATGACAAAGAAAAAAATAGAAAGACTTGGAAATAGTGTCCACTACACACCTGGAAGTCAATTCACACATGTGAGTCATCTGTTTATTTACTCAAAACAATCCCTCTTGTTTATGGGACAATATGGAGAAACCTGGATGAATCTGGCCAAAAGGCAGCACAGGAAATAGAAGTGAGCTGTGACTCACAAACACTTATCTTGAAATAAATACTGTCCATTTTTAAGGGTGCTAACACAACTACCGTTTTGCAATCACACAGCACACAGAAACTAGAAACAATTTCCACAATGTAGTGGCAAGTCTGCTAACTGCCACCATTGCAGAAACACAGGTTTGCCAACCTCCAGGTGGTGGCTGGAGATCTCCTGCTATTACAACTGATCTCCAGCTGATAGAGATCAGTTCACGTGGAGAAAATGGCCACTTTGGCAATTGGACTCTATGGCATTGAAGTCCCTCCCCTCCCCAAACCCCACCCTCCTCAGGCTCCACCCTCAAAATCTCCAGGTATTTCCTAACCAGGAGCTATAGAAACAGCTTTTGGTTGATAAGGACTATACCCATGCCCAGGCTCCTTTGGACTGAGATTTCTTCACACAATCCCAAACCTGGGGTGGGGGTGGGTGGGTGGGTGGGGAGAATGCATAGCAAAAGAATAAGCTGCAACTGCATGTGAGGGTGTTGTCCATACAGTTCAACAGCATTTTAATTGCAACAGCATTAAGGACATAAACTGCTAGCTTTTCTCTAGAATCTATTTTTAAAAAAATATTTGGGTCTAATTCTCAAACCCATTTTGAACGAATGCTCTCCTAATAGCTATTAGACTGAGAGGAATTTTTTACATCCAACAAAACTAGATGCTTCATGCATCACCACATAAAAATGAGATACAGTTAAATGCTGGTACTTAGCATGCAGACACAGATTCGCAGTTTCTAACACCAATTTTCTTGCATTCCCAAAGGCGAATGATAAAATGACCTCGCTGAAGCGAAGAAAATAGTTGTAGCACTAGATGCATTAAAATATACTGTACACTACATTGTAAAAAAATGAATCGTTTTGTAACCATCACGTTTCAAAATACTTTATTAGAGGATCTACATATAGTATGCAGTTCTTCGTTGCACTTTGTTAACATGAAAAGTTAATTGAAAAGTATGTGTCTCACTCCACACATTCCACACCATCCCAAGTTTCTTGTAGCTATACTGGCAAACTTGGCTTGCTTTCACTTTGTGTATTTCCTGCATTTCCTGTGTTCTAAATATTGAAAAGTAAGGTTAGTTGATTGAAATCTATTAATAATAAGTCCATTTCTTTTGTTACATCAAAAGTCTTCCCCTCCCTCAAAACAGCAGCGAAATATTTTGTTAAAAACGTAGAAGTCAAATGTCTAAAACGTTTCTAGCAAATTTTAGATTAGAAAATCCTTTCTGACCCCCATTGAATGTGTGTGAGTAAAGTGCTGTCAAGTTGCAGCTGGCTTACAGTGACCCAGTAGGCAAGGCAGGAGACTAACCAAGGTGGTTTGCCATTGCCTTCTTTTGCTTAGAGACCGTAATATTCCTTGGCAGTCTCCCATCCAAGTACTAACCAGGGCAGACCCTCCCTAGCTTCTGATATCTAAAGAGATCAGGCTAGCCTGGGCCATCCAGGTCAGGCCCCCCACTGAATATCATCATCTATATATCTAATTCTCAGCATGGCCCCATATGTGGATACTGAAATCCAGAGACTGCAGCCATGGACAGACAAGACAGATTTTTCTATTAACATGAGAAATGCCCTAGGTTTGCAGAAAAATCAGTAAAAAACAAATATTGGGTGGGTAACCCCCCCTAACCCAAATGATAGAAGCAGAGCCTGTAGTGTTAAGAACATTGCTAGACAAACCAAAAAAGATTAAAAGATGCCAGGTGACAGATGACAGTTTCATTGTTTTGTAAAGCCCCTATGAGTTTTGCTGTACAAGTTTTGTCAGGGAGACCAGAGTTCCTTTGTGCTTACCCTCTCCACAGCAATTGAGTTGTATTGCTAGGCAACTACAACAGTAATGCCACCCTTCAAGCCTTGGTTTCTGTCAGTAAAAGTCAGGGTGAGGGGCAGAGCTTTTTCTAGGGCTGTTGTGGACTTCGAGGGAAGACTCAATGGGGCAAGGCCTGCCAGCAACCACCGGGCAGCATGATACCAGGAGTCCTGCAGCCACTTCATAATACCCAGTGTGAGGTAAAGGCTAGTTTCAGATTAGGATCTGGGTGATCCAGGTTCAAATCACCACTTTTCAGTGGAAGCTCACTGAAAAACTTTGGGCCACTCTCACTCTAATCTACCTCACAGGGTTGTTTTGAAGATAAAATGGAGACAAGGAGAAGGATGTAAACTGCTTTGGACCCCCCCCCCCCATCGCAGAGAAAGGCAAGGTATTAATGAAATAAATAAACAAGCAAATAAATAAAGCTGAAGATGTGCAGATAAAAAGTAGGTTAGTTGGTTGGTGGAAGAGGAGGAAATAGGAAATAGTGTGGCAAAGAGGATACAGGGGAAAGTGGAGGTGCCCCCCCCCCCAGTCCTAGTGGGTTCCCTACTGCACAACTGGCAGCTGGCACTATACAATAGGGCCATAGTTATGCTGCGTAAGGCTGCTAGGGGTGGGAAAGAGGGGAGAATGAAGACAGGGGAAAGCTCAAAGTCGGGTGTCTAGTGTGCAGGAAGGAAAGAAGGAATGGGTAAGGCTGTGGGGGGCTTTCAGGGAAAAGAAAGAGGAAAGAGTGGGGGAGGGGACAAAAAGAGATGCCCCCTGCAAGTCCTCACATATTTCCAAATGATTGATGGAAGAATGCAAATGTGAAATGCAATCTCTAATTTTCAACAGTACCCTAAAGCTATATTTGGCTAGGTTCAAGAGGTCCCTCAGATTTGTGCAGATGTCCCTACAGCTTGCAGCGCAATTCTATGCATGTTTCTTTAGAATGAAGTCCTATGGAATTCACTTACTTCCAAGTAAATATACCTAGGATTTAATCTTAGGCATGCACTGAACTCTAGATGACATGTTTTGTGTACTAAAAAAGAAATGTAATTTACCTCCGGTTTTTCACGGTTCTGATCCACATTGAGTAAAGATGGTATTTTAGATACTTCAGATTTCTTTGATTCCCTCTTCAGAACTCTTACCTGTTTAACTTTTACAAATAAATAGCTAATTATTTCTACATTGGAATGCTTTCGCAAATTATTCATAATGTGATTTAAAATGATTGAGTCAGTAGCCAAGAGAAAAAAGAAAACCACAATTTACAGACTTTTCAGGAAATAGAGGGTAAACAGTTATTTTTGGCTGCGAAAGGTCATAGATGTATTTTAATTCAGATTAATTAAACAAGAATTTTGAAAAGGGAGAACCAGTGTGTGTGGGGATTTTGAATTGGAAAAAGCTGACAGATAAATTATGTATGCAAACGCAACTGTCCTTTGTTACAACACGCAGCATCCAGAAGTTACTTTTCATTTAAAAAAATTACTGCCCATCCTTTGTTACTTACATTTGCATGTAATGTGCAGTTTATCCCTGTGAGATAATTTCAGTCACCAAAAAAAGAAAGAAAAAAGCCTGATCTTCCACACAATTTACATGAGTCAAAGAACTGGGAAACTAATCTCATTGGCCCAAGAGAGTTTACACCCAGTTTTCTACTTTAAAAGCCTCCTTCCTTCATGGTGCATGACAAATGGCTGTTGAAACAACAGGAATGTTCAGAAATTGTTTGAGATATGGGGGAAAGTAACAAGTTCCACTTTGCAAGTCCGAGTCCTTGCACGAGCATACGGGCCAAACAAATATTTTCGTTTTTACTTAGCAGCAGCTGAGTAGGAGAGGTACAAATCTGATCAGAGCAGAAGCAATGAGTAAGAGGTGTTTAACCCTTTCCCCTGCAGTGCTGTCCTTATTGAGGCTACTTCCCCATGTGGTTAGAAAAAAAAAGTTAAAAACATCAGGAGCTTTGATCAGATTTCCAAGGTTAGGTGTAGGTTGGCCTTATTGGTATTTTTTGATATATTCAGGTATCTGGAGCAAGCGATATCTAGATTTTTTCAAATACCGATAATTGGGTCCTGAAAAATTCTGAAATATTTGGGAACAGCATTTTAAGGCTACCAGGCCTGTTTTTCTTCAATTTTACAGGATTAGTTAGGCTTGCAACAGCATCCTTGCTTGTTAGTTTGGCTTGGATTCTGTGGTTTGACATTAGTTGTGTTAGGCCGGCCCACTGATCTAATGGGATTCTGTGGTTTGACACTGGTTCTGCTTGCATTTGGAGGCTTTTGGCCAGTGGCTGCAGTTGTGTTTGGCTATTGGCTTCTTTACCTTGGAGAAAGCATGCATTTCCCCCCCAAAGGAAACAGTGGCAACAAGCAGAGGACACCTAGTTCACAGGCCTGTAGAGCTGGACCTCTTAATCAAATTTGCCTGAAGCTTGGAGGGGGTGGTGGTCTTAAGGCAGGACTAGCTTCCCTGCAATTTTGGTGTCCTTTTTTTAAAAAGAGCCATTCAGCACCCTGGAAAGAGTCCCCCATAGGGAATAATGAATCTGAAACATTTTTGAATTTTTTTTGGGGGGGGGGGATTCTGAAACCATATTGGGGACCTATATAACCCAGAATGTGTGTGTGTTAAGTGCTGTCAAGTCATTTCCTACTCATGGTGACCCTATGAATCAATGTCCTCCAAAATGTCCTATCTTTGAAAGCCTTGCTCAGATCTTGCAAATTGAGGGCTGTGGCTTTCTTTATAGAGTCAATCCATCTCTTGTTGGGTCTTCCTCTTTTCCTGCTGCCCTCAACTTTTCCTAGCATGACTGTCTTTTCCAGAATACTGGTATGGAAACCCTCCCTGAAACCCGAATCCAAATAATTCAGATTTTTCACCTGCACATCCTAGCATATACATGCCTCTACCCAACAACAATCTGTGTGAAAAAGATAAGCTTTTGCTGCACACCCACCGGCTGTAATAGGAATATAAAAGCCAGAAGACAAAGGGGGAAAACGTCGACTCCAGCAGCCAGTTTGTGCCTCTGCATTGTCCAAGGGGGATCATGGTGCATTCTTGCTGCAAGAGCTCCAATGTTCTCACAGTGTAGTACTTCTATTAGGCAAGGGCACCTGAGTTATGCCTCCCCATACACGTAACACATGACAATAACATTTTCAGAGGTTTCAACGAGACCACACAGAAACATACATACAAGCAGCAGCAGGCAGGCCTTTTCTCCCACAAAAGTGTGCTTGCTTACCCCCACCTCTCCCCACTTTTGTTTTGCTTCTGTACTTACCAATGATTCTGCTGCTGATTTATTTATTTACTTACTTCAGTGCGCATATCCTGCACTCTTAGCTGAAGCTCAATGCAATAATAAAACCACCGCTCCAGCTGGTAGTAAATTATAGCAACTGAGTGGGGGGGGGGGGAGTCCCCAAACATACCCTCCCAATAGCTAGGTGGCAGGTACACAGCTATGGGATGAGAAATGTCATTGCCAATCATGCCTGCTCCTCCCCAACCACTACCACCTTTCTTGTGGTCTATCTGCCTTCAAAACATTTGTTAAAACGTGCCACTTATACATTTAAGCAACCAGACTTCATTCATCCTTTCATTTTAAAAGAGGGAGAAGATCTGTTTTTAAATATTGCACAACTGCTCTGGGGAAAGAGGAGTGGCTTCGTGACATCTCAGCTTTCAACCAGTCAACACGACACACGGCCGGTTGGTTCTGGGGAAAGTCAACAGAACTGGTTTGGCCAGTGTTCAACCCTAGAGAGGATTAGGTACGTCTGACAAGAATTTGATGAGCATAACTCCAGATCAGCGCCTCTTTTATGCGCACTTGTATACATCTTGAGAGTGCTGATCAGCTCTTGGTCTGGGCAGAAGATAAGGAAGAGAGTTGAGCATGTGTGAAATTCACAAGAACTGAATGTGCTGAAATGAGGATGGAGTATGCCCAGGCTTTAGATTTTAGTTAATAAATACTTATAGTTATATACATAAAAATATAGCTTGGGCAACAGCTGTGGTTAAACATGTTTTTTGGTAAGACATAAAAACCTCTAGAAAGAAAATATAACTTCATGCTGTTCTATTGAACAACTGAGTTGTCCCTTCTGCAATAAGAATTGCTTTGGTTGAACAAAAATTAATCACATAATAACCATCATATGCTTAAAAAATAAGAATCACCGGTGTTTTGTGTTTTTTTCTTGTAATGTGAGCCTATCTTCTCCCTGACTTCACAATGCATGTAAATAGATGTACTTACATTGATTTGAATGCTGATTCTAGCGTCTGTCTTGGTATCTTCCTTCATGATTCAGGCACACTGTTTTTTTAAGTATCATATGTACAATTAAAGATACATTTGTTCCCCTTACAATCACAATCTTTTAAAATAGATTTAAAACTGCATCAGGGCAAGGGAAGAGAGTGGATTTGTCACAGTCGCCAGCCAATTGACAGCGTTCACAGCCAGCTGCAAAGGTGTGGAATCTGTTCTCCCAGTACATTGGTAGCTACCAGCCATGGTGAATGAAGGAAACCTCCATTTTAGAGGCAGTAAAGCTTTGAAATCCAGTGCTGGGAGGCAACATCAGGGAAGGCCTTGGCCACTGTGCCTTGATTGTCGGCCCTCCAGGTCAAATGGTTGCCTACTGTGTGAAACAGGATGCTGGACTAGATGGACCACTGGTATGATCCAGCAGAGCTCTTATGTTCTTATAGAGCTTGATCATACAGAAAGATTGTTTGTACTAACAAAATGCACGGGCATCGACATTCAGATTACATGCATTTACACACAACCTACAGAAACTTGCACATATTTAACCTTTTTTCCGTTGAACTTTCTCACAATGGGAATTATGAATAAAGATCTTTTGGACTGACCCAGAACTTTAATGTAAAAAAAATCTTGAAAAGTGGAATATAATGTTAACACGCCAAGAAAATATTTCAATACATTCTTTCCTTCAAATGATATGTTAGCTTTTGGAGTGCACAGAGAAAATGTTATTGACCAGCGGGGCTATTCTGGAAATGTATTGACAATTGTTTGCCTAAATGAACAATTTTTCTCCATGGTTATGCTGAAGTATAAACGGTTCAGAAAAGGTGTAGTAGAGGACAGCTGTGTATAAGGATGATCAGTTGAACCTGGTCTCTCCAGATTCCCCTTCTCCACCACATCTTCCCGCAGCGGTCCTGGAACATTACAATTTTTTAAAGAGCGGCCACGCAATGAACTTTTAATTGCATAAAAACACTGACGGCATTTGACACAATATTTTGAAAAGCAGTAAGCTTTGCCCAATGCGATGGGGGGAGGAGGAGCAAAACTGAGGACTAGATCAGCATTCAAGACAGCAGCAAGTACACCTATTGATGAGCACTGTGAAGACACAGAAAGTTGGGCCCACCTCTGGGGAAGAAACACCCATCAACACCTGTGTTTTAGGTCTGTTTGTATGCAGCCATCGATTTGCAAAGGAAAAGATACTACTCCAGCTGACTCTTGTTTTATTTTGGACCATTTCCCACAGATCGTGTAGGTTGGTCCTTAAGCTCCGTTGCTTAACGTGCCACTGTCAACTACATGGCCATGCGGCGTATCTGTAAACCTCTATAGAAAGTTGCAAACATACTTTCCATTCCTTTCAGCTCTTTCTGCTGCCCTGCCGCAGTCAGTTCAGGAAAGTGAATGTCTCTCTTCTCGCATCTTGAAATATTGCGCTTCTTTCTGTTTATGTTGACCATCTGATCAATCTGAGCAGCTCTTTCGTACAGGGAGACCTTTTCTATTGGGTTCTAAAATGGAACCAGTATGTTATCTATAAAAAACATCTACGATACAACGCGACCATCGCCTTTATTTAATGCTGACCTTGACACAATGTAGTAGAGAATCGTCATAGGCTCTTTTAGAGGTTTATATCATTAGCCAGATGGGGAAATTATTGTGATGGACTAGAAGTTATCAGATGTTTTATATCAATCAAACAAGCTTTTCCTTAGCAGCTAGCAGCATCCAGCAAGAATCGCATGCCCTTATCCTGGAACAAAAGGTTCCAGGGCAGGGACTGCCTTTTCTCTTACCTGTTGAAAGGACAATTGTAGTAAAGTTCTATAACTGTGCTAATTTCAAAGGGCCAAACTATGCACTGCAAACCATGCGCTGGTCTCTCCCCAGAATGTAGACAGTGAGGGTGAGAACGAAAGGGGTGTGTGGGCCAAGGAAGCACATCTTTGGTACTGGAACTCAGAGAAGGTAAAAAGCACCTGGAGACACTTTTTTGCACTGACCATTGAACTCCCCCCCCCCCGCTTTATATGAAACTGGGACAAATCTTTGTTTAAACAAGATCTGCTGCCACTGAATGCAGTTTGGTCCGTAGGCTTGACAATCTTTTTCAGGATTATATTCCCCCCACCCCCCAGTTTGAAGAGGCGTTGTAATAGCAAAAAAAACAACAACGTAATTTTTAAAATACTAACATTTTAACACTTACTTGACTTATGTTCCCTTCCTCTTGACGGTTATTAGGGCCTACTTGTCCCACTGATGGCCAAGGACTTCGCCTTTTCTTTGGTTTATCCGATAGTCTGAGAATTAAACAGATAATGGAGGTACCAAATTAATTCCCAGATATCGACAGAACGCTTCCTTTCTAACATGGTTTTAAAATCCAAGCAAGCAAATATATACCATACATTATATCATTCGGTAACAGTATGGGAGACACCTCTACAATAAGAAATTACGTGTGGTTTATCTAAACTTAGCAATTGTCTGACATTTTATGAAATTTAGCAGGTTTTTAAAAATATTGTCCCAGAAGAAAAGTAATCTACATGTTCAAAAGAATGCTATCACTTAGCTTAAACTAGATCTAGTTTAACTGTACAGACTACCAATTCAAAGTGTCGTTTATGATCTGGGACTCTAAATTACTGTTCTGACAACAGCTGTGCCAACAAAATGGTATTATCATTTGTGTGTGTGTGGGGGGGGGTGGATTAAAATATTTATACCCCACCTTTCTCTATAGCTAAAATCCCAACTTCAAACATAAATAACACTTTTTTTTGTTATCAGGTTGCAGCCGACCTATCGTGACCCCATAGGGTTTTCAAGGCAAGAGACATCCAGAGGGGGTTTGCCATTGCCTGTCTCTGTGTAGTGACCCTGGACTTCTGCAGTGGTCTCCCGTACAAATACTAAGCAGGGCTGACGATGCTTAGCTTCTGAGATCTGACTGGGCTACCCTGGGCTATTCAGGTCAGGGCAAAAATAACATAATAAAACTCAAGTAAATCCCCTTCCTAAAAATGTAGACTCCCCCCGTTTTTTTCTTGGGTGTGTGTGTTCACTAACCCACTGGAGCACAATTGAGGCAGCAGATAAGGCTGCAGTGAGAGGCAGGTTAGGAAGTTGTCTCCCTCTATCAAAGCTCCACTTGCTCTGCTTAGGAACCAAAACAGTGTTTTAAAGCCTGGACCCAACACATCTACAGGAACAAAAACACAGCAAACCACAGACACGCATCACTTTCAGTCAACACAATAAATGGAGAAGCACACAGCTACCCAGGTTCTACTGACAGGCAGAGGGAAACAGCTTTAACTTCTTGCTCAGTGAAGGTTATATGCAAGAACTGAAGGTGGGGAAGATAGGCTAAACAGGAGACTGCACTAAACATAATTTCATAGGGAAGTCACCTATTTTTATGAGCTCAGGCGTGGTATATTGATAAGAGAAATTGTGGACAGGTGCCTGGAGGCAGTAACAGGAGGGATGGCCAATCAACTGTAGGTGGATCCACTTAAGACTGAGATGCTGTGGGTTGACGGTGCAGCTGAACAGAGTTTGGAGGCAGCCAGTTTTGCATGAGGTTGTTCTCCCCTATAACAGCAGGACCACTGCTTGGGTTATTATTATTTTTTTAGATCTAGATCTACAGATGGAGGCTCAGGTCTTCTCTGCAGTTTGTAGCACCTTTGGCCAAATTTGATTGGATCACCAACTTTGACTGGATCACCAGCTAGGTCCCTTCTTTGGTCATGATTAGATCACAATAATAAGCTGTCAGACTTTGAAGATGGATTGGAAAGGGCAACTGATGCAAAATGCAGCAGTGAGACTACTGACTGGTACAAACTATGGAGATGATACCTTGCCAGAGAACTGGCTACTCATCATCTTCCAAAGCCCAAATCAAAGTGCTACTACCTTTAACAGCCGAATCCTAAGCATAGTCCTCTGAAATAATGGGTGAAGAAGGGCATAGGGGCATAGAATTGTGATGTTCATCACTTTCTGATCAAGGTGAGATCTGAGCCAGGAGCCTTTGATGAAGGGAGCCTTGACCCTCTCCCATAATACTAGAAAGTGGGGTCATCTGCTGAAGCTGGAGGGTGACAGATTCAAAACAGATAAAAGGAAGTATTTTTTCACACAACGCATAAATTGTGGAACTCCCTGCCCCAGGATGACATGATGGCTGCCAACTTGGAAGGTTTTAAGAGGGGAGTGGACATGTTCATGGAGGAAAGGGGTAATCATGGCTACTAGTTAAAATTGATACTAGTCATGATGCATACCTGTTCTCTCCAGGATCAGAGGAACATGCCTACTATATTAGGTGCTTTGGAGCATAGGCAGGATGGTGCTGCTGCAGTCGTCTTGTTTGGGGGCTTCCTAGAGGCACCTGGTTGGCACTGTGTGAACAGACTGCTGGACTTGATGGGACTTGGTCTGATCCAGCAGGGCCTTTATGTTCTTATGAAAGCTTACACCCTGAACATCTTGTTTCTCTCTAAGGTGCTACGGGACATTATTCTACCTCTTCTACTGCAGACCGACAAGGCTACTCTCTGAAAGTAGCCTCCTAAATTATCTCAGCCACTGAACTCCATCAACTTCCCACAAAGGTCTCTGTGAACATTCCTATATGTTAAATATGACTTTAGGCAGAAGGGGGAAATGAGGAAGTATGGGGACAGTTTTCAGATAAAGGAATCAGTGCATAATGTGTTACAAAATAGGGACAGGACAAATCAACACCTCTCTTGTAATGCAGGCTTATTTTTGTCACCAGTTATGTTGTCATTGCGTGTAGTAAAAATACCAGAATTAATGAAATACAAATATGAGAGACAGGGAATATACTTACGAATTGAACCAATGTAGCCCTGAAGCATAAAAAACTATTTTTAAAGTAACCCTCACCAGTCCAACTATACATGTAGAAGATGCATTCACTTACAATGTTCCCACTTTGTTTTCTAACCTTCAGTTCTGCAGTACGTACCTTGAGTTAGAACACAGATAGTGTGAGCTGAAGTTTGTGGTAAGATTTCCACAGTTTTGGTGAATGCGAGGCATTGTCATAGAGGGAGCTTGTACAGAATCTTCCTTTGCGCCACCTGCATCAGAGCTGGGTGCTGGCAGGGCAGTTCCATCATTGTTTGGGGGTTTGTTCTCATGAGGAAGATTTAGAGCATTCTGAGACAAGGCAACCCGCTGCACAGATATATCTTCTTGTTCGGTCTTTTTCATCTCTGAGAGTTCAGATTTTGCTCCTTTCATTTTGATGCCTTTGACTTTTATCTCCTTTGCCTTTTTGTCCTTTTCAGTATCCTGGAACAAGTAATACACACACCCATCAAACAATCCTTTTTGTCTTGATACTTAGAAGGTGGAATATTCCCATCTTCTATGCAAGTCAGTAGGGATACGTATTTGTATGGGTATGGTCTGTCAGTCAGTCATTTATTAATATGGCACATGGCCAGTCACATACAAAAGAATAAAATCGTCAACAGTTGGCTAAAATCCCATTGATATTAAAAGCAGAAATTCCAGATCTAAAAATATAAGATATATAAATACAAGTATAAAATACATAAAATCCTAAGAGGGCACTACTATGTACACAAGTTATAGGGGATGTTATCCCAGCAATTTGCGCCTAATTTTAGTTGCAGCAGCACAGAATTTAGCAGTATCTAAGGTAACCCTTGGATTTTCATGCAAGAGGAGCTTCCTTGCCCTCTGTATGGGTATGGTCTGAAAAGTACACAATCTACAGTTCAGTCCTAAGAACACTTTCCTGGGTTGAACAAATTGGAGTGGGATGACACTGCTAGCCACCCAGCTGAAGTGAAGTACTTCAGCAGATACATGGAAGACCTCCTGTAAACCCTACCTAAGTTAATTTGAGTTCCATGACAGAAGAACATTGGGACAATGGTGCCACCGTGTCAGGACCTTGGAGTGGAAGTCTAGGGCTGTAGCTCACAGGCAGTCCCACAAGCAGTCTGTAGCTAGCAAGCCCTAGTCGACACAGTGGAACGTGCATCTGAATAAATATTCATGTGCGTGTGGAAGAAGTGGAATAGAATGAGACAAACCTGTTGTATGTCCATTCTGTCCTTTGCATTTGAAACACCATATAAATTACCATCGAACCTCTCCATGAGCATTAAAAAAGGTAAAGGTAGTCCCCTGTGCAAGCACTGAGTCATTACTGACCCATGGGGTAAAGTCATATCCCAATGTTTACTAGGCAGACTATGTTTATGGGGTGGTTTGCCAGTGCCTTCCCCATTCATCTACACTTTACCCCCAGCAAGCTGGTTACTCAGATGGAAGGCTGAGTCAGCTTTGAGCCAGCTACCTGAAACCGACTTCCATTCAACTCAGGTCATGAGCAGAGTTTTTGACTGCAGTACTGCAGCTTGTGGTTATTAATAATAATAACAACTTCATTTATAGCCTGCCTTTCACACTGAGACTTAACACAGATTACAAAATACAAATGTCAGTCCAATCAGACAGCAAAGCTCTTCATTAAACAACACTGTAGGACCAGGATCATAGAAGTGGAGAAACAATGCAAATGAAAACCAGTCTAAGGCATGACATACATAATGAAGAAAGAGGGTTACAAAGGTAGAGAGCATTGCAATAAAAAGGGAGGGAATATGTACAATCAATAGTGCAATAGACTACAATATTATCCCTTATAGAAGCAATCTTCTGTGCTGTTCCATTATATTACTGATCTAACCCCTTCATAAAAATGCCCTCCTGAACATGTTTGTTTTGCATATTCTGCAAAACGACAGAAGTGTGAAGGCCTCTGCACAAGGTGGGAGCTACCACAGAGAATGTGTGCGAACAAGCAGTTGCCAATTTTATCCATTCATAAAGAGGTGCCTTCAGAAGGCGTTGCTCAGAAGAGTGAAGCGGTTGCAGCGGGGCATAGCAGAAGTGGTCTGAATTGGCAGGTAAATGTAATAATAAACAAAAAGCAAATACTAAAAGGAAAAAATGAATTCCATTTGTTTCATTCTTTCCCCTGTATTTTTGCCTTTAATCACTACTTTGTTGACTATGAAACTGGGACCCTTCCTTCTATCAATCTGAAGCTTGGCAAGGAAGATTCTATTTGAAGGCCACAGTCCCTGAAAATGTCATCCAGATTGGATGGAAAACAAAGTAGTTACAGTTGGAATAGCTCCCAAATGAAACCAGTGGTAGTGAAAACGTGTAATAATAAAAGGCATGGGAATAATACAATGAAACATTAAGCTTTTGAAATGTAAATGAAAAAAATGCGCACATCCCTAAAACGTGGGGCTGCTTCTTAACTATTTAACATGGGGCTTTCGTAGGTGAATTAGTAGGCTACAAAGGCCATTTCCATGCGGGTTATTTACCCTGGATTCAGTGCTTTCAGGAAGGTTTCCCCCCCCACACACACACACACCTCTTGCTTCCCCACAGCACAGCTGTGTTTCTGTGCACCATCCTTGTTTCCCTCAATGTTTCAGTAATCTTTCTCAAACATGCTTTGTTGCATGTAGCAAAGCCAGGCTGGCTGCCACATGGGTAGGAAGATCTGGATTTTCCTGGTCCTACCACACAACAGCCATTTCCCCTTCCACTGTTCCTGCAGCAGCCATCCCTTCATGCCACCAGGGGCGGGGTTTGAGGGTGTTTTTTTAAATCAGCAATTGCCATATCAATACAATGTCATTTTGGTATGTCAATTACCAGGTTTAAACGCTCAGAAAAAGGCCCCCGCTGGTAGTGCAGTAGTGGTGGCTGCCAAGGGGACTGGGTAAGAGAAAATGCAGAGAAACCCGCCATCTGGAAGTGCTGTTACTAGTGTGCTGCCTTGGCAGACACAACAACAATGGGGGCTTCTGAAGGGAAGCGCCACCCTGTGGAACACCCCAAACTGTGACAAATTTAGAAGGGAAGTCATTTCAGTCTGTGCCACCTAGAGTTTGGTGGCCTCTTAAAGAATAACTAATTGACCACGATGTAAGCTTTCGTGGACCAGAGCCCACTTCAGCAATCGGACTAATATATTCATGGGCAAACTTCTATCACAGAAGGTACCACAGATCTTTTTGTGGTTTCTGCAAGCAGTTGTGTTGAAGGCATAATAAAAAAACACACCAATACAATAAGCGTTTTATGGCCAAGTTAAATGGGGGAAACCACACGTGGACCCCAGCCACACACACAGAAATGCACAGGGGGGAATCATCTTAGTAATGCATGTGAGATCCACTACCTTTACATAAGTCCAACCTAAAAATGATCTTGAGTATGCTAAACATTTCTGTTCAATGCAGAGGTGCACTATTGCAGGAAACAACCCTTCATTATCCAGGGATTTTCTTAATGTCGAGGATAGGTCTCTAATTTTACTTTAAAGCAAATCATGTTTTCCCACAGATCTTCCCACTTCATTTTGCTGTTTAGCTTTCAGACTAGAAAATGCTGCAAAACACAACCCATTCCCCACGTCCTCTTCCGACTCTGCTGTTGGGAGATTATGCAGATCCTGTTTCTTTGTTGGACACTGCCTAGCTAAATTCAGATCATGGTGTCAGCAGATGCATGACCTGCAAATAACTAATTCAAACTGTGGCAGCCTTCTCAAAAGTCAGAACTGGCTGACAAGCAATGAAGGCAGCATGGGCTCACAGGCAGCCGTTCATTTCCACTAAGGAACAGCTATGTATTCCCAAAGCATGCCAAATTGCTGCACAAAAACAATCTGCAATCAATCATACGTATTATAGTTATAAGAGCCAACGTGGTGTAGAGGTTAAGAGTGGTGGGACTCTAATCTGGAGAACCGGGTTCAATTCCCCACTCCTCCACATGAAGCCTGCTGGGTGACCTTGGGCCAGTCACAGTTCTCTCAGAACTCTCTCAGCCCACATGGAGGCAGGCTATGGCAAAACCACCTCCGAATGTCTCTTGCCTTGAAAACTCTACGGGGTCGCCATAAGTCAGCTGTGACTTGACGGCGCATACACACACATTCTAGTTATGGGGCTATGTTGACGTACCTTTCCTGAACCACCAAAAATTCTGCAGAGCACCACTTTGTCATTCACGACTTTACCATGAGTTGCTTACATATCCTAAAGTCTATTCTCAAAACATTTGAACCGGCATTTTTATCTGGGGACGCCAATACAAATGTCATGCTTGTGTGGCACAATCATGGTGCAACAGAATGCACACAGCCCTGGCTGGGAACAACATTAGCTGACTGAAATATTGGTTTTTGAGCCTCTCTTCAGTTAATCTGATTTCTGAAGTTAACAGTGAATGTGCTCGGTCTTTTCAGAAATCTTCTTCAGGCAAAAGCTGAAACTTAACTTGGTTTGTTGCTTTTCCCCACTCTGGGATTGCCAAAACATCTGTGCTGCATACAAAATTAGCTTGCTCTCTTGCATCCTCAGCATAAGGACACTGTTCCCAAACCAGGACTCCAATGTGACCAGTTAATTTCCCAGAAAAGTGGGTTACTCAGCCACCAACGGAGGAGGAAATGGCTCAATTTGTGTGTGAAGCAAGGTGTGAACAAAAAACTCTTGTCTCCTTGAATGATGTGAACAGGAAAGTCCCTTCTAAGTATGTCCCAGTAAAATAAAGGGGAAAACCAATAATGTTGTCCTGGTTTGGAAAAATTTTCAGGAAATTAATAACAGACAATTACATGTCTGTGGGTGTCTATAGCAACTACATCAATATTAATGAGTTTGGGGTGTCATATTCCTAACCTCAATCCTTTGTTCTGTATAAAACAATATGAAAAATGATCATCATTCTTACCTTCCCAGCAACTGGACCATTTTGAGGCACATTATTATGGGGTGTTCTCTTTTCCTCTTTGCTTTGTTCAGTCTCTTTATTGTTGTCTCTGAACTTGGACAGACAACTCAGTTTTGCTTCATGTAGCAATTTGGCATTTAGTTCTGGTAAGAATCTGAAAAGCATAGTGACATCAGACACGTACAAGCCAAGGTAAAACTGGCAAACCCCTTCTAGAAAGACAGGTCTATCTCATGGCCAAGCCCATCCTTTCACGCCCAACCCTCACAATCAGTCATCGCCATCGAGGCCAGCGTGCCACAAGCACAGTGCAAACAGACTGTCCTGCGTTCTGCAGGCAGGCCTGATCAAATCTCCTCTGGGATGGTGCTCTTAGGCTTGGATCATGAGACTTGAAAACAGAGACTAGAGCCTGCCACAAGAAGCTAGCACACAGGCTCATGCCTAGTAGACCAGTTGATCCAACAAGGCAGCCTTCCCAAGCCTCAACCTAAATAGGCTGGGAAGTAATCAGGCTCAGCTGCCCTACTGGCAGGTGTTGAGCTTTCGCAGCTGCGGCCTTTATGCATGGCTGTTTCCCTCGCAGTCACTATCCCCGACTACTTTGGGGCTTTTTTTCGCATATTCTGACCTTCAGAGGTCGCCTCGTTCCCCCACCCCCAAGTGTTTCTGAGCATTTTCCACGTGTTTTCTGGATGTTGGCTACGGTAAGCAGCATCCAGAAAACGTGGGGGAAATGCACAGAGACAGGGAGCCAACCTCTGAAGGTCAGGAAATGTATGCATAATCAAATCCAAGCCCTGAACTAGTGTGTGTGTGTGGGGGGGGGGGGGGTGAACAGCCATGAAAAAAAGGCCAACATTGTGCGAAGGCCAGGATCCTGAAAAGAATTATTGTTCTCAATTCTTAGCTCTGGGATGGGGCTGCGTACAGCCAGTTGAGCACTTTGCCTCCTTTGGGTCACCTCAGCCTGGGGACTTCTGCCACCACTGTCCCTGCAGAGTAAGAGTGTTCCCTGGGGAGCTTTGGGACGAGATTCACCTCCTGCCCAACAGAGGCCTAGTGGTTATTTCAGAGGGCAGTGGCGAGGTCTCCCTTGCAGGCTCTGGCAAGGGGGCCTCTGGCTCTGCTGGGACATTGGCAGGAGGCACCTCTCCATCACTGGTCCCTCCCTGGTCCCTCTCTTGAGGACTCAGAGTCACTGGGCTGAGTAGAGGAGATCATGACACAGACAGGCAGTTGTATGGTTAATATTTGAAGCAATCCCTGTTCAGCTTCAGCTTCTGCCATATTTCTCATGAGTGCTTTACATTTAGCAGAACTACAAAGCATGCCAAACAGAACACATCTGTTCTACATCTCGGTTGTGGCCCTAAGGCAAAGCCTTTAAAGGAGTTAGTGCATTCTGTGTCAAGTAAACAGCTTCTTTCCCATTTCAAAATGTACTCAGACTTTCAAGTTCAATTTCAGCCTTGATAAATTATGCACCAGTTTATTTATTGTATTCAAAAGATCAAGGATCCTTTTTTTGTCGAAGCAAATCCTTTGAGGTTTAAGAAAACAGAACAAATGCCTAAGCAGATTTCCAACAAGTTTGCTAAATACGCATTAGTTCTTTTTGTCGTTGCTATTTAATGCTTCACAACATGATTATCTCAAGGGGGAAAATCACATGGTGGCTTTTCCCAAACTTAATTGTCCATTTAACAGCTAAATATAACACTATGGTGGTGGTGGAAAGTGCCGTCAAGTCACAGCCAACATATGGCGAGCTCCTCAGGGTTGCCAGGGCAAGAGGCGTTCAGAGGTTGTTTGCCATTGCCTGCCTCTGCATAGCAACCCCAGACTCCCTTGGTGGTCTCCAACCCAAATACTAACCAGGGCCAACCTAATAAGCTTCTGAGATCTGACGAGATCTCAGAGATCCCAGGGCTATCCAGGTCAGAGCAATAAAACACTATAGCATGATCTACATACATTTACTTGGAAATGTCCTATTTCCTTCCAAACAAGAAAAAGAAGAGTTGGTTTTAACATGCCGACTTTCTCTACCACTTAAGGCAGAATCAAACCGGCTTACAATCACCTTCCCTCCCCCTCCCAACAACAGACACCCTGTGAGGTAGGTGGGGCTGAGAGAACTGTGACTAGCCAAAGGTCACCCAGCTGGCTTAATGTGTAGGAGTGGGGAAACCAACCTGGTGCACCAGATTAGCCTCCGCAGCTCATGTGGAGGAGTGGGGAATCAAACCCGGTTCTCCAGATGAGTCCACCACTCCAAACCACTACACCACGCTGGCTCTCTGACAAGGGTGCAGTCTTACTTTTCAATCAGAAAGAGTGATAAGTGCATTGGAACAATCACCCATCTGGTTTTCCCTCCACAAAATACAAAACTTGCGGGCTGGGGCTCAAACCCACAACCAGCATAGGAGGCTGCCTGAGTGGTGCTGCACAATACCCACATTTCTCGAACATTATTGTCTAGTAAGATTTTTGCCCCACCATCAGTAAGGGAGGCATATGTGGGTCTCCCTTCTTCATCTTTGCCTCACAACAACCCTTTGAGGAAAGTTAGGCTGAGAGAAAGAGAGAGCCACTAGACCAAAGCTACCCAGCAGGCTTTATGTAAAGTGGATGTTTGAACTTCAGTCGCCTGGATCTTAGTCCAACACTCTAAGTAAGACTTAAAAAATTCAGCTGGTTCAGTTTTTGTTGTCCTCCCCCCAATAAAGGCAACTGCATGAAACATTAGTCATTTACGCATGGGAGGTTTTGCCTTGGATTTGCTGCTCTCTCGATGCACATTTTCCCCATTTGAAATCTCAAAACTCTGCATGGGGAACTTATTTTTTAATTTTGAGAATTCAAATGGGGAAAATGTGCACCTAGAGAGCGGCCAATCCAAGGCAAAACCTCCCATGTGTAAATGGCCATTGTGATTTGAATGGAGAGGATATGCAGTATCCCAGCAACAAAGTGCCATCCCCCCTAGAGGAAGATGTTTTCATCCCTCAGCAAATTAATAGCAACAGTACATCTATCACATAAAAAGCCTTGAAAGGATTTCAAAGTGACTTCTGAAACCTGACTCCAAATGCTTACTTTTCAACAAACCCATCTCTGGTGAAATATTCATGCTGCAGCAAATCAGCAGAGGATATCCTATCTGCAGGGTCCATTTGCAAACAAGCCTGGAAAATGATGGGATTCTTTTAGAACACAAAATTTCTGCAGTCATATATTCTGTGGTGTTAAAATCCACATATTAAAGTTTGGAATTATATAATATCGTATATTTCTTAAAACAATCCCGTTAAAATATTGTCGAAGGCTTTCACAGTCAGAGTTCATCAGTTCTTGTAGGTTATCCGGGCTGTGTGATCATGGTCTTGGTATTTTCTTTCCTGACGTTTCGCCAGCCGCTGTGGCAGGCATCTTCAGAGGAGTAACACTGTAGCGTTACTCTTCTGAAGATGCCTGCCACAGCTGCTGGCGAAACGTCAGGAAAGAAAATACCAAGACCATGGTCACACAGCCCGGATAACCTACAAGAACTGATGAATCCCCTGTTATTTTACAACATTTAAGGAATATCAGTATATTATGCAACTAAATTTTGCCATTTTGTTTTAATGATTTGTAGTTTCCTTCATCTCCACAAAATCTCACTTACATAATAACTTACACACCACTATCCATGCAAGCAAAGGGCCGAAATTTCCAGCTAATGGACTCTGTTCCATTGTGCTTTAAATTGGACATCCTGATCTTCCAGCTGTATTCAGTTTACACTGGCTGAAATGGTCCCTGGATTGGCTACAATCCCTCCAATTTATGCCTCTGTGTCCTTGTATAGAAGATAAGCATAATGGCCTTCTGTACCAAAACCATTACAGCTTTTACACCTTGGTCTTCAGAGCACGAAATGGAAGAAAATGCCTTTGATTTCAACAGGAATTAATTCCCCACCATTGTTGCAATCCACTGGCTCTGTTATGTGGCCCTTTCCAGGCACTGATGCAGATTTGTTGAATGGGATCAGGTCATACTCCTTCAAGATGACCACCTGTTTCAGGAATCTTGCACTTTCCCACTGCTTAAACCAAAATGTATGGTTTCTAGGGAAATGGCATTCTTCCTAGCAGGGCAATTGCAACCTGAACTGAATCTGCATTATGGGACTATTGGACAGGGCTTGGAATCACAGAACTCTCTCTCCAAGTCCACCCACTGGCCAGTTCCACACTAGTTGCTTGGACTGGGATCACTGCAATGTATTCACTAAAAAAACAAACAAACAAGTAACCCAGATGAAGCCACAGCCACTTGCATTTTAAACTTAAAAGGTATTTATACCAGGTTATCCCACGAGGGAGACCACCAAGGAATACCAGGGTTGCTGTGCAGAGGAAGGCACTGGCAAACCACCTCTGTTAGTCTCTTGCCATGAAAACCCCAAAAAGGGGTCGCCATAAGTCAGCTGTGACTTGAAGGCAGTTTACACACACACATCCCATGAGGACCGTCTAAGTATTAATGAGACTTCCCAAAGCTACCACCTCTTTAAAATTCTTCTCCTTTCCCTCAGCTTTTTATTTCCTGTTGCGTGCCAACTGGCTGTTTCTTTCTTGTCACTAAACTGTTGGCTGAATGAGAAGGTCTTAACCATGTTTCTTCAGTAACTTCGTTTCCATTTTTTATGGCATGGATCCTAACCTTGGCTTCTGTTAGCATCCCACCTCATTCATGCTTGCTTTTAGCCCATA
Organism: Euleptes europaea; assembly: GCF_029931775.1. Classification (NCBI taxonomy): domain Eukaryota; kingdom Metazoa; phylum Chordata; class Lepidosauria; order Squamata; family Sphaerodactylidae; genus Euleptes; species Euleptes europaea. The sequence goes on along the minus strand of NC_079312.1, from coordinate 93,621,329 downwards.
CGGGCATGGGAAGAGGTGGTGGGCATAACCTATGCCTGTTGTCCCCTCCTGGACCCGTGCTGGTGCCATTGGGTCCTGAGATAAATCCAAGACCCTGGCAGCTTCATTGGGGTTTAGCTTGCTCCTAGTTAGTCTTAGCATGGGACGAGGCAAAGGGTGTAGCCACATCGATAATTGCCTCCTGGACCCATGCTACCATCAGCCAAGTCCTAGCCAAAGTCCTCTGGTGCTGCTAGGCCTCAGTTTACTCCCGCAAGAAGAGGAAATCAGACGATTACTTGCTTGGAATGACAAAATACCTCATATCAGCACTAAGAGAAAATAATAGGCTAAACAAAGGAAGGAAAGGAAGCATGCAGGGAGATAAGGGCCTTTTCTGAAGAATGTTTACTTCTGAGTAGACATATAGTGGGCCCTTGCCTTTGTGGGCTCACACTGCCAGATCTTTAAGGAAAATATAGCACTATATGAAGCAGGGAACCCATGTTTCAATCCCAATGACCCCTTATTGGAAACAAGGGGTCCTCAAATGATCACTGTGTGGAACTGCCCATTGTTGTGAGTCTAAACGCTGTGATTCCTTGGCAAAGAAAGGACTTTCATAGAAAGTGAAACCGATTCAAAATAAATTGCAACTCTTCCTTGAGACTTTAACTGACACAGCAGAAAGTGGCCCACAGGCTTTTCTGGCCTTTGCCATGAGATGAGTTGATCTCAGCTCTGCCCCACAAATTCCCTGTGTATAAGTTGTGCACCCTTCCTCTGGACTGTGCACCATCCAACCTTCTAAAGGAGACAGAGGGATGGGCAAGAAGCAGAATTCTTCCTTCCCCAGAGCAGGGCTACCTTCTCATATGGAGGTGGCTTTACACCTTCTCAGCGGAAACTACTTTAAGTGCGCTATCTGTTGTTTCAGCATGATTTATAATTGTTTTTATTGTTTTAATGGAATGACCTACGACTTATGCCTGTAGGCTGGTCTTAAATGTTGTTACCCGCCCTGAGCCTGGCTTTGGCTGGGGAGGGCGGGATATATAAATGTAAGATAACAAATAAACTCTTTCACACCAAAACATTACTGCGCATTTGAGCACAAGTTATCAGTATTTGGACCCAGCCCAATGCTTTAAAAAATGTGGCACAAAACATTCAATCATCAAAATTACTCTGTTCGCACAGAATATTTATCTGTTGGTATTACGGTAACAGCAATGGTTAAGATGCAACAGAACTGTGCCAAAAGCAAACTGAAGTTGCCCTGACATGGTCATTTATGGCCAAAGCAATCATCTGGTTGATGAATATTACCATTCAGCCACTTAGAGAAGCCTTGGCTCCATTGACCTTTCATTGACTGAACAAGAGCTTTCATTCCCTTGAAAGCAAGCCTATTAGTGCTAACTAAAGGATCGCTGTAAGAGTCATTTATTACCGCAAGCCTCATTATTACTTGCTGAACCAAGTACTTAAGGCTTTTGGTCAAATGTGAATGACAGCAGTGTTTTACACTTTGTCACAAGGGTGCCTAGCATTGGCTTTGTTACTTGGCTGGACGTCCGTCTTATAATCTGTACATAATTTGCAATTAATATTTGTTTCATGCCAAGATCTGATCTACAGACTCTCTGCCTGGAAGCATGTTTATAAAATATGATCTCCAGAAATGCAGCAGAGAAAAATTAATGGGAAAAGATCTACTGTAATCAGAATATTGCAAGGTCCATTAAGAAACCCAAGATGACACTGGAATGTAGACATTGACTGATTTGTTACACACAGTTTTTGTTGTCATTTGATTACATTTAGGCTTGGCTGATATTTTATGCTTCGTAATTTGAAAGGAGCTTCCAGTGCCACCTCGGGCTGCTGATGCCTGACACTCCTGCCACATCTCGGAACTAGGAAACCAGATGCCCAGTGGTCATACAATAACCGCCTCTAAAGCTGGTATGACTGGCCTGAGCAGTTTGCAGTAGCTCCCTGGTCAAATGCAGCAATCCCTTGACGCGATATGGTTTGAAAAACTGAAGTGACTTCTCAGCTATATCACAGCTGCTTCAGTCATTGCACATCCACTAAGCTATGTAATACCCCAGCTCCCAGGTATGCCTGAGGCTTGGCAGGGCTTAACTACCTACATCTGCAGTAGAGAAAGATTACATCAGCACAATATGGCTATATATCACACCCCAAGAATGCGATCATTGTAACTACAATGCAGACAGTTACATTTGTAAATTTAGTCGTACCACTGTTCATCATTTCACTTCTGATGCAGCCTGCCTGGCTATGGTGACGCATGAGATATGCCATTTCAAAATCAAAAACAACCTTTCTTGATGGTTAATGGCTGCTCAATGAAGCTATTAAATCTCATTTTCCTTTGGACTGAAAAAAAATCACATAAAAGATCTCTATTGCTGATGAAAGATGCTAATGGACAGGTTCCACTTGAAAGCAATTTATTCAAGATAACATGCAGAGAATGAGGTGCATGCTGAAATTATGTAGCGGCTGGCAGGGGAGAAAATCAACTTATTATACTTTATGAAATTAATGCTCTTCCAGCTAAAGATCTTATTATTGAATAGCATTAATACATTGTTCTAAAGCTTCTCTTAAAATGATTGGAATGTGGTTTTTTCTCTTTTTTAACATCTGCACAAGCCATTCATTTCTAGATATACAGGAATGAATGGTGAGTGAACTTATATATGTGTTCACCTCGCCCTGCCAAATGCCTACAAAGGCACAAAAAGGTGGCTCCATGTTCATCAAGACATCAAGATCCAGGAAGAGTAGAGAAGGCATCCACCATAATCCAGCCTGAGTGTAGTGCATATGCATGTGCGGAACCATCAAGATAGGGCTACATCACACCAGACACAGCCTGGTACCACAAGAAGACCCTTGTCTCTAACCTATCACCCAGCAACCCTGGCCCTCACGTGCCAGTTCTTGCTTGGACCAGGCAGAGATCTGTGCTGGATCAGGCAGAGATCTGGAACAAGGCTACTGGGGAAGACGGGGGGTGGGGGAGAGAAGGGGAGAGAACTGGTTGCTGGGCCAAAGTGGCAACAGCATTCCAGCCCTTCCAAGTCTTCAAGAAATGGGTTGGAAATTCCAAGACTCCAAGATAGGGCAGAAATCCCTGCTTAGGATGCGCCTTACTTCCCTGTCCTGGAAAGAAGGCCAGCATCCATCGTGCAGCTTAGCTTAGAATCACACCCATTCTTTCTAAAACAAGAATTCTGTTCTTTTTCCCCCAGACTTCTTTGCTTTTGAAAAATGTACCAATAAAATTGACAAGACGTGTATGTGTGTGTCTTGTCAATTTTATTAGTATATTTAAGAAGTCTATTCTTGCCAATAAATGTTTGAACTACCTTTGGGGGGAAAATCTAAAAATCTTTAATTAATTTGCTCTTCAATGTAGTAAAACCACATTCAGCTGTTTTTGTGAAATAAATAAAGTTGAGAATTTCTTTCTTGCCCTTCTAGAATCAAAACTTTCGGGACACTTACATTTTCCTTCGGCACCACGCAGGGGACAAAGCAGAAACTCTTGAGATCAGAAAGATATGAACCATAGGTCCTGCTAAAAGGCTCGTGGATGTGTACAGGTACCTCACTGAGGCTAAAAAGATATCTCAACCAATGAATTTTTTTTCCCTTGGAAGAAGGCAGTAAGAAACAAAGCATGTGTATATCATGGCACAGAACTGTATATAAGTCCTAAACGCACAGGATCATGAAGCACTGATTTGAAAATTCTGTATTACAAATTACACCTAGGCTATAAATAATAATCATCAGTAAGGCTGATAACTCAGACCTCTTCTGACATACATGAACCATATCTGCAAGTAATCCAGTGAGCTTGGGATACTTTTTCCTTGCACTTTTAGGGTGCTGAACTTCAGGAAGGACCATTCCGGAAAAAACTGGACTCCTTATAAAAATACCCTGAAGGTGAGGTGTCAAGTTGCCTGGGGGAAAAAAAGTTTGCAGAATCTAACATCCAGCATTATGTCAAAAGTGCTTACAAAATATGCATTTAAGCCAAAATTCAGGGCTACTTCTAGCATCTTGATTTTTTTTTTTAAGTGTCATGGATCTTTAAATGCAGGTGCTAATATCTAAGTCACCTACAGTGCATTGCCTTCCTGAGAGTAAGTCCCTCTGAGAAGACCAGGTTCCCCAACCATTTGGAGCCTGAGGGCACCTTTGTATTTCTGATGCAGCAAGGTGGGTGGAGTCACAAAATGGCTGCCGCAGGAGACAGAGCCTGCCATGCAATGGGTGCCACAGCTTATCTTCAGTCACACAGTGAAGATGCTTGAGCTGTTGGTTGCAGCTGCAGCCATACCAGCACTTTTAAAAAATCCAATCAGATATCCCATGGCCAATCAGAAGTCTTGCTGGGGAAAAGCCCCATGGCCCCACCCACTTTCTGATATCAGTAGGCGTTGCCAGAAAAGGTGTCAATTGGGGCCACGACGCCCACAGGCACCACATCGGGGACCCCTGGAATAGACTCAAGTAGGACTCGGATTAGATCCTTCCCAGGGCCATTCAGTGGAGCTTACTCCCAGAAAAGCATCCTTAGGACAGTGCTGTAAGTGTTGCTTTAATCACAATGCTGTCATTAGAGACAGACAACTGGATGGGTGGATGAGGGTGGCAGAAACTCAGCAATTAAGCAGGTGGGCAAGGGCGGGGATGAAACAGTAACATGGAAGGGAGGGAAATAGGAACCTCTGCAAGAGGAAGCAGGGGCTAGCAAGGAGGAGACAGCATTCCCCTTTTATTGCAAGCCCTTGTGGGTCTCCCACATGTACAGGTATAACAATCAAGATGCCGAGTAGGTAATGTATGTTACTGGAAGACGCAAATGGGACTACCAGCTTACTTAAAATCCTCTATCACAGCTATTGACAAAGACATGTCATTGATAACAGTTACTTCAGCAATTATTTACACTGAATGTGACATGAGTATCTGTGTCCTGATTATGTACATGCATTAGAATGTCAATGTTACAGACCCCTATTTCTTGCCTATTCAGTGATGCTACAGATATGAAATACTTCCTATAGAAAGAACACTTCCATGCAGGGAAAAAAGGTGCATGTGCAGATCCCTATGTGCAATAATGACATACACACATATTTTGCAAGGTTGTGAGAAGCCCTCTCCTCTAGGTTTTGGAACTTTGGAAGTAATTTCCAACTAAATCAATAGTTCCAAATAAGTGTCTTTAGAAACGTGAGTCTGAGTGTTCTGTTCTGATTAGGTGGGCAAGAGAATTACATGTGCTCCATTTCTATTGCAAAAATTCCTCCGAATACAAGTTTGGCAGGGTGCACTGCAGAAAAGCATTTTGGTAGTATAACATGGAAAATCCGGCTTGCAACTTTGATGGCAAATGGAATTTTCCAGGTGATAAATGTAGTGTCTCTTATAAAACCAGTTAAGATATAAAGCCTAAATTCCAAAAGAAGAGCTATATGCTAGCTGTAAGATCACACAACTTACAGAAACAAACCTAAGTTCCTATTAGAATGTTTTTGGCAAATATCATCAGCATTGGTACCTACCTACTTTGGTCACAATTTTATGAAGCAGGTCTAGGTCAGAGCTGCTAGGCAGATAGGGATTGCCAGTGGCCATCTCGATGATCATACAACCTAAAGCCCAGATGTCCACAGGTCTAAGATCAGGAAATGAACAAAATGCTCAACCATACAGAGCCTGAAGCTACAATAACACCTACTGTCTGACTGATAAGTCTTTTAAAAGAAGAAAATACATCTAAATAAATAATTTAAACAGCTATGAAAGTTACACACATTCAAAAGTAACAAAGCAAGGCCTATTAGAACGTATCCTTGCGTAGCTGCACAAAAATGGAAGCAATTTCTTCCAAAACATCTGACATCAACTAGTTGGCTCCAAAGTAAATGGCTTGAGAACTGCAGCCTAAGGTTTGAATCTACTGGAAAATTTCCAGGATGGAAGGCTTTTCCACCCACAGAACTCAGCTTTCTTTTCACCATTTGGGTGTAGAAGGAGGCGAGAAAGCTGTGCTCTGTGGGCAAAAATCCTTCCGGGCAAACCATACTGATGCACGCAAGCCAAGGACACCTTGGTCAATAATGCATTGGGCTGAAATACACTGCATAGATCCCAATGGAGTTTAGGTGAGAACATATAGTTATATTTACACTTAAAACTATATTGTATTAGTGAGATTAGCAAGGTGGTTGATAACTATCAGAATCTTCTTATCTTCCAGAGTGGGGTATAGGGAGGCTTCACTGACATATGAGGAGCTGGTCTAACTGGCGCTTGCCCATTATGTGCCAGTCAGTTCTTCAGAAATCAGTGAATCTTATAACCATAAAATGTTTAATATTTGGGTATGATTCTTATTTGATGAAAGTTCTTCACTTTCAAAAGTATATCAAACATTGGCTGTCTATAACATTGATCCATTTTATTCAAAGACAGACAATCGGCTTACCTCACTGAAATCAATGCAGAATCTGCCACCATGATAGCATTATGTACAGTGTTCTATAAATTACTAAAATGAATAAAATGTCCAGTCTCATTCTCCATCAAAACAAGAGCAATGGTTTAAATGTGCGCGAGAGCGCCACCTAATGTTCCTCTACTGTACATTTTACCGTGAATATATTAAAGCAATTTGCTTAATATATGCTGTTGTGAACCTGCATAGGGCAGCAGTAAGATTTTTAAAAATGCATACTTCCCATATGTAGTATCTTTCAGTACCAACTCTGGAGCTCTGTACCACCGTGTGGCCACATAATCAGTATAAATATCACCCGGGGCTGCTAAAGTCCGAGCAAATCCAAAATCACAAAGTTTAGTAATTCCAGTTTGCGAAACTAAAATATTCTCTGGCTTGATATCACGGTGTATGACCTGGCCAAAAAAAAAAAAAAAAGAATACATTTAATTTGGCTTAAGTAGACAAAATGGTTTCATTAAAAAGGGGAGATTTCTATCCATGATGTTAAGTAAAAAAAAATAAAAAATAAAAGTTCTGGCCCTCACACAAACAAGTCAGAATGTCTCGACAGATTTTGAGGACAAACAGTGCAATCCTAAGGAGAGTTACTGCATTCTAAGCCCTTTCCTTTCAATGGGCTCAGACTAGAGTAACTCTGCATAGGATTGTGCTCAAATTCTGGAGAGAAGTCCAGACTGCTGGACTTGATGGGCCTTGGTCTGATCCAGCAGGGCCTTTCTTATGTTCTTATGTTCTTTTGTAGAAACTGCAAAAAGTCATGGAGCTTAGCTTGAGAAGTTCACGAAAGTCACCCTCAGAGTGGTGGAAGAACAATGAGCCCTATACAACAAAGCTGGATACAGATGCGGCTACCTCGAATAGCGAGCCAATCGGGCACTCACGCCTTTTTAGAGAGCTCTGCAAACTTCCAAAGTGTAGAAGCAACTGGTTCTTCCTGCTGTGAAGAGGAACTGCCTCTGGAGATGCTGACCAGCTGGTTTTTAAGAAAATCCTGAAACCACCTCCCTCCCACCGCTCCACCCAGCCGTGCGGAGTGCTGATTGGACCTTGAAGTAATCGTGATGCCGTTTCCCCCCTCACCCAGAGCCCGCTTTAAAGCCTAAAAATAAAACATTTTCCTTTGAAAGTGCTAATAAATGGTTAATGATTAAATGCACCAGGAATCTAAAAATGTTTACCAACTGTCAAAAGCCCGCCTGAAGCAAAGAGCGTGTGAGGGAGAATTCCACAGTGAAGTCAAAACTGGGTATGTATGAAGGGGGGGGGGGGAACAGAGCTCATCCCACAGCAGAAAACACAACTGGACGTGGACATCAGTTCTGTAACGGTTTAACTCGCATAACAGCCACACCCACCCATCAAGAATCTTACAAACTGTGGCTTGGATCATATACTTTCCTTCTGCCTGTGCAGTGCAGTCCTCCTGCAGAGGTAGCCCCCTGTTGGCATTTCCTTTGGCATTTCCCACTTCTCCACAGCATTCTGCCTGAGCAGAAAGGGCCTAGCACCGGAGGACCACATTGTCCAAGAGGAAGGAAATTACAGAATCCAAGCCTGTATAGCTATTATTAATAATGTCACATATGTCCTGGCTGCTAATCCACCATTGGGTCTTCAAGACAGCTTACAAATACGTTTCATATTTGACAGCCAGTGTGGTGCTGTAGTTAGAATGTTGGACTAAGAGCCGGGAGACCCAGGTTCAAATCCCCACTCTGCCATGGTAGCATGCTCGGGTGACCTTCTGCCAGTCACACAAGCTTAGCCTAACCTATCTCACAGAGGGCTGTTGCGAGGATAAAACGGAGGAGAGGAGAATAATGTAAGCCACTCTGAATCCCCCATTGGGGAGAAAGTCAGGGTATAAATGAAGTAAATAAATAAACAAATTTCAACGAAGTTTTTTTCAGCCCCAGCAGTGGTGAGCTTCTACATAGAGATTTTTCATCCCTGAAGAATCCCTCATGCTATGTATCTTGTCCACACCAGAAAGCCAAGCCAAGGGCCAACATCCTTTGGCATACCTTCCAGCAACACCCACTGGTGCCACCTCAGTAACGGTGGAGGAGCAAAGAGCAAACCCTTCCGTCTCTTGGCCAGTTGTGGAGCACAGCACATAACATCTAGGCCATGACAGCTCCTGTCACACAGTTTTTATCTACAAGGTATGAGTAGCTTGATGAGGGTGCTGAACTCTGTTGGAGATCTTTAGCCCTCACTTCACAGAACTACATTTTCTAGGGTTCCCGGCAACAGGGAATGGAACTACTTTAAGCCTGTGGTGTAGGCATGCCTTCCATTTGCAATGAAGGCTTTCAGTGCAATCCTAAAGAGAGTTACTCCAGTCTAAGCCCATTTGTTTCCACGGGCACAGGATTGTGCTGTTTGTCTGGTGCGATGTTTTTGATTCACTCATATTAATTATATTAATGATTATTAATCATATGATGTTTGAATTCACTCATATGTTTGTGCCTTGGCTATTTATTGTTAGGGGTGCATGGGCAGCTTTTTATCACCCTCCTAGGTCCTCCATTTAAAAATATCATGAAGTATATACTAATAATTTGAAGAGGTTTTTAAAAGTCTTTTTTTCTTTCTAGCATTTCTCACAAGACCTCATTTACTGAATCTGCAGAGTTGTGCAATTATGCAAAGTACAAACTTAGTACAATGTTCCTCCCATTTTGAACATGAAGGAATGGACTATGGCAGGAGATGGGGTAAAGCAATAATAAAGGCATGGCAGGATCCAGTCATAAAATGAATTTATGTTGTCAGTTTGTGGGATTTACATCCATATTCTTTAAAGTGGGGACAGTATGAGTTACTCTCATTTTTCCTAACTGAAGTTTCTGAGCCTTTAACAGACACATTACAGAGCCTCTTCATATTGTGCAAATATTAGTGGCACGTAAGCTCCAGTCCGGAAAGGATGAGACAGGCATAGGTCAAGTTGAAGGGTGGAAATTTCCCCCTTTCACAGCTTCAAAACAGCCGAAATGTTACAAGCACACATGTTCAGATGAGCATCATGAGTGTTCCAATTCTGCACTGAGAAATGGCAAATAGCTAGTTTCTAAGAACAGCAGAGAATATTGTATGATTATGGAACAGCAATTCCTCAGCAGGGAACAAACAATTTAAGAGCTGGAACCTTTTACAAATCAGATAAGGTATTCAAGTGAAAATAATACCCAGTTTCAACTTTTGAATTTTCCATACTGTTTCTGAATAGTACTTACATTATTGCTGTGGAGATAGTCAATAGCTCGAAGAATCTGGAAGAGATACCTTTTAAGTCTTCTGTTATCCAATCCGTGAGAGTAATGCTGGAGTTCATCTAAAATGGTATGGTCAATAAATTCAAACACTATGTGAATTTTCTTTTTCTGTCTAAAGACTTCTATCAGGTTGACCAAGTTTTCATGACGGAATTGCTGTTGACAAAAGATTTTTTTTTAAAAACTGAGGTAAAGGGTGAAGTAAAAAAAAATGCTAGTCTTCTAGCATTTCCATATACAGAAATTCCTTTTGTTCAACATGGTTCCTAACATTCTGGACAAAGAACTTGAGCCAACGCGATTTTAGTGATTTGATTTTTTAAAATCCCCATAACTACTACATGCAACCTGAAAAAGAAGAGTTTCTTCTTCAGTTTTATAAACATTGGAAAAAATTATTTCATTTAACAAAAGGAAACTAGGTGCTCTCTCTCTCTAGTTTATTGGAAGTTCTTCTTACACATCCTCACCCTCCCTATACAAGTCACATCTCATACCACATCATCTGTCTCATGTGTGTAGAAATCCTAAGCACACTTGACTAATACCCTTCTGCTTATTTGTTGTGATTGTTAAATTCTGTAACAGCGACTATGTTTACACACGCCTAATCCCTTTTTAATTCTTATTATGGGCTGCTCTTTGGTGAAAGTCCCTAAGAGATTGCTTTGTAAGTAACCCTTTCCCTTAATATTTTCTAATGGTCTTTTGTAGAACCTGTGCATTTCTTCAGAAGGAACTAACTGATATCCCAGTAGTCATACACTGCCATTCCTTTTAGCATCACCCAAAATAGGGTTATGCTAAACCATGTATTGTTACCACTGCACATATCTCATTTAAATGTATCATACGTTGACAGATAGAAACATAAAAATAAGTACACTGTGTGTATTAAGCATTAACAATAAGAAAATGAAAAGCACTGTGTTTTTTATAATCCCCTAACACACACACATACAAAACAAACCCAATGTTGTACTTTCAGCATCTGAACACTAACAGCACATTCCTGAGCAGAATGGCTGCGCAGGTCATAGGAGGCAGTGTGGCTGCACAGCCTCCAAATGAGGTTCCTCCCACCACCACTGGGGCTGAAACCTCCTCACGGTGGGAAAAGTCTGTGCAACCCTTCATAGGGTTGCATGGGAGATACGCCAAATGAAAAAGGGGTGTTCCCGGCCCAAAAGGGCTTTGGGGGCCACCTAAAGGTGTTTCCTCCCCCAGACCGGCATTGGAACACTCCGGGAATGCCCCAGGAACGCCCTCCTTGGGACGGCACACGTCCGGATGCCGGCACGAGGCTGTACAGGCGTCCAGGCCTCCCCGCTGGCGCAGCCTCTTTTTCACCTCTTGAGCTCTTTCGGCAAAAGAGCTCAGGAATGCGCTTAGTCTAAAATTTAATTCTGAATCTGAATTTCTGAAAACCTGATGTAATAAGTGTCTAGCCCAGTATCTTTTTGAGCCTGTGGACACCTTTGGAATTCTGACACAGCGTGGCAGGCACAGCCACAAAATGGCTGCTGCACAAGGTGGAGCTAGCCACAAAAATAGCTGCCGCAGCTTACCTTCAGTCACACAGTGGAGATCCTTCAGCTGCGTTGGCAGCTGCTGTCCATGCAATGTTTTCCAAAATCTGCACGGCCAATTAAGTCTCCAGTGGCCAGTCAGAAGCCCTGCTAGACAGAAGTCCCACCTGGCCCTGTCCACATATTTTCTAAAAACAGGTGGCAGGTGCCAGGAAAGGTGTCGGCAGGTACCATGGCGACAACAGGCACCAAGCTGAGGAGCCCTGTTCTAGCCTTCATGGTTATGAAGAAAATCTTGGAAATCAATCACATTGGAATGCTATTGATTTCATTACAGCAAATTTTGTGTACTTGGATCAGGATATCATAATTATTTTTTTAAAATATCCAATGTTATGTTAAAAACTAGCCTAATCTTTGCGTTATTGCTCAAATTCTTCATATATTTGTTCCTTTTACTGATTTTTTAACATTGGTAAACCATCTCAGGGAAGGAAGACACAGGGCATAGCCTGATCTCGTCAGGTCTCAAAAGCTTAGCAGGGTCATCCCTGGTTAGTATTTGAATGGGAGACCACCAAGGAAGCCCAGGGTTGCTGTGCAGAGGAAAGCAATGGCAAACCACCTCTGAATGCCTCTTGCCTTGAAAACCACATAAGAGGTCGCCATGAGTTCGATGTGACTTGACGGCACTTTACACACACAAACCATCCCAATCCCTTGGATAGTATATAAATATATCAAGTAAATAAATAAAATACCCATTAATGCTATACATTTGATTTCTAAGTAATACTAAGGCACTGATTTACCAAAATGACAACAAAAGAAGCAAACCTTTAGGAACTTTATCTCTCTCATTGCAATTTTGTTGACAGATTTTTCTGGTTTCTCATAAAACATCTTAATGGCAACTACATGACCTGTTTCCTTGTGTTTACATTTCATTACCATTCCATAACTTCCCTCTCCCACTTTTCCGAGGATATCATACATCTCCATACTCAAGTCTGAAATCTCTTCATGGAAGAAAAAATATCTGTTATTTTAAAGCACTTAAAACTCTGTTAATTAAGGGATGATCACAAATAAGCTTAAGCAGAGGAGCTATTCTCACAGACAGATGATTTTTTTTTAACCATATCATGTTATCTCCAACAAGCAGCAAGCAATTATTGAACAGGTAAAAACTGTAACCCACGTGACTAGGAGCTTCACCACGCAAGCCCCATTGAAATAAATGAGCCCAGTGCATATCAAGCCCTACTGAATTTCTTTTTAATACAATCCACCTAATTTACTGAGCAACCTCCACTGTTTTCAATAGGGCATGCACAAGGCTCTGACCAAGGACTTGATGAATTGCACATGTCAACCAATGCTTCTGTATTAAGGGGGGAAAGCCGCTCATAGTTTATATTTGTATTTAAAACATTTGTATGCCACCTTTCCACCTAATTAGAGCACTCAGGACTCTGACTCTCCCATAATTATTGCTACTTCTGGTATACCCATTACATGCCCTTTTGCAAAAAAACAACAACAATTTATATCTGTAAAGTTGATCATGGCAGAACAATATAACTAAATTACACACTGGGGTGACTTGTATCCCTGTGCCAATGCTATTCCATTCCATTTATGGTTGAAGTGTCTTAGGAAACATCCCACTATTTACATGACAATTCTCTTCCAAAACACTTGTCTGGAGCTCATGAGAAAAGGGACATGGAAAACGTGTCTGCTAGGAAGAGGGGAGGAAGAAATGTTACCCATCAAGATATCTCAGATAATAATGTGGTTGCCATCTGTTTCTATGGCTTATCCTTGTCCATTTCTGCATAGCATGCCAGCTTAGATCTCTCTCTCCTTTTCCTGGATCAGGCAGATAAATAGAGCCTCATCTGTTTTCAGCAGGAAATCTTAATAATTTCTAAAGGAACACTCCTACTCACATCCACAACACTAGAGAAGAATTGTTCTGCCTCAGTCTTTAAAATATAATTGTGTGTGTGGGGGGGAGCTGTGTTATTGCTTTAATTTTTGTTTTTAATTGGTGTGTGTTTGTTTAAAAGCTTATGCTAACAGTTTTTCATTGTTCACCATCTTGGGGATTCCCAGTTGGGTGGAAAGGCAGCATAAAATGTTTTAAATACATACACCAGTAAATCAATAGCTACAGCACAAATAAACAGCAGTCCTGTGGCACATTAATGGCTAGTGGGGAGAGGAAGGGAAGGAGAGCCAGAGTGGTGTGGTGGTTAAGAGCCGCAGACTCTAATCTGGAGAACCAGATTTGATTCCCCACTCCTCCACATGAAGCCTGCTGGGTGACCTTGGGCTAGTCACAGTTCTCTCTGAACTCTCTCAGTCCCCCTACCTCACAAGGGGTCTGTTGTGGGGGGAGGAAGGCAAGGCAATTGTAAGCCGGTTTGAGACTCTTTAAAGGTAGAGAAAACCAGGGCATAAAAACCAACTTTTTTTAACATTGTCATCCTAGCATATATTTCCATGGAGTACAGCCCATTGCGTCAGATGCAATGAGCTATGCTTCTAGCGTTGCCAGGTCCCTCTTCACCACCGGTGGGAGGTTTTTGGGGTGGAGCCTGAGGAGGGCAGGCTTTGGAGAGGGACTTCAATGCCATAGAGTCCAATTGCCAAAGCGGCCATTTTCTCCAGGGAACCGATCTCTATCAGCTGGAGATCAGTTGTAATAGCAGATCTGCTAGCTGGAGGTTGGCAACCCTATATGCTTCACTATGCGAACATTTTTTTTTGGGGGGGGGGGGCTCCAGGGTCAATGAAATGAAGTACAGGGGAAATGTATAATCCAAATCTCATCAAGCTAGTACAGAGGTCATTCACTAGTTAACATTTATAACACGTGGGGAAATCCCAGATCACACTTCCGGGCTTTGGAACTGCGCGTCGCCCCGCTTAAATCTCTGGTTGTCACAGGCTGTGGGTGGACGCCTTTGAAGAGAGACAAATTCCCCGTCCTAGACCGCCGTCCGCCGGGCAGATCGGCGCAGCCCGAGCTGACCTTCGCTGCCTTTCAGGCCCTCGCTCTAACCGGCTCTTCCACAGCGACACCCAGCGCGACCTCAGCGAGCCGCCTGCCCCACACGCGCCCCGCCCCACGGCCCCTCCCGCCTCCACGTCACAGCCCCTCGGGGGCCCTCCTTGTTCCGTGACGCACCGCGCTGGCCCTCCTCCGGGAACAAGCGAGAGGGCCTCTGACCTGCTCTCGGGAGCTGCCCATGTTGACTCCTCCCAGGCCCAGCCGGCAAACCGGCCCTGTCGCCATAGCAACAAGCTGCTCTATCAACAGCCAGGCTGCCTACGTAAGAGGGCGGGGCTTCTTGGATCTCGCCGCGTGCTCTAGATTCCCGGCCGAGGGGCGGGGCGAGGGGCGGAGCGCTTTGGGTGGTCAGGCGGGGCCCTCGGGGCAAATGGCGACCGAGGAAGAAAATCGCACCTCAACATCAAGGATTTCTCCACAGCAACCTTTCTCGCAAGGCAAAACATCCGGTAGCTGGAACTTTCGGGAAATGTCGAGTGTCTGACGTTGCTTTAGTCTCACGTTGCGTAATCGGAATGTCATGCTTTTTTTTTGTGACCCGCCTTGGTATAGTTTGACCTCGCTTCCTCACCGTGTCGGTTTCTTCGCAGCAGTATGCGAGCATGTATAGAGGAAAAAAAAAGGCCAATTATGATGATGTAAAGCGAACATGAGCCCCGTGGCGCAGAGTGGTAAGCTGCGGTACTGCAGCCCAAGCTCTGCTCACGACCTGAGTTCGATCCCGACGGAAGTTGGTTTCAGGTAGCCGGCTCAAGGTTGACTCAGCCTTCCATCCTTCCAAGGTTGGTAAAATGAGTACCCAGCTTGCTGGGGGTAAAGGGAAGATGACTGGAGAAGGCACTGGCAAACCACCCCGCAAACAAAGTCTGCCTTGGAAACGTCGGGATGTGACGTCACCCCATGGGTCAGGAATGACCCAGTTCTTGCACAGGGGACCTTTACCTTACCTTTTAAAGCAAATATCTGTCACTTTGCTGCTACATAGACCACTGTGAATTAAAACATGCCCGTTCATGTAGACCCAAGTAATTTTTTTTTTAAATAGGAAAATATGAACACAGTCGGTCCTCTAGCTGTAAACTAGCTCAAGCCCTTTCTCTAGGGTTGCCAACCTCCAGGTACTAGCTGGAGATCTGCTATTACAAGTGATCTCCAGCTGATACAGATCAGTTCACCTGGAGAAAATGGCCACTTTGGCAATTGGACTCTATGGCATTGAAGTCCCCTCCCCAAACCCTGCCCTCCTCAGGCTCCGCCCCAAAAACCTCCCGCCACAAGAGGCACCCGGCAACTCTACCTTTCTAACAGTTCTATCAAAATACCCAAAGAAGACAAAAAAGGACTGTTACATGAACTAAGAACAATCTTAAAGGGGTATATTCTGAATTCTCAGGTCTATTCACTGGGGCTTACATCCAGGAAAGTGCTCTTATAACTGCTCTGTGAGTGACCTCCACAAATCTATTAAGTGAAACAGTTTGTACTGTTTAAGATCATCATAGTTCCTTTGAATGATACTCTCAATTTACCAGGTTTATAGACATCAGCCTCAGAAGCTGATATATGTAAACTACGAAAAGAATGTGGTCATAGTGGAGTTGGTGTAGCATAAGAGTTCCCTGGGTGACCTTAGGCGGACTGCTCACTCTCATCCTCAGTTCCCTGGCCCTCTATACAGAGGGCTTCAAACACATTACAGTGATTTTGGATTAGTCTAGTGTAAATTCTCATTGGGGGTTGTAAAGTTGCTGATGTCTAAAAAGAAAGGTATTGGTGATCAAGTGTGACAGTAGCCATCCCTAATTTGGAGAACCTACTTTTGAATCTAATCTCAGATGCATTGGCTTGATGATTAGCAATTTCATTAGTGATTGTTGTAATTAGGGTTGCCAGGTCCATCTTTACCACCGGCAGGAGGTTTTTGGGGCGGAGCTTGAGGAGGGTGGAGTTTTTGGAGGGGAGGGACTTCAATGCCATAGAGACCAATTGCCAAAGGGGCCATTTTTTCCAGGTGAACTGATCTCTATCGGCTGGAGATCAGTTGCAATAGCAGGAGATCTCCAGCTACTACCTGGAGATTCTAGTCACAAAAATATATACTTGGGCTGCAAATTCGAAGTTGAGTTCAACAATAGGCAGTCACTATGGCTCAAGAACGTTTTAAAGAAATATAAACCAATAACACAAAAACATAAGGAAGTTTGCAACTAAATTCTATTGGTCATTTGTTACTTCACAAAGACTTGCAGTTCATCAGTCAAATTATAACATTTCCAACACGGCTTGCTATATTTTTTTCATATATAGCATATTTAAACAACATAACAGAAAATAAGCACACAATCAAACAAGACAGGCTTCCGGTATATGTCCTGTTTCAAAGTAAATTTCTTCAGTTGGTAAGTATGAAAGTCTCATTAATGAAAAATAATTTTCTTTTGCAGGTTATATGCTTGGGCATCGCATCTTGCTGTAGCCGTTTGAAGATTTTCAAAGCTTTTGCTGTTTTTCTTGAGTAGTATATTACAACGGTATGTCTATTGTAATTATTAAAGATATTGTTTAACAAAAATGTGTCATTGGCTTATTACAAATACATACATGCATAGCCCTCCATAATTATAACAAGAAAGCAACTTACCAACAACTTTATCACGTCTTATATATTAATCATAGCAGATGCTTCATAATCAGTGTTATAATAACATAATGTCGGATACATTAGGATGGAATCATACAGTATTTAAAGAAAATGGAAGACCCAGAATTTGCTTAATTGATACAGAGGCGGCGTTATAAAAATGCTTAGTAATCACACGTAGCATTCAATCCGTTTGGAATTACCGTATTAAGCATAGTAATGAAGCGGGCCTCTTGTTGACCCAAGATTTTATCAATGTTATCTCTGGCAAACTGCTTCTTTTGATATTGCCATAAGGCAAAGAATCTTAAGTCGGTATCCCAATGTTTAAATTGAATGAAATAGGAGACCACTGGTGCCTCTAATACGCTATTACGTACGCGTGACCTATGTGTGCCGATCTGTAGTTTCAGCGATTGGTCTTGCCTATATAAATCAATTGGCATAGGCAAATAATGGCATAAATTACATTGCAAGAACTACAGTTAGTATGCGATCTTATCTCAAATTTAAATCCGGTTTTAGTACAGGTAAAACTTTTAACAGGTAATGCATAAGCACACATCACACATGAACCACAATGGAAATGCCCCTTCTGCTTGTATCCATTGGGGGATCGATTCTATCGGTGTGCACCAATTTGTCCTTAAGGGACGTGGTTCTTCTATAGCCTAACAGTGGTGTTCAGAACAGTCTGGGAGTGAAGCTACAACGTGCCAATGCTTGTTTATTATCCTTCTTATACTTCCAATTAACACTTCTTACTTTCCATATTCTGAAAGAAGTCAGGGCCACACCAGCAGTAGCAAGCAGATTCTTCTGCTTGTTTCCATATTCTGACCCATGGTTCACATTTTTCTTATATCTCCTTTTTTGTCAGAGCAGCCCTGGAACTACTCCCTCAGAAATTTATCATCCATGTATATGTATATAAAATCTGTTGGTCACACTCTGGACTCTTGTATACTGTCACCAGAGCGTCTGTGGGGTAATGACTGGCATGCTGGACAATGACTGGGGTGGCCCAGGTTCAAATGCCCACTCAACAGTTAAATTACTTGGTGGCCTTGGGCCAGTCTCTCTCAGCCTAACCTACCTCACAAAGTTGTTGTGAGGATACTATGCAGGGGAAGACCATGTATGATGCACAGGGTGTCTGTTGTGGGGAGAGGAAGGTGACTGTAAGTGGTTTGATTCTTCCTTAAGTGGTAGAGAAAGTCGGCATATAAAAACCAACTCTTCTTCTTCTATGTACATCATTTTCCCTTTCCCATTGTATCCTCATAACAACCCTGTGAGGTCGGTTAGGCTGAGAGAGAATGACTGACCCAAGTTCACCTGGCAAGTTTTCTGGCAGAATGGAGATTGGTGGTTAGCTGGGAGAAGTTGTGGATAGATGTTAAATATAAGACTTTTGAGGATAGTAGAGTGAGTTTGGGATGTATAAAAGCTATATTAGGAGGGTTGAGATTTCATAAACTTTCAGAAACACTGTGTAGTAGAGCCACACTTTTTGCCCATTAGGTTTGATCTGCTTGATACAACACAGCTGGAACCATTAAGAGCAGCTTGAGCTGTTGCGTAAAATGTATTTTAACAACATGCAATAAAGTGCACTTTGCTTATCTTAGACAGCGGTACAAACTCCTTTTTCCCAGTTTACAAGATGGATGCTGTTCACATTAACAATAATGGATTAATTTAAAATCTATTACTTTGACATTGATCCCATGCATTTCAGTGAAACTGACTTCCATGTAACTGCCTTGGTTCAGCACTGAGAACATGGGCTGATTGACCTTAGTACTGGGAAAAGCTTGCTGTGTACATGTAGTTGATGTTTTGCAATACTGCGATGAATAGGGTTGCCAACTGCCAGGTAGTAGCAGGATATCTCCTGCTAATTCAACTGATCTCCAGCCAATAGAGATCAGATCACCTGGAGAAAAATGGCCGCTTTGGCAATTGAACTCTATGGCATTGAAGTCCCTCCCCTCCCCAAACCCCACCCTCCTCAGACTCCGCCCCAAAAATATCCCGCTGGTGACGAAGAGAGACCTGGCAACCCTAGTGATGAGTAAGGCACCCTTGATTCATGTAGAACTCCATGTGTGCATCAGAAGCCTCACATATGCACTGCAGCTGCTAATCAGTGAACATGTTTTGGATTGGAATGTTAGAAATTGCTATCTAGAACAAATTTCAGATTTGGTCTAGTAGAGGCAATACAATAGTAGGTCCATATATTATAAAAGGCGTACACTGCATATTTTACCCATGGTGACCTTTTATGCCTTTTTATTAATGACAAGCCTGAGTAACTCTTTGGATCTATATGATTTACTACCAAGTAATGTGTTTAGGATAAGCTCACCTTCACAGCACACTTAATTCACATAATTAACATGATCAGTGACTTCATAACTTTAATTTTTAAATTAATGTGCCTGGATTTGGTATAAAAACCACTGAATAAAAATAATCAGGACAGCTAAAATGCCATTTCCAGTCCTTGAAGCTATTAAGATTTTTTTCATGAACGTAAGATGATTTTCTGCTACAGGACACACTAGAAAAATTATAATAGAAAAATAATAATCAGTCAATGTGAATTAATGAAATTTTAAAAGCGTTGAACGCAATAATGACACTGGAATTAATATGAAAGATGCTATCACTTCTTCAAGAAATGATAATGAGGAAGCAATGACTGATGCTCAACATAACCAAAAAATGAAATCGCTGTCAGTATAAAGTTATTTTTCCATTTCCTTGAATGAACAAGTTCAATGAGGCCTTGACTACATGTCCTTGAAATAACAATCTTCCAGTCTGAAAATTTCACCTAGTAAATCATAGTGTGCATTACTGAATAACATAGTGTCACATCTAGAAGATAATGTTTTCACTTAAGTGAGTCAAAATGGAAGATAATAAATTGGTTCTGTAACCAGTTAACAGTAGAGAGAACCAATCAGCATCTGTCTCCTAAAATGAAATTTCCAGCAAACAAAATATATTAACCTACAGCAAAAGAACGGTGGCGGAAAACTACAAACATGCTGAACTATTTGTTGTTTATGATTTTATTTTGAAGTCAAGCCTGAAAAAAATTAAATTTATGAATAAAATCACGTCAGTTGAACTAATGTGGTAGCAGCTGACTCGCTAGATAAAGAAGGGTATATTCACTCAAGTAAACAGATGAAAGATTATTAAAAATGTAATAGTTCTAGGCATATTTTCTCAGAAGTCCCATTGGTTTCAAGGAGATGGTTACTCGTCTATTACATTTTTGTCCTAGGTTTCCTTCAAAGAAGTTAGAGCAGCATGCTTGGCTCTCTCTATTTTATCCTAAAAACCCTGTGAAGTAGGTTAGGTGGAGAGAGAGTGACTGGCCTAGACCCCCTGGCATGTATCCTGTGTGTGTAAAGTGCCGTCAAGTCACAGCCAACTTATGGCGACCCCTTATGGGGTTTTCAAGACAAGAGACATTCAGAGGTGGTTTGCCATTGCTTTCTTCTGCATAGCAACCCTGGTATTCCTTGGTGGTCTCCCATCCAAATACTAACTAAGGCTGACCCTACTTAGATTCTGAGATCTGACAGGATCAGGCTAGCCTGGGCCATCCAGGTTGGCGGCATGTATCCTACTAAGCAAAGTTTGGAGCCTTCCTCCGACTGACAGAGCTCTTCCTCCAACAGAAGAACTACTTAAGTTGGAGGAACACTCCTTAGGCTGGAGGAACTTCCTCCAATCTCGGGTAGGATACATAGCCGTGAACTTCAAACCTAGGCCTCTTAGATCCTAGTTCAGCATTCTGAACATTGATTTTCAGTGAGTATTACTCCTGGGTAAAAGTACAGTACAGCCATTAATATGCTGACAACACCCAGCTCTACATTTCTTTACCCAAATCACCAGGGTATTTATTTATTTACCAAACGTATTTATACTATTTATTTATTTACAAAATGTATAATATGACTTTCTGCTGTCATCAGCAACACCAAGGTAGCTAAAAAATTAAGAACATACATAATAAAAATGTCTTTAAAACCATTAAAACCAAACAAAAACACACAAAACAATTAAAACCGAAGCTACAATACACGTCCAAAAACATAAAAACAGCAGTTAAAACAGGGCAGGAAGGATGGATCACTGAAGGAATGCCAGACAAATCAAAAAAAGTCTTCACCCATTGGCAGAAGATGGTAACAGGCAGGGACAGAGTTTCTGGGGCCAGAGTTCCAGAGTTTGGGTGCCATGACCAAAAAGGCCCTCTCCCAGGTCGCCACCTGCCTAATCTCAGAAGGCTGGGGCATCCGAAGCAGAGCTTTGGTAGATGACTGTAGTGGTTGGGTTGGTATGTAAGGGAGTGGGTAGACCCATACCTGACTGTTGTACAAACCAGAATTGTTCAGGAAGGCATTCTTGTAGAGGGAGTAGACGGATTATGAATGTGACCTCTATTAGGGTCTCCCCCACCTCTCCTTTCAGTTCTTTAATCCCAGCCCCACTGCATTGTGTTGGTTTACTAGGAATGTTTGCTGTTAAGAGTCAAATGTTTTGTAATCCACTTGCTGACTGACTGAATACTTTGTTTTTACTAGGAATCTCTGCTGTTAAATTCAAATGTCACCATATTTTGAAACTGGCTTACTGATTGACTGAATAGTTAGTTCTCTCATACTTGTAGTCTGCCTTGAATCCAGGTGAGAAAGGCAGACTATAATTGAAAATAAATAAAGTAAATATATGTGGCTCTAAGACACACATCCAGTCTAATGTCAGGGAGTGGCTGAGGTGGACAGGATGATTAAGGGTGCAACTCTGCACCGTCTTACTGGGACAAAGTCCCCAAATCAGTGAGGTGCTTCTGAGGACAGTCAGTCCTATGTACATATATTATTTGTAAGTAATCCCCATTCAGCCTGGTGGATGTTCAGTCAGTAAACATGCATTGGATTGGGTTTGCCAGTGTTCTTGATACCACTTTTAGTTTTAAGAAATATATATTTATTTTTTTAAAGAAATAATGCTCTACATCCATCAATATAGTTAATTCTCAATAGGTCCCCATCTGTGGATACTTAAATCCAGAGATTGGAGTCACGAGCAGACAAAACAGATCTTTATACAAGCCTGAGAAAATTCCTAGGCTTGCAGAAACATCAGAGAGGCCAAAGCTTACAGTGAGCTGATGCTGGCCAGGGAGGAAAAGATTCTTCAGATATGTAAGGAGCAAATGGATCGAGGGAATGCTGTCAGTGTTGTTTACCTGGATTTCAGTAAAGCTTTTGACAGGGTTCCCCCTGATGCTCTGATGGATAAACTAGAGGATTGTGGACTGGACTCTAGGATAGTTAGGTGGCTAGGGAACTGGTTGGAGAACCGCACTCAAAGAGTAGTCGTCAATGGCATTTCATCTGAATGGAGGGAGGTGTCCAGTAGGGTGCCACAGGGCTCAATTCTGGGCTCGGGACTTTTCAATATTTGTATAAATGATCTGGATTAGGGGGTGGAGGGACTAATTAAATTTGCAGATGATACCAAATTGGGAGGAGCAGTGAACACACCAGAAGATATAGAATTCAAAGAGATCGGAACACACTGGAAAAGTGGGCAGATGTAAACAAGATGCAATTCAACAAGGATAAGTGCAGAGTTCTACATCTGGGTAACAAAAATGATGAACATGCATACTGGATGGAGTGTATACTTTTAGGTAGCAGTATGTGTGAACAACATCTTGGGGTACAGCTAAACATTAAATATGAGCAGCCAGTGTGATGCAGTGACAAAAAAGGCTAATGCGATCTTGGGGTGTATCAATGGAGGCATAACATGCAAATCGCAAGAAGTCATAGTCCCACTGTACAATGCATTGGTCAGGCTGCACCTGGAGTACTGTGTGCAGTTTTGGAGGCCTCTTCAAGAAGGATGTGGACAGAATGGAGCAAGTGCAGAGGAGTGCAACAAGGATGATCAGGGGTTTGGAGACCAAGCCCCACAAGCTAAGGCTGAGGGACTTGGGAATATTTAGTCTGGAGAAGAGAAGATTGAAGAGGGACATGATTGCTCTCTTTCAGTCTTTGAAGGGCTGTCACTTAAAGGAGGGCAGGGAACCATTCTTGTTGGCAGCAGAGGATAGGCCTCGCAATAATGGGTTTAAATTACAGGCAGAAAGGTACAGGCTAGAGATTAGGAAAAAAATTTACAGAACAAGTTGTTCAACAACAGCTGCTTAGGGGTGAGCTCCCCCTCTCTGGAAGTCTTCAAGCAGCGGCTGGACAAGCACTTGTTGGGGATGCTCTAGGCTGATCCTGCACTGAGCAGGGGGTTGGACTAGATGGCCTGTATGACCCCTTCCAACTCTGTGATTCTTTTATTCTAAGGGGAAAAACACTGGGGTTAATTCCACCAAAAATAAGCAGCACTGATAACCTGTAAGAAAGGAGACCACAGTGGCCATTGTGAGGGTTGCCAGACAACCACAACAGTATTGCTAGCCTTCAAGCCTTGTTTTCTGTCAGTAAAAAGTTGAGGGGTCTTTTCAGGGCTGTTTTGACCTTTGAGGGAGGACTCGTTGGGGCCATGTCTGGCAGCAACCAGAGGGCAACCTGAGACCACACAACCTGCATGACACAACCAGAACTGGTTGCTTGCTACTGTGCAACAGCAGTCCTCCCATGAAGAACAGTGTGGTGCAGTGGTTAGAGTTTCATGGTGTGGGGAGGGAGAAATGAAATTCCTCCCCCTCCCATAAGTCCACGTGGGTCCTCACTTGTAGTGTTCTATATGAGGATGGGGGAGGGGGATCCTTTTATAACAAGCGCCATTTGACACCCCTACACCTTCTCTTCCACACCGGGGATAAGAGGCGCCTTGGAGTCCTTTCTTCAAGGGTTCTTCGCCATCTCCGGAATCCGTAGGTGAAATGTTCGAAAACAAACCCAGAACATCGGTTCTTGTAGGTTATCCGGGCTGCGTGACCGTGGTCTTGGTATTTTCTTTCCTGACGTTTCGCCAGCAGCTGTGGCAGGCATCTTCAGAGGAGTAACACTGAAGGACAGTGTCTCTCAGTGTCAAGTGTGTAGGAAGAGTAATATATAGTCAGAAAGGGGTGTGGTTTGAGCTGAGTCATTGTCCTGCAAAAAGTATCAAAGGTAATGTGCTAATCATTGTCCTGTAAGTATCAAGATAATGTGCTAATGCGGGTGTGGTATGTTAATATGGAACCATTGTATCCTGAAGTGATCTGTTAATGTGTGAAATCCAAAGCTAATCCGCATGGCTATTGTGGACTGTAGTCTTTGTTAGCCTGGAGGTTTTCAGGACAGGAAGCCAAGCCTTATTCATTCTTAAACTCTCTTCTTTTCTGTTAAAGTTGTGCTGATGTTTATGAATTTCAATAGCTTCTCTGTGCAATCTGACAAAATAGTTGGCAGAATCGTCCAGTCTTTCAGTGTCTTGGAATAAGACCCTGCGCCCTGTTTGGGTCACTGACCCAGAACAGCTTCCCGCGGGACAAACGACGGCTGTCTGAAAAACGTCCATCTCCCGCCGCGCCCCCCCCCTTCGCGCAGGCGCAGTGGTACATTCCTAAGGCGTTCTCGCCCCCCCCCCTCCCAGGCAGGCGCCGTGGTACAGTCGCGAAGGGTGGCTTGTTCCCTCCCCCACCCGCGGAGGGAGACGCCATTGCGGAGTTGTTTGTGAAGCAGCAGAAGGAGGCGGCCGCCGCCGAGGAAGGAGACAGCTGCGTGGCCAGCCGTGCTGAGGCGTTTTGGGGGCGAGGGATTCTTTGGCTGTCCGGGGAGCGGGGCGGGGGGCGATCATGTCCACTCCAGCCAGGCGGAGGCTCATGAGGGATTTCAAAAGGTGGGTGCTTTGCTTCCTTCTTCGTCCATACGGTGGTCGCTCTTGGGATTCCCCCACCCCCGGGTTTGGGTCTGTTGGATTAGGATTTGCCTGGTAAGGGGTTCCCTTGTGTCTCCCCGGGGTGGCCATTTGGCGCGTCGTCTATTCCCCCCCCCTTTAGTAAGTGGGGGCGGGGGAGCCTTTTCCTGTATTGAGAAGGAAGAGATCTGGGTTTCTTCTGCTCTCCCTCTGCCCAGAAACTAGTGGGAGGACAAAGAGTTGAGGAGCTCCCGTCTCCCACTTTCCAGGAGGGGTTTTTATAATAATAATAATAATTATTATTATTATTATTATTATTTTATTTTACCCATTCTTGGGCTGTCATTCTCTTCTCCTGTCTGTCAGAGAAGAGGAAACCAAGACGAAGACGGATTGTTCTAGACAAAAGACGGAAGGGCTTGTTATTTTCTCTACCCCCCCCAAAAAAAAATTAAGAGGATTTCCCTACTAGCACGTTGGCAAGGCCCCCCTTAAGATGTTTGGTTGATGGTGTAACTGAAGGGGTCAGGAATGACCACGTCAGAGGGACAAATGACTGGACGCCTCTGCTTGAAGGAAACCACCGAAGATGCCAGTTTCTGGAGAGCCAAGGGTGCATTACTGTGGGGGGGCTGGGGATAGCCAAATCTGTGGGTTAAAAATGCATCTGGATTTCCCTGTCATTTTCATCCCACCACCACTGGCCTGTAGTGGGTACAAAAGTGGCCTCTGTAGAAAGTTCAAAGGTTAAAGGTACAACTATGGACGTATTTGGAGTATTGAAGTGCAAGGTAAAGGCCACAACAAACTGCATAGGAAATTATTGCCAACTTTTGGAAAGGTGGGGGGGAGAGGGTAGGTCCCCAATATTGCACTTCCTTGTCGTTGCAGTGTCAGAGTGTCAATTCTCACCCAGCATGCTGTCCACTGATCTGAAGGCAATTTGCCAATTCGGTGCTTCAAAAAAAGAAAGAAACGGTTGTCATAGGCTTAGGTTCCTCAATGTCAGTAGGGCTGTAAATCTATTTCCAGTCCAGTATCCTCCTCTTCCCTTGGACAGGCTGAATCTTTTAATCCCCAGCTGCCTCAGAGTAGAACTACAGTAGTTGTTCACTCCACTCTTCATGCTGATGCGCAGAGGGAATTGGTGCACAAATTCCTCTACTTCCAGAAATGTAAACTTTTTGAAAAGCTGTCTTGAGAATTCCATAACTGTTAGGGAGCGGAGGAAATTGTGGAAAGACAGATATAAATCTTTTTGTTGTATAGCCAATTGCTTTCATTGTACATAATTCTGGAAAAGCCAGTGAATGCAGCAATCTCAACTGTGCTTGTGGTTTAAAGGAAATGCCAGCTTTCTCACAAGGAAGCCATTTGGTTACTTCTTTTACCAGGCAGGCCTGTGCATTTCCATGTTTGTTTAGGATTACTTCCTTTAATGGTTCTGCCTCATATCCTTTACTGACATTTGGAGGCATCTGAAGAGCTTATGCTGAAGTTGGCAAAATAATGGCCATTTTCTTTTCTCAAGCAGGCAGCCAAGAAAGACATTCTATCCAAAGTGCCTTACCTGGCACTGTGAATGGATTCCTTAGAGAAACCTGTTCTGCTCCTATAAAATCACCATTTATAAGCTCAATAATATTTCGCTTATAACATTAATATGGTAACAGGTCTGCATTACGTTAACTGTCTAGTCAAGAAGAACAGCCGTAGGTAGTCAAACTTTGCTTCAGGTTGGAATTAACAGAGAAGAATGTGCATTCTAGTTTTATGAATTGGTGGATGGTTCAGGACTGGGATGCAATGGCTGATTAGCTGGCCCCCATGGTTTTGCCTGCCCAATGGGTTAGTGCTGTTACATTGTCAAAAGCCATGATAAATAAATGCAATTACGTGTTTTTCCTAAGAATATCTTCTGCTGAAATTAGTGAGGCTTACTTTGAAATAAACGCTATAGGAGAAATAACATCAAAACTGAATGCTTTTGTACACTCAAAATTCAAACAGGAAGAATGGGAATGGGTTATTAATATTGCCGATAGTTTTAATAATTTTTAATACTGATAAAATCTTGCCAAATATATCCTTAACTTTCACTTCTGGCTTTATTTTGGAATGCCTCTCTTGACATACTGTGTGCTGGATTTTGTCTTCCTTGAAGGAACTATGGAAGCTATAAGCTTAGTCTTAAAACATCAAACAACACTATATAAAACATAATATACTTTGCAGGTTGGCTGCACACTTCTACTAGAAATTCATTCCTGATTTTGCAGTTTTAGTAATGCATTTTAAAAGCTTTTCTAAAAATACTTACAAATGAACTGTCCATATTGCATGTGTTTATATTTAGCTAATCAGAAAAGTCCCCTCATCATCAAATTGCCCCCTCAAAGGCTCCACAGCAGTTGTTTGTTTCCCACATTTGCCTGTTCACAGAGATACTTTAAAAAGTTCATTGCCATGGATTCTAATTCTTTTCTGCAATTCAAGAAACTGTGAATTAGCTTGAGCAAATTACTTACATTTAGTACCTATCCCTCCTCTGCTGATTGTGCTTGAAAATAATGTGATGGGGGGGAGAGTAAATTTGCTTCTTTGTAAAATTAGATGTGAAAAGGCCTGGAAGGTTTGGTATGTCACCAGGAACAATGTTCTCTCTTGGAGCATCAACTGGGCATTGTTCATGCTAATGAAATGTTATGAAAAGTGAGGAAACATTACAACATTTATGGTTTGGATTTACACTGCACTTAGCTTGCTAGATTGTGTTTGGTTGTAGCATTATGTGAGCTGTCTGTTCCTCTAGGAGGGAGCTATTAAATACACATTCTCTATAAGAAATCCTCGAGACAATCCCCTTATCTTCTGAGACAGTGAAGACAATTTAAATAGTTGAAAATAGTTGGCAGTAGAAACATCAAAATGGAATGCATTTATTCCATATATTCTTGAAGATCATTGATTTCATGTAGTGACCAAGAATGCTAACCTGATTCTGGGAAGTCCCCAGTTCCGATTTCAACTCAGCCACCGACTCACTAGACTTGTAACTATTCTTTAGAATAATGCAAGTGAACCATTTTGAACACTTCAAATGTGTTAATTACTATTAGTTCAACTCAGCTATCAATATTATGATAGCACACTTTGGATGAATTCTCTTAATTGAGGCTAATGGGAACAGTAAATGGGCACAGATATTTCCTGAGGCTTTCAGTTAACTGAACTGCAAAATGTTTACAGCTAAAGGCATTTCACAGCAGAGATGGCTTTAGTTTTTAAAGCTTTGTGAACTGCACTTACAGGGCTAAATGCTGAGGCTAGGGCTTTGGCATGCAATGTGACTATCATGTAGCAAGAAATCACGTTCCTTTGCTCTCCAGCCAAGGTTTTAGGTGGCTTGTGTTGTTGACATTGAATTGCTTGAACTGAGCATGCTCAAAGAACAGAGCTATCTGACTACACAGTAGTTTAGGAGCAAGGCACCGCAGATTGACAACACCATGTTGTTAATCTACTGTAATAACAATGCTGTGTTGTTTCTAGTGTTCCCTTCACTAGAATTAATAAATAGAAATGGATTGCTCTGTATTCTTGCTTAGTGTTGTGACTACTAAGCAGGAAAACTACAATGTCCGTGACTTGAATACATCTCTAAGGCCCTCTGCTTTTTAAAATATGGACAAAAGTTATTAACAGAATATCACCAGTGTTACAGTGAGAGAATATTTGTCCATATTAGAGACATTGTTTTGTAAATAGGAAAGGAAGGCAAGTTCTTGTGCTGCAAGAAGTGTGTGGAGGTCATCTTTGCCATGTGGGTGGACTTCATGCTGCCTAGCATTTCTGTGACATAAGGTTAAGGGATGTGCAGTTAATGAGGCATAGTGCAATCCTAAGAAGTCACACCATAAAATATCAAGATGCTTCTTGACCACATGGAGGCAAAATGTGTGATGTTTTGGGGATGGATAGCACATGGTAGTAGGACAAAATGTTTAGGGAAACATCAATGTACGCTCTAATCAAACAAGCCTACCACCATATGAAAGCAGTACAATCTTAATTATACTACAGTTTTAGAAGATAAATAGGATCAAGACATTGTCGAAGGCTTTCACGGTCAGAGTTCATTGGTTCTTGTAGGTTATCCGGGCTGTGTAACCGTGGTCTTGGAATTTTCTTTCCTGACGTTTCGCCAGCAACTGTGGCAGGCATCTTCAGAGTAGTAACACTGAAGGACAGTGTCTCTCAGTGTCAAGGGTGTAGAAAGAGTAATATATAGTCAGAAAGGGGTTGGGTTTGAGCTGAGTATTGTCCTGCAAAAGTATTGTCCTGTAAGTATCAAGATAATGTGCTAATGAGGGTATGGTATGTTAATATGGAACCATTGTATCCTGAAGTGATCTGTTAATGTGTGTAATCCAAAACTAATCTGTATGGCTATTGTTGAATGTTGTCTTTGTCTGGAGGTTTTTCAGGGCAGGAAGCCAAGCCTTATTCATTCTTAAACTCTCCTCTTTTCTGTTAAAGTTGTGCTGATGTTTGTGAATTTCAATGGCTTCTCTGTGCAATCTGACAAAATAGTTGGTAGAATTGTCCAGTCTTTCAGTGTTTTGGAATAAGACCCTGTGTCCTGTTTGTGTCAGTCCATGTTCAGCCACTGCTGATTTCTCAGGTTGGCCAAGTCTGCAGTATCTTTCATGTTCTTTTATCCTTGTTTGTATGCTGCGTTTTGTGGTCCCGATGTAAACTTCTCCACAGCTGCAAGAAAAGGAAAGAAAATTCCAAGACCACGGTTACACAGCCCGGATAACCTACAAGAACCAAGGATCAAGACAAATCCACCAATCTCCTCTTTGGTCCATCGAGGTCAGACTTGTCTACTCCGACTGGCAGAGGCTTTCTGGGAGCTTTTACATCACCTGCTATCAGGTGTTCAGTGGAGATGCTGGGGATTGAACCTGGGACATTCAGCATCCAAAGCAGATTGTCTGCCACTGAGCCACAGCCCTATCCCTCTGAATATCTTTTTTGACATTTGCTGAGTATATGTGTGTTTAGTGCCACCAAATCACTTCCATATGAATTAATAACATCCAAAATGTCCTATGTTAACAGCCTTGCTCAGATCTTGCAAACTGAGGGCCATGGCTTCCTTTATTAAGTCAATCCATCTCATGTTGGGTCTTCCTCTTTTCCTGTTGCCTTCAACTTTTCCTAGCATAATTATCTTTTCCAGTTACTCTTGTCTTCTAATAATGTGACCAAAATACAATAGCCTCAGTTCAGTCATTTTAGGTTCTAGGTAGAGTTCAGGCTTGATTTGATCTAGAGCACACATATTTTGTCTTTTTTGGGGGGGGGGTGTCCATGGTATCTGTAAAACTCTCCTCCAATGCCACATTTCACATAAATCAATTTTCTTCCTGTCAGCTTTCTTTATTGTCCAACTTTCATACCTGTACATAGTCATGGGGAATACTGTGGCTTGATTTATCTTCATCTAGGTCTCCAGTGACACATCCTTACCCTTAAGAATCCTTCTCGCTCTGAGAGAGAAGAGCATCTTCAGCTTGGGTTATTGTCCATTCCATGTATTGGGAGGCAGGAAAGTAAAAAACGGAAGACTTCCTGACTCCCGGGGGAAGTGACCCCCTCCTCTCTCAGAGTCTCCAGTTTTATTTCCTGCCTTGATGGGAGAGCACCTTCTCAGTGACTCTGCTAATCTACTCTTAGGAAAGCTCTTTCTGTGTCGTTTTCTGTGTCTGTAAGTTTTTTCCTCGTCTTCCACTGTTCTCCCCCACCCCCACCCCCGTCTTATCTGTTCCTCCAGACGGAGGTTTGCCCCTTTGTCTCAGGCCCTGGCCAGGCTTCAGCTTAATTTTTTTCCGCAAAAAAAAAAAATGGCGGCCGCGATAAACGATGAGTATATCTCGTCACAGGACCTGGACCCCTGCCTTTTGGTTGCAGCTGATAGAGGACAGGAGGATCCTTTAATGGGGCAGAGTGCGTAAACGGGGCCCAAATCAGGCGCCAAGCGCAAAAATGACACGGCCAAGTCCGAGAAAGCCGCAAAGAAAAAGAAAGATGAGGGGACAAAGAAATGAGGCGGGGAGGAACGGGGACTGTGGAGGGCCATCCTGGACCTCCAGTTTGTCAACAAATTTGTTCTAAAAAAGAGGTTCAGGATGGAAACGCTGAGGTCCATTGCGAAATCCCTGCAACCAGGGGCCTTCTTAACATCCATAGATCTCATCGAGGCCTACCTACATCTACCCATACACCCCAGTCATCGGAGATTCCTGAGGTTCTTATTTTGGTAATGCCACTATCAATTCCGAGCGTTGCCCTTCGGTCTCCCTTCGGCCCCCAGAGTTTTCACAAAGGTTCTCGTGGCCTTGGTGGCGCTAGCCCGCAGACAGGGGGTCCAGGTACACCCATACCTGGGCGATATCCTCATCTGTGCGCTTACCAGGGATATGAGCCTGACTCACATCTCTTTGGTCCTGGAAAAACACGGATTTGTGGTCAACAGGGACAAGAGCCATCTCCTGCCCTCCCAGAGGCTACTGCACCTGGGGATCATAATCGACACCACACTACACTCTCTGATCTTACCACAGGACAAGGTGACCAAAATCTCCGCCTTGGCCAGAAAAACCTTGAGGTCCTCGACGGCCGAACTCGTGGTCCTCACCAAACTGCAGGGCCACATGATCTCCTGCATTCCCTCTGTTCCCTGGGCGCGTTTCCATGCGAGACCACTCCAATGGTTTCTACGACAGTTTCAGTCAGACATCACCAGAAAGAGGAACCGGACAGTATTCCTTCCCAATCCTTCACAGCTAGGCTTGGAATGGTGGATCAGACCTTCCAACCTTTCCAAGGGACTGGTCTACCTCCAGGATCCCCCCCGAACAATTGTTCACGGACGCCAGTCTCTCCGGCTGGGGAACCACATTCGAGAACCAACCAGCTCAGGGGTCTTGGATCCCAGTAGAGAAGGCAAACAGCATCAACCTTCTCGAAATCAGAACCATATGGAAGGCACTTCTTCACTTCACACCTACTCATCAGGACGGACAACGTCTCCACGAAGGCTCACGTGAACAAACAGGGAGGCTCAAGGTCCTGCAGCCTTCACAAACAGTCGGCCCTTATACTGACCTGGGCCGAGGCACATCTGGCATCCCTATGGGCGGAGCACATTCAGGGGATCCTGAATGTCCAGGCGGACTGGCTCAGTCGCCAACATCTGCAAGAAGCCTAATGGGAGCTTCATCTAGAGATATTTCATCAAATAGTACACAGGTTGGGCTCCCCAGTAGTGGACTTGTTCGCCTCCCGCCACAACAGTCAACTGCCACATTTCTTCTCCCGCTACCAACAACAGGGAGTGGAAGCAACAGACGCGCTCCTGGCCCCCAGGGCTTCTCTATGCCTTTCCCCCCCTACCCTTGATCCCCAGGGTAGTTTGTCGCGTCAGGATGCTAAGAGCCACAGTCCTCCTAGTGGCCCCGGATTGGCCTCATCATCCGTTGTTCCCAGCTATACAGGAGATGTCGTTCCAACCACCATGGCGTCTTCCAGACAGACATGACTTACTACTTCAGGGCCCAATTTGTCACCCAGACCCGGGCCATAACTTCAGCCCACAGGGTTTCTGAATTGGGGGCCCTTTCCATCAGACCCGGACTGTGCGAATTTCATAGGGATAAAGTGGTACTTCGCATTGACCCTACCTTTGTGCCCAAGGTAAACTCCCGTTTTCACCGAGAACAAGAGATTGTTCTTCCTACCTTCAGTCCAGATCCTACCCATCCACGGGAGAAACAGTGGCACTCCCTAGACTTGCGCAGGGCCCTCAGGGTATACATCAGCCGAACTCAGCCCATCAGAACTTCTGATTCGCTCTTTGTCACCCTAACAGCCCCAAATAAGAGAAAGGCTATGTCCAGAGCCGCTATTAGCTGCAACATAAAAGGCTGTATATCCCAGGCATACAAATCGAGTAAGTTACCGGTTCCCCAGGGAATCACTGCCCACTCGGTCAGAAGTGCGGCCGCATCAGAAGCATTGTGCAGACACTCCTTAGTGGAGGAGATTTGTAAGGCGGCTACCTGGTCATCCATCTCTACCTTCGTTCGCCATTATAAGCTTGATTCTCTATCTTTGGCGAACGCTGCCTTTGGCAGAAGAGTGCTGCAGTGCGTTAAGGACGATTAAATTGACCCACCCAGTATATAAGTTAAGCTCTTGGAGATCCCGAGCTGAAGACGCCCTTCTTTCTCAGAGCGAGAATGAGCCTTGGATTACTTACCGTGAAGGCTCCTTCTGCTCTGAAGAGACAAAGGGCGTCTTCCCCTCCCAAATTTAAAAGAAAATAAATAAACATAGGATGACAAGAGCAGATAAAAAAGGTTTTTTATTACAGCCAGAGCAGCAGTGTGGTCCTCAGTCCCTGAGGTTCATGGCTTCAGGGTCCGGTCCTGTGGAATTAAACCATATGCAGAGCCACTACGTTATCAAATGTTCAGGTTCTTTTTTGAGCTACCAAAAATAAGAATGATAATAAAGACAAATTAGTTTGTTTGTTACACATGTGTTAACTTCCTGTCTAGTTATGTATATTCAGTCTTCCTGCTAGTTATACGTATTTTCAGCTTGAGAATCACTGGAGACTCTGAGAGAGGAGGGGGTCATTTCCCCCGGGGTACAGGAAGTCTTCCGTTTTTTACTTTCCTGCCTCCCAGTACATAGAATGGACAATAACCCGAGCTGAAGACGCCCTTCGTCTCTTCAGAGCAGAAGGAGGCTTCACGGTAAGTAATCCAAGGCTCATTTTCTAGCTCCTTCATGGCTTCCCTTCCCAGTCTCTGTCTCCTTCTGATTTATTGGGTGTAGTGTCCCTTTTGGTGGTGATGGCACCAAGGAATAGAACGTCTTTTAAGTATTTCAATTTCTTCATCATCCAACTTAAAGTTGTGTAATTCCTCAGTAGTCATTACTTCCGTCTTCTTGAAGTTCAGCTATAATCCTGCTTCGGCACTTTCTGCTTTAGCCTTCATCAGTAGTCATTTTGAGTCTTCACTATTTTTTGCCAGTAATATGGTGTCATCGCATATCTCACATTGTTAATGTTCCTGCCACCAAATTTCACTCCATTTTCATCTAAATCACACATGAACACATGAAGCTGCCTTATACTGAATCAGACCCTTGGTCCATCAAAGTCAGTATTGTCTACTCCACTGGTTCCCAACCAGGGGTCCATGGACCCCCAGGGGTCCACGAGAACTAAACCAGGGGTCCGTGAAACAAAGTTATAAACCCATAATAAATTAATATTTACGCGGGTGGCATGGCAGCGGCTCGCGGGCGCAGAGCGTGGCGGCATGCGGTGGTGACTCGCGGGAGCGGCGCGCGACAAGTAAGGAACATGCGGGAGCGGGGAGACCGGGGGAAGGTGCAAGCGAGCCTCACACAACCACACACAATAGGAGAAACACTCGTCAAACCTTGTTTGATGATAGCTGTCGAAGAGGTTTTAAGGATGGAAGCCAAAAAGAAAATACAAGAAATACCTCTATCGAACAACACGGTAAAAGCTTGAATTGAAATTATGTCAAATGACATCGAGGAGCAGCTTGTTTCGAAAATAAAAAATTCACCATGTTTCGCTTTGCAGTGTGATGAATCGACAGACGTTTCTAATTGCAGTCAGTTGCTCGTATTTGTCCGCTTTTTAGACGACGACAACACTGTTAAAGAGGAATTATTGATTTCGCGGAAACTGGAAACGACGTCAAAAGGTATCGACGTCATGAATATAATAGCGGAGTATTTTGAGAAACATAGCATTATGTGGGAAAAGCTCGCCGGCTTCTGTACGGATGGCGCTCCAGCCATGTTAGGATCACGCTCCGGTCTAGCAACATTAATAAAACAGAAGAATCCTTCAGCAATAACAACTCATTGTATCATACATTGTCAGGCGTTAGCTTCCAAGACTCTTCCTAAAAGCCTTGTTAATACCATGGAAATGGCCATAAAAGTGGTAAATGTTATTAAAAGCAGCGCCTTAAATACACACCTTTTTAAAAAAACTGTGCACTGAAATGGACTCCGATCATGAGACTCTTCTTTTCCACACCAAAGTTCGTTGGCTATCGAAAGGCAATATGCTGGGAAGGTTATTTGAACTAAGAAAAGAGGTTGAGCTGTTTCTAGCCGAGAAGAAAATTAAAGATTTACTAGAGCTGTTTTCTTATTTGAAAAGTCAGGTGCATTTGGCTTATCTTGTGGATATTTTCTCACATTTGAATAAACTAAACTTACAGTTGCAAGGTTCTGGAAACATAAATTTAGCAGGTGTGGGAAACATTTTTATGTTTGAAGATAAACTGCGTGCCTTTATTTGCAAACTTCAATTATGGGTAGGTGAAAACAATTATTCTGCGTTTGTGACATTAAAAGCACTGGTCGATGATAGTAAAGATGACATGATCACCGCAAATATACAAGACAACATCAGAAGTCATCTGCAAATGCTAGTTGATGAATTCCACCGTTACTTCCCGGAATATAACCAGACAGAATCAAAAGATACCCAAAAGCTGATTCGCAATCCTTTTGGTATTGCTGTTGAAGAGGTTGCAGAAGAAATCCAGGAAGAGCTCATTGAATTCCAAAATGATAGGCACTGTAAGGATGCGTTTGAATCAGTTTCTCTTGAAGAGTTCTGGTGTAAAAAAGCAATTTCATATCCTTCAGTTTGGGGATTCGCCTTGCGATATCTTATGCTCTTCTCCACAACTTATTTATGCGAACAAGGGTTTTCTGCTTTGCTTATAATTAAGAACACGACAAGAAATCGATTGGAAGCAAGTGATGATATTCGTGTAGCTCTGAGCAACAGTATTAGCCCCAGAATTGCCCAGCTTGTAAAAAGGATGCAAGCTCAAAAATCACATTGATTTACAATTAAAAGTTCTCTATTATAAAAAATATATTCAAATATTATTCTAAGTTTAATGTTTAACTAACAATTATGATTAAAGTTTATTTTCAAATTCTCTGAATTTTTATTTTGAACCTTGGGGTCCCTGCACCAAACAAAAAAGTCCTAGTGGTCCCTGGTCAAAAAAAGGTTGGGAACCACTGGTCTACTCAGACCAGCAGCAGCTCTCCAGGGTCTTTGGCAGAAGTCTTTCACATCACCTACTTGCCTAGTCCCTTTAACTGGAGATGCCGGGGATTGAACTTGGGAACTTCTGCATGCCAAGCAGATGCTCTACCACTGAGCCACAGCTCCTCCCCTAATCTAATCCTATTTTCCTTATGTTCTGCATATAGACAGAACACATACAGAGATAAAATATATCCTTGTCTGACTCCTTTGCCAATTGGAAACCATTTTGTTTCTCCCTGTTGTGTTCTAACAGTAGCCTCTTGTCCAGAGTATAGGTTGCACATCAAAACAATCAGATGTTGTGACAACCCATTTCTTTCAAAACCAACCATAGGTTTTCATGATTCACACAGTCAAAAGCTTTGTTGTCATCTTTGAAACACAAGCTGATTTTCTTTTGAAATTCTCTTGTATGCTCCAGTTGCCAACGGAAATTTGCAATATTATCTCCAGTGCCTCTTCCTTTTCTGAATCCAGCTTGAACATCTGGAATTTCTTGTTCCATATATGGTAGTTTTTGTTGTAAGATTTTGAGCCTTACTTTAATGAGAAATTAATGTTATAGTTGGATAATTGCTGCAGTCTTTGATGTCTCCTTTTCCCAGAATTAGAACATTGTCCACTCACCGGGCGGGAGTCGCTGCCGGCTCGAGGCGGAGGGGGGGGGCGGCTGTCCCGCGGCCCGCGCCTACCCCGGAGGGCTCGACGTCCTGGCCGGAGGGGTTGGGGCCGGACAGCGAGGCGACGTCGCCCGGCGCCGGCAGGGACCGCGAGGGGGCGGGGCCGGCTGGGCCACGGCCCATGGAGGCCCTGGGAGAGACACCGTCCCAACTGGGAGGGCTGGGGCCAAGCTGCGAGGCGGCGCCGCCCGGCAGCGGCAGGGACTGCGGGGCGCCGCCTCCAAAGGCCCCGTCGGAGGTCCGGGCTCTGCGGCGGTCTTCCCCGACGGAGAAGGGGCCGGGAGGGGCAGAGGCCGCAGGGCGGTCGGGCGTGAGCGGGGGGGCGGAGCAGGTGCCGCCGATCAACCGGGGCAGGGCCGTGGTCCCCCTGAGAGGGAGTGCGGGCCGACAGCGCTGGCGGGGGCTGACTGGTGGAGCTCTGCCCGTCAGGAGGAGGAGGGGAGAGGGGCGGAACCCAGGGGGCCTGGCCTATATGACCAGGAGGGGCGTGGAGGCCGGGGAGGAAGTGGCGACGGTCTACTGTGGAGCAGGTGGCTCGGTGGAGCAGGGACCACCCGAGGGGCTGAAGAGGAGGGAGAGGCCTTCTCTCAGGACACCCATTCTGAGGCCAAGGAAGCCCCCTCCGGGTCGAGTTGCCCAGGCCGCGTGGCAGATAGGCGGGGGCCTCAGGGATGGGGCCTCACAAACATAGATTAAGCATTTCTAGTCTGTCGGCCATTTTTCTGTTTTCCATATTTGTTGGCATATTCTTAAGATTTTAATGGACTCTTTTCTGTGGCTTGAAATAGCTCGATTGATATCCCAGCTACTCCTGGTGATTTGTTTCTCCTAATTGCTTTGAGTGCAGCTTTCATTTCATTTTCTAAAACTGCAGATTCTTTTTTCAAAGATTCTTCTTTGAGGGAATCTGTCATCCTTTCTTCTCTTCTTCAGTGTATTGTTCCCACCTTTTCTTTATTTTGTACTGTTTAGTTAATTCATTTCAATGTTGATCTTTCAGCATGCCTAACTGCTTTAAATTTCCCTTTGATTTCTTGGGTTGTAGGGAATAGATCTCTCGTTCTTCCATTTTTGTTGTTCTCTTCTATTTCGATATTAACAATTCATGATCTGTACTACCACAATCAGCTTCTGGTCTGTTTTTTTTTTTTTTTTTTGCAAAGAGAATAGAGCTTTTCCATCTTCTGCTTCTGATTATGTAATCTAACTGATTCCTATATTGGCCATTCAGTGATGTCTATGTATACAGACATCTGTTTGGTTGCTTGAAACACGTGTTTGCAATGAACAAATTATTGTCTTCACAGAATTCTATGAGTCACTCACCTGCTTTATTCTGTGCTCCTAGCCCAAATCTTCCAACAATATTTGATTCTGCTTTGTTTCCTACTTTTGCATTCCAGTCACCTATCATTATCAGCACATCATGATTAGGTGTGTGATCAATTTCTTCCTGAACACTTGCATAACAGTTTCCAATTTCATCAGCATCTGTAGTTGTGGCATAAACTTGAATGATGGTTATGTTGATAGGCTTTCCATAAAGTCTGGTTGATATTATTTGGTCAGACTTTGCATTATAGCCCCTGATTGCTTGTGCTACATCTTGCCTCACTATTACAACAACTCCGTTTCTTCTGGTTTGTCATTTCCCAAGTAAAACACTTTGTAATTTTCTTACTGTAAATGTCCTAAGCCAGTTCACTTTAGTTCACCCACTCCCAGGATTGCAATGTTTAAACGTTCCATTTCTTGCTTTATGATTTCAAGCTTACCTTGATTCATACTTCTGACATTTCGTGTTGCTATTATATGCGTCATACAGCTTTGGACTTTCCTTTTGCATCCATTCATGTCAACAACTGAACTGTCAGGCCTGCTCTCTGCTGAGACAGCCAGACTGTGTGTGTTATGATTCCGCCAGGTGCATCCCAAAGCCAAGCCTGGTAACTGCCAAATTCCTTTCCTCTGTGGGAACTGCTCTCGTAGGGGGGGGGGGTTGCCATGGCTGCCATCACTATCTGATATGACCAATGCTCTTCCATATAGGCCTTTAGCCATGCCTTTAGTTCTCATTCGTGCCAATTTATCTGTTAGCTCTGTATACCTGTAGGTTTTCTAATAAATCAACTCTCTTTTGGACTACTCGTCTGTGGATGTTGTTTATGGGATTACCAGCTTTAGTTCAGTTGCATCATTAAAAATAGTGCTACTCATAGTTGTCCTTAGCTCTTCCCTAGTAGCTGATTGAGTGCCATCCAACCTGGGGGCCCTGTCTTCCAGCATTATTTTTTTCCCCATTTTGGATTGTCTCATCATAGGGTTCTCAAGGTAAGAAATGATCAGAAGTGGATTACCATTGCCTTCTTCTGGGCAGTACTAACCAGGGTTAGCTGAAATGGCGCTGCCATGTCTGTGAAAGATCCTCTGCCAGTGTCACCTACTACTTCTGCTGCTGCCCAGTAGCTACCCTTAAAGGATTCCTCCGCCTCCATTACTGTTGAAACTGCCTGTTCTCTTCTGCTGATCTGGCCATTGATTCCTGAAGGGGGTGGGGTACATCTTAGTCTGGCGTCTCAGCTGTGACGATTCTGCCTTGAGTGACTCTGCTAGGAGTTTAGCCTCTTGACAGAGTCTAAGCTCCTTACAGTATTGCTGTTAGCTTTGCTGACACGCACAAACCCCTTCACCATGTTAAGGCGTGTGTCCATTTGCTAGGTAGTTCTGTAAGTCCAGAACCATGAGATCTCACCCTAGTAGATCTGGCTCAGTACCTGAATAGCCAGATGAGTGCTACTGCTGTATCCATTCTGTGGTTCGTAATTCTTATGTAGTCTCTTTGAATCATGAATCATATAAAATCGCAGAAATTGGCTAACACCTCTGAAGACGGAGCAGCCTACACCCTCCGTCCGCCATCTTCCTCCCACCCATAATACTCATGTATATTGTACCTTCTTTTCCAACGTAGTCCTTAAACTTGCAAGAGTAAGTTAGAAGAACTTTTGATCACTTATGTAACTATGATTGTTGTACATATCTGTATATATTGTGTATTTTTTCTGGGTTTTAGATTACAAGAAGATCCTCCTGTGGGTGTCAGTGGTGCACCGTCTGAGAACAATATAATGCAATGGAATGCAGTCATTTTTGGGTAAGCGAAAAATGCTTAAGTGTTGAAGAAAATCAATACTTTCTAGGTAACTGCATGAGGGATTGCGCAAGTGCTATGCATCCACTGAACACCCCTTTGGAGGTGAATTTTTAAGGGAAAGCTGGAGACTTTATACTTTTTTTTAAAGCTTATTATTTTTAAATGTAAATACATAAACATGAAACTTAATTAGGACTGAAGCAAGTAACCACTGATGTATTATGTGCTTCCTAATACTCAGAACTTTGGCTGAAAATACATTGTCACAGTGTTTAAACGAACTCTGTGAGCAGGACGCTATGGTAGCAGTTCTGCTGAAATAAGAGAGAGGCCGAGAATCAAATTTGTCTTAAGTAACAAATTTGCTTACTTAGCTAATGTCCTTATTGCAGTTTTGAGGGTGCCTAAATTGTTTTAAGAACTCTGTTCTAAGAAATAGTACTACTTCTGTTCATTTGCTCTTTTATATTAGCTTCTTGTTTCTGATTTAAAGGAAAGGTAATTTAAAAAGATGATCTCTTTAAAACACTCTGCATTTTGTCTTGTTCTAGGCCAGAGGGTACTCCTTTTGAAGATGGTAAGTTCTTAGTCTTTTTTTCCTCACTTTTTTTTTTTTTTTTGGAGGGGAACTTTCTTAGTGAATTTCTTACAGGAACTTTCCATTGTCTAAGCATCAGCTTACATCAGCCACCACGTTGTGTGAAGTGACCCATGGCAAAATTCCAGTTGCTGTAATAGTACCCCCAAACTAGAAAAGCGTAGCCAAAGATCAATCTCTAAAATATACCACTTGTCATACATTTTGAAGTACCCTTTCTTGACAACCCTAACAGGCAAATAGTCCTGCCTGTCTAATTGGGGCCGATAGGTGCTGCCAGAGTAGCATACTGCAAAATGTTTTAAGCATGATGTTTTGCATGCATAGATATGGGCAAAGGGCAGATCCTTCTGATATGAGTTATTACGGTCCCACCCCCTATCCAAAATCAGATTATCTGGATTTTAAAATTAACCAGTAGTTAGCCGTACCCATTGACTTGGAAAGGTTTTAATCACTGTTTAGAATCCGTTTCTCTGGCACTCTTCTTTTGGGGCTGGTTTCCCTCTAGAATGGAAAGAAGCATTGATCTCAGTTTTGTCCCGGTTTTTATTAAATTAGAATTTCCTCTGCCCCGCCCTGAGATTTCCATCTCCAGTGATAAAGGCATCTTGGCCAAAAGAGAATCTCTTGGCTAGGGTCCATGGAATTGTAGTATTCCTTGTGTTTCTTGAATAGCTGTCTCCCCTGCCGCATGACAAAGTACTAGTTAGTGGTTGGGGACTCTTAAATGTTATGTTAGGATATAGAAACTTCCTGTTCAAAACAAGAAAAAGGTCAAAAATTCCACTGGGCATCCCAAAGACCGTGGGCACACCTATAGTCGCTATTTGGATCCCGGCCACTATTGCCATCAGCAATAAAGTCAGACACAAACAGAGCAGTCAAACATAATGACTGATGAGCAGCTTGGGTGTCCTCCAAATCTATGAGGTAAGTGATGGGGCTGAGAGAAACAGTAAAATCCACACCCAAGAGCTGGACCTAAAAGCCTCGTCAAGCTCCGCATCATCTGATGACTTAATTGGAGCAAACTTGACTTGGGGAAATGTTTGACAGACCAGTTCAGTTCTCCTAAACATTCCATTTTTGTTCATGAATTTGAGGGGACAAGGTTTTAAATTTTATGGTATGTATTTGACATTGAGTGTTTATTATTGTGATAGCCACCCTGACCCTGACTGTAGTCAGGAAAAGGGCGGGGTATAAATCTAATAAAATAAATTGCTAGATTGGGTCTAATGATGACACCTAGTTTGTCTGACTCTGAAGAACATTGGCAGCTTTTTTCTATGAGGTGTTCCTTTCCTCATTGTGTAAAGCACAAGAAGTACAATGCCTCAAGCAGGTACTAAATAAGAGTTTATTCCCAAATAGCTGGATATAAGAAGTCCAACATCTTTCTTTAAGAATCTTCCTTGGGGCAACAGTCTGTTGTCTTTTCCTCTCAACAGTGTGGTTGTTTGTTTCACCTTTTGCTTTCTTCTTCTTTTTTTAAATTTGCTGTCTCTCTGTTGGATTCAGATTGGACCTTTTCTAAGTAATTCACACATTAGACTTCTTTCCATTTGGAAGGCAGTTCTGTGTTTTTAAAATAGTGTGAAGCTGTGTAGATAATTTCCATGCATATTTACATGAACACATTTGTATTGCTCTATGAATGCCATGATGCACTGTGCATGATTTTTGTACTGCTTCCTGCCCGGCAGTGTTTTTCTATGTAGGTTCTGAAGATGCTCCTAATTGGTCATTCACCACAATCTACACCAGATTAAAAAAGCAATGTTATATAATGAATAATTTATGAGTTGATATAGTATAGTGGTTAGACTAAGACTTGGAAGACCAAGAGTCAGATCCCTGTTCAATCATGTAGCTCATTTGGGACCTTGGGCAAGTCACTTTTTCTTAGCCTCACCTACCGCACAGGGTGGTTCTTAGGATAAAATGGAGAACTATGCATGCCACCCTGAACTACTTGGATGAAATACAAGATAAATATGCAAATATAATGTAAGTCAGATAATTTTCTCTGTCAAACAAATTGGCCAGATTCTTTGGGGAGGGGGGTGGAACTTCAATGTCACATTCCCAGCCTGTGGGAATTCCACAGAAATAATTCCTTATTGAATCTGCCTTTTCTTTAGTGCAGTTGATATCTGAATAACTTATATTGTGTTGTAGATTCTGTTGAGTGGGCAGCTAAGATGGTATGAGGATGCTGATGTTATTTCTATTCATAGCACTGTATTGCGGAGTTTTATTAACACTTGAAATAAAAATAAACAGTTGGTCTAGCATTATTTTTAGAGTAGTAGGCCCTGGTGTTAGTCATAACTTCTTTTGCAAAACTAAAATGTCACGGCTGGTTTTTAGAAGCAATTGTTGATGGTCTTCCCCCCACCCCTTCTTTTCCCTTGCTATACAGGTACCTTTAAGTTAGTAATAGAATTTTCAGAAGAATATCCAAATAAGCCTCCAACTGTTAGGTTTCTATCGAAAATGTTCCATCCCAATGGTGAGTGCTCACGCAGTGATGTGTCCATTTTGACATGTAACAGTGCTCCATCTGTCTCTCAGTGAAAGATCATCATCCCCTTTATTAGGCATTTATCACTCCATAGTTATAAAACAGGATTACAAAACCAGTCTATAAAACATTAAAATAACATTAGCAATGGCATTCACTAGGGACACGTGCAGGCTGTTTGCGTATCCTTGATGCAGCTACCAAGTATCTGGCTACTTCTTGAGTAATAAAAGAATTTCTGTCCCATCTTGTCATGTCAGTTACTGAGCCCAGAAAGTATCCACAGCTTGTGGGCAATAAATACTGTCAAAGTAGCAAATACAAGAATAGGCAGAAAATTAAGACTATGAACAGTTACGTCTCTGCTAAAGGTTCTTCTAATTAATTAATGTAAAGGGGTCTTTTTTTTTACTCTACCATTGGGGTCCAGTAGCTCACAAAATAAAAAAAAGTAGATAAACCAACAGTAGAATAACCAAAAAAAAGTATTTATTTTATTTACATTATTTATAGTCCGCATTTCTCACTGAGACTCAAGGCAGATTACACAGTGTAAATTAGTGCAATCAACACAGTATAGCACATCCTGGGCTTGTTCTGCAGTCACTGACCCAGCTCACTCAGGTGTTTTCCTACCTTTTTTGGTGTGTTCCAGCTCACTCATGGCCCCAGGCAGCAAGCCACGGGCTAAGAGCCAAGGGCCCATTGCCTCTGGCCATACCCAGGCTAAATATGTCCCCAGACTTCATTCAGATGCCATTAAGATGTTCCCAACCTTCCTGTCCTACTGGAAATGTGTCTGGTCAGGCCAAGCTGACTACTGTGAACAGAGGAGGAAGTTGTTTTACTTTTAAAAGTCTTTGTACTATTCTGTAATGCCAAAATTTATAAACATTCTTTATAAATACACCCAATACGTTAGCT
Organism: Euleptes europaea; assembly: GCF_029931775.1. Classification (NCBI taxonomy): domain Eukaryota; kingdom Metazoa; phylum Chordata; class Lepidosauria; order Squamata; family Sphaerodactylidae; genus Euleptes; species Euleptes europaea. The sequence goes on along the minus strand of NC_079312.1, from coordinate 93,577,243 downwards.
ATCCTTTTACCCAGTCCTGTGAAAAATAATAATGAGATTTTGGAAAGTGTTTTTTTGTCACTTGATTTTCAAACGTTGTACTACTTGACCTTTTAACCAGTGATTAGTGTAGCCTTGAATATATTGTTACTGACATTGTAATTTTTGTTGTTGCGCTGTTTCCTTCTAGTTATCTGTCTTGAAATCAGTCACTCTGTTCCTCATGTACACTATATATTGCTGCATTGCTTTAAATGCCTCATTTGACCTGGGAGCAGGATGGACGCGCTCTAAGCACTAATCAAATTCTTTGAGAAGTCATCCAGGTCCCAATTCAGAGAACAACACTCCCTGTGCACAGTTCTTCCAGCACCCTAAGATGCTTTAAAATTCTGTTTGCAATGCATGAATTGGGGGGGGAGGAGGGAGGATGAACCAGAGACCTGTTATTTCTAAGATACCTGATCATATAGAAGTTCTTAAAAAAGAGATATCCTGCCTACAGACTCACAATCAAAAAGAGGAATGCTCTGTTGAAGAAAATTTTAACAACTGTGTTGTACATGTGTTAGTCTGCATGTATGCATAAATATTCTCTCAGATTTGTGACACAGATATTTTCCCATTGCTAGGAACTGGTTAGGATGCTCCTTCTGTGTCTACAGAGCAAAGGAAAGTTAATCCCTTTATTTATTATATCAACTTACAGAATTCTGTCTTGATTCTGTATCATAAACACTTCCAACAGCCTAATTAATTACCTAGTATCTTTTAACAAACAAGTTTCTTACTGATTTTTGAATCCGGCAAATTTACTCCATGATTTTCTTTCCTCACAACATAAATTATAGATAATTAGATGCTGTATGTGTGAGGTGACTGTTCTCCTTCATGGACTTACACAAAGGCAGTGACCTCTGGACTTACACCCACACTGATCTAACTGCGTTGCAGAATTTTTGAAGAGTCATCTGAAAGAGAGACTGTTCTCAAAAATACATTGTGCAGCTTGATCCTTTCCATGTTTACTCGGATCAAAGTCCCTCTGATGTCACTGCAACATACTTTCTAGTAAATGTGTTTAAAATTGCAGCCTTAATTTGTCCTCAGTAAAGGCTGCAAACCATTGAGATAAATAAGAATTGCTGGACTTCACTGGGATTGACTCTGTGCCCAGTCATGATAAGTAATAACTGGTTTGATTCTGTGCTCAATCATGATAAGTGTTAATTTTTAAACCATCTTTTGTTTTAGTATATGCAGATGGTAGCATATGTTTAGATATCCTTCAAAATCGCTGGAGTCCAACATATGATGTCTCGTCTATTTTAACCTCAATTCAGGTAACCAAAGCAAACAGCATACAAGTCTACTGTTCTCCAGAGCTGATGGAGAAAGTACTATTACTTTAATACCCAGCCACAGTATAATATGAACTGTTTCTAGTCTAAAAGGGCAAGAGTCCAGTAGCACCTTAAAGACTAACAAAAATATTTTCTGGTAGGGTATGAGCTTTCGTGAGCCACAGCTCACTTCTTCAGATATCTACCAGAAAATATTTTTGTTAGTCTTTAAGGTGCTACTGGACTCTTGCCCTTTTTGACTACTGCAAACAGACTAACACGGCTACCCACTGTGAATGTTTCTAGTCTAATCAAGATATTACATCTTTATCAGAAACTTTTGGTGGAAAAATCAGTTTGTATTTCCTACACCTTATCAATTAAGACATCATGTTGGATGTAACAATAGATATACACTGAAGAAATTGTGCTTCAGAAGCCACTTAAGCAGAATCCATTTTTAGGTTCATTTCAGGGGGCTTGGGAGGGTTAACGGTGTAACGTTGCATGGAAACAAACAAGGAAATACAGCAATTAAGACTCAGCCAATATGTAATTGCTTTTAATTGTTTAAGTAAACAGTTTTTAATTGTTCAAATTTAATTTAATAGTTTTAATGTTTTTACGTTCACCACCTTGTAGACCCTGATCGGGTGGAAAGGTAGCATAAAAATGTTTTAAATAAGTCTGCTTTTGGTCAGATTATCAGTGTAACCCTGTGCATGTTTGCCCTATGTGAGTTCCATTTTATTCGCTGGGGCTGTCTCCTGCGTAAATGTAGCTTTAGTCATTTCTGAGAACACTTTCTTTGGAGTAAGCATCATTGAATATTTATTTATTTTACTTATATTTTATTTATAATCAGCCTTTCTCACTGAGCTTAAGCGCCCCGTGGCTCAGAGTGGTAAGCTGCAGTACTGCAGTCAGAAGCTCTGTTCATGACCTCAGTTCGATCTCAACAGAAGTTGGTTTCAGGTAGCCTGCTCAAGGTTGACTCAGCCTTCCATCCTTCCGAGGTCGGTAAAATTAGTATCCAGCTTGCTGGGGGTAAAGTGTAGATGACTGGGGAAGGCACTGGCAAACCACCCTGTAAACAAAGTCTGCCTAGTAAACGTTGGGATGTGACGTCACCCCATGGGTCAGGAATGACCCGGTGCTTGCGCAGGGGACTACCTTTACCTTTTTTTTTTCTCACTGAGACTCCAGATAGATTACACAGTGCAAGTCAATACAATCAACAGGATGGAACATCCAATAAACACTGTTACAGGATTTGCATTGTAGAAATCTAAACCGAGCTGAAACAAAGCATACACATTAACATGACACATTAAACGATGCAGAAATTACATAGTAGGATTGCAGTTATAGAAACAGACAGTTCAAGCTGTGTGTGTGTGTGTAAAGTGCCGTCAAGTCGCAGCCGACTTATGGCGACCCCTTTTTTGGGGTTTTCATGGCAAGAGACTAACAGAGGTGGTTTGCCAGTGCCTTCCTCTGCACAGCAACCCTGGACTTCCTTGGTGGTCTCCCATCCAAATACTAACCAGGGCTGACCCTGCTTAGCTTCTGAGATCTGACGAGATCAGGCTAGCCTGGGCCATCCAGGTCAGGGCAGTTCAAGCTGTACACAGTCGTATAGTCCACAGTCCCTAACCCTTTACTCAAGCATTTTTCTGAACCATTTTGTTACAATCCAGCCCTGTTACATGTGTAAAAAAGCCCTCTTGAGTCATTCAGATTTGCATAGTTTGTGGAAAGCCATGAGAGTGGGAGCCTTCCTGACCTCCTCAGCCAGGCCATTCCATAAAGTGGGGCCATAGCAGAGAATGGACGTGTATGGCATTTGTTGATTTTGCCCATTTGCAGGGTGGTACCTGCAGAAGGCCCTGCCCAGATGAGTGCAGCTGTACTGGTAGAACACAGATGAGTGCAGCTGTACTGGTAGAACACAGGGAGAGAGGTGGTCCCACAGCTATGAGGAGCAAGGCCACAAAGGACTTTTTATGTGATAGCCAGTAGCTTGAATTGAACTCGGTAAATGATGGGCAGCCAATGGAGTGACTGCAGAATGGAGGGGTAATATGCATGCTCCACCGAGCTCCCAATAATAACTGAGATGTAGCGTTCTGCTCCAACTAGCAACTCTGAGTTGACCCTAGTGGGAGACCTATATAGAGTGCATTACAGTAGTCAAGTCTCAGTCTCACCATGGCCTGGATTCAAGTGACCAGATGAGCCATGTCAGGATAGGGGGCTATTTTCCAGGCTAGACCGGGTTGGAAGAAAGCATTTTTGGCAGCTGCACTCATTTACTTCTTAAGCAGTATTGTTGGACCTAGTATAACCCCTAGGCTGTTAACTGAGTCAGCAAGGGTCAGCCGAAACCCAGTGAAAGTGGGGAGTACCGTTTCCTTCAAGACCTTCGCCTTGCAATCTAGCGTTGCCTCTAGTCTTTCCAAGGTTTAGACATGAGTACGTTTCTGAGCAGACTTGCTTAAGATTGCTGTCAGATATTGAATAAAAATGAGAATCTTTCCTTGGATTTATTTTTGGTCTTTTCTCTTCTTTCAGTCGCTGCTTGATGAACCCAATCCAAATAGTCCTGCCAACAGTCAGGCTGCACAACTTTATCAGGAAAACAAACGAGAATATGAAAAAAGAGTTTCAGCTATTGTTGAACAAAGTTGGAATGATTCATAAGAAATGACTTCCTTCGTTAACTGCGTCTTCATAATCATCATGTACAATTTAACTTGCGATAGGAAATGCTACCAGAATTTCTCAAGTGCCACGTTTGACTTGCATACGGATGTGTTTGCAAAAAAGCCCTTCAGTTTCAAAACTCTAAAAGCTTGTGTACCTTGATTAATGTACTTTTTATTGCATGTTATGACTTAAGTTATTGCTACATAAATTTGTAATATATCCTGTTTGTATTTTTTTCAAAGTGTATAATGTTGGTGTGAAGTTTTCATGACAGAATATACATATTTTGTAAATCTGTACTTTTTTCAAAATATTGAATGCCTTATTTTTGAATTCTTTAGATTTTTAAATTGGAAAAAGTCACTTAACAGAGTTTTATATATAAAATATTTCATGTAAAGCTGAAATACATAACCTCAGTGCAAGAGAGTTTTCTGTCACTTCTTTCAGTTTTCTTTTCAAAGCCTCACAGATCCTCTGGCTGGCAGGCTTCAGTTTTTGTAGTATCTTCAGACCACAGGATGCTGTTTACATATGTAATCTAAAACTCCTACAAAAGTAAGAGGCTTCTGATTTCCAAATGCAGGAATAACATTACAGTTCTCAAGGTTTTTATGTGGCAGAGAGATACATGGAACTTTGTTTTAGACAGGTTTGTTTTTACATTTGTTTTACATCCTGCTCTGGGTGGAATTCAGACCTGCAACCTGAAAACAGGCCTGTGAGGTAGGTTATAGCTAAAATATCCAAACTAGCCCAAAGATATCCAAATATCCAAACTAACCCAAACTAGCGTGGTGTAGTGGTTAGGAGAGGTGTTCTGGTGAACGGGGTTTGATTCCCCACTCCTCCACATGAAGCCTACTGGCTGACCTTGTCCCAGTCCTTTCAGAACTCTCTCAGCCCATGTGGAGGTAGGCAATGGCAAACCATCTCTGAATGTCTTTTGCTTTCAAAACCCTACGTGCAAAGTATCACTGTTCAGATTTATGCCTTAGCAGCTATACAACCACCCCACAGTGAGTTTTTGGTTGTAATTCTTACGTGAATAAGTATAAGATGTTTGCATTTGCATGTTATTTACAGTGAAAGGCTGCAGAACCAGCTTTCAGCAATCTGGGCTTCCGTATTTTGGGGCTCCTAGATACAGGATGACACATTTAAACATTTTGCTAACAAGTGCCTAGCAGCTGCTAGCTAAGAGTTGCAGGAAGTCAAATGCTGAGCCAGTTTTGAAATCTAGGGCAAGAGCAGGAAGCCACACAGCTGTGATGAATATTTTTTACTATTATTGATGGGGTTGGCTCCACAGTTGCTGACAATTGTGACAGGATACTTTCATTTTTGTTAGTCCACATTATCCTTATGAACATAAAACTATGGTAAGGTAGGTATTTTAAACTACATTTATGATGTGGATGAAAATACCATGAATCCTTAGCAAGTATCCCACCCCGGTTCACTCTGGGTGTATTGCTCAGCTTTTTTTAATGAAAACTATTTGAATGTTTACTCTGAAAGACTGACTAATGCAAAGCAATGACAATCTCAAGCATATGATTTTATATGTAATACTACTTCCGAGTTACCCACCCGCATGGAGTTACCAGCCCCAGTTTCCCACTCCTGAGGAATTGTGGAGTGGTAGAAAATAATGACCTCCATATATAGTGATGCTCCAGGAATTTCCCCTAGTCTCTGTGGTAGAGACTAGGAGAGGCAACCTAGAGCACCACCTGGAAGTGCCATCACCTCCCTCAATCACTGGCCCCCCAAATCTAGCTTTTGCTGAAGCAGTGTTGGGAACCCTACTAAAGCATCCTAAGAAGGAGAGTTTGATATTCCCCATCCGAAGCAGTCAAAATCTTCGCTAATTTCACAAAACCCTTCTGCATTATGTTCAAATTTCTAAAAACAATCTTGAAAGTATATATTTTTTCCTACTATGACATGGAGAATTGGGTTTTTGGGAAGGACAATATCCCAAGACAGTGAAATTAAATATTAAAATTAGGCTTCCTGACTCTACTTTCAGTATGCTTATTGTTACTACAGCGCTAAATCTTGGTAGGCAAGATCACCAGCTGAAAGCATAGGGGGAAATTACAGCAATTGCAGCTATTGGCTAATTTAATTCCTGAATGGCTGTACGTATGTGATGTTTGTTATGGTTAAGATCATATTACATCTATAAAAATAGAAGTCATGTACTGAGATCAGAATACATGTTTCTATAACAGCCTCATAAGTAGACATACCAGGTCATTTAAGGCCTGCTTTTACTGAATGGAAGGGTAAATTATAAGGGTAAATTATAAGGATAATTATTTAAAAGATTGAGGAAAGATGCCGAATTCTCTAGGACCAACATCATTATAACGTCTGATTCTCTAAGACTAGCATCATCATTGCAGGAATGTTTGTACAAACCTGGAACAGCCTTGAGGTTTGCACAAAAATCCCCCCAAAAAAGTTGCAGGAATATTTAAAACTTTAAAAACATGGATGGACTGGAGGGCAGCCTATATCATGAGGCGGCAGGAATGGAGGCCAAGGTAGGCAGGTGGAGGTAGCGGCCCTGCAAACAAGTGGGCTTTCAGACGCGGCAGCAATCAGAAGTGGGGAAGGTGAGAGAGGTGCAACTGCCAGGGTAGCCCAGAAGAAGGAAGAGGAAGAGGCAGCAGGGACCAGTAAAAGAAGTGGTGGGGGCAAAAAAAAAAGTCGAGGGGCTAGAGGGAAAGCCAGAGAAGCGGTGGGGGGAGGTGAAAAGGGGGAGCAAAACTGCTAGTGGGGGGCAGGGGAAGCAAGAGAAATAGTGGAGGGGCAAAAAGGTGGCAGGAGATGTGAGATAAAAGGATGGGCTTCCTTCCCTGCCCATGAGCCTCCCAGGTCCTTGGTTGTTTTCATGTAAAGCTTATTAGAGAGGAAGAGTTGGTTTTTATACCCCAATTTTCTCTAGCTTTTCTCTAGTCTCAAACTGGCTTACAATCCCCTTCCCACAACCGACACCTTGTGAGGTAGGAGAGTTCAGAGAGAACTGTGACTAGCCCAAGGTCACCCAGCAGGCTTCATGTGGAGGAGTGGGGAATCAAACCCGGTTCTCCAGATTAGAGTCTACCTGCTTTTAACCACTGCACCACACAATAGCACAGAATTGATTAATCCATGTAGAAAGAAAACGAGGTTTCTGAAGATTCCCTCAATAACAGAAATAAAAGCAGATTAAGATGGTGGAAATGCACAGTTAATAATGGTCACAGTTCTTAACACCCTGTAAACCCTTAGTTATCTATTAGATTAAAAATATTGATGACGTTGAGGTGGGCAAGTTAAACAGGCCCAGAGGGGTAGCTATGCTAGTTCATGGTGGCAAAATTAAACAGAAGCCTGATGCTGCCTTAAAGGCTAACATTTATTCCAGCATACGCTTCAGATATCAAGTGAGTGCTGAATCACAAAGGCTCATGCTGGAACAAACGCTGTTGGGCTTTCAGGTGCCTCGGGACGTCTGTTTTATTAGTTAGACAAGGCCATGAAAGCCACAGTGAGTCTTTCATTCCCAGTAATGATCAGGCATCAGGGCAGGGTGGGACAGAGTTTTGCCATGCCTGTGTGGGGTTTTGTTTTTTTCACTTCCTACATGCATCCATGTAGGAAAGGATTGTTCTGACTATTAAAGTCAGGAGGAAAACAAGCAAAATAGTAATGTTTCCAAGAATATATTATTTGGGGCATGCCTAATTATTGTTTATGGAAAGGTTGTGCCTTTTTGTCTGGAAATAGATTTATACACAAATGATACAAAATTCTTTCTATTTTTCAAGTGGTAATCTGGCAGCACTTCTTCTGTTTGAAAAACCATTTGGGGAGATTGGAAAATAAAAGGTATACTGGGGTGGGGGTTGACCCTTTCACTGCCCATTGTTCTGCATTCCTTAACTGACAGGAAGAGAGATGTGGATATGAGAAGCATGTACAGACATCTCTTTGTAATACCCTGGTGTACCAAGCACCTGTGAGCAAGTGCTCAAAGGTTACACCTCATCAGCCTGCTGGCCAGAGCCCTAAAGCAGGACTCAGCCATCTCACGATAGAAGCTGTATTCTGTGAAATAATTTCGTTTTTTCTCCCCTCAGAGCTAGTACAGCAAGGCAGAAACTCGGGAACCAGCAATAACAGATGAGATGTCCAGGCTGGTTGCCAAGTCAGGGTTGAGAAATTCCTGGAAATTTTGAGGATGAAGCCCAGAGAAAGCAGCATTCGAGGAAGGGAAGGAGCTCAGTAGTGTATAATGCCATCGAGTCCACCCCCGCCCCCCCCAAGCTGCCATTTTCTTCAGGGAATGGATCTTTGTAGTCTGGAGATCTGTTGTAGTCCTGGGGCATCTCCAGGCCTCACCAGGATGTTGGCAACCCTAATGTCATCGAGTCCAATTGCCAAAGTGGCCATTTTCTCCAGGTGAACTGATCTCTATCAGCTAGAGATCAGTTGTAATAGCAGGAGATCGCCAGCTAGTACCTGGAAGTTTGCAACCCTACTAACATCCCATTTGTAGGCAGGGGCTCAGATAATGGCTATGGAGCTTCAAGCAATCTTGGGAGAGGCAGAATACCCAGATCCATTTCAATCTGGATCGAGGCCTAGGTTGACACAGTCATGGTTGGCCTAAGTGATGACTTTGATCAAGAAAATGACAGGGGGGTCTTCTCCCTATTGATTCCCTTGGTTATCTCAACAGCATTTGATATCCTCAACCATAATATCTTTCTGGATAGGCTGGCTGGTTTGGGAGTGGGGGGGCACCATGCTCCAATCGTTCTGCTCTTACTTGATTGGCTGATTCTAGGCATTGGTGGTAGGGGACTGCTGCTTGAACCTATAGCATCATGGTGACCAAGATGGAACCTACAGGGTTCCATTTTGGTCACCATGCTTTTAATTTCTACATGATGTGGCATGAGATGTCACAAACATGTGGATGACATCCAGCATTTTTCCCTAGGTTTTTAACAAGGTTTTTTAACTTTCTATGGTCTGCTTTGGGTCTGAAAGCTCTTTTTTAAAGCAGAAATCCTATGTGGTTTCTTATGTCCCTGTCTTGTATTTATAATCAATCACATATGCTGAGTTTAAGGTTTTCTACTTGTAAGCTGCCTTACACAGGACTCAAACCCACATACAACATACCTGGATAAATATTATGAAATCTTTCTTGACCTGTGGCTAGTTAATTGTTACTGCCGCAATGACAGTTTGAAGGTTGGTAACTCCTCTCATTTATAGGATGTTAGGCCTCTAGAGCATGTACTCACTTTGCTATCTGCTGTTTATTAAAACCCAGCTTTTCGCTCACAGGAGCTTTCATAGGGGAGCATTCCAAAATTGATGCTCCATAATCCTCCACCTGCTATTCAGAACTGTGCAGACCGCTCCACACCCCATCCTGTTCTCCTGTGTGAACCAGGCCTCAGAACTGCAGTAAACATCCTGCTGGTCCTTTTGGATCCTTTATATGAAAAGTAACCCCACCCCTTCTGATCCTTTCAATTTCTATCCCCTTCTTTCTACGGACAGCAGTTTTTTCTTTTACTGTCCCCTATTCTTTTTCAAATTCCACTTTTCCTCCCAACTCCTGTAACTGACAGAAGTAAAAGGGGGATAGAATAGATATAGCATTACTGAAGAGGACTACAGAAATGAGGTTTCCTTACAATATGCAAGTACATTGAATGGTTCTCTCCTTCAAACTAATTTCTAGAGCATAGCTATTATCAGCCTTTACAGTACTCTTCACACTGTAATTTTCAGCTCTCATGGAGAAAACTTATGCTTTAACCCCTACTCTGGCCATCTGCATGATGCTTAACCCCCTACTCTACCCATCTGTCTTAAAAAAAAAACTATTACACGTACACCAAGGGAAAATATACTTGCTCCTTTGAGAATAATTGGTTACCCCAGACAGAGTGTTATTCGGGCCAGGCTTTGGGGCAGGAGATCAAGGGCTTAGATGAGAGCCCCAAAGCAGATGCAGCTTGGCATTTAATTGATAGTAAACTGAATTATAATTCAACCTCAAGAAGTCAATATAGCAGCTTAGCAGAAACCCACTCACAACAGCTGATGCCAAAAAGTTCATCATCACATTTTAAAACTCTTTAAACGTTATTTTTATTTACTTCCAGATTTATATTCGCCGACAGAATAAAATGCAGGTCCACAATGAAGTACATTTCCTTAAAATTGTTGTATAAAAATAAAGAAACTCAACTTGGTGAAGCTATGATGTCAGTAATTCACAAAATATTTTTACAAGCCTGCTAAAAAGTGAACAATTTATACAACAGCTTTAAAGTCTGATTTGGCCTCTGGCAGATTCATTTGGCAAAAAGTAACATGCAACATCAGAGCAACTCAGGAGACACCTAAACACATCCCCTGCATCTAATAGTAAACTGGCTACCCACCATGTAAATGATAAAAACAGCAAAACCAGGCCACCCACAGACAAGTTAGGAATCACTGCTTTTGGGGGGAAGTTGATGCAGAAAAATATACATTAACCAAAAGCAAAGCAAAAAGAAACCCCTGATGAGGACTGCAAATGCTCCCCAAAGGTCAGAATGTTGAGGGCAGTTGAGTCAGAGGGGAAAAGGTATAGAAAATCAGTTAGCTCAAGCTTATAAGATTCTATACTTTTTGCCCTTTAACAGAAGCTTACAGTACAATCCTGAACAGAGCTACTCCTGTCTAAGCCCAATGAAATCAATGGGCTTAGACTGGAGTAACTTTTCTTAGGACTGCACTATTAAAGTGTGGTAATGGGCAGCTGAAGCTTTTCATAGCATGGAGGTAAAAGAACATCGCCTGATAAATAACATCCCAATAAGTGGCTATTAAGGGGGGGGGGGTAAAGCAATTTTCTCTAGCTTACAGAATCCTAGAAGGGGGGAATTTTATGAGGTGGCATGTGGGTTTCCAATGTGTTCCCTCTCCCCTATGATACCTTGCAGGCTCCCACCTTGTATTATCCATTTCAGAAAATGACCTCGACTTACTCTTCTCCTGGGAAAGCAGTATTTAATTTCCTGATTTATACAAGGCCCAGGGCCAATGATGAACAAGTCTAAACAGTATGATCTACTACTGCCATGTCTTTGTTACTTCTTTTTTGCAAAACCAATCTAGTATTCCTGCCAGGCATATTTCTCCATGCTATGTCACCATGTTTGCAAGCACCTGAGAAGTTGTACCTGCCAAACCTTCCTTATATTTTCAACTGTCAAAAGGCATCGGAACCCTAACGTTGAAAAGCCTTACCGTCCTCGATTGAAATGTACATACTTCCATTAAAAAGAGCCACAGGACAGTCAAATTTCACTCAGATGGCTTTAAAGGTATTTTGAATGTTAAGTTCTTCTCCATGGTTAGAGGATCTGGATAGTTACATAACATTTAAGCGATGCTTCCAGAAAAGTCAACAGCATTATCATTTGTGCTACCTGCATGAACTCCAGCAGCCCCAGTGTCAGATGCCCAAAGATTCTCACACAGCCTTACTTTCATTTAATCTAAGAACAGGATAGACTCTCTACTTATTCAGTACAGGATAAGCACCAACAAAAAGTCACTTTCCACAACCTATTCAAATAAGGGTGCATTGTAGACATAGTTACCTAGAAGTAAACTCTATGGAAGACTCCGGATTTACTTCTAAGAAAGCATGCACAAGATCAGGCTGTAAGTCACATTCAGTTGTTATAAAGAATTATTTACATTTAACAGATACTATGGGTTCATCAGTTCCCTCACCCTATTTCTTGAAGGTTGTGTCCCATGGTCAAAGGGCGAAAGAACAAGAGTTCTCAACACCTTCCTTGATCAGAATCAAGGTATTATAAAAATCTGAAATGAGCGTCCACGGTAAAAAGACCCCAATTTAAAATGCATCTCATGCTTCTTCTAGTCTTCTATTTCAGTAGATTGCGTGGCATAGTAAAAGTTTAGCTGCTCTTCTCTTGGGTACTAGTGTTGATTCTAAAAAAAAAAAGAGAGAGAAAAGTCTAAAGCAGCAGTCAGTTAAATGTACTACAGTCATGTCTATCAATAATGACATACCTAACATCTGTTCCAGCTAAATTAGTAGAAACTGCTATTAGACATGTAGAAGAACACCACTCGCTAAGGCAAAAATCAGCATGGTTTCTGCAAAGGGAAGTCCTGCCTCCCCAACCTTTTGAAGTTCTCTGTGGTTAATAAACATGTGGATAAGGGAGATCTAGTAGACATATATGTGTCCAAAAAGCTTTTGACAAGGTTCCATAACAAAAACTCCTAAGTAAACTCAATAGTCATGGGATAAGAGGACAGGTCATCTTATGAATTAAAAATTGCTTACATGAGAGAAAGCAGAGTGTGGGAATAAACTGACAGTTCTTGCATTGGGTGGAAAGAAGCAGTGGGGTCCTACAATGATTGGTACTGGTACCTGTGCTTTGTTCCTATATTATCTGGCATTGGGGATAAGCAGTGTAGTAGTCAAGTTTGCAGGCGATATTGGGTGACTGGGAAACAATGTAGCAATTGAAGTTCAATGTGGGTAAGTATAAGGTGATGCACACTAGAACAAGAAATTCTAATGTTAAATATATGCTGATGGGGTCTGAATTGATAGAGACTAAAACGGAAAGAGATTTTGGTGTTGTAGCTCATCGCTCAATGGAAATGTTGACTCAGTGCACAGCAGTGTTGAAAAAGGCCAATTCCTGCTGGGGGATTATTAGGAAAGAGATAACAGATAAAATGGCCAATATTGTATAGAGCCATGGTGCAGCCTCATTTGAAAAACTTCATATATTTCTGGTCATCATATCTCAAAAAAGATATTGCAGAGATGGGAAAAGTGAAGGGCTTGTAAATGCTGGAAGCCAACATAAGCTATTACAATTTTCCTGGCTAGAACACATTGAAAAGGCTGTGCAAATTAGCCTGTGGGAAAGGATTGTCTATCAGTAGGCTGTCTATCAATAGTATTGAAAATATTACATAATTTTGATACCATTTGACATTTTTAAACTCAAGAGATCACACTAATTGTCATCTTCTGTAACATGGATTTAGTATAATACCAAACAAAATTATCACTTTATTGTTTTAAGATGCATAAGGATTATGCATAATCTAACTCAGACATACCTTTAATTAATAACATTTAACCATTTACAAAATGAGAAATTTTGGGGCAAACTGAGTTACTGGAATGGAGATTTGCAAAGTAGGAGAAATTTATACAGAAGCTAGAAACCAGGAGATTGAGAGGCTAGTCTCTGTTGAAGCATCAGGGGCCTCACTCACATTTCTCTATTTTTCTGCCTTTTAACAAGTGTAATATGCATGTTTTCAAGTTTGCCACTGCAGGCCTGAAGATACAGAATTTACTCGATAGTGCAGAAAATTACATAGTCAAGTAGACAATATTTAAGGAAATAAGACATTTATAATAGTAATTAGGTATTTCCACCAAATATAATGCAATTGTAAGAAAACATTTTTCTAGAGTACAGTAACAATCAGAAAGAGAGCGTGCACACACACGTGCTAAGAGAGCTATGAACTAATACTCAAGATATGTTCACTAGTCTTTCCTCAACCTTTGTTGAATCAATATAACATTAAAGATTCCACTTTAGATCAGCCATTTACAGACAAACCTATTTCACCATTTGCAAAAATAGATCTCCTTAGCATTTCATTGTTTTCCAACAGTTCTAAATGCTAAATATTTACCTTTTTCATTATTTCATCACGGGTTGTAAAATGTGGGGCATCTTCAACTTCAATCCCTTCAGCCATTTCTGTTACTTTGTCCAAGAGATCTTTGTTGTAGCTATAAAATAAAAATAAGAGTTACAGCAATCCTAAACAAGTCTCCTCAGGTCTATTCAATAGGACTTTCTCCCAGAAAAGTGTTATTAGGACTGTAATTTTAATGTGATATCACATATTCAACGGTGAGCTATTAATTCAATAAAGTTAGTCAATTCTCATAATTAATATGTGCTTTTTAAAAGAGAAAGCATTGTTCTTGTAGCTTTAGAAACTGAAAAAAGGACAAGGAAGTGTAGACAGAACTGGGTTGTTCTAGACTATTATTTCTAGACTATTATTTCGTACTCCGTTTCTGAACACCTATTCAAAAGTGCTAGGCAAAAGGTATAAAACCCATTCAATACTCAAGTAATTATTTTATTTTTTTAATTTTCAATGTCTAAGGACACTATTTAAGAATTTAAGATTTCTTATAATGATAGCAGTGAATCTTAGAGGAAGACCCAGATGTTCAGATATAGTGTAGTTTTAAAATGTCAGTTTCTAAACAGTAGCAATGCTGATCATGTCCATTTTAGCATACTAATCCCTAGAAATATAATTCATCCAGTTTCCTAATATATCTAGTAGACCCCTAAAGTGTGAGATGCATATACGTGTTTTCATTGTGCATTTGTTTACTTGGCTGGATTAGAACTCCACCATAATTTCTATTTGTTATTTCACTTAATAATTCCTCATTGAAAGCCAACATAAACATCACAGCCACACTTACATACATAATTTGTATGGTCAAAAATAAACAGTTCAGCACTGCAGCTCACAAGTTTTCTGAAGTAACCAAGTTAATCACCTCTGAATTACAATAATTGGGCACATTAGCTAGATTATAGGGCTGCCAACTGCCTAGAGGGAAAAAAAGTCCTATCCCTTTAATACAGGGCTTTTTAAACTTTTTCCACTCGCAACCCCTTTATGCGACCCTGGGAATATAGGTACATAAAATAGGTATATAAATCAAACATGTACTGATAATAAATCATAAAGAAATTTATTTTAACTTTTAACGTTGCCAAATTTTTCGCAACCCCATATGGGGTCACAACCCACAGTTTAAGAAGCTTTGCTTTAATAGATGCTTAATGGGATGTTGCTTACCAGTTCACATTATTTACTCCATGCCATAAACAAAATCACCTGCCCATTTCCACACATTAAGCCACTGCTAAGCGACATTATGTTTTTCTCCAAGCCTGTCGCCAACGTTATCATAGATCATTAACAGTTGGAAATGTGAATCTTACAGGTATCTGGAGGGACTCAATCCCAGGTTGGAGGGCACAAAATTGCAGCCTTGCAGCCCACTAGAAGAAAAGGAGCTTCCAGTGAGGCTGCTATATGTTGGCCGTGGCAGGTGGAAATTCAGCAGATGAAGCAGCATTTAAGATGGAGCCACCACGCTACAGAAAGCTTCACCATTGAACTTCTGCCTTATCCCTTTTACAAGGAACGCATACGAATGCCACGGGCTACTTTCGTCGCTGCTTGCTCGCTCGCTCGGGGACAGGATTAGAAGTCCCCCCTCCCTGCCTCCCTGACCGCACCTGAGCGGCCCCGAAGCGCGGCGCAGGAAGGGCGGTACCTGCATCCCATGAAGAGGTGATTGGCCCAGACCATAGAGAGCGAGAGCAGCTGGTCCACACGCAGCGGAGAGAGCTCCGCCCCGTCCTCCGGGGGGACGTTGCGCAGGATAAAGGTGCGCCGCGCCTGCCAGTGCTTTTCGTTCTCCGAGTAGGAGCGGAACCGCTCGGGGAAATCATCGACCAGCTCATCGTTGCCCCGCACCATCTCGCCGGCTTTTCCCGTTCGACACGATAACCGGGGGTGGGGGCGAGAAAGGGACAGGAAGTGACGCTTCTAACGGTCGAGGGGCGGTGAGGGAAATGTGGGAGGCCAACCTTGCCGCTCTAGCCCTACATACTCCCCTACTCCCATCTTCGGCGCAACGCTGGCTCCAGGATCCCGTGGGGTGTTTATAATTAGTGGTGAGCATGCGCACAAGGACAATGCTGGATCATCTTCAGTTTCCTTGTTTGGCTTAAATCGAGGGATCGTTCTGCTGCTGAGGAATTTCAGTAGTCTCCTATGGATACCAGCAGTGTCCCCCCCCCACCTTCGCGTTTGTCGGCTGCCACCCACCTTTCTTTCAGTCATGCATCTCCTCCTTCCCTCCCGTTATCTCCCATGTTTGGCTGGTGTGCTTCCAGAGCACCTGATGGCCTGACGTCATCTGTGCTGTGTTCATAAGGCCTGGCAGAACGAGGCTGAATTTGATTCCTGGACCCTTTTCCTCCAATCTATCACCAGCTTTAATAATGTTTAAGCAGCTCTGCTTCCCCAAATAGGTTTTGAACTCACCCCAACTCCTACATCTCTGGAACCAAGAGGCAGAACCCAGCAGGGTTCCATAGGAAGGCTGGTGCCCCATCCAAACTTGGTTTTTCTACTAAGCACTCCAAATTACAGCTGAAGAATAAGTGTGGGTGGGGGGGCTGCTGCACCCTGAAATAAGCTTTGGGCCATCCCAAATCATATCATTTATACACTGCTTTTCTACCCAAAAGTGGCACACAACAGCATTCTTTAGGGTTGCCAACTCTGGGCTGGGAAATACCTGGAGATTTTTGGGGTGGAGCCTGAGGAGGGGAGGGACTTCAATGCCATAGAGTCCAATTGCCAAAGCAGCCATTTTCTCCAGGGGAACTGATTTATGTCATCTGCAGATCCATTGAAGTTCTGGGAGATGGCCATGCCTAACCTGGAGGTTGGCAGCACTATTAGGCAGAGAGTGGCCCAAGATCAACCTGGCTTCCAGGGCAGAATGAGACTTCTACTCTGAATCTTCCAGATTCTAGTCCAGCACTCAGCACTCTTAAAACTCATCACAATCATACCTCCCTGGAATCAGGAGAGAGCAACCTACAAAGTGCCATAAAGTAGTACATGATCCAAAGCCTGGTTTTCGCACATTTTATATTTGTTAATGTTCATTTGCAGAAAAAAGCTACCTGTGTGTTAAAAAGCAGGCAGTGACTTATGATGTAGTGGACTGGCTTGGACAAAGCTTATTAAAATACACAGTGCAGGGAGATATTTAACTACATTGCCATTTTAGGAAGCAATGTCTACAGAAAAAGCTTGAAGTATTAGGGTGAGTAGAATGCTTTGTATGAAGTTGCTTGTGCAGGTGTATGTTGAGTTTGAAGCTGCCTCGTTGCACCAGGCCATCGAAAGATCACATTTGTTTGAGGCAGGATTGCAGGTAAATTTTACAGAAATACCATACAATTTTGAAAATAATTTTTGCCATGAAGACAAATAGAGGCCTGAGAAGTAAAACATTAGCTAGGGGCCAAGGACTGAAAGCATGTTATTAGTTCAGGAAGATGCACAGTTGTACCTCCAGTGAGATCATCCAAAGTGCCTAGGTCAGGGGTTGGCAAACTCATTAGTCAAAAGAGCCAAATATCAACAGTACAACGATTGAGATTTCTTTTGAGAGCCAAATTTCTTAAACTTAAACTATATAGGTAGGTACACTGTTTATTAGCTTAATAAACTTTAATTAAAGTTTTAAGTCTTAATTAAACTATAGGTACACTGAATAAAACTTGATATCCTACTTAATAATGATCTTTTTTATTGATAAAAATTAAATTGTAAGTCCCTGCCATTTCCCTCTCCCCGTCTGTAGGCCTGGTCTACAGCCATAAAAGCCTATTGGTAGACCTGGCCTCCGGCTGAGTCCCATTGGGAGGCCTGGTCTACCAATTGGCTTTCTTGGCAGTAGACCTGGCCTCCGGAGGCCCATAGAAGCCAATTGGTGGACCTGGCCTCTGAAGGGGGACTTTTCCCCCTCCTCGGAGTCCAGGTCTACCACCAAGAAAGCCAGTGGGTAGACATGGCCTCTGAGGAGGGAAAAAAGAACCGTAAGTAAGGTATCCATAAAATTAAATCATGACAATGACTGACAAACACTTAATGTGAACAATGTGAGCAAACTTCTAGATTCACAGACGCAGTAAACACATGAGAACATAAAGGCCGTGCTGGATCAGACCAAGGCCCTTCAAGTCCAGCAGTCTGTTCCCACAGTGGCCAACCAGGTGCCTCCAGGAAGCCCACCAGCAAGACCAGTGCAGCATCATTGTCCTGCCTGCGTTCCATAGCACCTGATATAATAGGCCTGCTCCTCTGATCCTGGAGAGAATAGGCACGCATCATGACTAGTATCCATTTTGATTAGTATCCATGGATAGCCCTCTCCTCCAAGAACAGGTCCACTCCCCTCTTAAAGCCCTCCAAGTTGGCAGCCATCACCACCTCCTGGGGCAGGGAGTCCCACCATTTAACCACGCGTTGTGTGAAGAAATACTTCCTTTTATCAGTTTTGAATCTCCCACCCTCCAGCTTCAGCAGACGACCCCGAGTTGTAGCATTATGTGTGTCCCGGGACGGGGGCCCCACCCCACGCCCTAGAGCTTTCCAGCCACCCTCCACTTACCAGACAAGCCCCTGCGCTGGCTCCAAAGTGTGCCTCTTCCCTGCTTACAGGGACCCGCAGGCCCAGAAGACGACGGGGGAACGGAGTCAGCGCTGCAGAAGACGGGGCGCCACGGCCCAGCGCCGCTGCCGGGGATGCGCCGCCACAGGAAGCCCGCCCCGCTCAACAGCTGATAAGCGGGCGGGCCCAGGCCAGGAACCACCCAGCTGCCTGTCCAGCAATTGGCGGAGGGGAGGCTTTAGCCTCCCAACCATTGAGGGCAAGGGAAAGGGGGACCCGGCCATTCTCCACGGCGGGGGGGGGGGAGACAGCACGCCCGCTCTCGCGCTCACTCTCTCAGGCGCGCCGGCTCAAGCGGGCGCAAGAGCAGGGGCTCCAAACCCAGTTCGGAGAGCCGCACTCAAGGGGCCAAAGAGCCGCATGCGGCTCTCGAGCTGCAGTTTGCTGACCCCTGGCCTAGGTTATCATTCTGTTAATATGGTTGCCCACCTATCAGCATGGTTTTGCTCTGCATGTGACGCAGCTGAGAATATTGGGCTATCCAAGAAGAAAGAGACCCAGAAAGAATACAGATAGATTTGAATATTTAGCAGGGTTTTCTTGCCTGACTGTTGATCTAAGTGATGTTAAGAATCAGAAAACCATTTTAACGAGTTATGATACTGATACAAGAATGACAGAGCAAATTGTCTGTTATATCTGAGTACACTGGCATGTTCTCTTCTATGGAAAAACAATAGCAGAGAGATATTTCCAATTGTAATCTGTTTCTGGGTACTCTGAAATGTGTGAATACAATGATGAGGTGGTTCACAGATCTGTTTTTACTACCTCATGTCCACAGTCATTTACAATCACTCTTTGTGTAAGTGAATAAAGAGATATATGTAACCACATTGCAAGTTGAATTGTGGAACAGCTGGGTAACAGTTGTAGCAAAAATACTGAATATGATATTTATGTTTTGCCCTTCAAATATAACTGCATCAAAATCACAAACTCTTCAAAAAGAAATCCCCCATTTTGATATGGCAAAGCAAAATGCAGATGTAATGGATGTATTTGGCTATACATTATTATTAAAGGGGGACTAAAAATGAGACAAACAGTTTAGTAGAAAAGAAGAAAAAGATCGCAGTAGCCAGAAATACAAAACATATACAAGCCTTTCCAGAAAGGAAAGATACATCAAATCAGCTGAGAAATAAATGGGTAAATAGTTCTGCATTTATAGCTGGCAACTACAGAAGCATTGCAGAAAATTGCCAGTGAAGGAAAGCTTGAAGGGCAGACAGATTGCAACATTTTTCCAATGCTGCACTGACATACAAGGAAACAGGATGCTTCAGAGAGATTACCATATAAAACAGACTGTGTACGTCAAGAGATTGTTTCTGTGTCTCCTGCTGTATTAGATCTGTCCATGCAAGTTCAGCTTCAACCACTTCAGGATCTTCAGAGAACAGGTGTGTTTGAGCTGTACCTTGATGCCACTGGATCAGTTTGTCAAGCTTCTGCCATCATATAAACACCAGATCTTATGTAATGCTTTGTGTATAAATACCCCTCAGACTCATGTGAGTGCGTACTTCCAGTAGCAGAGATGCTTACTTACACAGGCTGGTGTTACTTTCACAGGATGTATTTAGAGTAATTGGTCATCATATTAAACTGTAGAATGTGACTGCAGCTGGACTACATGCTGTTACCTCACCAAGGCACCCTAAACTACCGGGCACACCCCTGAGAGGCTTACAGGACTGGAGTGTATGCACCAGGAGCATGGCACTACCGTGCAGCCAGACAAAATGGAAGTCTGGCCGCCGTCCTTGTGACAAACTCCAGAGCCGACGGGTCAAGTTTAGGCTTGTCTGCCTACCTCCCACAGGCCTAGGCCAGTGTAACCTGGAGAACAATGAGAAGGAAACAGTCTCCTTGCAAACCACCTGGTAACTGATGGAAAAACCATCAGTAACTAAGCTCCTTTCAGGGAATCTGGTATCACGACTGGCTGCCCTCTCCAGAGCCCAGCCATGTTGTAACGTAACCGAGTCAGGTCAAATAACTCAAACCACCTTTTAAATGAAAAGGTTTATTAAGAAATTAAAAGAAAATCAAAGTAATTAAAATGCGAGTACAGTAATCTTAAAGGCGCACTGGCAAAGAAAATAACAAAGTCTTGCTAATTATACTTACAACTCTACTACATAGCTGAAGTTCCTTATGCTTAAGCTAAGCTGGTTCAGGCCTTAGTTGCTTGCATTGCTGTAGCTGAGCAGAGTAACGTACTAAAGCAGTTCTGATGATGATGGTTAGCATAGAATAAGCATGGCTAAATTTATGGCAATCTGGACCCTAGTCAGATGACCCATGACTCCCAATCAGAAACAGTGGTTCAAAGAACCCTCTAGATGGTTCTGGCCAGTTCAGGCCGGACTGGGTCCTAGGAGTGAAGAGTGAGATCATTCCCCCCTCCCAACTTCCCACAGATGAAACTAGCTCCCAATTAGGCTGGTATGTTGGCTCGGCCTTGAACGGGTCTTATCTGCCTGGTAACAGGCTGCAGGTGCATCTTGTTATCAATGGTCTCTGCTAGGCCTCTACAATTACAGAGCAACAGTTTCTTAAGCATTCAAAATGGAGAATAGTGATGCTAAGCAAAGGCTAACACTGAATGGCTTTTCCTGTCTTCACATCTAGACTCCTTCCTCTTCATGTCTAGATTTCCAGCTAAAACCATAAAGTTGCAAAACAGGTATCTCCATACCCCTCTGAGTCATTTCCTCTTTCCTGAGAACCTCTCCCAAAGACATCTTCCCTCATCTGGAAAACTATAGCAGATACAGGGTACTTAATCCAAAGCACCCAGGCATTATTTCTAGGTTCTTCCATCTCCTAGACTAATCAAAGAGCAATCAAGGCTTTGTCTCCCTTACCACAGAGTGGTAAGCTGCAGTACTGCAGTCCAAGCTCTGCCCACGACCTGAGATCGATCCCAACAGGAGTCAGTTTCAGGTAGCCTGCTCAAGGTTGACTCAGCCTTCCATCCTTCCGAGGTCGGTCAAATGAGTACCCAGCTTGCTGGGGGTAAAGGGAAGATGACTGTGGAAGGCACTGGCAAACCACCCCGTAAACAAAGTCTGCCTAGTAAATGTCGGGATGTGACATCACCCCATGGGTCAGGAATCACCCGGTGCTTGCACAGGGGACCTTTACCTTTACTTTTAATATTTGGTTACCCTGTGAAGTAATAGCACCCTCTCACAATGAAAAGGTGTGTGTTGAACCCCGTGCGTACCCCACTTGCTTGCTTGTAGGTCTCCTTCTCTTTCCCTTCTTGCAGCTGCCATTTTGGACATTGCACCTCTGATAGGTAAATATACTTTCCCCTGGGAACCTCATATCCACCCCCTCCTACCTTTTATTTCTTTGTTCTTGAGTGTATTGGGTTTGGGTGTTTTGCAGTGTGTGCGTGTGTTTAAAAGTTGCTTTTACAATAAAACTCAATTAATTGTTAAAACAAATCTCTTTATTAAGGGGTTTTCACAGGGATTTGATCTCTGTATACAAAGGGTAAAAGATCCTGGTTACCCCTACCTCTTGCATAATATAGTCTCCCCAGCAAATTCCCTAACCAAAAGAGGGAGACAATCTAATTTGGATAACAATACTGGCACAGAGGTTTTCAGCAAGATAATGCTTATTCAGTACCTCCTTACTTGTTATGAAATATGTGTTAAAGACAGACCTGTTGGTTTTACAGTATTGTGTATCTCTGCAGTGCACATGATAAAATGTATAGCTGGTCAAGTAAACAAAGATTTCCAAAGAAAAACTTCTTTTGGCATTCATTTGCATGGCTGCAAAAAATGGCAAAACAATGCAAGAATGTAGAGAAGCGATTTATTGGCTCAGCATAATTGTCAGTACCAGATGTTTTACTGAAACATATAGGACAAGCAATCAACACTGTAAATCAGGAACTTAGACAACTGAAAAATAAAACCATCCATTGAGATGACCTCAGATGGGGTGAGGAAATGACTCCAACAACAGGAATCTATATGTCAAAGGTCACCTTTTGTAAAATTAATTCCACATAAAAACACTGAAGAAGTTGACAAATTCTGCTCTACCCCCAAACATCTACTACAACACCGAACTGCTGAAACTCTTGTCAAAGTACATTCCAACACTGCCATTATGGTGAAATCATGATGCAGGGGGAAAAGGCTCTAAACCAGAGGGAGTTATGATGAAAAATGGTTCCAATTGTTCAAGAGCAAGTCCTGAATAGAAAACGCAGACATGCAGAATTAGCTGAAATTATGAATGAATTCTCTTCAAGGGCAACTACTTATGGCTTCAATGGACATCTTCTAGGAAAGTTGACAAAAAGCTTAAGAACAGAATGAATATTTATGGGTTACATGTGATACGTTAACAAAAATTAATACGGTACAAATAGTTTTAAAAAATCATTAAAACCAAATGTGTTTTGGCCAATAGGCCTTCCTCGGTGGTACAGATTTTTCAAATACGCACCATAAAGTAAACTTATTCAAAAAAATTTTAAATACAGCATTTCTGACCAAGCTTTAAAACACACACACAAGAAATAGGGCCGTTAACTGGAAATGAAAGGAAGTTCCAGGGTGAGTCTGTGATCGAATTCTAAATCTACCCATAGGACAATGAGCTTAGGGCACAGTTCCACACTTCTGTGGCCTGTGTTGTACAGAAGGCTGGAAGGTGCCACAGTGCATCCAACCACTTCTTGCCTGAACTCATTAGTGCCATAAGAAATCCTGAGGTGGACACTTTGTTGGCTCTTTGGTTCAGAGATAGGGTTGCCAACCTCCAGGTACTAGCTGGCAGTCTCCTACTATTACAACTGATCTCCAGCCAATAGAGATCAGTTCACCTGGAGAAAATGGCCGCTTTGGCAATTGGACTCTGTGGCATTAAAGTCCCTCCCTTCCCCAAACCCCACCCTCCTCAGGCTCTGCCCCAAAAACCTCCCGCCAGTGGCAAAGAGGGACCTGGCAACCCTACTGGCAACCCTATTCAGAGAAGAGACACACTCCAGTGCCATATTAGGGTTAGAGTTAGATGGGCTATTCAAACACAGTTTTTGAAACCAAAAGGGAATGATAATTATTAATATATCTTTTGAATATTGATCCTTTAGTAAAGTGATTTACTTTCTGTATTGTGCTTTGCTATGTGAGGCAAGTCACTGTAATTTCCATTTCATCTACTGGGAACTAAGCACTAAGGTTGAGTCAAGCCAGCTTTTTCACTCAATCTCACCTAATTCTCCTCCTTACTACAGCCACTATCTCATGTGGCCACCCTGAGCCTGGCTCTGGCTGGGATAGTGCAGCAGGGTATAAATTTAATAAAATAAAAATTAAAAAAATGAATGTTTCCATGCAAGTCCTGTGATCCCCATCACAGTCATTTTGGTGGTCATAGGGGAGGCTCTCTTTCCTGTTTCACCAGTTGAAAAGCTGATTGGAGAGTTAATACTTAAATATAGTCTTCCCACATCCAAACAGAAGATGTCCTCAACAAAACCTTGAAGGCTTGGCCTTTTCCCAAGCACATTATGGCTGTATGCCAACAAAAAAACCCGAACCATCAAAACTTTACATTTTGTATTGCTTTTTAAGATACTAAGAGTGCATTCCTGAAGGGGGGGCAAAGCTCCTTAGGAGCCGACGTGACCCCGCGCCAGCATAGGTGCCACCTTATCATGGTGCCACCTATGCTGCTGCGGGGGTAAACATGCTGACATCCAGGCATCACCAGCCCCCACCACCAGTGCAGCTGTGCCGGCGTGGGTGTGTGTGTTCCTGGGACATTCCTGGGGTTGGAGTTGCCTTTAGGCAGCTTCCACAGCCCTTTTGCCCTGGGAACGGCCCCTTGAGTGGCGGTGGGGCTGCGCCACCTTTTTCAGTGGAGTAGCCTCACTGCTCACTAAGGGCACTTCTCCCACTTTTAAAATGTTGATCTTTTATAATGGGCTTTTTCTGCCTCTGCAGTGTCCGGAAAGCCTCGGAGGAAGCAGCACAGTTGTGTCGCTCCCGGCCACCGCGGATCCACCCCCCCCTTCAGGAATGGGCTGCCCATGTACAATGCCAATGATGTACACAACAGTCTTAAAATACAAGACTGAAAAGGTCTTACAACATTAATAAGACATATTGTATTTTATTTCCCAGGCACCCATACATTGTGTCCCTATCACATTATCATCTGGGGTAGTCCAAAGATCAAATCCTTATCCTTGAGCTATTTAACAATGCTATGAGATTCCAAGGAGCAAACTGTTGAGGCTGGCTTTGTGTAAAAGAGAACAGGGTTTGGGACCTGACACCTGAGGATGGCGCCTGGTAGCACACTGTTTCCTGATTTCAGAGATGTATGTATGAGTTGAGGTGGTCCCAAATTTATTTTGGGGTGCAGGTGTTTCAAGTCCTTATTCTTTGGCTGTAAAAGAATGCAATGCTTGGCGACTCCTGGGGGCTTCCTGAATTTGCAGTGCTTTGCACAAAAGAGAAGCTTTGGACCAAGCACCCCTGTAAGGCACCATGCAGAGTTAAGAGCACAAGAAAAGCCATGCTGCATCAGACCAAGGCCCATCAAGTCCAGCAGTCTGTTCACACAGTGGCCAACCAGGTGCCTCTAGGAAGCCCACAAACAAGACAACTGCAGCAGTGTTGTCCTGCCTGTGTTCCACAGCACCTAATATAATAGGCGGGCTCCTCTGATTCTGGAAATAATAGGTATGCATCCCCTCCTTTCAAGGATGTACGATTTTGGAGGGGCCAAAACTTATTTTGGAGTCCAGAACTGCTTAAATGTCATTAATATTTATGTCAGGATTGCAGAAATAGGAACCAGTAACTACTTTTGCCCCAGTAAGGCCACTGAAAAATTGGCATGAATGAAAGTCGGAAGAAAAAGCTTCACCAAAGGATGTTATTTTTCCAGTGAGTGACAATTGGATGGGGAGCATTGGCATCATGTCCCAAAGTTGCCCAATTCCATCTAGCTGAGGTTTACAACTCGAGCCCATTCCTAGTCAGGCAACTAGCAACACGATGCCAGCTGTGATGTTTCCCTTCTTCTTTCTCCCTCTCCCAGGAGGCTGAAAGTAGGGCAAGGTTATTTTTATTTAATTGCACAAATTCCCGTGAGGTCCGCTGAGAAAGGAGGAGATGAGTTTGGCATAGTTTATAAAGGCAAGCTATGCATACTGCCCTGGCAGTAAGCCCCACTGCATCCAGTTACTTCCGAGTAATGATCCATTAGGTCTGACCGCACAAGTTATTCAGAACTCTTCTGAGTCATTAGAATTCGTACTCTTTGTTAAGAAGACCCATATGCTCAGGTTCAATCCATTCGAATACCTAAGTCTATCCCTACATTTATCAGCTCCTGAACCCTGAAAACAATCTACATCTTTAAGCATTAATCCACTCTATTCCTTTCAGGAATCTTCTGTTCAAATGGAGCCAGGTTCTGTGGACATTCATCTGGAAGTAGACTATGTTCTGTTCAATGGGGTTTACGCCCAGCCTAGCCTGATCTCGTCAGATCTTAGAAGCTAAGCAGGGTCAGCCCTGGTTAGTATTTGGATGGGCGACCACCAAGGAATACCAGGGTTGCTGTGCAGAGGAAGGCACTGGCAAACCACCTCTGTTAGTCTCTTGCCATGAAAACCCCAAAAAGGGGGTCGCCATAAGTCGGCTGCGACTTGACGGCACTTCACACACACACACACACACACACACACACACACACACACACACACACACACACACAGAAGAGCGTAGCCCTCATGTTTGCAGATGACCTGACCAGAAGAATTATTGTGCTTTACTAATGCCGTGATTTTTAGAGAGCATGTCAGGGGAGTCATCTTAAGCCTAGCTGGAGAAATAAAGACCACACCGCCCACAAATGCTGAAACACTATTTGGTTTATTTCAGCATGTCTCGTGATCAGAAGATTTACCCAGAGTGACTTGTGAAAAAAATGAACCACTTATGCTAATGAATTCTCATTTCACTAAATGGAACTAAAGAATGTTGAATGGTTTTTGGATTAGGTCTTGCCTACACAAGACTCTTCGCTTACAGTGCAAGCCCATTGACTTCAGTGGATTTAGAAGGACGTAAATCTGTTTAGGATGGTACTGTTAAAGCTAGTGCTATGCGTTTTTACCCAGAAGTAAGTCCCACCAGTTCAGTAGGGCTTATTCCCAAGTAAATGCACACAGGATTGCAGCTTTAAGAAAAAAAACCTTTAACATTTATCATCCTGTCCACATTTTTTTTTTTTAAGATTAAGGATAAAACAATAGCATAACCAAAAATATTATTTTAATGATTTCCATTTTAATACTTAGGGAAGTTCATGGACACACATACTCTGTGCTTATAGGAAAGTATATCCTTTATGCCGGGACTGAACTAATTCCAGCGTCTGACCAGGTTTTCCCCTGCTGTAGAGGCTGTATTTTGTTCAGGTAAAAATAACTCCTCGTTGATTTCTGCTTTCATTCCACCATCCTCTAAATCCCCAAGGCCTAATTTAGCAGAAATATCTGTGAAAGAGAAGGCACTTGGGGCCACTACAAGCCTGTGCCATGTTCTGCAATGTAATTAGCTCGGCAAAGCCAATAGATTTCCTTATAGCACATACATCAGGGGAGAAATCAAGGGGGAATCTGAGCACTCTCTGGGTCTCAGCTGAGTCCCCTAATGTAGAACAATAACTGCCATTAGGAGGGGATACCACATTTACTAATCCTTTTATGCTGATGACGACACTATGCAGCACCACTCTCCCTCCATTGATGCTGCTACCCCTCCTCCACCCAACTGATGAGGTTTCACCTTCTAAATACTCTTGACATTCTGTTTACTGCCAAATGGTATATTTGTACTTATCCCACCTTTGTGCATGAAGGAAACCAAGGTGGTGTTCCAAGGTTCTCAGATGGTCTTCTGTCTAGGCACGGAGGAGATCCAGACCTGCTTCAGCAAGGCTGCTGTATCATGTGCCCTCCGGCCATACCTTGGAGGACCTCCCACTCCCATTTACTGTTGGTGCATATTGGGGCAAAAAATCCCAACTTCACATGAACACTGATGGGATCCGTGCTGGCAGCGACAGACCAAGAAAGGGATCTTGTGGTGGTAGTGGATAGCTCAATGAAGATGTCAACCCAGTGTGCGGCAGGTGTGAAAAAGGCAAATTCCACACTGGCCATAATTGGACAAAGAATAAAGAATAATACTGCTGCTATCAACCTGCCCTTGTACAAACCTATGGTGAGACCACACGTAGAATACGGTGTACAGTTCTGGTCACCACACCTGAAAAAGGATATTGCATAGCTTGACAAGGTGCAGAAAAGAGCAACCAAAATGATCAGGGGGGTAGAGCAAGTGCCCTATGAGGAGCGGTTAAAATGCTTAGGGCTGTTTAGCTTGGAAAGAAGGCAGGTAAGGGGAGACATGATAGAGGTCTATAAAATTATGCATAGTATGGGGAGAGTGGATAATACTAGAACGTGGGGTCATCTGCTGAAGCTGGAGGGTGAGAAATTCAAAACAGAGAAAAGTTAGTATTTCTTCACACAATGCATAGTTAAATTGTGGAACTCCCTGCCCCAGGATGTGGTGATAGCTGCCAACTAGGGAGGCTTTAAGAGGGGAGTGGACATGTTCATGGAGGAGAGGGCTATCCATGGCTGCTAGTCAAAATGGATTCTAGTCATGATGTATACCTATTCTCTCTAGTATCAGGGGAGCATGCCTATTATCTTAGGTGCTGTGGAACACAGGCAGGATGGTGCTGCTGCAGTCGTCTTGTTTGGGGGCTTCCTAGAGGCACCTGGTTGGCCACTGCGTGAACAGACTGCTGGACTTGATGGGCCTTGGTCTGATCCAGCAGGGCCTTTCTTATGTTCGTATGCAGAGGATAGCTCCATGAAAACGTCAACTCATTATGTGGCAGCAGTGAAAAAGGCAAACTCCATGCTGAAGAGTATTAAGAAAGGAATTACGGATAAAACAGCCAATATTATACTGTTCCTGTATAGATCTATGGTGCGGTCTCATTTGGAATACACTTGTGTAAAGTTCTGGTCACAAAATCTCGAAAAGATATTGCCGAGCTGGAAAAAGTGCAGAAGAGGAACACCAAAATTATTAAAGGGGTGGAGCACCTTTCCTGTGAGGAAAGGCTGAAAAGACACAGCCAAGGAAGAATATGCTAGAAGCTTATAAAAATATTAAAGAACTTTTTTTCTCCCTGTCCCATAACACCAGAACTCAGGAGCACCCAATTAAGTTGATGAGTGGATAGTTCAGGATGGACAAAAGGAAATACTTCTTTACTCAATGTGTAATTAAACTGAGGAATTCACTGCCAGTGGATGAGGTGATGGCTGCTAGCATAAATGTCTTCAAAAAAAGGGATTAGGCAGATTCTAACAGGAACCTGCACATTCAGAGGCAATAAACCTCTGAATATCAGTGCCGGGAGGAAACATCAGGGGGAGGCTTTGGCCTCTATGCCCTGTTTGTTGATCCTCCAGGGCAACTGGATAGCCACTGTGTGAAACAGGTCTGATCCAGCAGGGTTCTCTTATGTTATTTTTTTATTTCGATTGACAGCGCCATCCCAATTTTCTCTTCTTTCATTTTAGCTACTTAAGGCTGTAGTCCTAACCATATTTAGTCAGAGGGACTTTATTTCCCTTTGTTCCCCCCTCCTCCAACTGCTGGGTTAGGGCTGCTGTATCATACAAGCCACTCCAAATTGTTGTTTTCCTACTGCCTTGGCTCATTAAAAATAAATCCCCACAGCATGTAGATACAAGTTTGCAGTGTCTGGAGCTGAATAGTTATAGTATTTGACAGCGACAGTGTTCAACAGCCTTCCCTTGGTTCGGGGTCTACTTTGCAAGCCAGGCACAATATCACAGATATTCTCCTGAGGTATTTTGGAAAGAAACAGTAAAGTGGTTGTGGATGTCATAACATCCGAGGCAATTCAGGAAGAGGGGCTTTTCTGTAATCTGCCTCAGTTTGAAAATAGCAGATTCATCTTGCTGTCTTTGTTCCTTGACAAATTTGGAGGAATCCTTTTCTAAATTTGGCGTTTTTGCACATTTCCCCTTTTGTGTCACTGTTATTCCTCTGTGATCTGAAGCTGTCCATAAGCAAGCAAGGGGAGCGTCTTTTTCGAAGATCCTTTAAATTAGCTTGCATTTTTAACATTTGCCTGAGATACAGCTAACCTTATCAAGGCAGATTCTGTCTTCATACACTGTGTGTGTGTTAAGTGCCATCAAGTCGCTTCCGACTTATGGCGACCCTATGAATCAATGTCCTCCAAAATGTCCTATCTTTGACAGCCTTGCTCACATGCAAGGCTACAATTCTAACCATACTTAACTGAAAGCCCAGTGAGATTGGTCTAAAATGCACGGTCACTTACTCCAGTTTCTGCCCAGTCTCCTCCCCGTTCCAGCCAGGATTAAATGAACCCGGGCGGGGGGAGAATCTGTGCGCATTACCTTTGTTGATCCTTGGTGAAACAGCATGCTGATCCGTCCGTCAAAACAGAAAATGCGGGAGACACGTATTTCCTGGCCGTTCAGCAACGCCCCCTCCCCCTGGTGATTGGTCAACTCAAACTGACCAATGATAGCCTGAAGTGAGACCTTGCAATAATGCTGCTGAGGCTCGACATGCTTCCAGTGTGTTTGGCCAAGTACAACCCCTGCCCCCCCTTTCCAGCACATCAATGTCTTCATTAATCAAGACTGTACCATTTTTGGCTCTTGGGCCAAAGCAATAGTACATAGACCTGGGGTACTTTAACATGCTGGTTCTAACCTTGCCTGTTTTTCCACTTCCAGTCCAATGGTGGTGGAAAGTGCTGGCAAGTTGCAGTTGACTTATGGCAACCCCATAGTGTTTTCAAGGCAAGAGATGAACAGAGGTGGTTTTGCCAATGCCTGCCTCTGCATAGCAACCCAGGGCTTCTGTGGTTGTCTCCCATCCCAAGTATTAACCAGGGCCGACCCTGCTTAGCTTCCGAGATCTGACAAGATTGGGCTAGCCTGGGCCATCCAGGTCAGGACAATATGTCTCCCAAATTCCAGAACACCCCTTGGCCTCTTCACACTGGACATTGTCTAGCCCTCAAAAGCACTGTCAGTTGTGTCATGTATTCAAGAGAACACGTACATTTTGGATAGTTTGTCTGTAGTTCCTTTTGTGGACTTGAGTCTCTCATATCACAGCCACCATAAGCACAGAACACACACAAGGAAAAAAACTTTTTAGATAAGGGCTGTAATTAACATCATAAGACTGTGGAAACAATCATACGCCCCAGAGATTTCCTGTCACTCTTTTTTCTCCCTATTGCATTACTAATAAAGATTTTTTAAAGTAGTATATATTCTATCCTTTGAACTGCCCTGTTAATGGAAATTAATATTCTGGTATTTCATGGCAGTAAATTCATTATTTATGTGTCTTTTAGAATGGTATCTCTGACTTGATGTGTAACCTTTGTAAAATAAGCAGCACAAGAATTCCAAAGTGATGAGTATCTATGAGTCTGCATATAATTCTTTTCTCTTAGGAGTTTCTAGTAGCTTCATCAAACAGGTAGTGGATTAGTGCCTTTTGTTAGCTAGAAAGATCAATAAAAATTGACAAGCCTTTTTTGATGTTGCTTCAGAGTTTGAAATTTAAGCAAGGAAATGAACTATGCTGAACAGAAATAATGGACAGAATTAAGGCTGCAGTCCTACTCACACTTAGCTGAGAGAAAGCCCACTTGCCGGTACCGGTACTTCTAAGTAAATTTGAACAGAATCAAACTTCATGGCTGCACTTTTACTATCAAGCGTTGGTGAAAGCAATGGGATTGAGGCAGCGATACCAGAACAATAACAATCTGCAAAATAATAACGAAAATAATAAATATTAAAAGGGGAAAGCTAAGCATTATTTATGACAAAAGATCTAATAGTAGTAGTTAAGTATTGTCAAGTTGCAACCGACTTACAACAACCCCATAGGGTTTTCAAGGCAAGAGATGAGCAGAGGTGGTTTGCCATTGCCTGACTCTGCATAGCGACCCTAGACTTCCTTGGTGGTCTCCCATCCAAGAACTAACCAGGACCAGCCCTTCTTAGTTTCCAAGATCAGGCTAGCCTGGACCACCCTGGCCAGGGCAATGGTCTAATACCAGTATGATTTAAAAAATCACAACAATAACAGGATAGAAGTACATTCGTTTTCTTGGGGACATTGAAATATGTTGGTGTTTGAAGATGAGGCAATGTTGATGTCTGTGGCCCTGACTATAGCTGTTCTGTTTGCTGTGGGTACTGCAGAGACAGCAGTCACCACTATGGCTGTGATATCCAGTGACTGGTAGCTGCTGAGGGCTCCCCATACCTTCTTCTCCAGATGAGGGAGGAAGAAGGGCTTCCTGCTTCTCCTTGGATCTACTCCCGTTCATCTGCCCTCTTTCTTCCTTTACTTGTGCCATGTCAGTGCTACAGTCACCACCAGACTAGTTTCAGGTACCTGGCTCAAGGTTGACTCAGCCTTCCATCCTTCCGAGGTCGGTAAAATTAGTACCCAGCTTCCTGGGGGTAAAGGGAAGATGACTGGGGAAGGCACTGGCAAACCACCCAGTAAACAATATATATATATATATATATATATATATATATATATATATATATATATATATATATATATATATATATATATATATATATATAGTGTGTGTGTGTGTGTGTGTGTGTGTGTGTGTGTGTGTGTGTGTGTGTGTGTGTGTGTGTGTGTGTGTGTGTGTGTTTTTGACATTAAAAGCTTGCACAGGGGACCTTTACCGCAGCACTACACCATCAGGATGCCTGCAGGACATGTGCACAGACATAGGTTTGAGGCAGCTGATGTTCCAGATGGAATTTCTTTGAAGGCAGCATCTAGCCTGTAGACCATAGGATGCTAGCTCCTATACTAGGAAGTAGGCCTCTCTGAATGCACAAGGATTTATTTTAGAGTAAACATGCTTAGGATTGTGTTGCATAAACAGCTATTTATAAGGAAGGGAGGAAAGGTTTCAATCCTAACTTTTCCATTGCTGATATATTTTGAACTCTGTAGAAAGTAAGCAGCTAAAGGAGTTCCATTTGGAGTGGAGAAACTGTGCATAGCAAAAGGGTAAACTTGCTTTTTCTACTTCTTCAAACTCCCTCTTCCCAAAGCTCCTTTTGAGAGAAAGAAGGAAGGAAGGGTATCCGGGCTCTCTTATGCCCATTGGAGCATTACGGTATATATAATTAGCACTGATGATTTTATGAGTTCATGTCAAGTTCCTATATGCTTGGTTTCTAGGATTGCCAGTGAACAAGCTGTATCGATGACCCAGTCTAACTAGCTGTGTATTGCCAGAGGAATCCACTCAGCAGGCATCCCATGAATGCAATACAGAATTCATTTCAGTGCACCAGGAAATGGCTGTGAATAGGAGAAATATTGCTCAGGAGAAGAAGCTCGCCACCCGGAAGAGTGATTAAAGTGATTAAAGGATTTATCTAGTGATTAAAGTGGATCTGCCTGATGATTCCTAGTCAATCGCAAATCCTAGTACAGGTGGGTGCATAGAGAAGCACGCAAAAAAAGCTCCGTGATAACAGCATCCATTTTTTCATCTGGAAATCCCCAAATTCATGCCCAGCTGGGAAAATATCTTGGGTGACAATGCAGGGAAAGGCCTCTGCCTGAGACCCTGGGAAAGCTATTGCAAGGTGGAGTACTCAGTACCAAACAATATGGATCAAATGCCCAGCTAGGAATTTTGGAGGACTTTCATTCATAGGGTTGCCATGAGTCGGAAGTGACTTGACGGCACTTAACACACACACAGGCATATGGCAGCTTCATATTCATATGAGGGTGAGGTTAAAATAACATTATGTGGCTTCTGCTTCAGATGCATTATCAAAGCCTGGAAGCTCTCCAAGTGTTTGGAAATATGGTCTTCTGTGATTATGTTCTCTTAGCCAGAATTGGTTGTGATCGTTCATTTCCTGGATTCAGCAGTTATGCAATGTTTTGGCTGCTCTGAGCCTGGATTCCCCTCCAGAGGAAATGAGTATTGTTGTAAAGAAGTGGGTGAAACAAAAGCTAAGTGCAGATTTCTCATAATAAAAAGTACCACCTATGTTTCAGGGGAAAGTGGGCATAAAAAAACCTCTCATTCCAAAGTTCTGAACACACTTACTATAAAATATATTGAGAAAGTGGTTGCCTAGAGTGGATTTGGCTCGATTCAAATACATTTGAAGAGATATAAGCAACCAGTGGGATAAGGAAAGAATGTGATGCCAATAAACACTGTCCCAAGCAGGGGCTATGTTACAGTAGAACTGGCTGCCGTGTGAAAACCAGATTCACTTACATTTCATCAGAAAATTATAATAATTTGCATTGATATAATTCTTCAGTGTTCAAAGTGCTTTGCGTACATTATCTTGTTATCCTTACAATAACCCTGTAAAGCAGGATAGTATGTGCAGGCCTAAGGCAGAGACACAGAAGACTTTGCCTGCCACCTAGGGTTGCCAACCTCCAGGTACTAGCTGGAGATCTCCTGCTCTTACAACTGATCTCCAGCCGATAAAGATCAGTTCACCTGGAGAAAATGGCTGCTTTGGCAATTGGACTCTATGGCATTGAAGTTCCTCCCCAAACCCCGCCCTCCTCAGGCTCCGCACCAAAAACCTCCCACCGGTGGTGAAAAGGGACCTGGCAACCCTACTGCCACCAAGTAAGTTCACGGCAGAGATAAGAACTGGGCATTTCCTGATTTCTAGCCCACCCAGTTCTTGTGCCACACCAGTTTTGCTAGTATGAGAGGCTCCAGGTTTAAAGATAGCCAAAAAATTGGATCTTCTGTCCAGGAAGCCTGAACTTCTAATCCCAGAGCTATTGGTAGGTTGCACCCAAAACAGCTCTATTCTGCTCTAAAGCATTTCCTTCTTTACTACCCTTTCATGTGTTCCAAGAATGAGTCTTCCTACTGAAAATAGGCTCTAGGGCTCAGCCCTGGTGACCTGATAAACAGTGTTCAGATTACAGATAGCCAGGGGATATCCAATGCCCTACCTTTTCTGAACCCCCCATACTGTTATTTTAGAAGGCTTCAGGGGAAGGGTACTTTTATCTGGACCATTCCATCTTATCAGTGTGCCTGGCTGCAGAGGGCAGTGTGGTCTCTAGCTCTGCATTTATTTATTTTTATTCTCTCCAGCTCAACCCATACAGGCCCCAGGTATGATTTCTATTTTGCCAGCTGTCTACCGGCCTGAAAATGCTGGGCAATTCCTTATGTCAGATCAGTGGTTATCAGGCAGGGTGTCAGCAGAACTGAGCCAAGTAGGGGTAACAAGAGATGAACTTCTAGGGCTAAGGGACAAGTTAAACACCAATAAGTCACTAGATCCAGAAAGCATATACCTGAGGGTCCTTAAGAAAATCAACTGGGAAATTTTTGTTTTCTAAACAAAAAGATGCAACATATAGCTAAAATTGGCCTCCTTTCCAGAGGACTGGACAGGCTGACTCCTTGGTCTTTGAGCCACTTTGTCATTGACCAACAGCACTTTAGTCTTGTCTGGATTGCATTTTAGTTTATTGGTCCTCATCTATCCTGTTATCTTCTCCTGTGAAGGATTTCCACAAACCCCTCCTGGGTGTCATCTGCATATTGATGGCACCTTACTCTTTATCCATGTATGATCTCTCCCAGTAGTTTCATGTAAAAGTTGAACAGTATGGGGGACAAGATAGATCTCCACATAAGCCCACAGCACAAATGTCACAGGCTGTGCAGAAGTGCTCCAGAACCACTTTATGGGATTAGCCAGTAGAACTGAACCTCTGAAGCATGATTCAACTCATTCTCATCCTGGCCAACGTCTCCAGAAAGATTCCATGGTTGATGGTATCAAAGTCTGCCAAGGTGCACAGGAGAATCAACAAGGATGCGCTTCCTCTGTCCCTTTCCTGGTGAAGATAATGAGTCAGGGCAACCAAGGCTGTTGCTGTCCCAAATCCAGTCCTGCATACAGGTAGAAATTGGTCTAGATAATGTCTCCTCCAAGACCACCTGAGGACACTGTGAAATTATTTAAGTCATTGGAGTCCAGAACAACACCGTCCTTCAAAAAGGAGTGTATCACTTCCTAGACACACTCAACCGGCTCAACCTGGTTTGACACTATCAGCCATAAAGAGCAACCCAGTTTAACACTATCAGCTACATCAACCATGGATGTGGTGGGCTCCACATTTCTAAGCAGCTTGTTCACTTCATCAGGTCTCACCAAATGAAAGTCATCCATACAACTGTGATTCAAGAGCATCCTGTGATTTAACTGAATTTAAATCATGGTAGATGCAAGATACTTAATCTGCAAAATGTATCGCAAAAGAGTCACAACATTTTCTGGGTTTACATCCTCAGGGGCCCATACACCCTGGAAAAACTCTTCAGGGTTTATTTACTTTCTTCATTTATACCCCACCTTTCTCTTCAAAGCAGCTTACATTGTTCTTGTCTCCTCCGTTTTATCCTTACGACAACCCTGTGTGGCAAGTTGGGCTGAGAATGTGTGGCTGGCCCAGGGTCACTCAGCAAGCTTCCATGGTAGACTGGGGATTTGAACCTGGGTCTCCCAGAACCAAGTCCAACACTCTAACCACTACACCACATTGGATAGCATTGTGCTGCTGCAACAGTGGTGAAGTGAGCTCACCACTGCCACAGAGAAGGCACAATAATGCACTCTCATCCATATTCAGTCACATTCCCTTCGAGCTTTCCTCCACTTGCATTCCTGCCATCTGCCCGACTTCTCCATCACCCCAAGCTCCTCAGTAAACCCAGGGGCATTCCAGCCTCCACCAGAGGGAAGAGGGCACTCCAGAGCATTCCTGTCCACATCTCAAAGTCATCAAAATGTTACCATAAACAGGTTCGGGCCCTGGT
The DNA here is from genome assembly GCF_029931775.1 of Euleptes europaea. Classification (NCBI taxonomy): domain Eukaryota; kingdom Metazoa; phylum Chordata; class Lepidosauria; order Squamata; family Sphaerodactylidae; genus Euleptes; species Euleptes europaea. The sequence continues at coordinate 93,540,706 of NC_079312.1, read as the reverse complement.
GCTGTCGAGCCAATAAATCATACCAAAGGGGTGAAAGGACAGGTCAACAAGATCTGCAACTCTTTTGCAGACCAAAAAATCCCAGAGAGATGCCAAGAAACCCTCAATCAGCCTCTTACCGTGTCCCCCCCTTACAGATGTTACTAAGGTCAGCTATACCTCTGTAGTTTTCTCATTGGATCTGTATATCATGTTTTACCCTGCACTAGACTTATTTTATGTTGATCCTACTTTTGGACTGATCCTCATCCACTGAGTGAATCAATTACTCTTTTCACTGGATATTGTTTTAAATCAGTCTTTCTTTGCAACATCTACACACACACACACACACACACATATACAGAGAGTTTTCTGTTGTCTTTAACTTTGAGTATAAATACAGAAATGGACGAACATGCATTCAAGGAAGTGAGTTCTGATTCATGAAAGCTTATGCTGTAATGAATTTTAAGGTGCCACTGAAGTCCTGTTTTATTTTGCTGCTACAGACTAACATGGCAACCCATCTGGAATTATCATCTGGAGAAGCAGAGCAAGTGAAAACCAGACTGGATGAAAATAAGAAGTGAAGAGTAGCTTGCAGACTGGAGGTGAAAAAGGTGGTTGTTGGAAGGGTAGGGATGCATGCATGCAGAAAGCCAAGGAGAAGGAACCAGAGGACAGAGAGAAGGAAGGGGAAATGGAATTGAAAATGATGGTTAAGGAAGCAGACCCTTTGCCTTTGGCAAAAATGGAACGGGATTAAAATGGGATGCATGCACATCCCATCTGATATTCATTTACAATAATTGGTGTAAAATAAATAAATAAATAAATAAAACTGTCTTCACGTCTCACTTGCCGAGTCCATGTCACTGGCCTTGTAAATGGCAGGCAGGAGTCACTGCCACGCTTGGTATTTCTGCCCTGCTATAAGATTTTTCTGCACAGTAGTCAACTCCCATTAACTGAGCATAGTTGTGTGTCCAGCATTCTGCGCAGCACACTTTGCCCTCATTTATCCTGTGATGTGTCGGAAGGCAGGAGATGGGAGCAATCTCCATCCTTGTTAACAGGAATTGTGTACCTCATTCTCTGTGCATTGTGCTGAGAATGAACAGGCAAAGACGTGTTCAGAATCAGCAAAAAGCTTCTCCTATTCAGCTGGAAGAAGAACGGGGCTGGCTGCCGCTTATGAGAAAAGAGAAGAATTGGAAACAATTGCTGAAAACGAGAATCGGCTGGATTTCTCTCCAAATTTCTGCTGAGGCAATGACAATTTGGAAGCATACCCCAGCCTTGCCCCAATCTGGTTGCTAACCTTTGTGTCGCATGCAATATTGCTGTTACCAGCACTTTCATCGGTGTGTCGGTTTTTCATTGCAGCACAAGCTAACGGCTAAAACAGCCCTGGTAACGTAGTTGCTGATTTCCCAATATAATTATTTCTGAGGACTACCCGATTTGCTGCTTTTCCCAGGGGGTGGGGCTTTCTGCTGCGCCGCTTAGATAGAACAGACCTTAGCATTCTTCTACATCTTCCCTTCAGGTGGCGAAATCAGGTGGCAGCAACTCACTGTGAGATGTTTTCAAGCTCCAAGTGGCTTCCCACCCCCTCTTCTTGGCTTGGATGCTGGTTATATAATTAAGCCGGAGGTGGCAGCTAACGCTGACTTGTATACCCCTAATGATGCTACTTTCTGCCTTGACTGAGGACCTCTGAGCATCTAAGCATTAATGAAGCCAGCCTCCCAACGCCACTAAGAGCGAAAACAATGGGGAATTAAGGTCCCTGTTTACTCGGGCTGCTTTTGAGCAGTTAAGAGCAAAATCATGTCATTGTGCAATCAGACAGCCATTAACGCAGACACCAGAGAGCAGCGCTGTTCAGCGTCCTCCCCCCAAATCTGGGGAGTGCTGCATGTTGCTTCAATCAGCATCATAGACCGAGCAGCCAAAACAGACATCTAGTTCCGTTCTTGCCACAGGATGGGATTATCCATCCTGTCCAAACCAGGGCTCAAGCCCTGGGGGCATGGGGAAAGGGAATGGGTTCACTTTTCTGGGGCCCAGGGGGCAAGGGCGGCCTGGCCGAGGCTTCAAGCCCACTACCATGATGTGGGTCATTTCTCAGAATTGCAGCTGAGATGTAAGTTTCATGATTCATAGGACTGCATGTCCAGGATTTCGGCTATCACAGCCAGGGCTGCTCAATTGAAACCTATGATCTTTAGCAGTGTAATGGTTGGACTGGGAGCTGGGAAATCATGGGTTCAAATTCCCATTCTGCCATGAAACTTGCTGGGTGACTTTGGGACGGTCACACTCTCAGCCTAACCTACCTCTCAGGGTTGTTGTGATGGTATAACAAGAGGGGAGGACCATCTATGCTGAGCTTCTTGGAGAAAGGGTGGAATAAAAATGTGATGATGGTGATGATGATGATGGATAGATAGATAGATGATAGATGATAGATAGACAGACAGACAGACAGACAGACAGACAGACAGACAGACAGACAGACAGATAGATGATAAGGGTTGCCAGGTCCTTCTTCGCCACTGGCGGGAGGTTTTTGGGGCAGAGCCTGAGGAGGATGAGGTTGGGGGAAGGGAGGGACTTCAATACCATAGAGTCCAATTGCCAAAACAGCCATTTTCTGAAGGTGATCTGATCTCTATCAGCTGGAGATCAGTTGTAATAGCAGGAGATCTCCAGCTACTACCTGGAGGTTGGCAATCCTAAAATAGCCAGACAGACAGACAGACAGATAGATAAAGTGGTGGGGAAAGCCAAATATATGGTTGTGAGGTTGCTGTCTGGGACCTTTGCTGTGATTTTGCCTAAAATGCATTTTAAGAAAGATTGTTAACGTTTCTTTAATGGCTGTTTTTTGGATGGACTGTTCAGCTGCAGGGGTGGGGTCTGAGACTAGTGCTTGTCAGAATGTGCATGAGAAACAGCAGTTTGGCCGTGTTTAATGGGGGGGGTGAGAGAGCAAACTGTGAGATTATTGAAGTGCCTTGGCTGTAGAGGGTCTTGTGGGGCCATCTGAAAGGTCTATAACAATAATCATATAATTCACACAACTGGTGTGGTTGCCAGAGATATAGTTACTCCTGAGGAATAATCTCATGTAATCTGAAACGTGGAGACTGTTTCCCATTGTCCCCACATGTTGTTCTTGCCTGTGGGTCACAAGGTAAATGCTCACTAGATCGCAAAGCATGCTTATTTATTAGAAACATACTAATTTTTTTCCTGGGCCCTCATGTTAACAATGGGGTTCACGCTTTCTCTGTTGCATGGATTATTCCCAAATAGTGGGTTAGGATCTATTAAAAAGGCTAAATTGATGCAAGTTCTACATCAAAGATTAGGTCTTGCAGGTGAGTCATGCACTAAAAGCCTGCTGCCCATTGAGTAACAATTCAGTGTTGTGAACTGACTTCATCGATCACCAAGCAGACAAGTGCCTCGCACACCTGGACTACAGAACAGAATCCTGCAAACGTTTGCCTGTTCTATCAGAGGAGGATCTTTCTAAATATGTGTTCTCTATGAAAGTACATTATTGAACTATTCACAGAAATACAAGAATCCGAGATGGGAAAGAGTGTTTTCATCTACTACAATGCAGGAGAGAACCAAGAGGGCCATGGCTCACTTTGTAGAGCAGAAGAGAACCAAGAGGGCCGTGGCTCAGTTTGTGGAGCATCTGCTTGGCATGCAGAAGGTCCCAGGTTCAATCCCTGGCATCTCCAGTTAAAGGGACTAGGCAAGTAGGTGATGTGAAAGACCTTTGCCTGAGACCCTGGGGAGCCTCTGCCGGTCCTAGCAGACAATACTGACTTTGATGGACCAAGGGTCTGATTCAGTATAAGGCAGCTTCATGTGTGTTCATGTGTTCAAGATGGAACCTGACAGTTCAGGTGTAATTAGACAAAGCTGTAAGTAAGGGACAGACCCTTGGCAAAAGGTAATGCTTTTGGGGGGGGCAGTCTGGCAGAATGAAGTGGCTCTTCAGAGCCCAGTGCTGTTTACCTCACACAACAGGATTGGCTTGACCACCTACACCAGCCGTCTCTGTCACAGTTTTCAGTATTTTAAAGCAACACAGCGTCAAAAATTTCACTAGTTGTCTTCTGCACAGCAGGCTGCTGCCAATTACCACAGGCTATGATGCAGGTGTTCAAGGAAAATACAAAGGATTTCAAGATTTAGGTTTTTGCCCAGAGATTTTTTCAAACAAGCAGGCTGGCTAATCTTTCCAGTGCAACAATCATGAAGAGTCACGCTGAGCCCGACAGGAAGATTGGCTTCCCCTTTATAATTTCAGGTGAAGGGACACCTAAGTAGGTGGGTTTAGTTTGGTTTTTGCCAAAATTCTCAGCTGAGATTCTAGCTGCCACTCGGCACAGAAGACAGAAATGTATACCCCTCGTCTCCAGCACAATCTAGCCATCCATGTGAACTGCGTACCTGAATCTCTTACAGGTTCCTCATCCACCTGTGAACCATACAGAGTCCCCAGTAAGGAACGTTACCTCTTGTGCTTAGCCTCAGGTCAGAAATCTCTTTCAAAGCAGTAACAAAGTAGGAAGATGACTGTTCCCAGCATGGAATCTGATTTGCTCCTTGAGTGGAGCTGCTAACAGAGGTACAGGAAAAATGCTCCCTCCCTTTTCAGGACTTCTGTAATTGGCAGTTGATTAAGGAAACTCAGATCTCTTTAGTTGTATGAGGAAAGGTTTGCAATGCTGCATGCCAGACAGGCAGGGAATTTTAGTCTAATCCATTCCCCATCCTTGTGTTCCCTTCTCTAAACCCTAGGGTAGCCAGTCTCCCGGTGGGGGCAGGCCCAATTCCCTGCCCCAGCTAATGGCGGGAGAAAAATAAAATATAACCATTGGCCAACAATGTGACATTACTTCCAGGAAAACCTGGCAGCGACATCTCGCTTACCTATTCCTAGACAGGACCCTCATGTTGCCCCTCCCAGTCTCCCACTGGTTGCCGGACCTGACAACCCTATTAAACCCTTCCCCCATGTCCCATTTAAAGATTCCATTTTAGTTCACCCTAGGGTTGCTGATGTTGTGAGATTGTATCTGTTATGGAAGAAAGGGGAGAACGGTGTCTTTCCTTGCTGGGAAACTCCCTTAGACCAAGGATACCTTGAAAGCACCCTGGTAACCAGTACCCACCACTCAAAGACCTCCTGAGAACATCTAGACTGAGCTGCTGAGAAGGGATCCTTCTAGTGCAGCACTAGAGCAATAATGAAGTCATAGGGTAGAAATCCTAGAAAATACCTTATAACAAATTATGTAGCACTGTGTGGATTAGCATGTAGGGAAGAGATTCAGAGCCATATCCCAAAGAAATAGATGGTACTAAGCGAAGCAAAAAATAAAAAGTCCTTGTAAAAAAAGGTTTATTATAAAAAAGTGGGGGAGAAAAGGGGGGGCTGGATTCAAAAAGTGTTGGGAAGGGGGCAAAATACAGGAGGGAAACACACAGACAAGAACACAGCACACAAGACTTCCAAAGTAAAAAAGCAATACAGTTGAATTAACTCAGCTAAGTACACTTTAGCTAGGCTGTAGCAGATTCTTCAGAGCATGCCTACAGTTCCTTGCAGTATCAACATGTTGAAGGAGTCCTTAATTACTACCCAACCTCTTGGGGACCCCAGTTTCTGCTAAAGACAATGGAAAATAAAATATAGTCCAACCCCACCAAGCATCTGTTAATGGTTCTGAACTTCCATGACAAATAGGTGGTTTGGCCTAAACAGATTGTCCTTTGTCCACAAAGGATTAACTCTGGCGGGATGGCCCCATGTGGAATGGAGATGAATGGGGTATTCTAATGTAAACCCCAAGAGTCCAAGATTCTAGACGCTTTAGGTGGCCCTTCTGAGCCTTTGTAGGGTTTTAGGGTTTCTGTCACAGAATCCTCTGGGATTACTAACTGGCTGGGAGAAAAATGTCCTGTCCCTAGGGTTGCCAACCTCCAGGTGGTAATGAAAATTGACACCTCTGTGTACGCAAAAGATAATCCAATACAATAACACAGAGACTGGCACAATGCAGCGGATCAAATACATATAATAAACACAAATTTATCGAGAAAAGGCATTGTCTTCTTTGGTGACTGGCATACTCTCCTGTCAGGAAGAAAGGAACATCATTTATAAGGAAGAAAGAAACTTCATTTATACTGAGTACCTATTTGGACTCTTAGATGTGATATTGAATGTACTGCATCTTTATTTTTGCACACGCAGACCAGTGGTTAACTTGAATTTGTGTTTGTTATATTTATTTGAACTGCTGCATTGTGCCAGTCTCTGTGTTATTGTATTGCAACCTCCAAGTGGTGGCTAGAGATATCCTGCTAATTACAACTGATCAGCAGGCCACAGAGAACAGTTCACCTGGAGAAAATGGCTGTTTTGGAAGGTGGACTCTATGGCATTATACCTCATTAAAGTCCATCCCCTCTCCAACCCCACCCTCTCCAGGCTCCACCCCCCAAATCTCTAGGTATTTCCCAACCCAGAGCTGGCAACCCAGAGCTGGCAACCCTACCTGCCAGGGCACAGTCCTCTGAATGTGGGGGTGTATGAAATGTGGTGGTCCAATCCATATTTTGGGGTGCAGAGCTCCAGTTCCTTATTCAAAACTTCTTTGCAATACAGGTTTCTGGGGGGAGGGACGCAAAAAGAAGCCAGTGGTGCCAGAACCGGTATTTGGACCGGGCACCACTGTATGTGTTCTTGGAGGGGACAGTCTCAGGAATGTAGGGAAGTGTCATTTGGGGTGGTCCAAATATTGTTTTGGGGTGCAGCTGATCCCCAGTGTCTGCATGTGCCTTGGTCCTGGGGGCACCCCACTTGGGAGCAGCTGGCACAAGAACCGAACTTTGGACCAGGACCCAGCATGCTTCATCTCAAAGGGCACAGTCCCCTGAATGTGGGGGTGTATGATATGTGGTGGTCCAATCCATATTTTGGGCTGCAGAGCTTTTGAATTGTCCTCAAAATCATTAAGAACTAGGAAATATGAATAAGGAACTGGGAATAAGGAACGACCTGGGAATAGGGTACTAACTTCAGCCTCCTAGTTATTGATCAGGTGATGTTATTTACCTCCATGCCATGAAAAGCTTCAACTGCCAGCTTCAACACATGAAGAGTGTATGAAAATGGCAGGGCGTTTTTCTTCAGGTCAGTTAGCAACTCTGATCGTCACTGGGTAAAATTTAGTTTCCACTGTTCTGAGAACGGGCACTTCTGTTCAATTAACAAGAACAATTCATAACCAAAAGAATGGAAAAGTTGGAGTGCGCAGCTTCCTCGTAAATTTATAATCTGGAAAATTTCATTTCCCCAGGATGCAAACAGCCAAAAACAGTTTTCCTATTATTCCTCCCCCCTTTCCCATTTCTGAGAGATGGGAGTGGATGTGGGAGAAAGCTACTAATGCAAGGAAGCGAAAATTAGTTTACAAGACGGTCTGTTCTTAACTATACATTGAGCATCGCACAGACATTTTCCCAAGGAGGAGCAAACTCCTAAGACACACACATCATCTAATAAAAAAGATGGTGCCTCTCTTTAGTAAATGACCCTACTCTGATGATGGACCCAGCTTTGTGGTCAGTGTCTGCAGAAGTGGAGCTATTTTTCATTCTGTGGAGTTGTAGGGATTCCTATGCAGCACACTCCCCATTACCTCTACTGGCTGTTCCTTCAAATAAACTGTACAGGATAGGGTTGCCAGGTCCCTCTTCGCCACCAGCAGGAGGTTTTTGGGGCGGAGCCTGGAAAGGGTGGAGCTCCTGCCTTGCAGTAGGTCTCAGCTTCAATCTTTGGCCTCTCTCCAGGTAAAGGAAGCAGATAGCCAGTGATATAAAAGACCCATGCCTGACTGCCTGGAGAACCGTTGCCGGTCAGAGTAACAAAGACTGGGATCAGTGGGCTGATGGAGCCAGTACGTGATGGAGTCATGTGACCAGCGTGTTGCGGTCTATTTGATGTAACCACTTTTCAAGGTGTGTGTGGATAAGCCACAGAGTTTCTCTCAGCTCTTTCTGAAGCAGAAATCCAGACAGGAAGACGGATAGCCGGTTCTGTGGATTGTGTAGAGTTCACAAAAGGAATTGGGTCCTCTACATAGGTAGAAGCCACAGCGTTTGGGTCACGCTTGCCTTCCTGAGTCTAAAGTCTGGCAGCACTTGGAATGTGCGATACAGACCTGGTTGCCTCCGTTGTAAAAAAGATATTGTAGCTCCGAGAAAAGTGTAGAAGAGGGCCTCCAGAATGATCAAGGGACTGGAGAACCTTCCCTCTCTGGAAAGGTTAAGCTGATTGGGGCAGAGACAGGTTTACAACATTTATTCCTGATGTGGAGGAAGTGGATAGGAAGAACTTTATTCTCTCTAGAACTCGGGCTTGCTTGATTAACTTGGCTGGTGATAGATTCAGGACAGATACCATAAAATACTTTTTTTCACTCACATGTAATTAATTGATGAAATTAATGACCAGAAAAGTGTAAGGAGCGCCACTGACTTCGATGGAATTAAAAATTCAGCAAGTTAATGGACGATAGGTCTATAAAAGGGGTTCCCAACCTTTCTGAGCCTGAGGGCCCATTATGGTGGACGGAGAAACAAAATGGCTACCACAAAATGGCTGCCACAGGAGGCAGAGTGAATAGGGCTGCCAGGTCCCTCTTCATAACCGGCGTGAGGTTTTTGGGGCGGGGTTTGGGGAGGGGAGGGACTTCAGTGCCATAGAGTCCAATTGCCAAAGCAGCCATTTCCTCCAGGTGAACTGATCTCTATCAGCTGGAGATCAGTTGTAATAGCAGGAGATCTCCAGCTAGTACCTGGAGGCTGGCAACCCTAAGAGATAGCCACAAAAGGATTCCCACAGTTTAATTTCAGTAACACGATGCAGATCCTTGTACTGTGGTGGCAGCTACTGCCAAAGCAACATTTTTAAAAATCTGCACAGCCAATCAGAATCCTTGCCAGGCAAAAGTCCCAGCTGGCCCCGCCTACTGCCTAAAAACAGAAAAGGTGATGGTGGGCGCCATAGCACACATGGGCACCATGCAGGGTACCCCTGGTCTATAAAAAATTGTTTGTCATGATGGCTAAATGGGAACTCCATGTTCAGAAACAGTATACCACTGATTTCAAGTTGCTGTGTAGCATCTGCTAAAGCTCAGAGCTCAGCCACCTAGGGAAGAGGATTCCAGATCTGATGGATCTGTGGACTGATCCAAGATGTTTTCTGACTTCTTGACCTATCTCCCATAGGAATCTGTGTAGTGCTGCACACTTCAATTCCTAGCTGCCCCCACTAAGTGGAAACCAAGGAGGAGGGGAGTGAGGATTCTTACAAGGTAAGCTCTCCTTCCCTGGAGGTTTTTAAGCAGAGGCTGGATGGCCATCTGTAGACAGTGCTGATTCTGTGAACTTGAGCAGTTCATGAGAGGGAGGGCATCTTGGCCATCTTCTGGGCACTGGGGGTGTGGGGGGAGGTAGTTCTGAATTTCCTTTCCTTTCCTTTATCCCTTAGAAGCTCCTTGAGCCATTGATCTTGAGCAGCATAAATCTAATGTTTGAGGGATATAAGGACTGAAATAAATCTTGCCACTGACAATGTAGCCTTGGGATCGCTGTCACTTAATAAAAAAGGCATTATGTCAGAGATAGAGGCATTAGATTTATACGTTAAAAGGGGAGAGATATAATGTGATCGAAGTTCCTCATAAAAGCGGCATTCCAAGAGGGCATAAGCTAATGAATCAATAGAGCCAGAAGAGCAAGGACAGGTCCTGTCTGGGTATTGTATATTCAAAAGCCTGCCTTGCATAACCATAGAGGGGTTAGCATTCAGTCTAGCTAAACAGAAGGCTCTAGAAAGACAAGGAGCTGTGTTGTGAATTTCCTGCATTGTGCAGGGGGTTGGACTAGATGACCCTGGTGGTCTCTTCCAACTCTATGATTCTAAGGGAACTTCTATTGTCTCTGCACCGGTGCAGCTATGTACGCTGCCCAAAATGGTCCTGTAATCGAAAAGAGTCATATTGATTATTTCGCTGTCAGTATCTGAATCTGTAATTATCACTGAGTCATGAGCTGCAGCCAAAACACCAGGATAATTAGCAAAGAGTCAGGAATGCATCTGCTGTACACATTCCAAAGGCGACATTGATTAAGACTGCAAGCAACCAACCTCCCTTTTGCCTCAGACTGATCATATCCATGTTACCTGGAAGTAAACAAGTTCAATGGCATTTAATCCCAAGTAAGTGGGCCTAGGATGTTTGGCCGAAGTTCTCCAGAGTACTGGATCCATGATTCTGTTCCTTAATAAATCCTACATCAAAGGCTTCCTTCATACATTCATGATAACCTCCTAATTATTTTCCTTGCACCAATGAAGAATAATTAAATTCTTTTGACCTGGCTTGCTGAAAGTCTTGCTTACCAACCACAGTTAATGCAAGATGCAATTTTACAGTAAATGTATGATAGGGATGAACTGACCCTAGAAGCTAAAATGACTAAACAGAGGCTGTCGTATTTTGGTCACATTATGAGAAGGCAAGAGTCACTAGAAAAGACAGTCATGCTAGGAAAAATTGAGGGCAGCAGGAAAAGAGGAAGACCCAACCAGAGATGGATTGACTCAATAAAGGAAGCCACAGCCCTCAGTCTGGAAGACCTAAGCAAGGCTGTCAAAGATAGGACATTTTGGAGGACATTGATTCATAGAGTCGCCACGAGTCGGAAGCGACTTGATGGCACTTAACACACAACACACATACACATGATAGGGATAGGAGCAAATACAAGCACTTCCAAATGAAGGCATACATAGCTTCTTCGACTGGTCTCCTTTACCTTTTGAAGATGGTCAGGTTTTTTTATCAGCTTGGATTTTATATTAAAAAAAAAAAAAGTGGGCTAGTGTTAACAATGCCCTGGGTTGAGGAGCCTGTAAAATGGGATTTCCTCATTCCTTTATGTTGCTTTTTACCCTTTCTCAGTCAGCTCTGGAACTGACAGTACAATTTTATGCATGTTTATTTGGAAATAACTCCCACCGAATTCGGCAGCCAGGAATGCCAGTGCCCAGCACCACACAGCGCAATATCAATCCGAGAGGCATTCGTTATCCTGCTGTATAATTTACCTTTGTGCTTTAACCACAGAGGATATGCTGCAACATTCTGGGGTTTCTGTACACGACCAATATTGGTTTTCCCAAAATAAAAACTCACAAAGAATTGTAGCATTGCCTGTGGCTTCTGGATAAACAAGATGTGTGTGCGAACTAGAGGTTATGCCTTTCACTGGAAAAATCCTCAGTTCCTCCGAATTCCACCAAAGCCAAAACCCCAGCGTTTGAGCAGCGATTGCTAAAGAACATGATGTGTCACCTCCCGAGAATGTAAGCATTAGGCTGCCAAATCCCCATAGGTGGGCAGCAGCGCAGGGAGGGGGAAGCAGCACCAGGATCTGCAAATAGTTGCAGGGATTTCAAGAAAACAGTTGCCAAGAGCCAGTCCAGCTCTACGAGCTTTCTGTAAAGCGCACCAGGAGCTCATTTGTTTGAGATGCTTTCATTGGTCCCAGCAGCGTTTGTAACAGGTGACAAGTAGAGCCTGCCGGCAGGCCAGTCTGTAGGCTGTGTTTGGAGCCCATTGGTTGTGTTTTGATCTGTATCTGCCTGTTTTGCTCCGTCGTTTCTCCCTTTCATTGCTCTGCCCTGCAACATCCCTTCCATTCGGAGTCTGCCTGCCCTAAACGCACACGTACACACAGCCCTGCCTTGTTTGTCTGGGATCTTCCTGGCTCAAGTGTTCCAGCTCAAAGCTATTTCCCTTGACACAGCTATGCCACATATACCTGTAAGATATTAACACATGTTCAAGTTAGGTTTGCCAGGTCCCTCTTCACCACCAGCGGGAGGTTTTGGGGGCGGAACCTGAGGAGGGCAACAAATTAAGTACTTTGCATAAGAAGAAGAGTTGGTTTTTATATGCCGATTTTCTCTACCACTTAAGGCAGAATCCAACCGGCTTCCCTTCTCCTCCCCACAACGGACACCCTGTGAGGTAAGGGGGGTTGAGATAGTGTGACTAGCCCAAGGTCACCCAGCTGGTTTCAGTTGGAGGAGTGGGGAAACAAATCCAGTTCACCAGATTAGCCTCAACCGCTCATGTGGAGGAGTGGGGAACCAAACCTGGTTCTCCAGATCAGAGTCCACCACTCCAAACCACCACTTTTAACCACTACACCACACTGGATCTCTTTCTCTTCTGTCCTAGAGGACAGATTCTCTCAAAGCACACATCCATAAAAATGGTTAACATTTGGTCCCTGGGAGGGGGGAGGATCTTAAGCACAAGTTTTTACATTGCGAGGAGCCAGTCATTGGCCTTTTATGCAGGGACGTTTCCCAGAGGTCACCCCGGATGACTTCTTTGGGCTTCCTTTTGATTATGCATGCCTTTCCCCACCTCGCTGTCCCTGCATTTTGCCCACATTTTCCAGAAGCCCTTTTAGCCAAAATCTGGAAAATGCTGGCAAATTCGTGGGGAGAGCGAGGCAACCTCCGATGGGCGGAAATGCATACATAATAAAAGGGAAGCCCCAAAGCAGTCGGCGAGGGGGGGGGGTGTCCCTGCATAAAAGGCCATTGGCTTGGATCCTATGCAGTGAGAGCACAGTTGTGCTTGTGGAAGGAAATTTTCTAACATCCCATCTCCTATTACAGCCTGTTGTGCCACCACCACCACCCCACAGTCCTGCTCCCCAGGGGATGGGTGGACCTTCAGGAATAGCACAGGAGTAGAGATCTGCAATGGAAACTGCTCCCCTCTCTTCCCCAGGCAACAGTGCCTTCTGCCTTTGGAAAATGTGGTTAGGATAAAAGCCGTCGCTCGTAATTTCTCAAATGTTCATAACAACATGATTACAACATGATGGTGATAATTAAAAAAAAGGTCAGTGACTTTCTGGTTGACTAGAAAGTCAACAATTCCCCAAGGGAACAAGGGCTGAGGTGGGCCAGGGATGGGATTGCCAACTCTGATTTGAAAAATTCCTGGAGATCTGGGGGCAGTGTCTGGGGAGGGTGGAGTTTGGGGCGAGGAGGGAGCTCAGTTGGGATGTGAAGTCCATGGATTTCCTTTCAAGGCTTCTATTTCCTACTCCAGAGGAGCTGATCTCTGTAGTCTGCAGATCAGTTGTAATCCCAGGAGAGCTCCAGGCCCCATCTTGAGGTTGGTAAGCCTAGCCAGGGAGCAGTGTAGTGGTTGAATATGAGTGGAAGAAGAATATAATGGTAGCATCCAGGAACCACATTAGACCTAGGATGGGTGAGTGATGCAGTTCGGGGTGGGGGGACAGCTGGCTGTGGGGGTTGTGTGCATATGCTTGGTGTAACTTGAGTATTTTGAAGAGGAAAGCCGTGAATGATGTGAGCATGTGTCCTTTATAATCAGTTCAAAATTCATATATGTTTTGGGCTCTGTCAGAATCTGACTATTCTAAGAAGTGGTCCTGCCCCATGTCCCCAAACCATCAGCAATGAGATGTTATATGAGTCAAGACCTTCCAAACCATTTGCCCCAGGCGTTGGAACTCTTCCTGGCCTCCTGACATTTTGTACAGGCATTTGGCGGTGGGACAAATTAAATATTCTAATGAGTCTGTCTTAAAATCTTACGTTGCCTTTATTATATAACTATTTCCACCACTTGGAATTGCCATTTGGTTTTATTATGTTGATATTTTGTTTTTTTGTTTTGTTTCTATTTCCTTAGCTACCTTGAATGTTATAAAACAGAAATGAGGGATAAAAAAGAAAACATTCTGAAAAAAATTGTAACTGCTGTATGTTGTCTTGGTCTTTCCAGTTCTACCTCTACAGTTTGGAGTGCCTGGGGAGGGTGGCTCCATGACCCTTTTCAAACCACTGTTGCATGTGGGACTTGAACCAGGAATGTTGTGGTCTGGTGCTAGACCTAGCTTAGTGAGCTACCATTATGTGCATCCAAGCCTCAGAGCACTCTTCGGATGGAGAACAGAATAGGAATGTGCAGTGCCGGCTGCTGCAATTGGCAGGCAGCATGAAGGGTTGGATAGGTTACGTCTGATATCAATACTAGGGGCCTGGCCTTCTGCCTATGCCAGTTCCACAGAGCACAACCTTCCCCTTATTGTCCTCCGTTTCAACCTTGGGGGTTCCAAGCTAGAGACCATCGCCTCTACAAATCCAGGTTCGGACATAATTGCCTATGGCCCCAGCAGGCAGGGCCTTGACATAACAATCCCATTCTCTCAAAGATGTGTGCGCCTACATTGCCCACATTAATGGAAAGTGTGTTGACCACACAGTCTTGAAAATACCATAAACTTGTCCTCAAGTGCACTGGACTTACAAGAACTCTGCGGTAGATATTTCTGATATAATAATGACCATGCGGCTAAGATCTAACCACACGGACATTATTTCGAGGATGCTGATCTTCACTTGTTTCCAACCACACATATATTGTAACATGGAAACATCCTTGTGACTCTAGGATTTACCACATCATGTAAAATTGTGATTACAAAAGGTCCCAGGGTTCTTAGGAGTTTTTGAATGAGCAAGTAGTGGTGATTAGCACATAGGGTTGCCAGGTCCCTCTTCGCCACCGGCAGGAGGTTTTAGGGGCAGAGCCTGAGGAGGGTGGGGTTTGGGGAGGGACTTCAATGCCATAGAGTCCAATTGCCAAAGCGGCCATTTTCTCCAGGTGAACTGCTCTCTATTAGCTGAAAATCAGTTGTAATAGCAGGAGATCTCCAGCTAGTACCTGGAGGTTGGCAACCCTACAGGCACACAACTGAACGCCTGGAGAACAGGAGCCTTAACATGCCTGTTGTACCTGCTCAAGGGGGAGAAATGCAGACCATTATGCAAAAAGCTTCTCCGCTTGTGCTCTCCCCTCTCCATCAGAAGAGGTCAGGTTTCCTATAAACTACCTGCTACAAGGATTCAATTTCCTTATGCAATGTGGGAACTGCCCCTAAAATACATTAAAGTGTTTAACATTGCGAGAAATAAAAATGTTCACTGATCATTGATGCCAAACCATATTAGGACAACCTTGAGTAAAAATGAGCATTTGATGATACTCTGTCATTTTAAAAACACGCATAAAAATGCATTTCCCTTTCGAGGACTATAATTTTATGAATGAAGAGGCAAAGCACACAGATTTTTAGCCAGCTTATATATACATCTGGAATGCATATTATTGTTCCCATAAGAAGCAATCGCTCTTGAATACCTAGGGGATGAGATTGCTCAATAAACTATAGACAAAATACAAAGGCAGGTAGAGGCAGAGCCAAAGTGTGATCCTCTATCCCTGCAAGAGATTTTTTCACTCTCAGTTGCCCGTTTGGCACATGTGTCTCACTTCAAATGTTTGAAATTGTCTCCCACAATCTGTTGACCTCACCATTTCACTCTCGTCCTTTATATCATCCCTAAAGCATTTTTAATGTTCCTTTTTATCGACTTCTTCTTTATATGGCTAATTCAGAAGTATCTTACGCACATTCTATCTCATGCATGTAATTTAGTGTGAATAAATTAATGTCTGCGCTTATTTAAGCCGGAGGATGTAACAATGGTATAGTAAGCTGCAAACATCACATAATGATGGTCGACGATGCTAAAGAAACAGGTGGTTAACAGTTCAGTTATACAAAATCATTCTGAGAAGAAGCAATATTTAAACAAAAAAAGTGAGCTCTAAGTTGCTGCAAGGTCCCTCCCGGCCACTCACGAGGGGGATAGGGTTGCCAGCTCCAGGTTAGGAAATGCCTGAGATTTGGGGGTGGAGCCTAGGGAAGACAGGGACCTCAGTGGGGTACAGTGCCATAGAGTTAGGGTTGCCAGCCTCCAGGTACTAGCTGGAGAGCTCCTGCTATTACAACTGATCTTCAGCCGATAGAGATCAGTTCACCTGGAGAAAATGGCTGCTTTGGCCATTGGACTCTATGGCAGTGAAGTCCCTCCCTAAAACCCGCCCTTCTCAGGCTCCACCCCAAAAACCTCCCGCTGGTGGCAAAGAGGGACCTGGCAACCCTACATAGAGTCCCCCCTCCCATGCATCCATTTCCTTCAAGAGAACTGATCTCTGCAGTTTGGAGATGAGCTGCCAGGCCCCACCTGGAGGCTGGCGGCGTCCCTAGCTCTACTCCTAACATCCACTCCAGAAACAATGAAGCCTTATGAGGCCTCACAAACAGCATGTTACTGCACGTAGGGCCTCACATGAAGCATGTTCCCTCACAGGAAAATAAATTCCTATACATGTTTGGGTTGCCAACCTCCAGGTGGTAGCTGGATACCTCCCACTATTACAACTGAGCTCCAGGCGATAGAAATCAGTTCACCTGGAGAAAATGGCCACTTTGGCAATTGGACTTTGTGGCATTGAAGTCCCTCCCTCCCCAAACCCCACTCTCCTCAGGCTCCACCCCAAAAACCTCCCACCAGTGGTGAAGAGGGACCTGGCAACCCTACATAAATGCCACTTGGTCGGGCTGGGCCATGCCTTGTCAGTCCAGATCGGGACTGGACGGGGTGGCTGCCTTGGCTGGTTTGTAGGATGGATAAGAGCTCTCAAGGGGCCGGATGCGGCCCATGGGCCTTCTGTTTGACCCCCCTGCTTCAGATAACACTTTCAGCATTCAAAGCACTTCATGTACAGTATTCCTTACAGCAGCCTTATAAGGTTGGCTAGTATTATCATCACCATATTACAAATGAGAGGCTGAGCTAAAAGAGAGATAAGAGAGAGATTAGGGCTTCCTTAAGGTCACCTAATGCCTTTTGTTGACAAATGAGTTTTCAACCAATAGTTCTTCTGGCTCACTGCTCATTCTCTTAGCTGCCATGCTACACCAACTCCATATGCTACACCTGCATGGGAAGGTACTTCAATCAAATGGTCTGATTCTTATTTATTTTCTGGGGTTTTGCACATGAATTGAAAGCAAGACTCAAAGTATTTGAATTACAGAAAGCTTAGCTTTAACACCCACACACCGATGGGAATCCCTTATAGCACAGCATTTAGTGTGTAACCGTCATGATGGCAGCCAGACACTGTAAGCACAGTAGCACTTGGGAAAGCCTATATCATCCTGTAGTGTATTCTGGCACCATGAGTCTCGAGTTACTCCCTCATTCTAACAATGATTCTCTCCCCCCTCCATGTAAACTTTTAACATTGGGTAGCTCCTGAGCAGAAGGCTGAGTCATCACACAGGCCATTAGCTTTATCTGCAATAAAGTGTAGAGTCTAGCAGAAACCCCCAGGCCCAGATGGTTTCACATCTGAATTGTTTTAAGCCATTTAAGTAACAACTTGAAACAACCTTCCTTTCGCCATATGTTTAGGACTATGCGTATCCCCGTGTATAAAGCAGCTCATGCTAGCCTTTGAAGAGTATGGATCTGACTTTGATCTGCAAGGAAAGAAGTGGTCCCGGTCTTAGGGTGGCTACATAGCTCTATTTCTGTCACAAGCAGCCCATCAAGGGGACATTATTTACACTTACCATACATTTCTGATCCGCCAGATTTATCAGAATTTACACTACGTTCATATGTATGTGCCAGAGAACCTTAAAAAGCTTAATATGATCAGGCCTTATTACAGTGAAGCCAAGAATGTGGGGAAATGGAATGTATAAATATGGAAGAAATGGGTAGGAATTAACAGTCATTCCTGTTGACTCCCAGTTAGCTGTGAATGGTTATTCTAGCCATTGCTAAACATATATAGTAACATCCTTGTAATATGGATTCCTTTGGTAGGACAAAATTTTGGATTTAACATCCATCTGTCTTCCTAGACTAATTGTAGATCCTCTAGGGCCCAAGTACCTGTTAAACAGGAGATCTGTGATGGATCATTCCAAATTTATTTCATGAGGATAATGCAACTATGAGTGGTAGTGATTTTGATTTCAGAGCCAGTTTGGTTGGAGCATGGGTGTTTAACCCAGCACCCTTTTCAAAATTGCTGTTCCCAAGTGCCTGCTAATGGCGGGCAATCTCCTAGCGATTGCTGCTTCTGCCAGCCAACGCTCAACTGTTCATTGGGCAGAAGCAGTCCGGCTGAAAGGGGGGGCAGCGATCGGCATCTGTGCATAATGATGTTACTTCCAGCCCGATGTGGAAGACATTCTATCACTTTTGCCAAATCTCCATGGAAACCATAGAGTTTGGGGGCAAGTGAAAGAGCACCCCCCCGTGCAATGCCAGCACTTCCACATCATGCCGGAAGTGACATCATTGTGCATAGCTACTGGTTGCTGCCCCCTGTACCCGCCTCTGAACATCTCTCACCGGTTGGCAATCCTACCAAGCTATTTGCTTTATGGAATGAAAATACAGGGTAGATAGCCACATAGGGGCATTTTGCTTTTGTGTGGAGAATGGGATGGGAGAAAAAGTAAAGTTCTCCCTTTTTCGTCTGCTACTCAACCAAATTGGCAGCCCATCTGCAGCTGTACATCTGAAAGCAAAAAATGGAAGCTCAGTCATGAACTTTCATAGAATATGCAGTTTGTCTCTTCTTAGTCTTCTGAAGGAGCATTTTTATTTGGTTTGTCCAGATTTTCAGAGTGGCTGGTTGTGCATACAGAGGTAACGGGAGAGGTAAGCTTGACTTTCATAAAGAGAAACTTGCTGGGAAATATTCAGAAATCTTTCTTGCTCAGCTTCAGAGGTCCCCAACCTTTTTGAGCCAGCAGACACATCTGGAATTCTGACACGGCATAGTGGGCGCAAGAACAAGATGGCTGCCACAAAATGGCTACTGCAGGAGACGGAGCCAGCCAAGAAAGGATTCCCACAGCTTAACTTCAATAACACAATGCATATCCTTGTGTTGTGGTGGCAGCTGCTGCCAAGCCAACATTTTAAAATATTTGTACAGCCGATTAGATCTCCAATAGTCAATCAGAATCCTCGCCAGGCAAAAGCCCCAGCTGGCCCTGCCCACTTCCTAAAAACACTTGGGGGTGCCAGAAAAGGTGTTGGCACGGGCACCATGTTGGGGACCCCTGCTCTACTTTATTTAAGACCTTTGTAAATTTTTATATTCTTACAATACTGTTGGATGCAAAAAGCCCATCCCTTGTTTACTGGCACAGATCACCAAAAAAACAAGGCGACTTATACCCTTATAAAAATAGATAGACATCCCCTATGTATCAGAAAGTGGCTGAGGTATAGTGTCTGGACCAACGCCATCCTATTAAGGAAGTGGCTGGTGTGGATTCCTATCTAAAGTTTTCCCTTTCTGAACCCCACCTTTCACAAGCTTAGTACAGATAGTGAAAATGGTGTTTTGCTACAGGTAAATGTCTAGGGTTGCCAACCTCCAGGTACTAGCTGGAGATCTCCTGCTATTACAACTGACCTCCAGCTGATAGAGATCAGTTCGCCTGGAGAAAATGGCCTCTTTGGCAACTGGACTAGGGTTGCCAACTGCCAGGTAGTAGCAGGAGATCTCCTGCTAATTCAACTGATCTCCAGCCGATAGGGATCAGTTCACCTGGAGAAAAATGGCCGCTTTGGCAATTGAACTCTATGGCACTGAAGTCTCTCCCCTCCCCAAACCCCACCTTCCTCCTCAGGCTCCGCCCCAAAAATCTTTCGCCAGTGGCGAAGAGGGACCTGGCAACCCTAAACTGGATTCTATGGCATTGAAGTCCCTCCCCAAACCCCGCCCTCCTCAGGCTCCGCCCCAAAATTCTCCCAACCAGTGGCAAAGAGGGACCTGGCAACCCTGTAAATATCTGCCTACTTTCCCCATAACGTGATTCTGTAGAGTTAATGTGCAAAGCTCCCTTTGGGAACTGAGTTGGGGGTGTGGCTTACAAGAACCTGTGGGAGGGACTAAAACAGCAGAGAATCAGAAAGTGGGAATCTGCGGGTTTCATTACAGAGACCATACCGCCGCCCTCCCCCACCCCCCCGTAATATGAACAATGAAAGTGGGAATGGACTTGTGACTGAAAGGAGTTGCACCTGTGTTGAAAGGAGATAGAGAATAAAACATCTAAACAACTGTGTCAGAGAGCTCTATAAGGAATTAATTCCTGTGAGACACTCGCCATGATAGGAAACTATTTTCATTCTCTAAGAAGTAAATCTGTTCTTGCCTTCCGGTATTCTGGCTAATGAGTGCGAAGGCACTGTGATAACTGGGCACTAGGGACTTGTTTGTAGATTTTATAAAATTAAAGTTTGATTTATTAACATGTGATACAATTAAATATATTTAAACGTAATAGGGTACTTGTATTGAGGTTTTGGCAGCTCTGCATTAATTCCCACCCCCATCTGCTGTAGTATCCTTAGGGCCCCTCATTGCAAAATTTCTGCCTATGGGCTGGTTCATGGCTGAGTAAGAATTTTAATCCAGATTTCCTCCAATTTAACCTTCTGGGTACCTTGTTTACACCCTTGGAGTTTAGAAGACAGAAACTTGAACCAAACCTACAATGGCCACATCGCTACATGGGCAGACTATGGGTGACTGTGTGTGATCCTCTGTAGACTATAATTCCAGACAGGTAGCCATGTTACAGTGCAATCCTATGCAGAAGTCCTCTAGTCTAAACCCACTGAAATGAATAGTCTTACACTAGATTCACTCTACATAGGATTGCCCTGTGAGTCTGTTGCAACAATGAACAGGAGTCTAGTAACATCTTAAAAGTAAAAGGTAAAGATCCCCTGTGCAAGCTCCGGGTCATTCCTGACCCATGAGGTGATGACACATCCCGATGTTTACTAGGCAGACTTTATTTATGGGGTGGTTTGCCAGTGTCTTCCCCAGTCATCTTCCCTTTACCCCCAGCAAGCTGGGTACTCATTTTACCGACCTCGGAAGGATGGAAGGCTGAGTCAACCTTGAGCCGGCTATTTGAAACCAACTTCCGTTGGGATCAAACTCAGGTCGTGAGCAGAGTTTGGACTGCAGTACTGCAGCTTACCACTCTGTGCCACGGGCTCCTGACATCTTAAAAACTAGTATTTAAATCTGGTGCTACTAGATTTCTGCAGACGATGTATTGTTTTACAGACAGCATTTTTTCACAGGGAAGAGGAACAATCCATTTATGCTCATGTCAGGGGACAGATGCATAAAGCGGAATCTGAGCAGTTTGACCAAATAGACTGCAACATGCAGTGCACCTCCAGTGTCATTCATAACAAGATGGTAACCAGGTCTGTGGCTACTTACCCAGCCTTAACACAGATGCTTGGAAGCCAGAACCGTTGATACTGAGCAACGTGCTGTTAAACTGGTGTGAAGCCAGTGTCTAAAAGATGCTAAATGACTGCTAAGTTTTATTAAAGTAAGAGGGTGTTCACCTCCTTTCTAGCTCTGAGCAATGGTTCTCTCTGTCACAACCTGAGTGAAAAGAGACGCCTAATGAATACGTTTGCTTGGGAAAATCTGCTTTCCACCATAAAACCATCTGTGCTAAGTGGAAATGCAGTGCATTAGAAATGCTGATGGAAGCTTAAAACTTACAGTTGCTGATGCACTGTTGCTGATGCTTGCTTGGATTTCTGTTTCAGTGTATGAAAGTGTTGCCAGTTGTCCTTTGATCAATATTTTGTATCGTAAGCTAAGCCCACTGACAAATTATGTCACCTAAAAGACGCACAGATCTTTGAAATAAGAGAGGCAAGAAATACAATCTTAACATTTTAAAAATGAATGTGAATAGAAAGGAATAGAAAGGAATGCCTGCAAACAACTGACAGTTATGGATGAGGTAAATATTGCAGGCCCAATTTGAGATATGCCGATATCACAATACTGGCAGAAAATAACGAAAACTTGAAACAATTACTGGCGAAGAAAGTTAAAGCAGAAAGTGCCAAAGCAGAACTACAGCTGAACATCAAGAAGATGAAAGTAGTTACTACTGGGGAATTACTCAGCTTTAACGTTGACAATGAAGAAACTGAAATTGTTCAAGATTTTGTATCCCTTGGCTCCATCATCAACCAAAGGTAGGGTTGCCAGGTCCCTCTTGGCCACCGGCGGGAGGTTTTTGGGGCGGAGCCTGAGGAGGGTGGGGTTTGGGGAGGGGAGGGACTTCAATTCCATAGAGTTCAATTGCCAAAGCGGCCATTTTTCTCCAGGCGATCTGATCTCTATCGGCTGGAGATCAGTTGAATTAGCAGGAGATCTCCTGCTACTACCTGGCAATTTCAATAAATCACAACGTGTGCTGAGAAAACACTGGTTAAAGGAAAAACAGCACCAGCTCCAATTAACAATAATCAAACTGAATTTTATAATGATTACTCAAAAATAATTCAGTATTGGTGTACTATTCTGTACATTTGTCAATGATATAATCAAAACAGTCACAACCAAGGTGTCACAGGTTACCCCACCCATGAAAAATAAAAGTGACCAAAGTACGACAGCCTCCGGAGGTGTTGTCTTGGATTTGTTGGACTTTGGACCTTGATGAACACTGTTATTATTGCAAGTTTCATACCAGATTGTTTCTGGATCTTCCCGGAACCAGTTCATTTTCTCTCAAGAGGACTCAGTATTGGACTTTGATTTGAACTCGAATTGTACATTTTGGACTCTATTTCATTTCAATACTTTTATTTTTCATGGGTGGGGTAACCTGTGACACCTTGGTTGTGACTGTTTTGATTATATCATTGACAAATGTACAGAATAGTACACCAATACTGAATTATTTTTGAGTAATCATTATAAAATTCAGTTTGATTATTGTTAATTGGAGCTGGTGCTGTTTTTCCCTTTAACTACCTGGCAATTGGCAACCCTAACCAAAGGGGAGACTTCAACCAAGGAATCAGAAGGAGATTGAAACTGGGAAGGGCAGCCATGAAGGAGCTAGAAAAGATTCTTAAGTGTAAGGATGAGTCACAGGAGACCAAGATCAAGTTAATTCATGCCATAGTATTTCCTATTACTATGTATGGGTGCGAAAGGTGGACAATGAAGAAAGCTGACAGAAAGAAAGCAGATTCCTTTGAAATGTGGTGTTGGAGGAGAGTGTTACGGATACCGTGGACCTCCAAAAAAACAAATCAGTGGGTTCTTGATCAAATCAAGCCTGAACTGATCCTAGAAGCTAAAATGACTAAACGGAGGCTGTCGTACTTTGGTCACATTATGAGAAGACAGGACACAGGAAAAGACAATAATGCTAGGAAAAGCTACAGCCCTCAGTTTGCAAGACCTAAGTAAGACTACGATAGGACATTTGGAGGACATTGATCCATAGGGTCACCATGAGTCGGAAGCGACTTGATGGCACTTAACATACTCACAATATCAGATTGTTTCACCAAGGACGGATTTTGAATCCCAAACCCTGATTTGTTCCACAGGCATATCAGACCAGCCCTCCATCTACTTCTACCCATTTTATCCCATCCTTCCTCCGAGG
Source organism: Euleptes europaea (assembly GCF_029931775.1). Classification (NCBI taxonomy): domain Eukaryota; kingdom Metazoa; phylum Chordata; class Lepidosauria; order Squamata; family Sphaerodactylidae; genus Euleptes; species Euleptes europaea. The sequence goes on along the minus strand of NC_079312.1, from coordinate 93,517,150 downwards.
AGCTTTCCCAGCTTCTGTGTAACTCTCACAACAACCCCATAAGGTTAGTTAGGCTGAATGTGTGTATGACAGTCCCAAAGTCACTCAGTGGGTGTCATGGTTGATTGCAGATTTCAACCCAGATCTCACCCTAGTCGCAGATCAGCCAATCACTGAACCATACTGATTCCTCCCCACCCCAAATATACAGGAAACTGTCTGGGTCGATTGCTTTTGGACATATGTACATGGTCTATCTATCTCATCATATGTACATGGTCTATCTCATCACTGTCTACTCTGACTGGCAGCAGATGTCTAGTATATCATAGGGTTGCCAACCACCTGGAGAAAAAAAATCCTGCCCCTTTAATAGAGCCTCAATCAGATGCTATTTACACTACATGATATTATTTACCTCTGTGCCAAGAAAAGCTTCAACTGACCACTTCCATACATTAAGCCTCTGTTAAAAGGTTGATATTTTTTCTCAAGGCCTTTTGGCAACCATGTTATCTTGGGTAAAGAATGATCTTTCTTAATGTCTGCAACTTGAGATCTTTTTGAACTAAAGATGCCAGGGACTGTGAGTGACTTCACGCAAAGTATGTGCCTTACCACTGAACTATGGCTCCTCTCAGCGTCTCTCCCCCTCCACCCATTCGAATAAGAATGAAAGTCTTTCAGATTCAACATGCCTAAAATGCTTGTTTCCTTGTAAGCAGAGAAAGACTTAATTACCAATTTCCTGGTTTCCAGGAGGTATATCCCCCCCACCCCCAGCTCGTAACTGATTACTGGCAGGCTTTCCTAGGTACATTTGCATTTAGACAAAGGTGTCCTGATTGTAGCTTTTTGCATAGACCAAATTGACAAAAAGAGAGGACATAGTTTTTTAAGAGGCGAAAATAAGCTTGCAAGACAAGCCTTTAAATTACAAATAATTCAAAACGCCTGGTACAAGAGGCCATTGACATACCTAAAAACCAAGGGTTCCATTTGTTTGCTTTTTTGGATCCTTGTAAACTCAGCTGAAAAAACTGGTCAAAAGGGAGAAATGAGAGGAAAAATAGGAAAAGAGGATAATGTTGCTGTTTAAAAACAAACAAACAAACCAGGTGGCGTGACTGGAGGCAGCAAGTGGAAAGAACCATATTTTAGAGAAAATACCAGATGGGCTATTGATATTGTAGCTTGAGGATTCAAGAATGGGTCTGAATTGACTGGGAAGCCTTCATTCAATTATGGCATAAATCTAAAAATTGTTTAACGCATGTACGGCTCTGCTCATTTAGAATAATATTAACACTGAATCCTTCCTCCCAAGCAAATAGATACATATGTATCTACAAATGACAGGAAAAAGAGAGGGGAAGATTTATGTTTTGTACATAAAGTAATTGCTAATTCCCATGACTGGATATGGATCCATTTTGACTCCTTTTCCAACAAGGCCATGTGGTGCTGTGATCCTAGCATCTCTCCATCATTTGTCTTCCCATCCAAGTGAGTGATAGGGTAATTGAACAGCCCACTTGAATAAGGATCTATTTGATCTACATCTAGGCCATGCGGAAGGTGCTCTAAATTCACCTTGCAAGTATGGTTGCTAGCTCCAGGTTGGGAAATACCTGGAGATTCTGGGGATGGAGCCTGAGGAGGGTGGGGTTTGGGGAAGGGTAGGATTTCAATGGGGTCTAATGCCATACAGTCCACCTTCCAAAGTGGCCATTTTCTCCAGGTGAAGTGATCTCTGTTGCCTGGAGATCAGTTGTAATAGCGGGAGATCTCCAGTCACCACCTGGAGGCTGGCAACCCTATTTGCAGTCAATGTGTTGGGCTTTGGAGACTCCTTTCAATAGAGAAAAGCAGGCTATGAAAACCAGCCTTCTTCTTTTACTACCAGGGAACAGAGATAGAAAGAAGTTTCAGATAAATAATTTGTTCTCCCTCTCTCATAGTACTAGAACCTGGTTCACGCAATGAAGTTGATGGGCAATAGGAATTCACTGTCATTGGATTTAGGGATGGCCATGAGTGTGGTAGCTTCAAAAGGGGGTTAACTGACCCTCAGTGTATTTATGTTGTTGCTTGTTTTTTGGAGGCTGCAAAGAGTCAAAGGGAGGTGTTTTTAGAGATGGGTCTTATATAAGTTTTATGGTTTTATTGTTGAAGACCTCGGTCTAAGAACAGGGGGGAACAAAGAAAGAAAAGGGGGTTAAACAGATCCATGGAGGGTAAGTCTATCAGTGGCTACCAACCATGATAACTAAAGAGAATCTTCATTTTCAGAGGCAGTAAACTTCTGAATACCAGAGATAGGAGGCAACATCAAGGTCCCCTATGCCCTGTTTATTGGCTCTTCAGGGGTAACTGGTTGGCTGCTGTGTGAAACAGATTGCTGTACTAGATGGACTACTGGTCTGATCCAGCAGGGCTCTTCTTATGTTCTTATGAAGAGCAAGTCGAGGAGTTCTCCATGCATTTGATTCTTCTGATACAGTGATGACACTAGAAAAGAATTGCCTGTCGTTTAGTATGGGAACACTGAAGGCACTGAGGTGTCAGGAAGGTATACCTCCAATCCACTGCTTGATAGTCCTTCCACTACTACAGTTCTTTTCTTCAGTGGAAGTGGTTTGATATCTAAAATCAAAACTATCCTTCGATCTGGATGACAGTATCCTACTTTACACTGGAAGATGTTCCTCTAGCCTAAGGAGGCTTCCTCCAACTTATGTGGATAGAGGAAGTTTTCAAACTTTGCTCAGTGGAGTGGTAGGATTAAGGTCAGAGAGCCAAAGTACCGGGGAATGGGGTAGAAGAAAGTATACTCCCCAGATTCATTGTTTGGCAATATACACACTGACCACATGTGAAGCTGCTTTATGCTGAATCTGACCATCTCTCCATCAAGGTCAGTACTGTCCACTCAGACTGGCAGCGGCTCTCAGGGGTCTCAGGTAGTAGTCTTTCACATCACCTGGTCCTTTTTAACTAGAGATGTTGGGGATTGAACCTGGGTCTTTCTGCATGCAAAGCTGAGGGTCTTCCACTAAGACACAGCCACAGTTGCCAATTCCAGCTTGGGAAATTCTTGAAGATTTGAGGTGGTATCTGGAGAGGACAGAGTTTGGGGAATGGCTGGGAGCTCAACAAGGACGTGATGGCATAATCTGTCCTCTGAAGCTGCTGTTTCCTCCAGGGGAACTGATCTCTGTAGTCTGGAAATTGTAATTCTGGGAAAAAGCCAGGCCTCACTTGGAGGGTGGCAACCTTAATATGATAGGAGTTTTATGGGGTAGGGGGAGGGTGAACTGGTAGAACTAAAAATGCACATTTGATGGATATTTCTATTACTTATAAAAGCATAGAATCTCAACTCAATTGAAGCAAAGGGCATTGTTTACTGGTTGCATTGGTAGAAAGCAATTTCCCTACTATTTGCAATTGCCCTTTCAGCTAATGATGGCCCTTTGTTTTAACGGATTGACAAGGTTCATGAAGCAATTAACTGCAGGAGTTTCACAATCCATTTAGTCTCTCTAACTTTCTCACTTGGAAGGTTTGTGAGAGGCTTTGATCCTGGTTTTGATAAAGATGCTACAGCAATAGGACTCTCAAAATCAATATGGCCAATCAATAAATTTCACCCTGGACAAATGCCTAGCAAAAGTCCATGCACCTCTATTTACTTGGAAGTAAGCTGAATGTCTGAAAGGAAAGTTTTTACTCCACAACAAATGTTATTGGACAAGGTCAGGGGACCACTGTGTTTTCTATTATAACCTTGGAAGAAAAGTAACAAATAGACATGTGGCACCTTAAGGATGAAAAGTTCTCTTTCTACAGCTTCCAGAGTCTTAAAATGGTGTAGAAAGTATGTGGCAGACTTAATTGGATGACATAGTGATAGGTGCAAATCAAGTTTCAAGATGCACCAATATCTAGAGAAGAATGAGAAGAAGAAAAATGGCCATGTTTTGTTTGATAATATAAATGCCAGCAATTAATCAGATGTCTCTCCAGCATTACTTGGAATATACAGATTCCTTGTAGTGCAGAGAGCAGAACAACAATGTGGTACCCCTTATATTAATAAAGCTGGAGATCTGTCCCTAGGTAATGAATTAATAAAGAATCAAGGTCAGATAACACAGATGGAGAAAATGTGCTTGTTTATTTGTTAGGGCAACTACTGAGCAAATTTTAAAAAGTCAAATGCTAAAATATTTTATATTTACATAATAATGCCCCACATTTAACAGCAATTACCAAATGTCTTCCAAAACACAGTGATCTCACCTTCCTCTAAAATGTGTTCAGGCTAAGATTATGCAACCCTCCAGAAGGAAGATCCATGTATGCAGGACAGCATACTAAGAATACTTCCTTTTTATGTGACCCTAGGGTTGACAGCTCTGGGTTGGGGAATACTGGAGATTTGGGGTGGGCAAAGCCTGGGAAGGATGGGGTTTGGGGAGGGGATGGAACTCAGTAGGGTATAATGCCATAGAGTCCACCCTCCAAAGCTGTCGTTTTCTCCAGGGGAACTGTTCATGGTCGGCTGGAGATCAATTGTAATAGTGAGAAGGTGGCAACTCTATGGAACCTTGATTGTTCAAACAATAGTTGTACAGATGGTGTTATGGACAGGGTATTCACCATCAAGGAATGAAGTGTTGCCCTGAAGATGTAAGGCCTGAGTTGCTGAGATCATTTCCAGCATCTTGAATAGTGCCCAGAAGGAAACCAAGTGTCAACTCTGAACCCCGGATCTCCTTTGGAAAAGAAAAACTGCTCCCCTTAACTGATTTACCACTTTGGAGTTTCAAATGAAAATGGATCATCCCCTGAAAATTGCATGAAATGTAAGGGTTTCCAGAATCCCTTCTGGAGCTAGGCTAGCAAGGATTCTGGCCATTGTCAATAAAGATACCACACAGATCCACTCTCTCAGTGGATTCCAAAGGACAAGTCAAGGTGTTTAAAATAAATAAGTGTGCAATGAGGCATCCATACATTTTCCATACCTGGGCATGGTGGTGGTGGTGATGAAGAGAATAATGGACTAATCTGTGTCTGCATAACCCTGTTTCACTTTTCTGTCCAGCCCATTATTAATGATCAAATCCTTAACACTTCTGAAATCACAGAAGGCAGGAAAGTCACCATGTACTGTAACTCTGTGTGAGAGGAATTTTATTTCATAGGAATGTATATGGGGAACAAACACAAAGATGGATAAAACTGTGGTGAAATTATGATTGGCATAATAAGCAACCAACCAGTGTGCTGACCTCACTATGGATGAAAATTATCAGAACAACAATGCCGCAAATGGGGAGGAGGATTCAGTCAGCTCTCTTTCACAACCTGGAATTGCGTGAACAAAGGAAAGGGGGATTAAACTTTGCCAGGGTATAGAATCTGCAGTATGTGATCTTTAATGCGTACCCTCCTGATCTGGCCCTCCCTTATTGATGAGTCTCCATAGTCACACTATTCCATTGCAGCACTTCCCGCATTCCATTAAGCATTGCTCAATGTAGCTTGACAAGCAACTTGGCGGCTGCAACCTCTTGTCTTGCAGCTGTGTGAACAGCTTGCACTTTTGGAGCAGCTTCTGCATGGCCACGACAGATAATAGCCAAAAATCCAAGGTGAGACTGCACAAAGTTAGCTGAGCTACGATGGGAAGAAACATTACCCCCCGCCCCCCCCGCGTTGACACATGAATTGGAAACTGCTATTACAGAATCGTCAACATGTCCTATTTGACAAGAGGCTGAAGTTGGTTCCCAGTTCCCCGTTTCTTATTTGCATTTCCTAGTTCCTTATTCACACATTCAGAGACAACTATTGAGCACAATTGTAAAGCTCTGATCCCCAAAATAAGGTTTGGACCACCACAAATCATACACCCCCACCTTCAGGGGACTCTGCCCTTCAACTGGACATATGCTGTTTCCTGGTCCAAAGCCCAGGTCTTATGCCAATTGCTCCAAAGGGGGGTGCAGAGGGCATGCAGCCATTCTAGTTCCTTATTCAAATCTTCTTTGCAATACAGGCTTCTTGAAGGCAACCAAAATAGAAATTCATGGTGCCAGAACCAGTATTTGGACCAAGCACCAGTGTATGTATTTTTGCAGTAGACACACTCTGGAGTTTGGGAATGTGCAATTTGGAGTGGTCCAAAGATAGGGTTGCCAGCTCTGGGTTGGGAAATACCTGGAGATTTTGGGGGAGGAGCCTGAGGAGGGCAGGGTTTGGAGAGGGGGCGGGGATTCAATGCCATGGAGTCCAATGGCCAAAGCAGCCATTTTCTCCAGGGGAACTGATCTCTGTCACCTGGAGATCAGTTGTAATAGTGGGCGATCTCCACCTACCACCTGGAGGTTGGCAACCCTATCCAAAGATTATTTTGGGCTGCAGCTTTGCCCCAGTGCCTACATGTATATTTGCCCTGGGGGCACCCCACTTTGGAGCAGCTGGCACAAGAACTGGGTTTTGGATTAGGAAACAGCATATGTCCCTTTGGAGCCAGACTCCCCTGAATGTGGAAGGGTATGATTTGTGGTGGTCCAAACCTTATTTTGGGATTCAGAACTTTTAAATTATTCTCATTATTTGTCATTGGATTCACAAATAAGGAACTAGGAAATGTGAATAAGGAACTGGGAACCAACATAAAATGACCAAAGTTTTGGTAGAGCTTGATAGCTGAGGATGCTAGCCTAATAGCTGGGATGGTTGGAGGCTACAATCTACTGGACCCCCACTTGCTTCAATGGGATGTGAAGAAAACAGTTGGCAATTTTTGAATACATCCAACAGAAAAGCCTGAATTTTTGTGGCTGGTGTCCAAAAATATCATGGGGGGGGGAATCATGTTTTTGGGGAACAAATGCAACTTTAAAGACTATCTCTGATTATCTTCTGTCTAGGTCATGTCCAATCTCTTATGCTTGATTTATATATCTGAAATTAAACTTTCTTCAAAAACACCCTTGGCTCTTCATCTGATCTTGGAAAAGGTCCTCCCTGAAATTTCCTTCTACTCACAGAAGTGGGGGCTTGTGAAATAATATCTAAATAATATCTAAAACATCCAGACAGCAGATCAGCAGGAGGAAAAATCCCAAATTGCAACTGTGGAAGCTTTTAATTATGCAGATTCATTCCGCTTTCTAAATCTGCAAGTGAAGACATCAAATTTAATTTTAAAGTCTGTTTCATTCAAGGTACAACTTACGCTGCATAATAGCCATTATGCTTTATCTATGACCTATTTAATGCTCAAGCCACTACATTAATATTCTCATTTTTCCTGGTATATTGGCAGATTTTTAAAAACTAGGCTCCCAAATGCTGCCACGGCTTGATTTATAGAAAGTGCTTAGTCATTGACATTTGCTCTGTTTTATGTGTTATAAAGAGTTCCTCCTCAGTGTTTCTTACAGCACTGTATGCTAAGAAGCTGAGGCTGCCCTTGAGAGATCATTGAAAACTGAGGCCCTCTGCCCACAGAGGGCCACATCTATTCCTGCAGAATTTCTTAAACCAAGGCACATGAAATCAGCCACCTGCAGAAAGCACTAGGTGACAATTATTCCAGCAGTCCAGCTGTATAATATTCTTCCCAAATTCCTTCCAAGTAACTGCATCTCATCTCCTCCAATCTGATGAAAAGATTATGTACTCACAATATTGTCGAAGGCTTTCACGGTCAGAGTTCATTGGTTCTTGTAGGTTATCCGGGCTGTGTAACCGTGGTCTTGGAATTTTCTTTCCTGACGTTTCGCCAGCAACTGTGGCAGGCATCTTCAGAGTAGTAACACTGAAGGACAGTGTCTCTCAGTGTCAAGGGTGTAGAAAGAGTAATATATAGTCAGAAAGGGGTTGGGTTTGAGCTGAGTATTGTCCTGCAAAAGTATTGTCCTGTAAGTATCAAGATAATGTGCTAATGAGGGTATGGTATGTTAATATGGAACCATTGTATCCTGAAGTGATCTGTTAATGTGTGTAATCCAAAACTAATCTGTATGGCTATTGTTGAATGTTGTCTTTGTCTGGAGGTGTTTCAGGGCAGGAAGCCAAGCCTTATTCATTCTTAAACTCTCCTCTTTTCTGTTAAAGTTGTGCTGATGTTTGTGAATTTCAATGGCTTCTCTGTGCAATCTGACAAAATAGTTGGTAGAATTGTCCAGTCTTTCAGTGTCTTGGAATAAGACCCTGTGTCCTGTTTGTGTCAGTCCATGTTCAGCCACTGCTGATTTCTCAGGTTGGCCAAGTCTGCAGTATCTTTCATGTTCTTTTATCCTTGTTTGTATGCTGCGTTTTGTGGTCCCGATGTAAACTTCTCCACAGCTGCAAGGTATACGATATACTCCTGCAGAGGTGAGGGGGTCTCTTTTGTCTTTTGCTGATCGTAGCATTTGTTGTATTTTCTTGGTGGGTTTAAACACTGTTTGTAGGTTATGTTTTTTCAAAAGTTTCTCCATCCTATCAGTGACTCCTTTAATAAATGGCAAGAATACCTTTCCTATGGGAGACTGTTTTTCTTGAGTTTTCTGATTTTTGTTTGGTTCAATGGCCCTTCTGATTTCATTCTTGGAGTAGCCGTTTGCTAGCAGTGCGTGATTTAGATGGTTAGTTTCTTCCTTGAGAAACTGTGGTTCACAGATCCGTCTTGCACGGTCCATTAATGTTTTGATTATTCCTCTTTTCTGTCGGGGGTGGTGGTTGGAGTTTTTGTGTAAGTAGCGATCTGTGTGAGTTGGTTTCCGGTAGACCTTGTGACCTAACTGAATATTTTGAAAAGACAGCATTAGAATCAGCACCTTACAAACCTACAGTCTGGTTCAGGTTCGTAGATGATACATTTACCATTTGGAGCCATGGTGAAGAAAAATTAATGGACTTTCTAAACCATCTTAATAATATCCATCCAAACATTCAGTTTACCATGGAAAAGGAAATTGAGGGTAAACTCCCATTTCTTGATACCCTTGTCATCCGTAAATCAAACCTTCAGTTAGGTCACAAGGTCTACCGGAAACCAACTCACACAGATCGCTACTTACACAAAAACTCCAACCACCACCCCCGACAGAAAAGAGGAATAATCAAAACATTAATGGACCGTGCAAGACGGATCTGTGAACCACAGTTTCTCAAGGAAGAAACTAACCATCTAAATCACGCACTGCTAGCAAACGGCTACTCCAAGAATGAAATCAGAAGGGCCATTGAACCAAACAAAAATCAGAAAACTCAAGAAAAACAGTCTCCCATAGGAAAGGTATTCTTGCCATTTATTAAAGGAGTCACTGATAGGATGGAGAAACTTTTGAAAAAACATAACCTACAAACAGTGTTTAAACCCACCAAGAAAATACAACAAATGCTACGATCAGCAAAAGACAAAAGAGACCCCCTCACCTCTGCAGGAGTATATCGTATACCTTGCAGCTGTGGAGAAGTTTACATCGGGACCACAAAACGCAGCATACAAACAAGGATAAAAGAACATGAAAGATACTGCAGACTTGGCCAACCTGAGAAATCAGCAGTGGCTGAACATGGACTGACACAAACAGGACACAGGGTCTTATTCCAAGACACTGAAAGACTGGACAATTCTACCAACTATTTTGTCAGATTGCACAGAGAAGCCATTGAAATTCACAAACATCAGCACAACTTTAACAGAAAAGAGGAGAGTTTAAGAATGAATAAGGCTTGGCTTCCTGCCCTGAAACACCTCCAGACAAAGACAACATTCAACAATAGCCATACAGATTAGTTTTGGATTACACACATTAACAGATCACTTCAGGATACAATGGTTCCATATTAACATACCATACCCTCATTAGCACATTATCTTGATACTTACAGGACAATACTTTTGCAGGACAATACTCAGCTCAAACCCAACCCCTTTCTGACTATATATTACTCTTTCTACACCCTTGACACTGAGAGACACTGTCCTTCAGTGTTACTACTCTGAAGATGCCTGCCACAGTTGCTGGCGAAACGTCAGGAAAGAAAATTCCAAGACCACGGTTACACAGCCCGGATAACCTACAAGAACCAATTATGTACTCACGTTGGTGAATGAAGATGCCCTGTTTCTAGGTGCAAGTTACTCTTGTAAAGTTGAAATGTCTGCTTCCAGCAGTTATTAACAGTGATGGGATACACAGATTGCATATTAAAATTAGCAAGCAGGAGGAGAGTGTGGACAACTTGGTGAATATTTACAGCTACCTTGGATATTACTGACAGCCATGCAGTTTTGTTATGCAAAGCCTCCATCCTGCTCTGGTTCATTGAAGGAAATGGACACTAATGGGCAATTTGACTGATCTTTGCTTTAAGCCATTATGGAACATACCTTCAGGCGCACTCACCTGCAGTAGGTGTAGGTCAGAAATCAGTTTAACATGAAGTGGCAGCGTTCACCACAAACCGGCAAGTGTTTTTTAGATTCCAGAGTGCTGAAATTTCATTTCATTGGTAAATAAACCAATTATTACAAAGACATCACAAGTCTCAAATTCCTCTTTCCCTCAAAGGACATTCACCTGCACAGTTGAATTTTCCATCTCTCGGGAAAGGGGAGTGTGAAATTAAATCATGAACAGTAAGAATAATCTTGGAGGAGGAATGAAAGATAGGAGATCTCAGCTAGTGGGACAAGCTGCACCCCCCTCCCCCACCCCCATTACTTCCTTCTGAATTTCCAGACCTGAAAGCTAGAAATGGTAGTTCTGTTTCGGAGATGATCCAATGTTAACTGAAATCTTAGTTGGTGCTAATGTGGCCCACACATTAAAACAATTGCTAAGAAATATACATCCTGACAAAGATAACAATAAAAAATTGAAGTTAGAAAAAGAAAAAACCTGGATCATTAAAAAAAAAACAGCATATAAGGTTATTGGGCTTGTAAGACTGAGATGTTCCGCCAGGTTGAGGAAAGCGACGGCTTCCATTTTGCTGGCCTTCCGCCCCCTCCCTTTCTCCCCCCTCTATCTTTCCCTTCCCTTCCTTTTTATTTATCTATCCTATTTTTTAGTCCCCACCCCTCCCTTTTGAGAGTACTTATTGTTTCTCTTTTCCTCCCTCTGTGGAGGTCCCTGCCAGGTTTCTGTGATATGGTTTTAGGGCACCTTGAGGAGGCTGAAGTTCCTTATTCACATCTCCTAGTTCCTGAATGATATTGAGATAATTTAAAAGCTCTCCGCCCCAAAATAGAGTTTGGACCACCACATATCATACACCCTCACATTCAGGAGACTGTGCCCTCTGAGGGGGTGCATGCTGGGTCCTGGTCCAAAGTCCAGTTCTTCTGCCAGCTGCTCCCAAGTGGGGTGCCCCCAGGACACTGAGGCTCAGCTGCGCCCCAAAACAATCTTTGGACCTCCCCACATCACACATCCCCACACTCCAGAGACTGTCCCCTGCAAGAAGACATACAGTTAGGGTTGCCAACCTCCAGATACTAGCTGGAGATCTCCTACTATTACAACTGAACTCCAGCTGATAGAGATCAGTTCCCCTGGAGAAAATGGCCGCTTTGGCCATTGGACTCTATGGCATTGAAATCCCTCCCCTCCCCAAACCCTGCCCTCATCAGGCTCCACCCCAAAAACCTCCCGCTGGTGGCAAAGCTGGTGGCTACATACAGTGGTGCCCGGTCCAAACACTGTTTCTAGCAACACTACTTTCTTTTGGGGTCCCTCCCCCAGAAACCTGTACGCAAAGAAGATTTGAATAAGGAACTGGAACAGTTGTGTGCCTTCTGCACCCCAAAATAAACCAACTTCAGCCTCCTGGCGCCTTGAGAATGTTAAAGTGTTTCTATGGTTTTAAATTGTAAATTGTTGGGTTTTAATTGTATTAATGTGATGTGATCCGCTCTTGTAATGTCCAGATATAAGGGCTGGTATAAAATACTATGTACTCATATGCACACACATGGAAGCTTTGGGGAAGTTGGCATCCCGGAGCCATGAACCAACAAATCATGCTCTCTGTACTACGGCCTTTCACCAGTAGAGCTCTGAATTACCTTCATCCTTAGGAATGTGTTTTCTACTTCCAAGATCACAAGACCTAAAACTAGCTTAGAGACGGCTTCGGGCAATATCTATGGCTATGCTAATTAGAGTGAAGTAGACACTTAATGTGCATTGGTGCTTTTGTGTATCAATCTGCTTGTCAGCAGCCATGGGCCTGCCCCATGCGAATGCATAAATGATCCTAAGCTTCCTTTGTTTCTCGGGTGAGTAACTCTGCATCTTATTTGTGGGTTATTTCACCCCCAGGTCTGTGTTTAGCTAAATAAAGAACTGTTGCTTAACTTTCTCCTGGTTGTCTATCGTTGGACTATAAGACAAACAGGCTTTTCACTCTGAGCCCAGCCGAAAGTCGGGAAAGGGTGGCATACAAGCCTAATAAACAAACAAATAAATAAAATGAGACTCCCAAGTACAGGGTAAGTACATAAGCTATAGGATAGTACTCGTCCTGATTATAAGGCCTTTTTATTTCCTTCAAACGAAGACTAAACTGTGCAAGGAAGGGTTTTGGGGGTTGTTGTTTTGTTTAGAGTACACAGTCTCCCAAGGATTCACGATTTGGTAGCAAAACAAGGAGTTTCTCTTCATACTTGGAATTTCCACTTTCACATCATTATGGAGCAGGTGCATAGCCATGTGCTGCAGGACAATAGAACAGCAGCTGGCTACATCTCTTCTCAGTATGCTTTGCTGTGTACTCGGACTCACAGAAGAAAGGCAGGCAGGAACAGATGAGAAAGGCCACTCTTTTTGGCATGAGCTAATAGCCTGTTCTTTTTTTTCTTTTTTTCCCAGGGCACGTTCTCCAACTGTTGTGGTATTTGCCAAGAACAAACATAAAACAGTTTGTTTGGGTAAGAAATACCCAAATTATGGTGCTTGGTCTGCATGATTAGCAAACAGTTTGGGGAAGTGGGACAGGACCAGGGTCTGTTCTTTTTGCTGACTCAGGCCATGCTCATATCCCTTAACCACAACCTGGCACAAAGAAAGGAAGAATGTGAGGTTTTCTCCATTGTATCTCCATATCAGAAACTGGTTAACCTGCTACAATTCTGAATGCCAGTGAGCAGGGCTAGCAAAATGTCTGCAGCCTTATAGTGCAATCCTAAGTACACTTTCCTGAGAGTAAGCCCATTGAATATACTTGAGTAGGATTCTGAGTAGTCTTCTTTAGGAGGACGACACTGTTGGTTACAAACTATGTAGTCAGAAGAGGATCTTAGTGTAGGGTTGCCAACCTCTAGGTGGTGGCAGGAGATCTGCTATTACAACTGATTTCCAGCCGATAGAGATCAGTTTCCCTGGAGAAAATGGCCACTTTGGCAATTGGACTCTATGGCATTGAAGTCCCTCCTCAGGCTCTGCCCCAAAAACCTCCTGCTGGTGGCGAAGAGGGACCTGGCAACCCTATCTTAGTGGCTTCCATCAGTTCTTTATATACAAATCATATTTATTTTTGGGGATGTTGCTTTAATGAAAATATCATCTGACAAAACCAACAGAAGACAAGGACATTTGCAACCAATTATATTATTGCTGATCAGTCAAATTGCACTGAAAATTACATGTTGAAGTTTATTCAGGACTGTTCATAAATTAACTGGCAGCCTAGCACGGGTTAGATCCAAAGTCAGGTTAATGCATCTAGTTGGTTTGATTTGAAATGCTAAAAGAAAAAAAATGGGTGTTTGTGGGAGGAGGCTACGACACGATATATGAATATTAATGTTGTATAGTGATAGCCATTATTATAAAATGCCCCAAGACCTCAATCAAAAATAATTTTGAAATACAAATCAGCATGGAATTTGGCTCTCCTGTAAATACATAGCTGGGGCCAATTTTAAACTAATGCTTTTACAAAATAAAACTTTATTTCTCAAAACCACAAGGGGAAGTTGGTACTTCAGCATATAATTAAGAGGTTACCCAAATTGCTGGCTAACAATTGGTTTGGAAGAGAATACTTGCTCTTTACACTCTGGCTTTTGGAGATGGTAAAGTAGCAAGATAGTGACATTTCTGTCCCATGGCAAATGCCCTTCTTGGGGCTTTAGGCAGTGCTGCCGTTTCTTAATGAGTACTGGCATTTTCAGCTGTCAAGCAAGAAGAGTATTTCTGGGAGGGAAGACTCAATCCACCCATCTCTACCAAAAATAAAATTTGAAATAAATACATGGAAGATGCCAATAAGTAAAACCAACATTCAAATCCCACAGATGGATTATAAGGAAATTAGAAAGGTGGAATACACAACGTTGTATCAACTCTGTGCTTTAGAACCCAAACCACATTCAGGGGAAATTTACAATCTGCACTCAGAATAAATTATGTAAATGATCAAAACATATGCAGGCTTTGTTTACCCTTTTCTCTTTCGGATAAATATTAAAGCATATTAGTCTTTTATCATATCTGATACTGTCCTTCCTCATTTCTTACTGGCAAGGCATTTTTGTGATAGGCAGAAAATCAACCATACAAATTTTCCAGCATGCAATTGCAGGGTGGAGGTGGGGGTGGGGATTTGCATCTGTTGAATTGCTGCCTGTCATGCAAGTCAAACACACATGGGAGAGCGGGGGTGGGGGAGATCTGTGCCCTACCTAGCAGAAGCAGCTGGCTAATGCTGCTATGGAAATCATATGTGATGAAATCCCCATTTAATATAAGTTCCAAGGCCAAGCAGAATAGGTGAATTGCATCCCAAGACTTGTCATTAATACATATTGCCCAGAGTTCCAAAGTGCCTGTGGGCTAGCTTTTCATAATCACCTCTCTATTTATACTCTGTGACCGATGAAGAAGGGTGTTCTGCAGTTCCAATCAAATTTTCTTCAGTCCTTTTTCTGTTTGGAAGGAGTAAGGCTGAAGGGCAAAATGCAGAGACACGTTTTAAAGATTCCAGGTTTCTAGTGGACGCTGAAATAATTTAGTGCAGGGCATTTTGATAAAGGCTATGTTGTAACAGAATGGTTCAGGAAGATTCTTTAATAAAGAGAGTGGGACTGTGGTCCATAGTATACTACTGTGTATAGTATGTATTATCTGTTGCTGTATGCATTATCTCACTGCATTGCATTTCGACATGTCAGGTCTAATATTTTGTGCTTTGTTTCAGATTTCTGCAATCCTACTGTTCCACTGGTTATCAGATATCTCATCCTATTGGGCTACATTGTGTAATCTGCCTTGAGTGTCAGTGAGAAAAGTGAACTGTGTATGTAAAGTCACAGCTGACTTATCAAGTCACAGCTGATTTATGGCAATCCAGTAGGGTTTTCAAGGCAAGAGACTAACAGAGATGATTTGCCATTGCCTCCCTCTGCATAGTAACCCTGGTATACCTTTGTGGTCTCCCATCCAGGACTGACCCTGCTTAGCTTCTGATATCTGACGAGATCAGGCTAGCCTGGGCCATTCAGATCCAGGCAGAAAAGTCGACTACAAGTAACATAATTAAATAATAAATGTGCCTTAAACAAGGAAATGCTGGCAAGAACGAAACTGCCACACAGAACCTTGGGGAAGGCTGGTGTGTCAGCCATGTGGGCCATGAAGGGCTTTAAAGATGAGTACCAACCCCTTAAATTGGAACAAGAAACTCATCGGCAATCAGTGAAGGGACAACAAAATAGGAGTGATATGGTTCTGCTGGCCAGCCCCAGAGAACAAATGGGCTGTCTCGTTTGGCACCAGCTGCAATTTCTGGATCTATGTGGGGTAGTGGTTGGACTAGGATCTGGGAGATCCAGGATCAAATCCCTACTCTGCCATGGAAGCTTGCTAAGTGACCTTGGGCCAGTCACACCCTCTCAGCCTAACCTATCTTACAAGGTTGCCTTCATGGCATGCCTTAGCAGGAGGAGGTGATTGCTTACAGGTCGTCATAAGTTGGCTGCAACTTGACAGCACTTTACACACACACATAATGAACAAGTATTGAAAAGGTAGAGCAGCAAGTGCTCAGGCACTGTAGCTTGTGGGTAGACGTGTCTTCCAGTGTAGTTCTTTCACATTGCTCAAAACAGGTTGAAAGAACCCTACTTAGCAAGAACATCCATTTAATAAACCCAATTTTCTTACCATTAATCAAAGGATAACTCCCTAACCAAATCACCAGTGACAAGGCTTTAGAGTTATTCAGTCTGCCCAACTACTGCTTCATTTACTAAGCAACAAATTCAGCGATGCTTTTTCCTCATTCGAGAAGAGGGCTTCATGTGAAACCCAGAGTACATATAGCTTCTTTATTTATGGTGAGAATGTCAACATCACACTTATCTTCACACACTTAATGTTAACAACTAGGTGTTTGGGTAAACTGGTAGCTTAATGTTCATGAGATTTAATTACCACAGCTCCACAACCAGAACAGATATAGATGAAAACGGTAGCAGGTTTGAACTACAGTAGGAAATGTCCCTCTGAGAGGCAAAGGTGGTTAAAATATATATAGTGTACATTCATATGCTGCAGTTCTTCTTAGAACTGAATTCAAAAGGTAGCTATTGATAATTTTTAATATGCTGGCCAATGGCCGTAACAATAAATGTATGTATGATAATTTTTTAAAAAATTAAACCCCACGTTTTCCTTCCAGCTATTATCAAATTCTATAGTAGTCCGCTCTTACTCTCTTTTAAAGTCATTTTAGGCTATAATTTCAATCTGTGGGTATGTGGTACTATTGCAGAAATTGGAATCAGATTTGTACTTTTCCTTTATCTTCAATAAGCATTGACTTAAGCTAGCTGAAAGCTCTTTCTATATGCTAACTTTATTGCACAATAAATGTATGGTTGGTATTCAATGGTTGTAAGAAAGATCTCTGCTACCCCCACTCCAAGCCACCTTACTGGGAAATAGATTTCCCCAGCACTCAGACTAGGTATTGCTGGGGAAATGTCTTTCTCTGGCCCACAGTGTCTATTCTGATATTGACCAATTTATAGAAATAAAAGATTATTGTGTGACAATCCCAAATCCTGGCAGGACACTGCAAGAGTAACATTAGAACAAGCATCACAATGGCCCTGCCCATCTGCTCAGTTTTGCTATTACATTCAAAAACATTTACAATGCATTATTTTAGTGCTTTAAAAGCTAAGCTCTTCCATTCCGTGCAACTCAAATTCAGAAGCATTCATGAAACCCTTTAAAAGCCAAATTGAAATTAGGGCTTTGAGGTGAAAGGCTCTGACTGTAAGGAGTGACTGATTTGATGAAAGGGCTATTTGAGGTGACAACCTTCTCTGGTACAAGATACAAGATTTTAATTATTAATGGCTAATGGCCTTGTTGTGAATGACTTCCATCTCATTGCCAGCATTACCTGTGCAGAATGAACATTCAGTTTGTCATGTCTTCCCAAACATCACACAAATGTATGATGTCATTTACATTACTGTCTGTCTCGGGGACAAGTCTCAACCTTTTAAGCAGCCCTTCTCTGTATAATGATAATGAATCCTCACTCTTAAAGTGATCCTTATCTCTAGATTTGTTTTCTTCAAGTAACCCTCAACTCATACATAAGGGAGGGGCCGTGGCTCAGTGGCAGAGCACCTGCTTGGCATGCAAAAGGTCCCAGGTTCAGTTCCCGGCATCTCCAGTTAAGGGGACTAGGCAAGTAGGTGATGTGAAAGACCCCTGCCTGAGACCCTGGAGAGACGCTGCCAGTCTGAGTAGACAGTACTGACTTTGATGGACCAAGGGTCTGATTCAGTATAAAGCAGCTTCATGTGTTCATGTGTTCATGTAATCGTAGATTTCTGTTTTCCATGCATCAACTGTGAATATGTTTGTAGGTCTGTGTGTGTGTGTGTGGGGGGGGGGGGTCTTCTGCCATACTACTGTTATCAGCTCCAAGACAGCCTGATGTGGACTCAGGCAGCAATGGCATGACTCCTCCTCCTTTCTCCCTTTCTGGCTGTAATTGGAAGACACTAGCCTGGTTCACATGTTACAGGGAACACACATACATCCTCCATGTGCATGTGGACATCTGTTTGTAAGAAACAGCCAACAAACGTTCACTTTGCAAATTAAACCAGGGTCCGGGACCAGGATAAATGTGAGGTTTTAATCACACATTCAGCTGTACATGTGTTGAATGTAACATGAGTATTACTCCACACACATATAAAGAGAAATCAAGTGTACACTGTACAGCATTTATACATGCATCCACTGTAACTTGTGAATGCGGCTATAGCCTCTGATGTCTTTGGCAAATACTGCCCCACCACTAATAATCATGGCACTTGCTAAAGATATCATAGTCTCTCTGATTACAGCTGGAGGGAACAAGGGAGGATAGGAATGACCCAAGTGGGTTAGGAATAGAGATGTTTTTATTCTCTTTACTGTCTGACTATAGAAAGACAGGCTTAGACCTGGCTAAGGACATTTTGAGGCTAAGTTGAAAATCCAAGTGTTACCCCCTACCCACAAGTGTTAAAAAAAATCTTCCTGCCCTTTAATTTTAGTACTTCACTCTACCTAATTGTAAGGCTGGCCTTGCACTGAACATGTATTTACCATACATATGAGAATGTAATTTATTTTTTAAAAAGCATTATTGGTTACCTTTTGTATGTTACCCTTCGCATGTGTAAAAAGTGCTCTTCCAGTGAATTCTGGTAAGGAGGATAAAGTTGGTTCCCAGTTCCCACTTCAGCCTCCTAGTCTGGTAACCTATTTGAAATTAAGGCTAATGCACTACTGATAAGGAGCATTCCTCTTCTATTATGACATATGCATGTCTAAAGCTGCTCTAAGATTCTTGGCTAGCATTACCTGTGTTTGTGTGTGTGCGTTTGTGTGTGTGAGAGAGGAGGGATGTTAATGGGAATCCAGTTTGCATCCTGTTCATGTTTAGCACCTGAACAACAACAACAACAAAATCACTTACCTGGTAAATGCCAGCTTTTTTTACTCAGTGACCTTATTTGTTTCCAGAATGATAAAAAATAACTTCCTGAACCTCATGTTTCTAGTTTGACAAGAAGGACTGAAAAATAAACATCACAGACTTTAAACTTGCAACTGTTTTGTCAGAACAGGTAGTTGCCTTCATGTACTTCTTTGGAGGGGGAACTTGAGGTTTTCCCCAGATAGGGTTTATGCCTCTCCTTACCTGTTTGATAAAGACCTAGCAGTTTTCATTCTCTCTTTAAAAAAGAATGTGTTGGGATCAAGCTGGGGCTTCTAAGGGGGTTTTCACATGATGCTCAAATCACCTTTCCCTAAACCGGTCTGCTATTTGAAAGTAAAATTTGTAGCAGCTACAATGCATTTTGCAATACACAGGGATTTCAAACCAGAGGACTTTGACAGCCACAATGAGGTGCCCAATTATGCTGGAAGAGAGCGTGGATATGTTTCCGGATGGTCTCCGGATGGTCAGAGAATAAGAGTGCAGTTTCAAGCTTAATGTGGATGAAGTGACTCAAAGCGCCAATATCACTTCTGAGTTCAGCCTGCCTCTTCAGTCTGAACCTTGCCCAGGCACAGTTGAAGCAGCTCTCTCCATTATGGCCCGACTACTTGCTTTCCCCCCACACACACACATGCTGCAACTGTGTAAGCTGTAGAGAGTCAGCAGAAGAAGGAGCAGCCAATGTTCCTGCTACTTGAGCTGTGGAAAGACAGCAATGCATGCAGGTGAGAAAGGAACCACCACTGCTGCTACCACACCCCCACTGGGATAGGGTTGCCAGGTCCCTCTTTGCCACTGATGGGAGGTTTTTGGGGTGGAGCCTGAGGAGGGCGGTGTTTGGGGAGGGAGGGACTTCAATATCATAGAGTCCAATTGCCAAAGCGGCCATTTTCTCCAGGGGAACTGATCTGTATTGGCTGGAGATCAGTTGTAATAGCAGGAGATCTCCATCTAGTACCTGGAAACTGGCAACCCTACACTGGGAGCTGGTGAGTGGGTAAGGTGGGCAAGCAAAGCAGTGGTGTTGCCAGCAGGTGGGCTGTTCAGCAATGGCAGGCCAGGTGGACAAGCGGAGGGGGGAGATGGGCTCCTCCCATGAGTCTTGCAGCTCGCCACTTGTTGTATCTAACTCTTAACATGACCCCAAGCTTTGGATCCTTAAATCCAGATTCTGGAGCCACGTAGAGAGAAAATTCTGAAGATAAAAAAACCCCAGGCATTAAAAAAAAGAGACCCCACAACAAAACATCATTAAATTTCAGTTGCCATTACAGGGACTGCCAACAACCCTGGTAAATAAAACTGTGCAGCACCAGCAACTCAAAAGGAGGCTGCAGTGGGGTGAGAGATGACACAGAGAGCAAGAGAGAGCAAGACTGTGCCTAGAAGAAAGAAGGAGGGTGAATGGGGGGAGGGAGAAAGAGAGGAAGAGAAATTCTGCTGGCAACAGAGAAGAGGGTGGTGTGAAAGTGGAGGAAACAAAGGTGAGGGGAATGGGATGCCCCCTCCCCTGTGAGTCACCCAGGGCCGGCGGTGGCTACTGGATGACTCAACGCCATGCAACTTGCCTAAACCCACAGGCAGTCATGGCACTGCACAAATAATGTGACTTGGCTGGGCCTAGCAGGGGCCACCTCACAACTCACTACACAGCTTCTGCAGCTTGGTCAGACTTTTCCCTGAAAAAGGCTGCCAGGGGGAGGGAAGGAGGGAAAGCTGAGAGCCGAAATTGTGTAGTGTTTAGAGTGTCAGACTAGGATCCAGAAGACCCAGGTCTGAAAACCCCCCCCCCCACTCAGCCATGGAAACTTGATGGATGACTTTTTCTCATCCTAATCTACTTCACTGGATTGTTGTGGGGATAAAATGGAGGAGAGGATAATAATGTAAACTGCTTTGGGACCCCACCGGGGAGAAATGCAGTGGTATAAATGAAGTAAATAAATTAAGCTGAAGATTGGGGAGCAGGTTGGATTGTGAGTGGGAAGGAGAGAAAGAAGCAGGAAAGGGGGAGAACATACAGGGGCTGCCAAGAAGAGGGAAAAGAGGAAATAGTGTGTGCAAGGGGATACAGGGGTTCCCCACTAGTACATTTTAGTTTTCAAATGACATAAGAGCAAATCCGAACATTTGTTGAAGGAACTATATATTACAGGCCTTCCTGAAATTTACTGTCAATGGAGAGTTATCGGGAATAAAAAGAAATACAACACAAATGGTAACTAGCTAGGTTAGGACAGTCATGGTCAACATTTCAGCATTACACCTCTGAAATTTTGATAACTGTGTAGATCAGGGAGTTTTGGGAGGCTTTCAGTGTTCTTATAGCACTGTGGTGTAACATAAGATACATCTGCTGGAATCCTCCCTTTTCAGTGAAGATACTAAAAAAAGGGAGCTAAAATGTTAAAGGCATTTCCAGGTCTATGATTTTTTTTTTAATCCACAGCTGACAAGTGTGAATGAGTATGCTATACACAAAACTGAGTCACAAATTGGACAAAAATATTGTTTTCATGTTTAACAGCCCTAACAACGCCAAACTTGGAAGCAAAAGGGTGTCCCTCCCTTATTGATACAGTATCACAAAGCAGCAAAACTTTTTTTACAGTAGCCAAAATGAATGCTGGACTGCAATATCAAAAGAGGATGCAGGACGCTTTGCAGTGGCCCACAGAACTGAACATTAACTGGTACACAGTATACAGGCAGAGAAAGACGAGGTCCAGGTGACAGTATATTGCCACATACTTTGCTTAATATACCAGTGCTTACCGGTGTCTACTTTCTGCTCTTATTTTTAGGATCCTTATTGTCACCCTAAGTCTTTCTTCCCCTTCCTTAGCAGGCTAAAGAAGTCCAGTTGGCTGAAGAGGCTTAACAGCTCTGTCTGTCTGGGTGTTAGCAATCTATTTGCCTAAGTCCCTGTCACATTCATATGCCTAGTTTCCACTGTGACTCACTATATTTGTCTAGGTTCCTGCACACCCCAGCTCAGCATTGTGGAAAAGGGCTCTTAGGCCTTGCTTGCTAAGTGCCACCATTCTAAGTCAGTAAATAAATATGTATGAATGCTGCCTGATGACAAACAAAGTTCTATCCACTGCACGTTCAGTTTTTTTATCCCATATAAAACTTCTAGAAAGAAACCTCATGGAAATTAAGACCGCAATCTTGGGTTTATTTAATAAATGTGCTTAACTCTAGTTCCATTGAAATGGTGGGTCTGTCAGGGCCAAGGCTTTGGAGCAGAAGTCCAGGGCCCCATTTCAACAGTTCAGTTGCCCCCACCCCCAAAGCTGGCTATAGCTTTCCTTTAGAAAGAAGGGAGACACTGTCAGGACTTGTCCTGGCCCAGCCTCAATTTCAAGTGGGGCCTGGAGTTAGGGTTGCTAACTGCCAGGTAGTAGCAGGAGATCTCCTGCTAATTCAACTGATCTCCAGCAGATAGAGATCAGATCACCTGGAGAAAAATGGCTGCTTTGGCAATTGAACTCTATGATGTTGAAGTCCCTCACCTCCCCAAACCCCACCCTCTTCAGGCTCCGCCCCAAAAACCTCCTGCCGATGGCAAAGAGGGACCTGGCAAGCCTACCTGGAGTTGTCCCAGAATTTCAAATGATCTCTATAGAGATCAGTTCCCCTGGAGGAAATGGCAAATGAGGGCTGACTCTATGGTATACCATAAAGTCTAGGTGAAATTGAAGTCCTAGAATGGCTAAAGAGAGTTAGGCTTCCCATTTGCCCGGTTATGGCAGGCAATTGCCTGCCAATTAACCAAGCTGCCCACTGCCCCTCAGCTGGTTGGCGGGCAAGAGCAGGCCAGCTGAAGGGGGGGAAGCAATCAGCGAACTGCTGTTGGTTAGCATGGTCTTCAGACTGCATCTTTCTCCTTAATGGTGAGAAAAATCTGAAGAGGATTTTGAGAGGGGTTTTTGAAGGTTGAATGGAACATAACTGGATAGCAGACAGTTATACTAGCAAAAATATTTAGCAGCAAAGGATTAGTATGACATTCCAAACTCATGCGGGTGGAGGGAGAGAGTGATATGTTGGAATAAGTGTTGGTTTTTAATTTATGTTGTTGTGATATTTATTGTATTGTAAACCCCCTGAGATTTGGAAGGGCGGTATAGAAATCTAATAAATGAATGAAATGAAATAAATTCAATTCAAAAATTGAATTTGGTGGGGGGCAGTGGCTTCACAGCAAGGGGAAAGGTTGGAGGAGCTGACCTTAGACCGGGACTTAATATCACAGTGTATGACATCACAGGAAGAGATATTACATCCTTGCTGAGCTTCCTCTCCTTGCCAAACTCTGCCCTCCCAGGCACTACTCCCAAATTTCCAAGAATTTCCCAAGCTGGAATTGGCAACCCTGTCTCCACTTGAGGAATCTACTCTTCTTCTGAGGAGTCTTCCTCCTAAATTGAGGCTGGGCCATGGCAGGTCATGCTACCCACATAAGAACATTAAGAGACTTAAATTACCTTGCTGCATCAATGCATTGAAATCAGTGTGATTTATCGGACTACAGTATTAATGAATAGTCAGGAATTTTTTTTGCTAACAGCTGTAATTGAATTGTTTACAGTTTTGTTTGCAATAATTTGGATTTATGCAGTTAGACCTATACCAAATTCATGAACTGAAATTCATCCCATATTTTGTCAATGTATCTCAAATGTGACACTGCTGTAATTTGCATGGATGCTGGTAAGTGACTCTTCTTTAGTGGTAGAGAATGGACATATAAAGGTATTATTTATTTATTTATTTATTTATTATTCTTATATCCTGCTCTTCTTGACAAACCCGGGATCAGAGCAGTTCATAACAAAACAAAATTAAATTCAATAAATACATTAAAACTATTCGCACAATAATAAAAATAACAATAATAAAATAATAAAACAGCCCCATAAATATCAATAATCAATGAAATCAGAATAAGTCGATATATAAATGCATAAAACGGCGCTCCTCAGTGGAGTATCCGGCACACAGGGCCAACAAGAACGTCAGTTAGCAAAATCCCTCCCCCCGCCCCCGGTCTAATAATCAGACATTAAAAGATGTTAAAAAGCAGGAGGGGGCAGGGAGGCCAGTACTGCGTCATTTTTGTATTGCAATGGAAACAGAAAAAATCTGGCATAGTCGACTATGATATTTCTACTATCCTTTTTATTATCTTAAAAATTATACCATGGATTCTGAGGACCAAGAATGTCATAATTTTAATTCATTGTTCCTTCTTCCACCAGATTTGGAGTACCATCTTAATCTCTGAAATCTACTGACAGAAACCCATGTATCTGGTGAATTTATTCATTTATGAAATACTAACATAATTCTACATACTGGTAGTTATCCCCGGGCTGGTGGCCTCTCCTATTCCATTATATTTACTGAGTCAATATTAGTTGTAATGAAAACAGAATCATTGGAATGACACTTTTAAGATGCGATAATGGTTTTTCACTTTCAAATCTTTCTACTACAGCATTTTTTTATCGGTTTCTCTGCGGTGATGGGGCAACAGGAGACTATTGAAGTGTCATTATCTGATAGATATATCACTTTATACAACTGCAATTTACAATGCATATATATTTAATGACACTTCTAAGCCAAATTAAATTCTTCTAAGATGCCGTAGTCATGGAAAACATGTTCTAGCAATTTGTTGCTCATAGTATACTTTTTGTTATTAAATGGATAACAGCACTATCTTGGCATGCAATAAATTATACACTTTCATTTTTGTAAACTTTCCCTTTGGGAATCTAGCAGTTTTAAAACTGAATTTTCTTTTTTCATATCCCAAGAGAAGTGTGGAAATTGACTAAGTGATTTAAAGTCTGAGAATCTAAGAAAACCCATGTAAAATGTTGCAGCCTTAATGTATCCAAAATGTCCTAGGTATTAGTAGGTATGGCTTCCAGAGCAGTACAAGTAGGTATGGCTTCCAGAGCAGTACAGAAATAAGCAAATACAAGTTCTACTACTGTTAGGGTTGCTAGTTCCAGGGTGGGAAATATCTGGAGATTTTTGAGGTGGAGTATGAGGAGGACAAGATTTGGGGAGTGGGGGAACTTCAACGAAGTATAATGCCATAAAGTCCACTTTCCAAAGCAGTTGTTTTCTCCAGGTGAACTGATCTCTGTCGCCTGGAGATCTCCAGCCACTACCAGGAGGCGGGCAACCCTAACTACTGTGGTAGTATTCTGTTTCAATACTGGTAACCCCCGTACTTTACCCCACTCACAGAAGTAGTTAAGATAACTAGCAACTTATGTCAAGCAGGGATGTCGCTGAATAGTGACTACAGCCATGAAATGTGGGGAATGCAGGTTCACATCACAACTCAGCTATACTCCCACAATCTAACATAGCTGTTGTGAGGCTAAAATATTACCCTGAGCAACTTGAAGAACAGGTGATTTATTTTACAAGTGTGACAAATGAACTGGGTTGCTATCTGGACTGAGATTAGGGTTGCTAGCTGGAGATCTCCTGCTATTACAACTGATCTCCAGCTGATGGAGATCAGTTCACCTGGAAAAAATGGCTGCTGTGGCATTGAAGTTCCTCCCCTCCCCAAGCCCCGCCCTCCTCAGGCTCCGTCCCAAAAACCTCCCACCAGTGGTGAAGAGGGACCTGGCAACCCTAACTGAGACTGAAGGCCCTTTAGGCAGAAAGGTCCAAGAATCAAGTCCAGAATACAAAACAAAGAGACCATCAGAATGAGCAAACTACATCCTCTTCTTTTCATTAACGTCTTCTACAAGGAGGCACTGTTATGGTAAAAATTAGTATGAGTCTACTAAAACCATCCATTATCTGTTTTGAAGTATGCCAAGAACAGATCACGGTGAACGCCTCAGAAATTTCTGCAGCTCTTATTGAGTACTTCCTGTGGCTTGACCCAAAGTTTTGCACAATGGCATAGATCATAGTTGTGCAGGCATCACAAGTCCCACGACCGTGAAACACCTCAAAGGAGAAGGCCCCGAGAGCAGAGCCAAAGAAGCAGTCGCCAAAAGGTGGCAGTGGAAGCATAGGGCTGATCAAAGGCCTTTTTTTGTGGCCCCCTCTAGTCCTTTCGGACCCAGTGAAATCATAATGGAACACAAAGTTGTGGCCTCAACTCGAAATCTGGAGGAGTTTTTCTATAGCAGGACACAGAGCTGTTTGTTGTTGTCCTATTTGTAAGGATGGGAATGCTTCCACAACTGCAGACAAAAATGGAAAGCAACTGTGCCACTAGGGTTGCCAGGTCCCCCTCTCCTCTGGTGGGAGGTTTTTGGGGCGGAGGTGAGACAAAGATTGAGCGCGGCTGCGCTGATGCGATTGCATCACTTCCAGTTTACACCCGGAAGTGACGGTTCACTACGGGAGTTTGAGTGGTAAAAGGTCCCTTGCAATGCGGCACTTCTGGGTGTAAACCGGAAATGACATGGCACAGTGGGCAGGAATGCCAACCCTCAGCTGGTCGACGGGCAGCCAGGTGGATTGGCGGGGGTTTGCCCACCACTACCTGGCACTTGGCAACCCTAAGCTGTGCAGATCCAACAGACGTCCAATCTCAAAGCAACAGTAGAGTAAAACTTTTATTAGGGCCATCTAAAAGAGTAAAAAGAGCAGTGAGCAAGTTTTTGAGTTCAGCAGACTTTGCTGGTAAATTCAGACAAATTTGAAAACATGCTCACGGCTATGTGTAGTTTCCACTATTAGTTGGTTCATATCTGCACAGGCATATCAAGTCCATAAGATCACACATGTTGTTGACACAATATATATTTTTTAGTTTGGGAGCCATGCTCTACTTTCCATACCAGTGTTTTAAGCTAAAGAGGCAGGAAATGCCTTTCTGAAAGAGATGGATAAGTAAAAACAGGCTAGCTATAAAACAAAAATTATCACAATGGAATTTGCTAGGGTGCTGAAGAAATCTATTAAAAGCACAATAAGATATTCCTTAAGTATTTCCAGGCAGAGTAAAATGCACCAAAATCTTTTCAGCTCATGGTATTTTATATTTCCCAAGCCTTTTGCTGCTGATAGATTATTTTGATTATTAAATCTTTAGCTTTATTCATTTGTTGCGATCATAGATCAGCCAAGATAGATATACAGAGTCAAAAGCACATCTACATACAATAAAATTTCAAAGCCATATAATTGTCTGATTTCAATAGTACAGACATAATTAATAAAAGACGTAACCAGCTGCTTTAATGAATAAAAAGACTTAACCAGCTGCTTGCTTGTTAAACATTCCAGAGCACAAAATTTGGCCACCTTAAAGGTGGTCTCATTAGAACAATCTGAGAAGAGGAGAGAAAGACAACATTCATCTGGTCTTCCTGGAAAATTTGATAAGATCATGTGTATAGAAACCAAATGTCTCAATACAGAGTAGGGTTGCCAGGTCCCTCTATGCCACCGGTGGGAGGTTTGGGGGGCGGAGCCTGAGGGCGGGGTTTGGGGAGGGGAGGGACTTCAGTGCCATAGAGTCCAATTGCCAAAGCAGCCATTTTCTCCAGGGGAACAGATCTCTATCGGCTGGAGATCAGTTGTAATAGCAGGCGATCTCCAGCTAGTACCTGGAGGCTGGCAACCCTAATACAGAGGGCAATACACATATTCAACTGTTACAACCATGGCAAGGGCAAACATGCTGAGGATAAGGGATATGTGCATATCTCTCTTCTGAAAGAGCTGATGGTAAAGCATTAAAAGTGGGCTAAGGGGAAGGCTCTTTGGTATTTAGGGAATTCTAAAACATGTTAAATTTTATATTTGTATCCCAATTTTAGGCCAACAGGGTCTCAGTGTAATTTTGGAAAGCATGGTTCGTGTGTGTTGATTTTATTTATTTATCTGTTGCACCTAATGTAGAACTTTGTAAAGCACCAGGGATGAGCCGGGAAGCCCAATCCTAACTGGGGGGGGGGGGGTGTAGTTCTGCCATGGCTGGGGATGGTGCAGCCACGCTGCCTCCTGAGCGGCTTGCTGCCGGGCTCATCAAGCTGAAAACACAATTTCAAAGGAAACCGCGTGGAACTCTCCATAGAGCTCCCTGGGGTTACACCTGCCTTTTTGCAGGCGTAACTCGGTGCTTGCAAGAAGAGGCATTCCCAGGCCGAAAGGGCTTAGGGAGCTAATGTCAACTCCGCCTCCAGGAACGCTGCCTTTGAGGCCAGTGCAAGCCTTTGCGCCGGGAAAATGCTGCTGGCGAGGCTGCGCCAGTGCCTATGGCTTGCTCTCCTGCAAGGCTCCCCATAACCATAATGAGTGCCACCGCTCCAGCGTTAATGCAACTTTAGGTGGCGCAAGCGGCACTAGCGCTGGCGCTGAGGTCACACCAGCTCCTATAATCTCCACCCACCCCCACCCCCCAGTTAGGATTGCGCTGTTATAGAGTTGGAGTTAGATCAAAAGTTTAGAAATAAAGCATTCTTGAAAATGTTTTGCATTTTAAATGGGTCAGTGGGTCATAGTGAAATGGAAGGAGATGAGGAACTTTGGGGAACTTCGGGGAAAGATTTAAAAAAGGAGCATTGCAGTTTATCATGTAAGATGAAAAAGATAATTGCTGAATGTCAGTTTAATAAGGGAAGTACTGTTAACCTGTTATGAAACTCTCCATCGTTTTGAAATGTAGCATACTTTAGCATGCCAGATACTGCCCGTTAGACAGCTATTCAAGTCACAACATAAAAGAGATAACTCATACCAGGAGCCTGAGATTAGGAAGTGGCCCTGGTTGGATATGAGCCTAGTAGACCAGTGGTAAAAATATATTCTGAATGCAAGCCCAAAAGCCAAATAAGCAAAAAGGGAACAGTCTGAAGTTTTAGTACGGCAAGTGAGTCAAAGGAGGCAGGAATGCAAGGCTGGGGAGAGAAACTATGAGCTGTTTGAGAAAGGAGTGGAAGGCCTGGGAAGTACAGGGAAGGGAACCCAAGCTGGAGCAGGTACTGATAATAAAGGGAACAGTAAGGATCCAAGTCAGAAGTAGCAGGAGAGGTGTAAGCAGGCAATCCAAGTTCCTTCCTATCTCCATCCTTCCTCAGTATGTATACATGTAAAAAAACCAACTCTTGGCAAACATTAGACATACACTCTTGCCTTGTCATGTCTCGACAGCAAGCTTTTGGTGCCCACGCCAACAAATCTCACATGCCTCTCTTTCCCTCTGCTCCTGCTTCATGCCCAAGACTCATTGGCTGGTTCACGAAGCAGAGCCTGTCCTTGCAAAATAACTAAGCCATGACCAGGAAAGGCATGCAATTCAGTAAAAATGCCCACGGTAGTACCTGCAAAGACATTATTTCACTGTGTTTGGGGGACCTTGTTGTAAAAGCTGGGATAGTTTACTTTTTCTGACATTTCTGGACCTGGAGGTGTTCAGCGGCTTTGAAATTTTGCTTCCAAGATTTACTGCAAGTAATTGTTGTGGCATAATTTAGACTACAACTTTATGTTCTGTGCTTGATACTGTTTTGTTTTACAATGTTCAGAAAGGCAAAAGTGTGAGCCACCACCTGTTCAAGCTTTTAGCATCACCAAGCTTTTAGTGGGCTCAGACCAGGATAACAAAAACAACTTCATTTATAGCCCTCTTTTTTTCACCGAGACACAAGACGGATTGCAAAATATGAAAAACAATTAAATCAGACAGCAAAGACCTCCAATAAACAATGCAGTAGGGCTATGATTACAGAGACTGATAAATAATGTAAATAAAAGCTGCCTAAGGCAACAAAAATAATTTAAGGAATGACATACCAAATGAGGAAAGGGGATGACAAAAGTAGAAGACATTGTGGTAAAAAAAAGAGGTTATTCATGCAATAAACACTACAATTAGGGTTGCCAGCCTCCAGGTAGTAGCAGGAGATCTGCTATTACAACTGACCTCTAGCTGATAGAGATCAGTTCACCTGGAGAAAATGGCTGCTTTGGCAATTGGACTCTATGGCACTGAAGTCCCTCCCCTCCCCAAACCCCACCCTCCTTAGGCTCCGCCCCCAAAACCTCCCACCAGTGGCAAAGAGGGACCTGGCAACCCTAACTACAATAGACTACAAGTGAGTACCCACATGGACTTGAGGGAGATATCTCCTTTCCCCCTCCCCCGCTATTTCTTCTTTCTCTTCTCTGAAAGCCCCCATAGCATCTCCCCTTCTCTTGCTTCCTTCTCTGCTTCCCACCCAAGGAACCTACATTTATCCACCTCTTTATCTTCAGCTTTCCCTCTCCTCTCCGCCCCCCTCAGGAAAACTATTACCCAGTTTTTCCATAGAGTCCAATTGCCAAAGCGGCCATTTTCTCCCGGTGAACTGATCTCAATTGGCTGGAGATCAGTTGAAATAGCAGGAGATCTCCAGCTACTACCTGGTGGGTGGCAACCCTAGTCATGCAAGTCTGGTGATATTAACTATGCAATCCTATGCAGTTACTCCAGTATAAGCCCATTGGTTTAAATTGGCTTAGAATGGAGTAGTCCTTCTTAGGATTGCATCATAAGTCACCCAGTGGTTGCTGCCAGGCAGGCCTGGCCCCAATAAGTCCTCAATCAGAGACCAAAACAGCCCTGGAGGTTACCTTTTTCCTTCACCCAGCTTTTTACTCAGAGAAACTAAGCCCAGAATTCTGTTGTCTAGCCACTGAGGGACTCTGTTTATTAAAGCTTCAAGTGCTCCTTTTATCATTTTGGGGCTTTTTAAACCAGACAGTGTATTTTTTTATTAGAATTTTTGTCTTTTGTTTTGAATAAATACTCTGTATGCAGTTCATAAACCTTGAACTGCATTTTAAATTTTCAAGCGTTTTCAATAGAAAGGACCAAGCACTATTATCAAATGCTTTTTCAGCATCTAGAAACATGAATGCGGCTTCCTTTTTATTTTTCACAGATTCTATTGCATTAACTGTGGATAAGTGTACGTTATCTTTCATGAATCTCTTTGGTACAAAACCAGTCTGATTTTGCATGAATTAGTTTTGCTAGACATTTCCTTAACCTCTCTGACATTATTGAGGTAAAGATTTTATAGTCCACACTCAGTAGTGAGATGTGTCTGTAAGACTGTGGTAGCGTTGAACATTGCCTTCTTCATGCATCAATGTTATGTGGGCTTCTTGCCATGACGGGGGCAACATTTTCTCTTTACTTATTTTGTTCATGACTTTCTGTAAAGGTAATATTATGTTTCCTTCCAAACACTTATAGTGCATTGCTGTTAGTCCATCTGGGCCTGGCGCTTTATCTTTTTTCAATTTCTGTATTGCTTGTAATATTTCTCAAAGAGCTCTGAATCTCTAACCACTACACCATACTGGTTTTCATAGGGTGGCTGCTGTTGAACAGTAGCAAGCAGCCAGGCCTAGCTGAGTCATGTAAGTCGTGTTATCAATCACTCAGAGGTTACTGCTGGGCCTAGGACTGTCAACTACCAGGTGGGACCTGGAGATCCCCGGAATTTACAGCTGAACTCCAGACTCTAGAGATCTGTTCCCCCGAAGAAAATGGCTGCTTTGGAGGGTAGACTCTTTGGCATTTTACCCTGCAGAAGCCTCTTCCCTCCCCAAACCCTGCCCTGCTCGGACCTCACCACAAATTTTTCAGGAATTTCCCTATCTGGAACTGGCAACCCTAAGCCTGGTTCCAGTGAGTCATCCCTCAAAGGCCAAAATAGGTGTGGAAAGGGCCCTGTCCCCTTTCCCTGCCTTTTACTCACAGAAACTGAAGCCTGGAATACTGTGGTTGCATAACAACAGCCACTGAGGGAATCCATTGCTTACAGCTAGATGTGCTCCTTTTATCATTTTTGGGTTCACCCCAATGTATTTTTTTTTAGATTTCACACATTTCTGCAAACCTGGGATCCTTTTCAGGTTTGCAGAAGGATCCATCTTGCCCGTTCATAGCTCCAGTCACCAGATTTAAGTATCGAAAGATTTGGCCAACTTCGCTATTAGACTATAAGACGAGCTGTCCCATTATACTACAGTTCTAATCCCTTTGTGAAAATGCACTCCTGAACATTTGTTTTGCACATTTTGCAAAATGATAGATGTGTTGGGGCTATTCCACAAGGTGGGCCACCGCAGAGAATGTGCTTGAACTAGGGTTGCCATCCCCCAAGTGGGGACTGGAGATGTCCAAGAATTACTATTGATCTCCAGACTACAGATCAGTTCTCCCCGAGAAAATGACTGCTTTATACCTACTGATGACATTAAACCCACTGAGGTCCCTCCCTTCCCCAAACCCCACTCTCTCCAGGCTCTACACCCAAAATCTCCAGGAATTTCCCAACCTGGAGTTGGCAACACTAGCCTGAACAGCAGTTACCCATCTTACTCATTTGCATGGTGGTACCTTCAAGTAGCATTGTTCAAATAAGCAACACAATAATCTAGCCTTGAGGTAACCACAGTACGGATCCACTTGGCCAGATCAGCCGAATCAAGGTAGGATGCCATCCTTGGAACGAAGTGAAGATGAAAGAAAAGTAAGCAAAAAAACGATGTTTCCTTTAGGAAGCCCCATTTAGTTATGGATTTAAGACCATATAAAACAAAACATCTGGTAATTCAAATTGTTTCGTCATCAAGCAATATATGTGTGTGTGTAAAGTGCCATCAAGTCGCAGCCGACTTATGGCGACCCCTTTTTGGGGTTTCCATGACAAGAGACTAACAGAGGTGGTTTGCAGGTGCCTTCCTCCGCACAGCAACCCTGGTCTTCCTTGGTGGTCTCCCATCCAAATACTAAGCAGGGCTGACCCTGCTTAGCTTCTGAGATCTGACGAGATCAGGCTAGCCTGGGCCATCCAGCCTGTATTTCCCTTTTCCTTTTTAGAGATAAGTAAACACATAAGCAGGGGCATGGTCAGTGAATGAAGATGAAAGAAAAATACAGGCTGGCTTCATTTCCAGATATTTTTTACTTACAAAGCTGCTTATTTCAGCATCACTCTGAATACTCAAGCTTGTTCTTGTAGAACAGGAATGTCAAAAGACCAGCCTCTTTAAGGATTCCAGTGCATCTTGCAGCATCTCTGCCACACTCCACTCAAATTACTGAACCATATTCACAGCTAAGAGGCTGATGCTTATAGGGCAAGGGGGCAAAGTCTACTGTTGAATGATACAGCATCTTCCCATCTGTTCCAATCCCCCCCAATTAGCAACATGTGAATTAAGTAAAGGTAAATTGAGTTGTGTGTAATGGAGTGCATTTTTAGCATAGAAGAGTATGGTATTTTCTAGAGAAGAGTAAGATACTTGTGTTTGTGTGTTTAAAACATCAGTGTATCTAATTCTCAGCTGTGGATATTTAAATCCAGAGATTGGACCCAGCAACAAACAACATAGATCATTCTACAAACCTGAAAAATGTCCCAAATCTGCAGGAAAAAATTCAAAATCTAAAACAAACAAACAAACAAACAAACAAAAAACTAGGGAGGGGGGTTAAATGCTACAGAAATGATAAAAGGAAAACCTGTAGCTCTAAGGAACGGATGCCCTCAGTGGCCGTTGCTAGGCAATCACAACAGTATTGTTAGCCTTCTAGACTTGGTTTCTGTCAGTGAAAGGCAGAGAGAGGGGCAGGGTCCTTTGCAGGGTTGTTTTGGCCTTTGAGAAAATGAAGCAAGAAAAGAGGATGGGCTATTGGGGCTTTCAGAAAAGGGGAAGAGGAAACAGTGAGAGAGTGGAAACTGGGATGCCTCCAGAAAATCCTTGTGGGTCCCCTGCTTGTATATATAAAATTCTCAATATGACCTCATCTGTGAATACTTAAATTTATGAATCAGGCTCACATAGAGAACAGAACTGTTTTCTACAAATCTAGATTTTCATATTTTTCTACAAATCTAGATTTGTAGAAAAATATGAAAAAATATTTAAAACCTGGAGAATAGGTTTTAAACCCCAACATCCACCTGAATCACACCATGTGGGAGACTAAGGAGGTGGAAGCGCAGACCTGCCATCACTGAGCCACCTGCAGGTAGGCAGGTGAGGGGGGCAGTCAGGAGGCAACCCCCCCCCACCGCTGCTCCCTGCAGGATGGCAAGAAGGAGAACAGATAGGGGGACAGGCAGAGTGGCAGACAGCAGGCAAACATCATGGCGAGGATGGACAGGTGGGTGCGCAGAACTTTGGGGAGAAGGGAGGGTGGGCACAATGGGGGAGGGGGACAAAGCAAGAGTTTGCCCAGGGAGGAGGAGCCGGAGCAAGGTCGATGGAGGCGGCCATACCACAAGTGGGCAGCTAGGTAATTGAGCAAGGCAGGGAAGAATGTGATTCCCCACTGCGGTTTCACAGGTAGCTGCTTGCATATAAAACTTTTTAGTCATCATATTCATGCTACACATTTCTGAGCCTAGATAACTGGCAAAAGCTGGCAGAACACTTTCTAATTTTTCCAGTATAACAGATGAATAAGTAACTTGTGGGCAGGGAATTTGCATTTGACACTTTTGGTTTAGTGAGTTTATGTTGTGTAACGTCTCCCTTGGGGAAGGGAAGGCAGCATGGATGGTATAGCCAATCTTGTCAGTTCTCAGAGGCTAAGCAGGGGTGGTACTTAGAAGGGAGACCTCCCAGGAAGACTCTGCAGAAGAAGGCAATTGCAAACCACCTCTCCTTCTCACTTGCCTTGAAAGCCCCTTGCTAGGGTTGGCATAGGTCGGCTGTGACTTGACTGCACTTTACACACTTAGAACAGCTCTCTCATTCTGTGGTTTATTTGTTCAGTGAGGAAACAGCTACTGAAAATCACAGGTGTTTTTTTTTTTAACTCAAAAGACATGGGAAAGTTTATGTATGAATCAATGTTATGTATGAATCAATTTATTATTCTTTAACTGAGTAGACCCACATCTACTTAGGGGCTAACAACATAATACACTCTTCCTGGGTACGCCCCGTGTCAGGTTGCGAAACATCACCTGGAAGTTCCATGCTTCTTAGATGTGTGGGGAGACTCCCAGTTCAGACTGGGACTGCAGCAGTTGGGAAAGAGGACTCAAATGGCCACAGGAAGCTGCTATTTGTCCCACTGGGGAAACTTAGTGCATATTACACGTTTCCCCACTGGGCTCCCCAAGACTGTTCTAAGTCAGGAAAATGACATGACACATGGGGAAGGAATCTTAAAACTCATCTCTCTGCCTGCCACAGAACTCCCAGGCTACATCTATTGATTTGACCTGGGGATATAACTGGGGGAAATGTACTGTGTAGTTAGGACCTTGATTTGCCTATAGGCTATATCTTGGCCCATTGGTAGAGCCAGCGTGGTGTAGAGGTTAAAAGCGGTGGTTTGGAGCGGTGGACTCTGATCTGGAGAACCGGGTTTGATTCCCTACTCCTCCACATGAGCAGCGGAGGCTAATCTGGTGAACTGGATTTGTTTCCCCACTCCTACACATGAAGCCAGCTGGGTGACCTTGGGCTAGTCACACTCTCTCAGCCTCACCTACCTCACAGGGTGTCTGTTGTGGAGAGGGGAAGGTGATTGCAAGCCCATTTGATTCTTCCTTAAGTGGTAGAGAAAGTCCGCATATAAAAACCAACTCTTGTTCTGCAAGAAAGACTCTTCGCTCATTCCACAATAGACTTAACTGTTTATCTGCCACTTTGGTGAATGATTTTATTTCTGCCTCGCTGGATTAAATCCACCAGTGGTATTCTGTTGCTAACCTGTAGATGGATCACTATCAATTTGCCTTCGTTGATGATAAGACCTGTTCATCAGCATGAATTATGATCATCTTTCACATAAAAGCAGAATTGTGCAGAGTTGAGGGGAGGGGGAAAGAGATAGAATGGACTCACAGGTGATAATCTTGAAGTTCTTGTACATATGACAAGATTCTTCATTCCCCACATACAACTGACAAAATATTGCTGATCTTTTTATGGAGTGCCACAAAGTTGTAGCACAAGGTACACAAGGAAACAGGAAAATCTGTGATTAATTAAATTTTGCCCATTGTATAAACAACCCCAGATGCCTCAAGCAACCAAGAGAGATAGGTCACAATGCCTTATGTTTTTCCTGTTGATCTCCTCCATTCCACAGTGGAGTATGCAAAGCATATGTGCAGAAGCCACACCATGCAGCCTCTCCAATTCTTCACCCTTTCAAGACCTACTGAGGAGCATGGCAACTCACTACACTTTGATGTTATCTTCCATATACCAGACAGACCAACCCATGTTTGCGATCAGGATTTGCAACATTCAGTGGACATCTCTTAGATTTTTACCTGGCATATATGAATCCTAACCAGCATAAATCAGGCACTGTTTCTTCCACATTTGACTGCATGTCTGTTCAAAGGGCCAGAAAATGTAGTATCTCCATAACAGCGTAATGTGATGACTGGTGGAT
Organism: Euleptes europaea; assembly: GCF_029931775.1. Taxonomy (NCBI): domain Eukaryota; kingdom Metazoa; phylum Chordata; class Lepidosauria; order Squamata; family Sphaerodactylidae; genus Euleptes; species Euleptes europaea. The sequence continues at coordinate 93,480,702 of NC_079312.1, read as the reverse complement.
CAGAAGATGGGACCAATAACGTCTGTTTTGGGACCATCAATGGCCCTACAAGAAAAACTGTATATGATAATTCCAACAATAATTCTGAAGTACACTACCAATTTGGCTATCATATCCAATATGCATACTGGTGTAGCTAGTAATCAAATTAGACACAGCTAGATCTAATGAATACAATACAGTGATCTGACATGGATTATTTTTGATAAGCTTAAAGAGGATAGCTTGCCAGAGAAATACACAACAGTCCAAACGCTTAACCAAGAGTTAAGTGTGAAACTTTGTACACCATTTGAATGATACTATGAAAGTCCCAGCCATTTGGCTAAATTCCACTTGTTCTGTAATGATATTCTTAGTTCAACTGCTGAGAGATATATGTTCATTCTGGATTTTTAAAAAAAGGCTACTGTGATAAGGATCCCCTTCCCATGACCATTCCCCCAAGTCCTGCTGCAATTCCAACAGCTGGCACTACAGTGTCTAAATAGAACCGGGGAAGACTGGGTTCAATTCCCATTCTGCTACTCAACGTAGTGGGTGGTGTTGGCCCAGTCACTGTTTCAAGACATGAGGTAAAGGACCTTGGCCAGTTGAAATATATCTTTTTAGTGTAAATTATTGACAATTGTTGGGAAGAACCAACAAGACAGCAAACTATTCTCATTTGTACATAAGTTATCTATTGATGAGGGGATTTAGTTATGGAGATATTATTCGGGAGGGGGGAGAATTCCCCTCTTGGGTAAAGCTTAAGTACATGCTTGTATGCAGAACATCCTGAATTCATTCTCTGGCTATTACAGTTGAAGGGATTTCTGGCAGCACTGTTGGGAAAAACCTTTCCCTGCCTGGGATCTGGAGCCTTGCTTTAGGTCAGAAGAGACAACAATACTGAGCTAAGTAAGATCAATGGTCTTAATTAGTATAAGGCAGTGTCCTCTGTCTATGAGCCCATCTCCAAGAATAGTGAAAAGGTGACCGTTATCAGAAAAGATTTTTCAAACCCAATGAGAGGCCTGTGTTAAAGGGGAAAAATGCATAAACTGTCTCTGATAATGACAGCTCTTCAAGGAATATGTAGCATGGTATAAGAAAGCATTCTTATACTAGTGCTGTGTTGTTCGGGGAGTAGATTCCAGTTGGGGTACCATTTTAATGCTTCCTAAATGTGCTTGTTTCATGCAGGGCAGATGCGTCTTTGGAAGTAAGTGAAAAGAGAACACCTGCTTGAAATGGTTAACTTTGGATTTGCCATTTACAATTGTAATGTAGACCCTTTATTGTACAAACAACTGAAGCCTGTGAGATAGGCAGGCCGTCAATTCCCCATATTTCAGATGATGGGCTAAGATGTTGACTTACCCAAGGCCACCCCTTGAATTCACCTCTGAGGTGAATCCAGGCTCAAACGAAGTGGTAACAATCTGAGGGAGGGACTGTGACTCAGTGGTAGAGCATCTGCTTGGCATGCAGAAGGTCCCAGGTTCAATCCCCGGCATCTCCAGTTAAAGGGACTAGGCAAGTAGGTGATGTAAAAGAACTCTGCCTGAGACCCTGGAGAGTTGCTGCCAGTCTGAGTAGATAATAGTGACTTCAATGGACCAAGGGTCTGATTCAATATAAGGCAGCTTCATGTATTCATATATGTATGTATGATTATTCAAATTGCAATTAGACTCAACAGTGTCTGTTTCTGCACCCCTGCAGGACTAGGTTCCCCCAGTTAAGAAATATGCTTTGAACACCAGTAAAGGCCCCGTGGCGCAGAGTGATAACCTGCAGTACTGCAGTCTAAAGCTCTGCCCACGACCTGAGTTCGATCCCGACGGAAGTCGGTTTCAGGTGGCCGGCTCAAGGTTGACTCAGCCTTCCATCCTTCCGAGGTCGGTAAAATGAGTCCCCAGCTTGCTGGGAGTAAAGATGACTGGGGAAGGCACTGGCAAACCACCCCGTAAACAAAGTCTGCCTAGGAAACGTCGGGATGTGACGTCACCCCATGGGTCAGGAATGACCCGGTGCTTGCACAGGGGACCTTTACCTTTACAGGCCCTAAGGAAACAGTGGAGAAATAAGTCTTGACCCTTTAGATTTCAGAAGTGGTGTTTTGGGTAACTTTTCAGTCATCTCTCAGTGGAAATCCACAGCATCCATAATTTCCTGAACATCCCTGGGGGACTTCTTTTTTTTTTTTTTTAAAGAAAGGTGATACAGTAACAACAGCTACCCAGGGGGAAAGTGAGCCGGGGGGTTAAGGCTGCCCCTGCAAGTGTGAGGAAAACGCCTTGAGTGGGCGAGATGTCCAACCAGCAGTAGGGCAGCCTGTTCTCTTGCCTCCCTCCCAAGATTTCTCCTTGGGTGAAAGGACTGCTATTCTCCGCGCCCAGCGAGTAGGTGTCTGCCTCAAGCCAGCAAGCGGCGGTGGGTGTGGCCAGTCGGATGTCGGCGGGAGCTCTGGGCTGCTGCTGCCACCGCAGAAAACAGACAGGCGAGAGCAACAGCAACAAACACCCTTCCAGCCACGGACTGAAGTGTATTGTTTGTGCATCACAAGGTCAAGTCGAGAACTACAGGAGGGCGGACCTGGCTCCTCTTCTTCCTGTGCAAAGTTCTTCCTCCCTCTGCTTAAAAGAAAGCCCCCCCCCCTTTAGTAGTTGGGAAAGAGAAGCGCAGGAATCAAAACAAACCAGTTCCATGGGGCAAGACGCGGGGGGCGGGTGAGAAGGGTATTTCTTAACGTCCATCTCTCTTCCCCCCCCCCCCCGGCTTCCAGCGAAAAGGAGCAAGTGTTTGAACGCCATCCACATCCCGGCCAGAAGAGGTCTGGAGCTGAGCGGCATTAAAACGACTGCCTGCGCTTCTCCATAAGGTGGTGGCGTTTCAAACGCCCCTCTCTTCGCCCCCTTTCCCCAGAGAGGGCAGCCAAAATAACTTTGCGACCCACAGGGCACAATTATGATCTCGATGCTTTCCCCCTCCCCTCCCGTGCACTTCTAGTGAATGCAACTCCTCCCCCCACCAAAAAAAAAAAAAAATCCCCTGCCCGGTTTTTGCTGCGAGGGTCTTCTCGAAGGGTTCCCCCCCCCTTCTCTCCGCCTTGCACCTCATCTGTTATTTGCAAGAAACGTCTTTTTGACGCAGGAAGAAATGGCAAATTTGAAGTACGTCATTAATATGGCGCCAAAAGATTTTAAGTATAAGCTTATTTGGGGGGGGGGGTAAGGTTGCAGCAGCAGGCTAGTGTACGCCTGTGCATAGCTCCGGGAGGTGGAGGGGGGGCGAGCGTGCAGGAGAAGGGGAGGAAGCGAAGAAAGTGTTGCAGCCCTGTGATCTGTGTGTGTGTGTGTGCACCGCCGCCGTTGCATGCGCGCGAGGCTGAAGATCATTGCGAAAGTGACCTGATCGGGCTTGCAGGGAGGGCGAGCGAGGGGAAGCGGGCGAGCGCGTCAGTGTGTGCAACCCGACCCCTTTCCAGCTGCCCAGAGCGCAAGAGAAAAAAGAGATGGGGACTCAGCGCCGCGGAGGGAGGTGAAGGAGAGGGAGGGGAGGGCGAGGGGCGCGTCGGGGGGGGTGGAGGGAGGGAGGGAGAGGCAACACATGCCTAACACAATCAGGGATGGGACCCACGTCTGCCGCTGCTCCCTCTGCACCTGGACCTGCTGCTCGCCGGGAAGAAACAACAAGCAAGAAAAGAAGAAATTGAGGGGAGGGGGGAGGAGGAGGTGGTGGAGGGGGCGGGGGGAGGCAGAGGGAGACCATCGCCAGCATCACCCGAATTTATACACTCCTTTGAAGAAGAAGAAGAAGTCTTGTCTCCGCCGGCAGGGGAGAGAAAGGGGGCCAGCCGTAGGATTTCGGGCCGTCGCAAAAGAGAGCCGGGGGAAAAAAAAAGTCTGGATTTAAAAAAGAAGCAGAAACACGCACGCAGGGCTTGTCGGGTTTTGCACCGAGCGGCCATCTCAGCTGGAAGCGATTCTTTTGGGGTTTTTTTGTTTTGTTTGTGGCATCCATGGAGTTACTTTGTATCTGATCCTAAAAGGAGGTTATCGTCTTGGGATCCCGCGAGGGGTGTGATGGTTCGCCCCCTCCGCGATGGTGCCGGATTAATCTTTGCAAACGGAAATTCTAGGGACGTTTCTGGAGCATCACCCCCCGCACCTCTCTGGTAACCCCGGGGACCTTCTCAACTCTTGGAGGGCGCGCTCTCTCGCAGCCAAGGTAAAAAGGGTGGAGGATTGCTCCGTTTTTTTTCTTTTGCAGCGCCTCTCGATTTTGTTCCCCTCCCCTTCTTGCATTTGTTTTAGTGCTTCCTAACTGAGCTGCCTGCAAAGGAGGAACCGGGGGGGGAGAGAGAGGGAGGGAAGCGTGCAGCGTTTTTAAGACCTAGATTGCGCATGTTGGTCAGTCGTGTTTTCAAAGGGAGGCGGCAGGAATGTAAACAACAACTTTTTCGAGGGTCGGGAGCCTCTGGAAACGGCCGCCTCGAATTGATGACTGCGGCAGAGCTGGCCCCCCAAAGGTCGCTAAGGAAGAGGGATGGGTGAGAAAAGGGTCGAGGATCGCAATTTATTGGAGGGGGGGGAGGATGATCTAGAAGGGAGGGGGGAAGGGTTCGGGCATGATACGGACCCGGAAGGGGTGGAGGGGGGGGGGAAAAGCGTGTGTGCAAAAACGGGACCGCGCGGCAACGAAGAGAGGCACGAGTTTCATTTTTGTTGATAACGCAGCACGTTTTGGAGCCTTCGCCTTTCTCGGAGCCGAGGCGCCCACATGACCCGCTCCTCTCACGTGCTGGGGTTGTGGGGTCCCTGCCAGCTCCTGCCACAGACACAAACAATGCGCCCAGGAGGCAGCGGCAGCAGCAGCAGCGCCGCCTTCCGCCGGGGTGGGCGAGCCCCGCTGGGCTCGGAACGGCGCGAGCTTGCCGGGGCGCCGCTGGCTTTTTTGCAGCCGCGTTGCAACGGCGCGGGGGGGAGGGAGGGAGGGAGGGAAGGAGGGGGGGAGGGAGTGACGCCGCTGGGGGGCACCGCGCGATTTGGGAATGGAAATGTACAGGCGGCGGCGGCGGCGGCGGCCGAGCTGCGCGGCGGGGCTGAGGACTGTAGGGGGCGTGGCTGTTGTTTACCTTCTCCAACTCTCCCGGCTCCCCACGGGGGCGCCTCGTCTTCTCCTCCATCTCTGCCACTGACTCACGCCCGCCTCTCCAGCCAACACCACCACCACCACCCCGGCCTGGCTTTTGCCTCCTGCGGCCACGCGGGGCCGCTTTTCCCTTGCCTGCCGGCCTTCTCTGCATTCCCTTACAGCCTTTGCCTGGATTAGTAGAAAAGGGCCAGGGTCCAGGAGCACCTTCAAGACTCACAAGAATATTTTCTGGCAGGGTAGGAGCTTTCGGGAGCCGCAGCTCACTTCTTCAGATACCTGAAGGTATCTGAAGACTATGCACAACGGTCCATAGACAATGCATAACTGCCCATAGAGAGTGCATGCTGAGAATAACTGCCCATAGAGAATGCCTGAAGGTATCTGAAGAAGTGAGCTGTGGCTCACGAAAGCTCCTACCCTACCAGAAAATATTCTTGTGAGTCTTGAAGGTGCTCCTGGACCCTTGCCCTTTTCTACTGCTGCAGACAGACTAACCCGGCGACCCACTGTGAATTAGCCTTTGCCTGGGGTAGGCATTCCTTCTCCAAGCGACTCTTCATCTTTCCCCCCTCCTTGCAGCCGTTCTCCCCCCTCACTTTTAGCTGCTCTTCAAGAGTCCTTTCTCGTGTGTGTGTGTGTGTGTGTGTGTGTGTGTGTGAAGTGCCATCAAGTCGCTTCCGACTCATGGCGACCCTATGAATGAAAGTCCTCCAAAATGTCCTGTCTTCGACAGCCTTGCTCAGATCCTGCAAATTGAAGGCTGTGGCTTCCTTTATTGAGTCAGTCCATCTCTTGTTGGGTCTTCCTCTTTTCCTTGGCCTCAACTTTTCCTAGCATTATTGTCTTTTCCCGTGAATCTTGTCTTCTCATAATGTGACCAAAGTACGATAGCCTCAGTTTAGTCATTTTAGCTTCTAGGGTCAGTTCAGGCTTGATTTGATCTAGAACCCACTGATTTTTTTTTTGGGGCAGTCCATGGAATCCGTAACACTCTCCTCCAACACCACATTTCAAAGGAATCTATTTTCTTTTCTAGTGACTCTGGCCTTCTCATAATATCACCAAAATACGATAGCCTTTCTCTTACCCAGGGGTTTTCATTTTAAAAGAGAGCAACCCCGGGGCTCAAGCCCTCCTGCAAGTCGCATGCTCTCTTCCGAAAGCGCTCCCCTCCCCCCAGCCAGTCATCCCAGAAGTGTGTGGGCTGATTGTGGTTTTACACCATGGTGAGGAAAAGGTACTTTCCGCATGCTGAAGCCTCAAGGCTTCATTTTCTTTATTACTCTTTAGTCTGCGACTGAATACCCGGGTCCTAACACCTCTGCATGTCTCTTTTTAAACGACAGGTGCCAGATATACTCCTCTTCCCAAGTGCCAGTTAGTTTTTCCAGTGGATGTTCCCAAAGCTGGCATTCTTCATGGGGGGGACGGACACACACACATGCCTGCTCAGCTTTCAGAACTGCTGGCAACCCATGTGAATAAAATAGTTAATAAACAAATTAGTACATATAGATTGGAAGCTACAAAATGCTCACAATGAACATATTTTCTCCTCCCTCCCACAAGGTATACTTTCCTCATGCTTCCTTTGAACCACTAGGAAAGGCGGGATAGAAATATTTTAATAATTTAAATTGCCCAAAGGATCAGATAAACTCTGGATGAAGTTTTTTAAAACTAGTTTCTTGTTAAAAACTCATTTATGTTTCCTCCCAGCTGATTGCTCAGCCTGTCTGTGATCTCTCTTTGCACTTGTCCGTTTATTCCCCCCCAAAAAACAGAGCCCTCAAGCTTATAATGCTTATTCCACTTTATTCCTGTAGCTCTTTTCACACAGCTTCCCAACTCTGCCTCTTGCCCATTTTTAGCCCCAGATGTTCTTCATGTCTGCTCTGCATCGCTACTGTGCTTCCCTGGGACCTTCTGTCATCATTTATCTGGAGCACGCCTTTCCCCTTTTGTTTCAGTGCCTAATTGAGATGTTCATACCTCTGCTAAGTACCCCCTCCACACACACACACAGTGCCTCACTCTGGTAGACTTTCTCTTGGTCCTGTGTGATTCTCTATAACCTGCTTCTAGTCCTTTGGTCTAGTCTTGTCACATATGCTCAGATACCCATCTTTTTCTTATTAGTCCCCACACCACCCACTTGTATCTGTCCTTTATCAGCTCCCTGCTCCCTTTCCTTTTTGTCAGCTACTTGTTGACATCCTAAAACCTATTTCCATGCCTCTTCCCCCCCCCTTTGACACCCTGTCAGCTTCCCTGCTTGCCCTTGCTCACTGCACTCAGGGATCCCCTGAGAGCCTGTTCCTCTCTCATTTGGCTTCTTGTAGCTTTTGGGTGGCTTCTCTTTTCCCTCCCATTTCACTCTTTTATTCTTGTAAAACTAATGCTTATGGCTTTCTCTGTGTCTTTTTAAAACCTGATTTTGCCTTAGTCTCTGGTCCACTCTTCTTTTGCAGAGTATAATTCACAACTGCAAATATCTTGCTCTGTCCTTGGGTCGTGTATCTGTGTTTGTCCGGAAAAGGCGTGATATCTGGAAGGTTTCTTTCTTTAAATGGCTTGGGAGCTTCCCAGCTGTGTCAACTGGAATATAATTTAATCTCTTATCTTTTGCCTTTCACCCTTGCAACCTTAAACATTTCTTACAAACAAAATGTACACCTTTGATGGTACAGCTAAAGCTTTTTTACTTTAGGATCTGATTTTACATCTAATTGTCTTCTTGGGTGGCAGTGAATCTATTTGACAGCATACCCCTTAGAAGGAAGTACAGTCAAAGTTTAACTGGGGTTGGGAAGATGGGAATGGATTTGCTGATGGTTAAAAGCATCTGAAGTTCAGATGAAGCTGTGCAGCTTGAGCATTAAGTCTTATGTATTGGAGCACATGCAACATGTTATTTGTGAACAGCTTATTGATTATTCCCCCAACTGTCATTAAATGTAATTCAATGATTTTGTAAATTTGCAGACAGATCTTTACAAGTGAGGCTTTGGTTCCAGATTGGGCAGCAGTTCACTCTGCTTTTCATTCAGGTAAAGAATCCCTGGCCTTAAAATGGTGTTTGACCTTTAAACATTTGCTGGCCAATGAAGTCGAAACATATTTCAGGCTGAAAAAGAAATAGTTTATAGAAAGTTAAATTTGCTTTTCTGTAGGAAAGTTTAAACTGGCTTTTGGCAGCCAAGGGAGTTGCTGCAGAGGTTATCCCTTGTAAACTTATCCATTGTTTAGAGAAGCTGATTTTACTTAGTCAGATTTTCTCTCGGGTTGTTGCCATTGCAGGCTTACTTTAGAATAGCTACAAATATCTACATTATGGTGATCAGATATACAGAGCAGTTGTCATTTTCATTTTGTGCTGGAGAGGGAGTTGGGGCAGTTTTTATCATGCAGTGATGAGAAAAGCTACACCTGCTGGAATTCCCTTGATGGCATAATTACTGAAAACAGGATGCTGTCGTCTTCTGACACTAGATCCAATTTTCATGGGCAGTTTTTCAGAAGTTGCTTTAGTGTCTCCCCCCCCTCACCTGACCACTATTACCATGTTTCTAAGTCCATTGAAATCAGTAGGGCTTTGTTAAATGCTCTTTGGCAGTAATCTTTTCCTCGACTTTTTAGTCTGCACATGCATTCTCTGTTTAGAAGAGAAATTTAAATTCTTCTGGAAAAGGAAGATGGGAAGTTGTAGGAATAGAAGTTTAAAGCACAGTTTAAGAATAGCAGTCAAAAGTGTACTGGACAGCTGCTTTTGAGTTTTGCCTGTTATGGATCAGCTTTGGACAACGTTGAAAAAATGCTTTGAAGAAGCAAGGCTATGATTGTTCGGTTTACAACTGTGTTAAATCCCTAGGGTCACCTGGCTTTTGTGTGGGCTCACTTAAAAGTTATATCCGGTTAGGTGACATTAATTTTGCTCCCTTTGCAGTTTGGGGTGGCTTGGAAAGTCACAGTAATTAAGTTGTTTCTTTGCTAGCCAGTTTAGGACTCCAAAGTCAGGTCTTTGAAAATACTCAGGCCTTCTAGGGCTACTCTGCATCTTTTCAGATGGAATTGTTGGATTCTGTATATAGCTACCGGTATTTCTCTTTGTTGCTTTGTATGCACTGCTATGTAGGGGATGCCCATCCAACTTCCCCATGTCTACAATAATATCTTGGTGCTGGCATATTTGGACTGGTTTCTACATAAGCAAAGGATTAAAAAAATTAAGAGTCAGAAACGGAAAGTAGAGTCATAAACATGAGTACTAAAACAGTTCCTCTTAGATATGGAAAAAATGCAAAGCAGGCAGAGGTGAACAGGACCAAGTTTTGTTTTAAATTTCAATGTGTGAGCTCCTAATATGTAGGGGGGGCAGGGTGTTCCTCCGTAGGTGTTACAAAACAAAAAGTATAATTCCATTCACCTCCCCTCTCCGTATTATGTAATGTACCAAGTCTCTCTTTGAGAGGCATTATAAATCTGTAAATATAAAATAATATAATTTGTATCTGCCCTCTCTAATTTTTAAGTCATGCAGGCATGTGGTGCAATCATATTTTCATCATCTAGGGAACCATGAGGTCTAGCTTCTTATTTTTATAAAGCAGGAGATAATTGAGTAGTTTTATTAGGGTGACTCCTTTCCCTTCTCATATGCTTTGTGTCCTCCAGCAGAGGGCCTGCTGCTCAGCTTGAAAGCCATTACAAGTTTCCCAGAGAGGAAAATGGAATGGAAAGCAGTTTAGGCAGTTAGACATGTGAAAATATTCATTATAGCTTTGCATCTTAATCATAACAGAGGCAGACCAAAAATTATAAATGCAGGGTCAATTCCAGCCATTAAATTAAATACTTGTTGAATGTTACAAAGGGAAGTTTATTTTTTCATTGGTTTCTGGCTTACTTATTTCACCTGGGTCCACAATCTTAGATACACTTCACCTGGTTCCCCAACTTAATACTAAGAAGAGTAGTAAAATGCTTTTGGAAGGTCATCTCCTCCACCTTACCCATCTAACTAGCCTATGGGCAGCTAATTCCTGAGGGGGAGGGCTGCGCCGTGGCTGGAAGCAGCGCAGCCACGCTGCCTCCAAAGGAGGTTTCGCGCCCCCCCCCACTGAAGCCAAAGCCTTGTCCTTACCTGAAAAAACGATGCAACCTATTCATAGGGTTGCACAGGGTAAGGGCAAAGGGGATGTTGCCGGGCTGAAAGGGCTTAGGAGGCTGCCTAAAGGCGGCTCCTCCCTGGCCTGGCGCAGGAACGCCCCGGGAATGTCCCCGGGAGGACGGTGCATGGAGGTGTGCTGTCTGGACACCGGTGTGAGGATATGTTGGCGTCCCTGGGCAGCGCTGCCACAGCAGCACCAAAAGGATGGTGTGACACCCCCCCACTGGCCTCCATGCCACCCTGGGCTGCATAAGTGGCACATGTGCTGGCGCAGGGGGCCCAGATGCTGGCACATGCCCTTCCTGGCCTCACAAGGACTTTTATCCTTGCGGCTCAGGAATGGGCTGTGAGTGGTCTGTCAAGAGTTTTCTTGGTTGATAAAATAAAACTAATTAATATAAAAAACTTGTTGACATGATAGTCGTGTCATAACTTGGCCTTTTGATTACTCCAAAGAGCAAGGACTGAACAGCTCCTAACATTGCAGTTGCATGGGGAATTCTTCAAGAAATCTGTGTGCTCTGCCAGGATATCTTAACTTCTGGAAACCAATACAGTGCTGGTATTTCAAGCCATTCATGCTGCAGAGCAGAGCAGTTTGCAGTGCCATCTTTAGAGATATGTTGCATTTCCTCTCCTCCCAGGGGAGGGGCAGTTTTGTTTATTGCTAAATTATACAATAAGGAAATTGCCACCAAATTTCTGTACAATAATCCCTCCAGATTCTTGATGGCTTCTGATAGATTTGTAGCATAGTTTGGGGACTGGCATGAGGAAGAACATTATGTGTTTATGGTCGTCACCTTATCTACACCAAACAAAACTGACCTCTGCTGTTGTGGTCATTGCTAGCATATAGTACAGGTAACCACAAGTATATTAACATGTCTGCAGTGAGCTGACTCAATTCTTAATGGGTGGGATCTTCCCACTTTTGCCTTCATACCATCAGAATTTTGGCAGTCTACCAAGGATGTAATGTGAATCCCTGCTATATAACAGCAATCCCCCAGGTTTGGACATCTTAGCTCCTTCATACTTCATTTCTCTTTCTTGTCTGCTTTTTTCTCTCCTTAGACATCTTCTTATTCCTAGCACAAATGCCCTCTTTCTCTCCTGACTTTTTATTTTAAATATTCTTGCTCAAAGCGATTAAGTTTCCCCTCAGGAATAACGTCTGCTATTTGACAAATAAGTATCACTCCAGTAGTTTCCAACTCATGTAAGGATGTCTTCTTATTCTTAGCAAAAGCTGTCTACTACCCAGCTGGTTATACTTACCCAGTGGGAGTTAGATGTGAATGCTGGACGCTTCCACTGTATGCTCAACCTGTGCTATATTCCAGAATAATGTAGCAGGACCTTGATAAAATCTTGAGGTGGAAAATGAGGGATAAAATCATGGTTGTTAGTAGCTCTGTTTTGTCTGTGAGGAAAATTCTGGTCTCTATTAGTGATTTTGGAAATAAACTGAGCTGACAATAGATGGATGACAATATGAGCTCTCAACTTTCATTTGATGAGAGATTTGTCTTAACCCCAAGCCCAATTTGTTTCAAACTGTAAACTTAAAAAGCAGTTCTTGGGCTCTGCTTGTTTGTCGCACTTTGTCCCAATGAGGCAGAGCTTTATAGATAGGAACAAGCTTGAGTAGCGCCCCCCCCCATTCACTTGTGTGGGACAATGTAAATTGGCTGCAGTTAATAGGACAGTTAGGGGAGGAAACAATATGCTTTTCAAAAAGTCTGCCTACGGCAGGTGTCACCAACTTTGTTGACCTGTGACATGTTTGAAATGTTGACAGCCAGGAGTGGGCATCACAACAGAATGGCTACCACATGGTGGGTGGGACCAGTCACAAGATGGCTCCCATGGGGTGTGTGTCCAATCTCAAAATGTTGTGAAGTTCCACAAAGGGTTAGGAGGTTTCCTCCCAAGTACCTTTCTTTCATGGCAGCTGTTTTGGAATGGGTGCTTTCTGCACACCCAAAAGTGATGCTTCCCAGACTCTTCTGAAGCACCTCCTTCTCCATTGATGTGGAGGAAGGACAAGGTGGAGCGTTTGCTTTGATGAGGAACTGCTTTGGAAAGAGCAAACTATCACCAAGAAACGCACCATGTTGGGGTTCATTGTTCTGGGGTCACTAGCAGCAGAAAGTAGGCTTCCGCCCACATCAACAGGATATGCACTTTCATCTCATATAAATGAATAACCACCATTAACCTTCATGCTGTAGTTGCTGTGGAAAAACAGCTGTCCCCTCTCCCTTGCAGGGTAGCCTGTCTGATTTAGAGAGCCTCCTACAAAAGAGGTGCAGTGTAAGGTGTACAGAGATGCCTTGGTGCTTCTCTAGTTTCAATAGCAGCTAGGCCCTCTCTTAGGGTGGATCCACACGTTGTTGTAATTGTACTTCCATTGTACTACCATTGTGCTATAGTGGGAGCTATCCATTTATCTATGGATTTGTCTGTGTGGACAAAACAATCCCGGAGGTCAGTGATTACAGTGGCACAACATCTAAAGTATGTGGATCCAACATTTACCCACCTATCTCCCACCTCATTATGGTGGTATAGTGGTTAAGAGTGGTGGTTTGGAGCGGTGTACTCTAATCTGGAGAACCGGGTTTGATTCCCCACTCCTCCACATGAGCGGCGGACACTAATCTGGTGAACTGGGTTGGTTTCCCCACTCCTCCACATGAAGCCAGCTGGGTGACCTTGGGCTAGTCACAGCTCTCTCAGCCCCACCTACCTCACGGGGAGAGGGGAAGGGAAGGTGGAGAGGGGAAGGGAAGGTGATTGTAAGCTGGTCTGATTCTCCCTTACAGAAAGTTGGCATATAAAAACTTACTCTTCCTTCTTCTTCCTCTTTTTCTTAGACATTTTTCTAACATAATGAGAAGCAAGCACAGCTACATATATTAAAACTTCAGGGAACACACTAATCACCATAATTATTACTGGAAATCTGTTTTTTATTACTGCAGAAATAATTTTACTATGTAAAATATGTTTTAATCTATATTCTTTCTGTACAAATACTTTTGTTTTAGATTTGTGATTCCTCTTGTCTGTGCTGTGAGCTAAGACCTTGTTCTCACTCAGGTGGTAAACTTGTGTTTGGGCCATAACTCTCCAGACTGCTGGAGGAAGCTAATGTGATTAATTTAAAACAAACAAACAAAAAGTATCCCCATAGAAAACTGGATGTCAGGGAGAAGCCTTCTAGACTAGCTTTTCCCAAACATGGTAGTCTATGTGCAGAGTTTTTTTTAATACGTAGTAGTGAGTGCCCAACTGGACTGAAGCCCTGATACGAGTTTACTACCTCAGTGAGTCTTGATTTCACCCCCATCACCCCTATGAAGAGGGAACCTCAAGAGAATTTTTATGAGAAAGACATTTATGAAAAGCAGTTTAGTCAATATTATAAAGTAGTAAAATCAATGTCATAAAGTTATAATAATGTATTTTAGGGAAGATGGTAAGAGGGCAACAAAATTGTATATGTTCACCCAGTTACCGCTCATTTTTGTCTATTTTAGTTTAGGAGTATGTATGTAATGTATTGACTATGTCTTTTTTCTTGTTATGGGATTTATATTTGTTTGTATTTTATAGTTATGAAATAAAAACTTCATTAAAAAAAAAGAGAATTTTTATCTTGTAAACGACTGTCTATTATAGTGCCTATGTTTCCAGCAAAACATTTTAATGGTTTTTTTATTTAAGAAAATATAAGTGTTTCCTAGAAAAATAACCAAAAAGGCCAGCTTAAAAGTTACGAGACACTGAACTGATCATTTCCCCCCTTTTTGTTTTACTGTTAAGCCACCACCATCTTATGGTGATCCCATAGGGCAGTGATGGCGAACCTTTTAGAGACCGAGTGCCCAAACTGCAACCGAAAACCCACATATTTATCGCCGAGTGCCAATGCGGCAATTTAACCTGAATACCACCCCCAGAGGGGGCCCAGAGGGAGAGGCTAGGGTTGCCAAGTTCCTCTTCGCCATGAGTGGGAGGTTTTTGGGGTGGTGCCTGAGGAGGGCGGGGTTTGGGAAAGGACTTCAGTGCCATAGAGTCCAATTGCCAAAGTGGCGATTTTTTCCAGGGGAACTGATCTCTATTGGTTGGAGATCACCCGGGGCGGGGCAGAGCCGGAAAGGCCAGCGGCTTGGAGGAACCGCGCGTGCCGGCAGAGAGGGCTACGCGTGCCGGAAGTGGCACGCGTGCCATAGGTTCGCCAACACGGCCATAGGGTTTTCAAGGCAAGAGACATTCAGAGGTGGTTTATCATTGCCTGTCTCTGCAAGGTATTCCTTGGTGGTCTCCCATCCAAATACAAACCAGGACTGACCCTGTTTAGCTTCTGAGATCTGACAAGATTGAGCTATCCTGGGTTGTCCAGGTCAGGGCAATAGAATTGAAATATCTGAAAAGGATTGCTAGAGGGTTACAGATTCAGTGAGAAGATTCCTGACAGGCCACTGGAGGTGCTGTTTTCTTTTTTTAATTCAGTTATGTGAGAAGAACAAACAGGAAAAATGGTTTCTTTCAGCCTCACTGCAGTTGAAGAGAACACAGAATTCAGTGTGTGCTTCTTGACCACCATTGGGTCAGAAGTTACTAGAGATGGGAAAATATGAGCCCAGGAAGAGACCTGGATAGTCAAGGTGTTCAAAAGCCAGATTATTTGATGACCAAGTAATTTTTCCTTTCCTGCAATTAGCTGTCCTAAGCAGGTATTTAAATAAATTAGAGATGTTAAAGATAGACATTCCAGTCACACTGTTGGAGTGGTTTAGGAATTTGCACATTAGAGTTGCTGTATAATTCTCCCTTTCATGTTAAAGAGTGCCGCTTTGGGAGAGACTTTCTAGTCAAAAGAACTGTTAGGTCTTATTAGCATCTCATTCAGCTTCTTCGTGACCTGCCATATGGGGAAGTCTTAGAAAGTGTCCCCTGCTGTTACTGTTGTCATCTTGGGGTGGGGGAGGACTTTGTTATTGAGGCAATGGCTGTGTGCATCCTAATGCTGCTACAAAGCTTATTTCTGTACTGGACAGGGTTGCTAATTGAACTGTGGGAAGAATTTAATGCAGAGATGTTACTAGTTGTCAAGCATTTTATGCAGGATCCTGTCAGATGCATACAAAATAACTTTTCGAAAGCTGTGGAGCTTGAGATGGGAGTTCTAGAGTTGGCTACTAGGCATTTCTAAATACATGACTTGTGTAGGCATTTATACTGTTATATCACATTTATATTTTTAGGGTATGTATAACAAGTTGGGAGATATTCAATGGCTATTAGCTTTGATAGTTTAATGGAACTTCCATGTTCATTGGCAATACCAACTGAATAGAAGATGCCAGGGGACAGCCTGCATCAGAGGGCCATCTAGAGATATACGTTTTCTAGAAATTTTGAAGCCATGGGTTGTGGGGGAAGCCTTTGTTTTCTGGGAATATGTATAAATTTGGGGAACAATTGAAGTATAAGCAGTCATTTTCTTATCAATCCCTTTGAACTTATTTATCACAATGGTACTTTGTAAATTGACCTATTTGTGAAGTTTAGACCAATAGGTCAAACAAAATTGCATATATACTCAATACAAGACACAGAGAATGATGCAGACTCCTGCATTCTGTGGGATCTACGGACATATACTTTAGTTTTTGCCATCCGGGAAGTAGGAAACAATGAAAGTTGAAAAAGGAAAGTATGTTTTTGTAGATAACTCAGGAAGATGCATTATTGTGACTTTGGAACAGCCTTCATATCATCACAGTATTAGGGGCTATCAGTGGTTTTGGATATTGAGTTAACAATAGAAAGATGAAGACCTGGGAGATAAACAGAATGGTGGGGGGGGGGGGTGAACTGCCACTCCCACCTTTTTCTGAGGACTTGCCTCCTCATTTTTCCAGTGAGAAAACTGGAAAATTTGGGGGAGCAAAATCCTTCTTTGAAGTATTTTCTCTTTTAGAATGAGTAAAATACTTCTTAAGGCATTGTTTTTTATACTCAAAATGTATAATGTGAAAAAGTCTGACATTTTTGGGGGAGCACTGCAGAAACCAACGAAATATTTTCTGTTTTAGAGTGAGAAAAACCTTGTCTTGTCTTAACAAAATGTTTCATTCTTCCCAAATGTGCAGTGTGAAAAAGTCTGAGGACTTTCTCAATTTTTGTATATTATACACTTCTGAGAATTTTGAGCAAAACTTTTTAAAAGTCAGCCATTCCAAAGAAGTTCAAAGGGATTTTTTTTTCAGTGTCTCCCCAAATTTAATTTTTTTTCTGTAGGAAAAATTTAAAAACCTCCCGGGGGGGGGGACTCCTCCCCTCAATCCTTCCTCCCCCGTGCTGTCATATCTCTGTGGCCATTACCCTCAAACTGGGTTTGAGCTTCTGGAGGTCTCTGGATTGGTTGTTGCTAAAAACACAGTGCTGGACTTGGATGCCTCTTTATGATGTGGCAAGGAAATTCTTCTGTCCCTGAGTGAAAGTTTTCAAATAAACATGACTGAGGATACAAGCCATTGTAGATCTGTCTACATTTTCTCTGCCTGAGAGAATGAAATGGCTAGCGGGTAAAGTCGCGTCAAGAATGTAGGGAATGCCATCTCCTCTGCTAGATGGAGTAACATAGTAATCTAATCAGCAGGTTGTGGTTATTTAGAGTCTGTGCAGCCACATATACCACTCAGAGCCTGGCAGGATTGACTCAGCCATTCTACTTCCAAGTCAAACAAGGCGAACACAGTTGCAGTTGGCTGTGAGAGGTCCCTTTCAATATAACCTTTGAAAAATTATTCTTGTTTCTTTTGGAGTGCTGTAGGAACACATCATATAATGCTGAAGAATAAGGTCTTCAGCCCATATTTCCTTACCCTTATACAACTTGCACAAGATGCATTCATCGGCCAGGTGCAATGTCAGTAGTCGTCGGTGTATGTAAGGCTGATTTTCTGCTGATTGGTGGAATCACTGCCAACACTGGGGCTTCCCACTCAGCCCCGCTTGCATGATTTTTGCTATGCAAGAAACACTGACAAGGAAAGTCTGCTTCTGCCCCTGCAATGTGCCAGCCTGATTGAACAAACGCTGATAAATGCCTGTGCTCTTAACATACAGTAAATGCAAAAGGCAAACACAGCTCAATGCAAAAGGCAAATACAGCTCTCATTCTCTTTTAAATAGATTGTGACGAATGCAGCAGGAGAGTGGTAAAGACATCCTTAGCTGCATAGTTCATGCACCTGTAGAAATAGGCACTTGCCTAGTAAAATTTGTGCATCATTAAATGCACTGGTCTGTATACATGCAGTGCTTACATACTTTCTTTTGCCGTCAAATCACAGCTGACTTATGGTGACCCCATAAGGTTTTCAAGGCAGGAGACGTTCAGAGGTGGTTTGCCATTGCCTGTGGCTGCATAGTGACCCTGGACTTCCTTGATGGTCTCCCATACAAATACTAACCAGGGCCAACCCTGCTTAGCATCTGAAGTTTGACAAGGTTGGACTAGCCTGGGCTATCCAGGTCAGGACGCATCTACTTTACAGTATAATATTAAAGTATACAGAGATAATCTATATGAAGCATTTTGGACATACTAAAACTCTATATAAATGCTTACAATGATGGGGATTTTTTCCTGTTAAAAAGGCTTTTTGAGCACTATACAAATATGAGTGAATGGGAACCTTTTAGCTAGTTAGATGGAAAGTTGGATAGGATAAGGAGTTCTTGGTATCATTTAAGCTTGGTCATGTTGGTCAGGTCACTTAACTTACCAACCCAGTGAATTGGTGCAGGCATGAAGACTCCAGAGCTTCAGTGCATATTCATGGCGCTCCTCTGCTTTCAAGGGCTTCCCCATTCAGTTCAATGGAAGTATTAGCACTTTCAGTGCAGAGGGATGCATGCACAGAACTTCTCCTACTGTTGAAGTAGGGGACACTGAATTTAGGACAGTGAATATAGGACACTGAATTTAGGTTTATATTTGTGCCACCAAGGAATAAAGTTCTCGGTATAAGGTGATGCAGCTCTCTTTAAGTCAGTAGAATTTTATGAATCAGTAGATCTGATTCACATTCTTAACTATATTTTTCTTCTGGTTAGATTGGTGTTAGTTTTAAACAACAAGAATATTACCCTTGGAGATCTTAAAATCTCTGGAATCTCTCGTCTCTTATTTATCTCCATTTAGGTCAAAGCTGGCAGTACTCTTTGGGGGGTGGGTAGACACACATACACACACAAAAATGACCTGGTCAGCAAAAAGCTATAGGAAGATGTTCAGTTGGAGTTTAAGCATCATAAACTGTCTTCAATCCATCTGCAGTATCTTTTTCTCTCTCCGAAATCTAATGGCCCTGAAGTGCAAGGCTAGTTTAATAACAGCTGTTCCCTTGAATTACTGGAGGAAAGTATTGATATAACCATATTGTCAAGAAGCAATTTTAATCATGTTTTGACAGGGCAATTCTCTATCACAGGGTTGTCAGTAAAAATGTTTATGTTACTTCGCTGTTATTATCTTTCATAGTGGTATGGTAAAACATTGCCCATGTGCTGGAAATGAAGGCAGTGCTTAAGATTTTATGATTTAGTATTTATGGGAATTCCTCTGCAGATTGTCATCTTCTCTGAGCGATAATAGCATCCTGTGGTCTTGTCATCAAGTGCAATTTTCTCCTAATGGCTGTTGTGATTAAACCACAAACAAAACTGTTTTCCACAGTTTTGTTGTTCTTTCCTTCCTTGATCCTAAAAACGTGGAGCAAATAGTGTCTAGGCATTGGTATCTGACAGAATACTAGCCTGGTGGGCTTAATGAGGTATTTTTTACTTGAGTATTACTTGCATATAAAACTTACTCAATGAGGTATTTTTACTTGAGTATTACTTGCATATAAAACACTTGCACTGCTTTGAACATAGCATTTCCCTTGCAAATGCACAGAAAAAAATTCACAGGAAAAGATCAGGCCCTTAGCTCCTAGGATTGCCAGGTTACAACATAATGAATTGTTGTGTACCTTAAAATCCCAAGATGCAGTGAAAAACCAGCACTATGTAGCCATTATAATACCAGACTGGGACCTGGGAGGACCTGGGTTTGAGTCCCCACTCAGCCATGGCAGCTGCCAAGGTGGCCTTGAGGCAGTCCCACTCTCAGTCTAATCTCCCCCATAAGGTTGTTGTTGTGAGGATAAAATAGTGGAGAATTACATTGTAAGCCTCTTTGGGTCCCCGTTGGGGAGAAAAGTATGGCCTAAATAGCTAAATAAATGGATTTTTAAAAGGTACTCCTCACATATTTCACACATTTCTCCTTTTCACCCTTCTCTTCCCTTTGTGTTGTGATGTGCTAGACAATTTCTGGAGGAAGAGGTGGTAAGTAACAGGATTGAGCATTGGAACAGTCAGAGAGAGCTATAGCTGCCTCTTTTTCCATGGCGTTGAAAGTTAAAACTACATGCACATTCTCCAAACTGCAACCAGTACTATGTGTTTTAAAGGGGAAAGCTGAATCTAAAACACATATCTCATGAAATGTATTATATGTCTCAGAGTGAAACCGTATTTGCAGTTCTGCTAAGACAGTGTGGTGCCTTGATTTATCTTTTGATATAAGAGGTTAGTAATTTGGATGTTCAACTGTTTATGCAGGTAGTAGAGATTTGGTTTTGAATCCAGTGACTGGGTAAGCAGCTGTTCAGCTCTTCTGGCAAATGAATGCTTATGGAGAAGATGCAGTTACTGCTGCATCCTGAATGTCCCCTGATGCAAGTGGGATGAGATGTTGTACCTGTTGTTAGAGTAACTAGCTTTAAGGGGAGTGCAATGTACAGGGGTTGTAGCGAGGATATATGTGCTCTGATTGCACTGCTCAGTAGATATTTTTTAACAGGTGGATCTAACTGATTATCAATAATCGATCACTTGAATCTGGAAATCCAAAAAGTGCTTTGGATTACTCACAGCTATTGTTTTAAAAAGGTAAAAATAGAATCCTATCAATCCTGTAAATAGCTTGGGCCATATCTCTGTCGCATATACACTGCAGGACAATCTGCTTTTGATGTACATGTGACCTGTGGGCTCTGCACACAAATGCTGTGTATACACCAGTCAGTGCTGTACCATGTAGGTGTAATCTGTTGGCATGCGACTGTGTAGCTGGCAAGTTTCCTTCTCTTAGGTATGAGAGAGGTTTATAGGCATTTTTCTTCAGTACTGTGTAGGAATGCCACCAAAGGTTGCTCAAGCTGGCCATTGAGATATGTGCTCACGTTCCCACTGTGTGTGAGCTGATACAGGGGAGGCTGCCAGAGCACCAGTGCTATTTTGTGAATCTTTGAGGACCAGTTTGTTAATAATATTTTGCATTATAATTAAACTGTAGTAAAGACGGGTATTTTTACCACAGTTTTGTGAACAGCTTGAGAACCCTTTGTTAAAGGCAGCATATAAGCATAGCAAATAAATAACGTACATAAAAGATTTCCCCACTGAAATGTCAGCTGAAGAGGTTTTCTTAAGTACCCAGAGTTTAGTTCCATCCTAAATTTGTTCTTAGGTCATTGACTGTTGACATAAATCATTAGCCAAGTGATGGCCATTTGAAACCAAACTGTGTACAGGATACTCCTTTTTGGCAGAGCATGTGAGCGGGCCACACATAATTCACAGACAGAAGAACAAACCAACTCTGGAAATAGCTGTGAATATAAAAACACTGATGCACAGTGAGACACATGCATGAGTTGTTATGCGTAGACATGTGAATGCAGCATATAGCAGACACAGTTGTAAAAATTAATAAAATGAAGTCCAATTCAGCAAGCCATTTCATATTATAGTGTATGTAATTAAAGAAACATAGTGGGAGGTTGGTCCATTAACCTTTTTCCTACAGAGAATTTAAGCATGAACATAAATTTCTGTAGCTGCATTTCACAACAACCCAGTGTAAAAAGAGAGAGTAAACTCATCTGGGCATAATTTTGATAGTTGAGAAGACTTTATTTTATTTATTTCATTTTTATTTCATTTTATTTTATTCATTTTTACCGCACCTTTCTTCCCAGTGGGGATCCAAAGCAGCCCACACCGTTCATTTATCCTCACAACAACCCTTTGAGGCAGTTTAGGCTGAGAGAATGCGACTGGCTCAAGGTCACCCAGAGAGCTTTCGTGGCACAAGTGGGGATTTGAACGTGGGTCTCCCAGACACTAGTCCGACACTCTTCCAGCGCATTCCTGAGCCTCCAGGGTGAAAGCCCTTAGGAGGCCAGGAAGGCTCCGCGCCGGCGTCTGCCCCCCCCCCCCCGGTGCCAGCATCCGGGCAGCTAATGCTGGCATTAGTGGCCCTTTTAGGTGGCGTATCTCCTGTGCAACCCTATGAGGAATGCACGGAGTTTTTGCGCCAGTGCAAAAGAGTTTTTAAGAGAGTTTTTACTTTAGTGGCTACGCATGAAGATCCTCTTCCTAACAGCGGTGACTTCAGCACGTAAGATATCCGAATTAGGAGCATTATTGGCTAGAAAAGGGCTATGTATTTTTTATAAGGATAAAGTGGTTCTTCAACCGGACCCCACCTTTATTCCCAAAGTCAACCCCCTTTTTCACAAGAGATTCATCTACCGTTGTTATGCCCACGCTCGAAACATGACGAGAAGGTGTGGCACACATTAGACCTACGAAGGGCACTTTGTATATACATAAAATGTACAGAGTCCTTTAGGAAAACGAACTCCTTATTCATATCACTGACTTCCCCCAACAAGAGGACAAGATGTCTAGGTCAGCAATCAGTTATCATATCATATACAGGCAGTATATATTTCAAGCCTACAAGGCCAGTAATATTCCTGTACCTGCAGGCATCACTGCACATTCTGGTCGGAGTACAGCTACCTCCACTGCCTTCAATTGCTAAGCTTCTGTGGAAGAGATCTGCAAGGCGGCTACATGGTCCGCTATTTCAACCTTCGTCAGGCATTACAAGTTAAATTCACTCTCTTCAGCCAATGCAGCCTTTGGACAGAGGATTTAAAAATGTGGTGAATGAAATTAATTTTCCACCTGGATCAAGGGACACTGCTTATGGAAGTCCCAAGTTTCAAGATGCCCTCCTCCTCAAAGTGAGAATGGAAACTTTGATACTTACCATGAGAGTTCCTTCTGCTCTGAGGTAAGAGGGCATCTTGCTTGCCCAAACGAGAGTGAAGAAAAGAGGAACAGTATGGATTAATATTCAGACAGCATGTTGAGCAAGTCACAGAGCAATTGCATGCCTGGAACTATCAATGGTTAAGCAGTTAAGCACAAGTGCAGAGGACTGACTCGATACATCTCCTCGAAAAAGAAAAAGAAAACAGATTCAGCTCTTTTTCTTTTTCTTTTTCTATTGTTCCTACATCTTCTCTTATGACAGAGTCTTCAGCTGTTCTCATTAAGGTTGTATGTTCTTTGTATTCCTTCCTGTCCTTCTTGTTAGCTCGAAAAGAATTTAAACTTAGCAGGAGATTTCTGCCTGGGAGACAGGAAGTGGAGAGATTACTCCTGCCTCCCTGAGCAGCCAGTGGGAATCACCCAAGCTTCAAGATGCCCTCCTTAACTCAGAGCAGAAGGAACCCTCAAGATAAGTATCCACGGTTCCGTTCTAAAACCTTGATGGATAGCCCTTGAATATTATTGGTATGGTGAAATTAGCTCACTCCAGGGAGCAGCTACTGTGCAGTTTGGATTTTAAGCAGCTATTGGTGTGGCTATTTGCTTACCCAAGCCTTCATCTGCCATTCACACATTTTCCATAGTGCAGGGCTATAATCGGATGTCACAGATAAAGCTTGTTCATGATGAAGCCTGGTTCATCCTCAGACTTGTGGTCTGATCAGGAAGTCTTCAAGATGTGGTTAGATCAGGAAGATCAATCTCAGCTCTGTGTGAGGGAAGAAGGAGGGAGCATGTGATCCTGAGCGTTTCTGGATCATTCAGATCGCTAACTGTGACAGATCACATTAATTGTGACAGCTGAATGTAACCCAGGCATCCTAATCCCCAAAATGTTCTTTTAATCCTTAAATAGAAGCTCTGCAAATCAAAATAATCATGCCAAAGATCTGTGATGAGGCCTCAGATACTTTCCAAAGGAATTGCACCAAACTTTAGTTTCCTGGTTTGCTCCACTGCCCAAGTCATGGAAGCAAGTGTTGTAATATTCATGTTACTATTTAGATACATAGTGTTCTTGAATTTTATGTGCCACAGTAATGGGTATTCCTTTGGTGTAAATTTGGTATAAGATAGTTATGGTTGCCATGAACACTACCGGATAAAAATATACAAGCATTATACATCCAGGTGAAAAAGAGTTTTGGAAGAAAATATGTTGCTATGCCTTAAACTGCAATGGCTCAGTGATGTTCTTTTTCACTTGTTAAGCCCTTTGGTAATTCTCTGTCATTAGCCTAAGTATTCACTTGGTATGGTTGGGTTAATGCGATGTGTGGGTATCCTGAGATAACAGTGATTTGGCACCATAATGAGTTTCCTGAACTCTAAGTGTAATGTTCAATTTCTTTTGTTACAGATGGAAGAGAAACGGCGAAAGTACTCGATCAGCAGCGATAACTCAGACACCACTGACAGTAAGACCTTTAATTCAAGGCTTTGAACAAGAGAACTAAACGATTCACCTCCAGCAGGGAAACCATTTGAATAATTACTTTGCAGACAGCTGGGAAAGCTACATTTCACCGGGTAGTCACTGAACAATAAATTGTACTCAGGGTATTGCTTTTCGAAATTGGGGTACTGGCATATAGGAAGTTAATATCTTGTTATGGGTGCTTTTGTTTGATGTAAATGTCCTTCACTTCCTGTGAACGTTGTAGGCAAGAAGAAACTATAAAGTTGATTACAAAACTTTGACCGAGACCAAAGCTCTTATTAGACAGCACACTGCAGACCTTCTTTTCACATGAGAGTGTACTCAAGAGGCACTTAGATTCAGGTGAAGAAAGCTGCTTGAAATGAAGCTACTTCATGACTTTGGGGTTTACCGCATTATGTATTCCCAGGGATGTATTAAGAGTTTGAAAACATTATAAAAAAAACTGTTCGCACTTTCTATGTATTCCCAGCGATGTATTAAGAGTTTGAAAATGTTATAAAAAATACTGTTCGCACTTTGGCCCCTTTAGCTGTGAAGACGTCTTCCAACCATTTTTTATCTGTGGCATCCAAAAACCCTTTTAAAGCGATGTTTTTTATAACATTTTCAAACTCTTAATACATCGCTGGGAATACCTAGTGCGGTAACCCCCTTTGTTGTACAACTACCTTAAAGTGATCTTTCTGCCTCAGTCCTCATCAGTAAAATGTCCAGATTTGGCTCATCACACCAAGGGCAGAATGGGCAAAATAAAATAAATTGCACTTGGGGTTAACTAGGTAACCTGAAGGAATTTGTTTAGGTCATAGAATATGTGTTGGACCGATAACATGAGCATATGCTGTTATAGGGCGCAAATGTAACCAGGCCAGTGGATTGCATCCTGGGATTTTGGCACACAAGGATTGGGGGGGGACCGACAACACAGCAAAGATCCAAGTCCTTTCCAACCCAGTAACTCTAACACCTGGTTACCTTTAAGCAAGCAGCAAGGCAGTTAAAACAGTGTGACAATAGGCAGCTACCATCTTCCTGGAAAACGAAGGTCATAGTTGTGTTTATAGTTACTCTGCGGGAGAGCATTTGTCAACAGCTAAAATATCACCTACTGCATAAATACCAAAGTCCAACAGAGATAAGGCTGTGCTGTTTAATACTTTGATTAAATAAAGATTTAACCCTTAAAAGCGCTGGTACAAAACTGCAGGGTTTTTCTGTGGTTATGGTAAGACTAGGTCCTTGGTCAGCAATTAAGTTGGGCCACTTTGACAAGGAGGAAAAAAGCAGAGTAAGAGTACACCTAAATAAATAAAAATAGATTTACTTATGGTGGCACGACTTCCAGGAACAATGTCATTACAAATGCTAGTGATGAGGTCACGTACCAGATGAGATCAAGAAGTCCTACAGTGCAATCCTAGGCAGAGTTACACCCTTCTATGTCTATTGAAGAAAATTAGAAGGCCTTAGAAGGGTGTGACTCTCTTTAGGATTGCACTACTAGATACAGTGATACGGGTGTCCTAGAAGAATTAGAATTGGAAAAAAATCTGGAAAATTATCCAATGCTAAAGAGAATGTGATCAGATTTAGCTTATTTATTTTTAGTAAACAAATTTTAGAAGTACCTCATATTAATTTTATGCCCTAATAGAAAGAAATACTTGGACTGAAATATTTGATTAGGAGGAACAATCCAAAACCAAATTAAATGGGGTTAAACGTTACATTTAAACAAATTCAAAGTTCTTATGTGGAATTATTTTATTGGAATAATCCTTATAACATTTAAAGACAAAGTAGGATGTACTTCCCTTACCCTGTTTAAATTTAAGGGAAAAACTTGAAGGCACTGAAAATTAATGGCACACAGTGTGTGTGCGTGTTATATGCCATCAAGTCCGTTCTGACTTCCAGTGACCCTATAAATTAATGATCTCCAGAAAGTTCTGTCGTTAACAGCCTCACTCAGGTTTTGCAAACAGAAGGCTGTGGCTTCCTTTAGTGAGTAAATCTGTCTCATGTTGGGTCTTTCCTCATGTTGGGTCTTGCGCTGATTTTAGCACACCCAAAGAACTGTGTGTGATATGCTATTAAAGTGGTTGTTTAATCAGATGAATTATTGTTTGGATTATTTACATGCACTTGTGGTTGTATTTTCCCCTTTCCCATTTTCAAATCAGTAAAACATAAACGTGCTCTCTCAAACAATTCCTAGGGATAATCCCTTTTAAATAACAAATTTGGAATTACCATACTTGCCTAATAATGTATTATTAGAACCCTTTCATTGTTAATATGAAACAAGGAATCTTTAAAAATGCAAAATTTGCCAATAAAATAAAATTAAAATTAAAGAAACCTCTGGAAAATATTTGACCCCACATCTCAGCCTAAACATAAGGCAGAAGTGTCACGGGGTAAGACATTTTGCCCCCCTCACTTCGGAATAAAATGGAGCCTGTTCTTGTCGGAGAAAAAAAAACCATAGCTTAAAATTATAGTTTATGATTTAACTGAAAAAAGTCAAGTAACAAAGATCTTTTCAGATTGAAAGATCTATGCAATGAGAGTTATGACTTTCTCTAGCAGCACACTAACTCTAGTCATATTGAACCCTTCTTTTATCAAGGAAAGGGGTGGGTGTAATCTTGCTGCCTGAGAAGAGACTATTTTAAAAAAGTTTTAGAGGTGTGCTGTCTAGTTCTGGAAAGGATCACCGCAAAGTCTCTTAAAAGAGTTCTAAACTGTTTTAAGTGGAAAGACAGTTCTTTTAAAATACATATTGGCACCATCAACAAATGGATGGTTTATCATATACCCCTGTCTAGCATCTTAAATCAAATTGGACAAGGGCTATATAATTAACAGCAATTTGCAATCTTTGGCTTTCTGGAAACTGTATAATAGACACATTCTGTGACCACTTGTCTAGGGCACTGAGCACTTCTGGCAAAGTGTCCTTAGTGACCAGTGAAGTGAAGGACTTGTTGAGGACACTTGAGATCCCACAAGAGCTCTTGCTAGACTGCTTCACTGGTGACCTCATGTTTTCACCATATCTAAAAATGTTTGTAGTTGTCATTTGGTAATCATCTTTAGCAAGACCCCACTCAAACTTCTCTTCCAATACTGTTATTGTTATATCAGCACACATACTACCTTGTCACTGAAGACCGTGTTTGAAGTTCTGTTCTCTACAACCTTAGACATCTATAGCAAGGCCACTGTTATAATCAAAGTGGTTCTAAAACCATCTTTGTTCATTTCAAGTCTTTGCCTTAATACTCTCTTTTAGAACTTCAGGTATGGCTTAATGTATTGTGATGAAGAGTTTTTGTTTTGTTTTTGTTATAACCAATGTTAGTACAGTGTCCAGGAAATATCCAGTTAGTATCCAGGAAAATCTGAATCAAAAATTTTTGCATTAAAATTTAAGTTAATAATTTAAATATTTTAAAAATGTTAGCAAAATTTAAATAGTGTTACCAAAAGAAGGCAAATCTCCCATGTACAAGCCTGAACCATGTACAAGCATTGGGGGTTGTCCATGCTTCATATCCCACATTTAGCCCATCTACCATGGCTGGTTTGCAGCACAACAGCCGTGACAACTATAGACAGACTGTATTTACATATGTGGGATGGATATTTTCCCCACAAAAATATAGCATCGGGAAATTTTCCATCCCACAGCACTCATAATTTAATGTGACTATGGGATAACCACAGTTTCGGGATATGAAGACATTATCGATTATTCACAATGGCTGATTATCAGGAGGCTTTATGATTATCACAGTTATGAAGGAAGGGATCGCCAAATAAATGGTTTCATAAGAAGAACCCTGCTGTATCAGACCAGTGGTCCATCGATTCCAGAATCCTGTTTCACACAGTGGCCAACAAGTTTCCACGGAGGGCCAGAATACAGGGCGTAGAGGCCAAGGTCTTTCCCTGATGCTGCCTCTGTAGATGGATAGTAACCATGGATGGACCCTCTGTCCTCCATAAATCTAATTCACTTTTAAAGCCACCTTTGCTTGTGGCCAATGTTATATTCACTGACAGTGAATTCCATAGTTCAACTGCTTATTGAGTAAAGAAGTATTTCCTTTGGTCTATCCTGTACCTATTGCCAATCAAATTGATTTGGTGCCCTGAGTTTTTCGTATTAAGGGAGAGAGAAAAAAGCTCTTTCTAACAATTTATTCTATCCCATACATAATTTTATAAACCTCTAGCATGTCCCCACCTAGCCATCTTTTTTCCAGATGGAAAGTCCAAGACACTTCTGCCATTCCTCATATGAAAGGTGTTCTTTAATCATTTCGGTTGCAATCTTCTGTCCTTTTTCAGCTCTGCAATATCATTTTTGAGCTACAGTGACCAGAAGTGCACATAGTATTCCAAATAAGGATGAATCATAGCTCTATACAAGGGCTTTACAATATTGGTATTTTAATTTCAGTCCCTCTCCTAAAAAATTGCCCACATGGAGTTTGCCTTTTTCACCTGCACTGCATGCTGAGTCAACATTTTCATTGAGTTAGCCACTACAGCAAGGCAGTGCAGACTCCCCGTCAGCATATATTTAAAAAGGTAAAGGTCCCCTGTGCAAGCACCAGGTCATTCCTGACCCATGGAGTGACGTCACATCCCGACGTTTCCAAGGAGACTTTGTTTGCGGGGTGGTTTGCCAGTGCCTTCCCCAGTCATCTTCCCTTTACCCCCAGCAAGCTGGGTACTCATTTCACCGACCTCGGAAGGATGGAAGGCTGAGTCAACCTTGAGCCGGCTACCTGAAACCAACTTCCATTGGGATCAAACTCAGGTCGTGAGCAGAGCTTTTGACTGCAGTACTGCAGCTTAACACTCTGCGCCACGGGGCTCCTTCAGCATATATTTAATGTTAGGTTATTTTGTTCCAGTATGCATCAGCTTGCCTTACCCACACTGAACTTCATTTGCCATGTTTTTGCCCACTCACCCAGTTTTGAAAGATTGCCTTGAAGCTATTACCCACTGCCACCCAAGGAATTATCTTTCTGGAGGTCAAACAGAGCTGCCGCAATGGAGGGAAACATGGGAAAACTCTTTATGCCTTCAGCAGATTTATTGGTAGGATACTACAGCACAATAATAGGACATTTTTTAACTGCCATGGTGAATACTTAAGCTTCACCACTCAGGAACAACCTATTATGGTTGCCCAGGTTCAACAAAAGTCTGCGTTCCTTTCTTTAGTGACATGCAACTATGGGGGTTACCGCACTTTGTATTCCCAGCGATGTATTAAGAGTTTGAAAATGTTATAAAAAACATCGCTTTAAAAGGGTTTTTGGATACCACGGCTTATAAATGGTTCATGTAGTGGGAGGAGGCCAGGCTCCAAGAGCAGTCTTCATGGCTGAGATGCAGAAGGGACATTGGCTGTCACCAGTTTTCTCCCCATACTTGAAACATAAAGTTGGATAGTTAGAGCCTATTGGTCCTAGAAATGCCCAAACTGTTCGGGTAATTAGGTATGCTGATAAATAGCCAATGCTCTTTACTGAGGTCATTTGAAATAATTAATTTTTCCAGATAACAGACTTGAAAGGGGTTGGATGGGATTTAATTTACTTAATGTGAGACTTGCTGCTTGTGCCAAGTGTTATTTAATGTTAGATGGAAGCTGTGAATTTACCAACTGATTCAAGGGGCGGCAGCTCCAATTGGAGGCCCACCATTCTCGAATTCCAGGCAGTTCTGAAGTTAGCAGCACATGGAATCCACTAGTGCTGAGCCAGAAAACAGTTGAAGGCAGGTAGGAGAAAGGTTCATTTTAAAACGCTTAGGGCTGTTGAACTTAGAAAGAAGGCGGTTAAGGGGAGACATGATAGAGGTCTATAAAATTCTGCATGGTGTGGAGAGAGTGGACAGGGAGATGCTTTTCTCCCTCATGATACTAGAATGTGGGGTCATCTGCTGAAGCTGGGGGTTGAGAGAGTCAAAACAGATAAAAGTATGTCTTCACACAACGCATAATTAAATTGTGGAACTCCCTGCCCCAAGATGTGGTGATGGCTGCCAACTTGGAAGGCTATGTTCATGGAGGATAGAGCTATCCATGGCTGCTAGTCAAAATGAACACTAGTCATGATGCATACCTATTCTCTCCAGGATCAGAGGAGCATGCCTATTATATTAGGTGCTGTGGAACACAGGCAGGATGGTGCTGCTGCAGCCATCTTGTTTGTGGGCTCCCTAGAGGCACCTAGTTGGCCACTGTGTGAACAGACTGCTGGACTTGATGGGCCTTGGTCTGATCCAGCATGGCTTTTCTTATGCTCTTAATATTACTCCTAGTACATTGTGTGAAACAACACTTGGTTCTTGGAGAGCTGTTGCTGAAAAGCCTCGTGTACATGGTTCTGAAACCTCCCAACCCTGTACAAAAGTTAAAGGAAGTGAAAAAAACACATCCATACAATAAACGTCCCTTAAATCTCATCTGCTGTGTTGCCTTTAGCTCACTGCAGAGCTCTCTGCTATAGTTTGGGACTAAGTGGTCTGTTTAGTGGTCTGTTAGGTACATTGTACATTGTGCTTCATGAAGAGAGGGCCTTCCGCTGTGAAATCTTGCACAGGTCAGCTCATCCGCTATGAGTTTCAGTGTTTTTGAATCTTACCGTACAATCCTATGAAGAGTTACTGCAGTCTAAGCCCTGTTGAGGCTCTGGAGTAAGTTTGCATAGGATTCTGCTGTTAGGGTGCAATCCTAACCAGAATTAAACCCTTCTGAGCCCCTTGATTTCAATGTGGTGAGAAGAGTGTAACTTTGTTTAGCTTTGCACGGCTAGTGTCATACTGGGAACACCTTAACCCTGCGTTTTGTGTAGCTTCCTGATGCTGCCTGCGTATATAAGTGCTGTGTTATGAAAACTGCAGAAACAGAGGCGTTCTAGAGTTCTTTGTACATTGTTTAGGCTGAAGCTAGACTTTTCTTTATATCATGCCTGTTCTTCTCACCCCTCTACCTTGTTTTCTTGTAAAGGCCAGACAACGTCAACTTCAAGATGCTCCAAAATCCCAAATACAAAATCTGGTTGGTCAAGACAGAAGGAGAAGAAACCCTCAGAGGTTAGTTGTGTTTCATGCTTCTGCTCAGCCTGGATGGTGGTGTTTTTGATGCCTATGCAGTTCCTAGAGTGGTGGCACCATATCCACCGAGGCTGTTGTGATACAGGCCTCAGGCAGTGACTTGGGTATGTCATGGTATTTCGCCAGTGAGCATCAGGAAGGGGCTGATCTAGATCTCATGTGCTCCCAGATTCTAATCACAACCACCCCAAATTCTGAAAAGGGAAGGCCAGTATCTAATTCTTTGCGGGGGATCAGGAAGGAATCCTAAACCCTTGATCCCTGTGTACTCACCAACATTCAGAGACCCTTCAGTGTCTAATGAACTCCTGTCTGAAGTGGCAGAAGGCATGCCAAAGCTGACCACTAGGCCATCTCTAAGATATTAACAGCTAGTAGGACTAGATCCAGTATAAGGAACTGTAACAGTACTTAAGAGCCCATTTTATTTATTTTACATATCTTGCCTTTCTTTCACTATGATGGTATACTCAGGGTCCACAGAAGGTTCTTCCGTCCGGGTACTTAACAAAATTGAGACTAGCTTAGTTTAAGCAATGCTGCTTTCTCATGTGCCCTCCAAACATCCGCTGGGAGTAATTGAGCTCCGTCCATTGTTGAAGCTGTCTAGTTGCTGTCCTAGGTCCTCAGTTCATTTCAAAGGAGGGCTGGCTAAACACTCAACACAAGAACCAGACTCCTGAGCAATAAGGTGAATCACAAGCTGAAGAGGAAATGCACTGGCTCTTTCAAATGATGTCTCAGGTTGGAAATTATCTTTGGATGCCTCAGATGTCATTCTGTGTTGCTTTGGTAAATGCTGCTTCCTTTCAAGGTACAGTATTTCAGTTCTGATACCTTTGTACAAGAAGAAAACACAGACCAGTTTTTATTATACTATAGATTGAAAATGCACATTTTGTAGGCACATGGAAAGAACTGTCTGTTAATGCTGTATGGTAAAAAAGATATTAACAGGTGCCTTTAATGTACTTAATTTTTAACCACCATCTATCTGTATATGTGGAAGCTGATACAGAAGTATATCAGAAACATATAGAGAATATTACAGGCTCCAAAAGAAACCTTATATTTGCACTGGACAGTGTTGGTTATAATGTAAAGACTGAAATTTGAATTTAAAGAGTTTTTTCCATAATCTTATAATAACTGTTAGCATTTAGTATGCTATACATACAACAGTTTGAATCCTATAGCCTGTTTCCCCAGTGCAAGGGTACTTCTACTGGTGGAGGAGGCTAATTTTCTCTGATTCTCCCCTTCCTACTGCAGACCTCCAGGTTGCAACCCTTGGAGTTCCAAGGGCAACATTTAGAGAGTGCAAGAGGTTAGCACAGGAGGAGTGAGGTGGTAAGCAGGGCTCATGGATCATAGAGTCTTGTTCATTGTTGTGGTATCATAAAATCCTGTTAAAGGAGGTTAACATTCCCATATGTGGGGCTGAGAGAGAGTGGCTTTCCTTAGGCCTCCTGATAAGTTCATAGCGGAGGTGCGATTGAATTGGAGATTTCCTGAGTTGTAGTCCAGTTTATCAGCTGATACGCTCCATCATCTTTTGAATAAACTGAGATAAGCTGTCATCTCTCAAACTGACTTGAACTCTGGAAGCCTTGCAATCAAAATTTTGTGGCTTAGACCCTCTTGAATCAATTACTTTTTAGTATTGCAAGGTGAAACCCCCTTGTATGGAAGCACTTTTTTTTGTTTTTGAATGATCTTTTGACTGTGCCTTCCAAAACTGTTCGAGTATCTGCTGTGGTAGCATAAGATACAAAGATAAGGAATCAAAGGCACTAGACCTGTGCAATCATTAAGAAAGTCAAGGGTGATTCTTATTATGAAAGACTGCATGGCAGGGGATTAGCTATGCACATTCACTGTGCAACTGGAAAAACAAGCTTCTTTGCATAGAAAACATTGAGCCCTTTGTAAATATTGAGGTCATTTTTCAGCATTGTCAGGACATCCTGCAACAATTCATTTGTTGGTGCTGGTTTCAGATTTCTTCCTAATTCTGTTTTGCGGTTCAGCATCAGGCTAGAATATTTTTTTGCTTCTTGGTTCATCATATGTTTCAGCTTTAAGAGGTAAAATGACTTTATAAGTATGAGGTTCATTCCCGTTGACTGAGGTGGCCACTGTATATGAAGATGGGAATGTAGAGTAGTCATACAATTTTGGCTGTGATCTGCACATGTTATGGGATAGGTATGTTCTTTGAGTTGGTGCAGTGTAGTGATTAGAATGTTGGACTAGAATGGGGAATCTGAGTTCAGATTCCTACTCAACAATTGAATGAAATTGAGTCAATCATATTCTCTTTCTCTCTCTCTGTACTTAACCTACCTCACAACATATTACTGTGAGGATAAAATGGAGGAGGGGAGGCTGTTTAGCTTGGAAAGAAGGTGGTTAAGGGGAGACATGATAGAGGTCTATAAAATTATGCATGGTATGGAGAGAGTAGTCAAAATGAATACATGATGCATTTCTATTATCTCCTGGATCAGAGGAGCATGCCTATTATATTAGGTGCTGTGGAACACAGGCAGCTGGTTGGCCACTGTGTGAACAGACTGCTGGACTTGATGGGCCTTGGTCTGATCCAACATGTCTTTTCTTATGTTCTTATGTATGTGGCCTTGAGCTCTGTTGAAAAAAGGGCAGGATAGAAATATGATACATAGTTGAAAAGCCTTGCTGTGGTGGCTTCCTTTTGGTAAGATAATATATATTCCTCTTGGCTACATAAAGATGTATTAGAAAGTCCAGCACTTCCAGGTCAAAAACTGGGAGAAGTTGCAAAGTACATCACTGTTTCTTGTCTCTGTCCCTCTTATGTAGAATCTGGTTGGTGGCCAATACTAAGAGTGCCCAGTCAAGAGCATCTACTCATGAAACAACAGTTTTTCTGTATCTCTCCATCGGTCTCCATATTATTGGCTAAACAGATTCAATGCCTGTATAAACAACTAAGAAGATTTGTTTATTTACAGGTTGGTTTATAAAGGAACAAACCATTAGCACAGGTCTTCCGGCAGACAAAGTAGAAACCTGGCTGAGGCACAAAAATTTAAACTGGGTATGACTTCAGAGAGTAGTTAAACTTTTCTGCAATGCTTTCAGGCACAAACAGGCTTTTATTGACTAGCCACTAGGTTGGATCCTCTCTCATACACAGGATTCCACCCACACCAGCCTGCCCTTTCTTCAGAGAGTCAGACTAAATTGAACAAGATCAGCTCCTCACCAGAGATAGGCCTAACAACAGAGCACTCTCTTCTCTGCCAGAGATTGAGCTCAACAGCACTGCCATTCCTTTCAGGCAGAGCTGCCCTTCGCTCTGTCTGCTCTTTTTCCGGAGCCAGACCTGAGCTGCCTTCTCTGTCTCAGGGAGAACTCAATTCCCTCTTCTGCTGTGTTCCCTCCAACATTTCATCCCCCTTCTCGAAGGTGACTGGGTGCTGGAGCAGCACTCCTATGGCCTCATCTGACTGGCTGATTTTCCCTTCAGGGGCAGGACAGCCTCCTGTCTGTCACAGGGAGATTTACAGGACCATCTTAAGAACACTCCCACTTTCTTGGGAGTAAGCTTCATTGAACAGAATTGACGAAGATTCTACATAGGCCTGTTTAGTATTGCTCTAAATGAAGACTCACAGTAAATAGCAAAAGTGGGAGATGAATTTTAGTCAATGAACAGAAAAATTACTACTCACTGGCTTGTGTTAGGTGGTTTCTTTCTACCACAGGTCTTCAAACAATGGTTCACAATGGGCCAGGTTCTCAGATTCACGCACAAATGGGGTTTAGGTGCTTAACAGATTAGTCCACATCCCTGTTAAATCCAAGTACAGAGTCCTGGGATAAAAGCCAAATTAATCCAAAGGCGCCAAGTCCATCTTGCTGCTTTTGTTGGCCTGCAAAAATCCACACCTCTATTCCTTGTCAAAATATACTGAGCTTTGAACAGAACATAGTTCTGCCATTGAAATATACTACTCAAGCAAGCAAGTTTATGACAATTTGCCTAAAAAGCACTTTAAAACTCAACTAAAGAATTAAAGATTGATAGAACCAAAAAGCCTTAGATTTCAGCCAGCAGCAGATTTCATACCAGCAATCTAGATACCCAAAGGGGATAGAGAATCAGGGTTTTCTGATGACAAACTAGGCATTCCAGCTTTTCTACTTTGCAGCTGTTTTTAAAAAGCATGGTTCTTGACAGAGGGTTTAAAGTGGCAGTTGAATGCTCATGAAACTGGCTAGGTCACTTTATTTAAGGGTTTTTGTGGGTGAGTAAATGAGCCTTGAAATCAATATAAAGAATTCACAGAAAAGCCAGCGGAGAGTTTTCAAAAGGTGACTGATGGAAAGAGAAAAAAAGAGAAAAATTTCAAGTGATGAGAGACATGTATCTGAAGTAGTTTTGTCCTTACACTATAAGAATCTGTACATTGTGGGAACTAGGGAATTAAAACTGTCGACAAGAGTTCTGACAACACATCATTCCTGGGTGTTTCTTCTTCTAATGTGTCACAAGGGTAACAAAGTTGAATCGCAGATGCATTAAGGGAATGACTAAAGTGATAAATCAAAGAGTGGTGGGACAATTACACTGCCTTTCAAGACTATATTTGATCTTGCTTCCATTTTATTAGACTGCGCTGTAATGGGGTAGGCCAGCTTGTTCCAGTATGCATTGCAGTTCTAGTGGATGTCCATTTTGGACTGCAAATCATGTGTAGATGTAGGCTTCTTAAAAAATGTTTTGCTTTTTCTGGGGGATATCATATTGGTTTTGAGGTTAAATAATCAGAGGAGATGTTTCAGGCTGAAGTGGGCAGACGTTTCAGATTAGGGTGTTAGTGTGGGCATTTACTCAGAGTAATCCCAGTGCCTTCAGTGCGAGTCCACCAGAGATCATTGCCTTAAAACCAATTCTAATCATTTTCCAACATGGTAAATTATGTGCTCCAACACATTAATGAACGTTCTTAGTGCAACCACTACACAGCCTACATCAATGTTAGACTGTTCCATTATGGGAAAAGTCTAAAACTGATAAAATTTTCATATTACACAATACTTATATACTAGCAGTAGTCAAAGCCCAGAAATTCATGAAATAACAATGTGGTTGAAGGCTGTGTATCAAGAATAGTTGGTAGCATGACCGGCTAACTTAGATCTTAGTAACTTAGTATCAAACTTAGTGGTTTGGCCACTGGGTGAACAGACTGCTGGACTTGATGGGCCTTGGTCTGATCCGGCAGGGCCTTTCTTATGTTCTTATCAGAGACAAATGAATTCACCGGTTATTTGCTTTGATTTTCTGAGAGGGGATAACATTAATGGTTAGCAGCTTCATATAAAAGGGAATTATTAATAGTGAAATGTGAAAGATTTTTTAGTGCTAGTAGATGATTCAGTGACACACTGTTGGTAGGGCAACTACTTGGAGTTGGTTCACATGTTATGACCCACTTGAGACATCTTCACATGGCAGCTGCCCCACATTAATGCCATGCAACATCAAGTGAGTTGGCAGATGGGTAGCCAGCATTGTATGGTTTCCACACTATTGCCATATGCCACTGACAAATAACAATTAGCCATTAAATGTATAGGTTACAAGTTTAGAAACTTTTAAAATGTGTGTGCCAAGTTTTTCATTGGAACAAATACTTCCCTAGAAATTCTGTTGGCTCGTATCCAATTATGGTGCAGTCCTGTCTTTCAGTTATGCTGACTGGACAAGGACCAGATTATTTATGCCACTGTAACTCTCTAATT
The DNA here is from genome assembly GCF_029931775.1 of Euleptes europaea. NCBI lineage: Eukaryota > Metazoa > Chordata > Lepidosauria > Squamata > Sphaerodactylidae > Euleptes > Euleptes europaea. Next base: position 93,443,737 of record NC_079312.1, on the reverse strand, counting down.
GTGATTTCACTGTGGTGTCTCTATTGTATTATATCACAGTGGTGTCACTGTTAAGTCACTGTAACTATTATACCAGCATGGCTACACCTTTGTAAGGTACTTATATGATTGGTGTTGTAGGGAAGGTGAGGAGGAATGGCCAGCTTAGACGGGATCTTATTTTCCCAGCTTCCCTGTCAGCATAAACACAGAGAAACAGCAGTACAATATCTGTTACTAGTGGAGAGCCCAGGACTACTGCTCTGCTTCCACCACTGTTCAGCTACATTAGAGAACAGATAGCAGTTAAATTCAGTAGCCAAGTGCCACACAGAACAAAGAATGTATCAAGCCTAGCAAAGAATTCAGCTCACACATTAAATAGGTCATGTGAATCTGTACCAGGTCACTTATGTCTTTCTTGAGAACAAAAAAAAAAACACATGAGGGAACATTGGTGATGAGTTGCTTTGGTGAAAGGGTGGTCTTTGTGGAAACAGATACCCACAGTCATGGAGAACAACCCCCCCCTAATAAAAGTTAGATGAATTACAATGGTGTTTTCAGAACCTCTTACAGGTACCCCTATGGATTTCAAATACAGACACCAGGAACCGTAACTCCACTGTTGCAGCTGGGGCTGCAAAGACAAGACATCCTGACCAGGTGAGGAAGGATGGGATGGATCACTTGGGTGGGGGGACTTCTGGGCATCTTTAGTCCTCTACAAAAAGGGATGGGTATGCAGAGTTCAAACACAAAGTATTTATACACACACACTATTAAGGGGAACTATACTGGTTTAATAATCCTTCATTATTCAACAGGTTACATCAAAAATTCATGCACAGAAGACTCAAGGTAAGCTTGGACTCTGCAGAAAAGGGACCCTTAAACATATCCCCACTCTCCCCTGGTGGTATCTTGTCATACATTGATGATGACATTGGAGAGCATGGCCACTTTTGTTAATGACCACCAACTATTCCTCTGCATCTGTTGCCACTGCTGGCCAAACACGAGTAATTTTTCCCTGCAGGATAAGAGCTATTCATGGAACAAATCAAACAGAACTAGGAGACAGAGTTCCAATGCAACTCCCTTCAGCAGATGGGTAAGTTTGTCTCCATGAGGATATTATTCCACATAAGCGAATCTCCATACCTGAGCATAGAGGGACTACTAATAGGAAGTGGGAAGCACGTGGGATGGAAGAGCACCTAGTCGTGGTCCCTTGCACTTATCCACCCCTAATGAGCATCTTCATTGTATATAACTAAAGCCGCTGCCCTCCTTTATTCATTATCAGCCTCATCTCTCTCTTTTTTTCTCTTTGCAGGGAACCAGACAGCCACTGAATGCCTGCAGGGCTAAATACCCTGCAGACTACAAGCAAGGCCCCGCATCAGTAAACGACCAGTTAGCCATTCCTCTGTGATGTTGCCATCTTTGTGTATTAGCTGGGCACCTCTGCTGTTCCAAGTGCATATTTTGTTAGCATCTAACAAGAAGAGCTGTACTTGACATGGGGATGCACTGATGCTGAAAGCATCATCGGTGTCCTTTTCAAGCAGAGGGGCCTTGCAGGAACATAAAAGTTGCCTACTTCATTTGTTGTTTATTAAAAACATTTATTTTTCAACCAAATATTACAAAACATACAGACATACAAACAGTAACAGATTCATCAGATTCTTACGTTATAATGGAACTCTATAACTTCTATTCTGTTATACCTTTGAATAATATAATTGCATATTCAATGGTGTATTTCTTAAATTTTCATGGTCTATTATTTTTATCTATATATTCAAGAAATACTTACAACTTTTCATAAAAATCAGAGGTTGATCTATTCACTAAAGACGTTAACTTAGCCATAGTTGTATATTGTGTGACTTTATTTGTCCATTTCAGTTACATCTGGGTAGTCTTCTGCTTTCCACTTTCTTGAATACTCCACTCTTGCTGCTGTCACCATATACTTAAATAATTCACTATATATTTTTGGCATATTTTCTGGCCTACTTCATTTGTTATGCTCTCAGAATGTATTCTACTAATGATACTATTCAATAAAAAGTAGTGAATATTTTTTTAATGAGGGTTGGCAGATGACCCCTTCCCACAATTTTGACTCATTTCGGTCTGCCCTCACAGTGGGCAAATTAACATTGCGAAGGGCTCTGGGATTTCCACAGCCCCATCAAGGCCTCAGCTCTGCATCTTGCCTATAGTGTCTCTGATGGAGTACCAGGAAGGATCATTGTGTATATGGGTCTCAACAGCTCAGTGTTCTTCTGACTCTCCCATGCTTACTACTGGAGTGGTAGAACCAGCATGACCTCTGCCATAAAATTTAAGTGGGAAGCTGATTGATTTCTAGTAGTGCTAGCAGGTTAATGTGGGATGTCATTGGGAGCAAATTGTGACTGATGTGTAGAGATGGGAGTTAATACGGATGCTGTGGGAATGGCTGTCTTTGCTACCTTGCTACTTTTTTCTTGTATTGATGTTTATTTATTTGGATCCCTTTATCCCGCTTTTCTCAATTCAATGTGGACTCCAAACAGCTTACAGTACAAGCAAAATAATAATAATAATAAACCATCAGAACAGATTTACCTGTCAGCTTCAGGGCAAGGGAGGCGCAGAGCAATGGTAGAATCTCTGTCCTCAGGGGAAACAATATGTCCCCAAGCACTTCCAGGATGTGGCTTCCCTTTAGGCTTCCAAGGCCTGGAGGGGAAGAACAGAACAGGTGATAGCAGCTGTGTGTGTGATGGAAACAGTCTCTCCCCAGGCAGTTTGTGGTCTACGACTGGCTTACAACGCCACAGTGAATGGCCTGGTGAACGGCCATGGGACTAAGTAGTTATGCTGGGATAAAATCCATCAGAGCAGCAACCATCTTGGGGTTAGTCCTGTTCAATTCAGAGGAGTTTACCTTTGAGTAACCATGCATGTCATTTGGTTGCATAAGCCTGATCCCGTGGCTCATGCAGCATAGGATTGGGCTTTAAGACTCCTGGTGTTGCAAGGGGGCTCCTGTTCCCTTGCTCAGTCATCAGAAAGAAACTTCCTGCCCTTTGGACCAAAGTGAAGGTATAACAAAGGCAGCTACGTCCAGCTGTCCCATGCTTGTTTTTCGTAACCTCTGCTTGTGGCAGAGCCGCTACGAGAGGAGATAGGCTCTGTCTGCTCTGAAACAAATATAACTTTGGAAATATTGTTCCTCAGCTATTCCACCAATGTCACTAAACAGCTTTAAAAGCCAGATGGCAAATTCATGATCCATTCACTCTGTGGCCTGTCCGTCACGGGCACAGCACATGTGTGATCCTTGCATTTTTAGGGATATGGTAGAAATTAGTGGCGGTTGGTTGATTCCATTCAATAACAAATTTAGCTTTTCTCCTTTTTATTTATTCGTCCAATCAGATTATTCTTTCTTGGAATTGAAGGATGTGATTGGTAATTTGGGTTCTCTAGCAATACAGCAAATACATGAGCTGGTAGGGTTCCTCCTCTCTTTTTAATGGCCTTGGCTAATATATGTGGCTATTGCTTCATATTGATTCAAGGATTTTAATTCTTTAGATGTGTTTAAAAAGGATATCAACCCACTTTCTTGTAAAAGGTAAATGTCCCCTGTGCAAGCACCGGGTCATTCCTGACCCATGGGGTGATGTCATAGCCCGATGTTTACTAGGCAGATTTTGTTTACGGGATGGTTTGCCAGTCCCTTCTCCAGTCATCTTCCCTTTACCCCCAGCAAGCTGGGTACTCATTTTACCGACCTCGGAAGGATGGAAGGCTGAGTCAACCTTGAGCCGGCTACCTGAAACCAACTTCCGTCGGGATCGAACTCAGGTTGTGAGCAGAGCTTGGGCTGCAGTACCGCAGCTTACCACTCTGCGCCACAGATATCAACCCACTTTCTTGAGTAGACAGTAAATAAGGACCTTGCAAACAGCACATGTGAAACACATGATTCGATTCAGCCTCTGCCAGTCTTGGGAGTCAGAGGAGTGGGAATGACATATATTTTCATTGGGCTGATTTTTAATGACAATATTTATCATGTTAAAGCAGGAGCTGAGGCAGAACCAATAACTCAGAAGGAAAGATTGCCAGTCTGCCACCAGCAGCACTGCATGAGCTTCCCAGTGCAAGGATGCTGACCTGCTTTGGTGGATGCAGATGTTTGCCATAGGTTCTCTGCGAGCTGGAAGCATTCTCTTGAGTGAATGAGCTCTCCTTTCATAAACAGCTAGGGGAGAAGAGCCCCAAGGTGATTACAGAAAGCAATTTAGTGGAAGAACATGAGCCTTGTCAGAGGCCCGTAAGCAGCCGGCGAGTAATTTAACTATCCGTATCCACAGAGGTCCTGATCCAGGCCAAATTAGTTGTACTCAAGCCCCATGGAGATCACAGGAAACATGTTTGTCAAGGCAAACAAGCTGCATTGCTTTTGATGGTACTTAGCCACGCCCCCTTGACCCGGCCTGATGAAGAGCTCTGGAGAACTCAATAACTTGCACACTGTTTTGGCTCATTTGGATTGTTCTTGATAAAAGGTATTGCGTGGCTTTTGTTTTTGGATGCAGTTGCTGCTTTAGTGGGTTAGTATTTGTTTTACTTGCTGGTGGCTTCAATGAATTACTTGTGATTTTAACATTTTGTTTTACTGTAAGCTGCTTTGGGTTTTGAATACCTAAAAAGATTGCCATAAATATTTGTATTCGTAAGTTTAAAAAAAAAATAGGTTCCTTCCTTCTCACACTTTTGATTTTTTCTCTAGATGAAGGCAAAAGGACATGATCTCAGTCTGTGCATCACACATTTTAGTTGGGGCATCTTGTGTTAACATGAGCTTGACTTGTATAGATCCTATCTTGCCCACTGATTGAGAGAAGGCCAAACAAAAAAGATCCCTAAAGCAGGTTGCTGATCAGGGTATACTCAGCTAATTACACATTTAAATAGTCATTGCTTTCTTCCACCGATCAGTGAAATACAAGGAGTACAGAGAGCAGAGAAATTGGTCAGGGGAAAAATACAATAGACTCAAATAAGAGTCTGCATGTTACAGTCTCAGTCTATTGTATTTTTCCCCTGACCAATTTCTCTCAATGCTAAATTAGATGTGTATCCCTTTAAACAGTTCTCATTGTTTGGAGAAGCAATTAACATCTTCTGAGCAGATCAGTGGAACTGGTGTTGCTAAGCAGCAGACCTTTAAAGATAATTTGTCAATTTCTGCAGAAGGAAGAAAATAATAAACAGTCCTATTGAGAGAAAATTGCTTGTTTTCCAGTATGCAACTTTCCTTCCACCACCAGGTCTTCAGTTCATCAGTGCCCAATTTATTCTTTATTTAGCTTCTATAAATAATTCAGAAGAATTTGAGTAGAATAATTGAGACTTTTCCCAGACCCTAATCCCAGATAATTCAAAACAAAAGGGGGAAAACGTTCAGATTACAGTTAGAGTATATTAGCTGTTGGTAGCTTTCCACAAAACTAATCTTTTTGTTTGTTTGTTTAAAAAAGGATATCTGCAGCATGCTATCATGCTATCACTCCTTAAATGTTCTGCTTTGATAGTTCATAATTTGTGCATTTCTAGGTCTGTGCAGCGTCCTCATGATACAGTGTTGGCACAGTTGCTTGCCTTTGAATGTGGAGGCTTATCTTTTCAGACGGGGACTAAACAAGTGAGGCGGTAATATTGCAAATCCATGCTGCAGCTTGCCTTATCATCTTCAGGGAAATAGATGCAATCATACTTCTTTGGCATAAAATTAGGACTAATCTTCTATCCCAGTCCTTGTTTGAAAGGCCAGAAGGGGGGTGGGGGGAGGAAAGATTTAGTGAAGGAACACACAAGCTTGTCTTCTGCGTGGAGAGTCTGGTGAGAAAATGTCCCAAACATTCATTCTTGATGCTAGAACCTTCTTGAGGTTCTATAAACTGCCAATACTGCATGTTTCCCCATGCAATACTGCATGGGGAAGGCACTGGCAAACCACCCCGCAAACAAAGTCTGCCTTGGAAATGTCAGGATGTGACATCACCCCATGGGTCAGGAATGACCCGGTGCTTGCACAGGGGACCTTTACCTTTACCTTTACTGCATGTTTCAATTTGAGACGTTGTGAATCATTTGCAGTGTTTACCCTGTCTTAGCGGATAATCAAAGTCTCACACCGTAAGCTTTTTTTGGGGGGGGGGGAGATGTCTCTGACGGCTGCAGCAGGTGAGCTTGTGTTTAAATACAGAGGAGCTGTACAACCCCCGCCAAGCCATCCTTGTGCCTTAAGAATGAATGAAATAAATGGCTGCAGGTAGCAGCTGGAAGCGAAACAAAAACATATTTCATTTTTATGGTAAGGAGCTGAGCTCCCTTGAAAAACAAAAGACCCCCTTCTCACCGAGGCATATGTCAAGAAGGAGATGGGTCCACCTGCTGCTACGGAAAGAACCCCAGAGTGATTGATTTTTAATGCTTGATCTTCCCGCTTGTATGCCTGCGAGCACAGAAGAGGGAGGAAACGCTGGGAGAGGGTGAATGGAGCGAACTGTCAGGTAGCTGACCATCAATTAGGCAGGCTGCTCTTCATTCATGGCCTCCCTTCAGCCCACCCTCTGCCGAAAGGGCTCCAGATGGTGGGGAGGGCGAGGAGGGAAAGCACTTTACTGCAACAATAACAGCGATTACAGAGGCACGCTTAGCTCTGGTGACATTTGGTCTGTGACTGAGATCTCCCCCTTTGTAGGGGGTTCACTGGGCGGGAGTTCAGACGCTTCTTTAGATGGGATGATGCAAGCAGACAGCCAGATTAGATTGAGTTAGCATTTATCGCCTGATCCCCTATTAAAACTGTTTGGGTGATTCACACCATTGGAGATTCCCATCTGTGGTGTCGTCCTTGAGTACTGATGTATTAAACAGAGTCTGCTAGCAGCTTGCCATTTACTTCGATAGATGGCTTCATTTTTGTGGTGCGCAGTTCGGTATACGTGCCCAGGCAAGCACAGAACAGTCTGACAAGGCCCAGCCTACAGCTACTAGGCGATGCTCTGATTTGTAGTAAATTTAAGGAGATTGGCTTCAAATTCTGTACTTGTCCACTGCAAATAAACATGTCATTTGTCAAAGGGAACGGTCAAAGCAAGTCAGGATGTTGGTGCTGAGAACTTGGCTTTGGCAGAACTGAAGCCAGAACTGAAATGTACTTCAGCTATCTATGTTGGTTTCAGGACCATGGCTAGAGTTCTTTCCTGGCGGGGATATTAACACTTCCCTTTCCTTTGGAGGGACATTCTTCAAGCTGCAGGAAGGCATAAAACTTTTCTGAGCAGAGCCATAGGGTGCTAGCCAGTGTATTATAGTCATTCTGTGGGTGAAACATTATACCAATTTCAGTTTTGTTAGTAGCATCTCTGTGGGCTGTTTGGCCAAAGCAAAACTGAAAAGAGCCTAGTTAGCTACATGATGCTGAAGCAGAAGGGAAAGGGGGTAGCTGCCCCAAGGTGCTAGTCTCAACATTTCCTTCCTATGTTCCTTTAATCTGCAGCAAGTGGTTTTCAGTTAGGATTTCTTAAGGTTGGATTAGGCAGATTTGTAGAGGATATGACACTTCAGTGAGGTTGCTCTCAAACGTTCCCCAATACTTTTTCTGGACAAATCTAAGGGCCTTCAGCCTGGCTTCCACTTTTGATAACCATCACTCATATCTTCTCTAATCCCTCAGACTTCCTGGAGATTGTCCTCTCTTGCCTCCTGGGCCTCTGACTGCCTTTTCGTTGCCTCTCTGGCTACCTGAATCTTTCAGTCGATGAACGAACCCCAAGGAACTTGATGTTTGATCCTCTGCTTTTCTCATAGGCCATATTTCTTTCTAGATCTTGTTTATTCTCACAGCTGCTTCTTCCACTTTTATGTTGATGACTCCCAGATCTTTTCTCTCACACCTGCCCAAGCCCCATGTGCATGGGAGAACAGCTGAACATACTGGCCACCACTTTTCACTGCAGATCTTCCCACTGCATAAGAGATGAGCTATTTTAAAAACTAAACTGGCTCGTCTCTCTGTCAATGGGGACTGATAAAAAACAGCAAGCAAAGTTCCAGTGGCAGGTTCTCTTCTGCCTGTGTACATGTTCCTCCTTAGTGAGCTCAGCTAAAGCCAGTGTGGTGTAGTGGTTAAGAGTGGTGGACTCTTAATCTGGAGAACCGGGTTTGATTCCCCACTCCTCCACATGAGCAGGGGACTCTAATCCGGGGAACCAGGTTGGTTTCCCCACTCCTACACATGAAGCCTGCTGGGTGACATTTGGCTAGTCACAGCACTCTTTCAATTCTCTCATCCCCACCCACCTAACAGGGTATCTGTTGTGGGGAGAGGAAGGGAAGAAGATTGTAAGCTGGTTTGATTCTCCTTGAAAGGTAGAGAAAATAGGCATATAAACACAAACTCTTCTTCTTCTCATTGTTAACTCTTCCTATATGTCATGATGAAGTTGATTACATCGAAGGCAAAGTTTCTACTTGTTTCACCAAGGCTGATCCTGTAACAGCTTCATTCTGTTACTGCTGGACCAAAACAATTCCCTTTCAAGCTGTCTTCACTAACAGACACATGTGAACAAGCGTGAAGCTGCCTTATACTGAATCAGACCCTTGGTCCGTCAAAGTCAGTATTGTCTGCTCAGACCGGCAGCGGCTCCCCAGGGTCTCAGGCAAAGGGTTTTCACATCACCTACTTGCCTAGTCCCTTTAACTGGAGATGCCGGGGATTGATCCTGGGACCTTCTGCATGCCAAGTAGATGCTCTACCACTCAGCCACAGCCCCTTGCTATTCACAAGGCTGTGGTTGGGCAAAGCTGTTGTTTGGTCAGTAGAAGAAATGAAAATGTACCATCTTTGATGACTCCCTACCTTTCTTCTTCCATATGAACACATTTGCTATTTTATCTTTAAATCATGAAGCGTTTTAACACTTGAGAGTTGCTGGAGATGAAGAGGAAAAAAGCAAAGTTTGAATACTGTCATCAAGCCATGTGCAGTACATCGTGGGCAGATTGTCATGGTGCTTGATTGATACTTAGTACTTAGCAGACTAGGCATCTGGTGGAAGCTTTGTAGACAGGGTAAAAAGCTTTGCTTTATCATGTTTGCTCTGTCCCCTTAGGAGATAGTCACTTGGCAATATTGAGTAACTTAAAACGGCCTTCAGCCTGATGTAGTGACAGAGAACAGCAAACACATGGAATTTATTTCTAAAAGGGCCACAGTGTTCATTATGTCTTAGAAAAGGTCCTAGATTAGCGCTGGGCTTTTTAAAAATAGCTGTCATATTGCCTGATACCCAGATATGCAAAACTGCAAGGGTTTTGACATCTTTTGCAGATCCTGTCTCATGTTTAATTAGCATTTATCTTAATCTCATTTTAATTTTTTCACACCAGCAGCATAATCAAATACTACTGTGGCATTTTAACAATTATGTTATATTGGCAGATAGAGACTTCAAGGAAGCTGACCTTTGTCGAGCCCAGACTTATAAAGAGTCGGCTGTTAATTATGTTTTTATTGGAAGATGCATCCTGACTGTCGGGGCTGTTCATCTTTTGCTTTGTTTAGATGTGGTTGGAAACCTTGTCCAGACAAATGTAGTAGTCAGAAAGTAGTGCTGGTGTACAAAAGAAGGGCCATGCCATTTATAGAAAAGGCTGCTTATGTTGCCCTTCAGCTTTAATTGCGTTATCAGATGAAGCTTCAAGGAGTAAACGAGCTGACCTAAATATTGGGTCTCTGCCAGGGTTAAATATTCCCCCCTTCCTGTGATTTCCAGAATACCTTCTGGAACATTTTAGCTTTGTTTTGGAAGTATAAAACTGCCTTTGAATCATTTATCACAGTGTGCCCTGAGCAGTAGTTAGGTTGTTGAGACTAAACACTAAAAACAAATTAAACAGCGTCTGAAGAAAACACCTGATCCATCTCCCTCCTCGCATAAGGTGACAGAGAAGTCACCAGAGATAGACCGATTGGAGCTAGGTGCTGTCTGGCTATTATTGCTGGTTTTGCAGATTATTTTTTTCCAAATAATAACAGGAAGGAGAACACATCCATTTTCATTGACAAATGGCCCTTTATTCCTTGAGAGGCTGGCTTGCTGTAGTCAAATCACGGTTCTCGGGCTCTTTCCTGGTAGAAAAGCTTTATTTAGCAGGATATGTATTCTGCTGTTGTCTGAGAGTTATTTCTTTCCCCCTCACAGTATATATTAGGGAATGTCCAGAAGCAAATTGGGAAGGGGGAGATGAGCTCAGTCAGCATTCATAGGGTTACAGTAGTAACAGTGCAACTCAGTGCAGACCTTGGTGTAGCCATTTCATGGGTCACCGAGAATCTGTGCGGCTGCAGGCTGTGTACATGTGAGCAAGGACATATGTCATCATTTTGCTTATCATTTCCCCCTTTTCCTCAAAACGCCACCACCACCCCTTTTCTCTTTCTGCACTTTTTGAGATGATATTATAGTATCCAGTTCTTTTTGAAGGAGAGAGAAAAAGAAGCCTCAAGGCACCTGGTTGACCCCTGTGTGAACAGACTGCTGGACTTGATGGGCCTTGGTCTGATCCAGCAGGGCTTTTCTTATGTTCTTAAGCCATTAACACATTTCGAATGCCTTTGGCCCTCTGAAGAAGCGACAGTTCTGGAAGTTAGGCACTAAGAGTACAGTCCTATAAACACTTTCCTGAAAAGAAATCCCATTGAGTAGTCTGGACTAGGATTCTGAATAAACTCAGACTTTATACCATTAAGTCGTACTCTTTGGAAAGGGCAGGCTGGTGTGGGTGGAATCCTGTGTGTGTGTGTGTGGGAAAAGCTCCAACCTGGTGGCTAGGCAGTGAAAGCATGTTTCTAATTGCAAGCGTTAAAGGGAATTCAAATCACAACCTGAAGCCAAAACTAGCTGAAGTGCCTCAGCCAGGCTTCTCCTGTGACTGTCTGGAGACCTGTGCTGCTGAACTATTGTTAAAAAAACCCTGTATATAAATAAATTTTGTTATTTTTATACAGTTCCTGCCTTGTTCATCTTGCTCACCATAACATGTACTTCATGGCAGCAAATCCCAATGCCTTTATACTTGCTACCCCAACAGTTAGGCTCTGCCTGGCAACTGGTGGGAGGCACAGGGACAGTGTGGGAGACTGTGATGCCCTGTGCACACCTTGTGAGCCAGCGTGGTGTAGTGGTTAAGAGCGGTGGTTTGGAGCGGTGGACTCTGATCTGGAGAACCGGGTTTGATTCCCCACTCCTCCATATGAGTGGTGGAGGCTAATCTGGACAACTGGATTTGTTTCTCCACTCCTACACATGAAGCCAGCTGGGTGACCTTGGGTTAGTCACACTCTCTCAGCTCTGCCTACCTCACAGGGTGTCTGTTGTGGGGAGGGGGAGGGAAGGTGATTGTAAGCCGGTTTGATTCTCCCTTAAGTGGTAGAGAAAGTTGGCATATAAAAACCAACTCTTCTCCTCCTCCTCCTCCTTCTGGGGAAAAGCTGGACGTGACGTAGAGTAGCTCTAGGAATCACAGGAAACTCTATGGTAGACCATTCTATGGTTTTCCCCAGAAGTGCCATAGTGGCACACATGGTGATGGTGTTTTTGAGAGGCGGTGGGCAAAGAGGGCTACCAGTGGAAGGCCTTCCACCACAACAGGATTCCTGGCAGGCCTGTTTATAACTGAGGGAAACAATTGAAGGGAAGTTTTCATTTTAAAAGAGCTCTGTTCCCCTCGATTGATTCATAGGCGCCTGTCACAGTATCACTGTCTGCTACTGTTAATTCAGGCCAGTAGTATGATTTCTAGGTGAGATATTTTCTGGAGAATAGGAGTACTATCAGCCATTTTACACAAATCCAGGTTTGCGACTACATATCTCAGGGAGCTCATCCAGTCACATCTTCCTGAGAAATGTAAATCTATGATAACTGCTTGCTGTTTTCACACTTTATATTTTTTGGTTGGTATATCTTAGTTGATGTATTTATACTGCAATTCTAAAAGCCCTTTCCTTAATAATATGGGGCTTACTTCTGAATAGACCTGCTTAAGATGAGTTCTGTAATGTGTGAAGTGACTCGTTGTCACAGCAAAAAAAAGAAAGAAAAATGTTTGTGTATCACAATGGACACTCTCAGCCTAGTCTCCTCACATGGTTGTTGTGAGGATAAAATGGAGGAAAGGGAAATGGTGTAAGCTGCTTTGGGTCCCACTGGGGAGAAAGCTGGGGTATACATGGAAATAAGGGCACTTCCATCACATCCAGCAGATTTGTTTCTGTTCATTATCTCTCACAATCAGTTGTTTGTTATCTACTGAAATGGGAGAAGGGAAGAGAGACAGTTTATTCCTTCCACTCACCATAGACAGCATCAATTCATATACTCTCTGGTCTGGAAATTCCCTGCTGCGGTGTGGCTCTGTGTGCTCACTTGGCACTGCAGTATGCATACACATCTAATTACCACATTTCACCTTGAAAACGGGAAGCAATATAGAAATTAAGCAAAATTCAGATGTTATCTGTACTGATACATGTATATTCCTGATACAAAGATTATCCTATATTCATGGTGGTGGGTGCTTATTTATGCCTTCATCCCAACAGTCACACAGCATTTCCAGATTGGTCAGGGAGCACAGGCCCAAGACTATCTGTAAGACTATACAAAGAGAAGGGAGGTATGACTGCCTTTTTCTTTTGATTGGGAGGAAGGTGAAGACATTCCATTGCTTGTCCCAATCAAGACATGAACGAGAGCTAATACTGGAGAGGACAGAAATAAACTTCTGCTTCTTCTAGCAATTGCCTGCATGTTCTTGATGAGAATAGCCTCCCTCTTTGAGAACTTTGGTCTCAAAGCAATTTAAGGAAATCATTTAAAGAACACAAGTATATAAGTCCTGGACACTCAATTCTCTTCACAGTGTTTACTCTTGAGTTTAATAGTAACATATGATGGCCCATCCCACACTTATTGTTTGTTGTGGGCTCTTTTGAACCTTCTCAAAACTGGATCAGTAGAGGCAAGAAGAGGGGAAGCCAAGTTGCTCTGGCTGGGTTTGCTTGGCTCACTGCTAGTGTCTGAGTACCACACACTACTTTCAGCCGAGTGATGGGTAAGTGTCAAAGGTGGGCTATAAACAAAATAAATAAGGGGCTTAACTAAAAATCAGCTTGCAGAATATGAGGGACCAGCATGACATTGCTAGCCTGTCTCAGGCCAGACTTAGTTCCTGCCACCATGGTTAAACTGGCAATGTTGTGTGGATCCACACTAGTCTGATTTAAGGCCGGGCTATGGGAAAAGACTTGGTCTTCCTGGTGGCTGACCTGTGCTGAGAGATGAATGAGGGAGTGCCACCTTGTTGATTTTCCTGGACCTCTCAGCAGCTTTCAGTACCACTAATCATGGTATCCTTTTGTTCTGTTTTTATGTATTCTTGGTTTAATGTTTTTATTGTTGCTGCCTTGGGGACCCTAATTTTGGTGGAATGGCAGCTTTAAAACGTTTGAAATCAATATATAAAATAAAAACAGAGCAAAAGTGCACCAGCCTTTTTGGAGCGTATGTGGTTAACCTTCTGTTTTTTAAAACAGCTAGTGTTAGAACACTGTAAAAACTGATTTGGTCATTCATACTTTGGCTACAAAAAAATAAATCAAGCACATTAGGTAGGTGATCGAAAGGTAGCAACAAGTTGCTAAATGAGTTCAAATTTAAATGTTTCTGTAGCTGGGTTAAACTGCATTTATCAGTTGACTTTAAGGAAAACATTATTTGGCCTTTTGCTTTAAAATGAAGCAGATGCCATATTGGTGTACCCGCAGCACATAGTATGACACCTGGATCACATATTCAGAATCTGACTTGCACCAGAGTAAAATGGATTGTCTTTTTGACCTGCGCCAGTGTCAGACCGGGCTCACCTCTGGTAGGTTTTCCTCATTATATTGTACCGTTGACTTGTAAAAGCACCTGTTTTTAAAATGTACATTACAACATAAAAATAGAAAATAATCTATATATCTAATTCCAAAGTGTGCCCCCTGCCTGTGGATACCTAAATCTGCAGATAGGGGGCACTGGGACCCCCAACAGATGTTTCTGCAGGCTTGGGGGACACCCTAGGTTTGCAGAAAAACCTGAAAATTAAAAAAAATATTGGTGGGCTTACATCCCCCAGGTTTTAAATTGCTGGCGGCAGAGATATTCTCTGGGCCTGGCTTCCATGTTGGAGGATGTCAAGCGCCACAGTGATCCTGGCAGCTTCGCCCTTTGCGGGGTGGGGACGACTGGGAATTGCAAGCCGCAGCAGTCCTTGCAGCATCACTCTTATTGATTGTGGGTGTGTGTGCTGGGGAGTCTGGGAGCACGGTGGAGCACTGGACTGGGAGCACGTCGGCAGGGCCCAGGAGCCGGCCATGAGCCCGCCCATCCCCCCATCGCCTTCAGGTAGGTGGGGGGGAGGGGAGATCAGATTTCTCCCTCCTGAGAGAAAGCGGGTCTAAAGGGGAGCAGGTCTCACCACACCCACCTGGAGTGGCTCCAGATGAGCCAGTGAGAGAGTGGGGGAGAGGAGGCCTGAAGCCACGATGGGAGGGGGGGCGGAGAGATGGGATTCCCCCTGTGAGTTTCATAGCCCCCCACTTGTTATCTATATTCTATGTTTTTAATGTTGATCTATATTGTATTTTAACTGATTGCCATCATGAGGGCAGTAAAACAAATGTTTTAAATAAATAAATATAATCCTTGCTTCAGAGCTAAGCCCATGCATCTTCTCAATGCAGCTAAGATAGTCCCTGGTAGAACTATTACAGAGAGCCCCTTTTTCTGTTACAGTATCTGTAAGCTCAATAAACCAGTGGGGTCTTGATGGGTTTGTAGTACAAATGGCTCAAACTTTCACATGAAGCAGGAAAGGAAAAAGAATCTTCAACTAAGCACATGCAGCCTCCTTTTCATCATTCTAGTAGCTCTCCCCATGAGCAAAAGGAGTGAAACAGTGCTGACATATAGCTTTCTTGTGGAGCAAGTAAATACCCATTAGACCTTCTGTGATGTAAAGATATTCCCTTGGAAGTCTTTGTTGTGCTGTGCCCGGTATACTTTTCCTCTCACCCCAATTCTTCGTTCAGAGTCAGTTCTGCTTAACGGGCCCCAAGGTTCCTTGAAAGTGGCTCTGTTTGGCAATATTGAGGATTGATGCGAAAGCTCAGTGGTATGTAGAAGTCAACTCACTGCTCATGTTTGTTTTCATGTGTCTAGTCACTTCCCTCAATTATCCAAGGCCCAGCAAGGCTTTCCCTTGATAAATCACCGAAGCTGGTGGAAACCTGAGCATCCGCTTCCAGAGACTCTAGTGTGTCAGTAATTTGTCCTGCCTCTGACTGCAGCGCTGTCTTTTTTCCTACAGGTTTTTCGTACAGATTTGATAACAGCCATGAAGATTCCAGATTCGTACCAGCTGAGCCCAGATGAGTACTACATCCTTGCTGATCCCTGGAGACAGGAGTGGGAGAAAGGTGTTCAGGTGCCTGCAAATACAGAAACAATCCCGGAACCAGTGATTAGGTAAGTTAGCATGAAGCATCTGTGTGTGCATTCATGCGTGTGATAGTGAGGTAGTACATTAACCCCCCCTGCTCCCCCCAAAGCAGGCTACTTACACTGCAGTGCCATGGTTCTGCCTTTATGTTCAGTTGAGGAACTTTCAAAATTATGATAGTTGATAAATGTTATTGTTTGTGGCCAAAGGCCATCACAATCTTATCATACAAAACATTAAAATAACGTTAAAATAACTTTTAAACAGTCTGACGCCCAAGGAGCTAGTAATTAAATATGTTAAACACCCTGATTAAAAACAGCTTCAGCTCGAATTTTTTTGGCTGCTAAAGCAAAGAGTGACACTTTGTAGGAAACATCAGGATTGGCGTCTTGATAGGAGAAAGAGCAGCTTCTCTGGATCTGAAAAAAGATTTAGGCCCTTTAGAAATGCTCCAAGAAATTTAGATCTGGGCTCTGTGTAAAGAGGACAGAATAAGGGTGTAAATAATTAGGTCCTCTGGAACGGCTCCACAAATACATAGACGAGAGGCCCATGGTGTTCGGGAGTAATGTCCAGCTAACAAAGCTGTTGGCATGGTTTGAAATCGGAGGGAGGTAAAAGCTGTTCTGAGGTTAATTCAGAATTATGTATGCAAAATATTTCTGTGCCACTTTTCCACCCAAATGGAAGGTGGCAAACATTAAAACATTTCAGTAATAAAACATTTAAGACATTATAACAGAACTTGATATCGCGTATATATAACGTATTTAAACAAATAGACATATCGCAGGGCAAGGGAGGAGGGTCAATAATAATTATGGGGGGGAATGCCAAACAAAATGGAAACTCTTCACCTGCTGGCAGAAGACAAAGACAGAAGGAGACAGACGAATCTCCCTGGGGAGGGAGTTCCAAAGTTTTGGCACCACAGCTGAGGAGGCTCTTCCTTGGGTTGCCACTCATCTAGCCTCAGCCACGGGGGCACGCAAAGCAGGTCCTCCAAAGATGACCAGAGTGTATGGGTAGGTTCATATGGGAGAGTAATGTTTTCAAATGTCTACACAGTAATGCTTGAGGAGTCCTAATTGGCTCTGACTGTAGCTTTAGCTGGTTTGGGTTCTGAGATGGAAGGTGGAACCAACTACTTTCTTATCTGTGCTGCTTTCAGAATGGGAGCAATAAAACATGTGATTTCATATATGACATGATGGTTCAAAGATGATGCAGTTTTGAGAATGCAGCCCATGTGTGTGTGAGAGACACAAAATGGCCCCTTATTTCTGGTAATGAATGGATTCAGGCAACCAGAAGCCAACCGGTAACTAGGTAGAAACCAGGTATATGAAGACTGCAGGCTGTGCCATGCGGAGGTCGCACAAAGATCACAATCCCCAGGCACGAGCCATATTTTATAGCCTTGTCTATTCTGATGTCTTGCCAAGGGAACAGGGAAGTCAGAATGCAGTCTTGAAGAATATTTCAACATAGTGATAACATAGGCCAACCTGTTTCACTAAGTTGAATTTGTAAAGTTCGCATAAATCCATACTTGACAAAAATATTCTCATGGATAATGTAATATGTGGTGCAGGCTGTCTGTGGTGCAGCAGTAACTTGGGTACCTCCTCCCTACTGGACCATATCTCCCTATTTACTCCCATACACCAATTGCACTCTTCATGTAACCTCCTCCTTACAGTGCCCTCTCTTAGAATAGTTCGCTCTGTGACCACCAGAACTAGGGCATTCTTGTCGGGCCTGTCTTTTGGAGTAGCTCATTGGCATGGGAGAGGAGGACACCTTTGCTCCCTCCTTTTCAGAAAGCACGTAAGTGCATTTTATTTCTGAGAACTTCGGAGAAGCTGAACTAACTGTTGAAAAGGTATTGTTGGGGGGAAAAACTTTGCTGGATTTTTGTCTATGTATGTGGTTTTAACTCTGCTAAGTTAAAACTGAGTTGTCTAAATTGTTATTGTATACTTTTGTTATTACTTATGTGTATTGTCTTGAGTCTTCAGAGAAAGCAGAATATAAATATTTTAAATAAACCAATGAAATGGTATCTGAAACTGTGCTGGTACAAGAATGTAAATTGTTCCACATTCCCAGCACAAATACATTCCTGAGTACATTCAAAGCTCATCAGGTGGAAAATATTTTGAGTGTCTTCTTCACTAATCCATAGACTCCATGAACTAGAGTAGTATTGGTGTATTGGTCATACCATATTTGTATTGGTACACACATACTTACAGAGCCCTGTGGCTCAGAGTGGTAAGCTGCAGTACTGCAGTCAAAAGCTCTGCTCACGATCTGAGTTTGATCCTGACAGAAGTGGGTTTCATGGAGCCAGCTCAAGGTTAACTCATCCTTCCATCCTTCCGAGGTTGGTAAAATGTGTACCTAGCTTGCTGGAGGTAAAGTGTAGATGACTGGGGAAGGCAATGGCAAATTACCACATAAACATAGTCTACCTAGTAAACATCGGGCTATGACATCACCCCATGGGTCAGGAATGACCCGGTGCTTGCATAGGGGACTTCCTTTACCTACCTTTACTTAAGTGAGCTGCTTGCACTAAGGGATGCATGGAAGTTGGCTGGTGTTAATCTCATTAGGAAAGAAAAGAGAGAGGAAACCTGAATGACAAAAACAAGGGGTACGGAGTACCAGAGGTCTAAAAAATAAAGGTAGAGAAAATAAAAACCAACTCTTCTTCTAATTTTAGAAGCATAAAAATGTTTATATAATTCAAAAGGTGTATATATAATTCAAAAATTGTGAAATGTAATGGAAAATACAAAAGATTATTAGTGTAATTAACAAAAGTACAAGGTTGTACCATAATATGTCCACCAATCAAAAATGGCAACAAATACGAACACTATCAAATGATTTACAAGCCAAATACAGCAAATAACAATTTCAATACAGATATCATATACAACTTCAGTATGGCAATTCTTTTTTTAAAAGTTTACAAGCTGGAGAAGAGCACACAACAAAAGAGCATATAATGTCACATCCATTGTGGCCAAAAGATATTGATCATCAAATGGCGTATCCTCCACCTTAAGAATAAAGTCAGCTGTGTCCTTAACACATGTTCTCATAGTAGAGACAAATGGGCAAAGAAAATAATCCAAATATTTTGCTAATGGCTCCAAAAGAGAGTTGGAGTCTGATACAATGGGCCTACCTGGAGGTAGTCTTTGGGATGTGTGAATTTTAGGGAGCATGGGGAGCATTAGCACTGAGCTATCTTCTTTCTCTCTTCCTTTTCCAGAAGTATGTCTTTGGAATAGATTTTTATGTTTTGGGGCTGTGATAAGCTAGTTTCAGACTTCATCAAAGATCAAAAGACATCTGTAAATAAATGATTGTACAAGATTTAAAAAATAATAATTTTAGAGGAGGGATATAAGTCAAATCCTTTGTGATCATTATCAAGTTCCTCAGTAAATGTTGAACCTCAAATGGGAGAGATTCTTGCATATGACTCGTTGCAGAAGTGATTAACTGCATTCAAGCAGGCTTTGGTTCATAACAACTTTGCCACCTTGTTCATTCTCTTAACTTTGATAATAATATCAAAGGTCTTTGGGCTTTCTGCACTTAAAGAAGCCATGGCCACTTTAAAGGCAGCACTTACATAGGTGAAAATCAGTGCTTTGATAGAACTTAGGGTCGATTTTAAGGTGTTTTCAGATTGCATACAGGAAATTCCTTTTTTTTCGCTCCTCAAAGGATGGAAGTATTTCAGTAAAGTCAATAACTCTGCCTGAAGCACAGCTTGGCCAACAGTGACAGCAGCAACAGCTGTTGGTGGAGGAAAGTTATGAAATAAACTTTTGTGCGCTCATCTCCTCCTATGGGGTGGGGAGGGAAACTTGAAATCAACAAAACTTTAACAATGAGTCTGAATGCTTTATAATCGAAACCACAAAAAAGGAATTTCAAGTTCCCTTAATCCTTGAAGAAACGCTGGGTTGAATATCTGTTTTTACCAACTTTGATACACAACCGCAGTCTGGAGTCCTAAATGTCCGGCTCTAGTGCTGAAGGTTGATTTTGGTGTCGTGTCAAGATGAAAAATCATAGCTTGGCATTGCCTGGGCTGGAGGTGCCTATTTAAAGCCAGACTAAACGGATTCACATTTTTGAGAGCAGAATTTGCAGGCAGGCAGTTTGTTTAACATCTTTGCTTTTAGGTTCCATTGAGGGGACTACTGAAGACTTTGGCCACAAGCCAGCACAAGTGTAGAAGTATATAAGAAGTAGGTTTAGCCATAAACTTCATCTTGGATCAAGGCCTGGTTATGCGGTAGGACATATTCCTGTGTGCTGCAGAGATAAGATGTCTTAGAGGGGGAGAAAATTCTTTTGCACTACCATCAGCATTCCTCTGGATGAAGTAATGCATATTTCCATATGACTGTTGAACCTTAGCCATTAATTATTGTCCAGTTTTCTAAAATGTCCAAGCCATTGGTGCCACCTTCTCTCAGTGAACAATACATGAACTCACATGAACACATAAACACATGCCTTATACTGACTATCAGTCTATCAAGGTCCGTATTGTCTACTCAGACTAGAAGTGGCTGCCCAGGGCCTCAGATTGAGGTCTTCCACATCACCTACTACCTGATCCTCTTAACTGGAGATTCTAGGAAAATACCACCTGATGGAAAAACCTCATTCTTGGGAAAAGGTTTTGCAGATTCTGTTCTGCCCCATCTCTTCTCCGACTTTGTGAGTTAATGTTGCACTAATCTGATGCTATGGTGTTCAAGCTAGAAGTCTCGTAGGTGAAGTGCTGTTTCCTTATTTCCTTTGTGGTGTGAGCAGCTGGTCAGAAGAAGGAAATGCAGAGGAGACAGAAAAGGGAAGACTTTCAGCAATTCTGTCCAGAATCAGTATGCTCGTTGAATAAAGTGATCCTACAGGCCATGCTTGTGGCATTCCCGTGGTCCAGACAGTGGGATGACCTCTGTCTTCTAGGAAGTGTTTCTCCCCCCCCCCCAATAGAAGACTCGGCAGGGGCTGTTCTGGTGTGTGTGATGGATGAACATCCCTTTTGCTGTAAGAAAGGCCAATTTTGTGTGGGGACCTCAGCTGACTAAATTTCTGTTTCATAAACAGGGCCAGATTACTTTAGCATCCAGGATTTGACACCTAGAGGGCTGTCGCAGTAGATGTCAGTTATCAGGAAAAACAATGGAAAGCTTCCTCCCGTCTGATGCTGCTGGTGCCCCGTCCCAGGGACCTCTACATCCCAATCTTAGGCTTGGCACACAATCCCCTTCCCCAGTACTGGGTGAATGCCCCCCCCCATCTTGGGGAACAAGAACTTGGATCTATAATTACCAAAAGATTTCAAAAATTTGTTGGCAAATTGGTACATCCAGACCAAACCGGATTTATTCCAAAGAGACTTATGAGAGATAACGTACGTTTGATTCTTAGTGCAATCAAATACATAAAGTCTAAATCATTAAAAGCCGCAATGATCTTTCTAGATGCAGAGAAAGCTTTTGATAATGTCTCTTGGCATTTTATTTCCAAGATTTTACAACAAATGGACTGTGGAGACACTCTTTTAACGATTTTCAACGCAATATACTCTGTTCAGAAAGCACGTCTCTTGATCAATGGTTCATTGTCAACAGAATTTGCTATTACAAAAGGCACAAGACAAGGTTGTCCACTTTCTCCACTTTTATTTGATTTATCAATGGAAATCCTTTCGAATTATATCAGAAACGATTCAAAGATTAAAGGTCTCACAGTAGGAAACGAAGAACATAAAATCAAAAGCTATGCAGATGATGTTGTCTTAATCTGTCAGAACCCTGGACAAACACTTCCACAAGTTTATAATCACATTATGGAATATGCAAAGCATTCTGGTTACAAATTGAACAAAACAAAGACGAAAATTATGACCTTTAATACTACAACAGATGAAGATAAATACATTACAGAAGTTTCTGGCTGTCACATTGCCAAGGAACCGGTTAAATATCTGGGTGTCAACATATCCTCACAAAACAAGACACTTTTAAGGTTAAATTATTTGAAAACCTGGGGAAAAATAGAAAAGGACTTGAGTTTATGGTCAAATATGAACATTTCATGGTTGGGTAGGATATCGGTGATAAAGATGAATGTACTTCCAAGACTGAACTTTTTGTTTCAATTTTTGCCGATTGATATTCCAGATAGAACAATAGAAAGTTGGCAAAAACAAATTAACCGATTTGTCTGGAATGGAAAAAAACCGAGAATAAGATTCAAAGTGTTACAAGATGAAAAGAAAAGAGGAGGATTAGCATTACCCAACCTTAAATTATATTATCATGCCGCTTGCCTGACTTGGACTGCAGAATGGATAAAATACCCAATATCCAGACATCTCATTTTGGAACGAGCGGACCTTGGACAAGGTTTTCATAAAGTTTTGTGGGATACATCGACAAGAATTCAAAAAGATAAAGTACCAGAAGATTCTGATGTTAAAATGGTGTTATTGAAAGTATGGAAAAAATATAAAAAGAGAATAAGTCCTTCTCCACCATCTATAATGTCACCAGTTGAAGCTTATCATGACAATGTTAAACTAAAACCGGGTGTTCATTTTACTTATAATCAAATGATCGAGTCTACAGGAGAAATCAAGACTTTGACCAATCTTCAAGAAAACTTCCAAAAACTGAATTGGTTAACTTATTTACAACTGAGATCTAATATACAAAAAGACTGTCTTCATCCTCAACCATTTCGTGAATTAACAGAATTTGAGCAGATAATCTCTAAAAACGATTTACACCTACTAGGAAAAATTTATAAGCTTCTACTGAAATACGAAACAGAAGAAGAACAAGTGAAAATCAACATGATAAAATGGATGCAAAACTTTGGAGAAATGATTAATATGGACTTATGGGAAAAACTTTGCACTTCTGAAATGAAATATACCGTCTCCCAAGAAGTGAAAGAAAATTGGTATAAAACATTCTATAGATGGTACCTGACTCCCAACATGCTTTCTCAGATGACTACCCCTGGAAAAAGAGGTGCCTGTTGGAAATGCCAAGATACTGATGGTTCATACTTTCATGTCTGGTGGACATGCCCAAAGTTACAAACATATTGGAAAAGAATTCATCAAGAACTACAGATAATGTTCACTATTAAGTTAACAATTGATCCAAAATCCTATCTTCTCAGTATAGTGCCCCCTAACCTACCGTTGGAATTTCATGACGTCTTTAAATATGCTACGACAGCAGCTAGAACGGTTCTTGCAAGAACTTGGAAACAAACTATAATACCTGATATAGAAGACTGGAAAGAAAAACTATTGGAATATGCCTGTATGGCCAAGATGACTTTCGAGACAAACCAAAAATCTAATGAATCCACAGAGCAATTTGAAGAAAAGTGGGTGACATTCTACAATTACATGAATTCTAGCTAATTGAAAGAAATGTGATGTTTAAATACATTTAATTTGTTATAAAGGATTGTGAGTAACATTAGACTCTTATATAACAGAATATTAGTATAAGTAGAATAATATAATGAGGTTTTGCAACATCTTTTTTTTTTTATTAACATAGAGAAAGTCTCACAACATGTATCTGAACTCATTTTTTTTTTCAAACAGTGTATTGTTTTTATACTATGATGCCTTATCCCTTCCCTTTTTTTTTTCCTGTACCCCTTCATTAATACAAATAAAATTTACAAAAAAAAAGAAAAAAAAAAGGACATGGATCTGGACCTTTTCAGAGCCTCCCATTTTCTGATTGATCAAAGACGATCCCCCGTAATACAAGGTAGCAAGAAGATGTCCTTTTGTCAGTTTCTGTCCACCATGGTCAGCTCTGTCAGCTTTCAGCTACACACCTTGGAATGTTTCGCTCATTTTGCCAAGGAGGCATAACGTACAGAGAATCCTTGTAAATTTAGGGATAGACAATTTTTCTAATTTCTGTGTTTCCCCTTCCCCAAGTCCCCTCTTTTGCTTGTCTGGGTGTGCTTAAAAATATACCTTTGAAAAGTGGATCTTCACTCTGAGACACGTTGTGTGTTAATCTTCCCCCCAATGGGTTGGCTACTGGGAAGAGGAGAGGGAGAGACAGTTGCCTTGCAGAGATGAAGAACTTGGACAGACTCTCTTCTAGGGCAAGGAAGGTACTTTCCCAGCCATACACAAGCTCTAGCAGAAGGTGTCCAGGACTGATCTAAAGCAGTTCATCAGCATCACATATAGTTAATTCTTTCCAGATGCGGATAGTTCTGCATAAGATTGGATGCAAGACTGTTGTGTGGTACATATAAAGCCCCTTTGTGGGGCTTACAATGAATCCAGGCACTTTTATAGGGGGCTTCTCCCATTTTTTGTTCTCTAGAGCAAGTCTTTCTCCTTCTGCAGTAAGGAGAATTATAACCGGTCATAATTTTGCTGAAGATTCAATCCCCCCCCCTTTTTTTGTTGCCGTCAAGTTGCAGCCGACTTTTGGCAACAACATGGAGTTTTCAATGCAAGATACACTTCAGAAGTGGTTTGCCACTGCCTGCCTTTGCTTGGCAACCCTGGACTTCCTTGGTGGTCTCCCATCCAAATAATAACCAGGGCTGACCCTGCTTAGCTTCTGAGATTTGACGAGATCTGGCTAGCCTGAGCTATCCAGGTCAGAGCAGTCATCCCATAGTCCCTGATATTTTCTCTGCATGACATGGCCATTCTCGGTTGTGTACATGGTCCCTGTAAGAGTTCATCTATACTCTTTTCCTCTCCACTCCCTGCCATTCATTTGAAATCAGCCACCTGCACTCTGGTACCAAGATTTCGTTCTAAACTAATGAATGGAGTTGGAAACCACAGCTTCCTGTATCACTAAAACAGGTGCATTGAAGGTACCCAGTGTTTCCTGTCAAGGGTCCATTTTAGCTTGCAACTTCCCTCATATTTTCACTTTGGCTGAAAACAAGGGGAATCAGTTCCAGAGGACACGTCTGCAGAAAAGTTTTAATACATCTCATTTCCCATTTAGGTTTCAGATTAAATAGTTGCTGTTCAAGAGAGCGGATCCCCCTTTTTTGTCTGAGTTACGGCTCCGTTTTGAGTACAGATTAGCTGCTGTTTTGCTTTGGCATCTAGTTAGTGCAGAGCAATGGAGACTCAGGACCGTGGAGTAAAAATAGCAGGCCTGCTGAATGTCTTTATGACAGCAAACAGGAAGGAAGGACAGGAGCTGTATGCATGCATTGTTCCTTCTCTGAGTTCCCAAAAGGCACCGTCATTTGTCCAGGTGTTTTCCACTTTCTGTCATATGGTAGATAAAGTCACATTCAAAAGGGGAAGACAGATTTCAAATGCAAAGCTTACAGCTTCTGGCCGTAAATAAAGCTTTGCACATTTTGCTTAATGGCAGAAACAGAAATCCTCAACATTCCACATATGTGAGACTCTGCTGAACATTTTTATTTCATTCAAAAACACGCATCAGATAAAACCAAAATTTATTGGGGGGGAGGTTCAAACTGTTCTGAAAGATTCATTCAAAGGTTACAAAGTCAGTCCTAGTTAGCTAATATTAGAACTACTGTAGGCAGATTTTGTGATGTCTGAAACTGCACACTTTTTCATAAAGATAAAGTAGCTGTGAAGCTGGCCCTTGAACAGCTGTTCCATCCCCCCCCCCCCCGGAGTGGCTTTCCTGGGCCAGTTGGATAGGAACTCGGTGTTTATCAAGGAGCAAGTGCTTCCAGAATTCACAAATGTGTGCCTATTTAATCAAGAGGGTAGATTTATTTGTATTGATTTCATGCCACCTGAAAGCAGTCGCAAAACCTTCTCTCCATCCTAAGCAGAGTTACACTCTTGTAAGCGCATTGACTTCAGTGAGTGTTAGCCGCCCCTGAGAGAGAGCTAATTCCCCAGACCTTTCAGCAGCGGTACCCCCTGCCACCTTCCCCTCGTCTCCAGGTAGGCCACTGGGGAGGACCTTGTAGTCACTGAGACTGTAAGTGAGCAACAAGATAAGAATATGGCATCTGTAAATGAAAAGTGTTGGGGCACTGGAGATCTGAACTCTGAGCGATATTCTTTTGTCTACTATCCATTTTTTTTTACTTTATCTAATGGGCAACACAGAGGACCTGATAACTTGCTTGTATGAAAATGAAGGTTGTACCATCTTTAGTGCTCTTTTGCAATGGAACACGGCTGGGTAGCCTCCGCGTGAGTGAAAATGAAGGCCAGAGGGTTTTAGCCAGCAAGGAGATAAACGTCCTGTTCTCTGTCGTATTAATGCTGTCAGTCTTGACAGTGATTTACATTTGAAATTCCTAGAGGGGGATGGAGCCACAGAGAGGTCTGCAAGCTGTGAAAGGAAGCCGCCGCACGTCATTACACATTTAGGAAATCATTCCACTGCATGGCGTAGACAAATTATCTTCCTTAGTTAGGAAATGTTTAGATAGTGGTCACATAATTTTTTCCTGAGAGACAGCAAGGGAAACAAGCTATTTTCTCCTTCTGTCCCTCTTCCCCCTTTGAAGGGAAAGTGTATTCCCCCCCTTTCTTTTCATGTTTCAGCTGGGGTATCATAACCTAATGACCTACTTCTCGACTGCCTCACGGTGTGCATATTCCAAACTGAAAATTAGGCCCACAGGTTGCTAAAGTTTTAAAGCTGCTAGTGTAACTTATTGGAGGATGTCACATCTGGTAACAAGATACACCTGACGGCCTGCACCAGGCAATGATTTTGTAGAAACCAGTAGCTATAATAAATTGAAGTGGAAAAGGAAAGAGGTAGTTCAGTGGTAGAACATCAGCTTTATATACAGAGGGTCTCAGATTCAATTCCTGGCATCTCCAGTTAGAAGGAGCTCAGGTATCAGAACTGGTGAAAGCCTCTGACTGAGGCCCTAGGGATCCATTACCAGTGAGAAAAGACATCACTGAATTAAGATATAACCTCTATATCATGCGGCTTCATATGTTTGTAAGAACACAGGATGGAATGTTCAGTTGGAAGGATAGTTCTGACTAGTAGAAATTGCAACAGGTTTTGTTCAAGCAGTTCTGAACAAAACCTGTTGCAAACAAATGTGATGATTCCAAGATGCTTCATAAACACAGCTATAAGTTTTGGCAATATTTTCTGTGTATAAAGAGGCCATCATATAAATCTGTTGGTCTTGATCACTAAGCTGTAGCACTTGACTGCTTTGCACTTGACAAAGTATTAGAAGAGAATCAAAGTCCAGCTGTTAACATGTACTCAGGACTGATTGATGTGAACTTCCTTCCTGGGAGTAACAGGATTTGTGAAATCCATATCCCTTGCATTTCTTGGATCTCACAGTGGTACACGGTGTCTATTGGGTTTCCTGTGAATTTACACACAGCAGGAAAAAAAGAAGTAAGAAGCCTTCTCATTGGCTGTTTTCCCAGATATGTTTTGGCTCTGTGCTTTGGTACTTTTTTTATAGCTTGTCGCAGTCCTCATTTTAGTAAAAGGTAACCTTTTGGAATATAAGATCCTAGAGTATCATGTATGAAGCCTCACTTCACTCCAGTATGCCTGTTTTGGTTGACCTTGGTAACCAGCCATTATGTGTGATTTCTCCAGTTCGTCCCTTCCTTTGAGGCTGCTGGATATGCATAGTGTATCCCAGTGCAATCACACAATAAAAACAAAATCACCATATTTATCAATTTACTTCATTTATATCACCCTTTCCCTCCTATGGGGATTCAAAGCAGCTTTATCTTCACAACAACTCTGTGGGGTGAAGCTGAGAGCGTGTGTCTGGCCTGAGATCACCCAGTGAGCTTCCGTGTCATAATGAGGATTCGAGCCTTGGACTCTCAGATCCTGGTTCAGCATTATAACAAAATCATGAACAGAGAGGGTCACAACTTGCACAGGCCTGCTGCCGCTTGAACTGAGCAGCAGCCCTGCTTCCTCTCCAAACTTTTTTGCTATTCAGAAAGCGGCCATTGAGGGAGTTATCCTTACGAATACAAATTGGTTCATTGCGTTCAGACATTTGCTATACAGCTACCTGTTACCAGCAAGGTTGTTCGGGCTGAAGACTTGGATTGTGACAGATGGTTGTCTTGCTGGGTAGCTATAGATGGCTCTGAAGGATACTCTGAACTGGGGTTGCCAGGTCCTTCTTTGCAGGCGGGTTTGGGGGGAGGGACTTCAGTGCCATAGAGTCCAATTGCCAAAACCCTACTCTGAACAGAAGCAGAATCCCACACAGAGACCATCAATAGGTTATTCCCCACCCCACCATTTTTGAGGTGAGGATCCAACTCTTGGTGTGAATCATTTTATTTTGGGATTGATGTCATCAGATAGACTACAGTGGTGTAAGACTCCTGCCCCCTGGGGACTGAGATAGGGACTGTCTGAGGGACTGTGAGATATCTGAGGGACTGTGAGATAGATGGAATGAGATCAGCTACTGAGAGAAGTGGAGGGAAAGAGAGTTGTCAGTTTTGCTTGAGGAACCGATTAAGTATAGATGAAGGTCCTATGAAGCATGACTCTTTGGAGCAAGAACTACTTAAAGGAAGGCTGTGTCATGTGACCTGTGAGGTTTCATTGGTTGCTATACCCCACTTGTCTGCAACAACTGATGTGCATATACAGGGTCTCCACAGACTGACTAGTGAGTATTCAGCTCCCCCTACTGCCAAATATTTTTTCTTAATCAGAGGTACTACTCACACCAACTCTGCCTTTGAAGAACATGCATTGACAGTTGCAGTGACTAGTAAGAGATATGTTAAATGGTTCTGCATGTCTTGTGTAATTGAATATTACTGATACTTGCTCTGCAGTGGGCTTTCCTTTCACCATGCAATTGCCTTTGCTCCCAAAATCTTTCCTTCTGTTTTTGTTGGAATTAAGCCATATCTTTATTTGTTGTTTAGTGTCTTGATTCAATTTGTGTCCATAAACCATTCCATAAAATACTAAAAATCTCTTGTGTTTAATAATAAGCTCCTGATATCCCAGAGAGAGAATGCTGTAGGTCATGAGTGCTTGCATCTTCAGGGTCTGTGCTGTAGACTACAAAGATTCATCATCAACTTGATGAGGAATTGAATTATTTAAGTTTGAGCTCCATTTGCTCAGTTTGTCAGATTTGACTAGAAATATTAAAGTGAGAAAGGCATGAACATCAACACTCTGGACTTGTCTAGTCTGCTGAACATCAGTCTATTTTAATACAGCAATAAATAGCTTGGGATCTATTTTAGAAAAACGGTCTCTTGGATGGCTGTTCAGGCCTGTTTATTCGATAGTTTTTTAACCCCTAAAGAAGTAGGTCTTCTAGTTTGAACACTTCCCCTGGAACAGGTTTTCTATATATATTTCTATACAGGAAAGTCACAGAATGGCATGTCAAGGATCAATGCATAATGGGATTTGCAGTATTCGTTGTGTGGATCAGTCTACCCCTTAGATCCACAGGAATGGGATGCAGCCAGCCAAATAAACAGATCACACTTTTTGCAGCTCCTCAAGAACCTTCTGTTCTTCTGATTTAGAATGAAATTGTGCAAAGGAAGTCCAAAAAATGTAAACAGGTCTTTCTGGGGAAGGTGATGTTATACAATATGGCGAGATGGCAGAAGATGGTTTCATGCAAAGAATTTTAAATAATCACATTAATGCATATCATTTGGGGCAAAAGGGTCAAAATAAATTAAAAACAAACCATTTAAAAAGCAGCAGTGCATCTAGCATAAAGAATAATGTTAATTGATAACAGAGTGATAACAGTGAAAATAGCCCAACACAGGGTAAACATCTGGCAGGCTTGCAGAGCGTAGCATAAAAGCTTGGAGTGGAAGGCAGGAAAAGTAGAAACCAAATAGGCACTGAGGCCAGGGTGAAGTGTAAACAGCCATGGTAGGGTTTTAAATTTCTTTCCTGTGGTACGGTGGATAAACTGCTGAAGTTAAATGTGAGAAAACTAGATTGTAATCCTTACTCAGCCACAAAGCTCAAAATTCAGTATGTAGATTCTCAGGTCATTACAGTAGTCTTATGGATCTTTTTAACCTGCACTCTTGCTGGAGAATGGGAACAGAGACATGGTACAGTTTACTAGTCTTACTTATACTCTTCTCAAAAGTGTATGGAAGACAACACTAGAACTGGGAGATCTGCTTATATTTGGCCACAGATAATCCCTTCTGATTTCCTGGAGGAGAATGGGAAATGAGCAGAAAAGGTGTGTATAATTCCTGTTTCCAGGTGTTGCATGTAGAGGTGAGACTGGAAATGTATGGTCTCATTCACCTAAAACATACTGATTTAGAAACCACATATTAGAAAATGGCTCTAGATACATCTGGAAACATCGCAAGCCAAGAATACTCCTCTGGCAATAGACATGCCTGCTCTGGTTTGCTCGTTGGTTTGTTTGTTTGTTTTTGGTTGTTGCTTTCCAGAGGAATTAGGGTGCTAACATATTGTTCATTTCAGTTTAATGAACTACTTCATATTTTAGAATTGGTGTGAGTGACGCCAAACGTGTCTTAAAAGGGGGGGAACCATGGAGCAGTATTATAACGAGCCAAATTACTAACATGAAAGCATCTGGAATTATTCATCTAATTAACAAAGCTACACTATGTTTTCAGAATTATTTCAGAAGTGGAAACTTACAGTTGTACCCATCATTTAGAAACAGCAATGTGGAAATCAGGTTTGTCCTCCAATCTGTCCAATAAATTGTAATCATCCTCTTTCTGATATATAAAACGTTCTTCGTTTTAAAATGTACCGAACCATAGCCATAATAATCTAGCAGAAGCATGGAAAGAGACTTCTGTGTATTGACTGCCCTTTTGGATCATTTTCATTCATATAGTGTTCAGTCATAGGCCTTTTGTTTGTAGGAATAAGCTTTGCGTACACTGCTGAGTTTGAGGACTGCTTTCTTTGCAACTTTTCTAGAGTGGGCTGAATGTAGCCACCCTCCCTCCAGCAGGTGTCAGAAAGTAGCAGGTAGAGAAGGAAAGTGCGCTTCTGATGGAGGTCTGTGGAGCAGAGCCAGCAGGTAATGCCCAAGCTGACCAATGCTGTTTATCTGCAGAATTCTAGCCAGCTCTGTAGGAAAGGATATTTTGTGAAGATTCAAATAATTTGCTGACTCAGAAGTCTCACTTTGTTCTGTGGGGCTTCCTCTTGGGTGTGTATAAGATTAAGACAGAATACGGTCCCATACATTCATTCATTATGCCAGTTTGTTCAGTTTTACACCAGTGATATGTGGTTTCTATCCCATACACTCAAGCAACAAAACAATTCAAAAAGTATACCAACTGCCATAGCCACAACATCCATAGCAGGTCTGTAGCTGCACAAAATAATTGTAGAGTCTCACATCAGCTATACATGAGAAGCACCAATCAATGAAAGATGCTCTATGACACTGCCCCACCCAGTACGCATAATAATATACAACCAAGCTACCTGGGGTGGGGGGACTGTTGCACCTTCAACTGCACCAGGCCTATGATGTGCTGGAAAGGAAGGTTGCAGCAGATACCTTTAGTTACAAACTCCAGACCTTCCTTCAGACAAGAGTTTAATAAATCTCTTAAAAATCACACCACAGCCATTTGCCAGAAACAACCAGGGCCAAAGATTGCAGGAAGGATTGGCCTTCCAGCCATAAATGATATTAATATAAAAACAATTTTCAGAGATGCCATCTTTTTCATAATAATATCTTTCTAATGCCTCGGTATTTATGAGGGCTTTTTTCTACTATAGACCCTTTGAAATCTTTAAGGTTTTTATTATTTGTAAGGATTGATGAATGCTCTAAATTATGTTACCAGATTATTTTTTAATAAACAGCTATAGCTATCAGAAAATGAGAAACATCCATTTTACATTGCGGCATGCTTTATTTTCACCCTTTTCTTTGTAAAGTTCTCATGTTTTGCAAAAGAATTCCCCAGTGAATCAAGGTGGCAGTAAGAACAATATGAGCCGCCTCAGAAGGCTGCTGGCAGAATTATCTTTCCAGGGACTTTCATAAGCTGATTTATTTATGGACACTGGATGAGAATACTTTAGACTAGAATGCAGGTAAAGAAAAGATGACTGACTAAAGCTCTTGCCATAAAAAACCTGAGGATTTGCATAAGGGAATTGCAATAGAGGGAGATATATCATGCCTCTCTAGCACATTAAAGAGGAACAATTTGGATATAAAACAAGAAAGGAAAATGCATTTGCTCTTGCTGTGGGAATATGGAAATGATAAAACTCAGACACTTGCATGCTTCGTTTAAAAAAAAAATAGTACTGACTTTATGGTTCACCTATATTAGCCCTACTGGCTTGTTCTTTTTAACACCTTGCTCAGAGAGAAAACTGGATATGCCGCAAGGGAATGCACTTAACTGGGAGTGCATATAGCCAGTGATTGCTCCCTGAGGGATATTCCTATAGCCTTTGGCCAGGGATTGAGGGTGGGATAAAAATTGAAATAGTAAATAAATACATACATACGGCCTTCAACACACCCTCTCCCTGCTAAGATTAAGCATTTGTAACCAGGATGAATGCATATGCTTCCTCTGTTTATTCCTGCTTCCCCCTTTCCTCCCTCCTTTTGTTGCGTTCTCTGTCGTATTTCGGATTGTAATATCCTCAGGGCAGAGTCCTCTTTTCTTTTGGTCTGTAAAGTGCCACATGCATTGATTGCCCTCTATAAATAAAAACAACTCTTTTTGAAATGTGTATGTGTTACTTTCACACTTCATGTTTTTTTTAATGTACGCTTGAAACTTCTTCTGGGTGTCCTTGGGCCAGTCACACATACTCAGCCTAACATACCTCACAGGGTTGTTATGAGGATAAAATGGAAAAGAAGAAAATGATTTAAGCTGCTTTTGGAGAGAAAGGCAGGATATAAATGTAGTAAATAAACACCTTAGATGTGCAACGTGTACTGCAGCCCTTGGGCTAACAGAGTCTGGGCTATTTCTGGGGTACTTCTTCATTCTCAGGGCTGATCCAGACAGTCACAGTCTCCCCCATGTGATGTGCCCTGTATGGCTCTGATAAAACATGTGATCACCAGTATCCACAAATCCAGCCAGAGCTAAGCAGACAGTTGCTATATGTAGTTACAGAAAAACGTTAGCCTTCAAAGGCTTTTTCCATCTCATTCATCAGGAATTTGTGTCTGTTATCTGTGGAGATCCTGGGCCATGTCTTACATTCCCTGAGAACAGTTGTGTTATGAAAAATTTTGACAATCTGAAATGGCTTCTGGCTTGTAATTGGATGGCATTTTAGTTTAATGGTGCACTGTTTTATGGTTACAATTAGGTAAACAGATGAGATCAATCCTCCTCCATCTTTCTGCATAAATACAGTTCTTTAGTACAGACAAACAGCTAGCTAAGAGCTTCAGGAAATAAAGAATCCTTCCAGAGAGCTATGAAATAGCTTTAAGTGAATAAAAGTTTCATGTGAAGATGACTGGAAGAGAGAAAAGACCTGGGCATACTTTCCAGGATCATAGCTAGACAAACAGGTTCTTTACTTCATGATCTTTATTTTTCTATACTGAATCCACCCAGCAGTCTGACACAGTTTATTCATTAACAATTCTTGATATTAATTTTAACTATTTTAATTTAAACAATAACAGCATTTGTGGCATGATTCATATCTCTCTCTCCTGTGGTCCCAAGTCTGTTAGGACCATCGGTTAAATAGAGTAGCTGCTTAGCTCAAAGCATAGTCTTGGGTGTTTAAGCCAAGGTCTCTTGTCTAGTTCATTTACAATTAGGATGGCAACCAGTCAATTTGGATGCAGATCCAGTTTTATCTGTGTGACTTGGGGCACATTGGTTGCATTCAAACCATCTGATGCTTAGATAAATGCAAATGGATACTTCTCTTGCTTCAGGTAGAGGGTTACTAATGAAAATCAGGAGATCTTGTGTTCAATCAATCAATTTATTTATTTATTTATTTTGGATTTCTGCCCCACCCTTTCCTGACCAGAGTCTCTTGGTTTGCTTTTTGCCTTTTATCAACAGTGAGGGGAGTGGGGATCTGCAATTTTTTTTATTTATTTACGTTATTTATAATCTACCTTTCTCACCTGGACTCAAGGTGGATTACACAGAATGAGTCAATACAGTCGATGGATGGGACATTCAATAAACAATACAGTCTCAATTAATAGACATTCAATAAACAATGCAATTGGATTAGGGTTGTAAAGCAAACCAGAAATCTGAAGTAAAGCATAAGTATTAACAGACACATGCAAAATTCCATAGTAGGACCCTCGTTTCAGCAAGCTATACACAGTAGTATAGGCCACAGTCCCTAATAATTATTCCAGGTAACTTTGTGAATCATTTAGTCCAGTGCAACTGTACTGTCTGCGTAGAAAAGCCCTCTTGAATAATTCAGTTTTGCATAGTTTGTGGAAAGCCAGGAGAATGGGAGCCTTCCTGACCTCCTCAGGCAGGCCATTCCACAAAGTGGGGGCCACAATGAAGATGGCATGTATATGCGCATTTGTTGATTTTGCCCAGATCTCTGCCTTCCCAACCACGATTACATCTGTCTTTTCATGGTTTATTTTCAATTTGTTCACTCTTAGCCAATTTACCACAGCAGTCAGGCAGTTATTCAGGACCTCTACCACATCACCAGGGGACTTAGATAAGGATATATAGAGCTGAGTATCGTCTGCGTATTGATGACATCCAATCCAAAAGCTACAATTGATTTGCCCTAAGGGCTTTACATAGAGATTGAAAAGCATGGAGGATAGGATTGCACCCTGTGTAACTCCATAGAATAGGTCCCACACTGATAACAAGTGGTCTGCGATTCACTTCTGATCTCACCTCAGGTAAAATCCTGGGGTGAAATAACTGCGAAACTGGTCTCCGTTTATGAGTACATTAATTTTAACTGAGGCATAACAGTTAGCTGCAACAGGTGTTTGGTGCCTCAGATGAATAAAACATACAATAAAAATAAAAATGCAGGTATTTGGTCTAGAGCTCATATGGAACAGCAACAATCAGAGAATCAATTTTGCGTTTGGTATCCAAGTATATCTTGTTGACCGTGAGTGAACTGATAAATGACTCATTCATTCACTGTTCTCTATAACCAATTGGCCTATTTCAGCCATACAATCTAGTGACATTTCCA
This sequence comes from Euleptes europaea, assembly GCF_029931775.1. Lineage (NCBI taxonomy): Eukaryota > Metazoa > Chordata > Lepidosauria > Squamata > Sphaerodactylidae > Euleptes > Euleptes europaea. The sequence goes on along the minus strand of NC_079312.1, from coordinate 93,408,854 downwards.
GAACAGGGCTGAGATGCCTGATTTGTTTTTCAGTTGTATACAAATGACTTCTCTATACATTAGCTATCCCATTTATGATGCAGTAGTAATAATTTATTTCTCAGATTTATATCTTGTTCTTCCTCAAAGGCACTGTGAGTAGAGATTACCCCATTTTATACCCATAACAAGATAAAATAAATTTAGAGAGTGCAGCTAGCCCAAGATCATCCACTGAGCTTCATGATTCAGAGGGAATTTGAACCTGAGTTGTGCCAACCCAACACCAGCACTCTATTTGACCATAGCGCTATATTGGCTCTCTCTCTATAGCATGTTATGGTAATAAGTTATGAGAGTTTTGAAGACAATTTACAACATAAAGAGAACAGCTCAACCAAAAATTAGTGTCTGTGAGAGAAAGGGTGGTCTGTGTGAACAGATGGCAAACGTAACAAATTAGGTATGGGGGGTGGAGTTCAACTTCCACAGATCTTCACTGAAGGACATGTACGTTTTGCCACCTGACAGCTGAGTGCAGTATTTATTTTGCTAGTGTTTTGTTTTTTTCACAAAGCTTCTCTGGTTGGTTCACAAATAAAAGAACATTGCTTGATTTCTGTACATGGGGTAGGGTTGCAAGCACCCTCTTCGCCACCAGCGGGAGGTTTTTGGGGCGGAGCCTGAGGAGGGCGGGGTTTGGGAAGGAGAGGGACTTAAGTGCCATAGAATCCAATTGCCAAAGCGGCCATTTTCTCCAGGTGAACTGATCTCTGTTGGCTGGAGATCAGTTGTAATAGCAGGAGATCTCCAGCTAGTACCCTGAGGTTGGCAACCCTAATATGGGGTTACTGCAAACTTGATAAACCAACTGATTGTGTGCATTGAAAGGCATTGCGTTCGAGGTGATGTACAATGATGAGTTGACCCCATTTCTGTAGATGGCTACAGAAATTGTTTTGGGGAACTAGGTCTATTGCTGAACTCTCCGAAATGTTTGGAAGATCATGGTCCCAAATTGGGCCTAGTGTAAATTGGATTGCTTCTCTGGAGTCTTCCCATGCTCACGTTTACCTAGAGATAGCAGTGTGAGAGAGGGTTCATATGTCATGGTCCAGCCTGAGGGACGCTGTGCAGCAAATCCACAGCTGACAACAGACAACCAGCAGAGAGACCAAGTGCAGGCGCTCCTGGAGGTGCAGCCGACAGTTGGCTCAGACCCCTGACCCTGGGCCCCTGGGCCCAGCTCTCCAGGGTCACCGGCACCCTTGGAATCCCACAGAAGACGGCTGAGATCAGAACTGCAGACCCGAAGGCGCAGTGCAGATGGAAAGAGACAGTGAGGATGAGTGTTTGCAGGACTGGTCTTCAGAGGCAGGCCCCAGCGCATGGCTATAAAGCCTCCGGACAGGAGCTGTTGGGCATAGATGCGACTGTTGGATAGATGCTGAACTTGCCGACACCTTGCCTGATTGATTCCGTGTACTTTGAACCCTGGACTGGCTACTGATTCTGCAACTTCTCTGGTTTCCCTGACTCCTGATTGTTTGACTTTGCTTCCAGACATTCTTTTGGTTTTGTTACTCTCAAGAGGGAGAGAGGTGTTGTAATTTGACTCCAGCAGGCAGGCAGAGCAGAACGTCATAACAGGTGCCACACAAGGGCCTTTATTCGCATCTAGATTTGCTGCAAGCAGCATACAGGGAACTACAAAAAATTTAGTTCCCAGAGTCCATGGGTGTGGCTGTTCTCGCTTGTGGTAGTATGGGGCAAGCAGGGATTGTGGGAAATGTTGTTATCTTTCAGAAGCTCTGTTTTGGTGTCTCCCATAATCATTTTTCATACCTACATGGAGGCAAATTTGGGGGAAGGCAGGGGGAGGACACAAAGAAATCTTTTTAGGCCTAGTTACTGAAGCAGTCACAGCTAAAATCATGATTGATCCAGTGGGGTAAATCTGAGGTCCACACTATTGAATCAGTTTAGAGTCAAGTTCAGACTTTTAGTCCAAGCCTTACACAAAAATGTTCAGTGTCTAATCTCCCCTCCCTTTTCATTTCCCACCTGATCACTAGTTATGGAACTGAGCTACCTTGCAGATTCATGTTGTGAAAGGAAAGGTAAAATCTTTAAATAAAAAATAGGTCAGTTGATGTAAGAGCTCCAAATAGGGTGAGGGATGTCTGAGACAACTCATTCACCTGTGAAAGTCATTGCTTGATGATGCAGTCATCAAGTGATCAATATGCACATTGAAACAAGGCTTCCACTGTGTAAATCTCCTAATATCCAATCTGGCATCTCCTCCTCAGAACATGTCTGGTGCTTACCATGTAGCCGCACGCCAGCACCTGCTTATCTGACCTTTATTGGAAAATCTTGAAAGTCTCCCATCAATTGAACATGGTTGTACTGTAGATGAACAAATAAGGTTGTACTTCTAATGCAGACTGCAGATTCTGAGACACATCTGTTTCCAAGAGTTAGGAATCTGAATGCTGCCGGCTCTACTTTTCAGGGAGCCTACCATGATAGAAATGAAAGCTTTCAACTTTCAAGCTTTCAAACAGGGCAGTTTGCTGCACACCCAGAGATGAGCTCTTGGAGGTTTCCTGTTCTAACATCACTTATTAACATCATCCTGGGATGACTCATTTCTGCCTTTCGTTTGTCTTGTTACTCCCACCTCTGGCATGAACTTCAAACAGCTTTAATGGAACAAAAAATAATAAGCTACCAGACAGCAGCACTGAAGGCGTGGTTGCATCTCCTGGCTATTTGCTTAAGTTTTGAAGGTACAAATCTTTCCACATAAGAACATGCAGGGTCAGTACTCTGTTTCCATGTACACTTAGTACTGAGAGCTGGTTTATTGGTGTGCTGCTAAACATGCACATTTTTACCTTGAAACGATTAATTACTTGCTGTGAAAAAACTAAACCAGACAGTGTTAGCCAGCGGGCTCTAAATAAATACATCAGTTTAAAAAGCAAAAGACAATTGCTCCGCTTTAACAGAGTAATGATTTCTTTAATGCTCCTGTATTTTACTTAGACACCTTTAGATTAATAATACATGTATTCATTGAATGTTTTCCTTTCAGCATATTTATGCCCTGCTCACCTTCTTCTTTTAGCCCATTTAAAAAGATTCCCTCTATATATTAGGATGAGTCACTCAATTCCTGTGACATTTTCTACCCCCTCCAATGGTTATGATCAATTCTTTCTGTTCTCTTATCTGCCTTTATATATCATGCAGAGCCTTTGAAGTTCAAAAGTGTTGTCTTGTTCTGTTGGTGGCAGACTCATCTCGACAGAAAGTTGTTTTCAACCGGTATTGTTCCATCCTTTCAACTTAAGTACACTCATTCGGGGCTTTTTGATTAGCAATCTTGGTATTTTGTTTTGATAATGAATCAGGATGTTTCCGCTTTCTCCCCCCCCCCCCCCACATGTAGTCATGATTTAGGAATCATGCAAACTGTATCACCACACATAGTATAGGAACATAGAGTGCTTCTTGATGCTCCCAAAGAGTGAGCATTACCGTTTTACTATCTTTCCATACATTTTGTGGGACTGCAAACTGAAATGAGAGAACATGGTTAGTATTAACTGTTTCAGACATAACACAATAATAATGATTAAAACAAATGATGGAAGGAAAGGCAAGCTTTGCAAAGAAGAGAGGGAAGGGAGTTCATGAGTCCAAAGGATGTTCCTGATCTTCTAACCATGGATAGAAGAATGGGTGAGAAACCTCACTAGGCTGGTATTAGTTGCATGGGGCTCTGTGCCCAGCATGTTACTGGCCAGTGAGATTTTTTTCACATTAGCCTTGTCATATCTATAGTTCTAAATCTCTCCTGTGGCTTGTGGGAAGCTAATACTGAAATGCTGAGAAAAAAGGCAATTTAAAGTATTCATGCATTTACATGAATCAGTGATCAACACACAGGTTCACACAAGAATTTGAAAAATGGGGGAACACTCCATTCTGCACAAGGCTTCTTCAGAAGTACTAAGGATAATTGGTCATAATGACTGGTCTCTTCCACTCAACCAAAATAAAATAATTTGCTTCGTAATCTGTCATTCACCTTTTAGTCACCTGTAAACTTCCCACATCAAATTTGACTGGCATTCTTCACTTATACCCTCAGTTTTGGGTTTGTTTTTTGCCATCAAGTCACAGCTGACTTATGATGACCCCGTAGGGTTTTCAAGGCAAGAGAAGTTCAGAGGTGGTTGGCAATTGCCTGCCTCTGTGTCACACCCTTGGTATTCCTTGGAAGTCTCCCATCCAAATACTTGCCAGGGTCAAGGATGAAAGTGTGTGACTGGCCCAAGGTCACCTAGCAAGCTTCCATGGCAGAGTGGAGATTCAAACCTGAGTATCCCAGATCCTAGTTCGACACCTCAACCACTACACCACACTGTTTTGGTTATACTGATAATAAACTACCAAAGAGGCCTAGTAATTCTGTGAAAGAAGCCTAGACTCCCATCCATTGCAGAAAGAACATAGTCTGTGGAGCAGGAAGCATCAAAAGATGTCACCAAGCATGTTAAGGAAGAAGGCTCCTTACCAAAAAATATGTAGCAGGTAAAGCTTCTTGAGCGATCCAAAACCAGGTTAACATCTGGCCAAGGTATCTACCATATTTCATATTAACAGGTATAAAAGTCAGATATTCACATCATGACAAATGTAGTCTTCTCTGCTCTTAGTGTTGTGGAGACATGTAATACTGTTCTCTGAACTGCCTCTAAAATGTAACAGACTCCTTTCTATCCCCAGGAAGCCACCTCCGGTTGTTATTTGGAGGCCATCTTCTTTCAGTTATATCAAACAGGATAACTGGAAGCCACAATAAACTGAGGCAAAATGCCGAGGCTATGAGAAAGATGGTTCTGGTCTCTTTGGGCTATTTTTTAATTGTAGTCAAGCCACAGTTGATACTGCTTAAGAGGTCAAGATTTTCTGCCTGAACTAATCAATGAGTTTTGTTATTGGTCAAAACAATTTTGTGGGGTAAGTCATCAGCCGAACCCAGTTTTCTGACATTCATTGTCATATGGTCTAAAGGAATCCTGTCCAACTTTCCCATCTTATCCAGCAGGCTGTTGCTTAGGAAAGTTAATGCCACAGCCTTTCGGGTCTTCTGAAGCTAAGAACCCATTCCTGAAGGGGGTGAAAATCTGTGGCAGCTGGGAAACCTCTGAGGAAACCAAATAAGAATTTAAAAAATAAAAAAACAAAAAAAGGGGGAAATGTCCCATTGCACAAAGTGAGGCTGCACCACCAAAAAAGGTGGCACAGCCACGCTGCAGCTCGAGGGGCCGTTCCTGGGGCAAATGGGATTAGGAAGCTGCCCAAAGGCAGCTCCTCCACCAGGAACGCACCCCCTTCTGGGAAATTCCTGCTGCCGTGGCTACGCTGGTGGTGGGAGGCTGGCAGCTCCCGGACACCGGCATGTTTGCATGTTTGCCCTGGCGCTCAAGCTCCTAAGGAGCTTTGGGAGCCCCCTTCAGGAATGGGCTGTAAATCATGGAGAAACTTGAAAAAACATAACCTACAAACAGTGTTTAAACCCACCAAGAAAATACAACAGATGCTACGTTCAGCAAAAGACAAAAGAGACCCCCTCACCTCTGCAGGAGTATATCGTATACCTTGCAGTTGTGGACAAGTTTACATCGGGACCACACAACGCAGCATACAAACAAGGATAAAAGAACATGAAAGATACTGCAGACCTGAGAAATCAGCAGTGGCTGAACATGGACTGACCCAAACAGGGCACAGGGTCTTATTCCAAGACACTGAAATACTGGACAATTCTACCAACTATTTTGTCAGATTGCACAGAGAAGCCATTGAAATTCATAAACATCAGCACAACTTTTAACAGAAAAGAAGAGAGTTTAAGAATGAATAACGCTTGGCTTCCTGTCCTGAAAACCTCCAGACTAACAAAGACTACAGTCCACAATAGCCATGCGGATTAGCTTTGGATTCCACATGTTAACAGATCACTTCAGGATACAATGGTTCCATATTAACATACCACACCCTCATTAGCACATTATCTTGATACTTATAGGACAATGATTAGCACATTACCTTTAATACTTTTTGCAGGACAATGACTCAGCTCAAACCACACCCCTTTCTGACTATATATTACTCTTCCTACCCACTTGACACTGAGAGACACTGTCCTTCAGTGTTACTTCTCTGAAGATGCCTGCCACAGCTGCTGGCGAAACGTCAGGAAAGAAAATACCAAGACCACGGTCACACAACCCGGATAACCTACAAAAACCAATGAACTCTGTCCTTGAAAGCCTTCGACAACATTTTCTTCCACTTTCTTCCTTTTTTGACTATGTTCAGAATTTGGAATTTGAAATAATAAAGTAAAACTCCTATCTGTCTGTCTTGGAAATCTGTTTGCAGCCTCTCCAGAACTTACTCAAAATATAGCCCACAACTAAAACAATTCAGCGCCAACAATTTATTAAAAACAAGCCAAGCCAGTAAAAACAAACAAGTCCTATCTTCTAGATAGCTTCACACCAGCTGTTTTACATGGTGAAGGGTAAACTACACAGGCCGTCCAATCCTGCACTCATTTACTGTTCTGAGAGAGTGGTCCTGATTTCTACCCAGTCCAGAACTAAGCTATCCTGTGATGGGTTTTTCAGCTTTCATCTCTTTTTCAACTCCCATTAGGGAGCATTTAAAGTTTTAAAACACATCTGCCATGTACTAGAAATCTGAAACTATATGAACATATTAGCCTCATTTATGTGTAGCTTACTTACCTGAATGAGTATCCGTTTTTATCCAACCCTTCCTTCAAGTAGCTCGGAGTGGCATTCCTTAGTCACGTTTCTCAACTGTATCCTCACAACAATCCTGTGAGGTAGGTTAGGCTTAAACAATGTGACTAGCCAATATCGTCCAGTGAGCTTCAAGGCAGAGTAGAAATTAGACACCCCGGTTCTTGTACAATAATTAGACACCCCGGTCCTTGTGTAGGGGGTTGGACTAGATGACCCTGGTGGTCCCTTCCAACTCTATGATTCTATGAATACTCTAACCATTACACTGAAGAAGAAGAGTTGGGTTTTATATGCTGACTGTCTCTACCACTTAAGGAAGAATCAAACTGGCTTACAACCTCCTTCCCTTCCTCTCCCTACAGCAGACCCTTTGTGAGGTAGGTGGGGCTGAGAGAGTTAAGAGAGAACTGTGACTAGGCCAAGGTCACCCAGCAGGGTTTATGTGGAAGAGTGGGGAAACCAACCCAGTTCTCCAGATTAGAGTCCACTGCTCCTAACCACTATATCACGCTGCATCGGTTCTCAGTCTACTAGAGCTGAGCTCTAGTTTCTAGCATCCAATCTTGCCAGCTGAATTGGAACAAGAGTAGGGTAAGTAGAATGTAACAGAATGAAGATAGAATGAAGATAAACAGGAAGGGTGGAGGTGTTGAAAAACATAAGTGGAATTTCCTTTCAAGAATACAACCCTGGAGGTTAAGTAGGTGGAAAACCCTGAAAGTATACTTCTCTATTGCATTGCAGTTTTGTAGAGTGATTTGCTTTTTTGGTAGGGGAAGTGCAAAGCAGATTTAAAAGGCTGCCTTTTTTTTTTTTTACTGAGCACTGCACACTCACTCTGCCCAGAGGAGTGAATTAAAATCTCAGGGTTTTTCATTGTTGCAGAGAAGATAATAATTGCAGTCAGTAAAAATAAACTTGAGTGGTGTAGACTAGAAAACTGCAAGCCAAATTGGGGGCAGCAGAACAGACTTTGTGCTGTGCTGGTAAGAGCCACCATTACTTGATAGACTAAAGGTAAAGGTAGTCCCCTGTGCAAGCACCAGGTCATTGGTGACCCATGGGGTGACATCACATCACGACGTTTACTTAGGTAGACTGTACAGCGTGGTTTACCATTTCCTTCCCCAGTCATCTACACTTTACCCCCAGCAAGCTAGGTACTCATTTTACCGACTTCAGAAGATTGGAAGTCTGAGTCAACCTTGAGCCGGCTACCTGAAACCGACTTCCATCAGGATCGAACTCAGGTCATGAGTAGAGCTTTCGACTGCAGTACTGCAGCTTACCACTCTGCGCCACGGGGCTCCTACTAGATCAGTGATGGCGAACCTTTTAGAGATGGAGTGCCCAAACTGCAACCCAAAACCCACTTATTTATGGCAAAGTGCCAACACTGCAATTTAACCTGAATACTGAGGTTTCCTCCCAGCTCGGAAAGGGGGGGACGCGGGGAGTCCAGGGAAGGGGGGCTTTCAACGGCTCCGCGCTCCCTTCAAAGCCCCTGCCGCCCCGTGCGTGCCCACAGAGACGGCTCGGCGTGCCAGACTTGGCACGCGTGCCATGGGTTCGCCAACACAGTACTTGATTGACTACAGTATTGCTACTTGCTCCCCAAAACTGTTTCATGGCATGGCACATAAGTGGATGAACTTGCTTATGTTCTATCTTAAAGATTTTTCAGTAACAACTCAGCCAGTGACATTCATTCAGGTTCAGCTTCCATGGGACCCAGGAGAGCTCCCAAGGAAGGGAAATGTTGAATTGACTAGGTCCAAAGCTCAACAAACACTTGTATCTTCAAGCAAGGCCTGATGACTGCCAGAGTTTATATCCCCCAAGTGAAGATTCACAGAACATGAAGTGGTTTTGTCCTGGCTTGGAAGTGTGCTAGGATACCTTAGGCTGATCTCTGTGTGGAATGTGTGGCGGTTCACCCATCACTGGGTGATGTGTTAGCATAGTCAAACTCTGCACTGCAGTGCCACCCATAGATATGGAGTCTGGTAACTCCTCCTCTTCAGAGAGGTCTTCTATATTCCTGTGAGCTGCTCCAAACGGAAGCTCCTGGCTTGACTCTTTACTAGAGGAGTTGCTGTCAGAGGAGGCTGAGTCACAACACCGCGTTGCTTGCAGCCACTCTGTGACCACTTTTAGTCTTAGCAGCCTGGCATAGAGGAAGAAGACGACGATGCTGGTTTTTATATGCCAACTTTCTCTACCACTTAAGGCAGAATCAAACCGGCTTACAATCACCTTCCCTTCCCCTCCCCACAACAGACACCCTGTGAGGTAGGTGAGGCTGAAAGAGCATGATTGGCCCAAGCCTCTGTTAGCCTCACCTACCTCACAGGGTGTAGGAAGGTCACAGCTGGGATAACATTGAAAGCAGCTCTGAGTAAGCAGGCATTATGTCTCATATACTGTGGAGCAGTTGGCAGTAGAAGAATCAATGAAGCGTTCGATGGGATAGGAATAATTACTCCTCTCAGTTGTGTCCTTAGATGGTGGTGGTGATTTAGCTGTGCCATCTAGCCTGGACTCATTGGTATAAAACTGCACTGCTTCCCTTTCCAGAAAGCCTAATACCTGTATGAACTTTCAGCAGTGGTATGAAGAAACTGGTCAGTTCCATCTTTGGTCTGACCCAGAAGAGGTGCTAGCCCATTTCATGTCTAACTACAAGTAAAGATAGATCACAATAGGTAGCCATGTTAGACTGTCTGTAGCAGTAAAAAAAGAGCAAGAGTCCAGCAGCACCGTAAAGACTAACAAAATTTCTGGCAGGGTATGAGCTTTCGTGAGTCACAGCTCCTTTCTTCAGATATCTGAAGAAGTAAGCTGTGAATCACGAAAGCTCATACCCTGCCAGAAATGTTGTTAGTCTTTAAGATGCTGCTGGACTCTTGCTCTTTTCTACCACAAGTAGAGAGACAGGCAAAAGCTTCAGTTCACCTGTGGGTTTTCACTATGGGCAGAGCTCTGCTTGAAACCACAGCGATGTAAGTGTAAAATAATAAATTACTCTCTTTCTGCAAAACAGAACATCCCTGGGAAGTTTGAAAACAGGCCCAGGAACCAGGTGGCCTCTCAGGTGGGATTTCTGTTGCACTAAAGCAAATCTAATTTAAAACTACTGAAATCAGTAGCTCAGTGATAGTGTAAGAATAAGCGGGGCCTGGGCAGTGGTTGTTTTCCCTTGCCTCAGTGCAGAAGGTAACCTCACAGCAAGGCTACAGAGAGTTCAGCTCAACACTTACTGAACCATTGCTATCAATGTTCAGGCTTGGTAGCAGCTGGGTTTTTTCCCCTCCCCCCTTTCCTTTCCTGGGGCTAATAGGAACAGCTTTACACCTATTACATGGTCTTTGTGAAATTTTGCACACTTCAGGAGACTTCCTTGGAAATGAAAAATGCTTTCCTTTTTTCATAGTTCCTGTCAGCTTTGTGTCAACACTGGAAACCTTATGCTGTGTTTGCAGTATGAACTATTGCAGCAGGATTCTTGGAATTTGAAGTCAAGGACTTTGTTTTTAGCTGTACCAATTTTCTGACTTCAGTTACACGTTCTCAGCTATTAAATCGGCACAGTGATATATATTTTAAGAGGGTGTTAAGGGACCTAAATTGTGTACATTTGTAAATTAGGTACGGCGTGTTATTATTCTTAGATGAGAGGGTGTGTGTTTTTGAAACATTTTGGCCTCATCCAGCAAGTTTTTAAGAATGCACAGAGATTTCCCCCATTAGAAGGAGTTTTGAATTCCCCTGTCTTTCTCCATGCCGAGGTGCTCTATTCGTTGACATTAATGTATGAAGGATCTCGAGCATCTGCACTGAAGAGTGTGTGAACTGGTTGCGTTTCAAGAAGTTTGCATTTGCACTTCATAAAGAGCTGAGATAACATCTTGTGGATTTATGTATTTTGCTTTATAGAGTTTAATTTGTGAAATGATTTTAATCCGTTGGTAATTTTAAAAGGTTTTAATGTCTTGAATGTTTAAAGATAGGCTCTTCCTCACTGTCTTAACCTTCCTCAGTAATGTTTTAAATTAGATTTAACAAATCAATCCACGCACGTTAAATTAATGTCAGCAACCCAGTCACATTTACTAAGGGTCAGTAACTAGACACTGGGCTCTGTGTCTATTACCAAAGTGTGTTTCAGTAAAGAACAGGAGGTTGGTATGACAGATAGATTAGGTTCTGCCTCTCCCTAAGAGCAACCAATGAGAGCTGACGGAATGTTAGTAAGAGACAGTTGGAAAACAGCAGTTGGGAGTTTGGCAGCAAGGGAGTTAGTGAGAGCAGAGAGGATGTCTGACTGAGGGAAGCTGAGGCAAAGAGTAGCTTATAGCTAACTTGACAGAAAAGTCAACTTGCAGCAAAAGATCCCAAATGCTGGAACAGGGAAAAAGTTCAGAAGTTCAGTGGAAAAAACATTGCAACCTCTACCTTACTTTCTTCAGTGTTATGTTCAAACCATAAATAAAAATTAATTCCTTGTTTATTTAACCCTGTGGGCTGTGTGTCTCAGGGAAAGAAAAACACGCATAAGTTAAGATCTCGGTCTATATATGTTTTAGGATATGAATATGGTGGCAGTATGTGAATAGAATATTGTTTGAGATTCAACCCCAATAACACTGTAAAGTGTTTGTTTGATGGCCAGTTATTAAAGGGTGCTGGGCGACCCTGTTTGCTGATGCGTCTGAGTGAGAGAGCAGGCCTGAGAGGTTAACTGGTCATAGCTCTCTAGAGATTTAAAAAGCAACAAGAAGGGTAGTGACCATATGATGGCCCAACCTACTTTTAACCCTAAACCTAAGAGAGAGAGAGAGAGGTGTAGATGGTGGTGGGCACTCTGTGTGAGTGGAGAAGGGGTGTCACAGTTGGTTTACACATTGCAGTTGTCATTAATAGATTACCTGAAATAGTGTGGTTCCTCCACAGACTAGCAGTTATGTACATGTTGGTAGAGTAATTGACACAGCAAAGGTGCACAACCTGATTAAAGAGTAGATAAAGGTTTATTCAGGAACTAACATATTTGATAGTGAAGAGGAGAGATAGTGTCCTAACTACATGATTAGCTGAGAGAGAGCAAGAATACGAGTGGAACTTCCGAGAAGGAGGAGGATGTTGCCCTAAGAGTAGCAATCTGCAGGCAGACAAGAAAAGACACTTATCAGGAGAGAAGGTGCTGACCTCACTATCCTAACTGCCCCCTTGCTGCCCCCGTGAGGTCTTCTTTGTACACCAGACATTGCTTATTCCAATAGTACAGAGGCTCTTTCCCATTGGATCAGGCACATTGTGCCTCAGGATTTCCTCTTAGTGTCTGATGATGAAGTAGAAAATCCCATGTGATCAGGATGTTCACTTGGCAAGCCCCTTTATTCTTATAGATACTCCATTGCTCGTTCACCATGCACGGGCTATTTTATGTTGTCTTCATGGGGTCCTTATAACATGTAAATTGGATCTCAGTCTCATAGCTGCTCTGAGCCTGGCCTATGCTGGGGAGGGCAAGGTAGAAATGTAATACAATAAATAATAAATAGAATCATAGAGTTGGAAGGGGCCATACAGGCCATCTAGTCCAGCCCCCTGCTTAATGCAGGATCAGCCTAGAGCATCCCTGACAAGTGTTTGCCCAGCCTCTGCTTAAATACTGCCAGTGAGCCAAACATCTCTCACTTTTGTCTTTCATTCAGACATTGATGCCTTCATGGGTAATGCCGGCATGCATCCTACAGTTCATTTCCACTAACATAAAGGCCATTAATTTATAATTTAATAATGAATTAAAGACTCCATTTTCAAAGTGGAATATGGTAAGGACTCAAAAATTATTCACGAATATGGTAAGCACTTAAAGTTATGCATAGATCATGCCGTGTCTAGTGCTACTGCTTGTGCAATGGCCCTTGTGTTAATAGAACACTGCTTGCTTGGAAATGAACTCCACTGAAATTTTATTGGATACACACCACTTTGTGAGCCGTTAACTTATTCGTTCAGGTTAGATGACTGTGTGGACAACTTGGAAAAGTAGATGATTATCAAAGTGAGGAGCTGGGTCAGATTGGAAGAGATAATTTTGCAGAAGAATCTATTAATCAGGTTGTTGTAACTTATGCAAAAATACAGATATATGCTTTTAAATTGCCAGTTCAAGCTGTTCAACAAGCCCCGCTTTGTTCTCAGAGAAGTCACATTAAGAGACTGTAATTTAATAATGTATTAGTGACTGACAGCCTGACCCTGCTAGTTATTGAAATGCCAGGACAGGTCATGGCCAAGGTTGGTTTGTGGATTACAGTTGGTTTGGCTAAAAAAACACAACTTTTCTTCTCCCCACCAGTGTGGGGTTTAGTCCCTTCGCAGTTCATCAAAGCCATAATAGGAGGGGTGACACTACCAGGTTGACAAGTTATATGTCTTTACAATTTGGGGTGGGGAGAGATCTGTGTCCCACTGGTCTTGCTTAGGATGATACTTTTCGCCAATGTGTTCTATATCCTTGTTTTAAACTAAAATAGCCCCTCAGGACTGGGCTGCCAAAATAATAGCATTCAGTCAGCATTTTCTCCTCCATGATTATATTTTAACACCACTACAGAGCGACATTTGAAATGTAGTTAGCTTATATCCTCAGGTTCTTAGTTGCTTGTAGCCATTATCAACATTAGACAGGTGATTGCTAGGCTGGAGGAAGATTTATTTCTCTCTGGTGGAAAATATCTCACCTTCAGCTTCAGCAGTGCTTCGTTTCAAATTTCTTTCTACAAAGTGATAGTTTTGGACAGAAACCCTCAGGGACAACATACCCTATTAATCATTCAAGAGTTGTGCACGTATAGCTCTCTGCAAGCTACCAGCACTTTGAACATGAACCTTTAGATAGCATGGTAAAGTATATGCACCGACCGTGTCCAGAGGCTTCCCCATCCACCTGTAGTTTGTACATGTATCAGTATCGGAGACTAAAATGCCAGTGGCTATTCATGACCTGCATGCACCAGCCTCTTGGCAATGTTCCTGCCAGCAATTGCCTTTCAATATTACAGATCCTTAAAATACTTTAATTCCTCGTTTTCTAACAGAACCCTTTTGATTGTGGCTCTGTATATAGCTGTGCGTTGTTAGAGGAAAGATCGGGATTAACAATTAGAAACGAACCTTTTTTCTGAGAACTGTTGAGGAGAAGGAGCTTTGCAATTGTTCCTAGGACACCTTTATAGTGCAAAGGATTATTTTCTTTCTCAAAATCAGCACTGTGGGATATCATTGCTTGACTTTATTTAGCATGATCCCTTGTTGGGGATGGGGAGTGGGAAATATATATAGTGTACAAATGAGACAGAAATTAGACAGTCGCTCCTAAATAACCCTGCAGAAATACTTGTAGCTGTTTGCCTTTGTTCATGGGAAAGCAGCCTTGAATATGTACACAGAAGGATCTTTGCACTTTTATGCCAGGCTAAAAATAAAGCCTTCTTTCCACTGAGGTTCAAAGCCCAGTGCTTTCTGCGGATCATCAGTTGGACACATTTCAAACTATCACCTGTTGCAAGCTGACTGTTCTGTAAGCGAGTTATGTAAGTAGGATTAATAAAGGCTTTAAGCCTGATCGTGCTGTGTAGCTGGATAAGTTCAGACATTCTTAGCAGCTGTGAAAAGGAAGGACATTTATTGTGGCTTGAGCAATTTGCGAAAGAACACTAAGTTTTGCATTTAAAGCGCTTGTCACATGGTTTAACACAGCTTGAAGTTAAACTTATGTTGAGAGTATTAGTGTTTGTAGGTCATCAATAATCATCACATTTTATAGTCTGGCACAGATCTGTTGAGTATGCTAAGAAGTTGCTTCCTCTAATCCCATAGGAACCTACCCATCCACTCAGGTCATCTTTAGAGGCCTTGCTTTGGGTGCCACCCCGTAGCCATCTGAGGCTAGACGGATAGCAACCCAAGAAAGGAGAAGAAGGAGGAGTTGGTTTTTATATGCTGACTTTCTCTACCACTTAAGGAAGAATCAAGCCAGCTTACAATCACCTTCCCTTCCCCTCCCCACAACAGACACCCTGTGAGGTAAGCTGGGCTGAGAGAGCTCTAAGAGAGCTGTGACTAGCCCAAGGTCACCCAGCTGGCTTTGTGTGTAAGAGTGGGGAATCAAACCCGGTTCTCCAGATTAGAGTCCACAGCTCTTAACCACTACGGCATGCTGGCTCTCAGAAAGGGCTTTCTTGGTCATGATACCAAAACTTTGGAACTCCTTCCCAGGGAGATTCATCTGTCTCCTTCTATCATTGTCTTCTTCCAGCAGGTGAAAACTTTTTTGTTTTGTTTGGCGTTGCCCCACTAAATGTTACCGGCTGTCCTTCCTGGCTGTGTTATATGTGTTTTCGAGTTTATATAATTTAAGGAATAATATAGAGTTTATATATTTTAAGCTCTTTTAATGTCTTGATGTTTTAATGTTGAACTGTTAATATTTGCTGCCTTGGGTACCCTGTATGGGTTGGAAAGTCACATATAAATGGTTTAAATGCCATCCTAAGCAGGTCTTGCCTACTCATGTCTATCCCACCAGGTTTACATCCAAGAAAGTGTTCTTAGGATTGCACTGTAAGTCTTACAGTGAAAGGACATCTGGTGGTTCTGTATATTGGGAACTTCATGGAAGATACTTCTTCAGATGTGAAGGAAATGTTCAACTTCAAATAAACAGTTCATTAGGAGAAACTGGGTGAAAAGCTGTATCCATCTATATTGTAACCTGCGAATAGTACAGAAATCGGCTTTGGATAAATATGTGGCACAGAGAGACAGAGCCCTAAAATGGTGTATGTGGCTTAGCTGCACTAGTCATTGCTCTGTGTGTTGGGGGTGGGGGGAGGCAAGTCTCAGATTATCCTACATATTAAGTGTCTAACTTGTAGATGGTAAAGTGAAATATTTGATCTGATGAATTCTGAGAAACTTGTCTGTAATTACTTTTCCAATTAGAAAGAAATTAATTATTCCCCGGTTAAGGAAGAAATCTTTAGAGGTATAGCCATAATTTAAAAGCTTGTAAATGACAATCTGAGGAAAATCCATCATGATATAAAATTGACTTTGGTGCAGAGATGCCTTAACTAATGCTTATAATGCTTATCCTAGACTTTCATAAATTGTGAAGGGATTACTTTTTCCCATAGTATCTCTTTTTCTGTTAATCTATTAAAAAACTTTCTAAAGAAATTTCAATGTTGTGTTGCTCTCTTTGATACTAGGGTTGCCAGCTGGCCTGGAGAAAAATGCCCTGCCCCTATAACAGAGGCTTAAATTGTGGAAATGGGCACCTGAAGATTTTCATGGCATGGAGGTAAATAACATCACATGGTAAATAACATCCCACTAAGCCTCTGTTAAAGGGACAGGATTTTTTTTCCCAGGCCAGTTGGCAACCGTATTTAATACCGTAAGGTTTGGGGAGGGGGTCAACATTTTTTTTGCCGTCAAGTCACAGCTGATTTATGGCAATCCCTGGTGAGATTTTCAGGGCAAGAGACGTTCAGAGGTGGTTTGCCATTGCTTGCCTCCATGTCACAACCCTGGTATTCCTTGGAGGTCTCCTATCCAAATACTTGCCAGGGTCGACCCTGCTTAGCTTAGATCGACGAGATCAGGGTAGGCTGGCCTATCCAGATCAGGGCAGATTCAGAAGCCCGCAGAATATCTGGGAGTGCCAAGCATCCATTATACTTTTACTTCTGTAATACCTGCAAAGCTTTCTATGGGTTATATTTATTATAGCCAGCTCGGGGGGAGGGGAGAGAGAGAGAGATTGAAATTATCATGTGTTTACCATTCCTTTCTCATACAGTTGCATTACTCCGAAATGCTGATCACGAAACATGTTGGTTTCTCTAGTCTGGAAGACCGTATGTGCACGGGCTGTTAAAACACTTTTGATAAAGTCTATCACCAAAGGCTTATGACTAAACTTTGCAGTCTGCGGATGAAAGCCCAGATCAGTAGTGCTGTCCTAAGTGCCATCCTAAACAGAGTTACAGTTTTCTAAGTCTAACCTTAGAAAGGTGTGACTCTACTTACGATGGCAGTGTAAGGAACAAGCATCAGCGGTTCGGAATAAATGGTCAGTTTTTATGGAGAAAAGTAAGCAGTGGGAACCCACAAGGTTCTTTATTGGGATGAGTGCGATGAACTTACTCGTAAGCAGTCTGAAGTCAGGGATGACACCAGCTGATTCAAGAGGTTACATAAAGTAATGTGAAAAGCCCCAAAGTGATCTTCATATATTTTGGGTCTGATCCAAAGGGCTGCTCATATGCTCTCAAGGCATATATCTTAGGAAAACAGTTTCCATCCCTTCTTTGCATAATTAACCCCTTTAAAAATTAAAAATGGAGGAAAATGAATGATCACAAATGTCCGAGAGTCAAACTGTTTTATGAAGGAGATACAGCATGCTGCACTTTTATTGCTTGTTTTTGTCAGCAACCTTGCCTATTGGCATTTGGGTCAAAATGTTATATTTCAAGGGGGAAATATGATCTTAGCAAATACCGTGGCAAGCTTTAGCTCCTGAGTGTGCTGAGAGCTGTCAGAGCTGGCATCACAGCCCGCTTCTCAGTCTGAGAGTTCTTTCTGTGACGGAATATCATTAGGCGTGACACTGTTGTTGTGTGCATGGCAAGTGTCATGCGTAATGGTGGCGAGCCGCTGGAGGATGGCGGTAAAAACTGACAGCAAATGCCTCTTCAGTTCACACCCAGAAACTGTATGGACAGGCAAGGGCCATTTTCTCTTTCCTATCCTTACTTCTCAGCGTTCAAGGCCAGTCTTTTTGAGTGATGTGTGACACCTTCCCTTGCAAAGCATCCCATGTTCCAGCACCTCCAGCATATACAGAATGGTAGAAATGCATGGAACATCGCTGAGAAGCAGTTGCCTTCTGGAGTGCTATCCCCATTGTCTGCATGAATGACAGTGAATACCCTAACAGAGCCTTAGCATTCAGAACTCCCTAACTAGCATGCCATAAAATCATTGCTGGCACGCAGCGGGAATTTAATTAATTAAAATTAACCAATTGTGAGTTTACATTAGCCTAATGCTCCTGCCACACAGAGAAGGCTGTGTCTCTGAAAGTCTGTCCATCTTGCCACCTCCTAATCAGCCTCTATTGGAAGCAAATATTTCTGTAGCATCAGGTGTGATTGGATCATTCCTGGTATATAAGGTGGGACAAAGAGTATACACGAAGAGCCCCACTGGTTTTCGCGTTTCTGTGTGTCTCCTACCTGTTTAGGCAGTTGTGCATCCATCCCTTTAACCAGTTGGGACACACTTGGCCATGGTACAATTTGGAGAGAATTATATGTGTTTAAGTCTCACAGAGATCATTGCAATTTGAGTGCTTAACAGTGCAATCCTAAACAGAGTTACACCCTTCTACATCTGTTGAAAGCAGTGGAATTAGTAGGATGTAACTCTACTTAGAATTACCCTGTAAATGTGACTCTGTATAAATCCTGTTGACTTTAATAAGACTTAAGTGTACCTGACTTTCGCAGAACTATGACGAGAAGATCTAAAATACATTGTTAAACATTTCAGATTCTGCGGCCAGAATCTCTTGACAGAAGGGAATACGCAGATTAGGAAAATTTACTTAGTTTGCTTCCCCATATTGTACCCAGATTAGGAATTTCGGGCGGGGAATGACGACAGCAGGGAGAAAAGTCAAATCCCCTAAAATCCTGGGAAGCAGAGATGAAGGGCTGTCCTATGACTTCTAGAATAATAATTATTTTCCCATTCTAACCCTCATTGGACACATCCTGTACATTTTTGAGCATTTTCTTTGCAATTATAGGGGCTAGGAATTTTTTGTTGGGGTAATCGAGTGAGTGAATGAATTCTATGCCAGAAAGCCAGGTTTGAGTGGCTTGACCCCATCAGAGATTATGGCAAATGTATATTTCCTGAAAGCAATGCAAGATCTCTGAGCTTCTCCACCTTTTGCGGAAGCAGGCAGGGTTTAGGAAAAAAGCTTGCGTCTGCCTCGAACAAGTACATTTGTCTAATTTTATCTTTCATAGGCTAGCTGCAGCTGCGTTCCATTGGCTTATTTTCTGCTTCTGGAAGCCCTCAAAAGTAAATGACTTCAATCGCTGCCAAAGCTTGCTTTTCTCCCTTTTGGTATCATTTATAAAAATCAAAAATCCTAAATTGTTATTTTTTTTTACCTCCTGAAGTGGTACATGTGACTTTTCTGAGTGATACCCTTAGAGAGTTCTGGGGGAAAGAAACCCTCTAGTGTCGTAAGGAAACATAATGAGAAGATTGATGCAAGCAGATTTAGCCGTGGGTAGGGTTATTTGTTTGATTTCAAAATCAAAACATGTGGGAGGTCGCTGTTAACAACCATATAGTAATATGGCAAGGCAAAAATCAAATAAAAGAATGATATCTGCTGAGAGAAACATGATTTAATTCTTTGTGACACAAGAAGTATTTAAGTTGTAAAAAAATGAATAGATCCAAGCACACAAGTTTCTCACTTCATTTGTGCCTAGTGATTCTCCGACACAATGTAGGGTGAAATGGACAACCAAGGGCTGTGGCTCAGTGGTAGAGCCTCTGCTTGGCATGTAGAAGGTCCCAGGTTCAACCCGCTCATCTCCAGTTAAAGGGACTGGGCTAGTAGGTGATGTGAAAGACCTCGGCCTGAGACCCTGGAGAGCCGCTGCCAGTCTGAGTAGACAATACTGACTTTGATGGACCAGGGGTCTGATTCAGTATAAGGCAGCTTCATGTGTTCATGTATATTCTGTGTCCTAGCCTTCAGGCCCTGCATAACAGCCCAGCATCTCTCTTTTGCCACCTTTTTGTCTCTGAAAGGCTAAAAATAGCAGCATGGACTGGTTAATTGGCAAAACTTTATGAGGCCGAAAAGGTTAAATCTCATCTCCCTTCCCCAAACAGTGTACTACACAGCTGCAATTTTATCTTGAAAAGATTCTGGGAAGGTCCAGTTACTGATCTCGCAGTGTATTGTTCTTACTGTGACCCTAAGGAAATGGGAAGGCTGGGGGAATATGATAAAGGATCATAAAGTTATTAAGAGTGTGGAAACAGTGATTTACACTTTAATGTCTGGTTCTGATGGCTGCTAATGTAGCTGCTAGTGTAGAGGCTTAAAAATAACTACAAATTCATGGTGGGTAAGTCTGATAATGTCTCTAACCCATAATAGCTACAAATTTAACATTCATGTTAGAGGCAGAATACCTCCCAAGAACCAGATGAAGGAGACAAACAAGAGGGAGATTAATGCCATTGTACCTGGTTTGTGCTTCCCAGAGTCATCTCTCTGGTTACTGTTGGAGGCGGAACACTGGACTAAAGGATCATTTGAACTGATCTAATGAGGCTGTTCTTATAGAAGCAATGAAAAGACACTCCCATGTGTACTAGATCTTGTCTGATTTTGGAGTAGGTACCCTCCTAAAGCCAAAAATGGCTGTAACTGACATCACAAGTAAAGCCCATTTACAAAATCTTCCAAGGTAATGTTTGTGCAGGACCCTGATTTTTCATAGGAAAATGAAGAATAAGACTGTAGATGTATTTTTAAAACTTCAGAACCATCCCATTGAGCACAAATGTTGAACTAGGATTGCTTCCAAGTGGAGATTTTGTTCCAGTTAGGCATCTAAACTGGAGCAGTGGTGTGGCGGATTAGCCCTGCTAACCTGCGGTCTCCGCGGTATTCTGCCCTCCAAGATGCCTAGGCACCCAGTGACTGTCCGGAGTCTCCACTCAGCGACGTGCCACTCTCCTGGTTTGCCTAACCCTTTGAGGGGTTCCCTCACTCGCTTCTCCTTTGATATGTTGCCACCAACCGGCTGTTCTAGGAGTTACTTGCAGAGAGGGCCAGTGCTCCCAGCTTCCCTTCCTGCATTGCTGATTTAAGTTTCCACCTACTGCCTGTATCTCTTGCTACCCAGTGACTAGTTACTGTGGGGACAACTTACTGCACTTGCACTCTCCCAGGGAAATGCGATTTAGCAACTGACCACCTCCCTTCCCCTGGGGCCCATTTTAAATGGTGTGTTTGAACAGGGAGGTCCATGTGATATACTTGCATTCAAAGTAGCAACCTTTTATTTAAAGTAAAAAGTCCACACACACTCTCTGTTTGGCAACTGTATGAACAAGGAATACAAAAGAAAGATGTAAACATGCAGTTCCCAGCTTATATTATTCTAAGGCAAGCTCTTTAGTTTAGAAGTTACAGAGTTCTAGAAGTTTCCCATTACCTTGGAGTCTTTGCTTGACGTGGCAATGGTAGCCATCAAGATAGAAATCAGGTGTGAGAGCTCCTTCCTCCAGATGTATTCAGCTAGAATGAACCTACCAGAATGGACCCCTCTCCCTCTGGATTTTATCTCCTGTTTTCTCGCTTGTGGGTCAAAGAATCCTTTCCTGAAATCTCCAGGAAGATACATTTTGGCCCCTCATACCCCCAAGTCTCTGAATGTGAGGCTTTGGTAATTAGTGTTATCTTCCTGTTGAAGAATAAGGGGGATGCTTTGCTCCTGTTCCACCTCCGCTCTTGAGAGATTCTTCAACTTTTTGCATCTTTAGTCATGGTTATTGTTTTTTTTAAAAAGGATTCACATTTTCAATCTAATGTGGCTGACAAATGCAGGCATAGGTCTCTGTGGCATTAACTCCAGATTATTTCTAGTTTTGAGGGTTGTGATTCATAACTATATAATGTTAAAGACGTTGTAATTGCAACTTAACATCCCAGTAGCTTACAATTAGATATTTGCCTCCACTAGGGTGATCTCTATGATTAAGCAGATTGAAACAGCCTGCCTCAGAAAGCAAATTTTGTGGTTCCATTAAAAGGCAGCAGATAATCAATTATTTTATTATTAATTATGTACTCCTATATGAAGGTAGCATTTGGCTTTACAGACTCACATACCAAAATGTTTTGCGCTGTCTCTGACATCTAGCCAGATTGTAGAGGTATACTTGAAATTATCTAGAAGCAAGTGCTGCAGTTACTTTTTGATACAACAACTGAAGCCCTTAGGGTTGAGTTCAGAGCAAGGGTGGAGGGGGCTCCTTTCTCATTGCTGCCTGTTTCTTGTTAGCTGATAGAGGATCAACTTCCTGACTGTGCGAAAATCTTGCTTTGAGTGAGAGAAAGAGTCTGCACGTCCCACAGTGCGGACACAGTGTAAGTGTTTCATTGAAATGGACTGGACTGCCCTGAGACCTTGGCATGTGAATCACTTAAATAGTGAGATTTTTCAGCAAGGTCAGGGGTGAAATACTCAGAGCTTTGACTCAGTGGTGAACATTTAACCTTTCTTGTCACTCAGGAAGCCCTTTTCCTTGACACCACAAGTACTCTGCTGTTTGTTAAGCCTGTATGTAGTCTTTGGTACATGTACACATTATTCTCCTTGTGATAGAGGCCTTTTAAAAAGCATCTGCTGGTTGTCAGGAAGGTCATGCCTGGTAGTTCCCAGGAAGACCATTAATTTTGTGCCATCAATTTTGACAGCATCTCAAAGGTACCTTCCTTTTTAAAGGAATCAGAAGTCAGCACTGTTTTTGAGCTGACTTAGGTTGGGATTCCATAATGAGCTGGTGCTTCAAAATCACTTGTTTTGAAATAGTTTTACCCATTCTGGTATATCATCTCTGTAGAACGAGAGACATTGTATTTGTAAGATGATGCCTTCAGTAAAGTCTTTTAGTGGATGTGCACAAGGTATTGAGCCTTCTTGAGCCAAAACTGACTGAACTGTAGGCATCTTTACACTACAGATCTCAGCTATTTTAACTGTCACATTCTCCCAAGAAACTATATGAACTCTGTGAACATTAGGGATCTTTCTAATTGAGTTTTTAACACCCTCACAAAACTATGATCCCTTTAGGAGCAATCATGACAGTTAAACCAGCTTATGTTTGTAGTGAAGACACACTTACTTTTCTCCTCCTCAGAAATAGCTACATACATACTAATAGAATTTAACCCCGCTATCCCTTTACATTTTTTGTTTTTCTGAGCATTCAACACATGCACGCAATTTCAGCGTGCAAGTGTCCATGTTTCTAATAACATGTTCCTTCCTCCCCGCATCCCTTATATTTGTGTAACGTTATACCCCACTTTTCAGCTAGATTGGCTCCAGAACGGCTTATGATTAAAATCTATTTTTAATTAAAGACAGTTGCTGAGATGCACAGTTCCATTTTTTTCCTCACTACAAAAGAAGTATCACCAAATACTGCTGCATCTGTTATGGTCTGGCAGAACATTGAATAGCTGAGACTTGTCAGTTGCTAGAGTTGATGCGTGGGAGGAGATTGTCCCAGATATTAGCCCTCCACTCAAACCCCATCTGCCAACCGCTGGTAGTTCCTAATTGCTGGGCCTTTAGGTCTCCCTGCACAGTGATAAGCACTTCCCTCTTGGAAAGGCTCCCTGACAAAAACAAACTGTGCAGCTCAGATAACTTTCCTCAAGAGATCCACAGTAGGGGGTAGTTGTTAATGCCAGGTGGCAGCAGAGAAATTGGGAATGCCTGCTGGAGACAGAGAAACTGGGAATGTCAGTGGCAGAGATATCCTTACCTCTTCTTGTCTTCTTTTCCAGGATCATTCCTGCACTAGATCACTCTTCACCACAGATCTCTCCAAGCAGTCTGTCCAGCTCTGACAGCTCTGGAGTCACCAGGACATACTCCAAACGAGTTAGCCGTTACGATCTGGATGAAATAGATGCTTGCTGGCTGGAACTCTTAAACATGGAGCTTAAGGAAATGGGTAGGTGTTTGTGGTTCCTTTGTTCCTCATTTGGGTTGCACACACAACATAAAGCATGCGCATCTGAGCTGCACCTTGAGACTACGTTATTACTTGATGCGGGGCTGCCCTTGAACACAACTTGACAGTGGTAGGTGGTTCAAAGTGTGGCAGCTCAACTGTTGTGTGGAAGTAACAGCTTTGTACCTATTACTCCCCATCTTGTTTTGTACTCACTGCCTATTTGTTTCCAGGCTGAGTTCAGGTTGCTTATTTTCCTCCTATTCGCTCCTCTGGGAATCCCTAAGGCAGCTCCATTTGTCCCAGCAGTGTCTATTCTGTGTCCACCTTCTGCATACCCATGAGAATTTCCGCTGGCCAGTTGGGCTTTTTCAGTGACGGCCACTATATTGTGAAACAGTCTTCCTAAAAATGTTGGGAAGGCATCCACCCTCATGTCCTTCAGGAAGCTGTGCAAGCCTGAGCTGTTGAGGAGGACATGGGGGTTTGATTAGTAGCAATGATGCTCCTTATCTCTTTTTGTGGTTTTTGCATCTTTTATGAGCTGGATATATTGTAGTTGGAATTGATTAATTCAGTGCACCAAAGTCAATCCTCATGCTCAGCCTCTGCTCCCCCCCTCCCACTTCTACGGAAGATTGGGCAGAGGTAGATGTCGCATTACACACAGAGAAGGTGTTCATGTCGTAATATAATTTCCTTAGAGGTGCTTCCTGTATTTCTGTTTCCAACATTAAAAAAATCTGGGAAAATCCTGTATGGAAGTACCCCCAGAAATTACCGTATTGCAGGGAGAACCGCAGTCTAAAAAGAGGAGCCATGGAAAAACGTAACCATAATAGTGTGGGACCAGAGTTATTGCTGAGTTGGACTGCAAAAAAATGAGAGCTGAACAAAAAATAAAGGGGCATTTTTCATGGTAGATTTTGCTTCTGTTTTGCCACGGACTAAAAAAACACACGATTTAAATGTTTTTTTCATGGCCGCGATTTATCCCCGTCAATTATCTGTAGTTTTGGTTTTTCATGGGAACAAAGTACGCTGTATTTGACAACGGTTTGGTCTGTCCCTTTTGCAGGAGGCCTCCCCTTCCAACAGGCTCATTGTTTATGCCTGCCCCCAGCTCCGCCCCAACTCTGCCCAGCAGATTACCTCGTGCGGTTCACCAGCCCTAGCGCAAAAAACAAGCACCAGTCCCTCTGGTCTCCTCCATTTTTCTTCCACCCTCGCTCTGTTCTGCTTTTGGAACAGTCAGATTCCAAATTGGGGGGGGGGGGCAAGGCAGCTCTTTCCTCAAAGCTTCCCTCTATTTTCTATAGGTGTGGAACCCATTGCCCTTTAGGGGGGGGGCAGGGAATCCATGTGCCCAGAGAAGTGTTTAGCTGAAAGTGGGAATGGCGGGGGGAGGGAGAGGAAAGAAGGCCCCTGGATTGCGCGCCAGCCCCGATCCAGCCAGTGTGCATGGTGGGGGGGGGGAGAGGAAAGAAGGCCCCTGGATTGCGCGCTGGCCATGATCCGGCCACATTGCATCGTGAGAGACAGGAGGGCTCCTAGCTTGCGCGCCAGCCCCGATCCAGCCAGTGTGCATGGCGGGATGGGGAGAGGAAAGAAGGCCCCTGGATTGCGCGCCAGCCATGATCCGGCCACATTGCATCGTGAGAGACAGGAGGGCTCCTAGCTTGCGCACCAGCCCCAATCCAGCCAGTGTGCATGGCGGGGTCGGGAGAGGAAAGAAGGCCCCTGGATTGTGCGCCAGCCATGATCTGGCCACATTGCATCGTGAGAGACAGGAAGGCTCCTAGCTTGCGCGCCAGCCCCGATCCAGCCAGTGTGTGTGGCGGGGGGGGGGAGAGGAAAGAAGGCCCCTGGTTTGCGCACCGGCCGTGATCCGGCCACAGTGCATCGAGAGAGAGGAGGGAGATAAGAGCAGGCTGGCCGCCACTCTTCAGAAGAGTGATGGAAGAGAGTTTTCCGCTCTCAGGATGCATATTTTTCCCATCCGAATTTTCAAAACTCCCCCCTCCCCGCTGGGGTAGCGGGGCCAACAGCCCCTTCCCTTGAACATCATCCCCCATGGGTCCAGCTGCCCTAGACTGAGCTGCCACCACCCCCACCCTGGCCTTGGAGGTGTGGGCCCAGCTCCAAGGCCCATCCCGGGCGAGGGGGGGGGGAAGGCGTGCGGGGACGGAGGGAGAGAAGTGCCAAGATTCTAGGCAGGCAGGCAGCCAAAGGGGCGGTATTCTTGTCCGAGTGCGAAACTCCCCCAGCCAATCACCGTTCTTGGGGGAGGAGAAAGGAGACGTCCCGGGGAGCGAAGCAAACATTTTTTCATGGGCATCCGAGCAACAAAACATAGGTCCACAGGAAACATCATCTCAAAAGTGGTTTGGATTGCTTCTCTTTTAATGCGGCTTATTTTGCTCAGTGGGGGAAAATACGGATCTCCAGTGAATAACCAAAATTTGACTCTGACGCAAATCAGCGTCGAAACAGCAGCAGATCTCCGTGAAGAATACCCCATTGAGACATCTTGTAGGGCCACCTTCAATTGATGAGAAACTGCTGGCCTTTAAAATGCACAGAATTCTTTTTAACCCTGCTTTGGTTTTGCCAGTCCCTGGTTCCTCTTACTGTACGTTCTTGAAAAACTGGAGTTTAAAAACAAAACAAAACTGGAGAGCTTTAAAAAAGAAAACAACACTGAAAAAAAGAGCACACAAATTTACAGCTTCATATGGAAGGGGAGACATACTTTTTATATCCTCTAGATCATTCTTCTGACTGCACGGAATTGCTCTACGTAGTACTATTTTGAATGCCTTTATTTTACAGGCACTCAGAAATGGGATTTTAACTGTGATTGAATATGCCTCTCAGTAGTAAACTGGTATTCTGTTGTTGTTTTTTGAGCGCTTCAGAAAAAATAATCTTTCCTCAGAAAAGTTCTCAGTGGCTGCCTTAAGATGCCGTGACAAGTGGCAGAGTCACGCTTCAGTCGGGTCCAAACACAGCTTGTGGCTGTGCTCTTTGTGTGCTCCCTGATCCTTCCATTGCCCTTCATGCGGGCAGCTTGATGTGAAACGTCCCCGTTTGATCAAGGTCCAATTCAGTGTGATGTCCACACGATTTGTACGAAGTAAACAAACGCCAGTTTACCAAGGCATGTGCATTGGGACATCATAGTGAATTAATGCTTTGACCCAACTGGGAAGTTTACCAGCAAGCTCCATGCACACAGTGAGGTGAGAGAGAAAAGAGAGGAGCACAGAGTTGTGACAAGGAACTGTGCTCTGTGAAGAGTTTCATTGCAACGTATGATGTCCAAATGAAGCCAATATAAATAAAAGTGTACAATTAATTCATCACTCGCAGAAATGAAAAAAAGGAACTTTTCACTTGTCACTAACACATACCTGTGATTGGCTACCCCACTCAGGAAGAATATGCTGGATAAAGAGCTGTCAGCTGATAATGTGATGAACTATGTCGGATGGTTTTATTGATTGCGGCTGCTGCTTTGTGTGATAATAAAGCAAGTTGGTCTGAGGTAATTTGGATCAAACACCAACACTCATATATAGGCAGCACAAGACCTTTTTCCTTTTTGGCAGAAGCTGGACCACAAATCTTCATTTATGTTTTTCTTAAGATTTCATGCCATATATTGTGGCCACTGTGCAATGCAAAGTTATTCTACAACTGACTAGAGAGACTGCAAAGCCTTTGGAAGAAATGTCCCCTGTATATATTTTCTCACACACATGCACACATGCACATACACACAGCCCTTTCTGTTTCATACTAAGCACTTTCTTTCTATCACATGTATATCCCAGAGAAATTGCTAAAAGAGAACGAATTCCAAATGATTCTGAAAGATAGTATGAACACATCTAAGCATCTCTTTAATTTATGCGCTATAATGTTCCCTGTATACCTTCAGAAGTATGATTGGGCTCAGCACCAGTATGATTGCCAGC
Organism: Euleptes europaea; assembly: GCF_029931775.1. Lineage (NCBI taxonomy): Eukaryota > Metazoa > Chordata > Lepidosauria > Squamata > Sphaerodactylidae > Euleptes > Euleptes europaea. The sequence goes on along the minus strand of NC_079312.1, from coordinate 93,381,163 downwards.
ACCAGGAATTCCCACCCCATTGCCTTGGAAATGGGAGGTGGCCAACTTCCTGTGTCAGATCACAAACCCAATATTTGTTCTGCTGGCATTAGCGGGGGAAACCTCTTCATAACTCACCAGAAGACCTTGTTAGGAACTTTTCCAATAAGCAGCAAAAAAGGCTAGGGTGCCATTGCCTCTTATTTCATTCCTAATGGATAGCAATACTGTATGTAGTTAAAAGATACAAGTACTCCAGCCACGTTCATGTGAATGGAACCCACTTTCCAGTTCAGCACAAAATCATACTAGGGTAACCTGAATATAAGGGAGAGAGCCTTCCCTTCTGCTGTCTCATTCCTAGGTGTTACTGGTTTAGGAATTGGACCCACCAGTGCCAATTGGACCCATCAAGCCAATAAGCTAAATAAGCAGCAGCCAAGGGATCATTTGATAAAATGATGAGACTCCTATTGCAAGTTTAGAAGTATTAAGGGGCTGAGGCTCAGTGGTAGAGCATCTATTTGGCATGCAGAAGGTCCCAGGTTCAATCCTAGGCATCTCCAGTTAAAGGGGACTAGGCAAGTAGGTGATGTGGAAGACCCCTGCCTGAGACCCTGGAGAGCCGCTGCCAGTCTGAGTAGACAATACTGACTTTGATGGACCAAGGGTCTGATTCAGTATAAGGCAGCTTCATGTGTGACACTGCACATGGTGAAATCAGAGAGTGTTTTACTGAGGATAATAATTAGCAGTCACAGTAATATGAAACCTACAGCAACCACACCGAATACCAAAATGCCCACACATATGCATGGATTGCTCAAGAAGGAAGGGGCAAGAGGCTTAAACAGATAGATACGTAAAGAAGGAGCTTATCTGATTAGGCTTCAGGCACTGGTATGTGTCTTGGGCAGGGATCTGAAGAATCTGGGCAGCCATTAAGTCCACAAGGTAAGGGCACAATTGGAGCACACTGAGTACCCACTGGCAAAGTCCAAAGCAGTGACTGAAGCAGTAGATCCAGACAAGCAAAGCAGGAAGGCCCCTAATGTATGTGAACAGAGAGCTTTTTTAGTACCATACAGGGGTGGTGCTACCAGAAATGTACACTTTGGGGTAGATTCTGGCTCCAACTACAGAGCTTTAGCCTTGAATGAAAAGAAAAGTTTCCTTTTCTCAGGCAAACAGAAAGGGAAGTGGAGGAAAAGAAAATTCCCAGATCCTGGGAATATTTCAAAATCAGGAAAAGAGGGTTGTAGGGCCAGGAAAAGACATTTTGCAGGAAGACTTGGTGGGATTTTCAGCACGAAATTACAGCAGGCCTGTATCGGATATTTTTTTTAGTTGAGAATGCTAATGTGAATCTAGGTTTTTGCCAGGAGGAAAATTAATGCAGCAGGATCTTTTGTGTCTGAGTGTGGCTTGATTGGAGGTCCTGATTAATGGTCTGAGGACCAGGCAATGCTGGAAACAGAACTTCTTGATACAAGGGGGGTGAGCAGGATGGAATTGTCCGACTTTGCCCTCCTGCGAGGGTTGCCAGCTTCCCACAATACCCTTGAGTCTTTTTGAGAAAAGTGAACTACAATTGCTGTAAAATAAATAAATATGTAGCACAAGGGCTGCCTAGGAAGTTGGCAACCTTACTGCTAGACTCATGGATGATGTCCTGGCAGCCACTATCATGATAGTCTCTGCTTGGTGTTGCACATGTGACAGGATAGGAGCAGCATTTCCCCCCTATAATAGTCGAATGACAAACATTTTACCAGTGCAGCTTTCCCAAGCAGCCCTACTGCCAGTACCTTGGCATTTGACCTGTGTATTGGAAGGATAAGGCTTTTAAAGTTCTAGTCCATTTTAATAGTCTTAATTGGTTATTGAGTGCAGTTGGAAGTAGATGATGCCATTAATCACCCTGGGATGAAATAGGTATATAAAACAGTTCCAGAGAAATGATGTTCACAAGTATACTGATTTCAGATGAGTTTTTCCTTAAATGGATCAGAATTCAGATGAAACGGGCATTAGTGAATGAGACTATATTGTTGCCTTCCTCCTCTATGACATACTATAAAAGGAAGTGGGCATTAGGAAATGGGCTATCAGATAAAGTTGTGGATTTAAGCCAAAGAGCCCAGATTATGAAAGCACAAATATCTGCCCTAGAATTTAAGGGAGGAAAGCTCTTAAAATGGACAGCTGACTAAAGAAACTTTAAGAGTGAGATATGCATAAGTAAACCACAGCAGTGCTGAGAAAGGGAAAACCAAAACGCCCTGTGTGGTTTGCTTGATGGCAATAAAATAACTGGGCCACAGATTCAGCAAAAGATTTATAGTGGATGTCTGCATGGTTTCTAATACAGGAAACCATCAAGTAGGCTAGGTAGATACAGCTTGCTTAAAAAGCCACCTTTACCCCCAAATGCAGCATTGATTTGTAAGAGGATCACAATGCTATATATTAAGGATTGTCAACTGTGGAGCTAGCTTTAGATTTATTGCTATACTAGGTCACAGATTGGTCGCTTATTCTCAACCAGTGTGCTGTACTTGGTGTGATGCAAATAAGGGGTGGCACGGAGGGGAATTCAGACAATTGACCTACAGGTAGCAAGTGCCTCTTCTAATTACCAGTCCCCCTTTATAATCAGCAGTATTATCTCTCTGTTTCTGGAAAAGGATGCAGGACCACAAGGCTTTCTTTCAAAAGAGCATTGCATAGGTGCACTCCAGAGCTATTTTGCTTAGCCCCGAGTTTTCAAAGGATTCAGAATGCAGTACAAAAATGTTCCTTTGTTGCTCCTGAAACGTTGGCCGCCTGGCTAAAAACTTGTAAACGCTTTTATGGCACCAGAGCAACTGAGCTACTGGGCTTGCCCCAAGTCCTTTGATGTCATATTGGACCTTCTGGGGTAGCAAAGGCCAGAAACATGTTTACTGGCTTGCAGAGAGGCTGGCCTCAAGGGTGGGTGTGGGTGGGCTCTGCTCGTGAGCAGGCGATTTTCTGATCAGTCTGTTTGTATTGCCAGTAACAGCTGATTACAAGCACTGGCAACAGAGTCTCTGTATTAGCTTCCCCTTCCCCTAATAGGGAGTAGTCGGGGAGGGACAGATATCCTTGTGGAATCATAGGAGAAGTTTCCCTGTTATTCATATAGAACACAACCATAAAATTAAGCATTGGCCTCGGTGAATATAGATGAATTGCTTGAAATGCACCCTCATATACAGGTCTTACTATGTATTTTGTAACAATCAGTACTTTTATTTTTTAAGTATATAACGAACGGTCTTGTATATTCCGTTGATCTTACAATCAAGTTAAGGTTAAGGTAATCAGTATTCTGTATTGCACATTCCACTAACTCATTTTTAGGGTCCTGAGACGTAGCAGAGTGGCCTGTGCTTTTGAATGGTCTGATTGCAGCCACTGTAATCCAAATTGTGTCTAATGGCGGGGATAATCATGTGAGATCTTATCCCATTGCATTGCTTGGCAAGGTGTTTGATTGGGATCAGACCCAAGGCGCCCTCACGGCGGTGAATGGCAACTCTCAAGTGCTCAACTTCTCTCAGAACTCCAAACGGCTCTTCAGAGTGCTGAGCTCTGCGCTGTACGATGCATTTAAAAGCTCTTCTGTGGAAGAATATAAACAACATGGAATAATTTAATCCAGTAAATTGGACATGAAAAGAGCCAAAGAAACGCCATAGGGCATTCTCATTTTGAAAACTCTGTTGCCTGTAAAACATCCATAACAACAACAACAACATCTTGTTCTTGCCTCTTCTCCCTAACAGTTCGCGTAATATTTTTTCATAGCAGCTGTATTTGGTCATGCGAATAAAATTTGTTTCGGAGGTGGTTAGACTTTGATGCAGAGACGCAGCCTCTGTGTAAAAGAGCCACTTGCGTCATGCTGTGCAGCGGGAGTGTCCAACTCCAAACAGTTATGGGGGCCAGAATCAACCTTGACTCGAACTAGGGAAGCTGCGGTGTGTAAGCTTGGCATCACCAGCCCCGCCCCATGAGTTTCACGGTATGAGTTGCTGAGGATTTGTCACTGTTTTGAATCCCCCCTCTGCCATGGAAGCTTGCTAAGTGACATTGTGCCACTCACACACTCTCAGCCTAACCTACCTCACAGGGTTGTTGTGAGGATAATATGAAGCAAAGGAGAAGAAAGTCTCTTTTAATTCCCAATTGGGAGAAAGGAGGAGAATAAATGATGTAAATAAATGAATCAAATGAACTAGAGTTGTTGTGAGAGCTTGGGAGCCAAAATAGCTACCTTGGCAGCCTCTCTAGCTTGCTTGATGAATGCCACCCATCTCTTGTGGCACTGCTTCATTAGCACCCCTCTGCCTTGACACCACTTAACAAGGAGTCTCTTCTCATAGCTGCAGGCAGTTGTAGGCATGGAGTCCTGCAACACCTGTTGAGCTACAGGCCACATACCCCCCCCCCTGTTTTCCTTATGTTGTGCCATCCCTGTTCTGCAGTGACCAAGATACAGTGCTAAAGTTGGTGTCCTGCAGGTGAAAACAGGTTTAACTCTGGAGTCACTCAGGGGAGGGGCTGTGTCTCAGTGGCAGAGCATCTACTTGGCATGCAGAAGGTCCCAGGTTCAACCCCTGGCATCTCCAGTTAAAGGGACTAGGCAGGTAGGTGGTGTGAAAGACCCTGAGACCCTGGAGAGCTGCTGCTGGTCTGAGTAGACAATACTGACTTTGATGGACCAAGGGTCTGATTCAGTATAAGACAGCTTCATGTGTTCACTTGTGGCTGGGATCAGGTCCGAATGCTTCCTCTTTACTTCGTACAAAATAAATGGTTTGGGTGGAAAAGTGGGATGGACATTTTTTGAAATGAATGAAAGTGATCATGTGCTTCACTTGGTGGCCCAGCCTTCACTAGCAAAGGTCCCACAGGAGTACATACAGGATACAAGCCCTCTTTTTACATATATATGTACATATAGCCTAATATATTGTCATGAATTTTGCTATCTGATTAAATTCTAGGAGCTTCATCCTACCCCTACTTAGAGATGTAAAATTTCCAGAAATTTTGATCCCTAGGTAAAATGGAAAAAAACAAAAACAACAGTTTTTTCTGGGAGAGGGGTTGAGGTTCCTGGAAAACAAATGGAAATTGGGGGGAAATATTAAATATGCACAAGTTCTCAAGGGAGGAAACCTCCCTCCCCCCATTTCTGTTGTTTTTCGTTGCTTCTCTGTCCCTACTTGTTTTCCTGATTTATTTTGAATTCCCATTTTTTTGTATTTTTGATGATACAGAGTCATTCAGGTGCTATATGAGTTGGAACTAGTTTGCATAGCTCATTACCAAAAGTAGTCAGGGTACTTTTCACTTGTCTTTAATCTCTGTCATTCATTCTTATTCTGCACATTTGTATTCCACTCACTCTTATTTCATCTTTTTAAAGCTGTGTAGATATCTTCCATTTATGGGACAAATATTTTTGAATAAATGAAGTCTGAATGAAAATCCTTGGCTTTTGGCTTTCTGTTTTGAAGTGTGTGTGTGTGTGTGTGTGTGTGTGTGTGTGTGTGTGTGTGTATAAAGTGCCTTCAAGTTGCAGCTGACTTATGGCAACCCCTTTTGGGGGTTTTCATGGCAAGAGACTAACAGAGGTGGTTTGCCAGTGCCTTCCTTTGCCCAGCAACCCTGGTCTTCCTTGGTGGTCTCCCATCCAAATACTAACCAGGGCTGACCCTGCTTAGTTTCTGAGATCCGGCTAGCCTGGGCCGGCTGTTTTGACTGTAATCTGCTGTCTGGGTATCATAAACAGAAGGAAAGTACGTTGACAGCAAATTCACCCAATTGTTTTCCATACTTAGTGTTACCAAGGCATGGCTTTATAGAAAGGAACTCTTTCTTGGTGTTTTTTTTTTTTTAATAATAATTTTATTGGTTTTTATAATACAAATTTTCCATGATAGTAAATAACAATAAAAGCAATATGAAATTCAAAATTCTAACTCTATGTTGTTATAATTTCTTGAATTCATAACAAAAAAAAACAAATTAGAGGAAAATTTATGGCTTCCCCATCACCTCTCTCCGCCTCTTAATAAAACATTCATCCCATCGTAATTGGTCTGATCTTAACTATCATAAATTCATTTAACTTTCATAAAACATCTTCTATTAATATAAATGATTATAACTCTTAATATTAATTGTGTCTTCTAGATCAGATTAATAAGTATTCTTCCATTTTCCCCAGTTTTAATTCATATTCACAATATTTCATCCAATCCTCCCATTCCCCTAAAAATCGAACATTGTCTTTTTCATTTAAAATGGCTGTAAGTTTTGCCATTTCCACCAATTCAAACATTTTCCCAATCCAGTCTTTTTTCTCGGGAATTTCTGCCCCCTTCCATTTTGCTGCATAAAGCAGTCTCGCAGCTGTTGTAGCATAGATCAAAAAAGTTCTTTGTATTAGCAAGTCGTCAGGTATCATACTTAATAGCATCATTTCTGGTGTTTTGGGTATATTTTTTTGTACTATTAGTCTCAGTTCATTGTATATCATATCCCAAAAATCTTTAGCTTTATCACAAGTCCACCACATATGGTAAAAGGAACCAATTTCCGTATTACATTTCCAACATTTAGGGGATGTCACTTTATATATCTTTGCCATCTTCTTAGGTGTTAAATGCCATCTATACATCATTTTATAAATGTTTTCTCGAATTGATTGCGCGTTTATTCCTTTCAAATCTTTTGACCAAAGTCTTTCCCATTTATTTAAAGCAATATCATGTCCGATATTTTGAGCCCAATCAATCATAGTTGGTTTAATTGTCTCCTGCTCACAATATAATGTTAAAAGTAGATTGTACATTTTAGAGATCAGTTTCAGATTGTTTTCTAGTAACATCTTGTGGAAAGGGGACTTTTCTTTAGAAAATCCATTTTTCATATCTTGTACAAAAACTGATTTAATCTGACAATATTGCAACCATTGTAAATCCTCTTTGAGAAATTGAAATTCCTTTAACGAACATTTTTTCCCCTCCCAATTAATTAATTCCTGGTAAATTATAAATTTGTCTGGTCTAAGTGGACGTAATGTTAGCATTTCTTGCGGTGAAATCCACATCGGAGTTGTTGGTTCCAAAATATGTTTATATTTCATCCAGATACGCAGTAGAGAGGACCTGATTATATGATTCCTAAATGATGCTTGTATCTTAATTTTGTCATACCATAAATAGCCATGCCATCCACTAATATTATTAAAGCCTTCAAGCTCCAGTAAACGTGTATTTGATAAGGTTATCCAGTCTTTTAGCCATGTTAAGGCTACCGCTTCAGCGTAAAGTTGAAAGTTTGGTAGTGCTAAACCTCCTCTAACTTTAAGGTCCACCAAGTATTTATAAGCAATCCTCGGTTTTTTCCCTTGCCAGATGAAGTTTAAAATGTCCTTCCTCCAAGTATCAAAGTATTTAACATGTGATATTATAGGCAAATTTTGGAATAAGAAGAGCATCCTTGGTAACACATTCATTTGAATTGTTGAAATACGTCCCAATAGTGACAACTTTTTATTTGACCAAATAGTCATATCAGTTTTTATTTTACCCCATAATTTAAAGTAGTTGTTGGTTAACAATTCTTTGTTCTTCGCTGAGATCCAGATTCCCAGATATTTAACTTTATTGGCCTTCTCCCAACCTGTAAACGAGATGAATTCCTGTTGTTCTATTTCTGATAAATTCTTGAATATTGTCTTTGTTTTTTCTTGATTAACTTTAAATCCCGATATTTCCCCAAAATCGTCCAGAGTCTCTTGTAGTAACTTCATTGATTGTGTTGGGTTTTCCAGAATTAACAGGAGGTCATCCGCGAATGCTCTCAATTTAAATTCATGTTTTTTAATTTTTAGACCGCGAATGTCCGCCATACTCCTTAGTTTACAACATAATGTTTCCAACACCAACAAAAATAATAACGGAGACAAAGGACAGCCTTGTCTAGTTCCTTTCTTAATTTGACAATTTTCCGACATTGATTCATTCACCAAAATTTTCGCATGTTGGGATGTATAAATAGCTGATATACCTTTCAAAAAATGGTCTCCAAAATTTAATTTTACCAATGTTTTTTCCATAAAGTCCCATGAGACCATATCAAAGGCTTTTTCCGCATCCAAAAATACAAAGGCGGCTGATCGTTGTATATTCTGATCATAATATTCTAATGAGTCCAATAAGATTCTTATATTGTCTTTAATTTGCCTTCCTGGAACAAAGCCCGCCTGGTCTTCGTGTATAAGGTCTTTAATAAATTTTCTTATCCTATTCGATAAGACCGAGGCATAAATCTTATAATCCACATTTAACAACGAAATAGGTCTATAATTTGATGTTCTTTCTGGGTCTCTTCCTTCCTTAGGTATCAACGATATATATGCATGCGACCAAGTTTCTGGGGCTACTCCCTTATCCAAAATTGTATTGCAAAGTGATACAAAAAAGTCTGCTAAGTTGTCACTAAATGTTCTATAAAATAGAGCAGTTATTCCATCTGGTCCAGGTGTCTTATCCGGCTTTTGTTTCATTATTGCTTCTTGTATTTCTTCCCTTGTGATTGGAGCATCTATCCATTCTCGTTGGTCTGTTGAAAGAATATTCATCTGTATTGAACTTAAAAACTTATCTATTTTCTGTTTTGAAATATTTTCTTTCTGATACAGCTTAGTGTAAAATGAAACAAATTCTTTTTGTATATCTGTAGTTGAATGGACTGGTCCTTTAGCAGTTTGAATTTTTGTTATAATCTTCTTCTGAAATGAGTCTTTCAGTTGTGTTGCTAAAAATTTCCCAGGTTTATTAGCATGTTCAAAATATTTTTGTTTGGCAAATTTTAAGTTTTTGTTCATTTCCTCCATTATGACCAAATGTAATTGATGTTTAGATACAGAAATCTTCATTTGTATTTCATTTTTCTCTTCTTCTTGTAACGCCATAACAAGTTTTTGTTCCAAATTTTGTAAATCCCAGAGTATATTATTGGTAAATTGTAGTTGAGTTTTCCTCCACGCTGCATGTTTCTGTATCATAAATCCTCTTAGAACTGCTTTAAACGCATCCCACACTATATTCAACGTAGTTTCTCCATTAAGATTGACTTCAAAAAAATCTTTAATCAGATCATATAATTCTTTTTGAATCTTATTTTCCTTTAAAAGTTTATCATTCAATCGCCATCTGAATGCTTGTTTATTGTTCCACTCAAATGTAACCGGATTGTGATCAGAAAAAGTTCTTGGTAAAATATGTATTTTACGTAGTTGCGTAAAAATTGATTTACTAGACCAAATCATGTCTGTTCTGGAGTGTGAGTCATGTCTCGCTGAATAAAAGGTATATTCTTTGGCTGTAGTATTCATTGTTCTCCAGATGTCTTGTAATTCCAATTCTGTAGCCATGGTGAAGAAAGTTTTAGGTAAACATCCTTCATTTTCGTCTTTTGCTTTTGATTTTTTATCCAAAATTGGGAGAATAACGCCATTTAAGTCACCCATCAATAAAATCTGGTCATTGGCATACTGAGAGATCAGTTCATGCAATTGTCCATAAAATTTTGTTTTTCCTTCATTGGGAGCATATATTCCTACCACAATCGTCTTTTGCCCCAATATTTTGGTTTTTATAATTACAATTCTCCCTTCGTTGTCTTTATATAGTAGTTCAGGACTAAGGCTAGAATGAGCATATATTACTACTCCCTTAGTTTTTGTTTCGGCCGATGCCACAAATGCTTGTCCAAGCATTTGTCTATCCAAATATTTTTTGTGTTTTTTTGCTATATGAGTCTCTTGTAAACAAATTAGGGAGTATTTATACTTCTGTAGATATTTAAAAATTCTAGCCCTTTTAGTTTTTTCATTCAAACCATTCACATTCCAAGAAATTACTTTTGCCATGGTACAATGATTATTGAAGCAAAATATGCAGTCTATAATTTAGTTCCTCCTGCTGCTCCCTGTGGTTCTTCTTCTTCCTCTTCCTTTTGATCCCCAGTTAATCCTTTAAGATCTGATTTATATTTTCTCAGAAATTTTCCCACATCTGCTGTAGATGTAATTGTCATTTTCATTTCTTTGTAGGTAAAAGCCAAGCCTTGTGGCATAATCCAGCGATATTTGATACCATTAGCTTTCAAAACAGACACAAATTCTTTGTAATTATTCCTCTGTGAGAGTAAATGTCTTGGTATGTCCTTTAATAAAATTAGAGGAATGTCTCCTGCTGACACCGGGTTGTCATAATGCATCTTCATGATCTTATCCTTAATCCTAGTGTCATAGAACACTATCATCAGGTCTCTTGGCTTAGATCTTTTCATTCTAGCAGGTAATGGTATTCTGTATACTCTGTTAATAGCTTGGTTCAATTCTTGTTCGTCCATCTGAAACAGGTAAGCCAGATTTGGGACTACAGTTTCTTTGTTATCTCCCATCATATCTGGAAGGTTGCGCAGACGAAGGTTGGCCTCTCTCACTCTCATCTCCATCATGGCTATTTGATCTTTTACTGTTGTCTGATTTAATTGTATTGTTTCAATCTGTTTTTCTTGGCTTGTTAATTTTTTCTTTGTATCCTTATGCTCTTCCATCACTTTCTTTATTGATGAATCCATTGCTTGCATATCTGACTGCATAGTACTCATTTGAGTTTTTACTTCTTTAAGATCTCCTGTTACCACATCCAATTTATGGTCAATAGCTTGAGATGCTTGGCCTAGATTTGTCATCATAGAAGTTAACTGTGCCATCTGTGTAGACATCTGTGTAGACATCTGTTCAAGCTGCTTATTTGTTGCCTCTGTTTGTTTGGCTAACATATCCTGTAATTTCTTATCCATAGCTAAACTTGTGCTGAGTCCTTCAGTTTAGTATAGGCAGGGCTATGCAGTGAGCCAGAACGGGGTCGGGTTCCAGACATTTACATTGGAATAAGGCTGGTAAAAGTCATGTCCTCAGACAGGGCCCTCCAGATGGTGGTTAATAGAGGGTAATTCAATGATCAGCTTAATAATTTTTTCGGATTGAATAGAACTGAATTTGGCTTTAAAACAGCTTAATAAAGTTTTGAAATACCAACGAGTTTTACTGGACGCTCTAGGTCGGATCTACCAGGAAGTATTCCGGAAGTTGTATTTGCCGTGGACCTTCTACCGCCTCATCTCGATGGTTGTTTCCTTCAGGAATTATTTCTGTGTTACTCAAGTGCGACGCGTATCCGGTCCTCCAGCTTGCTTCCTGTTGTTGTGACTCAGATGATAGAGAGGGTGGTATAGAGGGGCTTCCGGTCTGATGAATCCCTTGCTGCTAACGTGGCAGGAAATTCTTTTTCACCAGAGAATCAGGAAGAAATTCGCCCTCCCCTTCCCTCAGAGTTGCTTCTCATTGGTAGAGATTTTAGTCCGTCATTTAAGCGTCCTTCCAACTCTTTGTTTTGATTTAAGCTGATCTGTTTGATAAGGCTCCTGCCGCTAATCCTGATGGAATTTACAAATCAAACTTTCCCGATTAAAATAAGGGAGGAGCAGAGGTACTGGGAATATCTTCATCTACCCCCCGGTTATTCGAAAATGCCAGTAAAAGACGAAGGGTTCTTTGTACTCACTTAGACATCGAGAGGTGAGGTTCTTCTCTTAAAATAGTCCTTTATGTTGGTATTAAGGTGGTGGAGGGTAGAGCCTTATGCCAAAGTTGCGTTTTGGCGATTCCTTTCCCTATGTGCCCTCGCAGGACCGGCGTCCAGAGCTCTGGGGGGCTTATAAAGCTCCCTCAGAGTCTTTGGGAGGTCACACTGCGTTTATGGGCTGCAGGGAGTTCCTGCTGTCCGACCCACTTGCAAGGGTCGGATTGGGGTGCATATATCACCCCTAAATTAGCGCAAACTTGGATTTCCCCCAGGACAGCCTGAGGGAACGTCTTACTCGTCCCAGCGCACCACCGGAAGCTCCGGAACTCTTTCTTGGTGTAAAACCAACAAAGAGGTGTTCTAGAATTGGTTCAGAAGGCTTATCCCCTTCCCTTAACAGTTCTGGTCTCATTTACTTGGGACTCTCTTTTTTGTAACCAATATCGTTATGCAAGAAGCATTCAAGTGTAGGTTAAATTCGTTGTCCTCACTTGAATAAGTTTATTGCACAAGTAATCATTTTAACAGTTAGTTGTTGCATGAATAGAAAAACCAGTAACCCTATGGCTGCTTAACAGTGTGTGTTAATAGTTTTCAGTTGAGGTACAATCATTTGCAAGAGGTAAATTAGGTTTGGGACCATATTTTACTTTTTTTTTCAACAGTGCATTTGAAGCAGCTCTATTGTACATATTTGATTAGGTTTCATTGGCCTTCCATTAAACATTTTACTACTTTTCACAGACCATATATCAAATAAAATCGATCTTTTATAATGCATTTTATGTTCATGTTATGAAGGACTTAATATCTGTCAAATAATACCTCATAGCTACAGAAACCTAAGTTCTCTTCCACCATAATGTTTGCTTCCAGTGGAATAATTCTAGAATAATTCTTTCAGAATCATGTACAGAAATAAAAATAAAGTAAGGGTGGAATGAAACAACCATGCAGTTATCTGTGGAGCAACAGTACAAGTAGAACCTCTTAAGGAGCCATATGTTCCTGAAAAATCTGTGAGAATTACCAATTGTGATGTAATTAATAGACATCCTTCCATCAGAATCACTCTGGAAGCATTCTCAAAAAACCTACACTGAAATAATTCTTACTTGTTTGTGACCTCAGAGTGTTTATGTATGAACCCTAGAGATGGGTTTATATGAGAGTATTTGGGTGAAGATGGAGGACAGTTCTTTACATTTATTTAAATATTTATGTACTCAACTTTCTCCTGGGCATCCCAACACTCAAGATGGGTAACAACCAATATAAAACAAACATTAAAACAACACATTAAAAACAAAACTGAAAAAAACGTATGCCCCAACAATTAGAGTATTCCCCTTTGCCCAGTTTCATGCAAAGGAGGGATATGGTACAGGTAGCCATTTTGTATCACACTTGTGCTGAAAAATCTGCAGTGATAACCCATCTGTTTCCAGGCACAATTCAAGTGCTGGTTCATATCTTTAAAGCCCTAAACGGCTTAGGGCTAGAGTACCTAAAGGACTGTCCCCTCCCATACCATCTAATCCACCTCTCAAGCCCTGTTCTCTGTGTTCCTGCCATCAGAGGTGAGGAAGTTGTCAACTAGAGAATCAGTTTTTTAATGGTCTTCTTCAGTTGTGTTGTTAATTTTTATGATGCTGATGTCTAATGGTTTGTTTTTAATGACTATTTTATAGTATAGTTTTAATTGGAAGTCACCTTAAGCAGGACTCTGAAGATGTGGCATAGAAATAATAAATTTCGGTCAACGTATATTCACTAAAATATACTTTTAGGGGCTTCAGTTTAATAGAGTGTAGGAAACACAACAGTTATTGATTGAGAAACATTGGAACATCTGATGAGCCATGCAGTTTTTGTGTCAGGCACTCAGTTGAGACAGTTACCATTTTTAGGTTGCAGTAGGAAGAAGAAAAAACTTCAACTTTCCCAGGGTCAGAAAGTAATATGGGGGGGGGGGAGAGAAGGGAAAGATCCATAAACCTTGTGCCCATAGATGGTTGACACTGGTCTATTGTACTAAGATAGCCATGCCCACCATTGTTCCTTTTAATGGTTGCTTGCAAGTTCTTACAGATATAAAGAAAGAATCACAGAACCAGGTTTTGATATTTTGCTTTGCCTTAAGCTAAAATCCTGTGTGCATATTGGGTTGGATCCACTGATGAATTTTTGCACATGCTTAGAGAGGGCAATTTTTGCCAAGCAGGTTTTATAAAATGGGGGCATTACTGAGAAAGTCTTGTTCCTCAATATTACCTGCATTATCTTTCCAGGCAGAACAACCTAAACATGACCTGCTTTAATGATCTTGGCAAATTTATGGGGTATATATGTGAGGAGGCAGTCTTTAAGATCCTTCTTCCATTGTTAAGGTTTAATTGTAGAAAAAAGACATGAGTAAATATGTCTTAAATATTACAAAGCCTGGTCAAACAACATAATCTAAAATTATAATCCACTAAAATTGCTCTTATGTTTGCTTTACCAGAACTGCAGAAATGATTCCACAGCCTGTATTCATTGTATCCATATTTCAGTTTTTTCTCTTTTCATTTGTTTTTTTAAATTGATACAAACCATTAGACATCATTGCAAAGGGTTAAAGATGTGCTATTCAGATTCCAAATAATGCTTAAAACCGAGTATCCTCTTAATAAGAAATGCCTCAGGACAGTTGTGTGAGACCAAAGCGGTAATGTATAGAGAAAGAGAGACAGATATGATTATAAAGTGGCTTTTGAAATCATTTTGCTATCATCTTAAATTTAAGCAATAATTGATGTTGGTGGGTGGTATAAAAGGTGATAATTGGTTCCTGTAAATCTTTTAAGTGCATTAGTGGGAGATGCTTATAATGAAATATCTGGGAGCTTCACAGCACACAATTGGCTCTTATACTGGTTGTGTTTTGTTGAGTTTATATAGAAAGGTTTTGGTGACACTCAACCCTAAATTATCTGAGCCATCTCAAAGCTTCACTCTTAAAGGAATGGACAAAGTATTGGGTTCTTTTTCCCACCCTCTCTTCTAGTAATGAAGCAAAGTTATCCAGAATTTAAAAGTAAATATTTTGGAAAAAGAAAGAGAATATTAATCTTAATGAAATTTATCTTGAAAAAGCCATTTGTAGCTTGCAACTTTACATCCTCGTCCTTGTAGGAAGTAAGTTCCAATGACTTCAGAAGAAAGCGCTTTCACTGACTCACACTGAGCTCCATTTTGCCTTGGACAAAGCTCTAGTCACTTGCTTTGTGGGAGGGAATAACTTAGATGAAGATTCTTCTACATGCGGGCCTCTACACATAGGTGTGTATTTTACTGCTTCACCTGTAGTTTCATGGGTTGGGGACAGCATTTAGCCTTGGAGCTGGTTGTAAGGGTTTTTGGCTCCCATGGCAGCATTTTTTGGATATTGTGAGGCAAGTCTGAAAATCCAGTGGGGATACAGCGGTGCCTCATACAACGTCACACTACTTACTTCACTGATGCCACAGCATTGTTGAAATTAAGCGGGCCTGGGTCTGGTCAGTGCCTGGATAGGAGACTGCCTGGAAACACACACACACACACACACACACTCTCTCTCTCTCTCATATTCTCTCTCTCTCTCTCTCTCTCTCATATTCTCTCTCTCTCTCTCTCTCTCTCTCTGATATTCTCTCTCTGATATCCTACCTATATTCTGTGGAAGAAAGGTAAGATATAAATAAAGAAGGTTTTCAGATCTTTGTGTTCCTGTATTTATGCTAACATAATCCCCAGGACTGTAGCAGGGCAAATCAAGTCTATGTTGCTTGAAGCGTTGATCATGAACTATATGTTGTAGAGGAGATCAGGGTTTTTTCATATTAATATGCAGTGAAAGTCTGGTGAGACCATTTGGAATGAGGCAATGTCATGGGCGGAGGGTAGCTTACCCCTTTCCTTGTACCGTGTTTTCTAGCAGGAATCTCCCCCACCCTTCCCAAGTTCCTGTTAACACCAGTAAGGGAACAAATAGGTACCCATATCAATATATATGATTCTCAACATTGCCGAATCTATGGATACTTAAATCCAGAGACTGGAGCCAGGGACAGGCAAGACAGATCTTTCTACAAACCTGGAAAAAGCCTCAGGTTTGCAGGTTCTTAAAAGAAACAAACCACAGTAGTAGGTAGCACACACATCCCACCCCCATAGAAGCAGGACTAGCTTTGAGAAACAAATGCTATTGTCTCTGGCCATTGCTAGGCAACCACAACATTAGCACCAGTTGAAGCTTTTGTTTCTGTCAGTAAAAGGTGTGGAGGGGTAACTGTCCTTCCCAGGGCAACTTTGGCCTTTGAGGAGGAGTCATGGCCTTGATAGCAACCACCAGATAGCTTGATACCATGGAAGTTCCACGACTCACCCAGGCCCAGGTGCTAACTACCACTCAACAGCAGCCACCAAACAAAAATCAGTGTGGTGTAGTGGTTTAGATTAGGATCTGGGAGACCATGTAACTTGGCCAGACTTTTCCCAAGGAGAGGAAGTGGGTTGTCTAGTGGGTGGGAAGGAGAGAAGAAGGCAGGAAAGGGTATGGGGGCTTTCAATGAAGTCCTTGGAGGTCCCCCACCTGTATCAGAAAAGCAGCTATGGTTTCTTTCAGAAAGATGGCATGAGGGAAAGATTACCCTCCCCAATTCCCATAGTCCAAATCCCGTCCCCCAGTTGTTTTTTTATATAACAGGTGATCTGATCACAGATCTCCCACTTAACATTCAGTTCAGTTCTAAATCTTCATTTACCAGAACCATGCCCAGCTCACTTCACTAATAATGTACTTGCACCATCAGATTCCAGAAGACACTTTAGAACAGCATGGTTTAACTTCAACAGAATTGTGCTTCTAAATGCCCTTAGGAGGTTTGAAAATATTTGGCACCATCATCCTCATAGCATAAACAGAACATTCAGTGGCATGAATCTATTGCCCAAAATTGTGAAGAAATTTTTTATTTGGAGAAACTAATCTGGCTTATTCTTAGTGCTTTGAAAAGCACTTCACATTCTGATAGCTCTAATTCTCACAGCCTCCCTGTGAGGTAGGTAAGGAGCATTATCTGCGATTTACAGAAACCAATGCAGACGAATTCCAAGTGACTTGCTTTAAGCTAAAGGTAGAAAAAGATCCTAGCATTGAGTTCTCAGGAAATCCTGACTCATGGCCTTGTGGTCTAAATACTACTCTTTAAAAACGACATTCACTCACTTGTTTGTGTGATTTGCCTAAATAAAAACATACGTGAAAGAAAAAAGACCCAAGGAAGAAAATCTGTTTGTGTTTGTAATACTGTAGCAATGTTTGTACAATAGATTTCTGACTGTTTATATGTACAGACACATTCTCAAAGAAACAATCAGGTTTGTGAATCAACTAATGACGCAGTGTGTGATTCTAAAATTGTTGCTCATGAACAGTTTTATCCTCTTCAATATACTGGGTGAAGAAGTTCTCGTTTCAGTAAATTGATTTAAGTAAAAGTGCAGTTTAGTTGGAAATAAGTCTCAGTTTTTGCACAAAGTGGCTCATCTGTTAATATTTCTTTCTGGTTTATTAAACAGTTCATTATCAGAATGTTTAGAAACAAGTAGAAAATGTGTATTTAATAGAAAAATCTTCTCACAGTATGTGCCAAACCCCACATATCTACCAGGAAGCGTCATTATAGAACAGTGGTTTTTGTGCAGAAAACACAAATAGGGTGTGCAAACCTCATTTGCGTCCCTTTTTGAACAGTTTTTAAAAAAACAAACACGGATGATCTGAATACAAGTCTAGGGTTTGTGTCAGCTTTTCCCAGTCCTCTGAGAGATTTCAGCCAGTCAGTGACCTTCTCACACTGCTTACAGCAACCACTTGGGTAGACTGTTTTTTCCACCAGCGGGGCTATTTTGCTATTACATGATAGGCAAAACTTTTTTCAGTACGTAGACGATGTGGAGGGAAATCTGTATTTATTCATGACATGCTTCTGAGGAGTATAGCAGTTTCTCTCCCTCCCCCCCATCAGCAGATTAGCGGGCACATATCCAACAACAGTTGCCATTACGCCTCATCTTACAAAGTTCTGAAGAAGGAATCTGAGTGGCTCATTTCCTGTTGTGTGTGTAAGTGCCGTCAAGTCGCTTCCGACTCATGGCGACCCTATGAATGAAAGTCCTCCAAAATGTCCTGCCTTTGACAGCCTTTCTCAGATCTTGCAAACTGAAGGCTGTGGCTTCCTTTATTGAGTCAATCCATCTCTTGTTGGGTCTTCCTCTTCTCCAGCTGTCCTCAACTTTTCCTAGCATGACTGTCTTTTCCAGTGACTCTTGTCATCTCATGACGTGACCAAAATACGATAGCCTCAGTTTAGTCATTTTAGCTTCTAGGGTCAGTTCAGGCTTGATTTGATCTATAACCCACTGATTTGTTTTTTTGGCAGTCCACGGAATCCATAACACTCTCCTCCAACACCACATTTCAAAGGAATCTATTTTCTTCCTATCCGCTTTCTTCACTGTCCAGCTTTCACACCCATACATAGTAATAGGGAATAGGAATAACATTTCCTGTTAAGGGTAGACAAAGTGATGTTTGGGGAAGAGTGGGGGAGACCATGTCTGTTTTTCTTTGTGAGTGATGTCTTTATGGACATTATGTTAGTATCAATGCAATTACATTTTCTTAGCACCATGTCTTAGTTGATTATCTCATTTCCACTGTTGCGAATGAAAATCCAGTTCCAGAGACATGTTCAGGGCAACTTAATTCTTTCCCGCTATCCTGAAGTGAAAACTACTAAGTAGTCACTGCATGACAGTGGCGCTGACTTGGTGTTTCTTTCCTTTCTAAATAAAGTCCTCTGACATAAGTGTTGGACAAAGCACTCAGTGGCTGAAAGAAAGCACCAAAAGCCTCTTCATTGGAACGCTGTCAAAAGGCAGTTCTGCTCTGTTGAAAAAAGAAATCTCTTTATGAATAGCAATAACTTTATATGATGCTGAGGAAGATAAATGGAAAAAGAACTAACCCCCAGGCCTTGTCAATTAACGATTCATAAGCCATTAATCGCTTTGTACCCATCGAGTACATTTGTCACTTGAATAGGCTCTGGGGTACTTGTGTGCTGAGCTCCACAGACTAATTATAGTACTAATGTAATTACACATAAACAGATTGGATATATGTGTGTAAGTGACACACAGCCAAAAAAAGAGACTGGTCACATAATCAACAAGCCACAATTAGTGGGGGGCACACTCCCATTCCAAAAGATAGCACTTTTAACTTTGTTCCCATTTAAAAATCCCACAGGTCACACTGATAAGAACAGTTTTAGTAATGTTATTGAATTCATATCTTCGTGTTGTTTATAGTTCAGGCTTTTCTCCTCTTTTGTGCACCTCTTGTATGGTTTACACAATTTTAATCTCTGTAAGATGCAACACTCTTGGATGCAACACTGTGCATTTGTGATTATTTAAGTTAAAAAGTTTGAAATAATAAGTTTTTTAAAGTCCTGTGAATTCAGACCTGCTGCTGAAGAGACACTCAGCTTTAGAACCAAGTAAAATCAGGAGGTGGAAGAGGTTTCTCATCAACTCTCACTCCTTTCCTGTGGGTTTGGTTGGCAGTATCGCTAACAATGAAAAATTTAGAACCTCGCCTAGTCACAGGGAATAGGCTGTAACAGAAGTTGTAGGGTAGGATACTGTTGCAGACATAAGAAGTTTCCACTTAGCATGAAATAAGCACTCTCCCAATTCTTTTGTGATCTCCGCCAGGAACATAGGTTGGTTTCATATTACCTTTGGAAATCCTCTCTGTGTGTTCTTACTTCTTCACCTTTGCCCTTGTTCATGAATAGCAAACTGTTGGACTTGCTCAATGCTGAACAATTTCATAACATAACAACAACTATCACTGCAGCACAAGGCAATAGCTATAGTAATTGCACCTTAACTTTAATGTAGAAATGCTGAGGAGAAGGTGGTTAGTTACCACACATTTAAATGCTGTCCCCTAATCTCCATCCACCTGTTACTCTATAAGAGCGAGGAATCAGTCAAACTAGGGCTTCTAAATGATGAAGCATTTGGGGGTTATTGTCTTACGCTGAATTAATTACCAATTTGTTAATTTGTGTAAATAAATACTAAGTTGACTCAGTACAGGTGACATTTGGAGAATATTTGCAGAACACAGCTGTTGATTTCTCATTTAATAACACAGTAGAATAATTTGTTTGGACAGACTGGGTTTTAACTTGAATGAATTGTTCAATTAATGCTTTCAACCCTATGACAGAGTACTCCTAATGCAACCTCGCACAAGTTAGCTTTATCATATGTGACCTGCAGCATATTCCACAGGTCTGTGCCAGTGGAAAAGTAATAGAATAAATTAAAGGCAATACAATACACCAAAATAGCAACTTGATAGAATTGATTGTTTTTTCATCAGCTTCTTCTTCCCCTAGTAGCCTTCTATGCCCCTTGATACAGCACTGTTCAGGTTCAAAAGATGTGCAACAACAGAGACACCATTTGCAGAAAACAGTGGGAGGGCAATTGCTACCGAATCCTTTTCCTCACTGAAGCCCCCCCCCATAGAGTTGTCGAGGGTCCCTCGTCAGTGGCTTGGGGGGTACAGGAGAAGCTTCCATCAAATTGTTATGTTGATGTAATTTTGGATCCAAACGTGTAGTTTTTCAAACTATGTGGAGCCTGGAATAATTGATTAATTAACTTGTTTGTTCTCTGAGGATCCTCATCAAGATCAGAATGCATGGCCAAGGCTTATATAGTTTCCCTTTTCAATATACTAGATTGTACCTTGCTGAAGTGTACTCATTCATGTCTTGAATGGTCTCACTTGAACAGTATCGTCCAACCCAGACCAATAGCCAGGGCCGTAGCTGGGGGTGGGGAAAGGCGAGGAAGAAAAAGACGCTGGTTTTTATATGCTGACTTTCTACCACTTAAGGAAGAATCAAACCGGATTAAAATCACCTTCCCTTCCCCACAACAGACACCCTGTGAGGTAGGTGGGGCTGAGAGAGCTCTAAGAGAGCTGTGACTAGCCCAAGGACACCCAGCTGGCTTCATGTGGAGGAGTGGGGAAACCAACCCGGCTCACCAGATTAGCGTCCGCCGCTCATTTGGAGGAGTGGGGAATCAAACCCGGTTCTCCAGATTAGAGTCCACTGCTACAAACCACTGCTTTTAACCACTACACCACGCTGGCTGGCAGCTGCTGCCCTGTGACATGCAGAGAGGGTGGCAGACCAGCCTCTCCTCAGGAGGAGTCGGCTGGGTAGGAGAGGCAGTTCTGCTGCCCTCTCTGCATGCTACAGGGGTGGCGGCTGCCTTCCTCGCCCCCCACCCCCATAGTTACGGCCCTGCCAAAAGCCATATTTAGGAGTTGAAGCACAAGCCTTGCTTTAACAGATTGCTAATGAAGGGCTATTCAAAAAGTCAACTGGAGTACTCCAAACACCTCAGGCACTATATACCAAATTTGGTTTCCGAAAACACATCATCATCTGTCAGGTTTGCCAGCAATAGACCCGCACTGTCAAGTTCCTTTGCATGTTCTGGCTTAACAACTCTAGCATTTGAAAGAGCCCTGGTAGGGAATTGTATTGTCTGGCTGGCTGAATTCCAGACTGACACAGACATGTAAGATGCCGATCCAGCTTCTTGCCTAAACTTGCCAAGGCAAGCAGCATGAAAAGGGATAGCTCTTTGAGAAGCTCTTTAAGTCGCCCAAGTGTCCGAGCATCTAATAGAAAGAGCTGCATGCAGTCTGAACCAAATCCAAATTCCACTCCAAGGAAATCCAGATGCTGCCATCAGAATAAATTATGCAAAGTACATACTTTTTAAAATGATTGATAACTCTCCCACTTCTGCTAATCGTTCTGCCACTCCCAGGCCCTTAGCCCAACACTTATACAAACAGTATGTATTTTGATGATCTTCCATAGTTTATTTTGCATACTGGAGTCAGATTATCAAAGAGTGTCGTGTTCTTAGCAAGAGGCATGGTGACAGGAAGGAAGAAAAAGGCCTGGAGATTGAGGTTTGATCATTTGCGGGATAGTGAGGGAAGAGCTATGAATAGCTGTCAGGCAAGGAGGATAGAGAATTGTTCTGGAAGCCAAAGGCATTGCTTCCAACCACTGAAAGTGCTTCGCAAAAGCCACTGGCTTTTATGCACTGAATTGCTTTAACCTTACAGCTGAAAGGGAAATTGAACCATGGTCTTTGCCATGAACATATCCTGCAGGGCTGTAAATAGTTTAGGCTGACTGATAAAAATGACTGGCTTAAACTAATGATTTCACAATGAATGTAATGTTTTAACTTTATAGATACACCAAGGAATTATTTTGTACCGTAGCCATAAGATGTGAGCCATAATTAGAAATCACTTTTATGCTCCTACTTATGAATGAAATAACCTATTTCATTCTAGGTTACTTAACTAGTAGTCAAGTATGTCATTTTTTTACTTGATGGTGGACATCTCACATGTTTTGTTATGCGTATTAATCCTTGATTTGATTAACTTACCTTTCTCTGGAGAAAATGTCAAGTACATACCATTAGCAACATATAGGTTTATATCCTATGGACGAGCTCAATACACTTCCTCCAGCACTTAAAGTTTGCACGAGAGCCCATTGAAAACCATTTATCTTGCGTAAATGGAAGTTTTAGCGGATGCGTCTTAGCAGACGTTTAGCAGATGCATCTGCATGTTCTGGCTTTGATCCTATGAATAAATTCCATGCAATCTAGCATGTATGGATTTCGTTCATAGGATCCAAGACATAACATGTAGCAGCTGCAGGACTGTCTGCAAATTAATACTTCGCGAAGAAGAAGAAGAGTTGGTTTTTATATGTCGTCTTTCTCTACCACTTAAGGAAGAATCAAACCAGCTTACAATCACCTTCCCTTCCCCTCCCCACAACAGACACCATGTGGGGTAGGTGGGGCTGAGAGAGTTCTAAGAGAGCTGTGACTTGGCAGCAGAAGATAGGACACACAATAATGGGTTTAAATTGAGGGTGGAAAGGAATTGGCTGGATATTAGGAAAAAATTGTTTACAATGAGAGATGTTCGACAGTGGAATCAGCTACCTAGGGAGGTGGTGAGCTCCCCCTCACTGGCAGTCTTTAAGCAGAAGCTGGACAAAGAATTGTCAGGGAAGTTCTAGGCTGATCCTGCATTGAGCATGGGGTTGGACTAGCTGGCCTGTATGGCCCCTTCCAACTCTATGATTCTAGCCCAAGGTCACCCAGCTGGCTTCATGTGTAGGAGTGGGGAAACCCGCCCGGTTCACCAGATTAGCGCATCCTCTGCTCATGTAGAGGAGTGGGGAATCAAACCCAGTTCTTCAGATTAGAGTCCACCGCCCCAATCCATTGCTCCTAACACCATGCTAGCTTTCTTGAAGTAGCTGTCAGGGATACCCCACTGAACAAGCAGAGTATCTCAGATGTAAAGCTGGTAGTCTTAGGCTAAAGGCTGGATTTCAGATATTGACATGTATTGATTGGGTTAAATTCCCATTGACTTTGGGCAGAGGTAGGATAAATTTATTTAGGTATTTATACTCTGCTTTTCACCCAAAGCAGCTATTCTCCTCTCTTCCATTTTAGCCTCACAACAACAGCCCAGTGAGGTAGGTTTGGCCGAGAGTGACTGGCCCCAAGGTCACCTATCCAAGCTTCCATGGCAGAGTGGAGATTTGAACCTGGGTCTCCCAGATCCTAGAACAACACTCAAACTACTACAGCATACTGGCTGTCTGAAGGAGAAAAATGTTAGAGGAATGATGATTAGATTCAACTTTACTGTCTACAAATTTTCCAATAATAATTGCTGTTAATAATTACTACCATTGTGGGTGTGACAGGTGAGAGCTAGAAGTTGCTCCTACCAGTAATGCTTGTTTGGTATAATTCCAAGATAATGATTCCTACTGTGGATCAAGCACTGACAGTATCACATTCATTGCTTGCTATTGTTACTGAGAAATCTGGTTATAATGAGAATAAAAAACAAGATTAGAAATGCAAAAAGTAAGCAGCTTTCTGTCAGCATGAGAGCTTACTGTGGGAAAATCACAAAACCAGGGGACAGCTTTTACAGAAAGATACCTTATAAATAAAGTTAATTTTTTTCTCTAGTGCCCTTGGAATTTCCCCCCTTTCTTAAGCTTCTTAAGCAAATTAGCATCAGAGTAGCTGACCTCATCCCTCTGCACTGTGTACTGTCCTGCCACTTTAATGGATGCTTCCTTCTGTGACAGTCTGACATGTAAACCCTTGGCCTTCAGAGTCAGATGCAGCAGTTTGTGCATGAGACCTTCTTGTCCCCATCAGTCTTTCTGTTCCAGCTGCAAGTGCTTTCTTTAAGAAAGGTGAAAAGAGCCTTTGGAAGTGGTGATTCATGAGACCTCACTTGCCAAATGGCCCCGTCACAGTGGCAGGTAATGTCATGGGTGGCTTCTGCTGCTTAAAAAGCAAGGCTGGTGGACCAGAATCCTGAAAAGGGAAGGAGAGAAGGGTGGTTCTCTGAGGAAACACAAGGTCTCTCCTGATACTTCCTGTGTCAAGTACTTGTAGAAACTGGGCCAAGTTAAAGAAGCTGCATGGACTGCAAGAATCTCCATTTTCAGTTGTGGCAAATGCAGTGCCAATGAATATGACACTCCCGTCTTTGTTAACAGACATGTAATTCCTCCTTTTCTATTTAGATAACTCATTTTTATCCTGACTTTGTTCCAGGGAGCTAAGGGCAGTGAACATGGCACTCCTGGCTTTATTCTGACGATAACCCTATGAGGTGGGATAGGCTGAAAGCCTCATAGTAAAGAGACGATTCAAACCTGGGTCTCCTGGCTCTTAACCTGGTATGAGTATACCACGCTGGCTCTGGGTGTTTCTTGTTTGGAAACTTGTATGGTCCTGTTTTCTACCGTTTCTTTTCAGTCGTTTCTACTTAGGGCAGAAGAGAAAAACAAACATAGCCGGCTAAACTGCCCAGCCTTCCATTAGATATTTTAAGCTTTTATTAAGATATCAGCCCTTAGTTTGGAAATTCCTCACCGGAACACAGTTTGAGTTATTCTGACACAGAGTAAACGGAGCGCTGTTGCCTTTTGCCTTTCAGAACAGCCAGAAATGGATGAATTCACCCTGGAAAGAGTGCTGGAGGAGCTGGAGACGCTGTGCTACGAAAATATGAACATTGCCATTGAGACGGAGGAAGGCCTGGGCATAGAGTACGATGAGGATGTCGTGTGTGACGTCTGCCGCTCGCCCGAAGGAGAAGACGGCAACGAGATGGTTTTCTGTGACAAATGCAATGTCTGCGTGCATCAGGCAAGTCGTATTTCTCACTGGGGGGTGAGGTTTAAGTGGGTCTTTCTGCCTCATTAGCTTAAGAAGAAGAGTTGGTTTTTATATGCCAACTTTCTCTACCACGTAAGGGAGACTCAAACCGGCTTACAATCACCTTCCCTTCCCCTCCCCACAACAGACACCCTGTAAGGTAGGTGGGGCTGAAA
This sequence comes from Euleptes europaea, assembly GCF_029931775.1. Classification (NCBI taxonomy): domain Eukaryota; kingdom Metazoa; phylum Chordata; class Lepidosauria; order Squamata; family Sphaerodactylidae; genus Euleptes; species Euleptes europaea. Next base: position 93,355,869 of record NC_079312.1, on the reverse strand, counting down.
GAGTGTGACTAGCCCAAGGTCACCCAGCTGGCTTCATGTGTAGGAGTGGGGAAACACATCCAGTTCACCAGATTAGCCTCCGCTGCTCACGTGGAGGAGTGGGGAATCAAACCCGGTTCTCTTAACCACTACACCCCGCTGGCTCCCAACACCAGGTTAGAAGCAGAGACGTTGCTATTGACAGGGGAGCCCTCCTGCCCTTCATACTGGGGCCCGTCATGTGTTCATTTGCAACAACAATGGAATTCCTGGGTTTGAGCTTATTTTAGAGTGAAAGTGCTTCCAGCCCGTCATCAAGGGTTGTGTAGGGAAAATACTATGTTACAGCGGGAACCTCCCACCTCCTTGGCTTTTGCATTTCTTTCCCTGCACTGTTGCAGTTACATCTTCTGTACGTTCATAGAATGTTCATAGAATGTTTCTATATGTATAGAGAATGTTACATCTTTCTGTATTTCCTGCCATAGGCTGTGTTCCTGTCCTGATTGAAGACAAAAAAGGGTTCCTCAGTCCCACTTCAAGCTAATGTTAGGATAAATACATACATTCCAATATTGGTCAATAGTTGGCGATGGGTAAAAACAGTAACACCTGGTGTGGTGAATAGGAGGCTGTGCTCATTATTTTTTCCCCTCCTTGTTTTAATGTGGCATTTAAAACCATTTCCTTTCAGCACCTGCCCTCATAAAGCTGCTTCCGTGGGACATGGTGTGATCTTGACTGGGCAGAACAAGGCAGTGGCTACAGGAAGCACCTTTTACAAATTGCGTGTGTTGAGTTCAATAGATAAGTAGGTCACAATTAGGCCGTGTTGTCTAGGCAGTTAACTTGCCAGACTGTCCTTTAGAAGGAAAGAAGATCAGTTGAGGTCCACTGAATCAGGCTACCAGTTAGCAATCAATACTGAGTAGCTGAGTAGCTGGGATGTTCACTGTAATCAGAGGTAGATCTTTCTTTAGCTTCCTTTAGGCACTACATTCAGAGGATGGTCGCTCTTGTGCTTCCACATGCTGGCAGGGATTTTCACTAGAATGTCTTGGAGCTGAGGGAATCAGTTGGGGTTGGTGGATATTAGGTGGCTTCTAGGAGTGCTGTAGATTTCTCAGCAAATCACAGCTATTCAAGACATTGAATCGATCTTTCATAGTAACACCATATACTGTATACTACTCTTTGTGCAACACAGCTTCTAGCATACATTGTTCTTAGGCAGCTGTGTGGCCATCACTGTGGAGAGGACTCCACTGTTGTACAAATATCATGTGTTACCTTAAAATAGTTACTCCATTTGCTGGAATAATGATGGGTAAACCTTGTTGCCCTGTCAGGCCCACAGGCTTCTGTACATTTACCTAGTAGCCATCTTTCAGTGGAAGAGCCTCTGCTTGGCATGCAGAAGATCCCAGGTTCAATCCCCAGCATCTCCAGTTAAAGAGTCTGGCAGTAGGCAATGTGAAAGACCTCTGCCTGAAACCCTGGAGAGCCGCTGCTAGTCTGAGAAGACGATACTGACATTGATGGGCCAAGGGTCTGATTCAGTATAAGGCAGCTTTCGTGTGTTCCCATCCTCCTACACTTATAGAAAACCTCTAATTATTTGTCACCCTCCTACAGTTGTACCCCCTTTCTGTCCCTTCAACTGTGGGGACACAGTCTTGGCTCCTAAGTAGAACAAGTGGAGTTGTGCTAGAGGAAGGCAACTTGCTCACCTCCACACTCTCATTGCAACCTTCTGTGCCTCCCCACATTGTGCTCCTGAGGGTCAGTGGACCTGAAGGAGCAATGTGGGGAGATATCAGGAGATATCTCCCTCCACCCCTTTACAGTCAGAAAAAGCTGTCCCACTGAATGAGCTTCTGACAGAGCGACACTTTAGGGTATAAGCCATAGTAACTAAAGCACATTATTTCAGAGAGTCCTGCTGCTAAGGAGGATGGTGAATCAAAAGGGTTTCTCCTATAGTAGAATGCAAGATTAGCAGGCTTCCAGTGGTCCTCTGATGATCAGATTCAAAGAAAACTATGTCCCAAGTGGAAATGGACCCTTTATACCAGGCGAGCAGGCCGAATGGATGGCTTGTCTCACCATGTGGGGTAGCTTTCTTCTCTCGTGTGTCCATCCTGCCCACCAAGTGTGACATAGAGAGGGGAGGAGAAGAGAGAGAGCTTTAAGAAATCATGGATGTGATCTCTGCATAAAGTTTTATTTTATTTTAGGTTTCCTAATTACGCTAACGTCAAACCTAGAATCTGATAAAAGTGCTAACGTCATATCTTCAGTTTTTCAGCTCAGTGCTCTTTTGTCCTTCTGTGTGGACAACCCATGACTACCCTTTTTTCACAGTCAGGCATACACCTCCTGGCATTGCCACTAAGCTCACTGTAGGGGTGGGAAACCAGCCAATAATGAATTCTCCCCTTCTCTCTCTTAAGAATGTGTCCAGGTTCCATGCTCTTTTGCCAGATTAAAGCAGAGCTGTTTAAACACAGTGCTTCCTAGACACATGAACACTGAATGGAGAAAAGAGATGCTGGATTTTCTTTAAAGGGCCATAATGTGATTCACATACTAACCTACAAGTGAGCTAACCTGGAAGGAAGAACACAGTAATCTAGGACATACTGTGAATTCTAAGGCGCCTAAAGTCAAAGCTTGCAAATAACAGAAGGAAGGAAAAGAGGAGGAGGAGGCATATGGTCTGCAAGAAACATATTCTGCCTTATCCAAGAGGAACTCTTAATCTTGCATCGTGTCATGCAGCACACATCAGATCAATTAAATGAATAAGTCAGTAGCTGGTTTTGGATTACCTTTAGGCTTTAAAATTTACCACCTACCGAGGGAACTGCTAATGAGATAGTGAGCTTTTAACCTCTAGCGTATTCATTCAGACATCAGTAGCCCACACTCATCATCTTGTTAATGTAGTCACTGTTCTGTACCTTCTGTGGAAATGAACCTGAGGTGTTACTTATTCTGCGGGCGCATTAGAATGGTGTTTGTTGAGAATGCTGCAGTGAAAAGTGGCTTGAACATAACGTACAGAGCTGCTTTGTACTGAGCTGGTCCATCTAGCCCAGTATGGTCTTTGACTAGCAGAAACTTTTTAAAGTCTTGCTGTCTGAGGCCCATGGGAGGGAAAGCAACATGTCATAGCCCGATCTCATCAGACCTCGGAAGCTAAGCAGGGTTGGCGCTTGGATGGGGAATCACCAAGGAGAACTCTGCAGAGAAAGGCCTTGGCAAACCACCGCTGCTTACTCACTTGCCTTCTTACAGTTTTCTGGGGTCGCCCAAAGTCACCTGCAACTTGATAGCACTTTACACATAGACATCTGAGGCCCTTCTTTGTGAGATACCTGGGGTTGCATCGGGAGCCTTCTGCCACGTAAAATGTGCTCTGCTTGTTGAGTGATGATCCCTCAGACCAGTTGTTCTTAAAACTTTTAATCTACTACTACCCATCTTACTCAATCGAATGCCCCTTCACAAAAAAACAAAAAGAACATAAACACAGTACTCCAGATTATATTTATATATTTATTTATATCAGAGTGCAGCGAGACCTTTTTGCCTGATGGACATTAGCCAATTACTAAATGTTAGCTTTGATTTCTGTTTGCTCTGTGCCATTTTTAATGAACTGGGGGTAAAATCTAAGGTTTGGGATTTTATCCTTAGGGCAGGGTGAGCAGCACAAACAACTCTCCTCTGCTGGCTGTTAGAAGCCATTGCAAGTGGGGAGAGGGGACTGCCAAGAACCCCAAATTTCCTTCCCCCCCCACCAAGAATCATTGCCATAGACACTTTAAGGTGCCAGAAATTACTTTCAATGTGAGATTATGTTTCTTAGATTATTCATTCTCCCTGAGGTGAAGGGCATCTTGCAGATAGATGGGTGTTTCTGTTCCTGGATCATAAATAGGCAGGAAGTACACAAGAATTAACCTCACTTCCTGTCCCCTGGCCGGAAATGCCCCTTCGTCTCCACTTTTCTTCCTAGATAGGCAGCTCATTCTGTTTGCTCCGCTTGCAACCAGCACCATCGATTTTTTCGATTCAGGCTTCCAAGCCGCTCGTCCCTTTTTTGACCATTCCGACATCCTCGGCTTCTCCTGCGCCTTGAGAATGTCTTCATCGCCCGGCTCCAGTGCGGATGGGTTCCTCCGGCCGGAGGACCACTTGGCTGGCCTCCTGCCGAACACCAGGCAGGGGACCTCGGGCGCCTGAGCTCCCGCGGACGCGGTGGAGCTGGGCAGTAGTAAGGCGACCGACAGGGCTTCCACGGAGGCAGCACAGCCCACGGGCAAGAACTCCGGCTGGCTCCCTGCGGCGGCGGTGGAGTCCAGCAGCGACATGGTGGCCGAACGGCTCCCCGCGGCAGCGACAGATCCCGGGAACGGCAAACCAGCCGGAAAGCAGGTGAATGAGGCGGCGGCCAGGACCAGCTCCCCAGCCGGCAGAGCTCCCACAGGGGCGGTTGAGCTCAGAAGCGAAGAGGCATGCACCCGGCCTGCCGTGAAGTCACAAAAGACCGGCTCCAGCGGCAGGCGCAAACGAAAACATGTGGGCAAGGATGGGAAGGAGAAGAAGCCCCGCCAGCTCAGCCCGCAAGTGCCCAAGGCCCGCTCGGCCCGAGCAGCCAATGAGGACCTGGGAAGGGAGCAGCGTTCCTTGGAGCGGCGGCAACACAAGGCGGCTCCTCACGAGGAGGATCTACCAGACGCGGCTCCCACCACGCACTGCCAGCAGACCTCTTGGCAGCCGAATGAGCTACAGGGGCCCTGTTTGCCGCAAGGGGGGGGTAGAGGGCGGAAGGCCTAATGGCTCTCATGAGGCAGGTTCTCCGGGAGGAGTTCCCTTTCTTGCAGGCACCCTCCCTCTCTTCCTCCCACGGGGGAGGCTCTGGGGCCTTTTACCATGAATCCTCCCCAGAACCCAAGATCTCTGGGAATGAGAGCCATGCCCGCCGCCCCAGGGAAATCCCACCCCCCTGGCCCACCAAGGCTGCGAGGAAGGCCTGGCCCCCTCAGAGCCCTAGCCACAGGGAGGAATCCCCAGATACCTCTGCAGACTCAGAGGGAAGGAAGGAGGGGAAGCTCTCCAACGAGGAAGAGTCCCAAACCCCCACTGAGCATCACAACAGGCTCTTTGCGGGAGAGGACTTCCAGCACCTCCTCTCCAAGGCCATCTTGGCTCTGGACCTCATCGATACCAGTGAGCCAGTTGAAGGCAACAAGCCCCATACTCGACCCAGGGTGCCACAAGACCTCTTTCCCAGGTCCCAACAGTCCACCAAGACTGTCCCATTCCCTGAATTCTTCGAGGACATAGTCAGGTGAGAATGGGAAAGACCAACCTCACACAAGCAGCTGCCAAGGAACGTGCGAGCATTGTACAACCTGGCTCCCCACGCTATGGACATGCTCAAACCCCCACTGGTAGATGCGCCAGTGGGAGCCCTTCACTCCTCGGGACTTCTTTCCGAGGACGGCTTGGGATCACTGAAGGACCCCCTAGACAGACGGGTTGACCAAACCGCCAGGAAGGCACACGAGAACCTCACCATGGCCATTCAAGCTTCCGCCACCGCATCCCTCACCGCCAGAGCGGCCATAGTCTGGGCTAGAAAGCTGGCAACCTTCATCCCTCCTGATAATAAGCGAGCCACGGAGGGCATGAATAGGGTCCAAAAGGCCATTACCTTCCTGGCAGACGCTACCTTGGACTCCCTGACCCTCAGCGCCAGAGCAGCGGCGGCCAACACGATCACCAGATGGGCACTGTGGATCAGACCATGGGCCGCAGACTTCTCCTCCAAGGCCATGCTCCTTGCCTACCCCTACCAGGGAGGCCTTCTCTTCGGGGAAAAGCTGGAACAGATCCTCGTGGAGACGAAGGATAAAAAGAAAGTGCTGCCGCACAACCTTAGGAGGGACAACAGGGGATGCCCCTCCTCATCCTACCCCTCCTTTCGTTCCTTTCATTCCCTGCCACTTCCACGATCCAACTGTGGGTGCCCAGCGTGGTCTAACAACCGGGGCGCAGCGAGGGGAGGCAGCAGGTCCAGCAGAGGTTCCCAGTCCTACAGAGGTGACGGGATGAGTTGCTTCAACAAACCAAAAAGGCAGTGACTCCGGGAGCACTGCAGTGGGGGAAAGGCTGAGCTGCTTCAGCCACCAGTGGGCTCAGGCCTACCTCGACCGCTGGGTGGAACAGATAATCCACAGGGGTTATCTCATTGAATTCCGACTCCTCCCTCCCGACCGGTTCATTCAATCACCGAAGTCTTCCAACCCCGACAAGCATACGAGGACCTGGGCGGCCATCAATCACCTGCTGCACATCAAGGCTATTGAGGCCATCCCGATACCAGAGAGATCCTTCGGAGTCTATTCCATCTTCTTCACCGTTCCCAAAAGGAACGGAGACTGGCGGGCCAACACGTAAACAGGTTCATCCTGGCCAAACGCTTCCGGATGGAAACTCTTTGTTCCATCGTCGAGGCACTCCGGCCAGACAGCTTCATGTCTTCCATAGACCTGACAGAAGCGTACCTACACATCCCCATCTGCAATGACCATCGCCGCTTCCTGCACTTCAACTACATGGATCGCCACTTCCAATTCAGAGCGCTCCCCTTCGGCCTTTCCTCTGCCCTCAGGGTGTTCACCAAGGTCCTGGTCACCCTGGTAGCCCTGCTCCGAAAGGAGGGAATACACGTCTATCCCTACCTAGACGACCTGCTCATCACCACTCCATCCAAGCATCAGGCCATCCAGCACACTCAAGAGAGTAGTGCAGACACTGGAACATCACGGCTTCCTCATCAATTTCAACAAGAGTCACATATCCCCAACCTGGCACCTACAGCACCTGGGGGTTGTGATAGATATCACCTGCAGCACCCTCTTCCTCCCAAAGGACAAGGCCACCAAAATATCTTCCTTGGCCCGAGGGGCGTTCAACTCAAGAACAACCGGCCTATCTTCGCTGGCATGGCTGCAGGGCCACATGATCACGTGCATAGACTCCGTCACCTGGTCTCACTTCCACGCTCGTCCTCTCCAATGGTTCCTCAAACCGTACCAGCAGCTCATCCTGAAGAAGAGGAACATTCGCCTGACCCTTCCTTACGAGGTAAAACACAGTCTCCGTTGGTGGCTGAACCCCGCCAACCTGCAAAAGGGTCGTCAGTATTGGCACCAGACGACCTTACAGCTCTTCACAGACGCCAGCCTAGAGGGTTGGGGCGCCACAGGGCACCTGGACGGAGGAGGAACGATCTCTTCACATCAATCAGCTCGAACTCCAAGCCATCTACCGAGCACTCAAATCCTTCCAACAGACGATCTCCGCACACCATGTCCTCATCCGGACGGACAATGTGGCTGCGAAGGCTCACCTGAACAAACAAGGTGGGTCCAGATCATCAACTCTCCACTGGGAAGCCAGCTGGATCTTACGGTGGGCAGAGAGGCACCTACGGTCCATCAAGGCAGAACACATCCGGGGCGAGCTGAACACACAGGCCGACTGGTTGAGCAGAAAGAAGGTAGATGAGGGGAAGTGGTCGCTGCAATCTCGAGTATTCCGCACACTCTCCACTCGCTTCGGCCGGCCGACTGTGGACCTCTTCACATCCCCGTCAAACAGTCAACTACCTCGATTCTTCTCATGCTACTCACATCCTCAAGTAGAACAGACGGATGCCCTGTTGGCCCCTTGGCCCCCTGGTCTACTCTACGCCTTCCCTCCGCTCTCAGTCATCCCGAGGGCTCTGCGGAAGCTGCTGCAGGAGAGGGCAACAGTCTTGTTCGTAGCTCCAGACTGGCCACGCAGGCCCTGGTACCCCACTCTCCAGGAGCTGTCCATTCAGCCACCGTGGAGGATACCAGTCTCCAAGGACTTGCTCCACCAGGGGCCGATCCTAATCCAGCTTGGTTTTGCTTGACCGTCTGGGTATTGAGAGGCAAAGGCTACTCGGTCTAGGCTACACCCCTGACGTGGTCAACACCATGCTGGCAGCCAGACGGCCTTCCACCCAGCGCATATATAACTCTGCATGGAAGGCGTTTGTATGCTGGTGCAGACGCAAGGGACTCGACTCGCTGAATCCTGCCATGGCCACACTGCTGGCGTTCCTACAGGAGGGGGCGCGGCAGGGCCTCTGATCCTCCACCCTGAGTAAACAACTAGCAGCCATCACTACCGTAGTCCCCCAACTGGGAAACTACGCGACCTCCAGACACCCGCACGTTCTCACCTTGCTGAGAGGACTCTCACTGATTTCACCTCCAGTCATCCACAGATTTCCAACCTGGCGATTACACGTGGTACTCACGGCGCTCATTCAGTCCCCCTTTGAGCCCTTGGCCAAGGCACCCTTGAAGGCTCTCCTCATGAAAACTCTCTTTCTCACGGCGGTAACATCAGGTCGCCGGGTCTCTGAACTCGCCGCCCTGTCCTCTCGCCCAGGGCCCTGCATGTTTCACAAGGACAAGGTGGTCCTAAGGCCGGACCCCACCTTTATCCCAAAGGTCAACACGGTCTTCCACAGGCAGCAGGAGATCCACCTTCCTTCCTTCGCGCCCCACCCGCAACACCCTTGAGAAAAGGAGTGGCACACCCTTGACCCGTGGCAAGCCCTACGCATATACATCACTCGTTCTGCACCATTCCGGCAGACCGACGCTCTGTTCATCTCGGTGACTGCGCCCAACAAGGGAAGACCACTCTCCAAGCCAGCCCTCAGCAAGGCGTTACGTAAGTGCATTGAAGAAGCTTACAGGCTCAGCGACAGGCCTATCCCGCCTGGCATCACTGCGCACTCAATCCGCAGCTCAGCCACCTCGGCGGCTTTCGACAACAGGGCGTCAGTTGAGGAGATCTGCAAGGCAGCCACCTGGTCCTCTGTATCGACCTTCGTGCGTCACTACCAACTGAACCAGTTTTCCTTGGCGGACGCTGCCTTCGGACGTCGGGTGCTCCAGCACGTCCTTCCAGAAGACGACTCCCACCCTTCGACGGATTAGCTCTTGGACATCCCGTCTATCTGCAAGATGCCCTTCACCTCAGGGAGAACAGGACCTTGGTTACTTACCGAGAAGGTTCCTTCTCCTCTGAGGTACGAAGGGCATCTTGGCCCCACCCTGGGGCAGAGACTGGAGCACCTTATTCCTTGAGCAACTCATTCCTTGTCCTCGATTGCTCCTAGTTGGGGAGAGAGCCGGCCTCCTCCCACACATACTTACTGTTGATGATACCTGTTCAACAAGTTGCACGTGCAATGCGTGCTTACAATATATATATATAAAATAAAATAACTTAAAAGAATAAATTTTTGTTTGTTAGCGGATCCAGTTCAGTGTACCTACGGTTACCCCAGTTTTATCCGCATTAAAATACAACATCCAAACGCCTGAAGTTTGGTCCCGTGTTGTTCTTTCTGATTACCCTTACAGATTCCTGTCCATGGATCCTCCTGGCATGCGACATAAGCTCGGGAAGTCTCAAGTGGAGACGAAGGGGCGTTTCCAGCCAGGGGACAGGAAGTGAGGTTAATTCTTGTGTACTTCCTGCCTATCTATGATCCAGGAACGGAAACACTCGTTTATCTGCAAGATGCCCTTCGTACCTCAGAGGGGAAGGAACCTTCTCGATAAGTAACCAAGGTCCCGTTCCGTCTTCCCACAGACTTTCCTCTCACAATTGTTCCTTCTTTCTCTCAAAATTAACAAAGACATCATGTTCTGGAAATACCAAAACAACCAAGAGAGGAGACTCTTTGAAACCAGATCATTATCATAATAGGGATGAGAGCTCATTTAAGTTTGGGAGATACTCACAGCATCACAGCTTTGTGCACTGTTTAGAGTTTATTCAGACATATTTGGGTAGGAAGGTTTCCTACATCATTTTTAGAAATAGGTGATAGAATACAACCTAGAATCTTTTCACCATTTTCACCCTTTTAATCTCTGAAATGTGGTTTAACTGATTATTGGAGTATTTCTACACAATGGCAGTAAGCCATCTTGTCTAAAAATGTGCAAAAGAATAAAAAGTTTAGTTTTTGTGCATTGTTGTACTGTTACTGAATTACATAAAGTTTAATGAAATACGATGTTACAAATGAGTGGAAGTACAAATTGATAATGTCTTTGGACTCTTGTGAATTATAGATCAATATTTTGAAGATTCTCAGGAATTAATGCTACAAACCTATTTAGAGTTACTCCAGTCTAAGTGCCAGGACCTGCCCTGGCCCAGTCTGAGGAGGAAATTTCCTCAGAGGAAACTTCTCAAGGACTGAAGAGCCCCTGCCCATGGCCCCACTAAAACTCCTTGCCCCCCTGAGCCTTAGGAGAAGGCTCCTTGCCTTTTCTGCTGCAGAAGGCTCTGCAAACCAGGAATTCCCTCAGTAGACCAGTCCACCTCCAGCTGTCCCAGAGTCTTCATCAGGAACAAAGAAGATGGAGAGCTGAAGCTAGGACTAGGTGAAAGAGCACACTCCTGGCAGCTCAACCACCCTGCACTCCAGGACCATGCCAAACGTGAACATTTCTGTTTAGATTTTGCAGGACCCAGCTCTGTGCTGGAAGGGGTGAGGTTATCAGCTCCGTATATAAGTCTTCACCCTGACCTGGATGGCCCAGGCAAGCCTGATCTTGTCAGCTGCTGGGAGCTAAGCAGAGTCAGCTCTGGTTAGTATTTGCAAGGGTGATCACCAAGGAATTCAAAGGTCACTATGCAAAGGGAAGACAATGGCAAACCACCTCTGTTAGTCCCTTGCCTTGAAAACCCTGTGGGGTCGCCATAAGTTGGCTGCAACTTGATGGCACTCTGCACACAGGTTTTCAGTTGAGTTCTAGCAGCTCTCCAGCATAGGGTATGATAATCCTGGACAGCTCCCTAAGGCTAGGCTTCTGCTATCCAACCCCTGCTCCTACGCTGAAGTCCTGATCAAGCTCTGCCTGAACCTGGCTACCCCTTGGAGACTCTTTGCTATTATTCCTGGTCCTCCAGATAGAGACTAGGACACTAAGCTCATTGAGTTCAGTGGGCTTAGTCTAGAGTGACTCTGCATAGGATTACAAATTTGAAATTGTGAAGAGCAACATTTTTAACATATACAACATGTCTACCACTTGTGGTTCAATACTTGCTCATGGAATTGATATGCAAATTATATTAATTACATGCATCAAAGATGTGCAAATTAAATATGACCATCTAATCATTTTGCAATGTAGTCCTGAGTGCCGTCTCAGTTAAATAACTCTTCCTTGCTCTTGTGTTTATTTAGGCTTGCTACGGAATCTTGAAAGTTCCTATTGGAAACTGGCTTTGCCGAACCTGTGCTCTGGGAGTCCAGCCAAAGTGTTTACTCTGCCCAAAGAGAGGGGGTGCTCTAAAACCCACTCGGAGTGGGACAAAATGGGTCCACGTTAGCTGTGCCTTATGGATACCCGAAGTAAGCTAGTAAATTACTTCCTTTATCAAAGGGAGGCGGGTGGTACATGGAATAAATAGCTTGGGTTTTGTTAATTGAAATGGCTTTTCATTTATAGAATTAATGATACAAAAATTATGACCTTCTGGTAAGAACACAGCTTACCTAGAGATGGAGTTTGATTTGATCATGCAAGATGCTGTGAGTAATCAGATCCTATCACTCAAATCAAAAGTTGAATTAAAAGAAGAGGACATTAGAAAGCCTCAATTTTCAAAACCTTAATGCCATTGAAGAGCCCCGTGGCACAGAGTGGTAAGCTGCAGTACTGCAGCCCAAGCTCTGCTCATGACCTGAGTTCGATCCCAACGGAAGTTGGTTTCAGCCGGCTCAAGGTTGACTCAGCCTTCCATCCTTCCAAGGTCAGTAAAGTGAGTACCCAGCTTGCTTGGGGTAAAGGGAAGATGTCTGGGGAAGGCACTGGCAAACCACCCCGTAAACAAAGTCTGCCTAGTAAACGTTGGGATGTGACATCACCCCATGGGTCAGGAATGACCCGGTGCTTGCACAGGGGACCTTTACCTTTTTAATGCCATTGAGCACTCTGTACTCACTAAGAGCCAAACATTCAGAATTTCCACACAGTGTGCTTTGACTTATTCTGGGATATATTCACATTGAGAATATAACATGCACACCAGGTGTTCACATAAACACCTGAAGCTGCGTGATACTGAGTCAGACCATTCGTCTTTCAAGGTCAGCAGTTGGTAGCAGTTTTACAGGGTCTCCGGTGCAGGTCTTTCAGATCACTAACTACCAGATCCCTTTTTTTGACTGAAGATGTTGGTGGCTCAACCCGAGATCTTATGCATGCAAAGCAAATGCTCGACTCCTGAGTCGAGGCCTCTCCAGTGTGTAGAGCTGTAGCTTCCTGGTGGCAATTTTAATAATTGCAGCTTGGATCAAACATTACATTTCACATGTAAATGCATTTCTAGATATCTGGCTCATTACATAAAAATACTTTGAGCCCATTCCTGGATGGGGTGGGGGGGCAGCAGCGAACCGTGGTGGACAGGACGGCGCAGCTAAGAAGCCTCATCAGAGGGGAAAAAAGCCTTTTCCCCCAAATAAAAACAGGAAAAAGTCCTTCCCCCCTCATAGGGGATAGCGGGCCTGCGCCACCTAAATGCCGGCATCCCGAGAGGCGTTCTCAGGGTGAAAGGGGTTTGGAAGGTCTCCGGGAAGGCCTCTGCCTCCGGGAACATTGATGCGGGGATTTGCTGTGGCGTGGCACCCCAGGGCCAGTGGGGATGCCCTCTGCTACAGCGTAAGTGCCCATTATCCTGGGATAACTGGGCACTTACGCCGCTGCAGGGTCACGTCGGCTCCTAAGCTGACTTCCCCCCCCCAGGAATGCCTTCTTTTGGCATCAGTTGAAATATAATTTAATGGGTTTTTCCCCAATCTCCTGCCATAATATATACATGCTTACGATAGCTACTGTAAGAGGCAGAATTGTTTCACTGACCTTTAAGAAGATTGATGAAAGCCATTAATTGGTGTGCTCTCTTTATGTTCAGGTTAGCATTGGATGCCCTGAAAAAATGGAACCCATTACAAAGATTTCACATATCCCAGCAAGCAGATGGGCTTTGTCTTGCAGTCTTTGCAAGGAGTGCACTGGAACATGCATTCAGGTAAGTAATTTAATCCTAGGAAAACCCCAGAACTAGAGTTTTCTTAATCTGCAAACCCAACCATATGATAAGAATGTGGGCAACAATTTTGCAAAATAGATGTATTGAGACTGAAGGTAAATAATGTAAGTAGCCTCTGGAAGAAGGAACCGTTGGCCCCCGTTGGATGTTCATAACTTCTAATCAGTGATATTTATTTCCTTGGCACATTAACATCACTGGTTTGGGTTTGTTATAACAGAATCACAGACTTGGAATACATCAAAAAGTCATCTAGACCAACTTCTGGTTGTGCAGATATTGTAGCTTTTCCTGGAGGTAGATTGGCTGGTCTTTTCATGATTCTAGAACACTTTTATGGGATCTTGGGGCCCCATGGACAGAGGGATGTCTGCATCACTGCATGGCAGCTCCTTCCAGCAATGAGGCACTGAAAGACTGCAGGCATACCTTAGGCACCAGTGGTCATTGTTTCTTTAGCACAACCACACATCAACCCTTACGTCCTAGCCATTATGTTTGTGGAGGTACGTTTGCAAGAGTGTGGGTAACGCCTGATGAAAATCAGAAGCTGGATTGTGGATGACCAGGATTGAGCAGTGGAAGATGAAAAATAAATTATATCCATTTGCTTAATTTCTACTCATATGATTGGGAACATAGGCTTAAGGATGTGTGAACAATGCATGATGAATGTCGGAAGATGAGACACAGCTGAGCCTGATTTCCTGTGTCAGGGTGAAGATTCAGATTTCTAGCTCTTCCCAATAAATAAAAGGTAAAGGTAGTCCCCTGTGCAAGCACCGGGTCATTCCTGACCCATGGGGTGATGTCACATCCCGACGTTTACTAGGCAGACTTTGTTTACGGGGTGGTTTGCCAGTGCCTTCCCCAGTCACCTTCCCTTTACCCCAGCAAGCTGGGTACTCATTTTACCGACCTCGGAAGGATGGAAGACCGAGTCAACCTTGAGCCGGCTACTTGAAACCGACTTTTGTCAGGATCGAACTCAGGTCGTGAGCAGAGCTTTTGACTCCAGTACTGCAGCTTACCACTCTGTGCCACGGGGCTCCTTCCCAATAAATAGCAGAAGCATTATTTGTTAATTCTGTCTCAGTAGAGGAATATACCCTGGGACATCTCCTCCCATCTGCTTCCCAAAGCCAGACCTGAACTTGGTTGGGAGGGGAGTCCCCAGTTCTAGTCCTGTCTCCACCAAGAGAGCAGGGTCTTTCCAGCAGTTGGTTGCAGGAGTAGTCTTTTTCTTCAAGCTATAAATTTAGTCTGGGGACTAGGATTTTTCTTGCAGTTGCCTCTCTGCACCAAGCGCAGTCAGAACTAAGAAAAGTCTCCCAGCCGAGTCGCTTAGGCAGAGGGCTTCTATAATCTTGAAGCCTCCCAATTCAGAGTCCTCAGTGGCTATGGGGAGGGGAGTAAGGAGCACTAGCACCACAGCCTGGTAGCTTTCCCCTCTCCCAAGGGGACTGCATCACCAATCTGGTGAAGAGATATCCTGCTGCCCCCTCAGATGGTCAAACAGAATGGACTAAAAGTAACTAAGTTAAACAAGGGGTTCACAGTTGACCCTCTCCTTTAGCCCCTTTTTTCTTTTGGCAGCTAGAGTTTGTTTTTCATTCTAGCTAGGCAATTTAGTGGTCTTGAATGTTCTAGTTTTTATTCCACCGGGGATGCTTTCCCCATCCAGGAGATGAATGTTCAGGTTTGGTCTTGTTGGGAAGTGGATGGAAGGAGCAACCTGTTCCAGGATATCCTCCTTTTGCTGAGAAGAATGAATGCTCACAGTGAGTGCCAGTGTTCATTTTGCATAATCTGCTCTGGTTTTTGAATTCCCTCCTTTTTCTTGGCACAGAATATTGAGCTTTTTATTTTTAGTGCTTAGGGTTTTTTTTAATAGACCTGCTGTTAGATGTGGAGAAGTGTTCTTCCCATCATCATTTGTCACCTATCCTGCCTATCCAAGTGCACTTTGATCTCCAGGAGGATATCCAAAGTGTTTACCTCTGGTCCATAGGGAGGATATGTCAGAGATTAGACACTTAGATATAGAAGTGTCAAGGAACAATTATCTGGTGTAAGAAATGCCATGTACTCTGAGAACAGAAAGTGTCAAGCTTCCATGGTGTTGGAGCATTTTAAAGGGAGATATTTAAAAGCAATCCTTTTTAGCTGGCAGTGAAAGCTCACACACATTTCTTTAAATCCTCCTAACTTGATTTGACTCCGTTTGTGATAGCTTTGGGTGGATCTGCTTATTCACCCTGCCAGATGGAGATATTCTGTCATAATGGCAATTGCTTTCAAAGAACGGAAGGGCAGGGAAACGAGTCAGCTACACTTGGCAGCGTCAAAAAAAGAATCAGTTCTCTCCTAGACTTCATCCTCTTAGCTCTGGCTTGTGTGTTAGTTTTGAAATGCTCTGAATGGAATAGATTTGCATGGAAGGTCACCTGAAATAGACCACATGGTTTCTATTGTCTCCTTTGCCGACATCCCACATATTCTAAGGCTTCATAAGACTGACAAGAAGCTTTTGCCACTACTGACTCCCAGTAAGAGGTAGAGCATTTCTGCAAAAAAGAAAGAAAGAAATAATGTAGATGATTTCATTTGTTTAAACATTTAAGCAATGACTCAGCATCAAAGTGAAAACTTAGAAATAAATGACAAAGAGATTCTGCTCTCCCTACCCCACCCCCAAATCGCATTAGGATTGCATATGGCACTGTTTCTGTTGATGTGGCATCTTTTTTTGTTTGCTTAGGCAGGTGAATTTTAGCACATTTGTCTTTACATTAGCTTAATGCAACAGCTTTGGAAAAAATATCTTTTTTACTGAAACCTTCCTGACAACAGGGATCATAATAAAGAAATGATATTTCAAAGAAAGGTCTGGCCTGTGGTGCATGAATAAGAGCCAAATAAGAATCTGTTGTTCACCATTAAAGGAATGCATAACTGTGCTATGGCTGAATGCTTTAAAAAGGATTCCTTGCAAGGAGAGAAATGGCAGGAAGAACATCTTGGCTTGCTGTAACATCTTGCTGAGTGTTTGCTTTTCCCCTCCTGTTTTAGGTATTATAAGGGTTGGGTGTGGCCAGAGCTGCAAGCCTTTGGGCAATTGCCAAAGGGCTCTTGGCCCTTTGGCTCTCCGTGCATGGCTCACAGCTGGTGCTGTCGATGAGCCAACTCCTGAATCCCAGACAAGCCCAAGACATGGTTTGTTTGTATTCCCGGTTTGGTTGTTTTATTTATATTGTATTTCTTTGTTTTTTCCTGTCGGGAGCTGCTTTGGGTCCTTTCGTGGAGAAAAGACGAATACAAATAAATAAATAAATAAATAAATGGTGACACCATCAGATGGGGTTTGTTGTCTGTCAGAATGCTGTATTAGAAGGATTTTTGATCCATACAAATGGAGATTGTTATAGTGAAATTTTCAGTATTTGTTGGTGGAATTATACTTCATTGATCTCCCTGTGGTGTAAGAGTTCCAGACCTCCTTTTTCATGGGGAGGGAAAATGAACAAAAGAATTACTGGATTTTTCTTAAGAAATATCCAAAACAAATTTTGTAGCCAGAATGAATAGTGTAAGTCTATGGAGAGATCATCCATTTGTTTGATGTATTGTAAATATAAAATACAGAATTTGATGCTTCTGCTTGCAATCCCAGATGTGAGATTATAAAAAGACTCCAAGGCAGCAAACTCAGGCAATAAATAAGTAAATGATCACTATGTTAGTTAGTGGTTTAGCAATGATACAGAGGACAAATCACAATTCATATGTTGGATAGTAAACATACGCTTCATTGGCTTTGGTTCTCCCAAAAGAAGAAAAAACCTAGAAGAGTTCAGCACTCAGTGGTTCCTTTAAAAAATAAAAAACATAACTCACAGACCTCTCTCTGTGGGTTATCTTAGGACAGGGTTCCCCAATCTTTTTCACAGGAGGAAGGGCCAACTACAAAATGTCTGGGAGTGAGGCTGTACATAACTCTGATATTAGCTCTTCAGCATTTCAGGCAGAAGCTCGGTTTAACGGGGTGCCCTTTAAAATTATCATATTGTTTAAAAATATTTTCTTGCCTACACACAAAATAAGTATACATATTGAGCCAGCTAAGAAACCATCATCTAGCACTGTCTCCATTTTTCAGGCATCTAAAGCATTTGTGGAAAAGGTAAAAATGCTTCATCTCCTGGCTGTTCCCTTTACATGAGACCTTCTCTCATGAGCCCAGCCATTTTTAACATGAGTGGTTACTTATAACAATGACTGTCGATTCTGAAGGGCTGGTGAGAGCTCCTTGCACATGTGTACAGTAAAGAGAGAGATGCTGGCAAGATTTTGCTAGGAACATAAATGATTTTTGAAAAGTGAACAAAACTTGATGTTGTGGTGTTAGTATCAATTTCCACCAAAATTATAAATTCTGAAGACTTCAATAGAAGGTCCAGTTAGGTGCCATAGCATTTTAGCCATGCAGCCCTATCATGTTTAGTCAGAAGCAAGTCTCACTTTATTTTTAGAGTATAACTCTGCTTTTTGTACAAGTAAAGTACTTTACATAAGAAGAAGAGTTGGTTTTTATATGCCGACTTTCTCTACCACTTAAGGAAGAATCAAACTGGCTTACAATTACCTTCCCTTCCCCTCCTTAAAACAGACAGACACCTTGTGAGGTAGGTGAGGTTGAGGGAGTGCTAAGAGAGCTGTGACTAGCCCAAGGTCACCCAGCTGGCTTCATGTGTAGGAGTGGGGAAACTACCACTCCCAGTTTAGAGTCTGACACTCATGTGGAGGAATGGGAAATCAAACCCGGTTCTCCAGATTAGAGTCCACCAGTCCAAACCACTGCTCTTAACCACTGCACCATGCTGGCCACTGCCTGTGCTATACCATAAGCATCAAAAACTCAAAGAGCCTCACTTGGCCCTGCCCACATTCTAAAAACACTTGGCTGCCGCAAGGAAAGGTCCCGGCAGGCATCATGGTGCCCATGGGTGCCATCTTAGGGACCCCTGCTTTGGGAAAATACATTTCCACTGCTCACTATGACTGTTTCCTATACTGCCCTGTAGAGGAAGGAGGGCCTTCTCCTCTCAGTGGAGCAGGAAGCAGGGCCACATCACAAGAGGCTCCTACTCTACTGTGCAAGGTCTCCTCCCTCTGAGACCAGACTTGCCTCATGTTTTGGAATCAGGGTCTAGGTGAAGCTCCTCTGAGCTCGGCAGTTAGTTAGCTTGCACTGGCCTTTCCTCATTAACCTGCTTCTGTTCTTTTTTCTTTTAGTTTTCTAGAGTTCTCTTCTTCCCCGAACATTTTTTAACTAGAGTTTTGAGCCCATCCCCCTTAAACTGGCCCAGCAGTGCATAAGCACTACATCTGCTACTAATGACTTTGGGCACCAAACCAAGGCAAAGAGAGCAGTGTCAGAGAGGCAGCCCCCTGTCAGCCTGCTCCTCCAGTCCAGTGGGAAGGTGAGTCTCAGAGCCATGTGGCTAAGGCCGCAGCCTCTTGCCATGAAATAGTGTTCCTAGGAGCCTTGCCATCTGAGCATTCCCTCCAGAGCCTGTTCTGCCAGGCCAATGGGGAAGTAAGCTCTAAAGACATGTGGCTGACATCACCAGTAAGGTGCTGGGACTAAGAGGTGCGTGTCCACAGCTGATACTTTTCCTTCAATAGGGAGGTACATGTATGAGCACCCACTGGCTCCATTTTCAAAAGCATACAAACTTTAGTCGTATATAAAAGCCCATGAGCTGTATAGACAAATATATTAATAAATGGAAATAGAAATGGTAGAACCAAGGGCCCCCATGCTTCACGAAATAGGAGCAGAAGGTGGTGAAGCAGCAGGTTCCAGGAGCAGACTCCAGCAGACTGGCAAAGCAGGCTGAGATGAAACCAAGGTGTATCTGATCACATTCTGCCTCCCAACAGAATAAATCCTAGAGGAAGCAAAAAGCACAGAGTGAAGCCCCTTTTGTGGGATAGATCAAAACATTGCAGCTCAAAGTCTACTCCTGGGAGTCCACCTGACATGAAAATTCTCATGTGAATAGAAAAACAAAAACAAAGAAGCATGGTATCTCAGGAGATTGTTATCCTAAATTAATGGATAGTGGAAAAGTCTGTCTGTCTACGAGGGAAGGCAGCATGGTATAGCTCAATCTCATCAGATCTCGGAAGCTAAGCAGGGTTGGTACTTGAAAGGGAGACCACCAAGGAAGACTCTGCTGAGGAACACAGTGGCAAACCACCTCAGCTTAATCACTTGTATTGAAAGCCCCTTGCTGGCGTTGCCATAAGTTGGCTGCAATTTAACGACAGTTTACACACACATCTGTCTATCTGTCTGTCTGTCTGTCTGTCTGTCTGTCTGTCTGTCTGTTACTGAGCACCTGGACCCTGCATGTGTTTAAGCAGATCTTGACACAGAACAATCAGATGTTGCTTCTTTCTGTTCTTATGAATGACTTATTACCACGGTCTTCGGCTCTCTCTGCCTATCAGTATATTCTCCTTATCCCTGATTGTACAGTTTCATTTCACTAGCAGAGAAAAAATGGAAACATCAATAATGCCTTCATTACCACTTTATGCAAGGTTCTTTGGTAGCTCCTGCGGAACAGGTACTTTTTGTTGTTGACCCATCAGCTCAGCATGCTAATTATTTCCTATTTGCATTTTGGGCACAGTCCCTGACAACTGCTACTTGCCATCTGCCAAAAGAAACCCAGGATGGGTGGCATTCTATTTGTTTTATCTCTAAGGTAGCGCAGATAATCTTTCCTGCTCAAAAGGGCACTGTGTAGGCTGTTGTTCTAGCAAAAGCCATAAACAATTTAATAATGATATTAATACTGTTTGTGACGCAAATGGGTTGGGGTGGGGGGGGAAGTACAGATGCATTTATTTCGGTAGCTTAGATACTGTGCTACAGCCAGAGTTTCTTGCTCTGCTTTCATCTCGGTACTGTAGCAAGTTGTGTGCATAATAGCACAAAGCGTCTTTCGAGTCTCTCTTTTAAAGCCCCCCCTGGAGGTTTCTGCAGTACAAACCCAAGTGGCTCCATCAGTATCTATCTAGCTACGTAGGCAGTACAATTAAAAGCACTGGCTACCAAACAAGAAAACTCAAACAAAGCTGCTTCTTGTTGGCAGAAGCCTGTAACCTCAAAATGCAATGACTTTAAAAAATTGACTCCATTGTGTCTTTTCAACATACTCTGTTTTCTTCCTCGGGACAGTGTTACCCTAATCAGTCCCTGTGCCAGGCCTGTCACGTAAGAGCATCCCCTTCATGTGTATGGTCAGAACACAAGTCAAAAAGAAACCTTTTATATTCAGTTGTATACACGACACCCAGTTTGACACATGAAGCTGCCTTATACTGAATCCCTTGGTCCATCCAAGTCAGTATTGTCTACTCAGACTGGCAGCGGCTCTCCAGGGTCTCAGGCAGAGGTCTTTCACGTCACCTACTTGCCTAGTCCTTGTAACTGGAGAGGCCGGGGATTGAACCTGGGACTGTCTGCATGCCAAGCAGATGCTCTACCATCGAGCCATAGCCCTTCCTCTTCACAATAATTCTCAGACAACACAATACATATTATATAAAGTAAAAATGGAAGGAAAACAACTAGCAAGTAGCTTTATTACCCCAGCCAATGTACAGACTAGAAAATGAGGAATTGGTATGAAAAAGAAAAGGGCAAGCAATAACATCACAAAATATCAGTTACTTTGCACAGACCTAATGTGTAGTTGTGTTACTTTAAGCTAGTTACCAATTAAAGCTGTATTGACTCCAAATTATGGTCCTCCCACTTGGCTAGTCCAGAGCAAACTAACCCAAAGAAAGGAGATAGATGAACTAAAAGGTGCAGTGAGATAAGTGGGGATGGAACTTAGGGCAGAAGGAAAGAAGTGCCTAATGAGGATGCAGTGGGGAAGAATTGGCAGTCAGGCCAGCCAGTGAACAACAGTGAAGCTAAGAGAAGGTACTGTAAATAGGGGAACAGGACCCAAAGGATTAACCTCAGGAAGCAAAGCAGAATAGGAGACAAGATCATATTCCGCCTGTCTTGATGGTGACGGGTCCAGTGATTTAATGCTCATGATCATAGAAGATGGTTCTGGAGGGGAACCATTTATAAAGACTGAGGGTGTAGGAAGCTCTTATTATGCATTTTATTTTACCTGGGTGCCAGTGGAAGAGGTGTGCTATTGGTCTGATTTGATGTAGAGCTAGGATTTGTGCTGGTATTGGGCCAAAACCTAAGAACCTAGATGCCCACTGGTGAGCTTTGGGTTCTGCTCAATTGGTGCAGTTTTGGATCTGTTACCCTATTGGTATAGATTGAGGACCCAGGCTCTGATAGGATAGTGTAATCCTTCTGTAGCATAAGGGGCACTTGAGTATACATAGGAACTGTACCTAGGACAGGTGAGGATATTCACATGGATCTGCAAACAATAGTCAAGAGATGGTCCTTCCTGGCTTTATGACTGTATCATCCAGATTGCAAAGAAAATTTCAGAATCTTTGATTATTTATCGGCAAACCTGGGTTGTGGTTTATGGCCAGAAGGAGGAGGGAAACTCTGGTGGCCCAAATCAGTTAATTCTTGCTTTATTCAGAAATTCAAGCTATTCCCTACAAGGTGTGCTTCTTATCAGTGTTTGCCTTCTTTTAATTTGCAAATAGATGCATTTCTCCCAACACCTTAAAGCCCTGAGTTCTTGAACTATATTTCCCTCACTCATGACATTCTTACGGCCACAAGACTTTGGGAGTTTCCTCCCACACCTCTGGTCTTAGTGCAAGCCAAAGGCTCTTGAAAGTGAATACTTTTACTGGCCTTAATGGGGGCTAGCAGGCTACACAACCGTAGTCACAACAGTCATACCCACAGTAGAAACCATATTGAAAGAGTCATGTTTAAATCCAGAATGTCTACATCAGAATTTCCCACACCATGAATTCCTCCTCCTTCCTGACACATAACCGCACATATAGTTTTAATTATTTAGTTTGGCCTGTAGTTAAGGGCTTTCAAATTCCTTTCTCTGAACGGGTGCTTGGTAGATACACAAATCTTACACTATGAGAGCCAAACTAGACATGAGAGCAGCCGATCTTACACCTGGGTCTTCTCCAGTTGCATGCAAGAAGTAAAAAGCTTTGATGGGGTGAGGGAAGATGAGCCCTCTCTGTACCTGCTACTCACTTACTGTTCTCTCCCCGGCAATGTTTTTCTTTCTGCCAAACAACCTTCTGCATACACATACATGGAAATCTTCAATACACATGGGCTTGGATCCCATGGAAGATTTTTGCCAGTGTGGTGGAGTGGTTAAGAGCAGTAGTTTGGAGCGGTGGACTCTAACCTGGAGAACCAAATTTGATTCCCCATTCCTACACATGAGCGGTGGACAATAATCTGGTGAACCGGGTTGGTTTCCCCACTCCTACACATGAAGCCAGCTGGGTGGCCTTGGGCTAGTCACAGCTCTCTTAGAGCTCTCTCAGCCTCACCTACTTCTCAGGGTGTCTGCTGTGGGGAAGGGAAGGTGATTGTAAGCCGGTTTGATTCTTCCTTACGTGGTAAAGAAAGTCGGCATATAAAAACCAACTCTTCTTCTTCTTCCCCCTATTGTAGCATATTTCTGACATGCATCCCCCAGCTATTCCTGGGAATCACCTGTCCTCAGAAGCAGCATGGGGGGTGGGATTTGGTGCTGCAGTGGGAAGGGGGCAAGAAAGTCATGCTTTGCAGGTGGAAATCCCTTCCATCAACAAAATCCTCCACAGGGTCTTCAGGAAACAGTTCCTAGGCCACACAATAATAAATAATTGGTTCCTTCTTTGAAATATGAAATATTACTAGCAATGCACCTTATTACTAGCAGTGCACTCTAGAACACTAAGTCTGGAACAGAAAACCACAGTGTCTGCGTAACATTAAAGGGACTCTTCCTTGAAAGTATGTACTAAGTTACTATGCTCCAGGAGAGCTATGTCAGGCCGCAAAAAGAGGATTTCCAATGAAATGGCTGGAGGTACCTGAATCACTTGGGATTCTGCTTCACACAGCAATAAGGTCCCTATACAGATCTGTTCTGTGTTGGCACCTCTGTGGCAGGAGGTACGTATGAATCTTGCCTGCACTGTCCTTGCCTCAAGTAGTTTAATTTGTCTTTAAGAAATTTATTAAAAGAAGGACAGAGAAAACACATCTAACCATGATAGTTTGGTTCACATTCTTGGTGACTTAGTACTAATATCGAGACTAGTGGTGTAAAGGTGGACCCTGTACATAATCATCACTTGAAAATCAACATAATCCTTTCCCCGAAGTGCAAATTCTCCTCATAGTCAATATATATGGTCTCTCATATCACCTCTCAGTATCCTCCATGAAACATCCCCTTATGTTAATGTGGACATTCAAGCTGGAGCTACTGTTCTCCATACCCACAAGATCCATGTTATATAAACGGCTTAGTGGAGTGTCGACAGGAATAAACCTTTCAGAACAACTCCTTATTGCCTCTTAACTGATCACTAGCAGCTGGAATAGACTGATTTCATATGGATTATGGCTTAAATAATTACCTGACACTCTGAGCCATTAAAAAACTGTTAATGAATAGTGGGGGGATCCATGAGGAGACTGTGGTGATACGTACAGCTAGCTGGGAAATGTGATGTCTTCCGTGGAAAATGGCACTTTAGATTTTGCTGCCTGGGGGAGGAGGAGGGCCTGAGAGAGCAAATCACCAAAGGGGGGCTTTAATAAAATTGTGTAAAGTTCTTCTTTGAAATAACCGCTGACAGCTATTTAGCCACTGCAATGAGTTTTAATAAGTATATTTTTATGATACCGTTTTTAGAAGCTTTAGAGTCACTCATTCTCCCTTTCTTTTTAATGATGCTAATTAGAGACCATAGCATATCAAAGGGAAGATGCTAATAAAGGTCCACTTTTTCAGGGACATTGCAAGCCCCTGAGAGTGTAGCTTTATTCAGGAACTTTTGAGCCAGTGTGCAAACCAAAAATCAAATTAGCCAAGATAGTTTAAAGATTTAAGAACAATTAGAAATAACAAGGCAGTGGGATTCCCCCATCCACCCCCCAAAAAAGAACACAGTTGTTTTGGGCGGAGGGTGCTTTCTTCCCTCCTTTACTTGCAGTACAAAAATCCAAAGACCCTCATTTATCAAATGATGATAACCAGATAATTTATTGACAGCTTTATGCAAAGGGCCAACTGACACAGTACTTCATCTGATAAAAAACTCATTGCCATGTCAAGAACATTTGTTCATAATGTCTGTGACAAATTTGAAGGTTTCCCACCCTACGTATCTGCTAAAAGAAGCAAATAAATGGCTTCAGAATTATTGCCATTACAAAAGTATGCTTTTTCCCCTAACACGTCTGCACTGATTTTATTTCCTTTCATTAATTCATTTTGATAAAAGGATTTGACTGCATTGGATAGTGATATTATAGATATTGCACTACAAGAATAAGTATTACATCATGACTCAGTTTTTGACTGTGTTGTATTGTGTTATATCAATACATTTCTAAGTGCCAGAACCAAGGAATAGTCTGATAAAAAATCTGGTCCCAAGGAAACAAGATGAAGGACATAATTAAAATTCTCCTTCATTGTTCTGTTAATTTGTTTCTTAGCAGGACATAGATGCACTTATAGATACCTTTACATTTGAGACATACATGGAGCTTGCCAGACAAATCACCTCTTCCTGGATAGGCTGTTAACACTACTGTTGCTAGATCAATGCTTGTGAGGGCATCACAGTAAGGATATCATACAGCTGGGAGCACTTGGTCCAGATCAATGACAAGACCCCCATTTATACCTAGTGAATTTAATAGGCTGTGAGATTAGATGTACGGGAAAATTTCATCTCTTCTCAGCAAAATCAAATTAATAATATTACACGGAAGTAAAAATATCGTGAGTTTACATGCAACATGTAAACAAGTTCTTTCTCAGTGTATGAATAGCCTGGGAGGAAATATTGATGGTATTTCTCCCATTTTCTCAGGAAAAATGAGCAGTCCCAAACAAACCTTTCAGCACCCCTCAGACCCTGGAATTGAGTAACTGGCCTTGCGCCAGTTGAGTGAAGATTTAAACCCAGATCTTCCTGGCCCTAATCCAGCATTCTTGCTGTCAAAACCATGCAGTGATCCTGTTGTAAAAGTGATCGTGGTTAACATAAGAAAAGCCCTGCTGGATCAGACCAAGGTCCATCAAGTCCAGCATTCTGTTCACAGTGGCCAACCAGGTGCCTCTAGGAAGCCCCCAAACAAGACGACTGCAGCAGCATTATCCTGCCTGTGTTCCACAGCACCTAAGATAATAGGCATGCTCCGCTGATACTGGAGAGAATAGTTATGCATCATTACTAGTTTTCATTTTGACTAGTAGCCATGGATAGCCCCTGGTTGATGATATCTTATTTGAAATGGCTTCACAGGACTACTCACGCTTTTGCTCTGTTTTTGTTTGTTTGTTTGTTTTGCCCCCTCCTATTATAGTGTTCCATGCCTTCCTGCATCACAGCCTTCCACGTAACATGCGCCTTTGAACGCAATCTGGACATGCGGACACTTTTAGCAGAGAATGATGAAGTGAAGTTCAAGTCATTCTGTCTTGAGCACAGCAGCAATGCCACTAAGCCACCAGATCAGGTACTGACAGAGGCAGATCAAAACAAACTAGACATGGAGAAGGTAACGCTGAGAAAGCAGAAGCTCCAGCAGCTGGAGGAAGACTTTTATGATCTTGTGAAGCCCTCAGAAGTGGCTGAGAACCTTGATATGACTGAGTGGCTAGTTGATTTTGTCTATCAGTACTGGAAGATGAAGAGGAAAGCCAATTACAACAAGCCCTTGATGGTGCCTAAAACGGATGAGGTGGACAATTTGGCTCAACAAGAGCAGGATGTGCTGTACCGACGCTTGAAGCTTTTCACACACCTCAGGCAGGATCTTGAAAGGGTGAGTAGAATTGCTAATTTAGCTAAATACCTTCCTACACTTCCAAGACTAACTGAACAGCTACCAGCAGTTCTTTACCTCCACTGGCCAAGTCAAGTTTCCCCAAACATCACTTGCTTTTTACAATCCCCAGGTATCGCTTCAGTTGCAATGACTGATTTCCATTTGTATTTTTGTTGTTCAAAACAATCACAAATATTAGGTCAGGTATAGTGTGCCATCAAGTTACAACTGACTTGAGGCAAGAGATGAGCTGCGGAGGATTTCCATCACCTTCCTCAGCATAGCAACCCCGGTCTTCCTTGGGGGTCTCCCATTCAAGTGCTAACCATGGTTGGCCCTATTTAACTTCGTACCTCTGATAAGATCCAGTTAGGCTGGGCTATTAGGGCTGCTTCACAGATATACCACATTATAAATATAAAGAATGATAGCATTCATTCTATCCCTCTATTTCATTTTTCCTGTTGCTTAATGAGTAGATTTGTTTTCCTTTTTAAAAAATGTTAACAGACAACCTGCTGTCTGTTCCAGGGCAATAGAACGGAGTCCAGTCCATGAGGATAGGTGTGCCTTAAGTAAAAATATGGAGGCATGACTGGAAGGATCAGCAAAAAATCAAAGAACATAACATAAGAACATAAGAAAAGCCATGCTGGATCACACCAAGGCCCATCAAGTCCAGCAGTCTGTTCACACAGTAGCCAACCAGGTGCCTCTAGGAAGCCCACAACAAGACAACTGCTGCAGCATTATCCTGCCTGTGTTCCACAGCAGCTAATATAATAGGCATGCTCCTCTGATACTAGAGAGAATAGGTATGCAACATGACTAGTATTCATTTTGACTAGTAGCCATGGATAGTTCTATCCTCCATGAACATGTCCACTCCCCTCTTAAAGCCTTCCAAGTTGGCAACCATCACCATATCCTGGGGCAGGGAGTTCCCCAATATAACTATGTGTTGTGTGAAAACTTCTTTTATCTTTTAAATACTCATGGAGTCCCCTGGTTGTTCCACAGCGTAATGGAGGCACCCCACCACAAACCTTTGGCTCTTCCTGATCAAATTACAAGCACTTTTTTAGGATGGTGTCGAATGGCCTGTCTTTTATAAAGTCGTTCTGTGTTCCTTCTTTTTTGATTAGTTTTAATAGCAAGGATGAGTTGGTAGGTGAGGCTAGGGAATGCTTTGACATCAGTTTTACAGGATCGGTGGATGTTAGTGAAGTCAATCACAACAACAAATTACCATGACGGTGTCATCTTCTTTCTTTCCTCTTGGTTTCATCCTGCTGTGCCTAGTGCAGGCTGTGCTGCTGTGTGCAAAACAATAAAAAGGAGATTTATTAGAGTCCTGCTCTCTCAAGCGCCACACTGCCAGGCCTCTTGGATTCTTGTAAATTTCTCTTTTATTAGCTATGCTCACACACACAAAAACTGGCAGAATCAACCGTGAAGCTCCTGAGTGCATAAGAGACAGGAACAGGCTTGGTACCACATAAACAACTCCAGAGGTAGAAGAGGCCAAACAAATTACCCAGTGAAATAAGTACCCAGACTTGTCCAGGGAGGGAGGACTGGATGGCAATTTTAAGTAAATAAAAACAATTGTAAATTGAAATAACAGCCAATTTAAAAAGGATAAAACCAATTTAAAATCACAAAATAGCAAAAGAAAACCTAAATGAAAACCCTAGATAAAATAACCTAGAGGTGAACTAAGATTAAAATAAAATAAAATGTAACTCTCCAGCACAGAGCTGAATCTTAAAGTGAAGTGTGTGGGAAAGAAAGGTACAAAGAAACAGAAAAAGGACACAAGTAGGAAATGTGGGCATTAATGTACGAACAGGTAAGCCCAGGTAGAGACTGTTTCAAGGGCCATGCTGCCTTAATTGTACTGAGATCAAGGCCAAGGCTTTGCAGGGATCTAATATGCTGCAAATGGCTAGGCCTGTCCTGAGCTGAGAAAGACGGGCGGAGGTGAAGAATCAAAGCATGTTATAAAAACCACACATTCACCACTTTGGCTCTTTCGCCCATGCTTCATAGATATTTGTATTAAAAAGTTACAGCTTGCCTTTCTACTGAAAACAGTACTCAGCAATACTTAATTGTATACACAGCGCCATGGGTGTAGGTCATGCCTTGCCTGGCTTCACAATAAAGACCTGTCTCCATCTTTTCTGTCCTTAATAGGGCTGGGACTTTTCAGCACATTTATCTAATCATATGTGATGTTGTTGGAAATGTTCCACATCTAGGTGATGAAGTTACCAGTTTTCTTCTTAAAAGCTTCACAAGCAAAGCTTTCTACAAAAATGTTGCTGTGTCTATAGTGGCCTTGAACCTTCCAATGTATTTAGTTCCTTTGGTACCACCTGCTGTTACATTCTTAACAGCATGTGCATCTTGAGCAAAACAACATAAAGATGTGATACATTTACAGAGCAATCCTAAAAACCGTTACTGTAATCTAAGTCCATTTAAATGAATGGGCTTAGACTAGAATTGCACTGTTAGTATCCAGTAAATTGGTGTGAAACGTTATCATGTGTATCCATCCTGTTAAAAAAAAATTTGTGGGGTGAAAACTACCTGCCTTGTACTGGTTACTCGGCATTTTATCCCTTTGACTAGTCTGGACAGAAAACAGAGCTGGTAGAGGATTGTTCCCTTTCTTCAAACTCTCAGCACATATAGTTAACAGGGTGCGTTGGCTTGTCTAAAATCCAGATATAAGAAAACTACCTTAGCATCTCAAAGAGTAAGAGGTCATCACCAGTCTATTGTGTTTTTATAAAACATCGGTTTCCTTTTTCCATCTCCTGATTTTTGGTCTAAAGGCCTTGCCTTACTCAAGACCAGGTGAAATCTTTTGATTGACAGCTGGGGCCCTCAGTTTATAATTTCTGTTATATTTTACCCCGTACCAATATTAAGGGATTCTAAATTTCTTTTTGAAACTCTTTGTCGTCTTTTCCCAGTTATTTGTACAACTATCGAAGTAGACTTGTTTTATTAGTTCGCTTTTGTGTGGTTGGTTGGTTGGGGGCTTTGGAAAACTGTGTTTAGAAAACCCTTTCCAGTACTTATCCCTATATGCATTAAGGGAACTAGGATGAATTGACTATATTGTGGTCATTTGTCCTATTGTTTCCACCACAAAGTTTAAGACCAAACAAGCTATTAGAAGCTTCGTATTAGAAGATAATATTTCCACTTATGAAGCTCCTTGTATCCACCATCTTGCCCAGGGGTTCTGTCCCTAGTAATGCTGGGCAAAGTAAGATTTAGGTAGATTTAGTGTCATTTAAAGGAATCATTTGTGGGCCTTGCTGTCTGAGTAGATTAAGACTGTTTATAGTCTTTAGCAAGAGCCTTTCCACTTCTGTTAGGTCCAGATTTGCCCTCCCCCCCACACACACACACTGTTCAACTGCTGGAGTGGGAGGCTCTTCCAGAATTTCTACTGCTACAACATGAACTCTCCATTGAGAGATAGCGTGGTGTAGTGGTTAAGAGCAGTGGTTAGGAGCGGTGGACTTTGATCTGGAGAACCGGGTTTGATTCCCACTCCTCCACATCAGTGGCGCATGTTAATCTAGTGAACTGGGTTGGTTTCCCCACTCCACACATGAAGCCAGCTGGGTGGCTGCTGTTCATCAAAGGAATGAAAATATTTCTAAAGAGGATCAGGAAATATTAGAGAAACTGATAAATTCCACTCTAGAACTGCTGTTTTCAAGGAGGGTGTCTGAAAAGCTGAGTCAAAAGCAGTGAAGAGAGATGAATTTCTAGGGATGCTTGATGTATTAAAAATTAACAAGTCACTAGGTTAGAATGGCATGCACATGAGGGATTTTAAGGAATTCAATGAAAATGTGAATGTGGCGTGTGGCAGAGGTGAAATGGTTAGATTCTGTCCTAGTGACTAAAAATAAAACATCCAAATGTTGCTGTGTAGATGTATGATGTGGCTACCTTTGGAATACTGTTCAGGAATACCTTCAGCCTTGCCCATGGTCTGGCCTAAGCTCCTGAGGCTGCAGGGCCTCCTGATCTTGGCCCACTGCATTTTTTCCTAACATCTCGCCATTATCCCCCCCTCCCCAGGCTCTTTTCCTTTTTCTGCCTATTATCTATTTCTCCCTGGTCACTCCTGCTTCCTGCCACTGTTGCCTTGCCTCATGAGCAGCCTTTTGTCCATTATGATGAGACTAGTTCTCAAATGGAGGCCTTTCCCCCCATCCAGCAACAACTGTTGATATGTCTGGACCAAGTGCCATCTCCGCAACAGGGCTACTCCTCTTCACATGGCTCCTTCTTCTATCTTCTTCCTTCTCCCACTGCAACTCTGGCTGTGCTATGAAGTAGCATTACTACACAGATTTTATAATGATATTTTATAATTACTATGTGATAACATCTTGTAGAACTAGGTCATAGGAAGGAGTACAGCTCTGGATGCCTTTTGCAGGAGATGACTGCAGCATTGACTGCATACTGGATCCCTTGACAGTAGACTTTGTTGCATAATGCGCATAAAAATGTCCCCATCTAGTGGGGAAATCCAAGATCCCTTGAGCTTCTGAACCTTTATCAGGAAAAGACCAACACAGGACGGACACATCACAGTAGTCAAACCTCAATCCTGGGCTCTAACTCAAACCTATAGAAGGTTTATTTAGTGAGATCTTCTATCCAGATGTTCTCCCAGAGTGGGATGAGATGTTTCTCCTTTCTTTCAACATCACTGGAACACTCCACAGGTAGAGTTGGTGGAAAGCTCTTCTGGTCACCATCAAATTCAAGAGCACTTTCAAAGCTTTGAACGTGGGTGATTGAAGGACAACTAGATCACATCATTGATGAGAGTCCCCAGTCCCTCTCTCTTGCTGCCCAGTTTTCTAAACCTACAATCATAATTACTTTAGTATTCATAGTAGTAAGATGCTTGGCTTACAACTCCCAGATATTCTGTGATTGGCACCAGTACCCCATGGCAGCCATTTTTTGATTGGCCCTAACTCTCTGGGATTCATTTTGTGGTGACTCACATTCTCAAAATTCTAAAGGTGCCTACAGGCTCAACAAGATTGGTGACCTTAGTACTAGAATATTGATTTTTTTTTTGTTATTAGCAAAGGAGAGAAGAAAAACCCTTCCAAAGAAAGAGCCACTGCATTGCCCTTGAGGCTCAATGACTCACTAGATTCAGAACTACCCTCTTCTAAAAATTAATTTGCTTTAATTAACTTCAACAAAGGTGGATAATTTTGCAAAGTGTCTAAATAAGCAACTCTAGTTAGCTTGGGGAAGATTCTTTTATATGTTTTAGCAATGCTAATGAAAGTAATTCCTAAGCAGAGGGCAAAAAACATGTTTTTCCCCCTTCTTAGATGTCAGAAATAAGAGATAATGCCAAATCTTTTAACATACATCTTGCCAGAGGCTGTCATTTTTCTTGTAAAGAGATTTCAGTTTGATGTTCACTTCAAACCAGAATAAAGAGATGAGCGCATATTAAAATATATAGCCCATTAATCATGTTTTATACTTGTATCTTAGAGGTGTACCTATATATTTTAATCTTTTCACCTCAGAAACAAGTGCTTCTAAATATTCTTGCAGTAGCAGTAAGACCTGTACATTATTACATAATCTTCAATGGGTTTTTTGTACTGCACCACATGTAAGGCTGACAGTATAGTTGCCACTTTCCAGGTGGTACCTGAAGTTCCCCCAGAATCACAACTTATCTCCACACTACAGAAATCACCCCCTGGACTGGAGGAAATGGAAGCTTTGGAGGTTGAATGCTGTTGTATCGTACACCCACTGAACTC
Organism: Euleptes europaea; assembly: GCF_029931775.1. Taxonomy (NCBI): domain Eukaryota; kingdom Metazoa; phylum Chordata; class Lepidosauria; order Squamata; family Sphaerodactylidae; genus Euleptes; species Euleptes europaea. The sequence goes on along the minus strand of NC_079312.1, from coordinate 93,323,787 downwards.
TCTCCTTTCCCCAAATTCCTCCTTCCTCAAGCACCATCCCCAAATCTCCAAGAATTTCCCAAGACAAAGTTGGCAGCCCTAGTTGCTAGCAAAGTTCATACCTACCAGAAGAACAGCCACAGCAAATTTATGCAAACGAGAAGCTACTGCTTCTAATCAGGCTGTGCCTTGTTTGTGGCTCAACGCCTTCTTTAGTTTCTCTCTCTTGCTTCCAGGTGGGATGGAGTGCATTCTGGGAGTTTTGGAGCATGAGGACATAGGAGCAGATCAAAGCCTCACTAAAGAATATCACCACCTAGCAATTAAAAGGAACAGCAAGGGTATATTGACATAGTGTGTAGGTTATACATCAGATGAGCATTTTGCTGATTCAACCTTCTAAGATGTTGTAAACTTCTGTCACTGAAACTCACTGTATGCATCCTATCATCACCCTCTTGCTAGAATAAACCTCTCTTGAAACCATAAGGTCCATTTTATCTTCTATTAGTTCACCTCAACTATAGCATGAATACGGATACCGTGGACTGCCAAAAAAAACAAATCAGTGGGTTATAGATCAAATCAAGCCTGAACTGACCCTAGAAGCTAAAATGACTAAACTGAGGCTGTCGTATTTTGGCCACATTATGAGAAGACAAGAGTAACTGGAAAAGACAGTCATGCTAGGAAAAGTTGAGGGCAGCAGGAAAAGAAGAAGACCCAACAAGAGATGGACTGACTCAATAAAGGAAGCCACAGCCCTCAATTTGCAAGATCTGAGCAAGGCTGTCAAAGACAGGACATTTTGGAGGACTTTCATTCACAGGGTCGCCATGAGTCGGAAGCAACTTGACAGCACTTAACACACACAACACATAGCATGAAGACATTTTCTGAATAAATTCCTCTTGCAGCCAATCATCCACTTTTTTCTTACCCTTTTTATTCCCAGTCTCTGCAGTTTCATATCATTCTCCATTCTTTTCTCACCTTACCTTTTCAGTCACTTATGCTACCTTTTTCGAATCAGCTAATTTGAACCATGTGTGTCCATCTTTGCTGTAGGGGCCTGTCTTTGTTCCCTCTTCTGGTGCTGCAGCAGGATGTGTCTGAAGGTTTCAGGAGGGGAGGCCCTTGGGGGGCTAGATGCAGTTACAGGCACTAGATGCAGTTACAGGCACAGGAAATGCCAGATTAGCAAAGTGTAATCATGGTTCAAGGTTTTCTCTATAGCCATCACCGTTATAAAAGCTGAAAATTCCCAGAAGAATCAAACTTTTCTGGCTGCATAATTGGTATAAATGTCCAGTTTTGAGCATAATTGTTAGGGGTGCTGTAGAGCAGTGGTTCCCAACCTTTTTGGTATGGTGACCCATAAGTCCAAATTTACTTTGTTTGGTAACCCATCCAGGGCTGGCCCAAGGTTTTTGGGTGCCGTAGACAAACTATGACATTGGCACCCATCTATTTCATTTCTGTAGTGGCCAACCATGTATTTTTGAGAAACCAACAAACATCTCACAAAAAAAACAGCTGCCCCCCCTCTATGAACCCCAAGCAAGTGGGAGTTCATCTCCTCCTCCTCTGCCAGCTGGGCCAGAGCACGAGTTTAAGGATGTGCATTCAGAGGGCACTGGGTTGAGGGGAAACATGAAGATGGCAAATGGCAGTGAAGAGGTTGGAAGCAAGGGGCTCTGTGCTGTACATCTCTCGCAGCAGGGAGAGGTCAGTGAAGCAATGTAGGGGACTGGGCAAGAAGTTGGGCTGCTGAAGGAGCAGCACCAAGACAGAGCCCACACACGCACACGCCTCTTTGTACCCTCCTCTGGTTTTTCCATGGCAGGCTGAACAGCTCCCTTGTACTCTCCAACCTTTCCCTCCCCCTTCTTTCAGCTACCTTAAAGTTACTAGAAATCGGATGGCTTTTCCCCCCTTGTTATTTTCACAGAGAGGGAGGGGGAGATAAGAATGTGAGAAGCTGGCGTGGAGGAAAGAAAGGGAAGGATGCAAAGGGCAGGAGCCACCATTAGGGAGGACTGGCCCACGACCCACTTTTGGAGGCTTTGCTACCACTGTTGGGCCCCAGCCCACAGGTTGGGGAACACTGCTGTAGAGGACTACTATGTAAAGGGGCAGTTCATGTTGATATATTCCCTCATCTTATTGCTGAAAGGCTTAGCAGATCTCAGGTAAATTCAATACGTAAAACTTGTTCCAATGAGCATATTATTTCTTGTGAATGAGCTGGACAAGTCAGTGTTTGTAAACATTGATAACCTGATCCTATGAATATTCAAGTGCCACCTGTCTTCAATGGACCTTGCTCCTAAGTTATCATGAATTGCAGCTCTGCAAAATAATTATGCCATAGGAGTCAAACCCATAAGAAGGGAAGTTTTGGATCGAATTCAGGTCTATTTCCTGGGCTGCTGCACTACGCATAGGAACTTGTTGCTTTAGCAATGGGAGAACCCACTGAAAGTTGTCACACCTATAACTGCCCACTTTTAAAATTAAATAAAATTAAAATTATATCTGCAAAAGGTGGTTGGCATTGGACCCTGTACAAAGTATATTTTATTAACCTAATTATTTCATACCATCTGTCCGTAATGGCTATCTGTCCATAATGGCCAAACTACACCAAGCCTTTCTGACATGCAAACTCAGCTCCCTTTGAAGAGCTGAACTTATTGATTCCAGAAGGCTGTTCCTTACAAGAATTTTTTTCCGGCTTATTGAGACTTACTGAGACACTTGTAGTCACATTTTCCATTTGCTTTTGAGTGCTTTTAATAGTAAATTGACATTATCTCTTGCACCAATTTGTACAGTACAGTACTCAAAGTCCCTTTTTTAAAAACAAGGCAAAGGTTGTAAATGTACCCATTCTCCAGTGTCTCCGTTCTGTTTCTTTAATTCTGTTTTCTCTCACATTTTATATAAATACTTGTTTCAGTGGCGAGCTCTACCTCCTTAATTACCTCAGTTACATGCCATTGTTTTATTTGCCTAGCCTGTTATTTGCAGTTCAGATCTGGAAAGCTTGCTGTCGATGTAACCCACACATTAATTCATAAGTAAAGATGGAATAAGTCCAGATCATTGGGCAAGTGCAAACACTTAAATGTCTCTGTTGCAATGAGAAATGCGGCTTTCTGAAGAAATCTGTGATAAGCAGCAGCTCTAATTATTTTGCTAGGAGGCATTAATGAAGTTTGGGGGGACAGTCCCCAATACGATACCAGACATACCATGAATCTAAACACTTGAAGTTCTTGTAATATGTGAATAATTTTTGGAAAATTTAAATAATCTGAACAGTGAGAGGTGTAGGTTCTCAGCAGATCATGGGGAAATGCAAAGCATTTATGAGAAAAGGAAGAATAAAAAGAGAAGTGTAATGTGAAGGTGGCATGTTAATATGAATTACTGAAAATCTCCTTGAGGCTGTTTGGCTTTGCCTTTGGTGTCTGTGTAAAAATTATCTCTCCTCCCTGCTTCTCTCTCTCTCTCTCTCTCTCTCTCTCTCTCTCTCACACACACACACACACACAGTTATTCCTCACAAGAATTAATATAACTGTGAGTTTTGAGAACTTTTATAGACACTTGCCCCTATCCAGTTAGATGGCATAACAAGTGAAGCAAACTTCACAAGTAGGAGGTTAGCATGTACAGCTGTCAGAATTGTTTGCAGATAGTCCTGTTGGAAAATCAATAATAGCCTCTCACAGCTGTGGGGGTGGCACTAAAACGAATCCTACCCATTTCCTCGCCCTGTTCAGGGCTATTACCAGTTGTCTGTGCATGCACACAGTTGTATCAGGAACACTTTCTGCCAAGTTATATTTTCTTGGCAGAATGTGGTCTTGACACAACCATCATATTTTTCTCCTTGTTAGCATTTTCAGTTTCATTAAAGAAAAAACTGATACAGAATTCAGTTGGTACAGAATGCTGCAGCCAGGATGTTGACTGGAGCAGGTCATAGATACCATATCATTCTAGTCTTGGCCCATCTACAATGGTTCTCAATTTGCACAATTCAAGGTGCTGGTCATGACCTTCAAAACCCTGTGTGGTTTGGGACCAGGATGTCTACTCCCTTATGAACCCCCCCGATCACTACAGTTTTAATTGCTGTTTTTGTGTTTTGTACGCATTTTAACTCTGCTTTTAATTGTTTTAATAACGTGTGTTTGTGGGAGCTTGATTTTAATGGTTTTAAAATGTGATTTCATCATGCATGTCTTAAATTGTTAGCTGCTTTGGTGGCCCTTGTAAGGGCAGAAAGGCGGGATATAAATGTTGTAAATAAATAGATTCAGATTTAGTTTCATATGGTCCAAGACCAACAATAAAAACTTTTGCAAGTAAATAAATAAAAAATACAATAACATAGCCTCTGCCATTAACGTCCCATCACCACCAGTTCTTTGCAAATAACATCCCTAATGAGGCCCTGAGGACTGTTAAAAATTGCAGGGTGCTCAATATCCATGTGACAAATGTGAGTCCATGCAATATTGCAAAAGGCATTTTTGCCAATTCTTACTCTGTTAAGTAAAAATGTGCACTTGATCTGTTTTGGTTCAGCATTTGGGTGCCTGCTGGTTATCATTGACAAGGTCTTGCTTTCTTAAAAATAAAATTTTATTTTTAAAGACACCACAAACAAATATAAGCACATCAAATCATATCCATAATATAACACGTGAAGCTCACCATAAAAATTACAATTCGATTGCCAGCTTCTTTGAATTGACAAGGTCATGCTGATCAGGGGCAATTTCCAGAAGTGGAGATTTGTGGCTTGCACGTCTTAAAGTGGGTAAGTATACACAACGATTATCTGCCACTGTCGTGCAGCTAATGACAGAATAGGGGATGGAGGTGATGGATAGCCTAGAACTCCTGTGTGCCATCTACAGACAACAAGATATATTTATTTCAGGGTCATTCAATCTAGCCCAGAATAGGTGGCTTTTCTTTTGTTGAACTGAGAATGTTCTGAATTAGTTCAATGTTTATTTGAATTTCTTTTAAGAAGAAGAGTTGGTTTTTTAATGCCGACTTTCTCTACCTCTTAAGGAAGAATCAGTCTGGCTTACAATCACCTTCCCTTCCCCTCCCCACAACAGACGTAGGTAGGGCTGAGAGAGCTGTGACTAGCCCAAGGTCACCCAGCTGGCTTCATGTGGAGGAGTGGGGAATCAAACCCAGTTCTCCAGATCAAGAGTCTACCACTCCAAACCACTGCTCTTAACCACTACACCACGCTGGCTCGCCTTTAGAACCATGAAGACAGGGTTGACGTTGTGTGGATAATGCATTATAAGTTGCAGCGGAGCTGATTTGTACTTGTCAAAAACTAGTGCTTCAGTGAGTATTCTGCATCACTCTTTTCCTGTCTCACAAATAGCAGAATAAACTATGCAAAATAAGCAAATGCATGATGATGTGCTCATTTTTAAACTTATACTGGTGATAGAATTGAGCTTTTATTAACACATAATTTAAGTTGGTATAGATTTTTGTTTAACTTCCAGTGTATATAAAGCTACCAAGATTTGGCTTATAAAGCATTTCTAGCATGCAAGTATTGTGATTTAGGTAGCAGCCAGATAAGGTTTTCATCTTATGAACAAAACTTCATTTTCATACAGGTTGGCAATAGTGTTCACAGGTTTGACTATAGTGGCATAGCACTGGACTTTAATGGGAACAGAATCTGGCCTAGTTAATGTATGAATGAACTCGGGTGGCTTCAGGTCAGAAGAAGAGTATATTTAGATGCCTGCTAAGCTTATATTTTCCTTACACCATGTCACTGACTGTTTGACTGGGTCGGGGGAGGCAGTTTAAACCATAAATGAAGTCTTGTTGGAGATTAGTAGCAGGTTTTTCTTATCCATGTGCTAGGTTTGGAAAAGCAAACGACAGGAGACAGCTGAGGGGACATCTTGAACTTCAGACCTCAGGGTCATGCTATCAGACCCCTATAGTTGCCTTAGCGTGTTAGGAAGTAATCTTACACTTGAACAGTTCCTCCCCCCACCTCATTCCCCATAATCCGTGTCTGCATTTACTCAATCCCAAACATCTATGCTGTCGAAACAGGATACCCAACCCATACAAGGGTTTCTGCTACCACTGATGTTCCCACTGCATACGGTATTTATGCTGAATGGAGCTTTTCTCTGAAGGAAATTTCTTGCAACTGGGTCATCAGTCACTGGTAAAACGACAGTCCTCCTGAAGGAAACAAGACAAGAATGACCTTTAGGTGACTGGGCTTTATTTCAGAAGCATTCTCATTTGCTGTACACCAGCCAGACAGAAAGGTTGTTTTTTGTTTGAACAAAGTACTTCTTACTGGATAGAACAACACAACTATGAAAAGCAAACCTTTAGAGCCCTGAGAGATGCCAGGAGTTGAAAATAAATTTAGTAATATCAGAATTGGTAACATTAAAGCGGATGCTGACAAAGAGCTTAAAAATAAATCTGCTTTTAAGGAGGTGCGTGGGCACTGGAGCCTGTAAAGGTTACTATTTTGTTCTCTGGCTGGGGGTAGCTCTCTAAGGTCTCAGGCAAAGAAAAGGTCTTTCCCAATACCTGTTGAGGTTCTTTCAACTAAACATGTCAGGAACTGATCCTGAGATCTTCTGTGTGCAAAGTATGTGCTCTACCATGGCCCTCACTGCCAAGGTAGTTTGAGATTCAGCTCACAACTAAGCTATAAGATCTTAAAGAATAAAAAATACTGATTATGTTAATGAATAAACTTAAAGATGTCTTGCACCTGGTTATAATTGCTTCTAAATGGGCAGTGATTAAAATGCCTTTGCTATCCAAGTTATACTTATTTCAAGTGATGCCGATAGAAATTCTTGCAGAACAGCTGCTGTGCGTGGCAAAATACCTTGGTTAAATTCATTTGGCATGGTAGCAAAATAAAATATAGAAAAACACACACAACTATGAGAAAGCCAGCTAAGCAGGAAGGACTCTCAGCTCTGGATTAATGATTATGTTACTTTGTACTTTAGCTATACCACCTAATTAATTTGGTCAGAGTTCTGGAAAATAAACAGTGGGTCAAGATGAAAGTTATGGAATGGCGTTATTGCCCATGCAAAGTGGTAATATTTCTGCTGCCTTCAAAACAGACTCAGAGGCCCTCATATAGAAGTTTCACATCCTTAACAATGAAGCTATGAGATAAATAGAAAGGTAAATGAGCTCCTGGAGTTGTGCCTCTGAACCTTGTTTATCCGTCATTCAGGTTTTGATCGGGGGAAGTGTGCATTTAGTTTGGAGCCTGGTTGCAAAAGAAAATGCACAGGTGATATTATGAATGATGGTCTTATCTCTATGGCACAATAAAAAGACAAGATGATGGACAGGTCCAGGTTCACCTTTCCCAGAGGCAGCCAATGGGAGCTGACGGAATGTTGAGGGAGATTGGCAGTTGAAGATATGGAATCAGAGAGAAGGGGGAGAGCAGTCAGTTTGAACGAGGAGAATTCTGAGTCTGTGAAGGAAGCAGCTGTGTGAGAGCTGAATTCTAAGAACGGATGCTTTGTAATTTGTGACCACTAAAGTGATCCAAGATCATAAGTTCAAATTTTAGGACCAACTTATTGCTGTGTTTGAGTCATCCCATGTTGTTGAAGTTGTAAATAAAAATTAATTCTGTTTTTCTCTGTTTAAATCCTGTTGACTGGATGTCTAGCATTTCAGGGACAATACCACACACACCAACCTCTATGGCCATGACCAGTGCATTTAAATGGTGGCAGTGAATAAGGGAACAAAGTATTGGGTTCCCTAACTCCATGAGCTCTGTGTGGGAGCTGGGTAGAGGGTGGATAATAAAGGGCTGCTCTGGCTGGAGACATCTTTGGGAAAGAGGAGAGAAGGGACCCAATGTTTGCGAAAGGGTCAGGGCTTTCTACCTATTAAAGGGAGACAAGACGGGTGGCAAATTCTGACTGTCCTGATGTGCTGGTGTACCTAAACCTGTGTGAAGAGAGGTTAATGGTAAGAGGCAGAGCAGTTGGGGGTCGGGTCACAGATAACAAATTATCCCATTTCTTGATTTCAGCACCTACAGGTACAAGCTTTATTGGCTCAGAGAGAACTTAGAAAATGTCTCTAGAGCAGCGGTTCTGAAATTTTAGAAATCCATGATGCCCATTTTGATTTTTGTGAACTTCTAAATATGTAGCAAACTGCATATGCCCCACGGAGGCTTTTGTTCAAGTTTGGAGGAAAGTCAGGGTACTAACAGGAGAAATAATATTTCCCTTTGAGGGCATTCCTCCACTTTCACCAGTTGCAAAGTGGGGTTCTCTGAGACGTAAGGCTGTTTTCCTCAAGTTAGAGATAAGATCTGGGGTGATTTTTCTAGAAGTAACCATAGGTAAACCAAATTGTACGACTTTAAAATAATTTTAAAATGGCTGGCCATGTTCATTGCACAACTGTTTGGACAGTCTTGGCCAAGCCACACTCTGTAGTCTACTTTTTTTTGGACATGTTGTATTGTTCTGTTGTGCAGTTGCCATTTATTTCAGTGAAAAATGACATCACTTCCTAGTGGGTTTCCTTCCTTGTGTCTAAAATAGGAGTAATAAGTTATTTGCTGAAATAAGATATTGTAAAATACTTTTTATATTGAAGGCGAAGGTGCAGAGAAGTACAAATATGGCATCATCTAGTTTGCTATGGAGGTTCCTTTTTTACATTGGCATTTACACGCTCATCTTCACTTTTTCTTCCACCAAATTCCTAGCGCTCTTGCCCCAAAGAACAAACACTTCCATAGCTTCTGTGACACATGGATATATAGATTGTTTTTCTTTCACTGTCAGCTGTGCCCTGCACTAAGGATAGGTCAATGCACTTACGTTGTCATCTGTTTGGAAACAATCCCTGCTGGAAAAGCTAGATGAGCTGCTATAGTACTAAGCAGCAACTGATGACAGTTTATGCCCTTGTTCTTTAACTCACTGTAAATTGTAGTCATATTTGTCAGCATGTCATCAGAGTCAAAAGGGATGTGCTTTTGGAGTTTCTAGACTGCTGTCTTTGGGGTATTCAGATTGCCTTGAAGAATGGAGCCAAAAAATCATAGAATGGAAAGGCTTTATGAAGTTAAATAAGGGCCAAAGTTAAGTAGTGTTTTGAGAAGCCAGACTACCAACAGAAGTTTTTAACATTCACCTGTAAGCTCTTTTTTATTTTGTTCTGCAGGTTAGAAACCTCTGTTACATGGTGACAAGGCGAGAGAAAATGAAGCACTCCATTTGCAAACTCCAGGAACAGATCTTCCATCTCCAGATGAAACTTATTGAGAAAGATCTTTATCCAGGTAACTGTACCTTGCTGAGGCTTAGAAAGCCTGCTATTACAAATGTCTTTATTTGCATTGTATCAGTACTGTCCAAGGACGTAATTAACGTTGTTGCTATTTTTCACAATGGTTTGTTTTCAGTAGCCTCTGAAAATGGAGGGCTAGGCAGGAGGAGAATCTCTTGACTCCAAGACCCCCTGGATTTCTTAAGAAAGGTGTTCTTATGTGGATAACTAACTGTCAGCTCAGATTCAAACCAGTAGTCTGGGAGGGGAGGGGAGGGGAGGGGAGGGGAGGGGAGGGGAAGAAGGGAGTGAGACCTGTGATGACTCAGGCTGCCTAGTCTGTTTTTGCAGTGTGGCCAGACAGGAAGCCTTCCCTCTCAGGGACTTTTTTTGCCTTCAAAGCCTCCACCAAGACCCATGAAGTTGGGGCTAGTATTCAACGCCAGCCTTCAGCAACAGCAAGAAGATACTTGCAGCCTTACTGGCAGGTGTCAAAGGGGCATTGTTGGAGGCAGAGGGATGCTCGCTTTATTACCATGCAAATACATGCTGTTTGCCATATTCAAGGTCCCCAAATCTAGGTAATCCAACCTGCATGTTATGCAGATTGTTTCACAGTTAAAATACTAAAAAAACACACACACTCTTTAGCATGTAGTGTTTAGCCTTAGTTAGTAGAAATGGAAAGTCCTCATTGGATGCAATCCAAGGGACACTTTCCTAAGAGTAAGCATCAGTGAATAAGATGGGACTTGCTTCTGAGTAGACCTGCTTAGGCTTGCTCCCAAGGAGATCAGAATTTCAGTACAAGGAAAGGTGGGTTTACCTTTTCTTTCACTGTTTACCCAACCACACATACCATGCTGCAGTAGGGAAAGGAAAAAAGACAGGCACCCTGCCTTTACCTGTCTTATTTCTCTACCATACCTGATTGAAGATGGAGAACAATTTAGGTTGGGCAAATATCACAAGGGGCAAAGAGTTAAGCCTACCACCTTGCCCATTGCCACAGCCCCAATCCAACTCAGCACCTCACCTGTGCCTGCTTTTTCAGAGTAAAAAATTACCTCTAGAGATTCAGTCCCAGATCTCCAATGCAATAATTAGTTTTTTCCCTCAGACTTTCCTTCTCCCTGCCTGAGTTCAAACATCATATTATGTCTTGTCTCTGCAGCACTGACCTTTTGGTCCCTGTTCACTTGCCCCAGGTTGCACACTAACAGCCCATTCCTGAGCTGAGGCGTATGTGCGCCTCTTCCTAAGCCATTTCCCTGACGCCGTTAAACAAAAAAAAAGCCATTTCGCGGCTTTTTTTTGTTTAACTGGGGCTTTTTGCCCCATTGAAAACAGTGAGGCTGCGCCACAGGCGCAGCAACGCTGTTCTGGCCACCGGCGCAGGTGGCCGAAAGTGGGTAGGAAGCTGACTAAGTGGCTGCTCCTCCCCCCAGCCCTGTGCTGGCATGGCCTCTCCACACCATTGCCAGCGCCACGGAGAGGCCGTGTCGGCGGAGGGGGTAGGCGTAGTCCCGCAGCACTCGGCGGCCACCGGAACTGGCCTCGCCACCAGAGTGAATGTGTGTAATCGCGTGATTACACCAATTTTCGCTGGCGCCGAGGTTACGCCGCCTCCTATTGACTTTCGGCCCGATTCTCAGGAATGGGAACCCAAATCCCTCCTGGATTAAACATATTAAGATAATTTTCCTAAATGAGAGGGTGTGCCTGTGGTTCAGTCAATTAGTCCTCGTTATTTAAATAAGCATTTTGAGAGAGGAGAATATTTACTTGTGCTGTTTGACTGGAAGAGTTGTTTCTGGGGGATGCACTCATGTCTTGCCTGGTGGCTTAAAGTTTTAAGGAAAATAGTATACAATTCATCTGTGAAGACAACATGGTTTCTCAGTAATGAAAATCAAGACACTGTCTTTGCAGCATAATTTTTGTTGCCTAGATGTCTTGGAGGTCTGTCTGAGCGGCATACTAAATAATCATCTAATTGCTACAGATATGCTAGAGCAACCCCCTTAATTTCATAGTATGCATGAGAGTTGGATGCTGTGGCTTCTGCTGGTCCTGTACAAAGGGGTCATCTATCATCTGCAGGTAGAAGGAGACACCACGTTAATTGATTGTTAAACAACGGGTTGCGCCCTGTGGATTGTTTGCTGACAGAAGAGGAAGAAATGGCAGTCTTGTCCAATTCCCCTTGTCACTGCAAGTCCCTCAACCTTCATGGGATTTTGCCTGTGAGATTCCTCTGATGCCCAGAAACGTAATTTGGGGGGATCATAGAAGCCTTCCAGGAGAACAGGAAACAGAGAAAGACCCACTTCTGATAGCAGAACATCCATATAATACAGCCCATGATTTTCAATCATCCTAATCTGCAATGTAAAATTCCTGCAATGTGGGCTTTTCCCCTTCCTTCTTGTCCTCCTGTTTTGATTGTTATTGCCTACAGTCTTGGCCTACAGCTCTAGATGTTAGAGGTTTTTCATGGCAGCACCTGTTTCATTGGCATTTCACTAGCAGTTGCATTGGCTTCTTGGCAACTGCCTCTGGCTCCATTAAGGATCAAAGGTTAAACTGCTGGCTGGTTATCTTTTGCTCCTCTGTGCTTTTAGCTTTATCTGTAAATTCATTTGCTGTATCTATTAATAGGGATTGTCTTACAGTGAATGCACAGAACAGTTGAATTCTTTTTAATAAACATGGACTCAGTAGTTTTTTTCTCACACGCAGATGGCCATCCAAAACTATGTAGCTGTTAAGTCTGCATTTATACATTTTTTTTCCTTCCCCCCCTCTTTTTTTCTTTTTTTCACCTCTTTTTTTCAATAAGAGTGCAGGGCCCAATATTCAAAGCTCTGTAACATTTTCTTGAGAGGCAGCATCTGGCTTTTTGGCAGAGTTCTCAGTCAGTTGTTGTATTTGTGGCTTTGGAGCCTCCTCAGAAGCCATCACGTGGTTGGGGTTTCTTTAGGACTGTCTGGACTGCGTTCTTGTCTGCTCAGAGCTTTTCCTGGACTTGCATGTTGAGGTCCAGAATATTTGTGCTGAAAATCAGTGGCTCCCAATCTCCTGTTACGGGATCATGAATGAAAAGATCATTCAAATTTTAGAATCAAATCAAATGTTCCCCCAAATTTACCAGGCTGTTAAACCCGACGGCGTTGGGCAGATTGAAACAAGTGCAGTTGAAATAAAGGCAGCCATTTCATTTTGTGAGCAGCAATTTTTTATTTTTCTGTTTATTTTTCTGTTCACACAGCTCAAAATAATAAGTAAAACTCCCCTTGTCATAACTTTAGTATGCCCAAAATAAAGTTCTGCGAGACTCCAGATTGCTTGCTCACACAGGGTGGTAGCAGTATTAGACATCCTCCAAATTCAGTAATAAAGGTGGTATTTTACAGCCTCTGCAAATCCATTCATCTGGATTCCATATAATAAAGTCAATTTGATTCTGGCTTTGGCATGACATGAAAAATCTTGTAAGCTGAATATATTTATCCTTTTATAAATGAAAATAAGTTTAAAATAATTTAAAATTATTTTGCTTTAGTTGAGAAAAATGTATGCAGAGAATGTCATTTGATCACTGTGCACATATCTTTCATTTTTCTCCTCTCAACTGAAAAATTCTAAAGAGGTGGTCATATAAGTGTTGCAGCAAAAACAACTTGAGGCACCTTAAAAAGTAACAGATTTATTGTGACAGACATCTTTGTTGATTAAAGCCTATTTTATCAGATGCATGAAGTGTTAGTTGGGGGTATATACATCAGAACAAAGAGAAATACTGTAAACAGTGGAGCCAAAAGGCCATGAAATGCAGGGTAGTAATAGGTCTATGACATGATTCCAAGTGCATCCAAGATAAAAGCATAGTGACCTCTTCTCAAGAGTTTTTGCTGTGATGCTACCTTTTAACTTTGGTATATTAAAATAACATAACTAGAAAGATAGCATTATCACACGACTGCTGTTGTAAATGCATCATTGCAGTGGTGGACCTACATTTTTGGGACCCTGAAGCTTAAACTGTTATGGGGGCCCCTTCGCAACCAGCAACAATAGGGCCAACATCCAACAAGGTCCAAAGGGCCTTGCTGCCCTTGCAAGGACCTCAAGGCCCAAATGGCGGAAAACAGGGTGGTGGGGTGAACTCCTTGAAAATGGGCCATACAGTGAGCCCCTTCCCACCAGCAATGAGGTTTGGGTAACCGCTGTTATCTTCTTCAGTGGGGTTGTTCTATGGCAGATGTATTGGTTCATTCTTTAAGAAGGTAGAAAGTCGTCAGAGGGGGCTCGTTAGGATAAAGAGGTGAAAATCTGATTTTTGGTGTTAAAATGCACAAGCAAGACGAGTGCAGCCTGAATTGAGAATTCAGATGTCTTTTTATGGGTCCAGTTGGCTCTAGCTAAGGGCTGAGCTATAGAACTATTAAGCCATGCACCAATGAAGAATTTGAGGATCCAGCTGCCAAAATGTAGTCTATGAATAGATTCTGGTGAGCTCAGTGAGCCCATACAGCTGGGGGTTCGAGCGCTACAAGCCCCTGAGAAAATTTTGAAATGTGACCAATTACAGTGAAATTTTGAGGCTGTATGAAATGGATATTAGAGCATATTCTAGTGTCAGTATTAAGTACGTCAACCCATTGGCTTATGATTCTTAGCCTTATTTTAATAACAAACACTTTAAAAAACTCCATTGATTTTGTTGAAAAATTCACTCATTAAAAAAAAAGTTTCTTCTGGGCCCCTCTGGGATTAGGGGCCCTGAAGCTTAAGCTTCATTAGTTTCATAGTAGTAGAAGAAGAAGAGTTGGTTTTTATATGCCAACTTTCTCTGCCACATGAGGGAGAATCAAACTGGCTTACAATCACCTTCCTTTTACCTCCCCACAACAGACACCCTGTGAGGTAGGTGAGGCTGAGAGAGTGTGACTCACCCAAGGTCACCCAGCTGGCTTCATGTGTAGGAGTGGGGAAACAAATCAAGTTCACCAGACTAGCCTCCGCTGCTCATGTGGAGGAGCGGGGAATCAAACCCAGTTCTCCAGATCAGATTCTACTGCTCCAAACCACCGCTCTTAACCACTACATCCGCTGGTAGATCCACCACTGCATCACTGTCCTAGGGATGATTCCCATATCAATACCCAATATAAAAAATTAACATTTTTCTCTATTATATATGGCATCTTATAATTTTATTTTTATTTAAAAAATTTTTATGCCGCCTTTCCACCCAAAGAGGGGCTCCAAGGGGGCAAACATGAAACCATGAAAACACTTTAAAATTAAAACAGCATTTAAAATAATTTATAAAACAATTCAATAAAACATATAAATACATAAACACACAACACCAAAACCAGGGAGGACAACAAATAACAGTTATTGGAATATGCTGAAGGAAACAAAAAATTCTTCACCTTCTGACAGAAGACAACTGTAGAAGGGGGCGGACAAATCTTGCTGTGGAGGGAGTTCCAAAGTTTTGGTACCACAATCAAAATGGCCCCTATCCTCTTTGCCACCCATCTAGCCTCAGATAGCAGGAGTACCCAAAGCAGGGCCTCCAAAGATGACAGGAGTGCAAAGGTAGCTTCATACAGGAGAAGCTAATCCATAAAGTATGCTGGCTCCAAGATTAATACCTTATCTATACCCCTTCACTCCCCAAACTGGTTTTTCCTAGATTAGCTTTTACCTTGCACACATTTGGAATCTGCATAGAAGAGTCACAAATCTTGCTGCCCTTACATACACAACTAATACATTTGACGCAGTAGATTCAAGTCTATGAAATTTTATGCCTCAGTACCTCAGTACCATAAGACTCTTCCTTGCTTTTACAATGGGAAGGGAGCGAATACCATGGTAACAAGTCATCTTCAAAATATTCCATTTGCCACCTTAACTTTTCTTATCAGAAAATAGTGGCCATAGATCAATACAGAGTTAGGTACATCTCAGTGGCTTTAGTAAGTTTAAGTACACCTGACTATGTTGGATGTTGGCCCATTGTTAAAAGTATGACTCACAATTTCAGTGGAACAATCTACAGGGTCGTGCTTTTCACAGACTTTTGCCACGATTTCTTGCTTATCCACTTTCAGGGTATTGGTGGAAATGTTCAGATTAGATTGTGAATCATATGTCAGTTGAAAGAGTTTGCATTATAGCAAAAGAGGTTTTGTTGATACTTAATTACTGCCAGAATTGAGGATAGAGGATTGATATTGTTTGGACGATATCTTTGTGAATCCGTCCATGATAGCTTTTCACTTAATTCATTAAATAGTATTAATATCATGTTGGAAATGCTTAGTCCTGAGACAGCGTTTTAGGGAAGAACATTATTAGTAATAGCATAGGGGGAGAAGAAGACAAAATCTGGAGAGAAGGCATCAAGGCTACCTGGAGGTAAAGGCTGCTGCTATTATGTAATACAGTAATCATTGATAAAGTACAAATGCATCAGAGACCTTTAAGAATCATAGGTAGTAGATGATCTACAAGTATAGAATCTTAGTTAGTAGATCTTCCTCTGTCAGGAGTTTGGGTGTGACTTTGGATGTCTCTTTTTCATTAGAGACGCAAGACAATAATGTTGTCCAAACAGCCGTTTTCGTTGGGCCTGGCAACTTTTGCCTTATTTGTCTCGCCCTGATCTAGCCACAGTAATTCATTCACTGGCCACCTCCTGACTTGATTATTGTAATTCGCTCTATGCAGGGCCACCCTTGAGGTTGCTCTGGAAGTAGCAACTGGTTCAGAATGCAGCTGCATGGGTCCTCGTGAGTACCCCATGAAGGCTTCATATACAACCAGTGCTCTGGCAGCTGCACTGGCTCCCGGTTGTTTTCTGGATCAGATTCAAGGTGTTAGTACTTACCTTTAAAGCCCTAAATGGTCTGGGACCGCCTTCTCCAATATGCCCCCCAAAGAGCCCTTCGTTCATCTGTGGGCAATTTACTGGTGGTCCCTGACCCAAAGGCCATCCAGCTGTCCTTGACTAGGGCCTGAGCCTTTACGGCTGTGGCCCCTGCCTGGTGGAACTCTCTGCCATGGGAGACCTGGACCATAAAAGACCTGGCCCAGTTCTGCTAGTCCTGCAAGACAGAGCTGTTCTACCTGGCGTATAGTTGAGGACAGTGACAGTTTATATGGCCTACATGGTACACATTGTACACTGACCTGGATCATGGCACCCCCTCTGCTATCTGCCATCCCTACTGTTGGCCATCCAGCCTCTCCATATCATTGTGCCCCCCCCCGCCCCCCCCGAGATTACTACCTGGGCTGCTGATAGCTGTTGCACTCCCCCTGGTTCTGTATGGTCTTTATTTTATTTTGATATTTAATCTCAGGGGTAGTTGTTATTTTTTATTAAGCGCCATCATGTTGTTTTGGAGGAAATGAAGGGTATTTATAGTTGTGGTTTTTAACAGGTTTAAATTATACTATACTGTATTTATTGTTGTGAGCCGTCCTGAGCCTTGCTATGCAGGGGAGGGCGGGATAGAAGTGTAAACAACAAATAAATAAATAGATGCTGTAAAAGGGTTTGGTTAAGTCCAGTTATGGATAGCTGGATTGCCTGAGTAGCAGCCAGAATATTCCTGTAATAAAAGCTGTATGTATTTAATGTACTTGAAGATTTGTTGTACATGGAATGTGTGACACTAACTAATGAATGTCTCAATTTAGAGGTGAGGGTGTTCCATGGCCCCTGTTTACCCTACTCATCCTGCTCCAGGTTCTCCTGAACACACATGGCCAGGGAAGTCCTCCTCATTCCATCTGTGACTCTTCCAGCTACTAGCCCTACCTCCCCCTTGGTTGTAGAATTTGGTTGAAAGTTTTTTGTTCTTTTTGGTTTTGGCTTGGTTTAAAAAAAAACAATACACACAGCATTATGTGCAATCTATGAGCAGTGAAATTGGAGCTGGTTTTTATGGTGGCCTTTGGATTTCAGATAAATTCAGGGTTTGTTTTTTTCCCTAAACCCCATTTGGATTAAAAGTCTGCTGTGTTGTTATGTGCATGGTTGGGGAAGATTGTCCCCACCTGCTAATGTAGGGGTTGTTTCTGCCAAAACAGACCATCAAGGAGAATATTGCAGCCATACATTTGATTCACAAGGCAGCTTCCATGGCAGCTTCATAATCAGTCAGGATGTTTTGGTGCAGGTGGCTTTGGGGGAAAAAAAGTTTGTAGCCTTCTCCAAATGGTTCATATTTGCCAGTTTAGATTTTATGGGCATTGAGCTGACTGGAGCATAGTTCTCTTTTCTGTTTCGCCTTAAGTTGAGGTTTGACTGCTCAACTCTGGTGATGCAGACTTTTACAAAAGAGCTCCTGCTAGCGAGAGATAAACTTGACACAGAAGAAGTTGTTTCTGGCAACCTCTTAAGCCAAGAGGAGATTTGCCAGTGACATATGTGGAAACAAGACTAAGTCACAAATATCAGCCCTGTTTCAAGAGGAAATAGCGGTTTTACTGGGAACTATGGACACAGTCCAAGTCTGTATCTTTGTTCTCAGTTTCATTCTGATCTCCCTTTATAAAAAAATAGGTAACCCCATTAAAAAGTGACATACAGATCAGACTAGATGGGTTCTACACTTTTTCCCTTTGAGATTTATCTAAGAGGTTGATTCAGATACATAGCAGCCTGTATTGGCATTCATTATGTAGACCTATAAAATCATGTTCATATTTACAATGTGTTTGGATAAATAACAGCTCTTTCCCTGGGAGCTAAATTTTTTGCAGATCATTCTGTAATCCCAGTGGTCACAGAGGCTATTAAATTACCTCCAAAAATGCATGAGTTACATTTCACTCTGTTTGATCTGCAGCCCAGAGGACTTTGCTTCCAAAACAAATCTGCTTTCTTGGAAATGTGCTTAAAGTGGCCTTTCTTATTGTCACTTGTGGTCGCTTTGGAAGTCTGGCTGTAGAAAGATGAAGTTATGGAAATTCTTTCAGCTTGTCTTGTGTACAAATAAGAAGAAATATATTCATATAATTCCAAAAGACAGGGATTGCCAACTACTAAGGGCTGCTTCCAATGTTACCTTATTAAGTCGGAATGGATGGTCCTAGGAGTCCCTTATTGAAAAACATCATGCTGTAATGCTGAAAGTGTTTATAAAGATGATTGTATCGAAGAACATCTCTCATGCTTAGATGCTTCAGGATCCACTGCTACGTTAATGTTTTTAGAGGCTGGGACAAAAAGCTGCCTTAGAATCATAGAATCATGGAGTTGAATTTCTTGCACAATGCAGGAAATTCACATCTACCTCTCCCCCCCCACACACACACACCCAGTGACCCCTACTCCATGCCCAGAAGATGGCCAAAACAAAATCCTCCAGGATCCTTGGCCAATCTGGCCTGGAAAAAAATTGCTTCCAAACCATATGAGAATTGCCTTGCAAAGCATATGAGAACTGCTCACATGAGGCTTACAGGTTATATATTACCTGCTAAATCCAGATAGATGGGCAAATTTGTAAACCAGCATTGGGTGGGAGAGAGTCTTAAAGCCTAATAGACTCCTGTTTGTACCACTCTGGGATCCATAGAACTAAATATGTACAGGAAGCTTCTTTTAAAAACATAAATCCAAGCAGTTAATCTCTGTGACAAGGTGGGCTTGGGGTTTTTTTATTAACAAAGGATACAAGACGCTGCTGCCACTTCCCCTCCCCAAAACCATCTTTCCGGCTCACCCACCCACTCACCTGTTTCTGGAAGTGGGGCGGCTCCTTTCTCCCTACTTGCATTGCTGCCATCGTGCAACTTACAGGGTGCCAGTGGTGGCTCCCACTGCTCCTCCGCCTGCTCTCCTATTTGTCCTTCTCCCTCCCACTTGGGGGTGAGGGGACAGCGGTGGCTCCTGGTCTCCCTCCCCTGGCCAACCGCTACTCCACTCTCTAGGTGGCAAAGGGAAAGCACTGGCTGTTCCCTGCTACCAGCCTGCCTGGCTGAAGCAGTGCGGGGGGGGGGGGCAGTGGCTCCAGCTCTCCCTACCCAACATGGGGCGGAGACTCCCATTGGCAGGGGAGGCTGCCTCAGGCAGGGGAAAGGCAGGGGAGGCTGCCTCAGAACACACAGGTTCACAAGGCTCCTCTTCCCCTCCCCTTTGCTGGTAAGTTACTGTTCTTCTGTTTGGATTTTTTTAAAAAAATCTCTGGGTTTTTTGCAGATCTGGGGACTTCCCCAAGCTTGTAAAAAAAAAAAAAAAAAAAAACCTCGTGACATGTCTTCAATTTGCAAATGGGGCCATGTTAATTATTAAGATCAGTTGATTCCTTTTCTGGGTTGCTACCCATCTAGCATCAGATGGTAGGGGCGACTGAAGCAGGGCCTCTGAAAATAGGATGAAAAGTGGATGGGTGGGTTCTATGAGAGTAGTTGGTTCTTCAGGTGTGCTGGTCAAAGCTGGATAGGGCTTTAAAGGACAATATCAGTTATATAGTTTGCTTCTTTTGTAAAAGATATAGCATGTAATTAGACTTTAACTCCTAAAAAGGGTTTCTGCTGCTAAAATGACTTCAGTGTGGTCAAGCAGACACAGAGAAATTGGTGATTTCAAGTGGTACTGGCTCATTTTCAACACTAAGCTCTTCTGACAGATGGACCTCTGAGATTTCATGGACAGAAGGGCTATCAATGACTGTTAGCCAGGATGGCTTAAATGGAGCTCGTATAATCAGAAGGCCCTCACCTGGATAGCCCAGGCCAGTCTGATCTGATCAGATCTCAGAAGCTGAGCAGTATTTGAATAGGAGACCTCCAAGGAATACTAGGGCCATAACACCAAGGCAGGCAGTGGCAAACCCCCTCTGAACGTCTCTTGCCTTGAAATCCCCACCAGGGGTCGCCATAAGTCAGATGTGACTTGACAGTACACACCAAAAGGTAGTACCAAATAATAGTAGAAAGCTATTGCTTTCGTACCGTGCTTTTGGTCTCCCCAGAGGCATCTGCTTGGCCACTGCTAGAAGTAGGTGGATCTTGTTCTGATCCAGCAAAGCAATTCTTAAATTCTAATGAATTTCAGGCATGTTGCTTCAGCTCACTGACACCCTCCAAGCCCCCCGGGAAGCCATGCTGTTCCTCATTCTGCTCTTCTAGTCTTTGTAGTAGGTTGGCTAGGGTCAGTTTTCTTCAAGAGTTGTCAGACAGTTGGTTTTTTTCATCCAAGATTTGTAGGCAAGGTATGTTTTCTCTAGGCTTCTGTGGTATATCTAATATATAAGAGAGCCAGAAGGAAATGTCACTTACAAACTCTAGACTCGAGGGAAAAGATGTAAAATCTGGCTGTGATTTCCCCTCTTCCTATTCCAGAGTTCATATCCCATTACACAAACAGACAAAAAAAAATTAACTCCCTTCTCTAATGGGGGTGGCCACACAATTTTACACTTTGCTATATTCAGATCTCAGGTCTAGCGATTGCCGCATGAAATGAACCAATTTTGATTCTGAGAACAAGGAAGGGTTGAATAATGAACAGACGAGCTACTATCAGCCCCCATAAAGTGGGGCTCCTAATAGTAGCTAGTGCACTGGAAGAAGGGGCACTATGGACCATACATTGCTCACTGCACGCAATTCCTGGACACAAGGGAGGGCAGAAGTTTGCTTTTTATTTGGCCAATTAGACAAAAACAATGAAATCACTTCATCAGCAAGTAGTTACTCCATGGATTATCACTCTACCAGATTGGCATTGTTTGAAATTGCAAGTCTACATGGCACTAGTAGCCTTTGGAAATTGGTTGAGCAACCCCAGCACCTACTGAATTCAATAGGATACGTGCCTCATCACATAGAATCACTGCCTTGGGTAAGGCAATATTAGTTTGAATTACATGTCACGGCATCCTTTCCCAACAGAATGCCATTTTTCAGACTGACCCAAGATATTCTCTCTAGCCTGTTTCATTTTCTTGTTGCATAATAGGGAAAGTGTCTGCCTCATTTATCACTGGGTCACTATAGTTATTAATTACTCTGTGCCATCACAGCTAATGAACTAACCCTTGGTGGAATACATTTGACAGCTTTTGGAAGGTTTTCCTCATAAAGTTGAGCTTGATGGTTTATTCTACCACTGATGAATAATCATTTCGGCAAGCGATACTTCTTAAGGCTGGAAGGAGCTGCCAGTTCAAACGCACAACTTTTCTATCTTATCTGTCTTCTGTGAAATGAAAAGTAAACCCCTAGCTGTCAGGCTTTGAAATGCAGCTGTTGTTTTTGACAGGCTTCCTTTTCAGAAAGGGTAACATTCATATTGCTGTTTGGAAGCATTGCTCTGTCTAAACAAAGCCATATATTTTATTTGTTAAGTCAAGTGAAAAATGTGTCTGCCCTTCTCCAGTTAGCTGGCAGGAATTGAGCAAACATCAATTTTGCTTTTCTTTCTTCCTGGAAGTCAGTTCCATGCTTAAGAGAGAGGAAAAAATCTTTGATTGGCATGTCTGAAAATGTAAAACCTCTATAAAACAATCGTGGTGGTTTATTAAATAGTTACAAAAGAGCCTAATTGGTTTAGGCCAATAGTCCATCAATCCCACTTTTCTTTCTCTAAAGACAGCTAGTTCTGGATGTATAAAATAGCTTTGTAACAGCACGGCCTAGTGATGTGTTCCACAGGGTGACTTTTGTATTTTGCTCTTGGTAGTTTTATCTCTAATGAGTGGTTAGAGGTACTTCACTAGCAAGGAAAATACCTTACAGTGGATAACTTACACAACTGGTGTGTACTACCCACCACCATACCATGAAAACAGATGGAGGCTTCCTGGGATGTCTGTATACCTGAATTGCTGTTGATATACCTATCACCATCTATCCATGAAGAGTAGAGTCAACCATAAACATTTTATATGCCACTGTGGCACCATAATAATTAAAGCCCTGGCATAGCCAGAGGCTCTATCAGCTGTTTAAGATCCAGGCTGAATATTTGTCTCCCTCCTGTTTCATAAATGTAATGTCTGGACGCGACCACAAGTTTGAGCCTTTTGATATGAGCTGAAGGGCAGGAGCCTAAGGGCCCTTGGCTGTTAGCCTGTGGTTTGCAGCCTGTGCCCTTGATGGACTAAGCTGGTGGATAACAGAACACACTAGGGCAGTGGTCGGCAAACTCATTAGTCAATAGAGCCAAATATCAACAGTACAACGATTGAGATTTCTTTTGAGAGCCAAATTTCTTAAACTATATAGGTAGCGACAAGCACTGCCCCAATGGCTCAGCAGAATGTCCCTGGACCGCGGGGGGAAGGCGGGGGCGGGTACGACGTAACTTCCCTCCCACCCAATTCCCTGAACTCAATGGTGGGGGTGGGGAAGCCTGGCCTCTCATCTACGCACAACCCTCGCAGCCTGATCCCCCCCTTACGCAAGAGTATTGCTGGGGGTGGGGGAGAGGGAAGAAGCCCGGTTCGAGCCGAGGAGGAGGATCCAGTCCCAAACAGGGGAGGGATGATAGGCTTCCCGGCTACTCAAGCCTCTTCCCCGGCTCAACCAGGCTTCTTCTTCTCCTTGCCGGCCCGTCTCCTCTTCTGTAGTCTCGAATAATGGTGGTGGTGGAGGAAGAGCTCGGGACACCTCCTACTCCCGAGTAAAAGGGAAGGCAGCCCGGAAGTAACACCACCTCCAGCATCCAGGCCTCTTTCTCCCCCCCCCAGTCCCCAATTCGGCCTGTCTAACTCCCCTCCCCCAACCCAACCCGGCCTCAATTCCCGCGGCCTGAATACGAGGAAAAGAAGAAGTTGTCTTTCTCTCTCTCTCTGTCCCTCCCTCCGCCGCGGCCATCACAGAGGGGAGGCCAGCGAGACCTTCGCCTCGGTCTCTCTCAGGACTCACCTCAGCAAGGACCAGGGAGGGGAGTGGGCGCGTGAGAAAAACAAGAGAGACAGAGCCTCTGCCGGGATAGGCGGAGGGGGGGAGGGGGCGCTCCTCAACCTCGCGCTCGCGTGTGTCACCCTTCGAAACCCCAACCGCCACCCAGCCCGGCCGACCGTCACTCTGGCCGACCGACTGACTGAGCGCCCGCTTTGCTCCTGTCCGCCTCGCTCAGGTCTCTTTGGGCGACTCCCCCGGCAGATCCCTTCCCGGCCTCCTCGCCGGGGCTCGCAGCACCGCCGAAGTCATCAGCAGCAGCAGGAGCGCTGCCGCCTCCTCCTCGTCCTGCGCCGCCGCTTCCTAGGCGCCAGGACGAGTGCGACTACTGCCATTTGCCCCCTGCGCCTTCCGTCACTGCGCCTCGCACAATTCAGCCTCCCCTCCGTGGCCAATCGCCGCCTGCCTTGCTCAGAGGACCACACCGGGCGGGCGCACGCATGCGCCAGCTCTGGCGTGGCGGCAGGGCGCACGTGCGGGGGGAGAGGCTGCTAGGATTTGTAGTTGGCTTAAGCCCTTTGGGGAGCCCCTTTAGGAGCCTCTGGAGGGATGGGGTTGCGCCGCACTGACACAGCGCACCGGCTGTTTTCTTGATTGCAACCTCGGGAGCCGCACTCAAGGGGCCAAAGAGCTGCATGCGGCTCGCGAGCCGCGGTTTACCGACCACTGCACTAGGGTATTTTGTATACCTTTTGTTTTTATTTCTTCTGTGTATTTATTTATACTGTTTTGTTTATTTCAGTTGCATTGGTACTTTTGTAAGTAATTTTGGGGCTCCATTAAGGAGAAAAGTGGAATAATAAATACATTCCTGGCTGCTTAAAATGTTGCATCCCATTTTTAACTTTATCAGCAACTCTTCTTTCTTATGAACCCCTTATCAAGAACTCTTTTTTCCTTATATGAGACTAAACAGGGATCTTAGTGAAGGGACCATGTCTCCATGATAGAGTGTCTACTTTGCATTCAGAAGCTCCCAGGTTCAATCCCCAGCATCTCCAGTTAAAAATCTAACTGTTGTACTGCAGAACAGCACAGCTACCCTCTGAAATTATTAGGTAATAGCTGATGGGAAAGACCTGAGATCCTGGAGAACTGCCGCCAGTAGGGGTAGACAGTGCTGACCTTGATATACTATATGTCTGATTGGGTATAAGGCAGCTTCATGTGTAACTTCACTGAAACAATGCTCAGTCTTCCTTAGAGTGATACAAAACTGCAGTATTTTTAATATAGTACATTTTTACAATAGCCGTTATATTCAAGAGAAATAAATCCCATGAATGATCCAATTAAAATAATTTTTATTAATCTAATTCTTACTACATTTTTAAATACCGCATGGAATTATGTCCTAGTACAACAGTTTTCAAATCCTTTCCCTGTTCAGCTCCCTTTACATGAAATTCAGTGCTGTTAGTTTGGCTCGATGTTTTGCAGGCATGTAGAGGCTTTTCTGAGTTTTGTGTGATTGTGTTTAGAAGTACTTCATGATGGTGCTTCCACATCTACCTGTTAAATAGGTACCAGAAGGTAATACTAGGGGATTGCTGCTGTGCACTGTCAGATGTCGTATGGGAATTGTACAGGGTTCTATCTTGTCCCCCATCTGTTCAACATCTACATTGAATGACCGAGAGGGGCTTCCAGTTTGAGAGGGGGGCCTCAGTACGCTGATGGAATTGAGCTTTGTTTCTCCTTGTCAACAAGGTTAAGTGAGACACTAGAAGTTTTGAAGAAGTGAACTGTGGCTCACAAAAGCTCACACCCTGCCAGAAATTTTATTAGTCTTTAAGGTGCTACTGGACTCTTGCTCTTTTCTTTTTTAAAAACTCTTTATTTTGAGTTTAGTTTATGATGACAACAACAACAAAAATAAAAATACAACAGCAATACGTTAAAACGTCATTGTACAGTCAAGATATGTTTCAACACTTGGTTCCAAAATATGTTCCAATATTATACTTTGTTCCAACATTATACAAAAGTGCTTTTAACAGAAAAAATACCACTTAGCAGAATTTAATAAATCCAAATCATACGATAATTTTGTGGACACCATTTACATCGTGATGCCCCCCTCTCCACATATTCTAGAAAAGGCAGCCATCTATTTAAAAAGTTTGTAGAATAAGATAAGTTATTTGCTACTTTGAGTTGTGAAGAGACCTTATCTGAAATTAAAAGGTTCCACTCCTTCTAATACCACTTCCCAGTAGAAGGCATCTTTGCTTTTTTCCAGTACAAGGCAATCAGAAATTTTGCTGACTCTTGCTCTTTTCTACTAGAAGTTTTGAACTGTCTAAGGGAAGAAATTGAGTGAATTAAGGTAAATAATAAACTTAAGTTCAATACAGAAAGGAAGGAGAAATGTTACTGGTGGTGAGTCAACAGAATGTTGACAGATGCTATACTGGAGAAGGTCACATTCCCTCTGAATGGTCAGATGCATGGTCAGAGGTATTGCTGGCAAAAAGTGGTTTTTACCTGATTTAAGATGGTTTGCAAGTTACAGCTATTCATAGAGGAGGACAGTCGGGCTACTGATACATGTCTGTGGTGAAACGCCTGCGGCGTGCTCTTCATGGGGCGACATTTGAAAACTTACCTAGAAACTTCACAGTGGGTAGCCGTGTTAGTCTGTTTGCAGTAGTCAAAAAGGGCAAGAGTCCAGTAGCACCTTAAAGACTAACAAAAATATTTTCTGGTAGGGTATGAGCTTTCGTGAGCCACAGCTCACTTCTTCAGATACAGCTAGAATGTGAATCCATCGGTCTTTAAGTAGAGGAACAGTATGTAAATGTAAATAGCAGGCTTGATTGGATTAGGTGTGATATGCAAAAGAGTCTGTCCATCACAGACTCTTTTGCATATCACACCTAATCCAATCAAGCCTGCTATTTACATTTACATACTGTTCCTCTACTTAAAGACCGATGGATTCACATTCTAGCTGTATCTGAAGAAGTGAGCTGTGGCTCACGAAAGCTCATACCCTACCAGAAAATATTTTTGTTAGTCTTTAAGGTGCTACTGGACTCTTGCCCTTTTTGACTACTAGAAACTTCAGTTAGTTCAACTTACAGTTACTGGTTTATCATGGAATTGTACCAAAGGGAGCATGCTATATCAGCACAAAACTGCATGGCCCCTGATTTGTTTCAGGGAACATTTCAAAGTGCACGTTTTCAATCTTTTAAAGTTCTAAGTGGCCTCTCCCCGTGTTATCTAAGGGAATATCTACTTTACATGCCTCCCCATATACTGAGATCCTCTGGAGAAAATCAGCTCTATTTGTCTAAGGTTAGATTGGCTGGGATGAAAGGGTGAGGCTTTCTCAACAGTTATTGCCTAAACCCCACCCCCAAGAAAACTTGCCACTCTGATGCTGTCCTCACCTTTCAAATAAAAGCCCATTTTTTTCTATTAAAAAGTAAATGAACCTTACTATAAGTCAGTACAAAAGGCCCAGTATTTTAAAGGGACAGAAGTGTTATATTTGTAAATGTGTTTCCCAAACTGAATTTATAGCCAAAGACTATGATCATTACATTCATTGTTTGCCAGAGGCATCAAACCAGATGCAGCCATCTGGACCTATTCTGTATCTGACTGCATTCATCTGTGAAACTTTGAGAATACCACAAGCCCCTTCCCATGGTTCTTGATGCCTCAGACCTGCACCTGATAAATGTTTAATCATAAGCTAATGTTGCACTAGAATGTTTTTTTGAATGGGATTAGTTAAGCAAGTACTATAGATCATCAGAATTGGGCCGTGCTGTAAAGCTCTACTGAACCAAGCTTCTTAGAAATTTTCAAGGCTGCTGCCAGTAAAAGAGGCCTGAGGGTACAGCTTAACGTTGCAGAGAGTTCACGATCCTGTTAAGAAAACTGACATTTTAGCCAATATGACACCAACTTCATGAAACTCATTTGCCTAATCCACAAGTTCCAGTGACTCCGAGGTATTAAATTGGTTTATCTGAATATTCCGGTGAACCAAACTGGCAGTTTCAGATTCCTGTTAGCCAGGAGAATGTTCTTCTGGGTTCACTGGCACTTGATCACTACAAAACATGCATAGGGTCTATGCATATAGCATCAAGAAAGCAATCCCAAGCAGGTATAGTCAGAAATAAGTCCCATTTTATTAATGGGGGCTTATCCCCAGGAAAGTGTTCTGCCAACAGCCGTTGTCAGGCTTCATCTAGGATTCACAGTGTTTCTTCTTTGTTTCTCTTGTATGTTCCAGATTTTACCTAGGATTATGTTGCTAATTTATTGGGTAATTAACAATATTTCCTTTTTAAACAAAAATAATTGCAGAGCAAACTGGGAAGAGAACAAAGGGAAGGAGAAGTGACCCAAAAAGAAAAGGAAGAGATGATAGGAAAAGCAGTCCAGAGAAGAAAGAAAAAAGGAAATCTGGGAATGAGTTGGTGCTGCAACAACTGGGTAAGTCTGGAATCGAAACTGCCCCTTCCAAACCTATGGAGTGGCTAAAAGAGTTGCAAATGATCCCCTACTGTTGATTGTGGTATATAACTTAAGAGAATTTATGGCTAAAAAGGTTACAGTAAGAATAGTTATTTTATTATTTTAAAAGCTATTTTTACCCCTCTGCACTATTCTTGCACCAGTCCTTTGTACCTTTGCCAACATGATAGGCATTCTGTAAGCATTTATTTTAAATATAAGCTTTTAAAGATTCTGGATGATGTGTAAGTGATAACAACTTACAGTTTTGTGATTGTATGTTTGTACTGAAATTTCATTAAGCTAAAAAAAACCACAGCCATGATTCATTTTCCAGCCCCACACATAGTCTTGTCAGGTTGCTCACTGTTGCCTTGATCCCTGCCCTTGCCCAGTGGAGAGTCAAAATGGGGATGGTGGGGGGACAGCATCACACAGCACTCTAAGCATTCCCCAAATCTCTGTGGTTTTTACCATAGAGTTTTGGGAAGTTCTGTAATTTTGTGTGACCCTGTCTCCCCCACTCTCTGCTCCCAGATGCAGCCAGCACCCCTCTGTACACCCCGAGGTGTGTACAAAAGTTGTGGAAGAGGCGCTCCACAGAATCCAATGCCTAAAGAGTGTATACCCCTCTGGTGGTATACTCTTTAGGCATTGGATTCTGTGGAGCGCCTCTTCCACAACGTTTGTACACGCCTCGGTGGATGGATCACATCCAATATTTAAAAAACAAAGGTTTTCTTACATTTTAGATTAAGCGAGGTATGGTATTTCTATTTAAATAAATAAATAAATGGATATGGTACTGATGTTGGTCACTTTTAAAAAATGGTTAGATGGATGTTCCTGCACTTGAATGGTGCAGTGGGAAATTGCTTACCCTCCAAAGAATTTATCTATGATGTAGTTATTGTAGCAAGTTGGAGGGAATTGTGTTGCTCATAACCACTGCTTTACTTTGCAGGCATTATCCAGTAGGCACCCACACAAAACAGTGCATTTGGCAAGTGAAATGGCAATGAATGCTGTAGTTGGAGGAAGAATCCCTTTTCCCTAGCAGTTTCCTAGTATGAATCCCCACAACCAGAGCACTGCTCTGAGGATAGAGGTCCCGGTACCCCACAGCAAAAGAATAACAGCTGTGCAATTTAATGTGTGAAAAAACATCTGGAAAGTTCCTCAGTTATGAGTGAATAAACAGAAGAATTTAGTCACCAGTAATAGCTATGTAAATAATTTCTAGTGCTTGGTAAGACAGTCTGCGTCCTACCAATAAAGGACTCTTTTAGCAGTGCCTGTTTTAGTCAGCCAGCCAGTGTTATGGAAGCCTTAAACATTTTTGTAGTTACCATCTGCTATTTGTTTTAATATGCTGCTTCTTCAAAGACCAGCTCGAGGTGGCTTACAAATAAAACAGTACAATAAAATCATAGAACCACAGCATAAAAACAAGCCATTAAAATCATGGTATAAACATCTGCTGCTAAAGGCAAACAAGACATTTGGGTTTTGAAAGAGTTTTGCCATGGGAAAATGGCTTCAGTGGGGAGGCAGGAGCCCTTGCTCCCCCTGTGATGGCGATCCAAGCCCATTCAGGCTCTCCTTTATTTTTTTAAAGCCATTCCTCACAGTCACACTCAGACCCAACTCTTAACCCGAATGTCTAGTTTGGCCTTAACCATGTTCAATCAGTCTTTATTAAAAACAGTCAGAGACCAGCACAGCTCTTCACAATTTACCACTGAAATCCTTAGTATTACACCTTCACCGTGTTGTTGGTTTTAATGAATTCAATCCTGACGGACACTGTCCTGAAGTTCACTGTAACAAATTGATCGGTGTGGTGAGGATAAAGAATTACTGGCATACTTGTGAACTAGTGACAAATTGAAGTGAGGGGTTTTTCTTTTTATCATGATGATCTTCGTCGCACTCCCAATCACAGATCTTCCTGTTACCATGTTAGAATTCCATATTCAGCCACTGTAAAAACATTTGAAGCCGATAGTGGACAATGCAGTTCACATTGAGTCTTTTGCCTTGCTTAACTGAAATGTGTTCATTATTTCTCTCATCTGTAATCACATGTTACATTAGTCTTTCCAAACTTCCTTGTCTGCCTGATGATCACCCCAGATGCTAAACTGTCCTTTAAAACTGTGTCTAAATCTACAGCAAAACCGTAATGAACGAGTCTGGCTTCTAAAGTGTTTGTACTTCGTCTCCCCATTATTTTTATAGGTTTGCCACCTTCCTTTCCCATTGATGGGACCTTCTTCAACAGCTGGCTGGCTCAGTCTGTACAGATTACTACAGAGAACATGGCAATGAGCGAGTGGTCCTTGAACAATGGCCATCACGAAAATACCACCCCTGGCCTCTCTGAGGAGCTTTTACAAGATGAAGAAACCTTGTTAAGTTTTATGATGGATCATTCCTTGAAGTCCCCATTGAAGCAGAGTGACACAGCGAAGAAAGCTAAAAGCAAGCTGCGCGCACACACTAAGAAAAAACCTGCAAGAAACGGCTTGAATAACATCTGCAGAAGTCAACAAGAGGAGGATTCAAATCAGTGGACGAATAATGTGAATTATTTGTCAGACTACACCACAAAATCTTTAACCCACAATTTAAGAAACAACAAGGCAGAGAAAAGTATGGACAGACTGCAGCCAGAGCGCAAAGGGATGTGTGAAGCAAAAAAGACATCTAAGAAGGGTTCTCATCCTGCGCCTCCTCTTCCAAAAGCAAATGATTCTCAAGCTTCCCAAGGTCTGATAAGTAACCTAAGCAATGATGAAGAACCGTCTGATCCTAACTCCCTGGTTAAAGTGCCTGACTCATTAGGTAGTCCGAAAACAGTAGTGAAGTTCAAATTACCAAAAGAGGGCAGAGGGACTCGGAGATCACAGAATGAGAAGACTGACATGCTTAATGGACCTCCAGGAAGTGAAAGATCAAAGGTTATCTTACACCCTTTCGACAATGAGACTGACGGCTACTTTTCAGATGCAGAAATGAGCGACTCCGACACAGAATCCAGTAGCGGCAGAGGGCATTGTAGCCAGTTAGATTCAGGAAACGAGGATCATTTCAGAATGAGTATTTTGGCATCCTAATACACCAGATAGACCAATTGTGACAGCTCATTGAGGCCTAAATCCAGTTATAACTGCCATGTCCCATTTCTTCCTGGTGTCATAACAGAGGATTTTAGTTTTATTTGTTTTAATTTGTATATAAAGGTTTTGAAATTAGCACTGTTGTTTTTCCTCTTCTCTATATGCCTGAGAAAACAGCTAAAAGCTTCACTGACTTAGACTATATACTGTAACAAGTAGCTAGCCTTTCTTAGTCAAGACCTGCATATCCTGGTTAAATGAAACGCAAGCATGTGCATTATTAGGAACTTGTGCTTGCTGGTAGTAAACAGGACATCCTAGAATTTTAACGAGGAGGTCTGAGATTGCCAGTATCTGTTGTTCATACAGGGATGATAGTTTAATGGGCATTATTTAAACCAAGCAAGTAGATTTCATGGTCTGCCTGGTATTTTGCCTCTGTTTGGCAGGTTATTAGAATGGGAGGACTACCACGGTAGCCAACTATATACACAGAACTGAATAGAAAAGTAAATATATATGTTTGTGTGTGTGTCTGTGTGTATGCGCGCGTGTGCAGGATTTGTCAGCGTGCATGTCTGCGCGCGTACAACTATGAAGTAAAATAAGCGATTATTTTTTTAAAAAGCACAACAAGCTTATTTGAAGAAAGCACTTAATGGGTGGAGGAATACAACATTGTATTTATGGTCTATTAAATCCTTGATTTTTTTCTCACCTCTCCAGTTTGATCAGAGTCCGTCCAAGGGTCCAAGAACCAAGACTTAGACCAGTCCGGCAGTCCGCTGGGCAGTACTATAAACACTCACCCAAGCCTCTCAGTAGATAGAGAAGAAATACATATCTGTGTTAAAGCTGCTCTGCTCTTTTATCAGTGTCCTTCCTGAGTAACGTTTGGTATTATTTATTGGTATAACCTAACCTTTGGTTGTCTGAAGAAATTTCCATAATTTACTCAGGTTGATGGCAGTAACCTTTTACCAAAACACTTGGGCCAAAATAGAGATCAGAAGGGTAAGACACTATTTCATTAATCAGAGAAGGGGGAGAAATATTCAAATATGTTTTGTCTTTGTTTTAAATCAAATGGCTTTTATTCCCAACCTCGCAAAAAGAACTCAAGGCCACACTTTTCAGCAAAATAGTCAAATTGTCACTTGCCTGTGCAGGGAGCTGAAAGTGTAAACTTCCTCTTTACAGAAGTGGACATTTGGCTGCAGAGTCTGGATACAACATAATTTGGAGGCAATTGGAACCTCTTTATCTTTGCCATTGTCTTTCTTTTTGTCTAAACACTGTAACTCAATGGATGGACTTTCTCCCCTTCCCATCCTTCCTTTTCAAAACAGAACTCCTAGTAGCAAGCCATCATCAAAGGAGGGTGATTCACAGACATTAACATTCTAAATATAACAATATCATTGTGCATACATTGTTTCTAAGAAGCCTTAAGTGTCGTTCAAAAGCCCATGTTACCGATGAGTCATGAAAATGTCCATGTTTGCACTTGACTACACCATTATTTCAGTTTTGGCTTCAAAGGTCACAGTTAAGATTTGCTATCTGCTTTACGGGAGTGACCCCAGTGTGAGCTCAGGGAACAAACAAAAAAAAAGAAAAAAAGAAAAAGTGAAGTTCACAAAAACTTTTTGTTGGTGGTGTGTAACTTCTAAAAAAAATTACTTTACTGGGACACTTCTGCTTGTTGACCCATCGTTTTCAAACCAGGGGAGACGAAGACCTTGCAGTTGTTCAGATGAATCAGTGAAATTGCTTTTATGGATGCCAAAGAATATTTTGACAATAAAATAGCACAGCCAGAAACCGGAAACTTGTCATTCGGAGAAGAAAATGGATGGAAGCTGTTAAGCTACAAAAGGACTAAAAACACGTTCATGACCTAGCTGAGGCGTTAGGTTGCAAGCTTGCTGAAGATGATGCTTTTCTCATTTGGACCACATCCCAGCATTTTGATTTCTGATGCTCTTTGCTCATTCCAGTCTGAGCAATGTTGGGTTTTTGTTCTCTGATGCCAGAAATT
The DNA here is from genome assembly GCF_029931775.1 of Euleptes europaea. Lineage (NCBI taxonomy): Eukaryota > Metazoa > Chordata > Lepidosauria > Squamata > Sphaerodactylidae > Euleptes > Euleptes europaea. The sequence goes on along the minus strand of NC_079312.1, from coordinate 93,290,850 downwards.
GGCTGTCCTTGGTGTGTGTTTTTTTCTTTTGAGTCAGTCATTTTACAAGCCTTCCAAAGCCCTTACCATCGCTCCAATTAAACAATGGAGAATCTTTATTCTGAAAAGAAACCAAAATCAGGAGCCAAACTCCTGTCAGTGTTTTACTGATCGGAGAACTTTCATTTGCAAAACGCTTATTTCAAAAGCAATCTGACTTAAGATGGAACAGTTCAAATTTAGACTAACCTATATGGGTTAGCATGCAAATTCTGCTCCTTCATCAAGGCTTGGTATGTTCTGATAATGTTAAATACAGTAAATAGGACTTAGTTTTATCTTATCAAGCTTGCTAGGCTTTAGCTACAATATCCTAGTTATGTCATACAAATAATCAATATGCTGCCTTTTAATGAATCTTGCTTCCGTGTGCTTCAGTTCAACTATAGCTAAAAATAAAAAAGGAAAAAATCAAGAAATCTCACTGTACACAGCTTCGTTCATGAGCTACTGCATTACTTGCTTGCTTAGCCAGTACAGGACAGCAAAAGGGACAAACTTTAAAGAACAACCAAACTAAAGCAACACCTTTTTTAAAAAAAAACTGGGTCATACATAGCACTGTGAGATACTCCATCATTATTGTGAATAAGAAGTAATTGTGAACCAAAAACAAATACATAAAAGAAGTATTTCACGCTGATCTCACAGCTTCAGGACACCCAGTGGGCACTCTACAGAAAGTCTTACGGAAAGTCTGTGTAAACCGTGGAATTGCACGCCGAAAACACTCCCCAAATTTGACAAGAATGGGGCAGGCCTCGCTCACTTGGACCATCATGATTTTGCAACCTCAGAATGTAAAAGGAGGCTTTATTGCGTGGAGAATGAGAAAACGGGATTGAACTAGACAGAAAGGTTCACTACAATGACTAGGAGAGAAGAATCCAACATTGTTCCTACCTAGAATGTTTAATTGACTGTGTTATAAAATATATTTACTGCATTCCTTGTAGATGACTATTCAGAAGGATGCAACTGGTTTTTACCTTGTGGCTTTGATTTTTTAAAGGGTATTTTTGCCAAATTTATCTGTTGCTTTAGATTCTTCTGTATAAAATTGGCAAAAGAGTTCTGCAGATATGATAAAAGGCCTATGAGTGCCTTGGGACCAGTTATAGTCTCTGGAGCTATACAGGAGCCCATGAAAGGGAATGTTTTCTGACAGTGAAGATCCACCTCTGACTCTGCCCTAAATCAGTTCCAACACTGATTTTTCTGTATTGTCTCCAGTAGGTCCACTATGACCCCACAGGGTCCTTCTTGCTCAGCCAGTAGCCACCTGCATATCAGTCCAATCCTTTAAAGAAACACTGCATTCTTCCTTTGCTGTTTAGCACCTATTTTCCCTGCAGAACCAACAAAAAAGGAGAAAATGTACATGGTAAATATTTTTGATGCACTGTAAATGTATTTTGAGATGAACAGAAAGAGAAAAAGTATAAATGGTCTATTTTATTAAACAAATGTCTTTTAAGGGGATGTGTGAACTTCAAGCATTGGCATTTGCACTGTAAAAGGGGAATCCCATTTCTTTTGGAAAAGCAGCATCATGCTTATTTATTCTAAACATTACAATAATACTCCTTTTTGGTTTGTCAACAAGAATGAACCTTGTCTTTTAAAACTTCAGTGTTGAATGGAATTTCCAAGAAACACCAGAATTTCTCACACTTGCAGTGCCCTCCTAAGCAGAGTTATACCCTCCTAAAGTCCGTTGAAGGCAGTGGGCTTAGAAGCATATAACACTGCTTTGAATGGCACTGTTAGTTTTTCCACCTAGGTTTTCTGGAATAGCTTGGTATGTCAAATATTTTGCATCTTGCTTTTATCATTACGTATAATTGGAAAAACGAACATCTAGCAATGCTTTCCCTCAAAGCACAATTGGAGAATTAGCCATTTCTTCATAAGGAAAAGAGGGAAAGATCCAGTTCTACCTGTTATCTTTTTTCCTGAAATCCTCAAAAATTAAAATTTTGCAACCTGTCACACAGAAAGACTCGATTTCCTGTTACTCAGCAGGTGTGTTAATTTGGTTGTTCTTTAAGGAAACACTTGTAATACTTTGCTCCATTCCACACAGACACAAAACAGACCCACTCCATATCAATTACAGGAAACAATATGAATGTCACAGGAGGCAAAGCCCTTCTGTTTTCTTTGTTTCAAAGAAAGTGATGTGCCATTTGTTAATATAAAAGAGAAATATTGAAAAATATATTGAAAAGAGCAATTTTAAATTATTTTTGGCTTATGTTGCAATATTTATTTTCTTGTATTAGAAATTCCTTTGTAGAGAAAAAATGTATTTTTCATTAATGCAAAAACCTATTTCTCCTTTTTGTACATTTTCCATGTTAGTTAATCCTTAAAGCAATATAATGTATCAAAGTTGTTCTGTGTGAAAGCTGTATTATGCATGCTGTTTGTGTTGCCTTGGAATAGGTCTGTCTGCCATAATTTTCATCATGTTTCGATTTAGTGTATGCTTTAATACACATTGGGACCATGGCCCATTTGCTTATGGAAAAAAAAAACTTTGCATTCTTCAATGTGTTGGCAAATGCAGTCAATAAAGCCGTGTTTTCTGTGTATTTTTGCCTGGATATTGAATTCTCATAGATCTAATTCACCTCAGTATCAAAGGGAGTCATCTTTTCATACACCCATAAATCCTTGATGACAATGAGCATTAGATTTGTTAGCATCTATGCAATGGCAATTAGTTTCCATCAAAATAAGGGGTGTAATTATATTTTAATGCTAATAGCAAGGCTGTGATCATGCTGCAAATCTACCGAAGAGCAGAAATGCCAAAGAATGTGGCTGTGTACAACAGGGCTTGGATTGTGGAGGGAAAGATGGAGGGGCCTTTAATGAAATTCACACACCCCACACCTTGATTCTCCTCAACTTTAGTCCCGCCCCCTGGTTCTGATAAGATATTCTTTAAACTCTGTTCTTACATAGTGCTGTTCATATTATTACTGTAGTATCTCTTCCATTGTGGGGAGATTAGGGAGTCACCTACCTGCATCAGTACCTCCTTCACCTTTGTTGTCATGTGTTTTTGAAAAGTATTGAGCAGAAAGGGAAATACCCTTCTCAATGTTGAGCACCTTCTACAGACACACACACACACACACCTGGAGAGACAAAAACAGCCACCCAAGCATTTCTTATCGTACAGAAGACTTTTGTTGCACAAGAGCCCACAAAATAAAAACGATGGAACAACAGTAGAGAAAAAAGTGGAAGAATAAGGGTCTTCACTCACTATTTGAACCAAAAACATAAGGCACAAAATCAGTCATTTATAACAGTTGAATATATATCTTCTTTTGCATGCCTTTTGACTTTCCAGTTAAAGAAGTATAATGCCAACTTCCCATAAATGGAAAACACAACTTTGCATGTACATATAATTCATATACTGGCTACACACATAATTGTGGGTGTGTTGTATATATAAAGGCAGCTGGTCTTAAGCTCACATAGAACTAATGCCCACTGATTTCAGCAAATCCAACTGAATATGCATAGCCTCATAACTTGAGTGCTCTCCAAACTTAACCCAACATGAACTGAAATGAATAGCCTTAATCCAACATGGCTGCACTCTTGAAATCAATTAAGCATAGCTTAATTCTGCGTTGGATATTGGCCAACATCTATAACCAAGTGAGTAATCAACATGAAATTTGGCATGATGAGTCTTCCCACTGCCTTTTAACTTTCTAAGCCTTTTGTGGGTTCATACAAAAAAAATTTCAAACTCCATAGTGTTCTCCACGATTACTTGCACCACCCCAAATTTGGCATACAGAACAGGCCTCTTGGCACAAAATAGTTCCCAAGTGAAAAAAATCTGTCATGATTCTAATAATTGCAACTTATTTTACAGTTGAAACAATGGGTAGTCTATATCATAGGTTGGGAAGGGGAGTTACTGGGAATTTATAGAACGTTGGGAAGAGACAGCACAATAAGTTCCACAAGGCACTAAGAGAATATCACTGAGGCATGTACTACAAAATAGAATGGCATGAGGCAATGTCTGAGAATAATGCGGTAGAAAATGAGTATCACAAGAGGGAATGGGACCAAATATGGGGAAAGGGTTTTGTGCCAATCCCCCTAACAATTTCAGCTTCAGCTAGGTGAACATAGGCTGTTAACCGCACTAGGTATTCCCAGCGACGTATTAAGAGTTTGAAAATGTTATAAAAAATACTGTTCGCAGTTTGTTTGGCCCCTTTAGCTGTGAAGACGTCTTCCAACCATTTTTTAGCCGTGGCATCCAAAAACCCTTTTAAAGCGATGTTTTTTATAACATTTCCAAACTCTTGATACATCGCTGGGAATACCTAGTGTGGTAACAGCCTCTGAAAAGATTCTTGGAGCATATTATTTTAGCTTTGTGCATTACTAGCAGGCAGCTAAGAAACCCCAGAATTTCAAGAAGCCAATCAGTCAGTGTATGGCTTCCATACAGATGTGGAAAGAACTGCCACAACTGTAAACTACACCCAATTAAAATATATTTCATTGGTAGCGTAAAGCAGGTTTGATAATGTGGCCTTCCAGATCCTAACCACATTGTTTATAATCAGAAAATACGTTTTCCACTTGCTGTGATTTGCCAAATATTTTGTAAACAGGAATATTTGTCTTGAGTTCCATATTAAATTTGTGATAGACTCTACCTTTGTACTATGTCATGGGAGTGTATTTGTTTGGATGTTTGAAGCAGAATAGAGTGGAAGGGAAGAACAGCCTTTTTGCTTCTAATTAGTGACGGGGGCAAATTTTAAAATGGGAGGGGGTTGGGAATTAACTCCTCCAATTTAATTTCCAAGGCAATGATGAGCCAAGCATAAACACCTCACAAATCCAGACTCTGCTCATAAAGAGCATGGCACTGACCCTGCCCTTTCACACTGATTTATTTGGTAATAGGAAGTAGGGTTTTACCATGTTAGAGAATACCACACCACCAGCATTGCAAATACCACGACTCCCAGGAAATGTATTTTTCCAGAGATAAGAAACTCCATTTCCCAAGAGGTCTGGTACCCAAGAAACTGTCATGAGTATCCTTCGTAACATCCCCAGTATATTTACTTATAGGAAATGTCATTTCCCAAAGCTCCTGCATCGTGAATAAGACCTCATGGTCCTGAGAAGTTTCCCAGGGATCTTGGTGTTCAGAATGCTACTGTGGTAGTATTCTCATAGTATTCTTGCTAGCACAGTCACTGGAGACATTCTGCAGGAAAGGAAAAGAACTTGTGGTTTGACTTGGGGCTCAAGGGGATTGGTGGGTAATAGAAAAGAGTGGTTGTTAGCTTTATTGCATTCCTGGTGATGTTCTGTTAAGCTCAGTGCAGCTAAACTTCAGAGTATTTATTTTGGGGAAATAATTCATTTGAGCCAAGTTCATTCCAAATAAAAATGAGGAGGAGGCTCAGTCATCACTAATTCTAATGTGAACACGGTAGTTAACCTAAGTGGCCACTAGATATCTTTTATTGAAGAAAGAGATGGCAGCATATGTCTGTGGCCATTTATGCAGCGCTGTTTCCCCGCAGTCCGTCCACCCCGCTGACTGCTCCGGTACTTTGTTTTGATTATTCACGCCTTTCCCGACCACTCTCCCTGTGTGTTTTCCCCACATGTTCCGGATTCTCTCTAAAACGGCATCCAGAATACACAGGCCAAACGTGCGGGGAAAGCGAGGCAACCTCTGATGGTTGGGAAAGACATGCATAATCAAAACAAAGCACTAGAGCAGTCGACGGGGTGACCGCAAGGAAAACAACCCTACATAAATGGCCTGTGTGTCCCTTATGCATTTTACTATTACTCTAATCCTGTGAGGCAATTTAAGTTGTGGAAGAGAGTGACTGCTCAGGGTCACCCCATGAGCTTCATGACAGTTTCACTGAAACCACTCCCAACTGTCCTTTAACATGCACATCTGTAGACCCTCAGTTGCTGTATTATGCAAGAACTCTTACAGGAACTAAAATCAAAACTAAGAACGTCTGAATTAAATGGCACACTGATGCTACTTCACATCGTTTAAAGACACTAGAATTGTCTTGTGCCTTACAACTAGACCATCATTGTTAAAATATACTTTTTTCTGCCATATTCCAAAACAAAAAATTATATTGAAAAGTTACATGGTATAATCTAATATTCAAACAGATTAAATGTATACATTGTCTTTGATGCTGGTCAGAAGCCAAAGAAAATAACAATAAAATTGCACTTTCTCATACCAGAGATGAAATATTGGCTAGACCTGCTGTGAACATGAATAACAGTCATACGGCAACCCCCATGCTCTTTCACTGGATTTTTTTGAAGTGATGAATGGCCATCTAACAGCAGTTATATGGTTGCCATAAATAACAGGAATCCAACTTCACACATGGTAAGGATTGTCTGCCAGCCTTGTGATTGGCCCTGCAGATCACAGGAAGATTGGCTGGGCATGGCTACTGTTAGCATTTCTGAACTATTCCAACTACCATGGTTCATGTCAGACCAGTTCCCGGCTTTTGCAGGAACCCTCCCCCCCCCCCAAATCCCAGCAAGCTTTCATAATTTTTCTCTGGAACAGATCTTCGAAAAGTACACAATAAAGTAAATAGCATCTGCTGCCTTACATTAACTTCAAAATTGATTTGTTAAGACAAAAGAAATAATAGAAGCATAAAGATCAGTAATGCTGGAAGGCCCAAAAGGACATTCCAGGTCTTTGTAAAGAACCCTGTTTGCTTGCTTGCTTGTTTAGAACATCTATATGCCATCCTTCCAGAGACCGTCACCTGCTCAAGGTGGCTCACAAAGTAATATAATAAAATCAGAACATTTGATCGTAAAATACAACACAAAAGAATAATAATATCAACTCTAAAACAAGACATTAAAACCAACATTAGTAGCCAAAAATAATATTCATGAAACAGCTCTCAGGCCAGAAGCAGATCATAAAAACAACTTTAACACCTAGACCCCGTCAGTTCAAATCCTGGGTTTGAAAAAGAAATTGGTCTGGTGCCTAAAAGACAATAAAGAATGTGCTAGATGAGCCTCAAGGGGGAGGGCATTCCAAAGGCAAGATGCCACCACTGAAAGGGCCATGTCACTAGCCCCGTTCACAAGTTATAGTGAATGCACATAGGCCTTGCATGTACGTGCACACATCTGTTTGTAAGAAACAGCCAACATGTATTCAGTTTACAAATGAAATCAGGGACTGGTATCTGGATAAATGTGGGGATTCAATTACACATTCACCCATACATGTGTTGAATGAAGCATGAGAATTACTCATGGCATCTATTAAATCACCAAATATACCGGTATGTGTGTTGAACGTAACATGAGAATTACTCATGGCATCTATTAAGACAAATCACAAAATATGAAATTATATTATCAAGCAGCTGGCCTGGTTTGGATTGTGGACTGTATTAAAAAAATCCCAAGCAAAGAGCAATAAAATTAGAAACCGCAGATTTTGGAGAAGGATTACATAATACCTATGGATTAAAAAATCAGTTAAAAAATACAATACAAAATGGAAGCCACAGAGAGAACTTGATAATTTTATTTGGCAAAGGCGGAATGCAAGAATAAAGATGAAAACCCTTTGTGATAGTAAAGAAAGAGGAGGATTGAAAGTACCCAATTAAAAACTGTATTTTGAGTCAGTGATATTAACTTGGTTTAAATAATGGATTACATTAAGAAATTTAAAAGTCTTGGCATTAGAAGGGGAAGGAATTACATTTGGTTGCCATGCTTATATTTGGTATGGAAAAGAAAAAATAAATAAAAGATTTGGTCATCATATATTGAGATTTGTAATAAGTAAGGTGTGGAATAGATATAGAAAGAAATTAATGGATAAGATCCCCTTATGGCTTTCACCACATTAAGCTCTATTTAATAGTAGTATAGGTACAGAAAAACACTGGCTTACATATAAGGATTTACTATTAGAAACTATTGAAAAGGACAAAGTAGTATACAAACTAAAAACCTTGTAAATGTTGGAAAAAGAGGATAAACTAAACGAATGGTGGCTTTTTGCCCAATTAAGAGACAGATATATTAAAGATAAAAAAGAATATGGATTTGAATTAAAATCAACTACATTAATAAATCAATTATTAAAAGATGGTGACCATTTAATCAGAAGGATGTAAGAGGAATGTTTGAAAATAGACACAGAAAATGAGATTGTCAAAGAATTTATGGTGTCATGGGCAAGAAATCTGGGACATAATATTCAATTATAGGATTGGCAATATACATGGAAAAAGGGCCTCAAATTTTCATCCAGCTATTATATAAAAGAAAATTACTATAAGATGCATTGTAGATGGTATTTGACACCTTTTAAAATATCAAAGATGAAGAAGAATGAAAAGGGAATAGAAAAATGTTGGAAATGTCAAAATGAGGTGGGAACATTTTTCCACCAATGGTGGAAAAGCGAAATAGTAGCAAAGCGAAAAAATTTTGGAAAGGTATTTATGAGGAAATTTCTAAAGTAATTGGAGTAAAAATTTCACTCAAACCGGAAATATATTTACTGGGTATTTTGGATAGGACATCAGAAAAACAGTTGGGAGATATCTTTAGATATTTAACAACAGCAGCAAGAATTATATGGGCAAAAAAATGGAGAATAGAAGAAGTACCAACGTTGCATGAATGGCATCAGAAAGTTATGGAGTTGGCCAACATAGCCAAGTTAAGTATATAGAAGAAAGTTGGATTTCCGACTTTGATATAGACTGGAAGGTACGGTCTATATATATAAATCAGTATTTTAGGGATAGAAAAATGACCTTGGGTTTTAGAACCTAAACTTATTAAACAGTAGACTAAGATGAAAATAACTAAATAATAATTAAAGTAAAAACAGATAAAATCAAAGTTATTCACACAAAAAATAATATATATAATATTCTGTTCTGTATGAGGAGAGTTGGAAGTCGGTTTCTGTATTATTTTATATTTCACTTTTTCATTTCTTCACTTTCCTTTTTGTATACTATGTTCTTTTGTATATTTTGATATATTCTGTAATATTTTGTATACTTCAATAAAACTATTAAAAAACAAAACAAAAACAAAATGGAAGCCACATAATTAGAGATGGACTATTTAGAAGTTGTAAATCTACTCGAAGAAGTTAGTCCTCCAATATCACCATTAATGTCTGCCGTAGAGGCATATTATGATAAATATGTGAGGGAAAATAATGATTATATAACATATGGAGATATGATAAATTTTCAAGGAGAAATTAAGTCTTGGCAAAAGATAAAGGATGAAGGCAAAAAGATACAATGGCTATTAAATTTTCAACTAGTTTCAAGATTAAAAAGGACATTCACATGGCAGGAGGAGTAATAAGGGAATTGACTGATTATGAAAGGGTGATAACGCAACAAAAAGATCACTTATTAGGACAAAAATTATAAGCTATTACGTCAATTTGACACAGAAACAGAACAAGTTAAGAAAAATCAAGTGTACACTCTATGTGGGTTGTACATGCATTATTTGTAACGTGGACAGGGTTTCTGTGCTACCCAGCTCACCTCGGCAGGCGGGGCATGGAAAGCAGGACTTCAGAAGATGATCTTAACTGGCAGGTTGGGCACTACAGAAAGAACAGCTTCATAAGGTTGCCAACCTCTAGGTACTATCAAAAATATTTAAGCACGAGGGCTCTTTAAATCACAACAGAGAACTTTAAACGTTTCCCAAAATTATATATTATTTGTTGTCAACATATGTCAAAGTTATGCCTAGTCTGCAGTTTGCTAAACAGATCATACTGATCAGAGTGACAGCTAAGTCATGTGATGAGGCTGGTCTGATCCAGTTTGTACAGCCAGGAATGGGGATTTCCAGAATGATTCATCTCAGGTGAACTGTGATTGGTCATGAATGTGTATATAAGTCTGTATAGTGTATGTAAGTTACCTATTGCCTGAAATATATATGCTGGCGGAGCATGCTGATGCTCAGAGCTGTGAATGTTAACAGCCAAAGGACTCTGTGTAGATATTGTAAATAAACTGTACATAGCAGAACTGCGTGGTGTGAAGTTGCTACCAGGTAAACTCCTGAAGTCCAGACAAGCTGTGCGCGACAGGGTTATCGGCCCAGATAGACTGCGCTGAGAGCTGGAGGTTCTATTGGAGTTGGTGAGCTACTGCCGTGAGTTGCTGCTGTGAGCGGTTTGGATGTCTACAGAGGCCAGCGACGCTGAGGACCTTGATGTACAGTCTGCAGACGGTTCAGTTGTTTCTGACAAAGAGTCGGAGGAGGAACCAGGGGAAGATAATCAGCTACTGCCGGTGAGAGAAGATATCATGGCGCAAGCTGTTTCTGCCCTGCTGATTGATAAACTGACCGCAGATAACTATGCCGTGTGGTCCCTGCGAATGGAGCATTATCTTAAGCGTGAGTCATTGTGGACGTATGTGGATTCTCCCCCACAAGCTCCCACGCCTGAGGAAAGTTTAAAAGACCAGAAGGCATTGGCCACGTTGATATTAAGTGTTGCTGATGACCAGTTGGTGCATGTGGCGGGACAGGGGTCAGCTAAAGATGCCTGGAATAGCCTCAAGGCTGTATATGTGCAAGACACGGCTGGATCTCTTATTTCCCTGATGAGAAGGATTTATAGAAAGACTATGGAGCCAAATGAGAGTGTTAGAGCTCATTTGAACACCTTAGCCACGTATTTTCAACTGCTGGCTCAGAGGGGAAAGCAGATTTCTGACCAGGACCAGGTGTTTATAGTTTTAAGTTCCCTGACGGAGCGTTTCGACCCACTTATCTCAGCCCTTGAATCTGTGGATGCAGCTAAGTTGACCTTGCAGTACGTCACGGGCAGATTGCTAGAGCAGGAGACGAGACATATGCAACGGGAGTTGGCAGCCGGCCAGACCAGGAGCTGTGCCAAGCAAGAGATAAGGAAGGATACAAGCCTCAGCTGTGAAGCAAGTAAGCCTATACCTGTGGCGTTACGTGTAAAGAGATGTTTCAGATGTGGGAAAGAGGAACACATTCAAAGATTTTGCCCTGCTGCAAGAAAATACAAAGAAGGAAAAAGGACTCAATTTGTGACCAAACAACAAGCTACGCTGGTGAGAGCAAGTCCAGACTCCCTGAATGACTCTTGGATAATTGACTCAGGAGCTTCACAAATATTTGTGAGGGAGGAAAGGCTACTAATGAACTCACATCAATCGGCGTTAGGTCATGTAAGTTTGGCAGATGGACGTTCTGCAACTGTTTCCTGTGAAGGAAGTGTAATGTTTGGAAGTTTAAACCATACATTCAATGATGTGCTTTGTATACCCTCTCTTGAGAGAAACTTATTAAGTATAAGTGCACTAGATTCTGCAGGATTCAGTGTGATTTTCAGAAATAAGTGCTGTAATATTCTCAAAGGTGATAAAGTTATGGCAGTGGGGAATTTGAAGGATAATGTGTATGTGCTAGAGAACATGGCAGGTAAAGCACAAACAGTGTTAAATAAAAACCCTCACCATAAGTGTATACATTTGCTACATAGAAAACTCGGCCATGTGGGTTGGGGCACCTTGAATAAAACTCTTGCCCTGCTGGGCAAAGAGAAGGTTGAAAGGTGCAAAACATATCTGGATTGTGATGTGTGCAAGCAAAGTAAGTCTAAAGCACACCCAGTTGCACCAAGGAGTGACAGAGTAACAAAAACCCCTCTATATATTGTACATAGTGATCTGGTAGGCCCTTTCCCAGACAGTATATCTAAAAGAAAATATCTTCTTCTTTTGATAGATGATGCCACAAGGTTCACATGGGTGTATCCCATAGCAAAGAAGTCAGAGGTGTGTGACACTATAAAGATGTGGGCTAACAATGTGCAAAGGCAATTGGGGCATAAAATTTGTAAGTTCCAAAGTGATTTTGGGGGCGAGTACATGTCTGGTGAAATGGCTCATTGGTTTAAGACTCAAGGTATTGAACATAGAATTGCTAATGTATCTATGAGTCAAGAAAATGGTGTTGCAGAGAGAAAGGCAGGAGTACTGCAAACAATGATAAAATCAATGCTACTTGATGCTGGATTGCCAAAAATGTTCTGGGCTGAAGCGGCAAAAAATGCTTCTTATATTTCAAATAGAATTTGGACAAGTGCCACAAATAACATTCCATACAAGGCTTTGTATGGGAAAGATCCCAGTTTGGATCATATCAGGATATTTGGCAGTAAAGCATGGGTTAATATACCACTGAAAAAACGTAGGAAAGGTGGTGAAAGAGCAAAAAAGTTGACATTCCTGGGGTATCAGACAGGAATGAAATCGTACCGTTTTGTAAATAACCAGAATACATTAAGTTTCAGTCGTTCAGCTTCATTCTGTGAGGATGCTAATTGGCCTAAAATACATGCAAACCAATTACCATCTACAGCAATGTTACCTATGAATGATGATTCTGATAACATGCCAGAAGTGAAACAGGAGGTGCAGTCACCAATACATGCAGACTCTGAGAGTGTGCAAAGTGCAGATCAGAGAGCAGTACCAAGAGTGTCCTCTAGATCTACAAAAGGTATTCCACCTCAAAGGTATGGTGTAACTGCTAACCATGTGTTTGTTAAAGTTCCAACTGATTACAATGATGTGTTAAGTCTAGCCTCAGAAGAGAAAAATGCCTGGCTGCAAGCCATGGAGGCAGAATATAACTCATTGGTGTCAAATGAAGTATTTTCCTTATCTGAATTGCCGGCAGACAAGAAAACTCTGAGTTGCCTTTGGTTGTACAGACTCAAAATCTTGCCAAATGGGAATGTTAAGTATAAGGCAAGATTAGTTGCGAGGGGATTTACGCAGGTGGTTGGACAGGAAACATCTAGGCCCAATTAAGAATTACCTAGGGGTGCAAGTCTCCAGAAATGAGAATGGTTGGTGTGCACTAAGCCAGGAGACTGAAATGTTTGAATACTGAAAGGTTTCAATACTTGAAGAAATGGCTGTGTTTAACAAACGTTTAACTAGGGAGGCGTGTCAACATATGTCAAAGTTATGCCTAGTCTGCAGTTTGCTAAACAGATCATACTGATCAGAGTGACAGCTAAGTCATGTGATGAGGCTGGTCTGATCCAGTTTGTACAGCCAGGAATGGGGATTTCCAGAATGACTCATCTCAGGTGAACTGTGATTGGTCATGAATGTGTATATAAGTCTGTATAGTGTATGTAAGTTACCTATTGCCTGAAATATATATGCTGGCGGAGCATGCTGATGCTCAGAGCTGTGAATGTTAACAGCCAAAGGACTCTGTGTAGATATTGTAAATAAACTGTACATAGCAGAACTGCGTGGTGTGAAGTTGCTACCAGGTAAACTCCTGAAGTCCAGACAAGCTGTGCGCGACATTTGTATGCATCAAAGAAACAACATGTTATTCAAACACCTAACCGTCTAACTAAACCTTTATGTATAATAACACAGAAAGTTGATACAGCTCAACATAGATACAAAATTAATAATACAAGGTTATTGAACAGAATAAAGCACAATTGGAAGTCCTGCATACAATTAAACTGAGGACATAGTCCTATCAAGAAAGCAATCTCCCGGACTGGAGAAGACTACTCAGTGTGAATCAGCAGTTGCCCATAAGATCCGAGACTTAAAAGGGAATCTCCCCGGGCTGGAGATGGCAAGGACGTGTGGTCGATCCAAATTAGCACGTTTCAATATTTCTTCAGCTTGCCTATTGGCATTAATCCTTCCATAGGAATGAGACTGCCCTTCCACATTCTGAGTCGATTTCACTTAACCGCTTTATGTAATCACGCACTGTGCTGCTGCTCTGTGTATGCGCTGTGAAAAACAAACAGCTAACTAACATTTTAATCTCATACAATCAATTTTACACAGTTTCAAACTGACTGCGTAAGGCTGACTTACCACATTCTGCTGTGTTAATTTATCTGGTCAGTTGCGGGTAGAATCCTCCCTGCGAATGGAGGACTATCCCGTGTATGCGTTTTATTGCTTACAGCTGTAAATTGCATACCCACATAGCAGAATACTCTTAAAGGTACATTACACATTAAATATAACAAGATAGGTGGAAATCTGTGTTCAAACCGCTTGGAACCAAAGTTTTAAAAAGAAAGATAAATTTCATTTCTTGTCTGATTAATATTTTTCTGATATCCTGAGATTGAAAGGGTTTGGAGCGATACTGACACAAAACAAAAAAAACATAAATCCCTGTCAGAATGGCCATGTGCTCTACAATCGGGGCGTTTTTCGTGCCTGCCCCGATTCTTGCGTGGTGCTCTCCTATCCTGAGTCTGATTTGTTGAACAGTGCTGCCCACGTACATTTTCGAACACCCACAAATTAATGCATAAACCACCTGATGAGAGCTGCAGTTCACTTGGAGATCAGTTCACTTGGAGAAAATGTCTGCTTTGGCAATTGGAGTCTATGGCATTGAAGTCCTGCCCCTCCCCAAACCCCACCCTCCTTAAGCTCCACCCCAAAAACCTCCCACCAGTGGCAAAGAGGGACCTGGCAACCCTAGGCTTCAAGTACTCTCATCCCAAATCATTTAGGGCCTCAAAGGTAAGAACCAACACAGATCTTTCAGCATAGAGTTGATACCATTCCTTTATCCAGCCTTAAGTCCAGGCTCACTGAGACTTCAGCATGTCACAGCGTTATTTACATCCTACTCTGGCCTTGTACGCTATCATCACATTGAAAAACAGAAACCAGGTCAGCAATGTACAGATGAGGGATCATGTTATGCAGATTGGGACCATTGGTGTGCTCAGTTCTTACAGAGCCCCTATGAGCCAAAGTAAGCAGGCTACAGTCTGAAATAAAACTGAGGGTGATAAGATGGATTGAATATTGAATGTCATCAGTGCTCTCTGGATGGTTCAAATGTAGTGCAATTACCATCATTTGCACGTGGAGTTATAAAGGGGATTCCAAAGAATTGATGAATAGTTCTCCTGAATATGGATTATAAGGTATTAACTGCAATTTTAAATGACAAACTTAATAATATCACAGGAAATTAGATTGAGCTTGATCAAGTAGGCTCTATTAAGGGCAGGAAGTTAGGAATCAGTATCTTAGGAACAATTAATAATATCAATGCAAACAGCACTAAGACTCCAGCAATAAATGTATTTGCAGATGCCACTGCAGCTTTTGATTGAGTGGAATGGCCTTTGTTTAAGCACCATACAAATTTAAAAGCTAAGGATCTCCAAATTATGTAAAAAAAATTGTATAATGGCAGAAATAGAACAAAGGATAGAACTCCCTCCCTGTATCATTCCATAAAATACTTGTAGTTTCTAAAATGTAACCAAAAATGTGCACAAAGTATGTTTTGCAGGACAGTTCCCATGTCATAAAGAAAGCAAACAAAATCCAGACCACCTTACTAGTTATGTGCCATGCTATGGTTTTGCATACAGTACCTTATTGGATTGCATATAGCATTACATGTACAACTTTAGGAGTCACCAGTGAAATATCTAGCTGGACAACCAGTGTGGTATAGTGGATAAGAGCGGTGGTTTGGAGGAGTGGACTCTAATCTGGAGAACAGGGATTGATTCCCCACTCCTCCACATGAGCAGCAGATGCTAATCGGGTGAACTGGGTTGGTTTCCCCACTCCTACACAGGAAGCCAGCTGGGTAACCTTGGGCTAGTCACAGTTCTATTAAGAGAACTCTCAGTCCCACCTACATCACAGGGTGTCTGTTGTGGGGAAGGGAAGGGAAGGGAAGGGAAGGTGATTGTCAGCCGGTTTGATTCTTCCTTAAGTGGTAGAGAAAGTCGGCATATAAAAAACCAACTCTTCTCTCTCTGTGTTAATGCTGCAGGGCAGGAAATGCTAGACTAAATCCTAAGGGGGAAACTGTGGTTCATTTTCATGAAGATGTTAATGACAAATATAAAAATGATTTGCCCTCAACATATCTTCAAAGGAGGGGCACCGGCTATTTTACACTGTGCTTGATTAAATGTTAATCATATAGTCCCCTGAGCTGAAAAAGACACTTCTAATTTGATGAGTGTGTATTTAAGATTTAGTCTTCCCAGGTTAATCCTTTTAGGGCAGCTGTGCTGGGTACGAAAATAGCAACTTTCTCTTGGATGTCCATATAGGGCTGTAAAATGACCTGCACCTGCTGCAATTTGCAAAAGATGATTTCCAAACAAATCTACTATTAACTGGCTCAGAACCAATGGAAGCATCTCCGTCTGGGGAAAGCAAAAGACCTCGGCTCATGCACACATAACGGAAGCTTTTGCGGAGCCTGCCAATTCTGCCTGTGGCAGCAGGAAGGAATAATGTTTTGATTGCATGCAAGTGTTCAATGGTACCTTTTTTCTATGCGACAATTTGCCAGTCTTTATCATCTCTCGAGATTCATGCTAATGCCTTTGTTGTTCATCAAATGAAGGGCAACACTTCAGTATGGAATTCCAGGTGTGTATTTTAGAATACTTGAAAAAATGCATCTGGATCTGATCAGACAGGAGAGTAACAAGACCAAATAATAACGAGCACACGAGAGTGAATTTTCCCATTCAATGCAGGCAAAGCTATTTTCTTTTCCAGAACACACACACACACACACACGGGTTATCTGTGGCAAAAGAATTTTAGAGAAGTCAGCCAGTGGCTATGTTTGCAACTGTAATAATCTTGAGATGGAAATCCGCAGCCTTTGCTTTCTGCGGCTGTTTGTACAGAATGACTCAGCAAGCAGCCCTCTTGTCACTCAGGCTGATCACCTGCAAGAAGGCCTGTGCACACAGAGAGCATTCTCAGAAGGAATTAGCCCCGACTTCACTCGCACAGAGCGGCAAAAGCGGAAGAAAAGGGGGACTGTGGAAAAGCATGAAAGAGGAGTCACATCCAGCAATGTAAGACAGACGATCAGCAGTTTAATTAACTTGACAGAGCTGGAAGCAACAGCAAGGAAGACAGCACAGCCGATATGTGCATGCCAAGGATCCAGATGCTTCTGCTGGAAAAAAAAGTACCTCCACTGTCTTGGCAGCTGCGTTCATGATCACCCTGTAAATCTGCAGGGGAAAGAGAGAGTCACATCACATGCCGCAATACATTTGGCAGCCACATACCATGACTGACTTCCTAGGGCTGCAATCCTATGACCATTTATTGGGAGCGAGCCCCATTTACTAAAGTGGGACCTATTTCCATGTAGGCATGCAGAGGATTTGGCTGCAGGACAATGCAATCATAAGCAAATGACAAGGCAACCCTGAACAAGGTTATATCCTCCTAAGTCCCTTGAATGGGCTGACCTGGATGGCCCAGGCTAGCCTGAGCGTGTCAGATCTCAGAAGTCTAAGTAAGGTTGGCCTTGGTTAGAATTTGGATGGGAGACTACCAAGGAATACCAGGTTTGCTTTGCAGTGGAAGGCACTGGCAAACCACCTCTGTTAGTCTCTTGCCATGTGAGGCTGCAACTTGAAAGCACTTTACACACACACACACACTCACACATCCCATGAATCAAGTGGCCTCTGAAGGCTGTAACTTTGCTTTGGATTGCACTGTAAATAGTCAAAACAATCAGTTGACTGACCCACAGCAAAGCAAGGAGTTTTGTTGAATAATTCTATTTGTTTAATAGTTTTAATTGTTTAAATTATGTGTTTTTGTTTTAATAGTTTTAGAGATGTATATTTATAATGTATTTCTTTGTTAGCCACCTTGGTGGCTCTGAAGAGGGCAGAAAGGTGGTGTATATATTTTGTCAATAAAAACAAAGTTAATGTAAGAGAACTTCTGATTGAATTGGGTAAAATCCATCCTCTTACTGAATCAAAAGGATCTTTGCCACTGCCTTCAGCTAGAAGCAGAAGGAATCCATGTAAAGAATTTGCAGGTTTTATGATTTAAAATGGTAGATTAAAAAAAGATGTACCAGTATGTAATGAATAATACTGTTGTATTATGAGAATAGCAAAAGTTATTTTGTGCTTTGCTAGGAACGATTTATTTACCAAAAAATAAAACTATCTGGAAAATCCTTGGCAAAATTTATTGGGGGGGGGGGGGGAATCACAAGACACTGCTCTATTTCCAACTTTGTCTTTGAGTCTAATTGGAACAATAATGGGATGTTGATTAGGGAAGTGTGCTCAAATATATCCAGTCTGAAAATATACCTGAAAAATGCACTAACTCCGCAGTATTTTTTGGTTGATTTGCTCAAAAAATAGCCCCTCCAGCCCCCTGGAAATATTGCCCATTGGGAATAATGGACCCAAATAATTTTGGAATTCCCCCCAAAACCCCAAATCTGGACAGAAAACTGCTATTTGGAACCAAAATAACCCAGAATACCAATAATTATGCCCTCCAGACAATTTGGATCTGAAAACTACTGTTTTTTTTCTGGTGCACATCCCTACTGTTGATTGCAAATGATTGCAAACTCTTGCTGAGTTGATTGCAAACTCTTGCTGAGTTACAGTGTTGCTGGTGTATGTCGTAATGCATACTGCTGGGACATGCAACCTAACCTATGTCACATGGCTGTCATGAGGATAAAAGGGAGGAGTAGAGAATAATGTCGTAAAATGCTTAGGATTTCCACTGGGGATAGAAGCAGTGCATAAATAAAAAAAAAATCTCAGGAATTAAGAATTCTTTTAATCCTCATTTGTGGGGGGAAACCCTAAGAGAATTGAATTTGTACTGTGAATATAGGCTGTGATGCTTATTTTACAAATGCCTCCTTCACAACAAGAGTGAAAAGTAAACTGGTACAGGCTGGTATGGAGTATCAGTAAGAATGCAGCCTAAATGATACCTCACATCTTTTACTTTGAGCCCTTCCCCACCCAGCCACCCGCCACCCTGCAAGAGACAGTAACGTTAGCCTTTTATGCAGGGATGTTTCCCCGTGGTCACTCCCGCCAACTGCTTTGGGGCTTCCGTTTGATTATGCATGCCTTTTCCAACCATCAGAGTTCACCTTACTCTCCCTGTGTGTTTTGCCTATGTTTTCCAGATGCTGTTTTAGCCAGAATCTGGAAAATGTGGGCAAAATGCTCAGGGAGAGCGAGGTGACCTCTAACGGGCAGAAAAGGCATGCATAATCAAAAGGAAGCCCCAAAGCAGTCGGCGAGGGTTACGCGGGGAAACGTCCCTGCATAAAATGTCATGAAGAAACTTAAGTTACTCTCATTTCTGCTCCACAATTATCCATTGTCATCAGTAGAATGAGGAAAGAAAGCTCAAAGGTAGGATTCCTCTTTGGTGTTGCCATCTGGATTACAGTCACCAATGAATCTATAGATCGTCCACTGCTTCAGTTCTTACGAAAACTCCTAAATGCCCCTCGATGTGTTGCTGGCGTTATTCTTTGTTCCGAGTTTGGCCAAATGTCACTTGAAGCTAGGGCGTGGTTAGCCGCCTTTAAACTCCACCTTAAACTGTGCTTTAGCACTGAGGGGTTCCTAGCTTCTCTGAAGCATGACCCTTTCAAATCCTCATGGCAAAAAATCTTAGATGAGAAACTGGCGTTGCTGGGCTTCTCGCAGGATATGTTATCAGATCTTGGGAAAACTGAAGCTTTTGCCAAAATTAAAAAGCGCATTAAAGAGCTCGATTATAACAGCACTACTTTTCGTGCTCGTCGCGTCTGTTCATCCCAGTTCTTCGGAATACCCCCTCCACGTGGTCTGCCTGCCTATACATATTATCTGACAACTCCTCGTCTCTGTAGAGCTTTTTGCTTGGCTAGATTGAATGCTAACCCTTCTATGGTAATGCAGGGCAGAATTCTGAATATACCATACTCAGACAGGATCTGCCCTTGCTCTTCTGGCTCTATTGACACATTAGCCCATGCCCTTTTGGAATGCCGCTTTTACAAGGAACTTCGATCGCACTATATTTCCCCCCTTTTAATATACAAATCCAATGCCTCTGTGACTTACATAATGCCTTTTTTACTAAGCGACAGGGACCCCAAGGCTACATTGTCAGTGGCAAGATTTGTTTCAGTCCTTATATCCCTCCAACACTAGATATATGCTGCTCAAGATCAACTGATCAAGGAGCTTCTAAGGGATAAAAGGAAAGCAAAGGTAGGATTGCCAAATGCAGATTGGAAAATCCCTGGAGATTTTTTTTTTGGAGTGGGGGTCTAGGGAGGGAAGGTAGCTCAGCAGAGAAATGATGTCATAGAGTCTGCCCTGGGAAGCTGCCATTTTCTCCAGGGAAACTGATCTCTGCAGACTGGAGATCAGTTGTAACTCTGGGAGAACTCCAGGTCCCACCTGGAGGTTGGCAACTCTACACAAAGCTGATGTGACAATTCCTCGCTCAGCTGGTTTCCATTGGCTGTGTTGTGTACCTCTTTTACTTGATGTTATTGTACCCAGAACTATTTTCCAAAGGCAACCTGTAGCAGGTTTTGTTTGGACTTGCTGGAAAATGAGATGATGATCTAACCTTTTTCTTCCTATTAAAGGAAAAAACTATTGAAGTACAGCATGACTCTTCACATCAATACAGTCTGCACTTGTGAGTAAAGATTGTGGCTGGCTCCCAGGAGATAATTTTAGCTGAGGGCCACTTTTTTAAAAAGCTGTAAGGAAGGCATGTTTTTTTTACAGAGGAGAGTTAGCGTTGTGCACTGGGATTTAATGATGGCATAATAGCTTGCCAGATGTGCTTCTTTTTAGAAACAATGCATTATCCTGCTGCCATTCTAGCAGGTACTGGGGAGAGAGACTTCTAAAAAGATGGAGGTTAAAAGAGCATTGGTGGAGATTGGCCATTAGCAGTTCTTCTCTTGAGGTTGAAATTTTCCAAACAATAGAAAGAAATTTCCCCTGAAAGTCAATCAAGTTAAATAGCTTAAATAACACTGCTGAAGCTCCTGCCAAAAAGAAACATAAGACAGCTACTTTTCAGAGCCTCCCTCGACAAACCCATCCGGACATAAATGAGACGTTGATCCAAATGTACTCAAGCAATTCATTACCTCTTGTTAAGAGTTGTCCAATGCGCAGGCCTCCCGATTGCTACCGCTTCAAAAGCAGGAAAGGAGGATAATGAAGCAGAAACTAAGATCAAGGCAGATTCAGCACCTACCCAACACATTAGTCAGTTTTCAGGCACAGGCTTTGAAAGTATCGCCAAGTAGTCAGTGCTCATGTTCCCCGGAACCTCTTGCCTTCTCTCCATCCACTTTGTTGGCTTACAGATGAAACAGCTTTGTAATTGCCATAGTGGGCAGCTAAAATAAAATAAAAAGCAAGCCACACCATGGAATAATGATGACACACCTATCGATGGGAGGGATTTCAGAACCAGAACCTTGCCCGGTCTACCCCCCTCCCATCCATTGCCATTGCCAGCTTGGCCCCTGGGTTATATTTCATCTCACCTATCTGAAATATCTGCAGACACCCACCCCCCTGCACTGATATGTGCTCCAGGCAGGGCAAAGAACAATAAACAGTGCAAAACTATGAGACAATCCCATCACCACATACACACCACAAAAGTCTAAGATGGTATAAAAAGCATATAAATCAATGGAAACTACTGAAACAAGTAGCAACATCTTAAAAGCAGATGGCAACCAACTGAAATCGTAGTGCAACGCAGAGGAGGGACCCAACAAGTCAAGGTGCAGAGAACAAACCACCAATCAATAAACCATCCTTACATGGACTGGGTAAATGGGAGTCTGGGACACGAGAAAGAAACAAAAAAACTAGATGTCATAAATAATCATGCTTGTAGTAACTGGCCAGGAGGCTGACTAGAAGGGAGATTAAACCCATGCTTGACCTGAGTGGTGCTCAGGATCTGGTCCTGAGTGTTGTTTTACCAGCCAGGGACAGTGACCAAAGTGCTATTCAGTCTGGCATCTGTGTGAATGGAAGATTGCCCCAAAAGCCAAAGAAGACGAAGAAGCAGAAGTAGCAGAAGAAGAAGAGTTGGTTTTTTATATGCTGACTTTCTCTACCACATAAGGAAGAATCAAACTGGCTTACAATCACCTTCCCTTCCCCTCCCCACAACAGACACCCTGTGAGGTAGGTGGGGCTGAGAGAGCTCTAAGAGAACTGTAACTAGCCCAAGGTCACCCAGCTGGCTTCATGTGGAGGAGCGGAGAAACCAACCCGGTTCTCCAGATTAGCCTCCACCGCTCATGTGGAGGAGTGGGGAATCAAACCCGGTTCTCCAGATCAGAGTCCGCCACTCCAAACCACCGCTCTTAACCACTACACCCTGCTGGCTTTCACATGTAACACATGTTAGAATCATGTCAAAATAGGGATTACAATCCAAGTAACTAATTATTGATGAGATGCAACAGAACATGAACAACAGCACATAAAGAAAAATATCAAAACAGACTTACCACTAATATACCTTCCCATGGTTACTGCAAGTTCAGTTCTGCATCTTGGAAGAATGTCAGAACTGGATTAACAACATCAGGGTTAGTGAAGCAGGACCCTCTATGACCACCCGGCCAACCCAATTTCCCCCTATGGCAACTTGAAGCAATCTCGTGTTTACCTCTGTAGACAATGCCTATTTAGGCACTACCTCTGTGACTGAAAATAATGCAGAGTTGGAACAATAGGCCAGAGAACCAAGATGGCTCATCTGATAGAGGCAGCTACTGTGGTTTTACAAGGAACTGGAAAGAAATGTGCACCCTGATCATGCCTAAAGCAATCTAAAATTTAAAAGTAGTCCAAGGATTTTGTTTTAGCCATCCCATACAGAGCACAGGGAGAGATATGTGGCATCCCTTTTCTTCTTTCAAGAATAAATATATCTGAAGTGACTTACTTGAGCTCTGTAAACATTCCAGTTAGTTAGAAGCAGAAACAGCTACCGGTACCAGTCCTCCTGACCAGAGATAAAATTAGGCCAATAGGAAACCATTTAAAGCAGGATTTTGCAAATGGATTCCTGTTGGCCCCATTTGTTTTGGGTCTCACTTGTGCCAAACAAGGGATGTTAGTACCCTAATGTGTCATAAGTAGACTGGAATTAATTGTAATGCTTGACACTTGTGTGGTGACTTTGTTCAAAGTTCTTATGATGCTTGGAAAGCATTGACTAAGCTCCCAGCTATGGTGTGAGATGCCTTTGCCTCTGTGGGCAGATTGAGCTTCACAAAGGCAGCCTATGGCCTCCTACTGGGCCACACTAGGAAACCAGGAACAGGTGGTCACTCCTGTGAAGGACACAAATGGCAGCCCGCTCTCCTCCACACCGACGATGCCTTCATTTATCGAATATGAATTCGTATTCAATAAATGAAGGCATCGTCGGTGTGGAGGAGAGCGGGCTGCCATTTGTGTCCTTCGTTTATCTACATCCATGCCTCTGTGTGAAAAGGTGGGATCTAAACTATTTCAACGTTTGATCCATAGGGTTGCCAACCTCCAGGTACTAGCTGGAGATCTCCTGCTATTACAACTGATCTCCAGCCGACAGAGATCAGTTCCCCTTGAGAAAATGGCTGCTTTGGCAATTGGACTCTATGGTATTGAAGTCCTGACCCTCCCCAAACCCCACCTTCTTCAGGCTCCGCCCCAAAAAAACTCCCACCGGTGGCAAATAGAGACCTGGCAACTATACTGATCCATGTTGTGACTATGGTGCCCAGATTCTTAATTTGCTAGGGCTGCACTGAGACAGCTATGATTCAAAATTATTCTTGGTGGAGGTTTAGCCCAAGCCAAGGACTTCTTTTGCACTCATATATGAAGGCTAAATGCTTTTCTAACCCACAGTGGACTGAAATGACTTAGACCAATGATCCCCAATGTGGCACGTATGGGTCACAGTTCCCAATGATTTATTTCCTGGCACCTGCTTGTTTCTCAAGTCTTGGGATAAAATGTCTTGAATAAATGAAACAGAAAAAACAAACAAACAAGAGCTTCAGGTCAATCTCTACCAGCTAGGGTTGCCAACCTCCAAGAACTGGCTGGAGATCTCCTGCTATTACAACTGATCTCCAGCCGATAGAGATCAGTTCACCTGGAGAAAACTGGCAATTGGACTCTATGGCAATGAAATCCCTCCACTCCTCAAACCCTGCCCTCCTCAGGCTCCACCCCAAAAACCTCCCACCATGGTGAAGAGGGACCTGACAACCCTACTACCAGCCGACTGAATAGCAAACCTTTGAGTTCATTCAGAAAATCGGCCTCTGTGAGAGGAAAGATATCCATCTTTCCCTCGTCAACCTGCAGTCTTCATAGAACAATTCATTTTTTTTATGAGTGATTAAGGTCCATCCTGGGTTAGTGGAGATTAATTGTCCAGAAACTCTTTTATTAGCCTGTGAGAAATTAGTTGGTGCTCTGAAGTCATTCCCTTAAATCATCAGTGGTCAGAGTACAGTTGGCCTAAGCTGCAAGCCACAGGAAGTATATTATCATATGTGTCTATAGCATTATCCCCTCCTGCTTCCAAGGAGGAAAGTGTGGAATACATGGATATCCTGTTACCATTTTATCTTCACAAGTCCTTGCAGTGCAATCCTAAATGGGAGCGAAGGAGCACAGGGAACAAACTGACCCTTACACCAGCGTACATCGGAGATACACCAGCGTGAGGGCCAGTTACACCAGTGCAGGCCCCCAGCACTGCTGCACCTCTTTCAGCCGCTGGCACAGCTCCGCAGTGGCTGCAAGCCAGTGCAACACAGGCACAGGGTGCTGCGCCAGTGTAATTTTGGGCCATTCAGGGGGAGTGGCCAGCATTAGTCAGCTCCCTGAGCCCTTTGAAAATGCCCCCTTGGAGAGGTGCAAAGTTGCACTGTGAAAAATGGTAGCACAGCCAATAGGCACCCATTAAAGGAAAATTTCAAGTGCTCCCTTCACTGCTGTGGCCACACCCACAAGACCCCAAACTGCTCAAGATGCTGTCTAAGGGCGCAACCAATCATCTCCCTCCCCTGCACCAGGAACCAATGGTGGCCCCGCCAGTTAGGGTTGCCATCTTCCAGGTACTAGCTGAGATCTCCAGATATTACAACTGATCTCTAGCTGATAGAGATCACCTGGAGAAAATGGCTGCTTTGGAAATTGGACTCTATGACATTGAAGTTTCTCCCCTCCCCAAACCCTGCCCTCCTCAGGCTCCACCCCAAAAATCTCCAGGTATTTCCCAACCCGGAGTTGGCAACCCTACCCCCAGGTCTTCAAATACCTTGGCCAGGACACCCCATATTCAGTAGGTAGGACATGTAGCACGCTCTGACAGCTCTCTGCCGTGTAGACTCAGAGTGGTGTGGCACCTGGGTGGCAGGAAAAGCACAGAGAAGGAACTTAGCACTACAGGGTGAGCACGTTGCACAAACATCCAACCAGGTGAGCAAATTCCACACTCAGTGGCTGACCTGTCACAGTTCTGAACCCTTGTAGGCCACGCTGCCTCTGGCACCCGAACCCAGCAGCCAGCAGGGCCACCAGGAACCCCAATCCCGACCCCCATCATCCCCATGCTCTAGGGGCCTTGGTATGTGTGGGGGGGCGGGGGGGCTGGACCGGAAAAGCTGCCGGGGATGGGGGTCCAAGTTGTCAGCTGTGCACCAGCTCAGGCAGCTGCCCGGCTCCCGCTCAGACAGGGCGCAAGGAACATAAGAACATAAGAAAAGCCACGCTGGATCAGACCAAGGCCCATCAAGTCCAGCAGTCTGTTCACACAGTAGGGCTGCCAGGTCCCTCTTCGCCACTGGCGGGAGGTTTTGGGGGCGGAGCCTGAGGAGGGCGGGGGTTGGGGAGGGGAGGGACTTCAATGCCATAGAGTCCAATTGCCAAAGCGGCCATTTTCTCCAGGGGAACTGATCTTTATCGGCTGGAGATCAGTTGTAATAGCAGGAGACCTCCAGCTACTACCTTAAGCACAACCTGGAGGTTGGCAACCCTATCAAACAGTGGCCAACCAAGTACCTCTAAGAAGTCCCCAGACAAGACAACTGCAGCAGCATCCTACTTGTGTTCCGCAGCACCTAATATGTTCCCCAGAGAAACTTACAATTGCAGAATAACAACTTGCTGGTGGTCCCTGGCCCAAGGAATGTCCAGCTGGCGTCAACCAGGACCAGGGCTTTCTCTGCCCCTGGCCCCTGCCTGGTGGAACAGTCTCCCGAATGAGATCAGGACCCTGCGGGACCTCCAAGAATTCCGCAGGGCCTGTAAGACGGAGCTATTTTGCCAGGCTTATGGTTGCGGCCAGCAACGGTTCTCCCTATAAATACTGGCCTCCCTAGTCCTTCTCCCCATCCCGCGGCTGAGCCTTTATTATTGAGCCATTATTAGGTGATTGTAGTGCCATCAATGGAGACTATTTACTGAATGATTTGGGCTATTTTAAATGTATTTAAAATATATTTTAAGGGGTTTAATTGATTTTATTGTTCTGTATTTGTGAGCTGCCCTGAGCCTGGCCTTTGGGCTGGGAAGGGCGGGGTAAAAGTGGAATAAAATATATGATATGATATGATATGATATATGATAGGCATGTTCCTGTGATACTAGAGAGAATAGGTATGTATCATGACTGGTATTCATTTTGACTAGTGGCCATAGATAGCCTTATCCTCCATGAACATGTCCACTCCCCTCTTAAAGCCTTCCAAACCGGCAGCCATCACCACATCCTGGGGCAGGGAGTTCCACAATTTAACCATGCATTGTGTGAAGAAATATTTCTTTTTATCTGCTTTGAATCTCTCAAGGAGGGGAACCTGATCCCCATAATGCTGAGTGCAGTAGGAAATCAACCCATTCCTGGACCCATTCCAGGAGCACATCCCCCTGGAGCAGATGCCAAGGAGGACCCATCGTTTGCTGTTGGTGTGGACAGGAAATCCAGACTCCAGGTGAGGCTGGTTTGGATGGATAGAGGGGAGCTATGGTGCTTGCACCAGGGACCTGCCTGCAAGGGCTGCAAAGTGGACTCTCTGGCAACCCCCCAGGGACCTGTCTGCACCCACCAATGAGCCTTGTGTTGAGGATGCATGTATCTGTGTTTTTCTAATCCACAGGTGAAGATCCAACAAGGAGAGCTCTGGCTCCAAACGCGACACCCCTCCCCCATGCCACATTGAGTGCCCGGCCACAGAACGAGCCTCTGCCCTTGGAAGGTGTTGATTGTATGCAGCTGAATGCCCCTCTTGGCCCACCCACCCCATTTGGAAGCCACTCCCCTATGGCCCTCCAATAAAGTGTCTCCATTGGCCACAACTGTGTCTTTGTGTGTGTGTGTGTTTGGGGGTTGTTGGGGGCTGGGTGGGGAGGCTGATTAGCACCACAGATGCTGCAATCTGCCCATGGAGTGGGTGGAGCCCCTCTTGCTAATGACAGAGACAGATCTGCACAGGCAGAGGCCTTGGGGTGCTGCTTCGCCCTCTGCTCCTGAAGTGTGGCCCCTTCTGCTGAATGCACAAACAATGCCTGGTGGTCCTGCAGGAAGCCGAATGTAATCATTTGAGAAGTAGCTGGGCTCTTGGTGCTGGGGCCACAGCACAGAGGGATGGGGCAACTCAGGTTGAGGGTTGGCCAACATTACCAATTGATTGGGGGGGCAGAGAGAAGGGGCCCTATGGAGCTGCGTTGATCCTTGGAATCCCTGTTCCGTTCATGTGGGAGTGCAGAGGTGGATCAGATCACTTGAAGTGGAACGATTGGACAGGGAGAAGCTTCTCTCTCTCTCTCTCTCTCTCTCTCTCTCTCTCTCTCTCTCTCTCTCTCTCTCTCTCTCTCTCTCTCTCTCTCTCATCATACTAGAATGCAGGGTCAACTGCTGAAGCTGGAGGGTGAGAGATTCAAAACAGATAAAAGGAAATATTTCTTCACACAACGCGTAGTTAAATTGTGGAACTCCCTGCCCCAGGATATGGTGATGGCTGCCAACTTGGAAGGCTTTAAGAGGGGAGTGGACATGTTCATGGAGGAGAGGGTTATCCATGGCTACCAGTCAAAACGGAGACTAGTCATGATGCATACCTAGTCTCTCCAGGATCAGAGGAGCATGCCCATTATATTAGGTGCTGTGGAACAAAGGGCAGGACAATACTGCTGCAGTTGTCTTGTTTGGGGGCCTCCTAGAGGCACCTGGTTGGCCACTGTGTGAACAGACTGCTGGACTTGATGGGCCTTGGTCTGGTCCAGCAGGGCCTTTCTTATGTTCTTATGAACCGGCTCCTGCGGCACTGCCAGCCCTCAGGGTTGCACTGTTAGCGCGGTAGGTGAACTTGAAAGAGGGTGATTGGCCCAAGATCATCCAAAGACTTTCATATCAGAGTGGGGAAATTTCCCAGATACTAGTACAACACTCTAACCACTACAATTCACAGGCTTTCCTGATGTTATATTTTTTAACATAAAAAAGGGAGAACCGGAATTGGGTGGGGGCTACAGCACTGGGGGAAGAGGGTCAACCTTCATCCTCTGTGCCATTTTCTCAGACTAAGGCCTGATGCTGACAAGGTAAAAGCACTCTCCCGTTGGACTTTAAACTCTAAGGGGAATTTTTCACGGAGATTTGCTGCTGTTTCGACGCTGATTTGTGTCGTAGTCAAATTTTGGTTATTCACTGCAGATCCAGCTTTTCCCTGATAGAGGTATAAAAGCCGCGTTATGTCAGTGGCAAACCAAACCATTTCTGAGCCGTACTTTCCAGTAGAAGCACGTTTTGTTGCTCGGATGCCCATGAAAAAATGTTTGCTTCGCTCCCCGTGATGTCTCCTTTCTCCTCCCCCAAGAACGGTGATTGGCTGGGGGAGTTTCGAGCTTGGACAAGAATACCGCCCGTTTCGCTGCCTGCTTGCCTGCCTGCCTGCCTAGAGTCCTGGCACTTCTCACCTTCCGTCCCGGAGGCTGGCAAGCGGGCAGGTGGCACGCCTTCCCCGCCCCTTGCCCGGGATGGGCCTTGGAGCTGGGACCACACCTCCAAGCCCAGGGGAACGTTGGACGGACGGCTCCAGGGGGAGACCAGCGGGGCCACGCCATGTGCTCCTCGCGTGGTGGTGGCAGCTCGGTCTAGGGCAGCTGGACCCATGGGGGGGATGTTCCAGGGAAGGGGCTGTTGGCCCCTCTACCCAAGCGGGGAGGGGGGATTTTTGAGAATTCGAATGGGAAAAATGTGCATCCTGAGAGCGGAAAACCCAATGCAAAACTCCCTCCCATCACTCTTCTGAAGAGTGTCGGCCAGCCTGCTCTTATCTCCCTCCTCTCTCTCAATGCACTGTGGCCGGATCATGGCCGGCGCGCAAGCCAGGGGCCTTCTTTCCTCTCCCCACCTCCGCCATTCCCACTTTCAGCTAAACACTTCTCTGGGCACATGGATGCAATTCCTGCCCCCCCCCCCCCCCAATCCTGTCTATCATTAAAGGGCAATGGGTTCCACACCTATAGAAAATAGAGGGAAGCTTTGAGGAAAGTGCTGCCTTCCCCCCCCCCCCAATTTGGAATCTGACTGTTCCAAAAGCAGAACAGAGCGAGGGTGGAAGAAAAATGGAGGAGACCAGAGGGACTGGTGCTTGTTTTTTTCCGCTGGGGCTGGTGAAGCGCACGAGGTAATCTGCTGGGCGGAGTTGGGGCGGAGCTGGGGGCAGGCATAAACAATGAGCCTGTTGGAAGGGGAGGGCTCCTGCAAAAGGGACAGACCAAACCGTTATCAAATACAGCGTGCTTTGTTCCCATGAAAAACCAAAACTACATCGAGATTGACAGGGATAAATCGCGGCCATGAAAAAAACATTTAAATCGTGTGTTTTTTTAGTCCGTGGCAAAACAGAAGCAAAATCTACCGTGAAAAATGCCCCTAAGACTCATTTAAATCAGGCTGCTAGCCATGCAAAGCAGCTAAGTGAAACACAGGGCAGCTTTGCATGGGAGCTGCCCAGTTTGAATGAGATGCGCCGTAAGCGCAAAATCCAGCCCTAGAAGCCTTTTGCTTCTCCAGCATCATGTTGAAATCAAGTTTAAATCCCTTCTCTCAAACCTGCTATTTACCTTCTGGGAAAAGATCTTGTCTAAGAGCTACTTTGCACATTCAGCCTTACTGAGGATGTGCTTATTTTTGCATGGTTTTACACGGTTTACAGGGTGTTTGGCTAAGGGTGTTCGCCGTCATATGTGATTTATTTTTTTTAACTGTAGTCGAAATATCCATGGATCTCTGCTTCTCTCTAAAGGTACCTGATTGAAATGTGCTGCTGTCAAGCAAGAAGAAATTACCATTCAAGGCTGAACGTATCTGGCAAAGGGCTAATTTACATGTTACAAGGTGCACCTGGCAGACACATGGACTGTTGAATAGATATGTGCTGGGACAGCTGCATGCCCAGTTCAGACTGGGACCACAGTACAGGGTGAAAGGGGGGCTAAAGCCTCTCCCTGTGCTATTTCACCAACCTGGAAAAGCCCCATTTCTGAGGGCTACATGTAAGTTTCCTCAATGAGGCAAACAGCAGCTCCCTAGAACTGTTTCAGGTTGAGAAAATGCTGTAGGTGGGAAGGTTTAACCCTCTTATTCCTGTGCACCACCATCCCAATCTGAATTACCCTCCCCCAGTACAGAGCTCCCAGACCACATCTGTTGATAGTCCTCATGTTCACCATGTGGACTTTTTAGCATGTGTGTTGGCCCTTATTTATTTATTTTTTCACTAAGCCTCAAGGCAGATTACATGGTATAAAACAGTATGAGCGATCTAATCAGCAATGCAATAGGACACATTCTGTACTTGCTGTGGTTTCTAGACTCTGTTGTTATTTACCCTTTAAGGTGATACAGGTCTCAGTAAATCTGTTAGGGCTAGAAAGGAGATCCCAGGAATCATGGAAAAGATTAAAAGTTAAGACGAATGCTGAAAGAGGAAGTGGAAATAGAGAAGATGTCCAAAGGAACACAACAATATTTCCCCGGGAAAAGAAAGGAGAACAACAAAGAGAGAGAAGGGAGAACAACACAACCAACCACATCAGAGAGATCCACAGAAAACTGAAACGTTAAAAGTTAACCAGGATATATGGAGAATATGTAAGGTGACTTTGGCCTTGTAAGTAGTATTGGGTAGTTTACATTGCATGAGAATTTCAAATGAAATAGGGTGATATAATGAGCTCACTACATTTATTTGGGATTAGCTGTTATTTTAAATTATACTACTCTGAAAGAAACTGAATCGTTACTGTGTTCTGACAGGGCAATTGTAAACTGCTTTGAAAAACTTATATTGGAAAATCAGCATGTAAATATAAATAATTATATACAGGGTCAATTTTCCGTTTAAGGTCTCATGTATCTTGAGCAGAGGAGTCATTTGTGCCCTTTATATTCACTGTGTTGAGAATAGGGTTGCCAACCTTCAGGATACGAAAAATATATGCCTAGATTGCTGTATATGCTTATGGCAATTTATGTACATAGCACTTCACTGATGTGATTTGTCACTTATGTATATAGCACTTTGCTGTTATTGTTTGTTTGGTTTTCCAATACAAACTGTTTTTGCAGATATCTCAGCATATTCTTGTACTAATTTCCTAACCTATGGTAACAGTACACAGATGTTTTTGTTGGTAACCTTCAGGTACTAGCTGGAGATCTCCTGCTTTTACAACTGATCTCCAGCCGATAGAGATCAGTTCACCTGGAAAAAATGGCTGCTTTGGCAATTGGACTCTACGGCATTGAAGTCCCTCCCCTCCCCAAACTCCGCCCACCTCAGGCTCTGCCCCAAAAACCTCCTGCCAGTAGCGAAGAGGGACCTGGCAACCCTAGTTGAGAAGGTGATGGTGAATTAGTACCTGGGGGTTGGCAGCCCTGGGGCAAGGATAATGTAATATATTGCAAGGCCAGTAATCTATCAGCATTGTTCAACACATGCATGGAAGGTACTTTAAATTTATGTTAAGCACGCACAATAAAACTATGCTACTTACAGTGCAATCCATAGAGTTACACCCCTCTAAGTTAATAGAAGTCAATGGGCTTTGAAGGATGCAGCTCTTCTGAGGATTGCACTGTTAGCCGACTAATTATACAATTTCATTATGCTCCTTGAAACTAATGGTGTTGTCCACGTCTCTTCTTCAATGTGAGTGAGATAAAAGCTGTGCATTATGGCAACACTACAATAGCAAATCCATTAACAACTAAAAATTCCCAATGAGGATTTTCAGCAGCATCTATCACTATTGATAAATTCATAAGCGTTTTGCTATTATTTTAAAATATGAAAGGAAACTAACTCTGATTTTTCACCTTGTATGGTTACAGCACAGCAAACATGTCCATCATGCAAATCGGTGATAATATGGACTATTGACAAGTCAACCCCTAAATATCATACACTTAGCCTAACATTCAAAAAATAAGGCTCTAATACTTTGTCTAAAAATATTCCAGCCCACTGTTTTTAATAAAGTATTGTATTCAGTACAATAGATGTCTAAGGTTATCTGAAAGGAAAGGTGATATTCTTCATTAAAATATGCATTATTCTAGTTGCTTCAAGAAAAAACTTGCTACAGTTTGCAATAAAGCTGTCAAAATTCACTCTGTAATATACAAGATAGAAATAGACTGACCTGGAAGTTAATTCCAATTCAGTGGGGCTTGCTTCTGTATAAATGTGTTTACTCCAAGATCAAATAGCACAAATCTCAAAGAGAAGTCATGTTTTTCAGAGTTTTGCTGTTTTGGTTAGTATATTGTGGTGCATGGACCTAGGAAGATCAGAGAAGGAGTTAACTACAAAAGGATGGCTTTTACTGGTGACAGAAGCAGCTTCAGACAGAAAATGCTTTGAGACAGTACCGGGTGTATCAGAAACTTTTATCTCATAACTAGGGTTGCCAACTTCCAGGTACTAGCTGGAGATCTTCTATTACAATTGATCTCCAGCTGATAGAGATCAGTTCACCTGGAGAAAATAGTCGCTTTGGCAATTGGACTCTATGGCACTGAAGTCCATCTCCTCCCCAAACCCTGCCCTCCTCAGGCTCTGCCCCCAAAACCTCCCACTGATGGTGAAGAGGGACCTGGCAACCCTACTGGTGATGGTTCCAAAATTTCGATCTGAGGATTTGGAAACAACTCTTTCAGCTAAGAAAAACACTGATCCATTATGAGCCAATCCCAAACATTCCCTAACTTGTAGAAGGCATAAATCTTGCAAGGGGTGGATTCCACCTAACGATGAAGCTGGCCCAGGGCTCCACCACCAGCTGCAGGCCCTGTGTGGTCAAAGGCTTGAACTATACATTACAAGTTGGAACATGACTTTTATGCTGGCAGTCAGATGTCAGGACTAGGAGAATTTATTTTCCAACTGTTTAAGGACCTGATGTAAATTGGGACCATGGAATGAGGGGAGAAGGGGCTTCAGCCTCCCCGGCCCCATGCTGTTTTCCTGAATGGAAATGGCCCTGGGGTTGCTGTTTGCCCCATTAAGGGCTCTACATGGCACTAATCAGTACATGTGCAGCCCCCTAAGGGGCATTTCAGGTCAGGAAAAGAGCATGGGGAAGACTGAAGCCCATTCTTCCCTCCCCACCATGGTTCTGATCCAAATTGGGGGCCCAAGTACTTGGAAAACATGTTTCCATGCTTCTGTGTGTTGAGTGTGTTAAGTGCCGTTAAGTCATTTCTGACTGATGGTGACCCTATGAATTAATGTCCTCCAAAGTGTCCTATCCTTAACAGCCTTGCTCAGTTCTTGCAAACTGAGGGCCGTGGCTTCCTTTATAGAGTCAATCCATCTCTTGTTGGGTCTTCCTTTTTTCCTGCTGCCTTTCCTAGCTTGATTGTCTTTTCCAGTGACTCATAATATGTCCAAAGTACGACATGTTCCTGCCATCTGCTTATTGCCATCAAAGTTAGATCGGCGGAAACCCAACCCGTTCAGGCCTAAGGTGCACATTTAGGGTTGCCAACTCTGGGTTGGGAAATACCTGGAGATTTTGTGGGTGGAGCCTGGAAATCAGTTATAATAGTGGGAGATCTCCAGCCACCACCTGGAGGTTGGTAACCCTATGCACATCTATTCCATGTGTTTACAAGTCACACCAAGCTCACCATGATCAAGGCAAACTTCTTGGGCTGCCTACCACACTGTCCACTTGAAGCAATTACCTTCCCCTAAAGTACAATGTAAATCATGGTATCCGTGCAGCACCATGATGGTTTGGATTGGTGTCCATAAGTTAAGGCTGGGCATGGTAGGGAACCGGGTTTTTTCCTACTGGCCAACCATGAAGGCCAATCCTTCCACAATATTGTCCTACACTAATCGTATTAATACGTTTTTTTTTAATTTGAAGAATTAAATCTGCCTTTGTCAGTGCTTGCTATCTCCCAGTTTCATCTAAATTATTTAGCACCTTTGTTCATGCCCTCCAGAGACCGGATGCCATAGAAAGGTGGTTTCTGATATAGGCATGTCTGAGGGTCAGTCAGAAAACAGCTCCTGAGGAAGGGCTGGTTGGACCATCAATGTCTGTCAGGAGGCACCTGCAAGCTCGAAGCCTGGACTTAGTAGAATGGGTGGGGGGAGGGGGCTGTGCAGTTGCCACTTTATTTTAGGAGAATAAGAACTGCACCCCTGAAAGAAGGCTTCAAAGTGACCCACCAGTTTCAGGTAGAGATGATTTTTTACTCAGTTCTCTGGCTGTTTTCTTTTTATAAAATCTATTTATGAATGTATGTATATCCCCAGCTCTTCCTCTGGTGGAGACACCTTGCCAAGCTAGACCCCAGACCCATTTATCCTAATTCCTTTCCTTTTGAGGAAAGAGAAAAGTGTTTCATCATTGAAAGGGGGCCGGGGGGAGGTACATCTGGGTTTCAAATAGCTGATTAATGTCTTTGTGTACATTTGGCTGTCTATCAAAAATCATATCTGTGTTGAATTGCCTTGACAACATGATCTTATCTCTCTGATACAGATCTGCAGATGTGGCACTTCAGCATTACTGCCTTACTGCTCATTACTGCTTGTAATCACAGAAGAATGAGATAGCATTACTTTGACTGAAGGCAAATATTGGTTTTAAGTAGGGAAGAAAGGTAATAAATGGGTTAACTTCCATCTAGGGAAACCAAAAAAGCTGCCCTGCCCTGCCTTACTGGAGCTTTAACCTTCTGTTGGCCTGACCTCTCCAGGACAAAAAATTAACATGAAGGTACTTTAGTAAGGTACTCAGCCTTCCATCCTTCCGAGGTCGGTGAAATGAGTACCCAGCTTGCTGGGGGCAAAGGGAAGATGACTGGGGAAGGCACTGGCAAACCACCCCGCAAAGAAAGTCTGCCTTGGAAACGTTGGGATGTGACGTCACCCCATGGGTCAGGAATGATCCGGTGCTTGCACAGGGGACCTTTACCTTTTACTTTAGTAAGCATAGAACCTAGGGTTGCCAGGTGGGTGGTTTCGGAGGGTAATTGCCTCCCTGCCAATCCACCCGGCGCTCTGGA
The DNA here is from genome assembly GCF_029931775.1 of Euleptes europaea. Classification (NCBI taxonomy): domain Eukaryota; kingdom Metazoa; phylum Chordata; class Lepidosauria; order Squamata; family Sphaerodactylidae; genus Euleptes; species Euleptes europaea. The sequence goes on along the minus strand of NC_079312.1, from coordinate 93,255,205 downwards.
GCGGGGATCACACGCACAGCCGCACACACCACAATTATGTCACTTCCAGGTTTAACCCCGGAAGCGCCACATCGCCATGGCTGCTTTAGTACTCAAACCCCTTGGTCTGAGTGCTAAGGTGGCCGCAGTGATGCAACGCTTCTGGGGATAAACCTGGAAGAGGTGTAATCACGTCATGTGCGGCCATGCACGCAATCGCCCCAGGCCCGCCTCCTAAAGCCTCCCGCCAATGGAGAGGGGGGACCAGGCAACCCTAATAGAACCATAATTAGAAGTTTAGAAGAGAATGTGCAAATTAGCTTTATTTAGAGAAGAATGGCCTAATCCAGGGGTCCCCCACCTTTTTGAGCCTGGGGGCACCTTTGGAATTCTGACACAGCATGGTGAGCACAAATACAAAATGGCTGCTGCAGGAAGTGGAGCCAACTGCAAAATGTCCAGGAGTGAGGCTATGCATAACTCTAACAGTACCTTTTCAAGATTTCAAACAGAAGTTCTGTTTAACAGGATGCCTTTTAAAATGAACTCACTGTTTTAAAACATTTTTGTGCATACACACACAGCTTAACTTTAGTCACTCAGTGACGATCCTTGAGCTGTGGTGGCGGTTGCCCCCAAAGCAACATTTTTTAAAAAATGTTCAGCTAATCAGATCTCCAGTGGCCAATCAGAAGTCCTGCTGGTCAAAACTCCATCTGGCCCCACCCATTTTCTAAAAACACCCTGGTCACCAGGTTGGTACTTGGAAGGAAGACTTCCAAGGAAGACTCTGTAGAGGAAAGCAATGGCAAACTACCTCTGCTTAATCACTTGCCTTGAAGACCCCCATAGGGTTCGCTATAAGTCAGCTGTTACTTGATGGCACTTTATATATACACATACACGTATATATTCTGCATCTACCCCAGAAAGCACAGGAATTAACACTGGGTTGCTTCCATGTGGAGCTTGTGCAGTGTCTTGCCTCCCCAACTGCAGTGGTTCTCAAAGAGGCTTCCACGTAACATCATTGTCTAGTCAGCCCCCTTCTGGGTTTTCCCCAGCTCTGCTGCAACTTTCCCCAAGCCTGCTTTGGTAAGATCTTTCCTAAAATATCACTCACAAAGTGGGTTTGGAACAAGCATGGAAGGAGGGTGTGGATTTCTGCACCTTCCTGCCCACGTCTGGCACTACATCTAGCACCCTTTCCCATCCCTCTCATCTTCTGCTCCTCTTGCCAGAAGGCTTTTTGCTGTTTTTTAATCATCTCTAGTAAATATATCACTGTAATATTTTAACAAACTACTAATAAAAAAAAGACAGAAGTCCACCAGAGGCAGGGGGAGTGCTGAGTGAGAGGAGAATGAACAGGGAACCGCCCCATGCAGAGGCTTCATGCACAGCATCAACGAGACCAAACAGGGAATCACCTCCATGTGAAGAAGAATAAGAAGAGTTTGTTTTTATGCCCTTTTTTCTACCTTTAGGAGTCTCAAAGTGGTTTACAATCTCCTTCCCTTCCCTTCCCCACAAGAGACACCTTGTGAGGTCAGTGAGGCTGAGAGAGTTCTGAGAGAGCTGTGACTGGCCCAAGGTCACCCAGCAGGCTTCATGTGGAGGAGTGGGGAATCTACCCCAGTTCTCCAGATTAGAGCCCGCCGCTCCTAACCACTACACCACGCTGGCTCTCCTGGATTACAGGAGTCACACAAATATACAAACTCTCACACACTTAACTCTGTAAAAAAACAGGAAAGTAATATATGTCTCTCCCCGCCCTCCATCATGCAATATGTTGCATCTTCAGAAAGTTTGTAATCTATTATCAGGAGAATGGCACAGAAGGAAAGGATTCCCTACTTCTCTGCTCTCCAAAGATGAAGTGTGCTGCTACAAAGTAGGGTGAAAGTGGGAAATCTTGATTATGGATCCTCCTGCATGATAGCTAGTTTGGTCTTTCTAGACCACTGGTTCCCAACCAGGGGTCCAAGGACCCCCAGGGGTCCGTGAGAACTAAATTAAGGTCCGCGAAACAAAGTTATAAATCCATAATAAATTAATATTTTCAATTCAAAGTTCTCTATTATAAAAATATATATTCAAATATTATTCTAAGTTTAATGTTTAACTAACAGTTATGATTAAAGTTTATTTTCAAATTCTCAGAATTTTTATTTTGAACCTTGGGGTCCCTGCACCGAACAAAAAAGTCCTAGTGGTCCCTGGTCAAAAAAAGGTTGGGAACCACTGTTCTAGACTCAACCACAATAGGAAAAACATGGTTTACGGAAACTTTAAATGTCTTGAAACTTTAAATAAGAGCTGCTGAAAGAAATTATCATTAAACCCAAGAGTCATTTTTATCCCTTGCTAGCCATGCCCCCTTTTCAGTGATTTCACACTCCTTCATGCAAGCGCATGAAAATGTTCACAAGGGGAAGAGCCCATTCATCCCCAGTATCAAGGAAACTGGGCCAGTTCTTTCTCATCCCAATCTAGTTGCTTATTGTTGACTAGTTGGAGCAGGATGTGGATGGAGGTGTTTATTGGAAAGCACATCCTATTGCACATCCCCGACTACACTGTGCCTTAATCAACCTTGCATAAATATGCAGGGCCAGAATTGGACAGGCTGAAAGTCTTACTGCCTGCCACTGGTGGACAATGAAACTGCCCAAACGGTGTGGCAAGAGTAGGAGCATAGATTTAATGGGGGAGGGGGGGCACTGAGGATGCATTCTGCCAGCGTGGTGTAGTGGTTAAGAGCAGTGGTTTGGAGCGGTGGAGTCTGATCTGGAGAACCAGGTTTGATTCCCCTCTCCTCCACATGAGCGGTGGAGGCTAATCAGGTGAACCGGGTTAGTTTCCCCACTCCCACACACAAAGCCAGCTGGTGACCTTGGGCAAGTTACAGCTCTGTTAGAGCTCTCTCAGCCCCACCTACTTCATAGGGTGTCTGTTGTGGGGAGGGGAAGGGAAGGTGATTGTAAGCCGGTTTGAGTCCCCTTAAGTGGTAGAGAAAGTCGGCATATAAAAACCAACTACTACTCCTCCTTCTTCGAGTAGCACTTTGTTTTCCCTCAGTGATGTTGTTATGCAGCCAAATCTGATGGACTACCTGATGCTGGAATGCTGTCATGTTTGCGACGTGATTCCTGATTGGCTGGGATGGTACTGTGCAGAAGACCTTCTAAGTAAATGAAATTGCTGCTGAAACAATAGCTGAAAGAAGAAACACTGATTGCCGACAGGCATAAAAATGTCCGAAAAAATGGAAAGTAAAGGGGGGGGGGTCCCCATGGACCCTTTCAGACAACACATGCATCCTAAAAGGACACCTTCACTCTGAAAACTGAATCTCATGAAAATCCAGTACCGCACTAAAGTAAATAGAAATGGGAAACAGACAAAAAGAAAATCAAAGTGTTCTTGCAAGCATATAAAATGCTCCTGAACCTAAAATGCGGCAGTGTCCAAGCCTTAATGACAAACTCAGGAAAGTAAAGGGGAAGCAGTATAAAAAAACAAGTCAGACAAAAATCAAGGCATGTAAAAAACCTGGCTGAGAGGCGGCCTTTGGCAGTGTTTCTCCCAGACTTTCCCATTGCTGAGGCACACTTCTTTCTGAATTAAAATTGGCAGCACACTTAACTCTGACACATTAAAGGTTGCTTTTAGAATGTGAAAGAATAAGAGTTATTCACCCTCAGAGAAGCTTGCTCCTGGTTTTTTGGGTTTTTTTTTTGCATGAGTCACTGTTCTGATTGTGCCTCCTAAGTGGAAGGTGGGAACTCCAGGATAGTCACTCAGGAAGAAAGCCAACAGAAAACTACTTTCTCTGAAAGTAATTCTGCTGCACCCCATCATCAGGGTGATTAAATCATCCAGATACACCTGATGCAGTGATGTAACCAAACTGACATCCCCCTCTAGGGTTGCCAGCCTCCAGGGGGTATAACAAGCACACAAGCCACAAATAATGAGAATTAGCAATGTCTATGTCAATTTAAATTATATTGTGTAAACAACATGCAACATCACAAACCATGCATCAAAAGGCATATTACAGCATATGCTTAAATAACAAAGTACAAATGTCTCCACAAAGTAATAATCAATGTACAATATAAGGTGCAAGTCCCAAGATGTACAATAGAATTGAGCCAGAAATATCAACAAACAATGGCAAGTCTCAAAAGAAAAAAGTGCTTTTTTTGCTAATTCTCATTATTTGTGGCTTATGTGCTTGTTATACCAATACCTCTTTTTGCTCAGCTTAATAACAGCACATGCTCTTTAAAAAGCCTCCAGGTGGTGGCTGGAGATCTCCTGGATTTACAACTGATCTCCAGGTGACAGGGATCAGTTAGCCTAGACAAAATGGCCTCTTTGGAAGGTGGCCTCTATGGCATTATGCCCCATTGAAGTCCCTCTGCTCCCCAAACCCTGCCCTCCTTACTCTCCATCTCCAAAATCTCAATGTATTTCCCAACCTAAAGCTGGCAACCCTCCCCTCCCCCATAGGGCCAGAAGCTGATTAGACAGAGGCAAGGCCAGGAGCGGCCTTCAGCGGCTGTGGGTTTTGAAGTGGCAGGCTTTTAGAAAATCAGTAGGCCTTTTGGAAAATCACTGGACTCCAAAGAAGGGTGCCAGGGAAATCATGAACAAACAAAGAAGGCAAGGAAAAGAAGTTGTTATTCAAGTCAGCCCAAGGTTGAAAAACAGAGAAAAGTTACTCAAAGCAGACAAGATGTCTGGGAACTGTTAGGGAGGGCAGTTAGATAAAATGCCAGATGTTTTAACAATGGACTCTATACACACGTTTATTTAACCAATCATGTCATTGCTGCTTTATGATTTACCAATGAAATGTCTGTATGAATAAGCCAATTAACAAATGAATTACATAATAATCAACCAATGAGTTAGCAGAGAAATTGTAAACCAATGATCAGTATAACGTATAAGTGACGTATTTTAGAAAATGTATAATGAGCTAACCAAAGGTTATAAAAGTCTAAACACACCTTTGTCCGGGGCTCCAAACTCCATTTTGAAAAGCCTCTAAGGGCAGAATTTGGAGACTCAAACAGCTGTTTGAAATAAAAAAAACCCTGTTCTTCCAGAAACTGGCTTTGGGTCTTTGTGTTTGAAAACCAACTCCTGAAATCTTGCTACCGTATATCAGTTTCAAATTCACATTTGAGCCTTTAATTATTTATTTTATTTATTCCTTGCTCCTCACTGGCAGTTCTGTCATAACAATAGGGTGCCCTGACACAGTCTCAGAATTACTGGCTTATTGAAGGAGATCTAATACAGGGTTAGAGGTGTGATCAAGTAGTAGCAAGTTTAAATGTAGATTTCAAAGACCTGGGTTTATGGTCCACCTGACTCTAACCTTCACTGGGCAGTTTGCACTGTTAGCCTCAGTTCCTGCTCTTTTAAAATGGAAATGAATAGTTGTAGGACTGCTGCAGGATTTTGGAGTCCTTCAGGCAAGAGCTATCAGAGGAGGAGGAGGAGAACAACAACAACAGTTGGTTTTTATAACCCGCTTTTCTCTACCTTAAGGAGTCTCAAAGCGGCTTACTATCACAATCCCATCCTCTCCCCACAAGAGACAACTTGTGAGGAAAGTGGGGCTGAGAGATTTCTGAGAGATCTGTGACTGGCCCAGGGTCACCCAGCAGGCTTCATGTGGAAGAGCCGGGAATCAAACCTGGTTCTCCAGATTAGACTCCACCACTCTTAACCACTGCGCTATACTGGAGGGGTAAAGGAACAACAACAACAACAACAACAAAACACTAAAAAAATGTCCTGAAAGTAGGACATACACTTTTCCCCACCAGTCATCCACTCTCCCCCTTCTCTCTCATTCTCTCCCCTCCCCTCCAGCATTCACTTGGACTCAGTCCCAGGAGTCCAGTGCAATATGATCCTTCTCCTTCCTTAGTTGTAGGGACATGGTGTTCTCATTTTGTAGAAGCCTTGCTGGAAGGTTGGGAACAGAGTTAGTCACTCTCACACTATTATGATCTTCTAGCAAAGCCAAAATAGCAGCACAGTCTGCTTAGTAGGCAACAAGTTGCTAGACCCCAACAGTGACCTTTGGCACCATCCATAGGAATAACAGTGACCTCTCTCACAGAGGGGCTGGAAGAGCAAACAGAAGAGACAGTGAGCGTGACTCATGAAAGCTCATACAGAGATAAATGTTAGTCTGTAAGGTGCCACTGGAGTTTTGTTCTAGTAAAACACTTTGCCAGTCAGGGGGCAAAAAAACCTCTGTGAGAGATATTTGATATTTTCAATATGGAGAATATCATATCCTTATATTCTGGGGTTGTGGTCCAGTGGTGGAGCATCTGCTTGGCATGCAGAAGGTCCCAGGTTCAATCCCTGGCATCTTCAGTTAAAGGGACTAGGCAGGTAGGTGATGTGAAAAACCTCTACTTGAGACCCCGGAGAGCTACTGCCGGTCTGAGTAGACAATATTGACTTTGATGGACCAAGGGTCTGATTCAGTATAAGGCAGCTTCATGTGTTCATCAATGCATTCTAGGGTTGCCAGCTGCAGATTGGGAAATACCTAGAGATTTTGGGGATGGAGCCTGAGGAGGGTGGGTTTTGGAGAGGGGAGAGACTTCAATGCCATAGAGTCCAATTGCCAAAGAGGCCATTTTCTCCAAAGGCACTGATCTCTGTCGCCTGGAGATCAGTTGTAATAGCGGGAGATCTCCAGCCACCACCTGTAGGTTAGCAACCCTAATGCATTCAGAAAAAAACTACCACCCTGGGATTCCATGCTGACAAGTACAAATGTGGATTACGAGGCGGTTTTATCCATCATCAAGTATTGAAAGGGGGGGGGGAATCCATCTTTTTGCAGTTCCAGTTATAAATATAATATGCAGGTATATGCATAATATATATTATGCAGGTAACATAGCTACATAAAATTATCTTCAATATGTACTCCTATGTATATTGCACACATAAATGAAAAGGAAAATGTCCTGAGAGTAAAACACTGTTTTACATGGTAATGTCCCTGAAAGAAGTCCCCATTGGTCCTCCTGTTGAACATGAAAATGGGCAAACATGAATAGGAACGGCTCTGGCATGAAAAAAAGATGGTGCTGCAATAAATCTTTCAGTCTTTAATTTCTGGTATTAGACATAACAAATCTCATCTTCTGAGGCACTTGTAAGTAAAATTGTTTTCCTCTGATAGTGTATGTTACCCCCACCCCTGGAAAGAGAAATGAAGTCAAAGGGAAATTAAATCATCGTTGGACCTCACATCCTCTACAGGCTATTTCTGAATCATCTCCTCCTCCTTAGGAAGAGCTGCACAGCCTTTGTTGGAAACCAGTCAAATGACGAGAGTCCTATCTGTATTCATCCATCTATACAATGGCATACCTCCAACGCTAAATGAACAGGCATAATTGTTCAAGGTTTGCACCATCAGCAAGACCTGTCCACTGTGGCTGGTATTAAGGCAGCTTGGTGGTGTTTTTCTCTTCCATGGGCGGCCAACAAATGAATTGGAATGTTTTCCAATACATTTTGGGAGTGTGCATATAAGCCTTCAGTCAACATGTCCTCTGAGAGATGCTTCACACATGGCCACTTTCAAACGCAGATATCGTTTCTGTGTAAGGGGAAATGTGCCCATTCTGAGGAATAGGTGAAGAATGGGTACATATCTGTTCCATTATGTTTGCCTATCGTGAAAAGCTACGAATGGCTGTGGCTTCCCACATTATTTCCACACAGCAACATAGCCACAGAAGTATATCTGCCTAGGAAAATAATCATATGTGAGGTGGCTTTTGTTATCTATTAGAAACAGCTGTGTTTGTCCAGCATCTAGTAACACAAAGGTTCTGTCATAAGTCATGGTTTTCTACTTAGTTCCTGGCCTCTTTACTTTCTTACTACTGCTTCAGGTTTTTTCCATAAACAAACAGAAGGATGTTTTATATGATGTCTGATCCATAATGCAAACTTTGGCAAAGGCCACGATTGCACTTAATTGATATATATCCATGTATTTCAGCTGAAGTGTGTTGTTGTGAATTGAGCTTTCGGGTACGGTAAGTTGTCCTTTATACCACAACCTGCCTAGACAAAAAAATATTCCTTACAGACATTTCTTTTTCTCTTACCCACAGAATAGTTAGAGGCAAGTTGTAACATGCCCAGTAACACTGCTGTTTGACTCACTCTACCATTTATTGCCTGTTGGACTGTTACCCACTGCTTACATTTCAGCCTTTATATGTTTTAATCCTGTTTGGAAGAAGTATAACTTTGTGTCCTATCTGAACAAAGGCTTACCTTCCCGATCGTGTAACAGTATTAGCAACTGTGCAGGAGATTGGTATATGCAAGGTACCTCTACTGCAAGGTACCTCTATTTCATCTGGAAGTAATTGTCTGTGTGACATTTTTTAAAAAGTTTATCTTCCCACAGAAACAATGATTATCTACCTACAGTGCAGGGTTGTCAATTCCTGGGTAATTCCTGGTGATTGGACTCTATGGCATTGAAGTCCCGCCCCTCCCCTAACCCCACTTTCCTCAGGCTTTGTCCCAAAAATCTCCTGCCTGTGGTGAAGAAGGACCTGGCAACCTAACCTTGTGGGGAGGATTTAATGTGGATCAGTGTCATTCCCTATGATCTCTTTCATAACTTGATCTTGATAACTTACTGCCCTAATATCTGGAGTCGTAACAAGCAGCCCTGATAGCAATTTAAAGACAAGCCCTTATATTGCATTCCCTCGACATTCCTAGATTCTTAGGCAAACTGAATCACTGGTTCAAGGGGGAAAGGCCTAGTATCTATGTAACTACACAACGATGGTATGAAGATTACAGACTGACGGACCTGCCTCCAGATATTTATAGCTATCTAATTTGAAATACAGTTAGGCTGCTTTGGATTACAATTTTATCAATTGCTCTGCCTCCCCTGCTTGTCAGGGTTACCCTTCCTTCTGATTATACCTCCTTAAAAGGTTAAAAAAATTCTATAAAGTGCCTGCTGAGAGAAAATGGGTCTGGAAAACAAATTTCTGGCAGCTGCTGTCTGTCAATTTCTGCCCATGAGTCAGCAGCAGCAGCAAATGGCTGTATAAACGCCACTGCTCCATTAATACTCCTCTGGCCCTGGCACTGCCAAGGTCCTTCCCACTGCCAAGAAGACAAATCCATCAGCAAGAGCTGCAGTAAAGACAGCACTGACATTTAAAAAATCCAACAGCAACCTCCATTTGTTTTGTCCATCTTTCTGCTCAAAGCCAGCATTATAGCAGGGGTGGGGAATCTTCAGATCCAATTAGTGTTTTGGTAACAGCCTCTCTGTCAAGTGAAAAGGAAATTTGGTGAGCTTGACTAAAAGGCTGATTTGTCTCTGTCTCTGTGGGAACAACAAAGAATCCTGTGGTACTTTGAAAATTTACAGATTTATTGGGGCATAAGCTTTTGTGGCGCAGGGCCCACTTACTTCTGATGTAATGAGCTCTAGTCCCTGAATGTTTAGGCCACAATAAATCTGGCAGGCTTGAAGATGCCACAAGGTTCTTTTTCTTGTTTTTTCAGCAACAGGTAAATACAGCTATACCTCTGGAATCTTTGTAAATTCTCCAAAAGATTACTTAACCATCTTATAATAAAAGTATTTTAAAATACGGAGCAGGAAGTGAGTAGATTAGGGTTGCCAACCTCCAGGTTCTAGCTGGAGATCTTCTGCTATTACAACTGATCTCCAGCCAACAATAATCAGTTCACCTGGAGAAAATGGCACCTTTGGCAATTGTCTGGCTTAGAAGCATGATGAGTACATCCAATTTATATATTTATTTAAAATACTGGTATGCCCCACCTCTAGAGTTGCCAGGTCCCTCTTCGCCACCAGCGGGAGGTTTTTGGGGCGGAGCCTGAGGAGTGTGGGGTTTGGGGAGGGGAGGGACTTCAATGCCATAGAGTCCAATGGCCAAAGCCATAGAGTCCAATGGCCATTTTCTCCAGGTGAACTGATCTCGATCGGCTGGAGATCAGTTGTAATAGCAGGAGATCTCCAGCTAGTACCTGGAGGTTGGCAACCCTACCCACCTCTCTCCTGACACATGCTTACACATTTGGTCCCCCTCCCCTCATTTGGAGGGAATCACTTTTTCTAGACTCTCATTCAAGGTAATTTGCTCCCATTGAGGAAGTATCTGCAGTCATTAAACAATGCTATCATTATTTCGTCAACATTCACAGTGAGGCAAAATGAGGCGCTGTAGGCAAAATCATAGTGAAAGACTCATTCACAATAATCAGCGCTCCCACAACACCATTTCTCATCCCTTGAGATGAGCTCCAGGTAGCTTAGTTGCAGGATGCCGCTGCTCCAAAAGTGGTGTGTTATCAGAAAGAAGCCATTTGTTTCCTGGGAAACAAACTGATCTTTTCGGCATCAAACAATATTATTCAAAGACTCCCAGTATCTAGTTAAGATTTTCAGAGATGAGGCAGAACATTACAGTAGACTAAACTAAATCCAGTTTAGAATGTGTTCCTTACCTTGAAAGGTCAACAATTATACTTTAGAAAAAGATGGAAGAAACCTCAAAATAAGCCATTTTAGAATAATCTTGATACTGGAGGCATTTCTCTGTAACTGTAAATTGTTGGTGCTTTCCATGAAAGGTAAAAATTACTTCTCATGGACAATGCTCTGCTATCGGTGGCTGTTTGTCACTTCTTTTTCTACTGGGGGTCAGTATATTCCTGCAGCAATTCAAGTGTTTAAGGCTAAAGTGTTACCCCAGCTTTCATATGGTGTGGCCGTTTGGATTCTATTGATTGACTTTTAGAGGGGTTTTTTCAGAAAATCAATGGAGTTCTTCACTGTGTTGCCTCTGTGGTTCTCCAGTTGGACCTGGGCTTGGGATCAGTGGAATGCCAAGCTAGGAAGCTGGCTTTTCGCCTTTATTTGAAGTTTTGTTTTCTTGAATCCAAACTTTCCTATTTAGGGCTGTCCCTTTCTTTCCTCCTGTCTATTGGCCCAGAGGCTGCTAGACTATCCTTAAACAGAGTGCTGGAGGCACTAGACCATCAGTTGGCTCTTGCCAGGGTTCGCAGGGTATGCTATACACTATTGTGTTGTTTTTTGGGTATTGTCCCCCTCTTACTGTTCCACTTTATCTTTATCAATTGACTGTCCCAAAATATCAGAGGGCTTTTCTTCTGGCTAGGCTAAATACTTAACCTGCTGCTGTTCTGGTGGAAAGATTCCAGGGGGTACCCTGCTCAGCAGATTATGTACATGTGGGTGTGGGACAGTTGAAACTTTATCCCATATTTTCTTTGATTGTATGTTGACTGTCCCTTTGAGGGAGCTGAGGATATAACCGGTGATAGCCTCCAAGGTTTGCCTTGTTTCCGTGCCTTTCCTGCACCCTGATACTGATCCTGGTATTACTGTGAGTGCAGCTAAATATTTGGCAGCAGTAGCTTCAATGTGGGAATGGAAATAGAGCGTGGTATTTGTAAGACTGGCTCTGTCCAAGACCATTGCATCAGTGGATTGTTAAATAAATAATCTTCTTGTATTATATTGTCAGGGATTTGTTAGGAATAACAACTGTAATGCCACAGATTTCCTAAGAGTTCTCTTTCTCAAAGCACTCTCATTAGCAGTTCCCCAAACTTTACAACTTACCACCTAATGGGAGTTAATGCACCAGTCATCCCCCAAATTTGCTAACTGGTATATGCCCCTTTAAAATCGCACAGTGGACAGTGACATTTTTAGTTAAGATAAAGTCACTAAGACATAACTAATTTGTAAATAACAAATACAGTGTAACTTATTAATAACAGATACATTAATGTACTCCCACACTGTTTTGATAACTTACTGAGGTTTAAATCATGTGGACCTCGCTTGCATCTTTTCTTCCACAGTGCTGCTGAATCTGGTTTGTGAAGTAGCCCATGTAATTTGGGCTAATCCACACGAGCCATTTGTTACCTACAAAATGTGCAAGCAGGTGACAGGAACAGATTTGTGGCAGCAATCTCATCACATTGTGAATGGGACCTTGGAGCAGTTAGGTGGAGCCTGTCTGGGTACGTCAACACATTGACCTCAACCAATGAGGGAAGGAGAGAACTTTCTGTCTATGACTCTTCCACATAAAATGAGCTTTTAAGAAGATTTTGGCAAGTGCCAGCAGTCTTGCAAAAACTTTGACAGAGGACCATTTTTAATAGTTCGGAAGTCAACATAAGTTGACTTTTCCAGAATTGGCAAGTTGAATTATATTCATGAAGTCTTTGACATAAGCTCAGATTGCAGCTCACCATTTCCTGCCTCAGTCCACTTTCCAAAGCCCCCCCCCCCAGGATATAAGAGTGTAAGAGCAGCTGTGCTGTATCAGACCAATGGGTAGGGTTGCCAACATCCAGGTACTAGCTGGAGATCTCCTGCTATTACAACTGATCTCCAGCAGCAGATAGAGATCAGTTCACTCTATGGCATTAAAGTCCCTCCCCTCCTCAAACCCCACCCTCCTCAGGCTCTGCCCCAAAAACCTCCTGCCGATGGTGAAGAGGGACCTAGCAACCCTACCAATGGGCTATCTAGGCCATCTGCCTGTTTCACACAGTGGCCAGTCAGATGCACCAGAAGACATACAAGCAAGTCATGGAGGCCAAACCCTTCCCCTGTTGTTATCCACCCCCCGGCACTGATATTCATAAAACAGGTGTGGACATTGTGGCTAATATTAATGAACCTTGTGATGAAAAGATACCCCAGGCATCAGGGTAAAAATTTACAGTGATGCAAGATAAAAGTTGAACTTTCATCTTGTGAACTCTTGGAGGTCACCATCTTGCTCAGCATTTGCTCTTCCCTTCCTCTTGCAGTTATAAAGCCTGAGTGTGGCTGGAAGTGCAAGCTGAAGGGCAAGAGCCAAAGGGCTGCAGTGGGGAAGGGGCAAAATTGCCCCTTTCTTTCTCTTCTGTGAGCAGAGCTCTGATCATGCAAGAAGCAAAAACAGTGATCTCAGTTCCTTCCCTCTTCCCACTACAGCTGCCCAACTAGAGCAGCTATTGGTACACAGCCTACAGACCGAAGAGAAACAGAGGCAGAAGCTTTTGGCTTCCCTCCCTCAGCAAGAAACAAACAGACTCACATAAACTTAAGATAGCGTTCCCAGCTCTGGGGTGGGAAATACCTGGATATTTTGGGGGTGGAGCATGAGGAGGAAGGGGTTGGAGAGGGGAGGGACTTCAATGGGGTATAATGCCATAGATTCCACCTTCCAAAGTGGCCATTTTCTCCAGGTGAACTGCTCTTTGTCACCTGTAGAGCAGTTGTAATTGCAGGATATCTCCAGCCACCCCTGGAGGTTGGCAACTCTAACTTAAGAAATGTGCTCAAGATCGTGATGTAGGATCAGATCATGTCTCTGTGTGCATAAGACCTCCTGACTGAGATTCTGAAGTCTTCTAGAAACCTTTACTGTGTTTATAAGCAGTTGTGTAGGGAAGTGATGGCCACAAATGCACCCATTCATGTATAATGCAGGGCTGTGCAGCCACTCTTAAATAAAACCAAAGAGTGTGATTAAGCGGAGCTAACCCTGTTGAGCTTCTATCTCATGTTGCAGTTTGAACAAAAATTAAAGGTCTGCAGTCAGATATTGCCTACTCTAAAAGTCGTCCAATTTACCCAGCATCATATCAAATAGGCTACATCTGAGGCAGAGGCTCCCCAGAATGACTCCCAGACCTGGTAACATTGTGAAATAATTCTTGGGAATTTAATGAAGCCTGCCTGCCCATTTTCTTTTTTAAAAAAAAATGTTTTTCTCCATCTCCTGGAAAACAGCATTTCTCCCAGTTAATCCTAGCCCTGGGATTAGATTTGCCAGGTCCCTCTTCGCCACCAGCAGGAGGTTTTTGTGGTGGAGCCTGCAGAGGGAGGGGTTTGGGGAGGGAAGGGAAGGGACTTCAATGCCATAGAGTCCAATTGCCAAAGCAGCCATTTTCTCCAGGTGAACTGATCTCTATCGGCTGAAGATCATTTGCAAAAGCAGGAGATCTCCAGCCAGCACCTGGAGGTTGGCAACCCTACCTGGGACCAATCAGGTGAGTTGCCTTGGCCAATCACACAGTCTTTCTTCAAGGAGAGGGAAATTTTAACTGCAGCAGTCCATTATGTTGGCCATTTTTGTGCCGTGTTGTGTACTGCGCTGCTTCTTGTGTCCTGGGAGAGACACCTAGCTTGGATTATGCTAGACCCTGGAAGGGCAGATCCTGTCTGGGCTGGGTTTCTCAACAGATTGATCTGATTAGTTTATTATTACTACTAGCTAGCCTTTCCTCTGTCCTTTTTTTCTTCATAATAACAGTGCTGCAAGTTAGGCAGTTGGCTATTGTTATATGCGGCATGCCTAATTTTTGTGCTTGTGATTCTAGCCCAAATGCTCCATTAGTATGAACCGTCATTCCCAGCCTACTATGAGCGAAGGCAATCTTTTAAACGTCTTTTACAAAAGACCAATTTCCAAAAGACCAGTTTCACCTAAGCCAGGTGTCCTTTGCACAAATTAATTGGTTTTTAAAAGTTGAATAAGACCTTGTAAAGGATTGCAGTACAACACGGCCTTCTCTCACCAGCACGGCTTAAAATAACTTCCTTTGGGGAGCTGGACATGAAATGTCAGCTGAGGACACTTCGAATATGGAAAGACTGCTCCTTTCTTAAAACCAACAACAGGGATGTTTGCTTTGAGTTATGGTGGCTTGTTGGCAACAGACCTGGGACAATATCTCCTATTTTGCCTCCTGCCCAAAGATTCACACTTTTTGGAGTTTTGAAGACTTTGCAGTTTGCTTTTCATTAGGCTGGACACCAACACATCTTTTCTCCATACGTGCTGTAAGCAGATATTGTGACTATGAATGCTGGTACTGCAACTCTGCCTTATTTTCCACTCATATTCTCCTTCCCAAGGTTGACTAAGGGCCAAAATGGACATTACATCCCCCTCCCCCAGTTGGGTCTGGACTGATGGGCTGGCTGCATTTACTCCCTAATGGACAATGGGCAAATTATGCAGCTTGGGGGCATTTCAGGTCTGGAAAATGGTGCTGAGGAGGGGGATTCTGCCCCTTCTCTCCTTGTACTGCAGTCCTGATCTGACTCTGGCCCTTCCAGCGCTTGCAAAATTAGTTCCCAGCCAGCTAACAGCTGACTGAGGAGAATGAGAGTAGGGTTGGAGGAACCAAGACTCAACTCAGAACGAAAGTCCCTAAAGGCCAAACTACATGTTAACTTCAGGTGCATATAACATGATATCCCTTTTTAGCCAGGGAAAGCATAAACAGCCCAATCCTGAAGGAAATGGCTAAGATCCAGCGCTCCCCTTGCCCCCAAATGCGGGAGGGGGGAGGGAGCGTCGGATCTTAGCCTCATATGCAACTCTCTTAATTTTTAATTATATTTTAATCGAACTAACGACAAATCATCATATCAAAAGAAAAAACGTCGGAGGGTGCCCGGAAAAGTAAGCAGCCACATGACTGTTTTCCTCTCCAGTTTAGGGTTGCCAGGTCTCCCTTCGCCACCGGCAGGAGGTTTTTGGGGCAGAGCCTGAGGAGGGGAGGGTTTGGGGAGGGGAGGGACTTCAATGCCATAGAGTCCAATTGCCAAAGCGGTCATTTTCTCCAGGTGAACTGATCTCTATTGGCTGGAGATCAGCTGTAAAAGCAGGAGATCTCCAGCTAGTACTTGGAAGCTGGCAACCCTACTCCAGTTCCTGTTGATTGCACTTCCCCACAATCTCTGATCACAGGGGAGGGGAGCCAACTGCCAGGCTGCCATCCAGGGCTTAGCTTAGCTTTCTCCCCGCTGCGTGGTCCGTGATTTCAGGGAACGGGTAGCTGAGCCCCGGGCTGCTGTGCTGACTTTTTTTTTCTTTTTCTGGTTGTAAAATGGCCACTCGCTGAGGGCAGAGGGGAGCTGGCAGGGTGGTGGTGATGGTGACATTTTTCTAACAATAAACACTACAGTAGCATTTTCAAGGGGCTTCCAGATTTCTGCTGGTGATTCTGTTGTACTCCAGATACTCCAGGAATTTCTTCAGGACATATAACCACCATGCATAGTATTTTGAGAATTCGGATCAGAAAAGTGTGGGTCAAGAGAGCCGGTGAGCCCAAGGTTAAATTCCCATGCATAAAATACCTTAGCTTCACCATTCTGGCTTTTTAGTCCATCTGCAGAGAAGGGCCATAGCAGACGCCATATCTCATTGTTCCAGCTGAAGTCTTGTATATTTGACTTGGCATTAGCTAGAAACTAAGTTTGTTTGTGCAGTGGCTTCTGCCAGTGCAGTTATGAACAAGAAATCTTTCTTGAGCCATTCAAGTATTCAAGAACTTTCAAAACAAAAATTGGGCCAGTTTGCATCATGTCAATGCCTATGGAAGCAATCCAAGTAATGCAACTTGTGATGATCTAGTTGCACAACCAGAAGGAACGGCACTGATAGATACCATTTCTTACGCCACCCCCCCCCCCAATTTTCTCCTGTTGTCCTATGGAGTGGCAGTGGAAAACAGATGCATTTAGCAAGTGGTTGCCCACCAAAGCAAGCAACCTAGACTGCCTAATGCTGAACAACAGATGTTACAATACAAGGTTATTCTCAGGCCCAAACTACAGGTAATTTTTAACATGTCATTGCCATGGGGACTAGCACCCATATGGCTAGAGTTGCCAACCTCCAGGTACTTCCACTCAGTGCTGTCCCAACCTGAAATGGCCCCATCCTGGGGTCTCTGCACATGCACTGAATGCTTGCAAGTGCAGCCCCTCCAGAGGGCAAATAAGACCCTTGGGGCCATTTTGTTGGA
The DNA here is from genome assembly GCF_029931775.1 of Euleptes europaea. Lineage (NCBI taxonomy): Eukaryota > Metazoa > Chordata > Lepidosauria > Squamata > Sphaerodactylidae > Euleptes > Euleptes europaea. Next base: position 93,238,288 of record NC_079312.1, on the reverse strand, counting down.
ATAATGGTGCTGGGAGATGGCTGGAGCCCTTCTCCTCCCCCCACCCACAACCATGGTTCTGATTCAAATTGGTTCCCTGTGGCACTTTAGAATTTAATTCCAATGGGGAACTATTCCAGCTGCCATATGGCTTCAATTCATGTAATTTGGCATTGAGCTAATAAACTTGTGTCCGTGTTATTCCACCTTGATCTGACCACAATAATCTGTGATTAGTGATCTGTGATGTAGCCACAGAGATACAAGTTTTGATTAACTTCAGGTTAGATTACAGTAATGCACATTGTGTGGGGCTGTTTTTGAAAATGGTCCAGAAACTTCAATTGGTCCAAAATGTAGCAGCCAGGCTATTGTCAGGGGTTGGTTACAGGGTTTATATCACCCCTGTGCTGAAATATCTGCACAGGTTACCCTTCTGTTTCTGGGCACTATTCAAAATGGTGGCTCTTTCCTTTAAAGCCCTAAACAGTTTGGGGCAAAGTTACCTGACAGACTGTCTCCTCTTGTACTATCCAGCCCCTCAGTTAAGATCTGTCTCTCAAGCCCTACACTCTGTGACCCTACCTTCAGAGGTTGGGCAAGTGGCATCTAAAGACAGGGCCTTTTTTGTGGTAGCCCCTTGCCTCTGGAATGCCCTTCTCTTAGAGCTCACCTGGTGCCTATTTTACTTTCTTTTAGGTGCTAAATCAAAATATGTCTTTTTTTTTTTACCCAGGCTTTCAATTTGTGGTTTTATTTTACCAACTTTTTAATGGTCTGCTTCTGTTTTATGGATAATTTTTATGCTGTTTATGTCCAATGGTTTTTAATGGTTTGTTTTGTATTTTGACATTGTTTTCATTGCATGCTATCTTGAGCAGGACTCTGAAGAGACAGCATAGAAATATCCTAAATAAATAGGGTTACCAGGTTCCTGTTCGCCACCGGTGGGAGGTTTTTGGGATGGAGCCTGAGGAGGGCGGGGTTTGGAGAAGGGAGGGACTTTAATGCCATAGAATCCAATTGCCAAAGCGGCCATTTTCTCCAGGTGAACTGATCTGTATCGGCTGGAGATCAGTTGTAATAGCAGGAGATCTCCAGCTATTGCATGGAGATTGGCAACCCTATAAATAAATGATATAAATTTATTTATTTATTTGGAAAATGTATATTTCTTTCTAGAGACCTCCTCAAGTAATAGATGTGTAGCTCCCCATGACTGAATGACCCTCTATTAAAAACATCAACAACAACCGTTTCCAACATCAAAAATATGTCAGGCTGGGCTAGAACCATGCTCTCTAACATCTTTTTTTTTTATGTGGATGAAATTTTTGTATCGCAAAGAAGAGGAGGAGTTGGTTTTTATACCATGATTTTCTCAACCTTTAAACAGTCCAAATTGGGACAGCTCAGGGTCAGATTTTATCGACTCAACAATGCCTTGGTCAAACTCTAAGATCCCATTTAAACTTTACAGCCTCCATTCAGAGGCCATCAAAGGGTACCTCCTATTTACTAGCCATAATACGTAACAACTTCTTCGCCTTTGTGCCAGCCGTTGCCTGCAGCATTTCCAGGGCAGCCAACAGCCAGCCCTATTGTACCCAATTCTACTATGAAGAAACAGAGCGCATTTGAGCTGACACATGGGATACAAGGTTTAAAGTATAAAAGCCATTGTATAGAGTACAGCCACAGGTTTGTTTATGTAAATTAAATATTTAAATTGACTCTCGTAGAACTTCTGCATGGACATTATTTTCAGAGGTTATACATCTTTTGTAACCAACTCTGTGCTCCCAAAAGTTGATTCCCCCACCCGCCTACCTGTCTGTCTTGGAAAGAGGAATAGTCACAGAGTCTGAACGGTGCATACAGTTTACATGGGAGAAAGGTTAGTGCTCCTACTGAGTTCCCATCACTTAGCTTCTGCTCACAGAGGAAAATGTTCCCACCTTGCTCACATCTAGTTTTTAAAGTCAAAATGAAAGCATGCTTCTGTGTGCTTGTTCAAAACCAACAGTATTTCAAACGGCTCCTTTTGACTGGTGTCCCTCTATTGACATTCACATATGAAGTCAGCTCAAACATGCCAGTAATATCAGTAAGAGACAGCATGGTGTAGTGGTTAAGAGCAGTGGTTTGGAGTGGTGGATTCTGATCTGGAGAACCAGGTTCGATTCCCTACTCCTCCACATGAGTGGCGGATCTAATCAGGTAAACTGGGTTGGTTTTCCCACTCCTCCACATGAAGCCAGCTGGGTGACTTTTGGCTCTCTCTTAGTGACTCTTAGAGCTCTCTCAGCCCCACCTACATCACAGGGTGTCTGTTGTGGGGAGGCGAAGGGAAGGTTATTGTAAGCCGGTTTGATTCTCCCTTAAGTGGCAGAAAAAGTCGGCATATAAAAACCAACTCGTCTTCTTCTCTACATCTCCACACCTATCCTCCCATACTAACTCCTCCCACCACCATACTTAAACATAAGAACATAAGACTTCAATGCCATAGAGTCCAATTGCCAAGGTGGCCATTTTCTCCAGGTGAACTGATCACTATCGGCTAAGAGATCAGTTGTAATAGCAGGGGATCTCTAGCTATTACCTGGAGGTTGGCAACCCTATGGAATACAGCAGTGTCTCATATATGAAGAAGAAGATCCTGCAGGGTGAAGTAAGCTCTAGCTAGACTGGACTATAGGGAGAGTACCTTCTTACCGAAGGGTCTTCTCCTTGTCCATCTGCGGAAAACTATTGTTAGGCTTTACTTCCAGAATAGTCTAGAACTCTCTCTCGGCTAGTAAGGAGCTAGGTTTATCTCTTGTCTTTCCTCTCCAGTTTCGTTAGTTCCTTTGTTACTTTCAATCAGTTCTGTGTCCTGACTGCTACATTAGGGCACTCTGCTTGACCCGATGAGGGTTAGGATTGTGAGCCTGAGGAAAGAAGCCACCATGGAAGTTCAGCTTTGTTCCGGTGAAGCCAGTTGGAGAAGCAGGGAATGGGGCTGCTTGTACTGGCACGTTGGCTTCTGTCCCTGCTTTTAGCTTGTTATGTCTTTGACACACATTCTGGCATTTTGGCCTCGGGCCCAGAAGCCCAAGTAATTTTCCAAACCCTGCCCCCTGTGTTAGCGGCACTGCGAGAGAGCGAGAGCCCGCTACCGTTTCCTTCTTAACAAAGATTAACAACTGTTAGGTCTTCCTGCTTAAACCTCAGCCCCTGGCCCACCTCCTCCCTGTCATCTGTCTGCTCCAAGCTGCCGCTGAAGGCTTAATGCTGCTGCAAGTTCACCTGAGGGGGTGGGGAGGTTGGCAGCAGGGAGGGAGAACAAATCTCTTCTCTCGCACCAGATAGCATCATCTTTCCTGTGAAATGAATGAGTCATCTTTGCAACGCACTTTGCCTCTGTCAGGCAGAGACACGAGGTCCCATTTCCCTGCCCGAATGTGCACCAACTCTACAGCACAGCCCGGCCCCTCCCCTCTCCCTCCCCCCTTTTCTGTCACTTCTCCATTTATTTTTATGACCAGGATCTTTGCTCAAAGACATGTAGCCCACATGCACATATTTTAGATGACTTTTTTTGCATTCAGTCTGAACCAATCGGTTTAGATCAATGCCTTTTATAGCACTGGCACATACAGGATGGAGGGAGGGATCCCTGCTTGTTTGGTTGCTCTACAGGAGGGGGCCTGCCGGTAGTACACTAAGGTTCTTTACAGCAGTATCTGCAAAGCTCAGTGTAGCTCTTGGCACAATCTGCCTTGGAAAGACAAGAATGAAGGATGTTTTCTCACTGCTTAGGAGTGAGGAGAGAATAATAACCCTCTGCCTCACCCTGCCACCAATTTCTCTCCAGACGTCCCCACCCACACAGGAAAAAGTGGAAGGATGAGTCAGCACTCTACAGGGAAATAGACTGATCGCTCTCATCTCCAGTTCTGGCTGAGCGGCTGGTAAGGCCTGCAGAGTCGTGGGTGACGGGCATTTGCTAGCTTCTGCAATGCCAAGCATGGGAGTCCAAGCAAGACAGTTGCCTCTGGCCTGAAAAGTTCAAGCAAGCTCTGCTTCGCTGAGGACACAAAGAAGTAGAAAGAAAAGGCCTGTACCATCCAGCTCCAGTGACACTTCCCACACATGCACATTAGGAGGTGAGGTTGCCAGGTCCCTCTTCACCATTGGCAGGAGGTTTGGGGGCAGAGCCTGAGGACAGCGCGGTTTGGGGAGGGGAGGGACTTGAGTGCCGTAGAGTCCAATTGCCAAAGTGACCATTTTCTCCAGGTGAACTGATCTCTATCGGCTGGAGATCAGTTGTAATAGCAGGAGATCTCCAGCTAGTACCTGGAGATTGGCAACCCTAGGTGAGGTTGAATTAGTTGCACATTTCAGCAGAAGGTGGTGGTGGTCAAAGATGGGATGAGGCACGTAGGGGTGCCAGCTCCAGATTGGGAAATTCCTGGAGATATGGGGGTTGAGTCTTGGGGGGGGATGGGGTGAGAAAGACTTTAATGGGGTATAGTGCTATGGAGTCAACCTTCCAAAGTGGCCATTTCTCCGGGATAATTGTTCTCTGTTGTCTGGAGATCAGTTGTAATTATGAGGCCCCACTTGGGCAGGGGAGTGGGAGGATAGATTTGTAGAAAGATGCTGTTCAGCAGGGCATGCTGGAGCAGGAAGAGAGGGGTGGGGGAAGAGGTGAGAGAATGAATCAGCAAAAAATGGAAGTGACAGGCAGGCCCATTGACAAACCAGCAGAGCGTGCTACCAATTTCTCAACCAAAGGGAACTGCGAGGATAGGTTTCTGTGCAAAGTTTTTCCACCAGTCATTGGGCGAAAACGCACGGTCGCTTTATCCTCCTTTAATCCCTGTTTTAGCGAGGATCGAACGCACATTAGGTGAAACGCATGCATTTGATCCTGGCTGAATCCTGGCTGAAACAGGGATTAACGGAGGATACAGCGTCCATGCGTTTTCGCCCATTATTGATGTATTTTATGGATCCCATATAAGCACACAGCACTGGCATTTTCCTGCCTGTGTCTGTAACCTTCCCATTGAGGGCTGATTCACCCATTACAAAGGCCATGTGTCCCCCATTTGGACTTCTGATATGTTCTGGGAGTTCCCTGCTGAGAACTAGGGTTGCCAGGTCCCTCTTCACCACTGGCGGGAGGTTTTGGGGTGGAGCCTGAGGGCGGCGGGTTTTGGGGAGGGACTTCAATACCATAGAGTCCAATTGCCAGAGCAGCCATTTTCTCCAGGTGAACTGATCTCTATCGGCTGGAGATCAGTTGTAATAGCAGGAGATCTCCAGCTAGTACCTGGAGGTTGGTAACCCTAAATGTAGGTTAAAGGCACAGTCCACTTAGAAAGGCTGTATGTAAATTGCTCAGATTAATATGCATTTACAATACATATTCTTGCAACTTTCTTTTTGGTTGTTATTACTAATATTTTTTAGTCTTGAGCCACGTGCTGCCTTCTCATACAGTACCTGGAGGTTGGCAACCCTACTGAGAACTCAGTTACCATGTGTGCAGATAGGGTTTCCAGCTCCAGGATGGGAAATACCTGGAGATTTTGAGGATGGAGTCTGAGGACTGCAGGGTTTGGAGAGGGGAGGGACTTCAATGCCATAGAGTCTAATTGCTAAAGGCCATTTTATCCAGGGGCACTGATCTCTGTCACCTGGAGATCAGTTGTAATAGTGGGAGATCTCCAGCCACCTCCTGGGGGTTGGCAACCCTAATGCATTCAGGAAAAAACCAGACCACCTTGGGGTTCCATGCTGACAAGTACAAATGTGGATTAAGAGGCAGTTTTATCCATCATCAAGTTGGCAACCCTACGTGCAGATAAGGACTGCAGGGTACAGAGAGAAGCCGTTCAAACCTCCCTCTGTGGTGCCCTGCAGTCCCTCTGTTTATCCATTAAGGAAGCGTAATGTGCTGAAGGCTTTGTGTATGTTTCCCCAAATGAACAAACAATGGCTCCCCAGGGCCATTTCAAGTTGGGAAGACAACAGACATGGGGAAAGGCTTAGCATGAAAGGCATTTCATCACACCAGGCACACAAAACACCCTCAAACCCCAGCTAAGGTTGCCAGGTGTCCAGTATTTACCTAGACAGCCTGCTATTTTCACTGACGGTTCGGAGAAAAAAAACTGGGGGAAAAAGACTGGATGTGCGTCCGGTGTTTTTTCAGCATTTTCCCCTAGCCGTCAATGAAAATATTCGACTGTCCCGGTGAACTGGCAACCTTACCAAGCCCAAACTGTAAAGCACGCTGTTTGAGCTTGGAGGAGGCAGTGCCAGGGCAGCCCAAGCATGAAGTAAGAGCCACTACTGCTTTGCGCTGGGGCTGGTCGCTCCTCTCAGCGCAAACAGCGTGCTTTGCCCTGTTTGCCCTGAGAGGATGTGACACCAAATTGGAACGCAAAACAGCAGCAGCTGCTGCTTTGTGCTGGAGCTGGGTGCTCCTCCCAGTGCAAAGGGTGTGCTTTGCGCTGTTTACATTGGGAGGAGGGGAGGCAGCCCGTTTCCTGTTTACACTCCTCACCAGTCATCTGAGCAATTTACATACAGCCTTTCTAAGTGGACTGTGCCTTTAACCTACATTTAGGGTTACCAACCTCCAGGTTCTAGCTGGAGAGCTCCTGCTATCACAACTGACCTCCAGCCGATAGAGATCAGTTCACCTGGTGAAAATGGCCGCTTTGGCAATTGGACTCTATGGCATTGAAGTCCCTCCCCTCCCCAAACCCTGCCCTCCTCAGGCTCCATCCTAAAAACCTCCTGCCGGTGGTGAAGAGGGACCGGGCAATCCTACCGACGCTTCATTTCACCATGCAAGGGCAGGAAGAATAAAGTTGTTGTGTGCATGTCTGACGGAAGGACCAAAAAACAGATGCTGCTTAGATCAGACTCACAGGAGTAGTACAACTAGGGCTGCCAACCTCCAGGTACTAACTGGAGATCTCCTGCTATTACAACTGATCTCCAACCGATAGAGATCAGTTCACCTGGAGAAAATGGCCGCTTTGGCAATTTTTAGTTGCAAGTCCCTCCCCTCCCCAAACCCTGCCCTCAGGCTTCCCCCAGAAAACCTCCTGCCAGTGGTGAAGAGGGACCTGGCTACCCTAAGTACAACACACATGCCTGAACTACCTGGAAAACCTGCTTAGACAACACTTGAGAATGGCTCTTTTAAGAAAAATAAACACTCAAGTCTCCTCCCGCAGGACGCAGTGACACAACTTCTCTGGATGCAGGAACAGCCTTGGGATAATTAGCATCTTGGTTATTATTATTCCGTAGGTAGGTGCGTAGTTGTAGATCATTTGCAAGGAACCAGGTGCACAGAGCTATATTTAATACCCAGAGGAAGGGCCTTTATTTCTTAATGATCATTTCAATTGGCTCTTGAGGAAATGGCGAAGACATTAGAATAGGCAATCATCTTGGATAGCTGCTCTGGGGTGACTGGAGAAGCATCCTATTAAATCTTAATGCGAGCGTTATTCCTGGGAAATGTACAGAGCAATTAGGTATAAATTTCTCATAATTTAATTAGAAAACGTGGAAAATATTATGTCATGTGACACCACAGTTGTACTTAATCCCATTCTCAAAAGACCAAATATCAAAACCCAGACAGGGAAAGCAAGGACTTGAACAATAACGAAGCTGTTGGTGTCATCAGCTCAAGACACATCTCATCCAGCCTAAAAGTAGAAGTGATAGGCACTTCAGTTCGCCCGTCCTGAATCATCTTTTCTCATAGAAGAATAGACAGAAATGCAACTCATTCCAGCTTCTACAAGCTAACAAATATCAGGCTTAGGTGTCTTTGAGACCTACTGAGAGCTTCACTTTTCTTCCTCATGCCAAGCAACTGCTTGGGACAGTACAGTGAAAAGTGAGTAAATTAAAGTTACCAGCTCTGGGTTGGGAAATAACTGGAGATTTTTGGGGTGGAGCCTGAGGAGGGCGGAGTTTGGGGAGGAGAGGGACTTCAATGCCGTAGAGTCCACTTGCCAAAGCGGCCATCTTCTCCAGGTGAACTGATCTCCATCAACTGGAGATCTCCAGCCACCACCTGGGGGTTGGCAACTCTAGACTAAATGAATCAGAGGGGCGTAACTCACTCCTGTCCATCAGTGGCATGGGAGATGGGAGACATTGTCTTCTGGACCCACACTGGGAGGGGCTTGGATTGGAGCCACCTGCTGGTGGCAGCATGGGAGGAGACAATGGATGGCCGGTTCTGACAAAATACCTCACCATCTTCCACCCTGAAAGGCCACCTGGATCTTTCAGAGGGAGCACTTAAACAGTTGGTTTGTGGCACATTGTGACTAGGACTGTGAAGATCAATCTGCAGGTGGTCGGATGTATGGATGATCCTGCATGATGGCTTGGAAGGTGGTTGGATTTGATGGCCCGAAATTAACACAGACTATGTAACACCATTGTTTTCAGTGTGCTTAAACAGACATAATTCATTTAGGCTGTGGCTTTTGACCTTGTGGCTCCCTTCTGTTCTGTGGTTCGTGAGTTTCTGTTCAATCCACCCTGGATCATGGTTCTGATTTCTACCAGTCCTTATGTGAAACTCTGGTCCTCTGTGCATGACTCCTACAATGAGTACTTTTAGGGGGTAGGGTATCGTTGAAAGGAACATGAGATACAGGTCTGGTCAGTGCCTGAATGGAACATGAGTCAGTGGTCTGGTCAGTGCCTGAAAGAAACATGAGATACAGGTCTGGTCAGTGCCTGAAACCCTCTAGAAAACCTACAGATCATAGAATCATAGAGTTGGAAGAGAACCACCAGGGTCATCTAGTCCAACCCCCTGCACAATGCAGGAAACTAACAACTACCTCCCCCCACATCCCCAGTGACCCCAACCCTCTCCCCGCCATGCAGGATCCCACAATCAAAGCACTCCCGACAGATGGCCATCTAGCCTCTGCTTAAAGACCTCCAAAGACAAGGACTCTACTACCCTCCAAGGCAGCACATTCCACCATCTAACAGCCCTCATCATCAGAAAGTTCTTCCTAATGTTTAGGTGGAATCACTTTCCTATTAGTTTAAATCCATTACTCCGTGTCCTAGTCTCTGGAGCAACAGAGAACAAGCTAGTTCCCTCATCAACATGACATCCTTTCTAATATTTAAACATGGCTATCATGTCTCCCCTCAACCTTCTCTTCTCCAAACTAAACAAACCCAACTCCTTAAAGTCTCTCCTCATAAGGCATGGATTCCAGACCTCTGATCATTCTGGTCGCCCTCCTCTAGACAAGCTCCAGCTTGTCAACATCCTTCTTAAATTGTGGAGCCCAAAACTGGACACAGTATTCCAAGTGAGGTCTGGCCAATGCAGAATACAGTGGTAGTATTACTTCCCTTGATCTAGACAATACTCCTATTGATGCAGCCCAGAATTGCATTGGCCTTCTTAGCCGCCATATTACACTGTTGACTCATGTTCAGTTTGTGGTCCACTAAGACTCCCAGATCTCTTTCACATGTACTGTTGTCAAGCCAACTCTCTCCCATCCTGTACCTGTGCCTTATGTTGTTTCTGCCTAGGTGAAGTACTTTACACTTCTCCCTATCGAAATCCATTTTATTGCTTATGGCCCAGCTCTCCAGTCTATCGAGGTCATTCTGAACTCTGACCCTACCCTCCGGGGTATTAACTACCCCTCCTAACTTGGTGTCATCTGCAAAGTTGATTAGCATGGTCTCTATTCCATCATCCAAGTCATTTATAAAAATATTAAATAGTACTGGTCCCAAGACAGACCCCTGTGGTACCCCACTGGTCACTCCTCTCTAGGATGAAGTTGTGCCATTAATGAGCACCCTTTGGGTTTGGTTGGTCAACCAGTTACCAATCCACCTAACAGTAGCAGTGTCCAGCCCACATGGGGGACTTTATCAAAGGCTTTACTGAAATCAAGGTACACTACATCTACAGCATTCCCTTCATCTACCATACTTGTCATTCTTTCAAAAAAAGATATGAGATTAGTTTGGCATGACCTGTTTTTGAGAAACCCATGTTGACTGTCAGTGAGCACGGCATTTCTTTCTAAGTGCTTACAGACCGTCTGTTTAATTATCTGCTCTAGTATTTTACCTGGTATTGATGTCAGGCTGACTGGGTGATAATTGTTTGGGATTTCTTTCCCCCCCTTTTTAAAGATGGGGACCACATTTGCCCTCCTCCAGTCTGCTGGAACTTCTCCTGTTCTCCATGAATTCTCAAAGATTATTGCCAGTGGTTCTGAAATCACTTCAGCCAGTGATTTCAAAAGATGCCACCTGGAGTTTTAGGATGGAATGAAGGTGGGATATAAGTCTAATGAATAAATAATGTGTTATTATTCTTTTTGAGTGGGTCCTCTGGTTCCTTAAAGAGGAACATGTTTATTGCAGCAAAAGCTTTTGTGAGCTAGAGAACATTTAATCAAATGCCTGGAGTTGTGGTCATTGCTCATTGCTCAGTGGGCTTCTTATAGATTAATGTCATTCCACTGATCGTGTTAACAGCAGAGTGTTTCTTTTGCAGGTCCGGCAAAGCAGAAAGGTAAAAGAGGGAGTGGAGTGCCAATCGTTGGGTTATCCTGTTCTACATCTTCACATCCTGTCAGCTGCGGCAGTTGCTATTAACCCTGGAATTTGAGTTCAGCCTAGGAAAGCAGAGAGGGATCTGCCCTTTCTTTCAGGCAGTATTTCATGCTGCGCTGACAGACTGCAGCATACAAGTTGTGTACTAAGATGCCATCTTCTGGAGGCTGACAGTTGCAAGGGAGTTAATAGCGACAGGAGACGAACGTCTGCAAACTAGCTGGGCGTCAGCAAGAAGTAAAAGATTGTCCCCAGGAGCTGTTGGTGATCTTTTCCTTTTGCAGCTTCATTTTAGATTATTTCACACTTGCTGGTGACAAATCAACATGAATGTTAGGGGTATGTAGAGATGTACATACAAATCAGGACCTGATGTGTTTCTCTCTCTCTCTTTGGCTCTTACCCAACTTCCCTCTCCCTTTTGCAGCCCATTAGACAGATTATTCACCAATGAATCAAGTACTGATTCTCGGCCTGCCCCTTGCCCCATGCTATGCTTTTGTTGTTTCTCAACGTGTTCTTTTATTCAATAAAATATAAATGTGTCCTCCATTCCACATTTTTAAAAAGAGCAGAATAATGTTTAAAATACTGGAAAAGTGGTTTGGAAAGGAAGTGGGAAAATGGGTTACTGATCTCACAGGTACCAACCAATCAGCACTGTCACTGGAGGAAGCCCCTCCTGTGCCTCCGACGCCATTGCCTGGGGACCCCACTCACCCCAGACGCCGAGCGAGGGGCGGCTCCACCTTCCTCCCGCGCTGTCGGAACACCCGACTCGACCCCATCCGGCCCCTCTCTCTTCCCAGGGCCTCGGCCAGATGGCAGGCGGGCAGGCCAGGAAGGGGCGGGGGCTGGCCGCACGCCCAACGACTTGTGACTGGGAGGAGGCTCCCTCCCCAGCCACCCTTAATATGGGCTTCCGGGGACAGGACCAGGGAGGAGTCAGGGAGGGGCTTCTCTGGCCTGGAGGGAGGAGTCAGGGAGGGGCTTCTCTGGCCTAGAGGGGATAAAAGGCCAAAGAAGCCCAGCAGCCGGGGAGGATAGCAGCCAGGGTTTGCCTGCAAGGTGAGTCCTGCGGCAACCTGGCGACGTCTGAGGGAGAGTCAAGCTCCGACTCCCCCTCGGACTGGTCTGAGGCAGAAGAGACTGTCTTGACCCTAAAATCCTCCAGGGCAGAGACCCTTCCAGGGGCAGGGTGTCCCGGGGCGAGCCCCTCCCAGCGTCACCCGGGCTGTCCAAGGTCTTTCCCCCCCCCCCGGGAGAAGAGCCCACACTCACCGGGGATGGGAGGAGGCCCAAAGGCGAAGCGGCCTGGCCCGCCAGCGGCCGGCTTGTCGGCCGGATCTCCGCCCTGGCTTCCTCTCCGGGGCCCACTGGAGAGGACGGCCCGAGTTGCCCGGCTGCAGCGCCAGCCGCGGCAGCGCCGGCCCGCGCGCCTACACCCCGACCTGCTCAACAGCTGAGCCGCGGGAGGGCGCGGGCGGGGCCGGAGAGAGCGCACCGGCTCCCCGCAGTAAGGACAGCCACGTGGCCCGGCTTCAGCCCTTATTTGGGAATTCAGGGGCGGGCCTTGGGGAAGAAAGGGGCGGGGCCTCTCTGGCCTGGAGGGGATATAAGGCCAGAGAGGAGCCTGGGCCAGGGAGGAGCAGCAGCAATAGGTGGCAAGGGCTGAGCTGACCCAGATCAACCTGGCTGCTTCCGAGGGGGAGAGAAGTTCTGATTCCCCCTCGGACTGGTCTGAGGCCGAGGAGGCTCCTCCGGTCAGACCCTCCTCTAGGGCAGAGACCCCGAAGGCAACGGCGGCGCCAGGGAGGCGTGACACAGGGATTAACACTCTGCCTGACACAGTGGTAGAGAATGTGGGCACTGGGGCAGTGAGCCACCACCCGCTTCCCAACATCCCCAGCCCGCCAGGGTGGAGACCGTCTAGGCCACTGCTAAGGGCGCCGCTTCTGATTTCTCACAAGAGCACCCCATCCACGACTATGGAAGCTAGCGACCCCGCCGCAGGGGGATCCCTGGACCTGGGCCAGTTTGGGAAAATGGCTGACGGAGCAGCAAGGGCATCTCATGCAAGATATGTTGCGACAACAGCAAGAGGCCCAGTCTCGCTTAATGCAGGACCTGACTCGCCAGCACCAAGAGGCCCAGACTCCGACTCCCCCTCGGACTGGTCTGAGGGGGATTTTTTGCCGCACCTTGGAAGCAGGGAGAGAGCAGGCTGGGATCGCGGGACTGCTGGCCGCTGCCAGACCGGGCAACCGAATGCATGTTGTGCCTCTCTCCACTCTGGGGCCCGACTATGAGGTGAACGGCTACCTCAAGGCCTTTGAACGCACGGCTGAAGCTTCAGGGTGGCCAAAAGAGAGGTGGCCATTCATTATAGGCCCTTACCTGACTGGACTGGCCCAAGCTGCATATAAGACCATGTCGAAGGAGGAGAATGGCGACTACGACAAACTGAAAGCCTGCCTTCTAGAGAGATATGCCATCTCCGACAAAACATATCGCCTTAAGTTTAGATCCATGGCATTGAGGAAAGGGGAGGCCCCACGAGCATTCGTGAATGCCATGAAGGACGCCGCCTACCGGTGGCTACAACCTAAGTCGGGCGAAAGTAAGGCCATAGTAGAATCGTGCTAAAACAGCTCGTACAGGTGGTACCCCCCCCCCGGACTCGGGATTGGCTCATCTGTAACCGGCCTAAGCAGTTAGAAGACTCAATGGTTCTCCTGGAGAACATCCCGTGTCTGAAACAGCACGAACCCTTGAGAGAGGCCAGATGGTCCGATCCTCGTCCAAAGGGGCCAGAGGTCACCAAATGGGGCGGCCGAGCACGGGTGGGACCAAGTTTCCCCACCTGGTCAGGGCCACGACCCCGATGGGTCCCACCGAACCCCAGTCCCATGACCCACGGGCAATCCAGCGAGGCAGGCAAAGGTCCTAACCCACACGATCCTCGCAAGATGGACCAAAAGGGTGTAGGACCCTGCTTTACGTGTGGGCAGTGGGGGCACCTTCGGCGCGACTGCTCTACCATGGAGTGCAATGTAGGGGTAGAGGAGGTGTGGCATGCTGAACCTATCAATGCTAGACCAGGGGCCCTGGCCTAGTGGCCAACATCACTGTGCAGGGACAGTGCCTGCAAGCCTTGATCGACAGTGGGTCATCAATAACAATGGTTCTGACATCATTGCTCCCCATGGAGCTGTTGCCTGTTTCCACTGCCATGTAGAACAGTACCCGGTGGTACGCAAGCAATAACATGGCAGGGATGGCCCTACGTTTTAGACGTGGCGTGGGTGTCCCGTCTCCCTTACCCAGTCTTGATAGGGAGAGACAACCCTTGTTTCAAGGACATGTTGGATGAAATCAACAGGATCTTCCGGCGGGAAGAGGGGTTAGTGCTGGGAGAAGAGATCAAAGAAGAGCCAGGCCCTTCTGGGGAACCAGAGCCTACATCCTCCGATGACAGAATGGGCAATCTTGGAGACCCCAGCATAGGGAGGGAAGGATGGAAAGGAGACCCAGTCTTCCAGGAGGCTCAAGCCCAGGATCCCTCACTAGAAGGCCTGCGCAAATTGGTGGCAGTAAGTGAAGGACTGACGATAGACGGTCAGCGAGCCCAACGATGGCCACAGATCCATAAGGAGGGGGGTTTGTGGTACCGGGTATTGCGGGAGGGTGACCAGGTAACCTGCCAGCTCTTGGTGCCCGCGCCCTATAGGCCCCAATTGCTGGAGCTAAGCCATGATCGTAGTTGGGCCGGACACCAAGGGGTTAAAAATACCCTAGCGCGACTCCAGACCGAATATTTTTGGCCTGCCATCACCCGCGAAGTGAAACAGTTTTGTAAGTCTTGCCCCAACTGTCAGCGGTGAGAGGGGAGAGGGCCCCCTAAGGCACCCCTCCATCCGTTACCCATCATTCAAGTCCCTTTTGATAGAATTGCCATGGACTTTGTAGGGCCTTTGCCACGAACCCCGTGGGGCTTCTGTTACCTGCTTGTGATAATTGATTATGCCACCCGCTATCCAGAGGCCATACCGATGCGCACGATGCAAGCCCCCGGAGTGTGTCGAGCATTGGTTAAGCTTTTCTCGGTCGAGTTATCCCGAGAAATAGTGACTAACAGAGGGGCCTCCTTCACCCGGCAGTTATGTAAGGCCCTAGGAGTGAGACAGATATTTACAGCTGTAGCCCACCCCCAAACAGATGGCCTCGTGGAGCAGCTAAACCAAACACTGAAATCTATGCTCCGAAAGTTGGCGGGTGACCACCCTAACCAATGGGACTTATACCTTGACCCCGTCCTCTTCGCAGTCAGAGAGTCTCCCCAAGCCTCGACCGGCTGCATGCCTTTTGAGCTCCTTTATGGGAGGAGGCCCCAGGGGATTTTGAAGCTGGTGGCGGGGCAATGGGCAGGGGAGTACAGTCCCGGGGGTGGCCAGGAGGCTCCTGACTATGTCAAACCATTACAAGAGCGGTTAGAGACTGCCCGATCCATCGCAGCTCAGAATCTACGGCAGGCCCAAATAGCCTACAAAGAACGTTACGATACCAAGGCAAAAGAACAACACCTCATGGCAGGAACAAAAGTACTAGTGAAGAGCCATATTTTTGGGACGGGGGACAAGAACCCATGGAAAGGTCCCTTTGAGGTGAAGAAAGTCTTGGGGCTGTGTTCCTGTGAGGTCCAGTGTGGGGCCAACCCTCGTCACTCTAAGCAGCTCCACATCAATGACCTGAAAGAGTGGGTCGTGCGAAACAAACCAGTAGCCGAGTGCCAACTGGGAGAAGAACCTCTGGACTTGCCAGCGGGGGACTTGCCTTGGCGTCTCGGGGGACAGGATGGGGTCCCGCCACGAATAGACACCGGTCTGACCATGTCCCAACAGGAGCAAGTCCGGGAACTGGTGCAGGCCCTGCCGCCAGTTTTTTCCTCAAAGCCCGGGTGCATACAGTGGGCAACTCACGCCATGCGGACCCCAGAGGAAAAAGTAGTGTGGACCCCATGGCGCCCCATCCCACGCTTAAGGTGGGAAGTGGTTGAACAGGAGGTGGCCAAAATGTTAGAGCTTGGAGTGATAGAGCTCTCCAATAGTGCCTGGCGCAGCCCAATTGTATTAGTGCCGAAACCAGACGGCAGCATCCGATTCTGCGTGGACTATAGGGCAGTCAACAAGTTATCCCAATTCAACACCTACCCAATGCCTAGGGCGGACCTCCTAATCGATCAATTGGGGGTGGCACAGTTTTTGTCGGCCCTCTATCTTACAAAGGGGTATTGGCAAATCCCCATGAAACCAGATGACAGAGAAGACGGCCTTCACCACCCTGTCTGGCCTGTACCAGTTTACAGTAATGCCCTTCGGGCTCCACGGGGCTGCAGCGACCTTCCAGAGTGTTGTCAACCAGGGATTTGCGATGGCTTACATCGACAACATTGTCACCTTCAGCACCCCTTGGGAAGAACATCTACGACATCTGGAGAAGGTACTCCGGGCCCTCTACAATGCTGGCCTAAAGGTGAACCCCACCAAGAGCCATTTGGGGTTTAGAAAGATCCACTACCTGGGTTACGTGGTTGGCAAAGGAGTGCTCTGCCCGTTACCTGAGAAAGTCACCTCTCTTGAACACACTCCACGTCCCCAGACGAAGAAACAACTCTGGCGATTTCTGGGCCGGGTAGGCTACTACAGTAAATTTATTCCACATTTCGCTAGTAGGGACAGTTGACAGACTGTCTGAGGAAGAACCACCCCCACCAGATCCGGTGGACCACAGAGGTGTCCAACGCTTTCCATGATCTCCAGACAACGCTGTCCCGAGACCCGGTCCTCCATAACCCTCACTTCACGCGGCCCTTCGTGGTCCATACGGACGCCTCTGCGTCTGGCCTTGGGGCTGTTCTCACACAAGGCACTGGCAACCAGGAACACCTGGTCCTGTTCCTAAGCTGCAAATTGCAGCCGGCCGAGCAGAAGTACGCTACGACAGAAAAAGAAGCCTTGGCCGTGAAGTGGGCAGTAAGTTCTCTCCGATACTACCTTGACAATAATCACTTCACCCTGGTGACTGACGATGCCCCGTTGGTCTGGATGTATAGGATGAAGGATCACAATTCCCGAGTGCTTCGCTGGTACCTGTCGCTCCTGCCTTTCTCCTTCGATGTCCGACATTGGCCAGGGTTCCAACACCTACTGGCTGACTACATGTCTCGTGTGTTTGAGGAGGGTGGCATCGGGGATCTGGTGGCTTTAAGGGAGGGGGTGTGTCATGGGAGGAAGCCCCTCCCATGCCTCCCACGACATTGCCCGGGGACCCCACTCACCCCAGACGCCGAGCGAGGGGCGGCTGCACCTTCCTCCCGCACCATCGGAACGCCAGACTAGACCCCATCCAGCCCCTCTTTCTTCCCAGGGCCTCGGCCAGACGGAGGGGGACGAGGACATCGCGGCAGGGGGGCCGCGGCAGGAGCAGCCCCGCCGACAGAAGCCACAGTCAACGCAGCCAGACCCATCCGAGCCGCGGCTGCCCCGACGGCCCCAGCATCCACAACTGACAGGCGGGCAGGTAGGGAAGGGGCAGGGGCAGGCCGCACGCCCAACAACACGTGACTGGGAGGAGTCTCCCTCCCCAGCCACCCTTAATATGGGCTTCCGGGTACAGGACCAGGGAGGAGTCAGGGAGGGGCTTTTCTGGCCTGGAGGGGATAAAAGGCCAAAGAAGCCCATCAGCCGGGGAGGATAGCAGCCAGGGTTTGCCTGCAAGGTGAGTCCTGCGGCAACCTGGCAACGTCTGAGGGAGAGTCAAGCTCCGACTCCCCCTCGGACTGGTCTGAGGCAGAAGAGACTGTCTTGGCCCTAAAATCCTCCAGGGCAGAGACCCTTCCAGGGGCGGGGATTAACACCCCGCCTGACAAGCATTGTGCATAGCTGGCCTCTTCAGCAAAAGAAGGAAAGGAGAACAGTGGCTTGCTCCTGAGCTCAGTGAGAATATCATACAGCTGATCAAAAAGCAGTGAGCCTGCTTGTGCAGCTGGCCCACCACAAAAGTTATATGTGTCTCAGTGCATCCTAAGAAACAAATTGTTGAATGTCGCACTGCAGCTGTCAACAAATTCTCAACCTGGTTCGTTTCCTGGGAAAGGGGTTATGCGGTAGATGCCACTGCTGGAGCCCCTTGAAGTCAAACACAGAACACATTTGTATAAAATAAAAGTAATAAATAATCAGATGGAGATGTGCTCTACATCTGGATCCAACAGGGGAGATCTGCATGCAGGTACTGACTTCCTTCTGCACAGCCAATGGGGACGCAGATGCACACCATTCATCTGTACCGTGCTGCTCATCTGGTCATCAGTGAATTGTCTAGAAGTATCTTCAAGCGCAGACAGGGACATAATTGAAACCATCAGAATTCTCTCTCTCTGTGTGTTTACCAGCTTAGCAGAAGGTGCATTGGCAGCTGCAAGAAGCTGACAGAGTATCATTCGTACACCTGCCCACAAACACTGCAGTCTTCATATTCCACAGGGCTGGCCTAAAGTGACCAATTATGTTAGGCAGCACTCTTTCCTTCGAGGTTCCAAATGAAGTGATGTAGCTGACTGTGGAGTCACAGGTGCAGGTCCCGAGCAGCCTTGATCGCTCTCTAGAAAGCCGACACAGCAGTTGACCGTCAATTAGACTGAACGTTAATGTAACCATTTGGTTTTACTATCGCCGTGGCAGGCAGGGGAGAAGGTAGAATTTTTTTTCAGATGAGTAGATAAGCCACCTCATACATGTGAATAAATTACTGAGCCATTAGTGAGGAATATACTGTGAAATGTAACGGCTTGGGTTAATGGATGTTGGCATGGCCAATTACAGAGGCCCCTGACCCCGTAGGTCATTTAGCACACTGAAATGAGAATATGTGTGTGTGTGTATAAGAGACTTTGAATGTCAGCACCTATCACAGGACAGAGTTTTCTCATCTCTGTAGTGTGTGTGTGTGGGGAGGTAGTGCAGCTCTATAATTTCTATTTTTAAATAAATTTCAAAAGGTTTTGTTAAATAATTATTACAATATCAGGCAGCAGAAGCTGATTATTGCCAGACAGAACTCAGATCAGCTCTAGCACCACAGTGCCCATCAGTACAGCAGTCAGTGTGTACACTGCTACATTCAGACAGCAAACATAAAGCCTCTGAAGTTAAAAGGTACATGAATGCAACTTGTCATCAGGTTCATGCCTGCACTGTTGCTCTCTTCTCGCACAGAGTGCAATGAAGGAAGCCTGAGGGGCTGTAGCTTAGTGGTAGAGCCTCTTCTTGGCATGCAGAAGGTCCCAGGTTATCCCTGGCATCTCCAGTTAAAAGGACCAGGCAGTAGGTAATGTGAAAGACCTCTGCCTGAGGCACTGAAGAGTTGCTGCCAGTCTGAGTAGACAATACTGATCTTGGTGGACTAAGGGTCTAATTCAGTATAAAGAGCTTCATGTGTTCACGGTACTCCAGTTATTTGTGATGAAGTTTAAGTGCATATTAACTGTAGTCCTCCCCCCACCCATTAACTGGGATTCTAAGCCTTGATTAAATACTTGATTGTGCAAATTCTTCCCACCAAAACAAACAAAAAAGAAATCCTAGTTTAAATTCTCATAATTCTCTAGTCCCTTTATCATCCAACAATTTCATTGTGTCAGTGCAATGCTTATTCTTTGAGCCTATCTCCAACCCTTGCCAAATTTCCAAATCCCAAAACTGGAGAGAAAGGTACACCTTATACTAAAAAGGCAAATAACATTAATTTCCATACTTTATCAGCTTCCATTTCTTTAGGGTATAACTTGGAACTGTTGATGACCAAGGTCACCTCATTGCTTTCACTTATGTGATCAAGTATGTCACCTCTAGTATTTCTAGGCATATTTCTTATGATTTTCTTCTGAAAAGACTTCTCAGTTTAATGCAATCAAGTATTCTTAATTTTGCACCAAAGGGTGCAAAATTAAGAATACTTGCACCAAAGGGTGCAAAATAAGCCAACTGTAAGCCAACTACAACTGAGCAAGTGACATCAGAGGTGACCAGAGCCAGGAGAATGCATAGATTTTACATGCCAGATTTCAACCTGCCTGAACATGCTATTAGCATACACCTAAACAGCAAGTTTACCTGGAATAGATTTCCACTAAATGCTTAAGATATACCTTCCAATCATTTAAATCAATACCGTTAGCTACCATTTTTGTTGAACAATCTACGTTCATCACGATGGGGGTTACCGCACTTTGTATTCCCAGCGATGTATTAAGAATTTGAAAATGTTGTAAAAAACATCGCTTTAAAAGGGGTTTTGGATACCACGGCTTATAAATGGTTGGAAGACGTCTTCACAGCTAAAGGGGCCAAACAAAGTGCGAACAGTATTTTTTATAACGTTTTCAAACTCTTAATACATTGGTGGGAATACATAGAAAGTGCAAACAGTATTTTTTATAATGTTTTCAAACTCTTAATACATCAATGGGAATACAAGTGCGGTAACAGCCTGGATTGCTCCTGTGTGGATGACAAATTCCTCACAATAGAACCACCCAGAGACAAGGTAGGGCTCTCTCAGGGGACTCCCTAAGAATGAAGAAAAATATTACTTTGTAAATTCATCATGTTAAAAAACAACCCCCCTCCCCAAATGCCTTTAAAAATCTGGCTTGATGACAACTAAAAATTCTCCAGAACAGGGACAAAATGTTGAGAGCAGCAGATGATGAAGAAGAAGAGTTGGTTTTTATATGCCAACTTTCTCTACCACTTAAGAGAGAATCAAACCGATTTACAATCACCTTCCCTTCCCTTCCCACAACAGATGCCCTGTGAGGCAGGTGGGGCTGAGAGAGTTGTGGCTAGTTCAAGGTCACCCAGCTGGCTTCATGTGTAGGAGTAGGGAAACCAACCCGGTTCACCAGATTAGCGTCTTCTGCTCATGTGGAGGAGTGGGGAATCAAACCCAGTTCTCCAGATTATTTATTTATTTTATTTATTATTTCCATTTGTTACCCAGCTCTTCCCGGCCAAAGCCAGGCTCAGATTAGAGTCCATCACTCCAAACCACCGCTCTTAACCACTACACTACACTGGCTCTCAGATGTCAGTTAAAGGAGAGTGTGAGGGGATGGAGGAAATTAGGTTGTTCAAGCCGCTAACAAGAAAGACTCCTGAAAGGAGAGATTTTTGGTGCTGGGCTTGGATTTCCAAATTGTACTCCCCATCTCCCGCAACTCCCCACAAGTTTGCAGCTTGTCAGATGTAATATGGACATAAGGGCAGAGTACCTTTCTTTTTTCACAATATTTCTTAGCCATTTTTCATCCACTTCAAAGCATACCCAAAAAAGATAGAAAATTATACATAGAACATTACAATAATTAAACCACGAGAGTAGCAGCAATAACAAAGCAGGAACTAGTATATGACAAAACAAAGTTGCAAGCTGCTCTGAAAGATGGATTTGACAGAGGCAGATTTGACAGAGGAGAGCATTCTAGGGAAACTAGAGAGAAGGCCCTAAAATGTATAGCAGTCAGTCAATCTGGCCTCCCTACAAAATCAAATTTACAGTAGGGCCTTTCCCGCTATTCTTTTGTCATGAGGATGTTCACAGAGGAGTCGATACTCTCTGAAATACCTGGTGTTGAAATTGTTAATGGCTTTTAAGATGCCTTGAATTTGGCCAGGAAGCTTATAGGAAGCCAATTCAGTTATTTCAGTATTGGTGTAATATGATCCCATCTGCTGACATCCAGCTGCTGCATTATCCTAGCTGACGTTTTCAAAGTTTCTAACAGTAGTTTCAAGGGCAATCCCACACAGAGCACGTCACAATAATCTAAGAAGTATGGATGAGGGTGGCAAAGTCTTCCAGCAGAGGGCCCAGCTGACAGATCAAGCAAAACTGGGAAAAAGTATTCCACGCTGCTGCCTGGATTACCTGGGTAATCCAAGAGCTAAACAGGGGCAATTAAAGAGCTAAGCAGGGTCCAACAGTAACACTCCTGAGCTATGAACCTAATTTTTCATTGAAGGTGTAGCCCTACATATGTTATGTTTATATTAACAGTGGATTAAAATTCCCTCTTGCTCCAAGTCCTTCTTGACTAGGGTTGCCAACTCAGGACTGGGAAATTCCTAGAGATTTGGGGGTGGAGTTTGGGGATAGTGGGGTTTGGGAAGGACAGGGGCCTCGGTGGGGTATAATGCTGGAGAGACCACTCTCCAAAGGGAACTGGTCTCCAAGAGAACTGGTCTCTAAAGTCTGGAGATCAGTTGTACTTCTCAGAGTTCTCAGCCCCACCTGGAAGCTGGCAACCCTACTTCCTGAGTAGTTATAGCGCTCCCAGAGAAAAATGTCTGGTCCTTTTAACAGAAGTTTCATGTGTCAAAATGAGCAGCTGAAGCTTTTGATGGCATGGAGGTAAGTAACATCACCTGGTAAGTAACACGTGGAGTAATGACAATGGAGGTGAGGCGGCTGCTGTGGGTGGGGAAAAGGGTAAAACGGTATGTCATTGCCTCTCCTGCCAGAAAAGCTCTACTCCCAAAAGTGACAGGTGCTGTGATTTGGAGATGTCAGGTGCTTTGACGCACATCAGGGAGTTACTGGGATCTTGACAGTCATTTATTTTCCCAGGGAAGAGAGCCATAAGATGCACCATGAGGTTAGAGAGAGCAGAGATGCATTTCCGAAGATAAATAACCATTTGCCTACCTGACAAGGACCGCAAGACGGATAGCTGTTGTAAAACATGATCTGGGTATTGAGATATGTGGGACATGTGCTTTGGGTTTATTGGGAGATTGGAGTGCACCTTCCCAGGTGGGTAAGTTCCCTAAAACTGGATTGGGAGAGGCTTTCCACCAAAAAAGGCAGGAAAGGTTAAAACAACCATTGGTCTTTGCTGGAGGTCAGATTCTCCTGTATGGAGGGGGGGGGGGAAATCAAGATGTGCATTTGTTCCACAGATATCAAGGGAAGATGTCAGAGGTAAACCTTCTGTATTATTCAGTTTAGTGTAGTGCTTTATTTTCCTGTTCTTTTCATTAGATCTGTAACCAGTAGGTGTGATAGTATTTTCCCTGCCTTGTGCTCTAGCATAATCGGTATAATAATGCCTTTTCCTGTTGAAGAGAGCCAATTTAGATCACTTAGGCACACACACACACACACACACACACACACACACAGGGAGAGCTGGAGTAATTGGGGAACTCAGCCCTTTGTGCCTGCTCAGAGGCAGCCTTTACCAGTGTCCCCCAAGTCATTGGTAACATGGGAAGCTGGGTTCTTAACTTGGGTTGGTGGCATGAAGAAGAGAGACACGCTTTCCATGTACACAGGCATGCATATAAAAAACACATAGACCCAGAGGGGTTATGACAGCTGGAAGGACCGATTTTGCCCTCTTCTTTCCCTTCCCACCCCCATTCATGTGGCCATTACTCTAAAGGGGTTTCTATAATCCTGGGAATAAATTTTCCCGGAGTTGGGAAAGATTGTGGGGGGAGGGAGCTAAATAGATTAGTGAGCATAAGCATCTTCCACAGACAATTCATGGGACCCAATCCCATGGATAACTACTTGCAGACAAGGTGGTGGTGGTGAAGTAAGATTTCTTCACCACCACCAAATAAGCCTCTGTGTTGCATTCAGTTCAAGTCATCATCCTAAACGGTTAATTTCCACCAGTTTACTGGAAAATCAAGGTGCCACTCTGGATTTACAAACCAGGAAATAACATTTAGGAGCAATCATATTGAGAACATGGGTCACCTCCACATTCTGCGGATTGGCTCAACAGAAGGGCATGACCCCTATTGACAGACATCAGAGAATATTAGGATTCTGCCTTTTACTGAACAGGACAGCGTTACTGAATTGTGGGCCAGACTAGCCACATGCTGTGATTTGCCACACTCACATAGTCTATCTTAGAGACTGTTCCATATTGTATATACGCTGTTCCATATTGCATACATACATGTGGTAGGTGAACTCACGGACAATCTGTGCAGAGATTTACTTTACTTTTCTTTATATGTGCACTGAGTAATTGTCATGCTACAGTGAACGTGTGTACAGCTGAATGTGTGATCAAAACCTCACATTTAATCAAGTACTGGTCCCCCGTTTCATTTGTACAGTGAACGCACGTTTGGTCTTTCTTACAAACTGATGTACGCACATAAATGCAGGTTGTACACGGGTTTACTGTAACTTGTGAACAGGGCTAATATATGAAAATGTGACAGCTAGGACAGGGGCACTGAGGGTTATTAATAGGGTTGCCAGCTTTAGGTTGGGAAATTCCTGGAGATTTGCGGGGGGGAGCCTGAGGAGGGAGGGTTTGGGGAGGGAGTGACCTCCGTGGGGTACAGTGCCATAGAATTCACCTTCCAAAGTGGCTGTTTTCTCCAGGGTAACTAATTTTTTTTTTTTTGGCCTGGAGATTAGTTGTAATAGCAGGAGAGCTCCAGCCACCTCCTATTTGATTTGTTATTGTAATTTTGTTAGAAAGAAGTTTGAAAGTCTGAGAATGTTCTGAGGAATTTAACCCCTATGAAACAAGTGAAACCTAGGAGCTTGTTGACAACACAGAGTTTGGCTGCTACATGAAGGAGACAACTTGCAGCATATGACATATGAAGAAGCACTGTATAAAATAATTATTTTATATTCAGTCTGTATTATAAAGTGTAATTTTGTAAGACTTGCATTACAAATGTAATATGTACCTTGGCTACCACTGAATTCATATTCATATAAAAACATTGTGAGTCTTGAATATAAGTTTACACCAATAAAAATATTTTATATTTTGTTGGTCTTGTACATTTAGTACCTGACTCCCCCTTGTTCATCATTATTAACCACCTGGAGGTTGGGGACTCAGGTTATTAGGAGCAGCAGATGGTGCAGGTGTAATGGAAGTAGAAAGGTTAGGGCAACAGAAAAGATGGGCAGCCTAAGATAAACAAGGATGTGGGGATCTTTCCTTCAGTTCAAGCAAGTTCAGTCTTTAGTACTGATATAAACTTCATAATGCACCATACTGTGTTTACTAAAAGGTGTTTTTTTGGAGGGGTACAGAAGCCTAAGAGATCAGCATTATCTGGCCAATCACAACACTGTACATACGAACTATAATATTTGTTGTTCTGCTGACTGAGAAGAGATGCTTTGGTTTATGGGGGAATCTAAAGGCCCATATACACATTGTTTTATACCAGTTATGAATTTGGCCCAATGTATTTGATACATGTATTCTGCAAAGTGATCTGCTGTATGATTTTATGTCTCTCTCAATAATATTAAGTTACAAATCCCATTAACTTACTCTTCCTATCCAGCAAGCAGCTCCTGTAAAATACCCTGTATTTATTGCGCATTATATTCACATACACCATGTTACAGCTGCATAAAAAGCCATATACCTAAAATTACATTTATGTGTACCAAGAGTCTGAAAATATCTTTTTAAAGCATTTATTACTTCTTTACACAGAGAATGATTAAAATGTGGAATTTGCTATCAGAAGGTGCAGTGACTGCCACAGGCACAGACAGCTTTAAAAGGGAATTAGATAGATTCATGGAGGATAGGTCTATCAGTGGCTATTAGCCATGGTTACTAAAGGGAACCTCCACATTCAGAGGCAGTCAATCTCTGAATCCCAGTGCCAGGAGACAACATCAGGGGAAGGCCTCGGCCTCTGTGCCTGTGACCAGAGGAACCAGAAAAAAGATGCTGGACTAGATACACCACTGGTCTGATGTTTTTTATTAAGACAATTAAAAATATACAGCTTTGGCCTTTCCTCTTCACATTGTACTCATGCTAGTTTTGATCCAGCAGGAGTCGCATATCAGCATCATAGAATTGGACATGGCGGGAGAGGTAGCTTTGTCACATAGAAGAAGAATTGGTTTTTATATGCCGACTTTCTCTACCACTTAAGAGAGAATCAAACCAGCTTACAGTCACCTTCCCTTCCCTTTCCCACAACAGACACCCTGAGAGGTAGGTGGGGCTGAGAGAGCTCTAAGAGCTGTGACTTGCCCAAGGTCACCCAGTTGGCTTCATGTGGAGGAGTGGGGAATCAAACCCAGTTCTCCAGATCAGAGTCCACCGCTCCAAACCACCGCTTTTAACCACTATACCACGCTGGCTCATGTGGCCTATGCAGTTAAACAAAAACCCAATCATTGTATGCACCAGCACTGGAAAGGGGATGCATAAATCTTCAAATAAAGAACAAAGCATTTTATGGAATGGTCAGGAATTATTGTAGGGGGTGATAGCCTTAGGGTTTTAAAAACAATTATAGAAGGCTACACAAGCAGCCTATTGGTGCTGTGGGAAGCCCATCCTTGAAGCAGTCAGGGGGAAAAAAAGGATGTAGATGGGTGAGGTCAGTTGTCATCAGTGATACCTGCAGGCACCAGCCAATAGGTGTTCACGAGGCCCTCACAAGTACAATCCACACACTACCCCAAACCATACTGGCCTTGCTAGCTGAAGTAGGATTGCATTTCCCACCGGCAACATACTACTATCTGAAAGCTGGGGAAATGCAGAGTCCTTACAAGACTTTCTATCTTGAGGGAAGATGTTGAGATCCCATATAAGAAATGAGTAACAATGGGAAATAACACCACTTGTAGGGAAAGTGACTTTTTTGTAATGGTGCTGAGAAAGATGTTATTAGAGTCTGGGTATTAAAAAAAAAAACTGGGCAGGTGATAACCCCAACAGCCCTTTGCCTTTCTAATGATTTATTACCGCCAAAGGCATGTTGCTCCACATCTGTAATATGTACATAGTGACATTTTTCATAATAATTTATGTGGAAGTAAAAGCCATTCACAACTATTTTTAGACATGTAGCTGTTGGCTGGAGTAAGCCACAGTGAAAGGAAAATAACTCATATCGTAGTTTGAAAGGAGGGGAAAGCAACAGTATTTAAGGATTGCTGCCACCTAAAGATGAGAATAAGAACACCCTGAAAAGTCCTCCAAATACCTTCAAGTTGCATTATATCATCTCCTCAGCAACATACCAGGGAGTGGGTGGGATGAAATTGGTACCCTGCATCGCCAGAGTTAATCCCTGGGCACACATCACAGTTCATCCACAGAAACAAGAAATGGGGTTATGGAAGCTTTTAGCAACATAGCCAATTAGGAGGAACTGGGAGGACAATGGGCCTGGAAATAGGAATATTCCTTATAGCCTTGGGGGCTAGCATATTTTCAAGGATGCAACAGTCAGGAAGAGGTTTAGAAAAATATTATCTTCAAGAAGTTGTTGTAGGATGTGGCCTATTTCAGCCTTCCTGTATCTAAACCTTTGTTTTCTCAAGTCTACTTTGAACAATGGGAGGCATAATATTCTCACTGATGCTTGTTTAGAGATATATTTTAACCTGCAACCTGGACATTAAGGAAACAAAGTTAAGACAAGCTTAGGTAACAAAGATGGATCACTCGTTGCTCAGTTATCGGTATTTGAGATTGACCAGAGAGCGCTTTTTTCCTATTATTAACCCCAAGTAAGACACTGACTTTAAACAAAAGTTAAGAGCAGTAGATCTACCACCCAAAATGTCCTTTATTCAATTACTGGCCATCTTCTAGGCATGGAGTAGGGGTCACTGTGTGTGTGTGTGGGGGAGGTAGTTGTGAGTTTCCTGCATTGTGCAGGGGGTTGGACTAGATGACACTGGTGGTCCCTTCCAACTCTTTGATTCTATGATTCTATGAATTAGGAAATAGATGAATTGGAAACTTTGTGCTAAGTAGCTGTACAATTTGTATTTGTATTAAAGTTCAATGCAAAATACCATTTCCCCCCTCCAAGAATACACTGGGAAATCATTTCTAGTTTATAGCAAGTTACTTTTTGCCTCATGACCTCCTTTTACCCACTGATTTTGTAAGATGACCTTTCTGGTAGTTAATCCAGGTCCCGTTCGGACTCCAGTAACCTACCCACGGACAGTTCAATGTTTACAGCTACGAAAATAAATCTGATGCTGCTGTCACATGGCAAGAGATCTGTTTCGAGTTCTTGTGATAAAGAGCAGTGGGCAAACCTCTCAGCCCAAACCCCATCCCCTGAATGTTTACTAAAATATACGTTTTAAAAGCAGCAGCATGACTCACATGGCTGGTAGAAGCCCTTGATTTCAGGGTGCATTGATTATCCTTTGATAAGGCATACCTAGAAACACAGTTGCAGGACCATTTGTTTTCACTATATATGAAATTTTTCCTCACAGCAAGATGAAGAGAAACTTATATATTTATCACAGTTTATCTTACCCGTCCTTTGAGGAGCTCAAAGCAGTTTCTCCACTTTACACTCAACAACTATATGATGTGGACTCACAATAATGATGTGGACTCACAACAACTATATGATAGGACTCGCAATAATGGGTTTAAATTTCGGGAAGATGACAAGATTAGAGAAGGATACATAAACCAAGGAGATGTCCTTTACCACCAAATGCTCAGTGCTGTCTTCCAATTCTGCAGAATCCTGACTTTGATGATCACCTTTGATGCACCAGGTTACCTTGTTTTCACGGGGACTACAGCTTGACAGTTCCTAAAAAAGCACGACTATGGCTTAGTTTTAAAAGTGTCTGTTAAGCACTGAGGCAGCACTTGTCCTGGATTTTTAAAATACGATGAAGTATCAAACCTTGACATGGCCTCACATGCTCAAAGTTACAGCATCTGAAGGCAGTGCTCATAGAGAGGGTGAGAAAAGGCAGGAACTCTGGATCTGTTCCCAGGGATAGCACTGCCTTGTTTCTATTTCTGGCTCTAATACAGAAGAGCAACAGATGTCATTTCATCCGCTGCTATGCCTGCTACACCCATTGGAAATTCTGCATGTCATTGTAACCTGGACACATGTGGCTGGCTCAGACCATAGAGGCTAAAGGCAGAATTTCTATTGATTTGGGGGAAAGATGGAACAAACATGCGCTGGAGATCTCTTTTCTACAACTTCCAAACCTCCCTGCCCTTCCTTTGAGCTTACATTTTCACAACCACTCTAGCCCTTAGTAAAAACACAGAAAAGCAGAACAGCTGAGTGTAAGAATTAATCTGCACGACTTATTCAGAGCACAAATTTTGGACATTTTTTTTTAGTTGCAAGCTCACAAAGCCATGGAAAGTAAAAATACTGCAAAAGCGCAGCCCTTGCTCCCCCTACTAATGAAGGTCCAGTGGAGAGGCAAGGGCAGTTCAGTGGATGAAGTCCAAGAATTGGTGTTTGAGATCCCACAATTTGATAAAAGAAGAAGAGTTGGTTTTTATATGCCGACTTTCTCTACCACTTAAGGGAGACTCAAACCAGCTTACAATCACCTTCCCTTCCCGACAACAGACACCCTTGTGAGGTGGGTGAGGTTGAGAGAATGTGACTAGCCCAAGGTCACCCAGCTGACTTCATGTGTAGGAGTGGGGAATCAAACCCAGTTCTCCAGATCAGAGTCCTGTGCTCCAAACCACCGCTTTTAACCACTACACCACACTGGCTCTCCATAGGAAACTATGAAAAACAGTGGTTGAGGACAATTTCTTGCCAGATGTTCTATAAATACATGAATGTTTCCAACGTTTCCCCCCCTTTGAAATACACAAAAGGGGCAAGAATGAAAAATTAGATCCCATACTTCCTTTCTTGTATCTGAGGGAAAATATGCCCTTGGTACATCAAATCTGAACATAATTGACTGTATATATGTGTTTGGTTTCTCAACCTCAGGTGTTTTGTAAGAAGCAGACCCAGATCTTGAAAAATAAAAGCCTGTCCACCATCCAGCCATTTTTCTGCTTAGTGCTTTCTGATTCAAAGCCAATATTCAGATATAATGCAAGACTGCAATGTGTCAGCACTGTATCAATTTTTGGTGACTGCTATATACATAAATACACATCATTCTCTCAGTAATACATGGGAATATGGCATTCTGGCAGAAAATTAAGAGACGTGAACATTTTATTAGTGGATTTTATTTTTTTTAGCACACGTACATATCCTTAAAGTTACTGTGTTTTTAAATGAAAACTATTTAGCAATCCACTCTTCAGAGCAGGCAAACAAGTGAGAAACACTGGCCCACACCTACACAATTAAATTGATCAGGAATTACTTCTTGTAGTTAAACACCAGATTTGCTAATCAACTCAATTG
Organism: Euleptes europaea; assembly: GCF_029931775.1. Lineage (NCBI taxonomy): Eukaryota > Metazoa > Chordata > Lepidosauria > Squamata > Sphaerodactylidae > Euleptes > Euleptes europaea. The sequence continues at coordinate 93,208,391 of NC_079312.1, read as the reverse complement.
TCCCATGCTGAAGGGAGCCAATTTTTAAAAACAGGGTGGGGAAAATCTCTTCATAACACACAGAAAATCCCAACCAAGCTATATATGTATATATACTATGGACAAAATATCTTGGGAGGGAGAGCCTAATTTCCTGTCTATAAATACTCTGACTGAGGCCATAAATGCCCAGAAAGCTAAAAGAAAAGAAGCAGTTTGTGTATCTATCCACAATAAAAATTTAGAAGTGTAATACAGATTTTCCTCTGTAGAAATATTCCTACGTAATTGGCCACATGCCCTGGTGAATTTTAAAGTGGAAGAAAAATAGGGCTAACCTAGCAATGTGCCAGCAAACCAAAAAAGGAAAAAAAGATGCCAGGTGACTGCTTTATTGTCTTGTAAAGCCCCTATGCGTTTCGCTACATAAGCTTCATAAGGCGAACAGAGTTCCTTTGTGTTGACCCTCTCCACAGCGACTGAGTTGTATTTTATAGCAAAATGCGCAAGGGCTTTACAAAACAATAAAAATGTCACCTGGTTTCTTTTTTCCCGTTTTTGGTTTGCTGGTGAATTTTAATACATTATGTCTTGGCTGCAAAATAGAAACATGGGAATCCTCAATAAATAGGATTCACAAAGTCCCTACACTGAAGAGATTTCTGTATGGCAAATTGTATCTTGTGCAATTCACCCTTTGAAATAGGTTCCTAGAATGTGGAACACACTGAACCGTATTCTTAAAACAGTATTTCCATTTTAATGCTCAGCAGCTCCCCACTCTTACATCCAGTACCTAGTCTGGCTGGATGTTCTTTTGCATGCAGCTTCCTCTATGAGCTGGGACGTATCACACCTGTCCAATCCAAACCCTCTTGCCGCTGTGCATCTGCTTTTAAAACCCAGAGAAATCTTTGGGTTAGGAGTTGTGCTTCCTTGTTTGTGCTTGATATATTGTACAGCAGCCAGCCATGCAAACCTACCTAATGGATCAGCAAGTAGAAGGGTTGCACCTGGAGCCCGCGGCTAAAAAGTGAAGTCTCTATCCTCAGCTTTACACCCATGGGACTCACATTTCCCAGGATATCTGGCTCAGCCAAATGCAAAATAACGGATTGGACAGCCGCCACTACAGATACCAGCGGAAAAGCAGGATCTTAGAACTCACCTAGGGAGGAGAGCAGAATGGAAGTTGAAAACTTGCCACAGTTAACTATAGCCTAAAGGAGAGTAAAATGCTTGTGATGCATTTGTCAAGCACGGTCCTTCACTTGTACCTTCCCAAAATCTGTAAAAAGTCCTTGTGTCCGCACATTGCATTGACCTAGATTGCTTCCAGTACCCAGCTTGCTGGGAGTAAAGGGAAGATGACTGATGAAGGCAATGGCAAACCACCCCGTAAACAAAGTCTGCCTAGTAAACGTCAGGATGTGACATCACCCCATGGGTCAGGAATGATCCGGTGCTTGCACAGGGGACCTTTACCTTTACAGACTGCTTCCACCCGGAGGTTTTGCTCCACACCCCCAAATGACAGCAGTTTTTTTGGGAGGGGGATTTTTTCATACAATAACATCATGCAGTTGCCAACCTTCCCTGGCTTTGCTGTGTTTCCTCTCCAAACCTGATTTGATACAATCTTTCCTGAAAGACCATACTCAAAGTGGGTTTTGGGAGAGTATGGATGGGAAGGTATGGATTTCTGCACTTCCCCGCCCATATCCTGCACTGTCCTGCTCCATTCCCCCATGCCATTTCCTAACACTAGAGCAATATACCTACCACTGAAAAAAGTAAAAGTAAAAAACCATGGGGGGGAGGGCAGGCATGAAGGGAAAGCATGGAGAACATCCCCATGAGGAGGCTCCATCGCTCCTGCAACTACTCTGCATTCACAGGAGCAATGACAGCAGAATAGGGAATTGCCCCTGTACGGAAGCAACCCTAAAGGATGAAGAAATCAAAAAACAATTTCTGCTTTAAATAGGTAAAGGTACTCCCCTGTGCAAGCACTGGGTCATTACTGACCCATAGGGTGATGTCACATCCCAACGTTTACTAGGCAGACTTCGTTTATGGGGTGGTTTGCCAGTGCCTTCCCCAGTTGTCTACACTTTTACCCCCAGCAAGCCAGGTATGCATTTCACTGACCTCGGAAGGATGGAAGGCTGAGTCAACCTTGAGACGGCTACCTGAAACCGACTTCTGTCGGGATTGAGCTCAGGTCGTGAGCAGAGCTTTTGACTGCAGTACTGCAGCTTACCTCTCTGCGCCACGGGGCTCATCTTAAAAAACAAAAAACCCTCAAAGCTCTACAGTAGCTTTGTTATATATGAAACTGGAACTCTGCGATGCTCAAGTAAATCCAAGTGGAGAAAAGTCATGCTGCTTCTCTTCTACAAACTTGGAAGCGTTCTAAGGAAGAAAAAAAATGTAACACTCGTCAACAGTACTAAAAATACATTTCCAGTTCTTCAACAGCAGCAGGTCCCCCCCCTCAAGAACACCATCAGTCTTCAGGCACTCTGGGAAGCATCCCCTTGGAAAGTTGTTTCCACATTCTCAATGAGCTGTGTCTCTCCCTTCCATACAGAGGAAATGGGAGAACTCAGTTGCATCAAAAAAACAACAGGACAGAAGGCCCACAGTGCGTATAAGGCAACTATCAGTGCAGTCTTAAGGAGTGTTACACGATTGACTTCAATAGATTGAGAAAGGTGTAACTCTCTGAGGGCTGCAACTTTAAAGTGGTGTAAAACTGTTTGTTTTAATGGCTTCCCTTCCAAGGAGTACTGGGATGGGACAGGGGAAACAGAAACTGTTCACAGAAGCCAGCCCTCAAGCAAAAACTCACAGGTTTCCATATGGGAAGCCAAGTGAAATCAGTTTAACGTTGGTACTTGAACATACTGAGTCAGCCAAGTCTAAACGTGGTACCGGACCCACAGTTGCTACACAACCCTGCCCGTCCTCATTTACTCTTCTTCTGAAACAGCATGCACATAAATAGGACAGATTCAAAGTCTTGACATGACCACAAGGCATACCTTCCGAAGTAAGTGATCTCTGCATCTAAAGCATTACATGAGAGCTGGCTGGCAACAAATGTCTATCGCCAGACGTCATCTCAGTTCACAAAGGGTTAATCCTGCACAAGGCCTCTTTAAGCTGTCAGCCTTGTGGAGGCAAGGAGGGCGCTGATATACTGAAGACGGGCAAAAAATTTTAAAGCATCCCTCCCCCCGCCCCCCCAGCAGCAGCAACTTCCCTGTGCCAGCTTAAAGCTTGGCTTTCAATATTAAGGAAACAGCAACATGGGGCTGCTTTCACAATTAGCACATTAACATTCCTGGCAGAGTCGATTGCTCTTAATGATTTTATTTGCTACCTGGAGTAAAAAGGTACAATGGCCCACATTACGAAAACCAAAGCATAATACTACTGAATGAAGATATGGATCAGCTCCCTCTTTACACCACTGCTATCGCTTCATTAACACGCAGCTACATTCATAAAAACTACCTGCAGTCATACCGTAGCCTAACAAAAGAATGACAACCGAGAGTGGATGTGATCGCTAACCCAAAACGCGGAGCTTCGTTTCAGCGAACGTAATCCATGCGCAGAACCCGGCTGCTGCTTGTTGGTCGGCACCATTAAGTATATAAAAGCTTGCTGCAACAGGACAGAACGAAACACATCCAGCATGACAAGCAACAGCATGCGCTGCCCCGTGGCAGCCTGCCCTAAGCGTTTTTTACCGCTGGTTGTAGCAAGGTCTTCAATGTTTCTGTTATTCCTATGGTTCTCTGAAGAGGGCCAAAGTGTGTTCCGGCATTCAGCAGTGCTAAGGTTTACAGCAAGACCATGGCACCCCTCTCTGTACAATGTGAACAACTGTGAGCGAATGTTAATATTCAGAAAATATAGACGACATCAATTTTATCCAGCAAAAGGTAATCAGCTAAATAATACAAAGTCTGTAGTACACTGAAATTGTACTGCATTTCAGAAAACGACCCCACATATTCACATCTTGAGACATCCTTACTAAGTTAAGACACATTAAAATGAAGCATTTCCCATTAAAGATGCCAAGAAACGGGATTTAGTTTTATTGCATGACGTTGCATAAGAAAGTATATTATTGAAAATTGTAAGGCATCATGCAATTATCCAGAAGCTGATTCATTACTATTCTTTGAGAGGCGGTTATACACTCTACATTTATAAAACCAGTTTTGAAAAAAGGTACATAAAAATTTAACATGATGAGTTTTAAATATGACCAACAAGTCTGTAGGGCTGAGCTGTTAAAAAGTGCATTTGAAAACATACTGTGTTGGAAAATCACTCTATCAATGGGGGGGGGGGAGGACTGAAGACAACAGACAAGCTATAATTCCCCAAGGAAAGTTGTTTGATAGGTCTAGAGACTAACGTTACAAAATCCAAATTGACAAACTTGCTTAAAATCTGTTTTCAGTCCTTACACTTTAAATTGAACACAACTGATACAATAATAAAAAAAATATGCTTTTGTAACCAAAGTCTATTGAGTTCAAGTTATGTACACCAAGCAATCAAATAATGAACAGGTTTGAGATGCTATGCACTAGAGTGATTTTGGCATTAATCAATATATTGGGCCATCCAACGAAATCCTTCGCCATAGCCTTGTCTCTTTAGCACACTGCACATGAAGACTTCTAAGGGTCGGGTGTTCAATTCCTTCAGAGGGACACTTCCCTGAAAACGAGACAAGAACATTTTCTGATGACAATACAGTTGCTTAAAATGGAGGTTCTTGATTAACAGACCTACCAATTCCGTTATCATCTATAGATAATGAACGCTTTTAGGGATTTAATAATTTAAAAGCTGTGGAGACAGCCCGGTTGACTTCTGACAAGTATCACTTAATGGCTTATGCATGATCAACGTCACATTTGCTAAAATAAATCCCCAAAATGTTTACAGTTCCAGACATGCTGCTTAGAAGGCATAAATCTGCAAGGAGGCTCCCGTGTTTTAATTATATTTGATGGGGCTTGGTTGGGCTTCGGCACCAGTACAAGGAGACCTGCTGTGCCCATATGCTGGTGCTGGGAGCGGAGCAGCTGCATGGACAGAATGGTTTACAGGAATGGGCTGTCAAGCTGTATTTCATTTCGTCCCCTCAGCGCTTCTTTCTAACCCCTTTATTCTTTGGCAAGTACACAGGAACCGTCTCAGGAGGAAGGCTGTAACTGGTGTAATCTCAGGCTGACATTCTTGGAGAGGACTGCAAAGTGGGAGATGGGTGACCTATACACACACACGCCTTTAACTTTCCAAAGTGTAGCTACATGGCCATTTTGCATAGTGTCAAGCCCAGGTCTGCCGCCAAGAAAACAGCCAAGTCCTGGCTTCCAGAGGGCCAGGCGCAACACCTGCATGTGAACATTATGGGTATACATTTTTAAAAGACAAGTGTTTCAAGGGATCTTCAGTTAACTCAAGATGTTCTTCAATTTAAGTGGCAGCTTTTCACTGATGATTTGTCTAGGAAACATTCCCTTCTCTAATGTGGCATTAAAAAGGTAAAGGTCCCCTGTGCAAGCACTGGGTCATTCCTGACCCATGGGGTGATGTCACATCCCGACATTTACTAGGCAGACTATGGTTACGGGGTGGCTTTTCAGTGTCTTCCCCAGTCATCTTCCCTTTACCCCCAGCAAGCTGGGTACTCATTTTACCAACCTTGGAAGGATGGAAGGCTGAGTCATCCTAGAGCCGGCTACCTGAAACTGACTTCCGTTGGGATTGAACTCAGGTTGTATTGGATTGCAGTACTGCAGCTTGCCACTCTGCACCACAGGGCCCTGTCTTGCTTTGCTACACACCCAAAAACACTAATAAAGGAAGCTTCATGCCCATTTCACAAGCTTAAAGAACGCTTGAGAAGCCTGGTTGTTGATACCTTTCCTGTTGTCTGGCTGTACAAACCAAGGTTATATTTAATTAGAAAAATTTAGATAAACTAGGTTTTACATTTGAGAAATTGATTTTATTGCTATGGGCATTAACATTTTCATAGGATAACAATTCAGATTCCCATAGCGGTATAACAGCCTCCTATTTGTAACCAGATGATTATTTCAAAATTCAGTACTCTTATTAAACCAGCACTTCTTTAAAGCTTAAAGAGCAGCAAAGGCAGCTTGATTCTGCTACGAACCTTAGTTCCCTTACTTTCTTATTTTAAAAATAATCGATGAAACGACGATAGTGGCCTTCCGAACTACAAGGGAGGTTAAATGGGGTGAACACACATGCCCCACATAAATATGGACTTGCTGCTGAGCTATAAGTAATCGAGAAGTAAAGCAGATCTCAGGAAAACTGCAGCGAGGAAGAAAATAACCTACACGTTGAAAGAATGCTGCGAAATGGGAAAAAATTAATACCTTTCCTGTGGTCTGGCCATACAAACCAAACATCTCTCGTAACCTCTCTTCACTGATGGCTTCTGGTCGGTCAATCTTGTTTCCCAGAATAAGGATAGGCACATTAGCAATAGTTTCATCTGTCATTAGTGCCTATGAAGAAGAAACTTATTTCAGGTTTTGTACAGCTACACAGAATGTCAAGACAAATGTTACCAAAACCGAAGATTTTAAAGCAACAGAAAGACGTTAACCGCAGAAGAAGTTAGACACACAATTTTACTTCTTAAATATAAATATATTTTATTGTCAGATCTTTCTTACGTAGCAAAAAATATATTGAAAGGAGGGATAACAATCACATGCCATTACCATTAACAGGGCTTCTCATAAACTGACTACACAGCATGTAAATTAACAGATTAAAAACAAGGGCACAATGAACTTATAAAGCCAAAACAAAGATCCAAAGAAGTTTCACTAACTCTTTGGAAAGGAGAATGTAAAACTTTGGCAAGCTGAATATTTACAAATTTATATATTAATAAAAATGTCATTCCATTAAAGTGTAGGTTAAATATACCAAGAGAAGCCCAAGTTAGGCCACACCTAACTTGCCAATACCACTCATAAAAGAAAGCTGTCTGAGGTATGGGATAACTCAAATGATAAAGGATCTCATCCCCCAAAGGACTAGTTTATAGTCCATGGGGAGATTGCTCCAATAAGATTTGGGAAAATGACAGAATCTCTGGTCTGGAAGATAGGGGTTGGAAGTAGTTCACTGAATGAAGGAAGGGATTTGAAACAAACAAACAAACAAACAAAGCCCCCATCTACTACTGCACTTCACCCTAAAGCACAACAGAGTGAAAATCAGCAATACCAATAGAATTATCGAACACTAACAAGTTATTAAGGATAACGATGGCAGTTTCTGTCAATTAACCCCTCTGGCTGCAGCCCACGGAACCTCCCACTAAAGTGGGGAACAAAGTGGCAGGGAGAAATTGACAGAAATCACTGCCTCCTCTTAAGAAAACCTTGGAATGTATCAGATCCAGGCCACAGTTGCAATGAGGGAAAAACCTTGGCTCCCTAGTCAGTTATCTATCTTCTGGTGACAAGGTTTGTTACCTATCTTCTGGTGACAAGGACTGGGGAAAGGGGGCAATACGGGTGGAGGCATAATGCTTTCTATGCACACAGATGAACTGCCGCTAACTCTACCCAACCAAGGGTCCCTGCAATGTAATTATGAACACCATACCTTGATTGCAGGCATTTTGCATGTGTATTAAATCAAATACATTACACACTTACATCAACTTCTTGCTTAGCTTCTGCCAATCTTTCGTGATCTGCGCAGTCCACCAGAAAGACAATACCATTGATGGCAGGCAAGTAGTTTTTCCAAACTCTGCGAGCTAACAAAAGAAAGTAATAAATTATCTCGAAGACAAAATTCCTTCACTCTCAGGATCCTGTATCCAGTTATGAATGGCATCTCATTCAGCCGCAGAAACTTTAAACAGAGCTTTGTGTGCCCTTTTCACACCACTATTTTAAAAGCCTACTTCCTATTGATTTTGAACTCATACTACTGTGTCTAAAATTGATAGCTGTACTATTTTTACCGTGAGAAAACATCTTCACATCCACAAAACAATTTCTAAGGTTTTGTTATATAACATTAATGGGCCAACAGCTTGCAGGTCTTAAAAACAACCCCAAAATACAATTATTAAATGTAGGGATGGACTTTAAAAAACAGTGGCTCAGTTCACAAATAATCCAAAACTATGTTGCTGCTGTTTTCGATTAAAATAATAATAACGTGGCCATCCAAATGTGTGCCACTCTTCTAATTATGATCTGTTTAGGGTATGTGAATCCAGGATCTAAAGCCAGGATTTGAAGATTATTACCCATGGGTCATCTCAGCTGTGATACTGCCCCAGAAGGTCGGACCAGAACCAACGGGTTGAAATTAAATCAAAAGAGTTTCCGTCTAAATATTAGGAAGAACTTTCTAACATTTAGAGCAGTTCCTCAGTGGAACAGGCTTCCTCGGGAGGTAGTGAGCTCTCCTTCCCTGGAGGTTTTTAAGAAGAGGTTAGATGGCCATCTGTCACCAATGCTGATTCTATGACCTTAAGCAGATGATGAGAGGGAGGACACCTTGGCCATCTTCTGGACATGGAGTAGGGTCACTGGGGGTGTGGGAGGGAGGTAGTTGTGAATTTCCTGCATTGTGCAGGGGGTTGGACTAGATGACCCTGGTGGTCCCTTCCAACTCTGTGATTCTATTCAATGATTCTATGATTCTATGATATATGACCATGGGCCTCCTGGCTTAATCCTGGCTTTCTTGCTTGCATCACCTTCATTGCAATGCAGGCTGGAATATCAGCTGAATCTTTGCAGGGAAAAGAAGGAAGGCGACGAAACCAGCATTTGTTGAGGGAAACCAAGATCTGAATGATCACCTGTGAGCCAAATCCTAATTTCTCAAATTAACCAAGATTAAACTAAATAAAAAGTTTAAAATAAACCATGGTTTTATGCCATGTCGAAACTAAGTCACAGAAGCTTCATTTAATTTTAGAGGGATACACTTCCTCGAGGAAGCTGAACCACTCCCAAGGCAATAAGACTGCATTTAGTATATCCTAAGAAATGTGAAATTTGATTAGCCAAATACCCACCATGTAAGTTGGAAAAAAAGTTTTGCAAATAATACTGATCACTTCCGCCCGGTAAAATTGAATAGCACAGTGCTTAGGACTGCACTGTTAAGAGACCAATGGAAGACTACAAAATATTTACTACAGAATCATTACGAAAATAGTTAGATTTGAGTCCAGTAGCATTTTAGAGACCAATAAGAGTTTCAGGATGTAAGCTTTTGAGGGTCAGTGCTTTCTTCATCAGACTCAGATGAAGGGAGCTTTGACTCTTGAAAGCTTATACCCTGAAACTCTTTGTTAGTCTCCAAGATGCTACTGGACTCAAATCTAACTGTTCTACTGCAAACCAACATAGCTACCCTCTGAAACTATCTTCATTGTGAAAATAAAGTGCTGCATTTGGGGGGGGGGTTAATATCACTTCATTGTGTACTGGTTAAGAGCGGTAGTTTGGTGCGGTGGATTCTGATCTGGAGAATTGGGTTTGATTCCGCACTCCTCCACATGCGGCAGAGGCTAATTTGGTGAACTGGGTTGGTTTCCCCACTCCTACACATGAAGCCAGCTGGGTGACCTCTCTCAGCCCCACCTACCTCACAGGGTGTCTGCTGTGGGGAAGGAAAGGTGATCGTAAGCCTTAAGTGGTAGAGAAAGTCAACTTATAAATACCAACTCTTCTTCTTAAGTCAGGGTCCCAGTGTGGTGCCCATGGGTGCCATGGCATCTGCCAACACCATTCCTGGCACTGACCAAGCCTTTTTAGAAAGTGGGAGGTCCAGGTGGAGCTCTGCCCAGCAAGACTTCTGATGGGCAGTGCAGATTTTTTTTTAAAAGTTGCTTTGGCAGCAGCCACCACCACAGCACAAGGATCTTTGTTGTGTGACTGCGGGTAAGCTACAGCCATTTTGTGGCTGGCTCTGCCCCCTGCAGCAGCCATTTTGTAGCTGCACTCACTATGCTGTGTCAGAATTCCAAAGGTGCTTGCACGCTCAAAAGGTTGGGGACCCCGACAGTTTATTTATTTATTGCTTTTTTATCCCGCCCTCATTCCCGGCAAGCCGGGATCAGAGCAGGTCACAACATAGTCATAAAACATTAATTAAAACATACAATAAAACACACTTTAAAAACTCAAGCCTCATATTACAAGAAAACAAGATGGCATTTCATTCCAGTCGCAGCCACTAGACAGGCCTGGTCAGCAGTGGACCCCCAAACCAGGTTGGGGGAGGATGGAGAGGCCAGCAAATAATGAAAGTGGAAAAGACTTGCGGCTGCCCTCAGGTGTAGGCCTGGCGGAAGAGTTCTGTTTTGCAGCCCCTGCGGAACTCATTTAAGGTCCCGCAGGGCCCTGACGTTACTTGGTAGACTGTTAATCTGTCTTCATCCCTTTAAGAGCATTACAGTGGCTAAAGCATCCTGCGGCCCACGCTTCAAGTCACGGTACATTTCACCACATAAACAAGCAGAAGAAATCTGTATTTCTATGCAAGAGACAACTATCAACGTAGAAAGGTTTTCAGCATTTGAAACATATATCTCAAATATAGGGTTAGTAGGGCTTCCATATAATGGCCTCCTATATACAGCAAATAAAAGCTATTATTACCCAAATCTGGTTGGGAAAATAATCCTACAGGGCAGTGATATCACTTACCTTGGGCATGTCCACCTAGATCAAAAGTAGTGAAAGTCATACCAGCGATTGTCAGCTCTTCTGAGGCTGCAGGCACAAGATTAGTTTTATTAAAACATACGTTGCAGCTAACATTCTCAAATGTTTCTGGATGGAGATATCTATCATACTGGCAAATCTTTGCTAAACAATCAAACCAGGGCCAAGTAATGAAATCAAACCAGAATAATTGGAACCAACCCAATTAATGCCCTCGGCCTAAACATTTTTACTCAGTGAAATCTACACACACAAGACCTATTCACAGGTACACAGTTAAAACCAGGTTATTCTGGCTTAAATGCCCTAGGAATTTTTGGATGCTTATAGCATGTGATCCAGACACAATTGTGCACATTTCACTCCCAAGGCATTAACTAGATCTATGTGAGAAGTTCAACAGATACTTTGGGATGCTAATAGTTTATCAAGCATATGTAACCATCTGCACAGTGAGCAGCAACATGTGAGCCGATTGCCACATGTCGATATCTTCTACTGAAATTGCATACACTCTGGCCATACTCAAGGAAGACTTAGAAAATTAGACAAAGCAATATCTCCTGTGGAGATTACCCATAAAATGTGCAGAAGTGGCTTCCCTCACAGCAAAAGATGTGAAAAATCAAAGAAGACTCTATCATCATAATAAGCTGCTATGCCCTGAACTTAATCACGTGTTTAAACGATGGGAGAAATCACAGAAGGCCACACACAGGGCTGAATCCACAGGCTATTTTCCACCATTGGAGGGAGGGCAATTTTAGGTGGTCCCCCCTCCCACTGCAGACCACCACTTCATTCCCCAAGCTGTTCCCAAGGGTCACCTAGGAACAGCATTTTAGGAAACACAGACTTCCACACTCCCACTGGAAAACTGAGTTGTGCCAGCAGGAAATAACCTTTGGATTCAACCTCTAGCCCTGATTATTTGTTTTAAGAACACTGGATCCAACAGGGGCATGCCTAGCTTACAACTGTGTAAGATGGTCTGTCCTTCCCTTTCTCTGCTCTCACTTACACAAAAGACAAGGGAGGGGAAGGGAAAACAGCTCCGTTCCAATGTTTCTCTGCCAACAAGTGGCAGTAGCTATACCAGCACAATATTTTGCAATACACAGGCGAGGGTGACTGGAGGCAAAAAAGTGAGGAGGAGGAAACTGAGCCCAATGGAGAGAAGAGCTTGAGAGGGGCATAGAGCACACAGACTCTGTAAGCTGGTGGCCTCAAGTTCAGCCTCTGACATCTCCAGTTACCCAGGAGGTGGAAGTGCTGGGAAGGATCTCACCCCAAGAACTTGAAGAGTTGCTCTTAGTTACAGCAGACAGCACAGTCCTTTATGGACCAGTGGTCTGATTTATTGCCTGCACCCTAAGTTTAGACAGACAGGAATGCAAAACCTACCATCTAACCACTGTTTATCTTTCCTTGATTAGGTCAGGTCAGTTTAAGGTTATTGCACATAAAATTCATTAGACATACAAATGGAGGAGAGCAAGAAAAGACTATCTGAGATGTTAAAACAGTCAAATCAGATGATCTCCAGTAGAATTGACTGGACAATGTGCTGAATTTTATAAGCTGCAACAGCAAATATACTATTTATAGGAGACGACCTTGGTCAGGTGGCAGGAAACAGCCCTTAACAAAAGGGGTGCTGATTCAAGGACACTCTTTCCTCATTATGCTGCTAGCCATTCCTTGCACTTCAGTGCCTCAGATTTTTTTAATTTACCCCCATCTCTTCTATACTCGTGCTACCCTCTTTCCCTTGTCCAACCCACAAGATATCATTTGTTCTTCACATGAACGTAGAAAGACTTTTGCTTGCCTTACTGCACATACAATGCGCTGCTGAGTTTGAAGACGTGCAACTTGGATATTACACATGAGCATTAGAAATGGAATAGAACGAGACCGGCTCCCCGCCTAAGGCCACTCACATAGAAATAGAAGAACAAAGCAGCACCCATTTCTGAACCTGCTGAATCTTGGATCGGTGAGATTTGGGGAGAAGTCAGGGTAAACTCATTCCCACAAGCCCAGCGTGGACCAGCGGAGGTCCACCGCTAGGGTGTGTTTACCTCCGCCCCATGTCTTGGGTGTTAGGAGAGGGGCCCCACCTGCTTCATCCCTTCTTGGAATATCATGAGCCAGCAGTGAGGCCCCACATAGCTCCAGGTGCCCCACATAGACCCAGGGAGGCATGCTGCAAGGCTTGAGAACTGCTTTGTATTTCTTACTTGAATTTTCCACAAGCTGTTTTTGACATAAAAATGAATGAAGGACATCTGAAATTTAAAGCAGCACCATAGGAGAAACACTGACTTACTTGGATGTAATGTTGGGACATGCTGTCCAAGTCTGTCATCTTTAAGCATGTGCAAAAGGGTAGTTTTTCCAGCATTATCCAATCCAAGAAATACTAATTTGCCAGTTTTCTTGTACAGTCCTGAAAAAGGAAGTTTATCCGGTAAGTTGCTGTATTACTTTGACCAATATTCAGGATGGAGCATACCAATTGCTATAAAAACACATTATCTCAAAATATGTTATGCAGGCAAAGACTGCCATGCAATGTTTAGATTCAGAGTACTCCGCAACTTACTTGAGCCCCGCTTTGCAGTGAGAAAGCAGGATATAAATAGACATAAATAAATAACATAACATAAGGAGGAGGCAGGACGCCTTCAAGAGAACACGCTAAAATGTTTTCTTTCTAGTTCAACCTGGTCTTCCAGAAGTGGGAAAAGGGGTTCCAACTGAGATTACACTATCTCTGCCTGGCAGAGATCTTTTCAGCCACAATTCTGATACACTGGAAGAATGTGTCAAATTCAGGCAAGGCCAATCCATAAAACTGCTTTGGGGGCACTTTTACATTCCACAAACCCCATAAGCAGCCATATCAATCAGTCTACAAATATCTTGACACATCAGAATGCTCCATCACTGTTAACTAAATGCCATTATAGTCCTGTTTTGAAAGACCAATTTTTGTTTAAGGTTGAGGGTCAACAAGATTTGAAAAGGTTTTTAGTAAATTAGGTTAGCTTTATAACGACCAAAAAAGAGCAAGCTTTCAAGTTGCAAGAAGAAACTGCATGAAGGTACTTGCTAACTAAATTCTGAAATCCAACAGAAGTTAGTTAGAAGTTACGGAGGATCTTCAATGCCCTTGTTCAGTTATACCTCGTGCAGTTTAAATTGCCAGTTGCTTTGAAGGCTTGTTGACCATGGTTCATTTTTTTATGCTTTCCACTTCCAACCGAAATCTGATCCAAAAGATATATGCACACTACTAAAAGAATGTGATTACAAAACACAGCAATATATTTTCCAAACTAAAGACAGTGGTATCATATTTCCAATTTTGGCAAAATTCTGCCATGACAACTAGATCAAGGCTTCACAATTGTCGCTGGACAAGTCTCTGAAAGATATCTCTTTTTTCACAAAATAAGGAAATTCATAAGCTCCAAATTCTATTTTGGGCATATTCAGAATGTGATGAAAAGCCCCAGGAGACCTTTAGACGCGGATAAGGTGTCTCTGTCGCCAAAACAATGCTGTGGTATATTTGCTTCAAACGGGCAGCAGAGCTTTTTAGACTGCCAGTCCTAGCTTCAGATGACAGCACTAACATTGTGCTAACTTTCTATACACAAGGTCTTTAAATGATCTATTCTTCCAAATAGGTGTATTTAGTATACAAATGAGTAACAGTTTGAAAAGGTTTCAACTGAAATGTGCTGCAATCCCGTGCATGTTTACTTGGGAACAAGTCCCACTGAACACAACGAGACTTATTTCTGAGTCAACATGCACTGGCTGAGGCTGTTAGACCAGCCTCTTCTACAGATGATGCTAATTGTATCTGTAACCTCCTGTCCAAAGCTGCTGGCTCATATTGGTAGTTACGCTGGTGAGCAGAACATCAGTCAGTTGCAAAGCTTTTAACAGGCAGTCTAACAAGTTCTTCCGCACGAGAGAGGCCTCGAGCAAAACTACAGCTCGTTTTTTCCCCTGAAAGACAAAGTTCACTGTTGCCGAGAACAGCACAATACAAAGGTGGCCTGATTGCCCTCAAACTGGAGAGCACGGGATGGCCCATGGGCGTTTGTTTTCAGGCAACCGAGCAGAAATGGAAACATTTTACTAGACTCAATGCCTGTTTCAGTAATTAGAGAACGTGTGCTTTTCCTCCAGGGAAAACAAATACAACGATGACGTCTTAAACAGCTGACTACCACACAGAATGGCTTGCTACCGTTTCAGTGTTTTATAAACTGGGATGAAAGCTAAATGCATTATACCTGTATTTTCTAATAAGGACTTATTACAATATACTAGCGAATGTAACTTTAAATAGCAGTAATGATGGATGCAATTTCATTCCTCTTTGCATGAACCATAAGCAGCACAAATTGGGGGAACCTTCAGGAAACAGAATAAGCACTCTGAAGACTGCTGCCTGATTTGGCAGTTGTGAAGCAACACCCCTTCTCTCCTGGTCTGTCTCCCTTGACTGATTGCTCCGCTGATCAACTCTGTCCCCAACCCACCACCCCATGCATCACAGTCACTCCATTTGTTATAAAATAAGAAAAATATAATGGACACCTGAAGTAACAGTGGCCCTGCAGAGTAGCTCACCCTTGACTGCAACTGCCAGGATCCAACAACTGAATTGAGCGGTTTGATAAAATCTCATTTTCAGATAAGCTGTGTGTCTGTGCATCAGGAGCAATTGAGACAATAGATCACCTTCTGTTATTTTGTGATCTATGGGGCTATACCCAGGGCCACCTGGATTGCACCCATTTTACCAAGACATCATCTTCCTGCTGACTCTTGGGTGGTCCCATTTCTGTTGGGTGATGCTGACCCAGAAATAAACAAATGTATCATGAAATATCTGGTAATAATAGTTTCCTCAAAGGCACGACAAGGTTAAACTATTGTTAACTAGTGATATTATTATCATTGTAGTTACTGTTATGAGTGTAAAGTAACTCAATTTTTGGTTATTGTGATTTTAATTTTACTGTTTCAAGTATTTTAAGAATTTAAAGTCACTTCTGTTGCAAATTTTAATAATCTATAATGTTAAAATTATTTTATCCTATGCACGCTGTGCTCAAGACCTTTGGTTAGATGAGCCTGAAATAAAAGGAAAGGAACTGCCAGGATCAGTAGCAACAACAGACAGGAGGTGGTCAGTGAAAAGGGGGAAGTGGCAAACAAAGTATGCTACATGCACAGCAAGCAAAAGAAAATATTAAGTTAGCACACATGTACTAAGCTAGCACACATGTACTCCGCTGGCACAAGCCCTTTTCAGCTGTTACATCTGACCGTGCATACTAGGGATGCCAGCCTCCAGGTTGGACCTGGGGATCCCCTGGGATTACAGCTCATCTCCTGACTACAGAGATCAGTTCCCTTGGAGGAAACGGATGCTTTGGAGGGTGGGCTCTAAGGAACTGTACCCCACTGAGGTCCCTGTCCTCCCCAGACTCCATCCCCAAATCTCCAGGAGTTTCCCAACCTGGATCTGGCAACCCTCCCCTCCCCCCCATCCCCTGCCTATGGGTGGTGGGACCTGGCAACCCTAGTATGTACAGGATGAGCAGTTTCTTCTGAAAGGGGCAATGTGTGCATTTGCACCCTCAGAACTGTCTGGAAACACATATGCTGAGGGAGAAAAATCACCAAGTTGCCTCTTTCAGAAGAAATGGCGATTGCGAGTATCAGGAGGACCGCATGTATCGTATTTGTTCCACACATGTTATGTTTCTGACACTGTGACTACAACTGAAAAGGGTAACTGTGTTATTGTAATACCAGTAGGCTTTGTATTAATGTGCTGTCTGAGCCAATGGTACGCCCCACTCTAAACAGCTCAATATTACCTCAAGGTTGCTCAGGCCTTGCGTAATGATGCCTCTACCACGACAGGCGCAAGCGTGCATTAAAATCCACAATTAATGACAGAATAAACTAAAGTCCCTTCTCTGTAGCAAATGGTGGAAGTTATGAGTCAGTTATGAGTAATATGGTCATTAGCACAATGTTTTTGCAGCAACTGAAGGTATAAAATATCTGAAGGTAGAGGATGATTGAAGTTATTTGTCACAATAATTGTAGTATCTCCAATGAAGGCAAAAAAATAAACTTGCATAAATTTAAATGGTGCTTGTTTTCCATGTGGTTCCAATTAACATCCACAGGGGAATGGAAATGACAGTATCAGTGTGGAGTTTATTCTTACCTAAAAACTGCAGTACGCTACTGAAACCGCTATAAATCCAGTCAAATATAAAGGACATATCCAAATCTTACAGGTTCTGAAAGAAACAAAAGAAATTCAATATGTCAAACCGCGTTTAAACTGTACCGAAGTGGCAACATGAGAGAAGTGTAATGAGCTGAACCAACATTTACTCACAGAGACATCACTTTATGATATTCCAATAAATCACAGCAGTGATCTTTTCACAACAGAATAGCTTCAGACTATGCTTTCGAGGCAAACATTTGTTTTCTTTCATTTAAACAATGTTAGGACTGGAAATTATATTTCTCAAGCTGCAGGGAAGCTGCCAAGGAAGCTGTCTTTATTTTTCCCATAACCTGGCAACTGATGAAGGTGGGGGACCAAACTGTGCGAACAGACTACGTGAGGGTGCAGTTTAATGCACAATTTGTTAATTTTTCACAAGATCTCAAGTCCCCATCAATGAACGGGGGGGACGTTTTATTTTCATGCGAACGTGCGGCTCTCAGGTAAAACTCTCCACGCTTTACCAAATTAGGAAAAGGGCAAAGCAAGACCATGTTTTCTTTTGTTTGGGTTAAGGATTATTTGCAGGAAAAAAGACAAGACAAGACAAAAGAATCTTTTTTTTTCCATTGGCACCTTCAAATTTGTATCATTTTAGATCACTTCCATTTCAAAATATCAAAAGTGATTCTTCAGCAGCAACAGGCAACATACAAGAAGGCAGTTCACATTATTTAGTCACGGTTCCAAACCTGTAGTAGTATGCCTCCTCCAAATGTTCTAATTAATAGCATTGAGCATGAGCAAGGGATGAAATTGGATGAACATTTTTGGCAATCTTTCAGGAGGGACGGGGTTTCAACGGGTACAAAAATGCATCATTGACACATTTCTTTCCTCCCCCGCCCCCAGTCTTCTTTGCTTGCCCTATCACCACAAGCCAATTCTAATAAGGTATATGGCATTATGACAGCATTACACTAGCTATGTGATTCATTCATGGTCAGCTTTGATCATGCAGTCAGCAACAGAACACTTAGAACAAGTAATGCAAAACCAAAGGGGCAGCAAACATGTGCCAAAAAAAGCTAAGTGTTTGAAGGGCTTTCAGTGAATATCTCAGGCAACCTGAAAACCCCTTTGATTACAAAAACATTCACTAATTAAAATTCAGTGTAGCAACACTAGTAAGTAAATGACACTCTTAACAGTATCACTGAACAATATCAAAGGTGCTTTCACACATGCCAAATAATGCACTTTCAATTCACTTTCAATGCACTTGGTAGCTGGATTTTGCTGTGTGAAATGGCAACACCCACTTATAAACAATCGTTAAAGTGTATTGAAAGGGGAATGAAAGTGCATTATTCAGCATGTATGAAAGCACACCAAGTCTCATGTCGTGGCCAGCAAAGCACAAGTCCCTCAGGCAGACCAAGATTGTATCTCTTGTTTGGAGGAATGGATTTTATAAGTTATAGTCTAGGAAGCCTACAGAATTTAGATTCTTATCTACTGGCCAATGAACATTTATGGTCTTCCTTTCAGAGGGCTCGTAAATAGCTCTTAACTGTTTCATCCAACGAGACTGGTATGCTCATATTGGTAGGCCTGTGAGCTTTATGTGCATGAGGAAAATAAAAAATGCCCCTGGAAGAAGAAGGTGATTTTTCTCCCCAAGCAGTCTAGCACTTAACACTCCACATAACATACTCATCAGCCAGATGTACATGCAGGCGACCAGAGTAAATGCATTAAGCCCTGAAGCAAACACACTCTGACTGTTGTCACTCCAACTTCCGATAAGACACGTTACAATTCAAGCTAATTTTTGGCAACAGCTTTTCCAGTCTCTTCAGACGATGCAGGACTCTCTGGTTACTGCTTCAGATGTACGGTACTTCCATGCAGAAAAGCCCAAAGGCCTTGCTAGATACAGGGAACTGATCACGTAGGTGGTAAAAAGAATACTGTGACATCCACGTTGGCTCAAAGAGCTCCAACTTTGTGATGAACAATAAAATATTGCAAAGATCTATGTAAAAGAAACCCAGAACCTTTCTATGACCTGTTGTCTTGAAAGCAGTTGCAGTTTGGGCTTGTCCAATTACTTCAAGGAGGCCGCTGGAAACTCATCTGAGTTTCTCTTTTACTGATTACTGCAGTCTGCATTGTGCAAGCTCAAATTGTGTGATTTTCATTGCATCACCTTTGGCCATGTCTCTTTGCATCTCTCAATTACTGCAAGACTCTAACTGTAACCCAGAGATATTGGAAGCTCTCTTTTTGGGGGGAACATGTTGTTGCATGTAAATACTATTTTAAATTACTATAAAATATGTGCCAGTTGCATATATCCACCTTTGGCAGCATCCAAATACACTGGGTCCAAATTAACACAGTGGTTGCCAAAACAGCCTCCCCATATCGTTTTCCCCTCTCTTGCCCTGCAATATCTAGCTTCATTATCCATGATGAGATGCTGCCATGTAATATACCTTTCCTGCTTCCACCAGTAACGGCCAATTAAAGGGTTTGAGAAAACACAGTATGACAACATCGGGCCACAAATAATTGGGAGGGAGGAGAAAATGCTATACAAAGAAGCCATTTTTCACATCAAGCCTGTAGCTGCTTAACATGCAGTCTGGCCCTAACTACCAGGAGACACCCATACATAGTAATAGGGAATACGACTGCAACTAGTCATTTTAAATCTTGGAATTCACTGTCAGCCGAAGTAGGGCTGGCCACTAACAACAATGACTTTAAAAGGGGACTGGGCAGATTCACAGAAGAGAGGTCCATCAATGGCTACTAGCTATGGTGACTATCCAGAGGCACTGCCAAAAAAAACCCTCTGAATATCAGTGCTGGGCGGTAACATCATTGGAAGGCCTTGGCCTCTATTCCCTATAGCTGACCCTCTGGGGTAGATGGTTGGCCTCTGCATGAGACAGGATGCTGGCCTAGGTGGCCCACTGATCGGATCCAGCAGGATACCTCTTATGTTCTTGATATGACCTGACAAGAGGCTCTTACACACCTCAGATAACATTTAACTAACCATTCTACAAGGGGAGACATGATAGAGGTCTATAAAATTATGCATGGTATGGAGAGATTGGACAGGGAGAAGCTTTTCTTCCCCTTTCATAATTCTAGAATGCGGGGTCATCTGCTGAAGCTGGAGGGTGAGAGATTCAGAACAGATAAAAGGAAGTATTTCTTCCCACAACACATAGTTAAATTGTGGAACACCCTGCCCCAGGATGTGGTGATGGCTGCCAACTTGGAAGGCTTGAAGAGGGGAGTGGACATGTTCATGGAGGAGAGGGCTATTCATGGCTTCTAGTCAAAATGAACACTAGACATGATGCATACCTAATTCCCTCCAGTATCAGAGGAGCATGCCTATTATATTAGGTGCTGTGGAACACAGGCAGGATGGTGCTGCTGCAGTCGTCTTGTTTGTGGGCTTCCTAGGGGCACCTGGTTGGCCACTGTGTGAACAGACTGCTGGACTTGATGGACCTTGGTCTGATCCAGCAGGGCCTTTCTTATGTTCTTATGTTAAGGCAGTCCCACAGCATCAAAACCTAAACATTTCGTTTACCCATGTTCAGTCAATAAAAACAGTTTGATGTTTTTCCAGACTCCCAAAGTCTATTACTATCGTAAGAATGAAGAAATCACTTGGGAGTGCGAGTAAAGAAATATTTATATTAATTTTAAAAGAATTTGTGCAGTTAACATTGACCTCCTCAGAAATAAAGGTTAACAGCTGAAATCTATGCATGCTTACTTGGGGGTAAGTCTCATGGACTTTGCTAAACGTGCCCAGGACCATGCTGTAAAAAGCTAGAATGAAGCACAAGAAACTGATCAGACATAAGGAAGGACCCCCCCACACAAAAAAAAAGAGAGGACACAAAAGTCATCACAGAACGCTAGGTTACACAACACCATGTTAAAAAAACTGTCGCTTGGAGGGCTGAAAAGCAAAGGTCAAGAACAAGCAAACACAGCAGAACATACACGTCATCTGGTTTATTTATTGCCTGAACAAAATACCAATCAGGGAAGAGCTTCCAAGAGGCTTAGGAAAAACTATCACACCACAGTATGCAAAAGAACGGCTCAGATTTCAGAAGTGCAAGTAAGTTCTCAAAGCTAGTCATATTACGTTGGAGAGATCCTTTACGTAAACCTGGCTTGTAGACACACTCTCCCTCTTTATGAGAAGCCTCTGAAGATTTTCTTTAGATTTTTAAATAGATTTTTTTCTAACCCCCCCTATTGTATGAAACTGGGGCGGGGGGAGCTAAGGACAACAAAATATCACCACTAGCTATTTTCAGCCCAACCACCAAACTTTGTGTAGTATAGGATTCATTTCTTCATTATAATTTGTTAGTTACAACGTTCTGTTACAGTGAAAATTGAGTAGTTCTATTAGGAGCAGGTGACCGTAATGTAGCCGTTGGGTACTGCAATATGGCCACCATGCATAGGGTTGCCAACCTCAAGATACTAGCTGGAGATCTCCCACTATTACAACTGATATCCAGCTGATAGAGATCAGTTCACCTGGAGAAAATGGCCGCTTTGGCAATTGGACTCCATGCCATTGAAGTCCCTCCCCTCCCCAAACCCCACCCTCCTCAGTCTCCGCCCCCCAAACCTCCCACCAGTGGCAAAGAGGTATCTGGCAACCCTACCAAGTAAACCACTTTGTTGCTTGTTACTAAACATTTGCTTACAATATTGCCTACATCAATTTGGGCATTTATCTAGGGATGCACCATTTGTTTTAAAAAAGTAACCATTTAAACTTTTTAAAAATGGTACCATGTAAACATTAACAAGCACAAATTCTCTCTTGTGAAGAAATTCCAGTCCTCACTCCTTTTTGAACCATCTACCACCAAGCGTACAGGTGCATGATGGACGAAACGACACTACAGTGGGGAACGAGGGGAGTGCCTACCAAACTATTAGAAGTCCCACAGGTGTTTGGCCCGATGCCTTACTTCAGGCCACTCTTCCTCCACGGGCAACTGGTGGTCCCGCAGGGCAGGTAAGTTCTCCAGACGGGCCATCGCTGGACCTCCACTCTTGCCAACTCTGTCTATGCAGAAGCATCACCGTGAGGAGGTCTGCTTACCTACACTTTTAATGTTTATAGAGCAGTCTACAGAGCAAACAAATCTTTATTGTTTTAAAATTTAGTACATTATATCCATGGGCTCGGGCTCCAGAACTAGACTTCTAGTTCACACTTTGCAGGTTGCCAGTCCCACTTCCTTCCTACACTCTGCTCCACAGACCTACAGCTGCTCTCCGCTGTCCGCTTGCACATAAACCCTGCACTTCCGCTGACCCACCTGCACCTCTCCTCTCTTACTGTCTCCCTCAGATCTGGAAGCTGTATATTAAAATCCAAACTGCCTGGAGCCAATGAAATTGATGGTGGTGGTAGAACGCGCCACCAAGTCACAGCTGATTTATGGCAACCCCAGAGACATTCAGAGGTGGTTTGCCACTGCCTGCCTCTGCCTAATGACTCTGGATTTCCCTGGTGGTCTCCCATCCAGTGACTAACCAGGGCTAACCATGCTTAGCTTCTGAGAGCTAATGGGCTTGGGCTAGTCTTGGCCACCCAGGTCAGTGCGATGGAATGATGCTCACATTTTAATAAACAACCTTAATTCAATATGCCCTGTCTACTTATATTAATCTGGTGGGAAAGGGGGAAGACAGCCTATGCACTTAGGCAGAAGTAGGACCTATAATAACGTAACCATGACGGCTTTTCAGACCTGTTCGGCAGGATAATCGTTTGCTCTTCCAACCATGTGTGACACAGAGGCACAGTAACCGTATGCAGACAGGCATGAAAGAAGGGAAGGGTAGTCTATTGCACTCGCTGGCTCAGGAAACACTTGTGGCTCTTCTGAACACTGTTCTCCAATGTGGCAATGTGGCATCTGCCCCACAGAACTGGCAAAGCCCTTGCCTAGTGGGGCTAGGGCTTGGCAGGTGATTCACAGCTTGAAAAAGCTGCCACCAGAGAAACAGGTAAGTTGCGAGCCTCCCTGACATGTAGCGATTTTTTAAGAACAACCAAGGCATGATTTACAAGACGGAGAAATTACTAGCAGAAAAGACTTCACCCAAGAAAGATTCCAATATTAAAATACAAAGGAAAACTCCTAAGGAAAGCTACTGAAAGGGTCACATCTAAACCTGATTGCACTTTAATCATTGTACTTTGCATGTCAGTAATTCCAGGTCCACAGTCTCCTTGAAACAGCTTGGCAAATGAAAGTTTAAAGTCTACTATATGACTCTGCACATAGCACAGCAGATTTATTTAACCTAGGACTTCACACGCTCTGAGCCCAGCCCAAAAACAGCCTGTATTTTCAACAATTCTCCATATGTGACAGAGTTCTGCTCCTTAGTAAATTCCATTCATAAGCAATGCAGACAAATATATTACAGTCTGTGTTGGCAAAGCAACATATGACTGTACAACAGAGGACAAAAAAGAATTTCCAGACAAATCTAGCCACGTTGAGGGGTAGGGGTGAGTTCTTTACCTAAAGAGATACACATTCAAATGGTGAACTACAAAAGCCATCAAGACTTTGCGGAAAATAAAGAGGAAATACTGCTAGGAGTGCATCCTGCTAACAGCTGTTGCTGAAAACTGCTAAATGGGAAATAAGGGTGCCTTTATTACTGCAATGGTTGGTTATTTTCTTATCTTACTTGGATCTGAATTTTACGCAATTACATTTCATCCTGCAGTTCCTGAATTTCAAGCCCCCTCCCCGACCCTGCTGTTTACAGATTTATTTTCATTCCCCTACATAAAAATGACTGCATAGTGAGGATTTGCTGTTTGCTTCTGAAAAGGTGTGCTCAAGTTCCTTAAAGCAGGGGTGGGGAACCTCCGGCCCACGGGCCATTTAAGGCCCGCGACATCATCAGCTGCGGCCCGCGGACTCTCCCGCGCACACTAATGCGCCCGCTAATGCGGCCCGGTGAATGCATGTGTGCATGTATGGAAGGGGGGGGAGTCAAGAAGACTTCCCCCAAGTGCACGCGTGAGTGCGTATGGAAGCCAGGCTGAATGCATGTGTATGGAGGGGGGGAGGCGAGAAGACTTCCCCCAAGTGTGCGCATGCGTGTGTATGGGAGCCGTGTGTATATGGAGGGGGGGAGCCGAGAAGACTTCCCCCGAGTGCGCGTGTGTGTATGGAAACTGTGTGTATGGAGGGGGGGAGCCGAGAAGACTTCCCCTGAGTGCGCACGTGCGTGTGTGTATGAGGGAGGGGAGCCGAGAAGACTTCGTGTGTGTGTATGGAGGCCGGGCTGCTAGCGCTGCCCGGTGAATGTGTATGTGGGGGGAGGGGAGCCAGGAAGGCGTGTGTGCTGA
This sequence comes from Euleptes europaea, assembly GCF_029931775.1. NCBI lineage: Eukaryota > Metazoa > Chordata > Lepidosauria > Squamata > Sphaerodactylidae > Euleptes > Euleptes europaea. The sequence continues at coordinate 93,183,883 of NC_079312.1, read as the reverse complement.
AGCCTCCCTCTCTTTCCTTCCTTCCTTCCCTTCCTCTTTACTTCCTTTTTCTTTCTTTCTCTTTTCTTCCTTCCCACTCTCCTCTGCATAGCCTCTCCTAGAGTTGCCAACTCCAGGTGGTGGCTGGAGACCTGGCAACCCTAGCCTCCCCCCCGGAGAACACCACCTGGTATGGCCCCCGAATGATGTTGTAAATCTGCAAATGACCCTTGGCAGGAAAAAGGTTCCCCACCCCTGCCTTAAAGCATACACAGGTTATCCCTTATCCACACTGCTTGGGAGCAGAAGTGGTCTGTATTTCAGATCTTTCCTTATTTTGGAATATTTCAGAATTTTTGCATATACATAATGAGATATCTTGGGGATGGCACCCAAGACTAAAAATGAAATTCATTTGTGTTATGTTTTATATATACTTTATACGCATAGCCTTAATGTAATTTTAAACAATATTTTTAAATAATTTTGTGTACATTGAACCATCAATGGCATTGCTGAGGGCCTGTGAGTAATGCCTGCATGCCGGCTCAAAAGGTCCAGTTTTCAGTTCAGTTCGGATATTGGATGTCTGCATAAGGGATATTCAACTCGTACTGAAATACAATTTTGTTAGTCTTTAATGTGTCATAAGACTGCAGTTTATTTTGTTGGTCAACATTTGCCTGTTGAAGTAAATGCTTGCAAACTTATGTGACGCTCACTTCATTTGCTTAAAAGGTCCTTTGCCAATAGGGGCTGGTTCAATAACACACTGAGGTTTCATGCAGACAAATGGTATGGATTCCTTAATTACAGTTCAGGGATCAGGAAGAGGCCATAGGATCATGCACTCCCCTTGCCCCTCCTTTCCAGAGCATGAACTCTCCCCTGGCTTCACTGTGGTCATGCATCATAACGGCACCAAGGGAGAAGAGACAACACCCAGACAGCCCCCCTTCCACTATGTCTGGGACGGACTCCAGCAGAGACCTCCCTCCCGCTCACCGATCAACTGCCATCACTGAGGCGAGAGAGAGAGAGAAGAGGCAGCAGCCAAGAGTCTCCTCACAGAGATCTCACCAAGTTGCTTTTTAAATCTACGCTTGTATTAATTCTTAAATCGCTGCAAACAGCTTTCAGTGCAGTTCTTCTATGCCAGAGTTCCCACAGTCTAAGCCTAATAAAATCAGCGGGCTTTGATGGGAGTGACTCTACACAAGATTGCACTGTTTGGGGAGTCAAGAACACACATGAAGCTGCTTTATACTGAACCTGACCCTTGGTCTATCAAAGTCAGTATTATCTACTCAGACCAGCAGCGGCTCTCCAGGGTCTCAGGCGGAGGTCTTTCACATCACCTACTTGCCTAGTCCCTTTAACTGGAGTTGCCGGGGATTGAACCTGGGACCTTCTGCATGCCAAGCAGATGTTCTACCACTGAGCCACAACCTCTCCCCTAGAAATGTACTGTTGCATAATGGAAAACATATGATGGGATGGAGGTAGGTATTACTGACTTTCTTTCACCAAGTGTGTTGTTCCATCTTTTATTGAATTGAGCATGGGATGGGAGGGTTTGGGAGTGGAAGAAGGGCTGGCTCAGGAAGACATGCAGGGAGACATGATGGCGCTCACTGTGAATCTAATCTCCATCCTATCCAGGGAAATGTGTGTGTGTGTGTGGGGTAAGGCTCTCTCAAGTGGTTCCATTTTGACACTGGTGTTGTGCAATGCCAGGTCTGAAAAATCTCTATCTCACCTGTTGTATGAAGAACAGCTGGGCTTGGCTTCCTTAACTGAAACTTGACTTTATTGATCAGTTGAGGTCAGCTTGACACAACTGGCACTGGCTGGGTGTGACATATTTCACTGACCTTGAACTGGTGGAGGGACAGTCATTACCATGAGGCCTTCTCTATCAATAGATACTCAATGCAGATAGAGACCAGCTTTGATTGTATGCATCTTGTGTTGGGTAGCAGGGCCAGATTAGGCAGATGATAGATCAGCAGGATCCCTAGCTTGACAGGGAAGTCTCTGGCTAAGCTGATGGAGATGGTCTTAGATTTGGTGCTGAGGATCCCTGAAGGCGATTGCCTTGACGACAGGTCATCCTCAGAACTTCATGGCCTCTATGACAACTATGGATCTGTTTCAGGTTGTGAGGGGCCAAACACAAGAACAAAAACATATGGTGTAGTGGTTAAGAGCGGTGGACTGATCTGGAGAACTGGGTTTGATTCCCCACGCCTCCACATGAGCAGTGGAGGCTAATCTGGTGAACTACATTTGTTTCCCCACTCCTACACATGAAACCAGCTGGGTGACCTTGGGCTAGTCACAGCTCTCTCAGCCCCACCTACCTCACAGGGTGTCTGTTGTGGGGAAGGGAAGGTGATTTTAAGAAGGTTTGATTCTTAAGAGGGAGATAAAGTCAGCATATAAAAACCAACTCTTCTTTTCTGCATCAAGCAGCTTGCCAGTGATCTGATTAGAGGGCTGGTTCACCACTTTTCGTAGTCAGATCACTATCTTCTGAAGAGACAGTTGAGCTTGTTGCCTCCTTCTTGAAGGGGCAGTGGACCAATTGAGGTTAATTGGAGATTAATGGATCCTTTTGGTTTCTGGTGACTCCGTGAGGGCTCTTGTAGCTGCACAGAATGATGGGTTGGCTGGGGTCATAAATATGGCTGCTACTTAACGCCCTTTTCCATGCCCCCAGCTGCATGATTCTGTGTCAGCACAATCTTATCCAGCTCAATTGTTTAAAGTGATTTGTGGCTTGATAATACCTAAATCTGACTCCATCAGTAATGTTAATTTGGCCCCTAGCTATAATGCTTTTGCAAGGTTCTTTGCTTACAAAATCTCATTCATTTTGCCTTGGAGGATAAGTTGAGAACATATCTGGTATCCAACGTGTCAGAAGCACCGGCTTATCCTATTGTTATGGACAGATTCAGATAAATCTTTCCTATGGATGCTGACAGGGTCCTTGGGAATATGAGAGCCACAATTTATCCTCTTGATCTATGCCTTGTTTGTATACCAGAGCTTTTGATGGGGTATGAATAGCTGGCATCTCTTAATGGGAGAGAGAGAGGTATTTTGTGGTTTCTTATTTTATTTTAATCTGTAATATTTTAAGTATTACTTGTAAACCACCTTGAGTCAGAGGAAAGGCGGGGTATAAATAAATAACAACATGTTGTTGCAGCAAGCTACTTAACCATCATTTGGGGTGATGATTTGGTCATGAATTCCAGTTCTTGTTTATAAACTGAGAAGTTCCAAGAGTTGAACAGAATGAGTTTACTGACATTCTTTGAAGCCTGGTATATACAGCACTTTGCATTCCTAACATGTTCAGTTATTTGAAGATTAGCATGCCTTCTCATTAAAATGACAACACAATTTCTTCTTATTAAATGGACAACACAAGTGTTTAATTCACAATACTCCATTATTAAGAGCTTCAAAGTCTGAAGATAATTTCATTCCAATAATATGCAATCTATTATTTTTATTTGCTGCAGTTAGCAGACTATTTTGTTTGACAGATTTACTGCATTTTCAATCCATATTTTATTATCTGTTGATATGAAGACTCTCTTTGAGAGTCTTCTGCTTGACAATTCAAAAAAAGATGCAAATACAAGAACACACACATCACAAAACTAAACAACGCCATGCAGTACATACTCTAAACCTGTACTGGCCCAGCAATTCTCAATGCAGTTTTTGAAGTCTCTAAACTTTTAATTTCCAGGCAAAGCTGTTGAATAAACGTGATATGATTGGAATAAAATTAACAAAACATCTCTCCTTAGTATGATTTAAACAAAACCCAAGGCTTGCTATATTAAGGGATGTCTAACAGTTACCCAGCTTGCTGGGGGTAAAGGGATGACGACTGGGGAAGGCACTGGTAAACCACCCTGTAAAACAAAGTCTGCCTAGTAAACGTCAGGATGTGACGTCACCCCATGGGTCAGGAATGACCCGGTGCTTGCACAGGGGACCTTTACCTTTTAACAGTTATGGTGGTTACAGATAAACTTCTGTTGACACAAACACACATGCAAGCTTTCTAAGATCCCAGAATCCTTTTTCAGGCAAAACATAGAGGTACTCAGTTATCAGGTATATTCACAGAAAAAACACAGTTTTAAACAGTCACATGGCCCAGACAAACATATGTCTTTCAAACACTGAAACCAACAGTCTCTCAGGTCCCACTGATTTCAATACAGTCTGCTTGCTTTCACTGGATTGCACCCAATATTTTTAGTCTCTTGCAATCCATAGATGTCTGTACTGGTTAGTGTTGGATGCTGGTTAGTGTTGGATGATGATTAACAAACATACCAATGGTCTTAAGGCAACTACATAGTAATTCAGCCCCAGCCCAACCAATAGATCTGTGCAATCAGAGGTTTAGGGACATGTTGGGAATGGTGTTGTAATTGCTTGGTCGTCTTGGGTAATGTCCCAAAGTTGATCTATCTTTTTTACCCTTGCTTTTGACAGGACTACATAGCCGATATAAAGCTGGAAAACTTTAATTCTAAATTTGAGGGGATACCCAAGCATGACATGATTTGGCCTAAATGTGTAAAAAAAACCCAAAAAACATTCAAGCTATTGTCCTTGACTCATCTATATTTGTATGTGTGTTAAGTGCCATCAAGTAGCTTCTGACTCATGGTGACCCTATGAATCAGTGTCCTCCAAAACATCCTATCGTTAATACCCTTGCTTAAGTCTTACAAACAGAGAGTTGTGGCTTCCTTTATAGTCAATCCATCTCATGTTGGAGCTTCCTCCCTTTCCTGCTGCCTTCAACTTTTCCTAGCATTATTGTCTTTTCCAGGGACTCTTATCTTCTCATAATAGGACCAAAATACGATAGCCTCAGTTTAGTCACTTTAGCTTCTAGGGACTGTTCAGGCTTGACTGGATATAGAGCCCACTTATTTTTTTTTTTGGCAGTCCACGGTATCTGTAACACCACATTTCAAAAGAATCTACTTTATTCATTGTCCAACTTTCACACCCACACATAGTAATAGGGAATATTATGGCATGAACTAACTTGATCTTGGTTGCCTGTGGCACATCCTTACATTTAAGAATATTTCTAGCTCCTCCTTCATGGCTGCCCTTCCCAGTCCATGGGAAATCTTTCTGATTTCTTGGTTGCAGTCTCCTTTTTGGTGATGATGGAGCCAAGGAATAGAAAGTCTTGAACAATTTCAATTTTCTCATCTATATTTATCAAGTCTAAAAGACTAAACATTATGATTATAACAAAATGGAGTATTGTAAACTCTCTGGTTCAGACTATATCACTTCTGTTCATAAGCCACCTTGAGTTCCTGTGAGAAAGGCAGACTATAAATAATGTAAATAAATTAATAAAATTAAAAATGTGTCTGTTATATGAAGAGGTAGTAGTGATATATTACAAAAAAGTTAATTAAATACAGTTGGAGTTACATCGTTTCTATTTAGTTCAGAGGAATTGCTTCCATTGCTGACATACTGGATCACTATCTAAGGAAACCAACACCACCCCTTAAAGAGGTAGAATTCATAGTATGAAACTACCAGCAGTGATATTAGTCATCAAATTTTTGAAGGTTGAGAAATCACAGAGATGGCCACACCTGACCTGCACAACCTTAAGCCTGAGATTGCAAAACTCCTACGTAATTGCAAGTGATTTTTACAAAGCAATTCCTTATTAGCACTTATAAAGCCTCTAAATCAAATCGAAGAGCGTCCAGGTTAACATTTAATGTACTTTGTAGTCCACAGATATACCACTATACTAATTTGGTAAGTATTACACTCTAAAAGTAGTTGATCAAATCTTATCTTTAACGCACAATTTTCAAATATGACTATATTTTGGAAATAATTTGGAAACATTGTTATCAGGTAATGGCCATAGTCTCTTCCACACAAAATATTAACTCTTATGAATGTTATCATTGAACAATAAACACTGCCTTCCTGCTGCACAATGACAGGATTAACTCATTTTCAGATTTTATACAAAGCTCACACATATATATCCTAGATTCATTAGTCTCAAATAGTTACTACCAACATCAGGTTCTGTTTTCATTTCTCTCTACATTTCCATGTCACCAGTTAACACAGGGGTGGAGGAGAAACATTCCACAACAATTCCAGCTACAGATATGACATGTTAGTTAAAGCACATTAAAGGGAAAACTAGATTGCATTATACAACTTTTTGAGTATTTACACCCGTAGAAAAGACATAAGGTGTGTCTTCTTTCATTAAGTTACTCACCTAACTTTCACATTAGTGGCATGAAACCCTTTCTGCTTTAGCAGTACAAGAGATTATAAGGAAGACAGGTGAATGGAGACACATATTATCAACCTGATTATAAGCATGCTTACTTAGAAGCAAGTGCAGTGTGAATTACTTTCTGAGAAATATAATTGGGGATTGTAACTTCGACTTGTCCCCAGTGGTGTCAGGTGCCCCTAGATCATTCTGCTATTGGGCCAGAGAGGGTAATAAACAACTTTCACCGCTTAAGACTTTAAATAGCATTCCTAAGCCAAAGGGATATTTATTACAAATCTGTTGATCTTATTCTGGCCAAGAAAGAACACTGTCATGCTGTATCTGAGTCCCCCACAACTAAGAAGCACACAACTTCCTTCTCGTGACCACGTGTAATCACCGCAAATCCAACCCAATTGCTAACTTTCAAGTAGCATATGCTCCTACTATACAACCAACAGTATCTGTGGCAAGCTCCCAGGACTGGGAATTCATCAGTATTTAGCCATTTGCTGGATTAATGGTCAAGTCACCAGCTGACATTTTCAGTAGTGAAGATCATCATGCTTGCAATGATATTGTGTGTACGTATGTCTGGCTAGCTTGGTCAAAGGTAGAACATTTGTTTTTAATATAAACTCAAACCCTTGCTCATTTAGGAGTGGCCTTGGGCAAATGACTTATAGTTCACAATTATGATTTTCTTCACATAGCTGTTTTAAGAATGAAACCTGCCAGGCATTTGGCACATTCAAAGTGGTATAAAACTAATGATAACATCGCATGCTGATGGAACGCCAACAAAGGCCAATAGACAAGTCACCTGGTCTTTTGGTTTCCTCTCTCAACCAGTTCTCTGCACTGACTCACAATGCGAGGTCAGGCAAGTCAGTTTAATCGCCAACTTCCTTTGTAAATGTAGAGAAGAGCAAGAGTCCAGTAGCACCTTAAAGACTCACAAAAAATATTTTCTGGCAGGGTATGAGCTTTCGTGAGCCACAGCTCACTTCTTCAGATACCTGAAGAAGTACCTGAAGAAGTGAGCTGTGGCTCACGAAAGCTCATACCCTGCCAGAAAATATTTTTGTTAGTCTTTAAGGTGCTACTGGACTCTTGCTCTTTTCTACTACTGCAGACAGACTAACATGGCTACCCACTGTGAATTATCTTCCTTTGTAAATGACAGCTATGATTGACTTCGCCAAGGCTCCGACCATGACTAATGCACTTAAAATTCACTATTTAGCTACAGAAATATGTATTAAAAATAGAAGCACAACGGGGAGAAAGCAAGAGAGTTGTGAGAGGGCCAAGGTAGAGATCTTGGGTGTCAGGGGAGGGGGAAAGTGAGAAGGTACTGGGGGCAAAAAGGAGAAAGCAGGAGGCAGAACGAGGTACGTGGGGACAGGAGGGAAGCATCTCCGTGAGGCAGGAGGAAACAGGTGTAAGGAGGCGGCCGGGACAAAGGGAGGCCACAGGGGCTGCGCCAAGCGGGGGGGCCGTCGGTGGGGCAGCGAAATGGATACGGGAGACGCAGCATTTGGGGGGGGTTGTGGCTAGGAGTACAGAAGGGCGGCCGCGGCGGACTGAGCCGGGGGGGGGGGTTCAGGGGAACCAAAGTGGAGCCGGAAGGAAGCCCCGCGCCTTTGCCCAGCGCCCTCCCGCCGCCAGCGCCAGCTCACCCGCAGCTGAGAGCCTGAAATCCGGGCCGCTCCGTCCACGACTCCAGCCGGCACCGACACAGGAGCCCGGAAGCCGCTCCGTCCCTCTCCTCTCTTCTCCTCCGCCCCGCCCCTCTGAGGCCCCTTCCTTCCGGCCCCTCCTGAACGCGGAAACGGCGGCGCGCAGGTGGTCAGCGGCGGGCCGCTCTTGCTGGGCGGCGGACTCTCCTGGGCCTCGGGCTTCCCGGCGGCTTTTGCTCGAATCCGGCGCGTCATTTCCCGATGGGAAACCCAGAGGCTCGACCAACGGCGTGCAGCCCCGGGCTGATCTGTGCGCGGGGATTGCCTTGCTCCCCTCCACCGTGGCTCCGAAACACTTCGGTGTGGGTGGAGATCCTCAGCTCAGTCTGGTGGCGGGCCTTCTTCGCGTGGAACCTTTATCCCAATAGGATGGGTTGCATCCAAGCCTTTATTCCCCCCCCCCTCACAGCCCCCGATTGTTTGTTTTGGATTACCAGCCCCTAAAATGAATCATTTAGCCAATTTTTCCGGGGCTCCGAGAGCAACATTTGAAAAATGAAGAACGCTGGATTGTAGGGTCGCCTAGACAGCATTGTTTTTTATGCCTTTTTATTCCTCAACATCTTTAAGTGCAAGTGTTGACTGAACAAATAGTAAAAAGGCGGCTATTTTCTCTACATTGGTCATAATGGTGAATGAAAAAAAATAGAATTGATGGGTATTGGTGATTATGAATAAGAAATCAAAGCTCTTATCCATTTTGTCTATCGTGCATTGTTAGCTTACCCTTCTTCCAAGGAGCTCGGAGCAGCATCCATAGATCGGCCCTCCTCTGTGTTAGCCTCACAGTAGCCCTGCGAGGTAGATTAGGCTGAGAATCACCAGCCTATATTGGCCGACGACTAAAAACAAAACCAATGATTGACCGACATCATGAACGACAATGGATACAGTGCAGGTCTATAGTTTGACAACATTTTTTTTCCAGTTTGATTCCCTGCATCTTCCATTTTACAAGTTCCAGTTCCCAAATGGGGTATGTACAATGCCATATCCTGAATTTGCTGGTTCATAATGAGTTCATTCATGATAATTTTAAATCAGTTGTTGGCAGCAAAACATGATGGCAGATCTTTCTAGGGTACTGAATATTCATAGCCAAGTCCCTTTAAGTGTAAGTCCACATACTTTGAATGGTGCTTGACAACAAAATGGCACTCAGCAAAGTTCTTTTAAATGGATGAATATGTTCTAACAATGTACCAACTAGCAATCTTGCAGTAGCTTTCTGTACCAAATTGTGTTTCTGAACAGTCTCCAGAGTCATCTCCCATAAAGCACATTGTGGCAATCTAATCTGGATGTTATCAGACCAGGGATAACTGCACACAGATCTCACTTTTTCAGGAAGGGTGAACCAGAAGAAGAGTTGGTTTTTATATGCCAACTTTCTCTACCACTTAAGGAAGAATCAAACAGGCTTACAATCACCTTCCCTTTCTCTCCCCACAACAGACACCTTGTGAGGTGAGGCTGAGAGAGCTCTAAGAGAGTTGTGACTAGCCCAAGATCACTCAGGTGGTTTCTTGTGGAGGAGTGGGGAAACAAGTCCAGTTCACCAGATTAGTGTCCGCCGCTCATGTGGAGGAGTGGGGAATTAAACCCGGTTCTCCAGATCAGAGTCCACCACTCCAAACCATCGCTCTTAACCACTACACTCTGCTGGCTCTCACCCTGTCTCACCCTCCTTTAACCACCATTTGTGGTTAAAGAGACCCTGTTTCACAGATGATACTTGACTATTCAGGTCAAATAACTGAGCCTCAGTTATAAAGGACAGTTGGGCTGTCATTCCATCTTCACACATGAGTTTGGATCTGTATGCATTTAATTGTAAGGGGCCCCTTCATAAGGCAGGGAGTTGTGCAGACTTTCTGAACTGATCAGTGGTTTAGATGCAAATGATATTTTTTTAAATGCTGAGAAAAGTACAAAAGTGGCTGAGCTAGTTTCTGTTCATGCTGCATCCTCTGTTTACTGCCTTGTAGTTCTGCTTTCAGAATGTCCCTGAACTTTTATCTCATTGTTAGATATTTGGAATTTAGTATTGTTAATTACAGAAATAGTATGAACATTTTATTTTTGCACGTATTCAGTGCCTGCAGATTATTAAATTATACAGAATTTTTTGATGAGTCCAGATTTGAAATCATATGGAACACTAGTTTTCCCCCCAGTTATATTAAAATATTTTCCTTCTAAAATTAAATACTAATTTCTGCCAAATAGTTTTTTACGGGAAACATTTTTAATCAGAGTTCTGTTATACAAATGCTAAGACTTCAGTTTCAGAGAGCTGTGTTGGTTTATTTCTCATTTAATTTCATGCAAGTTGTGCCAAAGATAAGTATTTTGATGCAAAAGGGAACTGTCAAGCATTTTTCAAGCTCTTTGTGCCCTCAAAACACTACCACCTTGGTGTGTAAGTATAACATAACCCCATGCAGTGTTTCCCAAATAGCTGGGGCACCTTTCTATAAATTAAAACTGAAAGTATGCTTCACCTTTCCACTTGAAAAGGTTTACTTCTAGAGTAACTTAATGTCAATACAAATTAGTAGTGTGCTTGTGTAAACAAGACTTGAGACAAGTACTGAAGGTACTTCAGGGCTAGCAACTTCTTTTTCCACCCTGGTGGGCTCCATCAACTGCACTGACATGTGGTTATAACAACCATAACTTTAATGTGGTAAATAAATAGGGAAGCTTAATCTAAAAGGAGGTGGGAACTAATAATTCCAATGATAAGTCTTTAACTAGGCCTTAAGTACCTGCCAGTAAAGTAATAAGTTTGCTGGTTCCAGGCTCCCAACCCTGGAGATCTCCCAAAATTAGAACTCATCTCCAGGCAAAAGACATCAGTTCTCCTAGAGAAAATCGCTGTTACGGAGGGTGGACTCTATGGAACTTTACCCACCGAGGTTCTGTTCCCAAACCCCTCCCTCCCCAGGCTCCACCTCCCAAATCTCCAGGTATTTCCCAACGCAGTGTTGGCAACCCTAGTATTCTCCCTCATACTGCCTCTCTCCATTTCCCCTCCCTTTCTTTCCTCCTTCTTTCTCCTCCACTCAAGAAAAGGCAACTCTTTCATAGGGGCTCTTGGGAGATGTGGTCTCTCAGAAATTCTTTTACAGTAAGAAGTACCCATCCTTAGATGAACCTACCTCTTGTGTTCCTTCATGAGTTACTGTTCTGAGAATACCTGTGGATGAGGAGGCAAGCGCAATACTGAGTCACAATAGGTCACCTCTACTGATTTTAAGAACAGGATTCAAGTGTAGGAGCACCTTAAAAACCAACAAAGAGAGCTTTGACTGTTGAAACTATAGCTTGGAAATATTGCTGGTCTTAAAGTGCTAGTGGGCTCAAATCTTCTACTGCGGACCAACACAGCTACCCACCTGAAACTAACTTCTGAAATTAGGTAATTCTCATCCATGAGGAGTTATTGAATGGTCATGCTGCCTCTTCAGAAAACTTGTTCAAGCCAGCTTACAAAACATGATAAAAACAACAAAAACCCATCAAAATTGGAAACAGTAAATTATTAAAAACCCAGCTTTAAAAAAGCACAAAGCACCAAACAGCTAAAAATGAAGCACATAAAATAGTTTGCAGGCAAGTAAATAAATGAAGTACACAGTGTAGACACAAAATATAATGACCTATCCTAGCAGGGCCTGATAAGAAGGCAAGACTGGAGTAGTGAACCATGAAGAGACACAGTGGGCAACCTCCTTTGAATTAAGAGGCTCCATCTGCATCTCTTGCTCTGCCTCTCTCTATACAGATAACTCCCAAAATTCTGTCTCACTCTAATGTGACCAAGTAACAGCGCACAAGTAGAGGCAAAGCAGATGAAGATACAGAGATACACAAGCAGTATCAGGCCTGGTTTTCAAACACTCCGGTCACAAAGGAGGGGCAGAGTACAGGTTTGGCTCAGTGATAGAGCAGAACCATGCTCTGCATGTCAGAGATCCCAAGTTCAGTCTCCAGCATCTCCAATTAAAAGGGATTTAACTAGAAAAGACCTTCAGCCAAGAGCTGGGAGAACTGCTGTCAGTGAGTTGACAGTATTGGTTTGTGTGTGAAGTGCTGTCAAGTTGTTTCTGACTTAAGGTGACCCTATGAATTTACGACCTCCAAAACATCTTATCATTAACAGCCTTGCTCAGGTCTTGCAAACTCTGGTTTCTTTTACCAAGTCAATCCATCTCATGTTAGGTCTTCCTCTTTTCCTACTGCCGTCAACTTTTCCTAGCATTATTGCCTTTTTAGTGAATCTTGTCTTCTCATGATGTGACCAAGAAGTCCAGTCAAAGGCAAGGTTGGCCTTGAAATTTCAGGCCTCAAACAGAACTAGAGTGGGGAAATCCCATGACCAGTGTGTCACCAATCCAGAAATAGATCTACTAGGGCAGCATAATGTGTTAAATATGTTTTATACGTGGACAATTAGGTACACCAAACTTTCCATGCTAAAGATCCCAAATATAACCCCAAACATATCCACTTTAAAATTTTCTAAAAATTCCTATGAGGCAGAATTCAAGAAAGAATTACATGTTTGAGTACAAAGTAGTATGCCCTACTGAGTTTGATGAGATGTGCCAGCGTTTATGCATAGGACTGTACCTTTAGATCTGGAGGAAGAGGAAGAAGAGTTAGTTTTTATATGCCAACTTTCTCTGCCACTTAAGGAAGAATCAAACCGGCTTACAATCACCTTTCCTTCCCCTCCCCACAACAGACACCCTGTGAGGTAGGTGGGGCTGAGAGAGCTATGACTAGCCCAACGTCATGTGTAGGAGCGGGGAAACAAATCCAGTTCACCAGATCTGACTCCACCACTACAAACCACTGCTCTTAACCACTACACCGCACTGGCTATCCCATAGGTTTAAATTGCTTAAATCAATGCTGGATTGTGGCTAGGATGGGGAAGTAAATTAGATCAGAGTATTACGTTCTGCTATGTTAAAGTGATTAGCTAGATGAAACACGAAACAGCAACCAGACTAAGTGCTAAAACCCTGCATTCAAGCAGACTGAATGAATAATCTAGGAGATGGATTGTGTACAGCATTACAGCATGAGAATAAGGATGTTGGATGATGAACTTTGATCTTTCTCATGGTGCAATATTTGTTTTCAAACTTCAGCTCTTACTTGAAGCTTCCAGTACTCAGTAAACAAATGTATTTATTACCAGTTAACATAAGACGTTGGCATCCTTAACTTGGTAACTGGTCACAGAAACCAAACCTTCCCCCTTCTTCTCAAATCATTTCCTACCCTTTCTGCAAATAGAATGCTCCACTATGCAAACAAGAGAAAGAATTGGGGTTGTAATCCTATGCGCACGTACCTGGGAGCAAGTCCCATTGAAGTCTGTACAACTGTTCTGAGAAAATGACCCTAGCTTTACGCTACACATTAGCAATTTGATTGTTAGGGACAATTAATTTGTGATGGATTTTTAAAAAAAGAGAAACAGCTTGCATTTTAATAATCCAAACCCAAAAGCCACGTAATACCTTCTGTTAGGACCAACAAAAGGACAAAGAAAAGGCTCAGCTGACCCATTAGTGTGAAAGGAACAAATGTGTGTTCTTGAACTTAACTGCTCATGTGCTGAAAACTGAACGTGTTTCAGTATGCCAGGCTGACTTGTACGGGAAGACCAAGATATTAATTATTTGAGTCTTTATTGCCCTTGCCCTTCTTTCTTCATTACACTTTCCCACACACTGGAAAACTACTGCCTTCCTCCCCCGCAGAAAGACTCCAGCACGAAATTGTTGCAGCGGTACAAGAAGAAAAAGAATGAACAAATATAGTTCGATTGCCTCATGAGTATTATCTCTCTTTTATCTTTTAATATCAGCCATATACGCATGGGAGGTTTTGCCTTGGATTTGCTGCTCTCTAGATGCACATTTTCCCCATCCAAATTCTCAAAACTCAACAGTAAGCCCCCCTGCAGAGTTCTGAGAATGCAGATGGGGAAAATGTGCACCTAGAGAACAGCAAATCCAAGGCAAAACCTCCCGTGCATAAACGGCCCAAGTCTTGCAAATAAAACAGACTTTCCTATCCAGTAAAACGTGCCACATGACTCTTTTAAAGTAGAAAAGTTACTTAGGTTGTCAGAACTTAATTTCTAAAATCCAGAGTGAGAAGTTCTTAAACTCAAGCCTGACTGCAAATGGATTTTAAGTAGAAGCCTACTACCAAATTCAAGGAGGGGGCAGGTTGCTATGCGGAAGTGAAAGAAACTCACTTTGCACATCCTCTCCACACTCTTGTGAGTTTGCTAAACCCCACACGTTCTACGCGGCTAGCTACACTTTCCGTTCTGGAACCCCGCTGAACCGGATTCATAGGCTGAGAAGGTCCAGAGCTGCGTTGACGCGGCAAAGCAAAGGCGATCGTCGCCTCTTGCGGCCCCTTTAAGGTATCGCCTAGAAGGGCCGCAGCTTTTCAGCCGGGCGCCACGCCCACCGCTGCGGAAGGCTCCGTCCCGGAAGTGCCACGTGTACGGAGTGCGCTTGCGCGTCCAGGTCCGGTCTCTTCCGGCGTGAGCTCGGGCGCCTCCCCGCCCTCCCCGTCTGGGCTTGGTTCTGGGGCCGGGCCTGCAGTCTCAGGCATCCGGACGCAGGCTCCCCTGCCGCCGCCGCCATGGCCCAGTCGGGGAGACCCGCGTACGGCAACCAGAACGGGGCTGAGCAGCCGCAGCCGTACAGCAACGGTGAGTGACGCCTGGCCGCGCTCGGGGCGGGGTGGTGGGGGTGGTGGTGGTGGTGGTGGTGGGGTGGGGGGCGGTAAAGGGGGTGTGCTGCGCGAAGTGTCCGAGTGTGCCTCCGCTTCTGGCTTGGCCGGGCACGGCGAAACCGCCCCTGTGTTAGATCGAGTCCTAAAGGGGAGCAGGTCGGTGTTGGCAGGAAAGGGTTGCTCTCGCTTGTTCCCCGCTCTTTCCTCCCCCCCCCACCTTTGACAGTCTGCCTTTCATCAGGGAATGGGGCGTGTGGCTGAGAGTAGATCCACCTCCGGGTCGTCGGCGCTTTGGCCACGGGATTGCCCCACTCTAGTTCTGTTGAAGGCCTGAAACTTCAAGGCTGAGTTTGCCTAGTTTCCTGGCTGGACTTTGAATCAAAGGGCCACGTTCTAGATCTAGAGACTAGTGTGGGGAGCGTTCTTTCCCCTGTTTCTCAACTAACTCCACCTGTGAATCCTTTCGCTGTCATTCTGGAGGCAGTCCTCCTTAAAGGAATAATGTGAAGTTTATTGAGATAATGTACTTTCTGATGGGGCTTTAGACCCGTCTTTGGGTTTATGGTGGTTAGTGGCAGGCTTGTTGGTGGTTGAGGTTGTTGGTGGTTAGTGGCAGGGTGGCTGAGGAGGTCTCTCCTGGTATGCTTAAATGCCCTTGATATATTTATGTATTTGAACCCTTAAAGACGTATCCTACTGTTCTCCTGAAACCCAAGGTGAGTGACAACAATAGATACAGTGCAAAAACAATAATCTAATAAACATTAAAACACATAATTTTAATGTTATTAAAACACATAACACTAAAATTATGTTTTAACATTAAAATTATTAAAACATATAATTAAAGCAGTTTCAGCCAGAGCCCGTTCACTTTATTCTATCAGCTCTTTTACATCTGTTTTGATGGACAGCCCCAAAGGTAGGTGCTTGCCTCAACCCTTTTGGGAAACTGTTTCATTCTTCAATGGGGTTGATCCAGAATTCCAGAAATAAATCTAGGAGCAGTAATAATAATAAAGTTTTACTTTGAGATAGGCTTTCAGGTGCACAGTCAATGGGGCACTTATAAAAAGAGGCTTTGTTTGACTAAATATCCCCCAGCCCTCTATGAGGAGGGTGAGAGTTTGGATATGTTCACATAACATAGGTCCTCTTTTATCTCTCTGATTGCTGAATTGTGCCTTCATCACTGTGTAACTGAAGCTGTCATCAGAGACTGGGTGGAGATCTATATGAACTATGCCCTTTCACCCACGTGTACACCCACAGATCTTTCTGGGTGAAACAGATTTAGTAAGCAATCTTTAGACCTAGTCCCTTACACATTTACAAGGTTGGAAGGGTGCTGATAGAAACAACATTTGCCAAGTGCTTTTTGAAAGCATCCAGTGCATTATTGTTCTCTAAGTGTTCTGTTTTTAGGATGAAATTTTGGAAATGAGAAATGTTTTCTTCACTGATCTCACAGGAACATGGCCACTGGCTTAGGAAAAGGTGCAGAGTTCTGCCCTCTTGAAACTGTAGAAGGATATGCTACGGAGTGCTGCTCGCTTAGTTGATATAAAATCATGTTGCTAAATGCAGACATGGTAGTCTTTGTGTGTGTCTTGGCTCATAGCAGCTGAATAATGTCTCTACTATTCTGAACAAATTTCTGAAATCTGCATGATTTATCCTTTGAAAAACATCCTGACATTGGGATAAGTGAGGAAAACGGTAGTATTTAGAATGTCATTTAGTTGCAGTGGTCAGCTTTAGAATAAGCCTCAGTTACCATTTGGTTTTGTACATGTGGCAGTCAGAGGATCCTGACATAGTGTGCTGGAATAGGGTTCTTGCACTTAAAATACCTGCAAATAATAAAATAGCGATCTGAAAATACTGAAACTTTATAAAAACAGAACTTACTACTTTGTCTTTTAAGAGGGTCTTAATATTAGTTTGAATGCATAGTGCTGCCCTTTGAAGGTAGTTTGTGTTTTACCAGCATTGTGAGAGGCTTATACAGAATGACAGCCTTTATTCTGAACTGCAGTCAAAACAGAACAATGTACAAAGAAATAGCAGTCTGCCAGTTGGAGCAAGAAAGCACTATTGTTCAAAATACAGAGTTTTGAATGTATGAATTTAACAATATAAATGAATAAGAAGAAATAGGCAACCCAGCATAATTAAGGAATATAAAGGGGAACACTGAGGTAATCTAGATGTGTGATGCTTTACATTTTAAAACGTATCAGAGAATTTCTCTTCTAAGTGTACACCCTCATTCACACTTCTTCAGTTGACTCTTAAAAAAAAGGCAGAAGAAATGGAAGGCACCAATATTGGAATGAAGAAAAGGACCTCAGAAGTATTCTTTCAAGGCTCTTCAGGACCAGCTGTCAGTTTGGTTGATGATAAAGTTGGTGTTTTGTTGTCAGATGGCAGAAGTCCACAACCTGGGACATTTGTTGTTGTTGTTGGGTTTGTTTTTTTAATATGCTGGCTTTCTCTACCACTTAAGGAAGAATCAAACCGGCTTACAACCACCTTCCCTTCCTCTCCCCACAACAGACACCCTGTGAGGTAGGTGGGGCTGAAGAGCTCTAAGAGAGCTGTGACTAGCCCAAGATCACCCAGCTGGCTTCATGTGTAGGAGTGGGGAAACAAATCCAGTTCACCAGATTAGCCTCCGCCGCTCATGTGGAGGAGCTGGGAATCAAACCCGGTTCTCCAGATCAGAGTCCACCGCTCCAAACCACTGCTCTTAACCACTACACAACGCTGGCTCTTCTTTTTTTTTTTAGAACAGATTTTGAGAACAGCTAGTGGGTGCTGAAATGCTGAAGCTGCCACAGTCTGGGTCCAATCCCATTGTGATTATTCTTAGTGATACATTTTTCTTGCTCTGTACTCAATCTCACTGGACATTCACATTCATTTTCATAGGTTCTGCTCTATACTTTACAAATCCCCAAATCTCTTCTTTTCCACACTATCATCAGCCTAATCGCATACTGCTGAATAACTGGGCATCCACAAATTGTAACTGGGTTTGTTAGCCAGAATGCAAGTCCACTCTAAACCCAATATTATCTATATCCCGAGACTAACCACACTTAGAATCATAGAGTTGGAAGGGGTCACCAGAGTCATCTATCCCAACCCCTTGCACAGGGCAGGAAATTCACAACTACCTCCCTCCCACACCCCCAGTGACCCCCTACTCCATGCCCAGAAGATGGCCAAGATGCCCTCCCTCTCATGAACTGCCTAAGGTCATAGAATCAGCATTTCTGACAGATGGCCATCTAGCCTCTGCTTAAAAACCTCCAGGGAAGGAGCACTTACCACCTCCCGAGGAAGCCTGTTCCACTGAGGAACCGCTCTGTTAGAAAAAATGTTAACGAAAGGTATGAAAAGATATATGAATGATCTGTTTGCTTATTGTGAACCTTTGTAAAAGACCTTTTCCTTTCTTGACTTGTATGTATTTATGAAATAAGAAATCATAGCAGAAAAGGAAAACAGGCTTTTAAACTTCAAAAATTAAACTTGTTATCTTCAGTCTTATCTAAATTAATGAACACATGAAATGATTTTTACATTTAAGTTATGATTTATAACCCTGACCTGTTGGTCATTTAAAATGCTTAATATTCTTGTCAGCAAATACATAGTTTTTATACAAGCTCAAATACTGCACAGCATGCACATTGTCCGGGGAAGGAAATTTGTTTCACAAAATCTGAACAAATTTAGGCTAATATGTAGCACTATAATCTGTAACACTTGGGTTTTGTTTGTTCCATGAAGTATACATGCTGTATAGTATTTGAACATCATAAACTTTCTGTTAATAGGACTAGTGCAATGTTTAGCATTAATTTCCATCAAAACAATTTATTACAAAAATAGATCAACACATTTTTAGAAGCAAGGAATTCTGTGCCACCTTAAGGCTAACACATTTGTGGCAGCAGTTAATAGACTTGGCACATTCACATAATTTAGTAAGGAGAGGGGCCATAATTTAATCTTGAGCACATGCTTCGCATGAAGAAAGTTCACTGTTTCAGAACCCAGCATCTCTAGGTAAAAGATTGTCTAGCAGCAGGGCCTGGATGGCCCAGGATAGCCTGATCTCGTCAGATCTCAGAAGCTAAGCAGGGTCAGCCCTGGTTAGTATTTGGATGGGAGACCACCAAGGAAGACCAGGGTTGCAGTGCAGAGGAAGGCACTGGCAAACCATCTCTGT
Source organism: Euleptes europaea (assembly GCF_029931775.1). Classification (NCBI taxonomy): domain Eukaryota; kingdom Metazoa; phylum Chordata; class Lepidosauria; order Squamata; family Sphaerodactylidae; genus Euleptes; species Euleptes europaea. The sequence goes on along the minus strand of NC_079312.1, from coordinate 93,164,814 downwards.
TAGTCTCTTGCCATGAAAACCCCAAAAGGGGTCGCCATAAGTCGGCTGCGACTTGAAGGCACTTTACACACACACAGCAGCAGGGCATGAAATGATCTGTGGGTAAGACCATCATGTATGCGGATGTTCAGAGTAGACAATGTTGGGCTGGCTGGATTAGTGCCCTGACTTGGTATTTATTTTTATTTATTTACAAAACCTTTATCCCACCTTTCTGCTCTTACAGGAGCCACCAAGGTGGCTAACAATTTAAAACATACATGATAAAATCTATATACTAATAGCAAAGTTGGCCAATTCTGAGGATACTTAAATCCAGTGACTGGAGCTGTGAACAGGCTAGACTGATCTTTCTACAAACCTAAAAAGGAACCTAGGTTTGCAGAAAAATGTGAAATCTTAAAAAAATACAGTAGGGGGTTAAAACCCCCAAAAGTGATAAAAGGAGCTCCTGTAGCTTTAAGCAACAGATTCCCGCAGTGACTGTTGCTAGGCAGCCACAGATTGCAGGCTTGGTTCTGTCAGAAAAAAGGCAGGGCCCTTTTCAGAGCAGACTCATTGTGGCTGGGCCCAACTAGGGCTGCCAGCTCCAGGTTGCAAAATTCGTGGAGATTTTGTGGTGGATTCTGAGAAGGGCAGGGTTTGGGCAGGAAAGAGGCCTCAGCTGAATATAATGCCATAGAGTCCATGCTTCAAAGTAGTCATTTTCGCTAGGGAGACAGGTCTCTGTGGCCTGGAGTTCAGTTGTAATTCTGGGAGATCTTCAGGCAACCTTAGACCTCAAAGCAACCTCTAGGTGACTTGATACCACCTGACTTGCATGACTGTACTAGGCCTGGATGTTTGCTACTGTTCTATAGCAGCCACCCTAGGAAAGTCAGTGTGGTGTAGCAGAGCTTCAGAGTAGGGTCTGGGAGACCCAGTTTCGAATCCCCACCTTCCTGTGGAAGCTCACTAGGTGATTTTGGGCCAGTCACATACTTTCAGCCTAACTTATCTCACAGGGTTGTTGTGTGAATAAAAAGGCAGAGAGGAAAATAATGTAAGCTGCTTCGGCCCCCACTGTGGAGAAATGTGCAGTATAAATGAAGCACATAAGAAATATAGTTGAAGACGGGGGGCAAATAAAAGGTAGGTTGGTGAATGGCTGAGAAGGAGATAATGAGGCAGGGAAAGAGGAGAGGGTATGGGGGTTGCCAGGAGGAGGTGAAAAAAGGAACTAGTGTGGGGAGGGGGATAGAGGGGACAGTGCCACCCCACAAGTCCTTGTGGGTTCCCTACCATGCAAGTGGGCCTGACCCAGTGGCCGGCGCCACACAGCTAGGCTACAGTTCTACAGCTATGTAGAAGCTCAGGGGGTGGGGAAGCTTAAGATAGGAAGATAAAGGTAGATTTGCTGTTGGGTGGGAAGGAGATAGGGTTACCAACTCCAGGTTAGGAAATATCTGGAGATCTGGGGGGGGGATAGAACATGGATAGGATGGGGTTTGAGGGGTGGTCTCAGAGGGGTATAATGCCATAGACTCCAACCTCCAAAGCAGCTGTTTCTTCTATGGGAACTAGGGTTGCCAGCCTCCAGGTAGGGGCTGAAGATTACCCAGAATTACAACTGCTCTCCAGATGATGGATATCAATTCCCCTGGAGGAAATGGCTGCTTTGGAGGGTGGGCTCTATGGCATTATACCCTGTTGGGGTCGCGTCCCTCCCCAAACCTCACCTCCCAAGTCTCTCCCCCCGCAAATCTGCACGAATTTTCCAACCTGGAGCTGGCAACCCTAAGGGGGAACTGATCTCTGTAGTTGGGAGATCCATTGTGGTTCCAGGAGATCTCCAGGCCCCACCTGGAAGTTGGCAACCCAAGAAGGAATCAGGGAAAAGGGAGAAAGGGCTATGGGGGCTTTCAGGAAAGTAAAAGAGGAAATGGTGTGCAGGGAGGAAATGAGGCTCCTCTTACAAGTTCTTGTGGGTTCTCACTTGTCATATTTTAAAACCACTAAAATCAAACCCTCAAACAAACATCGTTAAAACAATTAAAAGCTGAATGAAAATATATGCAAAACATAAAAACAGAAATTAAAATATTGGTTAGAAAGGAGGGGTCGTTGAGGGAATACCAAACGAATCAAAAAAGTCTACACCCACTGCCAGAAGATGGCGACAGAAGGGGACATGTAAACCTCCCCGGGGAGAGAGTTCTAGAGCGTTGGTGTCATGACTGAGAAGGCTCTCTCTCAAGTTGCCACCCACCCAGTCTCAGAAGGTAGGGGCACCTGAAGCAGGGCCTCCAAAGATGATCACAGTGGTTGGGCATGTTTATAAAGGAGTAGGTGATCCTTCAGACTTGTTGATCCCAAGCTATATAGGACTAGTACCTTGAATTGTACCTGGAGACAAATCGGGAGCCAGTGTAGATGGGCCAAGACTGGAGTGATATGGTCTCTATGACCAACTCCAGTCAATATCCTTGGCTGCAGCATTCTGCACCAATTGAAGTTTCGGAACACTTCTCAAGGGCAGCCCCGTGTAGAGCTCATTGCAGTAATCTCATCTAGATGCAGTAATCCAATATACATAAACTTCACATATTCAGCACTGCAATCTTGTGCACAGATACTTGGGAATAAGACTTCGTAAACCTATTGGGACCTACTTCTGAATAAATAAGCATGTAATCAAACTGAGCTCCCCTACCACTGGGTTTGAAAAATATTTTTTGTAGAAATGAGCAGCAAATCTGATTTCATTTTTTTAAAAAGAGCTTACTATTTTTGCTGGCAAGATACCACAAAAGTGGAGGGCAAAGGAGTTGATTTGTGTAGTGGTACAGCGCTCCCTTTCTTCTCTTCTGGCTGTAAAGATACCAGAGCAGAAAGGATCCCCAAAACAGCTGTGATTACTGTGAGGTTCAGGTCAATTTCTGCTGGAAATGAAAGTAAAAGTTAAATGGTCTGCAGGCCTAGAGCTGTCATGCTCTTAAACCCATAGTGAACCAATTCCTTTTGTAACTTAAAAGACAATTACAAGGAGGACGAACGTCTGCTCCACTTGCAACCTGTGTGTAGCTTTGTGTAACCTCTCTGAGTACTGTAGCAACCCATCCTAACAAATGTGAAAGGAAATAACTGGTACATTTGTGTACCGCTCAAGAGTGACATGTTTGCAAAAGATGGAAGAGTGGAATTCTGTCTTGTTATCCAACTGTGCCGTGTTCATGTGTGTGGTGCTGCTTCAGATTCATGCAACCCTGTCCAGTGTTGGCATTGTATTTATTTATTGAAACATTTATATCCCGTCTTTCCTCGTAGTTCACAGCGGCTTGAACCAAAGAAAGTTGCTCCTCACATGAGTAATATGTTTAACACTCCTCTCCTGTTAGGGCAAGTTCAGTTACTTGATGACATCTAGCTGCCTTGCCAGCTTTTCCATCCCACAGTGTTCCAGAACTTCTTACAATATGGGGAATTAATTCCCTGATTTATTGGTTGATTATAAACGTTGACTGCAGCATTAGAATCTGATACAACCTGTTTATAAAGAGTGGATGGGATAACCAATTGGGGCAGGCCAGTTGGTGGATTGGTTACCTTTGCCAACTTGAAATTGAATAATAACATCAATTACTTGTTTGGGGCAATTAGGGTATTCATAGGGTTTTTTTAACTGTTGGCAAGTATCTGTGTCTTTTCTAGGACCTCTAAATATTTTGTTTAGATAAACAGAAATCTTGTGGAACCTTAAAGACTACAGCCCACTCATCTGAATGATCCTCACTTTGCATTGCAACTAGAAGTTCTATGTTTTTGCATAACCTAGGACAGTAAGCAGGTTTCCCTACCTTGCATTTGAATGTATTAAAATTGTACCTCTGTTGATCTAGAATTTGGAGGCCCTATGAGTCTGCTGATTTTGAATTATTTTAGAATAAAATTCTCTTAACCGTTTTAGATACCCCAGAAGGAGACCTTTAACTTTTCTGTAAACTGAAATCCGTATGCGCATGGTGGGATAGAGGGTGCATTTGTATCTCTCTAGCTAATGAACTAGGTTTTCAATCCTTTGCACACTCTCCTGGGAGTAAACTTCAACACAATAGAACTTCTGAGCCTATGCGTACTGTACATCCCAGAAATAGACGCCCAAAGATTTGTTTGATGAAACAGACTCAATCCAGTTTGACTAGTCAAGTAATATGGTTTTAGCGCCTTGCGCAAATGATTGTTATACAGTCCAGTTGATTATTTTTCTGGACCCAGTGCACTTGCCCTGACCTGGATAGCCCAGGCTAGCCCCATCTTATCAGATCTCAGAAGCTAAGCAGGGTCGGCCCTAGTTGGTACTTGGATGGGAGGCCCCCAAGGAAGCCCAGGGTCACTATGCAGAGGCAGGCAATGGAAAACCACCTCTGAAGGCCTCTTGCCTTGAAAACTTGATGGGGGCGTCATAATGCGGCTGTGACTTGATGGCACTTTCTATCCAGTGTAGCTAATGTAATGCCTGAAATTAAAATCGGGTTGAGAGGCACATTTTGGGCCTAAGTGAGCATGGCCCCACGATTGTGCTAGCCTGGCCTTGAAACTAGGAACTGCTGTTGCCAGTTCTGCATTGAGAATGGTGCTTACATCTCAGATTCCACCAAATGCCTTTTGTAGTTCTAAGGGGGAGGGTTTGGAAAATCACAATGTACCGTTTTGTATCTTTGGGAATGGAGAAATTGGGGACACTACATACATTAATTTATTGTGCCACAACTCCTGGACTCTGAAATGAGTTTCTCCCTTGGTTGTTAGAAGGCCAAGACTTTTGCAGAAAATCTACAAAAATAGATTTTTACTTGCTAATGAGAGTAAGCAGGCCACACAAACAATAGACACGTTAGCAGTGAAGTTGGCTAAAAAAGCAGTTGCCTTTCTTTGTGGCATCTAAGCTTGATTGTCACTTGCAACAAAGTGATATTCTAGATTTCTGGTAAGGAGCAGTTTCTGTAATTATAAATTGATCCTTCATTTGTTATTTGCAGCTGTTTTGTACTTTGGTAGCCATTTGTTGTGTTGGTAATAATTTTATCTTGAACGAGGTAGGGTTGCCAACACTGAGCTGGGACATTCCAAGAGATTGGGGGTGGAGGGAGAGGTTTATGGAGGAGAGGGACCTCAGTGGGGTATAATACCAGAGACTCCACCCTCCAAAGCAGCCAGGAGAATGATCTCTCCTGGAGAAATGATCTCTGTAGTCAGGAGATCAGTTGTAATTCCAGATCTCCAGGCTCCAGCGGGAGGTTGGCAACACTCGAATGAGATCTTCTCCCTTCTAAACAATAAAGTTGAATGTATTCTGCTTTATTATGCTGAGTGCTTTTTTAAATTATTGCTGAGAATAAAAGATTCTCAATTACTTTTGAATAACTTTTAAACAAAAGAGCAAGGCATATCCTTTGCTACCTGTCTGACTTATTTTGAGCACTTTCATTTAGTAGAGGTTTAACTGCAGATAATACTGTGAAATCTCAAAACAGATTAATTCTGATTGTGGAATTATAAACAATAATCTTAATTCTCATAATACATAGTAGAAAGATATAATTTCAATTTAACCCAATAAATAAATATTGCCTTGTTTCTCCTGTGAACATCTTTTTAGAATGTTTAAGAATCTGTGTTAGGAGGATGGGCTGTAGCAAATCTCATGTTAAACTGCATTAAATCAGATAGACAAAAGTTTTATATTACTAGAATTTCTATTGCTTTTTCCCTGCCAGTCTAACTTATTTGCTTGTTTCTGCATTTGAAACATGATTTGTCAATGGCAAACCTATTGCTATATGGTATTTATATAACTAAAGTTGTTTTTACCTTCCCCCCCCCCCCACCCGGGGCAGGTCCTGTGCAAAGCTCATTGATGAATTCATCACATATGGCAGATGGACAAGCATATAATTCTTGGGTTCCTGGTGTGTATTCCCAGCCAACGACGACGAAGAATCCTCTGCATACATCTTCTGGACAATATAACTATGGTGGTTCACAGCCTGTTTCATCTTTTAGTAATTATCAGGGACCTGGGCAGACTCTTAATAGACCACCTACTGGATCTTCTGTGGCGACAATACAACCTGGACCAGTTGCCCATATGCCTCCTCCACTGCAGAACTCGGCTGCTGTATCAACCTCTTCTGGTAGCTTTTCTTCTGGAGTTAATTTCCCAGCACACTCAAACTGGCAGTATGGGCAGACTCCTTTGAATCAGCCAACGATTGGCTCTTCTGGAAACCATTTTGCTCACCCAGCAGCAACAGCAGCAACTCAGCCATTGCTATCCTCATCAGGGAATACAAATCTGCCCACAAGCTATCATTATGTTTCTTCTGCTGGAGGTACTCCAGTTCAAAACAGCTACACAAAGCCAGGTAAGCAAAGAAACTTGTAACTCCTCCAATAACAATTTTTTTTTTTTGCAACTTGGCTGGCAAAGAATCCTGATAACTACTCATCCCAACTGTTTGAGTCCGACCCTTTAAAGTTATGAATTTTTTGAAATCATGCAGCTTCAGAAGAATAGTCCTTGCAGGTTTTTTATCACTTTCTGCTTTTTGATAAGTTGGAGCATATTACCAATGCAAATGAAAGGGGTGAGTGAACTCAGTCTCGAATAGTTCTGCCTCCCTGAAAGACTTTTCCAAATGACTATGACGATGTAAAGGCTCATTATTTCAAAAAAATACACTGAACAAGAGCAAAGCTTATGAAGTACTAATATTTCATGCATATTCATAAAGTAGTATGGAAACTTGAGATGTCATAACTAAGGATCCAGATAAACATTAAGATATGGCTGAAGACTCGAATCCAGAAAAATGGTGGCTAGGACATTTAATTAACTGACTAAAGATTAAAAATGCTCTGGTTTTTGCTCAGGGAAAAAGATTTATTTTCCTCCATGAATAAGTATTATCCAAAATGAGTTACTGGATTCATTGCAGCTCCTTTTAAACCTTAGGTAGATTCGGAATCTTTAACCAACTAAATGTTGTAGCAACCTTTTCAGTTTTAGATTTGAGTCTTTGGTCATCTGTATGGTTGTATTTGCTTTGGAATACAGAGTCTTGTAACATCTCTATCATTTCTGCCTACTTCATTGAATACATAAGAGAGTAGCTTCTGTGATCAAGCTCCATTTGCAAAACATGGCTTTCCCACTTTTTCTTGCTTTTTTTGTTCTTTCCCACACACTTTTGATGGTTGATGAAATCTTAGAAAAAAGGGGGTTTGAAAGCAGGGAATTAGCAGAAATTGTCACCTCCTGTACAAGAGAAAGTGTCTTTGTGCAAGGGAAAATTAGGAATTAAGCCAGTATAATTTGTTTTTCATTTGATTATATACATTCCACCATTGATTATGTTTTTGTGATATAAAGAATTTTGCCCTATTGTAATTTCTCTCCAAATAACCATCTTTTTTTAAAATCCTTTTTGTAGCCATTGTGATTCACAGCTCATAACTTCGCTTGGCAACAGTAAAATATGCATTAATGTAGACCTTCCTCTGTGGCTAAATACATAGGATTTTGCGTAATTCATTGATTTTTATTTCATTTTATTTAAATAATTATGTTCTGTCTTTCCCCAGAAAATGGTTCTTATTAATTGCTTTGGGTCATAGTCTCCTAAAACAGTGTTTCCCAACCTGTGGGTTGGGACCCAAAAGTGGGTCATGGGCCATCCCTCCCAAATGGCCACCCCTGCACTTTCCATTGCTTTCTTTTGTATTTTGGAAACCAAGATCTGACCCTGGAAACAGTGCCTTCCATGTCAAACATGAGTTGATATTTTCTTCTTCACTGCATATACATGTTGATCAAGTAAAACATGTCCTGATGGTTACTAGAGTGAGTTTCTTAGAATCTTAGGGGGGATTCGAGGGAATAATGGAGAAGGAGAGGGTGGTCAAAGTTTGCAACCTCCATATGCAAAGGCTGTGTGTGACGGAATGTCACTTGTTTGGGGTTCATAGTGGGGGCAGCTGTGTCCTTTGTGCAGTGTTTGTTGGTTTCTCAAAAACATCTGGTTAGCCACTGTAGAAAATGGAATGCTGAACTAGATGGGTGCCAAGGTTTGCCTAGTGTGCCAAAAAAACTTGGGCCAGCCCTGGATGGGTCACCATACCAAGTAAATTTGGATTTGTGGGTCACCATACAAGGAACCACTGGATGGAGTTTTGATTTGCTGGGTGCTTGTCTCACTGGGGTAGCAGTTAAGCAGTGAACAATTCATCTGTGGAGCCTGGAACAAAAAATGCATTTCTCAGACAGATAGGATACAAAAGTAAAGTTAGGGCTAGCAAAGTATTTTGGAGGAGAGATTAGTATTACAGCTGCCTGCTTGTTCCAAAATGGACAATTACTTTTGTAAATAATCAAGTGCCTACAAATCCGGAGCATAGTTAAATATCAAAATATGTTCCACAACAAAATCTTACTAATGTTTCTCTTCTGTAAATGAGAACACAGATTAATTACTAGACAATTGTATTGCTAGATTATTTTGTGAATACGAAACTGGGTGGTGGTGGTGTAAGCATGCTCAATCAAGAATGTCTTCTCACTGAAGAGTAGTGAGATACTACAGTGTTGCTAATGGAAGGGTGAGTAGGGACAACCTTTTCCTTCTAGAGCTTGGGGTATATTTATATAGTACTGTATTGGGGGGGGGGCAGTCTGAGTCCTACCCATGATGCTCAGTTATATTAATTTTCTGTAGCATGACTGGGCTATACCGGGATTTACTCTAGCAGTGGCAATTATGGCTCCCTTACCACTTGAGCCAGCCACTTTATGTGGTGTGATGGCATAATGGATGATTCTTGGCACTTTTTGGGAAGAAGGGTTTTTTGATTAGGTGGTACTGAATAATTAAGGAAGGGAGGTTAAATTCTTCAGACTTGTTTGTGGCCTTCTGCAATAGCTCTTATACAAAGTAAAAATAATAATATTTGTACTTTTTCTATTCCGAAGCAAAGTAAAACTCTTCATTGTGCTATGTTGGTTTTAAGTTCTGGTTGTTGTTTTTCAGGTTCTGTTACTCTGCCACTTAATCAGCCAACATATTCACCAGTTCGACCTCCTTTAGGACCTCCTCCAGTTGGGAATCCAGCTTCTACGCGGCCATCAGCTCCCCCAGCAGCTCCACTAGGAAGTTTTGCGTCACAAGCTGTGCAGAATTCAGCAACAAAGCAGGAAGGTAAGGCATTACTTACTTATGACAACAAAGACCTAGTTTTTTATCAGGAGTCCCGTGGCACAGAGTTGTAAGCTGCAGTACTGCAGTCCAAGCTCTGCTCAGGACCTGAGTTCGATCCCGACTGAAGTTGGTTTCAGGTAGCTGGCTCAAGGTTGACTCAGCCTTCCATCCTTCCGAGGTCGGTAAAGTGAGTACCCAGCTTGCTGGGGGTAAAGGGAAGATGACTGGGGCAGGCACTGACAAACCACCCTGTAAACAAAGTCTGCCTAGTAAATGTTGGGATGTGATGTCACCCCATGGGTCAGGAATGACCCAGTGCTTGCCCAGGGGACCTTTACCTTTTTGTACCTAGTTTTTTTATTGCCCTAGTAATGTAGCTGTCTATTTTTGTTTTTAGCTGTGAGCTGAATGTTACAACAGCAGCAGTATTCCCATGCACCCCACAGATTGTGATCCCATCACAACTGTGTTTGGTCCTTACAAAAGCCACTGAACCAGATACATCCACATAGATCTTTCATTCTCTGAATCATGTTTCTCATAGGATGAGTCACAGCAGCTTAGTAGCTTACCATTTTTGGTGGTTTTTTTTTTTTTTTTTGTAATTTGGTACTTTTTATTTTATTTTTTGTAAGCAACTTTGAGTCCCTCTTGGGAGAAGCAGCAGCCTAAAATGCCCAAATAAATACACTTCTTCATATAAAAGAATCCCAGGTATTTTGTTTTTAATGGAAAATTGAGCTGCTTTTGCTCTTTAATCAGCTTCATTTTTAAGCCAACAGTATATCAACTCTGAATTCATGTACATTTTATTATTTAAACAAGTGTAGTAGCTTGCAACTATAGGAAGACTAGAGAGAGACTGACATTATAAATAGTGCAGGTAAGAGATTTCTCATATTTCCCTTTGTGTTCAATAAATCCTTTTGTCCCAGCAGTCAGAAAGAATTGGGGGAGAGGAATATTGGGGAAATCACTGTTTGCTAATGCCCCCCACTGACAGATTGCTGGATTGTTACAACTATTCTGTTCAGCAGTAAAGAAATAAAACTTTAGACAGTGCCAGCATAACTTTCCAGACATGCTTTAACAATATTTTGGTGAGGTAGCTGTGAAAGGAGCCACTTTCCTGGTAACAGACATCACCACCTGTTAGCAGAAGCAAATCTTCTATACAGTTGTCCAGAGCTGAACTCTAGCAAGCACCAGGGAAAAGACTTCAAGGACATTACTGTGTATTCTTTTACTGTACCTTGATATGTGGAGTTGGATCCAGTGATCTTGTCACCCCCGGGACTGAGGATTGTCCCCACTTTCCCTTCCAACTTTAGGGAAGTTGATTCCTTGGGGTCACAGGATCTATGTGGAGTAACAGCTCATGGGTTGAGCTATATCAGGGAGCAAAATCACCATTCTTGCCTCTTCTGTTGGTGGACATGCACTGAATAGAGAGGGAGGAAGGAACAAGTTTGTCCCTTTCTGTTTCCTCACTACAACCCAGTTCCCTGCTGGCTGTTATTCCACACAGTCCTTTGACCCCCAGAATCAACTTTTTTGGAAGGAACTGCAGGCTGGATTCAGCACACTTTTTAATTGCATGTTGTACACACTATTCATCTGCAGTGGGAGGCTGCCCTGCCTAATTAGTGCATTTCCAAAAATCCTGGGGCATCCTTAGTGAATGAAATACTATAGTCATTTTAGTAGCTTTATCAGTTAATTTTTTTCCGCTTAGAGTTTGTGTGTTAGGATAAACTATCTTGAGTTTTGTGGCATTCAAGTAATATTGCATCATTTCCATGTGATATTGAATGGCCTGATCATTTGAAGCAGGCAGCCTGAGGTCACAAGTAAGTTCTATTCTTAGATGCTGCTTTGTGTGATTATCCTGATATATACACAGAGAAACAAACAGCAAGTCAAGCTGCTTTAATAACAAATACTTTGATAGTCTTAGAAAGGGGTTAACAGTAAAAGGGAAGAGTAATTTTGTTGCATTAAAATAGCTTGGCAGGAAAGTTAGTCAAATGGCTTTATTCTTGTAAACTGCTAGATGGTGGTATTTACCCATCTATAACTGTTAATCATTCCCCTTCTGACAATATAAAGAATACCTTCTGGTCCAAATGTTGCATTTTAAATGCATTAAACCTATCTGAACAAAGGGGTCTGCATGGAAGAAAAGGCCTTTTTTTTGCCTTCAAAATAGGGTAGGGTGATGAATTCCTGTGTTCATCTGTAATTAAGCTATTTTTCTGTTCATAAGTAACTGTCCCTTAGCATCTTACTTAGAAGTGGTGAGTGCTGTTTAAAAGTGCAAGAAATTTTATGCACTGGCTCTGTAATATATTCATCATCATACAATAGTTCTATCGTGGGACAGAGGCCAAAGAGCAGCTATTGTTTTCACCAGGACAGGCATATTTCTGTACCAGGAATTGTTACCAGCAAATGTCTTTTGCCACCAAATACCTTTCCTCCTCACTCATTTTATGGAATCCACAGAAAACTGTCTTAAGACCTTATTGATGTTTTGCTATTTGAAGTTGGGACAACAGTCATATAAGGGGGTAAAAAAAAATCCCCCCATCTGGGGAGGAGGGATCTCATTGTGAAGGTTAATGCTCCACAAGCACGGCTGTACATAAGATCTTGCACAGTTCTTCTTTTACCAGTGAGATGTAGATTCCCCCCAGTACGCGCTCTGCCTGCTCTAGAGAAGCAGGACATTCCCAAAACTCTGCTCTTTGCTACAATTTGATACTTGCAAAAACACAGTTGGGGATCGTGACAAAAAAAGGCACGAAAAAGATCCATTGCCGACTCAATCCTGTACAGTTCATTTCAGCTGCTGCCAAAGCCATGTGATGGTGACTTCTGAAGACACACTTGCCTCGTGGAGCTGGAGGAGGGGTTGCGTGGAGGCACAGAAGAAGCACTCTCTGAGAATCTCTCCCCCACTCCCACTCCCCATAATGGGGACTGTATCTGTTGTTTTTTTATATCCTGTCCCAACATTGTGAGGCAAAATGTTGAACTACTTGTAGCTCACAAAACTTGATTGTTAATGGTAAATTTCAGTTAACAAGAACCTCTAGATTTAAGCCCTCTTTCTCTCTTTCTCTTTCTTTCTCTCTTTCTCTCTTTCTTTCTTTCTTTCTTTCTCTCTTTCTTTCTTTCTTTCTCTTCTCTTTCTCTCTCTCTCTCTCTTTCTCTCTCTCTCTCTTTCTCTCTCTCTCTCTTTCTCTCTCTCTTTCTCTCTTTCTTTCTCTCTCTCTTTCTCTCTTTCTTTCTCTCTCTCTTTCTTTCTCTCTCTCTCTCTTTCTCTCTCTCTCTTTCTCTCTCTCTTTCTCTTTCTCTCTCTTTCTCTCTCTCTTTCTTTCTCTTTCTTTCTGTAATTTTTATGACACCTCTCCTAGAGAACTTCACTGGGGCAGCTTACAAAACAACAACATAAAACATCACGTTGAAAGTTATGAATTAAAATCCAGCATTAAAATATTAACAGATGATTTTCTTAGCAGGTGATGCTGCTTCCGCTGCCAGCGATGGGTCACTGGTCCAGAACAATTATGATACAATAGAAGGAGGGGGCTTCCCAGGTAAGGAGTTTCCTTAAACTTAAATGTATTAACCGTATTTGGTTGCCATTTCTCAAGGAGTGACGGCGGCTTCTATAAAATCCCTGTTCTACTTAACAGTGTAGTATGTGTTGAGGTAACACAATTAAGCTTCATCCTGACTGTATATACATGTGCTTGTACAGTGTCCCTTCAATGTTAGTGTAACAGTTCTCACCTTTGGGTAACAAAATCATGAACTATTAAATACTGATGTAAGAGATTGTACATAAGAACATAAGAAAGGCCCTGCTGGATCAGACCAAGCCCCATCAAGTCCAGCAGTCTGTTCACACAGTGGCCAACCAGGTGCCTCTAGGAAGCCCACAAACAAGACGACTGCAGCAGCACCATCCTGCCTGTGTTCCACCGCACCCAATATAATAGGCATGCTCCTCTGATACTAGAGAGAATAGGTATGCAGCATGACTAGTATCCATTCTAACTACTAGCCATGAATACCCCTTTCCTCCATGAATATATCCACTCCCCTCTTAAAGCCTTCCAAGTAGTTGGGAACAGTGTTTTCAAGAAATGGAAAGTGGCCATGTGTATTGTGCATTATATAAAGCCGGATGCTGTTGTATGGTAACTTTAATAATACAGCAAATATATGGCAGCATTGCTGAAAGTATAGCTACAGCCTTTCTAGAGCTGCGACCTGCCTTTAATCTCCTGGTGGCAGGATGGGCTACACTGAGCTGCAAGCACATGGCAGAATTTGGGTGACATCACTGCCGTGATAGGAAGAAGGGTTGGCAGAGTGGTGTCACTGGCCAGGATCATGGGCAACCGAGAAGGCTTGGAACAGAAAACACAGGCCAAGCATTAGGAGCTGAACTGCAAGGAATAAGCCACAAGCTGGAACCATGGAGGAATCCTCTCCGCTACTAAGCGTGCACCACATCCTGCTGCCCCGCTCAGTATGTGTGCAGAGAAATACAGGAGATGTAGTGCCCTTGTTCCCTTCGTTGTCTAGAGGCAGGCCCTTCTAAAAAGCATGCGCACACACATAGCCCCCCCATCAGCTTTCATAGCAGCTTGCAATCCAGCAGGTGTGATTCCTCAGCCCACCTCATAGTCCCAACTGGCAACTATTTGTGCTTGCAGAATTGACATCATCAGGCTACCATCCACAAGTCAAAACATTTTTGAAACACGACCACTAGAAAAATAAGAACAGAATTTGACTGCTTATTCAAAATAGCATGTGTATGTATGGCATTACTGGGAATCCACTTGATACAAGTTGTAATTTTTGCTGCCAAATGCCCCATCCTAAGCACACACTGCTGGCATAGAAAGTCTTGGCCTTGAACTTCAGAACAAGTATCCAACAAGATTAGCTGGGTGGACCGTGTTGGCTACCCCTTTCTATTTTGCTTGAAACTAAACTCCCCTGAAGGCAGTAAGTAACTTCAGGATTGAAATATTAGCATTATTGCTGGCCTCTTAATGAATGCATTCTTTTTCTAGCAATTGCACATACCCCTTCTGCTCCTCAGAATCTTAAGATGAATAGACATGTTGGGAGTTCTTATCCCAGCTTGCCTCCAGGCTACCAAAATGCATCTCCATCTGGAGCACCAAGAATGCCATCCCCAGGGATGCAGTATCCATGTGGACCACAACAGTTTCCTCAGGTAACGTAAGCATGCTATAGTACATTGACTGTCTATAGACTTCTGTAGAGTGTTTTGGGGTATAGGAGTTGGTCTTTTATGGTTCAGGGTGCACCTTTTGAAAAAAAAAAAGGTATTTTTTCGATCCAGATATCAGGGAGCTGAACAATTTCGGTGTTCCTGGTTATCCAGGTTCCAAATAACGGTTTAGTATTCGGATCTGGTTTCCCCCCAGGATTCTGATATTCTTTGGCTCCATTATTCCCTTTGGGGAATCTTTCTGGGGGGCTAGAGGGGCTTTATAAAAAAGCTAATGGCACCAAAATTACAGCGGAGCTACTGGTGCCTGTCCACTAAAAAACCCCAAGTTTCAAGTGAATTGGACCAAGAGCTCCAATTCTATCAGCCCCTAAACAAAGTATCCCCAGCTATCCTCCATTGTTTCCTATGGGGGGGATTCTGGGGGAAAACAGTAACTAAACACTCAAGAACAAACAAAGCAACCATTGGCCAAAAGCCCCCCTATGCAAACAGAACCGGCAAGCGCAAAGAACCAATTCAGAACCAGGGAATCCCAGCAGAAGCATGGGACAATGTGGCAAACCTAACACAAAATGTCATAACAGAGAATCCAAGCCAATGTAAAATCCGAGAATACAATGCAAACCACAAATCCCACACACCAACTTGAGCAAAGGACACAATGTTGCTGTGAGACCAACAAAATCAGTTTCAAAGAACAGAATCCAAGCCAACCTGGCCAGCCAATACCAAGCCCTGGCAAGAAGAGACTGATAACACAGTAAAATTAAAGAAAAGCAGACATGGGAGCCTTAAAACTCTGGCCCATGATATTCCCAGCTACTCCCTAATATTTCCAGGATTTCTTGGGACCCATTTCCCGGTATCTTGGAAGCCTTCTGGACACCCGAAAATACCGATAGGAGAGGTAGATATATATTCAGACTGGAATCTTCAGATAGATATTCTGGCTACATATTCAGACTGGAAATATTCAAACACATCCCTAGTTCAGGGTTCAAGTAAGTACCAGATGGTAATATTTTAAAGATCTTTCAGTTTGTTTATTTAAAAATGTATATTCTGCATTTTCTCCTGCAAGGGGGCTCAGTGCAGCTCACAAGTTCAGCAGTATAATACAATAGAATATCAACAGGTTTCACACAATCCAGAAAACAGTTATGTCCATCATAAAGGCCAAATAAAATCTCTTGCTGCCTCAACTAAAAGCTTGCCTAAAAATCTCTGCCTCGTATAACCTTCTGTTAACAAGGAGGAAGAGTTCCTGATCTTCTGCAGGAATAGTGGAAGAAAAAAGAGGGGAATGAAACCCAACCTAAAAACAAAAGCTGGGTACCCGGGGTTGGGTGAGAGGAAAATTTATGTAAGTCTATGTGGAAATATTACAAATATATTTTATTAGACGCGCTATACAGATTTTAAAATTCTTTAAAAGCATTAAAATGGCACAATGGCCAAACTTAAGGTTGATATCTGTAACAACAAACCCAAATGCGTTTTGGCCCCTTGGGCCTTCATCAGTGGTTAGTTAAAACCTTTTCTAAAATCTGCACACATATATAGAAATACAATTATGTGAACCAATACAAATACAAAATACAAAGAACTACAGTTTAAAACCCAACCAGGTAAGTACTGGTTAGTACTGGTTAGTATAAGTAGTACTGGTTAGTATAAGTCTCTTGTATATTTTGTGTGTAGATGTCAACCTGGTGAAGCAGGTTGATATCTGCACACAAAATATACGAGAGACTTATACTAACCCGTACTACAACAAAAACCCAATATACCAGTTGTTTGAATAATTAAGAATAAACTTTACAACATATTCACTTACCTGGTTGGGTTTTAAACTGTTTGTACTTTGTATTTGTATTGGTTCACATCATTGTATTTCTATATATGTGTGCAGATTTTAGAAAAGGGTTTAACTAACCACTGATGAAGGCCCAAGGGGCCAAAACGCATTTGGGTTTGTTGTTACAGATATCAACCTTAAGTTTGGCCATTGTGCCATTTTAATGCTTTTAAAGAATTTTAAAATCTGTATAGCGCGTCTAATAAAATATATTTGTAATATTTCCACATAGACTTACATAAATTTTCCTCTCACCCAACCCCGGGTACCCAGCTTCTGCAGGAATAGTACAAGAGCTACTATAGAGAGCATCCGTAACTGCACTGAGGCCCTTCTTATTAGCCTGCGGAAGGATTTGATAAAAGCTATTGGACCAAGTGTAGTTGTTGCATGGGAAAGGTGGTCCTTCAAGTATGTAGACCCCAGGTTGTGATGAGCTTTAGAGGTAAGCACCAGCTCTTTAAATTGAAGATGTTCTGAAATAAGCGTTCTCTTTGAAGCTTCTTTCAAAAACTGAACTGCCACATTTTGTACCAGCTACAGTTTCTGTGGTCACCTTTAAGGGCAGCCTCAAATGCAGTGCACTGTTTATAATTTATTTAGAAAATTTTGTTGTTTCCTCTCCAGAGTACCTGCGTTACAGTAGATGATCCTTGAGATTACAGTAGCATGGCATGGCCAGGTCAGCTGAGTCTAGAAGGGAAGATAATTTTTCTGCCTGATAGAATTAAAAATGCACTGTTCTCTACCACACTGACTTACTTCTCTAGCAACAAACCTGGGTCCAAATGCGCCTCTAAACGGCTGACCTGATTGGCTAACACCCGACTCATTCCATTCAAGGAAAGGCAGTGCAGTCTTTTCTAGATCATCAGACTTACCAACCACCATCATCTCCATCTTACCTGGATTCAGTTTTAGCTTGTTCTTTCTGAGCCATGGATTCCAAACATCAGCCTAGATGGAGATGATGGTTCCTGGAGGCTTATTTAAAGAAACATGAAGCTGCCAGTTATCAATATACTAATGGCATACAACTTGGAAGCTTCAGACAATCTCATTAGCAGCTGAACATAGATATTGAAAAACATTGGAAGGAACACCAATCCTTGTGAAACATCACAAGGTAAGTTCAGAGTAGTGGATTTGACATCATTGTTAACCACTCCCTGCATGTGATCAGGTAGAAAAGATCAACACCATTTAAGAACTACCTCTTATCCATCCAGTTTCTACTAATCAAGAATTATATGATCTAACTTCTCTAACACATAACTTCCATCTCTGAGCTACTGCTACTAATAATTAGCTCTGGCAATAGAGGCTCCTGTTTAAATTAGAGATCAGAGAGGTACAGGTTGAATGTATGGATGAACAACTATAGGGTATCGAGAGGGGAGCATCAGGTGACGGTGGTGATCCCCAAAAGATGGGGGAACTGGTGAACAAATGACTTTTCAGGAGGAATACAGAAGGCCAGAACAGGAGGTTGTTTGATGAACAGTACCAAGGAATTGGTTAGCAGAAGTTTGGTTTTGTGATTCACAAGAAGACTGAGGAGGAAATATGTATTTGTTTGGAAGCTTATAAGTAAGCCATAGAGTCTTGAAGATGCAAGGCGTGGCAGGGAGACAGGACAGATACATAAAAAGGGTGTGATGTGGTCATAGTTACAGAAGGCTGAACTGAAATGAGCAAATTGCAAGGATGGGCTTACAGCAGTGGTGCAAAGACCAAAGGTTGTCTCTTGCTGAGAGTGAAGATGTATCAGTGTCAGAACTATCAGCTGCCTGGATGAGTGAGGAGTTGAGCTTGTTGCGAAGGCTGTGAACTGGGGAAGCTGATACTTTTCCCGAGGCTGACTGCTGACCTATTAGCTGTATGAAGTCGGGAGTGTGGTGACAAGTGTGAGTTTTGGCTATGGAAAACAAGTTCAAATTGCTGCTCAGCTGTGATGCTTGCTGAGGTCGAAAGCTTGCTGAGTGACCTTGGGCAAGTCTTTCCCTCAGTGATTCTACAAATCCGTTGTAGTTTCCAGGAACTCCTGTGCTGAAAACAAAGCTTCAGACTGTTCCATTCTTATCTAATATCCAAGTATGCCCTCTAGGCACATCCAAAAAAAATTGCAAAAGGGCTGCACGGGGCTAAGAAGTGCTGTCAAAGGAAGGGAAAACAGGAAAGTTGTAGAAATTAGCCACCAAAGTCCCTGAAAATACAGAGAATCCTGGAAGGGGAGATTTCAGTTAGGGGTGTTCTCTTCAAATATTTCTGTATTAACTTCATACCCAAATTTCAGGGAGGGTATGCTTTCTGTTATCCCAAAGTTTTCAGACCCTCGATAATATTTCAGGATTTTTCCCCAGGTGCTTTGTTTTGTGTTGCAAAAATTCAGGAATGTTTTTCCAGTTCCCCCCATTTTGTCACACACACCCCTCCTCAAGGCAGCAGTAGCAGGGAGGGAGAGAAAGGAAGCTGGCCCACCAAATTGCTGCTAGTCAGCTTCTCTTTCTTTTTAAGTTTTAAAGACACTGGAAGCCTAGGCTGACAGCTGGTGCGGACACCTGATAGTCCAGTGGACAGAGGCCAGGTCTACTGGTCACTGGAAGTAATAGCCCCATTATTTCCTATGGGTAGACTTATGGACCCATTATTTTCAATGGCCAGGGCCTCCTGACTATGAGCTGGTTAGTTAGAGCTTCTAATCCTTTTAATATTTAAAAGGATGGGGGCGGGGACTCCAATTAACAGCTTTTGGGCTAGCTTCCTTTCTCTCTCCCTACTCACCCCTGTGCCTCCCAGAAACTAAAAAACTCTAGCAATTCCAGGAGATAAATCTTAATTACTCCCTCGCTCTCACAACATTCATTTGAGGTAAGCTTGTGCTGAGACAGTGACCGGCTTGGTTTGGGTGTGTAGGTGAAATGTTTGACATTTCTTTGCTCCTCCTCTTCAGTTCCTTCATTACCTCTACTTGGGTTCTTCTAAAAGCAGCCTTTTCTTTCTATTATTACTGTTACCTCCAATAGTAATTTAAAATTTAAATTAACTAGTTAGATCAAAAGAAATTTAGAGTAGTTAGATTAAAAACTATTTAAATAGAGCAAGAGAAATTTAGCAAGGAATGTTTTAACTGACCTGCCTTACGTTTCTTGCCTTGCATGAAGCAGATAAGCTCAAAGGTATGAAGGAGATTTTTACAGCAAGTGGCCAACGCCGCTATCGTGAATATTTCAGTAAACAGTTATACAATGTTAGTTGTTTTCTTCTGACACAAATGTAATGAAAAAGGGTGGTGGAGGATCTCAACTTTTGTTAAGAGGTGGGGAGTGATTGACCCTCCTGTCTTGACCATAGTTAAGGGGCTTGTTTTACAGATGTCAGCCACACTGAAGGGTAACTAAGGCCTGATTTTCAATGTGATGCTGGCAAGGCAAATGAACCTGTGGGATTTTTCAGCCACACAGCATCTAATTTAAGTTGAGCTGTTCCCCTCCCAAAGCAGCAATATGTGCTTAATTAGCACACCACTGCAACATGTTCCTGGGGCACAGATGTCGGGTATGCTAATTAAGCACGTGTAGGTGCTTTGCATGGGTAGGAGTCCTAGTTTAAATGAGGCATTACAAGTATATTGTTGCACAGGTGAGTTCGTATGCTGTTTAAGTCAAGCCTTAGAATGCTAGTTGGGTAGGAAGTCCAAGCAGGGCTCAAACCCCTTGTTTCAGTTTAACTTTCTGTCCACGTTGGCTCTTGGTGCCAACAGACCAGCTCACTTCTGCTTAGACTGGAAGGTATGCACCATTGTGTAGATGGTTGGTTAACCAAAGGTAGTAATAGTACATCTCTAATAAAAGTTCAAAGCCGTTAACTCTGAATACATTTTTGGCGTTGTGGTCAACTGGCTAACCTGTGTAATTTCTGTTCCATTAGCCTGCCATGGGAACTAACAACTTAGCTGCATCTATGAGCGGATTAAGTCTTCAGCCAGAAGGATTAAGACCTATCAACCTTCTTCAGGACAGAAATATTCTTCCCACTACTCCCTTGCAGGCACCCTTCCCAAACTTGCATGAAGATATTCAGAAGCTGAACTGTAATCCAGAGTAAGTTTATCTATGGTTTGTTGAACAAAATTCAGATTTTCTTTTCAGTTTAATATGCCCTGAAGGAGCTTCCCATGGTCATATATATGTCATACCTTAGTTTTAATTTACTGGGATTTTAACAAAAGCAAAATACATAACAGTGAAACATAAGTAGTTTAAAAATACTTAAACTTTTATTAATCTTTGTTTAGTTGACAGTTCTCAGTACGTCATGCTTATCTAGCGTTGGTATGACTACTGTAGTAGCAATTGCTGATATGAACATTATAAGGCCCTTCTGTTTTGTAATCAGTTTAACTTTTCTAAAGTGAGGTAGAACATTGGCGTATTTTGATTACAAAGTTCTTCTCAGAAAATTGCAAGATGCCCACTTCACATATGACTTTGTAGGCTTATTATGACAAATGGATTGTTTGCTAAAACAGTCAGACTAACATTATAAAAACCTGTTCAGATATTCTTGTACTTCATGGTAAATAACGCCAGTGGTTGGGAACTTCTTTTAAGCCTTTGGTCAAATTTTGTGAGATTAAACAGACCTTCTCCATCATGAAATGACCTCATACTCTAGGGATCCAAATTACTTGGTTGCAGAGCTATATTTACAGAACAGGTCTTTTTTGCCATACTCCACGTACTACAGTCTACGGCACATAGTATAAAACAATATAAATTTAGTCCTGAAAAAAGTATAAAATTAAATCTGAACATATTTTCTGTGTTGAAATACTTCAGAAGAGAGGGGTGGCCCTCTTTGGGTAAAACTGGAGCGAGAGGTCTAAGGAAAGTATGCAGGACAGGATGAAGATGCATTCCACTGATGGTGACTACAATTATTTATCCCTCATGTAGGTTGTTCCGATGTACCTTGACTAACATTCCTCAAACTCAGGCCTTATTGAACAAAGCCAAACTTCCTTTGGGGCTCCTACTTCATCCTTTCAAAGACTTATCGGTATGTGCATTACTTTGTGTTCTCCTACTGTTGACTTTCAAAATATGGTGCTCCATTAAGTGTGGTGTGTGTTAGCCTCACCCCAGAAAAATAATACTTCTCACAGGTGGAATATGGTGCTTGGAACAGCAGGCTCCATGGAGATCTTCCCACTTTAAGGCATTTTGCCTACATTCCTGTGATGAACACATGGTCTGCTCAAGCTTGAATGAAGCCAGAAAGTGCACATTTTGAAATGTGTGTTATATCTTTTCAGGCCTTTCAACTGTTAATGTTGAAATCAAAGTGTACATGTTTTTTGTTTTTTAAGTCTGCCTTTCCCTGATTTTGATCTCCTTGGATGGTTGCTATTTGCAAACAGGCCTAGGGTTTCTAGGCTGGGGAATAACTACTTGATTCTAGTGGGAAATGTGGCATCAGTTATAAACGCAGACAGGTTCTGCAGACTGTATAGATAAGTGTTTTAACGTGCCTTGTAATATAGGTTCTGTGACTGCTGGAGAAGCATATATTGTGAAGCGCGTAGGCACCCAAATCTGATCAGCATCTCCACACATTCTTTGTCTCTGCTGCTTCATATATATTGCAAATCTGAGTTCCATCCAGGCAGAGCCTTTCCTCCTCCTTTCTGCCCTCAGGCATTTTGTGTTAAAACAGTTTATTTTGAGCTTAGTGTAATATATGTCTGAAGCATTTATCCATGGTTTTGTTTAGTCCCTGATTCCACATTGCCTGTTGAGTGTTGGGTTTTTTCTAATGCCGTCAAACTAACAGCATTAGATTGTAGTTAGAATTCCTGCTGTAAACAGACATTGGAAGCCAGGCTTCAGCTACTGGCATCACTTGCCTTTAAAGAACTCATATCAGAGGCATGAGCAGAAAGTGGGCATCTGTGTGACCTGAGATAATAATGCATTCCTGGTGTATGATTTAAGGTATTCATTTTTTCCCCTCCTTAGCAATTGCCTGTAGTAACTTCCAGCACAATTGTGAGGTGTCGTAGCTGCAGGACGTACATCAATCCTTTTGTCAGCTTTCTTGACCAAAGGAGATGGAAATGCAACTTATGTTACAGAGTGAATGATGGTGAGTTTTCTTTGCAAAATGAGGATGAATGTGCAAAGACTAGACTAGACAAGGCTTTGATCACAGATCTCAATCTCTAATATATATCTCCTTTTAAAGAGCTTGTAATAGGGGAGATAGGCTTCCATTAGATGCTGTGCAGTGGTGAAAGCATTAAACTGCCCTTCCTGTGTAGCCTCAGTCTGAATTGGGAGAAGGGGGTACATGTGTGGCTGCAATTGAGCTTTTAAAGGCAAACAAAGATCTGCCCTCCCCCCTCCTTTTTTTAGTTTGAGCCTCAGCTGATATTTCTTATGTCAAATTTTTAATCCTGAACTTTAAAGATAGCATTAACTACTTGAGTCCAATGGGAAATAATTATGGCATTAGTTACCAGCTCTTCGTAGGTTCCAGTACTGCTAAATGTGACCTTATTTGTGACATCTCTCCAGGGATTCCTTAGAGAATGCTAAGCCCACTGTAGTTATAGTTAGAATACTCTCTAGAGTGCTTGTGCCTTAGTAAAGTGCAATTACAGTTTTTCTTTCCTATAGTTCCCGAAGAATTCATGTACAATCCTGTGACAAGAGTCTATGGAGAACCTCATAAAAGACCTGAAGTTCAAAATGCTACAATTGAATTTATGGCTCCCTCTGAATACATGGTGAGTTTTTTCCCCCTGACAGATTTTGTGGCTATAATACTATCTATAAGGAGCTGGATTAGTTAACACAGAGTACTAAACTATGGTTTGGCAGTATGTGAATCTGTCAGGATGAGTTTTCAGATTTAGCTCTTTTTACACACTAGAGATTCCTAAAGTATGTAAAGTATTTGTAATTGCCGAAAGACACCCTCCCATGGCTTGATGACATCTGACCATACTAAGGAGCCATGGAATATTGCCTTCCAGGAACCCTGCAATATTGTTGCTAGTTGAGTGTATTATTAATGTGGCAAATGTACTTGCAGGTCCCTTTAAAAAACAAGTATCCGCTGCATCATTACCCACAGCTCCCCCAGAAAGCTAGCTTTGCAGTTGCTGTATTGATATTGTCTTGCTATGCTAAAGATTTAGAATTGGGGCCAAAAGATAGACCATAATTGCTGACCACAGTCTAGAGAACTCCTAAGGAATTTGCAAGAACTTGCACCTATGTAGTTTAGCAGCTATTTCCCTTTTATGAGCAGCTTTATGCACCATGTTGAAAACAGGTCTTAAAGCAACCCTTTAAAAAAAAAAAAACCCAGCTTGTTATGTTGTCTGAAGGTTTCTATATGAAAACAAATGCGATATAAAACTGGGAGGAGTGGCAAACATCTTAGAAATGTCGTCATTCCCTTTCCTTATCTGTGAGGTCTGGATATTTGGTAGGGGAATTGCTTTGGAAGAAAGTTGCTGCTTTTAGCGCTTTTAGCGTCTCTTGATCATTTTATCCTATGGCTGTCAAGATACAAACAAGCAGTTCTTCTTGCAAGAGGAGGGTTTTGCTGCTTCTGCTTTTTAACTGCAGTGCATTATGCTGAATTCTGTTCGGGGAGGTTTCCTCTGTGGGGAATCTGGTGCATGAGCCCCAGTAGAATTTTGGACCCCCCAGTAGAAACTCTTTCACTTTGAACCAGTAATGTTGCTCCAGTATATTTATGTTTGCACAGTTACAATATGATCTTCAAGGCATGGCTGATAACCTTTCAATTCTTAACTTTGTATGAAGCTGGGTAAAAAAAATTGCCTCCTCATTCATAAAGATAAAGCGAAGATGGCTCCTAAGCCATCCCAACTTGTGCTCTTTAAAAGCAGACACAAATGACCATGTGTGTGTTTTCCCCCCTTTAAACTTGGCTTAGAATTCTAAAAAACATATTTGAAACCTTGGACATGATTCGGATTTGGGAACAGAGTAGCGTTATCAGAGGCTGCTGACCAAAAGATGTGGCTAAGTGATATGTGAAATTTGGATCCTGCTTCCGTAGTCATTCCCTCTTCCCATGCTCCTGCATTCCATTATGGTACCACTGATGTTTGAAAAACAATGCTCCCTTGGATTTGGGGCATTAAAGAAATGAGTTCAAGACTATCAGTTCCTAACTTCCCTTCCTGGCGTTTATATCAAGAGGCTAAAGGAAAACATGCAGTGTCTGGCTGCTCACTTTTGATTTATCATACTCCCCCTTGGCGAGCATCTATCTTGTACAGTTTGGGCTGGCCAGTTTTATTTTAAAAGGAACAGTTTACAGTGCCTGACAACTTTGAGTAACTGAAACTAACTTAGCTGCTTATTTTTCAGCTACGTCCACCTCAGCCTCCTGTGTACCTCTTTGTATTTGATGTGTCTCATAACGCAATAGAAACAGGATACTTGAACACTGTATGCAAGACCTTGTTGGACAATCTAGACTTGTAAGTTCTGTACATCTTTTCAGCCTTGTCTTTTAATGGTCACATTTTTTGCTCAGCTTGGTTGAGCTAATTTCTTATCAGCTCTTTTATGTGCTAAACTTTTAAAATGTAACAAGGTCCTCAATTAATGCCAATTCAAGTTAGTATATGTGTCTTTCACACACTGTGAGTAGCTTAGAGAGAGAGCATTGATCAGTCAAGTAGATAGCAAATTTATACAAATCCCAGAAAAGTTGAATGTTCTAATAGTTGATTTCCTTCTTACTGAAAATGCCAGTTTCCTCCATGGTACCTTTCTGTACTAAGGCTGCATCCTTTCGTTGTTGGGGTATATCCTGGAAGAAGGATCTAGTCGAGAAACTGCTTTAGAACTACTTTGTCATTTCACATCTATTGAGAATTTTTTATCTCACTTTTCTACTTTAAAAAAGTGGTATTATAGCTTATGGCAGGTAAATATAGTCATATAATTAAAGCTGTTGTTATGCGATCCTGAGGTAATGGCCACCGCTATCAGAATCACTGGGTAAGGGGCAGTTCACCAGGATCTTCTAGCTCCACCCCTCAGGGGAGATGTTTCTTTAAACAGCCCTGCTGTGGCAGTTGGTAAAGGGAGGGGCCACATCAAATGTAATATGAGAAGCTTGTATTTCTCTTGTTCTTCCTATCGGTCCATTGTAATATATTTTTCTTAGAAACGGAGCACTGCATCCTCTCTGCTTTGTTACAATATAATAATGTTGTGTATTGAAGAACTCTGTACAAATCTGAATAGTGGATTGATAACTGTGCAGAAAAATGATTTATATCCAGAGGGCAATATACGACAGATATTTTCTGTCACACAGAAAGTGTCTATTTGGCATATATGTGCAGTTGGACCCTTATTAACCATGATGCTAAGTTTCTGTGTTTAATTTTCAGACTCCCAGGAAACACTAGAACAAAAATAGGCTTTATAACTTTTGACAGCACAATCCATTTCTATAGCCTTCAGGAAGGTCTCTCTCAGCCTCAAATGTTAATAGTTTCAGATATTGAAGGTAAGTAGAAATCACCTGTAATATTAAATTTATTACATCGAATCCCATACAGAAAATTTTAATTTATCAGTGACCAAATTAGCCACAACAGATGACTTTTCTACCCCGATTATTTCCACGTCGGAAGTGCTAGAGTCTCTTCCTGTAGATGCATCTGAAGATGGCCAGTTGTATGTCGCATACTAGATTAGAACTTTTTTGGCATGCTGCCTTCAACAAATTTATATATGTTTGGTTTCTGCCTATCATGTATGGAATTCAGAACTCAGCACAGAGCTTGCTGATTTGTGGCCAGGAACCCAAAGATTAAAATACTGTTGCTTTTCAGCCCTTTCTACCATATGCTCCCTTTCCCAAAGCTGCCTTAAAGTTCATGGAACCTTCCAGAGTAGCATTCCATGAAGCGTGAGTAAACTGCTTCTAGAAAAGAGTCTGTAGCCTCCCTCCTTTTCTTCCCCCTCCACCCATCATGTTCTTTTTTGGATTTTATCAGTGTGCATAGAATTCAGTGCAGATATTGTATTTTAATAGCATTGAAAAAGACTATTTAGACCTCTATACCTGTTATTTTTCTTGCAGATGTGTTTATACCAATGCCTGAGAACCTACTAGTAAACTTAAATGAAAGCAAAGAGGTAAGAGTGATATTATGCAGTCTAAGCATGTACAAAGGTGTATTTAATGGTATTAGGTAAATCATACATTATCAGTTTGCCTCCTTGAAATAAGAATAGTATAACTTGGGAGATTTCCCCCCTCAACTAAAGATGTAGGTAGATGTATTCATTGTGGAGATGACATTGCTGTTCTTCTGTAATTGACTGTTTGCTGTTTTGAAGGAAGAAAGGAAAGAGTAAAAAAAAAAACTAGAAACCTGAAGGCAGGATTATTGTCTGAAACTTCAGCTCTTTGAATTGGCTGGATTTCAATATCATGAATGCTTCAAATGATTGGCAAGTGTTTTTATCTTAGAATATAAAATAAGATGCTATTGAACTGAGCTCAGCACAAAATTCCCTCCTAGAAATTACTGGTGTGTCCAAATTATGCAAGTCTTCGTTTGGCTTTATTAATCATCGTGCTGGTATGAGGGAGAGCTGGGGGGTGGCAGGAGAGAGCAAGAACTGGCACACAGGACTGGGCTGAGAACTGATCCCAGCTTGCTTAATAGCACCTTCCATGAGTGTAGGCTGTGCTTGGGCTTCTGAGATCAGCTCCACGTTCCAGTGCCCCATCCTCAATCCAAGCCTCCCCCACTAAGAACCAGGACTTTCTAGAGGCAGGATGCCCAGACCATAGGCACCAGAACAGACCTGTGACAATCAGACCTCCACAAGATCTACCTTCCCTTCCCATGCCAGTTACAATAAGGTACCCCTGCCAGAAGCAGGAACTTGGTTTCTACCATGCTGGAAGAGACAGCAGCTGTGTACACGCATACCTGGGACAAGTCCTTTTAAATGTAGTAGGACTTCCTTTGAAATGAGCATGCATAGCATGGATCTGTAAGTACACATGCTTTATTGTAAGATGTTCTACTGAAAGAGGAGGGCCTTGCATGTAAGTTAAAAGGATTTTAATTAGGGCTGTAACACTATCATTAAGCTGTAATAGTGCAGACATAGTGAAACAACTTTACTGGTACCAGCACCCAGCTGCTGCAATGACTGTATTACAATTTATTTTCATATGTATTAAAATTTTACTTGGGAAATAATGGGCAAGGTTGTGGGGGTAGTTTTATTTATTTACTTCATTAACGCCCCACTTTTCTCCCCAGTGGGGACCCAAAGTTTTATTTATTTTGTTTTATTGTATTTCTAGCCTGTCCTCCCCAGCTGAAACCAGGCTCAGGATGGGGAAACAACAATAACATCACAGATATACAGATAAATACCAGTTAAAACATCCTATTAAAATACAACTTCCAGACTATTATCTAATTATTAAAATAGATGGCGCACAGCTTGCCGTGGTACCCGCTGTGATAATGATATTGTAGCCAAGCAGGCAGGCCACCCCCTTATATATCACCAGGTAGAATAGAGGAAAAGGCAGGGGGAAGGTTTCTTAGAAGCAAGCGTTGATGAACTACTGGCAGCTGCCCTCAGTTGCAGCCCTGGTGGAAAGTCGCTTACCACATTCTCCTCTCCTCCATTTTATCCTCACATCTATCCTGTAAAAAGTATGTTAGGCTGAGTGTGTGACTGGCACAAGGTCACACAGCAAGCTTCTGGGGTATAGTGGGGATTTGAACCTGGGTCTCCCAGATCCTAGTCTGGCACTGTAATCAGTATACTCACAAGAACCCAAAAAGCTGCCTTATACTGAATCAGACCCTTGGTCCATCAGAGTCAGTATTGTCTACTCAGACTGGCAGCGGCTCTCCAGGGTCTCAGGCAAAGGTCTTTCACATCACCTACTTGCCTAGTGCTTTAACTGGAGATGCCGGGGATTGAACCTGGGACCTTCTGCATGCCAAGCAGATGCTCTACCACTGAGACACAGCCCCTCCCCATACTGTGCCGGTTCTTCGGGAAAGGGGCAGACTTGCTAACGGGAAATCTGAAAGGGGCAATTTGAGTTTCAGAATCTATGGCTATATATTATATTTTGAAAAGCTATAAAATCTTCCTATAGAGACTGGCAGTTACAAATGGCAATTAAAATGAAATACCTATATTTTGATATGCCTACTAGTACTAATGGAAACCTTTATTTTGTGTTCTCCAGCATGGGAGGAAAAGTTCTTTACATTTTCTAATGCTTTGAAAAAACTTTTTTCTTCAGCTAATTCAAGATTTACTAAGCACCTTGCCCCAGATGTTTACCAACTCCCTGGAAACACAGAGTGCTTTGGGACCGGCGCTGCAGGCTGCCTTTAAATTGATGTCCCCCACCGGTGGTCGAATTTCTGTCTTCCAGACACAGCTTCCATCTCTAGGAGCGGGTGCACTCAAACCTCGTGAAGAGCCTAACCAAAAAGCATCTGCAAAGGTAGAGAAGTGCATTCCCTAAATGGGTGTCCTGATTCTAAATAATTTTTAAAGTACAACTAAATCACTTGACAGATTGTAAAAGGGACTGGGTATGACCTTCTTAAAATAGCTTTAGAAAAATAATACAAACAGTACTGTTAATATGAATCAAAGTTATGACCACCGGTATCTGTAAGCTGATGCTTGGGGAATGTGGTTTGGAATCTTATTTCTGCTTTATTAACAGGATATACATCTTACGCCATCTACTGACTTCTATAAAAAGTTGGCCTTGGATTGCTCAGGACAGCAGGTTGCGGTTGACTTGTTTCTTCTTAGTGGGCAGTACTCTGATTTGGCTTCATTAGGTAAGGCATTTTGATGTCTGCATTTTTGGATCTTTTGTTAAAGACCTGGTTATATACTGCCTCATAACCAGTTGTGGTTCTGTGTCATGGTGATAAGCTTTAAATAGTGAAAGATCAACAATGACTTAATGTGATTATGAGGAACTAAAATTTGAATAGTGTTATGAGTACTAGTACAATTTCTGAGAAACCTCCCAAAGCAGAAAATACATCTGGTAGCACACACTTCCTGCAATTACTGCTGGGAAGTCTCTTCATGGGCAATTTGATGCCACCAATCAACAGAGTTGCCAGGAATATTTCAGGTAATTTAAAGGAAGCTACCAATCTCCTGATCAGCGCATGAAAGAGAAAGAAACCCACTGAACTAGTTTGAGAAGTATATATCAAATACTGTGTTTGGAATAGGAATGCAGAGGGACTGGATTAAGAATTCCTGAAGCAGTGGTGCTCGCAAGGTTATGTACGCTCTGTAAGAATGGAGCTATTCTGAAAGGCCAAGCATGGATTATAGTCAGGTGGACCACAAGATGCACGGCCAGTTTAAGAAATGCTGAGATTGTAAACTAGGTTAAATTTAAGAGGGCCTATAGCATTAACAAACAAAAAAAAAAAAACAAAAAAAAATGTTTTTCTATTTAGAGGCCCCTCATAATATGAGGTCCTAAACTGTAGTTTATTTGTCTTATACACAAATTCAGCTCTAATAGGATGCATTAGTGGAAAAGAAAAAAGAAAAAAAGTGGAAAAGAAAAAAAGAAAAGCCCACTTGGTTGATAAGTAACAACTGGTAATAACCTAGTAATAGATCACTCTTGTATAGATTGCCTCATCCTAAAATATCCCCATCCCACAAAGGAAAAATATGTAAAGGTTTCCAGGAGTAAGCCACAATACAGACATGTTCTGTGCTCTCTCATATACTCTTCAGAGAAGTATCTTCTCAGATTTTTGCTTGAAAAGATGTGTCACAGTCAATTAAGTGAAATAATCCCTTTTTTTCAAATTTTAAAAGTTTATTAAGTCTCCTTACAGTAGTGAAATGGATTATAGCTGCCTACTGTGTGTGTGTGTGGGGGGGGTCCTGTTTTAAAAATATGGATCTGGGGGCCCTGAGGAATTTGCAGGGAGAAAATACTCTGAACATTCCTGTTCTTCTGGGTGTCTAGAAAGTCTCATAAGCTTCTTCAACTCCCCCCCCCCATGGGTTTAGAACTGCTCTCAGCAGTCTGTGCTTCCTGGAGAATACCCAGTAAACTTTTGACAGCTTGTTTCTGGTAATTCACAAGGACATTTTTTTCTGCATACCAGTATATAGAATCCCATACTTTGTCTGTAGATGATAACTTTTGCTGTTTTTATTATTGGGATGATCCACCAACT
Source organism: Euleptes europaea (assembly GCF_029931775.1). NCBI lineage: Eukaryota > Metazoa > Chordata > Lepidosauria > Squamata > Sphaerodactylidae > Euleptes > Euleptes europaea. The sequence continues at coordinate 93,134,140 of NC_079312.1, read as the reverse complement.
TTACTATTAAGTATAGTAATTTTATCATAAATCCTTTGTAAGAGCACAGACAGGCAATTAGGAAATATGGTTGTGAAAGATGGCATGACAAATGCCAAGTTAATGATGAACCATTTTCTTTCCATTGGTAATGTCTTTTCTCTCTCAGTTTGTACTTAGGGCTTCCCTGAGATAAAGATCCATCTGGCACAGTGTGACCTGTCTAGAATAAAACATTAATCTGTTAAAATGAAAATTTACTCCTGACTGAGTTTGTTGAATCTTAGCTTCATCCTACATGGTGTGGTCTCATCTTAGATTCATCAACCATTTGAACACATATGTAGAAAAACTTTGCATATTTTAGCTGTTGTGCTAATTGGTAGTATTTTTCTTGTTTCTACTAAAAAATTCTTAAACATGTATACACGTATTAAATTGATCTGATCTCCGAGTGAAATAAACAACTATTTGCACTTTTTCTTTTCTAGGGTGTATATCAAGGTATTCAGCTGGTAGTGTCTATTACTACCAATCTTACCATCACCTACAGAATCCTCCTCTGGTGGAGAAATTACAGAAAGAGCTTAAGCGATACTTGACTAGGAAGATTGGCTTTGAGGCTGTTATGAGGATAAGATGTACCAAAGGTCTGAGAGAATTTAATTTTCCAGTGTTAAAGTAGGATTTTTCCATAAGTGCCTAATTGAACAATTTGGCAAATGTACATATGTAAACATTTGAAACCTAGAATTTTTATATTAGAAATTTGGAAATTAATAATAAATGCTGATAAATGCATGCATGTTCATTACTTAATGACAGCTGAATGATGAGCTTGCTTTGTCTAGTGGTAAGAAACCTTGGCATGTGGTGTGATGTATGGTGACTTTTAGAAAAGCCAGTCACTTGATGCGGTTAGTCAATGTGCATGTATGAGTAGATCATCACTGTTCTGCAGTGTGCATATCCAGAATATGCTGATTCGGTTTGTCAAGCCTAGATAATATTTATTAGCCTTCAGAGATTCTGCCATTTGCGCAGTGGAAGGCTTAATATGTGGTACACTTCCATAAAAGTTAGAACTTTGCCAGAGTATTAAATCTTTGACTTAAGATGAGGTGTGTTAATACAATCGGGCTGCTTCTCTGTCCATTACTGTTAGAAGACTGATCTGTGTTCCCCCTCCTTTGCTGCCAAAGCCACCTATCAGGACTGAAATGCTTATGACAAATGCTGGTGTGTTTATTTGTGTAAGTTTTCCTTATGTCACATATGATCACCGCAATTGTCATGTTCAGGAGATATTAACTGAAGTCCAGTGGAATCCCTTGCATGTGGAAAAAGTGCTTCACATGCAAAAAAGGAGATTGCTGATTTCCCCTTGTGCAGGGGATGTGATAATAATGAAGGGTCCTGAAAAGCCCCAGTGTGCACATGGAATACCAGTAAGGAATAGAGGATGACACGCCACAAGTAGGAGTACTGTGGCAGCGCACAGAGTATCTTTTACGGAAAGATCTGGCTGCCTGAGTTAATTTTCAAACTCCTTTGTAACTTTCTTTGGCCAAAGTAACCTTTAAAACTCCTGTACCGAAGTATTCCTCCGCATTATGATGTGAATGTCATTCAGAAAATAGCACAATTATGCCACCAGTTCGTAGTGTTAAAATCGCTTTCCTAAAACAGTGCTTCTTTTCATCCTAGGTCTTTCCATTCATACCTTTCACGGCAACTTTTTTGTGCGGTCAACAGACTTGTTGTCATTACCCAATGTGAACCCCGATGCAGGATATGCTGTACAAATGTCAGTAGAAGAGAGTCTAACAGACATGCAAGTGGTCTGTTTTCAGTCTGCCCTCCTTTACACATCTAGTAAAGGTAAGGATGTCATGGCATCAAATGCCGATGATTCAAGTAGGTAATGCTTTTTCCAGATCTTCAGATAAAATTATCTGGGCATGAGTCACCTTAGATTCACTGACAAATTTGTTTGCTAGCAGTAGCTTCATACTTTGACTTCTAACATGTTGAAGAGTGGGAAGCAGCTCATGGACAATTATGTTGAGCGGAATATGGGCAATTAAAGCATACAGTTTGTTGTCTAAACCATTGTGTTCATGGGTTTGGTTGGGAAAAAGAAGCCTCTATTTAATTTCCAAAGTGAATTACATTCTAGTTTTTCTTTGTAGTAGTATCATTTTATGATAAATTGTGGTATTTTCTGAAGCACAGCCTGGACAAGTATGATAAATACTTCCTTCCTTCCTTCCTTCCTTTAATGGTACAATAGGCTGTGGGCTCACCACACTGAACTGCTAAGCAGAATTTTTAAAAATCATTTTATTTTATATAATTTATTTGATCACATATATGTTTTTTTTAATTCTCCTCATGTCTCTTAGATTCAAATAAACCAAAAATAAATGTCACTACTCGAATTGTGACAGCTGGATCACAACCACCCAGCAGAAATTGTAGCTTATTAGCTACAGGTATGCCTATATCAGGAATTAATGGGTTGATCAGCTGTGTTCTTATGAGCAATTAAGAACACAGCTGATCAACCCATTAATTCCTGATATAGACCTGCCTGTATATCGACATCTTCTACAATAAAATAAGACATGCTCCTTGGTTTCAATAGAACCAGTTCCACATCCACATAGACGCTCAGAGTAGGGCTTTTTAGAATAGCGGCCACTCAAAATGGCTGTGGGTAGTACATTGAATCTGGCTAAAAAGAAGGCTGTTCTGTAAACTGGGATGGTTCAGAAATCAATATATGGATAACAAGAATTTGAATATGTAAACCCCCAAAAAGCAGGAGAGCACAGATGGTAGGCACGGAGAGCGGTGCTGTTTACGTCCCACTGAAACAATCTTTTTTTTTTCCGCCAGAGTGCAGGCAGTAGAAAAAGACATAGTTGACAAAAAGGCATTTTCCAGTCCCAGCCTCTGAAGTTTAGCATATACATACCCAAACCAGGGGTTAACATACGAGCCCTTGGATAACAAATTTAGAAGACTACCCTCAGGAAGAGCAAAGAGAAATTTTAATTGATAGCTGAAGATTAAAGCCCATGCTTTTGCCTCCAGGGAATGAATCCCCAACTCAGCTCTAATAGCAATCCCTGCCATGCAATAAGGAGCACCCAGTAACTTTCTTAGAAACCTATGCAGAATAGCATCAAGATGCTCGCCTACTAAAGTGGCCCACAAAGGAACACCGCAAAGAAGCTGGCTAACTATTTAACTTCAAAGAGCATAATATTAAGGGGGTTGGACTAGATGACCCTGGTGGTCCCTTCCAACTCTATGATGCTGATATATTGTCCGCCTCTAGAAAAGAAAAACGCTGAATTGCTTTAGACAATCTTAAGGCCTTTTCTTTTGTAAGATGATTACTTTTGGTCAAATTAGATTGAAATTTGTTTGTTAAATACTGGAGACCATGGATCTCATTCTGTTCTCTGTACAGGTGAAAGGAGGATTCGTGTCCACACATTGTGTTTACCAGTTGTTAACCAGTTGAGTGACGTTTATATGGGTGCTGATGTGCAAGCTATTACTGGGCTTTTAGCCAATATGGGTAAGTGGTTAGGCATTGTTTGTTTGAGTAGGAAACACCTGTCCATAGTGTTGAGTCCTATGCAGCCCCAGCAAAGCTGCACTGCATAAATGGCAACTTCCCCTCCTCTCTTGTCCACCATAGTCTTCCGTAACCCCAGGAACTGTGCCATAGTGGGTCAGTGGACCCTCAGGAACATCTGTTGGTATCTCAATATGGCCCTGCAGCATTAAGTGTCTCAGAGTCTCCTTTGCTCTTGGAAGCTCTTAATTGAATCTGTGCAGAAAACGAAACCTATAATATTTGTTCATAAATATTTAGTGTCAATTAATAAATATGATACGCAGAGTCTCAAGGATTAATGGAATAAGGAGATAGGTAGCCCTATTTTGCCAAAGCAAAGGGGTCTGGCCTTAAAGTTGGTGCTGTAACTCACAGGACATGTTCCTTAACCATATGCTTGGGGCGTGTCCAGTCATTTGGTTCTTTTGGGAGGAAGTTATTACTCAGGTTTTTGAGGATGCTTATGTACTTTTAAAGGGTTGGCCTTCTCTTGATGGTCAGTGACAAAGGGACCCTCCATGCCTTACTACAGCTAAAAGGCTTGTATTACAGCACTGGAGAGATAAATGTGAGATTAAGCAACTGCAGAAGTGACGTCTCAGTAGCACCTTGTCTTGATAGTCAAGGTCCCTATGTACCATTCCTTTTCAGCTGTTGACCGGTCAGTTTCTGCTAGTTTGAGTGATGCTCGAGATGCGTTGGTGAATGCTGTAATAGATTCCCTTTCTGCATACCGATCCTCTGTCCTAACTATTCAACAGCCTGGTCTCATGGCACCATTCTCATTACGTCTCTTCCCGCTGTATGTACTGGCTCTCTTAAAACAGGTAAGCACAAAAGTATCACTTCAGTTTGAAGACAGGTTCTGTAGCCAAATCTTACTGGATGGATAAAAGATGGTTTAGAAACTTGCAATCATGTTCAACATATCACCCTTTTGCCTGGTGGTGTTGCTGAAGAGGTCTGATAGACTAAGTAAGGTTGGGCTAGATTTTTCCTGCTTCATCCTCAGGCCCCTGGTCTCCATCCCTTTAAAATTACAGCAATGGTACTTGTCACAGCAGATTGTTCTGAACTGCAGCAACTTGCTTTTTCTTGTGAGTCATGCTGAGAATGGTTGCTATTACATTTTCAAGTCCATCAGTTGAGCAATACAGATGTGTCTAAACACATCAAATAAAATGCAAGGTAAATTGAATACAATATCAGATGAATATCAATCTTAAATGCTGGCTTTAGTAATTTAGTAATTATAGTAGATTTTAGGTACAGAATGCTTGTGCAAAATTCATGAGTTTTAAAATATCTATCCTGTGAGATTCTTTTCTATCTTCTTCCATTGTCTTCCTTCAAAATCTTGAAATGTGATTCTAATCTTATGTTTTGCACTTAGTTCTCTGATAATAGTATTGTTGCTGCACCTTTTCACAGAAAGCATTCCAAACTGGCACAAACACACGTTTAGACGATCGCATCTTTACCATGTGTCAAGTGAAAAACCAACCGCTAGCGTACCTTATGCTTATGATGCATCCCACTTTGTACAGAATTGACAATCTCACAGATGAGGTATGGTTTGCTTTTAATTTGCCCTTTAAATGCTGAGTGTGAGCTTCCCCTCCCCCACAGTTTTATGTGTTGGGCTTCTGTAAATAGGTCAGCCCCCCCAAAAATGTCATGAAGGCCACTGTCCAGCCTTTTCTTAATGTGGGTTTAAAAATAAATGTGCTTTTCATGCTCATTGAGGGGGAGTCTTTCTGCACTCATTTGGAGATCTTACAGGGAGACTTCTTTCTCCTCTATCCTTTGCCTTATGAGTGTATGGAATCCACCCCACCCCCTGGCCAGCCTGGCATGGGTACTCTGGATACTCCAAAGTAGGGGGTAAACTGTATGCAATGACAACTTGCCAATGGGATTCCTTGCTGGTATGTTTTGAAGTCTTTATTGCTTTGTCATAGTGGATGGAGGCTCCACACACAGGGCAGTCCCTGGGAACTGCATTTAGATAGTATCTTGCAGCAGTCTCTAGAATCCATTTGCCTACATGGAGGACTCCTCAAAGGACCAGGGACTGGATTGTGCCTATTTGTATATAGGAGAATGTTTCAGAAACCTCTTCAACCATTTGCAAGAGTCGCGTCTTGTAAAGATCCACACCATATGATGTGAATCAACATTACAACAGACTGTTTCAGTTCATGGTTTTTTAACTGATGGGGATTTGTTTGTAGGCATAAAACAGCCTACAAACAGTAATTTGGGATCACTCTGTGTCAGTGTTTTTAAATTAAGCGCAGACCCATAAATTTTACAGTTTGAGATGCTTTCTTTTTTTATTATTGGAACTATTCCAATTTTATCAGAAGGAAATGGACAGCTGCAGATGCTTTTGAAGCAGTGGTGGCCACTGGGAGCACTTTCTGTACATGTCCATTGAAAGTTATAGCAGTTCTGCACAATAGCTTGTAAACAAACTCTTCTAAAGTAGCACATGCGACTTCTTGTCAACTGATTCTAAGGAGTACATACCCAGAAAATTATGGGGTATATTCACCAAGGCAAAATAATTTAAAACTGGGACAGATTTTTTCTGTCCATTTTATGGACATACTAAATACAGGTGGCTCTTTTATACTTGGTAGGGGGTTCTGTTCCTATTAATAAAGAACCTACAGCCTCCAGCCTAGTTGTGCACCATGTGTGACTGTCTGTCTGCCTTATTTTCAAGATGTAATTGTGATCTGCATATCTCTTTAGGGAGCCCTCAACATCAACGACAGAACGATACCTCAGCCACCCATTCTCCAGTTATCCGTGGAAAAAATAAGTAGGGACGGTGCTTACCTTATGGATGCTGGCTCTGTAAGTTGCATTTCGCTGATTTGTCTGTATGATATATCAAAATATATCTTCATCTTAAGGCTGCACAGTTATTGTCTAGAAGGTGGTTAGGATGAGCATGTATTGCACAGATTAATGTGTTGTAATTATCCATGACTCTACAGGTCATGTTTTTATGGATTGGAAAGAATTGTGGACAGAACTTTATCAGCCGTGTCATTGGCGTTCCAAACTATGCATCGATACCACACAATATGGTAAGAATGGGTTATTCTTGTTGACTTTGTAATCATGCAGTTGGTACGTTCAGCTACTTTATACATAAACAAGAGATATGTTCCTGTTGCGAGAGAATCAGATCTTCTGCTTCTCTTGAATAAGCCAGCATGTTCTGAAAAGGGAGCAATTCACTTGTTCCTCCACCGTACAGTGAACGACACTGCAAGATTCAAAAGGAATTCCCTGCTCCAGAGTACATCGATTTGAGAGGGGTGAAGCAGCATACTGTTTGAATGAGTTCAAACATGATATACGATCTTGTAATTTTGCTTGAGGATAGCCACAGTTCATTGCTTAAATTGCAGCGGGGGAAAGGATTTTCTCCCCTTTCTCTCTGTCTCCTTCCAGTTGTGATGTGTACTTGAAGATGTGGGGTGGCAAATGTCAATCTATGATATATAATGCTGTTCCCTCGGCGGAAAAAATATAGAAGTTGTCTGCCTTTTGAGATTGTTTTGCTAAGGGTTCACAATGGCTTTTTCCCCTTCCTTTTTCAGGCACATCTCTCTGAGCTAGACACCATTGAATCTTCTAGAGTGCTTGCTTTTATCTCTTGGCTGAGGGAGCAAAGACCATTCTTTCCTACATTGTATATAATAAGGTAAGTAGTGGTTTGTAATGGAACACATTAGCATGCACTTTGGGCAGCTGAACAGCCTATCTCTCTCTGGGACAAGAAGCTGAGTAGCAATCTGCCAGTGTGGGTGCCTTCTTTTTCAAGAGTTCAGTTTTTTTGGTGTAGGGCAGTGGTCCCCAACTTTTTTGAGGCTGCGGGTACCTCTGACACAGGGAGGCAAACCCAACCACAAAATGTCAGGGAGTCAGCTCATGCACAACTCTAATAGTGACTCTTCAACATTTCTGGCAGAAACTCTTATTTAACAGGATGCCTTTTAATATGAAGATACTGTTTAAAATATTTTCTTGTATGCTCCTTCAGACACACAGTGAAGATCTTGTGTTGTGGTGGAAGCTGCTGCTGAAGCAACTTCTTAAAAATCCACACAGAGAATGAGATTTCCAATGGCCAGGCAAGAAGCCCTGCTGGTTGAAAGCTCCACTTGGCCCTGGCCACTTTCTAAAAAACACTTGAGAGGTGCCCAGAATGGTGTTGATAGGTGCCATGGTGCCTGCAGGCACCATGTTGGGAACCCCTTGTGTAGGGCTTTGAAACACCCCCCCAAGAAGTCTCTCTTATTCCTCAAGGCTTTGAAAATGAACTGAAAGATTGGGCAGCCTAGAGACACCTGGTTGGCCACTGTGTGAACAGACTGCTGGACTTGATGGACCTTGGTCTGATCCAGCATGGCCTTTCTTATGTTCTTTTGGATGTGGTGTTCACTGTTGCCCCTTCTTGAAATGTGTTTGCTGTATTGGTTTGCATTAAGCAGTGATATATAAATGCTGAAAACAGTGGCTGACATCCTCAGTGTGTGTTTGGAATCACTACATGACTGACAGCTTCCCTTACACTTGAGCAAGAGCAACTGTTTGCATGTCATCCTGTTGCAGGTGTAGAGCTGTCACATGTTATGGTGAATAAGGACATCTTTGCTTGCATTAGCCACAGTGACTTTGCTTGCATTGGATTTCTTTGCCTGCGTTATATTGTGTTTTAGCAAAGAGCTGCTGGATCTGTGTTTAAATGTGCAGGTCTGAGATGTTAATAGACCTGCTTTTTTATTTTTAGCTGCCCGTTCACATTGTAAGTAATATGTTTAAGAATCAAGCACTACATGTTATTCTATTTAACTCATTCAGAGTTCTCTTTGCTTTCTTTTGAAGGGACGAAAATCCATGGAAACCGATTTTCCTGCAGAACATGATAGAAGATAGAACAGAATCTGCCTTATCATACTATGAGTTCCTTTTGCATATTCAGCAGCAAGTGAACAAATGAGCCTTTCACTTACATGGTTCAGTTTCTCCTACAGAACACTTGTGCTTGTAATGTTCCTGTTAAGTTTTGGACATGATACAGTTGATAAAAATCTCACTGTGATTTTTTTAAAAGCAAAGCAAATAAAGGACCACAACTCTGAAACAAACGTACAACTACATGATAGTGTACTTAAAAAATGTATTTGAACAAGATGGATGCCTTTAATTTGCTGCAAAATGTTTCACTGTAAGTAATTGTGGCATGAGTTATAAAGGCAATATTGAAAGGGTTAAACCTTTATAAACCAGATTTTTTTCAGATTATTATATTTCTAACTTTTTATTTTTCTGCTTTGTGTTTTGCTGCTAGGTTTACAACTTTCCAAAACTGAGTTGCAGGGAAACTACCTTGTCTTTATTATACACTATATCACTAAATCTAAACAAAATTAAAAGAACAATGAAACAATTCATTGTGGAACAAATACAATATTTAATTTAGTTTCCCCTGCTTTTTCAAATGGATTATGATGAACAGGCAAAGTGAACTTGAAGTGGTCTAGTTTGATTAAAAATGAATATGAAATAGTTCGTATAAAACATTTTAGGATGCATCAGTATTCTAGTATCAAGAGAACTATGAATTTGCATTATGTCCAATAGGAATTATAATTAAGTGGCCTGATTCAGCTGCACAGATGGTGAAATACAGACTCTAGTTTCAGCTGTTAACATGGTGTGTGTAGTCTTTAATTCATTAATGGAAAGTAAATAGGGGAACAGAAAATGACTACAAGTGATGACCTTCTTTTGGATTGCATTTGATTAAAATTAAGTCAAGTTTTTATATTGGGTTTCCTAGTGATAATCCCATAATTTTCACTACATTAGAAGCAGCATTGAGCATTTTATTTGACATCCAGGGAAACATCCTAGCAGAAGTAATATTGCCATTTAAAAGGGGGGGAAATCATTCTTTCAGGGAAGCATTTTGTGGCTTTAAGGGGGAAAGGTTTGCCTGATTTCAGAAACCCCATGAAACTTCTGCATAGTGTATGCACATAAATGTTTTACTCATGCCCTGAAACCCTCTGTAGATTAAATCATGACAAATACTATCTGTGTTTTATAATGTGTATAAAATACCATGCAGACAACCTGCATCAGCAACATCTTTCTTTGATGATGTAACTTGTAGCTGGCATGGATTTCTATTTTTTCCTCATACCCCACTTCAGGCTCTTCAAGAGCTGGGGAGTGGCAATATTTTCCACTGTGCTTTCCCCCTTAGCATTTTCCCTGAGCAATCCTTCACAGCCATTTTCAGGTCATTGTTTCTGTTCAGCTGTAAGTGATTTTAAAAACTTGCCTCAGTGCCAGGTATGGGTAAGAAGTATTGGCACAAAAAGCCACTAAAGTTCTCTCATGAGCTGTAGTGTTTATAAACCAGCATTTTGAATCAGAATAGCGACTCCTATATATGTCTAACCATATTGCCTGCTAATCTATGCAGTCTGTCAGAGTGGCCTATGAAAAGTTACGTACAGAATTGTCATTGTTATGTTGCACTTGCAGTGGAAAAGGTCTCTATTTAAAAGGATTAAAATACACCTGTTGAAACTTGTTAAATTGAAGTACTTTGTTGCTGGTGGTATCTTGTGCAAGCTCTAATGGATTTTGAGCATTTGTCATTAGAAATCATAATGAACTTTGGGAGTATATGATCATGGGAGGAGTTCTAGAAAACCACTCACTGATTGCCTCACCACACAACCAAAGCCTGAATATTTTAACACTGTCCTCTTGAATCTTCAAAGCAAAACTGAATACAATCATTCCAATCTAGCAAGAGCAATCCACACATACAAAAAAATTGAGGCATCAGTGCATCTAGTTCAGATATGGACACGCCCCCAAGGGGGAATAACACATTCAGCACCGAGTGAATATGCGCCACAACATGCATACAATGCTGAACAGATGGTGCCGGCCAGTTTCTCAGCATTACCTGTGTGAGGAGATCCTTGTGTGCAACAGTATGTTCTGTACACAAGGAACTGGTCTGAAGCGGAGGGGGTGCTATAGACTCACTAACTGCAGATGAGCCAGTGTAATGGTTTTGCATAAAGTAGCCTATGTGACTGAGACATTTATTTCATGGGAAAGTCTCTTATCTTTTTTTTTTTTTTTATCAAGAGTAGCGAGCACATATTACTGTCAGGGAAGGATGCTTTTTTGGGATGTTCATACTCTTTTTTGCAATATTGTATTTCCTAATTTTATTCCTTGTAATGGGGAAAATATCATCCGCTTCACCTTGCATTACTTTTTAATAATGGGGATTGTAGGGCAGACGTGTGTATAAAACTGCCTGTACTATGCTGTAGTTACATGTATTTTAAGATCTACAGCGACTTAACTAGGCAAAGGTGGCCCAGATGCTCACATCTTAGCATGGCAGTCCACAACAGATTTTCTCTATTTTTCTAGTTTTAAGATTTTTTTAAAAAACAATACTTCAGTATGATTGGTGACTATGTTGAATTCCGTCAGCCATCAGAAGAATCCATTTTTAATTAGCATTTGCTTTTCTGTTAATTTAACAACTTGCATTTGAGCCAACCTTGACAGTTTTGCAATAACTAGGATAAAATTTACTTTTATTCAGAAGTTTTACAGAATATATAATCAGATGCAAAATGGCTGTTAAGGGACCATCAAATGTGACAAAGCTTCTGTTCACTAGTTATTAAATCCTTCTAGTAAATTTGATTTTTTTTGTAAAGTAGTGTAAAATATTGTAATATTAATCCTTGTTTTCTGAACTCAGACATTGATCTTCAGTGTGAATTTGTAAACCATGTCCTTCTGAACTGGAGGCAAGGTTTTACTTGTTCCCCTTTTTACAGTTTGTAATTTTCACTGTTTTATTCCTGTAAAAAGTCATTTGTAACACATGCAAATGCTTATTTTAGCTGTGCTAATTTATCGAATTTGGCTATTCAATAAAATTAATTGAAAGAGCTCATAACTCCATCTTTCCTTTATAAGCAGTAGTTGGAAGCCACAGAGAATACCTCAGTAAAATGGTCTTGAGGCTCTTCAGTAATGAGTCAGACTGTCTGAACTTTATACTACACAAATAGTACATAGTTTGGAAGACAAACTTGAGTTAATTTTCTCCTGAAAAACTGTCACTAGTTGTTTGATTCTCCTAAATGTATTCCACATTATTTACTAAAATATCAAGTAGCTGGTGTTCAAGTCGAGAAAAATCCTCAAGTTACTACAGAATTTACTAAGTTGAATCACAGAGTTGGAAGGGACCACCAGGGTTATCTAGTCCAGCCCCCTGCACAATGCAGGGAATTCACAACTACCTCCCCCACAGTCCACTTGAGACCAGTTGCTGCCTACATGGGTTGGATTCAAAAAACTGAGAGCCCCACCTGTGCAACATGCCTTTCTCACCTCCCCTGTCTTCTGCTATCCACCGCCATCTGGGAAATTGCCCTATGGATCATGGAATCCTCAGGAAGAATGTGGAACGCAACTGGGGGGTTGCAGCCCAAGTGAGAGGTCCACAGAAATAAGTAGAAGAACATTTTTGATCCATTCTTGCTCAAACATTCTAATTTCATTCTTCTAGCACCAATAGGGGTAGTATAATGACCAATAAAAGCTGTATTAAATGCATGTCCAAGATCAAAACACCAGATTTTTGTATTCGTTTTTAGTAGAAATTGAATGTTTCCTTTTTCAAACTTGGGTAATGATTTTTTAAGACCAACAATGTTCCAGCTTCTGAGTTCTCCAGAACTCTTCCTTGGAATAGTCAAAAAGGGCAAGAGTCCAGTAGCACCAAGCACTTCAAACACTGACAAACTGTTATTGTTATTTTGGTTGGTCTTAATAAAAGGTATGACATGGTTTTTATGAGAGCTTTTGTTGTTGCTATGAACCAATACAGCCACCTATGTATTTCCCCCTCACAACTTGCAAATTCTATGCCATACCAAATCACTTTCAGGACACCGCTCTCTATAATTGACAACACGAGTCAAAAGAAATATTACAATATGAGAATTTTGTAAAGAAACCTTATAAATCTCTTATCCTCCAATCAGGGATTCTCTCAGAAGTCTTCAACCTTTCCTGACTTCAGACGTGCAGCCAGCAGCATGGGGCCAACTGAGTTTCAAATACGTGGCTTGATGTCACATGACATCATTCGTGATAGGAAAGTGAGGAGCCAGTGTTTCAGAACTTCCCTCTGTATCCAGAGTGACCTCGACCACTTTTGCTCAAAGGGCATGCAGTGTGGAGCACTGACTTCTGTGAATGCAGCAGGTCCTTCCAATAAAATAAAAAAGCTCAACCACCTGAGGATCCCTGTTGAGGATCCCGGACCTACACAAGCTTAAAGTAGTACAACAGCCTGTCACAGCATTCCTTATTGAGTAGCTGTGGAAGCAAGCAGGTGTAATGACACTCATGGAGAAACAGCACTGCAGCAATGTGGACAAGATGGGAATTAAGCAGAGAAAAATGATTGGGGGGATGGAATAGGCAACAATAAAGACAAATATGTCCTTGGGAGATAAGAAAAATACATGTGCTAAATTGTGCTAGAAAACTAAGCACAATTGTGACACCCCATTTCAATAAGTTATCGCTATTTCCCCTGTCCAAATTTCGCTACAGTCATCCTATTGATGCACAGCATACAAACTCAAAGGCTCATTACGAAATATTGCTTTATGATTTCTGGATTTGGAAGGTGTTGTCATGGTCTCACAAATTACGATACAACTTTATATCAGATTCCAGTAAAAACCAACCAGTGCTTTTAATGGAGAAACAGATTAGTATATTTCTGACTCACAAATACCGGAAGCCCTAAAAAGATTCAGGGAACAAACAGGGCTGAGAGTGGCAAGTTCCACTGTAACAGGCTAGGACTTTAAGGCAGATGCTCAGTTATTTGAACAACAGTTTTTCCCTTGCTGGACCAAGAAAATTGGTTCACCCATTAATTTTGAATTCATGTGATACACTGCCTGTAAATGACGTCAATGTTTCCTGGAGTTAGTGTTCCTTTAAAGGGAGGTTGCCATTTGTAGGCAGATGGGATTGCTGGTTGTGCATGAACAGGGAGCAGTGAATCTTGGGAGAAACCTAATGTAGATGTTTAAGAAAATAACAGCCAGTCAGATTTCCTGCTATTATCTTGAGTTTAGATAGACTTGATTCTTTGACAAGTTATAGATCAAGTAGTATCTGATGCTTTTGTGTATTTACAAATCTATAGTCACTCCACAATGGCATAGCACAGCTTAATTACAACACTGATGTTTTTAGTATTGCATAGGTATTACTAGTACTTAACATCAAGTTTCTACTAGGTCTATGCTGGTTCTGTCATGTTCCTAAAGAATATTGGCAGAAAGATCAACACAGTGTGGTCTTATAAGCTGCTTTTTTATGAATATCCCAGAAGATATCACAAACTGTGGGTTCACTTTACATCAGTTCAGCACCTCAACCTTTTAGCTGGGAGTATGTTTATCTGTTGTATCAGAATGAAAGAGATAGTAATCTTCCTGTTATTATCCTGAACAAAGTATCATATATCCATTTTCATATGAAGCAACTGAGAACAACACATGCTTTCTTTAAGGAAGGGAGCAGTTGTTCTTGCCTTGCTTGATACTATCTGGAGCAGCAACTTTCTATTAAAAACCCACACATCCACAACAGCATGGGAGGCCCAACCAGCTATGTGCATACATGCTTAGATAGAGCTGCATCTCATATAATGTAGTCATTAAGCAATTCAATATTTAAAAATCAGGAAGTGTGTGTGGATGAGAGACCTACAAAGACTAGACCTTTGTTACTCAGTGGTAGAGAACAAGTTATATAGGAGGGACCAAAATCTCTGGCAACCCCAGCTAAAAGGATATTAGATATAGGGAAAGACCTTTCTCTGCTTGAAAGACACCAACACTCAAGGCACACAATACTAAGCAAGATGCACCAACGCTTTGGCTTAGCATAAGGCATGTCATGTGTTCAAAGAATAACAAGGGGTTTATTAAACGCAGACAAAAAATATTAGGAGGGAGGGCAAGGGCCATAGATGAACTCTAAAGATAAGGCCAAGTCAAGACCCCAGATCATTTATACCGAAAGACGAATACTGACCCATTTTTCTTCCAATTATTAAATGGAAGGGAGGCCATGTAAATATATGGGAACGATCAAAAGGGCTGTTTTAAAAGTCTATGAAAAAGAGCTGAAAGGAAACGCTGAAGCCTGTATTTGACAAACGTACAGATTACGTTCATCAGTTTCCAAGAGGCTCAATGGGCAGCCCGAAGCAGACATGTTAGTAGTAAATCTCGTTATATTCAATAGAGTTTTACTACCAAATAAATGCAAACGAGACTGCAGTCTGTTTTCTCGGCGATTCAACTAGCTCCACTCCTCCGCGCTTCCCCTTAATTTAGTGTTGGAGTTGAAGCTGAATGTGGTCAGAAACGCCCCCGCCTCCAACCACCTGCTCTGATGTCCTATTGGCTTAATCTAGGGCCACACAGCCACCTGCACCCATTCATGTCAAGGGAAGCATTATGACGAAGGGGGTGGCGGTTTATGAGGTCGTTACCTACTAGCGCTGATCTGCTGGCGTCGAGTTCCCCCCCTCCTCTCACGCCCACTTTCCCTCGAAGCCGTTTTCGCCATCTTTGCTAAGGGCGGCCGTCTATCGATTCTCCCTGGCCAACGGTTATCGCCCGCATCGGGATCGCAGCAAGCGCAAACCGAACCCTCATCCAAAATGGCGCCTTTCGTTACAACGTCTGCAGGCGGTACCTAAAATGGCCGGCTGTAGCGCTTGCGCCTTAGCTGCGGGCCGCTGTCGGGGCCTGGCTCGTTGCATTGTGTGACTGCAGAGACCAGGGAGTCGGGGTGGGGAAGGCCGAGGGAGGAGCTGCTGCTCTCCGGTAGGGATGGAGCCGGACCCGCTCGGAGATGGCGGCAGCGCTAGCCGTGAGGGGCCTGGCGCGGAGGCCGGCTTTCCACCGACGAGTCCTGGGCTCACAGCCTCTCAGCGCCGGGCTGAGCTTCGCCGGAGGAAGCTGCTCATGAACTCAGAAGAGCGGTTCAATCGGATAATGGGTTTCCACCGGCCGAAGGCGGGTGAGGATGAGGCGTGGCTGGGGGGGGGGGGCGGTTTACTAACTGGGATGGGCAGTCCAAGGGGACGGTAAGCTGCGAGTTGTCTTAGCTGAAGAAAATAACCTCTCGTGTCTTTTTGTTGGGGAGGGGGGAAAGGGGGAATCCAGTATGCGTGTTTTCCTCTTTCTCCTCCACCTCTCGCACCCGGCCAAAGGCAGGAATGGGGTCAGCTGTCCACGTGAACTTTTGTCACCGTCAAATTAACTCACTTGGTTTCTCAAAATCCGACCCCATAATTGTAAAGTTCGTTTAGACTACCTTTCTTCTCCTCCCCTCCGCCTTTCTTCCCGTCAGAGTGACAGGAGATGAGAAGCGCCTCGTCTTAATGTGTTTTGGGACTCTGGTTCCAATCTACCTAGGGCTGTTACCGCACTTGTATTCCCAGCGATGTATTAAGAGTTTGAAAACGTTATAAAAAATACTGTTTGCACTTTGTTTGGCCCCTTTAGCTGTGAAGACGTCTTCCGACCGTTTATAAGCCGTGGTATCCAAAAACCCTTTTAAAGCGATGTTTTTTATAAGGTGGTTACCGCACTAGGTATTCCCAGCAATGTAATAAGAGTTAGGAAATGTTACCAAAAACATCGCTTTAAAAGGGTTTTTGGATGCCGCGGCTAAAAAATGGTTGGAAGACATCTTCACAGCTAAAGGGCCAAACAAAGTGCGAACAGTATTTTTTATAACGTTTTCAAACTCTTAATACATCGCTGGGAATACAAGTGCGGTGGTGTCTCCTGACCCACAACTAGGCTGTGGCCCAGCTTCAAATGCGTTGCATCTGAGATTTTGTCACTAACGCCATTTTCTCTTCATTCTCCTTTAAAATATTTTTAAAGGAGAATTAAGAGAAATGCGAGGTGCAGAGAGAGAGAGAAAAAAAGCAAACAATTGCAGTGGGAAAAGCTTGATACATAAGGTTTAAAAAGTAAAATTTGTTCATATTATTGAGGGTTTGTGTTAGATGTTGATTCAGATCTGAAAACATTGAAAACTTCTGTAAATGTTGCAGAGTTTAGTTTTGAATATGTGATGGCAGGTGGACTATATCTAGTCCTAGCTGGAGTTCTGTTAACTTTAAATTCTGGTATCTAGGATTTCCTAAAATTGCAAGACTTAAAAAAATTACCCTATTCACTCATATTACATTTCAATCTACTCTTGCATTATTTACCGCTAAGATAGTTTTTAATGCAGTGTAATTTATAGCAAGTCCTGCATTTGCCCATTGCAACAATTCTGTGAAATAAGTTGCAATTTGTAAGTGGGAAATTGAAGTTTTTAAAAAAAAGATTTGACCAATGGCATGAGTCCTGTCAGTGGGAGTGGAAGTCGTCGTAGTCCCCCCCCCAAAAAGTGCAAAGCTGGAGATCTTAACATATTGTTCTTGTAGTAAAGAACAATGCTTAAGCATTTGAAATTGTATACCTTGGACTATGTTGGTTCTCAGTAGTTATAGATACTGAAGAAAATTCTGGGGGTGGAGGGAGCAGGGATAGGGTCTGTTCTAGCAAAACCTTCTCAGCTTTTTGGCTAAGATGAAGTATGTGTAGCAGAACTTAAAATATGCCTGAAGACTGATTTATTGAAGCATAGGGTTTTGTGGAACTGACGTAGGCTCTAGCCTACATATCTGTTGCTTTTTTGCCATAAGACTCCTTTTTCTTTTATTGAAGCTTTATTGAGGCATACGTTTTGAGTGAACTAGAGCCCACTGCTGTTAGTCTGTAAGGTGCCCCTAGACACTGGGGCAGTTACTGTTGGTGTTTTACTGCCCTTTTGGCAGTAAAATGTAGAGTGGAGACTTGCTGAAGTGACTGGCACTTACAGCGTGAGAGCAAGATTTTAAACTTATACAATAATCTTAGTCCTTTTCATATCCAAGACTCAGAAGGTTGGACCAGAACCAACGGGTTGAAATTAAAACAAAAGAGTTTCCGTCTAAACATTAGGAAGAACTTTCTAATATTTAGAGCAGTTCCTCAGTGGAACTGGCTTCCTCCAGAGGTGGTGACCTCTCCTTCCCTGGAGGTTTTTAAGCAGAGGCTAGATGGCCATCTGTCAGCCATGCTAACCTTAGGCAGATCATGGAGGCGCATCTTGGCCATCTTCTGAGCATGGAGTAGGGGTCACTGGGGGAGGCACTATGACCCCCCTTACCCAAAGATATTACTGAGGAGTGAGGACCTGACAGATTAAAGTCACAGAAATTTGAGGGGCTGCAGTGAGGAAGAGAGTTAGTTAATATCATCTTCTCTTCTCTTGGTAGAATGTCCATAGGCTCCAATCCACTGAGACTAACTTCTTTAAACAAATGAAATTATAACTTTTAACTACCGTATATACCCGTGTATAAGCCGACCCGCGTATAAGCCGAGGTGCTTAATTTCTCCCCAAAAATGGGGGAAAATTAGGCACCCGCATATAAGCCAAGGGTCGGCTTATAACCCCTCCCCCCCGCAGGCTTACCTTCTGGGCTCCTGGCGGCGGGAAGTGGCACGGGGGCGGCGGGGCGGCCTCCCTGCGGCCGCAGGGGGCCTTTGGAGGCCGCTCCCGGCCAGGAAAAGGCGGTGGGGGTGGTAAAGAGGCCTCCCTGTGGCCACAGGGGGCCTTTGGAGTTCGCTCCTGGCCGGGAAAAGGCGGCGGAGCGGCCTCCCTGCGGCCACAGGAGGACTTTGGAGGCCGCTCCCAGCCGGGGAAAGGTGGTGGCGGAAAGTTCCCTCCTCCCTCCCCCCTCTACCGTATTGACCCGCGTATAAGCAGAGTTCGGCTTTTTCAGACCTTTTTTTGGGCTGAAAAACTCGGCTTATACACGAGTATATACGGTATGTTAGATACGAAATATTGTTGAAGGCTTTCACAGTCAGAGTTCATCAGTTCTTGTAGGTTATCTGGGCTGTGTGACCGTGGTCTTGGTATTTTCTTTCCTGATGTTTCGCTAGCAGCTGTGGCAGGCATCTTCAGAGGCGTAACTCTGAAGGATAGTGTCCCTCAGTGTCAAAGTGTGTTGGAAGAGTAATATATATAGTTGGAAGGGGGTTGGGTTTGAGCTGAGTCATTGTCCTGCCAAAGTATCAAAGGTAATGTGCTAATCATTGTCCTGTAAGTATCAAGGTAATGTGCTAATGAGGGTGTGGTATGTTAATGTGAACCATTGTATCCTGAAGTGATCTGTTAAAATGTGGAATCCAAAGCTAATCCGCATGGCTATTGTGGACTGTAGTCTTTGTTAGTCTGGAGTTTTTCAGGACAGGAAGCCAAGCCTTATTCATTCTTAAACTCTCTTCTGTTAAAGTTGTGCTGATGTTTATGAATTTCAATGGACAAACAAGACACAGGTTCTTATTCCAAGACACTGAAGTACCGGACAATTCTACCAACTATTTTGTCAGATTGCACAGAGAAGCCATTGAAATATATTTTATGTCAAGTTTATGAATATTAGTGTGTTGGTCACCCCCAGAAGCATCACAGTGTTTCAGGCAAAGTGGGTGAATTGAAGCATCAAGCTTCATAAGGGCCTGTATGATGAGGAGGCTAAATGGGCGTTCATACATGATTTATAAAGCCTTTTAGTGCAGCCTGTAATTGGGTATACTAAATGAGTCAGTCACAGTGCTTGGTGGAACAGGTATAGAAATAAGTATTGTTTGTGTTTTATAACCATTAGTATTTAGATTAGTTTTCAATCTTCGGTTTGTGGCTGCAAATTCTTTTTGAATTTGAAAGTACATTATATTTTTCTTCAAACATCTGTGATATTGTCAGACATAAAGAACACTGTGGGCTGTAACCTGTCAGCCGCTGGTGGATACAGATCTTCCCTGTGTTCCTTCATCAGTGCCTTGTGCCAGAAGGAGGTAAAATTGGACAAAATTGATCCCTTTTCCACTCAGAGTTTCTGAGGCTTCACAGTTAGAAGGCGAAAGAGGGGCAATCTGCCTGATTCTGTCCCTCCCTGCTGCCCGCTGACCCGCATGGATTTCAACTGCCAACATCGGCTTTTCAGTAGTCATTTTGGCTACTGCAGGAAGGGGAGTGTAGGAAGCATCTATGACTGCCAGCACAGTGTAAAGATAGCTGGTATGATGAACCTCTGGTTGTAGCTAGCCATTTCTTTTCGTCTTTTTGACTTGACCCAGAATTACGGGTTCATTTTTTAAACAGATGACTGTCCAAATTATTTGGTCCATGTTATCATTGAGGGCTCATTTCTGAGCTTCAGGGCCAATTGGGCTTAGGAGATGGCGTGACCCCACCGCCAGCCTAAGTGCAATGGGGAAAAATGCCCCAACTTTTATTTTTTAAATTAAAAAAAGGCTATTTGAAGCCTTTCAGAGGCCAGGAAACTTCTTTGGAGGCGCCACGGCGGCACCTCAACCATGCTGTCCCCAGCCGCCGAAAGGCTCAGGAATGGGCTGCCTATGTGAATTATACATCTATACTGTAAATAATGAAGAAACTGGCAAATTAGGTGACTTCTACCATGGACTTTATAATACATTCTCTTCACAGGGAAAGACATCCTAAATAGTTGCAGTCCAGCGCAGATTTTTATTTCTGAGGGCTGTTCCCCCTTTTCCCACCATAACATAAAGGCAAACTGAATGGGGAATCTTTACTTCAAAACAATGTAATAGCATGAATTACTATTTACAAAAGTTTCATCAGTCACACACGCATATTTTTAAAAGGCAGCTGATTTAAAATACGTAGGAAGAAAATTAAATAAAACATGAACAAGTACCTTGGGGTAAAGTGTTAGGGACTGTAAACTATACCACTGTGTATAGTTTGTACTTCCTGTTGCTGTAAGTAGTCCCTACTATGTAATTGTTGCTTTTGTTTAATGTGTCATATTAATACTTATGCTGTGCTTTACCTCTGGTTGGTTTCTCTACAAGCCACATCCTACTGCAGGGGTCCCCAACCTTTTTGAGCCTGCGTGCACCTTTGGAATTCTGACACAGTGTGGTGGGCGCAGCTGCAAACTGGCTGCTGCAGGAGGTGGAGCCAGCCCCAAAATGGCTGTGGCAGCGTGCCTTCAGTCACACAGTGGTGATCCTTCTGTCGTGGCAGCTGCTGCCAAAGCAACATTTTAAAAAATCTGCACAGCCAGTCAGACGATGAATCAGAAGAACCACATCGCCCCACCCACTTTATAAATACACTTGGGAGCATCAGGAAAAGTGGCCATGGGTGCCATGGCACTCACAGGCACCATGTTGAGGACCCTGTCCTATTGCATTGTCTATTGGAAATCCCACCCTGTTGGTTGCATTGGTCTATTTTGTACAATCTACCTTGTCCTATAATAATCTTATATCGTGATAATGAAGTGTTGTCCTATAATAATCTTATATCATGATAATGAAGTGTGGCCCCATCTGTAGATATCTAAATCCACAGATTGGTGCCACTGAGAAAGAGATGGTTCTACAAACTTGAGTGGCCCTCCTAGGTTTGCAGAAAAACCTGAAAACTAAAAAAGAGGATGAAGAAAGAAAGGGGGTTATAAAAATACCAAAACCAGAGAACAGTTAACTACGGAAGTGCTGTGAACTATTCTTGGCAGGCAGTGAGGCAGCTAAGCTGTGGGCCAGGCAGCCGGGAGAGTCATTGCTGCAGAGTGGCCAGGAGAGTCACCACCCTTGGCAGAGGTGTGTTGGCAAAATTATGGGGCAGCCGGCTGGGAGAGTCGCCACCACTGCCGGGCATACCGCAGCTTCTTCCCTCAGCTGCCCTAACTTTCCTGTCGGCTCATAACCAGTGAGGCTGGGGGAAGCTGTGCTGGGTGTGTGTGAGGAGGATTATTCGTACCTACTTGTCCGTCCTCAGTTCTGCTTTTCTCCGCAGTCTCTCTGGTTACAAGCCTATGAGAATGTTTAAGGAGGGCAATGAAGACGGGTGAGAAAGAATCTCCTTGCCCACCTGCACACCTACATTGCCGCCTCTTCTGGTGCCCTCTCTCTGGATTCTAACCAGCAAGACAGCTGGGAGAGGCAGCACTGGAAGCGGGCAAGTGGGTGTGAAGAATCCTTCCCGCCCCCGGTTCCAGCGCTGCTTCTCCATGGAGTGTCTCCTCCCTGCCTCCTAACACTGCTGCTGGATTCCCTGCCCCCCATTGGCTCTGCTGGACTCTCCCCCCACACACACACACAAGGTATTGCTTCAGCTCCCTGCCCCCCGGCTGCCTCCAGCCCTGCCCTGGTGTGGCTCTCCCCCACCATGGATGCTGTCACCCCCTGAACTCCTGAAGCTCCTTGTAAGTTCCTACTTGTGTAAATAAGTAATGGAAATTATTTATTTATTTTGTGATTTGTAGCCCTCCCTCCCCGGCCAAGACGAGGCTTAGGGTGATAACATCATTTAAAATGCATCAAAACAGCCACAATAATATTAATAATAATTTCTAAAAGTAATAATTTCTAAAACCCCAATTAAAAGCCTTAAAACTCCAAATTTCTGGAAGAGTTCACTGAATTAGTAGTCTTAGTTCATCAAAGATCTGCTGCTCCTATTCATAGTGACCAGGAGTGTTTCACTGCCTTGAATATGCTTCAGCAAGGGCACAGCTAATAACCTTTCCTGAAGGACATTAAGGTCCCTGGGGGAAGGCTCAGTGTGCTAATGTATATTCTTCCTGCATGGCTTCTATTTTCCTTACATTGCTTGGGTCCCCGGCTTAGAGGCTTGGGTATCAGAGTTTGGAGATCAAATTCAACTTGCATGCATTACTTTTTGTTTTTTGTTTTTGTCTTTAGATGATGACACCCATTCAGAAGCAAAGCTTCAGCTGGAACAAGATAAATCGACCATTCCTGCTCCGTCTGTTTCCAAGCGTATTGTGCTTGGTGATACTGTCTGCAGCCTGGCAGGAACAGCTGACCATGGAAGCAGTGCAGTAGAGCACAAGGGGGAGAAAAAGGACTTGTTCAATATAGCGCCTGAGGTTGGTAGTGAGAGCTCCACTGAACTCCGGCAGCGCAGTAGAGGTGATCTGATGGAACAGCGAACACCTCAGCATGGCCTAGACCAGTATTTATCAAGATTTGATGAAGCTATGAAATTAAGAAACCAGCTGATGAGTGAGAAGCCAAGCCAGGAAAATGGAAATGCTGCAGAGGAATTTGATTCTTTCCGTATTTTTAGATTAGTTGGGTGTGCACTACTTGCCATTGGAGTTAGAGCTTTTGTGTGCAAATACTTGGTGAGCTGAGAACTCTTATTTGATTGTCACTAATTCTTTTTAGCTTGGTTTTTGTACTTTCCTGATAGGGTAGTGCATTGGCTTTCCCATTTCACAGATTGGGAACTGATGTGGAGAAATGATTATTTCCCCAGTGCCTTTCAACTCACAATTGAAGTGATTAAATCACAGTGGAAGGTAGATTGAAGACCAAATTCATGAACTTTAACGATTGTTCCACAGTGTCTTGCCACCTTTAGGGTTGGGTCCAGACTAAATGTCCACTGATTCTTCCTTTCCTGTTGCAGACCCCTTTTACGGAATTTTTTCAGGTTCCCTGTCTCCCATGAGCAGCATTTAATGACTATCGGTGGACTGCAGTGGGAAGGGGGAGGCAGAAATGCTCCATTCTGATATTGGAAAGTTCAATCTGGATCCAACCCATTGTCCTTCCTAATGGTAATAGCCTAGTCTAAAGCAGACTGGTAGCTGTGTGTGTGTGTTGAAGTAAGAATAACTTGCCCAACACAAGAATTCTCTTGGACTCCCATCCATGGCCAGCCAACCTGCAGAGGAGAGACAAAGAATGAGGCCACTTTCATTGACTTGCCAAGTGCAACTGTTGCATCCCCACTCAGGCTCCCCCAGTGGCCAGCTATGTGCAGCTTAGGAGAAGGGGAGTGTGAGAGTGAATGGCCTGTCTAGGCCAACTGCTACTTATATATTCACATAATAAGCGGCATTGGCCAAGTAGCAAGGATGAACAGGCTGGCAGGCTATGACAGAACCATAAGTAGACAGCCATACTCTAGAAACATTGTAATGACCCTATTGACTCACTGCTGTTCTGGCATTCAGTTAAGTAATGGGAAGGGATTACACACACCTGCAACTTTCCCAACTCATGCATATGGTGCTATATGGCATCGTTTTGCAGGAATCCTAACTCATTTGGATATACTAATACCTTTATACAGTACTTTTCCAGCGTTCAGAGGGCTTCACATAAACTGTTTCAGTAAGCCTTTCCACAGCCATGTAAGGAGGTGCAATATCATGATCCCTGTGTTGCCAGTGGGCGCTAAGGCAATAGTGGCACACCTGTGGCTACTTCAGTTTGTTCATGTCTTGGGTAAGATTTGAACTATGGACTGCTGAATTCATGTTTTTAGCTATTGTCTCCCCCCCCCCCCCATTACAATGTATTGGGTGAGAAAAAAATTTCTGTTGGATGTTTGTTCCTTTTTAAATGTCTCCAAGGCTGGAATGTAATAATTTAATAAGGAACACTTTACAGATGCATTGCTTTTGTTCTGTATGTGTTTCTTAGGAATATATTCACTGAATTTACCAGTTCTTCCTGAAACAGATTAGAAGTTACATTACTAGATTAATACAGCATTGGATGTGATTATAAACTTGGCTTGGAGATATTTCAGGATATAAGTTTAGATCCTATGATCCATGAGCAGAGCTCTGCTTGGATTTCAGAATTTTCCTGCCTCCTCCTCTGAAATTCAATGCGGGGTGGTGGTGGTCCCCCACCCTGGAACAATGCTGGTATGATGAGAGGGTCTGTAGAGGTAATCAACAAAATATCCCTTCTATGACAGTGGAAATACACTTCTGCCAGCAGAAATAGACTGTAGGACCCTATGGGTATATTATTTTCTGAACAAATTGTGCAACATTAAACCACCACAACAGTCCAGTCAGACCATCCAAACCATTTGAACCCCCTTATCCTTTTGATGAGGGAACCAACTGTGCAAAACCCTTTCCCAACAATATGAAGTACAACTTCTAACAATTTTCATGACTGTAAAGTTATTTCATCTTATACAAAATGTATGTGAACTTCCTAATCATGTTTTATATGTGAAGTAATTTTATATTAATTTTTACCAAATGTCTCACATAAGACTCCTTTTGAGTATCTTTGGATAGACATGTCTCCCTAAACTAACTGCTGATGCATAATGAATATCCCCATCTCAATAGTGATGTATATGACACTCTATAGTGCCGTGTTATGTAGGCTTGTGTTCTATCCGGCAGTTGTCATACAAGTTCATCGTTAAATATAAGAACACTGTGCTTCTCAGTAGCATATTGAAGCATAGCTCCTTTCAACACATTTTTCAGTATGCCAGCTGAAATACTTAATAATGAATAGTCCCTTTCCTTGAAAGTTTGTATTAATGCAATCGCTTGTTACTGTTTTCTAACTCATATAATTTTCAATTTTTTTCAGTCAATATTTGCTCCATTTCTTACCTTACAGCTTGCATACATGGGGTTGTCTAAGTATTTCCCAAAGGTAAGAGATGTGTTAAGACATACAGTTCTCAAAAAGTCTACCTATTTTAAAGTGTTCATAGGTTATATACATTATAGTGGTTTTTGTTGAGTATTTTCTCTGGTAATCCAGCATTCACAGTAGTTCTTAAACAGGCTACTTTTCAGTCTTTGCCTGATTCATCACTTTCACTGTGGACCTCGATGTTAAGTTTTCTTGCCCAGCCAGATACATCTTGCCCAAAGTGCAAGTGTGGTGCCAGCATGAGAGCCAGCGCGATGTAGTGGTTAAGAGCAGTGGTTTGGAGTGGTGGACTCTGATCTGGAGAACTGGGTTTGGTTCCCCACTCCTCCATGTGAGTGGCAGATGCTAATCTGGCAAACTGGATTTGTTTCCCCACTCCTACACATGAAGCCAGCTGGGTGACCTTGGGCTAGTCACAGCTCTTCGAGCTCTCTCAGCCCCACCTACCTCACAGGGTGTCTGTTGTGGGGAGAGGAAGGGAAGGAGATTGTAAGCCGGTTTGATTCTTCCTTAAGTGGTAGAGAAAGTCGGCATATAAAAACCAACTCTTCTTCTGGTAAGCACTTAGTGATGGTACATTGAACTCTTGTTCTTTAGAAGAAGCAGATCACCATCTCACATGCATGAAAAGTTGTGTATGCTTTGGTCCCCTATAGTGAGTCCATCTGTGTGATGGTCGTTTGAAGGAAAATAAGGTAACAGAACAGGGTCTTGTTTGTTTCTTGTAACTGGAATGAGGATGGAAATTTCAGTTTGTGTAAAAGAAGGCGTGAAGAGAAAAAGAGGCAGGCTGGAGAAGTTAGGAGACTCTCCTCCAGGTCTGAAATCACTGTAGGAGAAATGCAAGTAAAAAAAGCTGAAGAGCTTTTTTCCAAAGCTGCACTCCCTAACGAGGCAGGAAGCAAACTGGGCTAAGGTGACTCCCACCTTGGAGAGAGGAAGTTGTTAAAGTTGGTCCTGCCTCCCTGAGCAATAGGTGGGAGTTGCCCATATCAAGATGCCCACGTAACCTCAGAGCAGAAGGAACCCTCACGGTGAGTATCCAAGGTTCCCCTCTGCAGCAGGAATTTTTGGTTTTGCTGCTTTTCATTTTGTCCAAAGGCAACAATCTCATTAATTTTTGTTTACCCTGACTAGTAATACTTTATGTAAACTTTCTTCTCCTGCCATTACCACTGTTGCAACCCTGTTCCTAAACATAGGAGAATTATCAAATGCCAGCTGTGCAAAAGCCATGAGGTGGCTATTAAACAGATAAACAATCTCCCCTAGGGTAGAAAACCAGCTCTGACATTGCAAAACTCTGGAGAAAGGAGAAACTTTAATATTCACCCAGTGTGGTCATAGCTTCCTCTGATCTAAAGCCGTCTTTACTTCCTTGTAATTGTAGCTTCTGCTCTTTTCTGATGTAGCACTGATGTCAAAAGAACAGACTGCAGTGGTTTTTTTCTTTCTTAATTTCTGATGTTCCTGTGGGTTTTTTCTTCACTTTCTAACAATAAAACTTATTTTTTTAAAAAAAAGAACAGACTGCAGTGAATGAAGACCCTGTTTTATTAGAGGTTTATAAGTAAGATAATAGGAAAACATCCTAATTTTTTAGCTTGCTTTGAGATATGTGGTAGATTGCTATGAATATAGGTGTCCTGCTCAGGCCCTCCAAAATGAACATGCAAAAAACCCTTGTCCCCTCCACTCCCCTGGCAGTTCTTTCTGACCCTGAGAAAGTCAATTTGTAGAGTTCTGTGACTTACAAGGCCTAATAGGTGCACAGGTGAGAGGGCTGCAGTGGAGAGAGAGGACAGGGCAGTTTTGCCTCATTCCTTTCCTTAGCACAGCCCCTAAACATGCCTCAGTTGCTGTGGGGTCACTGAGCTCCAGGAATCAACATACTTGGGGTTGGAAGGGACTGCTGGGAGGGGGGGAGACAAGGGAATCACCTGCATCCAGCAGTGCCTTCCATTGACAGTCTGCTGGATCCAAGAAACTATGACAAAGATTAACTTTTAAAATTTTATTTTTACACAGAGTGAAAAGAAGACAAAGACTACAGTATTAACTGCTGCTCTTTTACTGTCTGGGATTCCAGCAGAAGTAATCAGTCGTTCCATGGACACATACAGCAAAATGGGGGATGTCTTCACAGACCTTTGTGTCTATTTCTTTACTTTCATCTTCTGCCATGAACTGCTTGTGTTCTTTGGTTCCGAAGCACTGTGATAACTGCAGAATGCAGTGTGATACTTCAAAAGAACTGCATCAGTCTTTATTCTGTAACTATCCCTGGATACACACGTACGGTTAAACTTTTATCCAATTCTTACTTGTTTCAGTGCTGCTTAAAACATGCTTCTGAATGGAAGGTCCTAACTTCAAAGCTAAATTAGGAAAGCTTTGATATAGTGCACGGTGACTGATATATGGAAGATAAAATATAAAGCTCAGTGTAAATCTAGGGCCTTTCTTTTAAATTAGAATATGTCCTTTCTTACCCTTACTGGCTCAAACGGTAATCTTTCTCTTTAGTTCTACAGTGTGATAACTCAGCACAACTGATGTCTTGTGCTTGGTTGAACTCTTTACAAATTGTGATTTGGATTCCCTGCAAATTATTACTCTTATCACTTTTAATTCCCTAAATCTCTGAATCTACATTTTAGCTAGAAGAATGTTCTGACAAAAAAACCCCAACCGTAGCTGCTGTTTCTGAAACAGGAAGTGTGTCATTGTGCTCTTATTCTGTTTGTTTTTGTGACGGCTGGGTTTGAAATGGGGATGCTAAAGCAAGGAATGGATCAGTGAGGCCCAGCCTGATTCCTGCGTATGTTTTCTCTGAGCATTCAGTGGCTCTTCCATCTGAGTTGGTGTCCTAATTCCCAGTGTTTACATAATGTATTGTAATATGCTGCATTGGGTAAACATTACCGGTTACAAAGCAGCTCTTTGGAGGGCTAGGCTTCTGTACCTAACTTGCCACAGTTTTTGCTCATTTTTTTTCTGGTTTAGCAGTTAATTCTGCATCATATTTTCGATGTTTTCCAAGAATTTGTGCATATGAAGTTAGGTCAGTTTTACACACACACTTCTGAGGGATCACTACATTTACTAGTAACTGGCACTACCTTGGTTTGTACGGGTGCAAACAGATCTTTGGCTGTTTTTTTAGTCAGCTGCTCAGTGCTTCACACTGGTTTAGTAAATGAGGACACAGAACGTAATAATGCTGGCTTTTAAAAATATACTAGAAAACAGCTTTTATAAGTCAAACATAAATGTTTACTTGAAGTAATTTCCTTCGGAATCAATATCACTTGATTTCAAGTGATTGATTTACGATTGGTTCATTGCTGAAGGCTTCTTTTCTGTTTTACTGGCTGTACAACAATCAAGCCTTTACTTGGCTTTCAGGATTGTTCTTCAGTTACTTAAGAATATTGTCTCTTCTCCCTCTTCCTTAAGTTCCTTCAGTATATCACGATAGCTATCTGTTGTGAATTGATAGGTTTTTATCACTTGTGAAGAATGTATAACAAAAGTAAGGGCTAGTTGAGATACAGCCTAAGACCGTGATGTAGGTATTTGTGTGTCTCCCGCTTCATGTGAGAAATCCTTCCCTTCTCACTCATTTCCACCTGGATTTTGGCTTGGCGTTGTAACTATTGTTATTCCCTAATTAAAGGTGCTGCTAACTCCAGTTAAGAACCTATGGTCCACTCTCAGTACTTAAACACTATTTAGTTACATTTACACTGGCTTGTTGGGGAAATCAGGCTGCTATAGAATATTGTCCAGTATTGTGAAGGATGAGTGTATTGGTTTTTGAGGGCTAGTGTCCTGACAACGGAATGGCCTTGCTGAACAATTTGGAAGCCTGGGTGTTACTAACCAGCCCCACACTTTGAACATTTCTGCTATCTCTAAGTTTTACCAAGTTATCATTGTAACTCTGCCATTACATAAACACAGTTTCTCCTTTTGGAAATATTTAGAGTTTTAATACTTTTGTTGCTGCTTTTGTTGGGAAGTAACACTGGCAATAGGTTGATTCCCGTGAGCTTTTCTGCTCATGAAAGAGAGAAGCAGGCAATTTCACTCGATTTTCCTATAGCTTGCCATGCCAGGTGAAATGTGATCCATGATGATCTCCCTGCCCCCAAGCATCAGTTTTTGGACTTGAGGGGGCCTACTTGGGGATTGGGTGAAGCTTGATGGACCCAACTCAATGTTTCTCAAAAGCGTATGAGACTTCACTAGTTCACTTTTAACTTTCTAGTGTTTAATTTTAATACTTTGTTTGGTGAACCAGACATAACGGTGATGTCTGTTATGTGGGAAGGATCCAGAGCTAGGATCTGTAGAAGGGGCATAGATACACAGGAGAAAACAGTACAAACAGCTGTAACTTTGCTTGCTAGCTTTGTAGTAGAAGCTCCCACTGTTAAAATGACAAGTTTTTGTTCAGCTTCAAAAGCTGTGTCGCCCTTTAGCAGTGGGGAACAGTTATGGCAGAAACATAAGCAAAACTCAGCTTGTATGTTATTTCCCATGTGCATCTACCCACTTGGTTCTGGACAACATGTTCTGTTGTGTTCCATGGGCTTTGCCCTACTGTAAAATCTAAATATCTAATTGTACATGTTCTGGCAGGTAATGTAAAATAGCTCTTTTTTACTATATTTCTGCTCACCTATTGAAGCATAAGCAATGGATGGGCTACAGAAGATTCAGAAAAATGGCTTGTCAGATAGCTAAAACTGAGGTTGTTGAAGGTTTTGTGTTGGAAAATGGTAATTATAGAAATGCTCCATCTTCTCCACAGAAATGTGAAAAATGCAGAGCCTTTAAGCATTCCAAAATTTCAGTTGTTAAAGTTAAGCCATTATAATAATATAAATTGTGACCTCTTCTAGTATTCTTTAACCCCGTTGTTCAGGCTTGCCATGCTGGATTTTTAAACCTTAATCCAACTATGAATTTTGGGTCTAATTGGATCTTTTTATGTAAGTTACTTGCTTGTAAAATTTAAAAGCAAGAAGATAGAACCTTTTAATGTAGCTTTCTCTGCTGTAAAAAGATATATGGGATGTAATAACAGGTAAAATGTTCAGAAGGTGTTTGATATGTTACTTTTGCAAAACTGGGATTCCCTGATACAGTTAATCTTATGCGTCACGTATGTCTATTGTAGTGCTTATTTCTACATTGGTTCTATTAAATTTATTAAAATTATGTTTACCATTTCTCATGCATTGTGTTGGTTATTCATTAATAAACACTGCAGTGATTGTTCACAATTAATTTTCAGTTTTTGAAGGGTTCTTGCAGCATTGGGGAAAAGTAAACATCTGGGAACCAAGATTCTTTAGATTGACTACAGTAGAAATGAGGCAATATACAGAAATATTATGCTCAGGCCTTGTGTATGCCTCTTTGCTGCTCTTACTGGATTTCTCTGCAGCATTGATACAGTGGACTATGCTATCTTTTTGAGATATTGGGAGTCAGAAGTAGGTCTTGGGTTGTGCTCTGGATTGGTTTAAATTTTTCCATATAGACCAGATTCAAAGGGTTACCATCAGACTAGTTGTCATCAATGTAGGATATTCAATCTCTATGTCAGGCGTCTCCAACCTTTTTAAGCCTGTGGGCTCCTTTGGAATTCTGACACAATGTGGTTGGTGCAGCCACAAACTGGTTACCACAGGATGATACCCAGCTCTCTCTATCCAAATCGCTTGGTGATGTGGTAGAGGTCTTGAGCTGCTGCCTGACTGCTGTGGTTAAATGGCTAAGAGTGAACAAAGTGAAACTGAATCCTGACAAGATGGAGGTAATGCTGGTTGGGAAGCTTGAGGCGTTGAAGAACATTGTGCTTCCCACTTTGGATGGAGTTCAGTAGACCCTTGCTGACTCAGTTAAGAGCCTAAGGGTTATTCTAGGGCCAGCATTACCCTGGCGAAGCAAGTTAATGCAGCTTTTTTCCAGTTCCAGAAGATGGCCCCCTACCTTGGCTTGGCCAGTCTGGGCTTTGCCTAGATCCATGCCACAGTAATATCCAAGACTAAGCTACTGCAATGAACTTTACATGGGTCTGCCCTCAAAGTCAACTCAGAGGCTTAGTTGGTACAAAATGCCCAGCTCAGCTACTATCAGGGCTTAGGTGCAGCATGGATATAACAGCCATTCTGCAGTTCTTTTGGCTGCTCATCATTTACTTGGCTCAGTTCATGGGACTGGCTATCAAGCACAAAGCCCCTTATGGCCTTTGACCCTTATATCTGCAGGACTGCCTCCTATCTTCCGCCGTGACAGCTTTGCTCATCTGAGCAGGGCCTTCTGCAGGTAGCACCCTGCAAATGGGTAAGACCAATAACTGCCTATACAAGTGCATTTTCTGTTGAGGCCCCCACCTTGTAGAATGGCCTGCCTACATAGTTTGTGGAATGCCAGAATTGTTCAGGATGACATTTTTATAAAAGTAATAGGGTTCTATTATAATGCAATGTTTCATGAAGGTGCTTTAATAAAAAAATAGGACTATGGGCTGCAATGTTGTATATAATATGTCATATTTGTTATGTTCTCACTACATTGTTTTCTACCTATGTAATTCCACTTTTTGGCGTTGACAACATGTCTAGTAGTTATGCTTTGTTTCTGTAATCCTGGTCCTGCTATTTAGCTTATCAGATGTGTTCTGTTGATCACACCAATTTACCTTGTGTAATCCACTTTGAAGATCAATGATTGTGGTAACAAAATTGAATATCAAAATTGTGGCAACAAGGCAGGAAGTTCTAGAACATACAAACTGCAAACTAACAAGTCACCTGGACCAGACTCTGGACCAGAGTTCTTCAAGAACTAAAATGGGAAACTGTTGAACTTCTAACAATGATATGTAACAAGACCCTAAGATCAGCCTCTGTACCAGAGGATTGGAGAATGGCCAATGTAACACCCATTTATAAAAAGGGTTCCAGGGGGATCTAGGAAATTATAGACCAATTAGCTTAACGTCTCTTCCAGGTAAATTGAGGGATAGCATTATTAAAGATAGAATTGTCAAGCATATAGAAGGGTAAGCCCTGCTGAACAAAAACTAACATGATTCCTGCAAAGCTAGGTCCTGTCTCACCTTTCAGAGTTCTTTGAAAGTGTCAATAAGCATGTAGACAGAAATGACCATGTGGACACTGTGCTTTTGGATTTCCAAAATGCTTATGACAAAGTTTGCTAAGCAAACTTCATAGTCATGGGATAAGAGGACAAGTCCTCTTATGGATTGAGAGCTGGCTGAGAAATAGGAAGCAGAGAATAGGAGTCTGGTCAGTTCTCACAATGGAGGGATATGAGCAGTGGGGTCCCTCAGGGATCTGTGTGATGGCAAAGCAACATTTTTTAAAAAATCCAAAAAGCCAACCAAATCTCCCATGGCCCATCAGAAATCTTGCTGGTTGACAAACCCACCTGGCTCTGCCCACTTCCTAAAACACTTGGTAGGCTTCAGGAAAGGTCTTGGTGGGCGCTATGGTGTCCATGAGCACCACGTTGGGGACTGCTGATTTAGAGGAGTTTTTGAAAAATAACTTGGGGTACAGGAAGCAAGCGCTGGATCATTGGCACTTGGGGATGCTTGTTTCCATGTTATCAGTTGTAACAGCTAAGCTACTTCGTCCAACTAGCTGTAGAAAGAAGAAAACTACAGTTTGGAGTTGGAGAAGGTTAGTGCTGATTTGTTCACAGGCTTGGCTGCAATTGAGCATAGCATCAGATTTGCCACATTAGCAAGAGGAGCCATGTCTAGAGCCTGAAACCAAGAATAAGATCTACAGCAGCTGCATTTCTGCTTGGGAGTCTGTATTGTAGGGTCCAAACAGTACAACTGACTACGTTTAGGACATTTGCTTGAGGTGCTAAAGAAACTGTTCACTAACCAATGGCTGTGTTGCAGATATACATCATAGCAAAAATAGGCAGTTATGAATTATTGGTTCTTGTAGGCTATCCGGGCTGTGTGACCATGGTCTTGGTATTTTCTTTTCTGATGTTTCGCCAGCAGCTGTGGCCGGCGTCTTCAGAGGAGTAACACTGAAGGACAGTGTCTCTGTTACTCCTCTGAAGACGCCGGCCACAGCTGCTGGCGAAACGTCAGGAAAGAAAATACCAAGACCACGGTCACAGCCCGGATAGCCTACAAGAACCAATGAACTCTGACCGTGAAAGCCTTTGACAGTTATGAATTACGTTGGTGGAGTCGATTAAGTTATCACATACTAAGCATCTGCCTCACTTGTATTTCTTCAAATGCAAGCAACTTTGTGGTCTACCTACCTGGGCAAATTGTAGTCCTATAACAAACTTTCTCCACAAAAGGAAATACTATACGACCTTCCCCTCCACAGGAGTTATCTTGAATGCTTTTTTGAAAGCAGAAAGGCTGGGTATAAATACCCTGTGGTTGTTTTATTATTATTATTATTACAACTAATGGTGTGATGAAAGCTAGGGTTAACACCAACCTCGAAAGTGGTGCCTGGAGTTTTCTTAGAATTACTGATGTCCAGATATGCAGAGATGTGTTCCCCTGAAAGAAATAGCCTTTGAGAAGGGTCTCCAGAGCATCACATCCTCACTTCTTTCCCTCAGCTGGGTTCCCAAATCTCTGGAAGTTCCCTAAGCTGCATTTGGCAACTCGAATCAAAAGTACGGGAAGGGCTGCTTACCTACAGCAATCCGTAGGTTCTGAATTATATATATAACGCTGGCCACGGCCTGGGAGTTCTCCTGGAACAACAGCTGGTCTCCAGAATACAGCTCACGGCTCCTTTGGAAGAAATGGCAGAAATGTCCAAGCCATTGGAGTGTACATTTTTGGCACTAAAAGGGCTTACGCCTAATTCGTATTTAATGAAACCTTTTTGGGGTTAGTTCCCCTGGAGAAAATGGCTCCTATGGCATCAGATTCTACCCCGCTGAGGTCCCAGTTGTTCCCGAGCAAATAACCTGCCTACATCGGACTCACTTTACCTAAATAAGTAGGCTCTAGCACGCTCCTACTGGACCAGCCATGATCTGAGAAGGCGGTCAAAGAGAGGACATTTTGGAGGACTTTCATTCATAGGGTCGCCATGAGTCGGAAGCGACTTGACGGCACTGAACACACACAGCCCGTGAAATCTTATAGTAAACTAAAAAACGGGTTGCATTTTACGGAGCTACATGTCTCCCGTTTACTTTTGCGGCAATGAACCGCTAACCTAGCTGAGATACTCGACTGCGCCAAGCCCCTCTCTGCATTTTGCTCCTCCGAGCACCAGGGGTCGCTGTGAGCTTGCATGCAGATGTGGGGGGGGCGGCTTCCGCTTCCGCTTCCGTCCTCTGTTCGTTGGTCCGTTTCCTCTTCGTTTGCTTTCTGGGAAATGGCCGTCGCCGTCGCTGTCGCCTAGCCCGTGAGGGATCGCGTCAGAACGGGAAGGCGGCTGTTGGCGTTTCTCCGGGCAGGGCCGCCATGGGTCGGGAGTCCAGGTGAGCAGAGGGGGTTTCGGGCGAGCCTCTGGTGCTTCTCGAGACTTGGCCGGCCGTTCCTTTCCGTTGGGGAGGGAGCCGGCCCTGGAGTAGGGCCTGCCTTGGGGGTTGGGCCGGGGCTGCGGGGGAAGACGCGGGGGAGGGAGCCGCAGGAGGGTTCGTGGCCGTCCGGAGCAGAAGGGGAGGGTGGTGGATGGGGGCGGCTCTCGTGGCGAATGCCCTTCGTTACAAAGCGGGCCGCTTTCACTCAGTTTCTCCTGGCTCTTCGGTTCCCTTTTAGGCGATTGAAATAGTCTTCCTAATTCCCCTGTGCTTTCCTGTTGTTGACTTCTTTGAATCTCGGTTTTCGACTCCATCTTTTGTCCAGGTTTGCGGGTGGGGTAACAGTGACTAATAAAATACTAATCTAGTCAGTGGGTTTTCATTCTTGTATCTCTGTGCTGCGGGTCTGTTGTAATTTATTTTTAGAAGGCGTTTTAAAAATATAATCTAGACTCGTGCTCTGTTTGGCGGATCAAGAAGGTACACAAGCAATAAAATCTACCTTCCCATTACCATGGGCTACTAAAGATAATATAAGCAGGATTTTTTGTATAGCTTCTGAGATATAGGCTCAAATGGGATTCCAAGAGCAGGGAGATACCACTGTTGCCTTGTGCTTTATGTGCTGATTTGTCACAAACATGGTACTTCTAGAAGAATATCCCCAGAGGTCAGAGTAGAGTGTAAGGAAGGAGACCATTTAAAAATAAGTGGGTGTTAAGTCTAATTTTGAGATAATTGCTATTATTTTGATCTGTGCCAGAAACCTATTGGTAATACGGGCTTTGAAGTATCGTTGTAGTACACTCATAGTGGACCAGCCATGTTCAGAAGTGAGCTGCTGTGTTTTTGTGGTAGAACCTTTGACGTACTTTTCATAGGCAGCCCTGCATGAAGCCTGTTGCAGTAGTATGAGGGAGGTAAGATCAGAAAGTTGCCTAATGAAGTTGATAACTTTATCCCCCAATAACCTCTTACCATAACAGTTTCAGGTTCTAATAAGGTCATCACTTGCCTAGAGAATCTGGAACCATTAATTTAGCCTGTGGTATGTAATATTGGTCTGATGTATGTGCACATGCTGGCATATGAATAGCTGAGGTCAGAGTACACATATCGTGTTTATCGAGAGTGGGACATACCTTGTTTCACCTTAACATACAGTGAGAGTGTCTCTACTTTCATGTATTTTAAAGTACAACAGGGCTAAAGGGCTTTCACCCATGTCATTTTGTTTAATGTACGGTATGTGTATTTTGTTCTTGAGTATTCATTCCTAGTGACAAGAAATCCCTCAGCTACTGAAACTCTGTCTCCTCTAGTATCTACGAGGTTTGCATATCAGGTGATGAAATACTGTTAGAGCAGCTGAGACAGCTAACTGTCTTGTACAGGTGAAGCCTGGCCTCAAGGCAAATGGATTCCCTATGGTTGAAAGCCAATTTCATACTACTTAAAGCACATACTCCTTGTCGGATATAGTATCTAGTTTGGGCATTGACTGTAATAGCTTGCACAGGAGATGTGGTTTCATGATAAATTGGGGGAAACCCCAGTATTGCATGCCTGGATTGTGGCCCTTTTGTTTCAGGCAGAATCAAAGTTTTCATGCAGAATCATCAGAATCTGGTCCAGTAGAAGGTACCACTTTGCTTACCCTTATTTCTCTCATTTCCTTAGATCAACAAAGCAACAGTTGTCCAAACAAAAACAGTGAGTTAATCTATTTAAAATAATAGTTTTTGATCTCACCATTTCTAAACACAAATGTGCTGTTAATGACTTCACTAGCTCCCGCCTCTTCCAGTATATCTGTGTGAGATCCAGTCACACATTCATTCACCTCTTAGAGGTGGCTCCCCCTTGTCCTGGTGTTCCCTCCCTGTTTAAGTTGAGTGCATGTGTGGTGAGAAACTGCTGGTGCCAGAGCTGACAGTTTTCTGTGATACCACAAAGCCCTCAGTTTCTCCATAATATCAGCTCCATAAAAGGTCTCCATAAGCTAGTTAGTTAGGATGAAATGTTTTTTAATAGCATCTTACTCTCTTCACCTAATTTTTTCTGTCTTTGCTGTGGTTAGCAACCTCAGCTTCATATTAGATTTATTATCTCCTTATTTTGACTTCATGAGCACTTATTTTAACTAGTCTACTTGGAGAGTTCATTGTACTCTATGTAGGGAAGAGGTAAAATAAGCTCCTCAATGAAGAATGTATTACAGCTTTGGCCTAAAAATTTTCTTGTTCCTCTCGCACACTCTCCACACCCTCCCTCTCCATTTTGAAGTGTGCTCATATGAGGCTATCCCACCATTCCACTGGGGATGAGCACAGAATGCAGCTGCAGAGGGGGCAGACTAGTTGGCCCGAGGAAGCTGCCAGGAGCTGGGTTTGTTATCTCCTGCTTGATCAATAAGCTATGGGATGTTACGCCCACAGAATTTAATGTACATAGCATATAGACTGGAAATGTTTCAGTGGATATTAATATACCATTTGTTTTGCCCTTTTGTCACTATGCCATTAAGTGCCTTAGTTGCTTTTCCCTTCTTATTGTTATGCCTCTTTGCCTTGAGCCATGCTTCATATGAAAATAAGGGGTTGCAAAAGACCAAAGTGATGTCAAATCAGCCCCTCTACCAAACCATAAGTTATACCTTAAGGCTAAAGTGTCAGTGATACCACTGAAGATCATCAAGAGCTAATCCTACAACTAGTTATACTTGGAAATTAGAATGTCCGATTCTTTTAAGAAGTGTTTATTCTTTAATTGTGCTGCATATCTTAACTGTCCTGTTAATATACTGCCACAGGCATTATCGGAAGCGCTCCTCATCACGAGGGCGCTCTGGTAGTCGTTCTAGGAGTCGTTCTCCATCTGACAAAAGAGCAAAGCGTGGAGATGATAGACGTTCTAGAAGTAGAGACAGAGATCGCAGACGTGAGAGATCACGGAGCAGGGACAAGAGGCGATCTCGGTCACGTGACAGGAAGCGTGTGAGGTAAGCCGCAATTTTTCATCGCATTTGTAAAGGAAGTTTTTACATGTTGTTAAATCAGTCTTAAACCTTATGTGTGGGATGTGTGGGAAGTAGGTCAGTGCTGTTGCTAAGAGTACCTTCTGTCAGTTACATGCTGCTCATTATGTGGCACCTTATTTAGACTCAGCAGACTGAGTCATGCTATTGTAAACTCCAGGTTGGACTACTGTCATATGTTTTGTATGGGGCTGTGTTTTAAGATGTCTCAGAAGCTTCAGTCAGTACAAATGTGGCAGCAGAATTCCTGTCCAAGGGGTTAGTCTCTTGGAACATACTACTCCTGTGCTGTGTCAATTTCAGTGGGTACATTAGCTTCCACACCCAACTCAAAAGTGCTGGTTATTAGCTTTAAAACCATTTGCCACCTAAGGTGCTGATATCTGCTGAACTGCATCTACCAGTATATTCCCAAACATCACCTGCATTTCTAAAACAGCGTTCTGTTTGTTGTGGCCTCTCTTAGCATTGTCTATACAGCAGCAGCTAGGCCACAGACTTTCTCTGTGGTAGGTTCAGTCCTCTGGATTTGCGTACCAGAGTGGGTATGGACAGCTCTATTAGCAAGATAATTCTGTTTCAGAGGGCATTTGGTGGAGTGTGAACTGTGCCTGCAGATCTGGCTGTTTGTGTGTGTTTTAATCTGTGTATTTTTAATTTTGTTAATGGACTCTTATGTTTTGGGTTCTTATAACATTGTTGTGTTGTTAGCTGCCTTGAGTCCAATGAAATAAGGTGGGATATAAATATTTTAAAGAAACAAATGAAAAGTTAAATACCTTGTGTTTTCTGGCAACCGAAATAGCCTTGATGATGCATAGGAAGTTTATTGAATAAGCGTAACCCTTTTTAGATATTGATGTTGTAGTAATTAGCTCTGATTCTTGAGTGAAGTTCAGTTTGCTCATTTAGACACATGAAGCTGCCTTATACTGAATCAGACCGTTGGTTCATCAAGGTCAGTATTGTCTACTCACACTGGCAGCGGCTTTCCAGTGGCTCAAGTGGAGGTATTTCATATCACCTACCACCTGTTTGTTTGTTTGTTTCTTTCTTTTTAAAACTGGAGATGCTGGGGATTGAACCTGGGACCTTCTGCATCCCAAGCAGATGCTCTACCACTAAGCCATGGCCCCTCCCAGAAAGTTACTAAAGATATTGTTCTCACAACTTGTAGCCATTCAGAAACTGGTGTTACATTCTTCAAAAGGAGGAGTTGGTTATTGAAATACACATTTCTGCTGTCTTTCTGACAAACGATGCCTTTTCAAACTAGATACTACTTAAAACTCTCTTCTGCATTTTGGTAGGCGTTCAAGAAGTAGAGAGAGGGAACGGAGTAGAGAGAGGAGACGATCACGGAGTAGAGAGAGAAGAAGATCCAGAAGTCGCAGCAGAGGAAGGCGATCCCGATCTTCCAGCCCTGGCAAGAATAAAAAAGTAGAAAACAGGTAACTTACTTCTATGTAGCATTTTATCCAATTGTACCATTAAAATAACTATATATGTAGCCAGGACAAAGAAGAAAGTGAACACGTTATTTTGAAAGATACGGATAATTTTAAATTAATTGTAAATGACCATGAATTAGATGTGCTTCCAGACAGAGAGAGTCCAGCATTAGAAAGTGTTCAGTGCTTAAGAGCATCTGCTGTTTTCAGATAAGGAGCAGCACAGCACAAGTTTGGGAGAAGTCGAGAGGGAACTTGTATTGGAGGAATTTGTGCAGATGGAGAGGCCAAAAAGTAGATTGAACAATAAAGCAGGAAATGATGTGAAATAACCCACAGCACAGAAAGGAACAGTTAAACAGTCTTTAAGCACTGAGGAAATGTTTGCATTTCTCCTCTTTGTATGCTTATACCAAGAAGTATATGTGTGCCCTTCATACATAAATCCTTTTTTTTTGGCCCGGTTAGTTCAGCATTTAGTTCCTCAGATAATCTTGTTTATAACCAGTTTGAGAAATGTTTTGTAATAGCTGTCTTTCATGCCTTTGTCCTGCTCCTCCTCTACTTCTGTGGATGCCCCCCCCCCTTAATTTTAAGCTCATAGTGTTTGCCCTGACATATCTATCCATTTATTTACCTCAGGAGCTTCATTTCTTCATTTTCCCTCTTACCCTAAGCCCTTTGCCCCACATCTCTCTTCAGTTAGCTCACTAATTGTGGAGGGGGAGAGAATGCACAAGACACTTCAAAGGGGTAGGAGGAGAT
The DNA here is from genome assembly GCF_029931775.1 of Euleptes europaea. Lineage (NCBI taxonomy): Eukaryota > Metazoa > Chordata > Lepidosauria > Squamata > Sphaerodactylidae > Euleptes > Euleptes europaea. The sequence continues at coordinate 93,093,949 of NC_079312.1, read as the reverse complement.
AATTTACAGCAGAGTTCCACAACGTGGCACCTGTGGGCACCATTGTGCCTGCCATTACATTCTCTGGTGCCTGCTGAGCTTTACAGAAAGTTGGTGGGGACATGGTAAATTAGGGCTTTTTGTTGGTTGACGTCATTCAAATGAAAGAGCCTTCCACTGCAATAGCAGCCACAGCTGCTATATGATCAGGTGCACTGGTAAGCGTCTGTGTTCCCTTAGTGTGGGATTCCGTTTCCCCTTTCTCCACCCCTCCCTCCCCCCTTCTGCAATTCTTTTGCAAAACAAGGATGAGGTATTATGTTTGGCTTTGACTCCTGTAGCAGCCATTTTAGGTTTGGCTGCACTTTCTGCATCAGCCATTTTAGTCATCAGCCATCCCCTCTCAAAATTCCAAAGCTGCCTGCAGGCTCAAAGTTTGGGGACCCCAATCTATGGGTTATGATGGACACTGGTACAGAGTAATGGTGCCTGAATAGAACAGTGACTTCTGTACCAACAATAACATGACTCTTCTATGAGAAGGAGACTTCATCATTAGCAACAGAGTCATAAGATCCTCTTTGTTCTACAGGTCAGAGTTCTAAAATTTAAAATCAGATGTGTGGAATGAGAAATACTAGCAAGCATGAAATTAGGTTATTCATTTAAAATATGTAAACCGTATCTGCAGTCTATAGCAGCTTTGTTCAAAGAAACAAAAATCACGTTTTAAAACTTCAGTGACACAAATTCTGTCTCAAGATAAGCGTATGGTTTCTGTTAAAATAGTTCAGTGGGCTCTAAAGAGAACTTAATAAGATTTTACCAACCAGAAATGATTTGTACATTTATTGCCTTGGGTTAACACATGTTTCGATTGGATTTGTCCTTTTTGTGGTAGAAGAGGTGGGAATAATAAAAAATCCATAATAAACATGATAAATGGTGTTCATATTGAAGCCAAGTGTGTCAAATTCTGAGGGAAAGATTTTTTTAAAAAATCAGCCAGCAGTGATTCCTTAGAGATCACTAACACTTCCAAGGCAAGTGCTAAATCACTTAGCAAAACTAGCATTCGTTTTTTTTAGTTGATTTGCACATGTTGCGGCCTTCAAGGAGGTGTAAAATAAACATTAGAACCCTTAGAGTATTGACCCTTAAGTATTCTGGAAATGAAATTTGCAACTGGCAAAAAAGTGTAGGAATGAGTATATTCCCAATGGTTGTATATAAAATTGATGCACTTGATAAGAGATTAAGGCTAGAATCAAAGGTTTATGTCCCTGCAATGGAGTGCAGCTCACTTTCCCTTCCTGCTCCTGTCACGTGGAATGCCATTTGAGGCGATATCAAGAGGCTGTAGTAGGAAAGAATGCAGTACACACACTGACATTTATATTCTGATTTAAGGCTGCAGTGTTGTGTATACTTACTTAGGAGTAAGTCTCACTAAATTCATAGCATCTGAACACATAGTATATACACAACATCCTATGCAGGGTACAGTGTATCTGAAACCTTTGATATCGGTATGATTTGCATGTGATGAGTTCTTTCAGGCAGATACGTCATTGTGCCATCTCACCGTTTCTGTTCTTTACCCATACCGCTTCTCGGCGGGGGGACCGAAGTGCCCTTCAGTTAAATGCAGTTCTTGAAATTGTCTTTTCAGATCACGATCTAAAGAAAAGGTAGAAGGGGTAGAAGTTACCAAGGAGAAGAAAAAAGAGAAAGAAGACAAAGAAGAAGAAAAGGATAAAGATGTTAGCGTATGTACAGTGGCAGTTATAAAGCAAACTGTTCTAATAACCATTCTGTTTTTCCAACTTCATGGTGTTTTTGAAATCTGGGAAGAGCCTTGTTAGTTTCCATATTGGACATAGCGCAAACATCTTTCTGTTTATTTGTTTTCCTATTGAAAAAATGATATTAAACACGATTGATTAACACAGGACTTCATAACAAGTAGGAGGCAAACTGTAGGTGGGATGTGACCACAGTCTGATGCTGTGACCACTTCTTTTGGAATTACTGTCGTCCAGCTGTGGGATTGTAATTTGTTTGCTTCTTGTTGTCTTCCACACCATGTATTTTTTTCTGTCCTGTATAATGGAATAACTGTCAAGTATGCCCAGATGGTACTTTAGCGTACATTCATTTGATTGGTATATCATCAGCAAACCCCAAGCAAGCAATAATCATCCAGAGCTCTTAATATAGTTGCTCCCAGTGAACAGCTCACATAACCTACACAAGAGTTTCCATCTGTGATGGTTTGTTGTGAAGTGTCATCAGTTTTTTGCAGTACCTGGTAGGCCATTCTGTTCTTTGGCTTTCAGGTTGTAGGGAGTTCAGTACGGCTTTGAAATTGCACTGAAAGTAAATGGTAACCGTATTTTGGTGTACCATGGTTTATTTGCCATGTCTTGGTTTTGCATATCTCCTCTTACTGATTTCTCTGGGGTTGGAATTTTATTTAAATTGACTGGACAATGATAAGTAACTTTTCCTTTGATTGCTTTTTTTCTTTAAAGAATTTTGATCAGAACAAACTGGAAGAGGAAATGAGAAAACGAAAAGAGAGAGTGGAGAAATGGAGAGAAGAACAACGCAAGAAAGCAATGGAAAATATAGGAGAATTGAAAAAAGAAATTGAAGAAATGAAGCAAGGAAAGAAATGGAGCTTAGAAGATGATGATGGTATTACTTTTTATATAACTTATTTGAGGAAGAATAAGCTTTGTGTAGCTGTTGAACATGGCCTAAAAAAAAAGTGCAAGATCACATTTACTGGGCCTGCCCAACCATAACTGAATTTTGGTGAGATGTGAGGATCAGGATGACTTTGCTGTGGGAAATTCTTGGACGTATTCCAAAAGTCTCTTCCTAAAATATGCGTCTGCAGTATGGAATGTGACAAATTCAGTAAGGATGGTTCTGGAAGGCTTATAATGTGACTGAAAAAGCTTGTCCTGTGCAATTGGAAATTCAAAGTGGTTCCAGAAAGACTGAACTGAGTAGGAGACCTTCTTGGACCTGGTGACTAGAGAGATAGTAGCATACAGGGGGGACAGCTGATGAGTTCTAAAAAAGGGAGAGTTTTTCATTATGGTTTAGTGGATGGTTCAGGTGGCTTACTCTCACGGCATGATTTGTGATAAAAGTGGGAGAGAGAATGGCAACTTGTTCAGCAAGTTTCATGTTTGGGGTTATTATTTTAGTGAGTGAATATGAGTATAAATGTATAACAATATTTAAGAGAGCTTCTAAATTCAGTTAATCAGGTCTTGCAGAGGAAGATCAGGGTATCTTGTTTATGCAGAAGGTCCTCTTCTGCTTCTCTTAAGTTCAGCATGCAAAATGTCTCAGCTATATCTATGAAAATATGTGTTTCTATAATGTGTGTGTGTAAAGTGCCGTCAAGTCGCAGCCGACTTATGGCGACCCCTTTTGGGGTTTTCATGGCAAGAGACTAACAGAGGTGGTTTGCCAGTGTCTTTTTCTGCACAGCAACCCTGGTATTCCTTGGTGGTCTCCCATCCAAATACTAAGCAGGGCTGACCCTGCTTAGCTTCTGAGATCTGACGAGATCAGGCTAGCCTGGGCCATCCAGGTCAGGGCATTTCTATAATAAAGGTAAAGGTCCCCTGTGCAAGCACCGTTGTATTAAAACCCCTCTCTTTGTATTAGATGATGATGAGGAAACTGCAGAAGGGGAGAAGGAAGGTAACGAGATTGAAGATGAAGAATTGGATCCATTAGATGCATACATGGAAGAAGTTAAGGAGGAGGTCAAGAAATTTAATATGAGGAGTGTCAAAGGTGGAGGCGGAAGTGAAAAAGTATGTTTCTTTTGTTCAGTATTTTCTGAGTTGTAGATGTTATATCCTACCATTTTAGCAACAGTATATGAAGCAAGGATAGAAAAGGATTAGCTGAATGTACCGTATATACCCATGTATAAGCCGACCCGCGTATAAGCCGAGGTGCCTAATTTCTCCCCAAAAATGGGGAAAAATTAGGCACCCGCGTATAAGCCGAGGGTCGGCTTATAACCCCCCCCCCCCGCAGGCTTACCTTACAGGGCTCTCCAGCGGCGAGGGTCCAGTGGCGGCGCGGCCCGGGGCAGCCTTCCTGCAATTGCAGGAGGCTGCCCAAGGCCGCTCCCGGCGGGGAGAAACGGCGGGGCGGCGCGGGGGGGGGGGTGGGGCAGCCTTCCTGCAATTGCAGGAGGCTGCCCCAGCCCTCTCCCGGCGGGGAGAAACGGTGGTAGGGGCGGGGCAGCCTTCCTGCAATTGCAGGAGGCTGCCCCAGCCCTCTCCCGGCGGGGAGAAACGGCGGCGCGGGGGAGGGGGCGGGGCAGCCTTCCTGCAATTGCAGGAGGCGGCCCCAGCCCTCTCCCGGCGGGGAGAAACGGCGGGGGGCGGGGGGCGGGGCAGCCTTCCTGCAATGGCAGGAGGCTGCCCCAGCCCTCTCCCGGCGGGGAGAAACGGCGGTGCGGCGCGGGGGGGGGGGGCGGGGCAGCCTTCCTGCAATTGCAGGAGGCTGCCCCAGCCCTCTCCCGGCGGCAGGAAGCGGCACGGCGCGGCGGTAAGTTTCCCCCCTTCCCCCCTCCTCTTTCCTTCCTCCCCCGTATTGACCCGCGTATAAGCCGAGGCCGGCTTTTTCAGCCCATTTTTTGGGCTGAAAAAACTCGGCTTATACGCGAGTATATACGGTATAATGCTGAGTATTAAAGTCTATTATAAATAGGCCTGTTTCAGAATTCTATTTGAATATGTGCTATTAAAATTAAGTTATATAGTTATTTAGAAGAGTGATTGATATTGTTGGTTAGTTTTGTATAAGATGCTTTTGAGTTCTGTAAACTGTTTTTTACAGTTGTGACCTTTTGTTTTTAGAAAACTGGGCCAACAGTTACTAAAGTTGTTACTGTGGTTAAAACCAAAAAAGCATCTCCAGAGACAGAAAAGAAAAAAGGAGAGCTCATGGTGAACGACCAAGATGCAATGGAGGTAATGAAGTGGGTCTTCATTTGGTAAAACGAGGCATTTGGGATAATATTTTTTTTACCATAATACAGTCTCATTTAGTTCCATGGGCCAGACTGTGCTTGGCTGTCTATATTCTTGAAGTCATGCAAATTAAGCATGGTTCATATGTATATATTTGTATGCTATGTTTCATTTAAAATGCATTATTGTCAAATTTGTAACGGGGGAGGGGGGGGAGGAAGGGTGATGGATATTAGTGCCGGCTGCCAGCACAGTGAGGATGTCAGAGAACAGCATTTGTGGAAGGTGGAGTTGATTCTTAGGCAACAAAAGCCCTACTGCCTAACCACTGAAAATATTTCTCAACCATCCCTTGCTGGAATGGCTGCTGTACTGCATTCTGCGTGAATAGATACTGGCCTAATTATATCCTTGTTAGAAAGATCTCCAGAAAACATATGTAAGTGAATGGACAAATGTATTAAAGTGAGTGGTAAAGCCAGTAAGTATGTATATTTGGAGAGATCTTCAGAGCAAGAAGGAATTAAGTAAAGTAATAACAGTGATGAAGTGATAAAAAACAAACTCTGCCGATGCTGTTTGTTTAGCTTTTGATTTTACTACTCAACAGTATTCCTCTGAAGAGGAGGAAGTTGACCTTCAGACTGCACTAACAGGCTATCAGACGAAACACAGGAAACTGCTGGAACCAGTTGATCACGGAAAGATTGAATATGAGCCCTACAGGAAAAACTTCTATGTTGAAGTTCCAGAGCTAGCTAAAATGACTCAAGAAGGTAATTAACTCAAAAAAGCAACTCTTAAATATGGTTGGTTGCCTAATCCAAAGTGTGATCATGAGGTGCTTGTGGAAGCTGATATTTGCCCGTGTTCTCCCTCACCAGCAGTTCCATTTGATCAGTGAAAACCTGATGTCAGCAGATCTGCATGGAGAAAAAGCCAAGCAGGACAGGGAGCTGCAACATAGAGACTTAAGTGGGCGAAATTACCCCTTCTCTTGCCAGTAGTGCTGATTCAGGAAGATTATTGACATAAGTAGCAGAGAGGGGTAGTTTCTCCTGCTGCAGTCTTGGGTCCTGCATTTTTCTTTTCCCCATGCAGGTCCCCTTACTCCTTGCATCATTATTTTTTACAGGTGAAAAGGGGCTACTGGGAGATTGTGGAGCGCACAGGCAAGATTAGTCTATAAGCCCCTTTTAATTGAACTTCATAGGATCTTCATGGGATGGGATCCATGTAGTCTTGATGAGTTATAATTCCGTCTTTCAATTAATGCAACTTCTGCTTCACTGGAGAGCACTCTAGAGGGGGCCCCTGACTTTGGGGGATAGATTTTTTGCAGTGGTGGGAAACTGTACACATGAACAAATGAAGCTGCCTTATACTGAATCAGACCCTTGGTCCATTGAAGTCAGTATTGTCTACACAGACCAGCAGTGGCTCTCCAGGGTCTCAGGTAGAGGTCTTTCACATCGCCTACTTGCCTAGTTCCTTTAACTGGAGATGCCGTGGAAATGAACCTGGGACCATCTGCATGTCAAGCAGATGCTCTACAAACTGAGCCACAGTCCCTCCCCTGTAGCAGAAGGGAAGGGAGTCTTGAGAAGTGGATGCCTGGTTCCAGATCCATCTGAGGACACCTGCCCTCCTCTTAGCTTCCTGTTGCAATTGCTGTGGCCATTGGAGAAGAGGCAACAGGCAGGCATCTGGTCCATTGTGCCTGGCTCCAACTGAGAACTCTCTTCCTGTGCCGAATTTTTGTATTATATTTCAGTTGGTGTTTTATGTAGACATTCCCCATGCAGGGCTCACGCTTTTGACTTTTCAGAAACTGGTAATGTTAATTTGTTCTGTTGTTAGCTGTGGGAAGGGATGAGGGATTATGCCGAAGAGTGAACACTCCTGGATACTGGAGGTCCTGCATTTCCTCATTTGATGCCTTAAGATTTCATTAGTAACTTACCAGTCATTTTCACAGTTGTTTCATTTTAAGGGCAAGAATCTGATGTTGTGGGAAGCTGCCTTCCATTAGGACAAAGAAAAAGACATTGGTAGTGCTTTCTGATGTCTTTTCTCATGTTACATGGAGGCATTAACGAATGTAGAAAAATGGTTATTCTACTTGCTTTGTGTTTTGTAGAGGTGAATGCATATCGGCTGGAAATGGAAGGAATTACTGTCAAGGGTAAAGGATGTCCAAAGCCAATCAAAACTTGGGTGCAATGTGGCATTTCTATGAAAATACTGAATTCCCTGAAAAAGTAAGTGAGAAATATAATGTGTAGTAACTGTGTCTTATGACTGTTTCTGGACATGGTACTTGTTGTTTGCAGCTACTTTGCAGATCTCTGTACAAGAAATTACCTTAGAATTATCATGCTTGTGAAGGATTACTGGGTAATTCTAGGAAAATAAATCAAAAACACAGCATTACATTTGTATAATACATTAACATATGATACCTAATAATTAATCTTAAAATTATATTAATAGTATGAATACTTTTCAACATCAATGTGATATATATTTGTTTCTCCCTTTAAGGCATGGCTATGAAAAGCCTACCCCCATCCAGGCTCAAGCTATACCTGCAATTATGAATGGACGTGATTTAATTGGCATTGCAAAAACAGGAAGTGGGAAGACTATTGCTTTTCTGTTGCCCATGTACAGGCACATTATGGATCAGAGGTCATTAGAGGAAGGAGAAGGTCCAATAGGTACTAATGACTTGATTATGACATTCTTCTGCGAACCATGTTGTTAGAGTGTGTAGGCTAACTATTAGTGAGTCAAGTCTGAACAGGAAATGGACTAGTTTGGCTCTCGCCTCTTATGGTAGCAAATCCCATTCAGTGCAGTACATTTCATTTGTTTGTTTAAAAGTCTCTGAACACCATCTTTGGGCTAAGGTAAGACCTCAGGTGACCAACAAGGAGAGGACTTTACACAACAATTAAACCAGCATAATGGTTTGTACTGGTCAACAAAATGCCATCAGCAAAATCACCAGGCCGATTTTCCTGGGGAGGGAGCACTGTAATTTTGGTGGCACTGTTGAAACGATCCTGTGTCATGTGACCTACCCAGCCACCATCACATGGAGAAGGGCCTCAGAAGCAGACCTTATTATGCAGGAAGACTCCTAGAGGAGAGTAGACCTTTAAGTTTCCTGGTTCCTGAGCATTTAGGGCTCAAAACCAGCACTTTAAATTGTGTTTGGTAAAAATGACATTGAGAATGTTATGTTGTTCCTCTCTGGCCCCAGTTAGTGATTGGGCTGCTGCATTCTGCACCAGTTGTAGCTTGTGGGCTTCTACAGTATTCACTTCTGTCATAACTAAGGTATGAATGACTGTGGCTACGTCACAGTGTGGTGTAGTGGTTAAAAGCGGTGGTTTAGAGCAGTGAACTCTGATCTGGAGAACCAGGTTTGATTTCCCCCTCCACATGAGTGGCAGATGCTAATCTGGTGAACTGGATTTGTTTCCCCACTCCTCCACATGAAGCCAGCTGGGTGACCTTGGGCTAGTCACAGCTCTCTTAAAGGTCTTTCAGCCCCACCTCCCTCACAGGGTGTCTGTTGTGGGGAAGGGAAGGGAAGGTGATTGTAAGCCGGTTTGATTCTCTCTCAAGTGGTAGAGAAAGTTGGCATATAAAAATCGACTCTTCTTCTTCTCTTTGAATTATATTTGGTCTTTGGGGAAAATGCCAGAGTTTTAGCTGTGTTCTGTGGGTGCACACTGACCACCATTTTTATATTGCATTTCTTGTGCGCTTCATTGTCCTTTTGTTATACGTGAAGCTGCCTTGCACTGAGCCAGACCATTGGTCACTCAAAGTCAACTCTGACTGCCTGTGGCTCTCCAGGATCTTAGGAAGGGGTCTTTCACATCCCCTACTACCTGATCCATTTAACTAGAGATGCTGGGGTTTGAACCTGGGACCCTCTGCATGGAAAGCAAATGATGATTTTTATTATTACAACCCTAATCTTTGTTCTGTTCAGCTGTCATCATGACTCCTACTCGAGAGCTGGCTTTACAGATTACAAAGGAGTGCAAGAAGTTCTCAAAGCCACTCGGGCTTCGAGTTGTGTGTGTATATGGAGGAACAGGAATAAGTGAACAGGTGTGTACAAAATTCCCGTCTTAAATTTTGTTGTTTAACCCATGCAGACTTCGGAATTTGTATAAGACAGTTTTACCTAATTTCATATTTGCATCAGTCCATGCAAAAGTGAGGTATGCAAAGGCTACTCAGTACGACCTTCTGCTGCAAGGCAGGATGAGCCATCCACGGGTTAATCTACACTCTCAAGATCGCAATGTGCTATAAACAATAACTTGTGCACTTTAGTAAGGTGTCTGCATAGCGTTATAGGTGACTCAAATGAGCCAAGCCACATGATTCAGGGAAATATAAGCTCCAAACTGAGATTTTATGTTTACAACTTGGCAGTTTTTATGCTAAAATAAATACTTTAAATATCTTTTGCTTATTTTTCAACTAGATTGCTGAACTTAAAAGAGGTGCTGAAATAATTGTTTGCACACCTGGCCGGATGATTGACATGTTAGCAGCTAATAACGGTAAGAACAGACTTTTTCAGTTAATGATATTCTTATTTGTTAGTAATGTTCAGAATTTTTCTCTTTATTTGTTTTGAGACTTTGTAGTGGTTGAAGCTGTGATATCTAATATGGTATATGTAGCCATAAAATGGTTCTTTTCCGTGCCTTTTGGAAGGATCTTAAGAGTTCTTTGAAGGACAGAAAGGGATCAACTATTGAAAAATGTTTAAGTCTAAATAAATGCATTTTATATTTCATCTTCAAAATTGGCATACTTTAGGTTAAGTATTCCTGTCATTTATTTTTAAGTAATGCTGCCTGCCTGCAGCTTGCTAGAATTAATGCAGTTAAACAATTCACATTTGTCTTAAGATTGCAAATAAAGACCTGAAACTTATTATATAAAAAACTAAGTCTTCTTATTTGATGCAAATGAATAAACTGAACTGAGATATTGCAGCTTTAAAATACTTTTTACTCTAATACTGCTTGCTTGTCAGATTGTTTGACTATTTGTTTAAATGTTGTGCTTCAAAACATCTACTAAACTGTTGACATTTGACTTCTGTGAGAAAAGTCTCTTCAAGAATTATAGAACTGTGCTTCCAAGTCTAAGCCATCAAAGGTAGGTGGATCAATACTGTTTGCAAGTAATTCATACTTTTAAGAGATGTTATGAAAATGTTGCCGGGTTGAGGATTAAGATGTTGACGTACTACTTACATATGTGAAAATGAAAAATCTGTTTTATTAATATCCTGTAATTACACCCTATAAAATGTCATGCGAAGACCGCCTTTACTGTTCCAGCTTTTTAAAAGGTCTTCCCCTTGCTTGAAAATAACTGTTGCTACAGTAGGGTCTAACCAAGCCAATCGAACACTCTTCCATTCAATATCCAGCAGTAGCTGGGGTGAATTTCAAACTTAGATATTTTTTAGGTGAGAATAGAGGTTATTTAATAAATATGCACTGGTGCCTTACCGCACGTTCCTGAGGTTTTTGGCCGAAACCTCTTAGGAGGCGGCGTAACCTCGCCGCCAGTGTAAGTGCGTGTAATCATGGATTTACATGCACTTATGCTGGCGGCGAGGCCAGTCCCGCTGGTGGCTGAGCACCGCGGGACTGCTCCTTGCCCCTCCGCCGGCGCGGCCTCTCTCTGGCGCAGGCCAGCAAGCCGGGGGGGGAGGAGCCGCCGGTTTGGCCCGGTACGCCAGCGCTGGGAACGGCTGTGCAGCCTTGCTGTTCCCTATGGGGCGAAAGGCCCCGGTTAAACAGAAAAAAGCCATGAAACGGCTTTTTGTTTAACGGCGTACGCGAAACAGCTTAGCAGGTGCAGCTGCTCCTCTTCCCCGCTGTTTCCGTACGCCGTCAGCTCAGGAATGGGCTGATAGAGAATCAGTGCAAAATTAGAGCATCGTCTTGAAAGGGAATCTGTGGCAGTCACTCCCCTGCTTCATTGGGCTGGAGTGTTCTGCTGAACTTTTGTAATGCTTTTGCTGAGATTCAGAGAGGTGGGAAGGGCTTGTTTTGGTCCTGTCTACTTGGTTTTCATTAAGAACAATCTAAGCAACCATCCAAGCGTTTGGAAAACTTCCCTGAGCCCTGTTTTTAAGGTATTAGGTTTTCAGAATTCTTTTTTTGAACATTCAAGCTTTGGTGTTAAATCCTCAGGCTGCTGTCTCCTCATTCCAAATGACATGGTCTTAGATCCAAAGAATCTGGACGCAACTGGGAAGTACTTACAGGTATTTGGGGAGAAAGGGTCCATCACGCTGGAAGGTCTCTTTTACCTCCAGAGCAGCTTTTCAGGGAACGTGAGGAACTGTAGGAGGAGGGAAAAATCAGTATTTTCCAGCAACCCCAACAGCATTCAGGGAAGCGTTTTCTGCTTAAACATACACATCTTTGGATCCAAGTCATGGTCTAGGCTGAGTTACACTGCATTCACATAGTATTCAAGTTACCCTGAAAGCAAAACCCTTGTATGCATCTCTGTGGGTAAATCCCTTATTTAAGATAACTGGGCTTATGCATAATAAATAATTTATCACTGTGGCTGAGTGATTCTTGATTTTTCGAGTTCAAATTTGAGCAGAGTTAGACCCTTCTAAGCCCATTGACTTCAGTGGTCTTTAGAAGAGTGTGACTATGCTTAGGTTTGCGCTGTAATTGTCTTACCACGTTTTAACCTGAGTGTATAGATGTGGAAAGTTTTGCTTATACAATTCTATATATACTACTCAGTAATTATGTAGAACTAAGTGTGACTGAATCAGTGGAAAAATCTCTCCTTGCTTTGAGTGTGGTTAGATTTTTTCACCCCTGATAAATATTTCACATTGTAATCTATGTGGGGAGTTTCTAAGGCCTCTTCAGTTAGCACTTGAACTTTGCCTTCCACACATGCGCTGTAATCTCTAATATGTTTTTTCCTAGGTGACACTGTCAGATAATGGCTGATGTGGCTCGTTGCTTCACCTCAGTCTTAGTTTTATGATGTGTTTTGGTGAGGGCTGTTTTCTGAATTTTACAGGTTCTTCTTCCCCTGTGCTGGTATGCAAGAGAGGAGTTTGACAAAGTAATAATTGCCTAATTGTTACTGGAAGAGAGAGGGAACTTAGTGAACTGTTTCCCCCCCTAAATTAAATATTATTTTGACGTTAGTCTTAATCTGTACCATTTTTAATTAATATTTGCAACTGAGAAAAACCGGCTTTAGATTGATTCCGTATCCCTTTGTGTTTCTCTCTCCTTTCCATAGGTCGAGTGACAAATCTTCGGAGAGTGACGTATGTTGTCCTTGATGAAGCTGACAGAATGTTCGACATGGGCTTTGAGCCTCAGGTGAGATCTGGAAATACTATGGAGTGCTCAATCCTGAAAAGGAATAACAAAGAAAATCTGGTTGCGGTCAGGGGTGGTACTAAAAGAAACAGATTAAAGCAGCCTTGCTACAAAGCAGGATGGATGCAGTATTGTAAATCTGATAATGCAACACGTTGGCTGCTTAGATAGTTCTGTGCTGTGGAATTAGTCTAGGAATAGTTAACTGTGTGGTCCTATCTCACCCCATTGCCTTGTTTGCAGCATTCTTTTTAAACCTACTAATTTTCACTGCACCCATAATGACTCGCATAGAGTTTATAATAATGTAGGAGGTATAGGCATTGGAGGAAGATAAAGTGGCATAGGCATTGGAGGAGAAAGGCCCACTGTTTGCTATTTCAGATTGCCATGAAGGAACAGGTTCTTGACAATACTCAGATGACTCTCTCATTATCATGGCCTTGAAGGCACATGGTGCAACAGCTTTCCCGAAGCTAAGGAAGGGTGTGAGTAGTCAGTGCATAGACAGAAGACTTCCCTGGAACCTTGTGAATGCCACCTGGAGTTTTTTCTGTTGGGGTGAAATAAATCATCAGGATGTGTAATAGTTATAAATAAGAACATGCAATGGCACGGTCAGGTCTGTGCTGCTTCTTGCTCCCCAGTTAACTAAGAAATGAAAACCAAGGCATCCATGCAAGGGTTTACATGTGTACTATACAGTGAGAGCACTAGAGGGCATTAGCTCTCCAGAATAGTAGCATGCATACCAAAGCAGTTGACCACCCCCTGCCTAAGAGCAGATGCTACTGAAGCATTTCTCTTGTAGAATATATATAGACTGGATTTTAAAATGTGAATAATTTGATGTGGGGATTTTGATGGTAATTTCAGCTTTATTCTTAAAACAGGTAATGCGCATTGTCGACAATATAAGGCCTGATCGCCAGACTGTTATGTTCTCTGCTACTTTTCCTAGAGCTATGGAGGCTTTAGCTCGTCGAATATTAAACAAGCCAATTGAGGTCCAGGTTGGTGGCAGGAGCGTTGTCTGTTCTGATGTAGAACAGCAAGTGGTAAGTTGCAGACTTCTCCCTTGTACCTCCTGCTTTTATACTAGCGGATAGTATTTTTCTCCTCTAGACTGTTTGCAGAAATGGAATCCTGAAGTTTGCGTACTTTAAAACTTAATGTCTCAGTACTTAGAAAATTTCCATTATCTTTAAGAATAAAAGATTTTTTTAAAATCTTGAACTTCAGAAAAGCAAATACAGTGACTTCAATTCTGCAGCTTCATCCTGCTAAACTGAGAAGCCTTGCTTTGGCAAAAAGAGTGTCTGTTCAGATATTTATACTCGCTTTTCTCCCCAGTGGGGACCCGAAGAAGCTTGCAACATCATTCTCCTCTCCTTCATTTTATCTTCACAACCCTGTGAGACACTTTAGGCTGAGAAACAGTGGCGGACCCAAGAGTTGGGATTCAGACCTGGGTCTCCAGGATCCTAGCCTAACACTCCACCACCAACTATACTGTGCTGGATGCAGTGCAAAACTTCTTGTGTATTTTAAAAAAAAAGGCTAGAAACAGAAAAGCTCTGTTTCTCCAATTGCGAAGGTTTCTGCCAGCAGAAGAGGCTCCTTATACTTGTAGGAAACCATAAGGGCACTGCAGTCATTAGAGATCAAGCTAGCTGTTGTTTCCTGTTCCTCTGCCCAGGGCTGTCTGTTCTTCCAATGCCAGAATCTGGGCTTTCTTGATTAATATCACCCATTTAGGGGAGTAGGTTACTGGAAGAGATAAGGAAGGATTCCTCCTTATAGATGTTTGGAAAGAGGAAATGTTCTCTAGGCCTTTTAATTGATGTTTTGAGTTTTCTTGTGTTGCTTCCTTGAGTATGTTAGTTGGAATGGATTTCTTCTTACTGTTGTGATAGAATATATGGCTGTATCATGTTGATGGCTGCCGTTAGTCCTTGGGGGTGGGGGCGATAGGATATACATTTGGTGATTATAAAGTCATCTGAGAAAGAATTCCAGATCGCTTATGCCTTGGTTGATAGCTTCTTGATTTCTCTGACCTCACAATCCAACCCCCCAAACACGCACCTAAATTAGTGAAAAGAAGCAAAAAGAAAGTAAGGGTAGGGGGTGATCTTGCTTATCAACTGGATAAGCAGCCAGATGCAATATCAAGTAATAGATATTGCACTTCAGAAACTAAGCCAAAATTCATAGGATTGGGATGCTTAAACATAAATGCCAAAATGCTTGGATTTAATTGATTTTTATTTCAAACGGAGTTATTGATGTTTATGGCCAATCTAATTGACGACTAGTTAAAGCAGTTATGTGTTGCTATTTTAGATTGTCATAGAGGAAGAGAACAAGTTCTTGAAGCTGCTTGAACTCCTGGGACATTATCAGGAAAAAGGAGCCGTCATCATATTTGTAGATAAGCAAGAACATGCTGATGGATTGCTGAAAGACTTAATGAGAGCCTCTTATCCCTGCCTGTCACTTCACGGAGGTAGCGTACTGTTCAGGCCTCTTAGCCGATTAACTAGAATAATAGCGAGCACTGTTCCTCAAAATCGGTGTTGTCTGTTGTCTTCAGGTATTGATCAGTATGATAGAGACAGCATAATCAATGATTTTAAGAGCGGAGTATGCAAACTTCTTGTGGCCACATCTGTAGCAGCCCGAGGCCTTGATGTGAAACACCTCATGCTTGTAGTCAACTACAGTTGTCCCAACCATTATGAGGATTACGTACACAGGGCAGGCAGAACTGGACGAGCAGGCAACAAAGTAGGTAGCATTTTTCTTACTTGCTCAAAGCTGTAGTCTGATTATGATGCCTTATACTGTTTTTGTTTGTTTGTTTATTATTCGGTTTGTGTCCCGCCCTCCCCAGCACCACTGGGCTCAGGGCGGTTTCAGCAACAGATACAGTACAATACCATACACAAAGACATATAATAAACAGTGATTAAAATATCCAGCAAAACTTAAAGCTCAACCCTCATTAAAATAGAGATGATGCCCTCTCTCAGTGATTGGCTCCTAGAGAATATCTTTGCCAAGGAGTGTGCCAGATGGTTGTCAAAAAGGCCGTTCATCTCCCAAGATCCACTGGCTCAAGCTGGAGGAGATACTGACAACGGGGGGTGGAAGAGGAACAGGGAAAAGGGAGGGAAAAATAGGAAGGGAAGGAGAAGGAAGGACAAAGGGGCAGGAGGCCAGCCAGTCCATATAGCTGTCGCTGTCCTCAGCCATATGCCTGACAGAACATCACTGTCTTGCATGCTCTGCAAAACTGAATTAAATCCCGCAGGGCATGGGTCTCATCAGACACACATCAAACCAGGCTGGGGCCAGAGCCAAAAAGGCCCTGGCCCTAGTTGAGGTCAGCTGGATGGTTTTAGGGCCAGGGACAACCAGCAAGTTGTTCTCAGCCGAGTGCAGTGCTCTGGGGAGAGGGGGGCATAATGGGAGAGATGGTCCTGCAGATATGCTTGTCCCAGACTGTTCAGGGCATCACAAAGGTTTGTGGGATATGTTCACTCCCTCTAGAGACGTGAGCAGCAGACCTATGACATTGATGGCTGTATTCCCATTGATTAAATGTGCTGCAGTTTTTAAGATCATGGATGATGATGTAATTTAGTTGTCCCAAAACCATAAATTATTTTTGTGTGTGTGTGTTACCCTATAGCTCACTAGAATAATGGCCTTAAGTATAACTTTCCCATAAAACTGGTCTTTTTCGGTAGATGAAGTTTTCATATGAAATTATACATTTGATTTTGGTGACAAATGGTTAAATATGCAATTTTCTTAGAACCTATTTCTCTTTAAAATGTCAAAAGTTCAGTATTTTTTTTAACAATATCTACAGAATTAGAGCTCAAAGAAGGTTTTATTTGTATGCAGATAAAATGTTATGTATCATTAACAGGGGTATGCATATACTTTCATTACTGAAGATCAAGTACGATATGCAGGTGATATAATTAAAGCTCTGGAGTTGTCAGGTACTCCAGTTCCTGCAGAGTTGGAGAAACTTTGGAATGATTTCAAAGATCAACAGAAGGCTGTAAGTAATTGTCTTTTTGATGTTGGTTTCAGTTTACATAATTAAATGCATCAAGAGCCAGGTGATGATAATAGTCATAGCTAATTTCTGAGGATTTCCCGCCCTGAACACAGTGCTTGAGTTTTTAGACTTTGGTTGTATATGAAAATGTTTACAAAAGGATAAAAGTCAATATGCTTGATCTAGGAACGCCTTCAGACTTGAACTATTAAAAATTGTGATCTAATCTGGCTCCAAGGGAAGATAGCTATTCAGAGGTTACAGCCCAGGAAAATAACCAGCAACTTTCCCCCCGATTCACAATCTTTCATCCTGTTTGGCAGCATAATACACTAATCTCCATTTGGGATGGGAGAAGTTCTGAGTTGGTCTGTGTTTCCCCCTGCCCAGTAGACTCCATTGTACATTTGCACGTGCAGAATGTCTTGCTTTACTTGCAAGCTCACCCTCTGTTTTGGAATGAACATTATTTTTATATCTGTCTGATGTCCAATTTGATATTAATTTAATCAATATCAGTTAGATAATTTGAATTCTCAATTCTGCGTTTAGAGTTAACGCTATTTCTGTAACTAAATGCTTAGCAGGATTTTAATAGGGGTAGCTTTTGCCCTCTACAGGCCTACTAGATTGGCAGAACCAGAGTTCACTGGCACTTTGAAATACCTGGTACAACACATCTTGGAATCTTTATAAATAAGCAGAACATATCAGGATTTTTTTTAAAGAGTATTTGTATGTAGGGAGTGGTGTTTGACCAAGGATATTTGCTTTCTAGGAGGGAAAGACAATTAAAAAGAGTAGTGGTTTCTCTGGCAAAGGGTTCAAATTTGATGAAACGGAGGAGGCCTTGGCTAATGAGCGAAAGAAACTACAAAAAGCAGCGCTTGGCTTGCAAGATTCTGATGATGAGGATACAGCAGTTGATGTATGTATTTAAACTTTATTTGCTTTTTAAATGACATTCCCATAGAGATTTGTCACATGCATGGCTGCTATTTTTTTCCATGTCATCTAAATTTCCTCTTTCATTTACATGTTATTGAGAATCTTTTTAGAATTCACATATTAGTTCCCTTCAGATTAAGATGAAATAGATGATGTTTGCAATAATTAAGATGAAATAGATGTTTGCAATAATTCACGTTACACGCCCTTTAGATTAAGATGAAATAGATAATGTTTGTAACCTTTTTTCCACACAATTCAAAATGAGATGATTAACTTCTTTCCCAGTGGTATTATAGCGCTTAATTTGAAACAGAATACACTAATCTTTGCCAGATATCTGAATCTTTTAAGATGCTGCTTATTTTTCCCTTTTTCTGCGTTTTTCAGTACATTCCATTCCATTGACTTTTCTTTTCTTTTAAAAATAGATTGATGAACAGATTGAGAGCATGTTCAATTCAAAGAAAAGAGTGAAGGACATGGCAGCACCAGGCGGGACATCCAATGTTCCTGCCCCGACTGCTGGAAATGCAGAAAAATTAGAAATTGCTAAGAGGTTGGCATTGAGAATCAATGCACAGAAGAATCTTGGAGCCGAGGCACAAGTATTGGTCTCTTTTCAATTTAAGGTCACCCTCTTCTACAAAGCCAACTTTTCTAAACTTATATTGAATGTTTATATTTTGCTAACAGTTACACAGCATATTCCTTGTTGTTTGGACATCCCGGGAGATGTAGACATGGCAGGCGTGTTATACAGTTCTATTCTACTATCAGCTTAATTGGCTGAAGGCCTCGGTTTACATTTTGATTTGTTTCCATGCAGGCATAAATTCACCTAGTGAAAAAATGAATTCAAGTTTCGCAACTGTGAAACAGAAGTATAAATTCCTATTTCTCTTACTCCTGTGCCAAGTCACACGCATATAAGTAAATTACTGTTGAATAACCTCTGCAGGATTTGCTAATCTGGCTTGCCTTTATATAAATTCATTCAAGTATTTGATTGGGAGACAATAGATAAAGGAAATCATGTATGGGAGGTCTAGATAACTGAAGTTTTACTGTGTATCTGTTTGCAATATTTGAAGTGTTCTTAATGTGACTGTTGATGCAGAATTTCAAAATGCTATACCTAATAACTAGGAGCCCCATGGTGCAGAGTGTTAAGCTGCAGTACTGCAGTCAAAAGCTCTGCTCGCGACCTGAGTTCGATCCCGACGGAAGTCGGTTTCAGGTAGCCAGCTCAAGGTTGACTCAGCCTTCCATCCTTTCGAGGTGGGTGAAATGAGTACCCAGCTTGCTGGGGGTAAAGGGAGGATGACTGGGGAAGGCACTGGCAAACCACCCCGCAAACAAAGTCTGCCTTGGAAACGTCAGGATGTGACGTCACCCCATGGGTCAGGAATGACCTGGTGCTTGCACAGGGGACCTTTACCTTTTTAATAACTGGGAGCAATGTAAAAGGACAAAATGTTTTATAATCCCTTAAAGGGATCTATTTAACATTTGTTTATTTGTAAGCATACCTATCTTTCCAGTCATTCCTTTTTTGATATTCAGAGTATAAACTAATTTGTGAAGTATATCTGCATGAACAGTTTTTTGTTTTGTTTTTGGTGGATGACTCTTGGCATGCTGGAAAACTGCCATTACTCAAGGATTTAGATTTGCAGTGCTTTACCTCCATGTATATGTATAATGTAATTCTTTACATTAATTTTCAATCAAAATTGAATTGGCCTTTTTCATAACACCACACAATAATGTATAGCAACTGATCTGTCTTTGGCCCCAGAGAAGAATAAATAAAATATATTAAAAAGAGAGAAGTGCACCAAATAACAAAGAAAGCTAGTGCTGGGCCAGGGGTGCTTATGTAAGGGTTGGATCCAAACACTAAGTGAGAATCTTTCAGGCAGATGAAGATGCTGTCTTAGCAGAAGGGATCCAGTAATCAGTCATTATTAACTTGGACAGACATTCTGTTCATTAGAGAATAAACTTACTTACATTTTAACTAAGATCTATACAGCCTAACTCTTCAGGCTCCAAAATGTACCACCAAAAATGTGACAGAGTCTTTTACTCTGTTTGTAAAATACTGAGAGTGCCAGAATCATTGGCCAAAAAAGCTTCCATGACAGGTGAGGATTCAAACCTAGGTCTCCCAGACCTTAGCTTAGGTTGGACTCAATGGTGCCATAAATGGAGCAAGATCATGAAAGTAATGTTTATTGGCGTCCCCCCCCAACCCTCCTCTCACTACTGAGGGGTTACAGTATCTTACAGAACTGTATGCTGTGTGTTGTGGGGGCTGCCTGCTGACTTCCTATTCATAGAGCAGCTCCTGTACCACATGGTATACTGTTCTGGTGTATGACCCCTTATGTTAAATATCAAACAAAAAAGAACCTTGTGCTGAGACAATATACTAGTATACCAAAGACAGCACAGCAACCCAAATAAACACAGGTACTCATATCTGAGTCTCACATATATGAATCTAACATAAATAATCTCACATAGTACATGTGTAGATATTAAACATGTCATACAATGGCTCACTACAAGAAGACTTATAATGACAGTCCAGCCAATACAGGAGGATAAAGTTGTAATAATAACGCCTAGTCAGGCTCAGGCTAGAAGAGTTCAGTGGTTGCTGTAATAATTCAAAACTCATAGGATATTCAGACAAAGTTCAGATAGAGTTCAGCGTGAAGCAGCAACTCCCTTCCGTGGCCGATAGGTTTTATCTCCTAGAGGGCATGCCAATTGCAATACACACTTGATCTTAGCCAAAAGGCCGAGAAGCGATACTCCATTGTTGTTCACCAGGGCATTATCCAAAATGAACCAAAGATGAAACGAAGGGATGATGACAAATGTCCAGGACAGAAAAGCCATTTCGTACTTTTTGCACTTCTTCCGCCTAATAATGCTTAGGACTATAAATAAGCCTCTAATGGGCCCGATAGCTACAGCATGGACGTATTCTAAGCGTCTCCTTACGTTAAATGGCAGCTTTTTGGGGTGGGTGCAGGGCTGTGTCAGAGGAAGGGGAAGCCAATAATCACTTTAGTTAATTCGCCCCATTCACAGAAACATTGAATCTAACCCAGTATGATCAACACAGTGGTTACTGCTGACCTAAGTATTCTCATGGCAGTGGTTCCAATTTTGCAATGTTAATTCTGGTAGCATCTCCCCACAGCTGATGTATCACATGTAGTGTACTGCAGGTTATGAGTAATGCATTTCTGATGAGTGCATGTGATTTCAGCATGAATACCAGCATTGCATGGCTCTGCCAATAACTAGACCAAACATTTCATTTGAGGTATGCTGTGTCTGTTTTCTTAACTTCGCTGTTGGAATGCTGTGACAGTTGGAATGGCCTTTTTAAGTAATTTAGTTGTCTTGAGATAACAACGCCTCAACCTGTTCAAACATTCAAGGGGGTCAACTGAGCTGAAATTGATGGCGAGGAGGAGTTAGAAATTAGGCGCTCATGTAAGTGATCTTCCTCATGCAGAGAAATAGTTACTGATCTGTGAATGATCCAAAATAGTCAGTGAAGTGGCTGAAATGCCCTGAAATTCCTGATTCACATGAACAAGCATTGTTATTTCAGAGTAACTGAACCTTAGGTTATCTCTGAGATAGCGCCTCTAAATTCTGATTTGTATAGTTTAAAAAAGCCTAGCACTTGGCCCTTGCGCACAGAATGTTCAGTTTATGTGTATGCACACGTTACAAGGCAATAATGCCAAATAACGCCTACTGACTTGTACAGTAGCATGTTTCTGAAATTAGTTTTTTTTCTTATAAAATACCTCATTACAGGATGTGATGCAGCAAGCGACAAATGCTATCCTGAGAGGTGGCACAATTCAAGCTCCGACCGTGTCTGCAAAAACCATCGCTGAGCAACTGGCTGAGAAGATCAATGCCAAACTCAATTATGTGCCAATAGAGAAACAAGAGGAAGAAAAGCAGGAGGGGGGACAAAATGAGTCTTTTAAGAGATATGAGGAAGAATTGGAGATCAATGACTTCCCACAGGCAAGAAAGATTTTATTCACTAAATCGTATTTAATGGCTGTTGTATTACACAGCACTTTGGTTAGAAATCATATATATAATCATATATTTTCATTCCCCTGACACTCATTGCTGCCACCCCCCGCAAGCTGAGAAGCTATTTCATAGGTCTTCTACTATTCTTACTGTTACCACCACTTCTAGTAGTCCCTGTGACTAATAACATTTCCCGAGTAATTCCTTATTTTGCTGCTCAGCAATATTCCTGGTCTTGTGAAAAAGTGAATTTCAACAAGCTGTTGTTGCACACGTTAGAAACAAGTTTTCCTCTGTATCTATTCTGTTAGACCAGTCTTCTTATTTTAAAACCCAAATACTATTATTGTAATCATGGGTGATATAATTATTTGGTATTGTATCCAGTAAAATCTCTGTAATCCATAAAAGGCATTATACAAATGAACTCTACTGCAGGCAGATGTGAAATCTGCATTCATATCTCACATGCAAACAAATCCACAATCTCACCTGTGATTTTTAAAATAAATTATTGCAAATATTCCCTGCAATAATAATTTATTCTAATATATAAAGAAATGTTTAACTTTTTTTGGAATTGCCCCAGTAAGAAACCAAGGATGAAACAAAAGCTCTCCTATGTGGTCTTGATCATCTTTTAATTCTCTGAACATACTGTTTTCTTGGTACAAAAATAAGATATTAGTAATGTACTGGTTCCATTAATTAATGTGAGTTGAAATGCTTTTTTTTGCTTTCTGATAATTCTGCTATGTTTTTGTGACTACATATTGTCTAGGATTTTATCTTTGAGATCTAATATTCAGTGAGTTTTATCCAAAGAACAGTCAGCAGAGCTCTGCTTGTGGATTGGATCTTTCTTACTTCCCCTTCCCTTTCTTCTGCAGTCCCCCCCGGGTTCCCTGAAACACTGTCCCTAGGGCTCAGGAGCCCCTTGGGGACATTATGGGTGCAGCTCAGGAGGCTGTAGTTTGAGGAGGGAAGTCTGTAAAAATTGCCAGCATATCCCCTTCCAACCCAATATCTTTTCCCTTGCTTTTTTTGTTGTGCAGACTGCTCGGTGGAAGGTAACGTCCAAGGAAGCACTGCACAGAATAAGTGAATATTCTGAAGCTGCCATTACAATCAGAGGAACGTATTTTCCTCCAGGCAAAGAGCCCAAGGAGGGAGAACGAAAAATTTACTTGGCTATAGAGAGTGAGTATTACTCTTCATTTCTAATAATATAATAATCTTGTATGGTTAGAGTATACTATAGTAGAATGGAAATGATACTTAGGGCATGTACATACTCAGCATTGAAACTGTGCCAACATCAAGTGAATTGTGCTGTAGTAAAAAGATTTACCGTATATACTCGAGTATAAGCCGAGTTTTTTTAGCCATGATTTTTGGCTTTAAAAACTCACCTCGGCTTATACTCGGGTCAATACGGTAATTCGCTTGCCGGGCCCTCTCCCAGCGCGCTCCCGCCGGCCAGCTGATGGGCGG
Source organism: Euleptes europaea (assembly GCF_029931775.1). Lineage (NCBI taxonomy): Eukaryota > Metazoa > Chordata > Lepidosauria > Squamata > Sphaerodactylidae > Euleptes > Euleptes europaea. Next base: position 93,070,928 of record NC_079312.1, on the reverse strand, counting down.
GCTGTCCCGCCTTCTCCCCCCCACCCCACCCGATCGCGCCTTCTGCGCAGCGGCGGTGGCGGCTTCTTCCCCACCCGATCACGCCTTCTTCCCCCCCACTCCACCCCACCTGATCGCGCCTTTTGCGCGATCACGCCTTCTGCGTGGCGGCGGCGGTTTCTTCACCCCCCACCCCACCCCGCCTTCTGCTGGGCGGCGGCAGTTTCTACCTCCCCCACCCCCCCACCTCACCCGGGCCGGTCCTCCCGCTTGCCAGCTGACCCTGCGGGGCCTCCTGTGCGCAGGGAGGGGGCCGCCGCCACCGCCTGCCTGCGTGCCTGGAGCCTGGTCAGGTAAACCTGCAGGGGGGGGTGCATTTCCCCCTCGGCTTATACGTGGGTGCCTAATTTTTCCCCATTTTTGGGGTGAAATTAGGCACCTCGGCTTATACTCGGGTCGGCTTATATCCGAGTATATACGGTACTAGCAGAATTCGTACACAATTCCTGCTGCTTCCAAACAGAGGAGAGAAAAAAAATAACTTGTTCTAGAAGAGTAGAAGCGGCAGATTTATATATAGTGAGCTCAGTGGAATGGGAGCAGTGTTTAATGCAAAGAATTGTTTGTAATCATACACAAAATATACTTGATACTATTCTACCTCATACTGCAGAATACCTGCTACAGTAACGATCAGTTTGTTCTGGTAATAAACACCAGTTTTGATACAAGCCAGTGCTTCAGGATTTGTACACTAAAGGGAGGAAACCAGCAAACATGGTCAGTCCACATGTTACCAGATCTGTGTAATGAGCATCTTTCCTCATGGTGACTCTCTGTGACCTCCTGTAATGTGCTGCTCTTTCTCATGTGGAGACAGAGAAGAATTCCTGTTCTAGCCACCTCACAGTGTACATCTGGCATTGGCCCAGGAACTCCCTACTGCATCAAGAGCTTACACATTTTAAGCAGTACTTAGTTTCATTGGTGTTTATTGCCTGGCTTCAGAAATTAGTTATACCATTTCTGTGGCCTGCAGTGCAAAAGGAAGGAATTGTAATGGCTCCATGAAAAAGTTTGAAAAAGAGAGAAATTCATTTTGTATTGAACAATACCGTGTTAATGTTTTAAGAATTGGTGGTAATCTATTCTTGGTATGGTTATTGGGATTTGTATTGGGTCATGCCATAGGAAAAGAGAATGTAGAGAGTATATGTAATGTGGAGAAGCATAAAAACAGCCTGAAGGAGGATTGGTTTTGAAGCATTGCTGCCGTGCAATGTCCCTTTTCGTACTGGGCTTTCTATGTGATATATAGTCCAACGGGAAGCTTCAAATATTACTGATTTAAATCAGTCTCTATTTTCTGTTAGTGATTGCCTGAATTTACACCATCCTGAACTGCTGCAAAATAAAATGCTTTTGATTATTAGATATGATTTGGAATACTTGTATATAGATAATCTTTTTTTAAGTCTATAATCATTATATATGAATGATTGAAATATCTTCCTTACTTCCAATGCTGTGCAATGTACTGTATGTTGTTTGCTTAATTTTAATAAAAAGAATTTAAAAGTTTTTTGACTGTCTACTTCCAGGTGCCAATGAATTAGCTGTGCAGAAAGCAAAAGCCGAAATCAGTAGACTCATCAAAGAAGAGCTCATCAGATTGGTATGTTATGTATTCTTGAAAGCAACTGGTACAACTTTTCATAGTTGCTTTTGAAATTTTAATAATTTGATAGCATGGCAGCCTTCAATCCCCAATAATATCTTAAAGTTATCTATATTTAGTACGGCAAATGCAGAAATGATTTTATCTTGTTTTATTTTGCGAGGCATTTCAAGTAGGTCTCTGAAGAGGCACGGTACATCCATGTTTTAAATGTACTGGCAGCATTAGCCAAAGTTGAGGCAGAATACCAATAGGAATTTTGTGTCATGAAACTTCTAATGAGTTAGCAAACATGTTCATCTCCAGTCTACTGGATTTTGGAGGTGTATTTGCTCCTTTTGATTTGGTACTCTAACCTGCACTATCCAAATGCTCTTATAGTGTCAGCTTTGTTCTGTTCAACATCTTTTACTTTCCCAAAGAAATAAACTCAATTTTCTTTTTTACCCGAAAAGTTTTTCTTTTCACTAGAGTTAACATTAATTGCACTATTAACAACAGTATGTGCTTTTCTAGTTTGCTCAGTATTGTCTGTCTTGGTGTTTGTAACATCAAGAGCCAGTAGCTGTGGGATTCAATCTCATAAAGGCTTACTTTACTGAACTTTCCTTTATTTATTGAACTTCTTTCCTTAGTACATTCCTGTTTTGGTATATTTTAATGGGTAGTTCACCAAGTTCTTAAACAGTGTATCTGATTGACTGCATACTTCTTTTTTTCTCTTGCAGCAAAATTCATACCAACCAACCAACAAAGGAAGATACAAAGTTTTATGAATGCTTGGAGTAATCTATCAGTTGCTGATTTGTGAATCTTCGTGGTTTCTCTTATCTTTGCTATTTACACTGCTTATTGTAAATTAAGGGTGTTTTTTAAATATTGTCATGCTGGATTTTTTTAAAGATCTGAATCACTTTGTCAAGGAATCTTTGTTTTCTGCCCAAAGGAGAACAAGTTTCAGAGCATGATTCATTTAAAATATTGTATGCTTTCCATCCTACTTATACTGAATAAAACCCATTATAATTTTCCTAGAAGACTGTGATATAGCCTCAGTTTGGAAAATCTTGACATGGGGTTGGAAGTTGTCATAGTACTTTTTGGTTAACAGTTTGGAGTAGTGAAACAAATGCTTTACAACCGAGGCTGAATTTTTCTGACTTACTTTTTCTTTCTCCTTTCCTCTTAGTGTAAAAATTAACAATAAGATCACTAAGAACTTCTGATCCCCTAGAACAGCCCAAATGCAAAATGAGATAGTTGGCGTTGCACTTGCTATGCCAGGATATTCATGAGTGATTGCCAAGTTATATTTAATGTAAAAAAAAACTGGGAAAGGGGAGGGGAATTGCTAATTTGATCAAGGAAGCAGCAAGAATTGTTAGTAACTCATCTGTCTCCCTCACCCATACCACACTTCCAGTCTTAACAGTGCCATTCTAAGAGGAGTTGCACCCTTGACTTCAGTAAATTTAGAAGGCTGTAATTTGGCTTAGGAGTTCACTGTTAGTTACTTGTTTGCTTAGCTGCTGCTACTTACTTGGAGGGGGGTGTACAGGCATGATAATCAGTACCTGATGCCCCCACCCCCAAAGGACAAACAGGAACGGGCTGTTTCAATGGAGAAAATCTTTAGAGGTTGGGAGAAGCTTTAACACCACTTCCTTAGTCACATTAGCCCTGCCCCATCCAATATTTTAGTTAATTTTTTAAAGTCACAAGATCAGTCTTTGGTCTTCAAGCATAATATATAGTTTGGCCCTCAGAGTAGCTTTCTGTAAACGTCTCTTAGGCTTTTATCCATAAATTATTTAATAAGAGAAAAATTGCACATCTGTAACATGAGAAACTTTTTCATAAGAGAAGTACATAGTCAAGCTTATAGTGTGTGTATGTTTATGTGTATACATTCTTTTTGCTCTGTAGGATTAAAGAAAAAGTAGTCAAACCATCTCCCATGTCTGTCATAGACTGTACTGGAATATAGTAGCCTATTGTATATATTCTGTCCTGAGGATGCTTACTGGGGAATCAGCCCCATTGATTTCAGATTTGCAACTTGTCTCTCCCTGGTTCATGCACTCTTGTCCTGTTTCTTACAAAAGCTCAAGAGGAAACTTTTTCAAATTCTTGTAATTTTGGTTGAATATTATTTGATCAGTGATGGTGTATTTAAATAATGGCAGTTACTACTGTGATTGGCTATGTGCCGTATTAATAAATGACTGACTGACTGGCAGTTACTAGTGGAACTGAAAGTTGTCTGTAGTTAAAAAAAACCTTGTGCAAAGGTGTGTTGCTGTGGAACAAAAAAAAACTAGGTTTAAATGCATAAACTGTGCTACCTGAATAAATCAGGTTATAGACTGAACCAATTTAAATGTCAAAACAAATGCATGGGCTTTTTTTTCTTTTTTGTAAATTTATAACAATATTTTCCTTTAAATACCTTGGGACTTTTCTTACATTACTTATCAGACTTCCTTACACATTCTTTTAAAATCTATCTTTCATTTTTAGACTAATATCTTGCCATGGGACTGTGGCTTTTTAAAACCCAAAGTACTTCCAAGGATTCCAAAAAATTCATTGTGGAGTAGGGGGAGAAGAGGTGCAAAGGCATGATTTTGGTTTGAAATGTTTTATGTTTGTTCTTGAGAAAGCCGTGATGGAGTAATTTCAATGTAGACAAAATTGAACTCCTACGTGTAATTTCAGTTTTAGAATGAATGCAAGATCTTCTTTGTAAAGAACAATTTCACTATATAAATGTTTTCTAAATGCCTCATAAAATAAAAATTCACTGTGTATTCTTTTTCTGAAAACATTTTGAATAAGTAAGGTTTTGTCCTGCTTACTCAGCTACAGACTGACATTTCACTCACAGTAAGCAGTTTTGCCACATTCAAAAAAGGTGAGATGCAAAGAACCTTCTGTGATGAGCAGTGTCATAAGAACTGTGGTTGTCGGTCTAGAACCCCAATGCTGCATAGGGCTTCACATGTCGGAATGAGAGGTGCATTAGGAAAATCAAACGCTGGAAGTTCATGCTTAAAATAACCCACCCTTTTCCTGATTCTAATGGGCTTTCCTGCACATCCCTTAATTTACTAAATGTTGTCACTTTCATATTTGTAATATCTGTAATATTCTTTGCCTCCACTTCTCCTCATCCGTACCTTCTATGGTCTGGATGTGTGAACATGTTTAAAAGCAGCTGCCAATGGAGCATAGATTATTAGTGGCTGCTCAGGTTGCCATCTTTTTTTTTCTTCCTCTCTACAGTGTCCCAGAATGTGATGCACTGTGTTCCAAAGAGCCCTTCCAGCGCTCAGAGGCAAACAGGCTGTTGGGATCTGTCTATAACATGTATTGTTCTCCTTTAGTGGAAGAGGGTATCCTTGTGGGCTAGTCTTCACACACTGGAAACGGAACCAGAAACAGTCTCAGCCCACTCCATGGAAATAGAGTTTCATAGCTTTGGCCAGTCCTAGTTTTGGTTCATAATGATCGGAAGGGTTACTATTTCTTCCATCCTTTCTCTGAACTTAGACTAGGGAGGAAGGGAAGCCAAGCTGCGTCTGCAGCTATTAAATGTGTGATTTTTAAGCTGCCTGCAAAAAGTTGCTGTTTGGTCTGAACGTAAAGGGGACCCCTTACCCACTGTCTCTCACCATGCAGTACTGAAAATGCAACAACTGTATCAGGCACAGGAGAGACACACGCCAAGGCTCATAGATTTGTAAGCTTAACTCAGATGGAGAATGAAATGCTCCATTTGATCCTTTAAGGTGGGAGATCAGCCCAGGCACAGGAAGAAGTGGTTTGACAGTTACTAAGGATGACAAAATAATAGCATGTGTGGAGTTAAGGGGCCTTCTTAAAACTCAAAAGTCATTTGGCAAAAGTCTGTGCCAGGACGCTATTTTAAGTTTGTTCATTTCATCTTTTCACAATTTCATAAAATCCAAAATACGCTAGTTAAGTCTCATGATGCATTTTAATTGTTTCACATTGAGTATTGCTGCGCTATTTTCTCAGCTTCTTGTGTCAAAATGTTTCTCTGCTTGAGCTTATTCCACTTTTAAGAAGTCTAGCCTTGTCAACTGCAGGTGCATTTGAGCACAAACATGAAGCTGCCTTAAACTGAATCAGATAATTATCAAGGTTTGTAATGTCTGCTCAGACTGACAGTGGCTCACCGGCAGAGGTCTTTTGCATCACCTGCTACCTGATCTTTTTAAATGCAAATGCCAGGGATTGAACCTAGGACCTTCTGTATGCAAAATGGATGCTCTTTCCCACAGTACACGTGTCCTCTGTTCATCTAGTACTCCACTTGTTCTGTTTCTTCCCTCCTCCTTTACAGTGTCCCAGAATGTGATGCACTGTGTTCCAAAGAGCCCTTCAGAGGCAAACAGGCTGTTGGGACCTGTCTATAGTACACCCATAGTACATTTGTCCTCTATTCACCTAGAAGCCAGCTGGGTGACCTTGAGCTAGTCACAGTTCTCTCCGAACTCTCTGAGCCCCACCTGCCTCACAAGGTATCTGTTGTGGGGAGAGGAAGGGAAGGATATTGTAAGCCGATTTGATTCTCTTTAAAAGGTAGAGAAAGTCAGCATATAAAAACCAACTCTTCTTTATAACTGATACTGCCTATCTACCTTCTCCTATGCTGTTGTGTGTGTAGCTTAACTTTAGATTTTAAGCCTGATGGCATGGCCCTCTGCCTTTTGTTTTATATAAAACACTTTGTAGGTGTTCTAGGACAGGGGTCAGCAAACTGCGGCTCAAGAGACGCATGCGGCTCTTTGGCCCCTTGAGTGCGGCTCTCCGAACTTGGTTTGACAGCTCTCGCACCCGCTCGCGCCGGCAGCCGGGCTGCAGAGACGGCGCACCTGAGAGCGAGCGAGCACAAGAGAGCAGGAGAGCAGGCGCTCTCTCTCCCCCCCACCATGGAAAATGGCCGGGTCCCCCTTTCCCTTAATGGTTGGGAGGCTAAAGCCTCCCCTCTAGCCGCGCGATTGCTGGGTGGGCGGCTGCTGGCCCGGGCCCGCCCGCCTATCAGCTGTTGGGCGGGGTGGGCTTCCTTTGGCGGTGCGTCCCCGGCAGTGTCGCTGGGCCGCGGCACCCCATCTTCTGCGGTGCCGACTCCGTTCCCCTGTCATCTGGGCCTGCGGGTCCCTGTAAGCTGGGAAGAGGCACACTTTGGAGCCAGCGCATGGGCTTGTCTGGTAAGTGGAGGGTGGCGGGAAAGCCCCGGGGTGGGCCCCCCGACCCGGGACACATGTAATGCTACAATTCGGGGTCGTCTGCTGAAGCTGGAGGGTGGGAGATTCAAAACTGATAAAAGGAAGTATTTCTTCACACAATGCGTGGTTAAACAGTGGGACTCCCTGCCCCAGGAGGTGGTGATGGCTGCCAACTTGGAGGGCTTTAAGAGGGGAGTGGATCTGTTCATGGAGGAGAGGGCTTTCCATGGCTACTAATAAAAATGGATACTAGTCATGATGCATGCCTATTCTCTCCAGGATCAGAGGAGCAGGCCTATTATTTCAGGTGCTATGGAACGCAGGCAGGACAATGATGCTGCACTGGTCTTGCTGGTGGGCTTCCTGGAGGCACCTGGTTGGCCGCTGTGGGAACAGACTGCTGGACTTGAAGGGCCTTGGTCTGATCCAGCACGGCCTTTCTTATGTTCTCATGTGTCTACTGTGTCTGTGAATCTAGAAGTTTGCTCACATTGTTCACATTAAGTGTTTGTCAGTCATTGTCATGATTTAATTTTATGGATACCTTACTTTTTTCCCTCCTCAGAGACCATGTCTACCCACTGGCTTTCTTAGCGGTAGACCTGGACTCCGAGGAGGGGAAAAAGTCCCCCTTCAGAGGCCAGGTCCACCAATTGGCTTCTATGGGCCTCCAGAGGCCAGGTCTACTGCCAAGAAAGCCAATGGGTAGACCTGGCCTCCCAATGGGACTCAGCCAGAGGCCAGGTCTACCAACAGGCTTTTATGGCGGTAGACCAGGCCTCCAGATGAGGACTCTGGATGGGGAGGGGGAAATGGCAGGGACTTGCAATTTAATTTTTATCAATAAATAAGATCATTATTAAGTATGATATCAAGTTTTATTCAGTGTACCTATAGTTTAATTAAGACTTACAATTTTAAAGTTTATTAAGTTAATAAACAGTGTACCTACCTATATAGTTTACGAAATTTGGCTCTCAAAAGAAATCTCAATCGTTGTACTGTTGATATTTGGCTCTTTTGACTAATGAGTTTGCCGACCCCTGTTCTAGAACTAATAATAATCTTGCATCCTGGGCAGCCTGCTGTTCCTCATTGGTAGTATTTGAGTTTAACAGACTCGGAAGGGGAGAGGGAGTGTGCATGCATGTGTGCACATGCACATATTCATTGGCTTGGTTTCCCAGTCACATGACTGAAAAGGCATGTACTGTTCCAGTGACTGTTTTTCTTGACTAAGCTCCTCCAAATATGGTATCAGCTTAAACAAATTTGTGTTCTTAAAGGTTAAAGTTTTGTTGGGGAAATTCTGACTTCTACTTAACCCTGGTTTAAAAGAATGGGAGACAGCTCTTTTTCCACATGCCTTTAATGATGTATAAAGGCCATGGATAAAATTTGGGTTAGAGTATGTGTTAAGAAAAGTATTTTCGAAACTTCATACTGGATGAACTTTTTTGTTATGTTCTTATGTTGGAACAAATTATTTTAAACAAACTAATTGCACAGGTAAGTAGTTGGATCAATTTTATTATTTCTTTCTAGATACTGCAAGATGGAAATGAAAAGCACAGTGAGAAGGGGGAAGGAATGCTCTAATTTGATGTCAAAAGGGGAAGTTGCAAAAGGTACAGAATGAACTTTAACATGCTGGATTCCACTATAAGTGGAGACTAGTGATATTTAATGTGAATTTTTGGTACTTCCTTCCCAAATATTAGGGATTCATGGGAGGATCAAGAAGTAGAAGCTCCTGGAGACATTACTATTGACCACACTCATTCCGATTCCAGAGGCAGGAGAGTACACATGTACAGACAAAGGTAAATGGTAACAATTCATTCCATTCCGCAGACACTAACTCCTAAATCTCTGTTGAAGACAAGTGTGATGCAGTGTCAGAATGTTGCTTTTAGATATGGGAAGACCCGGTTTTAAGTCTCTACTCAGCTTGGGTTTTTTGTATCCCTTAGCCTCACATGCCTCTGGGTGGTTGGGAAGCTAAAAAACTGCTCTAAGCTGTGCGTGATACATTTGGAAGTAGCAGAAGGAAGAGTTCTTTGAAGGGGAAGTGGCATATTAAATAGCAGATTTTGTTATATCCAAGTGACAATGAAGTACAAAAAAACCCACCAGTTTTGTGTTAGGACTGTCAAAACAAAAAAATTTAAATGCCAACTTTGTATTGGTAATCTGAAGGAAACTGTTGAACAACTATACTGTTTAACCCCTTGAGATGGTAAAATAAGTCTGGAGGTTTTTAATCTAAGGACCAAACTGTCTTGATGTTTTCATTCTATAAAATGCAGTCATGGATCTTGCAATTTGCAGTGGAAGGCTTTTCTATTAAACACCCTCCACTCAGTCAGGACTAGCCCAAGGATTTTGACACCCTGGTGAACTATAACTTTGTCATGTACCCCCATTCAATATACAGGGAAAAATAGAAGTACAGTATGATTATTTCATTTATATGAGTGTTTATTAACATCTTCATGAGAGACAAGAAACATCTATCTAATTTGGCATCTTTAAAGCCTAGAATTCTAGGTGACCACCTAGTTTGCCTATATGGTTGGACCAGCTCTGTCCCCTTCTGCTTTTCTTCACATAGGGGGAAAGATGTAGGGCTGTATCCCACCATCTTTCTGCTGGTGGAAACGCATTGGTCCCCACTTCCCCCAAAAGTACCCTATGCCTGCTGAAAAGCTGATGCTGGCGATCCTCATGAGTGGAGTGGGTTGGCTTCAATTAGGACAGGAATCCGGTGATCAGCAACATTTTGGCTGGACACAATCTTGGGTTAAGAAGTCCATCCATCAGCATTTTTATCAGACTGCAGCCTCCACAGCTCTGTTTTGTAAAAGAAGAAAATAGCAAAGAAAAAACTATGTATGTCACATACCATTTTGCTCAAAGTAAACAACCAAGAAGGAAGTAAGGGGGAATCAGAAGAGGATGAAATTGGAGAAAAGCATTAATATAATATTTATGCTGTATAAAGCTGTGATGTTTTAGAGAAAAGCAGCAGTCTTTCAAAACAATGTATACTCTTATGTCGTGCTAATGTGCAACTTGGTGCAGTGCTAGAGTCTCTGCTGCAGGCTTTTGTGTAATCTACAGTCAAGCGATTAAAACCAGTAAGGCAGAAAAGTCTCATACATAATTAACAAAGTCATTATGAAAGCAGGTTTGAATGAAAACATCTTTATGCTGCTTCTGTACCATTGTTTCAATTCTTAAGGGGGGGTTGAGGTAAGGCTGTGCCTGGTGGCACGCACACAGAGTCTGCCTGGCAAACCTGGTTCCTTAAGAGCCTTTCCCCCTTTCCCTGAAGAATCCTGAAATTCAGTGTAAAACACGAATAGCACAATCTTGAGGACGGCTTTAGTAATACTGAAAATAATTTTGTTTACAATGTTGTGACTAAAGCAATTTTTCTCTGGCATTCACTAGCATCCCATAGTAGTGCTGGCTGTTGTACCACTAGCGAGGCTAAGGTAGGCTCTTGATCCTAGCATGAGGGCAGATGTGGTTTCAGGCCAGAGTTGAGGGACAAACTATTGTTTGTAAGCAAAATCTGCTACCTCCCTGCCTCTTCATCACACTGCATTTTCCAACCCCCATGTCAGATCACTGGCTGATGGGAGTAGGCAAGGAGATGCATAGCACGATTGCCTCCCTTCAGTTTTCCTAATGAGATGTTGAGTAGACCCAGAATGACAGCAGTTCAGTTCCTTATGTCTAATTTGGCCCTCTGAGGCTCCAAACAAACAGGCTTCTGTGCTAATCCAGTAACCCATAAAACCTAGTCATCTACACACACTGGTGGAACCTTTCCACCCTGGTGGCAAGTGTGTTTATAAAGAAATGCCCCATTGCTTTCTGTGCAACTTGCTTGCAAAGAAGCATGGTATATCTGGTTATATATATGCTTACTTGTAAGTCCCTTGAAATAATTTGGATTTACACTTAAGTAAATATGCTATAGAACGGTCCTACTAAATTAGTTTTTTGGGAACTAATCTCCTTAATCAATGAAATTTCTGGAAGTAAAGAGCAGGGAAGTTTACTGTTAAACACACATTTTGCATTTGCTCATGAACATCACAAAAACGTGAGGGTGTTACTCTTCAAGAATAACCCTGTTGCTGTTCTCATCAGTAATATGTACAGATAAAAGAAGCTTCATATTTAATGAGAGCTTTAAAGAAGGGCTTTAGCCTGTTTGAAAAGCTTGCTGTTTTCATTGATACGGTGCCTCAAATTTTAGTTCGTATTCTAAAAGGCAGCGTATGGGCTGGGAGTCCATTTTATAAGAAGCCTCTTTTATGGAAAGAGACATGGAGGAAACTGCACTCTGGCTCTGTTCAGCTTGCAAGCCTTTGAATGAAAAGTGCAGTAGATAAATATTTAATTGTTTATTTGCTGCTGCAAAGTCTCTGCTGCCTCATGCTGCATGTACCCTGCTACTTATGGATAATGCATAGCAGCAGGGAAGCAGCTGTCTTCCTGTTCAGAAGAACAATAGATAGAGTGTTTTTTAAATAAAGAAATAAATGACTTACTTTAAAATATTTTTAAAGCCTAATGGTTTTTAATATGAGACGATAGTATTAGGGACCTTCTGAAGGGGATGCTGTGAAAGATTTTTTGAGGAAGGCTTTCTATTGGATTCAGTCCTCCTTATGTCTACCTTGTAAACCTGTCTATGACTAAAAAGTGTCTCAAGAGTCTGTAAATGACCAATAGGTGCCTAACAGCCTGATCCTAACACTTGAGGCACCCTCAGACAAACCACAGAATGGGCTTTTAGCTTCCCCAGTCAGTGCATCACTGCAAAACATGATGTCACAGCAGCAGTGCAGATGAATACACTTACCTAAATGTTTAGGATCAAGCTGTTAAGCACATTTTACTAGAATTTACAGAGAGCAATGTGCTTGATTTACTGTAGAATCTGTGTGGAAGAAATGGAGTTCACATTCAGAAACAGGACCACACTAGCTCTGCCCACTGCTTTAAACACCAGCAACACAAGGGCCAATCCTGAAAACTGAGGGTGGGTTACAGCTCTATAAAAATAGCAGCAGCAAAAAGAAATCTGAAATATGGATAATGAAAAACTAATTCACTTATTTATCATCTATATTTTTACCTAAAGGTGGCAAGACAGTTCACAGTACCTAGTGGCATATCCAAAGCACCAGTGCGTGTTTGCATATGCAAAGGAGTGTTGCGAGGAAAGCATTTGAGGGGATCTAGAAGAGATAGGGGGCAGAATTCTATGGCTCTGTCTTACTTGCTCTTGTATATAATTAAAGCACTTTAGCTGTCCTGATGACAGCCCTTGACAGGGGGATCACTGGCAACTTAAATGAATTTGATTAAGAAAGTTACTCTGTTACCACTGTGCAATGTACATTTATTATGTGTTAACATATATTAGTTGGACACTTAGGCTAATTTTCTATTTAGGGTACACATGAAGATGCCATACGGCTGTTCTTCCTCCAATCAACAAGTCTAGAGACCTGCAGCCAATGGATGGGTGGGTGGGTTGGCCGGCCAGCCATGGGAGACACATTTCTTTTCCTATCCCCATGCTTGCCTTCTCTTGTTCCACCATTTCTGGCTAGCAGCCCTACTTTTTCTTTCCTTTTATCTTAATCACCATCTCTCTCTCTCTAACATTTATCTCCTCCCACCTTCCCTCCTTTCCCTCTCCCCACCAACATTCTGAGCGCTCTTCGCTGTCTTTTTCGTCTCAGTCCGATGCGTTCACTAACATGGGGGAAGCTTCCCTCCTGCAAAGACAGTACAATATAGTCAAGTAGTGGAACATCAGGAATTAGAAAAGTGTGGTAAATGAATAGGAAATCAGGCACTAATAAGACATTGCTAAACAAGAGATGGATTGATTCTATAAAGGAAGCCACAGCCCTTAGTTTGCAATATCTGAGCAAGGCTGTTAAGGATAGGAAACTTTGGAGGACATTGATTCATAGGGTCGCCATGAGTTGGAAACGACTTGACGGCACTTAACACACACACACACACACAAGCCTAGATGAGCAGCTTTCATCTTCTGTAGTTCTGAACCTCAGCAATCCAACACAATGTCATAACTGCCCAGTTAAGATTTGGGGATGCTACTCATCTATTCGTGACAGATACAATACTAAAGTGGGATATTTTAACTTCTCACTTCCTGTGTGGTATAGGGGAGGAATTGGAGTACTCGTAATTATACCCTCTATGTGCCCCCTTCAGTTTAAGAAACTCTGGGAGATGCAGTTATGAATTGAGGAAGCACATCTAACCCTAATTAATCTTGCTCCCTGCCTAGGTCTTAGACTTCAACATGAGCAGAGGCCTTAAAAGTGTGTGGGATCCTGGCCTGGGGGGATAGGGAATCATGTTCAGAGGGTCTCCACTAATCGGGAAAATCATGGTCCCCTTTCCTAATCTCTACTTCCAAGGTACAATAAACTGTTATGGGCACAAGCAGGTGAATTCCTTCTACCTTTTCTGTTTTCTCTCTAATTTTTCCCCTCTTGAATTTAAATTTAACGGCCCTCAACATCCTGTTGTTTTCTCTGGAGTGCAGTGAGTATTCTTTGTTCCTGCTGAGCCAATTTTTAAAACTATTTTTCTGCAGTTCCCCAAGTCTCCATGAAAAAGGTGAAAACATACATCTGAACAACTTCAGTTTAGTGAATCAAACTGTTCCAAATTAGATACGTTACACACTAAAACATGTTACAGTTTTAAAAATAATATTTAGCCTCTCTATAGTAGTGTTTAGGAGCCCCGTGGCGCAGAGTGGTAAGCTGCAGTACTGCAGTCCAAGCTCTGCTCACGACCTGAGTTCGATCCCAACAGAAGTTGGTTTCAGGTAGCTGGCTCCAGGTTGACTCAGCCTTCCATCCTTCCACGGTCGGTAAAATGAGTACCCAACTTGCTGGGGGTAAAGGGAAGATGACTGGGGAAGGCACTGGCAAACCACCTTGCAAACAAAGTCTGCCTAGTAAATGTCGGGATGTGACGTCACTCCATGGGTCAGGAATGACCCGGTGCTTGCACAAGGGACCTTTACCTTTTACCTTTTATAGTAGTGTTTATACCCATCCTAAACATAGGCACACTATAATAAAATAAGCAGATGTCTTCATCTTGTCTGGTCTTTCACAAAAAACTATACCACATTTCTGGTCAGCTTTTTGCTGATGGTTGACTGCACTGTTGCGTAGATTCTTTCGTGGTGTGTGCATTAAGTGCTTTACTGTGTTACAGACTTTCTGCAAAGCCATTATTAAGGATTGTGAACAATTTTCAACGTGATAAAAGTGGCACGTAAATCTTTTAAAAGAAATGAGTCCTACAAGTATACTGTGCCTAAGTCGTAATTATGTTCAGGATTGCTGGTAGCTATCCTGGGCCTGGTCAAAAACCCAAACCAACCCGACCAGGAGTACCTTTTATTGTGTGTGTGTGTGTAGAGTGCCGTCAAGTCGTAGGCAACTTATGGCGACCCGTTTTGGAGTTTTCATGGCAAGAGACTAACAGAGGTGGTTTGCCAGTGCCTTCCTCTGCTCAGCAACGCTGGTATTCCTTGGTGGTCTCCCATCCAAATACTAACCAGGGCTGACCCTGCTTAGCTTCTGAGACCTGACAAGATCAGACTAGCCTTTTATTAGGACCAATCAAAATATCTTGAACTCGCGAACAAGCTTGCCCATTACGTTTGACATTTGAGACGCCCCTAATGAAGGGTCCTCCATTCGGTGAAGGCTACCTCCCAGCCTCTCCCATCCACTCCTCTGATCATTGCTCTCTCTCCCTCATACTTCTTCCCCCACGGTTGCAAATTCCAGTGGGGTAGCCATGCTTCCCCCCCCCCTATTTTGGATTGCCTCATCAGAGGGTTTCCGGATTGACTCCATAAAGGACGCCACAGCAAGACCATTGGCAAGACCCGAGTGAGGCTGTCAAAGACAGGCCATTTTGGAGGACGTTGATTCAGAGGGTCGCCGTGAGTCGGAAGCGACCTGAGGGCCATCGACCCACACAGCCACCCTTGGCCACGGCAAAAACGACACACGAGGCAGCGTCTCGGCGGTACAGGAGAGGCCGGTTCATTGTGCCCGGGGTTCCCGGCATGAGGTGGGTCTCTAGCTCCTGCCACAACCAACAAACCAACCCTAAACTAGTAGAAAAGGGTCAGAGTCCAGTAGCACCTTAAAGACGAACAAAAATATTTTCTGGCAGGGTAGGAGCTTTCGTGAGCCGCAGCTCACTTCTTCAGATATCGTGGTCTTGGTATTTTCTTTCCTGACGTTTCGCCAGCAGGTGTGGCAGGCATCGTCAGAGGAGTAACACTGAAGGACAGTGTCTCTCAGGGTCAAGTGTGTAGGAAGAGTAATATATAGTCAGAAAGGGGTTGGGACAATGATTCAGCTCAACCCAAACCCTTTCTGATTATATATTACTCTTCCTACCCACTTGACACTGAGAGACACTGTCCTTCAGTGTTACTCCTCTGAAGATGCCTGCCACAGCTGCTGGCGAAACGTCAGGAAAGAAAATACCAAGACCACGGTCACGCAGCCCGGATAACCTACGAGAACCGATGAACTCTGACCGTGAAAGCCTTCGACAATATCCTAAACTGTTAGTTGTTTAAAGTTGACGTTCGTGATAATCCGTTTGTATCGGACCGGCAAGGGTTTGTGTTTGTTTTTCCCCACGAGGCGGACGCATTTCCGCTCCCTGCTCCCTTTTGTTTGCTCCCCGCCCCCGCCGAGCGGCCCCCCCGGCCCCTCCCCTCCCCTCCCCTCCCGCCACCGCCGCCTCCCAACGGCTCTGCTCGCTCGCTCCCGCGGCGGCGGCGGCCCTGAGCGGGAGCGCGCACGTCGCCGCCACGGCTCCCTGCAGCTGCTTGGCCCGGCCCGGCTCGGCCCGCTCCGCCGCCCGCGTTTCCCTCGCCCGCCTGTCAGCCTGCCTGCGAGGGGAGGCCGCCGGCCGTGGGCCGTGGGGAGGGGCCCCAGCGCCCCGCCGAGGCATCGCGCCGGCCCTCGTCCAGCTCCGCGCCTCACGGACCGGCCGCCCCGTCCCCCATCTCCCCCCCCCCGCCGCCGCCGCCCTGAATCCCGCAGGTAGGAGCCGCCCCGGGCCTAGCAGCGCTCTCGCTTTCCCCTCTTCCTCCTCTCCTGTGGCAAGATGGAGCCTCACCCCGCTGGCTCTGTGTGCAGGGAAGGGAAAGGGGCAGAGGGAGCGCGCCGCCTCCTCCCTCCCTCCCTCCCTCCGGCGTAGCTCTTGAAAGGGGAGCCGGGGAGCGCCTAGTTTTCTCCCCACCGCCGCGGCGATGGGTGGGGGCGGGGGGGGGAAACAAACGGCTGTCCTCTCGAGCTGGAAGGAAGAGTTGGGGTGGGGGGCGGGGGGCTTTTTGGTTTTTGTTACTTCTCCCACCCGGTCAGCGCCTGGAGGTTGCAACGGAAATGGAACCATCCCTTCGGCCCCCGAGGGGGGGGGGGGGAACGGCGGATCTGCCAACGCGCATCCCCAGGAGGGTGCGAAAGGGACTCTTCCCTTCCCTCCCCCTCTTCTCGTTTGTTTCCCAAAGGCTTCGCCGCTCAACCGCGGTTGGCGCGCCCCGTCCTAAAAGACCAGATTTCGAAGAAACCAAAGTTCGACATTGGGCCCAATCGCTTAGCAGCATTAGGACTGGCCGTTTAAACAAAGGCAGGCGCTCGGCGCTCGAGAGGGGGGCGATAGCCTTCTGCTCCTGTCTCGAAAAGGGGCGTGTTAGAGAAAGTTAAAGGGTAATTTCCGTGTTAAGCTATCGTGGGGAAAGTGGGCGTACGTTGCTAGCAGTCTTTTTTGTTTTGTTTTACCTTCCGTGGCAAAGTTGTAGCCCTGTGGGCCGCCCCCCCCCCACTTAATTTTTTTTCTCTTAGTGGTGATTGATTTAAACACCCCCAGCTAAGCAGGCGTTCCTGCAAATGTCCCAGGAAGAGTGCTTACACTCCAGGACTGTGGGGGGCAGTGATGAGAATCATAGCAATCAGAAAGGGGTTGGCTTCTGCCATTCTGGCTTGTCCCGCTTTGCTGTTTTAGCCGTTCAGAGCATCTCATAGTCTTCACACACCGCTGTCCCTCTGGTGCTTGCCACGCCTTATAAAGTATCCTAATGCTGTGCTTGATGATTTTGCATTTTTCCTCCCTCTGTATATTTAAACATAGAACGTATTTAATGGAAATGTGTTGCTGACCCTGTATTTTGTATGTGTACGTTTAATTCACATTGTGAATATTTGTTTTGCTGTTCAAATGTAAGATTGGTTTGATGAGCGCAGACTTTATTTGCTTTGTGTTTCGCTTACCTTTCCTGCTGAGACTCAAGGAAGATAACAAAATATGAAAAAAACAATTCAGTCAGCCATCATTATCATCCAGTAAACAGTGCAATAAAACTAGGATTACAGGGTCAGGGAAAAAACTGTCTGATATGGTATACCAGAATGCAGAAAGTGGATTACAAAGGCAGAAGGTAATGCACAAAACACAAGTGATACAATTAATAATCATAGAGTTGGAAGGGACCACAATAAACATCACAATAGGTGACAATCTTGTTCTCATAAAAAGCACCCTCCTGAGCTGTTCCATATACTACAGTTCTAATCCCTTTAAAAATGCCCTCCTCAGTGTTTCGGTTTTGTACAAAACCTATAATTGGAGTACATCTAATCTGGATTCTGTAGTGCTGCCCCATTGATTATGGGGGGCACATTTATGGTTATAACATTTCATGTTTTCAGTTAATTCTTTCCCTTGAAGCTAAGTTTAAATGAATTCTTAGTCCCTTCATTTATATTAAAAACTTGGTTGTGAAAAGAGGGTTTTTTTTGAGCACTATAAGTTTCAGTACAGTTTGGCATGCTTCAGGTTCTCCTGTTATTGCTCCTGTTCTCATTATGCATCTCCAGGTTATTAGTTTAATGATAGAGAGTAATCCTAAACTGGTCTACTCAGCAGTAAGTCCCATTTTATTCAGTAGGACTTACTCCCAGGAAAGTGATTTTAGGATTGAAGCCATAATTATATATTTGCCTTTGTGCAAGGATCCCAGCAGATGCTGTTGCATTAATTTGACTGTGTGTAAGAAGCTACTTGTTTAATGGTAAAAACCCAAACATTTCAGCAAACTAATTTTTGGAAGCATGTCAAAATGTCTTCTCTCCCTTAGCATAAATTGCCTAGGACAGAAGGTAACTGTTTACAAGGAAATCCTCACTATCACTGGACTGTTTGTGAGTAAGCACTCCAGTCTGCAGCTTGACACTGCAGATTAGGATATTTATTCACTAGTAATAGTAATGCTAGGCAAAGTTGAAGGCAGCAGGAAAAGAGGAAGAGCCAACATGAGATGGATTAACTCAATAAAGGAAGCCTTAGTTTGCAAGACCTGAGCAAGGCTGTTAATAATAGAACACTTTGGAGGTCATTAATTCATAGGGCCACCACTGACAGCACGTAGCGCGTACACACACACACACACACACACACACACACACACACACAGTAATTTTAATGTTATTCTTTGCTACATGGGTCACAAATCCATAAAGAGTACTGTAGAACTGCTGAAACAAGGGGTGATGATGGAATTCTGGCTTCCTTTTCGTGGAAGCAGTATTGGGGGAGAATGCTGATGTAGGCATAACCATATTGAATTTAGTTTACTCCTGGGGGGAAAATGATCAGCTTTATATTTCTCACATTAGGCAGGAGACGTATGCTGTTATTTCCTCTAAGATCATACCTCTCCTGCCTGCCACTGTTCTCTTCTTTTGTCGTTATGACAGTAATTACTTACGTAATTATGAAATATGAGAAGGACAAATTAATCTCTCAAAAATATACTTGCTCCTCTCGTAGGTGTCTAATGAAAAGAAAAACATTGGAAACATGACTCTCAGGCTGTTGCACACAAGACAAATTTCCTACATGGAAACCAGAAGGGTGTTTCTGCTTACTCAGGGTGGGGGGCTGATTTTTTGCCTATTCTACATTCCCATGGTGTATCACATACCTGCATCATTCCCAAGGGCTTCCTGATCTTTAGCAGGGGCTTTTGAAAGGATGTAGGGGATGCAGTCGATAGGAGAAGAAAGGAAAGAGTTCAACTTAAGAATCTTTGGGTCCAGTTCAATATGAATTTTCATAGAATATTCCCCATGGTTTACAATAAAATGTAGTGAATGCATACATGTCTATATTGTTGCATATATACATGGCAGGAAACACTGATTGGTACTAGTTTCCCTGCTGTTTGTGTTGTGCAGCATGTCTGACCAAAGTACATATGGAGTTCATGCAGCTTCCTACATATAAGATGCTTCAGTGTGGGAATTTTTGTATGAAGCAGCCCTATGTTTCCATACCAAATGTAAGAAATCTAGCTTTTAGGAGAAGTAATTCTAAACACCAGATCCTGAAATGTCTTGTACACATATTTAATTTTATTGATTCAAAGCTCCCATTGTGATTTAAAACTAAACATGATTAAGAATTTGGGTATTTTTGTACAGTAGAGAGCTGTAAAATCCTCTAATTTTATTTGAAGGGGCTGCTCTATTAGTAGCCTGAACCTGCTGTGAGAAACAGAAAGACAAAGCCTCTAATAACCTGAACTCTGATTTTTTATCTAAAGTAGTAATCCCTAAAACAGAGTGAATACATATTTTTTGTCTGCAACTAAGTAAACCTTTGCAGCAGGTGAATAATTTAACAACTTCAAGTGTAGTCACTCTGGTTCACCAGAGCCCCTAGATGGCACTTTGCAGACACCATGGCAACAGAGAAAAGACTTCTTCACTGCCTCCATTACTGTATATGTGCTTTTAAATGCTGTATCCTGCAGACATTCAGCTTTGAAAATCATGTTCCACCAATATTGGGATCTGCTTTATTAATTCCTTGCAGCTCCCAAGTAAACAAGGAGGGTTTCTGGAGGAGAAGGTTAGAGGATGCTTGAAAGCCACTGTATCATTCCTCCCCTCCACACACACACCTCAATCTACTGTCCATAGATCAACAAAGCCACTGAATTTCAGCAGCCTTCACCTGTTGTCAAAGTCAGTGGGAAAAATCCTCTGCAGAGTATAGGGTCCAATGGGCATCATAAGTTTCTGAAGTTGGACCATCCTTATTAGTTGGCTCACCTTGACAGAGACATAGGAATGAAAAGATCTGTGCCTTCAAAAAGTTGATAGCTGTGTTCAAGACCATCCTATAATTGTTCCTTTTCCATGGTACTGTAAATTGGGACATTTCAACACCATCTTGAAGGCCAGCTTGCCCTGTGGCTTTGTTACATTTCACCAGTAGTCTCCCAACCTGTTCTACATCAGGCAGGTCATGTGTTAAATACATCTGTTAAGACAAAGCAATCTTTAAAGGTCACTGAATGACTGCAAATAATATAGTCTCATGAGCCATACTATAGAATCCGGGAAAAATTTTTTTGCTTAAAATGTTGATTCCGGTACATTGATGCGATTCATTTTGGTACTAGTCTGGGAAGAGAACAATTCATAACCCACCCGTTCACTTTTACAAAAAGAAACTAAAGATAGAGGTATTAGGAGAAACTTGCTTAGGAAAATGACATAATAATTGGTTTATATCCTCTCAAAACAGCTCCACAATTTTCAACACTTATACTCATTTAGCAGTTCTGATTTTACTGTACATTTTAAGAGCACTAATGATTGAAATGCTACTGCTTTGTGAAGTTATTTGTGCTAAAGCAAATCTACATATAGCACTAATTTTATATTTTTGTACTGTTTAGATGCTAGGTGCTCGCTGATGGTGACTTCAAACCACCCTTGCTTTTAATTAATCTTTTTATATTCAGATGTGTTGTTTAGTCATGTGTTTGTGTCCTGAACCAACCTCTCTAATTTTAGAAAACACTCATAGCTTTAAGTCAGACAAATATTTCCCTGTTGAATGCTAGTATTTGTTTTATACATCTGTATCTCTGATTTTTTTCCCTGGGTAGAAAATGATGCATCCTGTTGCCAGCGGTAACTCCCCTTTTTGTGGGACCGGAAAGAGTTCTTGCCTTAACGATGACAACGTAACGCCTACTGATCAGTTTGACTTATACTCCACACAACAAACCAAGTATAGCCACACAGTCAGCCACAAGCCAATACCATGCCAGAGACCAGATGCATTAAACGAACCACACTTGCAAACCACGAGTGGCAGGAGTATAGAAACGAAAGATGAACTAAAGAAAAAGAAAAACCTCAACAGATCTGGCAAACGTGGAAGACCGTCGGGGACCACAAAATCAGCGGGGTACAGAACAAGCACAGGTAGACCGCTGGGGACCACCAAAGCAGCTGGATTTAAGACAAGTCCAGGCAGACCCTTGGGTACAACTAAAGCTGCAGGATACAAAGTCAGCCCAGGGAGACCACCAGGTAGCATTAAAACTGTATCACGGCTTGCAAATCTAAGTTATACTTGTAGCAGTGCAGCTTTTCCCTACTCTGTGGTGCATAACAGAGGGGTGCATGCTGCTGGTGAAACAAGTAGCAAAATCAAGCAACCCAGTGAGTGGAAAAAGGAGGAATTAGATAACATTTCCTAAGTAATTGTTTTTAAATTATCTGAGTTGTGGCATGATTTTTCACTACTTTTGTAACTTTTCCATAGCCTTCTTTCCTACATTTTATAACAGATGTCATATCTTAATCACTTAATGTTTCTCATGTTTACAAGAGGACTCCTCAGCGATGCCCTTGTGTTTCCAGAAAGTAATTTATAATATTCTAAGTGTCAAAGTTAATGTCTGGCCATTTTAGTTGTTTGCTTATTCAGTTAGCAATTCATATAGCAGAGTTCTGGTTCCTAAGTTGTTGAAGGTCACAGTAAAGACTTGGTCAAAAATAAATCAGAATAGATTAAGAGAAAACAGTAATTTAGGCCTGTTCTACCAATAACAGCCGTAAATATTTTACAATATATGTGTTCACTTTTTTGTTAATGGAAGGGAGAAGAAAAAGAACTGAATTTTCCACAATTGCTGGAACTTAATACGGACCTCAGATATCTGTAGATGCTTTGAATCTTTCAGAACTATATTTTTTAAAAAGTGGTCATTCCAGACAGTCATTTTGTTAAAATGGTATCAGCTTCAATGAATTCAAGCATTTTTTCCCAAAAATATTTCATGTAGCACCTAATATATATTCTTTTGCCATTAAAGTATGGTAGCTCTTCTAGTTATTCTAACTATCGAATACCGACTTGCAATTTGTAAAAGCCTAAAACTATATATACCAAATTGTTTTATAGGCATTTTTAAAAAATGCTATCAGACACTTAATACCCAGCCATAATAAACATGTCTGAAAAGCTGTACTATCCGGTTGATTTCAGTGACATTTGGCATATGCAGATAGTTGCAGAATTGTATCCTGTATTCCAAAATCTGTCAACAAATAGTTTTAATTGACTTTGCAATATATGCATAAATGGTAGCAGTTGTTAGGAATTCAAATATTTGATGTGGTTGAAAATTATTCTTTTCAGATAGGTGACATTGACATTTTTAAACTCTATTAGTTATCACATATACTGTATCTAAGACAGCATATATCTACCAAAGGATGACATTTAATAGTTCATAATTGAGAACTACACATTTGATGTCCAAGCAAGTTGCTATTTGATGTGTTTATGGACTCCAGATATACAACAGACTGTATAGAAATACATCTATGCATGGGAGGCGCAGAATTATTAATAAATTTCCTGATATTTTGTGCACCTAAAAAGAAATGTTCTGCATTAAACTGGGTATGTTTTTTTTTAATTCTGTGTGAGAGGCAATGTATAATGCACACATTATGTTGTATGAAAAATCTCTCAATATTGAATATATTCCAAATATTTCTTGCTTACATCTAACGTTTCATTCTGAAAATAAGTTTACATATAGATATAGATTAAAATTCTAAATTTGTATCTTCAAATACACGAGAAGGGAGGGTTATAAATAAATATTTGCAGAATCATGGGGACAGAACTCTTTCAGGTCAATGAGAATGATGAAAATTAGCAGTATTGATTCCTTTTTCTTTTTAAGATAAATGTTGTGGCCTGCTGACATGTTGATGACACTCTGATTTCAGTAATGACAACTTAAGAAATGGATGTCATTTCATGCCTTTTTTATCAGGAAAAAAAAAGCAGCAAGCCTTCAGGTGTTCCAGTGATGCCTAACTCATAATGAGCTGGACTTTGTGTTGTATTTTATAATAGATGTGTTGAATTGATTTGGGGGGACTATGTATGCACTGGCAACCATGAACCTCAACAGTCCTGGAAAGGCTCTTTAGTCATGTAAACTGATGGCAGCTAAACTGCTACTAAAATAGGTTTTTGTTGAAACTATGAAGCTCTTTATATATTTTGTTCTTCAAGAAACTTCGGAAGTATGACATCTTTATTAATTCCCCCCCCCCCCCCACAATGGTGCAACTTCTGACACACAGTGTTAATGTGAGCTTATTCACCCTCAGGATATATATTGTGCTGGCTGTTTTGTTAGATGAATTTTTTTTCCAACCAAAAGGCTGCTTCAGACTCTTTCTGAACTTTTGGAAAGCAGCTGAATGTAAAAACTACAGGAATGGCATATACCTTACTGGCAAGGAGAAAGTTGCATGTCACCAGTGTATCTTTGAATAACCTCCTTCTGTTTTTCTCATTCTACACCTCTTGCTTCTCGCTCGTGTGCATCTACTCAGTGTGTTGGGAGATAACGTAGATGCATTATTGCTCTAACATAATGAATTTTGTATTCAAGTATGATGAGAAAATAATGAAATCATCTAAGCAGTTTCTGCTCATTTCTAGTGCTCATTAAAAACACTAACATTGTGAGTTGTGAAAACAGAAATGGGGGGGGAAGTTTCTTTGATGGGCAGTTTAACACCCTGGATTTGTTAATGAGGCCAGAAGAACTCTGTTGGGCATTTCTTGATTCCAGTTTATTTTATCCTCTGCTGCGGTTTACAAGTGCCATGCTGTGGGGTGGGGGGGGAGAGAAGTCAAGAACCTGAGATGTTTGAATGGTATATTCAAATATTTTTGCTACTCCTGTATATAGTCTTCAGAATACATTGTGATTTTCTTTTCTTTTTTTGTAACTCTGTCTCTTGTCATGACAAACACTGAAACAGCATGTTAATTACTATAATTTGATATTATTGGAAAGGGGGAGGGGGGTCCCTTGCCCCCCATAATATTACTACATGATTTATAACAGTGATACTCACTCAGCAGCTAACAGAGAGCCACATTTGCAATTCCCATCAACCAGAAGCCACATTATTATTGTATGCCCTGTGAGCCACCCCACCAAACATACACTCACAACAATATAACTATTATTAATAAATATATAACCATAGCCTTTTTGATTACCACAGTACAGTATTCAGTGGGACTTACACTCAGGTAAGTGTGCATAGGATTGAAGACTAATCAATGCACTTGCAGATGCATGGCGCTTTTGAAAGATGTCGGAAGCTCAATGCACTACTAGCCAGCAAAATACTCAGTGGTCTCTGCAGGGGAAAGGATGGACAAAACACCTGTGTTTTCTCTGCTTGCTCTGCCGTTCTGGGGAGCTAGCAAGAAAGCAGAGATGTATGTAAAGGACACTGAGGCTTCCCAATTTAGGAGCCTGTTTGGGTTGGCCCATGAGTGTTTTGAAGGGCTCACAGTCCAAGTGAGAAAGAGATGGCCAAGACTACTCTGTCTCATGTCAGGCAGAGAGCAAGAACGCAGTGAGGGAAGTAAAAGGGGCTCAGGCGTCCCACCGCAGAAGCTTGCTCTGAGCCAGCCAGCTGTGATGTGAAACTTCTCTGCACAAGAAGCCTGCGTGCCCTTTATTTCTTTCTGGCCTTCTTGCTATCTCCCCAGCATAAGACACAACAGCTCAGGTGACACAGTGAAATGGCCATGGTGCCTGGAGGAGAATAAACTAGTTGGAGAGAAGAGAGAATAGAGAAGAAATCACCACCCTGCTTTGGCTAGCTTGCTCTTTTCCGGGGTGGCTGCTGTGGTGGTAGCATTAGGCTTTTCTTTGTATCCAGCTTGTTCTGGCTGTTGACCAGGTGCAGGGATGAAAGCGCAGAGGCTACAGAGAAGGATGGGACTGCAGGAGAAAATGGGCCCTTCTGTCCCTGGCATGATGCCCGCACTTCATAGATGCATGCAGCTGACCCAACCAACAGTCCCTCTGGTGGTGGCTGTTCAAGATGGGAACCGCCTGCCAACAACCAGCTGCACCAGGCCTTGCCCATTTCCCCTGAAATATGGGGTGGGTGTTACATTGAGCGGTCATGCTCAGAGGAGTCCTAGGTAGCATGTTAAAGAACTATACACATCTCCTGAGCCACTGAGTGAGTACCATTTGTAAAGCAAAATTGATAATTTTATATTATATACCTTAATTCTGCTCTTCATAAGCTAAGATTGTTGATGTATATTGGCACTGTTCAGAAGATCTACATGTCAAATTTGTGTTCATTTTTAATTTTGGTTAAATATAGAATTTTTAGTTTCATCTTCTAATAAAGCATTTATCACATTTAAACACTAATAAGGATCTGTATTACAGTAAATGTTTTAAACCCACAAATTGCTGTTCACTTTTTGATGAAATTTACTTAAACTGTAGAACCAAATAACTTTACTGCTATTTTGAAGTCTTGCACTGGATACTTTCAAATTATTGATACACATCGGCAGAAGTTTCATAGCAAAGATGCTGTGGTGACAGTAGCACTTCTTTTCTTTTTAGACTGACAATTTTCTCTGTGTGCAATCAAGTTATTTCATGTGCATGATTTTTTGAAGGTAAAATGTCATTGATCAGACATTGTTTTGTAGTGGTCCATTTTGATTATGCTTCAAAGTTTCTTTTAATCATAAATGAACCTAGACCAGTGAAAGGAATGCAAATAGGATGAGAAATTCCTTGGTCCATGATGCAGAACACCTTTGATATCAGAGCATTTTTTTCCCATTATGAAGGATTTTGAAAGGCAAGTTAATGGAGATCGCCAGTAGTTAGTTCCTAAGTTGTAATTCTTTTACTGTATGTACAGTACAGCATCATGCCACTTATTAAACACAAAGCAATCGCTTGCTTTATGATCACGTGGCGCTTTTTTTATTATTATGCATATATTTTACATAGCTCAAACATTATTATACATATCAAAGAATACTAGAGCAGCCTTTCCTTATGATTTCCCCCCAAATAGATAAATCTAGGTTCTGCAATGTGTAATCCGTTTCATCTTGAAAGTAATAGTCATGTTATCAAATTTAATAAATGTTTAAAATTTAAGTGGGCCATTCTAAGGTTCTTATCTTCCACAAATTGCTTTTCCCATGGGTTGTTTTCATGGAAACAATTACCCATTAAATATCATCACCTTGTCTTCTGCTGTAAAAAGTCTGATTAGATACTGTATATGTTCTTACGTCCATGAACTTCAGCTACTCGTGTGCAATTGTCTGTATGGGAATGGAGTAGTGTTCATGATTTGTATTTACGTCATCATATGGATGTATATTTATTAATAAAGTAATTGCTTTAAACACTAAATACTGTGCTTCATCTTTGTTATCACGGCAAGTGCCTTCTTGACTAGCCAGCTTAGCAAGTGAATGTAGCAACTTTTAATTTCCAGGTGCTTTTTCCAGGAACCCTAAGTGGTACCAATATGCTACAGAACTTACTCCTGAGTAAAAATGCATTCATGGGATTGCAACCTTTTCCTTTGGGGAGTAGGAGCCCCCACAGGGACTCACAGAGCAAGCAAAAGTTTATCAATATATCTAGTTTTCAGCATGGCAAAATCTGTGGATACTTAAATCTGGAGACTGGAGCCATGAACAGACAAGACAGATCTTTCTACAAGCCTGAGAAAAGCCTCAAGTACAGCAGAAAAATCTGAAATCTTAAAAAAACACACACACACACACACACACACCGGGGGTTTAAAAAACCCAAATAATAGAAGCAGTGCCCGTACCTTTAAGAAACACAAGCTGCTTCAGGTCCCCATTGTGAAGAAAGGTGGAGTACCAATGAAGCAAATAAATGATAAATATAGCTGAGGTAGTATGATTGGTGGGTGAGGCAGAGAGATGGAAGTAGGGAACGGTGAGGACATGGGGGCAGCCAAGAGCAAGGAAAGGGGAAATGGTGTAGGGAGGAGATATATGGGAAAATGAGGTGCCTTTCACAAGTCCTTTTGGGTTCCTCATGAGTCAACTGGACCTGGTCCGGTGGCAGGCACTACACATCTGGTCCGGTGGCAGGCACTACACAGCTTGGCCAGACTTTATCCAGGGAAAGGCTGCTAGTGGAAGGGAAGGAGGGGAAACCGAAGATGGGTGGGGGAGAAAATAAAGGTAGGTTGTCTGGTGGGTGGAACAGAGAGAAGGAAGCAGGGAGAGGCTGTGGGGGCTGCCAGGGAAAGGAAATAGTGGGGAAAGGTTAAATATGACCTCCCCCGCCCCAGTCCTTGCGGGTGTCCTGCTTGTAATTGTGTATTTCACTGTATCTCCTTAGACTAAAGGCAGCTAACAGAGCAACAAAATTGCAAGGACACAAAAACAATGCAACAGTCCATCACCAAGATTAAAAGACTGCACAAGTTAAAAATGCAGCCAAATCTGCCAAAACAGTTTACCTTCTACCAAATCCGTTCCTTGCATTATGCCCAAGAACTCACTGCTTACTCATGCAATTAAAACTGAAGATATTTTCCACTTTCTCTCTTGCTTCCTTCACCTACCTTATTTCTCCTGCCCACTTTATCTCCTTGATCCTATTATCCTCCAACTCAGTAGACAAGTCATGTTACTTCTTTCTGTGGACATCGCAAAAACCTGCCCATTTGTTTCCTTCCCTTTGTTTAAAACTAGTTCATGTTCAGATCACACTCTGCCTTTATTACAGCTGCCCTGTGGTGCAGAGTAGTAAGCTGCAGTATTGCAGTCCATAGCTTTGCTCACGACCTGAGTTCAATCCCAACGGAAGTTGGTTTCAGGTAGCTGTCTCAAGGTTGACTCAGCCTTCCATCCTTCCAAGGTTGGTAAAATGAGTACCCAGCTTGCTGGGGGTAAAGGGAAGATGACTGGGGAAGGCACCCCGTAAACAAAGTCTGCCTAGGAAATGTCGGGATGTGACGTCACCCCATGAGTCAAGAATGATCCGGTGCTCGCATAGGGGACCTTTACCTTTATTTTCTTTCAGGCCTTCCACTTTCACACTTTTGTACTTCTGTTTTGCCAAATGGTTTTCATCTCCTTCCATCCCTCAGACAATATGATGCCCTTCCTCAGATATCTTCACTAGCTTCCTATCTTTTTTTTAATTCCAGCACAAACTCTTTGACATTACCTTTAAAGCTTAAAGACTATGTCCCACCTTCCTATCAGACATTGTTGTCCCTGCCTTTGATCTTCAACCCAGGGCTCTAAATCCCACTACCAACAGAAGCAACTGTGGTAGCTGCATGCCAGGACTAACTATGTTGGATATATTGGATGGTGTTCTTTTATGAAGTAGAATGGAAGAGAAGGTACCTGCATGTGTGAATGCATAATCTCAACTAGTTATAAAATCACATTACCCCAACAATTAACTTAGTGTTGAGGGTGTGAACTGATTTCTGCTATCACAACAGTTTGCAAGTTTATTTTTGCTAGTAATCTGTAGCACGCTACATAGGGTTGCCACCGGAGGGAGGTTTTTGGGGCAGAGCCTGAGGAGGGCAGGGTTTGGGGAAGGGAGGAACATCAATGCCATAGAGTCCAATTGCCAAATCGGCCACTTTCTTCAGGAGAACTTATCTCTATTGGCTGGAGATCAGTTGTAATAGCAGGAGATCTCCACCTGGTACCTGGAGGTTGGCAACCCTAACACTACCCCATCCAAAAACAATCCTGATAACAAAATGTTATGTTCCCCTTTACCATTTTTAAGGCATTGGGTTTGGAAGGGAAAAATGCAGTGTTTATTAATATCACAACCCAGCCTCTTCTGCTGTGCAAAGAGCTGCATTACTATTTGTAACTTATAACCCATGCTGTTGTATGGCTATTGTTACTGTGCTGCATGATAAATCAATGGAAATTGCAAGGCAATCTGTTCCCTCAGTATTTAAGTGCCCTTTGCCAGGTGCAGAACTGCTGGCAATAGAGCTATACTATGATTTATTCATGTTGAGAGCCTCCCGGACTGTACGCTTTTTAAAAACAGGGCTCACAACATTATGGTGGCTGAAGAGTAAGCACACAATCCTAGGAGATGTTTGCAGGTAATTACTCTCTTGCTTTATCTGTAAATTTGCTTACATAATGAGGCCATCTGAAGCTTTTTCCTTCCCTGTAATACAGGTCAGCTTTCTTATGTTTATACTGTATTTGACCCAGTAGGGTTCCTTTGTTTGGTATTACAAATCTGTCCCACACATAGCCTGTAGGGCATAGCTTTTCAATAAGGAATACTGTAGCCAACATCACACGCAACATCAAATGTATAAAATGTGTATCCCAGAGCAGTAAACACATTTATGAATGGTTGAAGTAGAGCAGGGGTCCCCAATGTGATGCCCGTGGGTACCACGGTGCTGGCTGATGCCTTCCCTGGCACCCGCCAAATGTTTTTAGGAGGTAGGTGGGGCCAGGTGGGGCTTTTGCCCAGCAAGGCTTCTGATTTAACTGGAGATTTAACTGGCTGTGCAGATTTTTAAAAATCATTGCTTTGGCAGCAGTGGCCACCACAACACAAGGATCTTCACTGTTGGACTGAAGGTAAGCTGTGGCAGTCACTTTGTGGTCGTGTCCACCATGCTCTGTCAGAACTTCAAAGGTGCCCACAGGCTCAGAAAGGTTGGGGACCCATGACGTAGAGGATATATCTATTAGACAAATCTGGTTCGAACTCACAATTTCCAGGAATACAGATCTGGATAAAAGCTATAATGATGTTAAAAATGGCTTTTATTTTTCATTTTTAAAGTCCTATGGCTTGTTCTAAAAATTTTTTAAGAATGCCATTTTACTAATCTATCTCTGTCTATTTAATCCACATGGCAGAAATTTAACCTACTTTGACCTACACTTATGGTAAGGATGATTTGTTTAATAACTGTAAAATGTCTCTGAGACTTAAAACACAGAATATAACTTCCAAGTAGGATCATTTAAATATGTTAACATTGTCTGAGGCAGATGGATCCTTTTCTGTGCTGTTCCTGTCTTCTATAGCATAAAAGCCTTGTAATTAATGTTATAATTTTTTTGTCATGGTGGAAATAAAAATAAAACCCATGTTTATTTCGAGCAGATACTTGTGTGTTGCAAACAATGTGTGGGTGGCCCTTGTCTACTTCAACCCTCATAAATTTTACATTAAAATATGTTGAAAGCGGGCCATTACATGTCTGGTGGATAGATGTAAGAAGCACTTTTTAAGAGAGACTAAGGTTTCTGGAAGGAGGGGGAACAAAGTATGCTTAATATGCTTACCTAGATGAGTTCAAACAATAATATCTACTGGCTGCATTGCAGCAGATATGGGTGGCTTTCATGCATCACTCTCATAAGGTCTAAGTACATGCTAAAATATTGTTTGTATATATAAACTGGTCTGAAAGACCCTGGGCTACCATCCAATTTCTGGCTACTCAAAGATCCCCTGGGGATCCAGTTGCATATGTAGTCCTTTTGTGTTAGAAATGTTGCATAGACATAGGGAGAATGCTGCTTTTGTTCTCCTGAGTCGGAGTCATCCTATATCTGCAAAAACAAATGTGCAAAGTTGATGAAAACTATTGTAGAAGGCTTTCACGGTCAGAGTTCATTGGTTCTTGTAGGTTATCCGGGCTGTGTAACTGTGGTCTTGGTATTTTCTTTCCTGACGTTTCGCCAGCAGCTGTGGCAGGCATCTTCAGAGGAGTAACACTGAAGGACAGTGTCTCTCAGAGTCAAGTGTGTAGGAAGAGTAATATATAGAAAGGGGATGGGTTGAGCTGAATCATTGTCCTGCAAAAAGTATCAAAGGTAATGTGCTAATCATTGTCCTGTAAGTATCAAGATAATGTGCTAATGAGGGTGTGGTATGTTAATATGGAACCATTGTATCCTGAAGTGATCTGTTAATGTGTGAAATCCAAAGCTAATCTGCATGGCTATTGTTGACTGTAGTCTTTGTTAGTCTGGAGGTTTTCAGGACAGGAAGCCAAGCCTTATTCATTCTTAAACTCTCTTCTGTTAACGTTATGCTGATGTTTGTGAATTTCAATGGCTTCTCTGTGCAATCTGACAAAATAGTTGGTAGAATTGTCCAGTCTTTCAATGTCTTGGAATAAGACCCTGTGTCCTGTTTGTGTCAGTCCATGTTCAGCCACTGCTGATTTCTCAGATTGGCCAAGTCTGCAGTATCTTTCATGTTCTTTTATCCTTGCTTGTATGCTGCGTTTTGTTGTCCCGATGTTGTCCCTTGCAGCTGTGGACAAGTTTACATTGGGACCACACAACGCAGCATACAAACAAGGATAAAAGAACATGAAAGATACTGCAGAGTTGGCCAATCTGAGAAATCAGCAGTGGCTGAACATGGACTGACACAAACAGGACACAGGGTCTTATTCCAAGACACTGAAAGACTGGACAATTCTACCAACTACTTTGTCAGATTGCACAGAGAAGCCATTGAAATTCATAAACATCAGCACAACTTTAACGGAAAAGAAGAGAGTTTAAGAATGAATAAGTCTTGGCTTCCTGTCCTGAAAACCTCCAGACTAACAAAGACTACAGTCAACAATAGCCATGCGGATTAGCTTTGGATTTCACACATTAGCAGATCACTTCAGGATACAACGGTTCCATATTAACATACCTCACCCTCATTAGCACATTATCTTGATACTTACAGGACAATGATTAGTACATTACCTTTGATACTTTTTGCAGGACAATGATTCAGCTCAAACCCAACCCCTTTCTGACTATATATTACTCTTCCTACACACTTGACACTGAGAGACACGGTCCTTCAGTGTTACTCCTCTGAAGATGCCTGCCACAGCTGCTGGCGAAACGTCAGGAAAGAAAATACCAAGACCACGGTTACACAGCCCAGGTAACCTACAAGAACCATTGATGAAAACTAATTCTAAACATGTTACACGGTCCACTGGCATTTGTTTTCTATGTGATATACTTGGGATATGGTCTTAAATATTCATTAAGATACTTAAATATTCATTAGTTGAAAGTTCAGCACATTGCATTGGGAAAATCTTTAGGGGAAACTAACAGTGTGGCCCTGAGCACTTATAAGTGCACTGAAGTCAGTATGCTTAGAACAGTGTAACTCTTCTTAGGATCGTGCTGCATCCTTGGTCATGTTGTTCCAGTGTAAGTGGCTACAGCTTCAAAAGCTGGCCTCTGCTTAGCTCCATTTTGAAATAAGTGAGCATTTTACAGTCACAGATTATGCAAAAAACAACACCCCCCCCCCATCAACATGGACATGGTTGTTCAGATCTGGCCAGAACTGTAGCAGCCTGATACAAATAACAAAGGAAATAGTATTCCATAGTACCATTTTTAAAATGTATTTTTATGAATTATTTTCCTTATTTCTTGCTATCACTATTATTATTAATCTCAGTTGGAAAGAAAGATACTTAACAGTCAGAGGTGAATGAGAACAGGAGTGTATTGCTTGTAAAAGGCAAAGGTGCTCATTCACAGATAAAACATACGTTTTGCATATTTAAAAGTTCCAGCTCCCATCCTCAGCATCTCTAGTAAAGAGAACTTCCCTCTTCTCAGCATCAGCCCTTCTTACTCAAGTACATCCTAAGAAGTTACAGCCTTCTAATACCATGGAGCAGGGTATGACTCTGCTTAGGATGCCACTGTTAGCTCTAGGTTGTGCTGTATGTCAAATGGGAAAGCCAAAAGAGGTGCTATTAAAATATAATACGAAATTCCTCCCACCCCCAAACAATATGTTGCAAAAATCTCCAGCACATTTCAAAAGTCTTCATCTGGGAAATGTTAAAAGTAGACACGTGTACTTCTTCCTTCCAATGTAACAAAGTTGTTTGCACTTGAATACTTGTAGCTGTGGTCTAATCTGAAAAATTTCCGAGAAAGATTTTTGAAATGTGCCAGGGATTTTTACAACTCATGTGTTAAAGGAAATTTCATCTTCAATTTTTAATTGTAGTCTTTTTCTTTACTTTTGTCTTTGTGTACCCTCCCTCTAGCATCAAAATAAGTGCAAAACAATTTCCATATTACAAAGTAATGAGCAAACTATTGAGCACAATAGAATTCTTAAGGATTACTATTAACAGCTTGCACCCTAGGCCAAAAACACATGGTCCCTTAACCCACTTTATTCCCAGTTTCAGCCAGGATCAAATTTACCCTGGCTGGGGGAAAACTGTACGCATTACCTTGAAAAGCAGGGACGAAACTGTGTGCAAATCCATCCATGTAAACATAAAATGCGGGAGACCTGCACAGTTCCTGTTTAGCTTGCAACACCCCCACCCCCGGTGATTGGTTGTTAACCGGGGCAGGGAATGCCCTCATTGGTCAGTTTGAAACAACCAATCACCAGGGGTGTGGGGTGTGTGCCAAACTAAACAGGAACTTCATGTCTCCCACATTTTCTGTTTACATGGCTCGATTGGGTAAATTTGATCCTGGCTGAAACAGGGAATAAAGTGGGTTAAGGGACCATGCGTTTTTGGCCATAAAGTTATCACTCTACTTTCTGTTTATAGACACACACACCCCACATTACACCAATAGGGCTACCTAGAATTTTTAACACTTTCCATAGTATCACTATAAAATGGGATAAGTATTACCACACAGGTGACAAACCTTTAAGCAAGTCAGCCACAGGTTGGGAAAAGGTGATACTGAACTTGACTGTGGTGTGAGACAAATTTTGGCTTAAGGTTACATAACCTCCAGCATTTCACATCTGCAAATTGGGATGTGTGTGTGCCATTACTATTCTCACACCAACAATTACTTCTGGAGTAGCCCCCTTTCTTATTACACATGTCAATTCACAAACAACTTAAGGCAATTGGTTCTTGTAGGTTATCCGGGCTGTGTAACCGTGGTCTTGGAGGCAACCCCAGCAAAGGGGCTTTCTGCAGAGGTGGTTTGGCATTGCCTTCCTCTGCAGTCTTCCTTGGTGGCCTCTCATCTAAGTAAAGACCCACCTCAGCTTCCCTGACCAGGCTATATTATACTGCCCTTCCTCTCTTGTTAGATATTGCTAAACGTTTTACTGTGTGTTCATATACTCTGCAATACCATGTCTGCACATTTTAAAACTCAAGGTTCTTCCTTTTGCTGAGAGAGACACGCGTGGCTGTTACCGAACTAGGTATTCCCAGCAATGTATTAAGAATTTGAAAAATAAAAAAAAACATCGGGGGTTACCGCACTTGTATTCCTAGCGATGTATTAAGAGTTTGAAAACGTTATAAAAAATACTGTTCACACTTTGTTTGGCTCCTTTAGCTGTGAAGATGTCTTTCAACCATTTATAAGCCGTGGTATCCAAAAACCCTTTTAAAGGGATTTTTTTATAATGTTTTCAAACTCTTAATACATCGCTGGGAATACAAAATGTGGTAACCCCCATCGCTTTAAAAGGGTTTTTGGATGCCACGGCTAAAAAATGGTTGGAAGACGTCTTCACAGCTAAAGGGGCCAAACAAAGTGCGAACAGTATTTTTTATAACAGTTTCAAACTCTTAATACATCGGTGGGAATACATAGAAAGTGCGAACAGTATTTTTTATAACATTTCCAAACTCTTGATACATCGCTGGGAATACCTAGTGCGGTAACACACCTGATAACACAATACCCCATACATGAATAGTTCAAAATGAGCTTTACCTACATCCAAAATAGCCAGTTGTGTGCTACACGGCACCTTAGGGATAACATGGATTCACTCTGCCTCAACTCAGAGACAAGTTTTATGTAGTGGGCTTATTGCCGTTGAAATCCTAAACATGGCCAGCCCATTCGCCTTCACGTTTTTAAAAGGCGTGCTCAGAGACGAAAAGAGGGCTGTCATTTTGTTGGGTCCGAGATATCGGAAAACAGAGACTGTCCTTGGCCAATAGGGTCTAATGTGTGACCGTATGATGTCCGACAAGCTTAATTTGTTCACAGTGGGTAGCCGTGTTAGTCTGTCTGCAGCAGTAGAAAAGGGCAAGAGTCCAGTAGCATCTTAAAGACTAACAAACATATTTTCTGGTAGGGTATGAGCTTTCCTGAGCCACAGCTCATTTCTTCAGATACAGCTAGAATGTGAATCCATCTGAAAGATGGATTCACATGGATTCACATTCTAGCTGTATGGGAAGAAGTGAGCTGTGGCTCATGAAAGCTCATACCCTACCAGAAAATATTTTTGTTAGTCTTTAAGGTGCTACTGGAAGCTTAAGTTGTGTCCATTAAAAACACATTAACAACTCTCGTGCGAGTGTTGTCCCGTTTGAGCCCTCGGTGTTGTCGGTAGCCGACTAGCGACCGCTACCGGTGGAAAGAGGGCGACCGCGCTGCCTTTCGCGCCCGGCCCATTTGGAGGCGGGTGTGCCCCCTTTTCCCCTTTTGCAGGCTACCTCACAGTGGGGAAACGGCTGGTCCCACAGAATGAGTCTTAGGGTACGGGCAGTGGTCGCCTTGTTTCAGCCTGTGCTGGGGAGAGACGGATCCCTTTGACCCAAATCGATGATGGCATCCTAGGCCAAGCCGTTAAAGGACAAGAGCTGCTGCCCGTGGTCAGGATGGCAGCTGCACTGTTCACTTGTATTCTCTAAATAAGGACAGAACAATTACCTTTCTCTGATATCGATGGACATTACTAGAGAGGTTTTTTAAAATATCAGACGCCCCTGGTCTCTGGTGTTATGTGGGGCCTCTGGCCCAAAGGGAACAGCACAAAGCTTATGCACGCAGGTGGCTGGAGCAGCGTTTCCTAGGCGCGGCTTTAGCCTTGTCTCCCATATAGGGCGGAAACACACGGTTTTTTTTTTTTGCCTCGGCTTTGCCTCTCTCTAAATGCACATTTCCCCCAGCCAAATTCTCAAAACTCAACACTAAGCCCCCATGCAGAGTTTTGAGAATTCAGATGGGGAAACTGTGCATGTAGACAGTACGCTGCTCAAGATCAATTGATCAAGGAGCTTCTAAGGGATAAAAGGAAAGGCATCTAGACAGTGGCAAAGCCAAGGCAAAACCTCCCGTGCGTTTTCAGTGCAGCGTTGTCGAAAAGCATCCTGTCTCGGCTTTACCCCCACTTTTCTTAGTTTGCAACACGGAGATGGTCTTCGACAGTTTATTTCTCTCCTTTTTTTTTTTTTTTGCACAAAACATTATCAGCGCACGTTTTTAACAAATCACATTTTCCCGCTCACGAGAAAACCTGCGTTTGCCAGAGTATAAACTTCCACTCGGCGGGGTGGGGGAAGGTTTGCAGTCTACATTTTAAAACTACTGGGACGGCAGCAGCCTTAGGGAGAAAAAGCGCGGGCGCTTGAGACTCCTTTCTTCCCTGTTCCAGCCAGGATTCAGCCAGGATCGAACGCGCGAACGTTCTTCCCTGTCCAGCCAGGATCGAACGCACGAACGTTCTTCCCTGTTCCAGCCAGGATTCAGCCAGGATCGAACGCACGAACGTTCTTCCCTGTCCAGCCAGGATCGAACGCTCGAACGTTCTTCCCTGTTCCAGCCAGGATTCAACCAGGATCGAACGCACGAACGAACGTGCGTTCGATCCTGGCTGAATCCTGGCTGGAACAGGGAAGAACGTTCGAGCGTTCGATCCTGGCTGGACAGGGAAGAACGTTCGAGCGTTCGATCCTGGCTGGAACAGGGAAGAAAGGAGGCTCAAGCGCCCGTGCGTTTTCGACCTCAAGATTCTCCACTTGTCGCCTATGGTTCCGTTCAACCCGTCTGAAGAAAAACACCCGGATATCCGGTATGCACATGGAAGGACGTTCTGTACACCGCTTCGGATCTCTATGGGCACGCCAGCCGAGGTATTGACTTGCCTTCTCCGAACCCCGGAAGCGGAAAAGAGCGGAGACCTGGAAGCGGCTTTGGACCCTCTGCTGCCGGCTTCTCCTCCGCCGCCGCTTCTGCCCTCGGGGCCCTCGGGGCCCCCGGGGCCCCTCCCTGGCGGGGATGGAGCGCTCGTCCTCGCGCGGGCGGGGGTGGGGCCTCTGGACGGCCTGGCTGCTGGGGAGCCTTTTGGCAGGTGAGGAGGGGGGCGGCCCTTCCGGTGCGGGTGGCGGTGGCCGGAAGCGGTGGCTTGAGGGCGAGTATCTCCTTCGGGTTGCCTGTGCATAGCTGGGGCGGCGTTGCCACTCCGGGAATTTTAATCCAGGCTTTCTCTCTTCTTGTCTCGAGGTGCCCCACCCCCCCGGCAGAGATTCCATGGCCATTTATGCCTTGCATCTGCCGCTCTCTAGAGGCACATTTTCCCCATCTCAATTCTCACAACTCAACAATCAGCCCCCATGCAGAGTTTTGAGGATTCAGATGGGGAAAATGTGCCTCTAGAGAGCGGCAAATCCAAGGCAAAACCTCCCGTGCATAAATAGCCCATCTGGGATCTCCTCATGCCCCCCAAGACCCAGCTCAGGTGGAATAAAGAAGTAAATGGCATAACTTGACGGGCTTCATGGGCCCCCAGAGTTTTGTTCCCTTACCCTCTTTGTGCAACTCTGTGAACATGATGGCCTGCTAGTAAGCAAATGTGTGTGTCTGTGTTAAGCGCTGTCAAGTCGCTTCCGACTCATGGCGACCCTATAAATCAGTGTCCTCCAAAATGTCCTGTCTTTGTCAGCCTTGCTCAGATCTTGCAAATTGAGGGCTGTGGCTTCCTTTATAGAGTCCATCCATCTCTTGTTGGATTTTCCTTTTTTCCTGCTGCCCCTAACTTTTCCTAGCATGACTAGCATGACTAAAAAAAGGTAAAGGTCCCCTGTGCAAGCACCGGGTCATTCCTGACCCATGGGGAGACGTCACATCCCGTTTTCTAGGCAGACTTTGTTTGTGGGGTGGTTTGCCGTTGCCTTCCCCAGTCATGACTAGCATGAGTCTTTTCTAGTGACTCTTGTCTTCTCATAATGTGATACAAATAAGCAAATAGTTTCTGGCAAAGCACCTGCTTCCAGACTGTCGACTCTGGAATTCGGGGCACAGCCCGTCAGCAACTATGTTCCTTCCTACAGGGTGGCGCTTGGGGAGGAGGTCTCACAGCGGCACCCTCCGGTGTGCCGGGTGCTGCAGGGTGCAATCCTCTCTCCCATATTATTGAATATCTATATGCACCCCAGTGCCCAGATTGTCCGGAGATTCGGGCTGGGTTGTCATCAATATGCTGATGACACCCGGCTTTACCTGTTAATGGACGGCCATCCAGACTCCGCCTGTAAGACAGAGCTATTCCACCAGGCCTACAACTGAGGGCAGCGGCAGAAGAAGATATTAATGCTGGTCTCCCTACTCCCTGCCCCTTGT
The DNA here is from genome assembly GCF_029931775.1 of Euleptes europaea. Lineage (NCBI taxonomy): Eukaryota > Metazoa > Chordata > Lepidosauria > Squamata > Sphaerodactylidae > Euleptes > Euleptes europaea. The sequence continues at coordinate 93,032,303 of NC_079312.1, read as the reverse complement.
TTATTTTTCTACAACTGTTATATTTATAGGGGGTGGTTTGTCTGCCTGGCTATGGTTTTTGTTATGCTGCAGCGAGTTCTGTGTTCATTGGAGCGCCATCTACTGTAATAATTGTAGGAGTCAGTATTTTATGGTTTTAGAGGCTTTTATTAGTATATGTATATAATTGTAATTTTATTGTTGTCACCTGCCCTGAGCCTGGTTTTGGCTGTGGAGGGCGGGCTAGAAATTTAAAAAAATAAATAAATAGTGTCTGCTGGGATTCTTTGCAAATAAAAGGCTAGATTGTATACTTAACATAAATTAGTTATACTTAACATAAATTAGTTATATTTTAAGAGTTCCTGAATATTTTTTGCAATGGCTGATGGGTCACCAGTATCACATGAAGTTGCTGTATACTGAGTCAGACTCCTTGTCTGTCAAAGTCTGTATTGTCTACTCTGACTGGCAGTGACAATCCAGGGTCTCAGACTGAGAGATCTTCCACATCACCTACTAGCTGGTCCTTTTAACTGGAGATGCTGAGGATTGAACCTGCGATTTTTCATGCCAAACAGATGCTCTACCACTGAGCCACAGCCTCACCCCACTGTTGATTATTTTGTAACAGATTATTGCTACAATCCTGACTTATAAGGGCAGGGGATTCAAGAATGAGTTGACCACACTAAACCGTTTTGATGTCATGGCAAATTGAGTTTACTGTGTGTTGTAGTGAATGGTAGATTCAATCCAGTTTTGCATTGCTGAGCCAATGGCTCTTATGCTTATACCCTTGACTATCCTAAAGAGAATAGAGAAAAGCATTTAGATATGATGCTTTTATTCTGACAAATCTCCTTAGGTTTTCATGTGAATAACAGCGGAATTTCAAATAAAATGAAACACACACACAGATGCTTTATACCAAGTTAGACCATTGATTCCATCTAGCTCAGTACTGTCTACTCTGCCAGTGGCTCTTCAACGCCACTGCTGGCAGAGAAAAATCTTTTCTATTAGTGACTACCTGAGATCCTAACTAGAGAGTGCAAGGATTGATCAGGGATCTTTTGCAAGCAAACCATGTACTCTGCCACTGGAACACACAGGCTCTCCCTTTAAAGTTAAGTGGCGGCAGAAATACTACAACTATGATAATGAACACCTGCTTCACAAAGATGAAGGAAAATGATGAGCTTGTACTGCTTTTGTTGAATGATACTAAATGTCCTTGTTTCTTTTTTTTAATAGGCGCAACTGAAACAGAAGATCTGTCTGAAAAGTTGAGTGAAACTACTCTGCCATTTACTATAGAAAGCAGTTCTGCTCATGTAAGCAGTGACAAACCTAAGGAGTCTATACAGTACAGGACTGCGGAAATTGCAGATGCTATGATGGGCAGTGGCGTTCCTGAAGGACAGTCTGTACTTCTGTCAGTTATTCCAGGTGAAACAAAGGAGAGACATGTCTCAGAATCTGATTCTGGCACCTGTGATGCAGTCAATGGTGAATGCAGCACCCAAGATGTTATTGCATCTCTATCTCAGCCTGGCTCTTCTGCTCAAGAGCAAATAAGAGAGACAGCTGTAGTACTGGAGGCCGTGCATCCTTCATCGACAGATGAGACTAATAGCACAGATGGTATGAAAACTCCTAAAGTGAATTGTGAAGAAAGGAACATCACAGGGATAACTAACTTTACGTTACAAATCCTGAATATTTCTCAAGTAAGCACAAACATTGTGTTCAATGTCTATTTTTCTCTTAAACGAATCATCTGGTTTTATTTTATGAATACTGGGTTTGCTTGTTAGCATTCCAAAAGTTACAACTTGTGTTCTGACTTATGTGACTGAGCAAAATGATTTGGGGAGGGAAGAGTGATTATATCTGGGGTCCCCAAACTTTTTGAGCCTGTGGGTCCCTTTGGCAGGTGCCAGGAAAGGCACGTTAGGGACCCCTGTGTTATATGTTCTCTATGTTCGTTTTTTAAGCCTAAGAGATTTATTCAATCAGATGGGTGGCTGTATTAGTCTGTAGAAGTAGAACAAATTTTGAGTCCAGTAGTAACTGATGAATTGAAGTTTAACTCATGAAAGCTTATTCCCTGGAAAATGTTGGCTTGCAGGTGCTACTGGACTTGAATTGAGCTCTCTTGCAATGTCTTGTACCACTCCCTTGACTCACTTTGAGCAAGTGTTCCATATTTAATTCTGAAACTACAGTTTTTCATTGAGGTTAAATTCTCCTGGAAACTTCTGGAAACTTTCTTATTAGGGATTGAATCATTCCCTAAACCATGATACTTGGAAACTAGAAGTAAACTGCGGGGGTGGGGGGGAGTTTCACTACATCAGTGGCTAGGCTAATGTAGCTCAGCAAGTTGAAGTCTTAAGTCCGCCATAAATTCAGCAGGCAACCTTATATTGCAGAATAATACTGACCCACTTGGCAGCATTGTTAGAAAGATTACTGAAATAATGTGTGAAGTTCCTGAATCTACTGAAGTGCCATGAAAATGTAAAAAATAATATATTGCTTGTTTTTTTTTAAGTGTTTTCTCTGAAGCTTCTAGTATTGTCCACTTTTGTATGTAAGATGTGCATCATTAATCTAGGATAGTAGGCTGGATTGTGAGGATAATTTCTGCTAATAAAAGGGAGAGTTTATTTGTTTTTTGCCAATTTCCCCATTCCTACTTCAGACCTCTTACTTGTCCCCTTATGGTGTTCTGGGGATTTGCTGGTCTCCCAGGAGCATTTTGGGGAGACCAGGGTGCTGCAGTAGAAGAGGCAGGGAAATTCTGTTCTGCTAACAGAAGTAAAAAATTATTGTTGGAATCCACCCCAATATATTTGGATTGTCATGATTTGAAAAGACCCCTATTCCATTTTGCTGTTTCCTCAGCCTTCCATCCTTCCGAGGTCGGTGAAATGAGTACCCAGCTTGCTGGGGGTAAAGTGTAGATGACTGGGGAAGGCAATGGGAAACCACCCCATAAACAAAGTCTGCCAAGTAAACGTCTTGATGTGACATCACCCCATGAGTCAGTAATGATCTGGTGCTCGTACAGGGGACTACTTTAACCTGTTTCATTTTTTCCTGTGTTAAACTTCCTCCTTTCTTTCTGGATATTATACTGGACTGACAGCAGTTTAGCTTCTGCTCACTTGGTAGTATCCTATTGTATATAAATGGGTGCTGCATTAGTAGACTGTAGCAGCAAGGCACATTCCTGCCTTCTAACTTAGTAGGATCTACTAGGATTAATTTGAGCAATGCATAATGGCAATTATATATTTTTTTTGTTTCATCATAGGATTTAATGGAATTCTTAAATCCAAATGGCAGTGACTGTACCTTAGTGCTGTTCTATACCCCCTGGTGCCGTTTCTCTGCTAATTTGGCTCCGCATTTTAATTCTTTGCCCCGAGCATTCCCAACTCTTCATTTCCTGGCCTTGGATGCCTCACAACATAGCAGGTAACTTCTTGTTTTCCTGTATTTTCTGAATGCATTTGTTACTGTTTTTGCCATTCACTTTTATATTAATGACCCTTAGCATATATTGACAGAAGGTAGAAGGTATGTGAAGGTAGAAAACACTTTATGTCCTTCAGCTTATGGTTTTACTCATAGAATCATAGAGTTGGAAGGGATCACCAGGGTCATCTAGTCCAACCCCCTGTACAATGCAGAAAATTCACAACTACCTCCCCCCCACAAAAAATGGGTGCTGCATTAGTAGACTATGGCAGCAATAGGTTTCTGTCCTTAAAAGTTTCTTTACTTAAAAAAAAGTAGTAGTTTTGAATAGTGGTCAGTCACTAAACATGTTCTTCAAAATGTAGGTTGCTTAATGCTGAGTAGAAATTCAATAGTGTGCGCCAATGGTGTGTATTCTGCCCATTTCATCTTATGCCATGCAATTTCATGATGTATTAGAGTTTAAAATAGAAGTGAACAAAGTGAAAATAAAAGTCTTTGCCAACTGCAGTGCTCTGTTACCGCCCTGTTAAAGTCACACAATATTTTAATAAAATTAATAGCTGTTATTTTGCTTTGAAGTTAAAGGAGACATTGATTCTGTAAAGATGACTCTTCTACTGTAATCCTGTTCCTTCACAGTTTGTCAACCAGATTTGGAACTGTTGCTGTTCCTAACATCCTTCTTTTCCAAGGGGCTAAGCCTATGGCAAGGTTTAACCATACCGATCGAACCCTAGATACACTGAAAGCTTTCATCTTTAATCAGACAGGTATGATTGTTATTACATTGTTATCCTATCATTCCTTCAGACTCAGGGTAGCTCTCTCTTTCTACATTTGATCCACATTTCAGCTCTGTTAGGCACACTAGGGTGAGACTGACCGGTCTGAGGCCAACCAATAAGCTTCATGGTTTCAGTACAGTTCATAGCAGAATGGAGGTTTGAACCTGGGTCTTGCTAGGCCTGTTTCAGCACTGTAACCACTACAATCCATTACCTGTAGGATCTGTAAAGTTAACCTGCTAAGTTCCGTTTAGGCCTTGATTTATTTGTTTTATGATCACAAGAAACCATAATGCATTGATGTGAAAGCTCTCTTTTGGCTTAAGAGATGTGAGATTTTGGGGGAAGCCAGAATGAGATTGCAGTTCTACGTGCATTTTCTTGGGAGTAAGAGCCATTGAATACTTTCCTTTCCTTTTCCTTTATCCCTTAGAAGCTCCTTGATCCATTGATCTTGAGCAGCGTAATTTTAAATCTAATGTTTGAGGGATATAAGGACTGAAATAAATCTTGGCCATTGAATACTGTGGGTCGTTTCTGAGAAAATGCATATCGAATCAGGCTGTAAGACTGCTTAGCATCTAATAGCTCATGTGGCAATAAGAGTGAGGAATGTCTACTGTATATCCCTATGGATTGCAAATATGGCTTCTTCCACTAATTGGGAGATGAGTACAAGAGGAGGATAACTATTACCAGTTGTCCCTATTCTCCTTTGTTATAAGGGAGGGGGCCATTTTAATTCTGTTCAGACAAAAAATGGCATCCAAAAAAGAAGATAGAAACAGCACATTTAAAAATCCTTGGGGATGGGATTCTCAGTTGAGCTGGATCCAGGAGAGGTGTCAGACAATTTCTTGCCCTCCTGATGGTTTAACTGATTGCAGTTGGAAGCTGGAGAGACAGACCTTAGTTGGTTCTTGGCATGGCGGAGAGGGTTTCTGGCTGCTTACCACCTTTCTCCTTATGGCCTTATCTCCAGCACTTGTGGATGGGACAAAGTTCTTGAAGTTCTGAAGATAAAAACAGACTTACTTATGTTCTGGTCTCTTTCACTGCCTCATGAAAGATAGGAGAAAGCAATAAACTATTTCCAATCCAGGTGTGTCTTCAGGCCTTTATCAGGACTAAGTAAGGCTGGAGGAACTTGCTTGTGTGCTATATTTTGCTTTTTGCCTGGAAAGTTGAAGAAAGTACAATTGAATTTCCAGTAGTTGAAAGTTGAAGAAAGTACAATTGAATTTCCATTTTATCCAGTAGCTATTATTAATGTAGGAAGTATATTTGGTACTTCAAGCTTATTGATGCATTTACTGGGAAAAGTAGAAGCAGTCTTGGATCCACCAGCAACTTTTACAGACAGACAGAATATCCATCCACAGAGGGTGACTTCCTTTCCTTCTGCTGCAGCCCAGATGGCCCCTCCCCAAATGCTGCTCCTGGGGGATTGGCTTCCCAAGAACAGCAGGAGGGAGGAGTTGGAGGTCTACAGCTCACGGGGGGGGGGGATGGTGAACATTACCCCCTCCTACCTGTGGAAATCCTTTGGCAGATCTAAGCCATAATCCACAAATGTCAATCTAAATGTGCATGTGTGTATATATCTGCCACCACAATGCAATAGCTTCATGCATCTGATAGTGGCTCTGACCCCTAAGAGCATATCATAATAAATTACTAAGTATTATAGGTAGCATAACACATGATCTTAGATATTTGTAGTGATATTATAGAAAACATTACCATATTTAGATCTTTACATAGGTGCCACAATACTTTGTCTTCAGTAGACTAGCAAGGTTACCCTTCTAGGATCTGTTCCTCTAATGTGGCAGTAGGGTGAAAAAGTAACTTCTGCTTGTATTTTGAAATCTACAGAGCTGGGGTGTATTCAGGGCAAGTGCAAAATAACAAAACTGTGTAGGTCTAAATGCAAGAAAGCAAATACCATTAGTATGTATAATCTCTTTGTATAATCTCTGATTAAGTTAATAAGTTGCTGTTTTTTTTTCAGGAATAGAGCCCAAGACTGATGTGGTAGTCACCGAGGAAGATCAAGACGGCCCCCTGCCTAGCACTCTGACTAAAGGAATAGACTGGCTTCTCTTATTTTCTTTACTGTTTCTTATCAGTTTCATCATGTATGCTACTGTTCGGACTGAAAGCATCCGGTGGCTAATACCTGGTCATGATCAGGAGCATCAGGAATAATTTGCAATCTGAGAACTTTATGCTTTGAGAACAAGTTAAATAGCATAAAATTGTACTGTGGATTGACTGTGATTTCTTGTGAACATAAAGCCTTATAGAGTTCCCCACATATTCAGAAACACAGAACATCACACGGCCAAAAATTACTTATGGGGTCACTATGAAAAGATATAATTGGAAACTTTTCTTAATAAAGTAGAGATGGGAGAATTTTCTACAGGAAAATATCTATGCTTGTTGTAGGTTTCTCATATTTCCCTTAAAAAAAAGAGAAACCATGATCTGGGGTTGTTTCATGACTTTTAATGAATGGATTACTTCTTTTATGTTAGAACACCCATGAAATTTCTGTGCCTTGCAAAGTAGCTGCAGGTGGATGTTTATGATGTGGTAAAGATCAGACTTAAATCAGGCAGGGGAAAGCTCCTTGAACATTTGCCACTGATTTTCAGAGCAAACCTGAAGCGGGGGCCCAAATGACCTTAGGAGCCGGCGTGACCTCTGCGTCAGTGTTAGTGCCACTTGCACCAGTGCTGGGGAGCTGCATGTATTGGCATGTATTGTTGCAGCCACCACAGCAGCATTTCTCTAGTGCAAGGGCTTGTGCCAGCTCCAAAGGGGGCATTCCTGGGGCTGGGCTGACTTTAGTCAGCTCCCTGAGCTCTTTTGCCCAGCGAACACCCCCTTTTGCTGGTGCGAACTTGCACTGGCAAAAATGGTGGCGCAGCCCCGTCAAACTGCATGGAGCAGTTTCACGGGCTTTTGGGGAAATTACATTTCAGCTTGCTGCACCAGGCCAGCAAGCCATCCCCGGGTCTGCCGCACCTACTCCCCTTAGGATTGTGCTGTTTGCATCTCGGATGCTCAAAGTATAAATTCTTACAAGTATGCTACGCACACACACGCACCAGAGCTGTGTTTGGGTAAAGTCTTGATGCTAGAACTTGGGCCTGGGAGTTACTGACACTGTCATAATTATGGTGCCGAAATAATAACATTATAATGTTGCTGTTAAAACATCAGAATTTTGAGAGTTTCCGTAATAGCTGAAAATGAGAACATGATACTCATTCGAGCACTGAAGTTGTAATATGTTTAGCCTTTTAAAGGTGCAAGAAAGAACATGTTTCAGCCATTTAATGTTTAGCAATATTAGATACAACTTTCAGCATGGGTGTAAATTTGTATAGCATTGTGGTTCTTTATTGTCTTAATGTTGTGTTTTAACTAGTCTTGCCAGGTCAGGCAACGGAAAAACAAGATTGCTAGTATATAGCATAAGTAGGAAGAGAATTTCAGTATGGTTATATTAAATCCAGGAGGGTTACACATTCTGTAGTATTTTAGAGACTGCTATCATAATAAACTAATTAAGGTCCAAGTGCTACAGCTTTTTTGTTCTGCTTCCCTTCATTGGTGTCCTGTGCTAGACAACAGAATGAGACAAGGACAGTCCAATGAAGCGCATATACGGTTACATTCTAATTTGGGCAGGGGCTTGTTGTCCCTGCGTTTGGTGGTCAGGGCTGGGATACAGAGAAGACTATAGGTGGGCTAAAGCTAAGAGCCTTTGTCCAAGTATTAGACCTCTTGTATTCTCCTACACAAATAAACTACTACAGTGCATTCCTGACTTCTGAGGTTGAAAGTCCTCAGGAGGCCAGGAAGCAGCTGCGCCGGCATTGCCCCCCCCCCCCGCTGGCATCCGGGCTACTTACGCCGCTGTAAGTGGCCCCAACGCCGGTGGGGAGGCCCGGATGCATGAAGGCCCATGCTGGCGTTCCAGGGGCGGGGGGCCTTCCAGTGTCCCCTTTTGCCCCAGGTACGCCGGCAGGGAGAAGAGCAAGGCTGTGCCTGCTTTTAGCAGGAGCAGCCTCGCTCTTCTCAATGGGGCGAAAAGCCCCATTTAAAAAGAAAAAAGCTTGTAAAAGGCTTTTTTCGAGATTTCGGCAACAGTGGAATGGCTTAGGAGGCTCCACAGCGGCGCCTCCTCCCCGCCATCCCCAGCATGCCGAAAGCTCAGGAATGGGCTGTCAGAGTGTGCTGGAACGGTAGGGAGGGATTTTTGTAATCTTGAGCAGTTATGGGTGAGTGGAGAGGAGATTGCTACCTATGCAGCCTCCTGCCTATCAGTGTGTTTAGATCTTTTGTGAACATAAAGGCCATGCTGGATCAGTCCAAGGTCCATCAAGTCCACCAGTCTGTTCACAAAGTGGCCAACCGGGTGCCTCTAGGAAGCCCACAAACAAGATGACTGCCGCAGCATTGTCCTTCCTGTGTTCCACAGCACCTAATATAATAGGCATGTTCCTCTGATCCTGGAGAGAATAGGTATGTGTCATGACTAGGTATGCCTCATCCATTTTTACTAGTAGCCATGAATACCCCTCTCCTCCATGAACATGTCCACTCCCCTCTTAAAAGCCTTCCAAGATGGCATGCACCAGCACATTCTGGGGCAGGGAGTTCCACAATTTAACTATGTGTTGTGTGAAGAAATTCTTCCTTTTATCTGTTCTGAATCTGTCACCCTCCAGCTTCAGCAGATGACCCTGCATTCTACTATTATGAGAGAGGGAGAAAAGCTTCTCCCTGTCCAGTTGTGGGCTGCTGTCTTCAGGCGCTCCTGTTGGGGAAGTGGTTTAGGGTTGTCTTTGGTAGGATGGGATGCCAACCATGAAACTGAAGGGTAGCAGGTCAATAAGGAGTAACTGCTACCTGAAATGAGAAAGGAAGGTGGCAGTGGTATTTCTGTGGGGCATTTTCTTGGTGTGAAGCTGCTAAGTGGTGGTGGTGCTGGAGAAGGGGCCGGGGTTCTCCCCAGCGAAGTCCTTAGGAATGGTTGCAAACATAACCGGGCGAAAATGCAGGATTCAAGCATGAGTCGGCAACAGCCGCAGTTGCACACAGCCCTCGGTTCTGCCTGCCATCCAAGAACAGCTTCACGCCCAGGTCCTGTGTGTCTGTTAAGTGCCGTCAAGTCGCTTCCAACTCATGGCAACCCTATGAATCAATGTCCTCCAATATGTCCTATCTTTGACAGCCTTGCTCAGGTCTTACAAATTGAGGGCTGTGGCTTCCTCTATAGCAATGGTTCCCAAAGTGGGCAGATGACCTAGGGGGGCACTAAGAGGCAAGGGAGCAGCGGGAGGGAGCACTAGAGGTGGGCCCCTTCAACTGTGTTGTTGGATAGGGTAGGGGGCGTTGGGGTTGAGTCTGTGGAACCAAGGGGGTGGTGGCCTGAAAAGTTTGGGAACCACTGCTCTATAGAGTCCATCCACCTCTTGTTGGGTCTTCCTCTTTTCCTGCTGCCCTCAACTTTCCCTAGCGTGACTGTCTTTTCCAGTGACTCTGGCCTTCTCATGACGTGACCGAAATACGACAGCCTCAGTTTAGTCATTTTAGCTGTTCAGGGGGCAGTTCAGGCTCGATTTGATCTATCCCCCACTGATTTGTTTTTGGACCTCCGCGGTACCCGTAACTCCTCCAACACCGCATTTCAAAGGCATCCCGCGCCTCCAGCGCGTTTGGCGCCGCCTCCCGCGTCAGAGGGGCGGGGGCGCGGCCTTCAAGGTTCTCCCTCGTGGCCCTGGCTGCGCAGGCGCGCTTGGCGGCCCGAGCGGGGGGGGGGGCAAGCGAAAGCCCATGACGGGCGGCGCGAGGCTGCTGCGCGCGTGGCCGCTGCGGCTGGGGCTGGCGGCGGCGGCGGCACGGCGGGGCAGCAGCGGGAGCAGGTTTGCCGCCATGGTGAGAGGCTGGGCGGGAACAGGGGGAGGAGCCGCCCCGACCCGCTTGCTGGGGGCGCCGCCAAGGAGCGGGGTGGTGGTGATGGTGTCTCTGCCCTCCATGCACAGGATGTTGTCCCGCTGGCCTTTCCCTTCGTTTTCACTCATTGCTACTGGGGCGATGGGGCTGCGGGGACGCGCCCTTTGCAACCCTGCTTTGCAAAGCTTTCCGCGCGCGGACAGCCTTCGGAACCCGGGTTGCGCATTTCCCACGTCACATTTAGGGTTGCCAACCTCCAGGGGATGGGGGTGGGAGAGACACAGGCACCTCTATACTAATACCAAAGGTTAGGAAAACAGTATAGGCGCGAAAAACATTTACAAACAAGGTGCAATTTTTATATAAGCTACTGAGATTCCTATAAACAGACAATGTACAAATACAAGTAACCAACACATAGTATGTACAAAATATACAATAAAGGAGCAAAAAATCTTTCAAAGGTCTCAGCAGAGTGCCAAGTATGTATAAGTTCGAGTTCATACTATGTGTTGGTTATAGTGTGGTTATTTGTATTTGAACATTGTATGTTTATAGGAATCTCAGTAGCTTATATAAAAATTGCACCTTGTTAGTAAATGTTTTTCGCTCCTATACTGTTTTCCTAACCTCCAGGTGATGGCTGGAGATCTGCTATTACGACTGATCGCCAGCCGATAGAGATCAGTTCCCCTGGAGACAGTGGCTGCTTTGACAATTGGACTCTATGGCATTGAAGTCCCTCCCCAAACCCCGCCCTCCTCAAGCTCCGCCCCCCAAATCTCCAGGCATTTCCCAACCTGGAGCTGGCAACCCTAGCCACATTTGTAATCTGAACGTCACGTCCAGCTTCGGTTCAAAACCGGTTCTCTTTCGCAGAGAAGCTCTGGCTACCTTGCTCTCAATTCTTGATTTGGTTTGTTGACTTCATCTGCTGCCCATCCTTCTCGCTGAAACGCAAGGCGGGTTGCAAGATATTAGAAGTAGCATAAGACATCCAATCAACAATGCGGTGGGAGGGCTAGGATTGCAAACACGAGGTTTTTTTAAATAATTTTTTATTGTTTTTCATTTAACATATCAACATGGAAACTATATCCAATAGTAAAAATAATAGTAGTGATAAAAAAACAAGTAATATTACTAATTTAACAATAAAATGACTTCCCCCTCTCCCTCTTCCATCTAAAAATAAATTGTATATATTCAAACACGAGTTTGGACGGTGCGCAGAATGCTTCCCACGAGACCGGGAGGGGGCACAGCACTAGGGAAAACTAGCGAGGCTGGGGAGAAGGCTAGGCTCGACGTCTTCTCTCTCATAACTCGCTTTCTTTATGAAACTGCCTAACACAAACTATTAGGCAATCAGGGATTTTGTGGAGGAATTATTTTGTATGGAGGAGAGGTCAGTGTTTATTTGCAGGCTGAAGTAGGCTAGCTCAGGCACAGGTCTGCAGACTGGGTCCGCACGGTTTAAGGATTCATATATCCTACATTTGTGTCCCTTGCTCTGCAATTCTAGGCTGAATTGCAATCAATGGGTTTAGACAGGAATAACTGCACAGGGTCATTCTTTTGGTTCCTCAACATCTGTTTATTTTTATCCTGCGTTTCTTGCTAATGGGAACACAAAGCAGTTTACAGCTCTTCCTCTTTGACCTCACAGCAACAACCCTATAGGGTGGGTTAGGCTGAGAGTGTCACCCTGCAGGCATCCATGGTAAGGTTGGAATATGAACCTGAGTCACTCAGGTTCTAGTCATACATTCTAACTACTACACCACACTGGCTCTCTTACTCCAAAAGAACATGCGACCTTCAGCAGGATGGATCCATAGGATTCAGCCAAGTATATTGAATAAGAAAGTTATTCGTTAAAGTTAAGATCACTTTTTAATCCATGTTGTAAACAAACCAGTGTGGCATAAATATTCTTGTTTTATCCTAAAACCAACTGTTAATCTTATTTATCCTAAAACCGCTAAACAACACTAACCTTCCAAAAGTGTTGCTCGGAGTGGTAATAATGTTGCAGCAAAATATTATTTATTTTTATTTGTTGTACTTTAAAGATTAACAACATTAAATTCCAGCCTATATTTCTCTGGACTAGAGCTCACTTCTTCAGATGTTGTTAATGGTTTTAGCCAAACTTGGGACTGTAAGCTAGTGTTCAATAATATGAAAGCATTCATTTAAAACATTATTTTTGAATGAGACTTTTTTGCATCTTGTTTCTTTTTCTTTTTCTGGCAGGTCTTTAGTATCCACAAAATCTGAAAATTACTCTGGAAAGAAATGGCTGAAATGACAGAGTCATTGTGGTTACATATTGTTTGCTTTGAGCTGGTATAAACTATCTCAATTCTAGCTGTTTAGTTTATGGGGGCCGCTAGAACCTGCTATGTGCGCTTGTCTCTGGATTATTTGAGAAGGCACTTTTCTGTAGCCCATGGGATTTTTCTAGGAGCTAGAAAATCCCAATTTTTATTTCCCCATTTTCCTTGTAGTTCTCCTTATGACAATTTATAGTTTTACTAGCAAGCAATTTGCATTGCTAAACAAAATCCTAAACTAAGTACAACTATAATGTTTCGTAATAAAAATCTTTTTTTTTTAAATAAGGCCAGTCTTCTAATGAGTGAAGCTCAGATTTGGTGGAGATTAAGAGAGTTTTTGGTTTTAAGCATAAATCACAGTGTGAATTTTATGGGTCAGTTTTTTGGGGGAGGTGCCCCCCCCACTTTCTAGAGAATGCAGGATTTACAGTCTGAGAGCTTGTGTTTCTTCCTTGATTCTGCGACTGATGTGAATCAGTCAACAGGTGTCTTGGGTTTTCTGTAAAGGCTACTTTCCTGTTTCACAGGGTAGTTTACTGGTGGCTTCTACAAATACATGGAGAGCCAGTTACCCAGTGACTTAAAAACAAACATTGCTAGTACGGACAAGTTTTCCTGATGTGGTTTTCCTGTACAAAACCACTGGAAAGGAAAGCAGAAATGTATAACATCCAAAGCAAATAGTATCTGGACATTGAAATGTCAACACTGGACAAATAAGTGAAATAGTCATGCTTGATCCCTGATTTAGTGATTGCACCCTACCATATGATTGGTTTTTAGGTAGTTAGCAAATAAAAGCAGAGCTGTTTGAAATCATCCAGGAGTCCCAGTGTATAGTTTGGCATCAATCTATCACCTGTAGCAGAGGATAATGCACTATAATAGTTAATATTTAATTGTGTTCAGATGATGGAGATCCCTTATTTGACATTGGTGCCCTTTGGTTCAGGCACCAGCAAAACGTCTGATGCTTGTCAGCTAGGCTGAAAAATCGTGGGCCATGCTTCCCCCTCCTCCACTCCTGCTTCTTTATCTTTGCTCCCCCCCCCCAAGAAAGCCTGAACTGTATTGAATTACAGCTATATTTGATGTATCTTTGGATTTGAGGCAGAAATATAATTCTTTGGATACATCTAAATAGGGGAAACTCTTGCCAATTTATGAAGCATTGATCGTTGTATACTAAATTTCACTGCCACATTTAGCTGTTTGAAGAAGATAACTAAAATATAATTGTGGAAGATCTCAGTTTCTTCTAATAGAAATCATATACTGTTGCAGGCAAATAAGTTAATTGGTCACATTTAATTTAAGGGCTTGAGGGGTTGTATGGTTGTGTTAACTTTAAAAGTGTTGAGTGAATGGGAATAGTGATTCAAATTTGAAATACAGTGCCATCTGGTGGTTAAGATTAACCTTTTGTATATCTTACAAATGCAGTTGCTCAAATATGTAGTATATTCACGTTCCAGAAACTGAATAAATGAAAAGTTGAATCTTTAGTTACCTGAAATGATTAACTGGCTTTTCAGTAAGTACCAGTGAGTCCAATAGATTTGTTACAGTTTTCCTTTGAGGGACAAGTGAGAAATTCTTATTTGGAAGGGCTTCTGTTTACTGTCAGTAAACTCCAAGTGTCTTGACAATGAAATAGTAAATAACAAATCAGAAATTATGTTGCAATGATTTTAATCATATTCTGAGCAAAGCTTTTTATCCATCCCGTCAAGAATGTTCCAGGTAGAATTTATGACGTTACTTCAATATCTCCCTCCCCAAAATCATTGTGTACCCCTTGCTACTGACAGTGAAATCCTTGGAACCCAGAGATGGGTTCACAATCCAAATTTTTCATTTGGAGGCAATAAAATGTTTATGACTTTGTTATGCCATGGCCAAAGAATCCTTCCTAACTACAAAGTTACAAAGCATTCTTCTGAATACATGTACTTATACACCTTTTTACTTCATGGTTACATCGTTGCATTCCCCACCACTAACATGCCAAAGCAACACAGTGCATCCAGTCATCTACCAAAGCCCACTTTCATAGGTAATGGCCTACTGTGCATGTACAGCACTTGTTTTTCCATAGACTTATGGCCTTGGCTACTGATAAGCAGCTGTACTCAGCTGGCCGAAACAACTTCTAAGGTTGCCTGTTATTCTACTAACTCTTAGGGTACAAAAGTTCATTCTTAGCTCTGAGCAAGATAGAAATGGCATCAGTCATGCTAACAAGCAATTTTTTCCCTTCACTATCAAAATCCAACTCAGAGTAAAATGTTTTGGCAGTGTCTTCAGTAATACATCCGTTGCCTATAGTGAGTTCTAAAGCTATGGAGTAGTCCACTGAAATTTACAGATTCTCCATATGGGTGCAGTAGTCAGGAGGAGTGCTGTACTGATTTTGCAGTAGGACAGCTGCAGTAAAAGTATTTTGTCTAAAATATAATGCATTTTGATCATTATCAGAGGAGGAGGGTAATACAGATTTGGAAGGAAAAACCGTATATTAGATGTGGAAATTGGCCTCCATTAAGCAGGTTTTTTTTGTATCTAAGCTCATTCTATATTAAAGCAAATAGAACATTCCAGGTAAAGTTATTGTGCTAAAGTAGCTGTGGACTGGGAAACTTACTGTTAATTCAGTTGATTTCTCTTTCACAAACACCTGAGAACTGAACTGGCCACTCTGTTAGGCATGAAGACATTTTCAGCTTTATTAGTAGTGACATTCAATGCAGTTGTAGGTTAAGCTAGATATCTTCTTATTGCCAGAGGTAATCATATAGAAGGGCAAACATTTATAGCATCATCAGTATATATTTCTGAGGTGTCTTATAGTTTTATGGACTGAAATTCACTTTGTAAAATGGATGGTAAGCTTGTAAGAAAGTGATGATGTAGGCATAATGCTCCTGACCCCCTTAACCATGGTTAAGGAGCAGATTGCAGGAATTTGTTTATGTTCCCTTGCTGTCTTGCTAGCTTTAATTACTGTTAAGGGTTGCAGCAGCAGCACAGACTTTATCCAAGATAAATGATAACCAGGGGTTGCTCTTAACCAGGAATTCAGCCTTTAGTTTCACATTAAACTTTCAAATCCTTAAGAGCAATTCTGTGGTTAGCATTGACCATAATCCTGAGCAGCACCCACAATGGGAGGAGGCAGGATGATCCAGGAACAGTGAGAGAGGGGAGGAGCCAGGGGAGGGCAGAAGGGAGGGCATCATCGTGCAACCTGCTCCTGTTATCATAATGGTGGTTCCATCACAGCTGCACAGGTCCATAAATATCTTGCTGCAAAGGATTTTCCAAAGGTGTACTGCTTTTCTCGGAGGAAGTGTCATTAATTATGCCCATTATATGTAGTATATAAAATTCTCTCTACTGTTATTTGTTACTCTCTATTCGAAATTACTAATTTATCGAATGCCAGCCATTTTAGTAACCTCCTTTCTTTCTATGATTGGATGGAGGTAACTGACAGTAAATATTAACCATGTTGGATAGTTTTAAATCAGCCAGCTGTAGCCACTATTGTTGTACAAAAGTACTGTGGAGTAGTTAATTTGGCAAAAAGCGCTCTGTATGATCCCACTAAGCCCTATTAAATTCTGTTGATTTTAGTGAAAGAGAAATTAAACACTCACTTCACTCCTTTATGGAACTAGTGGGATTTAAGTGTTTGACATTCATATGCAGCTCCTGCCCTCTCCCCCGCTTCATAATACAAAGATATGCGTAGGTTTAGGTCCTGTAAATTGATGGTTTTTTGCTTGTCTGATGGTTTAAACATGTAATAAAGCCATAATAAATTTTCTGCTAGTGTTGTCCTGCAGAACTTTGTTTCTGTAAAACACAAATCCGTATGTCAGCAAATACATTCTTATTGATGTTAAGGAAAAGCATTACTAACTTTGATTTGGAATGCATTTTCTTTCTCCCTTTTCCCCCTTGATAGTCATCACAGTCTCACTGGCTGACCACAGAAGAAAGGAACCAAGTTTTATATGACCTCAAAGGTGCAGGATGGTCTGAGCTAAGTGAAAGAGATGCTATATACAAAGAATTCAACTTCAAAACTTTCAATCAGGTAAATACTGTGAACACCTATTCCCAATTTAAAGGAAATGCATTTATCTAAATATGATTTATGCTCAGTTGCAGTTGAAAAGCTTTGTAAGACCAGCTGTGCTTGCTCAGTTTAGAGGCCTAATATGTTAATGTGAATATTCTGAATTGGAAGTAAAAGCTGGGGACTTGTGAGAGGAGACAACGTGGAACCCTCCAACCCCCTAATTTTTTTTGCTTTAATTGACTTTCTTCTGCTTTCAACATTCTATGCCTTTATGACATATATTCAGTTAGTATCAAGCTTTTTAAAAAAAACTCATATTGGCCATTTAGGCATGGCTGTTTCCTAATGGTCACCCTGCTGACTACTTCGGGGCTTTGTGTAGATTATGCTTGCATTTTCCAACCATCAAAGGTCACCATGCTCTCCCCGCACGCTTCCGAGCGTTTTGCCAGTGTTTTCTGGATTTGTGTTTAGGCGGCATCCAGAAAATGCAGGGAAAACACACAGAATCGCGTGGGGAGAGCGAGGCAACCGCTGACAGTTGGAAAATGCAAGCATAATTAAAGCAAAGCCCCGAAGTAGTCGGTGGGGTGACTGCGAGGAAACAGCCATGCATAAATGGCCATTGTTTTGGCAAAGACATCAAACCCAATTTACTACTGGATATAGTGATTGGCCTGATTCAAATTCCGTAGGCCTTACTTTACACCTGTTGAGTTTAACTGGCATTATCACAATTCAGACAAAGAGAGGTGTCAGAGATATTCAGGGTCACAAGTCTGAACCTGAATATCTCTAACACCACTCCTGATTCGACAGCTGCTTATTTGTCTTTTCTTCAGTGCATTTCTTCTGATTTACAAGAAGCAGCACACATCCTCCTTCTCGTAGCTTCTGAAAAACATGTAAAGAATGATCTGATGTCTTCTCATCAGAGGGATTGAACTGAAAGAGACACAGCGGCAGTGGCATCATTTGTTACCTCTGAAGGAAACATTTCCAGGCTGATCCTAAACATGGTTATTCAGGGCACAACTAGATGAAATGTCAGAGATCAATTAAAGGATCACCTTTCTCTTAAAATGTCTATAAATAGCAGCAGCAGCTGTTGTGGTATATGGGGACTGCAGCTCCAGGTGAGAGTTTTTTTTTACTGCCGTTGTCCTGATGTTCTTTTCCTAATTCACACGCAGGTGCTGTTTGCCCCAGTAGTAGAGCCATATGGGTACACACATTTTTCCTTATCGGGCAAATTACAGCTCTAGCAGGAGATCACTTATATTGGGGGAAATGGCTTGTGGGCGGGGGGTGGGCAGGAAGGGTTGACTTCCCTGCACCATGGTCCTGAACCAATGTGGGAGGCCCTTTGCTGACTGTAAGCTTTTAAAGACACAGGGACATAAGAAGAGCCCTTCTGGATCAGACCAGTGGTCCATCTAGTCCAGCATCCTGTCTCACAGAGTGGCCAGCCAGTTACTTTGGGGAAGTGATGGTGGGTTGAGTGGTATGGTGAACCCTTCCCTTAGCTATCCTATTTCTCATCCCGATCTGCTTTTCTAGCACCAGCCTCCAAAACTGGAAATAAATTCTGCTATTAGAAAAGTGGTTGGGGGGATTTCAGCAGTCCCTACCACTTGCTACTCTTCTGCTTTAAATTTCCCACCTTATCAATCTTCAAACTGGCTTGGCATAGTTCACATTCTTATGTGAGTCTTACCACTGTAAAGTTTACATAGATGCTAAATTTTGAAAGAGTACTTGATTTCTGTGTAGGAAGTAACATGTCAAAGTCCTGTTGGCTGATGATGGGATTTCTGACTAGAATCAACAGAGGTTTCCTTTGGAATTGGGCAGTGTTCTATATCTGATCTAATGTTTTGCATTCTGAAGGTGAATTAAAATGTTTAATGTTATATTTTCTTGCTGCTGTAAGTATTTATTAATAAGATGGGACCCACATGGATTTTGGGGGAGCATCTCATTTCCCCCTCCACCATCATTTCCTCTTTTCCTTCCCTGAAAGTCCCCATAGCCTTTTCTTGCCCTTTTGCCCCGGGACCACCCCTTTAGCCGGCACAAACTTGTGCCAGCAAAAAGGCAGGCATAGCCCCGTGAAACTCTATGGAGGAGTTTTACAGGGTTTTTCAAAAATAGCATTATTAACTTGTTTGTTCGGGCTGGCAAGCCACTCAGGAGGTGGCACGGCTGTGCCGGCTCCAGGCCCAACCCAACTGCCCCGCTGTAAAGCTTGTAGGCCAACAATATTGATGCACTGAGAGGGCATTCATTTCTTAAAGCTACAAGTGCTACTTCTATTATGGGGGGAGGTTAACCCTCCAAAGTACCTTAAAAATAAATAAATCAGTTTTTACTGTAAACGTGGGGCTTTTCTCAGGTATGTAGAAAGCTCTTTCTTGTATGCTCATGGCCCCAGTCTCTCAATTTACATATTCACAAATAGGGCTACATTAAAAAATTAGATATATTGATGATATTCCAATGCTTTTCATTAATGGCAGCTTCCAGAGGAACAAGAAAAATAGATTACAATTTAGCTATGAACCTATATTGGATGATGTTTCCGTCAGTACAGTTTTGAAGATCAGAAATGTGCCTTTGCCGTTTTTCTCAAGTCATTACCGTATTTTTCGCTCCATAAGACGCACCTGACCATAAGACGCACCTAGTTTTTAGAGGAGGAAAACAAGAAAAAATATATTCTGAATCAAATGGTGTACTGCCCCTGGAAGCCCGGCCGGGGGGAGGGGTGTCTTTAAATTCCTCCGCGCTGCCAACCCAGGCAGCGCAGAGCACTTTCAAGACCCCCCCGCCCAGCTTCCAGGGAGTCCCTGGAACCCTGGCAGGTGGGGGGTGTCTTTAAACTGCTCTGCGCTGCCTGGGATGGCAGCGTGGAGAACTTTCAAGACCCTCCCGCCCGGCTTCCAGGGACTCTGCACTTCCAGGGACTCTGCACTCTGCTCTGCACTGGGCTGCCGCGGCCTGGGGTCGGCCGTGGCTCCCAGGGCCTCTCGCAGCTTTGCCCTTCTCCCTGGGGGCCGGATTCACACACATTCGCTCCATAAGACGCACAGACATTTCCCCTCACTTTTGAGGAGGAAAAAAGTGCGTCTTATGGAGCGAAAAATACGGTAAATCTTCTGTTTACAGAACATAGTGTGAATATTTAACCAAAGTCAGACAACCAAGAAATATACTTTTCTCAATGATCTTCACCTTGCCTGTTACAGATGAGATAAGATGAAGTGTGTAAAGAGATGAGACACTGAGTTAACATAAAAGGCACTTCTGATTTATGTACTGGAGTTGACATTGAGTTGATCTGTTCACTGAAATTTTATTGCTTTTACAGATAACACAAATTATGCATAGAAAATTATGTGGTTTCATTCATGCCAGGTTTGGAAGTCTCTGTGTATCAACAGATGTTAAGATTATAAACACTGCTTTCTCTGCAAAGTTTTGTAAATCCATAGGCATAAATTTGGGGGTTGTGTATTATTTTCGGTAATAGGAAGAATAGGCAGATTCTTTGCAAATTTGGGTTCATTTGGCTCACAGCCTTTTCCCCCCTAGGGAAAAGCCTTTCATCCATAGGCTGGGTTTCAAGTAACTGTTATGAAATTGTTCTGTAATGCCATGTTTACAAATTCTGACAATTTCATATTCAATGTTATAAAAATAAGCTATGGAGATTTAAGCCCAGAAACCAAAGCAGAAGAATACATTTATATTTTTATGTAGCAACCTACTGCAGGGATTTTTAAAAAATTATCTCAATAACTATCTGACATCTTAGTAACGTCCACAAGTTGATTGTCTCTTATACCATAACATTGGCCTTGTTGTTTTATCGGGATGTTGATGAAATGCAAGTGTGATTCTGGTCCAGAGTAATTTACTTGCCAAAGCAATTCCTTCTTTCTTGCAATATGTTTATAGCAGTAGGGAATCTCATCACTATGAGCAGGGTTTCTTGCAGGTATATATATCTGATTTACAGTTAGTAAGTTAGTTGACCAATCAAAAGTTTCATGAAAGCAAGAAAGCTTCTGTGTCTGTGGCAACTTATTTTTTTTATTTCATGACTGTGCCACTTGTGAGTAAGGGCAGGAGTGAGGGCCACTTGCCCCTTGCTAGTCCATCAGGGCAGCCCGATCCTAAGGGGGTTATTTATACTGTGCTCGGGGACGGCGTAGCCATGCTGCCTCCCAGAGCAACTTGCTGCAGCGTAGTGGGGAATTAAAAATAGATTCCCCCCAAAAAACCTTTTAGCAGGCATAACTCTGCACCAGCTAAAGGGGGCGTTCCCGGCCCGAAAAGGCTTTGGAAGCTGCCTAAAGGCAGCGCTGCCCCTGGGACCGCCCCCCTGGATGCTGGTGCAAGCAGTTGTGCCAGACAAACACTGCCAGGGAGGCAGCCCCGGCGCCTGAGGCTTGTGCTGCTGCATGGCACCCCTACAGCAGTGTAAGTGCCCTTGCACTGGCGCCCGTGCAAGTTTGGATGGCACAAGTGGCACTTACGCCAGTGTAGGGGTCATGCTGCCTCCTCAGCAGCTCTGCCCCCCCTTCAGGATTGCATGTTTATACAGGGCAAATGTAGTAATATGGCAGGGCCACCAGCTATACCTGCAGGGTATTTCCACATGTCAGCAGAAACTAAAGCAGTCATCGGTAGTTGTGATCACATGATACCCATCTGGCTTGCTGGAAGAACCAGGAAGCACCTTCCTTCACACACTCTGACTGTGTAGAGCTCCTGTAGTAGGACTCTGATGGAGAACAGTTTGCTACTGGCCTACTTAGCACAACTTGTCTTTAAAAACAAATGTTTTTATCTTTTAAAATATTTGTTACCTTGTTTTATTTCTGCTTTAATTTCATTTACAAAGAATTTTAGATAGGTATAGGCTGATCATAGTGTTCCAGGGTAAAAGTCAAAGAGAAGAATTGTTCATTTTGTATTGTCACGTTTATAGAAACTGTACCAATCATTGTTAAAAGTTTTATACAATAATAATTCATAACAATTTAAAAAAATTACTTCACTTTTTCACAGCAGCAGTAAACTAATTTGGCTTTGTCGTTAGCATAAGTATAAAGCATGTTCATTAAAGCATATATGTTGTTCTAATAAAGGTAATGCTTTAAACTAATAGTTGATCATTATTTATCCATCTTTTGACTGGTTGGTTGAGCCTGTCTCTTTTGACAGGTCACACGTTAAATTGATTGTGAAAGCTGACCATAAGAGAGAGTTCTGTGTAGTCTGTGATGGATACTAGTTACTGTTGGAAAGTTAGATCTCCTTTGAAGTATGGGTGACTTCCATCTTGAAAGTCAGACATGAAAAATCTGCTAATGAAAAAATATTTTTGTAGAAGGAGTAACCATCGCTAAGATGCTTTGCACGATACAGATATTATGGTACTGAGCCTTGACTCCTTTTTCATTTTGGGGAGGTCTCTCTTTTACTCCTTTTTAAGGGGTTGGATAAGAACATAAGAAAGGCCCTGCTGGATCAGACCAAGGCCCATCAAGTCCAGCAGTCTGTTCACACAGTGGCCAACCAGGTGCCTCTAGGAAGCCACAAACAAGACGAGTGCAGCAGCACCATCCGGCCTGTGTCCACCACACCCAAAGTAATAGGCATGCTCCTCTGATGCTAGAGAGAATAGGTATGCAGCATGACTAGTATCCGTTCAAACTAATAGCCATGAATACCCCTCTCCTCCATGAATATGTCCACTCCCCTCTTAAAGCCCTCCAAGCTGGCAGCCATCACCACATCCTGGGGCGGGGAGTTCCACAATTTAACTATGCGTTGTGTGAAAAAAATACTTCCTTTTATCTGTTTTGAATCTCTCACCCTCCAGCTTTAGCAGATGACCCCGTGTTCTAGCATTATGGGAGAGGGTGAAAAACTTCTCCCTGTCCACTCTCTCCAAACCATCTTCTCCCCTCAGCTGCCTTCTTTCCAAGCTAAACAGCCCTAAGCACCTTAACTGCTCCCCATAGGACAGTCGCTCTAGTCCCCTAATCATTTTGGTTGCTCTTTTCTGCACCTTCTCAAGCTCTGTAATATCCTTTTTTAGGTGTGGTGACCAGAACCGTACACAGTATTCCAAGTGTGGTCTCACCACAGATTTGTACAAGGGCAGTATGATATCAGCAGTTTTATTCTCTATTCCTCATCTAATTATGACCAGCATAGAATTTGCCTTTTTTACAGCAGCCGCACACTGGGTTGACATCTTCATTGAGCTATCCACTACCACCCCAAGATCCCTTTCTTGGTCTGTCGCTGCCAGCACAGATCCCATCAGTGTATATGTGAAGTTGGGATTTTTTGCCCCAATATGCATCACTTTACACTTACTCACATTGAATCTCATTTGCCATTTTAATGCCCATTCCAGTATGCAGAGATCCTTCTGGAGCTCTTCACAGTCCGATTTTGTTTTAACCACCCTAAATGATTTGGTGTGATCTTCAAACTTGGCTACTTCACTGTTTAAACCCAACTCCAGGCCATTGATGAACAGGTTGAAAAGCACCGGTCCCAACACAGATCCATGAGGCACCCCACTGCTCACATCCCGCCATTGTGAGAACTGACCATTGATTCCTACTCTCTGCTTCCTATTCTTCAGCCAGCTCTCAATCCATAAGAGGACTTGTCCTCTTATCCCATGACTATGAATTTTGCTTAGCAGTCTTTGGTGGGGGACTTTGTCAAAAGCTTTTTGGAAATCCAAATACACGATATCCACAGGCTCATTCCTGTCCACATGCTTATTGACGCTTTCAAAAAACTAATAGGTTAGTGAGACAGGACCTACCCTTAGAGAAGCCATGTTGGGTTTTGCCCAGCAGACCTTGCCCTTCTATATGCTTGACAATTCTATCTTGAATAATGCTTTCCACTAATTTACCCGGAACAGACGTTAAGCTAACTGGCCTGTAATTTCCTGGGTCCCCCCTGGAACCTTTTTTATAAATGGGTGTTACATTGGCCATTCTCCAGTCCTCTGGTACAGAGGCTGATCGAAGAGACATATTACATATCTTTGTTAGAAGTTCAGCAATTTCCCATTTGAGTTCTTGAAGAACTCTAGGATGAATACTGTCTGGTCCCTGTGATTTGCTAGTTTGCAGTTTGTCTAGACGTTCTAGGACTTCCTGCCTTGTTGCCACTATTTGCCTCAGTTCCTCATTTTCCCCTCTCCAAAAATCTCTGTTCAGGAGAAGAAATCTGCCCTGTATCTTCAACAGTGAAGACAGATGAGAAGAATTCATTTAGTTTTTCAGCAATTGCTTTATCCTCCCTTAGAGTTCCTTTACTCCCATTGCATTGCAGGGAATGGGAATTGAATATATGATACTTTATTGATATAATTTGTATGTAGTTCTGTAAATTTACATATACAGTACAAATATTTGGAGATTACAATCTGTTGTGGATTAAAGACGTATTTCATTTAAAAAACATCGTCAACTAGACCTGCTTTTTCTTAACATACATAGTAATGATCAAACTACACATGATGCTGGAAATATGTAACTGGAAACCCAGTGGCCCTAAGCATCAGCAACAATGTATATGTTGGGGGGTGGGACTTGATGTGGATTGTGGATGTAGCACTGGGGAAATTTCCTTATGTAAAAATGCACCTTTCCCCTGGGCTGCTTTAAGACTTTGGTAGGGCAAAAAGGACAAGCTTAAAGTAGCCTGGAAGAGCATTTTTGATAGAAAGGTGCTGGGGTCAGCAGTTTAACCCTTTCTTTCCCCCAGTACTGTGTCCATAATCCCAGTTGGGTCCCCCATGTTGCTGCTTTTTAGCCTAGTTTCCATGTTTGGAGATCCAATCACCAAACTTCAGTGTCATGTGTAGTTTGTCTTCCAAAACTCTAAATTAGAGAAGGTCATATTCCTAGATTGTTGGTTCTACATTGTTGGTTCTCTGTTCTACATCACCATTGTTAGTTTCGGCTTGCATCCTAGATTTTGAGAAAGGCCATTGTCCAACACTGGATTTAATCACAAAAGGAATTTCCTTCAGAATAATGTTTTTGATGGGAACGATTCTTCATACAGATTTTTGTAGGTTGTATGGAATATGGACATAGTTGAAAGGGTAGAGAATATGGTGCTTCTTGGTTTTATAATCTTTTTTTTTGCAGTTTCCTTCTTTCTCCTTTATTGTCAACCAGGTTTCCTGTTTACTTTGGCCAAACAGCAATACAAGAGAAAGATATTTAGTGAAAAAAGGGGCAAATGAAGAACTACAGAACTGGCTGGAATACTTCAAGGCAGTTTACAAAAACTATTATGTTTATTAAATAAAGGCTTCAAGTTAAAGACTTTCTTTAGCTTTTAGTACAATGTTTCTGCTTCTTACATCTGATGTGAGAAAGTAAACTGTGTGTGAATGTCAAGACTTTATTTAATATTTAGAATTGGAAAGTATTCATGTTCCGAGGCTGCTTGGTTTAACTTAGTATACATGATATGGTTAAACTTTATCATTAAATGCACGAATAATAATTGTGTTAAGACTGTGGACAGGATGTCAGGCCAATTATTTCAAAGCCATACATTTGAGCAAGTCCGCTGAAATGAATAGGACTTTATGGAGTGAAGATCTTTGAGGGTTGCTGCCTTCATCTGCAGATATCCTGAATCTTAAACCTGGTGTTTCTGGCTATGTATTTGTAGAAAGTACAATATATTAAGATCCTTTTTGGAGCATATTAAATAGTAGGCCTGACATAAATGTCAACTCCCCAGCTTTTCTTACAAACTTATAATAGTAAAATCTTCAAAAGCATACAGGCTTTTGTCTGTTGTTTCTGTATTATAAAAATACTTGTGCAATTGTGCAAATTTTTTCACAATCTGTGTCCACATATTTGAAGGACTGTCTCTCCTGGTATGGACTTGAATTCAGCACACTGCAGACCAAAGGATCTGCCTTTTCTGCCTTTGGAGTACAATTGTCCTGCCTCCCCCCTCCTTCGGTAGCCCAGAATAGGGCTGTGAAAAAAAATTCGGTAAAGTTCGGCTTCGGCAAAATTCAGCCCTTTTAAATTCGAGCCGTGTTGAAGTCCGAACTCCCCCGCTTCGGATCCCCGAAATTCGGGCGAGATCCGGAGTTTGGGGGAAAATTCGCCCCCCCGGGCCTTCACGGGGCTTCTATGAAGGTGTGCAGGGGGCTCTTTAAACAGATCTGCACCTTCCAGCTGTTTCCCCCCCCCGCGCGCCTTCAGGGGGCTTCCCTGAAGGTGCGCGCGGGGGTGGGGTGGGGGTGGAACAGATCTGCGCCTTCCAGCTGGAAGGCGCAGATCTGTTTAAAGAGCCCCCCCCCGTGCCTTCAGGGAAGCCCCCTGAAGGCGCGGGGTGTGTGTGCAACAGATCTGTTTAAAGTGTCCCCCGCCCGGCTTCAGGGAAGCCCCCTGAAGGCGCACGGGGGGGGGGGAACAGATCTGCACCTCCCGCCCAAGAGGCGCAGATCTGTTTAAAGGGCCCCCCGCGCGCCTTCAGGGAAGCAACTCCGAATTTGCCAAATGTATTTGCCGAACACCCCAAAGTCGGTGTTCCACCCCCCGCGCGGGGGGGCCTTTAAACAGCCTAACAGCTGTTAAGCGCAGATCTGTTCCCCCCCGCCCGGCTTCAGGGAAGCCCCCTAAAGGCGTTCGGGGTGTGTGTGGAACAGATCTGTGCCTCCCGGGTGGGAGGCACAAATCTGTTTAAAGGGCCCCCCGTGCCCCCAACACTCTGGAGCCATTTACTGGAAGATGTGTATAAAATGTCTTCTTTGTTCCTGAAATTGAGCTCTGAAAGATGTCAGGGCAAGGGTTTAACCTGTGTGCTGTTTCGTTGGAGAGCCAGCGTGGTGTAGTGGTTAAGAGCGGTGGTTTGGAGAGGTGGACTCTGATCTGGAGAACTGGGTTTGATTCCCCACTCCTCCAAATGAGTGGCAGAGTCGAATGTGGAGAACAGGGTTCAATTCCCCACTCCTCCACATGAGCGGTGGAGGCTAATCTGGTGAACTGGATTTGTTTCCCCACTCCTCCACCTTGGGCTAGTCACACTCTCTCAGCCCCACCTACCTCACAGGGTGTCTGTTGTGGGGAGGGGAAGGGAAGGTGATTGTAAGCTGGTTTGATTCTTCCTTAAGTGGTAGAGAAAGTCAGCATATAGAAACCAACTCTTCTTCTGTTGAGGTGTGGAAAGGAGGCAGGCAGACCTAAGAGTACCTCTAAACAACAATAGGCCATAGTGGGCCAGATGATTCTGGCCTCTGTAAAAGCTTTCATGTCACATTTGCTTCCTGATCTGAACAATAAGGGAAGAGAACCACTTTGTTCCCTGCAGTAAAGGATCTTAAGCTTTCCTTGCCTTCCCCCTGAACTTGGCAGAAGCTGGGCTTGGCAGTGGCTCTATTGGGGTAGTTGCTGCATAAGAGTTGCTGCAACAGAGTTTCACTATGTTCCTCTGCTGCTCCTTACTCCCAAACTCTTTGTCACCAAAATAGTATTTCTCGGGTCCAAAGGGGCTACACATAGTGATCTGTGCCCACCCGGGCAATTTCATATGTTTATTCTCACTAGACCCCTTGCAGTCTTCCTTCTGTCCCCCCTTCCCAGCTGCCACTGAAGGTTGGGAAATCTTCCCAAGTGATATTTGATGTGGTGTGATGAGCTGCCACTACAACGTGGCAGCTATGTCTTATATGTGCAGGCCTTTTTGGATCTCAGGCTACAAATCCTGCAAAGCTACAACTATTCCAGTTTTGCAAAATTTGAATAATTTTCAGCATAAAACCTAAGTTGTAGAAGCTGTTTTCCCTTCATGCCGAATTTAGAAATTTTCTGCTCAGGACATCTTGCTTATTTATCTGCGGAACATTAGACGGCTAACTAGATGGACTGTACCAGGAAGACTGGTCTCTAGTTGTTGTAACTTCATACTTGGTGACAATTTCTTGACATAAGCTGTTTTTGTATGAACAGAAATTTACCAAATGATGGAACTGGTTTTTTTTTTTTTGTATAGCTTTTAATTAATCACTTTTTTCGATTTAACTAGCCCTTTAACTTGGGTCAGCTAACAGTGTAATAATGCGGAATGCTTGAGAACTTAATCAGTGCTGATACATTCTTTTTTTTATTTCTCAGCACATCGTGTTGTCTTCTCTGTTGATCAAAGGCTAGAAAATTTGTTTTTATGGGCATAATCAGAATATTTCATAGCTGTCTTGCATACTTAATCTCCTGGCTCTTTGACTGAAAAATGTCCACGCCTTTTTATGTACTGAAAACATCATATCTTTTAGCCTTCAGTCTGCAGAGTTAAAATGAATTTTATGTCAAATACTCAGTTGTGGACCACATCTCTAGCTTTTTATATGTCACAGTGGCCTTGTGTTTCCCCTTTCCATTGTCTGATAGTGAGGTCATTTCTAGTCCTCTGAGAAATTTTATTCCCAGCCAGATGCAGCCCATATATTAAAAGTAGCACCTGTGGCTAATATCACAGCAGCTTACCATAAATTTACATAGTAACCAGGATTATATCTGTCAAGACTGTTAGAAATGTCTAGATTTAATTTGATTTCCAGTATTGAAGGGGTTCTCCCAACATTTTGCTTCATAACTATATTTTTAAAGTTTTAGAAATCACTCCGTTGTTAAGGTTTTATGGCACTCCCAGCGCCCATTAAGTTGATTTGTTAAATGGAGGTCAGAGTAATGCAACTTGGCTACATTAGGATCGGAAACGAACCCATTTGTGACAAATTTAGTCCTTGTGTGAGAATCTTCTTGGAGGCACACCAGTGATTACTTTCAGGTGTAGCTTGTGTCAATTGTGTTTAAACTCAAGAGCACTGGAGATCTGATAGTAAAGGCATATTGACAGTTCAAAAACGGGTTAGTCGATTTTCATTGATTTTGGTAGATTCACTGTTTTAAATGTTGCTGTTGACTAGTTTCCCTTCCTTACCCTGTTGCATTTGATTGTAGGGTCTGTGTTTTTCATATGCTCTTTCCTAAGCTGCCTCATTTCCCAATATCCTCTGAGTCCTCTGCCATATGTTGTGATTTGTGCACCTGCAAACTTTATAATAGTATTTCTTGGGGTAGTTAGGTTGTTGGGTACCTCCCTACAAATAAGAATAAAATAGCTGAATTTGCTATAAATCAGGATTATTTACGAGCTGTGTTTCAAAGTGAAGAAAAATGTCTGCATTTGAAAATGGTGGTTGAATATTGAACTTGTGGATTTGGTGCCTGTTAGTGGTTATTTCTTCTAACAAAAGCTGGTGATAAAATTTCCAGAGCTCACAGATATCAGTTCACAGGTGTAATTGTATGAAATCTTAGTGCATAAATAAAGTGGTAGTACAAGTATCCATAGGGAAAAAATGTAGGTCTGATGTGACCAGATCCTCTTTTGGTTTATAACTTCTGACAAATAAATAAAAAATTGCCCTGTCATCTTCTGAATAGAGAAAATGTTACTGCCTCAGGGGCACACCTGTGAGACCTGGATGCTTTCAATTTATCCAAGTTTTAAACATGTTTCTAAGTGCTAAAATGCTAATTAATTGACAAACCAGTGTTAGGAGGCCTGGAAGCCTTAGCTAATAACTAAAACTATTGCAGAAATCTTGATGAGGCTGGTCCTTTTGACTATTTGTGTTCCTAGAAATGTGGTAACAACTTTTTTTGGTACAGAGAATCGCATTGGAAGTTTTTGCCAGCATATTTAAATTGATGTGTACCAATAAAGAACGGAAGTTTTAAGAAGTGAAAGCTGGGATTCCCATGATCTGGATCCCATGAACTGTACAGTTGGGTGTGTATGTGTGAAGAAATCAGGAATGGGGAAGAGAGCCAGAAGGTTCACAGTCTACATATTGTACACTCTGCCATACTACATATCTTGGAAATCACTAGAATTTTTCTTAGCTGTGACTCATATCTCTCCTATTAATTGGTAACGATGGCCTTTTGTGCAGGTATGTTTCCCTGTGGTCACCCCCGCCGACTACTTCGGTGCTTCCTTTTGATTATGCATGCCTTTTCAGCCCGTCTGAGGTCACCTTGTGCTCCCTGTGTGTTTTGCCCATGTTTTCCAGATGCTGTTTTAGCCAGAATCTGGAAAATGCAGGCAAAATGCGCAGGGAGAGTGAGGCGGCCACTGACGGGCAGATAAGGCATGCATAATCAAAAGGAAGCGCTGAAGCGGTTGGTGGGGGTGGCCGCGGGGAAACGTCGCTGCATAACAGGCCTATGAGATATTTATTAGTTTGTTACAATTAAATAATTTGTAGATAATTATAACTAATCCCACTTTTCATCCAAGGAGAGTAGAGTGGTGTTTAGGCTCACAGTAGCCCTGGGAGTTAGATTATGCTGAGAGATATTGATCTGCCTCAGGCTGACAGGAGAGCATCATCCAGAGCAGGTATCTAGATGCTGGCCTCCCTTCCTTCTTCCCCTGTCCCCTCCCCTTCCTCCTCTTTGCCTTCCCCCTCCCTTCCTTCCCCCTCTCCCTGTCCCCCCCATTCTCTTTCCCTGTTCCTCATTGGTCTGTTATACTCTTCTTGAGTTGTTCTAGGCCAATTTGAATTGAGATCCATCCCTCCCCTTGTGGTATAAGTTTAGTTATGAAGTCATAGAAATATCCCTCTCTGCTGGGAATTATTTTGGTGCCTTGAATAGACAATCTGAACAGATTTCAGTGTTGTAGCATTGATTTTACTATATTGCATTACATATTATATTGTATTGTGTTTTATGTACTGTATTTAATTTATGATGTGAGCTGCCCTGAGCCCAGCTTTGTCTGGAGAGGGCGGGATATAAATAAAAATTATTAAATAACAACAAGAACAATAATAATATCCAAAGCCAGCCCTAACCACTGGCTGCCTTTATCTCTCTTACTTGAATAGTATGTAGTGGGTAGCCATGTTAGTCTGTCAATAGCAGTAGAAAAGAGCAAGAGTCCAGTAGCACTTTAAAAACTATCAAAATTTTGGGCAGGGTATCTGAAGAAGTGAGCTGTGTCTCATGAAAGCTCATACCCTGCCACAAATTTTGTTAGTCTTTAAGATGTTACTGCCCTGACCTGGATGGCCCAGGCTAGCCTGATCTCATCAGATCTCAGAAGCTAAGCAGGGTCAGCCCTGGTTAGTATTTGGATGGGAGACAGCCAAGGAATACCAGGGTTGCTGCGAAGAGGAAGGCACTGGCAAACCACCTCTGTTAGTCTCTTGCCATGAAAACCCCAAAAGGGGTCGCCATAAGTCGGCTGCGACTTGAAGGCACTTTACACACACACACAAGATGTTACTGGACTCTTGCTCTTTTCTACTTGAATAGTATGTTCACACAAACATGCATACTCTTCTAGACTTTACTGTTACTCTTGCAACTCAGGTTTGTGTATATTTCTTCTCTATACAATATAAATAGACACAAGGAAGTTCTCCTTTGTCCAAACACTCCTGCTCTTATAAAAACATTTTAAGGGTAGTATAAATTTATTTATAAATTAGAGAGCCAGCGTGGTATAATGGTTAAGGTGTTGGACTATGACCTGGGAAACCCATGTTCAACTCCCCATTCATGCCATAGAAGCTTGCTGGGTGACCTTGGGCCAGTCACACACACTCAGCCCTGACCCTGGCTAGTATTTGGATGGGAGACCTCCAAGGAATACCAGGGTTGTGACAGGGAGGCAGGCAATGGCAAACCACCTCCAAACATCTCTTGCCTTCAAAACACCACAGAGTCGCCATAAGTCAGCTGTGACTTGATGGCAATAAATAAATAAATAAACTTTTATATGCTGTTATACTTATTTTACAGTGAATCTTAAGTATGCATGAAAACATTGGACATAATTCAGAGAATACAGTTTTTCTATGGGAATTAGCATACACATATTGTAAACAGCAGCTTCCCCACCTCACATTTAACATGCTATATTTTGAAACTCCGGGGAGATTCAAATTATATGTTGTGTTCAGTGGTTTAAGTAAAAAATACGAACGCTCCACAGATATCTCTGTGACCACTGTCTTTACCAATTTATTTGAAAGGACTAAGAAGGATTTATTTATATATAATAAATTTAATTTGTTGGTTTTAAAACACCTATTTACTTTTTGCCCGTCCTCTCCTACCTTTCAACCTGCACAAAACCAGAAGATGGCTGTACCAAGTCCACAAGTACTGCATAATTACTAGATTTTGTGAATGCTTTGTAAATTCAGGGTTGGTCATTACATTCAAAAGGAAAGGGGCACATATGCTTCAGTCAATTACAGAAGGAAGGCAGCCATTTATTCTTAATTTAAACTGCCGAATACTTGTAAGATGGCTTGATTAACTAACATTTGGAGTTCTGCCATGTCTGAAACACCCATCTCTGTTTATTCAATCTGTATCATGTATTCTTTTCAGTTGCTTTGTTTCAGTTGTACAAGTATGACTAAGCCTTGCATTGCCTTTTGTCTTCCAATATCTCGCTTTGACATTTTAAAAAAACGTTAATGAATACTTTGTCTTCTAGATTTGATGAACACTTTAGATAAATATTTAGCATCCTGTAAGTAACCTGTAGTGCAGAGAGTACATCTAAATCTCTTTAACAGCCTTCACCTACTTTAAAATTGCAGCCATGAACAAGTTAATAAAAACTGTGTGCAGTGGCTTTTCCTTTCTCCCTAAAAGCATTTTTTTTTAAAAAAATATATCATACTCTGTAATTAAAATGGACTCTGGCTGGTAAAAAAGGTATAAAGGGAGAGGGGAAAAAACTACAATTATACCTATTTTAAAAATTAACCATTACTTGCCAAAAGAACATCAAACCCACTTAGCGGACATCCGTTAATCCAGTGGTTAGCTGTTTCAGGCTTTAATGCACACTGTTTTACACGTTAACGGTTTTGAAGTTCCAGACCAAGGCTGACCTTTCACATCTGCTCCTTTCACAGTAGGAATCTCCACTTACTGCTTCCTGTCAGAGTGGATTACAGTGACAAAGTGCAGAGCTTGAGCTGGCTGCAATTTCGTTTTTGATCAGAATTATTTCTTTCACAAACAATCACATTTGCTAAAATGTTACATCTGCTCTGAAAAACCACTGGCAGTCTCGTAGTTTATCAATTGGGATGCAAGTACAGTTTTTCATTTTTATCTTTTCATAAAGCTGTAAATCAGCTTTATGTGCATTTGCCAGGGCTTTCTATTTTTAGTTTTTCCTCTCCATTTGCTGTTTTCACTGGGCTATGGATGAAATATATCAAACTAGCATGTACCTGTCTAAAACTTTGGGGGGGGGGGATTTGGTCAATTTTTTTTCTTAAGAGCTTGAGGAGTTTTAATTTTAGATGTCGCTCATATGATGTATTACACATCTATATTAGTTTAAAGCAACAGCTCTTATCATAATAGACTACTTTGGTTTTTGAATGTTAATAAACCAATGTAGCTATCTACCATTTTTGTCAACATACTTTCTATTGGCAATTCCAATATTTCCCAAGTATGTATTCTATATTTTAAATTGTTAAGGGGAATGAAAGATAATTTCCTGTGATTGTATGTTATTTCTTTGAGAAGGATAGTAGTTGAAGATCTAAAAGTTCCTTCTTCATAGAAATGGCCATGGACTTCACGGAAGATTTCCACGTCTGCAATAGTGCATATAAGGTAAACTAGGGGTCCCCAGTGTGGTGCTTGCCAAGTCTTTTTAGAAAGTGGGCAGGGTCAGGTGGGACTTTTGTCCAGCAAAGCTCATTGGCCATCGGACATTTGATTGGCTGTGCACATTTTTAAAAACAGTACTTTTGGCAGCAGCTGCCATCACAGCATAAGGATCTTCACTGTGAAAGTAAACTGTGGCTGTGTTTTCTGTTTCAATCGTTTATTTTTTCCTCCCTCTTATTTGGCAAAATTAAGACACATATGCTAAAGTAGCATCGGATGCAGCAGTTTCTCTCTCTCTCTCTCTCTCTCTCTCTCTCTCTCTCTCTCTCTCTCTCTCTCTCTCTCTCTCTCTCTCTCTCTCTCTCTCTCTCTCTCTCTCTCTCTCGTGTCTTGGGTGCATTTTTAATTTTGTTTGTAGAAAACTAAAGTAATTTATACTTTTACATGTCATAAAACATGCCCAGTATTGCAATTTATACGCTAACTTTTAAATCATGCATTTTATGCTGTTAAAACAGTAAAATAAGTTTAGGCTTTTAAAGAAAATAAGTATTTATATATCTCAATCCCCTATACTGGATTTCCCCCCAGAAAAAAATAAAAATAAAAGCCCCCCTTTCCCCAGTTTCCAAATTAGTGGATATTCCTAATGACATCCCAGGGGCTAGGATAGAATAGTTGGAGTATTTGACTAGGAACTGGGAGTCGCATCCAAATACCCTTGCTTCCACAAAGCTTACTGGCTGACCTTGGGCTAGTCATTCTCTCTCCACCTAATCTGTCTCACAGCTTGTTATGAGGGTAAAATGTAGGAGGGGATACTGATGTATGCCACCCTGAGTTCAATGGAAAGTGTAAATTTGCACATGTGTAATCTGGTAGGAAATTAATGGGGGAGGTTATGTCCCAGTTGGTCACAGTCTTATTGGAGTTCACTGGAGTTCTAGTTTACATTTGTTAATCTTACAGTAACTTTCCATAGGCTTCAGATAAAATGGCTTATGGTTGAAATTCATAATAAGTTTGTTAGCATTATGTGATCCACATTATCAGAATAGTTTTTCTTGTCTCTTGTATTTTATAATGTACTTACAATGTTGGTAAAGTGAGCTGTGGCTCACGAAAGCTCATACCCTGCCAGAAAATATTTTTGTTAGTCTTTAAGGTGCTACTGGACTCTTGCTCTTTTCTACTAATGTTGGTAAAGTTCATGGAGTACTGAGTTCATGATCGTGATATCTGACGGTACAACGTTTGCTTGTCTTTATCCATTGGTAGCTGTGTAGTAATTGTTTTATGTTCTTAGGATAACAATTAACAAATATAGAAAAGGACCTTGAAGGATTACTAGTAGCCAGATTTCATTCCTGCCTGTGTTTTCATTAGATAATACAACATGTTCTTCAGCTACACTTCCTGGTAACAGATGCTTGTTCTGCTAGACAAAACCTGATTTACAATGAGTTGGATCCAAATACTTCCTTCTGCTAAGTGAGAGTGTTCCTTTGTCAGAAAAAGATTCTCACATAGCAGAAGTGGATCCAATTTGGAGTCAACCCATTGTCTAACAAATGCTTCTACTTTAGGAACACTCCTCCATGGGATAGTGCTCTGTACTTACACATATGAGATGTAAAGGCTCTTCGTAGCAATATAGTGGTTTTCGGTGAACTCTGTCTGCAAGGAAATATGTATTTACATGCAGGAAACCAGTAAAGACTTGTGGGGGCATCTCATTTCCCCCCTCCAACTCTTTCTTCTCAATCCTTCAAAGCTCCCATAGCCTATCCACTTCCTGCTTCCCTTTCCCTTTCCCACCCACCAGCATCCTACCTTGATCTGCACCCCTCTTCAGCTTTCCCTTCTTCTCTCCTCTAGCACCGTGCCCCCAGGAAAACTCTACACAGTGTCAGCCACTGGGCTGGGCCCAGTTGCATTGTGGGGAACCTACAAAGGCTGGCAGTCCCATAGCCTAACCTTTCCCTGCTTCTTTATCTCCTTCCCCCCATCAACTAAATTACCTTTCATGTCCCTCCCATTCAGTCATATTCATTATTATTTACTTCATTTATACTCCATCTTTCTAAACAATGGGAACCCAAAGGAACTTACATTATTCTCCTCTCTTCTATTGATCCTAACAAAAACCCTGTGTGGTAGGTTAGGCTGAGAATGTGTTACTGGCCCAAGATTACCCAGTGGAACCTGGGTATCCCAAATCCTAATCTGAAACTAACAACTACACTACAGTGGCTTTTGTGGGGCAGCTAGTACAAGCCATGTGTTCACAAGGTGCTGGTGGTTGCTGCTGAGAATGACCCTGATGAGTCCTCCCTCAAAGGCTAAAACAGTCGTGGAAAGGCCCCTGTCACCTCCAACTGCCTTTTACTGACAGAAACCAAGCCTTGAAGGCTAGCAACACTATTGTGGTTGCCTAGCAACCTGACAATGTCCACTGAGAGGATAATTGTTTCTTAAAGCAATATGCACTACTTTTCTTGTGTAATCTTTTTTTACATTTCATATTTTTCTGCAAACCTGGGGTTTTTCCAGGTTTGTAGAAACACCTATCTTATCTGTTCATGATTCCAGTATCTGGATTTGGCTGTAAAGATAATTTGAAATATTTCCATTGCTACTAATTTCTATAGCATTTTTAATTTGCAAATGTAATTTACCATTTCTTTGTGTTTGCTCTGGTAACAGCTCCGTGAGAAACACTGCTGTTGTTTCCCTTTTATAGGGAGCTGAAGCTATGAATGGCTTTTCCAAGGCCATATATAATGAGATTTTATTGTGGTAATCTGCTGTTGGGTGAAGAATCTCTGTGCAGGAAAAACAGCATATGCTAAAATTCTTTTATTTGATTGAGTGACCTTGATGGCAATTTAATTTTTTTTAAATTGTTAAAATATTAGTGAACAGGCATCTATATTTGGACACTCTTTTCTATATCTGAATGTTTTATGTTTCTCACCTTTATATCTATGCATTTATTCTTTGTTAGACAAACATTTTCCCTCAGGGAAGGAGCAATTCCCTAGAGACTAATACACTAGGGTATATTACCTGCATTCAATAATGCTTTTTCAAGGTCGTAACACTAATAAATGTGTTCAGTTTTGACCTGGGTGAAATATTTGCTGTATTGGGTACAGAATATTCAGATGAGTAGAAGTCACATGACGAAACAGTTTATAAATACATATTCTAAGACTAAAAATGTGTGCTTTGCGACATCTAGTGCAGCAATTCTTCAAGTGTTTTTGATTTAAAGAAATATCACCAATTGTCCAAAGACTGTTTAAAGTTATTGATTACTCTAACACTGGGGTCCCCATTGTGGTGCCTGCCAACACCTTTCCTGGCACCCAACGTTTTTAAAAAGTGGGCAGGCCAAGATGGGGCTCTTGCCCAATAGGGTTTCTGATTGGCCTTTGGAGCTCTGATTGGCAGTGCAGATTTTTTACCACCACAGCACAAGGATCTTCACTGTGTGACTGAAGTGTATGCAGATTTTTTGAAAACAATATGTTCATGTTAAAAGTCATCCTGTTAAACAGAGCTTCTGCCTGAAATTGTACTGTTACAGCTGATCAACAACCACAATCCCTAACATTTTGTGGTTATCCTCCTGTGGCAGCCATTGTGTGGTTGTGTCCACCACCCTCTGTCAGAATTCCAAAGGTGCCCCGGCCTCAAAGATTTTGGGGACGCCGGCTCCAACAGTTGCTTTGTTGATGAGGGCTTCTCACAAGCAATAACTCACCTAGAATTTTATTTAAAATCAAATCAAATCCTTCACCATGACATAGGCACATTTCCTAATGCAAATACAAGTGAAATGCTAATTTTTTGGTTTTGTGCGCAAGGTATGATAAACAACATATGTGAGAGAAGGTGGTAGAGGAACATCAGCTGGTAAGGGTTATTTCTTCTGTGTTCAGACATGGTACACTTTCAAGTCTCTCTCCCTCTTCTGGCCCTTTTCTGTTGAGTAGTTTATATACAAATTCTATCAAAAAGAACAGCGTAGCTTTAAAATATTCATGTGAATCTGTAGAATGCTTTCAAAACTGTTGTGCTGAATAAATATGTGTATTTTTAAAAATGCTGACATTATAAAGTGGTCTTTATTGCATGCTTTAGTCTCAATACAATAGAGTAGATATCATACCTGTTCTAACCGAATTTCCATTTGAGACCCTGTGCCATAACACTTGGAATTTGGAAAAACGTGGGGCAGGATGCAGAAGCTTACTCTATGTTCATCCAAGAGTTTGTGCATGGCGCTTTAGCTCCCGCCCACAAACAGCTGATCCTCATGCCATATAACAGACTTTCTGAAATTCCTTTCAAGTTAAGGAATTGTGCTGTGTGTCATTGGAGATGCTATTTAAGGAAAAACAAATGTAAATTAAAATTATTTTGAGGTTGCTGGATCCTTTGCCTACGTGTTTGCCTACTTTTAGCTGTTTTTTTATACTTGTAATTTTAAGCTGCAGTTTTGTTATCTACTTTTGATTTCAAATAAATTGTTTACTTCAGTTATATCAGAAAGAAAAATATTTTGTAATGTAACATTGACAGCTCCTGTGTGGAATTCTAGCATGGAAAAAATGTGACATAAAAAGGAAAGGTGTACCACATTTTTAAACCTTGTTCTCTCTGCTGACATGGTATATAAGTGGCACTTATCTGCAGAACTACTTAATGCCAACTGTGCGCAAATTACACTGGCTCCATTGTCATTTTGAGCTGGTTGTTATCTGTTGGTGGCTGATTTCCATGTAAAGCGACGTGGGGACGGAGGTTTCAGACAGCTTTTTAAAATCCGTTTATGAGCTGTATCTGAAGTGCTCTGCCCTCTTTAAACCACGTCGTTCCCCCCCCCCATTCTCTTTTTTTGCAGAGTGTTCTATTTTGGCTTTTTAAAAAACATTCTAACCTTTGTGTTATAGTACTAGACCAATATAGCAATGCAGTGCTATATTGCCAGCATTCAGCAAGCCCCTGAAATGCTGCGGACATTTCAAACACCACACTACAGCTATTCAGAAGTGCAAAAAACACCTGAAAACATGAGTTTTTTTTTTTTAAAAAAAAAGCTCAGCCCAGCTTTGCAAATGGACACAAACAGCTTTGTTTTAAAAGGTAAATAAAATATGTTAGCAGCCAGGCGCCAAAACGGATGCGTGTGAAATGACATAAAAAAACCCGTTAGCCACTGGCAGCTAAAACGGATTACAAAGGCTATTTGAAAGGGGCCACTGACTCAAACGTGCATTTCAACCTGTTTTGTGACCAACTTCCATCGTTCCTTAGCTCCCCTATGGACTTGGCTTGCAGTGTCTTTAAACCTATTCTTTTCGTAGTAATGTTGTTTTGGTATGTTTTGAAATACGTAGCTTCTAAATTGATGCCAGCATCAAATTGTACTGATTTAAACTAATTTTTACTTCACAGTGATTGATTGTTTTACATGTAAATATTTATACCAGTATTGCCTTCCTTCTCCTGAAACGTTTGATGCAATATTCATACCTATATGTGAAAATATTCCACTGTGTAATAGGCCATTCCTCTTAGCCACAGTTTGACTTGACTGCATTTATTCTTCATGTCCTGAAAATTGGCAATTCATATGACAATAAACAGAAATGCCCTCAGTGAAGAGAGAAGGGGAAACTGTTGTTTATCTGGTCAGGTGGTTTAGATTAGCAGTGGTGCTGGTCTGTATTATGTTACTTTAAATCATGGTGTCCCAACAGGACATAAATTATGAAGATTGTTACAGTATGTTTCATCCAATGTAAGATCAACAAATTGGAATAATTTTTATAGGAAAATCACAGCATTTTGGCAGGACAGTTGTTAAAGTATTTGTTCTATTGTGGAGTTTTGTTCACATTATTTCTTAATATGTAAAACATTGTTGAATAACATATGAAGGGTAAACATTCTAAATATCAAAGGCTAGAATGGCTTTTAGAAGATTACACAGAGTGGCAAACTACTTAAAATAGATCAGTGTTTGTGCTTTTGCTGTCACAATGTTTGATATAGAGCTGGCTAGCTAGTTTCTTCACCAGCATAATTGTAAACAAGTGTTTCAAACCATAGAGTAGCTTACAGTTCTATTGAAAAGGGTGAAGCCCTTTCTGTATACCGTTAATTTCCCCCCTAACATACTTGGAAGAGAGCAGGGGTATAGAGGCGCTAAGCTGACCCCCAATATCTAACCTTTATTTTTTATTAATTATTAAATTTCTTTGGCCATCAAGACAAAGAGGATATCAATAGCCAAGTAGCATTCTAATATGATGTTGTTCTTCTGACAACTAATAGAAAAATCTAAATTTGAAGCTCAAGATAAATTGGTTTGGACTTGAGAGGGTAGTTGTGTATGCATGTTTATTTAAATGTGTAGTGTTACATTTCTTGAAAGCGAAACATTTAAATTTTATCTGCATGGGAATCCATGAAGTGCTTAAGCTCTGCCTTTAGGTATTCTCGGTACATGTACTTTTTTTCAGAGGCTGAGGCAAAACACTGGAAACTTTTAAGTGTAGCTTTTGAATTAATGAAGACTATGGTACAGAACAAGCAACACATTCAGAAAGTAAGCAACAGCTTATGAAAAACTGAAGCACACCATAATCTAAAACATTTTCACTGGTTTGTCTGCTTAAAGAAAAATGTAGTTATTGGGATACTGTATCCCAAGCACATTGTTCCTAACGTGTCAAGACTTTGTGCTTAAATAATCAAGTAGGGTTGGATTTTTAATTTTTTAAAAAATGCATTTGCTTTTCAGCTTGTTAGAAGGATGTATGACATCTCTGTCGGTGTTAGAATGTCAAAGTCTACCATTCCACTTGCCCCAAAGTTTAACCACTCTTAGAAAAATCCATACTTTAGCCTGGATATAGATTTTGCCCCCAATTACCATTGCTTTCAATGCACTTAGAATGGTTCTCTGTCATCCTTGCTCATGTCCTGGTTGCCAGATGCTATCAATAATGCTTGTCGTGCGGTATTTCTAGTGGTTTCCTTTCTCTTCTGTGTTGCTAGTAAAAGCATATGGTGTGAATCTCTGAGTATGGTAAAACATCCTATGTCAAATTTTTGTGCATGACTAAATACCTAGATGGCCCAGTAGAGGTAATCTGAGAAGCAAAAGAGAAGCTAATAACTGTAGTTTAAGGATGAGTAGGTAATTTAAGCCTACTTCAAGGTCTGTTCTTTTTGTATCATTTCCCTCAGCATTCTTGATCTGATACCAGTGGATGAAATAACCTATCTAAACCTAAAAAACAAGAAACAGTATCTAGAAGAGCCCTGCTAGATCAAACCAAAGATTCATATAGTCCATCCCTTAGGGGTCAGCCATATACCCCTGAAAAGCTTATAGGAAAGCATAAAGACCAAAGCCTTCCTTTTTTGTTGCTTTCCAGCAGCTTGTGTTCAGAAATATTCTGCCTATAAACATGTAGATTGCATTAGCCACTGTGCTTAATAATCATAGATAAAGATTTCAATGAAGACTAGGTCTAGTTCCTTTTAAAGGCCATCTGAATTAGTGGTCATCACTACAACTTCTAATAGTGTTTTCTATAACTTAATGATGATTTGTGTAAAGAAGCGGTGGGGTGGATCCAACTATCCTCCAAGTGACCTGCCTACAGCCTAGGCAGCCTACCTTCTTTCCATGGAAGAGTCACTTAGTTTGAAGGAAGGCTTCTCAGTTTGGAGGAAGGCTTTCAAACTTGAGCCAAAAAGAAAGAAGGGATATAAATATTTAAATAAATAAATAAGTTTTCTGAAGTGGTAGGATAAGGGTAGGATCCACCCCACTGAATCTTGTCTTTTCTGAATCTACAATTAATGTTGTGACCCAGAGTTCTGTTATGGGAGAGGGGGGATCATTTCTATCCACTTTCTCTATACTTTACATAATTTTATAAGCTTCTGTCATTTTTCCCCTGGTGTTCTTTTCCCCCCATAACAACAAATTCCCAAACTCTAAAGCCATTATTTGTAGGGCAGTTGGTGTTGCCCTTTATCATTTTGGTTGTCCCTTTCATCACCATTTCAGATTACATTAATGTATATGTGAAGTTGAGGGCTCTTTTTGTTGTTATCAGAAAAGCCCCCACACTTGTGCTGTTTCGCAGAATGAGCAAAACATAAAGGTTCAGGAGGGGATTCTTATAAAGAGATCACAACTGAAGTAAACGGATAGTATTGTAGTCTATTGCAATATTGATTGTGCATATCACTCTGTTTTAATACAAGGCAATGTCTTTTACCTTTGTAACCCTTCTTGTGTTGTGATATGTCAAGCCTTAGACAGTGTTGCTTTTTTGCTTTCGTTATTTCCAGTTCTATAATTCTTGCCCCGCTGCATTTTTTTGTTTAGTAGAGTTCTTTGCTGTTTGATTGAATGGTTTATCTTATTTTGTAATCTGCCTTGAGTCTCATTGAGAAAGGTGGGCTATAAATGAAGATAATCATAATAAATAATAATATGCATCATTTCACACTCATATTGAACTCATTTGTCATTTTGTTGCCCAGTCCTCCAGTTTGGAGAGCTTCTTTTCACAGTCTGTTTTGGTTTTCATCATCCTGAGCAATTTGGTGCGGATCAGGCACTTCATTGCTGACTCCAGATCATTTACGAGCAAAATAAAGGATGTTGGTCCTAATGCCTACCTCCAGTGGACTTGTTGCTTCCAGTTGTGTAAACCATGAGAAGACCTATCTTCTTATCTCATGATAGCTATGCTTGCTCAGGAGGGACTTTGTCAAAAACCTTTTGGAAGTAAGTATATGATGTATTAACTGATCACTTTCCCCCACATGTTTGTAAACACTGTCAAGGAACTCTAATAGTTTGATTACAAAAGACATGCCTTTGTAGAAGACATACAGATACTTCCTCAGTAGTCTTTTTTTCGCTTTCCTTTATCCCTTAGAAGCTCCTTGATCCATTGATCTTGAGCAGCACAGTTTTGAATCTAATGTTTGGGGGATATAAGGGCTGAGATAAATTTTGCCACATCCAATGTAGCCTTGGGATCCCTATCACTTAATAAAAAAGGCATGATATCAGACACAGAGGCATTGGATTTATTTTTAAAAGATGAGATATATATATTGTGCTCTGTCCTCATAGAAACGGCATTCCAAGAGCATATGAACTAATGAGTCAATGGAGCCAGAAGAGCACAGACAAGTCCTTTCCTAGTATGGTAAATCTAATGTTTGGGGGATATAAGGACTGAGATAAGTTTCACCACTGCCGATGTAGACTTGGGAGCCCTATCACTTAATAAACAAAGGCATTATATCAGACACAGAGGCATTGTGTGTAAAGTGCCGTCAAGTTGCAGCCAACTTATGGCAACCCAGTAGGGTTTTCCAGGCAAGAGATTTGCCATTGCGTTCCTCTGCAACCCGGGTATTTTTTGGTGGTATCCCATCCAAGTACTCACCAGGGCCGGCCCTGCTTAGCATCTATGAAGCTTCTATTTAATTCTTCAGCTATCCTCCCTGAAAATAACTTCTACAGTGATGGTCCCACATCTTCTCAAGTAAAGACCAAAATATTTAATTCAGTTTTTCTGCAATTTTCATATCTTCATGGGCCAATTTTTCCCAGTTTGTCAGCCTAACAAACTCCTTTGCTGGTTTCCCACTTCTGAAGTATTTTAAGAAATTTTTATGTTTGTATTAATGTTTTTTTTAGCGATATATTCTTCAGATTCTCTTTTCACTTGAGTTAATTTGCTCCTTCTTGTTCTCTTCATTTGGAAATCCACTTTTCCTTGCCTTTTATTGCTTGCATGACACAGCTTTACCATGCTGACATCCTCTTAGATTTCATAGTAGCTTTTCTAATTCGTGGTATACATTCTATGTGCACTTCAATTATTGCGGATTAAAATCCCAAGCATTCTGAAAGGATTTGGCCTTCCCTTTACCCTCTTTTTCAACTTCCCTTTAACACCCTCATTGGGGGGGGGGGGAACTTTCATCTTCTGAAACAAAATGTGAACATATTGGAATTTTTTTGGTGGCTTTCCATTCATATATCTACAGGAAGTAATAACGTCTAGTATTTGCATATAAACACTGCAATTGGTTTCCCTCCAAGTGTCCTTCATGCGTATATTTTCCCCTACAATCTTTTGGCCTCTTTAGGTTACTCCTTTTCTTCTATTAGCTCATTGACAAGTTCTAGCCTGTCCCCATTTAGATGACCTGGAACATTTATGCCATTATTCTTCATGGATAAATCATCCTGCTCTGGAAGCTCCACAGATCTTGTCACCTTTTTGCCAAGTGTTAGTTTTGTGAATACAATTTTATAAAATGCAGTCAAGACCTTACTCTGTAGCCATTTGGGGACAGATAAAAGGGATGACTGTTGCCTTCATGCCCTGCTTGTGAGCTCCCCAAGGTGTCTGGCTAGTGTCTGTTCAATACAGAATACTGCACTTGATGGCTTTCTGTTTTGCATCAGCAAGACAGATTCTGATTTTCCAGGGTAAAAAAAAAAGTTAGGGCTACCCTCGTTGAGTTAAGAAAGATTGGGGAAGGGTTGCTGAGAGAGGGTGTTTCTTTCTTTTTTTGTTTTGCCATCAAGTCACAGCTGACTAATGGTTTTCAAGGCAAGAGACATTGGAGGTGGTTTGCCATTGCCTGCCTCCCCATCATGACCGTGGTATTCCTCGGAGGTCTCCCATCCAAAT
This sequence comes from Euleptes europaea, assembly GCF_029931775.1. NCBI lineage: Eukaryota > Metazoa > Chordata > Lepidosauria > Squamata > Sphaerodactylidae > Euleptes > Euleptes europaea. Next base: position 92,988,131 of record NC_079312.1, on the reverse strand, counting down.
ACTAGCCAGGGTCAGGGCCCGAGGCCACCCAGCAAGCTTCCATAGCACAAGTGGGGATTTGAACCTGGGTTTCCCAGGTTCTAGTCTGACACCTTAACCACCACACCACACTGCCTGTCTTTTCCTCCTATACTTTTTAATACTTAAATAGCCCTTTTGAAGCTACATTAATTCTGTTGGTGGATAAACATAGGAACATGTGGTTCAGTATTTTGTTTAAAATATTTGTGCCCCATACTCATTAGTGTCACTCTAGAGGTGGCTACCAACAACCAGAAATACAGTAAATATCAATCAAAATTTCATAAAAGATTTATATCAATTTTCTTTGGCTGCTTCCACACAGAAATCTAGCTTTTGCCCAGCATAGTACAGTTGTCCACCTTCTGGACTTCCCCCTGCCTGTCTGTGTTTTCTGGAAAGATCGTACTCAAAGCAAGTTGGGTCACTGTGTGGATGGGCAGGTGTGGATTTTTAAACCTCCTTTCCCACATCCGCACAGTTTTTCCCTCCATGCCTCCTCATACCTGCCTCTGCCACCAGTGGAGTTGTCAGCTTTGTAAAAAATTAGTAGTTGCTATATCACTATTATGTTAAAACTCTATAGCGATAGAGCTACTACTGATGAAAAAAAACAACCCACCAGTAGCATGGGAAGAAGGCAGGTATGAGGGGATAGGGAAGGAAAACTGGAGAACCCCCCTGTGTAGTTCCTCTGTTGTTGCTGCAAATGCCTCTGCAGTTGTAGCAGAGGTTGGGTGCACAACGGGGAATCTCCGCTGTTTGGATGCAGGCCCAGAATCATGTCTCATTGATTTCAATTTAATTCTTAACTCCTCCTGTGTAAATTGAATTTCAGCAGGTATTATGAGCACAAGAAAATGGTATGAACTATATTACTGTCTACATTTAGCACAATCTTGATTATTTCCCCTCCCCCTTTCCAAAGAAACAAATCAAGAGTATGCATATGGTTTGCAAAATTGAATCATAGGATACGGTATGCAGCAGTAATGGTTAATTATCTATAAAGAAACTTACATAAAAATATAGACATTGTTGAGACAAATTATTCATCACTTCAGTATAGCGTATCAAATAGAGTATTAGGGAAGCCACTTTACGTTGCCACAATTAATGCAGCCTCATGCAGAATAATCACTTATTGGAAATAACAGGGCTGGTGGATATGGAATTAGCCTTTTCCCTCTTTGCTGAATGTTTGAAGGGTTGTGAGGCCTAAGAACTGACAATAAATAAAATAATTTATGTTGCTAAGCTTTGCAGCTACTTTTTGAACAATTCCTCCTTTGTTAGTAACAGTTGTAAGAATATATTAGCCCAACATATCTTCTTTTATTATTTTAATAAATTACTTGTAAACTTAAAGTTGGCAAGCATTGCATAAGAAATATAAAAGAATGAACAGCTGAATAGCCAAGAGACTTGCCATCTTTCCAAAGCTCAGCATTTTGCCATGCAAAATATGCAAAAATGTCATCTTTTTACCTCATTTCTGTTTGTGAAATGCATAGGAAAGCAGGCTTTAACAAACACATTTTATAACCACGCTTCTTAAAAAAATCTTCTCTTTTTTTCAATAAATGTTTTACTATCGTTTTTTGCCCTTGGGAAAACCAGTTTGTTCAGCCAGTTGACCACCAAAAAAGCCCATTTCTGGTAATAAAATATTTTCCTTGTGTGACAGTAGATATGCAAGAGAGTGGTGATCAAAAACTTACAGGGAAGAGAAATCCCATCTTATCCCCTCCCTCTTGCCAGCAGTCCTTGCTCCAGCCCAGGTTTCCCCCATCCTTTACCACTGATTCATCTCCCCACGACAGCTCTTGGTTTCCACCTTCCTTCACTTCCACCTCACTAACACCTCTCTCCAGGCTCTCTCCTCTTCAGTTGCTGGCCTTTGCCTTACCTCCTACTGGGAGTGACCACCGTTGCTTCCATGGCAGCTACTGGAATTCTGAGGTCTGTGATACTTATATATGCACAGACATCACTATTAATATTTGGGTATTCAGCCTAAAATTAGTTTTTATAGAATCTTCAAACCTGGGAGTTGTGGGTTTTCAGAACCCTTGATTGTAGCCATGGCTGGCCTTGTTGAAGAGACTCACCTCTGTTTACACAGGGCCAGCCCTTGACTATTAGATAAATATATACAGTTGTTTCCCCCAAAGCAGGCGTGTTTGGGCAGTTGCCTTATAGAATGTAAATGTGGCTTAGCTGTTACTGATCTACAAGTCTCTAATACTTTTGCCTGATTCAAGAAGTGCTTTTGAATTAATGAGAAGATTAAAAAAAAACCTTCTAATTTAGTACGTGTTTGTCTCAAAAGAATGGGTCTGTAAATGCACTACTTGCTGTCCTGTCAGAATTGCTCTATTGCAGTAACATATACCAAGATTGTGTTTGTGTATCTGTTGTTACTATGCTGCTGGTTGGATAGTATTGGGGGTACCAAGAAATTCTCAGCAAACATTCTCAATGGGGAAGATTAAGGCACCATGTTCTGCATAGAATAGTCATATCTGAACATATGTGTTGGTTTCCATTTGCTAAGAGACAAGCTTCTCTCCCTTTTTCCTCTTAACTCATGTGCATTGCTTGGGTGGGGAGCTGGAATCCTGGCTCCAACCCTATCTTCCTTTTAGTAATTGCTAGCTCTGAAGGTCACCTTGTAGTAGGAATCAGTAGCAACCCCATTTTTATGGGGCTCACAGTCTGTATTCTTTTTTCTCTTTGGCCCACTGCTTGAGATGAACATGGTTATAGGTTGTTCAACTGTCTGTCTTGGCTTTGTTTTGATCTAAGTGTTAAGAAGGCTCCTCTGGGCTTTATTTGTCTTTTTGACTTTCGATCTCCAGGACAAAGAGAAACCCCTAAATGGGCTGATTTACTTGGGAACTGGGTGCTAATTTCTGTTTTCCACTGAGTTGCTTTTAAATGCTGATAAATGGTTGTAAAGAAATTCCTTTGCACATTAGGATGCTGAAATATTCTCATTGTGATAAACTTGAGTGTTTGCAATGCTGGTATAAAGGTCAAGGCCATGGTAGAGTTTTTTTCAGAATAAACAAAACACTTTCCAAAATGAAGTGTTTGGCTTTCTGGGAAACAAAACCCACCAAAACTAATCTGACACTACTGCCATATCACATATGCTTGACCGTGATCTTGGCTTGCAGACTGCTTAATAATATTCATTATTTTAAATTAAAGTTGAAGAAGTGCAGACTCCAGCTCAAATTAAGATTGGTTGTGTTGCCGGAATCTGGTAATTACTTTAATTGATCACCAGATAGTTTCCTTGATCACCAATTACACCCAATTACTGATCATGTTTCAAGACGTGAAGAAATGTCCAAACTGATTATGTAATAATGTTTTCATATATAATCAATCCTAAATAGCCTTTCCCTCTACTGCCAATGGTATTTTATAAAAGGAAGGTTACAGGCCTACAGATACAAAAGGTGATCCATAAACAATAAAGTTCTAATTTCATTTAATTAGCAAGGGAAGTATTTAGAGGACTTAATGGAGATTGCTCTGGTAAAATTACTTCAGCAGACCTCCTCATTTTTATGTTGGAAACTATATGTAATCGGGAGATGGCTGTGCATGTCTAAAATGAACTGTAAGTAAGAGGTTTGATTTTAGTCATAAAGATAAACCTGATTTGATCAGTATTTTACACTATATTGGTATTTTTTCCACACACAAAACATTGGTAATTTAAAAAGTGCATTTGTCTCCCATCTTGGAACCCAAGGGAACTTACCTAGGGTTCCCAGGAGATCTCCCGTGGAGGCACTCACAGTATCCAGATGTGCTCAGCTTATTGTTCCCTTCAAACTAAGTCCTGTATCCGCTGTCTTGCAGTAAACATATATATGTCTTACAGTAAACGTATATTAATGGAAGGAAGGTCAATTTTTGCTGTTTCTTTCCTCCCGCTATGGACCTCCCGTTTGTTACTTATGCTGTTGCTGAGGGTCCCCTGTACCCCGGGAGCAATAATTTTGGGAACATTTTGCGCTCCTCTGTGAAGAGGGTGGGTGGAAAGGAAGTCCTGTTCTACTGATGGAAATGCCTTCTATTAGTGGAGATTGACCACAGAACCCAAGTCCTTGAATGCTGAGATGTTCCCTAAATTCTTCTTTGGTAACAAGTTGAGCCATAGGACACATCGGTTTTTATGGGACTTAAACATACTTAACTTTCTCATGACTGTATGCAGTGTCCACAGAATTCAGCCGCTTAGATCAGGTGTCAAAAGTAAGGCCCGAGGGCCGGATCCGGCCCCTTGAGAGCTCTTATCTGGCCTGCTATCCAGCCGAGGCAGCCCCCCCCCCCCTCAGTCTGGGCTGGCGAGGCATGGCCGGCCCGACCAAATGTAATTTATGTCACATCCGGCCCTCATAACAATTGAGTTTGACACCCCTGCCTTAGATCTTATTGTAGTAGCGGAATAATTCTCACTGACTGGCTACAAACTCCCTTTTTTCCTCAGATTATTTATCCTACCTTACATGTAACAACATAGGAAATGGGTCATATATAGCATCTAGCCACGGACAAGTTTCTTTGCCCCTGTTTTCCACACATTCCAGTAATAGCCAGGGCAAAGCATAATTTTACTCAACTCCTCTTTGAATGCTACTTTTAGCCAGCTTCCATGAGCAGCAGAATAAGAAGTCACTAGGTAAATGTCATGTTTGTTTTGCAGGGAATCCATCAGTACCGAAACCTTTAAGGCACTGAAATGTGGGCTAATCCTCCTTTCTTTTAGGACCTGAGCATTGTGGATGTGAGGTACATTCCAAAAGAAGTTAAGCATGCCCACTGAAATCAGTGCAATGAGTACGTTTAACTTTTCCTGAACTACGCCTATTCTCTTTGTTTTTGCCTATGTTACTTCTTGGTGATGACTTTGGCTGCCTTTGAGACAATGGGAAAAGAAAAGTATTTTCACATTAAGATTTTCATTTTCATAACCAGGTTGCTTCTAGAGAAGCACCCGTGTTAGTGTGCTGTAGCAAAATTAAGCAGGAGTAGCACTTTAAAGACTAATTAAACTTATTCTAGGACAGGGGTCGGCAAACTCATTAGTCAAAAGAGCCAAATATCAACAGTACAACGATTGAGATTTCTTTTGAGAGTCAAATTTCTTAAACTTAAACTATATAGGTAGGTACACTGTTTATTAACTTAATAAACTTTAATTAAAGTTTTAAGTCTTAATTAAACTATAGGTGCACTGAATAAAACTTGATATCATACTTAATAGTGATCTTATTTATTGATAAAAATTAAATTGTAAGTCCCTGCCATTTCCCCCTCCCCGTCTGGAATCCTTGTCTGGAGGCCTGGTCTACCGCCATAAAGGCCTATTGGTAGACCTGGCCTCCGGCTGAGTCCCATTGGCTTTCTTGGCAGTAGATCTGGCCTCCTGAGGCCCATGGAAGCCAATTGGTAGACCTGGCCTCTGAAGGGGGACTTTTCCCCCTCCTCGGAGTCCAGGTCTACCGCCAAGAAAGCCAGTGGGTAGACATGGCCTCCCAATGGGACTCAGCTGGAGGCCAGGTCTACTAAAGGAAGCCCGCCCCGCCCAACAGCTGATAGGCGGGCGGGGGGGCAGGAACCGCTGAGCCGCCCTCCCAGCAATCGCGCGGCTAGAGGGGAGGGGAGGCTTTAGCCTCCCAACTATTGAGGGCAAAGGAAAGGGGGACCTGGCCATTCTCCACGGCGGGGGGGGGGGGAGACAGCGCGCCCGCTCGCCTGCTCTCTTGCACTCGCTCGCTCTCTCAGGCGTGCCAGCTCCGCAGCCCAGCTGCAGGCGCGAGCGGGTGCGAGAGCAGGGGCTCCGAACCAAGTTCGGAGAGCCGCACTCAACGGGCCAAAGAGCCACATGCAGCTCGGGAGCCACAGTTTGCAGACCCCTGTTCTAGGATAAGCGTTTGTGAATCATCTTGTTTCAACAGACAGTATGTCCAGGCTGATTTGTCATTGGTGACCCTGACAGCTACATAGCTCTCTAGTGCCAACTGTGGCGATTTCATGGAGGTAAATAGGGATGTGTCTTAAATTAGGGCATCAATAATTATTTTTACTTCATCCCCATTTCCTTGACATGGAATGGGAGAAGCAGGGAAAGATATCTGTGGTAGTGGAATGTCAATGGATGTCACAATGAATGGTCAAGGAAGAGTCACTTCAAGATTACTGATAATGTTGCATCTCTGAATTATCTAAGCAAGTAAGGAATGGCTAGGTAATCATTCATTATAAAACTTGATGGAAGAGATGTTTGTGCAGAGACTAGGGGTGTGCAGCAAAAAAACCAACAACAGTATTTTTCAAATCCTGATATATTGGAGCTGGAAAATATCAGTATGGTATGATACTGGTACGGTATTCAGATCTGTGTTTTTGGGATGTTTCTCATATTTTTCAGCTCAATTATTCCCTATGGGGAATCTTTCCAGGGGGCTGGGGGCTTGTTTTTAAAGTTACTGGCACCAAAATTGCAGAGTAACTGCTGTCCCCAACCATCTTCTATTGTTTCCTGTGGAGGAAAAAAACTTGAACAATTGGTTCTTGTAGGTTATCCGGGCTGTGTGACCGTGGTCTTGGTATTTTCTTTCCTGACGTTTCGCCAGCAGCTGTGGCCGGCATCTTCAGAGGAGTAACACTGAAGGACACTGAGAGATACTGTCCTTCAGTGTTACTCCTCTGAAGATGCCTGCCACAGCTGCTGGCGAAACGTCAGGAAAGAAAATACCAAGACCACGGTCACACAGCCCGGATAACCTACAAGAACCAATGAACTCTGGCCGTGAAAGCCTTCTACAAAACTTGAACAATGTTACACCGGAGACTCTCCCCCATAGGAACACTATTGAAGCTGTTGCTATGCTAAGCCTAACCAATATAACACCTGAGAAACTGAAACTATGTAACACTTGAGAATCTTGAACTGTGGAAAGTGCACAAACCTCAAACTGTAAAATGTGTGATGGAGAAAAAAAAGATACTTGAAACTATTACCAACCATTGTGCTCTTTTAAAAATTTGCTTGAAATTGCTGTGGTAGGATGCTTAAGTATTAATTTCAGAATAGTTATTGCAGGAAAAAAACATATTTGGTGCATGATAGACTTATGTTTTTTAAAAATAATATTTGAATTAAGTTCTTGATCTTGTGCAGAGATTTGGCTTTGGCGTTGGAAGTCCAGTTACAGAATCACAATGTATGCATGGAGTGTTGATTGCTGATATACTGTGTATATATGTAAAGATCTTGTTTGCTTAGCACAAACCTGAGCAGTTGAGAGTGAGTTTTCTATTGGGAAGTCTCTTGATCTACTCTTGATCTTTAGTCTCTTGATCTACTCAGCCGTGACCTCAAACCAAGCGACAGTTCTCTGCCTTTCCCTGTCCCATTTGCAGTGTTTTTGTAGGGATTACTGTGTAATGTATATGAAACCGTTTAAACATTTGAAGTGTATTTTGGAAAATCTTGTTACTGAAAAATATGAAATGACTAGCTGAGCTTTGATTGTTAGGCCAACCGGCAAACATCTTATGAATACCAGGCAATAGCTTCAGCCCGAATTCTTGACTACTTTTCTTTATCCCAATATTTTACAAGGATTTGGTTTATTCACAGGTGCACGCTTATGGGCATCTAAAATTGTACATTCTTTCAGTCTACTGTTCTAGCACAGTTCAATAATTGTTGCAATCCTTCTTTTTCTCTTTTGGATTTCTCATTGACTAGCCCCAGAAATTGTCACAAAGCTATCATTAAAGTTACAAAGGTAGAAGCTTTTTTAACAACATTTTTCTAACACAGGCTTTTGGCTTTATGACTCGAATTGCTCTGCAGGCTGAAAAGATGAATCATCACCCCGAGTGGTTTAACGTGTACAATAAGGTAAGGAGCTGAAAAATTTAGCATTTTTCATTGGCATCTGGGACATTCTGGCCAGTGACTGTGTCGGTGACTTTGAAAATCAGGTATCTTTTTAGAAAGAAAATGTAAATGTGAATTCTAAATTCACTGTTCCTGATGTATCCCATGTTTGTTTTCACTTTTTCAAAAATGTGCAGCCTTCACTCACAACAAGCTTTGAAAGCTCCATCATCCTTCTAGCAGTGAGACAGATTTATACCTGTGATAGAATGGAAGAGTGCGTGACAGGAAGTGTAGGGGCCTGGCGGTTAACTCCTAATTATAAAAATCAATTGGGCAAGGTTTTGTGAAAGCATACAAAGTACTTGAGGTTGAAGATGAGCAATAGTTCTAAACAGCTGAAAGTAGCTTAAGGGAGGCATTGCTTACTGTGTCGTGTACACATGTTCTTTTGTTCCACTGTTGCTTCTGGTCAGACACGCAGAGCATGTGTACAAACCAGTGCAAAATGTTGTTTATCAGAGATAAAATAGGATATGTCTGCACACCACGAGCAGCTGTCTCTGCAAACCTCTGCAAAAACTGTCTACTTCAGAGTCCCATTTAAAAGTAATTTCAGAAAAGTAAGGTATTTAACATGCATATTGTCAAGTATTTCAGGAACCATTTTTCAAATTATGCATCCCGTTAAAAAACATTTGAAAGAAAAACTCTTTTGTTCTTAACTCAGGAATCTTAGAATTCATAGTATCAAAACATACCTCTCAATCTCTGGCTTCTAAAACAAGGGACAAAAAACAAACAAACCCCAGCAACCCCCCCAAAAAAACTTCTGGATGAGGGAAAGATTTGTGAGAAAGCACCTTGAAATAAAAGACATAAGGAAGAACCTCAGGCTTTTAATGAAGAGAGGCTCGTGATACGCGCATTATGAGTACTGTTTTCTGATCCTTTCACATTTCATCGTGAGAAATGTTTACTTTCAGCTAAATATTTATGAGACATCTTAAACCAAATCTAAGGGTGGCTTGTATGGCCACATATATACAGCATACTTTCTGATAATAACAAACTGCTATGTTTGCATTGAAATTTATATTCAGTAGTACTGGAAAGCAGGCAGGCAAAATAAGCACATTTTAGCTATTCCTGGCACAGTTTAAATATTATCTCAGAGATGGACAAAGATCATCTAGACTTAAAGGCTGTGTCCCACCCTTCCACCCACCCCCTAACCTCTGCTTTCTGGCTAAACAGGAACATTTCGTAAAGTAGCACACAATATTCCACAGTGAGGAAATATAAATAATCCCTTGCAGGCAGCTTCATAATGCCAGTGTTTGTTTTTTCCCTTCAAAAGTGATCCGCAAAGTATTGCCAGTTTCTTTACCTTTAGGATGCTGGTTTGAGTCGCGTAACTTGGCAATTGCAGTTGTGTTTGTGACCTGATTTCCTTCTGAAACTGTTTTTAACGAATGAGTCAATTAATTGGACACCTCTTTCTGGAAGAAGGACAAGAATCTCAAACCTAAATTGTTCCATGCTCTGTGCTGGAGCTCTTGTTGGTTAGTCTCCAATTTTTCCTCAAGGCCGCTCACCTGACAGCTGTGTTATGTGGCTGACTTTTATTTGAAAAAGCTGTTCCATTCCAAATACAATCAGCAGAAATGATGTTTTAAAAAAATCAATTTGTAAATATACAAATCAAAATACATGAGAAAGTATTTCAGACTGAATCTGGATCTGGTCAGTCTGCATAAAGTACATTGGCTGATGAATTATAATGTTCTTTCTTCTCCCTTGTTAACAGGTCCAGATAACTCTCATTTCCCATGACTGTGGAGGGCTGACGAAACGGGATGTCAAGCTGGCTCAGTTTATTGACAAAGCTGCTGCATCTGTCTAACAGCGAGGTGTTGAAATCATCATGGAACCGCATTTCTTTCAAAGTGATTTCCCTTTGCATTGTATGAGACATTTTTCCAGTCTTCTCTGTTTTTGTGATTTTGAGCCTTAAATTACCCTCTTCCTCCGGGGCCATACCTAGTATATGCCAGTCTGCTGTAGATAGATCCTGAGTCTGAAGTATGAGAAGTGTGAGTTCAGAGATATTTCTTAGGCGTTAGAATAAAGAGGACTTGGAAACCCCTTCTGTCCTCTGTTCTTATGCAGCATCGGCAGCCTAATTTGACTTTCCCCTACCCCGGGTTACCAAGGACTGTGAACTGAGGGTGCTTTCACACACCTTGAATAACGCACTTTCAATCCACTTTTAATCCACTTTGCTGCTGGATTTCACTGTGTGAAACAGCAGAATCCACTTGCAAACGATCGCTAAAGTGCATTGAAAGTGGATCGAAAGTGCATTATTCAGGATGTGTGAAAGTGCCCTTAGTCTTTACACTTTAGTCAGTATGATTACTTGTATACACAAAAGTCATAATAGTTTATGGATATCGAGGAGGGGCATAATGCAGCCAAACTTAAGCTTACTGATTTCATGTGCTTAATGTGGGTTGAGACATAGTCTGAGAACAGTAGTCAGCCTCTTCCTAGATCAGATTCCGATCTACAAATGGAAGAAATGTGGGAGCCCAACTGACCCTCCAGTCTTGGATGAATGCTGCCACCAACCTGTGTATGAATGTATACTATTCTAGTCCAACCCCCAAACACCCCAAGAGTATTACAGTTGAATGGCACAAGCAGCTCAGTCCAGATTTGAGAGCAAAACCAAAGTTTTGGCTTTCCAAGCAAGAACAGAAGATTAAATTGGCTTATTTGAGAGAGCTAATTCTAGGCAGAGACGCGTGTGATCAAAATTACACAGAAATATATTCACATATATGAAACTAAATTTGCATGCAGCGTTTCTCTTTCTTTTTTTAATCAAATGCAGCCAGAGGTTGCATCTGGAGCAGAAGACTTACATGGGAGTAGGGAAGGGTTCATAAACCTATCCGTTGTGGGTGCCTATATCTGTTTCCACCGCAGAGGGAAAAAGGAGTTTGGGCAGCATATTTTTAATTGGAAAAAAGCACAGAAGGGAAATGGCTTTCTCGTACCACATTTGATTTTCTAAAACATCAGAAAAAAAATTATATGCAGCTAAGCATCATGTGTAGTTTGGGCCTAATTAGACATTTCTTAAGCTTGATGTAATGTAATGTTGAAGAGCAGGCCAAAGTTCTTATTTGGCTTGGAATTTAGAGACCCATGTGAGAACATGGTCCTTAATCTCATTCAGAAATCAAAAGAGGTAAGTCTCTCCCATGTGCCAGTGGCTATCTTGAAGTCTCCATGAATGCGGAATCAAATTACACAATCAAACCAAAAAGCCTTACCTGGATCTCTGTTTTTAGAGCAAAGAAATGCAAACAAGGATTTGGACCATGAGTTTAGGAGGGTCAGGAAGACCCTGTCCTGTCATTTCATCAAGAGTTTCCTGTTCCTGGTTCTTGAGCTAACTGCTACTGCTTAAGTAAACTTTTCATGTGCTAATGATGTGAGAACCAACTCTCTCAAGAACCAATGTGTATTCTGTTCTTTGTACATATGTAAATGCATATCAGGTAACTGTTTCCATGTCAAACCAGGCATTCTTTGCATGTACAAGAAGCTCATTTTGACATGGAAATAGTTACCTGGTATGCATTTATATTTATAAAGAACAGAATATATGCTGGTTCTTGAGAGAGCTGGTTATCAGGTTATTACCACATGAAAAGGTTACTTAAGCACTTGCAGTCAGCTCAGGAACCAGGAGCAGAAAACTACAGAAAATGTCCACTAAGTGGGAGGATTATTTTTGCTGATTCCCCCTCCCTGTTCAGACCTCTGGCTCTCCCCTTGTTCAGTTCATGGGGGTCCTCGGTCCTCAAGGAGCAGCATTTTGGAGGGCATTTTGAACTGCAGTGAAGGGGAAGGCAAATAAGTCCCACTCAGCTGATGAAGATCCCTTCTGTCAATGGAGATTTATCATGGGGTACAAGCCACAACCCCTAAAATGTATGACTCAAATAAGTGACTAATCCTATCCTAACTATATAGTACTTCAGTTACAGGTAAAGTGGCCGTGTGCAACAATAAATAGCTTGCAGTAGGCCATAATTGTGCTCGCAATACTTTCTTTAATTCAAATGAATGGCGTTTATAAATGCTGAGTGGGATTTACAAATGCTATGCTTTGGCTAGATTATGCCATACAGTTTATGATTCTGTGTGCTTTTTTTTTTTTAGTCCCCCTCCCTATTTCCCCCCTTTAATTGACATTAAACTGTTCTCAGCATTTCATCCCTTCTTAAGTATTTTCAGTTCTCATCTCTCCAGTTGTTGTGTTTTTTTGGGGGGGAGGGGGGTTTACAAAGTTGTATTCCTTGCACACCTGGGGCAGGCTATAGAAATAAAGAGCCCTCAGAAAGAAAGCCCTGTCTTGTCTGTGGATAGCCCCATTGCTTAACTTTTGTTATCCGCACAAGGGTCAACAAGTTAACTATTAAATATAACAAATCTTTCTGAAGAGTAGAAAAAGTATGCCACAGTAAGCACCAGGAAAAGGACAACACAAAGGGAAAGACATCAAGATAGGCAGAATTATATATGTTCATCAAGCCAACTTACACCAGTGTTACACGCAAGCCTATTAAGTTCCAGGTTACTATCAGAGAGAGGAAAGCTAGCAAGGACATACTAATGATATTGCCTTTAGTAGACACCACCTGTTGCAAAGTACATACAAGCAAAAGAGAAAGGGGTGCGCGTACCCCGACTCAAATAAGCTTCCTTTCAAGAACCAACGCATGTTTGTTCATGCACCACTCACGAGCTACACGCTCATCTTTATTCCCGCGCCTCTACCCGCCATCCCTCACACATGTGTTTCATGCACGCCACAATCCCACGCGTCGATTCTGTGTGCTTTCAGTGAGTTTATAAAGTCAATTGAATGTGTTAGCACATTTTTACTCCTAAATTTCCAACGTGCACTGAAAACGTACAATGCAATATTGTGCAGAATTACTCCAGTCTAAATCCATTGATTTTAACAGATTTAGGCTGGAGCAATTCTGTGTATGAATTCGCCATAGTCTCTTGGCAATACAGCAGTGCTCCGGAACCTAACAGGACACGCAAAGGGTTTTGGTCAGATTTTTTGTTCAGTATATTTCAGAATTTCTAACAAAAGGTGCTTTAAAAAAATCAAGTGTATTAATAACCAAAAAGATGTATTTGTACTTAAGAATTCCTCTGAAGCACCACACTGTGGCCATCTTATTAAGTTAGGTTAGAGCTAATATATGATCTTATTGCTTGGGGTGATTTGGTTTGAACATTCTAAGACCTATAGACACTAGCAATTCAGTTTCATTCTAAGTTTCAAATATGTATATAAATCTTGCTTTTGCTGGCAATGGGACTGTTGCTAAAGTAGGAACAGCAGAATTAATCCTTTTATCAAATGCATCATGTTAGGATAGACAGCCTTTTCAAATAACTGTTGCTATCAAATTGACTAAATGATTGGCAAATTCTGGGAAGAGTGTCACCAAGCTTATGGTTACTAGCTACAAGGAAACTAGATATGAACTGGAAGGCTGCCAGTGCCTCAGTGCATATATATTTAGCTTTATTGGCTCTCAAGTAATTGTGAATGTAGATAGGCATGTAAATATTCCCCCTCAGCAGCATTTCAAATGGATCATCAGTTAATGAATGAATTGACAGGCAGTAACAGAAAGCATTTGTGAGCCATTGATTTTTGTGATCTTAAAACTCATGTTGGTTCATACTGGCATATGTGGACTCAAATAAATGTCTTTACTTTCAGATGAATTTATTCCTCATTTTTTCATAGATATTATTTTAGGAAAATATGAAATAATTCTTAAATAAATACAGTTTTACAAATCTTAGTAGTGACTTTTCTTTCCCTTCTGTGTTTTCAGTGGGGGGAAATCCTCTGAATCCTTGGGCTGAAATTAATAAACAGTTCTTCTGTAATGTGTGCCTATATAATCGTATGTATTGTAGCAAGCATATGTAATTGAGTGACTAACAGTGCAAGAGTTAAATCCTTTGAAGTCAATGGGTTTAGAAGGGTGTATCTCTATTTAGGATTGTACTATTAGTATCAATGTCCTGTATTTTACAGGAGCTGGGTTTTTGTAGACCATTTGTTCCCAAAATGGTACTATTTTATGTTGCCTCTTGAGGAAGTCAGTGACAGTAACTACATAGATATTATGGAGTTATTATTATGTAATATGTGTACATGGAGGAGTACGAAGAAAATGCACACATAAGAAACCTCTTGAACCGATGGCCACTTCTGACTTACAACTTCTTTCCTTCAAGATGGTTTTCCATGTCGTCCTTTGCTCTGCAAGAGGCACATGTGAACAGGCGGCATTAAGGGCTGACGTTCCTTTCCTGCATTTCCACCAGAACAAGGTTACTTTATGCACTGATATCTCTTTCCTACCTAAGGTTTCTCTGACTTTCATCTCAACCAAAATATCCTTCTTACTTCCTTTGCTACCTCTACTAATAAGGCAGAAAGGACCCTCCCTCAATGTGAGGAGGGCACTAGATTTTTACATCTACTGTACCTTCTCCTCCAGGTTGCACGTGTGGCTCTTTTATCTCATAGGCCCGCAGACATGAGGGGCGATCTATGTCTTCCCAACGGATCAGTCACTGGATCTCGCATACAATCAAGTTGTGTTACCGGCTGGCATGAAAACTGCCACCACTTCTACCCAGAGCACATTTGGTCAGATCAGTGGCAGTGTCACATGCCTTTGTGGAAGGGATCCTGCTTCCTGAGCTCTGTCAAGAAGCCACATGGGCAATGTCCATAGCCTTTGTGCATCATTATGAATTCAACATAAGAGCTCACAGGAATGCTTCTTTAGGCAAGCCATCTGTCTTCTCGCAGCACCTACACCCATTTCCAGGTAGGCAGGTGCTAATCTTCACCCACCACTGTGATGCAGAGACCACAAAAAAGTAAAGACAGGTTACTTACTTGTAACTGTACACACACATGATCTGCCCTCCTTCCCCACTGCAGTATGCTTGTTGGCAGTGTCCTCAAATTTGAAAGGAACTGAGTAGAAAAGGAGCAGCTCCTTTTGTTCAGGCATGCACAGTATATCTCTGCACCAAGGGGAAGGAGATTTTTGTGCCCTTTTAGTAGCTCTAGAAGTTTCTAAGATCAGCTTCTGCGCAAGCACAAATCCCATAAGTGTGAATGCACAAATGACCACTCAGAACAACAGTTACAAGTAGGCAACCTATCGACCAGGTGTATATTCCTTAAAATAGGGTACCATTTTAATAAAATACTGATTTTGGGGAAGGGAAATACGGATGCAAGTCTGTGACACTTTTCCTGGAATCTTTATTTAAAAAACAATATGGTACATCCAATATGTAAAGCAATTTATAATCTTATTGGTTATTGGCCTGGTGGTAGGAGCATTGTTGTGTGTGTGTAAATGGGAGTTTGCTGTTTGATTCATTAGTGGACAGTAGTGTGTGTCCCCCCTTTGTTTTGAGTGACTAACTGGAAGATTGTGAATTTATTGAGTGGGTGTGTGTCTCCCCCACCCCAATGGAGGTAGGTTTTTTTTCATTTGCTTTAAATTAGCCTTTGCTCTATTTTAGTCTTAATCTCCCTCCCTCTGTGCACCTGGCTACAGGACCTGGATTCTGTAGCAGGGGAGTTGGAGCCCTTGCTGGGGCCCTAGCAGGAGCGGCTGAAATCCTGCCACGAGGGATGCTTTCTCTGTCTTGAGGCATGGAGGGGTTAGTTACATCTGTGGCAACAGCTGGCAGGATTATGGAGGGGCTGTTGATGTCACAATGGACATTGAGGACAGCCAGGGTTGCATCAGGAGGGAATGTACTAAAATTACTGTCAGGATTGCCCATTGAGGATAATGGGAGAAGCTGGAATTCCCATCGCACATAGTGGTAGTCAGAAATGCCAAATGACTTGCATGGGCTCCTTTGCAATACATTACTGCACACAAAAGTTACAATTAATGCAGATTGGATTTCAAATGATGGTCTATGAGCATAGATAGATTGCTCTGGGAGTGGAATGATGGTTATTCCAGTCCCAGACCACTTCCACTTCTGCTCCTTTGAGGAGGCTTTTGGGGGACCTGAGGGTGGTGCTGCGGGCCCCCACATCTGAACCCCCTCTCCTTTTCCACCACTGACAGGGGTGGCATGGGGGTTCCCTTGGCAGCATGGCCAGGCTGCTGGGAGGCATGTCTGTTGGTGAGTGGACACCCATCACCGGACAGATGCTCTTTGTCATGTCCCCATGCACCTTTCAAGATGACAGCAGCCTTTGCATCACTTCGGCCAAAGGTCTGCTTAGGGTCTCTGCGAGAGGGGGGCCCTTGCCAACTTTGTCAACTTCCCAGGGACTGATGGCTGAACCCAGCTCCCTTTAAGAGGGGGGGGTATGTCGCAGGCATGGAGCCTCGAACCCTGGCCCCACCCCTTGACTGTGATGTGTGCTGGGCTAGGCCCCCTGCTGGCCCCTGATTGGTTCTGCCTGCCTTGTCCCTCATGGCCCAGCTGTTGCAACACAACACCCAAGATGGGATGCTACAGCACAGTTACTGGGGATGCTGTCGTGGTTGCGGCCTCCCAAAACCCAGCAACATGCTCTTTCCTGCCAGCTGCTCACGAACGAAACCCTTCAGGGAGCAGGCGAGCACCGCCATAGTTACACTGGTGGGTGGCCACAGCGCAGGCAGCGGCCCTCCGGATTGCACCGCTTGCGTTCCGTTCCTGAGTTGTAGATACGACTTCACAAAGTGTGTGAGGTCACAGAGGACATTCTGTTCTTTTTTCTGCTGTTCTGTGTTGTTCCAGTCTCCAGAGTACTGAAAGGAAACATGTAATTGGCTCATCCATTACTAAGTCCGTATACTCAGTGTGATTATGGAGGAGTTCAATTATTTTGAAGAATACCAACTTACTGAAAAATTGCCTCTGGAAACTTTTAGGTCTACTTCTGAAGTTAAAGAAAAACTTCTGCTAGGACGATACAGGTAAAATATGTCAGGAGGTACTGTTGGTTCCCATGTACCTTATCTGCTGCTTCTTGCACCCCCCCACCCCGAATGACAGAGAACAATATCTGTGTCTCAACAAACAGTTGCCCTGCAGTATGTCAAAGACTCCCATTCATACATTACAAGGTGACATGTTTTGTCAATTAAGGTCTGTTAAATTAACTTTTAAAAATGTTTCAGGACAAATTACTCAATGTAATTTAGGCGCCAAATGATTTGGACTTTTTTAGATTTAATTATTTAGTTTGCAAAGTCGCTTAATCTAGCCAGCCTCCTGTGTCTTTCAGTGGCCGTTAGCATATATGACAAAGGAAATGCCCTCACACCTCAGGGTAATAACCAAACGTTTGTTATCATCACCACCACCACCAATCATATATCCTCACATCCAAGTGTGGCCCCAGCTGCATATATTTAAATCTGTGGATTAGGGCCACATTGACAGAAGGGTGATTTTTCCTTCAAACTTGGGGAACCCCCCCCCCCGGTTTGCGGGAAATTTGAAATTTTAATTAAAAGAAACAGATCTCTGCTGAAGGCAGCAGTGTTGGAGCCTCCTCACGCCTCTAGCACTATTGCCTCAGTCTTGGCTGTTAGCACCTGAAAGTAAGTTTAGGGAGGGCAGCTGAAGTCACTTCGCTCCTGCCTTGTGCTTTCCCTGGGGTTTCAGAAACCTATTTTGCCATTAAAGTCTGCTTCGAGCCCAAATTGCTGCAAATCGATGCCATTTCTGTGCATAGCTTTAGCTTTGGATTTCTCCCCCTACGTGCATTCTCACTTGTCCCTCCCTCATCTAACCCCTCCCCAAGAAGCCATTTTGGTGAGTTTTAGCGGCTTTCCCCCTCTCCACCTCATATGCGTTCTCTCTGGTTGGGTTCAGCAGCAAGAGTTTTTTTGTTTTGTTTGCCAGGGCAAGTTTATTGAGAGGACACTTGAAACAAACCACAGCGAGTTCTTTTTAGTTTGCCAGTACAAGACCCCTGCTTTGAGATTGCCAGAAACAAAATGGTGGTGGTTGTGGGGTTTCCTTCTCTGCTTTGGCGGTAAAATGGCCACTCAGTTCAGTTAAAATTAAAGAATCCCACTGCGGGGCTGTGATGTATTTCAAAACACATGAACACGCCTTATACTGAATAAGACCCTTGGTCCATCGAAGTCAGTATTGTCTACTCAGACTGGCAGCGGCTCTCCAGGGTCTCAGGCAGAGGTCTTTCACATCACCTACTGGCTTAGTCCCTTTAACTGGAGATGCCAGGGATTGAACCTGGGACCTTCTGCATGCCAAGCAGATGCTCTACCACTGAGCCACGGCCCCTCCCCCAAAACAAGCAGCGTTTTCAAAGGGAGGAACTCAGAAGCTCCACTGGGATGCATAATTGATAACAAGGCACTCCTAGAATTTATTTTGGGCAAATAGCCCAAAATAGCCCAATAGAGTTCTAAGAATTTGAATCAGAAAACTGTGCATCTGCAGAGTGGCAAACCCAACACAAACTGCCCACTCTTTCTCTGCTACAAATTTAACCTTTTCCTAAGGTGGACAAAATAGTCTTGCCCCCTGCTACTACTTCACTTCAAAGTTTCCTTCTTCCAATGTGTCTTAATTAATATTAGACACCCAGGCACTGGGTTATTGTTACATGCAGTATGTGCCATGTAGTCTGATCCATCTGAGCAATGGAAACATGATATATTGCCCTCTATCTTACCACTCCACTAAACGAAGTCTGAAGCCTTCCTCCAGCCTAAGGTAGAGTACTGCCCATTATTCTCCATTTGACTTGAGTTACATCCCCCAATTGCTTATATTTCCCACCTGAACTTTTTTGTTGGATCAAGCCAATTGAATGGCAAGCCAACAAAATATTTGTTGTTTTAGATTCTCACCCCCATGATGTCCAAACCTCTCCTCAATGTAATAGTTCTGAGAAACTCTAATTTTTGAGTTTAAAGCATTTGTCTTTACCTGCTGTTGGCTCATAGCATGAATTTGCATTTCTTTAAATAATCAACTGCCAGTGTGACTGAGATAACCCTTGGACTGTTCAGATAAAGGGATATTGTCTGCTTTATAGATTCAACTCTGACATTATCTTTCTCTTTCCAGGAGAACAGACAATGAGTTATGTGAATACATCAAAAACTTTTTAGGCCATCCACTGTTCAAATCTCTTATGATCAGCACCATCGCACTCAATGCAATATTTTTGGTTATAGAGACTGATTTTAAAGTTCGATCTGAGTCGTTTTACTTCCTGGAGGTAGCAAAAATCTTAGGCTATTGAAATGTATTAACTTTTTTGTTTTACTTGGTTTTTTAAAAAAGACACAGGGCTTTCCCACATTCTCATTTTCTTCGCTTGTGTGTTCCTGTTCCGGGGGGGGGGGGAGTTCTGTTCCTCATATGTATTGCTCCCTCTAGTGGTCGATTCAATATTACACCACTTTATGTCTGCCATATTTCCCTGCAGATTTAAACTGCAGTAGGAGGAAAGATGTATAGAGCTCCTATGTGAGTTTGATCCTAATGGATCGACTATTAAGAAAAACAGGAATAATTCACTTGTATGCGAAACCTCAATGACCCACTGAAAGCAAAGGGGATTATGAGCATTTTTTATTAATTAATTCCACTGACTTCAACAGAATTGGTCATAATTAATTTTAGTTGAATAAGGGTCCAACTTCACAAAGCATTTCATGACCTAATTAATATATCTCAATGTGGCCAAATCTGTGAATACTTAAATCTGGAGATTGTAGCCATGAATAGATAAGACAGATTTCTACATGCCCCGAAAAATCTGACATTTAAAAAGAGAGAGAAGAAGAAGAGAAAGGCAGGGTATATATTGAGTAAATGAATAATAAATAGAGCTGGTTGCAGGGCAGATATAAGGTAGGTTCGTTGGTGGGTGGGAAGGACAGAAGTCATCAGGGAAAGGTGAGACTGTTTTGGCCGCCAGGAGGAGGGAAAGATGAAATAGTGTGGGGAAGGGGATATGGAAGAAAATGAGGTGCATCTTTCAAATCCTTGTGCGTTCCCATTGCACAATTATGCCCAGCCCAACAGCCAGCACCGCACAACTGGACCTGGTCCAATGGCCAGCAGCGCACATCTGGGCCATAATTTTCCCAGGTAGAGGCAACTAGGGGGAGTGAAGGAGGGAAAGCTGAAGACGGGTAGAAGATAAAGGTAAGTTGGATTGTGGGAGGGAAGGAGAGAAGAAGCAGGAAAAGGGAAGAAAGTATGGGGACTTCTAGGGAAAGGAAAGATGAAATAGTCGGGAATGGGAAAATGAGATGCTCCCCCCCAAGTGCTTGTGGGTCTCCCACATGTTCAGTAATATTTACAATTATCTTTTGTGGAAAATCTTAAGAACATGGTGTATATATTTGTAAATATAAATGTGTGTAATTTCATCTAAGATCTGTATGTATGCTAATAAATTGAAGTAGAGGTAGGGGCAGGCAGCATGGTATATCATGTTCTCCTCAGATCTTGGAAGCCAAGCAGGGTCAGTACTTATAGATTCATAGAGTTGGAAGGGACCACCAGGGTAATCTAGTCCAACTCCCTGCACAATGCAGGACATTCACAACTACCTCCCCCCATACCCCCAGTGACCCCTACTCCATGCCCAGAGGATGGCCAGTATGCCCTCCCTCTCATGATCTACCTAAGGTCATAGAATCAGTATTGCTAACAGATGGCCATCTAACCTCTGCTTAAAAACCTCCAGGGAAGGAGAGCTTACCACCTCCTGAGGAAGCCTGTCCCACTGAGAAACTGCTCTGACTGTTAGAAAATTCTTCCTAATATCTAGGCGAAAACACTTTTGATTTAATTTCAACCCTTTGGTTCTGTTCTGACCTTCTGGGGCTACAGAAAACAACTTGGTACCATCTTCTATATGACAGCCCTTCAAGTACTTTAAGATGGTTATCATATCCCCTCTCAGTCTTCTCCTCTTCAGGCTAAACATACCCAGCTCCTTCAACCTTTCCTCAGAGGACTTGGTCTCCAGACCCCTCACCATCTTTGTTGCCCTCCTCTGGACATGTTCCATCTTGTCTACATCCTTCTTAAATTGTGGTGCCCATACTTGAATGGGAGACCACCATGCAAGACTCTGCAGAGAAAAGCAATACCAAACTACCTCTGCTTTTCACTTGTCTTGAAAGCCCCTTGCTGGAGTGGGCACCATAAGTCAGTAATGACTTCACGACACTTAAGTATGTAAATTGTAAGATGAAACATTCTTAAAGATTCTTAAGGATTGTAGAGTTAACCAATCAACAGGAGGAATGGAATATATAGCACTATTAGCCCTTTAGTGCATGTTAGAAAGAAACTAATCAAAAGCTAGCATTTTCAGTTTTTGTGTGAAGTATGAGTAGGCCCAGCTGAGACAGAAGTTAGTTGCCCAAGGGATAGCAGATTCTGAGGGGCCTTCAGAGAAAGAAGCAGAACTGAAACCTACCAAACTGAACCTACCAAACAGATTGCAAGAAAAAGTCCCGGGACTGACTAGCAGAAACCAATGAAATCACTGAATTTTCACCAGAGAATTCCCCCAAGAAGGGGAAGAAGATGGAGCTGCTGCTCCTAAAGAAGCTGCTGCTGGGGCATGAGGGGACCATGAAGAACAGAATGAGGGGCAGTTTGGGGGTCTGCAGCAGGGAGGGGGAATTGGTAGAAATTCTTCCATCAGCAAAATAATTGAGTCTGGATCCAACCCAATAATACTGAACAGAGGAAGATTAAAAATAATAAAATATATTAAACATTATCAATAAGGCAGCTCTTTATGGCAGTCTTTTGATCTGACAATTATTTTATAACAGCGGTATCCTATATTGTTGCTCCTTTCCCCACCTACTGCAGCTTTTGCATTTGTGGAATTCCTGTTGCACCATCACACTTGAATAGCGCTCACTGGCACATTTTTGAATTTGAAATGAAAGTGCCTATATTAATAATCTTCCTCTCATGATTTAGTTTTCCTCTTGAGAAACACTTATCTTCCACACACCTTGAATGTTTTAATTTACACAAAGTCAGCTACTGTACACAAAGCTCTGGTCCTTAATTATATATCCTTGTGACATGGAAGCCAAAAGAAAAGTCTGGCTAATGTCAAGAAGTACATTCATAGCTTTCATTTAAAAAAAATCAACCTTTTGAGAGAGAGAGAGAGGATCAACAAGTTCTCACACTCGATTTACAATGCGGACATTATTGGAAATGCATAAATATTTTCACCTTCCTTTCCTTACCTATACTATATTTCACCAAGAAGCTCACTGGAGAATTCTTGTTTTAATGCTAATGTTTAATTATATTGTGTTTTTGTCGTTTTGCTGATCATCCTATTGGCTTCCACTCATGTCACAGTTAATGGTGCCACGACTCCTACTTCATAACATAGAAATCATTATGCAAGGACCATATCAGTGAGTCCATCATAAAGGAATCACTGACTAGGGCAATTTTACTCAGTCACTAAAACAGATGGTCATCTGTCAGCTCACTGACTCAGTTAAGAGCCCAGGTCTTATAGTGGACCCAGTGTTAGTACTGGAGAAGCAAGTTAATGCAGCTGCAAAAAACATGCTTTTCTTCCTACCTTCATTTAGCTGGGAAGACAGCTCCCTACCTTGACTAGGTCAATCTGCCACATGGATCCATGCCATAGTAACTTCAAGGTTAGACTATTGTAGAGCACTAGACATGGGTCTGGCCTTAAACATGGAGAATCCAGTTGGTAGGGAATGTTGCTGTGGTGGAATGGCCCCACTTCCTTTTGGCTCTCTGAAGCGTCTAGGCACCACCAGCAGCTTCAACCTACACCCGGTGCCGTGCTGCTCTCCTTGCCTACCTGACAGTTTTCTCTCCCTTTTTTGGTACAACTGCCACCAACTGGCTATTTTAGGAATTACCTGCCAAGAGGGCCAGTGCTCCCAGCTTCCTTTCCCATGTTGCCATTTTAAGGCCAGGCCCTTGAGCCTGCATCTCCCCCTACCCAGCAACTGATTACTCCCCCTACCCAGCAACTGACCATACTTGCCCACTCCCAGGGAATTAGCAGTTGACCCGTGCTCTTGGGAATGTTAGTTCTCCGATGTCATGTCTATCTGCAAAAAGGAACACAGTCAGGTCAGGGAAACTCCTAACTCAACTTGTATCATAGGTAACATGTAGTTTGGCTCTGGGGTGGAAATTTGAACCTGGCTTCCTCCAGTGAAAATCCAGCAGTCTAGCCACCACATCACTCTGGTTCTCAGGACTACGTTGTCTCAGGTGGGCTGATGCTTTCACGGCCAGTTGTTGCAGAGAATTAGCTCCGGAGTCTGCCCTCTGTTGGATGCTTTTAGAGTTTTCTATTTAATTCCTACATCCAGATGACTGGAAAAGTAGGCATATGTTGGGGCGAGGGAACTGGTTGTCTCAGTCCTATGCTGCTAATTGACATGATATTTTCTTCCATAATGGACAATGATCCTGCAAAGGCAGCCTTGACATTCTAGCCTCTGGGAGGAGAGGGCAGTAAAACAAGTTTAGAGAGAAGCAAGAAGCAGAGAGTAAAATAAGCACTTAGGGAAAAAATAACAAGAGAGCCTTGGTGTTTGGCCAAGGACCTCATCCCCCAATTTGCCCTTTGTGCAGTGCAGTGTTTTAACATTGTGGTTCCACAGCTTTGAAGAACCTGCCTTTATTCGGTTGGCTACAGTCTCAGTCCTTCAAGAAACAATGAACTAATCTAATGAAGGATATTTTTGTAATAACTCAATGTTCCTTTGTGATTAAATTAACCCAATGAGTGTCTTCTAAACCTTATGCCTTATACTCCTTGTGTTTCTTTTTCAGGTAGCAGATCTGATTATTTTAGCCATCTATACTACAGAGTTTCTGCTAAACCTTTACCTGGAACCCATAGATTGCTGGAAGGATGGCTACAAGCGATATGATGCAGTTGTCCTTTTCTTTGCTTACCTGTTGTATTTTATTGACAGAAGCAATCCACAAAAATACGCCTTTTGGAACCTGATAAAAGGATTCCAAGCACTCCGGATTCTCAAACTTGTCTACTATAGCACAGGAATGACGGTAAATTCATGCCATTTGAAAAAGATACTTTAGATACAGTTCTAATTTTCCTTTTCTGAATTAACCAACATTCTTTTCTTCACTGACGCTGTTCTTTGTTCAGGATGAATCACATTTCCTTTCTTTTAAGAGGTGATTTAAATATACTGAAATAACAGGGGATCTGATTGTAGGATATGATGATAGGTTTGAATATTTTGCCATTTAAAAAAGACATGTGTGCCAAACGTAAGGACTTTAGTCTAGTTTCTAACATGCCAAATGTTCACCACAGAAAAATGTTGGTGTGGAGAAATATTACTTCTGTACATTCGAGTTGTCCTCGAGTTTCATCAGGGTGAAAAGAACAAATGGTCTTGTTTTTAAAAAGATCTAATGGAACCAGCTTGCTGGAACCCCACCCAACTATCTCTGAAGGAGAGTGGTGAACCGATCCATCTTACTTCCTGCTCCTTGGAGTACTGTGTGATTCTAGCCCTTAACAGGCTTACAACATACAGAAGAGCCAAGGAAGAGGGAAGCCGGGTCCATCTCTGAGCTGAAAGCTGTAAGGTCACAAGCTCAAGAATGGGCCTTTGGCTAGTGCTTCTGGATCACAGTGGTTTCTTTTCTAAAGATCTGCCGCTAAGCAGTGCTGGTGGGAGACATCAGCAGATATTCCTTTCATGTGTCCCTCCACAAAGATTTTTGGGTAAGGCTGAACCATTATTTTTGTATGGATCATTACAGTCAGATATCCTGTAGTTTAGATCCATCCCTCCTGGCTTTTGAAACATTTTCAGGACGAATTAAAATTGCTATTTAAGGATATTATTAAAGCTTCCCTTTCTGAAGTAACTCAAATTAATCCAAAGCATATTATATATTCAGAGTCCTTTGCACAGTACACTCCCAGTAATTAGCAATGATATAGTAGGTCTGGAGTTCCGCATGCGTAATGTCAACATATGTATATGTATCTACATTCAAAATGTAGTTTTAATGGCCTTGTAGATGGAATACATCACATTCTCTCGCAACAATGAACACGTTTTACAGGAAACAAGTCTTCAAAAGGATGTTGCCCTGCCCATAGTGAGGGAATTTAACAACAACAAAAACTGTAGCTATATATCATTTCAACATGTAAAATGGCACTGCACATTTTCAACAAAATCTGTGACTGTGATGTAGCTCTCATGTGCCAAACTGTGTTGATCTAGCATGGAATGACTGACATGTGGGCAAGCTGTAACATAGATAGTTTTAAGAGAGTTGACTGGTTTTTCCTAGCAAGCTTGAAGATTTCGTTTTCTGTTAGGAGTTAATATGTACAGTGGCTGCTCAGCCTAAGTTTCTGCTTGTCATTAATTGGCTTGGGAGTTCACCAGAAGTGGGACATTTATAGGCACAAAGCTCTTATAATGATCAATTTTGAGCCTTTATCCCACTACTTTTGATCTTGGACTTCAGTTATCACCAAGTTTTTATATGCTAATTATCCAGCATGTCTAGGGAAAAGGTTGAGAAGGGGGTATATAAAACAACCAGCAGTTTATAGAAGATAAATCAGGCATTTCTATTTATCTTTGCTAATAATACTAGACGAAAGGGGCAGTCCATATAAAATTGGGAAGAGAGTGAGCGGATTTAATACAGTGTATAATTAACTTGTGAAATACTTTTTAAAACTTGGCTTTGAGAAACACCACATTATATATGCAGATCTGAGTTCATAGAATTAAATAACCTGGGTTCAGAGTATTTTAAAAACAATGCATTCAAACTGTATAAATCCTTGAGTAGCAGACCACCCATACTATACCGTAGGTCCCCACATGTTCAAAATTTCCCTTTTGGAACAATGTCTCTCACCACGGTTTACTTTAGTGTCCCTAGCATTCTCCCCCAAGAGCTATTGACCATCCCCAGGAAAAATATTAGACTCTGAAGGAGTTTTGGCTCAAAATAATCAGACAATTCTCTAATGTTCTTTGGGAAAGCATTTTTTTCTAAAAACATATTTTGTAATCCATAATTTTTTTCAGAAGATGTGGGAGGTTGTACCTCTATGCACATTATAATTTATTAATTGCAGGCTAAATTACCTCTTGGGTGGGAAACTGGTGAAGCTGAAAACATGCAATGCTAACTTGGTATGGTTCCCTTTATTAATTAAAAAAAAAACTTTTTACAACTTTCTGCCTTCCACCTTAGAGCAATAAATTCCCACCTTGAGGAAATAATTTCCTTGCTGTACTCCACACAGAGAAGTTCTGTTAGCCACAGTCCTGGTTATGATGTAGACTCCATTCATCTGGCTTTTGGTTCAAAAGTACACATTTAGAATGCCAAGCTGTTCTGAAAATTGCCTTATTAGAAGATGTACTGGGGCCAAGTTCAATGTCGTTTACAAGTTTCTGAGATCCAGAGGCACAAAGCCACTCCTTAATAAGAGGTGCCTCTAGGAGCACTTGTGGACCTGTGAAGGCCTAGAGAAATGCAGAGGGTTGTCAGACCCCCACTGGAGGCATAGGATCCCCCACTTTGGGGCCCCTCTCCCCCTGGCACTGTCCAGCTGGCTGGCAGGGGTATTACCGGGCTTAAAATGAGGCGTAGGCCTTGTGGTTGCTGATATGATTAGGGTTGCCAGGTCCCCCCTCCAGCAAGAGGTTTTTGGGGTGGAGCACGCAGGGATTGCGTGCACGTGGCTGCACCAACGTGATCACATCACTTCCGGTTTACAAACAGAAGTGACGCGATCACATTGGTGTGGCCGCATGTGCACATGTACCCTGCTTCTGAGCTGGGCAATTGATTGGCGGGCAATTGCCCACCAATCTAAGAAACCTGGCAACCCTAGATGTGATGACTAGGGTTGCCAGCTCCAGGTTGGGAAATACCTGGAGATTTTTTGGGCAGAGCCTGAGGAGGGCAGGGTTTGGGGAGGGGAGGGACTTCAATGCCATAGAGTCCAATTGTCAAAGTGGCCATTTTCTCCAGGTGAACTGATCTCTATCAGCTGGAGATCATTTGTAATAGCAGGAGATCTCCAGCTAGTATCTGGAGTTTGGCAACCCTAACCTGGAGATTGGCAACCCTACTTGGGTGGGAGAGCCGGAAGTGACATTATCACACAGGTGATGACAGAGGTGACGCTCTGGTATTTGGACAAAACTCTATGGTAAAAACAGCTTTGACAATAGAGTTTTCCCTTAGATAACAGAGTGTCTCCCTCAATGTTGTTGACGTGATGATGCCACTTTCAGAAGTTATCACGCAGGAGACATCGAGGCCTAGGCCTCATTTTAAGCATGAAGATCCCCCACCCCCTCTCCCCCGCTGATGGCAAGGGGGACCTGGCAACCCTAGATGGACTAGGTAAACTGTTTTCGGATTTAAGTAAACAAGAGGTGCTTGCTGGCATCTAACTGCTGCCAGCATTTGATAGTTCTCCTGTACTGAGTTCTTTTGCAGAGTATTGCTGTTCCGAGGGCCTGACCATTAATTATAGCAAATCTAAAGTGATGCAGTTCTCTAGGTCCTCACATCAACAGAGATATTTCTGGCATGTTGGTAATATTATTGAACTGGTTACCCAGTTTAAATATCTTGGGGTGTATTTTCAGTCTAATATGCTCTGGACAACCCATATTAGAAATGCATGAACCAAAGTGCTTACTGCTGCAAAGGCAATAACCCGTTTTTTGTGTTCTAAAGGTGGTCAGTACATTCCAGCTGTTATCACTGTATTTAACAGTAAAATAGGATCACAATTCTTGTACGTTTGTAAAATTTCTGGTGCTCCTCATTGTATTGCCGGAGTTTCTTTGAGTGCAGAATTGGGCCTTAGATCCCTCGAAGCTTGGAACTGAGCCGCAGTCTTTGGATTCTGGGTTAAGATTCTGTTATCCACAGAGTCGAATGGATACTTACACCTACTGTAAGCTGATTCTTATCAGAGCTTGTGAAACAAATTGGTTGAACGTTGTATCCAGTTTTTAGGAATTTCTCTTTTTGACTTAAAAGATCATGGGCCATCAGCAGCTTTTTCTTTAATCCTGAGCTGCTTGCAAAAACTGGATTTTAGAAGCACTATGATAAGAGCACATAGAGTATGTTCACCTTTATACCTAGGTTTAACGCTGCCACAATCTCTTCCAACATAGTTTGACTTCCTGAAAGTCCCACGCTACAGACGATTATTTGTTGGCCAGATTGAATGCCTTTCCATCAGGGGAGCTATTGGGTCATTTAAATAAGGTGCCATATTCTGAATGAGTGTGTCAATGTGGTTCTGGTCAAATAGACACCCTTCGACATTCTCTAGTCAGCTGTGACTTGCTCAGTGAGGCAAGAGATAGATGGATAAAACCTTTTATCTGGGACCCTATGTGTGAATTGGATAATCTGAAGTTTCTTTCAGCGGGGGGTTGGGTGGGTTAATATTACATTGGCAGTTGCCAAGTTTTTCCCCAGTTAAGATTTGAAATTCTTAATTCTGTATTGTTTATCCATATAAATATATGGTTAAATAAATATTTTCCCTTTCTTTTCGTTTTAATCTTAGTGTGACGCTGTTCAGAACTGAATTGGCTATATGAACAGTATCACTAAACTAAAGTTCTCCTGTTGACGCACGGTCGCTTTAGCTTCCTTTATTCCGCTTCCTGTTTCAGCCAGGATCGAACGCATGCGTTTCGCCGAACGTGCGTTCGATCCTGGCTGAATCCTGGCTGAAACAGGGAATAAAGGAGGCTGAAGCGACCGTGCGTTTTCGCCCATAGAGTCTAGAAATCTTAGAAATTTGGGGAGTAAATGCCTGGGAAGGCCCCCAGGTCTCCAAGAATTCCCCAAGCCAGAGTTGACAACCCTATTTTTAGTTGTTCTGTGTTGTGGGGTGATATGACTGTTTAACTGTTTTTAAGATCTGCGGTGGGGGCTATATGTTATAATATCTGCTGTGTCTGGTAGCGGAAAGGATGAAGCTCAGCAGGCCTTAAGCATAACTAGTTTATTCTCTCAAACACAACCGACAACAGAGAACATTAATTCCACCCACTTCTGCCACTTTTCCAAAACTACATTGGCTGAAGAGGTCCAAACAGCCTCAACTAAAAGGCACAATGCCCACCTGACATACAAAGTTTAAGAATATGCCACTGAACCAAATATATATTTTCCTCATTCTTAGCTTGTAGTTCCCAGTTCAACGGGACAGGAGCCTGTCTTTTTTTTTTTAGCTGTTCTGTAAAACATCCAAGCTGATGGTGCTACATAAAGAAGTTAAATTTAAATATCTGTTGAAATATTCAGTCAAGGTTCTGTATGTTTTGTTGGGTCACACTCAGAATCTTTACCGGCTTCCTATAGAACAGATTTTGTGATGCTGTTGAAATATTGGTAGAAGCTAGCTGAAAAACCATTTTTTAACCAGAGGAGGAAGCAAGCAGTTGATTCACATGTGTGGTTCCTGTATTCATAATTGCAGTGGCATGGGAAGACAGTATGGGGGCAGTGGCTCGCTGCTGTTTGGGGGGTGGGGAATAGGGGGGTCTAAATAATCTATTGCCCTGACCTAGATGGCCCAGGCTAGCCTGATCCCATTAGAACTCGGAAGCTAAGCCCTGGCTAGCTCTGGTTAGTATTTGGATGGGAGACCACCAAGGAAGTCCAGGGTTGCTTTGCAGAGGCAGGCAATTCTAAACCACCTCTGAAAATCTCTTGCCTTGAAACCCCTATGGGGTCACTATAGGCTGGCTGCAACTTGAAGGCACTTTCCAACACCAACACCAAAAAAATCTATTGAATGGTGATAGCTAGTATTTTATAGTGGCTTCGATCCAAAGACGCTTCGTATAAGTGGAAAGTGCTTTAACAGGGTGGGCTTCGAATGTCCATCATCTCCTCTCCCACAGCTCTCCTCTCCCATGCTACCTCACACACTTCTCTGGAGGGTCCCCTGATTTTTTGGAGTGGCCTTTCAGTAGAAATGGGCTGGTGGAGGAAGGGAGAGCAGGAAAGCCCTATTATAGTAGGGTGTCACAATAGAAAAAGGAGTAATTCCTTCTCAGGGGTCCTTAGTTCCATGGCAAACCCACAGTACTGTTGACTGAATGCATCAATACTGTTTACTGTGAAGCAGATGTGGTCTTGTTGGTTTTTGGCACTACAATAACTCCTGCTTAATGTGCCCCTAGAGAAAGCAACTGCAAAGCACAGGGTCATTGGATAAGAACTCTAAACAAAATGAACTCTTATAAAGTACCACAAATTACATCAGAATATACACTAGACTCTCTGAGGAAAGGAAGGGAATACTGATTTGGGAATACTGCTTGAGTCAGACTATTGGTCATGGATCTTGGCCAAGATCACAAACATTTCTATTAACTCTAAACTACAGAAGACTCTGCACTGCTTGAGTGTTACAATACTCCAGAGACTGGCTAAAGAATGGGCTGGCTGCCTTTTTCTTTCTTTCTTTTTTTTGACTACAGAAAGCCTACAACTGCTAAAGGGTTTCTTATACAATCTGCTGGTTCTTTTAAGATCAGCATCTGTGTCTGCCAACACCATCTCATACTTCAAATCCCAAATCCATTTGTTGGTCTGTTCAGGTGTCACTTCCTGGTTAATGGGTTTGTGCAAAGCCAGGATCATATGCTCATCTATATCTCCAGTATTGCCAAGGCATTTGTTTTTGTTTTGGTAGATCAAGGGTATCACCACCTTGTCAGACTCCATGCCTTGTGTGAGGACACATATCAGTAATTCCAGATGCAGTCACGTTTCCTTATTGATTCATATATTACATTTTGTACCTGGGTTTCTCCCTCTTTAAGTACAAAATGTACGAGTCTGGTGTCACTTAGAAATAATGCCTATGTGTATTATGTGACAGCTTCTTGCTGCTAAATACAAACAATGTCTGAGAAAAGGTCAGGGAAAAGCCACAGTTACTACAAATGAACACAGTTAATATATGATGATAAGCATGTTTATTTTGTTATCCGGCTTCAGTCCCCAAGTCCAAAAAGCCAATGTTTGAAGTAGATCTTAGGCCTGCTAGTTTGGATCCCACTTAGTTATGCATGCCTTCCCATTGGTAGCTGAGAGCTCTCTGCTTGAGAGGATGCAAGGCTTAACCAGTTCTACTTCCTGCCTTGGGTTGCCAACCTCCTGGTGGTGGCTGGAGATCTCCTGCTATTACAACTGATCCCCAGGTGACAGAGATCTGTTCCCCTGGAGAAAATGGCTGCTTTGGCAATTGGACTCTTTGGCATTGAAGTCCCTCCCCTCTCCAAACCCTGCCCTCCTCAGGCTCCACCCCCAAAATCCCCAGGTATTTCCCAACCCGGATCTGGCAACCCTATTCCTGCCCCATTTGTTTTAAAATTTAATTGTGTTCACTTGCACTTTTTATTCCCTAGGTTCTGATGACAGCCCTGGGCCAGACTGTGAAGAATGTGATCTACGTCCTTGTCTTATTGTTCTTGTTAATGTTTATCTTTGCAATTCTGGGTCATGATTTGTATGGTGATCCTGAAACGGGGGACATAAAGAACTGGGGGGACCTACCGTCTGCCTTTTTCACTCTTTTCAGCTTAGTGACGGTAATTTCTGCAAGCCTTTCCATTCTCAGTTCTCTCATACAAAATGTGCCAACCGACATTCCTTACTTGGAATGAGAAAGATGGATATGTAGGCTTTATTCTATGTAATGGTAAAATTAACTTGGAGGGAACCTTTTCAGAATATGTCACTGAAAACTAGATATATATCTGTGCTAACTGGTTTTCCCAGGACTTTTGATTAGGATCTCATCTCTGTCCCCAGTTAGGGTTACACTTCAGGATTTTGTACCAATAAAACTAGTACTTCACTAATGAAGTTCTAACTTTCTTGCAATGTTTCTCACAATGTGTGGATAGACTTTGCAAGCAACAATGTTTTGTCTCATTTTATCAATTGCCTTTTAATTTTTCTATGTTGATCTTTGTGTGAGAGAGTGTAATAGACAGCAAGCACACAACAAACAGCAGAAGAAGAAAAGAGTAAAAAAAGAACAAATGCAAAAGACAAAACCAAAAATAAAATAAAATAAATGAAACGGAGCAAGAGAAATAGTATGTACTAGTGACAATTATGATTAGTAACTGCTAATTGTAATCAGTGATAGCAGTCATTTTAAATCAGGAGGCATAGGAATCATTGAAAGTGTGGGAAATTGTATTGAATTAAGAAGTTGATTAATGTGATTTTTGATTGATAGAGTCTTTAGATCTTAATGATCAATCTAATGAACTTTCAGGTTGATGGTTGGACAGACTTGCAGGATGAACTGGATATCAAGGGTGCCACCTCAAGCCGGGCGTTCACAATAGTCTTTATTCTCCTAGGATTTTTTGTGTTTTTCAATATGTTTATTGGAGTTGTCATTATGAATATTCAGGTAAGTTGCCTTTTTCTGATGGCAGTACACAATGATAACTGGCTTTTGATTTATGCAAAAAAAAAAAAACACCTGTGTGTATGTGAGAGAAATTAAATTTCTGCCTCTATAACAGCAAGATGGAGACTGTGATGGGGACAGAGTGAATTATAGTTCATATGCTACATTAATGTTCTCTCTGTCTGTCTGTTGGAGCAGAAGAGCCAGAGTGGTCTTGTAGTTAAAGTTTTAGGGCGCTTTCACACATGCTAAATAATGCACTTTCAATCCACTTTCAATGCACTTTGCAGCTGGATTTTACTGTGTGAAACGGCAAGATCCACTTGGAAACAATAACTAAAGTGCATTGAAAGTGGATTGAAAGTGCATTGTTCAGCATGTGTGAAAGAGCCATTAGACTAGGATCTGGAAGACCGAAGTTCAGTGTCTCACTCTCCCATGGAAGCTTGCTAAGTGACCTTGGGCCAGTCCCTTAGCACTTTGTAAACTGCTGTGGGTTTCTCACTGGTATGAAAGGCAGGATATCTAAATCAATGTATTTCCTAGGTTTGCTGAGCTTCCCTTGTTTAAAAGAGTTGCCCTTGTCTTTATGCAAGGATAAAAAGTTCTGTGGGGCAAACCTGATTGAGATTACTACCAAGAGACAAAGTTCATGAGCAACTTCTTGGAATATATTCATACATTCACTTTTTGCCTCCCATTTTAAAATATGATGTTCTGATATTGCCCCTGTATGCAGAATATCTGGGCTATTGAGACAGAGCATCAGCCTATCCATTTGGATTGTTAGGCCATGCATAAATGACCTTAGTTTGTACCTTCCTGTAAGGTGGGAGGAAGATGTGCAACCAGGTTGCCCAATCTGAAGGGTGGCTGCGGTTTGGCCAATAAAAGAGGGAGTTTTGAATTTGAGCAGATAAAAAGAGAACAATTTGAGATTCTTTTTGCAGATTATGTTAAGGCTTCTGTTGCTTTGGAACTGGTGCCTCTTTGGGACAATAAATCTGATGTGATCTGAGCACTGGTTTTAAGATTTGTTTGTCTCACATTAAAATCTCAACTCAGCCATGAAGCTCATTGGCTGACCTTGTGCCAGGCACACTCTCAGCATACGCAAACTCATGGGGTCACTGTGAGGATAAATGGAGTAGCGAAGAACTATATACGGTATGCCTCACTGAGCCACGTATAGGAAGGGGATGGGGGAAATGAAATGGATAGAGACTGGGTAATACCTGGGTAATACCTGTGCATTGGTTAACCCCTCAGCTTTTCCCTCACATGCAGAGGAAATACAGAATGAATCTGAGATGTAATTTAACCCCAATGTTTGAATGGGAGAGCAGTCTGCTCTTGCGACTCATCTCCCCCTTTAATCCAGGACTGGATTACAGAACCACGTTTATTTATTACTTTCTGTATATGGTATGGAGGTGGTTGAAGGGTGGGGAAACTCAAAAAGGGCACTTTCACACAGCCCAAATAATCCACTTTCAATCCACTTTACGATTGTTTGCAAGTGGATTTTGCCAGTTCACACAGTAAAATCCACCTTCAAAGTGCATTGAAACTGGATTGAAAGTGCATTATTTGGGCGGTGTGAAAGTGCCCAAAGAGAAGGAACACAGCTGCTGCTGGATGCTCTCACTGGGCTGAGAGTTCTTCCAAGATTTTAACAAGTAAGAAGCATCTCAGTCTTAAGACCCTTTAATAACCCTGGGTATAGGATACAACTGAAGAATATGAGAGAAAGCTTCAAGCAGAGAGGCGGGCTACTCTTTATAAAAAGAAGCAAGCTATATTAAGAAGGCAACAAGAAGAAATCAATGCATTAATCAGTCAGCAGGTTAGATTTTCTCCGTTTTTATGATGTTTTCACGGCTGAACATTTTTAGTAGAAGGTTTTAAATCAATTTGCAGCAATATGCAGCAAATCCACATGCAGCAGAACAAGGTGGTAGAATTCTGAGGTGGTAGAGTGGGCACTACCACTTCGAACTGCGGGTGGCAACATTCTTGATGCTCCCCCAACTCCCCCCCCCAAAGACACACACATAAAGGATAAAGGTTCTAATCTAGTTTTTTGAATACTGTGGTGGTGGTGGAAAGGGCCGTCAAGTTGCAGCTGACTGAGGTCGACCCCATAGAGTTTTCAAGGCAAGAGACATTCAGACGTGGCTTGCCACTGCCTGCCTCCGCGTGGGCTGAGAGAGTTCTGAGAGAACTGTGACGGGCCCAAGGTCACCCAGCAGGCTTCGTGTAGAGGAGAGGGGAATCAAACCCGGTTCTCCAGATTGGAGTCTGCCACTCGTAACCACTACTCCACCCTGGCTGCATACTGTACTAGTTTTTAAGTTAAAAGGCACTATTACTGTTGGAGGATGTAAAAAATATAGCCCCTCAGAGGGAGTCAAAGTGCCACCGTTCATCCTAACACCTCAGTATTTGACCACCTTGTTGCCTCTTCGTTCTGCTGCATATCTAGACCACGTCTTACTTATAAATATTTACACCTGTAAGAGTAAACTAAACTGTAGATTTATGTTAAATTTGAAATGGAAACTTAAAATTGTTCAGTTGTCTTATTAACCAGCAAAGTTTCTTTTTGGCTTGATTGTACCTATCCTCCACTATGTGAGCCAGGCAATATATATACCTGACATACAAAGTGACTATCTTTAGGTTAGAGAGTTTAGATTAATTACTGAAATGATCTGAGAGTATTCAGGTATTGGTTTTGCAATATATTATGGGAAAGATGTTGCACCTTCTGTAATTTAATTATACGTGATTTATTATATCTTGTGAATAGTTACACATACTCACCACTAACTCATCCTGTATACTTATACCATCATGTGCAGTAGCATGCTGTTGGCCCTTTCAAAATTTCATGGATCTTGCCCATTCCATTTCCAGCTATTTGGAGAACATGCAGAGATGTAGTAGACTGCTTAAGAAATATGGTGCATTGTAAACAGGTTTCTAGATCTCTATGCCCTGTCCCCGATCACATCTTTAAAGACCTCAGTGTGGCGCAGGGTTGCCAGCTCCAGGTTGGGAGATACCTGGAGATTTTGGGGGTGGAATCTGAGGAGGGTGGGGTTTGGAGAGGGAGGGCCTTCAATGCCATAGAGTCCAATTGCCAAAGCGGCCATTTTCTCCAGGGAAACTGATCTCTATTGCCTGGAGATCAATTGTAATAGTGGGAGATCTCCAGCCACCACCTGGAGGTTGGGAACCCTGGTGTGGGGAAGTTTCATAAAGTTTTAAAGAAGCTGCATCCACTCTTCAAACCTATGCTATTTAGCACTGGCATGAAACTGGCTGGGATACACCAACCAGAGTTTTGGAGTACAGAGTCATCAGTATGCTGCGAATACTCAGCTCTGCTTGTTCTTTTCAGCAGAAGCAGATGAAGACCTTTTAGCTGAAACTCAGTGCAGGGCCTGACTGAAGTGCATCTGGTTGATAATATTGCTAATCAGAGATTAAGGAGGGAATCTATTCTAGACAGAATTGTATTCTCAATGATAGAGCAAGTTGGCAGCTTGGGGGTGCGCTTAGACCCATGCTTACTGGTAGAGGCTCAAATCTACTGTGGCATGTAGTGGCTTAGGCCGCCTTTGATTGGCACACTACCTGCAGCCTTTCCATGAATGAGAGCACCTGATGACAATTATTCAGTGTTACAGTGTTATTCAGTATTACATCCAGCCTGGACTACTGTAATACATTGTACATGAGACTGCCTTTGAAGATGTCTTGGAAGCAGCATTTGGTTGCAAAATGTAATGGCAAGACGGCTGACAGGTATTCTGATCAGGATCATATCTCACCGGTTTTACAAGAACCATGGCCTTGGCCTTTAAAGCCTTCAACAGTATAGGACTTGAAGTACTTCAAATATGAACTTCTCCAAGAACTGATCTTCTGAGGAAGCCTTTTAGAAGTGAGATGGGCTATCACCTGATATATGGCCTTCTCTGTGGTGGTATTTAGATTGTCAGCTCTTTACACTCAGGTATTTGCCTGGCACCTGATCTTAGGTTAAGTGTTAGGCTAAAACCTTGTTCACGCAGACATTTGCTTGGTTTTTTAAAAAAATGTCCTTTAGATTATTTTAGTGACTAATTTGTCTTATCTGCTGTTGATGAATTCAAGCATTTAAAGGACAATTGATCTTTGTACTTTAATTGTGTTAAATGTAGATTTTAAACAAGGCATCTCAAAATCATTAGGCCAACAAGCAGGGTTTAAAATATTTTACATAAGTAAACGAACAAGTAAATACTACAATGGCTGCCTAGCACTCTTGAATAACAT
Source organism: Euleptes europaea (assembly GCF_029931775.1). Classification (NCBI taxonomy): domain Eukaryota; kingdom Metazoa; phylum Chordata; class Lepidosauria; order Squamata; family Sphaerodactylidae; genus Euleptes; species Euleptes europaea. The sequence goes on along the minus strand of NC_079312.1, from coordinate 92,951,226 downwards.
TAATAACGTTACAAATTTAGGTCCACCTGTTAGCATCAGTGGTGATTTACCAGAGGTGTAAATAACTGGGCATGGTCCTGAGGAGCCAAATATAGCATCACCTTAGAGATGTTTAAACTGTGTGTTTTTCCACATCAGAAATCGACTGAATATAAAACCTTCAATGAATTAGTAGAAGACTTTAAAAAAACACTGCATCACACGGATCCTATGATCTTAGAAGAATTTTGTGCCAGTATACCATTCATCGATCTGTATTTTTCATCCCTAGATCGTCAGGATGCCACAGTTTTTAAGTAGGTAACTCTTCTTAAACCAGCAGGATAAGAATTAGCTCATACTCACATGAATGCCTATCAAGTTCTTAACACTCTAATGCCTGTATTATTCACATTGAGATATACTGAAAAGTTCAATAAGGCATGCAACTCAAAACTGTACTACTTCAATGCCCCTCAAATGGTACAGCTTCAGAATGTGGGTGGAAGGTGGCATGTTTTTAATGTTTTCCAGAGTCAAAACCTTTCCCTGCACCAGGGAAACTAGGCTCTCAAGCAATCCCTCTCCTTGATGTGCCAGTTTTTGATTATGCAAGGAGTTTTTGACACAAAAGAAACATTCAAATGTGTGATTTTCCTACCTGTAGTCTGAAGTAATAAGAGTCCTACAAAGATTGTACTTATATTTAACCCAGCTCTCAGAAAGTTGTTAAGTGGAGAAAGCTACTTGGATTTTTTTTTTTTTTAATGAGCAAGTAATTCCCCTATGTTTAGTTGTTCAATAATGTAAAAATGACAGATCCAGTATTGTATAGTGGTTAGAGTGTTGGCTTAGGAACTGGAGGACCCAGGTTCAAATCCCTACTCTGCCATGGAAGCTTGCTGGGTGACCTTGGGCCAGTCACAGCCTCTCAGCCCCACCTACCTCATAAGGTTATTGTGAGGATGAAATGGAGAGAAGGACTATACAGCTCGTTTTGGGTCTGAAGGCAAGATATAAGTAAATAAATGAATAATGGTTAGGAATAGAACCTTTTCTTATTTCAGGTTAAGAAGCTCCTGTTTGCAGCAGAGTTTGGCTCATTGCAAGACATTCAATTTCCTCCACAATTACATTGACCCCAAACAGCAATGTTTTTGCTATTGTTCTTTAAAAATACATGTCAACGTACACCCTCCTCACTATCCTGGATGTATATGTCTAATGCTGGTTGCTTATTGTCTCCAGGACATCTTTTTAAAGTGCACATTTGCATTTCCTTTTATATTTTTACGCATTTTAAACCAACTTGAGTCTTCTGTGATCAGTTAGTTCTTATTGTTGAAAGTTATGGAGCATCTTTGAGCAGACTGAAAAGCGATAATTAGAAAACAACAAGCCAGGACCTGTGAAGCTGGCGCGGCGGGGGGAGGGGGGGCAGAAATCCCATCCTCTTCGCCTCCCTTACCAGGCCACCTACATGCTGGACCACACTCTTCTCCTGCTCACCCACCAGCATTGCTGCCATCTTCATGGCAATGGTGGCTCCCGCTCCTCTCTCCCCCTTTCTCCGCCTGCCTGCCTGCTAGGGTTGCCAACCTCCAGGTAGTAGCTGGAGATCTCCTGCTACTGCAACTGATAGAGATCAGTTCCCCTGGATAAAAGGGCCGCTTTGGCAATTGGACTTTATGGCATTGAAGTCCTTCCCCTCCCCAAACCCCGCCCTCCTCAGGCCCCGCCCTTCGGTGGCGAAGAGGGACCTGGCAGCCCTACTGCCTGCCTGCCTACAGTACATCCTGCTCACACAGTAGTGGGGGGAGGCAACAGCAGTTCCCATTCCTCTTCCCAGCCCTATTCCTCCTTCCCCATCTGCTAAGAGTGCTTCCGCTGCTTCAGACCCAGCTCTCCCACCCAGGTAGGGTTGCCAACCTCCAGGTACTAGCTGGAAATCTCCTGCTATTACAACTGATCTCCAGCTGATAGAGATCAGTTCACCTGGAGAAAATGGCAATTGGACTCTATGGCATTGAGGTCCCTCCCCTCCCCAAACCCTGCCCTCCTCAGGCTTTGCCCCAACAACCTCCTGCCGATCGTTAAGAGGGACCTGGCAACCCTACACCCAGGAAACCTATTAAATTCATAGGGTGGAGAATGCCATCCTCTCCCTCCTTTGCTCTCCGGGCCACCCATTTGCTGGCTCCTGCTTTTCCCAGTATACACAGTTGCCACCTCTGCCACTTGGGGGGGGGAGCAGCAGTCCCCACTCCTTCCCCCTAACCAATAGGGTTGCCAACCTCCAGGTGGTGGCTGGAGATCTCCTGCTATTACAACTGATCTCCAGGTGACAAAGATCAGTTCTCCTGGAGAAAATGGTCCCTTTGGAAGGTGGATTCTATGGCATTATACCCCATTGAAGTCCCTCCCCAAACCCTACCCTCCTCAGGCTTCACCCCCAAAATCTCCAGGTATTTTCCAACCCAGAGCTGGCAACCCTACCGCCCATGGACTGGCTGTTCTTTCTCCAGCCTGCAGTCTTTGCTTGCCTAGCAAAGCAACTGCTCCAGCTCCTCGTCCAACTAGCAGGCACGGCCAGCCCTCCATCTGCTGCCTCTGCTGTGAGTAGGGTGGATGAGGCAAGCCGATGGAGGCACATTCTCTGTGCAAGAGTGGACAGCACTACTGTGTTTGGGGGGAGGAATTTAATCCCCCCCACCTTCCTTTGCAGTTTTCAGATTTTTCTGCAAAGCTGGGGGGTCCCCCAAGTTTGAAGAACCGTCTGTTTTCTGTCTGTATGGCCCCAATCCAATGATTTAAGTATTCACAGATGGGGCCATGCTGACTATAGCTATATTGATTGAAACTGATTGCTAGAATTCATATGTGAAGTTATCTGGAATTTTTGAAAGTATTTTGTCATTATACACAGGCCTTATATGTCTGTGGCTAAACTATGCATTGTACGCAAAAACATGAAAGAGTACTCTACTGAATTTTCCCCCTCAAAAAAGAGAAGGATAAGTAGGTACAAAGAAATAAGGGGAAAGGGTGTTTTCCACTCTGTTATAGCACAGTACAATAACTGAATATTTTTGCTCATTGTTGTCTTACAGGCTGCAAGAACTCTATTATGAAATTGTTGCCAATCTGACTATCCTGCTGAAAGAAGCACAAGAGAAGTCTTGGCAGTCTCTGCAATCTCTTCAGTCAAAAGGCAGCCCCCCGCCTAAATAAAAGTAACTTTAAAAATGTTCTCTCTCCATTTCGTCCCTTACACTCTTAACAGTAAAGCCAGAGGTTAATAACAAAGCTGCCATGGACATCAGCACAGCTAGGACTCTTTAGAGTTTGTTCATATCTTGGGAAATCTAAACATAATTTGGCTAGTTTGCTAATGTATCTGTGTATATCATATCCTGCAATTTGATCTGGAGGCCATGTGGTAACTGTTAAGTGGTAAACTCTTATATGAGTTGCAACGTCATTCTGTGTGAGCATCAGGGTGTTTCTCTTCTGGGTTGTGAGGAAGGGCACGGGCCCTGTAATCATGTGGAATCACCCCCCTCCTTGGTGCGGTCAGTGGGAGCATGTAACACACTTGCATCCGAACTATTACCTGTTGAGTAAGGTTACATATGAATTGTAGCTTTGCATGGTTGAATGTGGGTTGCTGGGCATGTGGAAATGGCTGAATCTGTGTTTAACTGGTCCTGTGTTTGCTTTAGTACTTTCCCAGCGATGAATAGATTTACCAGTGCATGCACTTATCAAATGATCTGATGTACCTACTTCACCTCCCTCCCTCCCTCCCTCCCTCTTTCTTTCTTTCTTTCTTTCTTTCTTTCTTTCTTTCTTTCTTTCTTTCTTTCTTTCTTTCCTTCCTTCCTTCCTTCCTTCCTTCCTTCCTTCCTTCCTTCCTTCCTTCCTTCCTTCCTTCCTTCCTTCCTTCCTTCCTTCCTTCCTTCCTTCTTCTTTCTTTCTTTCTTCTTTCTTTCTTTCTTTCTTTCTTTCTTTCTTTCTTTCTTTCTTTCTTTCTTTCTTTCCTTCTTTCTTTCCTTCTTTCCTTCTTTCTTTCCTTCCTTCCTTCCTTCCTTCCTTCCTTCCTTCCTTCCTTCCTTCCTTCCTTCCTTCCTTCCTTCCTTCCTTCTTTCTTTCTTTCTTTCTTTCTTTCTTTCTTTCTTTCTTTCTTTCTTTCTTTCTTTCTTTCTTTCCTTCTTTCTTTCCTTCTTTCCTTCTTTCTTTCTCATACAATAGAGTAAGTCTTGGATCTTTCTCATACAATAGAGTCAATCTTGGATTTTCTTGGATTTTCAATCTTCCCCCATCTCTGATTTCATCCATGAGGATATTTCAGCTCAGTCCAAAAGGTGTCAATCAAGATTTCATGTTCCTGTAATAATAGCTTACACTGAAATGTCTTGTATCTTCTGATAAATATTGAGCACCTTTAAATTTGTTTATACAAGAGAATATTCTGAAGTCTGTTTATTGGAGATTGGTGGAAATCCCAGTATTGATGCCATGTACATACCTACGTCATAAGAACATCAAGAAAGTCCATGCTGGATCAGACCAAGGTCCATCAAGTCCAGTGGCCAACCAGGTGCCTCTAGGAAGCCCACAAACAAGAACTTCAGCAGCGTTGTCCTGCTTGTGTTCCAAAGCACCTAATATAATAGGCATGCTCCTCTGATCCTGGAGAGAATAGGTATGCATCATGACTAGTATCCATTTTGACTAGTAGCCATGGATAGCCCTCTCCTCCATAAACATGTCCACTCCCCTCTTAAAGCCTTCCAAGTTGGCAGCCATCACCACATCCTGAGGCAGGGAGTTCCACCATGTAACCATGCATCGTGTGAAGAAATATTAACTTTTCTCTGTTTTGAATCTCTCACTCTCCAGCTTCAGCAGATGACCGCGTGTTCTAGTATTATGAGAAAAGCTTCTCCCTGTCCACTCTCTCCATACCATGCATTACTTTATAGACCTCTATCATGTCTCCCCTTAACCATCTTCTTTCCAAGCTAAACAGCCCTAAGTGTTTTAACCTCTCCTCATAGGGCAGTTGCTCTAGCCCCCTGATCATATCGGTTGCTCTTTTCTGCACCTTCTCAAGCTCTACAATATCCATTTTTAGGTGTGGTGACCAGAACTGTACACAGTATTCTAAGTGTGGTCTCACCATAGATTTGTACAAGGGCAGTATGATATCAGCCATTTTATTCTGTATTCCTCATCTAATTATGGCCAGCATGGAATTTGCCTTTTTCACATCAGCCACACACTGGGTTGACATCTTCATCGAGCCATCCACTACTACCCCAAGATCCCATTCTTGGTCTGTCGCTGCCAGCACAGATTCCATCAGTGTATATGTGAAGTTTTGATTTTTTGCCCCAATGTGCATCACTTTACAATTGCTCACATTGAATCTCATTTGCCCTTTTAATTCCTCCAGTTTGAAGAGATCCTTTTGGAGCTCTTCACAGTCTGATTTTGTTCTAACCACCCTAAATAATTTGGTATCATCTGTAAACTTGGCCACCCCGCTGTTCATCCCCAACTCCAGGTCATTGATGAACAGGTTGAAAAGCACCGTTCCCAACACAGATCATTGATTCCTGCTCTCTGCTTCCTATTTTTCAGCCAGCTCTCAATCCATAATAGGACTTGTCCTCTTATCCCATGACTATGAAGTTTGCTTAGCAGTCTTTGGTGGGGAACTTTGTCAAAAGCCTTGTGGAAATCCAAATACACAGTGTCCACAGGCTCATTCCTGTCCACATGCTTATTGACACTTTCAAAAAATTCTAAAAATTTAGTGAGACAGGACCTACCTTTGCAGAAGCCATGTTGGTTTTTGCTTAGCAGGCTTGCCCTTCTATATGCTTGACAATTCTGTCTTTAATAATGCTTTTTCCATCAATTTACCTGGAACAGAAAAGCTAACTGGCCTGTAATGTCCTGGGTCCACCCTGGAACCCTTTTTATATATAGGTGTTACAATGGCCATTCTCCAGTCCTCTGGTACAGAGGCTGATCTTAGGGACATGTCACATATCATTGTTAGAAATTCAGCAATTTCCCATTTGAGTTCTTGAAGAACTCACAACTAGACCCAAATCTATAGTTCTGTCTATCCCTCCTCCCTTCTGCTTTAACCAATCACCCTGTTAATTACAGGTGGGTAGGTAGAGAGCATGCCTGCAGGGCACAGAGATTTACTCTGCCCTGATAACCTCTTTACAACCCTTATTCACATGAACACATGAAGCTGCCTTATACTGAATGCCTTATTCCTTGGCCTATGGAAGTCAAAGTTGTCGACTCAGACTGGCAGGGGCTCTCCAGGGTTTTAGGGATTTAAAACCCTTTCAAACCCTTAAAACTTAGTTTCTTTAGGTATTCCTGTGTTGCCTTAATAACTACAGATATGCTAATATTATGTAAGTTGCTACAGGATTCTTTTCCTACTTTTTGCCTTCTAGAGTGCACAGCCTTTAACTTAAACTACATTATATCAAATATAAACATTAATGCTTACTTGCACCTTGCACAGATGCGTAACTCGCTCGACTGCTTCTCTTTATGCTATGGCTGCTTCTCTTTATGGACTCTTGGTCACTATGACTCTTGGTCACTGTGGCTGTCCATTGTCATGCTGGCTGGTATCTTCAGTATATCTATTTCCAGTGCATTTTTCGCCCACAAAGTAAAATGTATGCAGTAGTCACTTGGGTTAGTCCGAAGAGGGAGTGCTGGGGAAGATGTCTAGGGCCATTTATGCAAGGTCAATTTTGATGCTCGCTCAAAGCTTTTTTTAAATGCGACCTTTAAAATGCCTATTCATGGTTCTGATGCAAAAGGAGAAATGCCACCCCCCACTTGCCTGTTGCGTCATTCCTTCCATTAGTAACCGCTGTTTGCATAGCTAACGCACGGCTGTGATTTTGCACGCTTCCTTGAGGGGATTCTTCGAGGCAGAGCAAACACAAAAGGTTGCGTTAAAGGGGTTCTTTAAGAAATGTGAAGCAGGTATGTGCCGGCTTCATAGTCACTTCCTGAATGATGGCTCAGCGTGAAAAACTCAAAAAAAAAATTGGCACTTCAGCCTGGAACGCACTGCTAATTATCAAGCATAAATGGCCTACCTGATGTTAACGTGACTTCCCAACTGTCACAGGTGGTAGTGCTAAAACAGGGCGAGATCAGTTGGAAACATACTTGCAATAATACACTTAACTGTTTTGGACAAGATTTTTAGTCATTAAATTTATAAATCCATAGAATCATAGAACTGTAGCGTTAGAAGGGACCACCAGGGTCATCTAGTCCAACCCTCTGCCCAATGCAGGAAATTAACAACTACCTCTCCCCCCACATCCCCAGTGACCCCAACCCTCCCCCCACCATAGCCACAGGACAATGCCCATTCAAACAGAGGATGTACCAAATGTTAAGCATATGCCGATTTTGAATTAACCCCAAAGTGTGAGAAAAGCAAGGAAACGCTGTAGGCCTTGCAGGATGGAAAACTTTTTGGGAATTTCATGGATGGAATTTAGCATCCCCTCCCAAAGAAGAAAAGATTTTAATACTTGGTGCTGAGTTTTCTGACCCACATGTAATTGTTATATTATAGCTGTGAAGCACTTTATGATTACATGTAGTGGACTGGCATATAATGTTACAAAAAGAACCACTTGAAAAATGTCTTTTTTAATAGTAAGTGGTTCGTCTTGGCTACTCTGTGGCTTTTTAGTAGTAAAATAAATTGGAAACATACATCTGCAGTATCTAATTCTAGGCTCAGAAATGTTTGAAAAATGATGCCCATAAAGCAAAATTACTGACACTTTCTGACAGATATCAACTGAATATTTTAAAATTTAATGGAACAAGTTCGTTTTTACACTATTCGTGTGATTCTGAATGCAACTCATTTTTTTATAAATTTTTTTATTGCTTTTTCCATAAAGTTGATATAATAATCCCATTCGATATACCATCTAGCTTATTTTTCCATATATAAACAATAATAGTACAATGCTGAATGGATATCCTCATAGTAAAATACATATATCAATTTGAACTCCCCCCCCCAACTTCCTCTAACCCATTCTTAATCCGGTCACTTCTTTGTATTACTCTTTGCCTATCCTTCTAAAACAGTATATATTTATTTTTATTTATCTATTTCTTTCTTATATCCATGCATACACCATAACTTTGTAACCCTATCTGATATGATTAATTAACATTGAAAGTAATTAAAAATGCTAATAGAGTATAAATTATTCCAAAAACTAGGATAGAACTACACATACTTGACATTATCATGTAAATTGAAAAAAATATATTTCCCTACACCTCCCCTTATTCCCCATATTTTAATACCCTCTAACCCTTCATCCCTTCTTTTTAAAAGACTTCTGTTGGGGGTTTCTACTGTTCTTTTCTTGCTTTCTCGGTATAGTCTCTTGAAGTCGATGGTGTCCAGTTGCTACATCTTGCCCAGTTGAGTCTTCATCCCGTCGCATTTCTTCTTGGTCTCTGCCTTGAATTGGATCTGTCAGTTCTTTGTGGCTTAATACAAATCTTTCAGCTTCAACTGGTGAATTGATGGCACATCTGCTCTGTTTATAGGTGAACGTAAGTCCTTGTGGTATTAACCAGGCATACTTTATTCCATTTTTCCTCAGCATCATTGTGAAGTCTTTGTAAGCATTTCTCTTTGCAACCAAGTGACGAGGTATATCTTTTAGCATTATTAAAGGTAATCCATCTATCGAAAGAGGACTATCATATTGGATTTGCATGATTGTATTCCTCATTTTGAAATCAAAAAAGACAATCACAATCTCCCTGGGTGTTGATTTCTGTATTTTTGGTGACAGGGGAACTCTGTATATTTTATCTATTGCGTAGTTTAATTTTTGATCACTTAAATGGAAAATGTCAGCAAGTGACTTTATCATAGTCTCTCTGGTATCCCCATATTTTTCCGTGAGATTGCGTATTCGTAGATTTTATTCTCTCGATTTCATCTCCAAAAATGCCATCTGGTCCTTCAGAATCTCTCCTTGTATTTGTAGGTTTTCAATTTGTTTCTCATTATCTTTGGTTTCCTTGTAAATTTCCTTTTGTTCCTCCTCCACTTTTGTTATAGTAAGTTCCATCTTATTCATGTCTATTTTTAATACCTTCACTTGTTCTTTAATTGACTTAATCTCATTCATAAGATTGTCAAGTTTCTGGTCAAGTAGTTGAGTCATATGTGTGTTAGATGTTGAATTTGCTTGTTAAGTGTTTCAGTTTGCTGCATCAAAAGTTCCTCCATTCTTTTGTAATCCATGGTTCCCTGTAGAATTAGTTGCATAGGCGGGCAGTATTGATGTAACACCCACCATCGAGTTTCAAGAGTCTTCTAGTTAGGTCTGTAGGGACATCCGGTACTTCTCACTGAGTCTCCTCGCTCTCACAATGAGACGTGGCAGGAAGGCTCAAAAACGAAAGTATTTCAAATCGGAAATAAAACTTCTTCCCTCCCCCTTCTAACTCAGAGTCTTCAGTTGATGCGTGCAATGTCACTCAAATCCTCAGTTGTTATGTCTACCCGCAAGAAAGATTTATAATCCTCAGTCCAGTTGGTGATTTTTTCTTATTTATTATCAAGTTATCTCATGGTCTTGGGAAGGGGGGATTCGGGTGTACAGCTAGTTTAAAAAAAACCCTCCGTCTCTTTTTTTTAAAGAAAAGCAAACAAAAGAAGTTCCTGGCACTTACAGGTCTCGGATGTTGGGGTTTCTGATGATTAAAATATTTCAATAGCTGGTTTTAGGTAGAGGAGATCTGATCCCGGTTCCATTAGAGGCGCTCGCAGCGATGGTCTTCCCTCAGCCGAGCGGGACAGCCTCAACCCCCCCCCCGGTTTTCGTTCCCGGGGGAGAGTTTGGGAGTCAAACCGCACTGGTCGGCAGCAGGAATTGCCTGCTCCACGTTCCACCTTTTAGGAACGTGGTCGAGTCACTGAAAGTGACTCGTGTCCAAAGCCCCTCCAGGTTCTCTCAAGAGCTCTTGAGGGAAGTTGCGGTCAGATCAGCCATCTTGCTGGAAGTTTCCTGAATGCAACTCATTCAGCCAGATTTGGTTTTGGTTTACACAGGTAAATAATTCGGACTTGGGCATTCTGTTGTCAGTGAATAAAAATTCCCCTCTCTACTCTATCTGTTTGGATGGGCTCTTCTTTATATAGGCACATTAAGAGATCAAGTATTTAAGTACTGAATTCTATAACTACTATACTGATATAGTAGTTATATAGACACATTTTCAGTGGTGTCTAGCAGTGCTAGTCTAAGCAGAGTTATGCTATTCTAAATCCATTGGGCTTAAAAGGGTGTAACTCTGTTTAGGATGGCACTCTAAATTTTATTGAGAATGTGGTCCATCAGTAGAATTATTTAGACTGTATTTACCATAACATGGGATGTCCCAAATTTTAAAGGTGAGTCAGCATATTTAATTTTTCAATTTTAATCCCTTGCTGAATTTTTTTAAAATATAATGATTCCTAATCCAGACATACTCATGTGCAGAGCAGATTGTATTGTCACAGTTGTACATGAAGCAGTTCTTGCTGAACAGGTGGTTTCAGTGTCTGTCATGGGAGCTTTCTGTGTTTCTGTGTATGTGTAATTTTTTTTATCATCAAGTTGCAGCCAATTCACAATGACCCTGTTAGGTTTTCAAGGCAAGAGATGTTGAAGGGTGGTTTGCCATTGCCTGCCTGTGTAGTGACCCTGGTATTCCTTTGGTGGTCTCCCATCCAAATTCTAACCAGATCCAACCCATTTTAGCTTCCAAGAGCTTCCAAACTTCCAAGAGATCAAGCTAGCCTGGGCTATCCAGGTGAGGGGATGCATAAAAATGGGGGACTGGAATCAGTCCCCTTGGCCCCAAAATGGTGTAAAGTGTCAGAGCTGCTAGTATGGATTATCTGTCCAATCATGGCAAGAGCAGCCCTAATCTGGCAAAGAACACAAAAACAGTCAACATGGATTATATGTGGGATTACATGCAACACCCATTTACTACATGCAACATCCATGTAGACTCTGATCTTTTTGGGAATCTGCATAAAGAAGCATGATTCCACATGTAGATCACCCTGCTGGATTGGGCAGATACTGTTGTTCTGTAGGATGTTTTAACATCATCACTTTTATGTGTAAATTTATATTCAATTGCATATTCTCTACCATTATATTCCAGGTAGACATTTATAGCAGCAAACAGAAGCCCCTCATAAAAATACTAGAGAGAAACCAATAATACACGTCCCTAGTAAATTTGGTTTTCATGTTGTCATTTGCAGTAATTTCATGTTTTATGAAGAACACTTCCTCAAACTTCTGCAGCATAATGAAAACACATGTGGCCCTGGAAGACAATGTGACCATTCTCATGGAGAGATTAGATCAAAACCTCCTTTCCCCTTTTGACAGTTATATGGGCCACATTTCAGTGAGAGAAGCAAATGGGGAAGAATATTATCAAGTGTAGAACTTATCCTTGCTTTAACTGTAGCTATTTTTCATTTTCAGTCCCAGATGTTTCTTGCTATCTGAAATAATTTTTAAAACATAGGGTTTTTATTATCTGAAATAATAACATTTGTTATTATTAACTATTATTAACTAATAATAGCATATGTTATAGAACAAATAAAATTTGATGATTAATTAAAATATGATTTATTTGGACTGGTGTTTGAGAGGGAAAAACCAGTACTGGAAATTACATTAAATATTATATTTTTCCAGTCCCTGTTATTTGCATTGGCTGTTTTTTACTTCACTCTTCTTTAGAGAGCAGTGAACTGGACGTTGTTGGGGCTTACGACAGAATTAATCTGTGGTTGCCTGATATGTCCTGCTTCAGAGAACTGCCCCTTACTCTTGATTACTGGAGTTCCATCCAACAGGGGGAGTAGGTAGATGTTAGACCATGGTCCCTTGTGGACCAGTTTTTGGTAGACTATTCACTTCCTGCTAGTTGCTAAGATTCCTGAAAAGGATGCTGGGCTTGGTGGACCTTGATGTAAGCCAGCACGGCATTTTTTTTTGCTCTTAAGCAAGAATACATACTCAGGAGTATTTAATACAAATTTGTTATGCTTTCACTGTTAAGAGATCCTATGTATGCATTCTTACTTTAAAAATTTAAAGGAACAAGTGGGAACCCGCAAGGCCTTGTGGGAGGTATATCATTTCCCCTTCCCCCGCTACTTCCTCTTTCCCTTTCTTGAAACCCCCCATAGGTGCTCCCTTTTTCCTGTTTCCTTCTCTTCTTCCCATCCTGCAGCCAAACTACCTTTATCTGGCCCTCCATCTTCCCTTTCTCTCCCTCCACCATGGCAGCCCCTACTTAGGAAAACTATGACCCAGTTGTGTGGTACCAGCCTCTAGGTCAGGCTCACTTGCATGGTAGGGAGCCCTCAAGGACTTGTAGGGGGGAGGTACCTCACTTTCATCTTTGTGGCCTCTGTGCAGTCCCACATGGGAACTGCACATGCGCAGGCCACCCACAGACTCCTATTGGAAAGCTTCTAGGTTAAATTAGCCTAGAAACTAGGAATGCTCCCCCCTCTGCTGCATTGCATGCCACGAGCCAGCGGCTCTTCCCACCCGTTTGGACACGTGATGGAGGGGTGGGGGGAGCGTTAGGGTTGCCAACCTCGAGGTAGTAGCTGGAGATCTCCTGCTATTACAACTGATCTCCAGCCGATAGATATCAGTTCACCTAGAGAAAATGGCTGCTTTTGCAGTTGGACTCTATGGCATTGAAGTCCCTCCCCAAACACTGCTCTTCTCAGACTCCACCCCAAAAACCTCCTGCCGGTGGTGAATAGGGATCTGGCAACCTTCCCTCAGTTCTCTTTCTGTCACCATGGATAGAGGATGTTGGTTAGCTTCGTGCATGTTTACAGAGTTTTCCCCCCAGAATTGTTTTTTCCCCGCCAGTTGCCTTGGGGTCCATTCGAATCTTTCAGCGAGATCCTAAGGATGGCTCTCTTCAAGAAGTATAAGCGTTGTGGGACCAAAATGGCCCAAAATGATGAACATGATGACTGTCTTCTTTGCCTGGGTGAAGGCCATATCCCATCCACTTGTTGGGCGTGTTGCCTATTCACCCCTAAAGCTCTCCAGGAACGTGCTTCCTGGCTCAAGGCTGCATTATAGGAGTGGTCGATGAAAATCCTATTAGAGTAAGAATTGGTGGCCTAAAAGATGAAATCTTCAATGTCAATGCCTCCTCCACCACCATCACAGATATCCCACGCTTCTGGCTGCCTTTTCCACCCTGATGGTGGCCCTTGTAGGCAAGGAGAATCACTGCATGATGGTCCCAATTCATGCAGTGAATTTTTTTGACAATACAATCAGGTGGTGATGATGAGGTGGCTAGGGTTGCGAATTCTAGGTTAGGAAATTCGTGGAGATTTGAAGGTGGAGCCTAGGGAGGGACCTCAGCGGAGTGTAATACCATAAGTCTCCCCTAGAAAGCAGCCATTTTCTTCAGGGGAACTGATCTGTGTAGTCTGGAAATCAGTTGAAATTACAGCAGATCTCCAGGCATACCTGGGGGTTGGCAATCCTAGGTTGCTAGAATACTTGTGTGAGGTGTGGTGGTGCCAGTCCCTGTGAAGAAAGTAAATCTTGACCAGCTCTAAGGTGACCCTAGGAAGATAGATCACGATGGATAGGCTTCTTTGTCTGTAGCAGTAGAAAAGAGCAAGAGTACAGTAGCACCTTAAAGACTAACAACATTTCTGGCGGGGTACGAATTTTTATGAGTCACCCTGCCAGAAATTTTGTTAGTCATTAAGGTTCTACTAGACTCTTGCTGTTGCCTAAGAAAATAGTTGAGTTGCCCCATCTCTGACTTTGTTTACTCCTACATATGTGCTCTAGAGCTGGATGTGACAAAATGAATACCAGTTTGAAACCAGGAAATATGAGAGGAAAACCAGCATTAAAACAAACCCAAAATACTGGAAAAAGTATTAACTCTGCTCCTGCATATACACTGCCAGCTGTACAGCCATCTGTTACGAGCGTCTGTGCACATCAGAAGACTCAAATCCAGTTTTACTAGTCTATTGCACAGCAGGTTCTTGTACTTATAAAACTATCCTTAATTACTTCCAAAGTTACTGGGCAAGGTAATGTTGATTTCATCATCTGTAGTTTCTCCCTTACCTCTGGAGATGAAGGACATCTCCAAACATTACATTTGCAAGACCATTTTATTCCGAAAAAAATGGTCTGACAGACTGTGGTGGATTTTTATAGTTCAATTTTCTGATGTTTAATGTTTTAAAATATGCATAGTTTTAAATCTTGGTACCTATCCTGAGCCTCCCAAATAAAAAAAAATCAGTGAAAAGTTGAAGGCAGCAGGAAAAGAGGAAGACCCAACAAGAGATGGATTGACTCTATAAATGAAGCCACGGCCCTCAGTTTGCAAGATCTGAGCAAGGCTGTCAAAGATAGGACATTTTGGAGGACTTTGATTCATAGGGTCGCCATGAGTCAGAAGCGACTTGATGACACTTTACACACACACACACATCAGTGAAAAGGTTAACACGAGCCCACCAAACCTGCTTCTAAGGGCACTCCACATTTTTCTTAGAGATCAGATATATTCAGCATGTCCAGTTAGTCACACATACAGTAGAAGAGGAGCATAAGAGATCATTGTGAATTGTGCCATCTCAGAAAAATACATTGTCACTGTAGAGCTCTCCCATTACAGGCTTGGTGCTAAAGCACCCCCACTTGCTTCTGGGCAGGTGGCCAGTCAGAAAAATTGGGGTCATTTCTCCCACGAGCCTCCTTGGTCCACCATGCCCTGCTACAAGAAGTTATCTACATTGGACTAAAGGGTGGTGGAACTGGGGACTTCTAGGCTTGCTGAAGATCCATTGTATATTCAAGATAATCGTTTCCATAGTGTATCTCAGTACTGCCTGTCATGGGAAAATTTCAATGCAACCAGATTTTTCATCATTTCCAAACCATGTCTATTTATATAATTTTTGTGTTCTTTCTACAAGTTCATAGTATATGTGGAATTTTTACCTAATGGTAGAGCTTGCTTGCCCATGGAACCTATTAAAATTGGCTGATGTGAAAAATGGATCTTGTAACTTACTCAGCGTGTATTGAATTCGGAAAATATTAGTATTTGCGGAGTGAGATGTAACATTTGCAAATGTGAAAATGTGTGCACTGTTGTGTTAGGGGAAAGTATTGGAATTTCTATCAAGTGAAGACTTTAATGGCTGAAGATGTTTCTTCAGTAGACATTAATGGCTAGAAGATGTTTTTAGCCAGTGGGTCCTAGCTTCAACACATCCCATCTTCTTGAGTAAAGGCTGGAGGGAAATAGCTTGGAACTGGAAAATTGCCAGTGAAGGAGACAGAAGCTTAAATTTTGCAGCTGGCTGGGGGGGGGGAGGGTTTCAAGCTGGGGGGGGGGCTGATGCAGCTTTAAAATCTAGCATGTACTGTTTGCGTGTAGTTATCTGCTCCCGCATGCTTATCTTGTATGTGTGTGATTAAACAGGGATGGGGAGCATGAAATTAAGCTTTTAAGTGATTGTTTCAAAAACACAATGGTAGCGCATGCCACCAGCTCCCCTCCCCCCTTGGAAGTGGTTCTGCTGTGCTAAGCACTCTTTGCTAACTGAAAATGAAAGCATCCCTTTTCTGATGTTGCATGTTTCAGGTTATGAGCTTTGGGAAGTTGCAGGTCCTTTTCAACAACTGCAGAGAGTAAAAATTTCCCACAATCTCCAAGCGTTGAGTAAAGCCGAGACATTTTTAATACTGCTTGCTCTCTGTTGTAAGGAGCTCCTAGCAGTGGTTTCAGGTGTCTATACAAATCCGGCACCTGGTTTCATTAACAGTTTGGTGTGCTAACAGAATGACAGGTGTTACCTGCTTACTGACACCAGTTTCCTAGGGTGGCCTGAATTTTCCTGCAGGCCTCCTTTCAAAAGTATGATATGACTTAGTGTCTGAGATCTGTCGATGCCCCAGTCAAAAGGGTACGAAAATAAATCAGAACACTGGTAATCTGTCAGACATATTTACTCACTGCAACAGTCCATGTTGCTATGTCAGCTTTTCACAGGAGTTCATGCAGATGATTGAAGGCATCATGCTATTACTGGATAGATGACTTTATTTGAGATGACTTCCACCAGTTTGATCCAACTGGAATACACTTATTGTTTATCTGTGCTTGCAGGGCAAACACAATCACAGAGGGTTTTTTTGGGAGGAGCAATTTGGAAAAAAAATCATTTCAAAAGGATATCTAATACATCACAGCCTTCACAAATGGGGAAGATTTATTAGATGTCTAGTAACTCTGTGCTTTAGCTCATCCCTGAACATTCAAAATGTAATGTGAAAGATAACATACTGGACTCCGATCTAATAAGAAACACTACAAAGTGGTATAAAGCCCTTTATCTCAAACATCCTAAGGCACTGAGTACATTTTTATGAGTTACTGATAGATCCAGTGATAAGTGATACAAAAAAGCAAGAGACTTTATAAGGATAAAGTGTTCTGCTGGAAGAAGAATAAAATGGCTACCAGTAGGATAGAAGTGTGCGTGAAATAGCTGTCGACAAAATACAAGGCAGAAAGCTACTTTGGATTTTCTAAGAAGCATCAAAATTGGGAGGAAGATGTGATTTCTGCTTCCTGCTTTGTACATCTTCTGCCACATACACAAAGGGAGATTCCACATCTTCAGGGGAAGATATTGGAAGGGAGATACACAACCTCTTGTTTTGAGCATTATATGAACAAATGAAAACAGAAAGTGCAGCACATGCTTTTTCTTCCTGGCTAGTCCTTCGTTTCTTTGTTTTAACTCAGTGGAAAGTGCTGTAAAGTTGCAGCCAACATATGGCAACCCTATAGAGTGCCAGCATGGTGTAGTGGTTAAGAGCGGTGGTTTGGAGTGGCGGACTCTGATCTGGAGAACCGGGGTTGATTCCCCACCCCTCCACATGAGTGGCAGAGGCTAATCTGGTGAACTGGATTTGTTTCCCCACTCCTACACACATGAAGCCTGCTGGGAGACCTTGGGCTAGTCACAGCTCTCTCAGCCCCACCTACCTCACAAGGTGTCTGTTGTGGGGAGGGGAAGAGAAGGCGTTTGTAAGCCGGTTTGATTCTTCCTTAAGTGGTAGAGAAAGTCAGCATATAAAAACTAACTCTTCTTCTCCTCCTCCTCCTCAAAGCAAGAGATGAACAGAGGTAGTTTGTCATTGCCTGCCTCCTCCTAACAACCTTGGACTTCCTTGGAGGTCTCCCACCCAAATACTAACCAGAGCCAACCCTGCTTAATTTCCGACATCTGACAAGATTTGGCTAGCCTGGGCCATCCGAGTCAGGGCCGAATTCCCCTTACCCTACCAAAAACTGGATTGTTCCAGCCAAATTCAAGCCCCAGTAGTCCTCAGGACTAATAATGTAAAAGGGGCTCTTTTATCTAGCAATTTGGATTTGGGCAACCTTGAGAACTGGGAAAGGACTCTGCAGTCCTCAAAGACTATCTTTCCCTTCCTCAAGGAACCTTAAACTACATTGCACCTTTTCTTCTCTTGTCACCAGACCGGCAAAGTATAATTTACATTCTCCCTTTAATTCTCCCTTAGGCTACAATCCCCCCTACCCAATATACAGTAGCTTCCTCTAGGTGTAAATAATATTCTGTTAGGCCAAGTGCTTAGTTTTGAATTTGCTGTGTCTTTCCGTGTTTCTTTTATGCTGTCCCTTTTATTCTTAAATAAAAGTATGATTTAAATGTCCTTTGCCTCATTTCATTACTAGGAAATATGGTATAATGTCTGACCCATGTATCCAAAGACTTAAAGGTCCCAAAAGACTGCTGTAGGAACATGTAGGAAAGCTGTACTTGTGTGCGGGGAACAGTCTGTAATTTTCTCATACTTCCAGCTGCTAGATGGGGGGGGGGGGAGTCCAGAAGGGGGAAGGAAGCTGGTCATGCCCATGAAAAACAGACCAGTTGGCAACCCTATGCTCCTCCCTCTCAGACTGCATCAATGGGCAGCCATTCTGCAATAGCAGAGGGAAAGAGAATAAGCCTCCTTCTGTATGCATGACTGGCTAATTGTCCTCTGGCCCCTTACCTCTCAAACTATATCAGGTAGGGCTGTCAAAAAAAAAAATTCGGTACAGTTTGGATTCGGCCGAATTTGGCCCTTGTGGGTTCGGTACGTGCCGAAGTCTGAACTCCCCCACTTCGGATCCGTTCAATTCGGCGGGAATTCAAAGTTCGGAAACAAATTCGGCCGAATAAAGCCATTAAAAACACAACCGCGCCTTTCCATGGCTCTGGGGGGGGCATTTTTGGGCTTAGAGGTCCCAAACTTTTGGCAGAGCTTCAAAGGACGTTTATTGAAAGACTCCCCAAGTTTTGTAAAGATTGGGTCAGGGGGGGCTGAGATATGGGCCCTGAAAGGGGTCCCCCCCACCCTTAATGTTGTGCATCTCTCAGCAGAGCTTGCCGCCCACGCACAAAGCTCCCAGCCCGACAACAGCGGAGAAAGTAGCAAAACAACTGCAAACACAACCTTGTTAAACAACACCTTTGCAACACAACTGAAACCTCCCCCCTCAAACCAGGGAGCGAGAGACTCGAGGGGGAACACACACCCCAGGCAGAACCGACGAAAGCCCCCTTTGGCTTCCCCCCCACCCACAGAAACTGCTCCCTCCCCACACACACACAGACTCTGCTTTCCCCCACACACACACACATACACAGGAGAAAAATTATAGATTAAAGCCCCCAAAGGGGTCTTACTGTGGCTGTCTTCTGTTCCATCAGGACGGGCTGTAATCCAAGATGATTCCAATTAGGCACGGAACGTTTTGCTCTGGAGAGATGCACACAGGATCGGATCGGCTGCCCCATTCATCCCAATAGGGGAAAGGGGAAAGGGGAAAGCCCATATCTCGGGACCCCCTGACCCAATGTTCACAAAACTTGGGGGGTTCCTTAAGAAGCTTAATCTAAAGTTCCAGTGAAAGTTTTGTGTCTGCACCCCCAAAAATGCGCCCCCTGCAGCCATGGAAAGAGAAAAGGGGGGGAGGCGATATTTCTGCCCCCACTGAACCCATCTTTACAAAACTTGGGTAGTATCTTAAGAATAATTCACTGAAGCTATGCTAAAAGTTTGGGGGCTATATCCCCAAAAAAGCGCCCCCTGCAGCCACATAAATGGAAAAGGGGGGGAGGGAAAAGGGGGAGAGCCCATATCTCGAGACCCCCTGACCCAATGTTTACAAAACTTGGGGGGTATCTTAAGAACACTGGTCTGAAACTCCGCTCAAAGTTTGGGATTTGTACCCCCAAAAATGCGCCCCCTGCAGCCATGGAAAGAAAAAGGGGGGGAGCCCATATCTCGGGACCCCCTGACCCAATGTTTACAAAACTTGGGGGGTACCTTAAAAAGCTTCATCTGAAGTTCCAGTGAAAGTTTTGTGTGTGCACCCCAAAAAATGCACCCCCTGCAGCCACAGAAAGGAGCGAATGTGCACAAGCACCCCCCCCACACACACGAGGATTTCGCTCTCTCTCTCTCTCTCCCTGGCCGGGCCGCACATCAGCTGATTCCTCCAGTACTCAATCCTGACTGATTGGCCAGAAGAAGACCCAGCTTGCCCACCGATTGGCCGGGGGAGGAGAATGCTGCTTACTGACGGTTATGCTGCTTACTTACGGCCGAATTGGCCGAATTTATTCGCGAACTCCCGAACTCGCTGAATTCGGTCCCCCCGGTTGCCGGCCAGTTTTGAGTTCGGATCCGTCCGAACAGAAAACCACCGAATCAGGGGAAATTCGGTTGATTTTCAGTTCGGACCGAACCGAATTGACAGCCCTAATATCAAGAGCTGACCATCCTACAGAAGGAGAGAGAGAAAAAAAAAAAAACATGGAGACTTACATCTAGTTTGCAAACTCTGGCTTGGGAAATCCCTGGAGATTTAGATATGGTGCATTGTTAGGGTGCATTGTTATTCCTTGGCTCTATCATCAACCAAAAGGGAGACTGCAGCCAAGAAATCAGAAGGAGATTGAGACTGGGAAGGGCAGCCATGAAGGAGCTAGAAAAGATTCTGAAGTGTAAGGATGTGTCACTGGCCACCAAGATTAGGTTAATTCATGCCATCGTATTCCCTATTACTATGCATGGGTGTGAAAGCTGGACAATGAAGAAAGCTGACAGGAAAAAAATAGACTCCTCTGAAATGTGGTGTTGGAGGAGAGTGTAACAGATACCATGGACTGCCAAAACAACAACAACAACAAAAATCAGTGGGTTTTAGATCAAATCAAGCCTGAACTGACCCTAGAAGCTAAAATGACTAAACTGAAGCTGTCGTATTTTGGTCACATTATGAGAAGGCAAGAGTCACTAGAAAAGACAGTCATGCTAGGAAAAGTTGAGGGCAGCAGGAAAAGAGGAAGACCCAACCAGAGATGGATTGACTCAATAAAGGAAGCCACAGCCCTCAATTTGCAAGACCTGAGTAAGGCTGTCAAAGATAGGACATTCACAGGGTCGCCAT
Source organism: Euleptes europaea (assembly GCF_029931775.1). Taxonomy (NCBI): domain Eukaryota; kingdom Metazoa; phylum Chordata; class Lepidosauria; order Squamata; family Sphaerodactylidae; genus Euleptes; species Euleptes europaea. Next base: position 92,930,556 of record NC_079312.1, on the reverse strand, counting down.
GAGTTGGAAGCGACTTGACGGCACTTAACACACACACACATTGTTAGGGTAGAGTTTGTGGAGAGGAGAGAGCTCCGAGGTCTGCCCTCCGAAGCTGCCGTCTCCTCCAGGGGAAGTGTTCTCTGTAGTGTGGAGCTCAGTTGTAATTCCAGGAGAATGCCTGGAGGATGGGCAACCCTACTCACATCGGTCTGTTGGGCCCATTCTCTTTATGAGAGAATACGGAACATGTATTTGACTATTAGAATGTAATTAGCTGCTCCAAGATGAAACCTTCTTCCTAAGCTTATCCTTTTTGCTATTTCATTATCTTTCAATAAATAATGCATATGAATAAATATCTTGCATAAACAGAAAACTATTTTCAGGATAGGTGTCTGTAATTATGTAATCATGTAAAATTGCCCAGAAACCACTTCCCCTGCATTTCTAAGTATAATACTATAAACAGCTTTCTGATGATAGATGCATAATTACCAGCGTGCAGCAAATGCAATCTGCAGGAGAACTGCACGTTGTCACAAGTGGATTAATTGTACAGAAAACAGCATTGAGACAATATACACATAACTTCATATTTATTTATTAAATTTATTATTCAATGATTTGAAACCCTGTTTGCATGATATAGTCCAGACATCGGTTTACCGCCTTGGTAAGGCTTGAGTAGATGAATGCAGATAATGTGCAATCCATCCGTCTTTTAGACCTTTATCCCACCCTTTCTCCAAATTGCTCAGATCTGTGTTCATGGTTCTCCTAGCCTCCATTTTATACTCACAAGAACCTTGTGAGGTAGGTTGGGCCATGGCAAACTGGCCATTTAACTTACAGGGAAATTTCCTTGTAGCCACTGCACTAGAGGTCCAGCCAAGGCCCTGCAACTCTGCCAGAGCCTTAGGGGCCACTCACCTCAGACCGTTCCTCGGCATTGGCAATGACAGTTGGTGTCAGCTCACAAATTGTCTCCTCCTGCACTGCTGCCAGTTTGTGGGAAGAAGCAATGGTTGATCAAAAGCCCATTTGTTGGCACTGCTGAGCAAAGCAGCCTTGCAGTACTGGCTTGTAAACCTCCAGTGGTAGATGAAGACTTCTCATGAGGGGTTGATGGGTGGGTGGGAAGAGCAACTGAGGAAGAGTGCAGCTACTCAGGATCCTCTCCTATCTGTTTGTCCCTGTTAACTTTCCTGATGGTATTTCCTCCATGTTGTCTACAGTTTAAGTGCCACCTAGTTGGCAAGCAAATATAGTTATTAAGACAATATAATTAAGAAAATTTGATGAGAGGGGCCATGGCTCAACAGTAGAACATCTGCTAGGTATGCAGTAATACATCTGCTAGGCATGCAGAAGGACCCAGGTTTAATCCCCAGCATTTCCAGTTGAAAGGATCAGGTATTAGTAGGTGATGTGAAAGACCTCTGCCTAAGAGCTGCTGCTAGTATGAGTAGACATTACATACATTGATGGACCAATGGTTTGATTCAGTAGAAGGCAGTTTCATGCGTGTTTACACTGTTTACACATCCACAGTCAGCAGTTAAATTGGAACCTGTTGTTCTCTTTTATGATTTTGTCAGAACAGGTTATAAATATTTGACTAACAGTAGGAGTGGATGGCGCACAGAGACAGACTGGCTAGTAAGATAGTCAGGAAAAAGGTCTCAGTGGGCTGATGGCTGAGGGGGCCACCCCTGAAGGGTGACACCTCAGCCCCAAGCAAGGGGCAGCCCCTGCCCCACATGGGGCAGAGAAGGTGGAAGGGTAGGAACAGAGTACCCTCCATTAACTTCAGTGGTGTTTGGTAGGAACTCTTAGATTCACATGCTTTTATCATACTTTGTAATTCGTTTTTTGGTTAACTAAATAGTTCTTGTATTTGTAATCCATCTTGAGTTCCAGTAAGAATGGTGGACTATAAATGATGCTAATAATAACAAGGTGCCAAGCATTATCTTGTCTCCAGCTGTTAAAGATATGGGTAGTTTTCTGCATCTTCTTGCTGCCTTTCACTTGAAAGCCACCGTGTGAGGATCTCATCACATTATCATACAGGCTAATAATGATAAGCATTCTACAGCTTCTAACCTAAATGGAATGGAGATAGTAGTTATACCTAAGTTCTGACTATCTTCCAAACAAGATAGGAAAGTAAAATTTATACAAACTTTTACCAATGCGAGGATCTTCAGATGTTTCCTTACACTACCATATACATAATACAGCCGAACTCAGTTCCTTAGAATACATTTTGTTCGTCTTTAAGGTACCACTGGACTCTTTATTTCTTGCTTTATTTCTGAGCTTTGCATTCTTGTTGGCCTTGAAAATAGGTGCAGGAAGCAAATCTTCACTCATGCAAATCTGGGAACATATTTTTAATTTAAAAAAATTCACACAATATTGGAAGAATTTATGAATCTGGGAATTTGGGAATATGGCTCTTCAAAATGGGCAGAAGTGATTTCAAGAAATGCAAACATGAAATCCTAAACATGATTTAGGATTATTCTATAACCCCAACATTGAAATGAGGACTCCCCCCCTGAAGGGGGTTAAAATTACTTATACTACATTTCACAACCTCTATCTCAAAATACTGCTGTTGATTCCTCACAAAAGTATGTTTTTCTGTGTTTTGACTGTTGATTTAATTCAGTAAAAACTGTGACTTCAAGGTGGCTTAGCCAGTTAGGAAATCTGGATGTGTGCACAAGAAATGTACCTTCTTTTTTTTTGTTAATGTCAGAAGCAATTTGCTTAATCAATGTGGTATGTTAAGAACAGGCTGGATAATAATTCTGGATCCTGCAGAATCCCAAGCAGGGTAAAATTAAGACCAAGATTCTAAGCAATGGGTGTTGCCTTCCTGTCAAGATGCTGAAGTTGCTCCATTAAACAACAGAGCAAGAAAAACAGATGTTGTGTTGGTCATTCCTAATAGTCAGTAATACTTTGGGAACTGCTTAAGAGATCACACACTTGAGGGCAAGCAGAAGAAGGCAGATGCAGTCCATGTTCCTCACAGGAACCTCCCACAATGATTTTCTGTCTACCAGATATTGTTTGAAGAAGCTCAACTTTCACTTACTCCTTACACTTAGCAGTGACCTTGTGTATCTGTATGGCATGGAAGCAGGCAGCCTGTGTGAAGTGTGTGGGGAAATTAGGCAGAGGTGGCAGAAATTTTACTAGCCATGTGCTAGATGAAAACCAGAGGCTTGGCAGAGTGGAAGAAGTCCTTGAAAGGTGGGAAATAGTTAATCGTTTTCTAACCCTGATGAGCCACAGACAGGAACAGCAGCTGTGCAATTAATGGGCAACAGCAGGTGGAACAGGTGAATTTCAGGCCAGTGTCACATGTCCGGTGTGCCATTAAAGGCAGCTGAACCATATTTTTCTAGCCAGAGCTGACCCTCTCTAAGGAGGCATGTGCCTGACTGGTCATTGTCCAAATCACCCAAAGAAGGAGGTGGAGGAGGTGGTAGGTAGCTTCTGACAACCAGACCGAGGTGGAGTAGAGCGCAGAGCACGTGGGTCAATGCATGGAATGGTATACGGAACAAGAGCTGATCTGGGAATGCTCATGTGTAATTTCACTGGTTAAAGGTTAAACATTCTTTAATTGCCCTTGGCCTTCTGTCAGTCAACTTGCAGGCTAATTGCAGCTAAACTAAATTGTAATAGTCATAGGGGAGGGGGAATTCTCTTCTCTACTAACAAGCCTCTATTGATGACGAGGGGGCTGTTTTGACTGGCCAGTCCATTTTGTTTTAGTGGGTATAAACTGGTTACTTTGAGATAAACATTCTCATTGGCAATACTCAAATGCTGGGTGATATTGTTTTCCCGGAGACATACATTGCTAATGTTTCATGACAGATATATGCTATAACTTCTTAGGCTTAATGATTGCTACCCTTGCTGGACCTTTTGCTATCATTTTCACAAATCCACTGATGATCCAGCGTACCCAAAGCTAACCATATCTAGGAACCCTGTAGTCTCAGCTAGTCTTCTCGACTAAGGCAATGAGTTAACTCTTCAAATGTAAAGTAACATTACTCACCATATCAGGAATGAACAGAGCCAGCAGAAATCTCTTTTGGGGACTTCTGTTTAGCTGGATTTTTAAAAAGCCTTGAAATACTTCTTTTTGTACAAGTGTGTACAGTGCTGTCAAGTTGCAGCCTATTCTTGGCAAGCCCATAGGATTTTCAAGGCAAGAGGTGTTCAGAGGCGATTTGCCATTGGCTGCCTCTGCATCGTGACTCTGGTGTTCCTTGGTGGTCTCCCCTCCAAATACTAACCACGCTGGCCAACCCTGCTTAGCTTCTGCGATCTGACCTAGTTAGCCTGGGCCAACTAGGTCAAGGCAATATTTCTCATTAGGACCAACTGAAATATCACAAAAGTGAGTTCTTCAGAACTCTTTATTGGGCTGGACATCAAAGGGGGGATGGGCAGGCAGGCATACAGGCCCTAATTTGAAGACCTTTGATGACACCTTTTATAGAATGCCAGCAGATTTGGTTGAAACAGAGCCACATATGAGTTTGTCTAGAGAGTCCTCTACTGCATATAAGAATAAAATTTAGGGTCGATGGGCAGGAGATGATGCGTGGAAGTTTATTTTAAAAATTAATACAGCTGATTTGGAAATAACTTTGGTTAGAAATGGGTGGCTGAGGTTCATGCCCTATCTGGAGAATCTTTTCCATTAGAAATTGTTGGAAGAGCCTGTCTGTCCTTCTAGGAACAAGGCATGTTGTACTTGCCTTACACTTGGTCTATCAAGATCAGTATTATCTAATCTGATTGGCATCACTTCTCCAGGCTCTCAGGCAGAGATCGGTCACATCAACTACTACCTGATACTGACTTGACGATCTTGGGGAAATTACTCAGCCTCTGTAAAAAGACGCAGGTAACCAAGTCATAATACACAGAATAAACCTGAGCTGGATAACCCAGGATAGCTCATTCTTCTCTGATCTTGGAAGCTAAGCAGAGTCTTCCATGTTTAGTATTTGAATGGGAGACTGCCAAGAAATACCAGGGTCTTTATACAGAGGTAGGCAATGGCAAACCACCTCTGAATGTCTCTGGCCTTGAAAACCTTACAGGGTCTCCGTTAGTCAGTTACAACTTGATGGCAAGTGGGAGAAACGAATAAACTGAAGCAGTGAGATAAAGGCCATTGTGTGAATCTGGCCAAAGAATGGAAGTTACATGGAAAGTGTCTTTGGAAAATATAGACCATAAATATCATTACAGAGGGGAAGGCCCAGAAAAAAATGGGGGGGGGGGTTTCCTGTTTTTTCCCCAGAAGTCTTTTTTGTGTCAGTTTTTCCAATGGAAACTTTGAGGGAGCACCGGGGGGGGGGAGGGGGGTGGAAACCTCCTATAAAATATTTTTTCTTTCAGAATGAGGGAAATGCTTCTTAAGGCAAGGTTATTTACCCTCAAAATTTTAAGCATGAAAAAGTCTGAGGGGTTTGTCAATTTTTACAATGGAAAAAAATGGGAAATTTGGGGGCACATAGAAAAAAAACGCCTCATACAGTAGTCATATACAACATGTTCAAGAATGTTTTTGTTTAAATGTAAATAATTTTGGCAATATTTAGTGTGCATTAATCTGTTTAATGATAATACATGATTAAAGAACTCAATGTTTTTAGTGTTATAAAGTTTAGCGTTTTCAGTATTATAAAGTTTAGTGTTTTCAGTGTTATAAAGTATATATAGCTTTATAAAGCATATATAGCTTTATAACATGCTGGTAGTCCTTTCGACTGTGACTGAGAGAGTTTCTGTCCACATAATAAACTTTTTTTTGTTTACGACATAATTTGTTTTCTACCTTCCATTTTTATTTTTGCCTACTTCTTAGATGTCAAAAATTAAAGATACATGTGCTATGGTAGCACAGGGTGCAACAATTTGTAACTGTTTCTCAAGTGTTTGAGTATACTTATAATTTTTCTTATTGAAAAGGAAGATTTTCATACTTCTAAATTCTAAAAATAGCTAAATAGAACAATTGTATATGCTAGATAAATTATAAGTGATACAATTGATATTAAAATATTGTCGAAGGCTTTCACGGTAGAGTTCATTGGTTCTTGTAGGTTATCCGGGCTGTGTAACCGTGGTCTTGGAATTTTCTTTCCTGACGTTTCGCCAGCAACTGTGGCAGGCATCTTCAGAGGATTAACACTGAAGGACAGAGACATTGTCCTTCAGTGTTAATCCTCTGAAGATGCCTGCCACAGTTGCTGGCGAAACGTCAGGAAAGAAAATTCCAAGACCACGGTTACACAGCCCGGATAACCTACAAGAACCAACAATTGATATTGTTCAATCAATTAGAGGAGTTTAGGTTTAACAGGGAAATTAACACTGCATATATTTCAATTCCTCCCCCTCAAAAGGCAACCCCCCCAAACCAAACAACCACCTCCCCCCCGAACATGGCTTCAAAATTTCCAGAAATTTTACATTCTAAATATAGTCTCTGCATGGATAAAATGATATGTTAAACTGGACTCTGAATTCAGCAGGAAATGAACATTATGAAAGACAGCCTAATTATGTGTAGGGTTGCCAGGTCCCTCTTCACCACCAGAGGGAGGTTTTTGGGGCAGAGCCTGAGGAGGGCGGGGTTTGGGGAGGGGAGGGACTTCAATGCCATAGAGTCCAATTGCCAAAGCGGCCATTTTCTCCAGGGGAACTGATCTCTATCGGCTGGAGATCAGTTGTAATAGCAGGAGATCTCCAGCTAGTGCCTGGAGGTTGGCAACCCTAATTATGTGGAATGCTCAGGTTTTGATAGTTGAAAGGTTTTGCAGTTCTAAAGTAGCACGGTAAGAAAATACTACATAATACTTGCGTGATTATGTAGCTGAGAACACAAACTGTTTATTACTGTATATACTGGTATGCAAAATGGCATTGACAGTTTCAGTTTCCTTCAGTTTCAGATTTAAAATTTTAATATATCAGCTGGTCTGGATGGCATCTAGGAATGACAGCTGGCCTAATACTCAAAGTGGAGCATGAAGGTTAGAAGCTGTGGGTCAGAAGCTAGGCAACCCTGTAAAGTTGTAGGGCTAGTGGAGGGTCCGCAGCAATGTGACTCCGGCACGAGGGGGGTCCCCATCAATGTTAGTGAACTACAAAAGCCAGGGAAGCCTGTCTTGTTTAGTCTTTAGCAGGGCTCAGACTGAATAGAGGCCTGAGGAAATTGTTTCCTTGTTAAAATAAAGGCATTAGTTTAATATGTACCAGGAGAGGATAGGGAGTTCTCTTGTTAAATGTTTACCAATCAAATCCTGATGAGAACTCGCTTGGAGTCATTCAACTTTCGCTGTTGCCATTTCTGGTGAACTCTCTAGCAGGGCCGCGTATTGCTGATTACTACGGCTGGGAGACAAAGTGGGATTAATCCGCAGACCTCGCCTCCTAGTAAATACCAGTTTAAAACAATTTTGAATGCAGGAGGCATTCTTCTGTATCGATGGAAGGTTTGGAAAGCAGCCTGTCTGAACTGACAACTCTGGCATTTGAAAGACACATAGCTGGTGTAAGTCAGACTCTCCCCTGTCAGAATGGCTCAAAAGGAAATTAAAAACAAGAACATCCTGAAAGTAAGACTTTGCCGTAATGACATACAATTCTTTGTTACCCAAAATACATAACATGTATTCCAAGTATATAGTTTTAATCTGCACCTTTGGAAAGAAGCTATGGGTGGCTACAGAGAGAACGAGAAGAAGGAACTCTGTTGTGCTGCTGCTTTTGCAGAAGAGAGCTCTGGGTGGCTAGAGAAAAAGGAGGCCCTGCTATTGTTTTACAGCCAGTTTGGGCTCCATTCAGTAAGTAGGGTTGCCAACCTCCAGGTAGTAGCAGGAGATCTCCTGCTATTACAACTGATCTACAGCCGATAGAGATCAGTTCGCCTGGAGAAAATGGCTGCTTTGGCGATTGGACTCTATGGCATTTAAGTCCCTCCCTTCCCCAAACCCCGCCCTCCTCAGGCTCCACCCCCAAAACCTCCTGCCGGTGGCGAAGAGGGATCTGGCAACCCTATCAATAAGTGATTACTATAATGGGGACTAATTTATTATCCAGTTTGGGGTTGCCAGCTCTGGGTTGGGAAATGCCTGGAGATTTGGGGATGGATCCTGAGAGGTCAAGGTTGGGGAGGGGGCCAACTTCAGCAGGGTATAATGCCATACAGTCAGTCCCTCAAAGCCAAATGTAGCAATCCTGTCGTAGTCAAGAGCTTTGAGCTGAATCACCCTCAGCTCTCTCCCATAGTTTAGAGGGTTCTTTTAGCTGGGATGCCATGAACATCCTTCTACAGGGCAAGTGGGTAATGTACAGAGGAAAGAATGAAGGGGAAACCAATAGAATGTAAAATGAGAGTTGGTCTGCACTTCAGATGTTTCTGTGAGTCTTGAATAATGTTGAACTATACTATCACTCTTCACTGAAGTCAGGAGATTCTGTCCACAATCTTTGTGGACAGTGTTAAATCCTTTCGAAGTTTCTCTTCTTTCTGACGTCAATAATGTTGACAGCATGGAATCAAACGAGTAGTCAATTTTCATGCAAACTTAGTAGGTCTACTAGGAAAACTGATTTAGTACAGTGAGTTTCACAATTTCTAGGTTTAGGGAGCACAATCCAAAACAACATTTCTACAAAGACACCCTTTTACATCTGTGGTGGAACTTTGGTGTGCTCCAGAGACTTCCGGGAAGCTTACTAAGGCATACCCTCAGATTATCAAGGGAATTGGCCAGCATTATAGGGCTTCACCATGGGTCAGTGTTAGGATAGCATCCTATCTGGAGAGCCAGCGTGGTGTAGTGGTTAAGAGTGGTGGGTTGGAGCGGTGGACTCTGATCTGGAGTACCGGGTTTGATTCCCCACTCCTCCACATGAGCGGTGGAGGCTAATCTGGTGAACTGGATTTGTTTCCCCACTCCTACACATGAAGCCAGCTGGGTGACCTTGGGCTAGTCACACTCTCTCAGCCTCACCTACCTCACAGGGTGTCTGTTGTGGGGAGGGGAAGGGAAAGTGATTGTAAGCTGGTTTGATTCTTCCTTAAGTCGTAGAGAAAGTCGGCATATAAAAACCAACTCTTCTTCTCCTCCTCCTCCTCCTCCTATCACTCACATGTGGCTGTGCATTTTAAGGGATAATTGATAATTATTTGGTCCCTCCATTAATCAGATAACACATTTTTTTATTTTAAAAATTATTTTTACTATAGGAGGCAAGTGTCATGTTAACACTTGCTCCTTCCTGAGTGAGAAAGTAAGGCGGGGGGAATGCCTTTTCCCAGGTGTAATTCTGCATACGATTGAATTGTAAAGCTCATACAATGAGTAGACTGAGATTTATTCAATCAGATGACAGCACCAGTTTTAATTGTTGAATTAAGGTTGTTGTTGAATTGCTTACAGATGCTATTGTTTTTATGATATGTAAATGATCAAATAAGCTGAGGCGCTCCCATCCAGTAGATTCTGTGTTTGTCTGCAAATAATTATTTGTTGATGGTCCAGACAACAACCACAAGTGGCCGTGTCTTAGGTTTTTGCAGAAATCTGATGATATTTAAGTTAAAAGGAGCGTTGATAAAATGCAAACTTTAAAAAGAGAAACAAAAAGTCCTTAACCAGTTCCATTGTCCACTTCCCTGAAAGTGGCGGTAAATCTAATTTATGCACTCCTTGTTAAAACCGCTTGTACTTGTCAAGCCAAACCAGTTTGAAGGGAGCTGGGTAGGCAGCCTCCTCCTAGCTGGCACTTCATCATGGCTCCTTGCATTTTCTTCGGCGCTCAGGGTTTACAGTTATATAAAACTTAATGAATCAGTATACTTTAGATTTCCTTCCTGATACATATGGGTTCAATTAGCTGCCATTTTGCTTATTTAAGCATTTTCATTAAATTGCTTTACTGTATTTTTTCCTGCAACTGAAAGGGAACACAGCAGAGCTTATGCCATCTGTCATCATCCTTTTAAGTGCCGTTTCCCCTTTGTTCCAGTCCTTTTTGGCATGAAAGGCCTTTATATTGGCACTGCATGCCATGCATTTATTGCATTCCCTCATGTTCGCTGCAGATACACAAATAAAAGCTCTGTGCATGGCTTTGCATGAAAGTGTCACGTTCCCTAGTATTTTGTAAACCTTTTACAAGAACAAGTTGTGTTTTCCTGCCCTCCCCCAGCCTTGGCCCCATAACTGCTCCTGGCGCACAGAGCTCTCTGCTGCAGTGGCCTGTACATAATATTTTCCTCTGAGGCAATGTAGACCAAGCCCGGCCGCTAGGTGCAGCCTAAACGGAAAGAGGTTGCCTGAATGCCGAAACAGTTGACAAGTAGATTAGCTCGGCGGTTGCATGTTTCTTTGAAGGTGTCGGCATTCATCCTTAATTCTAAGGGAGATGGTTCACAGTCATGCAGTTGGCTGGCATATTCAATAAAGTGTACGTGTGTTCTGTTTACTTAATCTTGCATGGAGAATGGTTGAAGGTAGAAGACCTGCATTTAGCTTAGGGTTGCCAGGTTCTCTTTGCCACTGGTGGGAGGTTTTTGGGGTGGAGCCTGAGGAGGGTGAGGTTTGAGAAGGGGAGGGACTTCAATGCCATAGAGTCCAATTGCCTAAGCAGCCATTTTCTCCAGGGGAACTGATCTCTATCGGCTGGAGATCAGTTGTAATAGCAGGAGATCTCCAGCTAGTACCTGGAGGTTGGCAACCCTAATTTAGTTATAGTTAGGAAGGCCTGAGCACCCACTAGTTAAGTTCACCAGCTGTTCTGGGGTTGCCAGCCCTGGTCTGGGAAATACCTGGAGTTATTTGGGATGGAGCCAGAGGAGAGCAATGTTTAGGAAGGGGAGGGACTTAAATGGGGTATAATGCCATAGAGTCCACCTTCCAAAGCAGCCATTTTCTCCAGGTGAACTTGTCATGGTTCGGGCTGTTAAGTACCTACACTCTTAGAAAGGACCCCTGAGAAGGAATATGTTATCTTATTCAGCGGGTCACCACTAGACCGGAATCAATGGTTCCTAGAATCTTGTTACAGTTCCTAGGACATCTCTTGAACACACCAATAAATTTATGATACTGGACAAGAGTATAATTATAATAAAAACATATTTATTTACATCATATAGTATATGCTTGTTGTTGCAAGGTCTTAAAATATTATATAAGGTCAGACATCATTCGTCTTAAACATGTTTATGTTGCAAGTAATCATTCACAATCTCTATGCCTCTATAATAGAGTATCTTCATTAGAATATACCTCATGAAGTATGGTTAGTGCAATGCACATTCATTCAAAATATAAAGTTACAGAAATCCTGTAAAAATATGGTTAATACTTTGGAAAAAGATTTGATTAGAAGTATCCTAACTTACATAATTCAAAACATCATAATATTTCAGTACAGAAGACAATATACCTTGCTATGCCATCTGTAAACATTTCTGAATCTAAGTTCTATAAGAACATATGAAGTTGTCCCAAAGTATCTGTATTTTCTAAGTCTTGAAACCTTACAGACTTCTATCAGTATTCTTAGCATATGAAGAAGACCTCTGATCATCATTAAGATCAGGCACTGTCTATGTCCATGCTGTGCATGTTCCTTTTAGTATCAGACAGCAATGCTGAATATGTAAATACTATGTGTTAGCTTAAAGCTGTTTAAAGTCTTTCTTGCTGTGCCAATTGTAGAGAGTTCTGTATGTGAACTTATGGTTCAAATCTGTATATGCGCTGTACGTTGTATCAGCATTGTGCATTTCTCATAGAGTACAGAGAGTCTCCTTTCTGTCAGGAATATCTCTCGCTTCTGTTCTGAGGAGGTTCAGAAGTTCCTCTGTTAATTAGAGGACTCTCTGACACTGTCTCAGAGATCTATTTGTTAGCCCTGTGTTCAGGATGCTCTTAGCATTGGTAAGCCAAATGGGCTTAATATGTAAGAATCCATCAATCCTTGTTAGAATCAATGGACTCTCAGTGTTCCAAAATATGGAAAGATCACTGCACTTAGATTCCCATTCAAAGGATAGGAATTCTAAGGGTCTCCATCCTCTTTCAGGAGTAGAGTAGTCTGTTACTTCAGACATCCAGTCTTAATGGGTACTGGATATACTGAAATGGATCTCCTTCAAAAGGAGTTTCCAGCCTCATAAGAAGACTGTAAATATTATAAGGCATATTGAAATATCCAGATCTTGATACTTCAAGATACCTCAGAGAACTTCTGTCCACGCAAGGATCAGAGTCTCAACGTTTTACATCTCAGGCCTCTGAGATGGAGAAATGTTATGTCAGACAGCTGCAGTCTGTCCTTCAACAACACTCTGAAGTACTGGCTGTCCTGCTCGGCCTTATATCCTCTCCAGATCAGTGTTATCTGATTTGTGGGTACTCCTGCACCCCTGGAGTTTGGGATAAAGCATCAGCGGCCTTGAAGTGCCTATCTGCTGCACCTGTGGAATGGAGGGTTTTGATGCTTGACAAGGTGCTAATACTGTATCCTTGTAAGACCATATTTGGACATCCACATCCTCTTGGTCTATTTTACTAAACCATAAACTATTAGTTTTGAGCTTTGTAATCACTCTATATACTCAATTTTAACATCATTGTCATCCTCAGCACAAGACGCATTCATTAAATATATTTGTGAATCAATAGTATAATGTCTACACATTTAAATCATAAAACACAATTATATGCTTACATTGCATTACATAGTCCTGGCTGACCTTGTGGTTTGAGGGTAGAATATACTCCCTTGGTTAGCAGCTGTGAAAAAGGCTAACCTACCCCACCATTACATCATACTATTCACAGTCAGCATTTGCATAAGGCATGTTACTTCTTCCCCTCTTCTTATCTGACTTTGAGAGGAGCTGGGACTTCTTCACTCCCATTGCAGGCAACTTATACACAGCTCATGGCCTTGCAGCTGTACGCCTATCTTGGAGGACTACTGAAAACCCCTCCTTCTGAGGAGAAGTATTGCATAACCATTACAGCATTACATTATAGCATTTTAAGGCAAGGAGGCTTTCATTCTTTACGTTTGAGCTCTATATGAATGTCTGATAGGCAAACTTCGTATTTAATTCTCGTTTGACCGTGACAAACTGATCACTATCAATTGGTGAAGATCACTTATAATCCAGGAGATCTCCAGCCACCACCTTGAGGTTGGCAACCCTAAGCTGTCCACTGGTTGCATGCACAAAGTCAATTGTGTGATGATCAGTTTGTTGTTTGAGAACAGCTTGAGCCTGTTCATTAGGTCACTTTTCAAATATTCAGACAGTACAGCGTAGTGCAATTGGTGGTGTTTTGTACATGCCCGTTCGCATAGAGCCTGGTGGCAGCCTTACTTTCATCCCTCTCTGGCCGATCTGTTGTCACTGCATGGTGTTTTGACAACCAATGGTATAAATCAATAGTAATCAGATCAATCAGTCAACTAGCAATTGTAAATAAACACTCTTACCATCTGGTGTTTGTACTTAAGTTAATGTTACCAGTGCTATTGACACATGTGCATATTTTTACACAGACTTTTGGGAAGCATAGTTTCCCCCTCATATCCCTTAAGGATAGGGTTGCCAGGTCCCTCTTCGCCACCGGTGGGGTTTTTTGGGGGCAGAGCCTGAGGAGGGCGGGGTTTGGGGAGGGGAGGGACTTCAATGCCATAGAGTCCAATTGCCAAAGCGGCCATTTTCTCCAGGCAAACTGATCTCTATCAGCTGGAGATCAGTTGTAATAGCAGGAGATCTCCTGCTACTACCTGGAGGTTGGCAACCCTGCTTAAGGACCTGATCATCCACCACCCTGGGTAGAATCAGTTTCTCAGCTTTTCAAAAGCCCTTACAAGTTAAAGAAATGAAACTCCACCACCACAGTTACTACTCAGTGGAAAAGTGATTCAATAGAAATGGAAATCACAATGAGAGATTCGAGAGAAGGGTGGAGCAAGGATGGCTGGAGGTGGCATAGGAGGGGGAACGGGAATTAGGGGTGTGTAGGGCATGTTAGATGAACACGAAGCAAAGACACTTGACAGAAATTGCCTTGTTCATCCCCGCTTTGGAATCAGGGCTAAAATTAGTGATAAAACAGGTCCCTGAAAACATGGGACATGTGTGCGGCAGGCGCAAATTCACTTCTGAAGCTCTTAGAATCATGAATAACTCCAAGGAAGCCCCGCAGCAGTCTGGGTGAGTAAGCGTGGCAAACTTCCCCTGCACAAATGGCCTCATAGTCATGTCTCGTTTGGCCCTCAGAGTTGTATCAGCCCATCATATGTTTCCCTGATTGGGAAAGGGCGGGATAAAAATCTAATAAATAAATAAATTTGAGCAAATTTCATGTGCTGTTCACACACACACATCTGGTAGCATCTGTATAGATGAATGACCAAATTGTTGCTTGCATCCAGTGGTAATTTACATAGATGAAAGGAATTTCTCTTTGAGGAGTGCAATTTTCTTCATATCCCCTTTTCTGCTGTAGCACAAAATGCCCCTAATGAATACTACTGGGGGACAGGAGACTCCTAGGAACAACATGAGCAGGGAGTTGGATGTCTGCAATGGGAGAGAGAAGTCAATGAAAATCATCCCCCTTCCATTTGCAGTAATCCTCTATGGGATCCCAGCCACTGAGTCTACAAAATCAACCAACACACTCATACAGATTTTTCAACATAACATTTTAAATTATCAGCTCTACACATGTGACGTTCACAAGTTTCAATAGTTTGTAAAACTTACTGAAAGAATACAGCAATTGTTCATGGTTTCAGTATTTGGTATACACGTGTGTGTGTATATATATGCAGGCTAACTAATGGTAAATTAAGACAGATGTGGACTACAGGTTTAGCCATAACTTGAGCGTATGTGTTAAGTGCCATCAAGTCGCTTCCAACTGATGGAATTAATCATCTCCAAAACGTCCTTGCTTAGGTCTTGCAAACTGAGTGCCATGGCTTCCTTGATTGAGTCAATCCATCTCACGTTGGGCCTTCCTCTTTTCCCGCTGCGTTCAATTTTTTCCATCGTTATTGTCTTTTCCAGTGACTCTTGCCTTCTCGTAATGTGACCCAAGTACGATAGCCTCAGTTTAATCATTTTAACTATTTTAGCCATTGCTGGAACCTGCATTTTCCTGCCCCCAAATGACACATTTCATCTTTTGCATAAATTCGTGCAGTGATAATAATTAATACATACATTCCTCTGCTAAGCTAATGAGTTGCCTTGATTGTGTAGAAAGACGGCTGCTTAGCTCTTTCTACATAGGTGGACAGGACCAGGCTCCTTTGTGATATGATAAGAGAACAACCGTCATAACTGGGAATATAGAGACAAAGGAGCATGACAGACAGATGCTCTCCAGCAGCATCAGTGTATAAAGGAAGTCACTGGGAGGTTTTAAGCAAGTCTCTCAGCGCAACCCACCTCAGGGCTGTGAGTCTAACATGCTGTAAACTTTATAAAACACATAAAATAATGAAAAGCCAGAGGCACATCCTGTAAGATGTGGATGGTTTATGACAATGACCAGTGTGTCCTGTGTTAAGTATCAAGGAGAGGGGGGGTGCGCGCAAAGAAAGTACATAACCAATGGGATGATTTATTGTAGCCCCTGAATGTACATCAAGAAGAAACTTTGAACTAAAACAGGCTGCTAGCAAGAGCCAGTGTTGTGAAGTGGTTAACTATCTGGA
Organism: Euleptes europaea; assembly: GCF_029931775.1. Taxonomy (NCBI): domain Eukaryota; kingdom Metazoa; phylum Chordata; class Lepidosauria; order Squamata; family Sphaerodactylidae; genus Euleptes; species Euleptes europaea. Next base: position 92,914,755 of record NC_079312.1, on the reverse strand, counting down.
GAATGGGTTCAATTCCCCCACTCCTCCACCTGAAGCCTGCTGGGTGACCTCGGGGCTGTCACAGGTCTCTCAGAACACTCTCAGCCCATGTGGAGGCAGGCAATGGCAAAACCACCTCCGAACGTCTCTTGCCTCAAAAACCCTACGGGATCGCCGTAAGTCAGCTGTGACTTGACGGCACTTTCCACCACCACAGCAAGAGCCAAACTGAACTAGAACAGTGAAACAGTGTTCTTCTTGAGAGACTGAATTCCAGGATGGCAAGCTGGGAGGGCTCATAAACTACACTCCTATTGCCTCACCTATCTCCAAAATGGAGCTATTAAAAAAAAAACTGCACAGGACTGTACACTGCAGTCCTGATATTATGTCCTATACAGCAATTGACTTGCAGAGTCAGGGCTGGTTCCAGATCTTGTGAGGCCCTGGGTAGAGTGTGTTCAGAGCTCCCCTTTCACCTCTGCCCACCACCAGGATCCCATTCACTCCTCCCTTCCTGCTCCCACCATGTACTCTGCACCTGCCTGTGTGTCCTTCTCCTGCCAGCTCATGACTTCTCCCCCCAGCCGCACTCTCAGCCACCTCTCCTCAAAAGCATTGGATGATGTGTGTGGCTGGGAGGACCTTTGCTGTGACCATTGGGGGTATCACTTGCATCACCTGCATGCTCTTCCATCGTGGCGCTGGGCAGGAAGGGAAGCGCATGCAAGAGAATGGGCAGGGGAAGGGTGCACAGGTAGGTGGCAGAGGAGGTGTGCAGGCAGGGAATGGTAGCAGTGGGCCCTGACAAAGCTCAGTAATACCCATGCCTAGATTCTTGTGAAAAGTTACTGGTCTGAAGATGAATGAGTGCTGAGAAAGTTGGAAAGACTCTATTCCCAGACTGGAGTTTACATACCTGCCCTTAAAGAATACCCTCCTGATCCATCTCAAGTTGAACCCTGGACTGAGAGGAATGACACTGTAGGGAGCTGGTGGCAGTAATTCTGTGGTATAGCTCTTAAGAGGAAGTTGTACACGGCCCTCTGCAAATGCGTATGGGGAGAGAGAAGTCAAACTCCTTCTGATGTGTGGTTCATGGGTAGGTTTGCCAGATCCAGGTTGGGAAACCCCTGGCGATTTGGCGATGGAGCCTGGAGATGATAGGCGAACTTAGTTTTATTCCCCATATTCATTTAACCCTTATGTTTTCAAGAAAAGCTTGAAGATGTGGCTTAGGGGTTCTCTAAAAATTTTTTAAATAAGATAAATTTGGAAAAAAATAGTTTATTAGTTTTGAAAACTTTCACTACTGCTGTAACTAAAGGTAAAGGTAAAGGTCCCCAGTGCAAGCACCGGGTCATTCCTGACCCATGGGGTGACGTCACATCCCGACGTTTACTAGGCAGACTTTGTTTACAGGGTGGTTTGCCAGTGCCTTCCCCAGACATATTCCCTTTACCCCCAGCAAGCTGGGTACTCATTTTATCGACCTCGGAAGGATAGAAGGCTGAGTCAACCTTGAGTCGGCTACCTGAGACCAACTTCCATTGGGATCGAACTCAGGTCGTGAGCAGAGCTTGACTGCAGTACTGCAGCTTACCACTCTGCGCCACGGGGCTCCTTCTACTGCTGTAACTACTCTCGTGATATTTGAAGGCCTGAGTCATTATTTTTAAACACTTGGTGGTAACATTACCCCGGTCTCACAAAAACTCTGGACACTCATACCTTCTCTCGTGTTGGCTGTATGGCTTTCTCTCATTGCTGCTGTTTGTGATCAAGTTAGAAAAGGAGAAAGCAACCATGTTAATGTGTTGAGGATTAGTACTTTTTCATGCTATGTGAGAGTCTGCCTTAGATTCTCAATGTCTAGTTAGAAGCCTTTATTATTTGTAGCATGTTTTGAGGAGTGATTTCCCTAACAATAGACAGATACTACAAATATATTTAACAAATCTTAATGAAGCATTTGAAATAAATTCTCTTGATTCAGCAGTCCTATCCCATATTCAGGAATCTTTCCCATTCTTTTTTTAAAATATGTGGCAGCTCTGATGCACACGTTGAGCTCCTGTACCCTTGCCAATATTGAAAGTCTTCCCTATCCAGTGAATTAGATGATTGGGAAACTATACAGAAATTATCAAAACAGCCTGATATAGTTATCAAGCCTGCTCATAAGGGCGGGGCTATCGTCATTCTCTCCAAAAAAGACTATGACGATGAGGTAATACGCCAATTGAACAATACACAATTTTGTCAACGTTTAAGCTATGATCCCACGGATGAAATAATGCTTACCATCCGTACAGTAATCAATGAGGCCCTCTCCCTTGACTACATATTTAAAGACACTGCTGATTTTCTCTATAATGAATTTCCCAAAATTTTACATTTTGCCTAAAGTCCATAAACAGACTCACCCTCCTGTAGGCAGACCTATTGTGGCAGGGATCTCCTCGGCCCTAGATCCCTTAGCGAAATATTTGGAATCTTTTCTACACAAGTTTGCCACTGAAACCAGCTCATACATAAAGGACACCCGGCACTTTATTACACATGTAGAAAATTTCGCTGCCCCTTTAAATTCAGTGCTCTGTACTTTAGACGTCAATGCCCTGTATACTAACGTCCCTACTGATGCAGTACGTAATATAATAGAAGAACCTTTGGACTCTCGCTCAGTCCTAGTACCCCTGACCCACTTCCTGCTAAGTCTACTTGACATAGTTATGGAAAAGAATTATTTTGTTTTCAATGAAGACTTTTACTTACAAACTAATGGGGTTGCGATGGGCAGCGCCTGTGCGCCGTCCGTCGCCAATATATATATGGTTGCATTTAAACACGCTCACATATTGCATAATAATCCTTACAGTGACAGTATTTTTCTTTACGTTAGGTATGTGGATTATATTTTTCTAGCCATTTGTGATTCCCAGAGCTTTGAGAACTTTAGCATTTGGATCAATGAAAGAGATCCACATATTAAGCTAACTGGTGAATGCAACTCCTTGCAAATTCCGTTCTTGGATGTTACCGTATACAAGAAACAATACGGTACTTTAGGAGTTCGTCCTTACAAGAAAAGCATGGCTCGGAACACGCTGCTACGTTATAACTCGTTCCATCCATTGCATTTGAGAAACAATCTCCCTTATGACTATGCTGCTATGGCTCAAGAGGAATGCAACCCATGAACTAGACTATCTGCAGGCAGCTCAACAATTTAAAGTAGATTTAATACGTCGAGGTTATCCCAGGGAGATTATACAGCAGGCAGCGAGAAAGGCACAATGCAAACCTAGAAGTGAGCTCCTCACATCAGCTTGCACGCAACTACCGTCCCAATTTACCTGCGTTCTACAATACACATCAATGTCCCCTCTCATCCAACAAATTCTGCACAAACACTGGCACTTAGTGCAACACTTACCAGGTTGCCAGAAACCACCATGGATTGCGCATAAATGTACCCGCTCCTTTAAGGATGTTTTGATAAGAAGCATGCCGCACCCAATAATAACATCTACCCTACCTAAAGGGAATTTTAGATGCGGTTCGTGCCAAAGCTGCAAATTCATGTTGCCAGTCCGTGAGATCACTAACCCTGTGACAGGTCGCAATTTTGTTATAAACAGCTTTAACAATTGCGACTCTAAATACCTTATTTATGCCATTAAATGTTCGTGCCAATATTGGTACATTGGAAAAACGAGCCGCCAGATCAAATATCGTATCAGTGAACATGGGTCTAGGATTAGGAATTGCGTATTAGAAGCGCCCCTGACTCAACATTTCCTAGACAAAAACCACTCCGATGAGGAATTATCTTTTTTTGTTCTCTGGAGGTTTGTTAAACAGGGTAATGACAAAATTGATATAGAATTGTTGTTGAGATGGCAGGAATCTAAATATATCCATCTTTTTGACAAGGTATATCCTAATGGTATGAATACAGCTTTAGAACTATCTTGCTATTTGTAATTATTGTTTTCTGACATGTAACTGTTTCTTTAAGAACCATGCTCAGTAGGGCTGTCGATTCGGTTCGTCCAAACCGAAAAAACAGCCAAATTTCCTGCAATTCAGATGGAACCGAACTGAAAAAAGGCGGGAAAACGACGCCCCGAATTCAGCAAATTCAGGGCGATCGCCGAATAAATTCAGCAGCTTCGGCGTTCCTGAACATGCCTTTTCCCGCCTTTAAAGACCCACTGCCCACTTTCCCGGGACTCCCGGGAAACCGGGCGGGGGGTCTTTAAACTCCCCACTTAGGCTCCAGAGATTCTTGCCTTCCAGCAAGGCGCTTTAAACAGATCTGCGCCTTCCAGCTGGTTCTATGTTCAGCCATTTGGTGTCTTGTTATGCAGTTGCAGATTATTGAATATGGATGTGGAAAACTGGTTGTCTGATGTGGTATTATGGTTGGCATCCATATATCCAGATACCAGGTTGGCACTGCGCTACAAAATGTCTTTCTGAAGCTAAACTAGAATTTGGGTGCATCAGTTGCTTTACTCACTGCTATTACGTTCAGTCCTGGCTGACATTAAAAAGTCACCACAGATCATCTCTGTAGTCAGATAACAGTTGAGTCAAGACTAGATGTCAGACATTCTGCTCAGGGTGAAACCACAAATGTTGTCAACTCTTTAGTCATAAATCACATCAGTACCGCAATCCCTGATTAAAGAAGTGCTAAAGAGGATTTGATCCATTTGTGGACTAGACATCAAAATATTAGATAAGGGCTGAGATCCAGAGAACTGTGAGCTCTACTCATAATGCTGCTGCAGTTGATTTGTTTGTGGGCTTCCTAGAGGCACCTGGTTGGCCACTGTGTGAGCAGACTGCTGGACTTGATGGACCTTGGTCTGATCCAGCAGGGCCTTTCTTATGTTCTTATGTTCTCATGTTCTTACTCACAGAACAGATCTTTCCAATCTCCCCTCTCTGATATAAAATTATGTGGCCACCCAAAAGCCACTCTTGAGGGTCTCCAGACCATCAGAAATTATGTGGGATATGGTTAGGAAAGGGCTGCAGGTGAGAGAGGAATCCATGAAAAAAATCAAACCTCACTTCTTGTAATTACTCACACAAAGGTGACTTTTACTTCAACCAAATGCAAATATGGAGGCTACGAGAGCAAATGCAGATGTCCTTTAAAGTTGGACGTCACAGCTAGAGCTCTGCCAAATTTTACCTTTTGTAAATGGGGTGGGGAAGAAACCAAAGTTGGGAGGCAAAAATCCACTCCCCGAAAAATCTCCAAATGTGACTGTCTTAGTTTTTATGGTAATTTGCAGCCACTGTTTTTTGTCTCTTGGCTGCTCTTTTGATACTATTTTCTTCTCCCTTGCTGTATACTGTGGGGAGAGGTAGCAACCCTAGATTGCTATGGCAAATGGACAGCCCTTCCTGTTTTCCCACACTGCATATAGCTGGTTTCATTGCCCATTCTACAATGTCGGAGGGCAAAGGCTTGGCAAATAGAGACACGTTCTTTTCCCCTTGTCCTCACACAAATTAGTGAACACTTGTAACCCCTGTTTGTACGCTCCTTTAAAAATGGCTGGAAGTAGGTTCTTCTCATGGAATGAAGCCTTTGTAATAAGCACCTAGTGGTTTGGCTCAGCGCTTGATCAAATCTCACCTCTGCCATGAACTCACTAAATGGTTTTATACAGGTCCCTATATCAGCTGCAACCCCCATCTAGGCCTATAACTAGTTTGCCTCACTGGGTGGAACTGCCACATTTCCAGGTGGGACTAGAAAGAAGTGAATGGAAAATCAGATATTTCCTCATAACCAACAAACGTCTATAACTTTTTCACTAAGCCCTAGGGTCTACATAGGTTGTTGATGCCAGATACGTACAAAGAATTATTTTAAGTGCATAAGTTTTTACGTATGCAGAGTGAATCAATTCCTTCCTTAAATAACTTACTTAAGTTATTTCTTAACCCGTTCAGAAACCCTGCCATGTTCATAGTCAGTTCCTAAGTTGGCTTCCTCTCCCCCCTGTTGCCCCAGCGTGATTTAAGTAAGATAATGGTAATAGTGATCTTGAAAAATTCACCATGGGCCAGTGAGCCAGGTATGAGGGGACTACTCTGGGGACAGGCAGTAATCACCATTAGTTGTTTAAATCAGAATTGTTCCTATTCAAAATCCATGACCTCATCCTGTAGATGTGAAAGCTCCTTTTTAAAAAAATCTTAGGTGGGGCAACTTAGTATTCTAGGTGAGGTAATTCATCCACTGGCCTCAGCCTGGCTGTAGCCTTTCCCTCATTTGCAATATGATGGGATCTGTACCGGCCTATCTTATAAAGATAGTGTAAAATTCCTGAGAAAATTAATCACAATGGGTAGCCGTGTTAGTCTGTCAATAGCAGCAGAAAAGAGCAATGGCGAAAACGCATGGTCACTTTAGCCTCCTTTATTCTCTGTTTCAGCCAAGATTCAGCCAGGATCGAATGCATGTCTTTCGCCAAATGTGCGTTTGATCCTGTCTGAAACAGGGAATAAAGGAGGCTAAAGCGACCATGCGTTTTCGCCCCAAGAGTCCAGTAGCACCTTAAAGACTAACAAAATTTCTGGCAGGGTATGAGCTTTCGTGAGCCACAGTATCTGAAGAAGTGAGCTGTGGCTCACCAAAGCTCATACCCTGCCAGAAATTTTGTTAGTCTTTAAGGTGCTACTGGACTCTTCCTCTTTTCTACTAAGAAAATTAATGTGAAGCACTGTGAATGCTCTAATTTCTCTACATTAGAAACATATCTAGTAATTTATCTCTTATCCGCCTTCATCACACATCTTCTTTGTTTCCATAATGGAAAAAAATACCACCCTGAAGTGAAACTCCTTTCAGCTCCACCTCTAGTTTCTTCCAGCACCTTGGGCTATTGTATCATTTTTTAAAAACTCCAGTGGAAAGGAATTTTCTTCAGAACTGATGAAGATGTGGTCAGCAATCCTGTGCGTATGAATTTATCTTTGATGCTTTCCTTATGTTCTGGAAGCAAGGCATAAACTACAATAACGAAGCCCACTGTGCATTGGAACACAAATGTACATGTTACTGATGCCTCCAAATGTCAAAAACCAGTTGTGAAAATACTGCATATCTTCGCAATTCCATGGTAAAATAAAAAATTCTTTGCTTTGAAAAAGCATCAGAAAGGCCCAAATACAATGTTTTGTGGAATAAAATGGAATCTGTTTGGAAATGTAGACACCAGTTTGGCCTAATCCTTCCCAGCTGCTCTGTTCCTCCCCCCACCCCAAGGCCCTAAAATCCTCAATAATCCTGCAAGTTGAAATCCAATCTTTTAAAACACATATACACCAAGATTTGAGCCTGGAGGCTTTGGAAGTGGGGAGCAGTGGAGAAAAGCTTCATCTCCCTTCCCTTTTGAATGCAGCAAAATTCTTAAATTTCAGGGGGACCCCCCCCCCCCAATCCAGTTCACTTAAACCACTTATCCAGGGTCTTTATGGTTTCTCTAGTAGACAATAGGCAGCTTAGAGATATTCACTAAGTAGCCATCTTTTTGTTTCTCTTGACAGGGAGGGCCTAGCAAGCTTAGTTTCTAGTTTATACTTCTGCTTTTATTAGTCAAACTGAATCTGGACATTGACATAACTGGTACTGCCAAAGAAAATCTGACTTAGGTTTCTGACTGTGAACCTCACCTAATTTCCATTTAAACTACCTGGACTGTTTTAACAAACCTAAGCTCAGGAAAGTCTTTATGCAGGCTAGGACTAATTCATTGCCTTCAGCGATCCTTCGTGGCAGATTCCTGAAAACGCCTTATGCTGAAAGGGTCTGCGGATGTGGTGCAGGATGTCCTGACTCCCTGTCTCATATTCTTTTGGACTGCCATCTTTATGATTCCCCAAGAGGAAACCTAATAAAACCTAGAGTTTTGAACTTCTCATCAAATAATATGACAATACTTTAAAAACTATTAGCTGATAAGGATCCTGAGATAACCAAAAACGTGGCAAAACTTTTGAAGATAGTAGTCAACCGATGGAAATCTAGTCAGAAGTAGAATCACAACATTAAGGAATGATTTATTTTAATTTTATTTTACTCTAACTTTTATCCTTGTATATACTGCAAATTGTACTATGTCAATAAAGGTATTTGAAATTTGAAATTTTGACTGTGAACCTAAGCAGCCATGTGAATTGAAATGTTGTTGTCTTTTGAAGGACATCAGAAGAAATTACTATGCTTTTCTAAAAACCCAAATGGGGTTTTCTGACTCCAACCTCTAGCCCTCCAAACACTGGCAATTTATAGGAATTTTGCAGATCATTCTGTGCCCTTATTTTTCAAAATACAGCAAAAGAAGCAGCAGCAATATTGTGTAGTATTAACTGAGCTGCTTGGCCATTGGATAATTCAGTTATTGGAAAGCTTTTAGAGTATTCTCTGTTTTCGATAATTCCTAAGAGAGGGAGTTATTTTTACTGGGTAGGCAAAAAATGCTAATCCAAGATTCACATCAGAGAGAGAGAGAGAGAGAGAGAGAGAGAGAGAGAGAGAGAGAGAGAGAGAGAGAGAGAGAGAGCTGTTTGTGCACAGAGAAACAAGGAATGGGGGGACTGTGGCTGCATGGTGTAGTGGTTAAGAGCAATGGACTCTAATCTGGAGAGCTGGGTTTGATTCCCTACTCCTCCACATGACTGGCAGACTCTAATCTGGTGAATTGGGTTGGTTTCCCCACTCTTCCACATGAAGCCTGCTGGGTGACCTTGGGCTTGTCACAATTCTCTGTGAACTCTCTCAGCCCCACCTACCTCATAAGGTGTCTGTTGTGGGAAAGGGAAGGTGATTGTAAGCCGCCTTGAGACTCCTTAAAGGTAGAGAAAAAGTGGGGCATAAAAACCAACTCTTCTTCATTTCACGTGTTCCTTTTATACATAACTAGAGTGATTGTACAATATCTCCATAGAGTCATAGAGTTGGAATACTCTAGATGGCATACAGGCCATCTAGACCCACCCCCTGCTTAATGCAGGATCAGCCTAGGCATCCCTGACAAGTGTTGTTCAGCCTCTGCTTGAAGACTGCCAGTGAGAGAGAGCTTGGTAGGTACCATGACCTTGGTAGGTAACAGACCCTTGCAATGGAGAGGTGAGATTCTATGTTCCTGGCCTTGCTAGAAGGAAAGAAAAGGGTTGTAACAGAGAAAGGGGTTAGTTCTGTGATCACTCATTTAGAATTTAGTATAACATTTGTTAATATATTTCATAGCCTTTACAGTTTTCAGGTTTTATGATGTAGGTTCTGAGTCTTTTTATCAGCAGGAATAAATTAGCCTGCATATCACATTCACACGCCATGTAGTCACAAAAGAGTACTCAAGATGGAACTATGCAGATACAAGGAGACATGACTTTTAGTGGCTTGGACCAGCGGGACGGAACAGGTTTAGTGTTCCCCGTGATGGTGCAGCCATTTATTTTCTCTGTGGAGAAAAGAGATGTGCTGCATTTGGGAGCAATGTCGGGCCAATGGCAAAACTTGTCACCGAAAATGTGTACCTTGAAAACAAATCAGGGACTTCCGGGTCGGACGGCCCCCCCGCCGCAAGCGCGAAGACGCGCTCTTGCCGCCTCGTTGCCGCGGGGCATGTAATCGCCCCTTAAAAGATCCGGCACGGCACCCCTCGGTGTAAGAGGGGGTGCAGACTCGGGTGCCGGTGGCGGACCCGTCATTTGAGCGATAGCCGCCTTGAAATCGGCGGCGGTCGCTCTGACGGGGCTCCGCTGAATGGCCGGCGCCATCTTCAGGAGCAGCAAGAAGCAAGCGAGGTGGGATCCGACTTTCCTCTAAATTTTTTTAAAAAAATAAATTTTCACATTTAATGAATTAATTTGGGGTGTGTGGCAGTATTTTCCTTCAAGACTTTATTTTGAACAATCTATAGTTCAGTTACGCTTGGCTTTGAGACTTTTGGCTTTTTGCCAGTTGTGTGACGCACTTTAAAAAGTTTCTCAGCAAACTAAGAACTTGGAAGTAAAAACAAAGAGTTGGAGAACAATCAAGTGACATGGAATAATATCAAGTGAGATGTCATGGTGATTGTTTTCTCTGATATGGATTCTTCCATCTGAAATAATTTTTATGCAATGAGATAAAAGAAAATCTCTGCCCCCCCCATCCTCCTTTATTCCCTTGGATTACAAGTACCAGCTGTTTTGTCTTCAGCCTTCAGTCTTTACAGTCTACCAATGGGAGATAAAGAGAAACATACTAAAGACATTCTTAAAGATGTAAAGTTGGCTGTACCATTGCCTCCGAGAAGACCTTCAATAACTCAAATTCCAGCCAAACAGACAACATCTCCAGTTACGTCAACATCTGTTAGTGCCAAGATGCCTCCTAAAGTGAAACCTGAAGTTACACTGACTTCTGTCTTTGAACTTTTAACTAAGACTCATCAGGATGTTATAGAAATGAAGCAGGAGTTATCCCAGAATACAGTAACAACATCTCAAAATTCTGCTGCAATAGCTACCTTGCAAGACACAATTTCATCCCTGACTATTAGGCAAGATAGAGTGGAAACCAAGCTTAAGAAAAATACACAGGAAATTAAAGAAACTAAGAAGAAGGTGGACACTCTTGAGATGGCAATAGCATCCTCATCTGAAAGAGACGACAGACAACAAGACCAGATGGCTATGATTGAACTTAAGATAAAAGAATCTTCGCTGCGCATACGTGGTCTGAAAGAAAAAGTGGAAAATAAGGATTTACGTGGATACCTATCAACCCTTCTGGCTGACTTTTTACAGGAAACTGAGGAAGTAACTGCTGGGATGATTGTGACAGCCTATAGAATCAACTCTGCATATGCAACCAGAAATAAGGTACCTAGGGATTGTCTGCTTCAACTATTTTCAAGGAGTCATCGGGATTTGATACTAAACACACACTACAAGACTCCATTAAAAATTGAAGATGAACCTTTGAGATTGATGAAAGAAATACCGGCAAGACTATTGAAGAAAAGGAAAGATTTTATGGAGATTGTTCAATGTTTAAGACTTAGTGGAATACAATTCAGATGGGAATTCCCACAGGGTATCTCCTTTACTTTTAAGGCAAGAAGGTTCAAGTATACAGAAGTGGATAAGGCGGAGCAGTTTCTGAGAAGATATGAGGCAGACCTGGTAAAACCTACTAAATCAGCCAAGCAAGTTCCAACTAGAGAATCTACAGAAGAAGAAAAGGCATCTGAAGCAGCTGGAGGTGGAGATTTACCAATAGACTCCTCTGGGGACTCCATAACTGACGACTGAAGACTGCAGAATGGGGGGAGGGGGGGCAATAACTGACATGGTTGTTTATGTTGAATGGGGAAAATTATGGGAACTAATTGATCTTTGATATGTTACAGGTCCTATCTTGGAATATTAACGGACTGAATTCTCCTAATAAAAGAAGAAAAATATTTCACCATCTACTCAAAAGTAATGCTAACATTATTTGTTTACAGGAAACGCATATACTCCCAAAGGATATATTCAGACTGGAACATGTAAGATTGGGTACACTCTTCACGGCTTGTAATAGGGTTAAAAAGACTAATGGAATAGCTATGTATATACCTGTCTCATTGGAACCAAGAGTTGTTTATCAAGATATGGAGGGAAGAGTTTTGTTGATTGAAATAACATCTGGATTTCAGAAGATATTGCTTGTGGGAATATATGCTCCTAATATAAATCAAAAAATGTTTTATGATAAATTAGCAATTTTATTAGCTGAATATGCCACAGAAAAGATGATTTGGATGGGGGATTTTAATGGTGTTATATTACCTAAGGTAGATAGATCTGGGAAAAAGAAAAAAGCGCTTAATGAAGGAAAATTACCAGGGGTTTTTGGCACTCTTATTGATCAATGGAACATGTTTGATGTTTGGAGATTGGCACATGGAAATAAAAAAGGTTATACTTTCTTTTCACAAAGACACCTAACATGTTCCAGAATAGACATGTTGTGGCTTTCGCAAGGCCTAACAGAGAAATCAGAAAACCCAGAAATTTTACCCAGAGTTCTGTCTGATCACAATGCTGTCTCAGTTAAAATTCAAGTGGGAAATAGAGGGTATAAACCCTGGAGAATTAATGATTTACTTTTAAAAAATTCTAAAATAGTTGCTAAATTGAAGACAGAAATACAGAATTATTTTAAAGAAAATATAGATAAGGGCACTCGCCAAGATATAGTTTGGGATGCCGGTAAGGCAGTAATTAGAGGATTATTAATTCAACAAAATACAAGATGGTTTAGGGAAAGAGAGAATAAGAGAAAACATATTTTAGATGAAATAAAACAAGGAGAAAGATATTTAAGTAGGTTGCATGATAAAGCAAGTAGATACGAACAACAGGTGAAGATTAGAAATTTGCAACAGCAATATGAGTTTTTAATTGCAGAAGAAATTGAAAGAAAACTTATGTTTAATAAACAAAGATTTTTTGAACATGCAAATAAACCGGGAAAAATGTTAGCATGGCAACTTAAGCAGAAGGAGAAAAAAATACCAATAACTCAAATTAAAAGGAAGGGTAAAGTCACAAGAATAAAAGAGGAGATACTTGAAACATTTGTAGAATTTTATACAAATTTATATAGCAAAAAGATACCTTCAGAGGTAGAAATGGAGATGTATTTTACTAAAGGAGACTGGGGGAAAATAACACAAGAAAATAAAGATTTTCTGGATTTGCCAATAACTAAAGAAGAGTTGGAAGAGGCAATAAAGAAAAGTAAATTAAACAAATCTCCCGGGCCAGACGGATTTAATGCATCCTATTATAAAATTTTTAAAGACCAGTTAACCCCTTATCTGTTGGAAGTAATGAATTTAGGACTGACAGAAGGGATTATCCCTCAAACTTGGAAACAGGCAAATATAGTATTAATACCGAAGGCAAATTCAGATACATTGGAAGTTAAAAATTTTAGACCAATATCATTATTAAATACTGATTATAAACTATTTGTAACAGTCTTAGCTTCAAGATTAAAAAGAGTATTAAATCAAGTAATACATGAGGATCAAGCTGGTTTTTTACCAGGAAGGTTGATGAGTCAGAATGTGAGGGTAGTAATTGATCTTTTAGAATATGCAGAGCAAGATACAACACCATTAGCTTTGATATTTTTGGACGCTGAAAAAGCCTTTGATAATGTTGATTGGCAGTTTATGTTTAAGGTATTAGATTCTATGGATTTTGGTGAGAATTTTAAAACAGCTATAAAAGGTATATATACACAACAATCTGCTAATCTGATTATAAATGGGTCATTATCACCCAAAATTGAAATTCAAAGGGGAACGAGACAGGGATGTCCTCTTTCCCCTTTACTGTTTATTTTAGTATTAGAATTACTATTGTATAATTTTAGAAATAGTGATGTAGACGGTGTACGAATAGGTAGAAATCATTACATGTTTAAAGCATATGCGGACGATGTAGTATGTTTTTTGACTGATCCGATTGAACAAATTGACAGATGGAATAAAATTTTGGAGGTTTATGGAAAGCTTTCAGGGTTTAAAGTTAACAAAATTAAAACTAAGATTATAACTAAGAATATGACTCTCCCACAACAACAAATATTAGTAAAAAAGACGGGGTTCAATATCGAAAACAAAGTTAAATATTTAGGTATTTGGTTATCAAATAACAACCTTAACTTATTTCAAGATAATTATGTGAACCAATGGCAACAGATAAAAAAGGATTTGGTAAGTTGGGAAAAATTGCCATTATCGTTATGGGGAAGAATTTCAGTAGTAAAAATGATGCTATTACCTAAAATGCTCTTCTTGTTTCAAAATCTCCCAATAATTAAGGGTGTACAGATATTTGATGTTTGGAAAAAAGATATTATGAGTTTTCTCTGGAGTAAAGAAAGACATAGAATTGCATACAATAATTTAATTGAGCAAAAAGATACGGGTGGATTTGGATTACCAGATTTGAAATTGTATTATCAAGCAGCATGTTTCACCTGGATTAGAAACTGGATTCTCTTAGAGAACCCGAAATTATTAGAATTAGAAGGTTTTAAACTGAGATTTGGGTGGCATGCTTACTTGTGGTATGATAAAGAGAAAGTAAATAAAGAATTTAATTCTCATATTATTAGGAAAAATTTATTGCAAATCTGGAATAAATATAAAGAAGTTTTTGAAAGTAAAACACCTGGTTGGATTAACCCTATAGAACATTTATGAGAAGAGGTGCACATTTAAATTTGGACTGTGATAATTATAGAGAAATAACAGAATATAAAGATGGTATATGGGAACTGAAATCAAAAGAAGAAATTTTGATTAAAGATTGGTTTATGTATTATAAATTAAGAGATGTTTTTAATAAAGATAATAGGTTAGGTTTTAATCAAACCAAATCAAAATTTGAGGTTATACTATCTAAGGGTAATAAAGGATTGATAGGTAGGGTTTATAAATTACTTATAGAGACAAATTTAGAACAAGAAAGGATTAAGTTAGTGATGCTGAAATGGATGAGAGATTTAGGTTATAATATAGACTTGGAAATTTGGGAAAAGTTGTGGAAAAAAGAATTTAAGTTTACAATTTCAAATGAAATAAGAGAGAATTTGTATAAAATGTTTTATAGATGGCATATAACTCCAGTATTATTAAGTAAAATGAAGAAAGACGAGGAAAATATATGTTGGAAATGTGGTACAGAAATAGGTACATCTATGCATGTTTGGTGGTTTTGCAAAAAAATAAGGAGGTTTTGGAGATTAGTTTTGAATGAAACGAATGATCTGATTAAATTAAAAATTAAGAAAGACCCCGCCTTTTGTCTATTGGGAATACCAAAAAAAGATTTGGATAAAGGTGACAGAGTCATATGCCAATACAGTTTTGCTGCAGCAAGAATTATAATTGCTAAAAAATGGAAGCAGTCAAATAAACCTTCAATTATAGAGTGGCGAGAAAAACTATGGATGTATATGCGGATGGCCAAAATTACAGCATTTCTATATGATAAAGATATGGAGGAATTTAAATCTACGTGGGCAAAGGCCACCGCATATTGGGATAAAGTGGCAAAAACGGATTTTAAAAGTATAGTTAACGAACTATAGTATAAGATGATTTTTAATATGATATAATAATAGCTTTTTCTTTTTATATGCCATAACACTTCATCGGAAGTCCAATGGTGGAGGGCACTGGTGGGTGGAGGGGTTTTGTATCCGGGGCACATGTTTTATATAATGATTTGAATATTGTAATAATGGATAAATTGTGTCCTGATTATGTAACTTTTGTTTTTCTTTTTATGTACATGTAATTTTTATTTTTATTCTTTTTTTTTTCTTTTTTTTTTTTGTGTGTGTTTATTATGAAAATAATAAAAAAATTTAAAAAAAAAAACAAAAAACAAATCAGGGTTTTTGATTACATGCACAGAAGCCAAAACATGTGTGTGTTTATTGATTTAGGCAAATGACAGTCGTTATGTATTGAGATGATCATGCTGTCCTGGCATGCATGGCAGGAAATGTTATGACTGAGGGCTCATAATAACCATGGGGGGAGGCAATCACAGGCAAGGAAAGAGTACAACAGCATTCCCTTCTTAATTGTTGCTTCACCACTTGACCTCTCCCCTTTATACTTCAGTACAGCCAGTAATGAGCCCCGTGGAGCAGAGTGGTAAGCTGCAGTGTGTGTGTGTGTAAAGTGCCGTCAAATCGCAGCCGACTTATGGTGACCCCTTTTGGGGTTTTCATGGCAAGAGACTAACAGAGGTGCTTTGCCAGTGTCTTCCTCTGCACAGCAAGCCTGGTATTCCTTGGTGGTCTCCCTTCCAAATACTAACCAGGGATGACCCTGCTTAGCTTCTGAGGTCTGACAAGATCAGGCTAGCCTGGGCCATCAGATCTGCTCCCGACCTGAGTTCGATTCTGATGGAAGTCGGTTTCAGGTAGCTGGCTCAAGGTTGACTCTGCCTTCCATCCTTCCAAGGTCGGTAAAATGAGTACCCAGCTTGCTGCTAGCGGTAAAGTGTAGATGACAGGGGAAGGCACTGGCAAACCACCCCATAAACATAGTCTGCCTAATAAACGTCGGGATGTGACATCACCCCATGGGTGACCTGGTGCTTGCACAGGAGATTACCTTTACAACCAGTATTAGGGCACATGAGCCATGCCACCGTCACAGCCAGTTAGATCCTAAGAACCTCATACTCTTCTTATCTTCTGAACAGGCAAAGCCTGACAAGCCAGGAAAACTTCACCTTCACAATATTTTATTCAATGTTATCATTTAATTGCTCAAGCATGCACAAAATTCAACAATGGCCTGTTTGTTTTAGCTATTGGTAAAATATACCCACCGCAGTGGAGTTACCTTATTTGCAACCACAAGGACTAGATTTGTTTTTTTTAATGGAAATTGAAATGCTCAGGATTCTTACCAGAGCAATACTTCCAGGCCCCCCCCCCATAAGATGGATTTTGATGAGCCATAAAGTGCCATTGCTTAAGAAAAGACTTTGAACCATAATTCACTTTTTATGTGGTGATTCCAAATGGCAAGCCCAAATCTTCGTCCTTGGCACACAATATCCCACATGAACGTTATTGGTTGTGGCAGAATCTGAAAGGTGGATCATAAAAGTTGAGCAGTCTGGCTCACTTCTTTGTGCAAGATTCACTCTGAAAGGCCGGAGAGGTTTCCTTGCTTTTATAACACGTCCTGCTCCTACTATCTGCAATAAAGAACCAGTGTTTTGCACATACTGTACTTGCAAAAGATGGAAAGCGCTAATGCATAGGCTGCGTTCCAAAAAAGACGTGTTTGATATCTGTTTGGCAAACGTAAAACATGTGTTCTCTCTTCCGTCTGACTTTTGAAAGCGCTAATGGCTTTTGGAGCAGGAGGCGTGCCATCGATTCGAGTAGATTCTGGATGAGTGTAGATAGACTCTGCACCTCAAACACTTGGGAGGGCATGCCCATTTGTTACGAGGGTAATTGATATACTGGGGGAGGATTCTTTCAATAACAAGTATCTATTTATAAATTCCCACTACAGTATCTCTGTTTAGTGTTTAAACAGTGCTGAGCAGCATTAACCACTTGTATGTTGTCAATGAAAATAAAGGGATTTCTCCCCCCCTCTTCTGCTGTGTTCAGTTGCAGTATCTCTGGGCGTTACTCTTATTGCTTCTGCTTCTGGGAGAGCAGGGCTGAGACACACTGTGGATTAAAGTGATGCATAAAAGACATTGTAGGAACTTGGCCATAGATTAATCGCAGGCAGGGATTTAAGACCAGTTTTATAACACATAGCCCTGGGACAAAATGATGATTTGTGCTGAACTGTGTTTTCTGTAGGGAATTTTCGCTACCTGCCTACCATCCAATTGTCATTCAGCTTTAGGTTCAACAAAACTGGTCTCAGGGCCCTTGCGCTAAACTGATGCAGAGCACATCTTGTTATTTATATTTTTAATGGAAACAAACAAAAAAATCTGTCTGCACGCTTGTTAACAACAAATTCCATAAGTGAGTCAGTAGTTGCAAGCAGACAGAAAGCCCAGAGCCTTAACTTTTATTTCAGCATAAGCTTTTTATATGTAATAACCTACTCACTGGACACAAAAACAGAGTTGCAGAGTTCAGACATGAAACATGCAAACGAACCACCACAATTTTGTAGTGAGTGTATTTTACTAGTAGCTAAGGCGGGCAGGCCACTGCTTAATTTTATGTGTGCTGAAGCAATAAATGTGCTGATAGAGTCGAATAAAATATTGTTAATGTGCAATTTTCCTGGCTTGTCAGGGTTTACCTGCTCAGAAGGCAGGAAGAGTATCAGGCTCTTAGAATCTAACCAGCTGTGAGGGCAGCATGGTTCAAGTGTCCGAAGACTGGCTGTGCGGAAGCATAAAGGGGAGAAGTCAAGTAGCAAAGTAACTGTCAAGAACCGAATGCTGTGGGAACTCTTTCCCTGCCTGTTGTCCTCCCCTGCCCCGTTCATTCTTTTCCTACCTGAAATTTCCTTCTTTCCCAGTGTTTTGTATTGAGGGTTGCCAACCTCCAGGTACTAGCTGGAGATCTGCTATTACAACTGATCTCCAGCTGATAGAGATCAGTTCACCTGGAGAAAATGGCTACTTTGGCAATTGGACTCTGTGGCACTGAAGTCCCTCCCCTCCCCAAACCCCACCCTCCTCAGGCTCTGCCCCAAAAACCACCTGCTGGTGGCAAAGAGGGACCTGGCAACCCTATTTGTATCTGATTGGCAATTATTCATGTTCTAAAATATCTCTTGGGATGCCTCCCAGGCCTGGACATTTGGGACCCACACCTTGGGGATAGGGTTGCCAGGTCCCTCTTTGCCACTGGTGGGAGGTTTTTGGGGTAAAGCCTGAGGAGGGTGGGGCTTGGGAAGGGGAGGGTCTTCAATGCCATAGAGTCAAATTGCCAAAGCAGCCATTTTCTCCAGGTGAACTGATCTCTAATGGCTGGAGATCAGTTGTAATAGCAGGAGATCTCCAGCTAGTACCTGGAGGTTGGCAACCCTACTTGAGGACTGGACTTTTACGTGGAACCTGCAGTAGTAGTTATCACCCCCTCCTTTACCTTCTTGCCGTGCCATTGGGTCTCTTGCCTCACCTTCTCGGCTTACACACATTGAGGTGTATGTAGCTGGTGAGAATAATTGTAACTAAATCTGGACATTCCGGTGTCAACTATTATTGCTGTGTGGTTGATATTGGCCTTGAGATTGCTCATTAATCTTCACAACATGCTATGGAAGCTCACTGGGTTACCTTGGGCCAGTTACACTGTCTCAGCCTAACCAACCTCACAGGGTTGTTGTAAGGATAAAATGGAGACAAGGAGAATGATGTAAGCCACTTCACGTCTCCATTGGAGAGAAAGGTGGGGTTTAAATAAATAAACAGTAGCCCTTTTCACAAGTGACAGTGGATGCACATACAATCCATGTACAGTGTATGCTTGATTTTTTAAAGTATGTGCACTGAGTAATTCCCATGTTACAATGAACATGCATGCAGCTGAACCTATGATACAGACCAACCCCATTTATCCAGGTACTAGTCCTTGGTTTCACTTGCAAAGTGAAGATGTGTAGGGTTGCCAGGTCCCTCTTTGCCACTGGCAGGAGGTTTTTGGGGCGGAGCCTGAGGAGGGCAGCATTTGGGGAGGGGAGGGACTTCAATGCCATAGAATCCAATTGCCAAAGTGGCCGTTTTCTCCAGGGGAACTGATCTCTATCAGCTGGAGATGAGTTGTAACAGCAGGAGGTCTCCAGCTAGTACCTGGAGGTTGACAGCCCCAGAAGATGTGGTGGTTCTTTCTTACAAACAGAAGTCTGCACATACATGTAGGACATACATACATTCACTGTAACATGGTGAACAGGGCTTGTTTTTGTGTGTCACTGCCAAGACTGGGTATATAACAGTCAAGTGTAGAACCTAAGCCAGCACTTGAAAAGCAGCAGAAAGAGGACTTTCTTTCATACACTCAGGCTCGTCTAGTGTGAATTTGAACCGAATTAGATCTGTCTCCCCAACCATACATGGTAACATTTCAATAGTTTTCCTATTTATCCCTAGCACGTGATTTACTTATTTTTTTAAAAAAACTGTTGTTCACTGAGTTGACATTTTCCTTGAGCTACCATGACCCCATGATCTATTTCCTGGTTAGTTACTACTGATTCAGCCTGCATGGTGTAGTGGTTAAGAGCGCCAGCGTGGTGTAGTGGTTAAGAGTGGTGGTTGGGAGTGGTGGACTCTAATCTGGAGAACTGGGTTTGATTCCCCACTCCTCCACATGAGCAGCGGATGCTAATCTGGCGAACCGGGTTGGCTTCCCCACTCCTACACAAGAAGCCAGCTGGGTGACTTTGGACTAGTCACAGCTTTCTCAGCCTCACCTAGCTCTCAGGGCATCTGTTGTGGGGAGGGGAGGGGAAGGTGGTTGTAAACCAGTTTGATTCTTCCTTAAGTGGTAGAGAAAGTCAGCATATAAAAACCAACTCTTCTTCTTCTTCTTAGTTACTGTATAGGTGAAGTTAGGATTCTTTTTTGGGGGGCCAAAGTGTTAGGGTTGCCAACCTCCAGGTAGTAGCTGCAGATCTCCTGCTATTACAACTGATCTCCAGCTGATAGAGATCAATTCCCCTGGAGAAAATGGCTGCTTTGGCAATTGGACTCTATGGCATTGAAGTCCCTCCCCAAACCCCATCCTCCTCAGGCCCCACCCCAAAAACCTCCTGCTGGTAGCGAAGAAGGACCTGGCAACCCTACAAAGTGAGCAACACCTTAAAATCACTTATGCTGAAGTAGCTTCCAGATTATTAGTCTCCAAATTGCTTGAGTCTCCAAAAAAGGGAAAGTGCTGGAAAAAATCCAGATGATGTATCAGATAATGCATGTATATCAACAGAAATTTGGTGATGTAAGGATGTAATGAATGTATATTACCAGATTTCTCATCATTTGAATTCTTAACACTTCATGACTCACAGCAGAATGCAGGACCTAACTCGTTTTAGCATGTACATAAAAGCTGGAACTCAGAGGAGAAACTTCAATTTATTATTTCTGCTTGCTGCTATCCAGAACGGCAGGATGTTTCATTTTTTACTATAAGTGTCAGCTCAAATGTTTTGACACCTTGATTTTTCTTATCATGGTGGGATTTTAAAAAGTCATCTAATATTTGCATCAGCAGAAAGAAATGTTACTAGGAGGACTGTCTTAGAGACTGAAGACTAGCAATTGTAATAGATTACTGGATTTATGCAGGATATGCATAAAAACATTAAATAGTTTTATAGGAACGAATTTTGTGTCTCAGTAATTGTTCTATGAGGGATTTTCAGCAAACCAGTGGTGTTTTTTTTTTTACCAGAGTGTAGGGGTTTACCTAGTTTATAAAGAAAACTGGCAAGAAGGTATATAAGAGAGCCATAAAAGGTCAAGAAAGAAGAAATAAATATTTCACTTTCATAGTAAAGCAATAACTATAGAAAACATGATGGAATTAATAAGTATATGGTTTGAAACAATTACAGCTACCTTTATTTACTGTGAAAACGTCTGAAACCACTGTCAATGAATGTTGTCAATATACATAAAATTGAATTCAACATAGTATTAAACAAATTTATAATGATTGAATTTATCAGGAGGCTGACAGCCCAGATGACTAGGGCAGTATTCTGAAATTTCTGCTTCTTTAAAAGGAAGGCTTTAAAGGAAAGGGACAGATTACTCCAGAATTGTTCTGAAATATCAAGTGCTGGTAGGGTTGTCAGGTCCCTCTTCGCCACCAGCAGGAGGTTTTTGGGGCAGAGCCTGAGGAGGGTGGTGTTTGGGGAAGGGAGGGACTTCAATGCCATAGAGTCCAATTGCCAAAGCGGCCATTTTCTCCAGGTGAACTGATTTCTATTGGCCGGAGATCCATTGTAATAGCACGAGATGGCCAGACGCCACCTGGGGGTTGGCAACCCTAAGTACTGGCTCATGTCAGACATTGGATCCTGAGAAGGATGATCCATTTTTTAGTCAGCTTTTGCAAGTATATTGTGTCATGGGATCAGCACCGCTATTTCTATGAGGATAGAAATGTACGAGAACAGTTGCTTTGGGTCCCTATTGGGGAGAAGATCAGGGGAAGGAAGGAAGGAAATTCTTTCCTGACAACCAAAAAATTGCCTTGCATCTTGTGAGAAGCAGTCAAAAGCCAATGTACTTTTGCTTTACCCTCCTGCACTTCTGGATAATTATTGCTGGAGTTTTAAATATTAAAAGAAGCATAAGGGAGCCATCCAGGCAAAATGTAGTTAGCATATGTTTATTAAAGTTACAAAATATTATGGACAAAAAACCAAGAATTTAAACATACTGTCTTCTAACAACAAGACCAGGTTAGGCTTTGATGAAAGGTAAAAGTCAAAGAACAACATTAATTTACGGTCACATGAGAATTATAAGATCAGAGTAAATCAAGATCCTTAAATGCGGGTTCTGAAAGTCATTTGATTAACTGAAAATCAGCAGAAGACCAAACGCCTTCAGAAGATTCCTTGTTAAAAGAAGAGAAATGCCATGTGCGAAAAGCATGTGCTGTCTAATAGCACTTATTTCTAACCACCCTATCATTCTTCCTCCAGGTTCCCAGACTCCTGTTGTAATTAAACCTAGTTCCCAGAGGGACAAATCTTAATTTACATAGGCTGGCAGGTTTAACAACAGGGCAGACCTAAAGGCACCTTTGGTTCCCAGTTTCTGTTAGTAAGGAGTATCTGTCAGAATTCCCTCCTCTTGAAGAGCCGCTCTTCTGGAGGAACAGAACCCTTCGTTAAGATGGCCAAAGTTTTGATTTGCCATTTAACAAATAATGCAAAGATCAAGGTGCAGGAGCTCTCACAGAGGAGGAAATGCCTAAAAGAATTGCCATTGAATTTGTACACCTGGCTTGTTTTAGGCTTTCACTTGAACCTCACTAAAGGAAAGATGGCTTCCCTTTTTTGCCACAGCATCAATGAAAGACTTAAGAATTCATTGTGTATGGATACATAGAGAGGATTAGTTGACAGTCTGCAGTACCTTTTTAATGCAGAGCTAACTTGTGCTAGATCATCTTCATTATTTAGTTTTATCCTACACTTTCTACAAGAAACATTAGGACTACATACATGCTTCTCCCCTCTTCCATTTTATGCTCAGAAGAGCCCTGTGAGGTAGGTTAAGTAGTGTGGATGGTTCTCTCCCAAACAATGAGATTACAGACAGGTGTGCAATTGCACCTTCCTATTCATTTCTTTCTGTTGAAGGGCCACTGAAAAAGCATACTTGTATCTTATTATAGGATTGTCTGCCTTGGCTTCCTGTTTTGAAAGCATTCTAGGGGAGCTGGACGTTCTAGCACAAACTATAAGAATTTCAGCATGTATTTAGAGGAGGACATATTAAAAAGCAGTATTTCCATTTCTCCTAAGCAGATTTACACCCTTCTTTGAAGTCAATAAGCTTTGAAGGGTGTGATTTGCTTAGGGTGGCACTGTAAATGGTCAGCACTTCTGAAGATCAGGCCATATCAGCATATTCATCACTTCTTGCCTGTGGCATCTAAAGATGACTTGCATCTGTCAATGAGCCATCACAGATCCAACATGAGAAGCAGACCTTTTAGGGAGGCTTTTATACCCTTACCCCCATCCTAATAGCAATTTATGGCACTTGGCTGCCTGACTAGAGAGCCTGGGTCTCAGGTTTATGCCTCTGTTGGTGGCAGTTGTTGCTTGAACAGACGTGGGTTTGCTCGTTCTCAGAATCCAGTGGTAGACTTGGATCTTGGTAGTGCCAAGTTATAATTTCACCTTAGCCATATATGCACTTGGTAACTTTGAGCAGGTTATTTGTGCTCAGACTCATGTACTGAAACTGCAAAAAATGGTAATTAAAGCTGTATGGGTCATGATGATGCAAAACTAAAATAAAGGCTGGTGTAAAGTACTTCCCCTTTCTGAAGTGCTGTATTGCTTATTACTACTAATAAAAACATCATCAGCATTTCAATTAAATTGGGTGGGGTAGCTGCTTTCTTTAAACACACAACTCTTGTCATTGGGGTGGCAGCGTAAAATATTTTAAATGAATAGGCTAATAAACATTATTTTAATTATTTTATTTTTATAACATATAAAGAAACAGATGAAAAATCGAACGTTAGAAAGAGATATCCATAAGGATGCGAGAAATATGTGCATACACACAGGATTCTCACTATATCATAATTTTATTTTAATATTGGGTTGAAACCATCATTCACAATACAAACTCATATTATATAGTCTTGATGTCTTAAATTAAGCACATTAAGTCTTGATGTTTTGAATCAAGCACATTAACCCAGATGTAGAGATCTCATACATGTGGAAATGCCCTTCATAAAAAGCCTATTCCAGCATGCAGTGGCATTACATCACATCCACATTTACAGTTGCAGTGGTTGGGGAACTTTTCACAGGCACACCCAAGTCATATCCCCCAAATGTTGCACTGGTATTCAAATGTGAACACACATGAAGCTGCCTTATACTGAGCCAGACCCTTGGTCCATCAAAGTCAGTATTGTCTACTCAGACTGGCAGCGGCTCTCCAGAATCTCAGGCTGAGGTCTTTCACATCACCTACCTGGCTAGTCCCTTTAAGAGGAGGTGCCAGGGATTGAACCCAGGACCTTCTGCATGCCAAGCAGATGCTCTACCACTGACCACTGAGTGATCGAATGGATCACTATCCACATGGGTTGCGATGTGGAGCCCTCCATTTCAACACATGCATGCGCAGAAGTTATATCTCTCCCCAACAATTGAAGGATTTAGTTAACATTTGTGATTCAGTGTGTGTCAAGCCCCAACTGCACCCATAGGGTGGCTGCTGGTCAGGGTGATGGTCTCCCTGCCAATAATCTCTGCAAATGTGCTCGAAAATCCTTCAGGCTAATCTCAATTGTCAGCATTACCAGAACTGCTCTTAGAAGACACAATGAGACATTGTGTGTGTTACTGCATTAGACAAATAATAAAAAAGATGTCTTCATTTGTGATTGTTCCTATCTCTGTTCTCTAGGCTACCACGTCCAAGTTAGTGTCCAAATAACACAAAGAAAATGGGATCAGCCTCAAATTGGCAGGATCTACTTATTCATATAAGAAGCTCTCTGTAATTCTAGTGGTATGAAAGAGTTTAAGGTGTGTTCAGAATACCACCAGTATAGAAGTCTATTATTACAGAGTTACTTTCAATTACTCCCTTTTCAGCAGAATAGAAGAGGGTGAGCTTTCTGACTTCTCATGGCATGATAGGGTTGCCAAGTTTCAGGTGGTGGCTGGAGATCTCCTGGGATTACAACTGATCTCCAGGCAATAGAAATAAGTTCACCTGGAGAAAATGGCTGCTTTGGAAGGTGGACTCTATGGCATTATACCCCACTGAAGTCCCTCCCTCCCCAAACTCTGCCCTCCTCAGACTTCACCCCAAAATCTCCAGGTATTTCCCAACCCAGAACTGGCAACCCTACTTGTCACTATGTCTCTTCGAAATTCCTCTTCTCCAACCTCTTTTCCAGACCAGAGAAGGAAATTCCACCCAAGATTTAACTGAGAATAACTTCCTTTATATTATAATGGAAATACAAGAGTTTCTTAGCAGCATTAAGCTAAGAGGCTGCAGGACAGCACTTTGCAGAAGCAGCTAATAGAAGGCCCTTTCCCAGTTCTTTTCTGGTCCACCTCTGCCTGGATGCATAGATTTCTGTTGCTCAGGTGCAAAGGAAGGTCTTAAAGCCTAATGCTATAAGGCAGGGGTGGGGAACATCAGGCCCAGGGGGCGCTTAAGGCCACAAAATCATTTGGTCTGGCCCTTCGTGGGTCCTGGCAGATCTCTAGCTCAGAAGGATCTAAGACTGGTGATCCGCCCCCTCGCGTGGATAGGAATAGCCTCTATTCAAGGCAGATGTGAGTTTGTTTTGCCGAGAAAAGGAACCTTTTCCCTGCTTGCAGAAGAGTCCTTAGCTATGGAGCTGCTAGGACCGCCCAAGAAACTGTGTTAACCCTTTCCCACCTGGGCCGTGGAGAAATGTATTCCCTTTGTACTACAAGAGGGCTGGGGGCGGAAGTGGTGACAATGGAGGGGTTAAAGGAGGCAGAGCCAGAATGCGTGTGTGTGTGTGTGGGGGGGGCAGGTTCTTAGCCAGCATGTCCTCATTTCATCCCTGCAGGCGGAGGTAGCAGGAGCCGGCTGTAGAATCCGGCCCCGACCATGCGGAGCAGGACAACTCTGGCGTGTGGCTGGACTGCTACGACCAGCTGGTGCAACAGATCATCCTGTGCCACCAGGTGGGCGAGTGTGCCACTGGTTGGATGCCTACCTGCTTGCCTGCGTGGGGGGGGGGTCATCTGGGGCAGCTGCCTGCTTGGGGCTTGGTCGGCTAATTTTTAAGCTGATAATTTTGTATGGCCCGCGAATGATGTTATAAATATCCAAATGGCCCTTGGTGGAAAAAAGGTTCCCCACCCCCCTGCTATAGGGAGTCAAAGATGAGAGATCATCCAATCATATGGCTACTTTGCTAGTGAAATGCACAGTGAACTTGCTGTATGCTGTGGTCTGATTTAGAACTATGTATAGCTGTCCTTCTTGACCGTTGGCAAGTTAATGCTCATATAAACCCTATAGTGAGAATCTGGCAGTGTAAGAAAGGCATTTAGAGTGCTAATTAGATTATAAATGATCTTATGTGTCAGACATTCCCCCCACTTCCTAATATAAGTACTATTTCTTTTAGCCACTCTGTCAAGACTGGGAACCAAAAAAGAGATTTTTGCAGCTGTAACCATTTTATTTTGCAGCTGTCTTAACTGAAAGTGTTTTTTACTTTAAAAAAATATATCAAGGTCTGCTGGTGGTGTGAAAAGAAAAATGTTTTGGAGCAATCCATGATGCTTCCGTTAATGGGCAGATATGAAGCATGTGTAGGAAGTGCTGTTCTTAATGTTGTTTGCTAAACAACATTTTCATTTGCAAAATCACCATGTAATTTAATTTTCAAAAACCTTGGTTTATGAGTCAGGATCTCAGCTGCGCTGAAGGTATTGGACTAACGTTCTGCCTGCTGCTTGCCAGTGTGTATCCAAAACCTTGTCACAAAATGCTGTTTTAATCAGTAAAGTCATTTTTTTATTTATAAAATTGGAAAAGAGAAGCACACGTAGAGTTCTGAACTGGTGCCTGCTGCAGCTTACAGGAAAAGCTTCATTCACCAGACCATTTCTTTTCCAAATTCCGGAGGCTTGTGGAGCAAGTTAACACACACAAACCCCAAAGGAAAATGAATTTCTTACTGTTTCTTTTACTGTGCATCACTGTTTTTGTACAAATACTGGGGAGTGGTGCGTTTTGAACTATGGCTTAAATCCTACGTTTTTCCTTTGCTCGTGCAGTGCCCAGTTCCATTAGGAGGGCAGTCCTCTAGTCCAGAGTGCATTCCTCTAGCACTGGGTGCTTCCACACATGCAAAATCAGCGTCTCCTTGAGCAGAACAACCCCTAGCACCAGAGGAATGTGCGCTGTAACAGATGGAGAACAGTTTAAGCAGGAGGTTTACGATCCAGAATACCTGGGATTAGCCAGATACCTGGGATACTTCAGAAACATGGTTGCCACCTGAAGAGTTCCAGAACAAGGTTCACATTCTGAGACCATAAGAAAATGATGTCTATGGCAGAACGTAGGGTTGGATCCAGACTAAATTTTCTGCTAATGGAAGGGGTGGGGTAGTTTCCACCAGTTCCCTCTTCCTGCTGCAGACCTCCCCCCATTTGCCTCTCATGTTGTTCCTGAATGTCTCCTCTCCCTTAAAAGAAGCATTTTGGGAAGATCAGTGGGCAGCAATGCCTTGTGTGAGTGGAAAATGTCACCTGGATCCAACCCATGAACAGTATTTATTGAAGTTGCTCTTTGCCATTATGGTGTCCCACTTCTTTTCCATAAGTATTCCTAATAATACTAAATAAGGAACAGTTGTTTGAAACAAGGAACGTGTAGTAAGCTTATTTAGAATCTTATTATTTCATTGAGACTGTAATAGCGGGTCTCAGCAGCAAAAGTATGATATGCGCAAAAATGAAAACATCCGTACATACCTACAATAGAAGAATGGCTTGTCAAGATGATGGAATTAGCGGAAATGGCCAAACTGACTGCTTTGAATAGAGAAAGTAACTTATCTAAGTTTGTAGAAAATTGGAAACCATTTATGGACTTCTTGCGTAATACAGAAAAGAACAAATTGATGATTTGTGGGTTTGAAAAGTAGAAGAATAAGAATGTAGATACTATAGAGAAAAGTTTGATTTTTTAGTTGTAAGAATAATTTAAAAAATAATTTTGTATATGTAGCTAGAGAACAGGTTGTAATTTCTTAATTAGATTTATATTCAATACAAACGAAAACAAAAGTATCTTTTTGTCTATGTTTGTTTTTTTATTTTTTCCTTTTCCTTTATTTTGTTTATTGTAATTTTGTTAACAATAAATTTAATAAAATGCTTTTAAAAAAAGAGACTGTCTGTAATAGCGGAAAAGCTTCCTCGGGGAAGGCAGCTTGCTCACCACTATCAATCTTCTCCGGCAGTGTGCCAGCTGCAAGGGAGTTCTCCATATTCTCAGTTCATGCAGGGCAACAGAGGCTCAACAGGTCCAAACAGTGCCTTACGAGAACAGACAGAGAATGCGCCAGGGTTCAGTATCCCCTGTAACGCCCAGGGCTTCTGTGGCAGATGTATTGGAGGTTTTTCGGCAGACAATTCAGTGTGTTCCCTGATTATAGAAAACCACTGCCCCAAAACAGGAGATGTTCATAGTATAGCTACACTGGCAGCAGCAGGTATTTAGTAGTAAAACACACACTTTAGATTTGCAGCATAAGATTGTGATTTTTATTACATTTAGACTCACAGCAACTTAGTCACTATTTCCAAATACTTTCCAAAGGCTATCTACTATGGGCAGAAGAGGTCTGTCTGTCTGTCTGTCTGTCTGTCTGTCTGTCTGTCTTTTTAAATACCTTCTCCTCTTTTTGACAGTAGTGGAATTTTTAATGTTTTCAGAAAACAAGCCATAATTAATCCAAATAGCACATGGAATGCTGCCTAAGATATCTCTCCTGCATGGTAGCAAGTAATTTATATCCCAGCCCAAACCTTGTATAATTATAGCTATTTTATTGAATGCCACATCCACCTTACATTTAATCAGTCATTTTGTTGCTCATTTGGCCATTAATATATCATCCTTTTACAGTTACCAGTCTGCTTTAGACTGAATGATTCTGAATAATTTTGCACTGCCTGTAATTCTTTTCAGCAGCAACCATAATTAACGAGTTTCTTAAATGATGAAGGTCCCAACACTGACGTGCCGATTAATTCAGTTTAACCTAATTTCCTCTACTGTTTTTTAGGCATTTTTTGATATGTACCACGAATTCACTTACAGTGCATTTCTAAGGAGAGTTGCTTCCGTCTAAGCCCATTGAAATGAATGGGCTTAGACTGGAGTAACTCTCCTTAGGAATGCACTGTTAGGCTTTGCTCATGTGGGGAATATTCCACAGCTTTTTGAAAAAACCAAGAATACCGATCACTTCAAGGCATTTTAAACTGGAGCTCACTAGGGTTCAATGCCAGCCGATCTATCTTGGATTCAATGCTGAGACGCAATATATGTGAAAAAATAATAAAAGAGTATGTGTCAGAACATGTGCAATGTCTTTTCTTCATCACTGAATAACTATACCCAGCCCCAAAATTTAGGGTTGAGGGCAGGGCTTTCAACCCAGGCATATCCCATAATTGAAATTAACTACTGGATGATCTAATCTTCGTGCTTACTAAAAATTCCTGCAGCCGCATGAGGTTTTATTTTTCGTTCTCAAAACCTGCAAGCATTTATTTCTATAGTGCTTAACTACTTTTATCCACATGTATAATGTTTTGTTCATTTCTGTCTGCTTACCTGGCATGGAATTCTAGTTTACTTGTTTCCAGGATCTGGAGTGCCATTTTCTTTTTCTTTGTTTAAATTGCTGCTACATTAGTTACGTTGTTATGTCACATCAAGATAAGGTTTTTTAAGCTGAATTCCATACACTTTGGCAAAAGCCTGGCTTGTATACCTTAATGTTCTCTAAAACTCATTTTACCGACAATTCAGATTTGGGGATGACTATTCTGGTCTACTCAACAAAAAGAATGGCGGAGAGTCAGGTACCACAGTAAAAACCTCTTTTGTGAAGACACTTAGAAGCAAAGAATTCACTGAGCTTTTTATTGTATCCCACTACAGTTAAGTACCTTGCTCACACCTGGGTGGTCTGAAAAGCCTATAGTGATACTTTGGCAGGCTTCCTCTAATTTACTTTTGGAGGGAAAAAAACCCCCAACAACGTTATTGTTGCTGATTGGGTTGACTGTCTTTAGCTAATAGTTCCTGAAATTCCTTCCTGACTTGGGTTATTATACACTTATGCTTAAACTGCCAGAAGACTATGCTTTCTTTAATTTTTTTTTGCTCATTTGAATTCTTGTGCTGTTTTTAAAGGATAGTTTCCCCTTTTTCAAACACTACCCTTTAGCCTTGCTAGAATGTTTTCTTCAAGGTTCTCTTTGTCTTGAAGTGGCGGTTGGGATTCTTCCTATCCTAAAGACTGAACCACTTCCCTAAAATAGAACCTTTCACTTATTAAGTTCTCTAAATAAACACCCACATTCCAACCTGCCTGTCACAAGCAGGAGTGAAACTGTGCAGCATGTCAAAGGAGCCTGTGAGAGCATATAGACATGGGTGTATCTGAGGCACACATTTAGAACTCCGTGGAAAGAAAGTCACTTGGGGAGGTGGTGACTTGGAATGGGGAAATAGCAGGTGCCCCACCCCCATGTCAGGTGCACCTAGCTCAGTATTGCCTACACTACAGTGGCTCTTCTGCAAAGGAAGGTCTAAGTCAGCTCCAGTTTCCTGAGATCTTTTAACTGTCTAGGACTGAATCGTGGATCTTCTGCTTGCAACGTAAGTTCTATGAACCACTTCATATCCCCTGGGAAATGACTGTTGGAGCAACGTCATTATAGCCTAAGAACATAAGAAGGGCACTGCTGGATCAGATTATCGAACCAGCATCCTGTTTCCCAGACTGACTAATCAGGTGCCCTGAAAGGCACATGGCAGGGAAACAGGTGCCAAAACGCCCCCCTAGCTGCTGGCATTCAGAGGTATACTCCAAACATGGGAGTCTTCCTGGACCATCATGGCTAATATAGCCACTGATTAACATGGTGGTGGTGGAAAGTGACCTCAAGTCGTAGCCAACTTATGGCAAGTCCATAGGGTTTTCAAGGCAAGA
Organism: Euleptes europaea; assembly: GCF_029931775.1. NCBI lineage: Eukaryota > Metazoa > Chordata > Lepidosauria > Squamata > Sphaerodactylidae > Euleptes > Euleptes europaea. The sequence continues at coordinate 92,883,713 of NC_079312.1, read as the reverse complement.
GACATTCAGAGGTGGTTTGCCAGTGACTGCCTCTGCCCAGCGACCCTGGACTTCTTTGGTGTTCTCCCATCCAAATGCTAACCCTGCCTTAGCTTCCGAGATCTGATGACATCAGGCTAGCCTGGGTCATCCAGGTCAGGGATTGATGAACATATCCTCTATGAATTTATCTAATACGCCTTAAAGCTAATCTGCATGTAACATCTAGTTAGCCCTGTGATTCTATGCAGGTAAAAATTATGTTTTTCCACACAGTTATAAAACAACAAATGTCGGTTTGCTTCTGAGCGTACACCCAAAAGGAAACTGCAGCCAAACTGGGCCCTCTGCTTAGTGTACTTATTTGATATACATTCACACACTGTATTTTTAGGCATATACTTCAAAAATCATGGATGTATACCAAAAATTATGGGAATCTCCTTTTTTAAATCATATTTGTTCTTATGAGTGTGAAAATGAAATTTGGAAGATACGTGAACAATTTCTGGTTGTATCTCAAAGACAGTCTCAGTAGGGGCAGGGGAGGAAATAGAGAGAGAGAGGTTTACTTTCATTGCTCCACTGAACTCTCTTTGCGGCTTGTTGTTAAGCAAAAGAAATTGAGGAGGGGAGGAGAAAGAAAAAGACATAGCTGGCCATGATAATGGAACATATGGCTGCAGTTTACAATATTCCTCACAGACATCTGACTAGAGGGAACGCCTCCAGGAAAAGGCAAAGTTACAATATAGTATATATTAGTTTTTTATACTGTGGGTCCTAATAACAAGCATTACATTGCTTTTGTTTTTGGAATTTTTCTGTGGACCAACATTGCTACCTACAAACTATATATGCTATTACTAAATAATCTTAGATTCCATCCTCCCTCTTAGGGTAAGTGAAAGCATCCTTGCCTCACTTTATCATCATAACAGCCTTGTGAGATAAACAAGGTTAAATCCCTTTTCCAACACAACATTCAGAGCTCATTTTGACAGCACAGAATCTTAGAATTGGAAGGGGCCACCAGGGTCATTTAGTCCAACCCCCTGCACAATGCAGGGAATTCACAACTACCCCCCCCAACCCCCAGTGATCCCTACTCCATCCAGGATCCCTGGCCAATTTGGCCTGGAGGAAAGTGGCTTCCTAACCCCAAAGTCGCAATTATGTGAGTGTCCATATCTTTATGCAGAAATTAGTCAGCCATGCCATTTTCCTGGGTATGCATCTTTCAACAAGACTGGCCCAAAAGCTGGGAATTTGGTCACCAACACATATGGGAAATGTGGTAGTCCTTGTAGAACCTATGAACATCACATGGTACACTGGAAGTAGGTGTAATTGGTTGCTGCAAACAAATTGGTCCTCAAAATAGCCAACATTTTCATAAAGCATATTGCAATGATCCATGCTTAAAACAATGCTTGTAGAAAACAGACTTTTTGTACAATTTGACCGTAAACTTTCTGAAAAAGTAATATAAGCAAACATTCCAAGTCCAAGCCCAAACATGTTTACTTGGAAAAGTGCCTCCCTTACTTTCAATGGGGGGCTTCCAGGGGGGAGGAAGTCTTCTTGATTCTTGTGTTTGAGAAACCTCACAATTCTAGTGGTAAATACATCTAACTTTCTTTGCACATTTGAAAGATTCTCCTCTACCTTTTACAATCCAGCCCATTTAGATGGAAAGCAAGCCACATTAAATTCAACAGGGCTTCTAGCGCAAATATATTTAGGATCCAAGCAGCAGTAACTAAGCTTTAACCACAGTCCTAGTGACATCATAACCAACAGTAATGTTAAACGTCTATGCATGAGTTTATTATTCAAAGAATAATTATGTTGCAAAGATATATCGGGAACAAGCCTGTGTTTTTAATGGCTCTGAATTAACTCATGACTGTGATTTTGGTAATGAGTCATTCTGTCTTGTTGATTCACAACTGGCATCAAAATATCACAGACCTGTCGTTTGCCTTGCATTTCATAACATTTTGACCCCATCATTTGCAAAAGAAAAATAAAACATCTGAAACACATGCATATACATGTCAGCTGAAGAGAATACTTTATGTGTTTGATCAAGGGGGCTCTAGTCGACAAAGGCCACTAGAATGTGGTTGATCCGTAAAGGTGCCACAAGATGCTTAACCATCATTACTTATTTGCCTGGGTGCTCCAAGATTACTTTCAGCAGGTTATTAGTGTCCGGAAAAACCAGTTCTGCGTCTGGGCTAAACAGGAACAAACAAAAGCTTACAGCTGACCATGTATTTACTCCAGTGTCATTTTCATGCCAGTGTTGGCAAGCACTGGGCACACTCCAAAAGAGTGTTATAGAACTGGCCTAGAGCCAGAGGTCAGCCTTTTTTCAGTGAGTTGAAGGGGGGGGGTTGAAAGAGGGGTAGCTGCTCATGGTGTGAAATCATTTTTTCATCCGGTGTAGACAAAAAGATTGCTGTGCTGGTTCATTAAAAGAAACCTTCAGTAATAGTAAAGCAATCCTTTTATTAGGAGCAACTAAAATGTCACAAAGAAATGAGCAAACTTTTTGAGGTCCTCAGCACTCTTCTTTAGGCTTGCTAGTAAGCAAAAGAAACAGGGGAGGGGAGGGAAAGGAAAAGATATAGGTGGCCATCATGGAGCAAATGCCTGTAATTTGCGATACCCCTTGCAGGCATCTGACTAGAGGATCTGCCTATCTCAAAGTCTTTTCAGCTCTCTTGAAATCTTGTGGATTTCAGCTCAGCTCACCAATCCTGAACGCTTGGAAATGAAGCATGTTAATTTTAATTTTGGTATGGGACAGCTGATAAATACATTTAGAAGTAAAATACTCCCCTCACTAAGGAGGAACTTCTCTATTATCATTAAAAGTTATAAATTCCACCTTCTTTATATATTTGGAAGATTACCCTGCCATGTTTTAAGCTTACATCCCCACATAGGGAAAAAATTAATGTTGGGTGTCATCTCTTAAATTGCATCCAGGATATTTGTTTAGTTTAGGAGCTAGAAAGGAAGACCAAACACATTTCAAGAGGTTTTTTTTTTTATTATTATTCCCATGCTCTTAATTTTGAAAAAAATCACAAAAACATAACTTATAAAACAATATATATACTGCATCCTCCACAACAGCATTATTGAAACATCCAGCGTAACGGTTACCACAGGTGGGAATACACTGGGAAAGAAGTACCTTGTGCATTTTATATTATGTTTCTTTGTCATCTACAGGTAATAAGTATCGACAGAAAGAAGCAACAAATATGTCTGCGAGTAAAACTTCATATGCGTTTTGTATGCGTATTAGTATTTAAAGATCATATTTATCATTCCCATTTTTTATTTGTCAACAAAAAACAACTCATTTAAGTATTATCTACATTTACATCATAACACCTTTAAGATTTCTGGTTTGGGTTCCTTGGGTTTATTTTTTTATTTTTGTTCAGAGTTGGGGGGAAAAAGTCGCCTTTTCAAATATTTCCCCATCAGTGAGGTCACTTTACTCGTTGATTGTAGGATAGTCCCTTTTTTTTTTGTTTTTTTTGCGTGTGTGTGTTTTAACCCCTCCCCCAGATTATCTAGGGGGGATCCTTTTTTTAAATAACAAAACCCCACACACCTTTAAATAAAGATGAGCGATAATTTGATTATCAGGGTAAGATTTTGGAAAGGGTGTGTGTGTTTCGGCTAAGTTCCTTCTTTAAAAAAAAAAAGGGGGGGGAAGAGGATTCGAGGGCTACTGCAGTCCTGGGAGGGACCAAAAAAGAAAGAAACAGAGAGATTGAGAGAGAGGTAGGAACCTTTGCAATTGCTTAGTGCTCGGAATGCTTTTGGATCCTCGTTGCTTCCAGCGAAACGGATAGCCCCATTAAAAAAAAAAAACACCATGCACTTGAAAGCAACATTGGATTCGACGGCCAAGCGCTGGGAAAAAGGCAAACCTATAAATAGAACCTTGCTGGAGTGGTTGACCCTGGGCGGGATGAATGTCCTTTGCAGAGTTTCATTCTTTAATAGCCGAAGACTTCTCTTTTCTGCCCCCCCCGCCCCCCTGAAGCGGCCTGGCCTCTTCCCCCCCCCACCCCTCTACCACAAAGAGCCCCACCCCATATATCTCACCCCAAACCACCCCTCTCGCGTCCCTCCCCGATCCCTCCCCGGCCGTTACCGTATTTCCTCGTATAAAGTGGACGCCGACCGAAGCAAAGTCCTGTGCAAGTTCAAGTAAACACACATACGAAACCCGCATCATCCAGAGGGAGGGAGAAAAACAAACAAACAAAACAAAACAAAAACCGCAACAATTGCAACTCATCCATCGTGTGCGGGGGCGGTGCGGGCGCGCGGCGCCGCCCCCGCCGCCGGTTGCTGGTCCGTGCCCGCCGCCCCGGGGCTGCGGCGCGGCGGCCCCTTTAAGGCGCGTCAACTGTTGTACTGGCAGGCGTTGAGGGTGGCGCCTGGGCTCTGCAGGCCGCCGTAGGCGAAGTTCGAGTGCTGCTTGGACTTGAGCCGCAGGCTGGCCAGGCTGGAGTTGCAGGTGTCCCGGTAGACGCTGTAGGGGGAGGCGGGCGGGCCGTAGGGGCAGGCGGGCGACGGCAGGGCCGTGTTGAGCGACGAGCCGCCCAGGTTGTTGAGGCCGGCGGCGCTGGGCACGGCCGCGTGGCCCATGGAGGAGGGCATGCTCATGGAGGGCAGCGTGCTGGGCGCCGAGAACATGGACTGGGCCGACGAGAGCGGGCCCATGGAGTTGAAGAAGGTGAAGCCCTTGGAGGAGAGCGGCGCCGGCGCCAGGCTCTTGGCGTGCCAGTAGTTGGACGGGTAGCCGCCGTACACGTCCTCGTAGGGCTGCATCAGGCCGCTGAACTGCGGCACGTAGCCGTTCTTGCACAGGTCCATCTGCTGGTTGCGCTCCCGCTTCCGCCACTTGGCGCGCCGGTTCTTGAACCACACCTGCAGCCGGGGGGGGGGAGGGAGAGAGGGAGAGAGAGAGGGGGGCCGTTGATGCCGGGGAGGCTCGGACTTGGACCTGCCGCTCTTTAGAGGCGCGTTTCCCCCCACCCGAATCCTCGAAACTCAACAACCGGCCCCCGGGCAGAGTTTGGAGGATTCGGATGGGGGGAAAGCGCGTCTCGAGAGCGGCAAAGCCAAGGCCAAGCCTCCCGTGCGTAAATGGCCGCAGGGCCCGCGGGGTGAGGCCACGGGAGAAGGGGCGCTGCCTGTCGCCTGCCGTGGACTCACCGAGGGGGAAAGCGCTTTAGGCTCGCGGTCGAAATCCTCCTCTTCTTCCGAGACACTTTAAGGGCACTTTCACACGTGCCGAATAATGCACTTTCAACGCGCCTTGCAGCTGGATTTTACTGGGTGAAACGGCAAAATCCACCTGCAAACGATCGTTAAAGTGCATTGAAAGTGGGTTGGAAGGGCATCATTCGGTATGTGTGAAAGTGCCCATTTCACACATGCCAAATAATGCACTTTCAATACTCTTTAACGATCGTTTGCAGGCGGATTTTGCCAGTTCACACAGTAAAATCCAGCGGCAAAGTGGATTGAAAGTGCATTATTTGGCATGTGTGAAAGCGCCATCTGAGATCTTCCCCTGCCCGGTTTGCACAGCTGCTGGCCAGCATACCTTGCTTCCCTTTCCCCAGAGAGATGTGAATGCTGCTTATCTAGCCAAATGGTTTTGGTTCGGTTTTTTACAAAACACATATGAAACCATGTGAAGAATATTTTTGAACATGTGGAGAGAATGCATATACATATACATGCATATATACATGTATGTACGTATACGCATTCTCTCCACATGTTCAAAAATATTCTTCACATGGTTTCATCTCAGCTCTAGCACTGAAAATTGGCTCTGGATTCACAATGCCGTCCTAAACTGATTTACATCTTTTAAAGTTCGCAACAGGCTTAGAATAGTGTGAGGACTTAGGATCCCACTGTTAGGGACCCCTGCCTCAAAGTAGGTGGGAGGCACAGTGCCTGTATCTCAGATGTCCCAGACTACAGGATTGCTCTTCCCCCCTTAAGCTTCAAGGTCAGTAAAGTGGATTTGGAAGATGCCTGGCTTTATAGAAACATGGAGGCTGGCTTGGTTAAAAAGATGCTTTGTACTACAGTGCCCTCCCCTTCTGCTGCATCAGATACGCATTTGGTAAAATAAGCTGCTGTGGACAAGATTTAGCAACAAACCAGTCTCTAAAGTTGAGCTTGCATTCTGGCCGGCTCTTTGCTGTGGGTTAGCACTCTTGCTCTCCATCCTTCCCCAATGGCCATGACTCCCATCCCACATTCTACCTCATTCTCCTTCACAAAGTGGAAAAGACTTTGGAGGTCTGCAACAAGGCAGAAAACTTAAATATGGATAAGAGGATCTGGTAGGCCAGATCAGCCATTCCACCTACCCATCCACCCTAGTTCCCCCAAGGGAGCAGTTGCCACCCAGAGGGGATCAATATAATAAAAGCTGTTGTGGGTTTCCTTGTGTTCATCTTCCAGTTTCTAGGGAACCATTTCTAGGGAACAGAAACTGGCAGCCAGCTGATTACAGATTTTAGTTAATTAATTGGTTTTTAATCAAGGAATTGATTAAATTCAAATTAGTGAGCACATTACTAGAACTTCAACATAGGTGCCTTTTGGGGGTACTGAAGTCACTGTTTTTCTTATGAGTCTCTAGACCAATCTTATACATTTAGGCACAACTAACCTCAATGAAATCAATGGATTGAGCTGGTTATAGACTTTCATTAATGCAGGGATCCTGAATATAGACTACCCCTTCATGCTCTACAATACCAAACTCAAAATGGTTTCAGTAATAAGCAAACACAACCATAACTGTGCAAGGTCAAGCTTTGAGACTAATAGTGATACAGACTTTAGCTGAGCATTGTTGACTCCCACTGCCTTTGATTTTTACTGCTGGGGGACCGGCCATAGCTGTGTTGCTCTGAGAGGAAGGCTTTCTGGTAGCTTTGGAGGCAAATGGGGAATGAGAAGACTTTAGGGGTGCCTTTGGTACATCAGGTAGAGTTTGTGCCTCTGGGGTGGTGATGCACCTGCAGGCTTAGGGGGGAAGGTATGATAAAGATTCCATTGATCGATTAATCTGCCCATTACGCTGATGAAAGCTTGAAGCCGTATGAGAACCCTGTTTCTTCTCATACAAGGGAAAGGGGATGGGCCCTCTGGTGAACAGTTTATGACCACCCTTTACTTTGCATTGTGGGCTCCATTTTACAGCCTGCTATCTTCTCTATCAGGTAGTTTATACTTCTTCTAGAGACCACCTTGTTGCCCCAGGACTCTTCGCAGATCATCAGCTGTTTCCTTGCAGAGCTGTGTTTTCACAACAGTGGCTCCTCCATTCACCTAATTAATGTCCACAGAAACACTTCATTTCATTTAGATATGCCCTTTTCTTTTGAGTGCCCTTTTATTTCTTAGAGAAGAATCCTGTATTTCTTTGCGAGTGCTTCTGGCTTTGTCAAAAGATTCTCATTTCCTTTCGAGGCCCCTTCCAGTTTCTTTCCTTAGACCTATAGTGTCTTTTTAAAAGCCCTAGAGAAAGTTTCCCTACAAAGGACAACAATCACTTGTTACACAATAGGTGTTACCCAGTCCCAAGCATGATATCTCCCCAGCTACACACATATACAGAGATCTGCCAGAAAAAAGCTCTTTTTGTACTTCTCAATATAGTAAGCCTAAGATGGCCCAGGCTAGCCTGATCTTGTCAGATCTCAGAAGCTAAGCAGGGTCAGCCCTGGTTTGTATTTGGATGGGAGACCACCAAGGAATACCAGGGTTGCTGTGCAGAGGAAGGCACTGGCAAACCACCTCTGTTAGTCTCTTGCCATGAAAACCCCAAAAGGGGTCGCCATAAGTCGGCTGCAACTTGAAGGCACTTTACACACACACAAAGCCTCAATGGGTAAGTTTATATTCTGTAAGCCCTTCTCATCTTGCCCTCCTGGATCTTGTTCAGGCCCTTCCTACCGATTGCTAGGTGGGCCTGGCATCCCTCCTTCTGTAGGGGATCTCTGGATCTGCCCTGTGCACCCCCTCCCTTGTAAGTGGAAGTAAACCTTCTTGTCCTGGTGTGACTGGTCTGCTTTCCCCAATAGGAATGCTGCATAATGGATCGTAAAAAGAAGAGGAATGGATTAGTAGTCTGTTTATGGTGCATGCGCACACACAAGCAACCTACATCTCCTGCCTTCTGAATCAAGGCCGTCTCTGCCTTCTTACTTCATTATCAGCATTTACAGCTTTGTTACTGAAGAGAGGGGGAAAGGGGGGGCAGTTGCTGGGGTTTAATGTTAACAAATAAGAGGGGGAGGGAAGAAAGCCTGATATAGGATTTTAGGAAAGAGCATTTTTAGGAAAACGCCTTTCAATTCCCTTTCATTGAAATCCAGGGCTTAGGGAATATGAAAAGCCAGCTAGCTCGTAGCCTGGACTCAAACAGATAAGTTTTCTAGGCTGTGTAACCCAACCATCATCAGGGTGATCCACGTGGTTGCTCCTTCAGGTTAAAATCCCACCCCTTTCTGATGGAAAAAACCCGGCCTCCACCATCGCCTTCCTTATCTGTGGGGCTACCCCCTATGCCGGCGTTGGCGAAGTCACCAATAGGTAGGAGACATCCAAGCAATCCCATCGAATTTTGGAGAGCGATTCCCTTGTTCAGTGCAACTATTGATTCTCTTTGCATAAGTGTCTGTGCCTGTTACTCTTAAGTACCACTGGATTTATGTTTTATTTTGCTGGAACAGACTAACACGGCTACCCTGGTGGAATTAAATGTCATTAGGTTCGGAATCTTAGTCCAGCAAAGTGGATAATTGCGTTCACAGTATCTGAGCTTTTTCAGGAGACTTTAAGGGCAGCAAACCCAGTATTAAACCGGGGGAGCACCATGGCAAACGGGCAGGGGAAGCATTCCGGAGAAGAAGTCAAAGAGGGAAGGCAACATGCTCAAAACCTGTAATTGACTTCTCAGAAGGTGCTTCCAGACAGGAATTTCCTGAAAATGAGGGTAATAGCATCTAATGATGGCTTCTAGACATTTTAAAGGAAGGTCCTCCTAGCAAATTATGGCAGGATTGGCAAAACTAGGCTTTTAACGCAGCATCCCAAAGACGCTGAGGAGCAGGGAAGAATGGAAGGTTGGGGGGATGATTCTTAGGGGACTTGGGGAGTTCTTCCATCAGTGCCTCAATTTATGCCCGATTTCCTCCCCCCTTTGAACCTCAACAACATTTGCATGGAGGTCTACCCAATCCCAGGGGAAGAAAATGGAAGAGCTCAGTTTTCTTCCATTCGGACTCCAGAGTCCTGACTTCCTTCTACTTATTAGCAAAACTAAAGAGTCCAGTGGCACTTAAAAGACTAACAAAATGTATTCCGGTTGAAAAGGTTCCTTCGGCCAAAACCAGATACTCTCTGACGAAGTGAATTCAGACTCACATAAAGTTTATGCTGGAATAAAGTTTGTTATTCTTTTAAGTGCCACTGGATTTATGTTTTATTTTGCTGGAACAGACTAACACGGCTACCCTGGTGTAATTAAATGTCATTAGGTTCGGGATCTTAGTCCAGCAAGCTTGTTCTGCTCCATTGCCCCATCGAATTTCGGAAGGTCATCTGAACAAGTTTAGAATATTTTTAAAAATTGTGCTACTGGTTACAATGAGGCAGTGTTTAGAGCTGCATTTCTGTGTGCGGTTCCTTGGGAGTAAATCCCATTGAATAAGCAAGGGATCATGCTGTAAATCTCCCTCGTTGACATCAGCTGGGCTTACAATGTCGGATTCGGTTGGCTTGGGACCAACATTAGGTTAAACGCTAAGGTATAAAAATGAAGCATGTTGCTGAATACTATCCACGTTTAATCAGAAGAAAGTCCCACTAATTTCAGCGAGAGTTACTCCCCAATAAAAGTGTATAGTATTGCAGCTGTAATGTCCTTCTCACAAAATGCCACTCATTTTTTTCCTCCTGAGATACTTCCTTTGGCGACAGCCACGACAAAGCAGGATTTCCCCCTTGTTTGAAAAATACACAAAGTCGTCAAGATTTTCCCAGCTCCAGCAGTCCGATTCCCAAGCCTGATGAGGGATGATCCTAAACATCCCGTTCCGTTGCGGAACAAAATCACAACATCCCCCCCCCCATGATCTCATTTTTGGGACCCTGTGAGCCAATAGTGGAGAGGATCAAAGGTTGTACACCTCTTTAGGAGTCCCACTGAACTGAGTGGGTCTTTCTTCCAAGTGACCGAACATAGGTTGTGGTGAGGCAGCTATTTAAAACCCAAAACACCCCCAGATGCTGCGTGTGGCATACCTGGCAGTAGGATGAATTCAGTAGCGACTATGAACATTCCTAGATATATTTTCTATTAGTTTCTTTGCGGATTTCTGAACTCCTGAAGATCCCACCACCCCTTATATCATTTGGTAGAGACCTTTAAGAGGCATTAGGAAGCCCTAAATTAGAACCATTCCAATCAATGGGAGTTTTGTTGACATTGACTTCAACGGGCTAAAATGCAGAATAGTAGTCCTGTTCAACTGTGGGATTAAATACACCCGGGACTAGAAGGAGTCATTCCTCCTTCCGAAACCCCAGTGCAAGGAAAGGCCCCAGAATGAGAACCCAAAGGGGTTGGGGAGACCCTCTAACACGGCTAATAAACTAAAAGAAATCCAAGGCAGAAGACACAAGCAAACACAATGACCAACAAAACGTTAATCTTCCCTCAACACACACACACACACACACACGGCAGGGGATTTCTTTTTTGCTGCCGTTTTGGGCCACGACTAAAAGAAATCCAAGGCAGAAGACAAGCAAACACAATGACCAACAAAACGTTAATCTTCCCTCAACACACACACACACACACACACACACACACACAGCAGGGGATTTCTTTTTTGCTGCCGTTTTGGGCCACGGCGAAAACATACAAACAGAAGCAACCTCTGCAGTCGCAGGCCAAAGAAGCCGAGAACGCCAGCTCCGCAAAGACTGTGCTTGTGGGCAGGGCAATCTTAATAGCATTATGGGCCCCTGGGCAAACCAGTGTGCTGGGCCCCTACGACAACCACTCACAGGAATAAAAAGTAAATGGTTGATAATATTAAACATATTTGTTTTATTGGCACTTCAACAAAACTGGTGTTCAAACATTAAAACATGCTGTACAGCAGCAACTAATCAACAATTTATGGCAAGTCACTTAACATTCACAGATTAGCATAGGGATCCTATCCTCGTGGGGGCCCCGGGCAAGTGCTCATCGGGCCCATGTGTTAAGATGGCCCTGCTTGTGGGTCTGGGAGCCAAATGTAACCCTGCCCAAAATCCTCCTCAATCGGTTTATCGATTAGCACTTTGTAGGCAGTCCGGTTGCAGTCCTCTAGGTACCGCGGCTTAGAAGGCAACATCCGAACCAAACCTATTTCCGAATCGATGTCCTTCTGGTGGACATTCACACCAAAACCCGTGGGCTGACCCTGAACACTGACAGTGCAAACAAGTTACCTGAATTCCAACCCTTCAGCCCTAAGGAAATTAAGGCCACTTTTGAATGGAGGGTTTTGCCTTGGATTTGCTGAGTTTTGAGAATCCAGATGGGGAAAATGTGCACCCAGAGAGTGGCAAATCCAAGGCAAAACCTCCCGTGCATAAATGATCACTACCGATGTCCGTTGGGTGAGTAATCCGGGCTCCATCAATTTCCAGCGAAGTTTATGAATCAGACCGCTAGTGCTAAAGCTATTCCTGTAATAGACGGCCCGAAATAAAATTAACCTAAAACTACACAAGAGTTTACCTGTATTTTCTACGGGTTTTCCCCTTAAGAACTGCATGTATATTATACACAGACATGCACACACAACAGTAGAGCCTTCTAAACACAAACAAGTGGAAGAAGCTTTTTTTCTGGGACCTACTTCCATGCAATGGGCAGGACCCGCCAAAGTTTTGTGCTACCGAAGTTAAGCACGTGCTTAACTTGTTCGGTTTAAACCCACCGCATCTGAAGAAGTAAGCTGTGGCTCACGAAAGCTCACACCCTGCCCGAAATGTTAGTCTTTAAGGCGCTACTGTACTCCTGCTCTTTTCTACTGCTATTGACGGACTAAAGCGGCTACCCACCGTGATCTATCTCAAACCGACCGGCTTTGGAAGGGCTGGATCGCGCCCATACTTTTAGGTCCCTGGAGCAGGGGTCACTTCCCTGTGTCACTGCAAAGTTTCATGTGTTTTAAACCGGAGCATAGTTCGCAAGAACCTAAACACAAATCTGCTCACATAACTATTGAACGAACGACCACATCTGCCTTCTGTCCGTCACTACCCGTTAAGTGTACGCACAGCTTTCGGAAACCGCGCTGTGAACCGGGGGCTGGATTTCCTCTCCTGGACCCAGCCATCGGGACGGGAAGTGATGAAAGGAGAGGCTAAATCCAGCGTGCCGTTTCAGTTCCCCTTCGGTTCTTTTTCACCCGCAATCGTGGCCTTGCCTGGTTTCCATCCAGCCACAGAAACCGCCTTCTCCGCCAACCCGTGAAATCTGACTAAGGATGGAAAAGCAAGACGGCGCTGAAAACCTCCTCTACGGCCAGCGGCCTCCTCGCCTGGAAAGAAACTCGCGAGGAACGCCCCCCCAAGCCCCCCACGCTTTCCCAAAACGGAGCAAGAACCTCAGGCATCCCCAGGCTTTCGAGTTTTGATGGTAAAATTAAACTTTTCTTAAAAAAAAAAATCATTCCCTGGCCCATGAAAAAGAGCGCATTCATAAAGCATGTTTACCCGGATGGCTGCGGTCCCTTTCTCTCCCCCCCACAATCGCCCGAAGGGGGGGAAAATAGATTTCCTGCTTGGTATTAAATGGCTGCCTTTAATTAATCCAGGGGAGAACAGTAAATCCTGAAGGATGAATCTCTCGGCCAAGTCCCGATTATTTCCCCCCTCCCAGGCCACAGAAAAGGACACTGGCTGGCCACTCCACTGGAGTTTTTCTGTACAGGGATTAGATGGTGTGGGTGTGTTTGAATGCACGGAGGGGGTGCGAATTCGGAGAAGAGTCCCACTCCTCTTCTGATGGGAGGTTTTGCCTTGGATTTGCCGCTCTCTAGATGCACATTTCCCCCATCTGACTTCTCCAAACTCTGCATGGGGCTCAGTGTTGAGTTTGGCTGGGGAAAATGTGCATCTAGACTAGAGAGTGGCAAATCCAAGGCAAAACCTCCCGTGCATTAATATGCAAGTTGTTCCCCCACTTTTCTCAGGGACGTCTTCGGTAGCTTCTGAAAACTGCCCTATGCCAGGGAAGGACCGCCCCTATTACCAATTACTGCTCAATAGGTTTATCCCAACACACATTTCTACAGAAGTTACTACCTTTCCCGGGATTGTGTCCCATGGGCCCGACACAGCTGCAGGTCAGCTCCATAGGAATTCGGGTTAGCTTAAGGCACAATTGCGAGATCCCTAATTACGTTTGCTCAGAAGTTCTCCTTCTTGCAATGGGGCTTATTTCCAAGTTTTATACCCGCTTTATCGCAATTGGGTACTACTGTTTTTCATTGCAGCCTAGCTAAATTTACTCGGGAGCCAATCACACTGATTCCTCAGTTCCCAAATTAATCTACACGGGAGCTCAGAAACAGATTGATTCAGCACTCTTGCTTGGAAGTCACTGCGCTTTCCAGGCATATTTACTTCCGAGCAGACATGCACGGACTCGAGCAATTATTTATTTATAACCCGCTGTGGACCCCAATTGGTTTTTTAGGGATGTGGGCTCGGCTGATCTTCCCTGGATTACTCTCCCATTTACGCGTGGGAGGTTTTGCCTTGGATTTGTCGCTCCCTAGATGCACTTTTTCCTCATCCGAATTCTCAAAACTCTGCATTGTTGAGTTTTGAGAATTTGGATGGGGGGAAAGTGCATCTAAAGAGTGGCAAATCCAAGGCAAAACCTCCCATGCATAAATGGTCTAGCTGTGCTGAAACCGGGGGGCCAAGCAAAGAGAGTCGGCCTCATGGAGGGTCTCCGGTATTTTCCCCATCGCAGGACGCAGCGGGCCTTGGCCTTTGCTCCCCACCCCATTCACCTTCCACACTGAGATCTCGTTCGTAACGCTGTATGTTTTGATTTCATACGTCACATATTGAAGGCACGCCGCTCTCTGTGGATCTTCTTTAGCATATTTTAAAGCCAGTGAAATTGACAAATTGAAATTGTTCAAAAGGACAAGATACATTAAAACAAAACACCTTGCCGGTGTCTCCCTCCCCCCTAATTCGCTTCTTTTCTCTCCAACAAAGTCCATTTATGCATGGGAGGTTTTGCCTTGGATTTGCCACTCTTTAGATGCGCATTTTTCCCTATCCAAATGCTCAAAACCCAACAGTAAGCCACCATGCAGAGTTCTGAGTATTTGGACGGGGAAAATGTGCATCTAGAGAGCGGCAAATCCAAAGCAAAACCTCCCGTGCATAAACAGACACTCTTCGGAAGTCTCTCTCTCTCCCCCCTTTCCTCCCTGCTGTTTTGCACGTTTTTAAAAGAAAAAAAAAGTTTACTGTCTCAATCCTAAACGCATACTTGGAACAGGGGTAAGATCTTCCGCACGCCTGCTTGGGAGTAAGCTCCATTAAACACAATGGGACTTACTTCCGAGTAAACCTGTTTCGGCGCAGGGCTGCCACCGCGTCTGGTCAAAGGCAGCGTGTCTGGCCCAGGGGGAGTTTGCAACCGACTAGACTTTTACTGGCGGGTTTTCTTGTCGCAGCCAGACAACCCGGAGGGTGGGGGGAAGCGGCTGGATTAACAGGAGGCTCCTTGGAGACGCGAGCGGCGGAGAGGGGCTCACCCTGACTCGGGGCTCCGTGAGGTTGGTCCACACCGCGATCTCCTCCCTCATGCTCATGTCCGGGTAGCGGTTCCTCTGGAAAGTGGCCTCCAGCTCCTGCAGTTGCTGGCTGGTGAAATGAGTCCTTTGCCGTCTCTGCTTCTTCTTCTTCGCGGGGTCGTCCGCGTTCCCGTCGTCGCTTTTCTGCACGCCGCTCCTCTCCTTTTCTGGAAAACAAAGATCATTTACGCACGGGAGGTTTTGCCTTGGAGTTGCCGCTCTCTAGCTGCGCATTTTCCCCATCCGAATTCTCAAAATCCTACAATCAGCCCCCATGCAGAATTTTGAGAATACGGATGGGGGAAAATGTGCATTCAGAGAGCAGCAAATCCAAGGCAAACCTCCCATGCACAAATGCATAAAGAGTCACGTATGCCGAGGCAAAAAAAAAAAAAAAAAAAAAAGGAACATTTCCCCCAGGAACGGCCCCAAACTGGAGAAAAAAGTCGAAAGGCTGCTCTCGCTCCCCACCCCGGAACAAAAGCCAGCTCCGACCCAACCCGACCGCACGCCGCTCAAGTTGCTGCATTTTACGGCGTTAGAGGCGCTCAGAGCTCTTGAGTTACCACCAGAGAATCGTTCAAAAACACAGCCCTGGCCTGTGGGTTTTCCATTACAGAAACAAGAGCCAACCAACCCCGGAGCTGGCTGCTCTGTGCAGAGGTTCCCGAACTACAGAAGTGGGGAAAAAACATATTTTAAGGTCTTTTTCTTTACATGTCAGCTCGTTGCTATTCTCTGTTTTAAAACGACTCTGAAAACAAGGAGAAACCCGCAGTTAGAATTCTTGTTGCTGACTTTGAACAGTCCGAGAAGGCAAATCGACAGATATAGGGAAGGGAGGATACTGGGGGAAGGGGGCGTTAGCATTTCCGCTGAAAAGCCAAAGCAAGGCTTTTCGTTAAACCGGGATAAAGAAGAAATTTGGTCTTTAAGACTGCAGTTTATCGGGCTGTTAGTCGTTTTTATGGGGTAAAATTTAGGGGTCTTTTAAAAAAATCTCATCTTAATATCCACCCTTGCAACAAGTATACAGATAGGAATCGAGCGGCTTTCAATTTTCAAAGTGCAAGATCTGTGTATTTTGATATGCCACACAAAATAACGTCTACTTTTGTGCTTATGCACGATTTTCCCTTGCTTGTAGAGACATGCCCACTTTATGCGAAGGTTGTGGCTTCAGTATGAAACCCTCTGAAGTCAACGAAGGAAAACTGCAGGGCGAGATGCTCACGGTTTTGGGGTACATCGAAACAGCATCGATTTCAGGACGAGAGAAAGGAATGCCTCACTCTCAGGGCAATCCTAAACACACTTTCCTGGGAGTAAGCTCCACTGAACAAACTCCAGTGGGATTCTGAGTAGATCTGCCCAGGCTCTCTGAGTCACTTAGATCAGTGAGATCGGCCTCCGAAAAAGCAGGCGTTGGATCCGGCAGCGTCCTGGTAACCGTGACCGAGTTAAACCCCCATCCAAGTGAAAGGCTGTAGGGCAGCTCCCAGGAGTTTTAAGAACATCACTACATCTAGTTCATTATATAAAGTGCATTTATATAGGATAGCAAGGTTAGATGAACAACAACAAAAATCATCTACTGAATCAAAATTGGGGGGAAGGGGGGGGGACAAAAGGGGAGGATCAACGGCTATTTCCAGAAGCACAAGCTACTTCAAAAAGACCTCGACGAATTTAATTTCATTGAAGTCGCCCGGATTGCAAACATGAAAACGTCGAGAGGAGAGATTTCGACCACATCTTTATCCCAGGGCTCAGTCTGCCCTTTTATTCAAAACTCAGTGGGACTTGCTCTTAAACCAGTGAGTATAGGATTGCCCCCGAAATGTATTGCCTTGATGTCGATCCTTTTATGTCCCAGAACTTCGGCTGGAGCTGCCTTGTGCGGGTAGATATTAAACACGGATAGCCCCATTGAACTCGTTCAGGCGGTCCGTTCATCTGCAAGAGATCCATTGGTTACTAGGGAACCACCCCCGTTTTATAGGACCAAGTCTTGGTTTCCGGTTCGAAATCAGCATCGCCGTGAAGACTTTTGGAATAAAGCTGGAAAAGGCACTAGCTTGTGTTTAGGCGCTGTGTGTCTGATCCCAATACTCTAGTGCGACTCCACATTCGAACACGCACCGTTAGAACTATGTATATACTGACATAGGGCTGCATCAGTCCAGTACTTAAAAAATGCACAGCCCTAGTAAAATAAATTGTATTGTTGGGGAATAGATCGTGAAGTAAAAGGGGATGGACCTGTTTCAGAATGCGAGATGGATTTTTAAAAAATCCCTATGTTATTATCTGAAGCCTTTCCTTGATGGAATGTATTTATCACCGTCATCTTCTGTGGGTCTTCTCCACGCACAAATTGCAATATGTGAATAAAAGGATAGATGTAAACACCGGGCACAAGCAAGGCAATGGGCCTTTTAAGCACCGTTGGTTCCAAGCACGTGCTTCGTTTCTGCATTGAAAGCAGTGGGGTTTCCAAGTGGTTTGCCTGGGCTGGATCATGAGCTACCTATAAAACTCAGAAAGGGTCCGTGCCGACAGAAAGCGTCTCTCGCACACCAAATAAGCGGGCCTTCTTCTTGGAGGCTTCATGCAAACGAGACCGGATTAAGTAGGAATTGGATCCGGCATTCCGGTCCTGAAAGCCAGGACGCAGAAGGGACTCTCTCCCAAGTTAGAGGACTTAACTTGGACCGAAAGCTTAACTCTCACAGCAATGTATCCAGGACAGTCATTTTGTGTATCGGGTCGCGCTTTCCACGAGAAGGACCTCACATTCTCATTCCCAACTCTGAATGCTCTGTTTTTTTAACTCAACTCCCTTTAAAAGTTGCCAAAAAAAATAATAAAAAAAATCGCGGCTTAAATTGTTTCTCCGTTTTTCCCTTCAAGGGACTGCCGCGCTCGTCTAAGAGCTGGGAAAGCCAGAGGGGCGAGCTGAGACGCTGAACTGGAAACCCCAGAGAGGGAAAAGGGCCTTACTGCGGCTCCCGGGGTCACGGTTTCCAGTAAGCGGTTTGCAAAAACAAACAAGGCCTGCAACACAAACCTCGTTAAAGTTTTCCTCGGCAGTGTCTCTCCCCTCCCTCCCCACGGCTTCCAGCTCAGGCCCGGCCCTTCGTCAGTCGGAGCCCCCCCGGCCCGCGGACTAAAGAGGGAGGGGGCCTTTTCTTGGATGGAAAGGATTTCAGAATGGGGAGAACAGATTTTGGCAGCGGATGCATTTCTGAACCGTCGCAAAGGGAGTTGGATCTGGCCGGGAAGAGAGGGAGATGGTGTGGGGGGGAGGGGGAGGGGGGCAGCCAAGCGCCCCTTCCTTGGATAGGAAAATGGAGAGAGAGAAAAAAGACCCCGAAGAAGGGTGGGGGTGGAATCCCAATGTGTACTCAATCTCGAAGCAAGCCTCCATCTATCAAGGTGACTGAAGTCCTCGCCTTTGATTTATCCCCCCGCCTGCCCCGGCAGCCCTCCGATACCGCTTGGAAGCAGAAAGCCCCGCAGCTTAATTGGCCTTCGCACATTTTTCCACTCGTAAGAAGTGAAAGGTACTTTGTGCCTCGCCCGGGCCCTGCGCTGCTCTTCTCTTTCCTTCCCTTGGCGATTTACCAGCCTCACTTTTGGGGGTCGTCCAGACTGCCCCCCCCAGTCCTCCAACCAACAGGCAGCCCCGGTTAGCAGAGGCCCCCTTGCCTTCCACTGGGATTTGAAAACCAGGGGTCCCCCGCCCTCCCTCGAGTGATTTTCCTTCTCTTCGAAGTTTCCTCGCTGTCCAGGAAAGCAGGAAAAACACACCCAGAATCTACAACCGACCGAATCTGTACCATTTATGCTCGGGAGGTTTTACCTTGGATTTGCCGCTCTCTTGATGCACATCTCCCCCATCCGAATTCTCAAAACTCTGCATGGGGGCTTATCTTTGAGTTCGGAGAATTTGGATGGGGGAAATGTGCATCTAGAGAGCGGCAAATCCAAAGCCAAACCTCCCATGCATAAATGGCCTAAGAAACCAAATGCCAGAGCTGTTGACCAAAAAGTTAATTCCTAAATTTTCAGTGTTTTTTTTTTAAACAAAGGGGGGTACTGTTAATTCTACAAATTACGTTTGTTTAAATTTATGCTTGTTCAGGCAACATTTTCCAGCACTACTTCCAGCCTGATCCCAGGCGTGTTTAATTGACTCAGAAGTAAAGTTACTCCCTCCCAAGTAAGTGTGTGTAAGATTGAAGACTTATCCTAGGCATAATTACTCTGAAGTAACCCCCGACTGCAATAGGGCTTCCACTTTCAAACAAGAGGCTACATCTTAAAAACCTCTTACCCTTTGTCTACAAAATGTCCCCAATAAATATGCACTATCCTGATAATTAGGAAAAGTTCTCGCTTGATTTCTCAGGTGCTTCACATAAGATAAAGCTGTGTAACTTTAAACCCACAATGGGGGATCATTTCAGGGAAATTAAGGATGCTGAAATCAAACTGAAATCAACAGGAGGTATAAAGCGACCGCAGCCACAGCTACTTCGAAGTCATGGCCCATTCGTTTGCACGTTTACTCATCTCGAGCATCCCTACTCGGAAGCAAGAGCCACCGAGTACATAATTGTCTTCCAAGCTATACACACACTCTTCAAACTGGATGTGGATCCCAGTGACCTACTTGAACTCTCTCAGGATGGCAGCCACTGAACTACCAGATCGACATTTTCAACTCAACTTTGTTCCAGTGTTTTATGAGGCAGTGTTGTGCTGAACTAAAAGAGATTTTTTTTTTTTTTTTTACAGCAGGGGCGACTTTTTAATGTATGGAAAATCCGCCAGGGCAGACACACTTTGGTGAGAGTACTTCAGATCTCCCCTTAAAGACACCACAAAGAAGTAACTTTGACAACAAAACCTATGTCCATTTACTCAATGGTCTCAGTGGGACTTAATGTCGAGTAAACAGACTAAAGATCTGCACACATTCCCCCCCCCCACAAACTGTCCTCTTCTAAAAATGTAAAAAAAACAAAACAAAAAAAAAAAAAACCACCAACCAAACCCCCCCCCCCCAGACTTCTTCTATTAAAAACCAAGGGTTGGGTTCAGCTGATTTCTTTCCCCTGTCTGAAATGTCCCCCCCCAAATCACACACACACACACACTGTTTTTGACGGGTCTTCGACAGAAGGATCTTTTTGCATGCCTGCACTATCCAAACTGGAAAATAAACACAGGCAGAGCTGACATGACTTCAGAAACATTCGGTAAAACCGCAGCCCGGCTGGAATCTGTCACATTCATAGTTACACAAAGAATTTGCGAAAACTTAAAAAAAAAATAAGCCCAGGTTTTGGGGTGGAAACTGGAACGAGTGGACAGTCAGACACAGGGCAGGAAGAAAGGCGCTGGGATCCCTCCCTGCCTCTTTCCCATGGAGAAATTCAACTGCTCTCGTCCACCCAGCCTTCATTTCCCCCAATCCCTCCGATGCAGCTCTTCCTTGGGAGGCGAAAGAATAACGACTTCCCTAGTAAACACCACCAGCTGCAGCGATCAAGAAATGTAAGTTTTACCTGGTACTTCGGTGTCGGACGACTCGCTGGCCGAATTCTCGATGGGATCCCGGGCTTCGGAAGACCTTTGCAAATGGAAGCTGGAAGCCATGTCGTGGGAAGCCTGGGGAGGTCTTAAGCCGTCCGGGAGCCTTTCCAAATTCATCACACCTTTAAAAGAATCCATAGCAAGGAGAAGAAGAAGGCTCAGTCGGCGCCCGCTTCGGAGGCAGGGGTGTACAGCTCGGTTTTTTTCCCCCCTTAAGAACTCTTATTCCACAGAGATCGAAAGAGAGCCTTTTTTGGTTTTTGTTTAATCCACTCGGTTTTGGACGGGGCTCGGCTGGCTACAGGGCAGGCGGCGCCCAGCCGATCGCTTTGCAAGAGCTTCGGGTTTTGCTCCGGACGCCCCTGGGCGGGGAAAATGGCCCCAAAAGAAAGGACCCCCCCCTCTCCCTTTTACAGCCGAGGTGGCGAGTGCGGGGCGCCAGCGACGCGAGTGACCTGCCCTCCGCCGAGCGCCTGTAAGTGGCAGCGGAGCTCCTCCCCTCCACACCGCCCCGGCCTCCCCTCGCTACGGGATCGCGGCCGCCTCGGGCTCTGCCAGCCTCCCGGGGCCGCCTGCGAAGCCCCCGTCCGGGCGAGCCGTCGGGGAGGCTCCCTGGCCGGCCCGACGCATGTCTCCAGGCGGCCGCGCCGTCTCGGGAAGCCCCCGCAGGAGCCGTCTCTCCTCCCCGGTGGCTTTGCCCGGCCGGCCCCTCTCCGCTTCGCTTTAAAGAATCCGGGCTGCGGGAAGGCTGCGGGGCTCCCGGGAGGAGCGCTCGGCCAATCAGGTGGCGCTCCTCTCTCCCCGTCCCTGCCTCCCTCCCTTCCAGCTTTAGGGGGTCGCCCAGGTCTCTCCGTCGCGCCGGGGGACCTCCTGGCGTTGACATCACCGGGATGGGGTGGGTCGCCCCTCCAGGTGCGGCCCTGAGCATTCTCCAGCACTCCCCCTGGGGGGGGGGTCTTCTCCCGAGAAATGCTTCACACGCGGGCCACATTCTTACCTCCCCCCCCCACCGTCATTTGCATGGCATAATATTGCACCTCTTTAGCGGTCAAGAGCGCATGCTCGAGGTTGCTTGCGGAGGAATCGTTCTGGATGCCGTGCCCTATGCACTTTTACCTGGGCCCTGAAGAGTGGGGGATTTCGCTCTAACATGGCTCCTAGCTCTAACATGGCATCTTGGCCATCTTCTGGGCATGGAGTAGGGGTCACTGGGTGTGTGTGTGGGAGGTAGTTGTGAAATTCCTGCATTGTGCAGGGGGTTGGACTAGATGACCCTGATGGTCCCTTCCAACTCCACGATTCTAAGAACACGTGAAGCTGCCTTATACTGAATCAGACCCTTGGTCCATCAAAGTCAGTATTGTCTACTCAGACCGGCAGCGCAGTCGGCGATTGAACCTGGGACCTTCTGCATGCCAAGCGGATGCTCGACCACTGAGCCACAGCCCCTCCCCTAACTTGCATAAGGTCGGCCTGCTGGACAACTTTGTGGAACTTCGGGGTTTTTTTCGCCGCCATCCTAACAGGTGCCTGGGATCTGAATGGCGGACAGGGATGAATGTTTACTCGGACGTAAGCCCCATCTTGTTCAATGGGACTTACTTCCAATTAGATATGGTGAGGCTTGCAGGGGAAACAATTTAGACTGGAACGGGGTAGTTTCTTCCAATTAATTAACGCTGCTCAGGGTGATAGTACATATGGGGTGTCAGGGATCTTGAAATCAAGAGGACTAATAGCAATATATCTAGGGTGGTTATTTTATTATTTCTTTTACCATATATTAACTATTACATCCATTAACCCCTTTCTTTAAAAAAAAAAGCACAATTCACATCCAAATGTAAAAGCCTCATCCGGAAATCTAATAACAGTGACCGAATAAGCTTCACTGGGATTGGAAGAAACAATAAATTGAACTTAAATCATGGCTTGCAACTTCAGAGGCAATTATGACCCCCTTCCCCCTTTTTGGAGGAAGGAACCAAGCACAGCACGGGGGGGGGACGAAAGCCCCCCTCAAGATCGGCTCTCGTGCCCTGGCTTTATGGCGGCGTGGAAACGTTGAGTAGAGGAAAGTTCTCGTTTGGTTACACTCTATTAATATGTATCAGGGAAGGACCTGGCCGGTCGGCTCCTTTTAAGTTAGAAGGGGGCAGATAGCAGGGGAATCAGAATTTGGTTCTTAGGCTATCCGGGCTGTGTGACCGTGGTCTTAGTATTGTCTTTCCTTCGAGAATAAGAATTTATTTTTAGGGGGAGAGGTCTCTGTGGCTTGGCCATTTCCGAAACCTTTGGGAGGGGGTGGCAGGAGAATCACCTCACCCCCCCAGTCCCCCAGAGCCTCTAATGCAGAATCAAGCCCAGCTGGACAGACCGTCTTCCCTTCCAAGAAGGGGTGGCGGATTTACGTGACTTGAAGACGAACGACCCGCCCGAGAGGTGACACGTGTAAATGCTGTTCATAAAATCATACAGTGGGAAGGGACCACCAGGGTCATCTAGTCCAACCACCTGCACAATGCAGGAAATTCATAACTACCTCCCCCCCCTACACACAACCTGACCCCCACTCCATGCCCAGAAATTGGCCAAGATGCCCTCCCTCTCATGATCTGCTTAAGGTCATAGAATCAGCACTGCTGACAGATGGCCATCTAACCTCTTCTTAAAAACCTCCAGGGAAGGAGAGCTCACCACCTCCCGAGGAAGCCTGTTCCACTGAGGAACCGCTCTGTTGATTCTGATACGCCCACTTAAAACCCAAGTCGTGTGGAGCGCGCTGGACCGCTTTTAAACTCAAATCAGTACTGGAGGAGCTTCCAGCCGTCTTTGCATTTCTTGCTCCATCCATTCCCAGCCTCCGTGGGCTCTCCTCCGCCTTCAGGCTCCCAGCAGGTAACCCACCGTTCCCGTGAACAAGCATTGGCCCACGTGACCCCAAATTAGCATCTCTGGGGAAACGCCCTCCGAAGGCACCTCGCAACCCTTTGGACCGCAGCCCGCCGGGGACTCAGACGCTCGTTCTTCAGGTTCACTGGGCGGCGCGTCGGAAGGGGGTACGGCCAACCAGGCGCTCATGCCACAGCCGTGCCAACAGGCTGCAGGGTGAGACCCACCCTTGATACTCGGGCGGAAAGTTTGGCACCCGCTTGGGTTTCAGCCCTGTCGCCCGATCCCCGCCACCTTCGGCCAAACCCTCGGCTCCCCCCCCTCCGGGCGAACCTATGCAGGGAAGGGGGTGCGGGTTGTTCTGGCGACTCCCGAACGAGCCGTTTGCAGATCCGTCGCTCCCCCGTGACCTCCCAGCCCCGGCCAGGCCAACCTCTCCGCTCAGCTTTAGAGGCGGCAGCGCCTTCGCCCTCTGCCGTCCCTCCAGCCCCCTTTTGCCCCCCGGCCGGGCATTCCGAGCGGTCCCAGAGGCAGAAGGAAGTCGCCTCTGTGCTCCGAAAAACAACCCCCGCCACTTTCAGATCCACTCCAAAGGAGAGCTCCAAGTGTAAACGTCTCTCCTCAGGGACTCTTCGGCCGATGGGCTGTGGTTTGCTCGCCACCTCGCTATAATATCATAAATATGCTTTATAACATTTCTGGGGGTTGCAGAGGCTGGCAGTAAACCAGCGGGTAATTCTCATAGAATTTATAGTCTCTTCACGTGACTGTGTGAATAACCCCAAGAGATGGCGCGTGTGCACTTTCACTTTACTCGGATAATTTGATCTCTCCCCCACCCCCCACCCCTCTTTTGGGCAAACGGCATTGTGTGTCCATGCCAAAGTCGGTTCAGGAGGAGGGCTTGCAATTTTCGTCCCCGTTCTCCCATGGGCAAGCCACTTAGGGCTTTAGAAAAGGCATGCTTTGGACGGAACGGACGCTAAGATCTAAAAGTCTACTTTGAATTTTAAGAAAGAAGATTTTAAAAAGGGGCGCAATTAAAAAAAGAAAGAAAAGAGAATCGCAACAAAATAAACAAAATGTCGATTTAACTAGCGCCAACTCAGTTAGTAGGAAAAGCAAAGCCAAGGAAGTCATTTGCAGGTGGCCTCAAAACTATTTTATGGGTATAAAAATGAATAAAGCGAACCAACAGTACGATCTAAACCGATGTGGGCTAGGTCCGGAGGGCCAGAGGTCCCGGCCGCCTGTTCAAGCCCTGGGCCAAGACCAGAGAATCCATGTCGCCTCCCCTGTCTGCCCTCTTTTGAGAAAAGGGCTGCGACTCTCCTCATTCTGGGGGATTGACCACCGAAGGAGGAGAGTTCTCCAAAAAGAAGTCAGGAAACGCCAGTTTCCCTGAAGCAAACCCCTGCAACACGCGGCCCTTCGGCCTCCTTGGGCCGACCGTGTTTGACCGCCTCCCCCTTAAAGACTTTCCCGTGAAAGGAGAGGCTGGAGATTGAACGCCGCCGCTGCCAGGCTTCCTTTTCCCCGAACGACTCTCGAGTCAGTGGCTTTCTCGAGAAAAACCGATCCACAGTCCTGGGGGGGGGGAGGGAAGGCCTACCCCCCCACTTATAAACCCTCAACAGCCCCTATCCTAACCATTGGGAAACAAGGGGGCTGAACGATTTCCACCGGGCTAAGCTTGTCTAGGAGGCCAGCTGGTTGCGGCTGCGATCCCAAAGCATAAAGCTTTGCAGGGCCGTTCCAGTCCACTGGGCAGGCTTCGAGGGTGGTCAGGCCCCGGGGGCTGCTGGCCGAGGGGAGTCGGCCTCTGGCTCCCTTCCACAGACACCCTGGCACGAAGGAACTGCTCCGGGGCCAAGGCGTCCAGCGCCAAACAATACGGATTCAAGGGGATCCTCACCCCAATAGGCCTAGGAGCCGGGCGGAGCCTCCCCCCGCCCTTTTCTTGGTCCCTTCACCCCTGCCCGCGGAGGTCGACAGGGTCCAGCCGTCTAACTCCAAATTATGCGACTGAACCGGGTCGTGGCCTGGCTTGCAGACTCCGCTGAGAGCCAGCTCCGCCTTTGGCTCGGATTGAAACACGAAGCAGATGAGCTCCTGTTAAACGCCGCGTTCATGTTGCGGATCAGTTAAACAACTTTGGGCGAAAACGCATGGGAGAGTTTGGCCTTGGATTTGCCACTCTCTAAATGCACATCCCCCCCCCCGCCAAATTCTCAGAACTCAAAAATAAGCCCCCATGCAGAGTTCAGATGGGGAAAATGTGCATCTAGAGAGTGGCAAATCCAAGGTAAAAACTCCCGTGCGTTTTCGCCCTTTGCCAGCTAGTCGCGTTGCTGCTTTGGTTTCTATCGCCAGGGCACACCTCTTCCTGGATACCTCAGATACTCAGCTGTGAGTTTGTGGGTGTGTGTTGCCGCTTTTTTTTTTTTTTTAATCTCCCCCTCCCCCTGTTCAGTCCCAAACTCACGACCTCTGGACTGGGCTGAAGAGCGACAAAATATTTGCCTATGCTGATTTCGGACACAAGGAAACCAACCCCGTCCTGAAGAAAAAAGGAATGGAATCGTTCCCCTTGGAGTGGGGTTTTCCAAAAGATAAAACACACCCCAATAAAGCCAGTTTCGGTCAGGCACGTTCCCAAAGTACACGGGACTTTGGTCTCTTGGGCCAATCCAGCCATACCCTTCTCCCGGCATCCTGCCTGTGTGGAAAAGGGGTTAAGAACCCCCCCCTGGAAATTCCCGTGGCCTCACCACTGCTAATTTCTTATCCCCCCCAAAAAATATCCTTTCATTTAAAAGACTTGACCCTAAGATCCAGAACAGAAATCGGTCTGGCTGATGCCAGAAACCACCAAAAAAGGGTTTTCGTTCCAGAAACTAGCAGCTCCACAGAACTTCCGGGGCGTCCCTCGACTTGGAAGTGTCCAGGTTAGAGAGCAAGAAACATGAGCTGAATCGAGAACATTGTATCTGGTGCTACAGCCAGTTTGGTGCTAGGTTCGAGTCCAGTAGCACCTTCGAGACCAACAAGATTTTCGCCCCTGCAAGCTCTGGAGACCCAAAGCTCTCTTTTTGGTGTTTGCAGCCCGTGACCACCATGGGACCCCCTCACCTCTGAACAGGCCAATGACCAAACCTCCCCCCCTCCAATCCCCATCCACAGGGAGGAGGATATCTGAAAACACTCTACTCCTCTCCCTCTTAAATAGCTCTCTTGATCGAAGTGGGTTTTTTCTCCCAATTGCTCCAGGAGAAGTCCTACTAGGGACCTTGTAAGTACCTCAAATAGGCCGAGTGCCGTGGCCCATGGGGGTGGGGGAGAGGACTATCTAGTTGGTGAGAAATTACCAAGTTAGACATGTTCAAGGAACCCAGGGCTCCACCCATGCCAAACCTGTACCCCCTACACACAGCTTTGGCCATTTATGCAAGGGAGGTTTTGCCTTGGATTTGCCACCCTCTGTGGGTGTTAAGTGCTGTCAAGTCGCTTCCGACTCATGGCGACCCTATGAATGAAAGTCCTCCAAAATGTCCTATCTTTGACAGCCTTGCTCAGATCTTGCAAATTGAAGGCTGTGGCTTCCTTTATTGAGTCAATCCATCTCTTCTTGGGTCTTCCTCTTTTCCTGCTGCCCTCAACTTTTCCTAGCATGACTGTCTTTTCCAGTGACTTTTGTCGTCTCATGACATGACCAAAATACTATAGCCACCCTCTAGATGCACATTTTTACCATTCGAATTCTCAAAACTCTGCATGGGGGCTTATTTTTTAGTTTTCAGAATTCAGATGGGGAAAATGTGCATCCAGAGAGTGGCAAATCGAAGGCAAAACCTCCCTTGCATAAATGGCCTATGAGTGCTCAGGGAGCATATCCACATTGCCTCTTTGAGCAACCACACATCTGAAGACAAGGAAGAGCTTCTGGGACAGAGGACAAACCAGGAAGCACCTTCGTTTTTGTTCTCAGGGAAAACTTTGCAGGAGTGGGTTGCTGAAGTGCTCCCCCTGCGTGATCTTCCACAGTAACGGGAAAAGTCCACTGAGATGCAGGCCCTTGTCTGCCTTTCCTTCCCACTCAGCGTGGGAATCACCCCCAACCTCCCAAATGGGTCGCACAAGTTCCAAAAGTGCAAGGTGGGAGGCAGAAGAGAGCTTTCTGCGTCCAGGGGCCTTGCAGCGTCCCTGTTTCGCTAGGCTGTGGATCAAGGGCGCCAGAAACATTCCCTCCACCTTTCCAATGCAGACGTGAGGTGTGTGTGGGTGAGAGAGAAAAATAGACCTGGGCTCCACCCAAAGCGCTTCTTGGAACCGTTGTGCCCCAATTCCAAGCCAATCATTCACAATGTCCGGAGGAAGCCGCTTGGGTGTTCTTCTGAGCTAGGTAAAGGACTGTATTCTCTAGTTGGTCATGCTGCGATCTTAAATACACTCTGTGGCAGTGCAGAAGACATAGGGGACCAGCCTTCGCTTCTGAAGGAGGTTTGACTGGTTTCGATATGTTTGTTTTCCATGTCAGTGCGACGAGGATGAATTGGGGCTCCTGGCTTACATTTCCAGGACTAATGCATCCGTGTTGTTTACTAATTATTTTCTGCCCAGGTACATTCCAGAAGTGCAGCGGAGAGTATTTGTCACAACAGTGACCCTTACACTGCATAGAGGCGGCTGAACCCCAGAAGAAAAGGTTTATTTTATTCTTGCCCAGCAGCAAAGCCCCTTTATGTAGGAGAAAGCACGCAACTTCCAAGCAGATCACCTAGTGTTATGAGCGTGTGCCTTTTACTGAATTTCCAGAGCCCAGTCACACGTTCCCATCTAAATACCGGCATGTGCCACTGCGATATCTGGGTGAAGTGGTTCAGACATGAACGCAGCGCACGGGCATGGGGCTGGTTCCACACGGGTGTGTTCACCAGTCGTTGACTGTAGAAGGCGTGAATAAGTGCAAAGGGAGAATGTTCGTATAGGTTGCTATACAACAGAAGGTCTCAGTGGAGATTGTTCTGTGGACGTTTCTGAACATCTTACTCAATGGGGCTCACTTCCAAGAAAGCGTGCTTCTGATTGCGCGGCAAGCGGCCTCCATTAGGCATCTGTGAGACAACCAGTAGCCAGTTTCTTTTTCCAGCCCTCGATGGGACTCTACAAGACTAGGTCTGGAGACCAAGTACTATGAGGAAAGGTTGAAGGAGCTGGGTATGTTTAGCCCGAAGAGCAGAAGACAGAGAGGGGATATGATAAACCATCTTCATGTACTTGAAGGGGTGTCATATGGAGGAGGATGCCGAGTTGTTTTCTGTGGCCCCAGAAGGTCGGATCAGAACCAACCGGTTGAAATTAAATCAAAAGAGTTTCCCTCTAGACATTAGGAAGAATTTTCTAACAGAGCGGTTCCTCAGTGGAACAGGCTTCCTCGGGAGGTGGTAAGCGCTCCTTCCCTGGAGGTTTTTAAGCAGAGGCTAGATCGCCATCTGTCAGCAATGCTGATTCTATGACCTTAGGCAGTTCATGAGAGGGAGGGCATCGTGGGCATCTTTTGGGCATGGAGTAGGGGTCACTGGGTGTGTGTGTGGGAGGTAGTTGTGAAATTCCTGCATAGTGCAGGGGGTTGGGCTAGATGACCCTGGTGGTCCCTTCCAACTCTATGATTCTAAGTCTGTTGTGAGTATTGTGATCCATACGACGCATTCGGAGGGCTTTGGGGGCGGGGGGAAGGCTACATACACGTTCACTACCGTTCCTGCCTGGGAAGCGGTTTCCCTGCAGGACTTATTAAATAGGAAGCAGCCACTAGCTGGGGTTAAAGGAACCATGTCCTCGAGTCAACCTCCCTAGAAGGCTCTAGTCCAACTGAGGGTTCCACCAGTCGTGGATTATCCTAATGTGCAACGTGTGCTTCTTCTGCCTTTTGCATGGAACCTTTCTTAAGTGTCCGGAAAACCAGATCACGGCTGTCCATTCTTCAGAAGACAATCGAGTGGTGGCCCTGGCAGTCCAGAACACCACGCTGTATTTCTCAGGGGATGGAGTATGGGGGACGGCAAAGGCTGGAGGATGGAGCAGACACCAGGCGTTGCCTGTTCTGGATCAGGCCAAGGTCCCATTTCTAGCCCCGATCTATTGTCTCCAGTTTCCAAGTACGAGGAATCGTTTACAACGCAAATCCTGGCTATAGTGCTGGAAAGCCCTTCTTAGTCATCTCCACGACACCCTTCCTGTTTCCATTTGAGGACCCTGACCTTAGATCGTGAGCACAATCAAGTTGGTCCCTATACACACGTTACAGTGAACGGGGCGCATACCTGTTTGTAGATAAGATCCAACACCGTCTTTAATCGGAGCTGCAGAGGACTTCAGTCCCCTGATTATTGATATGCGACAACCAGATTCTCAACCAGGAAACCCAAATTCAATATGAGCGCTGCCAGTAAGGACAGGGAGGTCGAGCCCCTCCCACCCACCCCCACTGTCTCTTTCAGAACTTTTGCCAAGGGCAGAAAACGTCCTACATTCTAAGGGGAGACAAACTTTTCCCTTTCTCCAGAAGACTCTCCTCGCTGCCTGTCTAAAACATCACGCTCTGAACCAGCGATCTGTACACGTAATTGAAAATCAGTCGGAAGCCCTGTACACAAGTTACAGGGAATGCACATACAATGCTTGTGCAGCATGCACAGGGGTTTTCTTTATACTGGCGCCGAGTGATTCTTATCCATTCTGCAAGCACCATTCATCTTGGTTCTGGTCCCTAATTTTTTTTTTTTAAGATTAATTCATTCTCCTCCTGAACACATCTTCAGCTGTAAAACTCACCTGCAAGTTCCACTGAAGTGCCTGTGACTTGGTTTCGAACCAGTGCGCGATGCCAATTCAGACATTGTCGCTTAAATGGGTTGTAAATTGGGATGTGTATGAATTGCACAAGGCACTTTAAAAAAAATGATGTCACTAGAACCCGACTCTTCAGTAAATACATGCAAATTCGGAGTACATTCCATAGATTTTTATGGGGGAGGTACTGCTGGATAAGAGCATGCCCTTTTGACGGCCACCCCCCCCCAACGTCGCTTGACGTTTAAAAAGGAAGCCGCCTGGCCAGGTACCTCCTCTTCAGTGACCCGTGATGGTCTGGGTGGTAGTGGGGGGAGCTTGCGTCTTTAAAGGTGTCTTGGAAAAGAGGAAACAGAAACAGTTTGCGCATGGGCGGTACGGTGTGTCAGCAGAGGTAAGAAAGGCTATCCCCGCCCTAAGCCCCTCTTCTGTGCAAACAAAAATCCGGGGAGGGGGGAGAATCATGCCTGTATCAATGTTTTGAATCTCTCCCGACAAGCGAGAGATTCAAAACAGATAAAAGGAAATATTTTTTCACACAATGCATAGTTAAATTGTGGAACTCCTTGCCCCAGGATGTGGTGATGGCTGCCAGCTCTGAGGGCTTTAAGGGGGGAGTGGACATATTCATGGCTATTAGTTAGAATGTATACTGGTCATGCTGCATATCTATTCTCTCTAGTATCAGAGGAGCATGCCTATTATTTTGGGCGCGGTGGAACACAGGCAGGATGGTGCTGCTGCAGTCGTCTTGTTTGGGCTTCCTGGTTGGCCACTGTGTGAACAGACTGTTGGACTTGATGGGCCTTGGTCTGATCCAGCAGGGCCTTTCTTATGTTCTTATGGTATAAATCACATGGCCACTTTATAAAAGTGGTTCTTACTACCATCATAAACAAACAAACACAATTATTAAAGATACAGCCCTGACCTGGATAGGCTGATCACTGTCATATCTCAGAAACCAAGCAAGGTTCACCCTGGTTAGTTAGTATTGGAATGGGCGACCTCCAAAGAATACCAGGTCGTGATGTAGAGGCAGGCAATGGCAAACCACCCCTGAAAGTCTCTTGTCTTGAAAACCCTACAGAATCGCCATAAGTCAGCTGTTGAGATTATTAGTTGTGTTTTTAGATTACTTTTAAACTTGTATATTATCTTTTTGCATTTACTTAGCCGCCCTGAGCCCGGCTTGCTGGGAGGGCGGAGTACTACTACGGCTAATAAAGAAGAGGCATCCACTCCAGTACTAATTTGCTCTGGGAGACCGTTCTTATTTGCTAAGGAATTCTCCAGACATCAACATCTGGAAAGAGCTGTCTGTTTCTCTCCCCCCCCCCAACTGAAAATAATTCGATGCTAAAGGTGCCTGTGAGAAACAAGTCCCGGTCTGTAATGCGAAAGAAGTCTCTGAAAATTCAATCCTCCATCAATTCCCAAACCTCAAGCAAAAGATATAACTCTATTATTGTCGCCTATTGATTTCAGTAGGCTTAAGCCGTTGTAAAGCGGGCGGTGGATTCCCCAGTGTAAGAGCTACACCCTATATGGGGTCGCTCCCCCCCCCCCTAGCGACGGGATGGGTGGGGAGGAGGAGGACCCGGAGAAGCGAATGAAATATAAATGAAACCCTAGACACTGAAAGAGAGCTCTGCCCAGTAGCTTGTGACACCACCCTCGGAGGGTCCCAAGCCCTGCCGCCTGGCTCTAGTTTTTCCTCCTGGCGCCGCCGATTAAACTGATCCGCGTCGGCGTGTCATCTTTTCCAAATGCGGAGGGGCATCTGGAGGCAGCAGCCTGGTGCCAGCGCGGGGGGGGGGCTCTCCCTCCCTCTCGGAGCTGTCAAAAGCTCCCCAGCCCTCTCCGTCGCAGGGAAAGAGAGAGCGAGCGAGCCCGCAGCGGCTTTCAAATGAAGTCTCCCAGCGGAGGCTACGAGCTTGCGGCTTGGAGAGATAGTCCAAGCTAAACAGCAAAACAACCGCTGTCAGTCGGTTAGCAGCTTTCGCAGAACGCCCGCTTACGGAGGCAAGCCTGCAATTGTCACCATGACCGATCTCTTGGGCCGGCCAAGAAAGGCCAGTTTGCGTAGCGCAGTGGGCAGAGAGCAAGAGACAGGACGCAGAGTCGCTGGTTAGAATCTCACCTCTGGCCTTTATTGCTTTATTTTAGTCCGGCACCCTCTCCCCGCCCCAAATATGTGTCACACGAAGACAACAACCCAAAACAATCCTAGTCTACAATACGTACACACTACTATATATAACTTTATATTATATTTAAAAATGTGCATACTTGCAAGTAAATCCACTAATTACAATGGAATTGGCTTCCAGGTAAGCTCGATGACCGGCCGATCCGATGCACCTTTACTCAGAAGTAAGCTCAATTGTATTAAGTGGGATTCACTCCCAGGTAACTATGCATTTTTAAATGTTTAGGACTGTAAAGGGGAAGTAAACCCCATCGATTTCAATGGGATTTGCTGCCTCGGATGACTGAGCTCATTTCCTAAGGTGCATCTTCTCCCGCCCCCAAAATCTCCATATATATGTTTTTATCAGAAGAGAAGTGAGCCTGGGTGTAGATTTGGTGACGCCTTACGACATATTTCACGTACTGGTGGGAATTTCTCAACCGTTAGAGAGAAGGGATAACTAGGATTGCGGATAAACAGGATTTCATTGGCTACACGGACAATTTGCAGCGAGTTCGGATAATAGGGGCTTTCAGACATGATGCGTAAACATAAATTTAAGCCCAAGCAATTTAGGGTTCAAGTTTTCATTAAGTGTGCTAGCCATGTCAAATGTGCCTTCCCGTCGGATCTTAGAAGAAGATCGGCCACAGATCATTCTCCTTGTCACTCTGGCTCTCCAGACCTGTGTATCCCCATCGCTCTCCGTAAAGAGCAGGTAATCCACGTTCCCGACGTTTTGCGACGAGGCTTATCGCCGCAGAATGGAAAGGTTGGCGCCCAGTTAGTTTTAGGATGAGTAAACTTGGGACGCGTAATGGAGGGCAGGATTGCCTCCGAAGTGACGCAGGGCGAACCCCCCCCCAATCAAGGAGGGTGTGACGTCACCGCGGAGTGCGAAGTCCAGGCTTGGAATCGCTCCCTGTCCAGTAGGATCTCCCCCTCGGCCTCTTCCACCGCATGGAGGCAGCGCTCTAGGGCAGGACGCCTGGGGTGTGGGGAGGGGGCCGCCCGGGCTTTCCCTTCCGCTTTTAATGTCGCAGAAAGGAACGGGCGAGCTGCCTCATACCAAGTGCCCTTCAAAGGGGTTATGATGTTCTCAAAACTCTGCATGGGGGCTTGTTGTTGAGTTTTGAGAATTTGGGTGGGGAAAATATGCAACTAGAGAGCGACAAATCCAAGGCAAAACCTCCCATGCATAAATGGCCTAAAGAAAATAGTAAAGACGGGGGTGGGGGTGCCCAACCCAAATCAAGTGAAATATTTAAAAGCGATTTGGGTGGGTTGGGTAGGTTAGAGGAAGGAGAGAAATAGTTGATAAGACTGGAGGGGGGGCTCAGGAAACCCAAAGGCCCCTCCCCTGATCTGGGCAACCTTGTGGAGGGAGGGTGGGGGCAAGAAACTTGCCTATTTTTAAGTTACTACAGTAGGGCCAGAAACCGAACCTTGGAGCAAATGACGCTGCGGATTTGGGGTTGGAGGGAAATAATATGTTTCAGGGAAATAACTGATGGTCCCCATGTTTAAGGCTGCAATCCTATGAACACTGGATGGGATTTTTGTCTGAGTAAACATGCTTAAGATGGTGCACCAGGTAACAAACAACAATATCATTAAATATTTAGGGTGCCATCCTACTGCATGCTTATTTATTGAGAATCATTTCGAGTAATCGCAGATGGTATCGGGTTGTTAGTACTCTAGCACTCCGCCTGGTATCGTTACCTTTAGTGAAAAGTAGACTTAAATCACTCTCTTCGCCCCTTCTGGGGACTGATGTGCACAATTAGACAAAGAGCGAGAAAAGCGGCACAACATCCACACGGCCAACATGTGAGCGGATTCACAAAGGAATTAAACCGGAACATTTAGGTCTCACGACCGATGCAGTTCTACTGAAACCGACTGAGCATGCTGTGTAAACTGGATTGCGGGCCACAGCCATTCAGGTCAAATGCAATTGAATTCCCCTACACTTAAAGGCTGGGAGGCCCAGCAAGGCCATAATCTCCCCGAATCCATTAGCCGTTTCCTTCCCTTCCCACAAACGCTAAAACATCATCAAAGTGATGTGTTTCTCCAACACAAAAAAAGAAAAAAAGGAGGAACAAACAAATGTACATGGAGCAGCATCAAGTCCACGAAAGATGAAGCCCCACTCAATGGGAATTTCTGGATTTAAATTCCACCTCAGTGTGTTCAGGGATGGTATATTTTAATTCTGTGCCAACGGGATCAAACCTTTTCAAATCCAAATCCTTCAGATTGTGTTTGTTTCACTGCAGCAAGGGAAGAAAATCGGCGCTGCCTGACAGGCCCTCCACTTCCCTGCAGAGATGTGAAAACAGCTGTTTATTATTTGTCTCATTTATTCTCCACCTTTCTCTATGAAACTCAAGGCGATTTCCAAAAGTATACAACTCTACGAGGGAGGTCAAAAATTATAATTGGATCCAAAGCCTTGGGGTGGGGCCAATGGGGGCATTCGCCACAGACACCACGATGCCCCCTACCTATGCAGTGAAAAGGACAAAGTCCCCCAGTTCCCCTTGCAAGTACCTACACCCCCCCCATTTTATTCACGTTCACACGAAAGTAAGCCCCACTGAGTCCAATGGGACTTAACTCCGAGGTAAGAGGAACGCACATACATCACAGCATCCTAACAGCCCCCTTCCCAGAAGAATTTTTCTTGGGCTTCCCATGGGCCATTGATGCACGGGAGGTTTTGCCTTGGATTTGTCTCTCTCTCGATGCATTTTCCCCATCTGAATTCTCAAAACTCTGCATGGGGGCTTATTTTTGAGTTTTGAGAATTTGGATGGGGAAAATGTGCATCTAGAGAGCGGCACATCCAAGGAAAAACCTTCCATGTATAAATGGTGCATTGTCTTTAGTTCTTAACGCTAATTTATACAGCATTTTAAAACGTCTTTCGACGCAGGTCACATTCGTTCCCCTGGAGCTGGCTTGCCAAGCAAACCTGCATCGGATCATAACCCGAAATCTCATTGAAAAGCCACCTGGGCAGCATGATGTTGGATAATTTTCTCTCTCTCCTCGCCGGATTTTGTGCAGCTTTATTAGCGCTAACCAGACTCATGTTTCGCCGATGAATTATTGAAAATCGTTAAACAGTAAGTGACACCATTTCCTCT
The DNA here is from genome assembly GCF_029931775.1 of Euleptes europaea. Classification (NCBI taxonomy): domain Eukaryota; kingdom Metazoa; phylum Chordata; class Lepidosauria; order Squamata; family Sphaerodactylidae; genus Euleptes; species Euleptes europaea. The sequence continues at coordinate 92,848,062 of NC_079312.1, read as the reverse complement.
CAGATTCCAAGGAGAAGCCTATTATAATGAACTAGTAATTAAAAAGCGGGCCCCGCGCATACAAGGAGGCAGGGTTCGGAGGCGTCTCCCACGTTAACATACAGCAGTCCTTTTCTTTTTTTTCCCTTTTTAAAGTTTCTCTTTGAAGTTTAATCAACCCGATGTCTTTTAACTGCTGTTTTCCCAATAGTGACTGCAGTGACACAAAAGCTCTGGTTGGGCTAGATCGACCTCAGGAGAACAGGACGGAGAGTGGAACTTTTGGAGACAGCCTGGAAAACCCAGAAGAGGCTGGGAAAGCAATCAATGGCTGATGCAATCGATCGACGAGTTCACACTAGTACCTTAAAGAGGCGGATTTGAACGAGATGGCATGAAACGCTGGGCATTCGCCTCTGCAAACAATTCTGCGCTCGTCGCCTCTTTATCTGGGCAGGGCGTTTTGTTCCCAGCTAGGCTTGCTGTGCTTTTAGGGCAGAGAAATGATTGGAAGTCCAGCAAGTTACACTTCTGAAGTCCCCTTGGTTGCAGTGAGAAACGTCCCAACTTGACAACAATAAGAATTTAAGGCAGTGATTTCATGAGGGCTCACTAGTGAGTAAATCTCACTCAACCCCGAGGGATTTTTTTTGCTGTCTAGGATGGGGCAGCAGAAGGGTTCACCTTATTCTTTGTTCCTTAAACTTCAATCTTACGGACATCTATTTGGGACCGCCATACATTGCATTCAACGGCATTTAAATCCGCGGATCCGTGCATAGGATCTGCCTGCATGTGTCTCCAAACGTGCCTGGTATAATGGTAAATTAATCAATACTTTACAATATATGTAATAAGGCTTATATGTTGATTTTAATTATGTTACTTGCCCTGAGCCCGGCCTCGGCGGGGTTAGAAATCGGAATAATAAACACTTTTTAAAATATCTAAAAATCCGATCAGCCCCCATCCGCCGAAAGCCCCAACCAGGGCGAAGGTCATTTTTAATTTCATATCCTGGAGGGGAACAGGACTGAATTTGAGGCCGACCTTTCCATTGCTTCCACTGAAGACCAGGCCGGAGTAAAGGGCACAGGACCCGGGCCATAAAACGAAGAGCCTGAAAGAAACACTCCTGACCCCTTATCATGCAATAAAGGCCAAATCAGTGGAGCACCCCCTCCTTCGGCCCTCACCTTCCAGAACCAGCCCATTGTGTGCGGCTTGCCTAAGCAACGCCGCCCTCCGATTCCCCGGGGAAATGTGTAACTTGTTTTATCGGAAGACAATGACAAGTCGTGAGGCAGGAACGAGGCACCCATTCTCCTCTGCCAGACAACAAAGGGGTGGCAGTAGTCGCTTCTGTCTCGTGGGCTGAGATAAATCCCCTCTGAACATACCTACATACATAGGGAAGCAGGACATTGGTTTCCACGAGGGCAAAATATGCTTTCCCCCCGGGGTGGAGGCTAGGACAAATCTTCCAACCTTAAGAGACGGAACAGCGCCATTTGTTATTAGCCATGGTTATCCTTTACTCTTTTTATGCAGCCCCATTAACGTGCGTGGCCCCGTGAAGACTTATAAACCAACCGACAAGCCCTGCCCCCAGAAGCCTGCAAACTCAATATTAACAGGGAAGAGTTCAGGGAAGGCTGTAGCCCTTCCCCATATCAATCTGAAGAGGTGAGCTGTTACTCGAAAGCTCGTATTGAAATAAATGGCGCCACTGGAATTTTGTGTTGTTTTGCTACCACAAGACTAACCCGGTTTGTGCCTAAAGCCCTATGCATGCTGACATATGAGTCAGCTCAGCTGAATGCACTGGGACACCCGGCTACTCTTTCTTGGTAGTTTAGGATAGGGCCTTTTTATTTTAAAGGCCCACTTCTCTCATATCGAAGTCCGTAGTTCACTGAGCCCAGAATAACCTGCGTTGATGTACGCTGGTTGCGAACTGCACGCAGAGGCTGAAATGTGGGGGCACGATCCGTTTTAAGCTCCATTGATTTTTAATGGAAGAATTAGGAACTTGCCTAAATCTCTTGTGACCAAAGGGTTTAAACTGCAAGCCAGGCTTCAGCCTAGTTGTACTCTTCCATTTACCCCCTCCTTATTTGCCCATGAGTTCAACCTACTATTTTATTGATTTTTCCTCATATGTACCTACAATGGTTCAGTGAGTTGTGTCTCTGAAAAAATCCATTTAAATATTATATATTTAATTTGGATTATGTTGTTTTGTTTCTGTGTATTTCCCCTTGGCTCACGAGTCTCTCTGACCAGCATTTTTCAGAAACGGCATAGAAGTATTCCTCCTGTGAAGTGGCAGTATTTATTTATTTAACAAAATTTATGTATCTTGCATTTCTGCCCTTGCAAGGGCCACCAATATCTGGACTGAAACCAATTCAGCTCAAATCATGTTGAGTCCCAAAATTCGGATTAGTTAGCTTGTAATAGTTTCACACAAGACAGAAAACTGTTTCAGTCTTTAAAATTTAAATTTTAAAAAATCACGGAAAATCATATAGCACACAGGTTGTAGGTAGAGGCAAGTAGCTATACACATAGTATGTACAAAGGTTAACACAAGAAGACCCAAATAATCTCACCCTAAACAGAGTTACACCCTTCTAAATCTGTTGACTTCGTTGGGTTGAGAAGGGTGTGACCTTGTTTAGGATGTCACCATCATTTGGGCAAGAGGACAAATTCACAACATACAACTCAACCATCTTCCATTAAAGAGAAAGGCAATTCTCCCATGGATTTTACTGACCACATTATGCACAAAGATATTTAAGCAAATCCACTGGCAAAATAAGTATAAATCCCATGTCAAACAAACGGAAAAACACCTTTTTGCATGTGCGGAAGGAATACAAAACACTCGCAATTATCACTTGACCCGCAACATGTATTTCCCAAACACTAGGCCACAAAGCTACTTGAGCGCAGCTGATCCTCTCCATTTTTACTTGGAAGTAAATCCGTTGAGTTCAAGCAACCATGTACTAGTAGAGCTGCCACACAGGGACATTCAAATTAAATTAATAAACACTGCAATCCTAGGCATGCCAGCACAGAAGTAATCTCCACTATGCTCAACGGATGTGCACAGGATTGCCCCCACAAACCACCAATTTCAGACATGCAGAGATAAGTCACTGGTACTTGAACTTCACTGCTATTACCTAAACTACATTCAGATGATTAGGACTGGGGTGCAAATCCTCCTCAAGCCAAGGGAGAACCGCCACCGGAATGCTGAACACGGTCCAACTGGGAAGGATATGGTTTTGGGGTGGGGTCAGGGAATCTGTCAAGTTGGGGTAAGAGGGCCCAACTGGTCGGAGACATGGAAGAGCATGACTGGAGACGTGGAAGAGGTTTGCACCCTGAAGACCTTGTGCCGCTCCATTTACAACGGCGGTTGTGACGGCCCCTCCGACCTTTTCTCGCTCTCAGTCCCCAGCAGGCGTCACTCCCAATTGCGGACGACCCCTTCCCCAGGCCTATAGAGGCTCTCCAGCTGAGGGCTTCCCAGCGACCTTATATTGAATTTAGCGTCCCGGGCCCGGGATGCGGACCAATGGCCCGTCCTTGGAAGCGAGCCCTCCTCTTTCGGCCTTGCGGACGGATCCTTTGTCAGAGGGATGCTGAGCAAGGGAGGGAAGGGGGGCGGCAGAGGCTGCTCCGTTCGAGGTGCCCCTAGCGTCCGCCGCCGTGGCAGCAATTCAAGGCCAGGCAGATTTTATAGAGCATTTTATTTTACGTGGGACAATAAAACAGCTACCCAGAGCCGTTTGTTAAAAAAAAAAAAGATTAAAAAACCAAAACAAAAGCAATCCCCGGCGGTGGAAGGTGCCAAGGCAAAGCGAAGGGCAAGAGCGGACCTCGCAAAGAAGGAAAGAGGCGCTTCCAGTGGGACGCTCTTCCCTTGGAGCCCACGTATTGATATGATCAGCGAATCCATTTAACCCCGAGGTAAACTCTCTGTTTACACACACACACACACACACACCGCGATAGAGAAACCGACCCCCGACCCAGTTTTGTTACACTCGAAAGATCACTGGTCAGTTTCCTACAACTGGCGGGTTTCGGTCAGGCGGGTCCGACTTGCGCGACACGGAACGCCTCCTTAGTCAATTTCACACCTAGACCATTGTAGTCGCCGCTGCCAGGTTAAGGGCGAACAAACAGCGACCTGGGGGATAATCCAGAGGGCAGGGAAATCCAGACGAGCTCAGTAGAGGAAGGTGGAAAGTTACAGGGGCTCTTAGTCACATGTCGTCCTCCTCCTCCCTCCCCACCAAGATGAAAGACATTTTTCCTCTTGAGCGTGCACAAGGCCGTCAACCAGATCTAAACACGCGAGAAAGACTAATCTTCCCCTAGATCAAACCGTCCCGACGTTTACAGACGAATTATCAACCTCCTGTCAGATATGTGGAGCTCACTAACTCCCTCCATAGCCATCATTACAGTCCATAAAAGTAGGGCTGCAAAACGCCTCGCCTCCCCCCCCCCCTTTGCCCAGGCGCTAGCCTGGCTCGCCCCTTGTCTTCAGGAAAAGTCCTTGATTTTTGCCCCATCATGGAGTCTCCCCCCCTTTTTCGTAAGGGGGAGGGAAGGAAGAGGACACAAAAGAACTTGGCTTGGGAGTTTGGTCTGCAAAACTGCCTTTGGGCGATCTGGTTTTTCAAGCCACATTCCAGCTCTAAGCCCCACAAGTGGATAAATTCAGCCTAGAAAATGCAGATTAGCTAAGTAAATGGGCAAAGACCACCTACCTTCTTTTTCTCTCCCCCCAGAAAGAACTATGCCAAACAATCCCATCCAGTATCCCTATCTATCAAAGTTGTGCCGGGGCCCGTTCAGACATGGCAAATTTAGGAACAAGCACGCATGAAAACAAAAGCACCATTCCACTTTCCCATGTGCAGGGACAGGAGAGGGGGAGAAAAATGAAAGAGTTTGACTGTAATAGGATGAGGCACGAAGAGCTCCCTGTGGATGCAAAGTCCTTAATATATTACTATCCAAACAGATGATGGGACTTTAATAATAAAGCAGCGGCCCCGAACTAAATATTGGGAGGGTTGACAAAAACTTGGGCCAAAAAACGGAGAGTTTAATTTTTTCAGACAGATACAAATGACACCCCAAGGCTTTTTCGAAGAGTAGCAACTGGCTGCCGGAACAGTGATTATTTCACTCCCCCACCTCCATTTTTAAAAGTGGAAAGAAAGACGCCTCCTCCGCTCCTCTTCCAGAAAGTAGATGGGAGTTTTCCGCTTGGCAGCAGGACAAACAGTCTGTCCCAGCCACCCCTGTTTAACTGCAGGGCTTCAAGGCCGCCAGAGCACAATGGCTGATCTACTCTTGCAGGCCTCCTTCGACACCCTCCAAACAATGTTCACTCTCCTCCACCCTGATTTCCAGCACATTCAGGAGGAAAAGGAACAATGACATCATTGCAAAGCAGGTTGTCCCATGGGGAGAAAAGTGCCACAGAAAGAATTAGAGTCCCATTCAGTTGGAAGGAGCTTGCTTGTAAATCAAGAGCTCTGGAGTTTAAGGGGACCCCTACACAAAAGAGACTTCCTTGACTTCTATGGAACTTTTCTGCAGGGCGACAGAGACCTGGAAGAAAAGTCAGGCGCTTTTAAAGCCACAAAGGGAGAGTGAAGTGCTTTCTCCATCTGTGAAAATGGATCTTGCCGGATCCTTGGGATTTCCTTAGGGCTGCAATCTTTAGACCCTTATTAGAGCTAAGCTTTATAGAAGTAACCGACTGGAACTAACTTCTGAATGTTTTCAAGCCTACTGCACTATTGCCAGACAACACTTGGCTGCTGAAGGCTAAAAAGCTCAACATCGAATTAAAACTCTTAGCATTTGGACTCGAAGGGCTCAGACTGTATGAATATTTACTCCCAAGTAAAACCCAATGAATTCAGAGGACTTGTATTGACTGACAATGTGTATAGTACTTACTGGGGTGTAGTCATAGGGATTTTGATAGGAACACTCAAGAATAATGAGCAACAGGTTGCAGTCCTATTTATCTACAGAGCTTTCTGGGGAGGTGAGGGCCGTCGCCCTGGAGAGGAAGAAGCGCCAGCAACAGAGTCCCTTCCTCTGCCCCTCCTGGGAACATGATTTTCAGACTAATTGATGGAGAAGGGGAAGAGGAGTCTGTTAACCAGCCTCCTCCTCGTGTTACTCAGGGCATCTCTTCATCTGAACTGGGTGCCTGTTTTTTTTTTTTTTGCAGAATTAAAAAGATGCCTCTGATCCAAGGTAATCAAAGGCCCATGCACGCGTCTCTCCCATACACTAGAAACTTTCCAAAGCTGAAAAGAAGCTGCAGCCTGAGTCATTGGAGATTATGTTTCCATTTGGGTTCTAACCCCCCTCCATATTTTTTTCTCCCTCCCCCTGTCCTTGGTTGATTGGAGTAGCCTCTTAATTGCTGGCAGTATTTTGAGGGGGAGGGGGGACACATTTCTCCTAAACAGGACATTTCCTGAAAGGCTGAAGTATTCTAATAATGCACTGTGCTTTTAATGTGCTCAGACCAACTCTGAAGCTTGCTAAAGCCAGGATATTTCCTGTTTCGAACTACAAAATCAGACCAATAATTAACCTTTGTGGAAGATCAACTCTCTCTCCCCCCTCTCCCCAAACCGCATGTGTTTTTTAAAAAAAACCAAGCTGATGAGAACAGCAACGACCAATATTCATAACGATTTTTCTAAACATTACAAGACTTTCAGCTGTATTTCATAAACCGTCACTCGAATAAATAAAAGCAAAACCCAGACAGCTGGATCCACAAGCCGACTGCAGGGAAGTATTTGTATGTAAGCATGTCTAGCAAGGAAACTAGACTGAAAGCTAGGCCTTTGACTTCAGCTATAGATCCCTTGGGGGGGCCTGCACTTTGAGCAAACTTTTAGATAGAAGTTTCAGCGAGTTTGTCCCATCACATTGCTCATTGCCCAACTGAAACGAAGTTATATCCTACACAACTGGAGTTGCTTAAAGCCCACAGAAGCTAGCTGGATGCAGGATCGAACCCTGGGATTTCAAAACACCTTTCAGGTGACAGCCCAGCCCTAACATACTTCGATAGAAAGGAGGACCCCCCCTCCCCATTACACTCCCAAGTCAACGCGTGTCAGTAGGAGGGTGTTACCTCCATCAATTATCTCCCTTCAGCAATGAGTGATTGGGAGGGCAAACATCGCTCAGAAACCGCTGAGATAAAAGCTTGATGTCTTTATTTGCAGCGTTATTGTGAAGAACGGGTCTATCTCAAGGCCAGTAGCTGCTGCGTAAGAGGGAGAGAAATATTCCCTTCTAGGGAGGGGGGATTAATCAGCAGCAGCACACAGGGATAGAGACAAGGAGGCTGAGGGCAAAGAAAAGGGACGAGTTTCGATTAGTGCCTTCGGGAAACCATCCCAAAAAAGCTCCCCCCCCCCGCAGACTTCACTAGAAAATTAAAAGTGATGCACATCTAATATTCAGCATCACCCCACAAAAACATTCCCCCTCTCTCCCCCCAGCTCTTTCCCAATGTCTCCAACAAAAAACTAACGAACTTACCCAAATCCACATAAGGAGGGATACTCTTGGGCAGACTCAGTTCCATAATACAGTCTGTGTGAACAATAAAACAAACTGTGAAGGAATATCCGCGGACTTGGCCGAAGAATAATGCATGCCCATTTGGAGTTGATAGAGGAAAACCTACACACAGAAACAATGGCATCCAGTATTCCTATGGCAGTACCTCCACCAGGGATCTGCGGCCCCCATCCTAAAACTTCACAGAATAGACACCAAATCCCCTAGTTTTCAGTAAAATTAAGCATGCAGATAATTCTTTCTCATTAAAATGAAGGGAATATTTCCCACATCCCCTCCCTGGATCATGGCCATAATTTTGTTTGGAAGACAGTTCTCCCGCTGTCATTGAGGCTACCGAATGATTGGGGGATAGGAATACTACTTTCCAAAGACAATTGGAAAGTATCTTACTAGTCACTCCAGCAATATATGAGCAAAGAGGAGCCCCTTCACGTGTAAATCCTAAAAAGAAATGAGAGGGATACAAGACAGGATGAGAGAGTCGATTCTAAGTGTACTTCACTGAAGTAAGTAGGGCATAATTTCCAGAGTAGACAAGTACAGGATAGCTAAAGGTGGATTTAAATCAGTCGGATGTGACTTTTGCTCAAGGGTTGCATTTATTATTTGGAAAAGGCTCAGCAACTTTGAAGGTGACTCTGCTCACAACATTTAACTCCCCCCACCTCAAGACTTGATCGGAATGGGGGAAGGGGAAAACGGGAATTAAACAGAAGATAAGGAAAATGTGGACATTTGAACTGAAACACTTAAAAGCTTTCAGATAATGCCCATGCACTCAGTGCCTATCACCCAAGCAGTAATTGGTAAGCAGAAATAAATAAGCGACTTGATCCTAATCTGTTTACTCAGAAGTAAGTCTCACTGGCCCCTAGTTGTGTGAATGTGCCTATGTGAATGATCCTCACACCCCACCTTCCATGATAGTGTCAGAAATGTTGAGGGTAGCTAACATGCAAAAACGCACTTTTGAAACATCAAATATTATTTTCAAATTATACAGGCACACAGATGTTGACTCAAAGACGTGTGTATGTATTTTTGCAACTGTTTGGATCAGGCTGTCATAGCTCCAACCAACTTGTCAACTGTTGACTGCTTACATAATTGCTCCTAAGCTTCTTTTATTTCCGGGAAAGAAGTACTCCAATCCACAGTTCACTTAAGACAAAATGCTGATTGAATTTAAAGCAATTATGAGAACACCCCAATTTTGAACCAATGCTTTAAAAAGCATAATTGACAGAAATGGGATTTACTGCCATGTTAGAACAAACAAACTTGCTTACGCTGGAAATAAGTTCCATCAAAATAATGCTCTTTTTCTGTCCAGAGGTGCATGTTTAGGACAGGGGTGTATACCTGCTGAAACCTAAATATCACATCTTAAACTGTAGGTGGATTGCAAATAACACTCAATACCAACAATATTCTCCTATTAGAAACAAGGAATAACCTCAGCATGTAAACTACTTGATTTCCATTTTCCAGATTTAAGTGAGGAAACTTAGATTTTGTTATGTTAGGATTTTCTATATATTCTTATTTAGTTATTTCCTTCTAATAATTGGAATACATTTCGATCTACTAAAAAAGCACGAGATTTGTCAACATCTCCTTTGGGTAACGCATTCATATATATATATATATATATATATATATATATATATATATATATATATATATATATATATATATATATATATAATGCTCCTAGACTTTTGGCAAACGATTCGAATTTGGCAGATAAAACAGAACTCTGAAAAAAACCATTTAGGTGGCGAATGTCACATGACCTCTAGAGAAAATACACCTGCGAAATATTAGGTTAGTCTTCTCAACTGCGAGAGCGATTTGAATCCCCGAGCTATTTTTTTTAATACTTCGAGATCAAGTAGCCGCAGCCATAAAAAGAAAATCGAATTCCATAAAAACATAACATTTATTAGCGGCGTCCCAACGTGTTTCTTGTCATGCTGATCCGCCGCGCGCAGGAGATGCAATTGTCCCTCGCAACCTTGACACTAGACAGCCCCAGCCAGGGGCTCCCCCTCAGCACGCTGCTCTGGTTTGATTTCAAAACTGGCAGTATGCAAAATGAGGTAACCCCCTTGGAATTATATTTTTCGGGCATATTTGTCAGATTTGACGAAGCGCAGGAGCCCTCGAGCATTTACACAAGGCATAAAGATGTCAAGGACTTGCAAGCTTCAAGGCTAAGCCCGGGCTGCAATCAGGGAAACCGCGAGGAAGCTGGCAGCGCCGGCCGGGGGAAATGCCGGAGCAGCCCGTGGCCATTTGCGCACGGGAGGTTTTGCCTCTCTCTAGATGCGCATTGTCCCCCATCCAAGTTCTCAAAACTCTGCATGGGGGCTGATTGTTGAGTTTTGAGAATTCAGATGGGGAAAATGTGCATCCAGAGAGCGGCAAATCCAAGGCAAAACCTCCCATGCATATATGGCCATAGATTTTGTAACCGTGGAGGGAGACTCCTTAAATTGCGGAGGCTCCCAAAACTTGGCTCTCATTTGGGGGTCGGGGAGTCTGTCGTAGAAGATCGGCAGCTCTCTCTGGAGTGCGCAATTTGTGACCCACCGTCCCCCCCCCCCGAGTCCCATACTGGTGAATTAGAAAAGTCAGAGGCACTTACTGGTGCGGCGCGATCTTCTGGCGCTCCCCACCGAGGCAGGCTGCGGAAAGGATCGGCTCAGCGCTGCCTTGCACTGCCGGGTCCCATGCAGCCTCGGCTCCTCGAGCCCTGTGGGCTGGGGGGCTCTGGAAAGGGGGAGCCTCCTTCCCCCCCCCTTTCGACCGCTCCGGCCGAGGATCCCTCTTGGCCCCGCCGCCCCTGGCCCCGCCTGCTCTCGTCCAGGCCCCGGCCGCAAGCTGCGAGCCGCCCCGGCCGGAGCTTTAGGGAGATCCGACGGCTCCTTCTGACGTCACCCCGGGTACCAAAGTCGGGCGAGCGGAGGCACCGAGGTGTCGGGGCCCTGCGGGGTGGATAAACCCCCCCGGCTTCGCCTTCTCTCCCCAACTACTGTCCCTTCTTCCGGCCGCCAGCCTCGAGAGACACAGTCTCCCACCCTCCCACTCCCTCGAGGGCTGTGCCACTCGGGGGCGCGCCTACCCCCGAGGGCTGTGGCAGCAGCAGCAGCAGCAGATGCACGCTGGGGAACTTCCCCCTGCCTTCCTAGCCATGGCTGGGCTACGCTCCCTTTCGCCTATCCTGAGAGTCGCCCCGTCCTGTACACAGCCCCTCTCCCTTCCTCCCTCTTGCAAACTGATCGCCTTTATCTCCCGTTATCCACCTCCCCCCACCCCAAGTATCCTCGACCCCTTTCTTTCTTCCCCCTTTCCCAATCAGGGACAAAGCGCCGAGACCCCAGAGCGGCCCTGATGAGGCTTGGGGTGTACAAATTGGCCGCCTGCCTTTCCTTCCCGCTCCAATTGCCCCCCCCCTTCCCCCTCCTGCCACAGTCCTCTGCCTCGCCATTGCTAGTGACAGATGCATTAACATTTTTTTTTCCTCCTGGCCTGCAAGGGGAATGATTATTATTGAGACCCTCGCCCTGGCAGTGGATAACAAGGTCTTTGCCTGGGGATTTACAGGAGGGGGATTCCCTGCTCTTGCTAGGACTAATCCTCTAGTTTCTCAAGTTAGCAAGCCGTTTTATTAAAGCGCTAAATAACAGGATACAGGAACAGGCTGCCAGAGAGAGAGAGGCCTAATAGGCGTGTGTGCGGGTTCGCCTGTTGTTTCCCCTGAAAGTCAGCGCGGGGAGACTACCCTCCTTCCCACCGCGAGGCTCATTTTGCTCCGGATTAGTAGGCAACGTAATTGGTATTGTGGAGCTGGTTAAATGCAACCTTTTGATCCAAATTCCCCTCCTTTCCCCCCGGGGGGGGGATTCTCTGTGTCAAGGAGAATTGGTTTCCTTTTTTTTTTTACTTGCAGGAGGCACCTCGATCGCGATAACGATGCATTTCGCAACCAGAAATAATAATAATATAATAATTTAGGGGAAAAAACACCACAACCACCCCCGCGCCTTGGAAATCCAGGCCGCCTCGTCGACCTGACCCCTCCTCAGAGCTCGCGCCGCTTCAGCGGGCGGCCACGACCCAGTTCTAGTTTAGGGGTCAATCCCGTCGTCGCTGGCCTCGCGAGATTTAAGGACGCGGGAAGCTGAGGCCGAAAGGCCGAGCCCGAAATTGAGGCCGCGGTGAGGGAGACCGGGAAGGGGCTGCCCTTCAGACGGAGTGGCGCGGAAGACGCGTGTTTTTGGCAAGGTTGCTTCCCTTGACAACCTGCATCTGCTGTGGCTAAGTGAATTAAGACTTGCGTACTTCTATCAATCCAAGTCATTTTTTATTTTTTTTTACTTCACACAGAATGAATGCTGGTTGATGGTCTATAATTAATATAGGAAGCAGAATCTACAAACTTAAGTTGCAGTAGCAAGCGAAAATTAGGTCGGGGGTAGCCCCACTGAACTTAATGAAAGCTGCTTCTGAGTAACCATACTGAGCGCTGGCCTGCCAATTAGATCAGGTGGAAGATGGACCTCTTTGCCACCTGCTTTATTAAAATGGTTTAAAAACAGCGGACAGTGTGGTGTAGTAGTTAAGAGCGACTCTAATCTGGAGAACCGGGTTTGATTCCCCACTCCTCCACGTGAAGCTTGCTGGGTGACCTTGGGCCAGTCTCAGTTCTCTCAGAACTCTCTCAGCCCCACCTACCTCATAAGGGGCCTGTGGGGGCGGGGAAGGGAAGGTGATTGCAAGCCACTTTGAGAATCCTTAAAGGTATAGAAAAGCTAGGTATAAATGCCAACTCTTCTTATTTCCAAATTTGCTGTACCTGTGATAATGCAGCATCTGGCCAAGCATTATTCCAACCTGGCCCAATTACTGAAAATCACTTAAAGAAAATTTGTAAAACACAACTATTTAATAATCTTCGTTCTATGTTGTGGCAAAAGGATTCCAGTGACATTAGAATGGTGTAACTCTGTTTAGGATGGCAATGTTATGATGTCCATAATCAAGTGTGCTGAATCAATGCAGGAGTATTGTCAGTGCATTTTGGACTTGGGGGTAAATTGGTTTAAAACAAAGAAGTATAACTAGCTTCTGATTTCTGTCATATTCAGTTTAGCTGGATTAGCAATTTTATCTGAAGAAAGTTACAGATAAGATTGTGTTGTCAACACTAATCCAGTGGAAGAGAGGGTAGAAAGATATGCATTATGCTATACAATATACACAATATCATAATTATAGCTAAGCAATATCTGTTTTGAAGGCATGACAGCAGAGAAAAATATCAGTAGGCAGATGTTACATCAATTTGAGTTAGGCATCTATTGAAATCTGATTTGTATCAATTGGCAAACGTCAAAGTCTGCCCAGGGTCCAACCAGTCAAGCTGGTTATGGCAACCCAATGTTTATGACCTACATGCACAAGGTAGTAAAGTGGGTGGACTACCTTTTAATTCTTCAGCCTAGTAGCTCCAAGTCAAAAAAGCTTAAGTCCGACATACCTTAGAAACCACTTCCTTCCCTGGGCCCCATTATAATCTCCAAAATCAATACATTACATTTTTGGTGTCTACTTCCCTTCACTGGGCTAAATTGGAGTGAGGAGGATCAGTTAAATCTTTGGAGTGGTGAAAATTTCCGATGAACATTTTATATATGTGTCCAGAGGAGGGCAACAAAGATGGTGAAGGGTCTGGAGACCCTATGAGGAAAGGTTGAAGGAGCTGGGTATGTTTAGTCTTCCAAGAAAGCGTGCTTCTGATCGCGCGGCAATTAGGCATCTGTGAGAACCAGTAGCCAGTTTCTTTTTCCAGCTCTCGATGGGACTCTACAAGACTGGGTCTGGAGACCAAGTCCTATGAGGAAAGGTTAAAGGAGCTGGGTATGTTTAGCCCAAAGAGGAGAATACAGTGAGAGGGGACATGATAACCATCTTCAAGTATTTGAAGGGCTGTCATATAGAGGATGGTGCTGAGTTGTTTTCTGTTGCCCCAGAAGGTCGGACCAGAACCAATGGGTTGAAATTAAATCTAAAGAGCTTCCGTCTAGACATTAGGAAGAACTTTCTAACAGAGTGGTTCCTCATTGGTTCTTGTAGGTTATCCGGGCTGTGTAACCGTGGTCTTGGAATTTTCTTTCCTGACGTTTCGCCAGCAACTGTGGCAGGCATCTTCAGAGTAGTAACACTGTTCCTCAGCTGAACAGGCTGCCTTGAGAGGTGGTGGGCTCCCCTGCCTTGAAGGTTTTTAAGAAGAGGCTAGATGGTCATCTGTCAGCAATGCTGATTCTATCACCGTAGGCAGATCATGAGAGAGAGGGCAGGAAGCTTTGCATTAGTGTTTGGCTCTCGTGGCCTTTCTTGCATGCCCAGGGTAGTACTGATCGTCACTTTGGGGTCAGGAAGCAATTTTCCTCCAGGCCAAATTGGCCAGGGATCCTGGAGTTTTTTTTTTTTTGCCATCTTCTGGGCATGGAGTAGGGGGTCATTGTGTGTGTGTGTGGGGGGGGGTAGTTGTGAATTTCATGCATCGTACAGGGGGTTGGAGTAGATGACCCTGGTGATCTCTTCCAATTCTATGATTCATAGCATATAGTTGGAGTTGGGTACAACTCACTGCCTCTGTAAATTTGATTAAATTTGAAAAAATAAATAAAATCTGTATGGAGAATGTGAACATCTGGCTTGATAGGTAAGGCTTCTGCAGAGGTGGTAAGGAGAAAATTAGTATGTCCCAGTAATGGGGGTATTTAAAATATTCCTTCACGAATGTGAGATTTCATGTGTGGAGAATTGACAGATCAGATAAAAAAATGTCTGCCCTTCTGAATCTGTTTGGTTATTGGAAGAAAAGCACGAGGTAGAGATGTTTGTGATTCCTGACTATGATTCAGAAATTGTATCAATGATGCAAGCATTGACTACTATCTGCAAGAATGCCAGTAAGTACCATTTACAAATCTATTTGTATTTTTCCTTTGTTTTTTCATCCTTGCAAGTGCAATATTCTCTGTTGCCCAAGCGACTCTGTGGCATCCACAAATACCTGGTATATTCTCCAAGGAAGAGCAAATGAGCATTTTGGAAAACCTTTATAGGGTATTATAGGCTCCATGACAAAGTCTGAACAGAACTGCAAATAAAATAAAAAGAGTCTGCTCAATATGGAATGGATCAAGAAGATTAAATTAGTTACACTCCAGTTGCACACTCACCATTTGTTCTAGAGAGAAGAAGTAAGTGGAATTCACATGTAGGGCATTAGTCAGTTGTTAGATGGCATGATAGTATTAACACAAGAGTTGTATGAGTTGTTCCAAATTTCCAAAGGGCGCTCCAGAAGAGATGGAAGGGCAGCAGGCTTGATTTAAGATGGCACACATAATGTGCAAGAAGAGGCTTTGGCTCTAGATCCCATCCAACACTTCAAGGTGGTATGAAGATCATAAAAACCCACCAGGAAGCTCATAAATGAATGCATTCTATTGGTTTTATGCAGGCAGTTAACAATGTGTTTCCTGTTTGGCTGGAAGTTTCTACTGCGGTGTAGCAGCTGTTTTAAAGAGGCTGTGAAATTAAAGAGAGCAAAAGATGATTGTCCTTAAATCAGTGCTTAATACCATATTATTAGACGGTCTTTACAAATCTTTTTTTTTCCTTTAAAGAGATGATTATCCAAGAATCTACATAGAGATGATGAAGGGTGTGGCTTGTGAATCCCAGGGATTTGGTGAGACAGCAGGGATGCCAGGAGACAAAAGACCAGCAGAAGACAATATGTACAGCCAACATATTCACTTTTCTTCCCCAGTTGTGTATTTGATTCTGATAGGAGCTTAGTTTCTCACCGAAAGTTTGCATAACTAAGCACAGGTATTTTAAACTTCCACTAAAATCCATGATTAGCATGGACTGATTTTATATTTTGGTGTTGATATAGTAAGAGGTACAACTACCTCTGCTGTCTCTGGGGGAGTAGTTGTGTGAAACTTACAAAACCTACCCCGGTGCTATGTGAAAGGGTGTTTAGAACTGAGGTTTAGGGAATCGGGATGCTGTATCCTGCTGTATACTTGGTTTAGAAAAAACGTATCCATGTCTTCTGCTTTCTGTTTCTACATTGTCACTGTCAGTCCTATTCATATATTTTAAGATAGATTTCTGTGTGAAGGTCAGGGAAGGTATAATTTTGCGAAACTTGTGCCTGGATCTTTATGTCTTGCCATGGGTTTTCTGTGTTTATTAAGGGAACAGGGACCATGTTTTGGGAAAGTCCATTTTACTATAATGACATCATTATTGATTCACAGGAGGAGGTTCTAATGGCAAAAAACCTGTTTTCTGTGGCCATGATGAGATTGCCAAAGACATGCATTCCATGGTACTCTGTCTATCCCCCTCCCCACTGAAACAAATAGTTCTTTCAGCATCTCCAATTTAACTGGTGATGCAGTCACTGGAGGGATCCAGACGATGAGCTGGTCTCAATCTATGTAGCTAATAACCTGCCTATTTAATGTGTACTTAGTTTGATGATACAATTAAGCATGATGTGGCAATACGGTTTGAACCCACACTGGGGGCATTTCAGTTTCATTTAATAATCCCTTTTCATTCTTTCCTTGCCTGTAATATAGGATGTAATCCCCTTTATCTCCCCGAGGACCCTTAATGTCTCCAGTGGAAATTCTACCTTTTCTTCTCCTGATCCTGCTGTATGGGAAGTACTGTAAATTAGCTTGAGGGAAAGCTGTCTTAATAATCAGTTGTTAAGGTAATTTTCAAGTATGGTGGATGTGTGGTGTTCTTAGCCATAGTTGGAAAAAGTAAAAACATGCTGAGAACTTTCTGTATTTCACCAAAACAAGAGTCCAGTGGCATCTTAAAGCATAAATAAAAAAAAAGCATAAACTGTTGTCAATAAGTGCAATGGATGTCATGGAATGAGCTGTGACTGACAAAAGATTATGCTGGAATAAATTAAGATGCCACTAGATTCCTGTTTTGTTTTGCTGCTACAGCCTAACATGGCTATCCATCTGTATTTTAGCAGTGAGCATCCATTTAAATGAAATGCCATATGCACTCCACATTGGCAAAGGCATTTTCAAAGGCGATGCTGGAATGAGGGCTCTGGTTTTTATATTCAGTGTGTACACACACACCCAAGTGAAAACTGTGAGCGAGTTGCAACTTTAAATACAGAAACAAGATTTGCACACTAACTAAACATTGTGGACGTCAAGTGCAGAAGATAATTTTTTTGACTTTCAAAGTATAATTATTAAGAGAAAAGATTTTAATTCATATCAAGCTACAGGGGAGGACATTATTACAGAGGGAGAAGAATTTATCTCCATCCATTTTCTTCTACTTCATTCATAATTTTATAAGCATCATAGCTCCCTCCCTTGGTTTTTTTTTCCTTGAAGGAACATTGTTTCACCCCCTTCATAATTTTGGTTGCCCTTTTCTTGTCCAGCTCTTTAGATGGGATAATCAGAAGTGAAAATAGCT
Organism: Euleptes europaea; assembly: GCF_029931775.1. NCBI lineage: Eukaryota > Metazoa > Chordata > Lepidosauria > Squamata > Sphaerodactylidae > Euleptes > Euleptes europaea. The sequence continues at coordinate 92,830,857 of NC_079312.1, read as the reverse complement.
TTCCAAGGAAGAGTGCAAAATATCCTTTAAGGCAGGAGTAGCTTGTGCTCGGAAAATGCATTCACCACATTATCATCAGACATACACACTGCTTTCCAGGGTTGACCACAGTGGAAGCAGGTTCTATCAGTCTGAATCAGAAGCGGAGTGTACACTGTATTGATTGCCTAGCCATTACGAACCCACCTTACCCCACTCAGGGAAAACAAGGTGCCAAATAGTCTTAAATGTAGAAATACATGAAAGGTGCTTTAAACAACAGACATTTGGGCAGTCTGTCAGAAGTATGTGGAGAGGAAGGAGAAAATGTAGAGGATGTTTCATGTAGATACAGGCTGTATCTTGTAGTGAGAAGGCTGGGGGGGGGGGGAGGAAGTTGCACTTGGTAAAGTAACTGCTCTGATTCTTGTAGGTTATCCAGGCTGTGTGACCGTGGTCTTGGTATTTTCTTTCCTGACGTTTCGCCAGCAGTTGTGGCAGGCATCTTCAGAGGAGTAACACTGAAGGACAGAGAGACACTGTCCTTCAGTGTTACTCCCCTGAAGATGCCTGCCACAGCTGCTGGCGAAACGTCAGGAAAGAAAATACCAAGACCACGGTCACACAGCCCGGATAACCTACAAGAACCAATGAACTCTGACCGTGAAAGCCTTCGACAATATTTTAAACTGCTCTGACTCCTTGTTTTCTTGCTGCTATATACTAAATCAGTGGTTCTTACATTTCTTGAAGTGGGACCTGCTTCTAAATTTTACTTTTCTGAATCCGTTTACAAAATAATTCTATGCCACTTTCCCCTCTCTGAGCAAAAAAATGCAAAAACCTTATGTTGAACAAGTTGTTGTTTTATTTTTGTAATGTGTAAATTTATGCATTATTGGTTCTTGTAGGTTATCCGGGCTGTGTAACCGTGGTCTTGGAATTTTCTTTCCTGACGTTTCGCCAGCAACTGTGGCAGGCATCTTCAGAGGAGTAACACTGAAGGACAATGATTAGCACATTACTTTTGCAGGACAATACTCAGCTCAAACCCAACCCCTTTCTGACTATATATTACTCTTCCTACACCCTTGACACTGAGAGACACTGTCCTTCAGTGTTACTCCTCTGAAGATGCCTGCCACAGTTGCTGGCGAAACGTCAGGAAAGAAAATTCCAAGACCACGGTTACACAGCCCGGATAACCTACAAGAACCAATGAACTCTGACCATGAAAGCCTTCGACAATATTATGCATTATTGATCAATAGGCTATATTTCACAACCATTTTATTGATTATGCAGAGGCCATCAAGCCTCCCAGAATCTTCTCTCCCTTCTCACTCTTTTCCTTCTCCTTCCTGGTCTCACGACCCACCTGTGAGAGAGTCAGAACCCCCTTTGGGTCCCAAACCACAGTGTGAAAAACAGTGTACTAAGCTGATACTTTACCATGACCCCTAAGAGAGTTAGTCAAAGCCAGGTCAAATCTCATTAATATGCATAGTTAATTACTTCATACTTGCGTATATTTAACCTTGTTCATCATTTTGTTGCACGTATGTTCAGTTTACAAAATATATCAGGAAGGTTATTTCCAGTTTGCTTTGGTTTGCAACGTCAGGATAAATTGGTATAATCTATGAGTTTGGCCTGACTCCAGACCCTTTATGAATGAACACCCAATACAGATAACTGAGGGACAAATGCTTATTTCCCTTCATTGTGAAAATTGTCCATTTGGTGCATCCTATTCTTTAATCAGTTAATGATCCATAAGAAGTCTAATTTTCTTAGTTTGTTAGCCCTAGTTTCAAAAATGTGAAAAGGTTTGTTAAACAGGGCTTCCCCTTCACAAAAGCTCTGCTGATTCTTCCTCGTTAAGGCTTGTTCTTAATAATTCTTACCTTAATACTTTCCATGCAACGATTCTATAACTTCATGGCTCCCACATGGATCTGTTTTTAAAAATTGGTCTAACAGCAGCTAACTTCCAATCCTCTGGTAAGCAAGCCAGTGTCAGTGAAAGATGCATATGTTTTTTGTCAGGTGAACAATTTCACATTTAAGTTATTAAGGAATTCTCAGATGTATGCTGTCTTGACACCATGGCATTGATCTGTCACATACAGAACTTCAGAACATGATGCCTCTATTTGACTTAATTCTTTCGAGTTCTACCCACTGCAAACATTTTTTTTGAAGGAAACCTCCTTGCTTTCTGTAGCTTCCTTGATTCCACTTATTAACCATGCTGGCATCTTCTTGAACTTGTTTACCTAATATGTGGATTACATTTTATTTGAGCTTATTTTATAGTTGCTGTATATGACTTCTAAATGTCCTGAAGGGTTCTAATCCTCCTGATTCTCCCTTTCAAATTCCTTTGGATTAATTTTTTGAGAAGTTTCTTCTTTTGAAATTTACCACGATTGTGTCGGACTTTATGAGCCCTTTCCCACTTACATATGTGTTTAATTTGATAGCACTATTTCTGAACATCTACATTTAACACATGATTTAATCCTCTGACATCCAGGATCAAGGGTCATCTCCCCTCCAGTCAGCTCTACACACAGTTCTGAGGCACTGTCATTTATTGTATTAGAAATATTGTCTCATTCATATGCTTGTTATTTTTGGGAAGAATTGAGGAGACCTATTATTACCACATGAATTGTCCCCTCACTTCTTAGGAGAGCAGCACTTCATTGAGATACTGGATGTGAATCCCTTTGAATGCTTGAGACGGGCTAAATAAATGCTAAGTTGTTAGTAGTGGAGTGTTTCCCATCACCAACGATCCCATGGGCCATTCTGCAAATAACTTTACAGATCTCTGTCTGTTGCTGACTTTCTGACAAAGAATAGGATTTGAGGGATTTGGGTATTAGCTCAAAGTACTCAAGCGTAGACATTGATCTGTGTATCTATATAAAATGTCATATCATAGTGTTTGGATACAGTATTTCCAAACTACTATCAAATATTATGTGTAGCTTGAGTATATCTGATAACTGGTTTTTGTAAAAAAAAAACATTAATGTCATTACATCAATTCACAAAAGCACAATAGTTCTATTCAAGCATTATTTGAGTACCTTAGAAGTGTGTCTTTCAAATGTAGTTTAGATTGAGTGGGACGTATTTTCGTGCAATGGGTTTAGGAATGTCGTGGAAAGAGACCAAACACATTATGTTTCAAAGGCTCACTTGAGTGAACAATGAATATGAACAGTCTCAGGGCAAACAATGTACTTGTTTTTGGTCTGCATCTGACACTCCAGTGATTTTTAGCTTGCCATTTGGATTTCCCATTGCCCTAATTTTCCAAATATTAGGAGGGATGCAGACTTGAAGGCAAGATGGAGGAGGTGTGCTCTTAAATTAAGTATATTCATAATTTGTCATAAATTACATTCCACAGGAGTTGGCATTTCCTAGGGAATTGGGAACTTTCAGGCTTTTATTCCTGTGATAGAAAAGAGGCATATCATTTTTAAAAACTACTTCTGATTGCTCATGGATGCCTCATGAAGCTTTCTGTATTTGCTGTAAAGAAATTTGGTTCTTGATTGTGTCTGAAGGGGAGGCCACAAGGCAGCCACTTGTGTTTTATGTGGCAGGGCTAGCACTATAACGAGGCGACTTGAGGCAGTCATCTTGGGTGGCGGATTTTGGAGGGCAGCAATCTCCCTTTTTTCCTGTGATTCCTGCCAGCCCTCCCCGCAGCTGCTTCTCCTGGGAAGCCACACATATGAGTGCCTGAACTCTTGCAAGATTCCACCATTGGTTCAACCACCATTTTTGTTTGCTTGTTTTCAGGGCAACCAAAATATGGCTGAATTCCTATGAAAGGAAGTAATTTTGAGAGCAGGAAGCTCTGCAGGGTTTGCAAAACTTGCTGCACTTTTTAAAATGCAAGCAGGAGTCCCAAAGAGCTTATCTCCTCCAGCAGCAGTAGTGCAGGATAGGGAAGGCGTGGTGGTGGTGATCATTGCCCCCTCAAGCAATGAAACAACTTGAGCCTCCACTGCTACCCAAAACTCCGTAAAGAAGGAGTGTTGGCTATGAATGTAATAATAAGGATGGTGAATCAGGCTTGGCGGAGTATTTGGTGCTTAACCAATGAAGATAGGTCCTTGTCTTGGTATCTGTCAGAGTTGTAGGTTAGATATTAAATATTATTAGCATTGTATTGCAACATTACTTATCTGTCATTTTGTAGTCCTTATCCTGAGATTCTATTGTTGTATATGCTGCTGCTGTGTGATGTGCACCACCAGTCACCAATTGGGCAGGAGAAAGGGGCTACATTCAACCATACTTCAGCATTATAGGAGAGGTTTTCCAGTGGTAAGATTCTGCATTGCTGTAGTGTATGTCTAAATATTGGAGCTAGGTGGGTATGATCAATTGAATGGTCCCTCCCACCAGTTGTTGCCTTTCCTCTCAATTGGAAGAAAATTGGATGGGAGAGACCCACGTCATTGTTCCCACCAAATAGCTGCAAAAGTCCCTTGCATCCTACAGCGATGAGGGATCCCATTATGGGAAGTGGTTGCCATGCCATTAGAGGAATGTGCAAATGGAGTCAAAGCAATGTCTGTGTCTAGTTTCTTTTCCACACATTTCAACTCAGGGATGTGTTTATTCAGATGAGCAATCCACATGTAGAAATTTCCATGTAGAAATTTCCAAAGGGAAGCCCTGCTGCAGAAAAACAAGACAAACAAATGTATCATGATAGAGAACCTTTGGTGGATCACAGCCCATTTTGTTTGGGAGGGGTGAGTTCACTACAGAAAGTAATTGTCCATGTTCAAGTGTTTGTTTGCACTATTCATCCTTGCATGTTTATTATTAGTGGCTGCTACAGGGTACTTGGCTACACCTATGCTGACTAGATCTTATATTCATTTGTTTGTATCTTAGACTACTTTATGATCTGCATAGTACTGTAGCATGCCTCCTACTATCTCCTGCATTGCTTTTTTCCTGCTAGTTTCACTGTGTAAAAAAATAATTTTCTTCTCTTTGCATTCAGGAAATCCATCCATCCTCCCTCCCTCCCTCCCTGTTTGGTGACTGCTTCATGCATCTGATCACTGTTATAGTAATGGGGTGCAAGTTTTTCCTATGGAAGACTTCATTGTAACTTTGTAATGCAATCAAACAATTCCTTTAGATCAGTGATTATTCCAGATGTCCTGTTCTTATAGAAGCTCTGTTTGAAAGCTGAACTAAATATCCTGTACATGAAGAGGACTTGATTCTCACTTCTTTTGGAGTCACTTCTGAAAAGTCAGAGTTTGGTTATGTATAGTGATTCTTGACTAAACAAAGGCACTTTAAAACACCTTCATTCCATTACTCTTTACTTGACTTCTCCACATTTCATTACCCTTAGGAGCATAACATCATTTTGGGGTCTTTACAAATAGTCTTTTTGGACAGGAGATACACATTTAGAACATATAATGACTCTCTACACTGATGATGTGGTAATCTCAGTTGTAGATCCAGTATCATCACACCGAGAAACAAAGGACATAATTAACATTTTCAGCCAAATACCTGGTTATAAACTGAGTGGAGAAAAACAATCTGATGACCTTAATTTGGAAAATTACACCAGAGTACAAAATATTAAGTCATTGTATAAAGTGCCATGGAAAAACAGACGAGAAAAATACATGGGAATATTTTTATCAAGGAATTTCGGCATGTATTTTTTCTTTTTCTTTTCTTTTTTGTTATACTACTTAAAAAAATTCACAGGGTGAAAGGGTTAGAAAGCTGCCTAAAGACAGCTCTGCCCCCAGGAATGCCCTGGGAACCTCCCCTCATGCCAGCACAGGCTTTCCCTTCCGGGAATTCCCTGCTGGTGTGACTGCACTGGCGGCAGGGGCCAGCGCAGCTCCATGGCTCTCCAACTCCAGCAAGTTTGCCCCCAGGATGGTGTAAGCGCCCCTTATCCTGGATTAAAGGATCACTTATGCCGACGCGGGGTCATGCCGGCTCCTAAGGAGCTTTGTCCCACCTTCAGGATTGTAGCCTTCATTCTACTTAAAATAATTGTAAATGTATAAGGGGTTGATTACGTATTTTAAGCTCACTGTACCATACAGGGCCATTGCCAGGTTATGGGGTGCCCTTGGGGAATGTGTGGTTTAGTGACCTGCCCCATTAAGCATGTTTTCTCTTCTGCATGCATATGATCTCTTGTTTCCTGGTCTCTCTCTGTGTGTGCAGGAGGGATGAGTATGGCCCACCCATGTGATTGTCAGCACCACTGCTTTCAGTTGCCTTTCCCTGCAGGAAACAGGAGATCAGCCCAATACTCCTGCTCTGTGGAAGGTGTCTCTGGGGATAAGTGGGAGTAAGCGAGCCAAGCATTTGTGGTCGGTAGCAGGTCTTCTGCAGATTTCTGACCATACAGGCTCGTCATGCCTGTGTTGTGATCAAGGATGGGGAGAACTGCTGTGATAGACATGAACACATTTTCATTAATTTGTTTTCTTGAAACTCATTTTGCTCATGCCTGTTAACATGAGCTAAATATAGTAATTGCTTTTAATGAGAGTTAATCATATGCTTTAAATCTTTCTCATTAAAACCAACAGGATTTAAAATGCTTAATTTAGACAGGATTATGTAGTGTCTTAATGAGATTTATCTGGGGATTTAGATTATCTCGAACAAGGGTGATTTCAGTGGAGTCACGGTAATACCAAATTTGTCATTGTATTGCCACTATTGCTGACACAGACCTGATGGTGTCTTGAAATATACAGTATAGTGGTATAATATTAATGGCATGATCTGTCCATTTTTCTAGGATACTTTAATGTGGGAAGCTTTATCCCTTGTTTATTTTTTAAAATACCCAGATATATGGGTGAGGACTGAATGGAAACTTGTGGTTTTACCCTAGAAAAAGTGCAGTTCATCTAGTATTCATATTTCCAGAAAGGAAAAATAAATGAGTGAAAAAGTGTGCACGATATCAAAACCGTTGTAGGAGTTGAGTGATCACAATTCCTTTTCAAAACAATAGACACATGGATGTGATAGAGAATTATATACCATGCACTTTGTGTATATATAATCTAGTACAATTTGGTTGGATATTTTAAGTTTGATCAGCATTCCTTCTGAATGATTTGGGTTGTAGGTATGGGTAATTTCCATCTGGCTGTGCATTTTGGATGATCTATGCTTTAGGAAATTTCTGTCTTCCTTAAAGATGTGCACTGGGTTGGGCTTCACTCCACATCACATTTTTGGCAGCAACTTGGTGAATGTCATTGTTTTGAAAGAAAATACCCATTTCTGGTGAAGAGTTACAATTGCCAAAAAATATTCAAGTTGTGTTAGCACAATTACATATAGTATACCTCAGGATTAAGGAGTGCATTTAAATGTTTGCTTTTAAAGATTTGAGTTTACTCCACTTCATACTTAAGTAAACAGATGAACTTGCGATTTTTTAAATACCGGATAAGGTTGTTGGTCCATCAAGTCTAATATCCTGCCTTTGCTGGCAGAGACCCATGTCTTCATGCTTTAGAAGACACTCTCCCATCGATAATATACCACAGACTGTGAAGACTGGAATGTATATCTCTAAATCTACTGTGTATGCTAAACATAGTTACACATAGTTAGAATGTATTTATCAATTGATTATCCTTTGTTGACTTTCACCTGTATCAGCTTATTCAGTTTATTGTTTCAACTGCCAAATTGTGTTTCAGTACAAATACAGAGCAGCTTCAGGGGGCACTACATTTTGAGAAAATATAGATATCAGGTAATTCCAGATGTCCATATAGACCATCATTAGCCTTAGAATCTCCAAGCTCAGAGGTAGTATAGTGCTTGGTACCAGATACTGGCAACAAATAATAGTGGGAAGGGCAATTGTCTTCATGGAAAACAAAAAAAACCTGAACTTGTTAATATTGCCTGAAGGAGAATTTATTGGCTCAATCATTTATTTAGATATTTACCCCCCCCACACACACACTTTCCTTCCCAATAGGGCCCAAAGCAGCTTACAACAGCATTCTTCCATCCTCCATTTTTTCCTTACACCAAGAGCCCTCTATGGTAAATTAAGCTGAGAGAGTGTGTGACTGGCCTAAGGAAAGAAGAAGAGTTGGTTTTTTATATGCCGACTTTCTCTACCATTTGAAGAAGAATCAAACCAGCTTACAATCACCTTCCCTTTCCCTCCCCACAACAGACACCCTGTGAGGTAGGTGGGGCTGAGACAGCTCTAAGAGAGCTGTGACTAGCCCAGCTGGCTTCATGTGGAGGAGTGGGGAAACCAACCAGGCTCACCAGATTAGAGTCTGCCGCTCATGTGGAGGAGTGGGGAATCAAATCCAATTCTCCAGATTAGAGACCACTGTTCTTAACCACTACACCACGCTGGCTCACCCAGTGAGTTCCCATGACAGAGTGGGGATTTGAGCCTGCACCTCCCAGTTCCTAGTCTAACACTCTGACCATTGCACTATGCCTGCTTTCAAATTCCCTGCCCAATGTGTTTGATAAGTATGTTACTCAGGGAGCGACAGAAGGTATCTACAAGAAGAACATAATCAATATATAAACACCATTCTATTAAAGATGGAAGTTACACTCATAAAAAACCCCATCATGATACATTAACATGCTGTTAATTATGGGAAATTCAGTTTCCCCACACTTGTAATGGCCGCGTCCTTCCTTAAGAACTCAATTTCCCATAATTAACAGCAACCTTGCAATCAACCATGAGGGAGGAAGGAAGCAGACTGGTGTCCATTACTGACAACAAGTCTAAACATTTTAAATTCTCCTGGGGGGCATTTTTGGAGATAGAGCCCCCAAATTCACCGTGTACCTTGAAGGGACTTTCCTTGCATGACCCCTGATGTTTGATGAAGATTGGGTCAGGGGGTCCTTTTTTATGGAGGTAGAGCCCCCAAATTCACCGTGTACCTTGAAGGGACTCTCCTTGCATGACCCCCGATGTTTGATGAAGATTGGGTCAGGGGGTCCTTTTTTATGGGGTCTGGAAGGGGATGCCCCCTCTTCCATAGACAACCATTGAAACTTTGCAAACTTCGCAATGATTGTCTATGGAGGAAGGGGGCCAACCCCTTCTGAACCCCATAAAATTGGACCCCTTCACCCAATCTTCACTCAACTTTGGGGTTTGTGCAAGGACAGTCCCTTCAAGCTACGCTGTGAATTTGGGTGCTCTACCTCGAAAAATGACCCCTAGGGCCGAATTTTTTCAGGAAACTTGAAAATAAGCTGAATGCCTATATTTACTCGTATGGGTATTCAGCTTATTTCAGGTTTTCCCAAAAAAATCGGGCCCAATGAACCCGAAATTTACCGATTTTTTGTTTGCAAAGCCCTAGTGATGACCTTGATCCCTATAGCAGAATTTCTAAATGAGTGGGGATGACTCTAAATGGGATATACACTGTTCTGCCTTTCCTTCTTTCTCAGAATACATGATCAGCATTGTCAAAGACAAAAATATGTGTCATGCTACGGAGATGTAAAGTGCTTTACAGCTCACCAGGGGTTTCCTGGGATCCTGACAGCCATTTACATTCCCAGGGAAGATAGCCATAAAATGCACCGATAGGTCAGCAGAGTAGAGATGCTTTGCTCTACCTTCCAGGAAGGGCAAGACGGATAGCTGTTGTAAAACATGATAAGAACATAAGAAAGGCCCTGCTGGATCAGACCAAGGCCCATCAAGTCCAGCAGTCTGTTCACATAGTGGCCAACCAGTTGCCTCTAGGAAGCCACTAACAAGATGAGTGCAGCAGCACCATGCTGCCTGTGTTCCACAGCACCTAATATAATAGGCATGCTCCTCTGATACTAGAGGGAATAGGTATGCAGCATGACTAGTATCCATTTTAACTAATAGTCATGAATTCCCCTTTCCTTCATGAATATGTCCACTCCCTTCTTAAAGCCTTCCAAGTTGGCAGTCATCACCACATCCTGGGGCAGGGAGTTCCACAATTTAACTATGCATTGTGTGAAAAAATACTTCCTTTTATCTGTTTTGAATCTGTCACCCTCCAGCTTCAACAGATGACCTCGCGTTCTAGTATTATGGGAGAGGGAGAAAAACTTCTCCCTGTCCACTCTCTCCAAACCATGCATAATTTTATAGACCTCTGTCATGTCTCCCCTTAGCCGCCTTCTTTCCAAGCTAAACAGCCCTAAGCGTCTTAACCGCTCCCCATAGGACAGTTGCTCTAATCCCCTAATCATTTTGGTTTCTCTTTTCTGCACCTTCTCAAGCTCTGTAATATCCTTTTTTAGGTGGGGTGACCAGAACTGTACACAGTATTCCAAGTGTGGTCTCACCATAGATTTGTACAAGGGCAGTATGATATCAGCAGTTTTATTCTCTATTCCTCGTCTAATTATGGCCAGCATGGAATTTGCCTTTTTTACAGCAGCCACATACTGGGTTGACATCTTCATTGAGTATCCACTACCACCCCAAGATCCCTTTCTTGGTCTGTCGCTGCCGTGCCATCCCATCAGTGTATATGTGAAGTTGGGATTTTTTGCCCCAATATGCATTACTTTACACTTGCGCACATTGAATTTCATTTGCCATTTTAATGCCCATTCTTCCAGTATGTAGAGATCCTTTTGGAGCTCTTCACAGTCCGATTTTGTTTTAACCACCCTAAATAATTTGGTGTCATCTGCAAACTTGGCTACTATGTGGTATTGGCTATGATGTGGACATTGAAATGTCTGGGACGTGTGCCCTGGATTGATTGGGATATTGGGGTTTACCTTCCCATGTAGGGGTATGTTCCTTAAATCTGGGTTGGGTACAAGGCTTCCCACCAGCAAAGGCAGGATGGGTTAAAAGACTGGTAACATCCGTTAGTCTTTGTTCAAATGCAGGAAGTCAGATTTCCTTGCATGGAGCAGGTGGTGGTCAGGATGTGCATTTGCTCCACAGACATCCAAGGGTTGGAGGTAAATCTTTTGTATTGTTAATTTTAGCTTAGTGTTATACTTTCCTGTTTTTTTCCTTAGATCTGTAGCCCAGTAGGCTTGATAGTTATTTTCCCTGACTTGCGCTCTGACTAAATTTGTAGTAATAAAGTTTTCCTGTTTAAGTGAGCAAACTGTGATTCAAAGTCTTCCTCACATGCCTCAATCACTTGCTCACACTCAGACACGCACACATGGGAAGGGGCTGAAGTATCTGGGTAACTCTGCTCTTTGTACTTGCTCAGAGAAGAAGAGTTGGTTTTTACATGCCTACCTTCTCTACCACTCAAGGAAGAATCAAACTAGCTTACAATCACCTTCCCCTTCCCACAACAGACACCCTATGAGCTTGGTGGGGCTGAGAGAGTTCAGAGAGAACTGTGACTAGCCCAAGTTCACACCGCTAGCTTCATGTGGAGGAGTGAGGAAACAAATCCAGTTCACCAGATTAGCCTCCACCGCTCATGTGGAGGAGTGGGGAATCAAACCTGGTTCTAGTGCTCCAAACAACCGCTCTTAACCACTACACCACGCTGGCTTTAACTAGTGTTCTGCAGGTCACTGGTAATGTGGGAGGTTGGTTTTTAACTTGGGGTGGTGGCACAAAAAAGAGGAACATGATTTATATCCACATGAACGCACTACATGCATGTAAACACACATAGACCCAGAATGGGTATATGACAATATGGACCATTGGTTCAATGGGTGCACTCATCCACAGCAGCATTCATGCAACCCACAGCTGTGGAATGGGACCAATAATATTCCAATAATAAGCCTGAATTACCTAACATTGACTGATCGTATATGGGAAGTAAAGTTGTAAAAAATATTTGTCAAAGGAATTTGAGTTTCAATAAACCAAGTAATTGCTCAGACAAGCCAAGAACACATCCAGTAACTTGATCTTTACAAATGAAGTTTTCTTTTTCTGTTAATGTTCATTTTTATAGGAAATGTGGTCTCCCTTAAATAATTTCATTTTATTTGCATGAATAATCTCTTTCTCCCTTTTTCTTTCAGCCGAGTAAAATATCTCTTGTGCTGTTCGGTACATTCCTTACTGCTATTCTACCAGAGGGCAGGACTTTTCCCTTTCTCACCCAGATACATTAATTCCAAGGGGGAGGAAGTCAAAGGAAGGGGTCTATCCTTAACGACCAACAATGCTCTGAAAACAAAACCAAATTTTATCTCTATCATTGTACTGTTTGCTTGGGCTGTGTAACGGGGTGAAGGAATGGCAAATTCAGACCATCAGCATCAAGTGGATTCATTAATGTTTAAAATGCTAACTACAGGTCATTGTTCGAGTTAGGAGATTCCTTCAATGAAAAAACGGTATACTTTATAGAGCCACTGGGAAGGTGGAAGGAATCTCACTTTGGTTATGGGCTCTTCTACCATATGCTTTAAAATCTGTATAAGTGTGCTTAAAAGAGGGCAATACAGTTATTCTGAGCTGAACTGAATAACATCTGCTTGAGGTCTTTCTCACTTTCTCTGTTCTTTTTTTGGTCTCTCAAAAGCAATCCAATAGCAATATACTTCACTTCGTTTGTTACCTTGGCTTGCAACATACTGAAAATTGTGAAAACATATGGAAAATATTTTTTTAGTTTTTATGTTTGGGGAAAAAAAGTTTGAATTCCAGCAATTCTACCATATTCTGATTAAAATTTCAAGCTTGAATTTGGACAGTAACAAGTATATAATTAATTTTCTTTAGTGCAAGGATAACAAATGTAAGGCCACATCTGACTGGTAAGAAAAAAAACCATTCCTCATCTGCCATTATGGTTTGGTTGTGGGTCATGATTTGCTTATTCAGAGGGTGGGCAGGGCTAAAACAAGGCCAGGAGCTGATCTACTAGGACAGAGATTCTGAAAGAGGATGATCTACAAATCTTGGAGGCATTTTAGAACTTTGGGGTCAAATGGGAATTTAGGATTTTCGGCAACTCCTCCCCACTTGCAATGGCTTCTGAAAGCCAGTGGAGGAGAGTTGGTGTATGCCACTCACAGTGCACTGTGAGGATAAAAACCCAGATCTCCCACACAGCAGATAAGGACTCAAACCTAACATCAGGTCCAAGGGTGTCATTGGTCTAAAACGCATGGTCACTTAGCCCAGTTCCAGCCGCGTTCCAGCCCAGTTCCCTCCCAGTTCCAACCAGGATCAAATCTTCGCAAACGGACGATACCTTATTTACTCTTCTTTCAGCCCTGTATCGAAGCGAAATGAACCCGCCTTTTCCCATTCCTCTTCTGGGAGAAACAGAAACGGGGGAAACACAGATGATTGGCATCTCTCACAGCCAATCGCAAAACACTGTTTGAAGTGACAGGGATTCAACTGTTTCTTGCCTGCTGCTACTTCGGAGCTTTTTCTGAGAAAAAGTCTTTTTTAAAACAAGGTTTGGATTCCCCCTCCCCCTTCTTTCAGGTAGCTCCGTTTTTTGTTTTTTAGTTCTTAAAATTACAAACGGGGGGGAGGGAGCCTTCCTTAGTCAATTCGAAAGGACCAATCACCAGGAGCTGGGGGGGGGAGGGCTTACTCAGCAGGAACCCGAATTTTCTGTTTACATGGATCCATTTGCACACAGTTTAGTCCCTGCTCATTCCAGGTAATGTGGGTTCATTTGATCCTGGGTGGAACAGGGCTGGAACTGGGCTGGAACTGGGCTAAGTGACCATGCGTTTTAGGCCATTGAATGTATGCCTAAAACCCATGTATTGCATGCACATGTAATATACTTATATAAATAAAATCTGAGTGCTGTTTTTATGTCTTTTCAAAACTTGTGTCTTGTGGTGGGCATTTTAGGATAATGTTGCCTACTTGGTGGGCAGTAGTGGATGAAAGGTTAAGAACGATTGCACTTCCTACTAGGGAAGCAAACCAAAATTAACTTTGTGATTCAGAATTTTGACCATTCAGATTCAGGGTTTTGAATAGTTTAAACATTTGGGATTTCTGAATAATCGGAATTCCATTAAAGTCAATAGTAAATAGCCATTTCCCACTAAGAGGAAGACAAACCTTTTTAAAAAGGTTTCCCTGACTCTTGACCCTTTCTTGGTGCCTGTACCAACCCCACGAACTGAGCAGATGTGGTAAGTTCACAGTAGGAGCCACAATTGCTTGTCAGCAGTCCAGATAGTGAGCAATGACATCAGTTTGGCCATGGGATCTGGTAGTATTTATGCAGCCATCTCCGTGTACCAACCTCTACCATTATTATTATTGTTGTTGTTATTATTATTATTATTATTATTATTATTATTATGCATTATTAAGTATATATAGGGATTCCAGCTTCCATATGGGACCTGGGGATCCCCTGGAATTAGAGCTCATCTGAAAAACCCTGAAAAGCAGGAAATAACATGCACAGCAAACCTGTAATCTGTGTTTTACTCGAGAATGGGAGACTGTTTGTTTTGTTTGGGGGCTTCCTAGAGGCACCTGTTTGGCCACTGTGTGAACAGACCGCTGGACATGATGGGCCTTGGTCTGATCCAGCAGGGCTTTTCTTAAGTTCTTACTATCTTGCCATGCCAGTCTCATCACTATCATGGAAGTGACTGAGCACAGCAAGTTGTCTAGCCAGATTACATTGCCTTTCACCATCCATGCATCCACCCGTCTTCTCTTCCTGAACTATGGAGCCGCCACTAATGGTTGGGATACATGAATATCACTGACACTAACTCGAGTAAGATAAACAGCCAATTCCTTATTCCATAACAGGACAGTGGCTATGGTAAGGCGTTGTATGTCAGTCATTTCCAACTGCCAGCATTACCTCCCCCACCCTGCCCAGTACATTCCAAATGTGTTGTCTATGGGGTCAGAAAAAGAATAAGGTAATGTGTTGTGTGTGAGAGAGAGATGGGGTTGGGAAAACCAGGTTTCCAATCTCTCGTTCAGCAGCTGGAGCCCCAAATATGAGAAAATCAGCCAGGCTGGTCAAATGGTTCAATTAGTGACCATAAATTTGACCAAAATAACTTCCCCATCACATTCTTAGTGATTTGATATTTTGGGGCAGAGTAAAATCTAAATAATACTGACTGAAGTATAAATACAAGTTTTTAAAAGTGTGGTGGGTTTTTTTTGGCAGAGGCGTAGGGCTCACTCCATGAACATGCTTTATTTTTTGTTAAAATTTTTATATTTATTTTATATTTTATATTTTATTGATCTATTCAACTTTAAGAGCGCAATCCTGAAAGGGGGGGGGGCAGATTCAACAGCCATGAGCAGTGGAGCCAAGCCACCTTATCAGAGGCTTCCCAGCTGCCGTGGACACAACCTCCCCTTTTAAAAAATAAAATTAAAGGAAAAGGCCCCATTGAAAACAGCAAGGCTGTACCACCAAAAATGGTGGCAACGAAATGCCATTGCGTTAGGCGGCGTTCCCAGTGCAAACGGGGTTAGGAAGTTGCTTAATGGCAGCTCAGCCCCCAGAATGCTATGGGAATGCCTCCTGGGATGCCGATGTGGGGACTTGCACTGGAAGAACACTGGTGGGAGGCTGCACTGGCATCTGAGGGCTGCGCTACTTCTGTGGCCAGGGGGGCTGGCGTAAGTCGCCCTACACTACCGTCTGTGCCACTTTGCATGGCACAAGTGGCATGGATGCTGGTATAAGGTTATGCTGGCTCAGATCATTTGCCCCCCTTCAGGATTGCATGGTAAAAATATCAGTACTCTAATTCAAACCACATTTTATCAGAAGTCAGCCCTGTTCATTTCAATGGCATGTGCTTCTAAATATGGTTTCTTAGGACTGCAGCCTTACACTGCAAATCTAAACAATTGCTTCCACATACACAGATCTAGCTAACACAAATTGCTGATACTTTTACAAAGTCGACAGGTTGAATTAATTGTCTGGAGTATCCATGTGGATGAATCCTGGTAATGGTCTAGAAATGAATCCACATGACTGGCACCCCAGGCATAGAATAATAATAATAATAAAAAAAACAATTAGCCTGTCAGTTGTGGATGTTAGTCTGGGAATATTCTGAGTTATAATAAATTGATGTTTATCTGGGAATATAACTAAGAATACACTGAAAAAAGTGTGAGTTAAAAAAAAGAAAACTTCAAACAAGTTTGTAAGGAAATTTTGATGGTTGAAATATATATTTTCTGATTGGTGTCAAGGAGTGTAACCTGGCGAGTTTTCTTAAAGTTTACAAAGCACATTTTGCATGCCTGTGCAGTGATACTCTTACTATGTTATAATTTTAGGGGTTTCCTTATGAAATGCAGAAACTTTTTAAGTATCCTCCAATTTCATAGTGGAATAAAAGCCCTAAATATAACCATATAAGCCATCTCCAGTGAGACATGAAGGGTCCATTTGATTCAGTTAATTTTATCCTTTATTCACTTTGTTAAATACATCCACTAACTTGGGGAGAACAGTTGGTTGAGCCAGACTTCCTTTGAAAATTTATTGCTGTTCTGAGGCATTCCTTATACATACCAGAACCAGGCGTCTGAACAACAGGGCTGTCATGGCAAGTAAAAGAATAAATGGCGTTATCTTGATAGCCAGATAACAAGGTATCTGCTCACATAAAATCATTGGGGGAATACTGTTTGGGAAAGCCACTTTGCGTTGGATCCACTTCTTTCCCCATCTTCCGATTAAAAAAAAATCCTAAACACCAAGCAGTTAAAGGTGGCCATAAAACTGAGAAGAAACACTGACAAAGGCACTTTATCTAGCTCCATCTTGGAGACAAGCCAGTTCTTCCTACTTCAAGTTTATTTCTCCTACTCTGTTTTACCTCAGATAATGTCTCATAAATAGTTAACAGGGTCATTTATAAACGTTTCGGAACAGTTATTGCTCTCTTCATAGACTCAGGATCCCTTGGCCTAAAGCGAAAGAGCATAACATCAGAATAACAAGCCAAAATTTCTTGATCGTTTGGCTTTTCTTGCTCAATATCCAAAATAAGAATAATAAATTGCAAGCTTCCCTACTCCCATTATTTTTAATCATAAAGGTCACATTCAAATAAAAACAGAATTATTAGCCTCTCTATTTTAGAGCTAAATTTTTGAAAACGAAGGCTGGAAAAGTCCATAGATAAACAAAAAGTAGATCTATCCGAGATATTCCAGTCTGTTTTAAACACATTGGACATAATCCAGCTGAAGTTCAGCATTTCAACAGGAGTGTTGAAGCATGTGCTTCTACATCTCCCATTGAAATCAATAGGACGGAAAAGTGTTGAACTTTGGCCTGGATCAGTTACATATTTTTAAATTAAAGATTCTGTGGGCATGCTTAAATTTTTCTTGGTTGAGGAATAAGCTGCTTTTCTCAGACGTGTGGTGTTTAGAGTCTTTAATTAACTTAATTGCATGCAGAAAGGTTGAAGATCTTAAAATCTTGTATATACAGGTCAATTAAACAACAGCAACAACCCTCTATAGAAATGTTCTTGTAAAGTCATACACCACAGACCAAATGTTGCAGTAATTAGTAGGTTGGGAAAAAATTGACAATGATTGGGTTGCTTCAATAATAACATTGGGAACCACTGGACTAAGTAGCATACTTCAGTTCATTCTGCAAGCCTGTTGCAAAGCCTTTTTCACAAGATGAGGTTACCAACTGTAACCTTGTAAAAGATGCCTCGCAGAGAGAGATTCAGCTCCGAAGTCAGCATTTTGGGTGGAAAAGTCGTAGCTGGCCAACTTTGGTCTATCATATGATGATCGAAGGTAAAGAAACATGCTTCAATACCAGGGCATTGGCAGGCTTATTATAAAACCATCTAGCCTTACTAAAGTAGAGAACCTCTTGAGTATGAAATGTCATGCCAACATCTGTTTAATTTCTTATAAGGGCATTTGAAGATGCCTGTGTGTGTTTGTGGGGGTGGGACCCCAAGCATTTACTATAATGTTTCGGTTTTCTGAATGAAAAATAGCCACTTCCTAGGATTGTTTAACATTACCAAAATGATACAACAATACAGTTTTATTACTCAAGGAAAATACAGTTGTTTCACTGCCTTATGACCAGTGTCGTCCTTATGTCTAGACCCATGCCCATTTTAGCTTATAAAGTCAATATCTGAGTACAGGTATTTGCTGCTTCTTCCTGTGCTGCAGGCTGCTGGATCCAAAGTGAGCACCAGATAACTCTGATGGAGCTCACCTTGGGCTATGCAAGCATGGACCTGGAAGGTGATGTCAGGCATGAACTGTGCCCATCAGCTTCTCCTGTGCTGACACTGGCCAGATCCAAGCAAGCTACAGAGGAGCTGTCCATGTGCCTGCAGCTCACCTTTGATTAGGGTTACCAGGTCTGAGTTGGGAAATTCCAGGATATTTGGGGGGTGGAGCCTGGAGAGGGCAGGGTTTGGGATGGGGAGGGACCTAAGTGGCACATAATGCCATAGAGGCTCCCTTCTGAAGCAGCTATTTTATCCAGGGGAACTGATCTCCATAATCTGGAGACCAGTTGTAATTCTGGGAGATCTCCAGCCACCACCTGTAGACTGGCAGCCCTACCTTGGACCCAGGCTGCAACAGTGCAGGTCTAAGAGATGACAGTGGGCACAGACAGTGCCTGTTGCCTCTTCCAGCACTGCTGGCTCAAGCTAAGGTGAACTCCAGATGTGCTGCTAGCTTGAAGCTTTGCCTTGGACCATGTAGTGGCTAGCTTGCTGGCAGCAGCATGAGCATGGGAGGAAATTACACAGGCCACGCCCATTGCTTTCTCCCATGCAGAAGGTCCCAGGTTCAATTCCCGGCATCTCCAGTTAAAAGGACTAGGCAAGAAGGTGATGTGAAAGACCTCAGCGTCAGACCCTGGAGAGCCGTTGCCGGTCTGAGTAGACTGACTTTGATGGACCAAGGGTCTGATTCAGTATAAGACAGCTTCATGTGTTCATACTGATACCATCTGGCAGTGAGATGAGCTCCAGCACTATGTCAGCACACTGAAAGCATTGTGGTATCCTAAAATGCCTGCCTTGGTAACCTTGACAGTGATGCACCCCTGATCTAGACTGGACCGCTGTATTTGGGGCTACTTTTGAAGACTGTTCAAAAGTTTAAACTAGTCTAATGTGTGGGGGCTAGCTTACAAGCTGGCACAAACTACAAAGACCAGTCTGTAATGACAAGAAGCAGGTCTGTATTGGCTGTTAGTGTGTTTCCAGGTGCAATTCAAAGTGCTGGTTATTACCTACAAAGCTCTTTACTGTGTCCTCATCCTGTATGAACCTCTCCACAAATCAAAGTAATCATCAGAGATCCTCTTGTGTACATATATAGCTCCATTTTTAGAGGCCAGGTGAGACAGGGCCTTTTTGGTAGTGTTGCCCAAGCTCTGCCAAACTCCCTTCCCACAGAGAATCTCTTTGTATTAAATATACAAGCGTTTATGTACTAAGTGAACATATTTTTTTACTCTCCCAAGCTTAGACCCTCTTTCGTGTAGAGTTCTATAATCTGTCATGCTTTAATCCCCTATAGTTCTAGAAGTTTTTATTTTAATTTATGTTGGCCTGTTTAGGGTTTTGAGATCTTTCTGTGTATTACTTTGCTGCTGTTTTAAAAAATAGTTTACTCACATTGTTTCAGTCTCATGCTGCTTTGCGTGTGTGTGTGTTAAGTGCCATCAAGTTGCTTCCGACTCATGGCAACCCTATGAATGAAAGTCCTCCAAAATGTCCTATCTTTGACATGCTGCTTTAATTGGTTTTATTTGCAATTTTTATTTTCTTTATGCGGCTATTGATTTTTTTATTGTTGTAAATTGCCTTACTGATATTTATATTGAAAGGCTGAGTACTGATCTTGCTAATAAATAAATGAAGCTGTTTATACAATTGCTGAAATAGGTGGTTTCAAAACTCTAGTAGGGTTGCCAGGTCCCTCTTTGCCACCGGTGGGAGATTTTTGGAGTGGAGCCTGAGGTAGGCGGGGTTTGGGGAGGGAAGGGACTTCAATGCCATAGAGTCCAATTGCCAAAGTGGCCATTTTCTCCAGATGAACTGATCTCTATCGGCTGGAGGTAAATTGTAATAGCAGGGGATCTCCAGCTAGTACCTGGAGGTTGGCAACCCTAAACTCTAGGCTTGATTCATACTACATTTTTGAATCAGTGTACATTGGAATCTACAGAAAACAATTCCACTGTAATCAATGAACTGTAGTATTCAGCAACATATGACTGCTGCATCATTATGACAAATTATTTTAAAAATATGATCAAGTAGATATTTTTTGTACAGCCATTTGACTCCCAAGTAATTGTGTTTGTCACTGGTTTAAGAAATAGGATTAGCAAGAAATGAAAAGAAAAAGAATGTGGTAGCTTTTAACAACCAACTCCCCCCCCCCCCAGGTTTAATTATGACATAATAGAAGACGGTCTTTTATGCAATCTCTCTTTCGTGGAGGCATAATTTTGGTGGTTGTTAGACTTGGCCTATCCCTGACCCCTGATATAAGCGGTCCATTTCAAATCCATACCAGGCCTTTGTAGAATTCCTATGCCAGCCACTTGATTGGGGGATCATATTAGTTGAAATATACTTTTGGCTCCCGAAGGAGTAAAAGTTGAGAGTTCTTAACTATCAGACTCTTTCTTTCTCCTTTCTTTTGTCTGGCTTTCTGTAGTGTCTTTTAGCATGAGGTACATGCTGATACTGGGTTGGATCTAATGCAACATTTTTGTGGATGGCAAGATTTCTATCCACAAAGCATGACCTTCTTGTCCTCCCACTGCTACAGCCCAAAATGTCCCACCAAATGCTGTTCCTGGCTCCAGGAGTAGAATTTGTTTGGGGTGGGATTTTGGGCTGTAGCTGGTGGGGGATAGTGAGAAGGCTACACTCCATAGGCACAAATCCTTTTGTCTGGGGAAATGCTCTGATGGATCCAAGTGTCATTAGTGGTTAGGTTTGCCAACCTCCAGGTAATAGCTGGAGATCTCCTGCTATTACAACTGATCTCCAGCTGATAGAGATCAGTTCACCTGGAGAAAATGGCTGCTTTGGCAATTGGATTCTATGGCATTGAAGTCCCTCCCCTCCTCAAACCCCGCCCTCCTCAGGCTTTACCCCAAAAATCTCTCACTGGTGGCAAAGAGGGATCTGGCAACCCTATTAGTGGTGCATCACATTCCATCTGTCTTAGCAGAAAAGTGGTGCTGAATTTTTGGTGCTGCAATGGCTCACCTTTCTTACTCTGGTCCCCTTGGTAAGAGAAGTATATGGCTAATGCTGAGCTACATTGTTGCAATGTGTATTTTTTCTAACATGAAAACCCTTTTTTCAAAAATACCATTTTTAAAAAGCAAATTCCCTTAAAAATATTTTTGTGTGTGGCAAAAAAAGTTCGTTTTAGTTTAGACTGGTTTTCTTTTTTAAATTCTCCAATTCCCATATTGTCCCAGGTTCTTAATCAGTGAGCCCTACATCTGTGTAAGATCTCAAGGGATTCTAACTGTTGTCTGTTCATCCGGGCAATATCAAGTTGAACTAGGTGTGCTTTGTGTTTTCAGACTCAACTTTTTGACTCAGACATAACTCTGAATCTGCTCTCTGATGTGGACTAGGTCTCTTTAATGAGGCACAGGCCTCTTCGTATCTGTTCCAAGGATTTCACCTACATTGTATGAAATGTGCTTTTTCATTCTACAAAAAGTAAAATTAGCACATTGAAGCGGAGCATACACAAAATATGATTATATATGACAGGAGGAAATGAAATTGTAGGAGAGCCTGCAATAGCCTGTTTCACATTTAGGAATGTGTATTTAGAAGGATAAAAACCAAAACCAAAGTAACATAAATAATATAATCCAAACCAGGAATTTCTGCATCCTAACACTGCTTTGCTGTTTGGCCTTGAGAAAGTCACATATTCTCGAGAATCTTAGCCACCAATTTGGAAAATATGTACCAGATTTAAGATACAGGAGTGTCCTTGGAGTGTTAATGTTTACAAATAAATATTTTCTAGTTAATAAATTGGGCAAAGAAAGCCATTAAATGAATAGAATCTTTTTTTTTTAAGAAAGATGAATAGAGACGAGTTTTGTCTTTCTTGTTTTATATATATATTGTTTTAATGAGAAACAGAATGTTGGGTGTAATTTGAGAATTTTATCATTTTTAATTTTTTTATTAGTTTTATAATTTTAACTCATTGTAATAATGTTTTAGATTGTAAAGGCCTAAGCAGTGTACAATAAACCTGCAGCTGATACCTGATCATTAATAAATTAATCTGGAACTATCATGTTGTATAGCATCTTTTCTGTGAAACTCCCCCCACTTAAGACAACTTACTAGGAAACTCCCTTCAAACCTTTGTATTGTTCAGTGGACTTGGAGATAGCTATACTGGTATGTTTTATCTGTGTGTTTTTGATTATACTGATTTAGTCATTTAGTGGTATTATTTTATTTGTTTTTGTTTGTAAATGAGTTATGTATCCTTCCTCTTATAGCACAAGCCCAACTAAATTCCAGTTATAGACAACTCAACAAATTAATGCTGCAAGTGGATGAGTAGCAAATGAACACATATATTTTATATTAAAAAGTGTGGACCCTTATCCAGTGTATGGATATCAGATTGCACAAATATAACATTTTTGAATACTGGATCTGATTCAGACACTCTGTTCCAGCTACAAGAAATGTTTCTGTACAGCACAAGCTGTTGAATTGCTAAGTATTAATTTCACAGGATTCAGATATGGGGTCTGTGGCATGTATCCTGCCTATTCACTTAAGTCTGAAGCTTTCCTTCACCCTGAAGAGCCGTTCTCCAATTGAAGTGGCTCTGATCTCAGAGGAACAGCAAAATGGTCAGATACATGTGTGTAACTCTGCAACTCCCCCCCATTCTAAATACTGTTTATAATCAAATCTAACATCCTGTTAAATCAAAACCTTTGGATTGAGTCTGAAGTAAATGGGATAAACTTAAATGCAAGCGCTCCAGTTTGATTTGATTGTAGATCATTTTGCATATCTATATACAGTGTGCTAACCATGGCTTAGTGAGGTGATTTACTGCAAGCAACTGCCAGCAGCCACTGCAGGCTGATCAAAAAGAGAAGGGAAGGCCTATACTTACCAGAACCATTGTAATGTGGTGGTGGAGAGAGGCCGTCTCAGGCACGTAAGTGTACTTTTGCTGATGGTTAGCTAGGCTGGTCAGGCTGGACAGCTGAGCTGATCTTCCTTGTTTATAGCAGGGCAGGCAATTCCTATCAGTGAATTGCCTCATTGGCTGACACTGGTATTTGTTGGTGTCCATTAATTGTGCTCTCTGAAGAAAAATGTAATCCACTCTCCATCTTATTTGTGGGGTTTTGTTTTCGTATTCTTCCTGGACGTTGTCCAAATTGCAGCCCATTTTCTTGTTCCACACAACTGAGTGGAATAAAAGGAAAGACCTGTAGTTGGGAAAACCATAATGAGAAACAGACACCACCCTCTACACCAGATCTTGTGTCTGCTGCAAAGTAGGAGCTATTCCCCCTTTGAGGATTTTCCCAATTACAGCCCCCTTTCCTTGCTCCACAGAGGTGAATGGGCAGTATTGCTCCATTCATTTGTACAGAGCACTTACGGTATATGGATTTTCCAGGAAAATTAGGATCAGAAAAAATTCCAAAAAAATATTCTGAAAATTTATCCAATAACCCAAATAGAGTGTGACATGATTTAGCATTTTTATTTTGACTATATTTAGTAAAAAAAGTACCTCATGTTAATTTTATATCCTAACAGCAACAAATACTTCAAGTGAAATATTTGATTAGAAAAACAACAACCAAGTGTGGTTTAAACAAACTGAAAGCTTTATGTGGAAATTATTTTTATTGGAATAACACTTGTAAAAACTTCACTTGTATTGTTTAAATTTAAGAAAAATGTAAGGCACTGAAAAATGTTGACATACTAATTTTTCCAAGAACTGCATACTAGATTCTGTGGATGGCTCCCTACTCACCTATTTTAACAGAATTTAACTGTGATCCACAGAGATCTCTGGGGCTTTTCATAATTTGTATTACTTGTTAGTTACATATCAGACTGGTGATCACAATTTCCATTCTGCTATGTGACAGTAAACACATATATATGAATTTTAGCTTTGGTTTCTATTTGACCTTCAATCAATCTGGTGAATTCATCTTGTTATTTTAAAAATTTGGAGTATTATACATATATGGTTCTATCCCCCTGCCTCTAGTTTATAAATCTATATAAATGTGCTCTCTCACACAATTCCCAGGGATAATCTACTGGGGGGAAAAACATTAATTACAAATTTGAAACCACTTTTACATTGGCAATGGCACCCATGATTTGTTATTGATTTGATGTAGCAATGCATATTTAGAAATGGATTTTTGTGGGAAAATTTCCATTCTATATCTCTGTTTGTGGAGCAAGGAAAAGGGGCTACACCTAGGAATAATGGGGATGGAGGGTAGAAAGGCAAACTCGGGAACAGCGAGGCTGTGCCTGCTAAAAAGCAGGTGCAGCACCGCCATTCCTGGCGCCTGGGTACTGGGCCGAACCGGGATAGGGAACCGCCTAACTGGCGGCTCCTCCCAGCCCGCCCTCCTGCGCCAGCGCGGCCACTGTATGCCATGGCCTGCGCCACGGAGAGGCTGCACCGGCAGAGGGGAGGGGCAGGGCTCCATGGCGCTTGGGCGCTGGCAGAGCTGCCCTCCCCGCCAGCGTAAGTGTGTGTAATCTTGTGATTACACTCACGCTGGCGGCGGGGTCAGGCCGCCTCCTAAGAGGTTTCGCCCCTCCCCTCAGGAATGGGCTGTTTGTATTCCTGGATAGTGGGAATCTAAGGGACAGATTGAACTGTGTGTAGTAAAAGCTCCAGAAATCTTAAACTAGGTTGGAAAACCTGAGAAAAATTGTCTATTTTACCCTCATACAGTAGACTGCCAGTTTCTGGCTTACTCCTTTTCTATCTCTGTAACAAATTATTGTATAATGAAACTGTTCCTCTGAGTTAAGACTTCCCCAAGATTGCAACTGTATATATGGTTTATTCCTGAAGACTGAAACCTTTTATTTCCCCCTACAGGGAACTTAATAAAGTTCTGTTTTTGTTTACTCCTGGACTCTTTCTTCATGTACATGAGTGGACGAGGTTATAGGGTTAAATACCAGGGCAAGGGCAAGAGTGTCTCCACAGTACACCAGAGGCAGGTGTAAACAGCACCAATTATTTACCTCATAGGTGGACAACATCCAAATGAATTACAAAACACTAACTGGCCAGTTCATAATCAAATCTTTAGTCTCTGCTATTTAAGTTTTGCCTTGTGATAGGGCAGAGTGGCATCCTCTAATATTCACTAACACACTACCAATTAGAGGAGAGTGGCATTTCATTAAGTGTGGGCTGGCTCCATCATAGAAAAGGCCTCAAGGTTGCACTTACCCCCCCCCCCCCCGTAATTATAATATAGAAACAACAAGACCCACTCAAGACATGCCAAATAAACGTCACACCAGTACTGCATCACCCAACATCATTCCTTATCAAGGCTGGCTCAATCATATAGGAGAACTATGCAGTCAGTCTTCAGGGAGTGTCAGCCTTTAGGGGGTGTCAAATTTTCTTCCCCCAAAATGGAAGTGGGGACATTTTTGCCTGCACCCCTCTTGGAAGGAACAAGGGGCATGAATCACAGTGGGTAACTGGGTCATTAGGTACCATTTTCAAGGAGATACTTGACAGGCCTAGTAGGATTATTAGGGCTGTCAGTCTCCACCCATGCAGCCAGGCTTTTGCTTGGCATTATAGAAGATAGCTCTGACCTGGATAGCCCAGCCTAGCTTGATCTCATCAAATCTCAGAACAGGGTTGACCCTGGCAAGTATTTCGATGGGAGACCTCCAAGGAATACCAGGGTCATGACGTGGAGGCAGGCAATGGCAAATCACCTCTGAACTTCTCTTGCCTTGAAAACCCCACTAGGGGTTGCCATAAGTCAAATGTGACTTGATGGCAAAAAGAAAACCTTGTTGTCACTTCTAAAGTCTTGCCTCTTAACAAGGTCAAGTATTAGGGGAGTGCTCTGCACTGGCAGGGCTTTATTTTCTGAAGCTGCAAGTAGTTGGGAGGGCAGCTAGTTGTTTCTCCCATGAATGGTGGATTTCCCTGATCCCTCCATATTTAGCTGGCCTGCTCCAGCAGCTGGCTTGCTTTGACTGCAGAGCTCTTTGCAGGGAGAGGCTTGTTCTGCTGCCTTCAGGGAGATGCGTGGGAGGCATCTGGTCCCCCTTTTTTCTTAGACTCTGGGTTGGTGAGTATTTGACTATGGGGCAAACTGGTGGCATTGTGGTTTTCTACTCCTGCAAGCATTGTCCTTGTTTTATAGGGAGTTCTGGGTCAACATACTAATTTAGGTCCAGTTAAAAGGTTCCGATAGTAGAGCCAAGCTCTCTCCCCTTCCTGACGTTCTCATATTGGAAGGTTTTAGTGGAGCACAGGATTCTGAAAGCAACTTGTTCTGCCTTGCATTTCCATTTCCATTTCAACATTAGATGTCAGAGCCTAGTAGCCCAGGTTTTTGTGGAGTTGGTTGGCTTGAGTGGGAAGGATTGTAGCTCAAGGGTAAAGAAACTGCTTGGCATGCAGAAGGTTCCAGGTTCACTCCCTGATATTTCCAGACGGGAGAATTGAGTAGCAGGCTATGTGAAAGACCTCTACCTAAAACCCTGGAGTGCTGATCTTGATGACAGCATAAGGCAACTTCACATACTCGAATGAGCTGGATTATGAAGGGAGAATGTGATATTGGGTGGGGTTTTCTGTCACTTGGATCTCAAAAAATACACCCACAACTGTGGAGGTGGTTAAGAGGGGTTTTTCATCAGTAGATGGGGTTTATGTTGACAGTCTTTCCTGCTTTTCTTGCACCATGGAGACAATGTAACCAAGGCAGGGAGGTGGGTCACCAAAAGGTAAAAGTTAATACCAGATTTCTCATTTTTCTCCATATTGCATGGCAGGGAGTTCAAAGGGCATTTTTTGCCTACAGCACCAAAATTATTGGGCCAATACTCTTCCTTATGATAAGGAAATCCAACATGTCTGTTTTATCCTGAAAGGGAAAAACACACCTTTCAAGAAATCTTTGCTCATCTTTATTCATACATAACATTCACTGGATAAAACAGTCCATCAGCTATATCCAGGACTATAAGCATTTCAGTTTTAGTAAGATAATTTTCATAAATGTAATTGTTCATCCAGTTATAGCTCTGTGTAAGCAATGGTGGTTTTTGTTGAATCCTTGCAGCTATCAGGTTTTGATATTCTTTGGTACCTGTGGCCTTGGCATTTGCTCAGCAGATGGGGCAGTCTGTAGGAGTGAAGATAAAAAGGGCAAAAAGTACATTAAGTAACAGGCTGAGAATAGGATCCATAGCTAGACGTGATACAGAATACTGTAACTTACATTTGGAGATAAGGAGGCTGCAATGGTTACTTTACTAAATACAGTAACAGGTGGCGGTGAAAGTTGCACAGACCCATCAGGAAATGAGGGAGATACATTCTTTGTAATATATGTGTGTGTGTGTGTGTGTGTGTGTGTGTGTGTGTGTGTGTATATATATATATATATATATATATATATATATATATATATATATATATATATATATATATATATATATATATTGTTATAGTCTTCAGATGTGAATACACAATGACCTGTTTTGCAAAACAATATTCTGCCACTCCAATAACAAACAATAAGCATGATCCTGTAGAGTTAAGCACTTTAAAGTCCCCTATTCAATGGCAGAGACTGAAGTGAGCAAGCAGTGGAACATAAATGGGTAACTTTAGACGGATCGTGCTCAGTGTTTATCATTGTTACAACCAGAGTAGTTATTTCCCATGCCACTATGTACATTAAAATCTGGCACAGGGTTGATTGTGTAGCATTGTTGGAACTTTTCATCATGACCGCATTTTTGTGATAGGAATGGTTCGTAATTGTACTTATACACTCTGATGTGTTGTTTCAGGATACATTGCTTACATGGAATCAGCAGGATTATTAACAGAATGATTGAAAACAGAAACACTGATTCAACAGATATATACCTGGCATTATGCTTAACTATGAATTATTCAGGAGGGCATTTTTACACAGGTATTATATCAGAATGGTTCAGAAAGATGCGTCAATAAAGGGACAAGGATTGTGGACTGTACTATTATGTATAGTATGTACTATCTGTCACAGTGTGTATTACCCTACGATGTAATTTTTCTGCTGTGCTCAGCACAGGGGTCCCCAGTGTGATGCCCATGGGCATCATGGAGCCCACCAACAACTTTTCTGGTGCCTGCCAAGTGTTTTTAGGAAATGGGTGGGGTTAGGTAGGGCTTCTGCCCAGCAAGGCTTCTGCTTGACTAGTAAAGATCTGATTGGCTGAGAAATTTAAAAAAAATGTTGCTTTGGTAGCAGCTGCCACCACAGCACAAGGATCTTCACTGTGTTACTGAAGTTAAGCTGTGGTCATCTTTTTGTGGTTGGCTCTGCCTCCTGCGGCAGCCATTTTGTGGCAGCCATTTTGTTACTTTGCCCACCATGCTGTGTCAGAATTCCAAATGTGCCCGCAGGCTCAAAAAAGGTTGGAGACTACTCCTGGTTTAGTATATATGTTAATAATTATGATTTGTTTCAGATTTCTGCTTGGCTTTAAATTTCTGCAATCCTAATTAGGGTTGCCAGGTCCCTCTTCTCAACTGGTGGGAGATTTTGGGGGTGGAGCCTGAAAAGGGCGGGGTTTGGGGAAGGGAGGGACTTCAATGCCATAGAGTTCAATTGCCAAAGCGGCCATTTTTCTCCAGGTGATCTGATCTCTATCAGCTGGAGATCAGTTGAATTAGCAGATCTCCTGCTACTACCTGGCAGTTGGCAACCCTAATCCTAATCTTATTACATTGCTTACTGAATGTCCCATCCTGTTGATTGTATTAATTTACACAGTGTAATGCTCCTCAGTCTCAGTGAGAAAAGTGGACTATAAATATCTGAAATTGTCTGTACAGAAAAAATCATTACAAGCATAAATAATAATAAAGAAATTGTGGAAACGGATTGTTTTAAAGTTGCATAATGGATCTTTTTATATTGCCATCTCTTTGAGAACTCAGGTCAATTTGAAAAATGAATTCTAAATAATCAAATAAAGTAAGCTTTCAGCAGAAAACATTTAGGACATCATGCAGAATATTGTAAAATCCTTCCTTAATGCATTTCCATTTCCCCCAGATCATATAATGCCTTGCAAGGTTGCTGCTTAATGATAATTCAGTTCTAGCTGTGGGAATTACATTTTAGGCCACAAGCCCCATTAGATTTTTACAGCACAAAAAAGACTTATCTTGATCCCCACAATATCAGGCGTTTCAGCATATTCTACAGATGACTGAGCAGAAACAAACACAGATGCAAACATGACAAGAAAGGCCGAGGGACTGTAGTTGTTCTGATATATTTCAAGGCACAGAAATCAGAACTATGTGAAGCGGGGCAGTTTTGCTCAGCAGAGCTTTAGGTAAGCTTGTTCTTTGGTATTGACCTACCCAGGCTCCAGTCTTTAAACCAGTTACTCAACCATAATCCCATTAAAGTCAAAGGAGTTAGTCCAGTGCAGATGGCTTGACAACAAGGGAATCTCTCTTTCTATGTGGCTGGGAGGGAGGTATTCTGAAGTTATATTCATTCAATAAAGCTTTTAGATCTCCTGAATAAGGGACTTTCTCTAAAATTAGAGGCATTCTCTAAAATTCACACATTAATTTACTTTTGTTTTCTACTTTACTCCAATAGTTCAAACATTTGGTTCACACATACTTACGCATCACTTGATTTCCTTATGCTTGAGCATAGTACACCTGGCCCTGTGCAGACTTTCACTAGGGGGGAAGGGTTGTGCCTATTCCAGCTGCTCAACATCCTTGTATTGATTATAATGTCTGCACAGGGACATAGCACAATTGAAGCCCATGTGTATGCACATGTTGGCCCTTATGCACATACAATGCTCAATGTGTGGATGTTGGGCATGTGGAAGGACAGAACCAACCTATGCAATCGATTCCTCCCCCCCCTTTCCATGTGTGTGTATATATATATAAATGATTCCTGGATTCTTTCAGAAGACAGCCAGCATGGTGTAGTGCTTAGAGTGTTGCACAAGGAGCTGGGAGACCCAGGTCTGAATCCCCACTCTGCCATGGAAGCTCGCCGCGTGACCTTGAGCCAGTCATACACTGTCAGCCTAACCTACCTCACAGGGATGTCTGAGGACAGAGAATGGAGAGGAGAACAATGTAAGCTGCTCTGGGTCCCCATTGGGGAGAAAAGTGGGATATAAATGAAGGAAACAAAAAAACAAATTATTATCACTGGGATTATCGCATGCTTCAGATGTGGTGATCCCAGAAAGTGATCACGTGTTGTCTTTCATACTGTCTTGGTTCTAACCATTATATATTTTGAGAGCACTCTTATGCAGATATACTCAGAAGTAAGTCCCGTTTTATTTAATGGGGCTTACTTCCAGGAAAATGTTTTTAGGATTGCAGTGTTTAGCACATAAATCCCTTTCAAACAGGTTCTTTAAACCCGCTTTGGCTTCTGAAAGCAATTGGATTAAAAATAATAATCACACATCTAAAGGATGATGCACAACAACACCAATACCAACACCAACACCTCCCCACCTCAGATCAGGTTTTGGAATACTCAGAATTAGGTTTTATTAACTGCAGAAGGGCATCTTTTTATCCTTAAGGTGTGCGAAACCTTTTTTTAAAAAAGCTGTTTGCCTTCAGAAGCCAACATGGGTCATACAGTCCATGAAAGGGAGTTTACAGAAATATAGCTGTGAAAAAAAGCTATCTGCTTCTCCTTACTTGTTAATGTCTGTCCTCACTAGAGAACTGGAATATTAATTTAGAATGTATCTTAATCAAAAGTTGATCCAGAATAATCTAAATCATTAAGGAAGTTTCCTTTGACATTTTGGGAAGCATTCAGGAATGTTCAGAAATCCTTGGTGTTTTGGATCTTTGCTTGCAGATGCTGTTTAAATGTTATATGTTAAAACTGGCCCCTTCTGCCTGCACCAGAAGCCTGGTAACAGGACAGGTCAGAGGAAAAATTCATCACCGTACCTGCTCTAGGAATTGTCTGTATACAAGAAACCTCTCCTTCTTTTGGCCTACAGTTTGACAAGGATAATTCCTTGGGTGATAGTTCCAGTTCATGAGAATCTCACTCTATGTGGATCGGAATGGGGAACTACAGGGGGAAATGTGTTTCTACTGAAACAAATTTAAACTAATGCCTACTGAATTAACTAATCTATACATGTTTCAGTATATTAAAAAGTCTGCATAAAACTATTAACAAAATGACATGAATCTGAACCCTATTTAAATTTCACCACACCTCTTTAGTAGGGTTCACAGCAGCATACTTTTACTGAATAGAAGAGTGGGCACACACACACATATTGGAGAGTAAATATTCTTTCATGTATTTTGGTGGAGGAAGACTACAATTAGTATCAAAATCCCAATGTTTTTTCTTTCTTTCAGATATTTTCAATTGGTGATTTGTTGAAGGCTGAACTACATGGGAAGACTGAGTGCTTAGTGAATGTTGCTCTACCAGCATTAGATGGCATTAAGCTTTCTCTAGTAGATCATGTTAAGACCCAGGGGGTGCTCCTGGATCAAGCCTTGTTGATGTATAAACAGGTCACTTCTATTGCTAGGAGCACTTTCTTTCATTTACATCTGGCTTGTAAGCTGGCCCCTTATTTAGACTCTCCAGGTACTAGCAGAAGAGCTGTCAGCACAGGAGTGGGACTGTTCTGGAAAGTCCCTGAAGGTCTCCTCCCCAAACCTCCCTCCCCTTCCCCACTTCTCCCTTAGCTTCTCCAGGCTGGCATCCCTAGCCTACAGCCCACTACAGCCCATTTTTATGATTAAAATTATATTATCCATTCACAAATCTTCCTTGTAACATTTGTTTGTTTATTCAAAAGATTTATACCCCACCTTATTGCCACAAATTCAAGGCAGTTAACAGAACCACAAAAGCAGTAACATCATCACAAACATCATAAGCAACAGGTTACAACCAGTACACAATTAATACACACAGTTATAAGCCAATATACAGACTTAAAATTTCAGCTCAAGGCTATTTATCCTATACCAAATGTACTCTGGTACAGAACAGTCTTTATTTAAAACGTTTCTATGCTGCCTGTCCACTCAATTATGAGTTCCCAAGGCAGCCACTTTAAAACGTTTCAAACATTAAAAAACATTTAAAGAAAACATATCAACACATAAAAAAATGCAAACAGGCAGGAGGGTGAATAAGAGTTAGTGGGGGAATGCCAAACAATACAAAAGAGTCTTCACCCGCTAGTGGAAGACAGCGATAGAGGGAGACAGACTAATCTCCCTAGGAGGGTGGGGGGAGTTCCAAAGTTTCAGAGCCATGATCAACTGGGCTCATTCTCATTCTCTATTGCCATAAAGCTGATCTGGCTGTCATTTGACAGTAGTGTTGCAAGGACCTCTGTATGGACTTTATTATTGTCCAACTACCAAGATGTATTTATAAGTTTGAGAGGTTCAATGTCCCTTTTCACTTCTCTATTCCTTCTTTTCCCCCTCTCTTTCCCCTGTCTGCTACCAGAGTGTTCAAGCTTGCTTTATTATAAAGTTTCAGTTGTTGTCGCCCACAGGTAATGATGTCAAGGACTGAAAAGCGTTTCCCTTCAGATTGAATGTGGGATGCTGGATTACACTCATTGGCTAATATACTTACCACATTCTGTCCATTGTTTGGCCGGTGTAAGTCTTGGGTCAAACTGTTTTTATTTCCACTCACACTCCAGTGAGCAGTGAAAGGACTAGTGTGCACCATCCTCAGCAAGTCCATACTATATTTTCGTGGCACCACTAACTGTCCATGTGGTTGAATGGTAGTTTTCCCTTTTTTCTCAAGAGACTGTCACCTGCCCTGTTTATCAACTTTACAGGTGTGAGTTCAGGAAGGTTTGTATTAGCACACTCTCTTAAGGGCTGTAAACTTGTCATCCTGTTGTGGTTCTGCTATACATTCAGCGGATCCCTTTTTCCAAGTTGTAATAATGCTTATTCCCTCCAACCCATCCTGGTTGTTAATTTCCCCCTCGGAGGTTTCATTACATTGTGAGATTTCTTGAGTGCCCTCTCCCTGTTCTTTACTAGATGCCCCTTGCTGCAGTTTGATTTGGGATCAAGTTGTCACATTCACCGCGCCTACATGTTTTGGCAGGCCATTTCTTAACATCGTTGGGGCTGGGATGTCATTAAGCACCCCTACCTCCCAAAGACCATCCTAGTCTTTATAATGTACATGTACTTTAGCCACAGGTACTGGGAAAGCAGGTACTAGCAGCCCTTTAATTATGATTTTTACCCCTCGACTAGGGTTTTTTATTTGACCAAGTGAGTTTTGACGACACTAACCTCAGATCCTGATTCCCTCCATGCTAATATACTCAGTCCATCCATCATCACTGGCCCACTATAATCAGGATCCATGCCTTCCTCTGTTTGATTCTCCTCCGATTCTCCTCCGAGGCTTCTAAGCCCACGGCTTCAGTTACCGTTCACTGTTTAGGGGCCGTGGCAGTCTGCGTTTGTTTGATGATGTTTACTTGCTTTAGTGTAATGTTTATTCAATCTGGGGCGATTGTAACTCCACTGTCTTGTTTCTCCACATTGATAACACGTCCTCCCTGTTTCATTCATTCTGGGGCAATTGAAACTGAGGTGTCCTGTTTCACCCCACTGATAAAATTTCTTCCATGTCCTCTCCCCTCCTCTGCCCTGAGGTGTTTCCCTAGCCGTTTGGCCACCACCCTTTGTATGGGTTCTGTCGGGCAAGTGAGTAGGGTTGCCAGCTCTGGGTTGGGAAATTCCTGGAGATTTGGGGGTGGAGCCTGGGGATGTCGAAGTTTGGGGAGGGGTATGACACCATAGAGTCTCCCCTCCAAAGCAGCCACTTTCTCCAGGGAAACTGATCTCCATCATATGGAAATTGGCTGCAATTCCCAGAGATCTCTAGGCCCACCTGAAGATTGGCAACCCTACAGGTGAGGTTCTTTTTGTTGTGTATACCTTTTAACATATTTCTTTTTGAAGAGAAAATCCCCCCCCCACCGGTTCTCCCATTGTCAGCACCAACTGGTCCATAATTTCTGAAGCTTTTGTTAGGGTTTCTGGCTTTTTGTTTTGTACAAGCCAGCAATATTCAGTTGATAACAGTCTAATAAATAGCTCCAGTCCTATAAGATTAATCACATCTTGGTGGCTCTCTTCTTTTGCCCAACAGCTGACGTTTTAACACCTGGTCTAGTTTACTTGCCACTGCAGCATAAGTTTCTTCTGGCTTCTTCCTCAAGCTCCTAAACTCTTTCCTGCTATGTTCTGGTGTCACTTCAGGCCTTCGTTTTGCTTGCTGTTTAAACAAATCATAATTGTTTACTTCCTCACCCCCCCCCCATTTCACTGTAAACTTCACTCAAACCCCCAGAGACGTGTCATCTTACGTAGGCCATTCTCTGGTCATCAGGGATGTTGAAATCTAGGCAGGATCTCTCAAAATTAACGAAGTATGCCTCCAGATTGTCCCCTTTTTGAAATCTGGGAATCCTTTTCATATTTACCCTCAGATGGTTATTTTCCTGTGCCCTAGGAACTGTATGAACTCCCTCCAGTTCCAATTCTCTCTTAATTTCTGAATTTCTATTTCCATTCTATTCTTTCCCCTTTGTTTTTAATTCTCCAGTCGAACTAATTCTCAGTCTCATTCCTCTTTATGAGTTGCTAATTTGGCAAATTCAATTTGCTCCTGTTGTTCAAGTTTAAACAATTGAATTCTTTCCTTGATTTTCCAGATTTCTGTAGTATCTGGTTCTCTTTCTACCTCACTGCCACTGCTAGGGTTGCCAACTGCCAGGTAGTAGCAGGAGATCTCCTGCTAATACAACTGATCTCCAGCCGATAGAGATCAGTTCAACTGGAGAAAATGGCCGCTTTGGCCATTGGACTCTATGGCATTGAAGTCCCTCCCCTCCCTAAACCCCGCCCTCCTCAGGCTCCACCCCAAAAATCTCCCACTGGTGGCAAAAAGGGACCTGGCAGCTCTAGCCACTGCTCATCTCTCTGGCAGCAGCATCTTTATCTGTGGCAGGCTTCATTTTCTTGGGAGGCATTTCAGTGACAACTTCCTACACTTTACTCTTTTCTGTTACCTCAGGAGTGCCAAATCTTACCAAACCTGTTCTTTCTTTTCTTGACTATTTGGTATTTTTATTACAGCTCCTCCTTAAATTAACCTGAAATGTTTACCTCAGGAGGGCAAATCCCTTTTTGCCAACGTGTTCTCCCTTTTCTAACTGCCTGGGATTCTTATTATTGCACCTTCTTACGTTTTTACCAGAAATGTTTCCCTCTGGAGGGAAAATCCCTTTACTACACAACTCCTTCCTCTTTTACTTTAACTCTGTGTGACCCTTTCCACAGCACCTCCTTACACTTTTCCTAAGACTTTTACCTCAGGAGGGTTCTGGCCACAAACTTCTTTTTCCCACACACGCAGCCACAGGGGGGTCTCTACTTTACCAATGGTTTTACCTCAAGAACACATCCAAATTGGGGTTAATATCCCACCACTTATCCACTTTATGTGATGCCCCTTTTCTCACTAACACAGAGTGTCTACCACCCTTCACAACTTCTTTCCCACAGGTTCAGTATTACAAGTAGGTCAGGTCCTTCTTGCCTCTTTTAAAATCTATAGAGAGCCATGACCATTTCACAGCTCTTCTCTCTCACTCATAGAGATCTCAGCAGATAGGGAAGCCTAGCCCCCTTTAATAATTGCCCCTCACTTAGACAGAGCTATTGGGATTGCACAACATTTCTTTTTAATTGGACTTTTGTTGGGCACTTCACATCACTTTTGAACTGTGTCTCTGTTCCAGCATTTGGGATCTTTTGTTACACTCTTTCAGTTAGCTTTAAGCTGCTGTTCAGCACAGCTTCACTCAGCCAGACACACTCTCAACTCCCCAACTGGTCCCATCCACTCTCTTAACTGCTGCTTTGAACTGTCTTTCTCACTAACATTGCATCAGCTCCCATTGGGTATCTCAAAACTATGGTAGAATGGGGAAAATCTATGGGATACTGTCATCCCTGGGTATAAACTCTATAAGAAGGACAGGGAGGGACAGGTTGGGGGAGGTGTTGTGTTGTATATCAAAGATGGCATAGAATCAAATAAGTTAGAAAATATTGGGGAATGAACTCCCCAACAGAAGAAATATGGGTGGAAATACTAGGCCCTAAGGTTTACGTAAAAGTGGGGGTGTACTATTGCTCTCCTTATCAAACCCTAGAGGCTGATCTTGAGGTGGAGAAGGAAATAAGGAAGATGACTTAAACAGATATGTTATCATACTGGGAGACTTCAGCTACCTTCACATTGATTGGGTAAACGTGTTCAAGTCATGTTGTGGAAATGAGATTCCTAGATATCATAAATGACTGTGCACTGAAACAGTTGGTCACAGAGCCATTGAGAGGGGTTGTGATCTTGGACTTAGTTCTGAGCAGGGCTCAAGACCTGGTGGGAGAAGTATTAGGCACATAGAGGAACAAAGCCTGCTGAAGGAAAATCAACATAGCTTCTGCAAAGGGAAGTCCTACCTCACCAACTTTTTGGACTTCTTTGAGAAAGTGAACAAGCATGTAGATAGTGGTGACCCAATAGAAATTATATACTTGGACTTTCAATGGACAAGGTACCTCACAAATTTACCTCATGAGTAAACTTAGGAGTCATGAGATAAGTGGACATGCTCTTTTATGGCTTAAAATTGTTTAAATGACAGAAAGCAAAGAGTAGAAATAAATGGACAGTTCTCACAATGGAGGGAAATAAGTAGTGTGGTCCCACAAGCATCAGTATCAGGCCAGTACTATTTAATTTGTTCATAAATGATCTAGAACCGGGGGCAAGCAGTGTAGTGGTCCCATTTGTTGATGACACAAAATTATTCAGGAGGGTGAAAACAAAGGATGAATACAAAGAGCTCCAGGAGGATCTCCACATATTGGGTGAGCGGGAAACAATGTGGCAGATGACATTTAGTGTTGGTATGTGTAAGGTGATGCATACCGGAACAAAAAATCCCAACTTCGAGTATAGGCTAATGGGATCTGAACTTGCTGAGAATGAGAGGGGAAAAGATCTTGGGGTTGTAGTAGACAGCTCAATGAAAGTGTCAACCCTGTCTGCTGCAGTGGTGAAAAAGGCAAATTCTGTGTTGGGGATTATTACGAAAGGGACAAGAAGAGAGCCAATATTCTAATGTCTCTGTATAGATCTATGGTGCAGCCTCATTTAGAATACTGTGCACAGTTTTGGTCACCATATCTCAAAAAGGACATTGCAGAGCTGGAAAAAGTACAGAAGAGGGCAACCAAGATGATTAGGGGGTTGGAGTGCCTTCCCTATGAGGAAAGGTTGGGACTTTTAATTTAGAAAAGAGGAGACAAAGGGGGGAATGCTAGAGATTTACAAAATTATGCATGGGATAGAGAGAGTTGGCAAAGAGAACTATTTACGCTTTCCCCAAACTACTAGAACTCAATTAAGCTGATGGGCAGTAGATTCAGGACAAAGGGAAATAATTATTTACACAGCAAGTGATTAAAATGTGGAATTCACTGCCAGAGGATGTAGTGATGTCCACTGGCACAGATAGCTTTAAAAGAGGATTAGACAGCCAAGGTGACTAAAGGAAACTTCCACTGCACATTCAGAGGTAGTAAACCTCTGAATACCAGTGGTAGGAGGCAACATCAGGGAAGGCCTCAGCCTCTACACCCTGTTGTTGGAACTCCAGAGGAACAGGTTGGCCACTGTGAGACAGGAATGCTGGACTAGACGGACCTCTGTCTGATCCAGCAGGGCTGTTCTTACGTGATTTGGTATTTCTTTCTGTAAAGCTCCTAGGAGGAGCTGGACTCTGATGTCTTCTGGAAGATAGTCATTTTTGTAATTAGCACAATTATTTCTGTTTGTTGCTACTGTAGTAGCAAGATGGAAGCAACCTTTGCAGCCAAAGAAGATCTATTGCCAGTGATTTTCAATTAACAGAGAAACTGGCTAAGCCTATCCCACAAAGGTCTGTTTCTGACTTGAAATATAATCCCTTAAATGAAATCCTCCCTATAAGTTCTCAACCAATGCAGCCTAGAACCCCACCTTCATTGCAGGATTTCTTAACAGTGTATGCTGTTTGTTGCTGGGTAACCATCCTAAGAAGCTGTCACTCATCCTTAGCATCAAGCACCTCTTGCCTAAGGACAGCTATCGCAAGGCAACAGAAGCAAGCACCCACTTGCTTAACTGGGAAACTTTTATTTGCAGAACAAGGACACCTCTCTCTGTGTCTCTGATGCATGAGTTACTTAACCTGGAATACGTGGATTTAAATTGATGTAATCCGATTGACCAACTTGTTTATGGTTTGATGTGGCAGGGTTTAGGTCTTCTGAACCAGGCTACAGTAATATAATCAGGTGTAAGAGGAGCAAAGGTTAGGTTATCTAGGAGAAAGGATTGTTTTGATTCCTTAAGTTCTGAACACGCAAACATGCCTGCAGGGAGTGGGCAGATACCTGTGTATTATTAGAAAGCTGCTACAGCTCTCTGCTTTAGCAAATGCCTTCCTTTCTCACTCCCTGGCTCAAGGAAAACCTCTGTATAGTCTTAGGGATCACCAAAATGCTTCCCTACATTGCTCTCATTTACTGCTGCTATAAAATCACCTTGTGGCAGCACAATTAGGGTTGCCAACTTCCAGGTAGTAGCTGGAGATCTCCTGCTATTACAACTGATCTCCAGCCAGCAGAGATCAGTTCATCTGGAGAAAATGGCCGCTTTGGCAATTGGACTCTATGGCATTGAAGTCCTTTCCCTCCCAAACCCCACCCTCCTCAGGCTCTGCCCCCAAAGTGTCCACGTATTTCTCAACTGGGAGCTGGCAACCCTACAAAACAATTTAGGAAGCTACCTTATGATCTCCAAATAAGATTCTAACTATGATCTAAAAGAAACACCCAACCCTGACAAACTGGTGGTGTAGCAAATATGTATGGAGTAGCAACCAGTACATTTAATGGAGAATGTAACCACAGTTCTCATATGTTGTGAACATCCTGCTATAGTTCTGATGAGATGAGCAATATCTTTCTACCTTTAAACTTCTTCATATCTAAAAAATGATTATTAAAGCACTGGTTAATGGAAAGTCATTGTTAAACCAACCTGGAGTCATTGTTCCCTATGTTTACTAGCAGTCCCAGGATTCCAAAACTTGAGAGCTTCTAGTTTTTAATCTCCAAAGTTGGCTGGGTTTCTGACAAAGAATGGCAAGACATGTCTGCTCATTCTAATATTTATTGGAAAACGGACAGGAATTGATACCATTTTGCTGATGCCATAATATTGTTCATTTGTTAAGTGTATATTTGCTGGGAGCACAAGAATAAAATAAAATCAGTTACCTTAAAAGAGTGATGATTCAGTTTTTCCAAAAAAAGATGCTTGAAATCTTGCTTACAATGCTTGTTTTCTCTCAAGCTTAGCACTATATATAATTGCAAAGATGGGTTTGCTAAAAAGAATTAGCAGGATTTTGAATGGCTTTATGTCTGTCTAGTTAGTGCTCACAATTTACTGGATTATTTCGATTCCGTATACCCCAGGGTCACCATGGCCCAATCATTATTAATTTAAAATCAACTACATCTTTAGTGAATGTGTCAGTGGCATTCATCATTTCGACACATATTCTGAATTTACTGGATTGAACTATAGTTCCCAGGAGGCAATGCAAAAACATGAAAATTATTTGCAATCCACTTTACAACAGATGAGTAACACAAAAAAGCTTTATCTGGAGAGTTGGGCAGGCAACATAGGCAAGGCTGGAATATCAGACAGACAAGTCATACAGTCTCAGCAGGATTCAGACAACCAAGGAAAGCATTTCTTTTGAAAGCTAGTATTTTGTTCCGTAGGGTGGGTCAGGCAGTTGGGAGACAGTGGGAACCTCAGGGAAACAGTGCAAGAATGCACGTATATAAAACATTTGTAATAAAATTTAGATCGATCTCGCACTTTGGATAAGAAATGAACTGTTTTTGAACAATCACAAATTGCAAGCAGCATACCTGAATAAATTATTATTTATTTATTTTAAATTACACACACACACATATGTATACATATATACATATATGCACACACATATATAAATAATACAAAAATTATATAATATATAAAAATAAAGATAATTTATTTTAAATAAAAATAATTTAAATGAATTATTATTATTTAAATTATTGTTATGTAAAATAAATTATCTTTATTTTTATATATTATATATATAATATATAATATATTTTATATATGTATTTCTAAATTATATATAATAAATTATATTTATTTAAAATATTTTTAAATTTATTTAAAATATTATTTATATTATTATATTATTTATTATCAGCATACCTGATAAATTATTATTCAGGTAGAGAAGTATTCATACATCACAGTATAAAGACTGATAATCTGAGAATAGATACTTATCTAGAAGTTTAATTAACCCACATTAATGCCTTCAAAAATCAATTTCTGTTTTAAAAAACAATAATAATGTCAATTTGTATAGTGGCATCAGAAAGAATTGCTTAATCACCAGCTAGGATCCTCTTCTCAAGCTCTTATTTCTGTGCCCATGCCTGCAGAGGTGATGTGGATGACCACCAGAGACTGGGCTTTTTCAGTGGTGGCACCTTACCTTTGGAATGCCCCCCCTCATTGAGGCTCTTTTGGTGCCTCCTTTTTGTGGGAGTCTTTTAGGCTCCAGGTTAAAACATTTCTTTTCACAGTAGCTTTTAACTAAAGTTGTTCCATCTTTTCAAGCTGGTTTTATTAGCCTTTTATGCTTGGCTGTTTCCATTGCCATCATCCCTCCAATGACGTCAGGTTGTTGTTTTGATTATGCATGCTGTTTCCGACCATCAGAGGTTGCCTCACTCTCCCCCTGCATTTCCCTGCATTTTGCCCGGGTTTTATCATGAATTTGAAAATGCAGTTCTTTAAACAAATAAATAATGATAAAGAATAGGAAAAGTGGTTATGGGACCACAGTTACACCTAAAGCCATATGATGTAAACATCTTAAATGCTCCACGAAGACAATCTGTGAACTGCTTCTAGAGTAGATAAATATGTAATCTCACTGTAATGCTAAGCAGAGTTCTATCCTTCAAAGTCGATTTAACCAATAAACTTAGAAGGGTGTAGCTCTGCTTAGGACTGCACTGTAAATTGTAACTGGTGTCTTAACTTAGGCCTTTTATGCATGGCTGTTTCCCTCGCGGTCACCCCCCTGACTACTTCGGGGCTTTGTTTTGATTACACATGCATTTTCTGACCGTCAGAGTTCGCCTCGCTCTCCTTGCGCATTTTGCCCATGTTTTCTCGATGCTGTTTAGCTAGCACCCAGAAAATGCAAGACAAACGCGTGGAAACGCGCAGGGTGAACGAGGCGACCTCTGACAGTCAGAAAATGCATGCATAATCAAAACAAAGTCCCAAAGTAGTTGGGAGGGAGTGACTGTGAGGGAAACAGCCATGCATAAAAGGCCCTACTCTGTCATGTACTATGGGCAGGATCTAGTGTTGCCAGGTCCCTCTTCACCACTGGCAGGAGATTTTTGGGGTAGAGCCTGAGGAGGGTGGGGTTTGGGGAGGGGAGGGACTTCAATGCCATAGAGTCCAATTGCCAAAGCTGCCATTTACTCCAGGTGAGATCTTCTGCTATTACCTGGAGGCTGGCAACCCTAGCAGGATCCCAGAAACACATGAAAGAGGCCTTCCACATTCTACACAGCTCCCTGCGCTGTCTGAAAAAAAAAAAAACTACTACTGATGATTAGGAACCTCTTAGGAATTATTTGTGATACAATGCAGCAGGTCTGAAGCTGGAGGGGGAAATCCATTGCAAATGTAGACCTCCCCTTGGGCAAGAGCCTTCAATTTATACAACCCTATGCCTTCTAATATTTCTTGGGGGAGGGCAAGGCAAGGGCTCCTTGCACAGTCCAGTGTCTTCTCATTCTCCCCAGAAAATTCTGTGTTGGTGACAAAGCCGGGTAACTAGATTGCTTATTGACTACCTTCCCAGTTTTCCTGTTCATTTTTCTCCTGTGCGACATGAGTATAAAAAATGGGCTTCCCAGGTCCTGCTTTTGTGTCTTCTGTTGTCTTACCAACAAATGTGAGTGGGGCTGTGTAGAAAAAAAGAGACAGATTTCTTACTCAGCATTTGTTCCTTAGAAAGATGGGAGGAGGGTTGCATGCATAGTTAGACTTTGCATTATCTGCCCCATATGAAACCATCTGGTTCTGCTGAAGTCTCTGAGCTCTCAGCTTGTTTTGATTTATGTGGCGATGGCAGCAGCATTACCATCCCAGAAATCTAGCAATACAGTTAATGCCGCCACTGCTTTAAGAGAAAGTGAAATCCACCAAGAGAAAGAGACTGGTTGCCTTATTGGACCCATCTGTCTCCAGAGTAAAGGAGCTATCTCATTAGTTCCAAGAGGCTGGGCTTTGGCCAGGGAAAGTAAAGCCAGGGACGTATTTTGCCATGCATGATGCTTTGATTTGTCAGCACGATTCCTTTTTCAGTCTTAATCAAAATTCGGAAAAAGAGAATGTGATACCAAATAGACTGTGGCTCCATTTCTCATATTACTCAGTAACCCACAGTATTTTACACATTGGATCTAGAATTCTCAAACTGTGCTCTAGTAAGCTCCTCTAGGGCAAGAAATAAACTGGGCCTCTGGGAGGAGGAACTAGAATCCACTTATTTGTATTTTTGGTGGACCACAGGATCTGTAAAAACTCTGTCCCAACACCACATTTCAAAGGAATCAATTTGCTACCTGTCAGCTTTCTTCATTGTCCAACTTTCACACCCATACATAGTAACGGGGAATACCATAGTATGAATTATCTTAGTCTTGGTTGCCAGTGACATGTCCTTACACTTAAGGATAATTTCTAGCTCCTCCATGGCTGCCCTTCCAGCTCTTAATCTCCTTGTGATTTCTTGATCTCTCTTTTGGTTGATGATGGAGCCAAGGAATAGAGAATATTTAACATTTTCAGTTTCTTCATTGTCAATCTTAAAGTAGTGTAATTCCCCAGTAGTCATTACTTTTGTCTTCTTGATGTTCAGCTGTTTTCTGCTTTAACCTTCATCAGTAGTCGTTTCAAGCCTTCAGTATTTTCTGCCAGTAATGTGGTGTCATCTGTATATCTTAAACTGTTAATGTTCCTTCCACCAATTTTCACCCCACCCCCGTTGAAACTGATGACCAAAAGGCCCCCCGCATCCCGAGGCAGCAAACCTTTGAATACTAGTTTTCGAAGGCCATATCAGTGGAAGGACTTGCCCTCTATGTCCCATTTGTTCATAGGGTTGCCAGGTCCCTCTTTGCCACCGGCGGGATATTTTTGGGGCAAAGCTTGAGGTAGGTGGGGTTTGGGGAGGGGAGGGACTTCAATGCCATAGAGTTCAATTGCCAAAGTGGCCATTTTTCTCCAGGTGAACTGATCTCTATCGGCTGGAGATCAGTTGAATTAGCAGGAGATCTCCTGCTACTACCTGGCAGTTGGCAACCCTATTTGTTCATCATCTTGGGCAATTGGTTGGCCACAGTATGAAGCAGAATTTTGGACTAGATGGACGACTGGTCTGACGCAGCAGGGCTCTTCTTACATTTTTAAACCCTTAGTTTAAATCCAAGTACTTTGGCTTAGCTGGCGTGTGAAGCTGAGCATCTGAAATGTGTCAGTGAATATTTGATTCATCTCTTGACTTGCAGCATCAAGAGAAGCATGCTGAGAGGGCCAGTGTGGTTTAGTGCTCATATGCTAGGGTTTCAGTTGATGGGCCTGCGTTCAAACATACTGTGGGCGTGCAACCATCTCTCACCATCAGCCCTTACAATGTTAAAAAGGGCTTTTGACAGATGATCTGGGTAGTGGTTTGGCAAAAGTTGCATCTA
Source organism: Euleptes europaea (assembly GCF_029931775.1). Taxonomy (NCBI): domain Eukaryota; kingdom Metazoa; phylum Chordata; class Lepidosauria; order Squamata; family Sphaerodactylidae; genus Euleptes; species Euleptes europaea. The sequence continues at coordinate 92,786,513 of NC_079312.1, read as the reverse complement.
TTCTTTAAGCAGTAATTGTTCATATCGGGGTCCATAATACGACACACATTATGCGTAAAAAAACTCCTTAACTGATCACCACTGAAATGAAGTCACCTCTGGCCCAGCTGGCTGTGGAAAGATTTTATTGTTTCTATACTAATGCTACACAACAGTTTGGGATGTGTGTTAGACACAAAGTGAAATGTAATAATTCTACAAATTAGAGTCACAAGTCAGAATATAACAGCCCAGTTGGAAGAAGTCCAGCATTAATGCAGCTGCTGCCAAAGTCAGTCTAGGTAAGCCCTGGGAAAGAAAAAAAACAAAACACACACACCATTTGTTAGAGACTGGGTGTGTTTCTGTGCAGTAGATGCTGAGAGGAATTTTTATTGAATCTTGCCACAAGTTCCTGTGGTATGAAAAAAGATTGAACGGCAAAGGGAAGTCTTACTTGCCAATTTGAAACTTCAAGGCACAAAGAAATGAACGTTCTTGTATCAACTGGAATGTGAACTGCAGTTACATGAATAAAAGGCCCACTTCTTTTTAATTCGTATTTACAGCAAAGGTAGGCTTTGGAATCAAAGCGGCAAGTAAGTGCCAAATCCTCCCAAAACAAAAACAGAAGGCACCTTGTTTATGGTTGAACCTGAAGAGGTGTTCTCCCCTGGGAAACATACTTTCAGAGTTATTTTTTGTGGTCATCATTGGTTTTAGAGGAAATTTTATGGAGCTCTGTGTGCAAAGAACAAAGCCTTGGGGATTTTCCAGTGAGCGGTATGTTTGGAGCTTCTTGCACACTTCATTTCTGCTTGGAGACATGGAGATTATATATAGGCAGAGAGCTGGCAACCAGTACTATAGAACAATAGTCACAACTTATCCAGGTCCTTTCTCCCAAATTAGTGTAACCAGCACTAGTAATGTATCTGGTAAAGGAGTTCAGTAACGTTGGTCCTGGTCTCTACCTTCAGCTAGCTAGTGACCCTGAAGCTTGCTCCTTTTGTCAACTGAAGACAGTTACAAAACCCTCCGAGGCAACCCCAGAGGAGGATCAAATGCACAAAAGAACCACAGAGCTCCAACAGATAGCAAGAGACAGCAATAAAAGGGCATTTCCAGCAATACTCTGTCCAAATGAATTAAAATCTGTGAGAGTTTTGTCACTGGGGTGTAAATTGCTCTCATAGTCTGTGCCTCTGATGGATCATATCAACAAAGTGAGATGGATGCTCATGCATCAGACCGACAATGCTTGCTGTTAAGGAAGGCATTTGACTGGGTATGAATAACAACTGAAATGTAATGACTACCTGATAACAAGAACAAGCCCACATAGTTTGTGTATTCTGGCGTCTTTCTAGTAGTTTTATCTTTAGGTTTGAATACACAGAGTCCTCCTGATAAGAAATCAGTCCACCAGATACTGGCTGTGTTCTTGTGTGAGCAGTCTGAGACTTGACTTCTTGAAGATACCTGACATGAGAGAGAGAGAGAGAGAGAGAGACTGACAGACAGAAAGACAGAGATAGAGATAGAGAAAGAGAGAGCGGATTTGCTGTAGGCTCTGGCCAGGAATCATGTCTGTCGTTCTATTTATTCATGATCTGAACTTTTCAAGTAATCATCCAGCACTAACAATATGAATTATTTTTATAGATGTTTTGAAAAATCAAAGCAGATTGGAGCTAAACTTAATCTAAGCAACTTGATAAACAATGCTGACTTGGTTAGAAATGGGATCATCCTACACAAGTCTGCACTTTATGAATTCTCTTAATGTTGATATTAATCCATGCCCTGTGTACTCTGATTTGGCAAAAGTACTATATAAAAAAACAAACGATTTCATGGAACATGTTCAATTCATATAAGTAGGGCTGGGGAAAGATTTTTTGAAAGATGTCTGATACATAACAAAACATACAACAGCAAAAATACCATCCATGGTGGTAGAGTTGTTTAGGTCTCTACACAAGTTGTGCAGCTGTTAGATAGTCAGACTAGGACCAAGTTTCAAATCTCCACTTAGCCATGAAATCTGCAGGTTGACCTTGGGCCAGTTATTTTCTTTCAGCCTAGCTTACAGGGTTATTGTGAGGATGAAATGGAAGAATGGAGAATGATGTACAGCCCTTTTATGGAAAAGGTAGAATATCTTTGGACATTTGTTTTCTTTGTTCAGTTTTCTTCCATTTCATGTTTCCTTTCCTTTCTCATATTTTTCTCCTCACTTTTCTCTCATATGTCCTTACTATCATGTTAGGGCACCACAAGTTAAGAGTTGTATATTTCTATACATCAGTATCAATAACTAGCAAGCACTGAAACAATGGGGACTGGCCTGAAGCATTTCTGGCTTCAAATCCCCCCCAAGTGTTTCCTCTTTTTTGGGGGTTTCAAAACATGTTTTTGAGGGCAAATAAGCATTTGGTACCATGTGGCTGGCTGGCTGATTAAAAAAACCACTTAGGAGCAAAGAGATCTATAACTTTTAATCCTGCACTTTGTCCAAGAAATTCAAGGTAGCAAAACCTGTAGGGTTGTCAGGTCCCCCTTCACCACTGGTGGAAGTTTCGTTGTGGTGGAGATGGGGTGTGTGTGATCAGTGCAATAACATCACTTCCAGGTTTACCCCAGAAGTGACAGGGATGCTCTTGCACATTCCTCCAAAACCTGATGGAAACCATAGGCCATTTATGCAGGGCTGTTTCCAGAAGTGAAAGGGACAGTCTTAACACATCCCTCCAAAAACTCTATGGAAACCATAGAGTTTTTTAGGAATGTGCTAGAGCGACCCTGTTGCTTCTGGGGTAAACCTGAAAATGACGTTAGTCACCCCCCTTCAGCGGGCCTGCTTCTGCCCACTGGCCAGCTCAGGGGCAGCGGGCAGCCCCCTTAATTGGCGGGCAATTGCCTGCCATTACCTGGTATCTGGTAACCCTACTGCTGTGTGTTAAACTCACAACAACTTCTGAGGTAGACTAGGCTGAGAGGGAGTGACTGGCTTAAGGACATCCATTGATCTTCATACGTAAATATGGATCAGATCTCCCTTGATGTAAGTCTAATACTTACACCACACCAGATGTCAGAGATGATGAGCAGGAAAAGGGAAAAGATGTCTCATATTGAAAGCCAGCTCTCCTTAGATACTTTTTCATGTATGGTATAATTTGTCCCTTAGTGAACGTCTGGAGAACAGGCGTAGGGAGCAAACAAAATTTTATGATGGCTTCTCAAGGTAAAAATGCTAAATGCAGGGGCAAAATAGGGCTAAAGATCTTTACTAGATATTAGAAATTTGGGAGTATTCCTGGAATACATGGACCCATTGTAGCATATGCAAGGGCTGCTTGCTTCCTATATACGAATACTTTCTTAAAGAATAGCTCCTTTTAAAGGTCCTTGTTAGTAGAATTGGAATATATTATTGTAAAAGCATTATAATTTATTACCATGTAATTCTACGACCATGTTTCCCTTTCCACCTTTCCAGACTTATTCTGAAGTTTATTTCATTAATGGTCAATGGGCCCTTTAAAACTTCGTGTATTTATATTACTTATAAAAATAAAAAATGGTCATGTTTTCCCTCTTCCTTTTCAAAGTTAGTAACAATCTAACCTGGTCTAGAAGCCTTCAGCAAAGGGAACTGGCCAGTTGATTCCAATCAAAATGGTTTAGGGGGAGGAAGGTTATTTGGGTTATTCTTTTATTCTGTATGTTTCTTAATTTGTAATTTGTTAACTGCCTTAGATGTGGGGAAAGGCAGGATTTAAATATTTTAATTAATTAATTGGCACTGACAGTGCCATCCTAGGCAGAGAGTGCCATTCCTTGAAGTTAATGGGGTTAGAAGACTGTAACTCTGCTTAGGAGGAATTTGTCAGTCCTCAATCATATGCACTTACTTGTAGCTCTATAGTATTTACCATAGAGGGGAGAGGAATTATGGCTGCTGCCCATGCTCCCAAAGTCCACACATTCAGCCAAATATCTGTTGTGAGCCCTTATTCACATTCAAGTGTACATACATAGTCTCCTCCTCCATACAATTGAGAATGCTGTAAAATGCAAGTTCCCAATCTTGTGGAAGGGCCTATGTATGTCTAAGTATACATGCCTGACACCTCACTGCAGACATTTGGCTTGAAGAATGGACACTGTGTGTAGATTGGGGCCATAGGTATGATCCCACTGCTCTCTTTACTTGTCCAAGGAATGTCTGAAGCGGTCTCCCCCCAAGCTCTTTTGGCCCTTCTGGTCCCTAAAAAAAAGGTAAAGTTGCAAGCAACATGTCATTACTCACCCATGGGTGACGTCATATCACAATGTTAGGGTGGTTTGCCATTGGCTTCCCCAGTCGTCTACACTTTACAAGCAAGTTGGGTACTCATTTTACCGAAATTGGAACGATGGGAGCCTGAGTCATCCTTGAGCTGGCTACCTGAACCTGGCTTCCACTAGGATAGAACTCAGGTTGCGAGCAGAACTTTGACTGCAGAACTGCAGCTTACCACTATGCTGTGAGGCTCTTAGTTGCTTAGTTGCTATGAGGCTCTTAGTTCCTAAAGGTAAAGATAGTCCCTGTGCAAGCACCGGGTCATTACCGACCCATGGGGTGACGTTACATTATGACATGTACTGGGCAGATTATATTTATGGGGTGGTTTGCCATTGCCTTCCCCAGTAATCTACACTTTACCCCAGTAATCTGGGCACTCATTTTCCTAACTGTTCTCTAAAACTAGCCTTATTAGGCTCTCCTTTCCCTCACCCCTATGCTGTTTTGCCTGATTTCTCCTTGACACTTTCCTTCTTCAAGTCTGTATTTCAACCACCCTTTGTTTCCTCAGCTCCTTGTTTTTAGTCAACTGTCTACTTTGTTTCATGTCCTTTTGCCACACTGTGTTTTGGCCTTTCTTAGCTTTTCAACCTTCTGCTCATAGCAGAGAGACACCCCTGACCTAAAGCACTGTGCCCTTTCTTCAAGGCCTCATTTGTCCTGATTCTGTCCTCTGTTTTTTCTGTTTCAATCTTCCTGTTCCTTCCCAAACCCTTGTCTCGGGTAAGTCTCCCTCTCTCAGTCAGCTGTGTACTCTGCCCCCTTCCTTCACTCATCTTACCTGTTGTCTTGTTATTCTTCAACTTCCTTACTAGATGGGTCCATTTCCCAATCCACTGCCTGTCATCCTAAATTCCTGATGACAACAGTGGATGAGTGAGGTTTTAATCCCAGCTGAACTGACAAATTCCCCTTCCTTTGCTGACAGCACTATTTCCTTAGCACTGACGGCACTATTTCCGTAGCACATGCAATGTTCAAGATTTGTTGTGGCCAATGGCCATTACCTTTGCCAACCAGTGACAGAAGCTGCACTTCCACAAGTGCAGTGTAATACCCTTCATCTCATTGAGCTACTAAATACATTGGAGAGTTAAGTATTGACCACAGTTATTTTTCTTTTTCACTTGGAGAACCTCAACCACAGTTCACACTGAACCACAATGGAAGAGAAGGGCTGTTATTATATGGAAAACATACACACACTGATGAACTTGTACAAGCCCTTCTCTAAGCCAATAATATCAATATCAAAACCTTTATTGGCATGAACAACATCTGCAAAGAAAGAAATTGTACAGTTTCACTCAACAAAGTTCACTTGTTCCTATTTACAATAACATTAACGAATCCTCATTGCTTGCTGCAAAAACTTGGCTACATATTCAATTTTGGCCACATCCTGGGCAGACGTAAGAAAAGCTACCTTACGCTCAACAGTTTGCCACTCCCTACTAGCAAACAATGGGTTGATAAACTTAAGTCGGATTATCTGATAAAGGGGACACTGCAAAAGAACATGTGCAACTAGGGTTGCCAGTCTCCAGGTACTAGCTGGAGATCCTCTGCTATTACAACTGATCTCCAGCTGATAGTGATCAGTTTACCTGGAGAAAATGGCTGCTTTGGCAATTGGACTCTAAAGGCATTGAAGTCCCTCCCTTCCCCAAACCCCGCCCTTTTCAGGCTCCACCCCAAACACCTCCCGCTGGTGGCCAAGAGGGACCTGGCAACCCTATGTGCAACCGATTCTATATAGCTCATTCAACAAGGGCATAACCTTGCTGCGAGTGGTATTGTTTGAAATCTCCCCTGTAATATTGCTGATGGTAACACGTTAAATCTTGCTAGCATGTACACCCTCCTTTGTTTCGGATCCTTCAGGTGGATCCTTCTCTCAGTCATTAGTGAGCCATTGAGTATGAAGACAGAAAATGGTCAGAATTTTTCATTAAATATGAAGCAACAGAGAAAAGTATCTTAAATAGTGGGTGTTTTATTCCTCTCTCTCTCTTGGTTTATTACTTTCCTTCTTTTCTTCCCAAATATTTAAGGACACGTTGTGCTAACTGACTCAGCAACAAGATGTGTTTGGTTCAACTGACTGGTTTTGCTTTCAGCTTTAAGGATGGAGCGTGTGCTAAGATGTGTGTGTAAGATATGTGAAGATTTAATGGCAAGGCCATTTTAGTACCAGAGCACTAACCTGCAAACTTAAGTGGTGCCGTTCGTGTTTGATATCTTGCCTTCTGACTTTGGCATTCACTTAAAATACAGAGGGCTGGCAGGAGAAGAAAACAGGGGGAGAAAAAGTGAGGAGAGCAAGACCTGCGAAGGAGCATCAAAGGGCTGGTGTGAGGTTTATTGGGACATTTACTAGTGTTGTTTTCATTATTTACACCACTGTTGATTCTAGGAGATCTCATTAAAAGTGTAATAAATGTTAAAATATTTTACAGGCCTATAAAAGTTCCAAAGCAAAAAAATAACTTTGTGCAGTACTTGAAGTTTTTCTCTTCCATGTTGTTCTTCATCTGTTTTTAAACATTTCTCTTTCCTGTCACACTGAACCTGTTGATAAATGATGGGAGGATAAAATAGGTTTAATGCTCTTATAGTACAAAAGGAGCTGTTGGATTGGTCCAGCTGCTTTCTAATATTTCTAGGTAAAGAGTGCAGCCAGGTCTTACTGAAGTCTGAGGAAAATCCTTTTATGAGATCATAACAGGAACATGGCAAAGAAAAGTGATCCTGTTCTGTAGTAAATCAAGATTTTTTAAGAGATATGAAACCTCATGCTGAATCTGACAGAGCGTGCTGTAGAGCACAGTTGAAATCTTGTGGTAGTAACAGAAGTGAAGAAACAACCTCTCTCTGCTACTATTGTCCCAGCTGAAATCACACACTTATCAGTGTAATTCAAAAGCTGACAACTCCTAGGTCAGAGTTCCAAAATGTCATCTGTGTATCCTTCTCAGAGCGGGCTGGTACATCCAGTCAGCCTACATTTTGTTGACCTTTGTCTCTTCCATCTTGGGAGACCAGTCACATTCAGAGCGCTGTTGAGTTGTTTACAGAATAATCGGAGGCGAGATAGCAAAAGAATAGGTAAGAACAGAGACACACAGCCCAGATATATTATAGTTACGGTGGCAAAATGGCTAGTCTATCAGGTACACGATAAGCCCAGATTTATTTATTTATTTGCTTCATTTATACCCCACTTCTCTCCCCATTGGGGAACCCACGGTGGTCTACAGTAGTATCCTCTTCTCCATTTTATACTCACAACAACCCTGTGTGGTAGATTAGGCTGAGTGTTTGTGACTGACCCAAGGGTACCCAACAAGCGTCTGTGGCAGAGTGAGGATTTAACCCTGGGTCTTCCAAGTCCTAGGCTGACACTAGTAGCCACATCCCCATGCTTGCTTGTTTATTTCATTATTTAAAACATTTTGATGCTGCCCTTCAACCCAACACAGGGTCCCCAAGGCAGCAAACAATAAAAACCATTAAAACAAACTTTTAAAAATAAATAATATAAAACCATTTTAAAACATCAGTTAAACAAAACACACAAACCATTAAATGACATGCATAAACATGATTGAGGTTCAATGAGGGAACACTAATCAGTCTTTACCTGCTGCCAGGAGTTAATGATCAAGGGGACAAAATTTTCCAGGAATTGCATAATTACACTGTGAGAATCCTGAAAGTGAGGGAATGCCAGTCTTTACTTCAAGAATAAAAGCTTGGCTGTTAACTGTTGTGTGTACACCCATGGGTTAACATCTGAAACTTAACGTGCCCGGAAAAGCTGTGTGTTATCTGTAAAGAGTTTCAAGCCTCATTAAACCTCCTTATTTTCCCCACCCCTGCTAGTGAATAAAAGTTATTATTTAAAAAAAATATTGTTTCCTGATTTCTTACAGGTAATAACAGTACAAGGCCACTTCAGTCTGTTAGTAGAAGGTTGGGGTAGAGATCACTCTGGTTGAACCAGCCCAGTTTAAATGGCCTTTAAAACCCTGAACTTCACACCTGCCCACTGGCTAAGACTGCCCCTGCTCTTTCCTCATGGCCCTCTATATATGTTTTTCCTTGGACTCTGGCCTGGATTGCTTCCCGTTAGCTTTTACTGGACTCCTTGCTTGGCTGTCTGCTTGGCCCTGGCAAGTTTTCATCAGGGATGTCCACCGGGTGGTTTGTACAGGTCCAAAGGCAATTGGCTGCCTGGAGGTATAAAGTTATAATCTGAATAAGTCATTAGAAAAGGAATCATGGTGTCAGGGCTTATTGATAGAACATCTGCTTTGCATGCTGAAATATTCAGGTTCAAACTGGATACTGGTCTGCTAGATAAGCTGGTGGCAGCTGTGGCCAAGAGTTCCTTTCACCAGCTTTGACTGGTGAGCCAGCTGTGGCATTTCCTGGGCAGAAGAGACCTGGCCATTGTGGTGCATGCTTTGGTTACCTCTTGATTAGATTACTAGATATATACACATTCACACACACACACACACACACACACACACACACACGTGCGAAAAAGGCCTTGGCTAAATACGTTTATTCTTCCGGGAGGTGATGAAGATATAAAGAAAACAGAGATGGAAAATGCCATCCGCCCAGATACCTGTGGGCAAAAAGGTAGTTCAACCTGTCCTCCTCCTTTGAAAAGCCTGAATCATTGCTTACTGTGCACAGAAACTTTCTGGGGGAAATCCCCCCCCCCAAAAAACCAGGCAGTACACCAACTTTCCTCAGGATTATAGGCAGTGTCCTCACACATACAGAAAATATGTGTGAAGTTAATAATGCACAGAGACAGCAGACAACTTGTTCTGTCAATCAGAATGAAAAGACCATCTAGAACAGAGCCCAAGTTTGGCCAACTACATAAAATCTAGGGACATTTTGTCACGCCTAAGATCCATTATAATGTTAGGAGACATTTGGAGATAGAATCAGGTGTCCATGTAGGAATACCCATCTATGTAGGAAGTGGTGCATAAACATGGGTGCTGCCAGAGGAAGGAAATGGGGTTTAGTTCCTCCACACCTTTTCCCCTTCCCACCACACAGCTGATTGGCATGAGGGCAGCTTGTCTGGTGGGGCTATATATGTACAGTCCTGCTCATTGAGCATGTACAATGGATCAAGTTTATAGGTGGTTAAGTCAAACTGTGTTAGGTCAAGAACTTTAACAGTATTGGCTCTGACATGGGCTCTTAGATAATTAAATTTTAAGTGAACTATTTTCATCAGAATCTTGTCCTTTGAACTGTAATTGTTGACATATTGTATTTGTATTGTCAAGATCTCACTGCTATGATTTAATTGTTTTATTGATTACTATTCTTATTGATTGCCTAAGCATTTGTAAACCACCTTGATGTTGTGTGAATATATATGGGGGAAACCAAAGGGGCTGAGCTGAACACTTATCTAATATAACAACCAATAATTTTTATTATACATTGCGCACAATTGTATTTTAATATTTTAATACAATTGTGCACAATATATAATAAAAATAGATTTATTGGTTGTTATATTAAATGTGTTCAGCTCAAACCCTTTACTTTCCCCTGACTTTTAGGTTGAGTTTCTTTGTTCCCCTTTTTCTTCAGTGTGAATATATACACAAGCACAGGTATCTAAAGGCAGACAGGCAGGCAGGCAGACAGAGGGAGTATAGCTGCTTAAACAGTAAATAAATAAGATGTAAGCCAATTTTAAGTGATGAAACCCTACCAATTTCAATTGGTGGTGCCTGACTTTCCTTGGATTTTTCTTTAGTATTTTTATTGCACTACAATTCTAACTATTCATGTCACATTTACCCCATATACTCCCAAGCTGTAACTGATATAATTTGTCTAGTCAAAGTGAGTGTCTCATTCAGGGCAAATTTTGATATACATACTATTCGCTTAGATTTGTGGAGGCTGAGAGCTCTGAGATAATAGTACAATGAAGATCTTCTAAATCTATTCCCTTCTTTTCAGTGAATGCATTTTAAAAGGGTCCTAGGGACCTTCATCTAAATAAAAGGGGCTCAGGGACCTTTAACTCTCTTTGTCTAAGAGATGAGACTGTGCATCTCACTGTCTTCTGTACTAGCTTGGAGGTGGCTTTCAAAGACTGGCCTTTGAGTCAGAAAGCAAACACAAGCATTTATCCACAAAAGGATGCTCAGGATGGAGAGAACACAGTATTTGGTCTGCGGCACACTTTCTATGAAGTTTCACAGCTGTCCCTCTCAGCCGCCACCCTTCTCTGTTCTCCATATGTAAATCATCATCTGTTCCTTCTTCTAACATAACAACCATGCCACTGAAATGGTAAAAGAGCTGAGAAAAAGTTGGTTTGTTTAGATGTATCAATAAAACAAATTATAAGCATTTAATAAATGGGGAGAAGTTCTGTTTATTCTAACACCCCCTCCCCTAAATATTTAAGCAATATCACAAAAGGTCATGTTATGTTATATTCAAGTTGTTTGTCATATGTCTTTAGTAAGATATTCTGTACTCTAAAACATCACTGATTCAAATCCTTGAGTACAGCTACAAGCCCATGAACGTTCTTCTGCCACCCACACTGTATAAAAGCAACAATGTTGATTGAGTCTGTGCTGGCTTGATTCCCTTTTTGTGATTTCCCCCAAGTGTTAATAGCCCTGCATGTGATGAGGGGAATACAGGGAGAGGGATAAGAAAAGGAAGGTTTCTTAAAGGTGATCCAAGGGTTTCTCGGAATTAACAGGCCTAGAATGCCCACTTTGCCTAGCAGCTCACCAGGTAGATGTGACTTAATTGTATATAAATTTCCCTATGTGGCCATTATATTGCAGTCATTAACCCCCCGCCCGGGAAACTCAGAAGATTAGGCAGGGAAGTAATGGTCACATTACCAGCTGTAAGTATATAGTAAGTTTAACCATAAGTAGAGAATTATATGTCAAAAGATTCCAAATGAAGTAACCAAAAATGGGAAACCAAACTTCACACATGCTCCCCAGTCCTCAGCAGTGTGGAATCACACCATGAGCCTGCAGGTTCTATAATGATGATGATGTGTGTAAAAAAGATCATAAGTGCTGCTGAGTGTGGCTGAACTTATGCATGTCTTGCTCTCTGTGGCTTATGCTTTGAGACTAATAATGACCCAGGATATGGGTCAATAGAAGACAATCTAGAATGCAATTGATTAGCACTTTTGACCTTCACTTATCCACCACCAGTAGTTTGATTTGAAAACACTACAAGATACAGCTCAAGTTATACAACTCATGCCTATAACAGATGGATCAGTAAGAAGTTAGTCAAACTTGTAACTTCTTCAATTTTGTCAAGAGGGCGTGGCTCAGCGCTTTTCATAGAGCAGTTGCAGGTTCCATCCCTACCACCTCCAGTCAAAAGGATCAGGTAGCAGGTGATGTGAAACCGAGTCAGATAATTGGTCTGCCAAAATCAGTATTGTCTACTCTGATTGGCAGTGGCTCTCCAGAGTCTCAGGCAGTCTTTCATGTCATCAACTAGCTGATCCTTTTAATTGGAGATGGAAGGGATTGAATGTGGGACCTTCTGCATATAAAGTAGACACTTTAGCACTGAGCCATAGCTACTCTTTGGATCAGGGTGGATCATAGTAGCTGGGTCAGTACAGTCTATAAGCTCAGACTTGCAAATCAAGTGCAGATGAAAGAAAACAATGGTAGAAGAAGAATTGGTTTTTATATGCTGACTTTCTTTCCCACTTAAGGAAGAATCAAACTGGCGTACATCCACCTTCCCTTCTCCTCCTCACAACAGACACCTTGTGAGGTAGGTGGGGCTGAAAGAGCTCTAAGAGAGCTGTGACTAGTCCAAGTTCACCCAGCTGGCTTCGTGTGTAGGAGTGGGGAAACAAATCCAGTTCACCAGAGTAGCCTCTGCCGCTCATGTGGAGAAGTGGGAAATCAAACCCTGTTCTCTAGATCAGAGTCCACTGCTTCAAACCACCGCTCTTAACCACTACACCACACTGGTAGCAACTGTTCCAAGCTATTTTACCATAAAAGTAGGTCCAAGAATGCTACCAAACTTTTTCTCTGATCCAATAAGGACAACGTTACACCATCCAACATTGGTAACTCAGTCTCCCCGAGAACATTCACTTTCTTAACCACCATATCCTCTGTCTTATCTAGATATTCCCACATAAATCAGTGCTATTCAGTGTTATTATGTTGCTAAGATACTCTGATGAGTAAAGATGTTTGCTAAATAATAATGACAGGTCGAATCTTGGATCTGTGGCCTGGCCTCTGAGATGCATAAACTTCCTTGTTCTCAAGGAATACTGAAAGCTAAACCTTTTCCTCTTCTGTGTTGTTAAAAAAAAAACATGCTACTCATTGTCACTTAGTATACATAACCTACATACTCTAAATGTTGTGTGACCTGGCAATTTGAGGTGACTTAATGAATGTATCTTGAATGCAGACCTCTGTCAATCTTGAGCTTTCTAACCATCCACCACAAAGTTGTTTGTTTTTAATTTAAAGGAGGTGGAAAGACGTGCTGTCATCTGATTCAGCAATGCTGTCTGGCATGGCACCTGCATTGTGAACTCCCAACTTGTTAAGCTGAACCACAGCAGCACTGGGTGGCAGTGACAGCTCAGGCACAATTGTCACATGCAATGCTGTGGTATGGAACAAAATGGGTGAAGAGTGGGGGACAAGAGGGTGAGAGTGGGCATGATTGACTCTACTTGACTCTGAAATTGTGATTTTACATGCAGTTCTAAGCAGAGTAATACCATTCTGTGTCCATTTAGTTCAGTAGGCAAAGAAAAATGTGACTGCTTAGAATTTCATTGTTGTAGAGCCTTCTACTTTGGTGCTTGAAATGTGATAGTCAAGTTTTACTTTGGGATGTCAAATGAACAAAGGATGGTAGAACCAACCTTCCCCTCCTGTGTCCAAATGGAAGAAGAAGAGTTGGTTTTTATATGCCGACTTTCTCTACCACTTAAGGGAGACTCAAAATGGCTTACAATCACCTTCCTTTCTCCTCCCTGTGATGTGGGTGGGGCTGAGAGTGTGTGACTGGCCCAAGGTCATCCAGCTGGCTTCATGTGTAGGAGAGGGGAAACAAATCCAGTTCACCAGATTAGCATCCGCCGCTCATGTGGAGGAGTGGGGAATCAATCCCGGTTCTCCAGATCAGAATCCAGTGCTCCAAACCACCGCTCTTAACCACTACACCACGCTGGCTCTCATGCTGGATATTGCTAGAGTAGGATGCCAGACAAACTTGTTAGTCTTCAAGCTGCCACAAGCCTGTTTGCATCATGTTTGACATCTGAGACCAGCAGATCGAGATATTAACATTTTTTCTGAAAATCACTTGTTTTTCAACTAATATTTCAAAAATACATTTTGGGAGCCAAATCCTGACTGGAGAAATGCCTTTCTCTTCTTTTTCAACATGGCCGTAAACTAAAGAATTGTTACCTGTCATGCCTTGTGCATCAAATAGCACTTCGATCACCATCCTCCTGCAAATCCTCCTCTAATGGGGCAACATAAGGTAAAACCTAGGCAGAGCTTAAAACACGTTGGAGGAGATAGGTTCTTCAGGGGTTCATAATCCATATTATTGTATGAATTCTTTCTCGGAGGAAAATAATAAGTTTGAAATGTACTTTATACTTACCTCCCTTAACTGATAGTACCTATGGCTTTTCTGCCACCATTTTACTATGACCCATTCTCTTCTACCTATACAATTTCTGTTAGCCCAATTAAAGTGTTAGATTTTATTTTTATGCTGGCTAATGTGTGTCCCTGTGTGGTTCAGAGCAAACAGCAGAAGAGGACTTGAAGTTCAAGGTATATCCTGGTGGTTCAAGTTGGAGACATTTTCCCAGCATTAGTAGTATTTGTGCCAATGGAGATTCTCAGGTTTGTATTTAGAGGAACCCGCAAGTCTAAATAAACAGCATCTGTATACTCTTTCTTGGGCTGAGGTTTTCTTCAGCTTCTGTGCCAGTTAGAAATATTTCAGCAGACTTAAGAGCGGCATATATTTGACAACACAATCTCAGTTACATAGTGGTAATGAATATTTATTGCTCCTCTTCTTTAAAGCAACCCCCTTTTTATTAACCTTTTCCATGCTTTATAATCCTAGAGTTCTCAGTTGCTTGCTAGAAAACTTTCTTTTGTGAATGGAAAACAAATCCTTCATCTATTATCCTTTAGATTCTAATCCCTTCTTTTGTTTTGCCATGTGCTTTTATAAATGGTTTCCCAGGGAATGGTATACTGGGAATATATCATTACAATCAAACCTTTGGCATTTATCATTGATCTTATCACTGAGTTGGACTTTTTCAGTTCTTTGTCTGGTACTCTTAGGCCTCCCATTGAAAGGCCAAATTACAAGGCTCTACTCTACAGCTTGACATTTAAAATGGGGTTTGGGTCCCATATTGTGCCATGTGCTTTATGCATTGAGTAATCTAGGAGGGCTGACCCTCCTTCAGACTATGGGGTGGACGCTTTGGCATAACAGCAGTAGGGTTGTTGCTGTTTTTTAAAAAAGTATGAGTAATCACAGAAGGAAAGACTGAGATTCAGTTCTGACAAAAGCAAACAGATAAGCCCATAAATTACCGAGTTATAACTCTCAGCCTGTAAAGTAGGATGCAACTTGAGAGGTGTCTCGAAAACCTTTGACCTCATTCAATTTAGCTAGAAAACTGCCTAATATTGAATGTGACTATTCTATCTACTTCACTGCTGTTTAGTATGACTGTTAATGGCTCTGAGGAGGTCTGAGGAGAAGATGGTATGAATTGAACCTGGGACCTTTGACATGCCAACCATGCACACTCCTACTCAGCTGGTGCCCCTCCCCTCATTGTTGAATGAAATACTGGAAAAACAAAGCTCTGTCTGACTCATTTGGTTGTTTTGGTGGACAATGGCTTGGTGTGAACATCAGGTTTAGCAAATGAACATCATTTGCTAAGCTTGCAAGAATCAAAGAGGATTTTGTATTAGGTGTTGAGTCTTTTGATGAAGCAAAATGTCATGAATGGGAACTTGTATGAAGGTATTTAACTGTGCTTAGCATTAACTTAAATGTATCATAACGTAATGGAGGAGAGTTGTGGGAGAATTGTATGGATACCATGGACCCCCAAAAAGATATGTAAGTGGGTTCTAGATCAAATCAAGCTTGAACTCTCCCTAGAAGCTAAAATGACTAAACTGAGGCTTTCATACTTTGATCACATTATGAGAAGACAAGTGTCACTGGGAAAGACAACGCTAGAAAAAGTTGAAGGCAGCAGGAAAAAAGGAAGACCCAACATGAGATGGATTGACTCAATCAAGGAAGCCATGATCTGGCTTGCAAGATCTGTGCAAAACTGTTACCAATAGGATGTTTTAGAGGTAATTAATTCATAAAGTTGCCATAAGCCAGAAGTAACTTGATGGCCCTTAACACCCACAATCATAACGTTTGTTTTGCTGCCCCCAGTCCTTGTGGAAGGTCAGAATAAGTGATCCTCTATCTTCTCCCCTCACCAGTGCTTAATTATTAGTATTGACAATGTTCTTTGGGGCTTTCCCAAGCATGTGTGTCCATTCCCTCCTTCACTGTACTGGGAAATAGGTTCAGTGGACTATATTTTTCAGAGGCCAAATCCATACCTTTCAACTGTACCTGTAAACATTTGTGGCTAGGGAAGTGGGATAGTAGTTGCCTCTCTGGACTTTTGACTCAAGAGATGGGTGTTATGTTAAAGACTGGATCCAGGTTTTCAGGGTAGTGGTGGGGTGGAATAAGGCTCAGGGTGAGAAGAATATTAATTCAACCAGCATTATCACTTACCTCATCGGTGTTTTCCAACCAGCCTGATGTTTGGGATTTAAGTTTTTAGATAGCCTTGCCTACTTAAGAATGGGCCAATCAGATTCCATCTGGCTCCATCCCAACTAGTAACCTTATCTCAGCTGATATTTGGATGGTATCTACTATCATAGGAAGTAAAGAGGAAAAGGATAGGTTGAATGTTTAGTGGAAAATCCAAAAACCATAGAGGAGGGGGGAATAATATACATGCTCTAAAAAAGAAGAAAAAGTAACTAAAATTAATGTAGAAAATGAAAGCTACAAAAAAGTAATTAAACTGAGATTATCTGTAATAAGTAAAACTGATTTGTATTAAAAGGAAAAGTGTTTTACATAAAAATTAAACTTTTGGATTTGGTTTTAATATGTGTTCTTCCTGTAATAGAGACGATTAATGAATTTTGGGTGATACTTGAATGCAATACACTATTGGTTCTTGTAGGTTATCCGGGCTGTGTAACCGTGGTCTTGGAATTTTCTTTCCTGACGTTTCGCCAGCAACTGTGGCAGGCATCTTCAGAGGAGTAACACTGAAGGATAGTGTCTCTCAGTGTCAAGGGTGTAGGAAGAGTAATATATAGTCAGAAAGGGGTTGGGTTTGAGCTGAGTATTGTCCTGCAAAAGTAATGTGCTAATCATTGTCCTGTAAGTATCAAGATAATGTGCTAATGATGGTATGGTATGTTAATATGGAACCATTGTATCCTGAAGTGATCTGTTAATGTGAGTAATCCAAAGCTAATCTGCATGGCTATTGTTGAATGTTGTCTTTGTTCGTCTGGAGGTTTCTTTTTCTTTTTCTTTTCTTTTTTAGAACAGGAAGCCAAGTCTTATTCATTCTTAAACTCTCCTCTTTCTGTTAAAGTTGTGCTGATGTTTATGAATTTCAATGGCTTCTCTGTGCAATCTGACAAAATAGTTGGTAGAATTGTCCAGTCTTTCAGTGTCTTGGAATAAGACCCTGTGCCCTGTTTGTGTCAGTCCATGTTCGGCCACTGCTGATTTCTCAGGTTGGCCAAGTCTGCAGTATCTTTCATGTTCTTTTATCCTTGTTTGTATGCTGCGTTTTGTGGTCCCGATGTAAACTTCTCCACAGCTGCAAGGTATACGATATACTCCTGCAGAGGTGAGGGGGTCTCTTTTGTCTTTTGCTGATCGTAGCATTTGTTGTATTTTCTTGGTGGGTTTAAACACTGTCTGTAGGTTATGTTTTTTCAAAAGTTTCTCCATACTATCAGTGACTCCTTTAATAAATGGCAAGAATACCTTTCCTATGGGAGACTGTTTTTCCTGAGTTTTCTGATTTTTGTTTGGTTTAATGGCCCTTTTGATTTCATTCTTGGAGTAGCCGTTTGCTAGCAGTGCGTGATTTAGATGATTAGTTTCTTCCTTGAGAAACTGTGGTTCACAGATCCGTCTTGCACGGTCCATTAATGTTTTGATTATTCCTCTTTTCTGTCGGGGGTGGTGGTTGGAGTTTTTGTGTAAGTAGCGATCTGTGTGAGTTGGTTTCCGGTAGACCTTGTGACCTAACTGAAAGTTTGTTTTACGGATGACAAGGGTATCAAGAAATGGGAGTTTACCCTCAATTTCCTTTTCCATGGTAAACTGAATGTTTGGATGGATATTATTAAGATGGTTTAGAAAGTCCATTAATTTTTCTTCACCATGGCTCCAAATAATAAATGTATCATCTACGAACCTGAACCAGACTGTAGGTTTGTAAGGTGCTGATTCTAATGCTGTCTTTTCAAAATATTCCATGTAAAAGTTTGCTATTACTGGACTGAGTGGACCATCTTAATAATATCCATCCAAACATTCACTTCAGGATACAATGGTTCCATATTAACATACCATACCATCATTAGCACATTATCTTGATACTTACAGGACAATGATTAGCACATTACTTTTGCAGGACAATACTCAGCTCAAACCCAACCCCTTTCTGACTATATATTACTCTTCCTACACCCTTGACACTGAGAGACACTGTCCTTCAGTGTTACTCCTCTGAAGATGCCTGCCACAGTTGCTGGCGAAACGTCAGGAAAGAAAATTCCAAGACCACGGTTACACAGCCCGGATAACCTACAAGAACCAATGAACTCTGACCGTGAAAGACTTCGACAATATTTTGCAATACATTATGTTTTTAAATTTTACATTTTACTTTGAAATGAAAAGGTTGAACCAACACCCAAGTACATGAAGAGAACATGATGATTTTATTAGCAGTTTTATGAATGGTTCATTGAAGTTTAAGAATACAATTGAGGACAGGGGTGGGGAGGAACATAGTTGCCAACAACCTGGAGAAAAAAAATGTCCTGCCATGAAAAGCTTCAACTGCCTATTTCTGCATATTAAGTCTCTGTTAAAAAGACAAGACTCTCCCCCCCCCCCCGGGCAAGCTGTTGGCAACCCTAAAAAGAGTGTGTCTGTCTAGAAGTGGCATGAGCTTTCATCTTCATACACAGTTGTCCCGTGGTTGGGCAAGCAGTCCCCCCCCCCCAATTTCTGTCAATCACATTTTTACTCACTCTTCTTCCCAGGATCCTAGGGTGGCACAAATGATTATGTTTCCTTCATTTTATCCTCATAACAAGCCTATGAGGTAGGTAAGGCTGAGATTGGCCCAAGGTCTCCCAGTGAGTTTCACAGCTATGTGGAGATTTGAACCTGGGTCTGCCTGGCCCTAGACCAACACTGAACACTACACAACATTGGCTGTATGATTTATCAAAATAGGTACACAACTTGGGTGTGAAAAGATAGTAAGAAGGAACTTTTAAAAAGTATTATATCACTTCATTGGTTTCGTCAGGGCACTGGAGATAAACTCTGAGCAAACTCAGTTTTCTCCATTTCAGCCTGTCATTTACTGTATGATCCAGTAACAGGAGAAAGGTTTGGGGTTGCAGAAGAAGGGGGGTTACCGCACTTGTATTCCCAGTGATGTATTAAGAGTTTGAAAATGTTATAAAAAATACTGTTCACACTTTCTGTGTATTCCCACCCATGTATTAAGAGTTTGAAAATGTTATAAAAAATACTGTTCGCACTTTGTTTGGCCCCTTTAGCTGTGAAGACGTCTTCCAACCATTTATAAGCCGTGGTATCCAAAAACCCTTTTAAAGCGATGTTTTTATAGCATTTTCAAACTCTTGATACATCACTGGGAATACCTAGTGTGGTAACAGCCACTAAGAGTTGGTTTTTATACCCCAATTTTCTCTACCTTTTTAAAGGAGACTCAAACCGGCTTACAATTGCCTTCCCTTCCTCTCCCCACAACAGACACCTTGTGAAGCAGGTGGGACTGACAGAGTTCAGAGAGAACTGTGACTACCCCAAGGTCACCCAGCAGGCTTCATGGGGAGGAGTGGGGAAACCAACTCGGTTCACCAGATTAGAGTCCCCCACTCATGTGGAGGAGTGGGAAATCAAACCCGGTTCTCCAGAGTCCACAGCTCTTAACCACTACACTGCTCTGGCTCCCTATACCATGCTGGCTACAACACTTGCTACAACTTCCTAGCAATAAACTCTGTTGCTGGTATGCTGTATGTCTGAATTCTAACAGTGCCCATTGCTTATTTTAAGGCAGAAGGCACTTCATCTGGGGTTAAGTAGCTAATGAAATTATTACTAAGTAGGGATTAGCTGAGCTATCTTCATGTTGTCATTTTAAAGCCTTGTTTACTTTGTTTTCATATAACCTGGAATGCCATTTCATTTACTGGCTTATTATTTGCTTTACTCACAGGTCACTTGCCTATCATCACTAGCTCCAGAACAAACACTCGCTCTATGGTCATGAATAGCAGCTTTTTAAAAATAGACACACCTGGTTCAAACATTTAAGATAAATGGGAGTGACTCAAATTCTCCTCTTCTTTGCATAGTAGCAGAAAGTTGTTTTTGACCCCTTTCTATAGCATTTTGTGCTCTAACAGCTCAAGGGCACCCACTCAGGGAACTGTCATTTATTCAGACGCAAAGTATATCGCAGCAACATGGGCTCCAAAAGGAAAGTTCAAACATGTCAGTTGAAGATATTGGCTCTCATTTTTTCTTCACAGGGACACTATCCAGCTTCAGCTGAACCATGGCTCAGTGGTAGAGCATCTGCTTTGCATGCAGAAGGTCCCAGGTTCAATCCCCGGAATCCCCAGTTAAAGGGACTAGGCAAGTAGGTGATGTGGAAGACCTCTGCCTGAGACCCTGGAGAGCCGCTGCTGGTCAGAGTAGACAATACTGACTTTGATGGACCAAGGGTCTGATTCAGTATAAGGCAGCTTCATGTGTGTTCAAGGGCCTCAGTGTGATTTTCTCCTTTAAACTTTTCATGAGTTGTCTACCATTCCTCTTTCCAGAAGAGACCACAGTTTTGGGAAACAGGCTTCCCTCCTCACTTCACATTTCAGCCTTCTGACTTTACCTCACCACTGCTGCCATCCCTTGCACCTTCCACTGCTTCTCTAATTCCTAGTAGCCCTAATGGCTTTATCTGTTAATGCCATTGAGCTTGTGCAAACATGAGGCAAAGTGCACTGACAAGTCAGATCCAACTTATGGCAACCCCATGAAGTTCCATCTCCTGGGGTTTTCAAGGCAAGAGAGGAGCAGAGGTGGTTTGCCATTCTCTTCCTCTGCATAGTAGTCCAGTCTTCCTTGGTGGTCTCCCATCCAGGTACTGACCCTGCTTAGCTTCCAAACTCTGGCGAGATCAGGCTAGTCTGGGCTGTTAGAGCTGCAAACGCAGTGAGATTTAAAAATGGTTGCCTAGTATATGAAGTGACCATGTGAGACACTTATCAAGTTGATTAATGCTAACAAATATTGTATTTGAGGAATGTTGGGAGAACCATGGCCTCTGGGCAGAACAGTGGTCGTGGTGGAGGTAATGTTGGAGGGGCACTTCAGTTTCTCCTGTCACATTGCAAATTGATGGTTTGTACTATTTCATTATGTGAGGATATTGTTGGAATAAGACAAACAAATATACTGGATGTGAAGCAAAGACCATTTGTCAAATTTCAGATAAAATCTGAGCGTTGTGTTCTTTCAACCAATATTAACACTGATATTTACAGCCTCAGGTGACAAGACAAAGAGGCTATCAGCCATTACATGAAGTTATTTCAACATGTCCTGATGATAAAGCACATGAAGGGACCCTTGGCAAACCAGTTAGATTGTTCACATCTAAAAAAGAAAGAAATCGTGCAAACATTCCTTTTTGGTTGGCATAAAGGTATTCCAGATACATTATTTGATCCCCAAAAGCAGCTGTAAGGACCTGATATGGGCTGGGAAACAGATGAATGAAATATTTGAATCTGACCTTTCACTATTTCATTCCTTGAAAATTGTCTTTCCGGTTTGCTTTGAATTTTGTTAGGGGAAAAAAAAGAGACAGACACATTATGGGTACCTGTCTTTTTCATTACCAAAAGTAGGTGGGGTCACGGTACAATTTTTGAATGGGAAAGTGGTGAAGAAGGAAGCTCACTTGGGCCTGACCTATACTGGACCCCCAAAGGTGGCTGTTAAGGGCAAACAAGAGCTTTGGAGTTCTAATCATGAATCTCCTGCATCATATATAGTGTGGCTAATTTTCCCCTAACAAAATTCAAAGCAAACTGGGAAGACCATTTTCAAGGAATGAAATAGTGAAAGATCAGATTCAAATATTTCATTCATCTGTTTCCCAGCCCATATAAGAGCCAGGTAGACTCAGCCATCAACTCAACAGGTGATTTTGACTAATTTCTCAAACTCAGAACCTCCACCCAACAAAAAATATGAGGATAATACTGGTCTACCTCAGAGGGGGTTCAAAGAATTTTTCAGAATGTATGTGAAGTGCTTTTAACTGGAAAAAATCACACCATTGAAACAATATCTAGGAGTGGAAGATACAAAATGGCCAGGGTGTCTGGAGCTGAGTTTGTGGTGTTTGAAAGTAGTGCAAGTGGAGAAAAAGATGGGTGTCAAGTGGTGGAAGAGAGGCTGAATTTCCCGCTGAACTGATCTTTGTAGTCTGGAGATCAGTTGAATTGCGGAAGATCTCCAACCACCACCTGGAGGCTGGCAACCCTATTATCTAATCTCTCTCCTTACAAAAAATGTGAATACAAAGCCAAACTGGTCAATGAAAGCAACTTATGAGTGTGTCTTAAACTAAGGGTTATATTATAACATAATTAGAAGTTGAAAGTCACCTACTGCAAACAAACCAGATATTGACATAATGCATTTACTTGATTAAAAAAGAGTTAACATTTAACTTTAAATCCATATATTTCCTTACACTGTTATCAAAAGGAAATAAACAGTGTGATGATGGCTGCTATATAACTGTAATCTCCTGTGGTTCACTTGGGTTGAAAAGAAAGGTAATTAATCGGGTAAGAATTCTGAATTTCCTGCTTAATGGCTTATGCAATTATTAATTTTTGTGTGTGAAAAATGAGGAGTGAATGAAACGCCACCACAGACTGGGGATTAACTCTGGATTATAGCTTCAAAAATGAGCTTCCACTGTATGATTTAGATCTATTACTTGAGTTTTCTGAAGCCAGGCCCCTGTCACGATTATTTATTTATTTATTTAACTTCATTTATACCCCACTTTTCTCCAGTAGGGACCCAAAGCAGCTCATGTTGTTCTCCTCTCTTCAATTATATCTCCACAACAACCGTGTCAGGCAGGTGAGGCTGAGAGTGTGTGACTGGCCCAAGGTCACCCAACTAGGGCTGTGCATTCGGTAAAACCTGAACTGAAAAAATACCGAAAAAAGCCATTTCCGTAAATTTCGGGTTTACCAAGTCCCTAAAGCTGGGGAGGATGGCAAAGCCGAATTTGCCATCCCTGAAAAAGCCGGATAAATATCCAGCTTTTTCGGGATTGGCTTTCCGTGGCTCCTGGGAGGGGGGCATTTTTGCAGGTAGAGCCCTCAAATTTGCAGCATGGCTGCAAGGGACTCTCCTTGCAAGAACCCCCAAGTTCTTTAAATATTGCTTTAAATGGCCCATTGTTTAAAGCGGGGGGGGGGTTTCCCTGGCTCCTCCATGAAAAATATGAGCGACGTTTAAAATAGAGAATCTGACTACAGCCAGTCAGCCACTTCACTACTGCTTAACTTTTCTATGGAGGAGAATCGGATGGGGTCGACCCCTTCCAGACCCCATAAAATTGGACCCCCTGACCCAATCTTCACCAAACTTGAGGGTTCTTGCAAGGAGAGTCCCTTGCAGCCACATTGCAAATTTGGGGGCTCTACCTGCAAAAATTCACCCACAGGAGCCACATAAAGCCCGATAGGCTTTATTGGACCCGAATTTTTTGGGGAAACCCAGAAAAAGTCAAATTCTCATATTTACCGGTATGAGAATTTGGCTTATTTCAGGTTTACCAGAAAAAAATGGGTTCAATAAATTTGAACCCAAAATGTACCGGATTTTTTTTTTTTTTTGTACAGCCCTACACCCAACAAGCTTCCACGGTGGAGTGGGAATTCCAACCTGGGTCTTCCCAGGTCTAACCACCACATCATACTAACACAAAGCTGTTACATTTGTATCCACCTTCCAAAGAACTGATGCTATTTTGGTCTCACACAACAACTTAATACAGCTTAGCCTGAGAGAAAATGACTGGTGCAAGGATGTCCATTGAGCTTTGTAGTGACTTGGATATTTACCCTGGTATTTCACTTGACTAAAATATAGCCATATTTTGGTAATGCCAGTCCCTCTAGCATCAAAGGAGCCATTGTGGCTGGCTGTATTATCTATCTTTTCATCTTTTTCCATGTACATTGCTTGGATTCCAATGCTGTTCGGTTCTGTGGTTTTACAGACTGACTTCCAGACCCTCCCTGATGCCAGTTAATTTTAATTTCAGCTCTTCCTTCATTACAGCTCCTCTCCAAGCTTTTGCCTAATTAGAAATATAACTGAAATGCTTTTGAGTGGGTCAAATGGTACTTACAGCCCATTCCTGAGGGGGGGGGACCTCTTTGGAGGCGGCGTGACCCCACCGCCAGCTTTGGCTATGGTGGCAACACTACAAATGGCTACTAGCACTGTCCTGTAGCAAGGACTCCATCATGGAAATCCATAAAACAAAAAGGGCTGGAGCTAACTCTAATCTAGGTATTGCTATTGTACTAATTGACTTACAGCCCATTCCTGAGCTGATGGCGTGCGGAGTCAGCGGGGAAGAGGCGCAGCTGCACCTCTTCCTAAGCCGATTCGTGCAAGGCTTTTTTTGTTTTCAATGGCCCCATTGAAAACAGTGAGGTTGCGCCTGCTCAAAAGCCTCCTCTGACTGTGTGTTTTCCTGCCCTCTGACCCAGGGCCAAAATGGGATAGGAAGCCGCCTAACTGGCAGCTCCTCCCCCTGGCCCGCCCCCAGAATGCCCCCTGCGCCAACACGGTCTCTCTGCATCATGGACACTGTGCAGGAGCTTGGACATGACGTCCATGAAGATGCCCTGGTGACACCTGAACGTTCAGGCTGTTGAAGTGATGGTGGCTTTGATACACTTGTGGCTCCTCTCAGGGGGATATGAAAGCAATGTGGTGCAGTCCACAGTGCCCACTATGTTGGGGAAGCCTGCAACTGCCACGAACTCTGCACTTATGGGTGCAAGCTCCATCTTTTGTGTCGGGAAGCGTACATGCTCCTGTAGGTTGGCCAGTATGGCATCCAGGATGCTGTGCTGTGACAGGTGCCTGGCTCAGCTGCCATGCCTAGTGACCTTTGATTAGTCATGACTGTCCTGTCCATCAGATCCCTGCTGCCTCACCACATCACCTCCACAGAACACAATGACACAGTTTTGCTTGGAATGCTAATGAGGTTGAGCCTAACCCCCCCAAACCCCCACTATTTTTCTGCTGGCTGCTGAGTAACTGAATCCTATAGGGACAGGACTAGCAGTTCCATAGTTATACCATGGCTGGCTGCCACAGTACAGGCACCCCTCAGGATTGCTCTGCCCATCTAACCAATGAATTGACTAAACGTTGAAGCCCAATTTATAACCATAAGTAGCTCAGAGAAGTTTCATATAGTTGCATCACACTTGTTTTTGTTGTTGTTGCAACAACACAGTGTTAAAGTACTACTGTTTGGTGGTTTTCAGTGGCATATCATTACTGACATTCTATGTAATCAGATGCGCAATCGGATGTACTACTCTATGTGCAATAAGAGCAGCAATTGCCTTCAGACACAAAAAGGAAAACCACAGAGGTAATCATGGTAATTCTATGTCTGTCGGCACCCATAGAAATTCTTCCAGGAAAAATAGGATGCATAAAATGGATGTCATAATCAGTTTGCCTCTGGCCTTTCAGAGTCTTAAAGTGGCTGTACGAAATGGCAAACAAACCTAGGGAAATACTTCAGCATCCAGGGGGCAGTGCTCTTGCTGTCGCAACTGGCATTCAGAGCCATGGGTGTTCTTCAGTTTTCCTTTAGGAAATTCTTTCTCAGCACTTGAATTGCTCGCACAGCTAATACATGAGTAAACACGAGAGCAAAGTCAACAAATCTACATTCTCGGCTCCCTTTACCTCCTCCCGGAGAAGGTGGAATGCTGCAGAGGTCTGTTCAAAGTTGCTGGGCTGGTTAAGGGCCTCCTTCTTTCGTCTCTTTGTCCCTTTGAAAAATGAATATGTCATGTATGTATGGATGCCCTATTGTTTCACTAATACAAACACAGATACTTGAAACACACCATCGGAGAAAGTGTAGGTGCATATGAGTAAATGAACAGAACAAAACTTTAAATGCTTTACTTAATCCTTATATCATCACCGCTCATTGTCATTTATTTATATGACAAGAGGGTTATTTGTCTCTGTGTGTTCTCTTTCTGTTGATCTGCTTTCTTCCAGTCTGCGCATCCTTGATACGCAATTATGGAATTCATAGAGAATTAAAGGTAGTCTAGGCCAATATTTCCCTCTTTGTTCTTGTTCATAAAAAAGAAAAGAAAAAATAAAGACAATAGTCTTTGAAGCAGTATTTTTCCATCTGGTTTTTTATGTTGCTTCTAGGCTTGACCTTGCAAGAAAGTTTTCTGAAACCAATACTGATGAACTTTGATGGATGTTAATGCCTCAGTTGGTTGAAATTGTTCTAATGGTCATTTCTTACAAACAATTTTGGACATTTCTTGCAATGTATTTTGTAGCTGATTATGAATAACCATGGATAAATATGCATATCTCATCACTTTCATAGGGTCCATAAATATTCCAAATGTGGCTCGCTTCCACATGGAGAAATACCCCACTCCCTTCCTTCCTGCACCACTTGAACGATTACGAGCCAGCTGACTGCAAACTAGGATCTTTCCACATCAAGTATGGAATGGCAATGTCTGCTCAGCGGCTATTCTCAGAAACTGGGCTTGAGTGAGACAGCACAAATTATATTTGCTTGCTACAACTACGGACAAAGTGGTGTTTGTTTTTCATATTCAGGATAATCTAAAATGCCTACAACCATTGTGTCTGTAAACTGGATGTTTTTTCAGATAAGAATTTTGTTCTCTAAAACAGAATTCTGTAGCTAAAATCAGATCTTTTTTTTGTCACTGATACAAGGACCTAGACCTCATTGCTGCAGGAAATATGTCTGGAGTCTACCACTTCAGACTGTAGCCCTGTTCACAAGTTACAGTGAATGCATGTGCAATCCATGTACACTGTACACTTGATTTTACTTGATACATATGCTGAGTATTTCTCATGTTACATTAGAGAGAGAATTCATTTATTTGTTTTGCCATAGGATGTTACACAATATCCTTACATATGTACAAAAAACTTAAAAAGGGGTAGATGTTACATTAATGCATGTACAGCTGAATATGTGATTGAACTGTCACATTTATCCAGATACTGGTCCCCGGTTTCATTTGTAAAGTGAAAAAAGCTCATTGGTCCCTCCCCTCAGGGAGCGGCCAATAACAGTTACTGGGGGTATGCCAAAGGAACAAAAAAGTATTTGCCCGAGGGCAGAAGACAACAATATAGAGTGACAGATGAATCTCCCTGGAGAGGAGTTCCAAAGTTTGGGCACCACAACTTTCTTGGGCTGCTGCGCATCTAGCTTCAGATGGCAGGGACACCTGAAGCAGGGCATCCAAAGATGACCAGGTTGAATGAGTAGGTTAATTTGGGAGAAGAGAAAAGGAATATCCATATAGCAGCTCAAAAGTGGGGTTGGGATGAGCATTCCTTGCACAAATGATTTTCCATCTCCACTTTAGTTATGTATAGGATGCCTTCCCATCTGTAGGTCCTCAAGACAGCTGTTAAATAGATTAAAACAAATAGGCTACTCACAAGAACTTGTGGGGAAGGGACACTCCTTTCTTCCAGTTGGTTTTTTTTGCCCCTGCTGCAATACCCCTCTCCCACAGCCAGATGATAAGCCTCTGGGCTTAAAGCATACCTGGATAGAGCTGAATCGTGGTGTGGAGGGAGGCTTAGAATGCAAAGCACATCCTGACATTTTCTGCTCTGAGTCTCCCATGCCATTTCTGGCCAGGTGATGGGTAGGAGGCTCAACTTGGATCAGAAAGCATGTGCTGTACACTTTCTATATACAATCAGCTTGGTGGTGGTGGTGGTAGGAAGGCTTGGAGCAGCAACCATGCAGGATGCACTTTCAAGTTTCCATCCCACAGCCATTGATGGCCAGCTGATTGAGGGTCCAGGCCTGGAACAAAAAACGATCCCAGTGTTTCTCTATTTCGGGGGCTTATAATCCCCCCTTTTTGTTTTCTTGACACTTCTGCAAACTTGGGGTTTTCCCCAGGTTTGTAGAGAATTCCTCACTATTTATATGTGGCCCCATTGTGTGGATTTTTTTAAAATCCAGACTCTTGAGCCATGTTCAGAATTAGATACATAGTGAAATTCAATAAAACACCATAAAATGCTAAAATAATAAAACAGGCTATAATAAAAAGCAGCTACAAGTACTGTATTCAATTTTAATACGATTCAAAGGCCTTCTGGGAAAGAAAAGTATTTAGTTTAGTCTGGAGTGCCTGTAGGAGTGCATTCTGTGGGAGGGAATTCAACAGGTTTTGGGTGATGAATGAAAGGGCCTCCCATGCGTCCCAGCCTCCTTAATTTATGCTAGGACTGGTTCCCACAGGAAAGCATCATGCATGATTTCAAAACTCTGGCAGGTTTATATGGGTGGAGGCGGTCCTTCGGATATGTTGGACCCAAGCCATTTATGGCTTAAACAATGAAAACCAGCACTTGCTTGAACTGAGCCTGGAAACGAATTGGGAGCCAGTGCAACTGAAGCAGCACAGGCTTTACATGATCATGTTGGTGCACCTCAAGTCTTGCATCTATGATTTGTACCAAGTGAAGTTTCTAAACCATTTTCAAGGGCAACCAGGCCTGTTGCCAGGTCTGCTTTGTCCAGGAATGTCTGCAGCTGGTAAACTAGTCTTAGATGATAAAAGGCACCCTGTGAAACTTCAGATGCTTTTTTTGTCCATGTGGCTTCTCAGTGCCGGATTTACGTATAAACTAAACAAGCTATAGCTTAGGGCCCCACTCTCTTGGGGCCCCCCCAAAAATTTAAAGGAAATAATAATTATTTCACTATTAATATACTTCTTCTTAATTGTATTTCAGTTCAACAATTACTTTGATAAAATACATATTTTGTTATGTGCAAATGGCTTTAGATGCCTATTAGGTCCATAAATTACCATATAGCATATATTCAACACAAAAAACAGCGACAATTTGTTGTTGACAAAGGACAGCTGGACATATAAAGGGCCCCTTACCTTCAATGGCTTAGGGCCTCATCAAACCTAAACCCGGCCCTGTGGCTTCTAGATGGGGAGTATAATCCCATCTAGAACAAGTGAAGCATAAGTGTCCACATTGGCTTTATTTCCCACCTACTGAAATTCTTTCTTGTCTTGGTGAACTTTCAGTTTTTATACTCCCAACCAGTCTTGCACTGTGTTCAGGTCAGCTCAGCACTTTTACTTCACTGGATTATCTAACTGAAAAATGGAGCAGTGTAATCAGTAGGAATCTATCTGTCTGTCTGTCTGTCTGTCTGTCTGTCTGTCTGTGGTGAGTCTGCATGAAATTCACAGAAAATGCAGAGATACTCTTTGGTAAGAGCTCTACAAAATTTCAGAAAGGAGACATTAACTGCAAACATTAACTCCAGGAGAGAACTTGCATGGAGTAGAGAAAGCAACCAATACATTTCTCTACTATCATACTTACTTCTCAAGAATTAAATTAATTGGAGGAGGAAGTAAAGAAAGTACTGGTTATGAGCTTTTATTCACCTGCTATTTGCCTCACTAACAGCTCAGTCCTTTCAATATATTGTTCCTTGTCTGACTTCTGCCAACTGCTGAGAAAGCACTTTCCTCGGAAGAAAAGGTTCTAGACAGTTTAATGGAAAGGAACAAAGGGCAGAGAGCCCAAAGAAGTAACCATCCATTCAAAGAAGCTCTATGTGCTTCAGATGGCTTTGCTTTATGCTGGAGTGCTTAAGAGGAGCATGCATTGTTTAGTGTCCCTTTAAAATAGATGCAAAGTGGTATGGTTCATACTTGAAGACAATTCCTTACAAAGCAAATGCACATTCCTTTGTCATCAGCATGCTGATGGCACAGTGATCCAGGTTTTTGGATGATCTTTCCAACTAGCTTCATGCAGATGTTGACAAGCATGGAGGAGAAGATTAATCATCAAGTATGCCAAATTTCGGTGACCAAGAGGCTGAACAAAAGTTCACCTGTCCTCAAGGAAGGAGCAAAACCAACACAGCACAGATCCTTCCAGGACTATTCTAGCCAAGCACTCCAGAATAATAGCATGGTTGATGGAACTGAAGGTTGCAGAGTGGTCCAGGAAGATCACCAGACCTGCCCCTCCCATCGGTGGACTGGTATAACAGGGTGACCAAGGTAGCTTCTGTGCTATAACCAAGTCTAAATTCTGTGCACACATAGAAATTGCTTCCACAGCTGCCCTGCTATCTATCCATAGGAAATATGTGACTATTTGTGTGGACTATGAAATTTGCTTAATTGCTGATCAGCAATAAATCTGTGATGCATTAGAACCTGGTAATTACAAGGAGATCTGAACCCACCAGTTTTGAGCAATCCCTAAGTTTAACAATAGCTGACATTATAGCCAGCACTCTGTTGCTGATCATAGTTGGCTCTAAGTTGTAGGTGGTGCATGGCAATATTTGCAGCTGAAATGCAGCAACAGTCAGCATTTGATAGTATCTTACATGTAGCAATCATCCCTTTGTATTACCTGACAGATGGTTTGGAACAGCACTTTAATATATTTTTGTCCTAACTTCATTTCACCAATCAGAAAACAACCCATTGAATAAGATCCCCCATCTGTGACTTATTTTTATGCCAAATTGAGCTTTAGAAATTTGTCAAAGTTGAATGTCAAATTTTGTCAAGAAGTTTTGAAAATTCATCATCTTTTGAATTTCTCAGTTTCGTTTTAGTTTTGCCACGAAGTAATGCTCGCTTCCGGTGTACAAAGGGCTTCCCTTCCCATTTTGTTTTCCTTAAAACAAAACCCCTATTCCAAATTTCTCTCTTGCAACAAAATATAAAAAGGATGGTTTGGAATAGGAGAGGGGAATGTTTTGACCAATTATACTAAATTAACAGTGATATTAGATTGATTTTTTAAAAGATAAATCAGCTAAATTCAGTCAAAGCTATTGGTGTGTGTGTGTGTATATATATATATATATACTAATATATATATATTAGGGCTGTGCAAAAAAAAAATCGTTAGCATTTGGGTTCGGGTTTATTAATCCCAATTTTTTTCAGAAAACCCCCCAAAACAAATTTCCCATACCAGTAAATATGGGAATTCGGCTTTTTTCTGAGTTTCTGGATACACTGTATCTCTATGGAGGTGTGGGGGCGAACTTTCCCAACATTTAAAGCCTGTCTCCTCCATTGAGATACATTGCAAAGATCACACTAAAGAATCTGAACACAGCCACTTTGCCAATGCTTTTCAATGGAGGAGGATGTGGCAACCCCTTCCAGACACTATAACTTTGGACCCCCTTACCCAATCTTCACCAAACTTGGGGTTCTTGCAAGGAGAGTCCCTTCTAGCTACCATGAAAATTTGGGACATATACTTGCAAAAATGCCCCCCCAGGAGTTGTGGAAAGACGTCCCCGAAAAAGCCAGCTTTTTATCTGGCTTTTTCGGGAATGGCAAATTCGGCTTTGCCAACCTCCCAGATTTTGCGAACTCGGTAAACCAGAACCAGAAATGTACCGAAATAACATTTTTCCGGTATTTTTCAGATTATTACAAACTGGGTTTAGCTTACAGTGCTACAGGGCTGCTGCTGGACTCACAGCTCAGAAGCTGTTACACATTGGAGATAACTCATATCTTAGGGTTGCCAGCCTCCAGGTAGTGGCTGGATATCTCTTCCTATTACAACTGATCTCCAGCCGATATAAATCAGTTCACTTGGAGAAAATGGCCATTTTGGCAATTGGACTCTATGGCAATGAAGTCCATCCCCTCTCCAAACACCTCCCTCCTCAGGATCTGCCCCAAAAACCTCCTGCCAGTGGCAAAGAGGGACCTGGCAACCCTATCATATCTCCATATAGGAACTGTTTATGTGGTCAGCAGAATTCATTACATTGGCTAAAATGGACCACTGTGATTGCATGATTGTGATTGTATTGGAGAGCTATTGTGGCATAGCGGTTACAGAGACCTAGATTTGAATCCCCACTCTACCATGGAAGCTTGCTAGGTGACTGTAGGCCAGTCACACACTCAGCCTAGTCTACCATGTGGGGCTGTTTTGAGGATAAAATGGGGGAGAGGAAAATGATCTAAGCAGCTCTGGATCCCTATTCCAAGGCAGTTGAATGGCATTTACTCCAAACCGTGTCACAAGGGCACAATCTGAAAACTTCTAAGTCCCATCCATTTCAGTGGGAGAACAATGATATATTTACATTTATTTAACATTGACTGTATTGTGCCTGCAATGATCAGATTGCCACCTGGTAGAGTCAGGGGTTTTGCTGCAGCTGTAGGGATTGGTTTTTTGAGCTAAGAGGTTAATCCACTCTCTCTGATCAGGACTGAGCATATATGGTTTCCCTAGAGGGCACATTGCAGAGGAATCCTGCCAACAATCACTCTGGATAGATGTAATGAAATTGGGCGGTCACTGAGGTAGAGATGCAGGAAAAGCCTACATTGTGCCTCACCGTTGCTGAGACCACCAAGAGAAGGTGGATGGAAAATCCGTCAAAACTGCCATAGCATGAAGAGACATTAATGAGTTCTCTCATTGTTCCTCTTCCTGGAGTGAAGAACCAGGGCTTCACTAGGCTGTGGCTCTTGGGTCTCTGCTTCTGCGGGAAACCCATTCCCTAGCTGAGACTAAACAAGGAAAAGAAGGAAGGAGAGAGCAAGGAAAATCAATTAAAAACAAAAAAGATGGTACATTCAAACAGGCAGGGTTGAAGAAAAAACATTGCTCACATGTGTTTCCTATCCGACAAGAAGAGGCATGGACGAGGAGATTAAAGATCATCTTCAACTTCTTGCTTCCTGATCCCAGGGAAAGGGTCTTCCCCACTTCCGGAATACCCTTCTGCCCATAGCCAAAGGTAACTGAGAATGGAAGCAAAATTTTTATTTGTTTGCTTAGCAAACCGATTACAAAAGAAATACACACAAGGGTATGCCTTGCTCTTTGCTGTCTTTTCCGTGTTGTCGATAATGCTATTGTAGATTTTCTGTGCAGCTAAGACAGTCATTAGGAGACTTAAACTGCCTGTGGTGACAGAAGCTGGCTACAAAACTTGCAGTCCTAATGGTATGTAAGGGGAAAAAATGGAGTGATGATGGATGAAGAGAAGAATAGTATTTGCACAAACCAGAATGAAGTTTTTCATAAGTGAGTTGGCCATGCATATAGACAGCTGTACGACATGACAGAACAGACCTACAGATTATACTGTTTATAAGCAGGTTACTTGAAAGCCAGTGTTATGGCTTGCTTTGTCAGAACTTGAATGATTGTTTGATTAATCTGCTCCTGTTGTTAATCACAGAAAGAGCCGTTTCCATTAA
This sequence comes from Euleptes europaea, assembly GCF_029931775.1. NCBI lineage: Eukaryota > Metazoa > Chordata > Lepidosauria > Squamata > Sphaerodactylidae > Euleptes > Euleptes europaea. The sequence goes on along the minus strand of NC_079312.1, from coordinate 92,753,048 downwards.
ATTGGAACCTCCTTTCGGAAGTTGCCAGATCTTGCATAGACTACTGAACATGAGCATGGCTTCACTGCAGAAGAGGATATTTTGTGCATAGTGGGTGGATGAAAGCCAAAGCTGCCCTCTGATAAGGTTTATCATTAGGTAATGATCAGCTTTTACAACTAGTTTCCTTCAAATTGATAGATACAGGTTGCCTTTGCCAGTGATCACCTGCTGCATTGGTCACCTGTTAGGGTGGATGGAAGAATTTATTTAAGTAATGTATATGCCAACCACTCAACAGAGCCCTCAGGGGAGGCCACAAACACTGAAATAATTAGCTAAAAGCAACAGAATAAAACACTTAATAAAGATGATAAATATACAGAAACACTAAAAGATCTGCTGGAACTGAAAGCACATCAACCATCAAGTGCTTAGAAAAATAAAACTGTCCTGGCACACTGCTTAAAGGTAAACTAAGTTGGCACCATGAAAATGCCTTTGGGGAGGGTAACTTTCTCTGGCCACCACTTATTCCACTACAGGAATTGCACAGCTTTAGGAGAAGATGTTAGAGAATCCTTCTGATATCCTGGTTCCAAGCTGTTTAGGTCTTTGTAGGTCAAAATCAGCACTTTGAAACAGGGAGCCAATGGACTTCTTTCAGCACTGTGTTCAGTTGTTAATAACCTGCTTGGTATGTTGCCAGTCTGTACTGTACTCAATAGGGTTGCCAGGTCTGGGTTGGGAAATACCTGGAGATTTTGGCAATGGAGCCTGAGGAGGGTGTGGTTTGCAGAGGGGAGGGACTTCAATGCTGTAGAGTCCAAAATGGCAAAGTGGCCATTTCCTCCAGGGGGACTGATCTCTATCGGCTGGAGATCAGTTGTAATAGTGGGAGATCTCCAGCCACCACCTGGAGGTTGGCAACCCTAGTATTCAATCATAATTTATAGATCAGTTTTGTTGGAAAAAAATCTTTAGGATACCCCCCTCCCCGAGTTGCAGATCTTGCAAATGTGCTTTCCACTCCCAAGCGGTAGCAATAAAGCATTCATTGTCATTGCCTGTGCATGCTGAACACCTGCAATCATTTAAAGCAGGATTCTGGGTATACAGACATCTTTCTACCTTGTCAGTTTCCACCCCTTTCCCCCTCTTAAGTCAAGTGTTGGGCTTGTAAGGAAATCACAAATTCAGGCTAATTACACAATAGGTGCATTCTTCCATTCAGCCCGTCAGGTATTATGTAAGCAAAATCTCCTCGTGACATAAGTACTTGAATGCTAGGCTTATTTTTAGTAATGGCCTTGTCATTGCATGGTAGCCCCATAGCAGATTAGTGCTATTAGTTCAGGTTCACTACAGGGAGGCTATGCATTACAAGGTGATTTGATGCTCAACATGCTTACAGAGAATGGCATGCATTATATACTATATTCATAGACAGACATATATCAATGGCATAATCCTTGTAGGAGAATGGAGGGTAGTGTGCCAGCCTTTCGCTGGGCTATGAGGAAGTTCTCCATTCACCAAGGAAGAGGGAGTTTTCTGATTATTGTTCTAAATATTGCTTTTGGGCATAAAGGTGAAGGAGAGAATGACTACCTGTAACATATTTCCAGATAACCATCACTTTGGTGTATAGCAGTTGTTATAGGCTACTTTTGACATTGCTCCTGATATGAAAAACTCTCAACATAAAATAATATACATCTCTACAGATGTATTGATATAGTCCTTTCTTGAGTTGGAATTTGTAGGTAGATTACAATGCATAAATTGCAGAAGATGGCGTGATGACTATACAAAAGCACTATGATTAAGTCTAGTAAAGGTAAAGGTAGTCCCCTGTGCAAACACTGGGTCATTCCTGACCCATTGGGTGACATCACATCCTGATGTTTACTAGGCAGACTATGTTTATGGGGTTGTTTGTTTGCCCAGTCGTCTACATTTTATCCCCAGCAAGCTGGGTGCTCATTTTACCGACCTTGGAAGGATGGAAGGCTGAGTCAACCTTGAGCCGGCTACCTTAAACTGACTTCTGTCGGGATTAAGTTCAGTAATCCACTATTAATAATTATTTCAGTTAATGCTTTTATATAGCATAATGCCATCGTCTGTTGGTGTAAATAGCATCTTGAATTTCACAATGTTATCATTATCTCCACGCTTTTCATATCTTTCACTTTGGGTAAAGAAAATTGCATCGGATCTAAACAAACCAGTCAGTGTGGAATAAAATATTTTTATATTAGCACCAGCAATTATATGGATGTAGGGATCTTGAGCAAACCTGGAACAACTTTCACTTGTTCTTGAGTTGTTGCCTTTTGATTTCAGGTCAATGGCTCTGAAAATGAAGGTTCTTTTTCAGTAGCAATCTCAAGCTTCAAGATATTATCATTTTCCTGCTTTACAATTCAAAATAAAAGTATTGTCGAAGGCTTTCACGGTCAGAGTTCATTGGTTCTTGTAGGTTATCCGGGCTGTGTGACCGTGCGTTTCACCAGCAGCTGTGGCAGGCATCTTCAGAGGAGTAACACTGAAGAGAGACACTGTCCTTCAGTGTTACTCCTCTGAAGATGGCTGCCACAGCTGCTGGCGAAATGTCAGGAAAGAAAATACCAAGACCATGGTCACACAGCCCGGATAACCTACAAGAACCAACAAAATAAAAGTAATCACTTGTAATCAAAGTTGGTGGGCTGAAGTAAATGTAATCTAAACATATATATTCAAAATGAAAATGGATACTTCTGAAGAAACATTTCAGCATAAAATGGTTGCAATGCTGCAGAAAGTTAAGTGTGTTTCACTGTGCCCTGCATAATTAATTTTAAAATCAAATTCTAACTTTTGTATCAAATACTATGTGAGTGACACTGATATTGCTGTTTTGAAAAACTGTAATGGACAGAACAACATTTCACACACACATACATATATACATGTATGAATATTTTTTAAAATAATTTCCAAAATAAATGTTTATTAAATATAAATGTGTAACTTTATTACTGCTGGCATTTTTCCTGCTTTTTTCCTGGGGGCCCCCCACAATTTGTGTTCTTACTTAATTTAATATTTTGAATGGAGAAGAAGGTCCAGATGAACTGCTTTGGCCATCTATACCTCTTGGCTGTATATTTAATTAACAAGCGTGCACCTTTTGTGAGGCATGAAAGATCCCTTCGGTCTTCCTTCTTCCCTTTCTTCAGTTACGAAGCTGTGTTTATTCCTTGCTTTTCTCTCTTGAGAAATTGGAGTACAAGTAAGTGTGCCTGTCATAGATGTGAGCTGAATAACAATTGTAAAATTCCCGCACGCTCCAACTTGCATTCCTATAATGTTCGGTAGGCTCAGTGGTAGAAACATTGGAAACAGATTTTCTTGATGCGGACTAAAGAAGTACTGAACAGAAGCCAAATGATAAAATAGATTTTCTTCTCACATTTCTTATTTTCTTAATGAATTCCGAGGGGTCCTTCAAATCAGCCCTGCTGCAGATTTTCTTTAGTAGTGGTAATGTTTGCATAAGAGTTCAGCCTTAGCTGTTCTGTTTGCAAGCATTAGCTTTCATGAGCATTAGCTTTCATGAACCTAAAATGTATTTATAAACAATAATGTAAGGTCCTCAATGAGACAATCAAAATCAAAATCAAAATCTGATTCATTTAAACAAAATACACATCAAAAACAGAAATATCTTCATTTTTTTTTTGCAAAGCTATATTTTAGGCATGTTGCAACCTGACCATAAACCTGCATGCACCCTTGTTTGTATCTAATTTAGGGAACAATCCAGCTAAGGTTCAACACTTTTAGAGTTCAATATTAAGAAGAGTTACACCCTTCCTTGGATTTAGGATTGCACTGTTAGTCCAGTTGATTTGCTGGAGACAGCTGAGTGTGTGCTTAACTCATCCACTTAAATCATGGAGCTCATTCCTATGCACAATTACTTTGGAAGTAAGCCTCACTATGTTCAGTAGGGCTTACTTCCAGGGAAGTGTGTGCAATGCTTGCAACTTTTAAATACATAAGTTTAGATGGATCATGCTGTTACCTCTTTCTGTTGAGTTTAGTATAGGGCTGTTGAAAAAAAAATTCGGTAAAATTCGGATTCATCAAAATTCGGCCCATTTTGATTCGGGAAATGCCAAAGTCCGAACTCCCCAGATTCGGATCCGTGGAATTCGGCACTAAGTTCGGAGTTCGGGAAAAAATCCAGCCGAATAAAGCCATTAAAAACACATTCGCGCCTTTCCGTGGCTCCGGGGGGGGCATTTTTGGAGGTAGAGGTCCTAAAATTTCAGTGTAGCTTGAGGGGACTCTTCTTGCAAGAACCCCCAAGTTTTGTGATGATTGGGGCAGGGGGTCCCGAGTTATGGACCCCGGAAGGGGTCCCCCCATGATCAGCCCTTTGGAATGAATAGAAATAAATAGACCGTTTGGAGTCGGAGTTTGCAAAACCATGCAAAGCAACATGTGACGCGACCTTGGAAGTTTGCAAACCATGGAAAGGGACAGAGGCACGCTAGCAGGTGGGGGTGGAATTTCCCCTTTTGCATCGGACTTGGGAGTCGGGAGTCTCGGGACCGGGCAAATGCATTGTTTAAGTCACAATTTGAAAACCAGTTTTGAGCGAGCATCAAAATAGACCTAACCGATCTTATGAATGAGGGAAAACCTGAGGACACACAACTGAAGCCCCCCCTCAAACCAAGGAGAGACAGACGCGAGTGGGCACACACACACCCAGGCAGAACGGGCGAAACCCCCCTTCTCAAACCAGTACGGCTCAACCCCAAACGGGAAAAAAACCAAGGAGGAGGAGGCGCGGCCTGGGTGCCGACCGAAGAGAGACTCTCTAGCTGCCGCACAGACTCAACTTTACACTTTAAAACTTTAAAACTCTCTCACACACAAACAGACACACTCTCTCTCTCCCCGGGCCGCGCAGCAGCTGGGCTCACGCACTCAACCGCGACTGATTGGCCAGAAGAAGACCCAGCTTGGCCACCGATTGGCCGCGGGAGAATGCTGCTTACTAACTGATGGTTATGCTGCTGATTCGGAGCCCCCAAATTTGCCAAATTTATTCGGCAATCGCCCTGAACTCGCCAAATTTGGCTCATCGTTTTCCCGCCTTTTTAAAAATTTGGTTCCATCCAAACTGAAAACCGCCGAATCGGGGAAAATTCAGCTGTTTTTCGATTCGGGACGAACCGAATCGACAGCCCTAGTTTAGTTCTCAGACTTCCAGTGCAATCCTAATCAGAATCCTCTTCTAAACTCACTGACTTCAATGGATTTAGAAGTGTGCAACTCTACTAACGATTTCACAATTAATATACAAACCACTTGCCAGTGTAACACCTTGGGCATGGGAAAGTAAATTCTAAAATCACAATTTACGACCTGGATTATATTGCCACTTGGTTCCATATTAACTTTTTAATGCTAAAAGTGTGACCTGCCGCCATCAAAAAAATGCATTGCCTTTGAGCCAATGTGAGGTAAAATTGGCGCAGTGAGGTAAAATTGGTGCAGTGAGGTAAAATTGGCGGAGTGAGCCCAGCCTTCAGTTCAACTGAAGTGTGGAGTTCAGCTGCAGCAGCGAAGGACTGGTTGGGAGCTCCCAGCCAGCCCCGCTTCCAGTTGGAGATATGCTGCTGTGGTGAAGCATACTGCAGGTAAGTGAGGGGGAAAGGGGACGATAAAAATATAGTGGCAAGGCCATAAAGGTACCGAATAATGCAGAATAAATTCAACATTATTCGGGGTCCACTTTTTAGGCCCCCATTTATTGCCGGCATTTTTTGCCAGTAACCCCCCCCCCCCCAATACATAAAGGTATTTTTGGCTGTTTTTTTAAATTTGTATATTGATATGCACATCCTTGTTTCACATTTACAGGCTATCATTGACATGGAGTAATAAGCATTTGTCAGCTGGTAGTTTAACAGCTCCATTATTTGGACTGACATTAGCTGCAGCAGTGTAAACTGTGATGTTTGCTCCTTTACCCATATCACAACCCTGTGCCTAGGAAAACCCGGTGCCTACAAAAAATGGCTGGTGTCCATTTAGGGCTGGCCTTTGTAGCTCCAGTAGGGCATAATGGCATAATGGCCAATTGGACAGAGCTTCCTGTCACTGAAAGAAGTGCAATGGCCCATGCATGGCTCAGTTAAGGGCTAGGAGAGATACACCTAGGGCACTTAGGGGAACGAGTTGTTCCTGGCCTTGGCACTAGGATCTTTATGGCTCATGCCATGTGCTTTAGAGGTGGGGAACATATTCCTAGAATTCACATTAAATCAGCCTCAATCAAAAAGTATGTTTTGCTTTAGTGGATTGTGCTGACATTGATGATAGTCCCACATCCTGTAAATGTTATGATTCCAGACACAATGATAGCTGGGATAGACAGAACAATGTGAAATTGATTGGTTTAATTTTATTGCTCAGGCTGAAAGAAACGGGGTGGGGGGGAAGGAAACACAACAAAAAAGTAACTGAAATATACTATATTCCAAGCCAGTAACATTTATTGGAATATGATGAGAAACAGGATTGAATTATGTTACAAACATATGATTGAAATTTAGCTGGGAGAAAAACTCAGCAGCCATAGTGGAATATCAGAGCAAAATCCCACAGAGCAGTTTTAGGATTGGAAACAGAATTTCAGGACAAAAGCTGGGAACAAACTTATCTAATTAATAAAAAATAACTCTTTCTGACATGATGTTGCAAAGAATAGGATTCTAGCAGTGGAATCATAAGTACATTTTCCTGGAAGTGAGCCCCAGTGAATAGTAGGATTCTAAGTGAATAGTGGGATTCTAAGTGTACGAATGTGTCACTGGCAACCAAGATCAGGTTAATTCATGCCATAGTATTCCCTATTATTATTTATGGGTGTGAAAGTTGGACAATGAAGGAAGCTGAAAGGAAGAAAATAGATTCCTTTGAAATGTGGTGTTGAAAGAGAGTGTTAACAGACACCGTGGATCGCCAAAAAAAAAAAAAAAAAAAAAAAAACCAAATCAGTGGGTTCTACATCAAATCAAACCTGAACTGTACCTAGAAACTAAAATAATTAAACTGAGGCTATTGTACTTTGGTCACGTAATGAGAAGAGTCACTGGAAAAGGCAATAATGCTAGGAAAAGTTGAAGGCAGCAAAAAAAGTGGAAGACCCAGCATGATATGGATTGATTCTATGAAGGAAGCCACGACACTCAGTTTGCAAGATCTGAGCAAGGCTGTTAACGATAAGATATTTTGGAGGACATTGATTCATAGGGTTGCCATGAGTCGCAAGCAACTTGATGGCACTTAATACCAGTAGACTTGCTTAAAATGACACAGTAGGTATGTTGCACAGTGAGGATGCACAAATAAATGAAAAGGGAGAAATGGGCAGGAGAAGCCAAGGCAGCCTTATCTGTTCCTTCATCAGGAAATGTAAGGTTACCATGAGGCCCTAACTAGGTGTTACAGTTCTATGTGTATGCAACTATCATGCATGTCCAGTTAGGCTAGATCCATTGCAGTTGAACACCATCAGTTAGCAGATGAGAGGCCAAAATGCTGCTATCATTGCCATCACTGGGCTTGTTCTCATTCCTTTCCTACCCACATTGTTCAGCCCAGGCTCTGTCACTTGCCAGGCTGCCTTATAGCACAGTGCAGGGGTGGGGGGAGGTAGAGATGAGGAGAAGATGGTAGTGGCAGTGTAGGGTTGCCAGGTCCCTCTTTGCCACCGGCGGGAAGTTTTTGAGGTGGAGTCTGAGGAGGGCGGGGTTTGAGGAGGGGATGGATTTCAATGCCATAGAGTCCAATTGCCAATGTCGCCTTTTTCTCCAGGTGAACTGATCTCTATCGGCAGGAGATCAGTTGTAATATCAGGAGATCTCTAGCTAGTACCTGGAGGTTGGCAACCCTATGGCAGTGGACGAGGACACACACACACAGTAAAAGAAGCAACAACAGTGGTGCTTTGCCCTCTTGGAAGTACTTGCCATGAGTGCAAATCAACACTTGTTGCCTTCACTTAGTGAATCCTCCTTCACTACCAGCACCGCCCTCCCCTCATCCTTCCTCGTCATCTCCTCATCACCTGCCCACAATGCTGTAAGGCAGCCTTAAGGGGGAAGGAGCCTGTTCACTACCACCTGTCCTTCCTGCCCTCTCAATTTCTGCCTTCTTTGCACCCCACCCCTCGGTCTTTCCACTTTTTTTCGGTCCAGAGGTGCTTGTGGGTTGGTCTGGGCCGGCCACCTTGAGAGGTGTGTGTGTGTGAAGAAGAAAAAAGAGTCCGGTGAAGGCAACAGCAAAAGGAAGAATTTCATCCCCTGGGCTTGTAAGAGTGCTCAACTTCAGTGGGCCCAGTAGGTCTAGCCAGTTGGACATGCCACCGAGTTCCAGTCTCACAACTCTCATGGCTGCTCTTGGTATTGTTGCAGATTGCAAATGTGACAAAGCAGCTTGGGATACTTAACATTATCTTTGCTAGTTTGGGGCTTCAGAACACAATTTGGAACAGCCAGAAATTAATTTCTGAACAGAGAGTTTCTGGATGTTCAGTCTGCCTGGGGAAGCCTTGCTGCCAGATGCGGTTAGGGGATGATCGCAGATATCCAGTGTGGAGGGAATGACCAGAAGCTTAATTTCATTTGTTGTTAAGCCACACATTCCAGGGTTGTAGTCCTGGCTAAAATCAAGTTCCAGTTGTTATAGTAGCATAAACAATGCCCTGCTGGAATAGGATCCAGCATCCTGTTTCCAACTGTAGCTACCTGGATGTGTCCTGGAAGTTTACAAGCCAGGGATAAAAGCAAAGGCTCTCTTTATTAAAGTCAAAGGACGATGGCAGCCTTCTCAGATGAAATGATGGGTTATGCTGTTAAATGGTCTACAGGAAATGCTTCTCTTGGCAGCTTCAGAGCATGGTCCAAGCCAGGATGCCCTGTACTACCTATTTAGTGATGTTGGATTTTTTTTGCTCATGATTATCAGGGTTGGATTGGCCATTAAGGCTGTTTTGGCCTCCCAATTGACCCCTGATGAACATATCAAACTATCTTATACCATGAATTATCACTGTTTTTTCTAGCTCAGTATTATATACTCCCACTGACAGTATTTCCCTGCCCAGCTACTTGACATCCAGAATGCAATAATATTAAGATCTACCTGTTTGCTGACTTTCTATTTTTACTACTTAATTAAAAGTATGAAATGTATTTACTGAGATTCCATGTGGTACCACTTGTGATGAAAAGGAGTGAGTTTTATAAAACTAACAAAAGAGTCAATTACATCCATGGTCAAGAGAGGAAATATAATATCATTGAGCTATTATTCTTCCGTGTGTTGAATTTGAATTGAGCATGAGAAAAAGGTCCATAGGGAAATGTCGACAACATCCATGCACTGTGATTACACCATTTGAGAACCACTTACTTTGGATCTCCCTTTCTGAAATTAGTTGAGGATCTGATACTGTCATTTGTTGCCATTTATCCCCATTAAAAGTGGTATAAATTTAATACATGTTGTAATTATAAAACTACCTTATGTTCACCTGCAATGTAATGTTATTCCAATGAGAAAATTGTTCTACCCAAAGCACTGGAAATTCAGCTGTATGCGTTCCCATAGTCCCTTAATTATAATACATATGTTTCTTTGCTAGCATTGTTATGTCAAAGTCCCCTTGTCCATTATTCTTTTAAAGGAATCTGATATAGTTTCAAGTAGGATCCAAACAGTAATTAATTAATTAATTTCCAGTTAATTTCTGACTACTACAAATAATTTTTTTAAAAAATCCTAAAACATGGGAATTCGTATCCAATACTATGACTTATGTTACAAGACCTATCTAAAAACTTGTATGTATTACACTAACTATATTTAAAACTAACCTCTGCTTGGTTATCAGTGCCATCCTAGACCATTCTTCTAGGACTAAGTAAGCCCCACTGATTAGACCAGAATAGAATTATGAGTGAACATCTAGAGTTGCCTTCATTAAACCTTTAATACAAGTACTTAAGCAAATCTGGCTTGCAGATTGTAACCTAACTGCCCTCGCCCCCATTTAAATCATGCTTGGTTTGGCCTCATAAGAATAAAATCTAGTTTAAGTTGAAACTAAATGCTAGACTGCAGCATCTGGAGGCGTTCTTTTAACATGACTTGAATGGCAGTCTTTGCTTTTTAGTAAGGGAGAAAAATCTATTGTGCAGCGGAAGGGTTAAATCAAAATAACAAGGGTGATTTATCTAGCAGCTTTGGCTGGATATTCCCGAGAGGGCCAATCCCAAATCTACCTATTTGTCAAGCCGCTGACAATAGCCTATTTCTTTCCTTCTACCATATGCTTTATTAAAGAAACACTTGACCTACCTGTCATATCAAGCTGCTTCCTTTATCCAAAACCGAATAATATAGATATTTCCCTTAAGGGAATCCTGATGCAAATGTCTAAGGACAGGTTGCCAATTTGTTGAGCATATTAGGGTACAGCAAACTGTCAAGGGAAACAGCTGTAATACAGAGTGTTCTAACAAGCTCATTTTTCTTTTTTCCCCCAGCCGCACTTTTGGTGTCTCTCCCACTAGTTTATAGCATACCATTTATCCTTTATATTTTTATGGACAGCTGTCAGATGCAACTGCCTTTTTTTCTTTTGAAAAGAGACAGTTGGGAGATTTTTTTTTTTTAAAAATGTTGCCTCTTTCTCCTCTATTCCTCAGCCTTTGCAGCTAACCAGCACAAATCTTTTCAGCAAAGTTATAGTGGTGAACATTAGAACAATTCTTCTGTGAAGCAGGGAGCTTGGCCTGTGATTTACAAGAAGCCTGTGTTTTCAGATGTGGCCTTGTAAAGAAATGTTCCATTTTCCACCTGCCTTTTTGTCTATGACAAAAATATCAATAGCTAACCTTGGATCAATAGATGTAATTTTGAAATTATGTTCAGGGCTTTGACTGGTGGCAGCTGAATTAAGGTTGAAAATAAGCCACAGACAACAGTTAGGGATGCAAGATAATTTAGACATTTATAGGGTTGCCAACCTCCAGGTACTAGCGGGAGATCTCCTGCTATTACAACTGATCTCCAGCCGATAGAGATCAATTCACCTGGAGAAAATGGCCGCTTTGGCAATTGGACTCTAAAGGCATTGAAGTCTCTCCCCTCCCCAAAGCCCTCTCTCCTCAGGCTCTGCCCCCAAAACCTCCCGCCAGTGGCAAAGAGGGACCTGGCAACCTTCGACATTTATCTCTACATACACGGACTTAGCACAAAGCACAGTCATTTTAAAGATACCTGTTCTTGAGAAAATGTTTGTGTGTGTGTGTGTGTGTGTTAAATGGGGGCAACTTGACGGCCTAAAAATGATCACATTACCTTTACTAGAGCCTTTTTGTATGATCAGACTGGCTGTACTGTTTAAAGCAAGGTTGGCTTGATTTTAAATCCTCCTATCTTTCCATCTAATTTTCTGCTGCTTTAGCCTTAAGATGTCCTGAAAGCATGCAAGATTTAAGAATTGATTGCACTAGGATTCTCCACCGGCTTGGGGGGGGGAAGGCAAGAACTATACAGTGCAGCCACATGGAACAAAGCGCAGATTAAGACATTGGCTGCAACTCAGCTGAAATCAATACAGTTGTAGCTAGGATTAATTTCGCCTGCTGCATTTGTTTACATACGTGATACTGAAGATTGTTTGCTGAACGCGAGTGATTGGGCGAGAAAGATCAAACGTTCAGATCACAGTGTGATAAGGCAGAAGGTGTAAATCATTTTTTTAAGATAGGGAAGAAAGCACTGTTTGGTCTCTGTTTCAATTGGTTTATGTTCGTGATTATTGAAACTGAACAGTGGGCCACTCTCGACATTGAGGCTTGCCATTTGCTATTGAATTCCCAGCTGCTGGAAACTGAAAATGGCCGTGGCAATTTGTCCCACTCCTCCTTCAGCTATGGCAACTCAAACCTGTGACCCACTGAACCTGCCAATCATGTCTTGTGGCCTGCAATGTACTTGAGATGCCAGTTTTCCTAGTCCCAAGGAAACAGAAGTGAACTGGAGGTGTTTCCATGGTCATCCGGGCTGTCGGTATGGTAGGAAGGCTGCATTTAGCTTGGTGACTGTGTCAGCTTTATTTAGGGGAATATGTACAACTTTACAGACACTCTTCTCCATAATGGCACATGGCAATCCAAAAGCAGGAAAGCAGACCACGACTGTGTAACATGGCTTTGCAGATTAGCCAGAGATCGCCTCTTCCCAGCTGTGGATCCTCGCCTCCTATAGCTCTGCACAATGTAATCCTGCCCTGGGCTATAATTGTTGAGGCTTAAGCAAAGGACTGCAGAGCAACTTGTATCAGATTTCATGAAAACAAGAGGGACAAACAGCAGCTCTGCCCCACCTGCCACCATAAGAAAGTATCTTGCTACAGTTCACAGACGTTGCTGCTGGGAACAATGGGCTCATTCTGCAGATGTTAGACTGAGAAGCAGGGGATAACTGCCCCCTCCTGCTCATACCATCTCTGCTTCAGCCCACCAAAAGTGCTCAGTAAAGAGCACCATTTAAAGCCATCATCCACACCCCATATCAAAGAAGCAGAGATGAGGACAGTTCTTGTCCTGGTTTAAAGGGCAGGGACAGATATCAGAGCTGGGCGCTACATCATCCCAGATGTTTTGAATGAGATGATTGGTCTTTCAGATCAGGAAGTGTCCAGATTAGTCTCAGTGCAGATGAGAATGGGGGAGGAAAAGGAGAAGTTATCCCCAATCTTGGAAAATATATGAAGACCCATAAAGACTGCTGTCCTATGCATATGCATTTGAGCTTGTGCCCTATTGAACCTTGAAGAAGTGCTTAGTAAATTGACATTGGCTCAAGCAACAAAGTTTCATTGCTGAAAAGGAGCATTCTCAGACTGACAGCAGTAAGCAGCTAAACTTGGATTGCCACCTGCCACTTATATTTTTATGTAAAACACAAACAAGCAGTGTAAAAGTAACTAAAATGACTTTGTGCTTTCATCTTAATTATTTTAGTGAAGTTTTTATTCGGTTCTGAAATGCTACTTGCATATCCAAATACACAGGAATTCTCAGTGTGGAACTTTCTCTCAGGCCAAAAGATATTATGCGGTTAAGTACAGCGTATCATTCATTATTTAGCTAAATGAAGGAAGGTCAAAGACTGTATTTCAAGCTTTGTTCCTTCATTTATGGCTTCCTATTTGTCTTGACTTACTGTTTTTGCCAGATCTTTCTCCTACCACTGGGGAAAAATCCTAAAAGCAAAGCCAGGAAAGGCAAGACTGTGGGAGGGAGTAGGGACACTCTTTGTTTAGGGTACGCTGCAGTTATAAACTACAAATGATTAAGATTGCCAATCTCAAGGTGGGTCCTGAAGATCTCCCAGAATTACAATTGATCTCCAGACTATAGAGATCAGTTCCACTGGAAAAAAATGTCCTCTTTGGAGGATAGACTAGAAACATAGAGCTGGAAGGGACCTCAAGGGTGATTTAGTCCAACTCCCTGCTAAATGCCGGAAATTCACAACTACCTTCCTCCACTCCCCCAGTGACCCCTGCTCTATGCCCAGGGAAAGGCAGAAAACTACCAGGATCCCTAAACAATCTGGCCTGGAGGAAAATTCCTTCCTGACCCCAAAGTGGTGATTGGGATTACCCTGGGCATGTAAGAAAGGGTCACAGGAGCCAAGCGCTGACTCATCCCTTCCTGCCCAACCTCTTATGATTTGCCTACATTCACAGGATCAGCCTTGGTGTTAGATGGTCATTTAGCCTCTGCTTGAAAACCTCCAAAGCCCGCCACCTCCTGAGGAAGCCTGTTCCACTGAGGAACTGCTCTGTCAGAAAGTTCTTCCCAATGTTTAGCTGAAAACTCTTTTGATTTAATTTCAACCTGTTGGCTCTGGTACGACCTTCTGGGGCAACAGAACCACAGTGGTCCCTTCCCTCCCCAGGGTCCCCTCCCAAATCTCCAGGAATTTCACTGCCCAGAGTTGTCAGGCCTAAGGTATCAGGCCTTAGCTTATGATCGTTCCCAACTTTTATATATTGGCTGATCTGGCTGGCTAGGCGGGTGTCCCCTGCCTCCCTCACCGCTCCATGTGCATCCCTCCCGAATCTGCACACTCGGTGGAAGAGGACGACCATCCCAGATAGAAGGAGTGTACCGTTCTTCGGATATACCAATTTAAGGGGATCTGATTGTCCTTCTCCAAAGGACTTAGATTTATTCTGGGGCATAATGTAAAATAACTGCTAATATTAAAAAAGCAAATAAAATAATTATTTTACGTCTTTCTGTGGATTGGATCCTATGCTAAATCTTTGTTGATGGAAGAAACTTCATTGTTAATAAGTAACAATGCTCAATATTTGATGTGTGTGTCAAGTCGCTTCCGACTCATGGCGAGCCTAGGAATCAATGACCTCCAAAATGTCCTATCTTTGACAGCCTTGCTCAGGTCTTATAAATTGAGGGCTGTGGCTTCCTTTATTGAGTCAATCCATCCCTTGTTGGGTCTTCCTCTTTTCCTGCTGCCCTCAACTTTTCCTAGCATGACTGTCTTTTCTAGTGACTTTTGCCTTCTCATAATGTGACAAAATACGATAGCCTCAGTTTAGTCATTTTAGCTTCTAGGGTCAGTTCAGGCTTGATTTGATCTATAACCCACTGATTTGTTTTTTTGGCAGTCCATGGTATCCGTAACACTCTCCTCCAACACCACATAGCCACTGCAGAAATAACATTTAATATTTAACCAACATTGATAAATGATATGCAATTATACTTGTACTTGCTGTCTAATATGCAGTGATATTTATTTTCAGATCATATTTGCCGGATGACATACAACAATATTTAACATCTGATAGTGTTTGATAGTCAACAATTTAGGAGGTTTCATATTGGATTTCTGTCAGGAATCAAAACAATCAAGAGCTTCCTATATATCTAAAACACCTGTATTTTACATTTTATGGGGAAATTGTCATATTGAAAATTAAAAACGTTGGCAGCTTCAGAATATTTGCAATTTTTTGTTTCATTCCTATTTAATGGTAACCTTTGCAGCAGTTCTAAGAAAATGTTTTTAAAAAGCATAAGAAATTGTGTTCGTTAAAATATTTTTCAAATGCTGTTTAGATCTTTGTCCAGGTAAAACATGAGAGAAGTTAGAGTGCTTAGCTCACCTCACCCATACATTCTATTTCTGTTTTTTTTTTTAAATCATTCATTTATTTAAAATATTTCTATCCCTGGGATTCAAGGCAATATACAATGTAGTAGCCAAAGTCACTTTCATGTGGACACTTTGGCTTCTGAAGGCAAATGGATTTTTAAAAAGATTTCAGACAGCTTAATGATAAAGTGCAGAAATTATTTTGGCTCAAAACAGGATTTGGAAAACCCTGATTAAGTCTTCATTGGCCATTTCAGCATGGGTTACCTGCCCCAGGTTCAATGCAGTTGGAAGTGTGCTTTTTTTCTTGCTTCTCTGTAGTATCATGGTACGTTCCTGCACCTTCTGGGTTTTCCCTGGTTTGTCTATACATGAACACACATGAAGCTGCCTTATTCAGAACCATACCCTTGGTCCATCAAAGTCAGTATTGTCTACTCAGACTGGCAGTGGCTCTCCAGGGTCTCTGGCATAGGTTACATCACCTACTTGCCTAGTCCCTTTCAATTGGAGATGCCAGGGATTGAACCTGGGACCTTCTGCATGCCAAGCAGATGCTCTACCACTGAGCCACAGCCCCTCCCTTGCTTTGCTGTGAAGTTTTGGGAAAGATCACAGTAAATCGGGGATGGCTGCTGTGTGGGTAGAAAGTTCAGATTTTCTCATGGCAGCCAGTTTCCTTGACCCTGTCCTTGCAGCAGCCATTTCTTCCCCTTACTACTGAGGAGCTTGTAAAAAGAGCCAGGAATTTCATGTTGTTATAAGGATATACCATTATACAAATAAATGTAAAAGTTTATGTGGATTCTCAGCCTTCATTAAAAGATAAATAAATCTCTACACCTTTTCTTTACAGAGATCAGGTGCTTACTACCAATGCAGCATGTGCTTGTGTTTGATTCTATTGATTTTCCGGGCAATGGGCATTTCTCCCTTCCAATCAGATCCTTGCATGGGAGTAACACAGAGCACTCCAAGCCAATCTACATGGAAGAAAAGCTGTGGGAAGCTGCTGTTTCTCCTTTGTGGGGGTGGAGCCCCTTTTTCCTTCTCCATCTATGATAGCTGGAGGGACCTTGTTCAGGGGCCAGTAGAATTTGTCCCCATGGTCCAATTCTCTTGAAACAAAGAGCTTCTTTAGCAGACTGTCAGCAGTAGCTCCACGGCAATTTTGGCATCATTTGATTGAAAAATAGCCACTCCAGCCCCTCCCAAAAAAGTCCCTCTTTCCTCACAATTCTGAAAAATTGTGACCCACCAAAAGGAATGCAGCACTCCACCCCTGTATGTGGGCTATCCGCAAAGTTCCTGATTTTTCCAGGGAATTTTAAAAGCCTCTAGGATGATTTTGGCCTGGCAGTCTCCAAGGTTTGCAGGCCTGCTCTAAGGGCAATAAACTAATTAAAAAACAAAGTGGCAAATTCAATCTGAATGAAAATACATGTCATGCACAGCTTGTCTTCATTGAGTGGATACACATGGTCTGAAGCTGAATACAAAACTCTCTCTAAGTGAACTGACTCAACAATAGCAATAAGTCAGGAAGGTGATCTGAAATAATAAGTCTTAAAATTAAAATGTAAAGAAAAAAGGTTCATCAGTTGATAAATCAGAAACAGTACAAGATAAAAAATGAATTTTCTAAAAAAGAAAGTGCAAAACACTGAAATCAATCACTTACGGCAAGGCTAAACCAACGTAAATGGTTGAGTGTCAAGGGGAAGTTGTAAAACTATAAGTATAAATCATCATTGAAATGATCACCTTTTCCCAGCTTTATTCACAAGCTGGGAACAAAATCTTTTTTCTGTCTCAGCTCCAACCAATAGATTTTGAGGTAAGATGGTTTTAATTGTGGAGGCAAGCATCTAGCTGAAGTTTTTGTGTTAAACAGCATATCCTGATACGTTACTCATTTGGTTTTAATTCACTCTCTGCCATGTGGTCACAGGCTCGGCTTGTTTTCGTTCCTGCTTATTTTTGAGCTGCTTTCAGTTATTTCCTCTTTTTTCACTTCAGCTTGTGAATTTCAAGGTCAGGCTGAAGTCAAACGTTGCCATTTTAGTGATGAAATGCAAGCAGATGTGGCTACTCTGTGTGACATTGTCCACACCCTTCTGGTTATGTTCTTTTCTGTGTGGGGTACATGGCAGTCTGGTCATTTACAAGATTCCTCTTTCTTAGATTCAGATTTCAAAGGCAATGGCCATCAGGCTAGTGTTTATCAAAGGACATTTGAATAGAGGAAGTTCACATTATATTCTTTGCTGACTAGTTTAGGCCTACAAATGAAAAACGTCTTCGTTTTTATAACTGTAAGTCATACTAAGCGCCAATTGTCTACAAGTTGTAGGTTTGTTTCTCCATGCAATACATCATGGTATCTTCATTTACTCTGCTGTCTCTCTTCTATATTCCTCCCCACCCCCAGTTATGCTGTGTTTTAACCCAAATGATTAATTTACAGGTTTCTTAAGCATACGACAAAGTGTGGTTGATCAAGAAATAGTTTTCGTTGAGAACATGTAACGGAGATGAATGCTTTTGCCCTAAAATGAATCAAAATCAGTTTTTATCATCTTCATGGGCTAAAACAACAAAAACATTTTTTTAGATGTTTGCTTTAGGAGCAAAATTGGAAAATTTCCAGCAATCCCTTTCCATACCAATGTCATCTAAAAAGAACATTTTCAACGGAATGAGTCTGAACATAATTCTGTCTTCTTTAATAACTTGGGACATTTATATATACCTAATTCATATGGTGTATTAGATTTCTTAAAGCCTTTCCCTCAAACATGCTCTTTTATTCTGGACCTCTCAGTCCATAACATGTTTAAGCCCTCCAGTTCCAATCACACAATTGAAGAAGAAGAAGAGTTGGTTTTTATATGCCAACTTTCTCTACCTTTAAAGGAGAACCAAACTGGCTTAGAATCTCCTTCCCTTCCTTTTCACAACAGACACCTTGCTAACATAATTTACACTCCCTATTTCAAATAGAAATTGAAAGCACATCCTCAGGATCAGAGGTGCAACTTGTTGGTGATGCAAACGGCAAAATCATTCAGATGTGCTTATTGTCAACATTTTTTTTTGTTTATCCAGTCATTTTGTAAAACATTTAGAGTAGAAAATCTAAAAGGCAGACTTTTCTAATCTTCCATTTCATATTTATGGACTCGTTTTCACAATCCCGTCTCAAGTTGCCATAACAAGCATAGATAAAAATGTCTACCTCACTTTTATAATATTGTTTGGAACAGCTTAAAAAGTCTGCTCCTTTTACTGATTTTTAACTCCTTTGATTGCTGGAACCAAAAGAAGGCAGAGTGTAAGGATAACTAATGTGCGTCTTAGCTAAACTAGACGCGATGGTCACAGGCCATTTGTTTAAACTTAGGTATCCCCCAATCAAGCTTAAACTGGAATGGGACTTACTTAAAGGATAAAAAAGGTATTGCTGGGAGTGGGGGATGAGAGGAGCAGAACCACCCCTGCCCTGTGGCTCACCCTCTTTGCAGGCTATTTTTTTTCTAGGCACTTTTCTTCCAGCTGGGCTCATTTCCAGTATCAAAGCCTCTATGGAGGAAAAGGAGTTTGAGGGTAGGTTTGCATGGAGGTCAGCTGTGGGAGGGGAAAGTTCAGCTGCTCCCTCCCTCACTGACCTCTTTTGTTCTTAAAACTGGACTACCCTTGTTTGCTTCACACTTGGGTTATAGCAGATCTAGATATAAATCAATCAGTTTGCCTCAGTGACATCGCCAATCATTCCTAGCTATATGTCATGGCGTTTGCACTCCCAATGCATTGTTGATAGTTTTCATTGTATGAAGGGTGACGTGCTTGCAACATCTAACACTATCAAAACTGTCCTAATAACTGCTTAATTTATGAGATAGGCAAACAGTTCTTTTTTTTTTAATCAGAAAAGACCTACCTTTCACACACTGTCTATTTTGAAGGTACAAGATTCTTTCCCCCCCTTGTGGTGAAACCAGTTCAGAAGAGTGATATTACCCCCTTCCTTTCTTCCCTTGATTAGGTATTTTAGGCTGTTTTAGATTAGTACCATGCTGCTGTGGTGAAGATGTCCAAATATGAGAGAATAATAGCGCAAGTGTATAACAATTCTTCTTGATTGCCAAAGGTTTTCTGGTACTCTATAGAGAGTAGCAAAATAAGGATTGAAGACCAAGTTTTACAAACACTGGCGGGGAGGGGAAGAGTCTCATTTCCATAGACAGTAAAGTGTCACTGACTTCTATGGGCTTCATTTGAAGATGAAGTTAATCATATGCAGATGTATGATCAGCTTCTTGAAGCATAACACCATGCAGGAAAAAGGAGGACCCATGCTAGAAAGATAATTTTAAGAATCTGACAGTACTGAGAAATGTTTTGGTTTATTTGCCCAGTTGGCTGTGTTTCCTTGGCATTATTAATTAATAATTTTTAAGTTTGGGGAAAATGATCATCTACAAATGAACATTTCTGCATTCATTGTGGAAATATTCTAACAAGGAATCTCAAGAGCCATTGGAACTACACTAACAGATGTTCTTACAGATTTTTCTTAGGTTGATCTAATGAAAGTGATTTCACAACTTCCCTGGTCAACTCATGCCATTGACTAACTTTTCTTCCAGTTAGGGCAGTGATGATCGAATCTCAATTAACCTTCTCGCTCCTTAAAGTCATGAATATAGTTTTGGTTTCTCAGTATTGCAATCACAATACACAACAATTTTCCTCCAGGTATTTTAATAGGCAAAGGCAACATGCCTCTGATACTCTGGATAAAAAAGAGATACTATGTACAAACACATGAGCGGCGGA
The DNA here is from genome assembly GCF_029931775.1 of Euleptes europaea. Lineage (NCBI taxonomy): Eukaryota > Metazoa > Chordata > Lepidosauria > Squamata > Sphaerodactylidae > Euleptes > Euleptes europaea. The sequence goes on along the minus strand of NC_079312.1, from coordinate 92,732,951 downwards.
GGCTAATCTGGTGAATCTGGTTGGTTTCCCCACTCTTCCACATGAAGCCAGCTGGATGATCTTGGGATAGTCACAGTTCTCTTAGAGCTCTCTCAGCCCCACCTACCTCACAGGGTGTCTGTTGTGGGGAGAGGAAGGGAAGGTGATTGTAAGCCAGTCTGATTCTTCCTTAAGTGGTAGAGAAAGTCGGCATATATAAACTAACTCCTCCTCCTCCTCCTCCTTTTTCTTCGAAGGGATGGCTGGTGAAGTGACTGCTACTGGAAACAGAGAATTAGAAATTGGACCTTGAACTTATTCACCAAAGGCAAAGTTTAAATATCAGACTGTTTCCTAGGACAAAATATGCTCCTACCCATTCTTAATTAGCTGGACTGGGGGTGGGGGGGGAACAGTCTGAAGGCACATGCTGAAACAATCTTGTTAAAGCGAAGCTGGCTTGGGTCTGGTCAGTCTTTAGATGGGAAACTGCCTGGGAATCCTTTGTACATCACATGGAGTTCCATGGATCAAAGGTGGGATCTAAATGGAATGGATAAATCAATAACAAATTCTATGCACAAGCATTATTGGAAGAATCTTAACAGGAGGACCAGTGGTGTTGCAGGTTTATATGTTGAAATAATGGGATTAAGTGTTACTTGTGAATTGCACAGATGTATGAGTGTTTGATTTACTGAGAGAAGATCCCATCATGTCTGTCTTCCCAGGTCACATCATTCACCATGCTTTGAAAGGCATTTTTATTGAATGTATATCTATACCCTGTAGAAATACACCAAGGTCAAGGTGTGGGGACAACACTGGATTCACAGTTTGCATGAAAGCAAGATTTGCTGAAAAAAGAAATGGGCTTTTTTTGGGGGGGTGGGGGGAGAAATGTGCTATACACTTCCCTACAGTATTAAAACACTTGAACTTAGACCCTGGAACGGTACCATGCAGGTGTGCCTGTAAGACCCTGCTGAGGATTCCAGCTTCTGCTCTAATTTTTTTTTGTGATTGTTGCCCTTAGGCAAAATGCACTCCATAAAGGATGTAATCTTTTGTGAAGTTCTCTTGTATATGCAACTGGGAACCAGGAGAGTGGCGGTGCTTCCCCAGTTCATTTCAATATGGGGCTTGTGCAGGAGTGCTTCCTGGTCAATTTTGCTTTTAGAGTTTCAAGGAAAATGTGGATTAACTGTGATTCAGTAACTAATACATGCTAATATAATATGTGCTTTTATGCAAAAAACATTTGTTTGCTGCTTGCTGACTTTGTAATTGGATTTTGTTGAAATTATGGTTTTATTATTGCACTGCTGAATTGTTAGCTGTCTTGAGCCCCATTCTGGGGGAGGGGCAGGATAAAAATCTAATAAGACAAACTAACTAACAAACGAATAAAAAATGCTGGGTTGCAAAAAGATGGAGACTTGCCTTTTGGTAAGATCATTAATTCTGGGATAAGCTTTATCACAGAAGTCCATGGCCTTGTGGCAAGAATCCAGACATGTGTTTGTAATTCCATGCATGTTTGGTCTGTCTTGGTTCTGAGAAACGGTGCATTTTTGATATGTCTACCCAAAGGATTTTGCACTTCTTGAAGACCCACATTTGATTTGTTTTGATGATAACCACAGTAGTCGAACTCTGGTTTCCAGCTTTCCTTCCAGCAAGCCTTCTCAACCACCCGTCATGAACTTTGAAGAAATGCACATAAGCATTTCATTCTGTCTTTCTTCCTTTATATGAGCATAAAGAAAAAAAGGCAAACTATTTCTCACCAAGAGAAATCACTTTTCCCCTCCTTGCCATATTCTCAAGTGAGACCCCCCCCCCTTTTAATCAAATATGTCAAGAACTGCATAGTGGAAAATTCTTTGTTTATCATTTCTGCACTCGTATTACCTGGCTCAGTAATTCTTACACACTCTTCTTATGGCAGTGTTGCCTGTGTGCTATGTAAAAAGGAACAATTACAGGTTTTCAGGAGAAAAACCCCCCAACATCTTTCAGAGAAGACAGAAATTTTCATAGCTGAATTTCACATTGATTTCTTTTTCCTACCTACTAATGCTTCTGATTCTCATTATTTCTCAAATACCAAGAGTATAAAACCTCTAGACTTCCAATTAACGGTGCCCTTATTTGTACTCCTCTTTCAATCTGGTATATTTTCTGCTGCACCTCTCTCTGAGAAAGGGCAATTTGTGCAGTGTTATGTGCAGATTCCCTCCCCCCCACCCTCTTTTGGGGAGAGGGTGGAGATGGAATAGATTTAATTTAATTAGGACATAGAGCTTTGTATTAGTTGCCTTTAAATATAACCAGTTATCATAAATAGGAACATGGGAGCTATGTTAAGTTACTCATCTTTATTTCTGTCTATTACATTTTATTTTATTTTTTAAAAAAGTAAAGGAAGACGCTTTGAATTCGCTGCGGTTTGTTGAAATGAAGGGCATATGATTTTTTTTAAATTAGCCTTCTTATACATTAACTAACACACACTGTTATTTTAATGCTTTCTTAAATGTATTTAATGCATATTATAGTTTTTTCAAGGCTCGCTGTTAAGGATAAAAGAAAAAAATAATTATTTCATTTGAGGCAGGTGGGGGAGGGGCGGGATAGAGGAAGGACAGGGTGATGGGGAAATTAACCCTTCTTCTTAGCTTAACTGTGCTTGTGAAAGAAGAAGCAATTTCACTTCCTTGTCCATGCTCACTCTGACCCCCCCCCCAACCCATGCAGCTGTTCTTCTGTGCACGGTTCCCCCTTCCAGAATGATCTTTTCTCATCTTTCAGAATGATCTTTCTGGCTACAGTGGAAGAGGCTACAGGAATGGAGAGGAATGCAGAAAAACGCCACATTCTGTGCACAGAGTGGTAGGATCAGGGGCAGTCTGAGTAATTCTGGGGCCGCAGGCAAAAGTCCAGGAGGGGTGCCCAGAATTACTGCCTACCCCGTCCAGCTCCCCCCCCAGGCTGAGCAATGGGCAGCTCTCACTGCATCTGAGGCAGGTGGAAGTGCTGCCAGAAGCCAGTTGCCTGAGCCCTTGATGGGGTAGGTGCAAACAGCAGCAGCAGGGGGAGCCTGGTCTTCTTCTCCTCCCTGTCGAGAGGTGGGGTTGTGGGCAGTTGGGGACCCTCCCAGCATGGGACCCAGGGCAACTGCCCTGGTTGCTCTTTGGCTGAGACTGCCCCTGAATAGGATGCTGTCTAGTCTTCCTCTCTCTCATTTAGTTGTTTATTTCTGCCACCTCCCCATTTCCAAGACTAATTCAAAACAAAATGCTCTATATTGTCTCCAGAAACTTTCATGTTGAACCACCAAACAACTACATCCATTCTGAGGAATGCAATCCTTGGAAGTTTTCTACTGACAACGAAGAGTGCATTCATGTGTCTCTAGCCCTTTTCACACTTTCAAAAACAATGGAAGCTCAATAAGTAGAGGAAGTTTTGGGATCCTGTTTCTTGTCGCAGTCTCTGATCTTTACACATTGATCTAAAGGTCAGAACAGAGCCTACACTTGTGTGTGCATGGGCTGTTTCCATGTATTTGAGGTCCTTGTATTCTGCAGGGCTTCTGGTTGATTATACAGAGTATGTATATGTACAAACTATAGATATGGGGGGGGGCTGTTCTGATATTTAAATCAACATGTGGAGGTTGGGAGAATCAACATGTGGAGGTGACAGAAATATGCTATATGTACTGAATTACATATAGGGTTGCCAACAACCTAGAGCAAGGATCCCCAACGTGATGCCCATGGATGCCATGGTGCCCGCTGAGACCTTTTCTGGTGCCCATCAAGTGTTTTTAGAAAGTGGGTGGGGCCAGGTGGAGCTTTTGCCAGCAAAGCTTCAGATTGGCTATCAGAGATTTGATTGGCTATGCAGATTTTTAAAAATGTTACTTGGGAAGCAGTTGATACCACAGGACAAGGATCTTCACTGTGTAACTGAAAATAAGCTGTAGCTGCCATTTTGTTGCGGGCTCCACTTCCTATGACAGTAATTTTTGGCAGCCATTTTGTGGCAGCTTCCACCACACTGTGTCAGAATTCCAAAGGTGCCTGCAGGTTCAAAAAGGTTGGGGGGCCCTGACCTAGAGAAACAATTGGATAGACATCCACTATAATCAAAGCAAACATGCATTGTAGTTTCAACCGTCCAGCATAATGATTTCCCACATCTGCGCAGCAGCTCAATGTCCAGCACTGATGCAGGAGTCAAATACCACAACTGACCCAATGCTGAGACTTGACCCCAACCAAAATACTGGCACTTGCCTCAAGCCGATGCATGTGCCAGTTCAGATGACGGGAAAAAAATGGCTACCTTGCTCGTATGAACAGAGTAACATCAGCCTGATGAACTCGCGTGACAAGAACCCCCTCCACTTTCTGTGAACTGGAAAAGCCACCGTTTACGATATTCCTACATCAAAGAGAAGCTTTGACCAGACAGTAGGGTGGAACGAAAGGAAATGATGGCCTATCCTTGGAAGCAAGGATGGCCCCTGTCATGTCACCTTCAAGTCTTCGACAGGCTCGCATCTGTACCCAGCCACAGTTTTAGAGCTCTCCCAGCCATGTGGTCTGCCGAGAAAACATTAGAGTAGCAGTTAACCCAGCGGGTAGGATTGCTCACAGTACTACAAGCCTTTGAAATGTATTAAAGGAAAAATAACCACAACGGGTTGTCTTTGGACTGAAAATTAAAGAGCTGGAAAAATTAAGAGAGTCGGATCCTTTGCTTCATAATATCCCAAAATATTTTCTTAGTCTCCAAGCCAATATTTGCACAGAAAGAACTGACACTGGGTAAGAATACTGCATTCCAGCCAGGGTTCTTTTTTTGTTCTTTGGGTGAAAGATTGCCTTTTTGGCCCATCTTTACATAAACTAAAGAGAGAAAATAACTTGTAACATCTCCAAATTTATTGCAGTGTAATTAATTTTTTTGGGGGGAAAAGCAGGCTTAATACTGGTGCATTTATTTATATCATCAGAAAACTAACATTTCACAGAATGCACTGATATTTCAAAAGCTGATGCAAAACACATTGCACAGCTGATGTGTGAGCGTATACATGAAAAAATTGCTTATATTTAATAGGGGAAAAGATGTAAACATGTTTAAATACCACTCCAGAAGTGGGGTTGAAATAACTGGGTTTCTGCTAGATATTCTACAATTGAAGACTGAACACTGACCTTTTCTGAGAGGGAAAACATGGAAAGTACACCTTCGTCTTACAAGTGACAGCAACAGTCTGTAAGGTTGGGTAGTATGAGAGTACATGAACACATGAAGCTGCCTTATACTGAATCAGACCCTTGGTCCATCAAAGTCAGTATTGTCTACTCAGACTGACAGCGGCTCTCCAGGGTCTCAGGTGGAGGTCTTTCACATCACCTACTTGCCTAATCCCTTTAACTAGAGATGCCAGGGATTGAACCTATGACCTGCATGCCAAGCAGATGCTCTACCACTCAGCCACAGCCCCTCCCCAATGCTGGTGCAGTGGGACAACATGGCCTGACCTCAACCCCACTGCTGGTGTATAGATATTGCTGTTCAGGGGCTTCCACTGATCTGTATGTAGCTTAGCTGTGCTCTACAAGTGCAGTCCCAAGAGCTCTTTCCTGGAAGTAAGCTCCATTGAATAGAGGTAAGTAAGATTCGTCGGAGACCTACTTAGGACTGTTCTCCTATTGGTCCTTTAAAGAACTTTAATGTTAGACATGAACAGTGGGAATTGATGTGAGTTATCAGCAGGGAATAGTATATCCTGTATAAAAACCTATACAACATGCCACTTACTTGAATGGATGCCAGGGCCTGACCTTAACCTGTGTGCTGGTGTAGAGAAAGCCATCAACAGTGCTGTTCTGGAACTTCCACCAATGTGTATGGAGCACAGCTGTGCTCTACAAGGTATTATGTATGTTCAGAGTAAAAAAAAGGAAGAAAAAAGACCCAACATCTTGGTATTCCAGAAGCAATTTCCTGTTTGCCAGCATTTTCATAGGAAAGAGTATGACTAATAGTCCAATCCTAAGCAGAGCTGTATCTTTTTAAGCAATTGACTTTAGAGTTATATGCTTGTACGCTTCGGCAAGTGACAACTGACTTATGGTGACCCCAGCAAATGGCTTTCAAGGCAAGCAGGAGGCAGAGGTGGTTTGCCATTGCCTTCCTCTGCAGAGACTTCCTTGGTGGTCCCCCATCCAACTATTGACCCTGCTGAGCTTCTGTGATCTAATGAGATCAGGCTATACCACACCATTCCACACCCTCTGACTTCAGAGTTGCCCTCCTCTAAATCCACTGAAGATTGCACTAGACATGGCTTTGTAAACATCAGGCCCCAGGTTCAATTCCCAGTATCTCCAGTCAAATGATTCTTTGGAAGCAGGACTACCAATGATTGGCTTTGCTGGGCAGGTTCACCCTGGCTCCAAACCTGGCCCCTGATTCTGGTGGCCTTGTTTACCCTCAATGGCACATGTAATGTGCTGAAAGGTGCTCATCCCTCACCCCAGATGCTCCATAAGAGCAGTGGTTAAGAGCAGCGGACTGTAATCTAGAGAATTGGGTTTGTTTCCCCACTCCTCTACATGAAGCTTGCTGGGTGACCTTGGGCCAGTCTTGTCATTAAAATATGAGATTCTTCTGTTACTGTCATTGTTGATGAAGGTTTCTGTTTTCAACTTTTATATTTTTTCCTTTTCTCTAAACTAGCAAATGCACCTTGGGCCAGTTCTCTCAGAACTCTCTCAGCCCATCCCCCCACCTCACAAAGTGTCTGTTGTGGGGAGGGAAGGGAAGGCGATTGTAAGCTGCTTTGAGACTCCTTAAAGGTAGAGAAAAGCGGGATATAAAAACCAACTCTTCTTCTTCATAAGGAAAGATGCTGCTCAACCCCAAAGGCACTCCATCTCAAATCACCTAACCATAAAGTGTGTGATGGGCTGTTCAGGACATGACCCCCCATCATGCCTGATGCCTAAGGCGCTTGCCAATTATCCCTAACTATTGTGAGCAACCCACCCTATTGCTGTAATATTTGCTGTAGTTACTTTCTTGGGATTCTTGCTACACCTCAAGGTGCATTTGCTAGTTTAGAGAAAAGGGAAAAAATATAAAAGTTGAAAACAGAAACCTTCATCAACAATGACAGTAACAGAAGAATCTCATATTTTAAAGAAAAGGCTCAGAAAGTAAACATCCTCATAATGTAATTAAGGAATAGCAATAGATATTCAGCTATGCTTTACAGCAATTTTGAAGAGCTAAATATTGTTGCACAATTGTATACAAATTACACACTATTTGTGATTTTCTGTATACAAAGATTTTCTATATTCAGCCTAAGCTCTGCATGGAAAGGCAAGAGGTCAGTCTCAGAAAAGGCCACCACAGAAAAGGCCCTGTCATTCACTGGCTGTCCGACCACGGGGAAACCCAAAAAAAGTACTGTTGTTTAACAGACTGTTCTTTCAGGTCCTCTTGTCTGTTAAGTATAAAACACACTTTTCATTTTATATTGCCTAGTTCAAAATGTACAAATATGGCATACAGCTACATGGTTTAAGCAAATCCATTTCCCATAAGTATGAAGGGCAGTGTTTATGAGGCACCAGTTTTAATGGTCTCTCAGATAAAAATGCATAAGGAAGCCCAAAAGAATGGTTTAAAGCCGTTCTTGTTGCTCAACAATGCACAGCATGCAGGGGTTCCACTGAAAAGTCTGGTTCCTGTTACATGGCTTTTTCCCTTGCATTATCTATATTATATCTTACAGAATGGATGATTTGCATCACTGGTCCTTCTTTGTTGTTATTGCCATATTGAATGGATAATATTAACAAAATCCTTGTCCTTTAAGTATTCTCCTACCATAAAACATCCCAACCTGGCTAGCCATAAGAGGCAAAACATGAAATAAAATAGTCGGTTTAATCTTGGAAAAGAACTTACATTGCAGATTTTACACTCAGTGAACTACAAAAGGTTCTTTTGCTGTTTTTTTTTTAAAGCCAATGTTATGATCAGAGCTGTGTGGCTCTGTATTATGGGAGTTCTGTACAAGAGCATATTCTAGAATCATAACTCAGAGGACACTTTCCTAATAATTTCAGCTTTGACATTGTTTTAAAATGTAGGTTTTTAGGCCTTATAGCTGTAGAGATAAGCTTTAAAAGATCTGTGGACAGTGCCAGGTGAAACGTCTAATGTTAAAACTCAGCTAAGAAGAATTACCAATAGTTGGAACATGGATAAGGTTGCCTTCTTTTAACAAAGTATGGACAGCCCAGTCAGTCATCTCATCATTGTAACAAAAAACAGGTAAGATCTCAAGGGGCTTATGCCAGACACAGTGTAATATAGAGTTGCCAACCTCCAGGTAAGAGCTGGAGATCTCCTGCTATTACAACTGATCTCCAGCTGATAGAGATCAGTTCCCCTGGAGAAAATGGTTGCTTGGGCAATCGGACTCTATGGCATTGAAGTCCCTCTCCTCCCCAAACCCCGCCCTCCTCAGGCTGCACCCCAAAACCTCCCGCCAGTGGAGAGGGGGACCTGGCAGCCCTAATGTAATAATAGGTATCTTGTTACATGGGATTAAAAACAGATCAGAAGAACATAAGAATTTAGTCCCTGCCTATAGGTCTCTGGGGTACTGCTTTGTGCCAGTTCTGACTTTAAATAAGGCACAAGAGATCTCTTGGCTTGCGCTGAGCCATTTGCTGCCTTGTGTAGAACAGCCAATAAGAAGAAGCTATTGTATTCTGCCCTGTTATTTGCAGTAAGCTTTTGCTGTGAGTTGGCCCACCCAGCATCCCTGTAGATAATGTGGTAGCCAATTGTCTTTTAAAGGGCTAAGCAGGAATATTTTTGAGCTTCCTTCAAATTGGCTTGGAAAAGGGGGGGCTTTTTTTTTTTTTGCCTGTTACACAGTGTCCTGAGGAGAGGTGGTATTCTCCAATTAGGCCTGGTCTTTGGATAGTTATTTCAATCATGTGTCTTAATTTGTTTTAAGGAGCGAAACTGGCAAACTATTTGAGGATGGGGGCTATTGCCAAGCTAGCCCATCATTAGTGTGAGTGGCCTGGTAGGTTGAAGAGAGAACACCTTTAGTGGTTGAGCAGCATCAACCGAGTCTTAATTGCTGGAGCAACACACTGGAATGATTCTTGATACATCTTGGCACTGTTTGACATACAAGTGAGGGTACATGGAGCCAGTGGTAATGCTGCCTAAGTCTGGAGCCAAGTTGAGAATGCCCAAAATGCTGTAGTCATGCTAGGCTGCTTGTTATCACCAACTTGCACTAATTCAGGGCTGTTAACTTAATGCAGACCAGCCATTACTAAACTAGTTAACCTCTGCATACTGGTGTCTCATGTACTTTTTTGGGGATACTGGTACAAAAGTCTTGGAGGACCACACCAAAAGTTCAACAAGTCCAGTATTCTCTTTCTCACAGAGACCAGCCATATGTCTCTAGGAAGCTCACAAGCGGGGAATGAAGGCAGCAGCCTTTTCCACATGTATCCCAGCAACTGATGCTCAAAAGAGCACTACCATTCAGAGAACTCATAATGATTATAGCGTTGCCAGGTCCCTCTTCACCACCGGTGAGAGATTTTGGGGGCAGAGCCTGAGGAGGGCGGGGTTTGGAGGGGGGAGGGACTTCAATGCCATAGAGTCCAATTGCCAAAGCGGCCATTTTCTCCAGGTGAACTGATCTCTATCTGCTGGAGATCAGTTGTAATAGCAGGAGATCTCCAGCTATTACCTGGAGGTTGGCAACCTTAAATGATTACTGTTCAAAGATCTAACCTCTGTGAATTTCTTCAGCCTCCTGTAAGCCATCTAAGCTAGTGCTTAGATCCCTGTCTTATGACAGTGACGTCTACAAATTAATTACGTGTTGTCACCTTCATTGGATTACCTTGAGTATTATGGGGGTGGAAGAAAATGTCATCATCTCCATAATTTACAAACCTTTAGCATGCTTCTCTTTTTACAATCTTTGTAAACATCCCCAAATCATTCCTTGTATGGAAGGTCATTGTGGTCATTCTTGATCATTCTGGTAGTCCTTTCCCGCACTTTCTCCAACTCTAAAATATGATTTTTATTTGTCCTTTTTTAATTTTAAAATTTTCCTGAGCACACACACACATACAGAGAGAGCTGTTCCGACAGGTAATTTAAATTCAGTGAATTTAGTGTATACGTGTTGATTTCTTGACATCCGCTTGCTTCTCAAGGGAGTCCTCAGTCTTACTGAGTCTGGGAGTGCCTTTGCAATGTTGAGAACAGGTGGTGGGCGCTAAGGGGGCAATCAAAAAATGGCTGCCATGGGGTGCTGGGGCTAATCACAAAATGTTAGGACTTTAAACCATGGGAAAGTTCGCCCCGCTCCTCCATAGAGATACGTAGCAAAGATCCCACTAAAGAACCTGAATACAGCCACTTCGCTATTTCTTTTCTATGGAGGAGGATGGGGTGACCCCTTCCAGACCCCCTGATCCAATCTTCACCAACCTTGGGTGTTCTTGCAAGGAGAGTCCCTTAGACTCTCTCTTTACCTGCAAAAATGCTCCCCAGGAGCCATGGAAAGCCCCATAGGCTTTATTGGACCCGATTTTTTCAGGAAACCCAGAAAAAAGCTGAATTCCCACATTTACCGGTATGGGGATTCGGCTTATTTTGGGTTTCCCGAAAAAACCGGGTCCAATAAACCCAAATCCGAAATTTACCGGATATTTTTTTTTGCGCAGCTCTATCTCCTACTCCATTGAGGAGGAGGAAAGCCAAGACCGGCACTTTGCTTTAGGGAAGAGATGCTTTTTAAAGAAACCAGTGAGCACCAGGAAAACTATCAGGCCTAGATATTAGCTGAGCAGATTACTGAAAAGTTTGCAATCAGTAGGAGAGGGACAGATAGGGAAATGACATCTCATCAATGTCATTACTTCCAGTGCATACCCAGAACTGATTTCACCATGTTGGTGTGACACTCTAGGATCCCTGCAAAACTCTGTGATTTTACCATTATTTATTTATTTAAAACATTTATATACCACACTCCGAATAAAATATTTCCAAGGCAATTCAAAACATCCAAATAAAACAGAATAATAATAGCAGGGCCTGACATTCTCTGTTATTTAGTATGTAGCACATAAAAGCACCACCATAGTGCATAATTAATCAATGGATTCTGTTGAAACCTGGGACACAGTCATGTGTCTGGGTCAGCCTATATCAAGGGGGCAGTCAAAGGGTTTCTTATATCATGTTTTTTCTGTCTGTGGCTCCATGTTACCTTTTACTGCTCTGCTGTCCCAACTTCACAGATAAGTCTGATTATCTGTTCCTTTAATCTGAGCCAGTGTTTTCAATTGCCCTAGTCCTATCCGAGCCTCTGTGTGGGCTAGAACAGAGAAAAGGGAAGTCGTTGCTGCAGATCCACTCAGAGAAAGAATGTTACATTAAACCGTGCTCCTGTTTAAAACTGCTGCCTTCTTATTCTGCAGCCTAGCATTAAGGGTGTAATACTCTTGAACGACTCAACTATTTTGCTGAGTCTGAATCACTAGCAGGGTTGTGATTCTCTGGTTGCAGACCTTTCAGGCTCTAGTTCACAAACAAAGTAACTTATTGCTCAGTATCAGATGGCTGAACACCACTTGTCCCTCTAAGAAGTTGGATGCCAACTGCTTGAAGGTTGCATAACTGTAAGGACATCACAGGCCTGTTATTGCTCAGTTTCAGGATTATAGTTTTTGGATTCAATCTGGTTTAGTTCCACTGAAAACTAAATAGCAGCCAGTCTGCCACGACTGCAGTCCAACATTATGTATGTGCTGGGGGGTGGCAGAACATGGAACTGGCTGTGTGCCACATATCTCACAGCATTCGAATCAAAATGCACATGGCCCACCATTATGGTAATGGAAGTTGTGCAGCAACAGTACTTGGTGGATTGCACTTCCAGCTGTCAAAACCAACACTAAAGGTACCAGAACAAATTAAATTTAGTTGGAAGTGCCATAGTGAATCACTTAAAAATCTCAAAAAAGTGTTAATGCTAGATCAGATCTGAAATATGCAAGGGGATAAATTCTGCAATTTGATGCATTAATTAGACCAGGCATGAAAATACGATGTATTAATTGAGGCAACTTAAAGAGGAAAGAGATTTTTCTTCACTAACTTGCAGCAAAGTAGTCTTTCAACATTAGATCAAACCAATCAATCATCATCCGTGAGTCTTCACATGGTCCTGTAATATTTCCATCTGTCTCAGTCATGCTTATAGAAAGGCAAAGAAGAAGCCTTTTAAGACCAAAGTCAGGAAACAAAATAGCTGGAGCTCGAAAATCCATCCCAGAGTGTGGGATTTAGAAAAGAAGCAGCTGCCAAGCATGCTGCCTGTGTGGCAAATGGGGTATTGTCTTTGGGGCTATACCAGGTTCAGAAGAACATATGGCTTTCCATGAACAACCAACCAAGAAGAGCGAGAACTGTATAAAACACACTTGTTCAGTTGTAGTGTTATTAGCCTCGCAAACCACTCTCTTCAGTAAAAGGGGAGTTTGCATGCTGCAATAGGTTCAATTAAATTTGGATTTGAGAAGCCCTAGAAAGCGACGTTTAGAGCTCCTCCTATCGGATACTATGGCTAACCTACCTGCAAGCATGGGCAGGTTTGCTTGGCTAGCAATTAAATTCAGGCAGAGTGTGCTTAAGAACCTACAATAGCCAAGGAAATAGAGAATGACTACTGTTTGATCCTGCAGTTTGAATGCATGTTTGTTTGTTTGTTTGTTTGTTTGTTTATTTATTTTTCCTTCTACTTTTAGCCTCTGTAATTTTAGGATATTATCAAGTATTCTAATTTTACCCACATTTAGTATTTGCTCGGATATTAATTAGTTATGCACTTTGATAATCTTGCCATTTTTAACCATTTTAACCATTTAAACAGTTTAATAGCAAATCTATTTTGTATTTGTTTTTATCCTATGCTATTTAACTATGCAAATTTGTCTTATTTGATGGTCTCTGACTACAAATAAATTATTGATTGATTGATTGATTGAGAAGGCCTAATTTAAATATGCTTTCAGTGATGAGTCTTATCGGGTGGCCTTGCACAGAAGCTGTTGTAAACTGACTAGAAAATGTTTTTTTTTTTTTAAGTGCACTACTAAGTGCTCTCTATAGAAAACAATTACTAGGAGCTGGTTCGTGCTCTCAGCCTGTCAGAACGTCTCACCTTGACATTCAGTAGCAGATCCAGGACTGGAAATATTGGCCACTAATGAACAGCAGACATTTGGAGAGGAAGCCCTGGTTTAGAGAGGGAAAGTGGTTGATGGGGGAGGAGATGTTCAATCTTTTCTTTGTCGATGGCCTCTTCCCTGAAACTCCACGAGTTGCTTTGCCCCCCAAGTTGTGGTAAGCATCTGGGAATCACAGTCTGGGGGAAGAGAAAATCGCTGGTGAAAAGACAGCGGAGGAGAAACTATTGGTGGTGTAACACAACCTTCCCTTTCATAATGTTTCATTCCTCCAAAGTATGCCCTCTCTCAGCTGTTTTTCAGATACTTGGTTGTAGTCAAGGTTACCTGGCCAATTCTACTGCCAACCAACCTGTTCTTATGTGTAACTGAAACATATCTTTGAGTTCCAAGGTGTTGGCTCCAGCCCCTTGCTGACATGAATGGAAGACACTTCTGCTCACACAAGGAGGCTTTTGTGATTTCCAGATTTCCCCTTATAGCTGCATCTTACCATATCATTCCATGGTGTTCCTGATGGTCTCCTGACCATTAGGGTTGGCTTGCAGGAGATTGTAGCAATAAGAGCATGACAGGAAATCCCCATTTCATGAGTATTTTGGGTTATCTAGATTCTGCCCAGTGGTGCAATTAAGACTCTTGACTTATGCTCCCCCCCCAAATGTAGTAATGTATACTCCAAATGTGAAAACACAGCCTGCTTTGGGTTTCCCTGAGGAACTTGTGAGCTAGGTCCTTTGTCTTCCATAACAAGTCTGGCTATGATGGTATCACTGATGCTGCCCGCGATCAATAGAGCACCATAGCCCAGAACATTATTATAATATACGAAAAACAGCATCTCAAGGCTACCTTTCCTGCCTGTAGTTTTTAAAGCCTTTATGGAGAAACAGTCGCATCAACATTTTATGAACTCTTTTCCTTAGCGTTTTTGGGCACAGCTTCATTTACGTAAGAGGAAAGTATGGAGTCTCATACAAAAAAAACAACAACCCATTTCCCCTCTTTTGCTGTCTTTTTCAGACTTCCATAACAGTTTCTCCCTAGGTAGCCTTTGTTGACAGACAAGTCTTATTAGTATAAATGTGCTTCACAGCCAGCTTGCCTCTTGCCCACCTAATGATTTGTCCATGACTGTACTGAATGTTGAAACTTCTGCAGTGTTTCAACCGAGAGGAAACGAGGGTGTTTCTATGGTCACCATGGAGGGGAAATGTATACAGGCATGAATGGAAAGGCCTTATTTGATGGAAGGCGTGTCCATAAGTCAGTTGTCAAGTTCTTCATGATGTTGAGAGGCCGCCTCCTGCATATCAACACCCACTCCATCATTTTCAGGAGGAGAATTGTCCGCCTTCATTTCTGACTGTTCCTTTGTTCATTATTCTAGAGCGATGGCCATAATATTCTCCTAGCACACTGGAGCAATCCACATTTTCATGACTGAAATTATCAAAGCATGAGAGAAATAGGAGGTTTGCTGTAGATAGTACTGCATCAGATGCGGCAGAGAAAGAAAAAAAAAACCCTTAATTTAGCAATCGATGCTATTATAGCTATCTAGGAATTGATATTATTTTATCATTTATTTACAGAATATATTATACCACCATCCTACACATTTCCAATGCCTGCTTGATCAAATTCTCTATCCGTTTGATCACTGTGGATCTTCTTGAAAAGAGTCTGCTTGAAAACTTGCATTGCTATCTTTCTGCTGATCCTTCTTGGAATCCCTGTTTTACTTATCACCGTAATGTGTGCAACCTGTAGATTCTGAATGCTTCTTGGACTAGGGCTGTTGAATTAAAAAAAATTCGGTACAGTTCAGATTCGGCCGAATTCAGCCCGTTTAGATTCGGGATATGCCGAAGTCCAAACTCCCCCACTTCGGATGCGTTCAATTCGGCGGGAATTCAAAGTTCGGAAAAAAATTCGGCCGAATAAAGCCATTAAAAACACAATCGCGCCTTTCCGTGGCTCTGGGGGGGCATTTTTGGGGTTAGAGGTCCCAAACTTTGGGCAGAGCTTCAAAGGACGTTTATTGAAAGACTCCCCAAGTTTTGTAAAGATTGGGTCAGGGGGGGCTGAGATATGGGCCCTGAAAGGGGTCCCCCCCACCCTTAATGTGCATCTCTCAGCAGAGCTTGCCGCCCACGCACAAAGCTCCCAGCCCCGACAACAGCTGAGAAATTTGCAAAGCAACTGCAAAACAACTGCAAAACAACACAACCTTGTTAAACAACACCTTTGCAACACACAACTGAAACCTCCCCCCTCAAACCAGGGAGCGAGAGACTCGAGGAGGAACACACACCCCAGGCAGAACCGACGAAAGCCCCCTTTGGCTTCCCCCCCACCCACAGAAACTGCTCCCTCCCCACACACACACAGACTCTGCTTTCCCCCCCACACACACATACACAGGAGAAAAATTATAGATTAAAGCCCCCAAAGGGGTCTTACTGTGGCTGTCTTCTGTTCCGTCAAGAGGGGCTGAAGAGGACTTGTAATCCAAGATGATTCCAATTAGGCACGGGACGTTTTGTTCTGGAGAAGATGCACAGGATCGGCTGATCCATTCATCCCAATAGGGAAAAGGGGAAAGAGGAAAGGGGAAAGGGGAAAGCCCATATCTCGGGACCCACTGACCCAATGTTCACAAAACTTGGGGGGTATCTTAAGAACACTGGTCTGAAACTCCGCTCAAAGTTTGGGATCTGCACCCCCAAAAATGCGCCCCCTGCAGCCATGGAAAGAGAAAAGGGGGGAGGCGATATTTCTGCCCCCACTGAACCCATCTTTACAAAACTTGGGTAGTATCTTAAGAATAATTGTCTGAAGCTATGCTAAAAGTTTGGGGGCTATATCCCCAAAAAAACGCCCCCTGCAGCCACATAAATGGAAAAAGGGAGGAGGGAAAAGGGGGAGAGCCCATATCTCGAGACCCCCTGACCCAATGTTTACAAAACTTGGGGGGTATCTTAAGAAGCTTCCTCTGAAGCTCCACTGAAAGTTTGGGGTCTGTACCCCCAAAAATGCACCCCCTGCAGCCATGGAAAAAAGGGGGGAGCCCATATCTCGGGACCCCCTGACCCAATGTTTACAAAACTTGGGGGGTATCTTAAGAAGCTTCATCTGAAGCTCCAGTGAAAGTTTTGTGTCTGTACCCCAAAAAATACACCCCCTGCAGCCACAGAAAGGAGCGAATGTGCACAAGCACCCCCCCCCACACGAGGATTTCGCTCTCTCTCTCTCTCTCTCTCCCTGGCCGGGCCGTACATCAGCTGATTCCTCCAGTACTCAATCCAGATTGATTGGCCAGAAGAAGACCCAGCTTGGCCACCGATTGGCCGGGGGAGGAGAATGCTGCTTACTGACGGTTATGCTGCTTACTGACGGCCCCGAATTTGCCGAATTTATTCGCGAACTCCCGAACTCGCTGAATTCGGCCCCCCCGGTTGCCCGCCAGTTTTGAGTTCGGTTCCTCCCGAACTAAAAACCACCGAATCAGGGGAAATTCGGCTGATTTTCAGTTCGGGCCGAACAAGCCCTATCTTGGACATTAAGTGTCTTCCTCAGTTTTCTGCTTTTGATAAATACTATTCTCAGAGCTAAGCTGTGGAATCTTCTAAAAATCACAGTGCCCTGAGATTGATAGTAACCTGTGCAAATGAGGATATAAATCTAGGGTGGGAATTGTGTCCTCCAAAGTTCCCCTACCCTTCCTCGGAAACGTAATGGATATAAAATAGAATATGTGATGAAAATATTCTTTTATTTCAATATTTCCACTTGAAGTCATATGTGTTGGACCAATCTGTGAGACTGGAAGCTTAAAATCTCTTAAATTAGGTTTGTTTTTATTGGTGAGGATTCTACCTCACCAAACAGTACTATGCAGTACAAGGTGCCACTACTATGCAAAATCTACCTGGAGGTGTGCTCCATTGATCTTATGCATAAGATTGATCAGCACATATAAGATTGGGTAATGATACTGCTGTCTGTGGAAATGGGTGGGACTGGGATACGGGTGGAAATTTGGGGAAAATATTTCTCAGCTTTTTCTTTTTCAGGTCAGACTTTCATTGGCTCACATCCTTCTCTCAGTCAGTAATAATAAACAGCCATGCATGAAAGACTGTAAAACCAGATCAACTGCAAAGCATATGATTATTTCTGGAACTGCAGAAAACGTTGCTGGTTCAGGTCTAGCAGAGACCAATGCTGAACTGGCCCTTCCATCTTGAACAACTATGCAGATTTCCTTCAAGTTCCTTCATTTCAAGGCAACATTTTTCAACAGCTTCAGCCATACATTCAGTTATTATTATTCGCTGTGTAGACAAATGGCATGCAACCATGGACTGGTATGTTATTGTAGGGCAGAACTAATAAAACATCTGGCTCATTCTCAGGAAACTTTTTGATTTCAAAATACTCTCCTAATCTTCAAGATTACTCTGTTTTGCCTTTTCACCTTTGGGCTACATGGTTTTGTTTTCAACCCTTTCATCTTAAGAATCTTTTCCGCTTTCAAACCTTTGCAATGTTAAAATGAGAGCAAAATATTTCAGGTTACAATAACTTATTAATGCTTTTCATCAGTGATCTAATATGTATAAGGTTTGGGTGTTTAAAGATGGTTATTAAATGTTAAAACCTAATTGAACGAAGTGTTACAAGTCATGCACTTTTATAAAAATTTACAAATATCAGTTAATACGTTATTCACATGATGATACAGATGCATAAGAACTGCTACCCCAAGACCCATTCCCTGCTGTGAGTCATGACTCTAGAGCTCCCCAGATCCTGGAGCCCTAAGAAGCCATGGGTACAGGATAATCAATTTTTTAGCAAACCAAATAACTTATGATCAAGGCTATGGGCAGTAAAATGCAATTGTAACAGGAAACTCCAAAGACTCCTGTGTAAGCTTAGCATTCATGGCACATGAACACATGAAGCTGCCTTATACTGAATCAGACCCTTGGTCCAGCAAAGTCAGTATTGTCTACTCTGACCGGCAGCGGCTCTCCAGGGTCTCAGGCAGAGGTCTTCCACATCACCTACTTGCCTAGTCCCTTTGACTGGAGATGCCGGGGATTGAACCTAGGACCTTCTGCCTGCCAAGCAGATGCTCTACCACTCAGCCACAGGCCCTCTCCATTAAGAGGTTGGGTCTCTTATGGATTAAAAATGGGTTTAACAACCAAGAGTAGGAATAAATGGACAGCTCTCTCAATATTTGGAGTGGTACTCAGTGCTGAGAAACCATTATATTGTTCATAAAGCTGCAGTAATATCCAGCAGAACTCAGACTCTTCTGAATTGCCCTCCCACCAAGATCTTGAAGACAGTAGAAGGCTGAACACTCTTTCTGTCCTTCCAAGACAAGGGCGGGAACTAAAAAATCCAGATGAGTTAGGCGGTAACTAAAAAATCCAGGTGATACTATCCCAGACCTGCTGGTTGTAAGTAAGGCAGAATTTGCATGATTTCAGAACATTCCCCATGGAGAAAATATGCACAGAAAAGCTGCGCATCAGGGTAAAGGCTGGATTTGTACCTTTCCCCTTAACATTTAGTTTTCTGCGTGCAGGGAATTTTTATTAAAAAAGAGGGATTTCCCTCCTGCGGTCTGCAAAAGTGCAGTACAAGAAAAGTTTTATCACCAAATGTTGGTGTCTCTGAATGCTAAGCCATGATCAGAGTTTTTGCCAAAGCAGAACTGATTAACTCTTAGTTTGACTGAAACAAAAGAACTGGGGGTAGGGGCGGATACAGGTGCTCCTTCCCTAACAGGGTGACTACCAGGGTATCAGAGCTGCCTTTCTAACAACAAGAAGAAAATGCATTACCCAAATACAGGTGGCTTTCCATCAGAGCTTCAGTAGATCTCCATGTGCCTGCCTTTCACACACACATTACTGTTGATGGAGGGGGCCCCTCTGAATTTCATCTAAGAAAAGTAGGGTTGCCACGTCCCTCTTCACCACCAGTGGGAGGTTTTTGGGGTGGAGCCTAAGGAGGGTGGGGTTTGGGGAGGGAGGGACCAATTCCATAGAGTCCAATTGCCAAAGTGGCCATTTTCTCCAGGTGAACTGATCTCTATTGGCTGAAGATCAGTTGTAATAGCAGGAGATCTCCAGCTAGTACCTGGTCTCGGAGGTGGGCAACCCTAAAGGAAACCCACATGCATTCAAACCAAACTATGCTGAACTACATTTAGGAACCAGAAGAACATGCTTGATTTTAGCTTTGGATTTCAACACAAGAAATTGTATTGTGTCATAATGAACCTAGCAGTTGATTTAATCTAATAGGTCTTTGCAGTGCTGTTTCACAACCCTCACTGTGGATGAAGAGCTCAATTATACAGTTAAAATCTTTACTGCAGGTGCAAGATGTCCCATTGGTGGAAGGGCATGCACATAGAAAGCAGGCACTGCATTGCTATTTTGGCTTTTGCAGTACAACAGTATGTACAACAGTATGGATGATAACATTATGAAGGAGGGGACTTCACTGTGAAGTTGTAACACAGGTCTGCCCAGCTTTTGACTCACAGAAGCAATTGCATTTTTGTTGTGCCAGTTTGTTGCCACTCCCACCTCACATTTTCACCAGCAGGAAGAAAGAACAGGAGGTTTATAGAGCCCCTGATGATCAGAATTTGGCCTACTGGGTCGCACCACCTGTACAGTTCTGCTGTAACAAGGCCTCCCACAAAGCTCAGACCAGTAATGTGACTGGGAGCCACTTCTATGACCACATTCCTTTGGGCAGATAATACTCATGCAAGCTGAGGACTTCTGCTTTGTCTTGAGACGGCAGTCTTAAAGATCACAGTATGGCAATGGCAACAATTTCTCATGGTTCTGAAGCACAGGAGCCTTCCCTTTCAATGGTTACGGTGTAGTTTGCCTTCCAGCATCAACTGTCAGCTTTTGAAGCTGTTCCTTTTTCTTTTCTTTTTTGTGTGTGACAAGTGACTACAGAGCTCATGTTTGCATTAGCTGTTGACTCATCTTAGGTGGAATTATGTACAGAAATAAGTCAACAGTTCTCCATTCAATATGATCCATATGCAGGTAGGGTTGATGATACAATGCAAAGCTCCTGTATAGACAAGATTCTTGTTTATTGTGTACTTTTCCAGGTCACTTAGCACGTTGCTTCATAAACGTGCTTTTAGGAGTGTAAAGCCTGGTGTGAATGGTCTTTGAGTTTATGTAGAGCAATTCACCCTTAAAAACTAGCAGAACTAATTTTTCAAAATTTGTACTGCAAACACATTAAGGATGAACTAAACCATTCCAGCAAGGTTTGGGTACCTCCCAAAATATCAGGCTGTTAGGAGATGCTGTGTTTGTTTTTAAGGCTGTGCTCTAATTTCACCTTTGGAGGAGGTATCGTCCAGAGACTGTCTTGCTTGGAACTGGTCCTTGGGAGAAAATGCTTGTGGAATGAAACTGCGGTCATGGAACACCCCCCCCCCCATTCTTTTCCCAAATGTTTCCCCAGCACAGTCCAAATTGTTGTCACAATCTCAGACAGATTTATGTTTAGAGAAGGTGGCACCATGACACGAATTGGCTCTTTGCAATTTTGAAAAGAATCTTGGAAGTCAACAGGAAATTTGATCCCTTTTAATATCAAACTGTCACATTTGCTAAAGGAAAGAAAAGATCTAATTTCATTTTCATTCCTAAAGCCCTTCCTGAAGTGACTTATATTGCAGCAAGGGTAGGACTATTTTTACGGAACAACAATTGCTACAACAGCAACTAGATGCTTAGTATGGGGTGGACATAGTCACACATCAGGGCCTCAGTTCAGAGACTGTCATGCAAAACAGTGGCGCACACATGCTGGTGTGCGCCATGATACCCCTAATCTCATTGCTGTTCTGTATTTGACAGCGCAGATCATCTGTAGGGAGGAAATGGTGGGCTTGGAATCATGCCTCCATATATGATGGGCATCACCATCTGACGGATGGGACATGTGTGATGGGGGAACAATAGGCACATAGATTTAAATGTTTGTTGCAGTGACACCTCCCAGCATGCATAGACTTGATCTACAGGGGTGATCTCTGTATTCATAAGCCTAGTGTTTCTGAGAGCTGAATAACAATTGCTGGATTGGGGCATGTAGCCCCAGTCCACAGAAAGTTAGGCATAAACTCTCAAAGTAGTTTCTGTGCCCTTGATTTCAGTAAAATTTAGGGCCCAACTAAAATTAGTATTTTAACAAATAGATAGGGTTGCCAACCTCCAGGTACTAGCTGGAGATCTCCTGCTATTACAACTGATCTCTAGCTGATACAGATCAGTTCACCTGGTGAAATGGCCACTTTGGCAATTGGACTCTGTGGCACTGAAGTCCCTCCCCTCCCCAAACCCCGCCCTCAGACTCCACCCCAAAAACCTCCTGCCAGTAGCAAAGGACCTGGCAACTCTACAAATAGAAATAGAAGGCGCATGAAGCCCCAATTTGTATCAGGCCACAAAAAGGGTAAGGGGAGCTTATCATTTCCACCTTTACACAAGTTTGCCAGGTAAAACTGACCCCATGTGCTACGTTATTATCTTCAGAAGGAAAAAATGGCATGAAAATGACAAGGCCTGTCTTTTCTACCCCATTTCAAAATTCGTGGGAGCACAACTAATTTTAAAAAAACAGACTGCTTAATATCTCTAGTCTTCCAGATGTGACAATTATAAATCATTAAACATTTTGTCTGTATTTCAGTGAACAAAATTATTGGTACATTCTACAATGATTCCTGCATTTGAGTAAGATTTGAGATCAATGTAATGTACTTGGAGTTGGAGTTGAAGTCTGGCAGTGAAGGGCTAAGAGGAGAAAAAAGACATTTTAAGCTTGTAAAAGAAACTGCATTTTAATCTATCGGTGTAATCAGTTGTACCCTTTCTATATGTTAGAACTCCCCAGTCCTTCTTTTATGTTACAGTGATCACTAATAAAGCAAAATTTTCTTGCCTTTTTCTGAAGTAGCAGAAGGCCAGGACCTTCTCTTTCTCACAGGGCTCTAATGCTGGCCTGCATCAAGAAACAAGGAAAATTGATGGTGGTAAACATAACCTTCTTTGTGTGTTTGCTAAAGGCTTTTTCAGATGTTGAAGGGCCTGCTAACAGCTTTGGAATGTAGTGCTGGGCCAACAGACAACATGGCCTTGCTGCTGTTACATGGAAAGTAAAGTGAAGGCACATGCACCTTTAAAAAGTGTTGGTTTATTTGCTAGATTTTGTCCTACTTTTCAGCCAGAAATTGGCCCCAAAATTACACAGCCATTAAAATTTAATACAATTAATAACTGAACATAAAGAAAAAAAATATTAGGATGGGAGTTCTCAATTGGAGAATGATTTGCCTGATCTCTAGGAATGCTTGAACACCCACTTAGAGTTGCCAGGTTTTTGGGTTGGGGCCTGAGGAGGGAGGGGTTTGGGGAGGGACTTCAGTGCCATAGCATCCGATCACCAAAGTGGCCATTCTCTCCAGGTGAACTGATCTCTGTTGGCTGGAGATCAGTTGTAATAGCAGGAGACCTCCAGTTAGTACCTGTGGGTTGGCAACCCTACACTCACTACTTCAGCTAATGTTCAATTTACTGGTCATGAACAGCGAGCCAAATGTTCAGTGTTCCATTCATCTGTTTGTGGGAAGTCTGAGCCTCTTTGTTGGGCTGGCTTTTCGTGTTCTTGAACAATACAGCACACGGCAGTCAGCAGAGTCCCATCCATTCTCACACAGCCTGGTGAGAGTACTAGCCTTCCATTCCCTCACAGATCACTGCAAGCCCCTTGACAACAAATTGTATAAATAGTAATCAAATAAATCAGTCAGACATTGATTATAAATTAACACTGTTCTTTTTAAAATGTTGCCATTTGGTGTTCATTTAAGTTCATCCAGGTTATCCAGGTTATTTCACGCATATACATTTTGCACAGTCTTATGGGAGGTGTACTTCCCCTCCCTCTTCATTTACTTACCTGGTCCGACTGCCCTAGACCCTGAGAGAGAATAGATTTTACCTACTGTGCAGATGCAAAAGTAGTCTCACGGCAAATAAATGAAACTCCACCAGCAGAGCTTCCAAGTTGTTTGGTAGTTGTTTAAGTTGTTTAACTGTGAGACCCAAAGCTTGGCACGCAAGTGATTGTTGCTGTTGAACATAATGTTCACCTGCCAGACTGTTTGCAGCAAAGTACACAGCATCCCTGTTGATCTCCACAATCTTCCTGTCACAGAGCTGGTAGGAATTCAGATCAGGTGACTTGCACATATATTATTTCCTATATATATATTCACCTGGAATATACATCCTATGCATGCTGACTGGTGCGCCTGCTTCCGAACTATGGTTCCTCACTCCCTCATACGAAAACCTGGATACCTGAACCAACCATCATATTAAGTAGGCTACATGCTTTCCACAGTGTACTGGTGTGGTATAATTGTTAGACTAGGAACTGGGTACCCTAGATTCAGATCTCCCTCTTCCATGATGCTCTCTGTGTGACTTTGGGAAAGTCACACAGTTTCAGACTAACCTACCCCACACAGTTGTTCAGAGAATCAAACAGGAAGGGAGAATGATGTATACCACTGTGAGCTATGGGATAAAAGTGTGCTAGATAATTAAAATGTACTTGTCCACGTTAACATGATATACCTCACAAACCCCCATATCTCTGTAATGCTAAGATTGTTCCACGGTTCCTGAACAAATGTAGAGGAGGGAGTTGGATCATGACCACTGGTCTTGTTCTTCTCTTTGCACATTCAACATAGCTTTTAAACAGAACTGACATGCAGTCAAGCTATTGACTCTGTCAGTTTTCAGAGTTCCTAGCAGTGTGGACAAAGTATGTGCAGCTTTTGGTCCTATATGCTGTTTCAGAACTTATGCTGAATGCACATAGGGAAGGAGACAGGGCTAGTGGACAACCTTTTAAGCATCCGTTCAAAAACCACAGTAATAATGTTTACACAGTTCTCAAAATGGGTGGTCTGTGCAACTCTCTCTATTGACCTGTCATCTGTGGTAAAGCTTTCTCATGAAGACATTATTTTTACGCGCAGATGAACGAGTCATGTCCCGAGGATCTAAGCAAATACCTATATTTTAAATGCAGAGTTCTATCATTGATGAAAACTGGATAGCAATTGTAGCAGTCAGAGAGAACACGGTACTCTTGTTGTTAAAACCCACCTTTCCTCATGCAAAGAGACTGGAAGGCATACTATTTTGAGTCAGTGATTATAAAAATATTGTCTATTGGGCAAACCACCACTGTTTCTTGAATTTGCTACTCTTTAAACCTGCTATAGTCAGCAGTGTTTGAGAAAGGCCAGGCTCTCCAACGCTATCTTTATTACATCTGAGACTGGAGTGGCATTACTATTGTCAAGAGGATTACTTATCCTCTCTTTCTCAAATATCGGAATTTTTCAATGGCTTAAATGTCATTGGGTGGCACTGTGACACAGGTTGACACCTACCTCTCGTCTGCTCAGCTGCAGGTTTTTTTTTTTTTTTACTGTGATTTGATCATAAAAGAGGGTAAAGCTACTTGAAGCTATTTAATAATATATTTGTTTGGTTAAGATGTTATCAGTCACCAGAAATTCTCAACAAAACACTTTTACTAGGTCTTGTCAGGTCTTCACAGTAGTGGAACGGCCGATAACAATTCAGTCCCACTTACTGTACCATGGCGGATTTGATGTGGAAACTCACCAAGAGAATGGGATGATATTGTGTTTTAGATGGCTTAAAGTGGGAGAGGGGTGATCGCAGAGAAATACAGTTCTTTCTAGATGCAAAGGGCAAATGTTTGCTTCTGTCATTTTAAAATTTGTATTTCAGACTTCAGCTGGCATTTTAGAACAGAAGAAAGGATTCATTAAATATATCAGACAATACTCTGGAGACAAGCTGTTAGGTCTTTCTTAAATAAGACCTAACAGCTGCTATAGACAACACAGTTTAGCATTGAGAAATCCTCTAACGCTCTGATTGTATTCATTAATTGAATGAGGTTTGCCTGCATATAACTTTGTTTAGAATCGGAGTCTTGGTTGCACAGCATCAGTTAAGATTGTTATTCTGGTTGTTTGTAACTCTCTCACCTTTGATCAGAGAAACCATTTCACAAGATAGAAATGGGATCAAAATCCATTAAATTCCCACTTTAAACCAACTGCAGTACAATACCATGCCAAGTTTATTATTTATTTATTAACTAAAACATTTATATCCCACCTTTCCTTGTAGTTCAGGGTGGCTTAACGTGCATTCCTGACCTTTGAGGGCGAAAGTCCTTAGGAGGCCAGGGAGGGGCCATATTGGTGTTGGGGGCCCCCGTGCCTGTGTCTGGGCTAGTTAACACCAGCGGTAGGGAGGCTTGGATGCAGGTCTCTAGGCACTGCTGTGGCAGTGCCACCCCGGGACACCGGCGGGACCTTCCCCCGGTGTCTCACCAGCGTAAAGACCTGTGCCAGTGTTCCGGGGGGTGTTCTGGCATCCTGGGAGGTGTTTCCGGGCTGGGCCGTGGGGGGGGGGGAGGAGCTGCCATTAGGCAGCCTCTTGTCCCCTTTTGTCCTGGGTATGCCAGCGGCAAGAAGAACGAGGCTGTGCCTGCTTTTCTCAATAGGGCGAAAAGTCCCATTTTTTTGAGCTGCTGGTGGCTGTGGCTTAGGAGGCACCGCAGCGGCGCCTCCTCCCTGCCGTCCCTGGCTGCCAGCGGCTCAGGAATGCACTGTCACAATACTTCAGTCTGTGCATGGAAATCAACGGACTTCAACTGGAGGAATTCTGCACAGGATGCCATTGCAGTCTACTCACTCTTCTGCCAAATCAAAATAATTAATGTTTCTATATGTATGCCTGTGAATTCACTAATGAAGGAGTACAGTTAATCACAGCCTTGCCATGTTTTTTGACCCACCAAAGAGAATGTAGTGTATCAGTCATATATGACAGCCCAGTGAAGTGCTCAGTAAACTTGACCTGTTTTTGTTTCAGGGAGGATTTGAAACCAGAACAACTGTCAAACAACAGGGAAGTCACATAAGAACATAAGAAAGGCCCTGCTGGATCAGACCAAGGCCCATCAAGTCCAGCAGTCTGTTCACACAGTGGCCAACCAGGTGCCTCTAGGAAGCCACAAACAAGACGACTGCAGCAGCACCATCCTGCCTGTGTTCCACCACACCCAAACACATGCTGGAGGGCTGTGCTCTGCTTGGTGGGTTGCTGACCACTAAGCGGCCATTCCTAGCAAGGCTGTACTGAACAATGGAAATGGGACATAATAACAAAACATCCGGATTCAGTAACTGGACAATGCAAAGATGAAGCATTAGGCAGTAATTGATTTGATACATGTATTTGGTTTGATATATGTATTACATTTCCATAAGGCTTTAATAATATTGTTGTGCTAATGTGTGAACAAATTCGCCATTTCCCAGCAGAAAATAATGCAAACCAAGAATCCAGACCACAGATGTCAACATTTGGGTTGGTCTAGTAGGGCAGAGCTGTTAGGATATCTATCTATAAAATCTGTTTAGGATTGGGGTGTTTGGAAACCTTGTGAATTAAAGATTTATGGAACAAACTGATGAAACAAAATTGATTTGTAGACTAGATGAACTTCATTTTTTTACACATGCAGCAATAATCGAGGTCTGACATTTGAAGGGAGAATTTTCCCATAGCCCTGTGAGATGTAGGAAGTAGTGTCATTATGTCCTAGATAATGCTTCCAGGTTATGATCAGTACTTTCCTGCATCTGAGCCAGGCAAATGAGAAGAAAGATGGAATGCTTTTCTCAGTCTGCAAAGCCAGAAGCCTTCTGAGTGAACTCTAAGTAGATGCTAATTTGCTTGAAAATAAAGTATTGTGTACAGCTCCAGCTCCCTGGAACAACTATGTAGCACATACGCACAAGACAGCTTTGGGATCAACATAAACCTTATAAATCCCCTATGAAAAGGTAATAGGAACCAGACACATTTTAGTGCATGGAGTACAAATACTCGGGGTTATATAAGAATTACGTCAGAGAGGCATAGATTTAGAGAGGAAAACACCTATTAGCTGATATTTGAGTTAAGCCCATGTGGACCACCACAAAGTTATTTCTTACATTACTGTAGGGTTTTGTAGGTCAATACTTAATCCAGTTTACTGCCCAATGTCTAGTTAAGAGGTTCCAAGTAATGGGAATTCTACCACATAATGGACTGCATTATTCCCCTGTGGTAGCTTTAGGGCTATGTGGTTGGATAAGGTTTTGCCTTTTCCTGAGCCCTGACTGTAGAAATTTGGCAGCTTTTTGAAGGCACAGTTTTACACATGATTGGCAACCTTCTTCTAATACATCCTACATGAGGATAAACTCTGGATTATATTTGAGTCAACTTTCTTCGGTACATGACTGTGAGTAGAATTGATTATTGAATGGGAAGAACCAAGAAATGTACAGACAGAGCAGGACATATTTCAGGGCAACATGCCCATGTTTATATTCAGATTTATTACTCTCCGTCAATGCCTTTGGCAAACACAAGTTATCGCTCATAGCTATTTGGGACAAGAAAGGAGAGCAAGTTCACATCAGCTCCACTTTCCTCTGCATAGTGAGAGCTCAGTTGTTGCTAGACATTCATTTTCCAGTTGCAAGAAGTGTGTGTGTGTATGTTGATGATTTTGGTTATCTTACATAACCAAGGTATTTATGGTTCCCCTAACATCATTACATGAAGAGCTAAATAAAACATTATTAAAGAGATCATCAGTATAACATGATAGCCTGAGACTTTCAAAATTATTATACAGGAAGAACTTTGACCTTCACGGCTGATATGTACAACAGGTCAACAAATGTTAAGGAAGCCATCCAATGCTGCTGGTGTGTATTCACATTAATACAGTGATCCTGTCTCATGTCCTGACATGGTGAAGGCTAAGTGTAAGAAATACAAATGATGAAACTGGCTTAAAGTTTGCTACCTCAGCATATGTGGATTGTGGATTATACTGTCTAAATCCTGATTCATATATTACCCAATCAGTGTATCTGATGCTTCCTTGCAGCTGCATCCAATCTGTACTGGAAGATGATTGTTCTACAGGCTGCATGATGTCACTGGTGTTTATTTCACAGCTTCTCCAGCCTCACTGACAGGCTTCCATACCATTGGATTGGCAGTGGCTTCTTGTGGTAATGTTTGGGAAAGCTCTGTCCCAATACAAGAAAAAAGAAGAAGCAAACTCGGTGAGAGGATTGACTGAGGCATCTGAAATATTTAATTATCATATGCCGTGACCCCATAATGAGTTAACTAATGGGAGTGGTATTTTAAAATAGGGAATTGTCACCACTCATCCCTCTGAGCTCTCTCCCTGTTCTGTTGGTGCTGTTTCCTTATTCCTCTGCCTTTAAGTCCCAGTTGCCATTGTGCAACTCAGATATGTGTGTTTGGTGTACTGAAGGTGAGACTTTTCCTTTAATGAGCATCTTTTAACAAGGGAAGCTGGATGGGAAACCCAGACAAATGGTGATGGTACTATACTGGGGCGAGAATACAAGGGAGAAGGCAGAGGGAGGGAATAAAAGGGGTCCCACTCATAATTTGATGTCTGAGGGTCCACTGAAAGCTAGAATCAGCATTGACACCAGAGAGGTCCAACAAAGGTTGCTGTGTTGGTATCGGTGATATCTGAAGAAATAGTTCTCCAGAAGACCTTACGTTATGGAGGAAAAAAGACAATCCATATAGCGTCCCAGAACCATGTCATTTAGGGTTTAAAAGATTAGACACTGAATGTGTAGTAGAAACCAAGTATGAGCTTTATGACAGCCATTCTTTAAGTTTGCTCTGGATCCTTTGCAAGTATATTTTGAGCTATTTTTCTATTATACAAACAGAAACTCAGGAAGAACATTTGTTGGAAGCTGTGTGTGTGCGTTAAGTGCCGTCAAGTCGCTTCCAACTCATGGCTACGTTGGAAGATACTATCTTGTTAAACTGAAAGTCTGAGGTATAACAAGCTTTGAGCTTGCTCTTACTTTATGTATCAAAATCTGCGTTATTCCACATTCCTTAATCTTAAAGCTAGGGTTATAGATGTAATGTAGTCCGATGTGTCCCTTCCTAACATTGGTGTATTCTTGCAATTTTTTTTAAATGTGGCAATGATTTTGCTACCATCACAATATTCACCGAGGTTCCTCTTTTCTGTCGTAGTCTTTTCAAGACGGAATAGCACCAGGAAATGTGTCTGGAAATTTCCCCCTCACAATTACAAAGTCAAAGTCATAGTCTTGGGTCTTCAATTACATTCTGATCTGTATTTTTTCAATGAATTAAATACTTGTACATCTGGTTCATTTGACCATTACATGCATGTTTTGTTCCTATAACGTGTTGCCATCAAGGGCTGAGCTGCTACTCCCTGCTCTGCACCTTCTCCTCTCTTCCCTGTACATTTGTTATGGATGGTAGATTTGTAGTTAACTTGGGTTTCAATATTTTTGATTGTATCTGTCTCGCTGTGTGTATTTGAGCCCACAACTGAGTGGAGAAACGCAGGGTAAAAGTGGTGGAGGAAAGTGCCGTCAAGTCACAGCCAACATGATGACCCCATTGGGTTTTCAAGGCCAGAGATGACCAGAGGTGGTTTGCCATTGCATACCTCCATGTAGTAACCATGGACTAGCTTGGTGGCCTTCCTGTCCAAGTACTTAACAGGGCCATCCCTGCATGGCTTCTGAGATCTTACAAGATCAGGCTACCCTGGGTCATCCAGATCAGGGCAAGGTAAAAATAATCTAAACAAATAAATATAAAGGGCCTTAGGCTACAACCTGTGGTATTGCTCTCAGTGTGTATAGGATGTATTATAAAATGGGAGAACCAAAGTGTTGCATTGTAACACTACATCACTACATCTATATTATCAAAACATTACGGCTCTGCTTTTGCTTATGTGCTTCTACCAGAAAAAAGACAATGAGTAGGTACCTATATTCTTAGAAAGAAAAACAGGGACTGAGGAGAAGTGTTATGGTTCTCCAGAGTGCAAAGCAACCTTAAGCCTCCCTCAGTGGGAGGCATGGAGTTATGTAGCTCATTAAACCTTAATAAAGCAAAGAGAAAAGCTGCTTCCAATTATCAGGATGAAAATTAATGACATAAAAAGTACAGACAGGCTGAAGAATTATGCAATAAAAGGGGCTTTGCTAGCATTAACAAGGCAGTGAGTAATATTTGCATGGTTCTACCTTGGCTTTGGTTTGAACCACAAGGTGACTCTTCACATAAAATGTATCCAAACTGATGAATGAAAAATCCTTGATAATCCCACACCATTTTGTGTTCATGACCAAGAACTATTGGACTGAGAAAACTCTTAAGAAAGGACAAGAGAGCCTTGGCTCTATTGGTCTTAGTCTAGATTATCTTTATTATGATGATTATTTGTGATGTATTTTGAAAAGTAAATCAAAAGACAAACCACAAAACCAAATACAAATATCAGCACAGTAGCAGTATATTAGGGCATACTTATTATTTTGAGTATTTGTTCGAATTTTTATTCTGCCCTATCTGGGAATCCCAAAGTGGTAACAATGGGTTGTGGTGGTGGTGGTTTTATAATTTATAGTGACCCTGTAAGTTTTTCAGGGCAAGAGACGTTTGGAGGTGGTTTGGCATTGCCTACCTCTGCTTGGGCTGAGAGAGTTCAGAGAGAACTGTGACTGGCCCAAAGTTACCCAGCCGGCTTCATGTGGAGAAGTGGGGAATTGAACCCAGTTCTCCAGGTTAGAATCTGCCATTCTCAAGTACTACACCACACTGGCTCTCAACAATGGGTTAGCCAATCTAATTAATGAAAGGTTACAATTACATGTTCCATATAAAAATGATTATATGCACCTCAATCTTCCTGCAAGGAGCTGCATCTTGTCTTGTACTAGCCAGAGTAAGGTCTGCTTAGCTGAAACTATAGCAGGCATCTTCAGGCCTCTCAAGTCCAGCTCTTCACACAACACATGTCCCTCTCAAGTCCGGCTCTTCACACACCACATAGTTAAATTGTGGAACTCCCTGCCCCAGGATATGGTGATGGCTGCCAACTTGGAAGGCTTTAAAAGGAGTGTGGACATGTTCAGGGAGGATGGGGCTATCCATGGCTACTAGTCATACTGAATACTAGTCATGATGCATACCTATTCTCTCCAGTATCAGAGGAGCATGCCTATTACATTAGGTGCTATGGAACACAGGAAGGATAATGCTGCTGCAGTTGTCTTGTTTGGGGGCTTCCTAGAGGCACCTGGTTGGCCACTGTGGGAACAGACTGCTGGACTTGATGGACCTTGGTCTGATCCAGCATGGCCATTCTTATGTTCTTATGTTCTCTCTGTGCCCCTCACCTTCACAGGTGAGTCAGAGCCTTTTCTGTGGTGGCACCTCACCTTTAGAAAGACCTCTAGTGCCGACTTTACTGTCTTTTAGGCATGAAGAATAAGAATAAAAAGAAGAAGAGTTGGTTTTTATACTCCATTTTTCTCTATCTTTAAGGAGTCTTAAAGTGGTTTACAATTGCCTTCCCCTCCCCACAACTGCCACCTTGTGTTCTGAGAGAACAGTGACTAGCCCAAGGTCACCCAGCAGGCTTCATGTGGAGGAGTGGGGAATCAAATTCGGTTTTCCAGATTAGAATTGACCTCTCTTAACCATGCCACCAAGCTGGCTCTCAAACCCCATCTTTTAACTCAGACTTTTAATTGTGATTTTTAATCTTGTAAGTTTGGCCCTCTTCTGTTTTATGGATAGTTTTAAATGCTGCTTATGCATAATGGCTTGTTTTTTAATGGCTTGTTTTTAACATTTTGGTGGTTTTAATTGTAAGCTGCCTTGAGCAGGGCTCTGAAGAGGTGGCATAGAAACATAACAAACAAACAAACAAATTCAAAACCTGAAAAAAACATTTTAAATTCATTCTTTATGTTTTTTTTACTACTTTTAACAGTCTATTGTTGCCATTCATGTGACTTTTTGCCACAGTTCACATATGGCTTGTTTGACTGTTAGCCATAATCTGAACAGCTGGTATAGATAGCTATAATGATTCTTCCTTCTTTTTTATTTATCCGTATTTACACATCCACATTCCATAATAAAAATGAGCAAAACTGATTCATACCATCTTGAGAGTGTGCACAATGTTTCAACGGAACAGTCTTCACTGAAGTGTGTAAAATTGGTGGTTGTTGATTCGCACTGAAACCAATGGGATTACTTGACTAAATTCTCAATGATTGCCGTTGGGGCAAGAAATATAATCCACAAGAACTGTTACAATTTTTTTCTTCCTCAACGTGCATGACTGAGCCAGTCAAACATTTTTCTTGGTTTCAGTGGTAGTGTTGTGCTTTGGCTTCTTCAATTGTAATCAATGAGACTTTAAAAGTGCTTAGTTTTATCTGTATTCTACCAATCGTTCTTTGATTTCTCCAGAGTAAATAGTTAACAGTGTTATGATGAAATGCCTATACTGTGGTGATTATGTTCATCCTGCTATGTGCTAGACCTTTAATCTCCAACATAGTGGCTGTTCTGAGAGAGAGAGAGAAAGAGAGAGACTGTGAGAAGAAGAAGAGTCGTTTTTTGCATGCCAATTTTCTCTACCATTTAAGGAGAATCAAACTGGTTTACAATCTCCTTCCCTTCCTCTCCCCACAACAGACACCTTGTGAGGTAGGTGAGGCTGAGAGAGCTCTAAGAGAACTGTAACTAGCCCAAAATCACCCAGCTGGTTTCCTGTGTAGGAGTGGGGAAACCAACCCGGTTCACCAGATTAGAGTCTGCTGCTCATGTGGAGGAGTGGGGAATCAAACCTGGTTCTCTGGATTAAAGTCCACTGCTCTTAACCACTTCACTTATCTTAACTACTACACCACGGTGCCCTGAGAATGATCAAATGAGTACTATGCTATTTGCCTAAACAACAACTGCAACAAAAATCATTAATCATTCTCCCCCTCCCATTCCCCCCATTCTCCCATTGATCACTGGCTGTGGGTCATCTCCACCAGTGTAGGGTTATGGGAGCATGGGAAGCAGGCAACTAGCAACCCTTGTATGTACAGGGAGCCTGTTCGTATGTTCGCATTTTTGAAGGCTATTACATACAGCTATTTAACAAAGGGCCCTGACTTGGATGGCCCAGGCTAGCCTGATCTCGTCAGATCTCAGAAGCTAAGCAGGGTCAGCCCTATTTATTATTTGGATGGGAGACCACCAAGGAATACCAGGGTTGCTGTGCAGAGGAAGGCACTGGCAAAGCACCTCTGTTAGTCTCTTGCCATGAAAACCCCAAAAAGGGGTCGCCATAAGTCAGCTGCGACTTGATGGCACTTTACACACACACATTCAACAACGGAGTTTTTGTGTTCCAATTCAAACTGTCTGAATCATTCACCACAATTTGACATGCAAAAATCCAGATTTAGGCACACCGTTTAGATTCAAATCTAGACACTGCTATCTGTATTAGAAAAAGTGACCAGCTATATAGCAGTCATGTAAATTAAGTCCAATGGGAAGTGCATTGACATTTGGGAGCTTCTGCACATGGTTTCTCACATCTTTAAGCCTGACTCTGTTTTTTCTGGTACACAATAGACATGGACATTCTCTGAATTTGTAATTTATGTAAATGTACTTTTTGAGGGAATGCAGAACTGCATTAAATCCATGCATGGCCTGGAAAATATTTGCTCTGGGTGATCAAGGAACAGTAAACACAATATATGAACAAAAATATTTTAGTGAGATTGCTGTTCTCATGTTTGTAAAGACAGAATCTCTGGAGGGGTGGGATGTCACAGTATAAACATTTATACTGAACAATGGGAAATAATTTGCTTAGACATAAATTGAGACAGATTTATTACTGCATGGAATGTTTAATGAGAAGGGAGAATTCCACAATCACAGGATACCGCTTGCATAAAAATGTTAGGACTGTAAATACGGATGACCACCTTTTACTCCTAAATGTTCAGAACTTATCTATGGGATTGGAGAGGAATTTTAATGGCCAGAGATGTGAAAATTGCTCCCTCAGTTACATTCTGAGCCTGATGTCACTCTCACGCAAAGGATTCCTATGTGCTTCATTAAAGAAAGAAAGGGGGAAATGCATAGATTTCTAAGCTGGAAGTAGGGCTGTGCACCATTTTTTCTGATATTTTTCAGGTTCAGGTTAAATAAACCCAGAAATTTTGGAAAAATCTGAAAAAAGCCGAATCCTTATATTGGCTTTTCCCGGATAATTGAAAATGTTTGAGTTGAAGCAATCACATCAGCACTCAATTTATATGCCAATTAGGGTTTCCAGTAATCTGGAAAGGAAATGTCCTGCCCCTATGACAGAGGCTGAATGGCACCTTATTTGCCTAGAATGAGCCCAGCACTCATCCAGAAAGCTTAACGATGTAGTGAAGAAACAGACAAACTTCTAGGGTTGCCAGGTCCCTCTTTGCCACTGGCGGGAGGTATTTGGGGCGGAGCCTAGGAGGATGGGGTTTGGGGAGGGGAGGGACTTCAATGCCATAGAGTCCAATTGCCAAAGCAGCCATTTTCTCTAGGTGAACTGATCTCTATTGGCTGGTGATCAGTTGTAATAGCAGGAGATCTCTAGCTACTATCTGGAGGTTGGCAACACTACAAACTTCTTCTAATGAAGGGAGCTCTTTGCATAAAGCCAGCTGGGTGACCTTGGGTTAGTCACAGTTCTCTTAGAGCTCTCTCAGCCTCACCTACCTCACAAGGTGTCTGTTCTGGGGAGGGGAAAGGAAGGAGATTGTAAGCCGGTTTGATTCTCCTTAAAAGGTAGAGAAAAGCAGCATATAAAAACCAACACTTCTTCTTTGCTCTCTTCTGAGGTTCTTTCCCCTCAGGGCAAGCCCTACCAATGGAGCCCTGGAGAAGGAGACAACCCTGGACTCCAGGCCAATACTGAAGTCTGACAAGGTTAGATAGCAATCTTTTTCATGGTCTATGCTTTGGGGCAGAATTCTCAACATCCTGGCCTACAGTAACTTTGGTGGTGAACTCTTCTTTTTCATTGGATCTCCAAGTGAGCTTCTCTTACTTTATTTCTGCACATCCGCCTTCTAACAAAGGTACTTACAGAGGGTTAATGAAGAAGTTTGCAAGCTGACACATCAGAAATATGTTAGAAAAATAAAATTCTGATAAATACCAACTATTAAAAGAACCGTTATAAGATTTCCACGTACGGGCATAGATTCAATAAAGCCTTCTGGAGGTATGTTTGCAAACTCTGCAGTAGCCTAGCTTTTTGATTTTTTGCCACTCCAAATGTGTGCCTTTAAACAGCTCCTTACCCAGTTTAGTGATACTGCTTGCTGCCTTTTAAGAGGTATTTTAAAGCCATTAAAATTTGGCCGGCACAATGGGCTTGATGCCTTCTGCCTGTGCTGAGATTCGAGCAGCTTTCCTAAGGAGCAGAAACCTATTAGCCTTTTCACAACTTGCGCTTGTGGTTTAATACTTTCAGTCTCCCCATGTGGTCTGGGAATGTTTAGGAAGCAAAAGCTCTCTTTGACAGGGACAGAGCAGGGAAAGAGAAAAACACACCCGCCCTGTCCCTTACAATGCCAAGAGCTGTCCAAGTCCTGTGAAATAAGTAAATCATAATATTACTGCAGTTGGAAGCAGACTAAAAGTTACCACATTGCTTACATGTTGGAGACTCTTAGAGAGATTAAAAAAAAGAAAAGCACACTGAATATACACAGACAAATGAACTATTGGTATGGCCAAGTGTCTCTCAGTTTTCACACCTACCAGAAATTCATGAGACAAACAAGTAAAACTAAATGTTGGCATCTAAAGTAGTACTCAGGATCCTCGTGGCGCAGAGTGGTAAGCTCCAGTACTGCAGTCCAAGCTCTGCTCACGACCTGAGTTTGATCCCGCCGGGAGTCAGTTTCAGGTAGCCGGCTCAAGGTTGACTCAGCCTTCCATCCTTCCGAGGTTGGTAAAATGAGGACCCAGCTTGCTGGGAGTAAAGGGAAGATGACTGGGGAGGGCACTGGCAAACCACCCTGTAAACAAAGTCTGCCTAGGAAATGTCGGGATGTGACGTCACCCCATGGGTCAGGAATGACCTGGTGCTTGCACAGGGGACCTTTACCTTTTTAAAGTAGTACTCACAACAACAGCTGGCAAGGACTAGAAGGGATTTAGGTTTTGTACATGCAAAAATGAAATGCAAAAACTGAAGAACTGATTAACATCTTTTTTTAGAGTATTGTGCATCGTATATACCAGTGATGGCGAACATTTTAGAGACGGAGTGCCCAAACTGCAACCCAAAACCCACTTATTTATCGCCAAGTGCCAATACGGCAATTTAACCTGAATACTGAGGTTTTAGTTTAGATAAAACAACTCATACATTCACATATTTTGCGTTAAAAGAAAAACACAATAACAGAGCTTTCAATGATTCAAACAACTTTTTATTGAAAGGTAAAAGTTTGCATTTGGCTTGCATCTCTCCAGGACTCGTCCTCTGCTCAGCCACCGGACATTATTGTACATAAGTAAACAATTATACTGTGCCTGAACCTCCTCAAGAAGTGCTTGAAACTGTCAGCAATTCAGAGCATGAGCCATGATGTAATTCACCATTTTTGTGACATCTTTGAGGACATCATCAAATTTTTTAAACAATTAATGTGATTTTTGCTATTGTGTGCATGCTGATAATTTGTCTACCCTTGGCTCATACTTTGTAAGTTTGAGAGCAACACATGCAACACTCAGGTCATCTGTTTCTGGTGTCAGATTTGATATAATTCAAAGCTGAAAACAGCTGCTCACAAGCATAAGATGATTCAAACAAAGTAAGGAAAGCAATCCCAAGTGCTTTCATTGACTTAAAATTATTTGGCAGAGAATTCCACACTTTAAGGATTTCATTTTCAGAACTAACTGTGCTGTCCTTTGGCATCCCTTCTATCTTCTCAAGTGTTTCACGTAGGTCATAGAATTTATTTTTCCAGTTAGAGCTTTCTTGAAACTCTATTAGTTCCATTTCCAGATTTTCTAAATCTAACCAGTGTAGGCAGGAAAGATCAAGTTCTTCAAATTTGGCTTTATCTGGAGAAGTAAGAAAACACAGGGTTGTCTCCATCTTAGGGAACTGTAAAAATCTGTTATTAAAATTCACCTTTGCAGCTGCTACAATGCTACAAAATTCCTTGTAGATTTCCTGATGGCTTGTAGGATTGTCTGCAAATGTTGTAGAATTTTCTAAACGCTTTTTTAGATGGGCGGGCCCCCAGACAAACTGAAGAAGGGCGGGGCCCCGACAAACAGCTGAGCTGCCCCACAGCTCAGCTGAGAGGGGGGCTTGGCAAGGTGCTCTTTCACAGCCTCCTAGTCCAAACTGAAGAAGGGCAGGGCACCACGACAAACAGCTGAGCGGCGGCGGCAGCTCAGCTGAGAGAGAGGGAGGGGGTTGCCCCGGTGCAAGGAGAGGGAGGGTGCCAGCGCAGTCTTGGGGAGCATGGGCTTGGGGAGAAGGAGCACTGCCCTCAACACCCTCACCACGGCACAGCCCTAGGCAGATGCTACGGGTCCGCGCGTGGCCACAGAGAGGGCTCGACGTGCCGGAAGTGGCACGCGTGCCATAGGTTCGCCAACATGGGTATATACCCACTAAATAAGATTTTCTGTTTTTAGCAGGAAACCCTGAAACAGTTTGATATCGTTGCAGGTAACAGACAACTGCTCATCCCATCTACAAGGTTAGCACTCAATACTACTACCTGAAAATATGGCTGCCATCTTTCTCATGCACAATTGTCTGTCCAGCCAAATCCAACAGGAACAGCTTTCCTCAATGCTCCATTTCCATACAAGAGCAAAGCTGGATGACAGGCAGATATACAAAGGAAGCATTTCACTCCTGCAGCACTGTGTTTGTAACGCTTCACCTACTGATTTTCCTGTAAGGCCCAGGAGCCATGACAAGAAAAAGGTGGCAACCGTCTTGTTCATAAAAAGCTTGCTGTGAAACCCACAAAAACTGGAATGTTTGAAATTTGGGTGAAACAGGTATTCAGCTGCAGCACCAGGAAAATTTCCATGAAGTTTCTGAAACAAATAAGACAACCAATGCACTTCTGTGTAGGATCAATACAAGCTCTGTTACAGAATATGAGTCTTTATTATGCTTGTGTGAATTAAGTAGTCTCTGTTGGTCACTTAACATTCATCTCAAGTTCCAGAAGATGTGGCAAAAAAAAGTGCACAAAGATGTAGGTTTTCATGAATGATTCTTATTAATAAACTGAGCCTGAATAAACTGAATATATCAGTGTAAAGAGCTAAGTACATGGTCTCTTTTTTTTTTTAAGTTGACTGATTTAAAAGTTTTTTCTTTAACACAGGAACAGGAATGAATTTATCCAAGTTTTAAAATGTGACATAAGGACCAAAAAAATAAATATTGAGTACAATGTTGTACTTTACTGTAAGCCTCTTCAGCAAAACTTGATGACGTAGGTCTGTAAAGGTGTGACTGCCTATAATGGCTGCAGTATACATTTATGATTGCTATAGGAAACACTGGTGTTTTAGCAGCAAATGCATCAAGTGTGAAAGTAATACTTGCGTGTAAAGGCTTTTAAGAACGTGTTTGCGAAACCTGACTGGGTGAGGTTTCTTAGACATGTGTACACATATAATATTTTGTTGTGATTTCTGTTGAAAACACCAACACAATGCCACTGTTTCCAACAGCAATTTTATGTGTAGTGATGTCCTCAAATGGGCAAAGGCTATATTAAAAAAATATTTTTGATACATAAATAGAACATGGTGCTTCCACAAATTGTTTTCTGATCCTGATCATGCTAACATCATTT
Source organism: Euleptes europaea (assembly GCF_029931775.1). Taxonomy (NCBI): domain Eukaryota; kingdom Metazoa; phylum Chordata; class Lepidosauria; order Squamata; family Sphaerodactylidae; genus Euleptes; species Euleptes europaea. The sequence continues at coordinate 92,693,588 of NC_079312.1, read as the reverse complement.
GGTATTACAAATCACATTTGTATCCCATCCTTCCTCTAAGGAGCTCAGGATAGCGTACTTTGAATTACTACCTTTTATTCTCCCAACAATACTTGTATGGGAGATTAGGCTAAAACAGAATGACTGGGCCAAGGTTAGCTAGACTGTAGTAAGGGTGTGCAGCAGGGGTATGAACCATAGGCAGTTAACGCATGGTCGTTTTGACTGGGAATTATCCTGTGAGTGAAGTGAATCTCCGCCTTCAAAACACATGCTGCCCTCCTGCCTGAGGGATCAACCCACCTCCTTCCAAAACTTCCCCAGGTTTTCCAATCCCTGCTTTCCCCCTGATTTAAAATAAAGAATTGCACCAGTTGAGAGTGTTTGCTGATGCGTTTCAGCGCTCAGGTTGACTCCCCTTCCTTCCAACACGCCTCCATTTGACTCCATCCCCCCACTCCTCCTCTGACTTCCCTCTTGGTGGAACTCCAGAAAATGTCCGCCATCACACAGAATGGCCCTACATCTTCAGAGTGCTCCTTCATTCCCATTTTTTTTTTAATTTCTTTTTTGGCTGGTATGTCAGTATACCAAAATATTGGAATTGCAGGCGGGTGTTCTGATAAAACAAGAAGCAACAAGAACCACAGAAGTGGAGCATTGCGACTGGGAGCTCTGCCATTGCTCCCCTAAACACTTACACACACACATAACCCTCTGTCGCAGCAGATGCTGGGGCACAGAGAAGGAGCACACGATGCAGGAATGAAAGAAGGCTTCCCCCTCCCCACCAATAATGAAGAGGCAGCTGTCCTCCAAGCCTCCTCCCTGCCACTGGAGCTCATTCACCGGCCAGGGTCACCCACGTCTGCCCACTTGTTCGCCTCACTGCACCCTGAAAGTCATGGCACCAGGCTGTTTTTATTTTGCAAAGGAGGGTGGGGAGTCTAAAACCCTGCTTGCTTTAAAAAAGAGGGTTTAATGTTGAAATGATGGCATACTGGCATACCATGGGGGAAAAAATATATTTAAAAAACCCTCGTCGTTAGGTCAGCCCTTAACCGCCATCAGCCAATCGCAAGGCACTGACAAGAATTATGAGTACTCCCCAACTATCCTGCCTCCCTGATCTTTTGTGGGATTGATGCAGGATGGGGTTCACTGTGCATTTAATTTTTGGATCATGGGATAAAAAAGGGTGAGACATGAGAGGGATAATTGGCAGACAAAAACGACCATGCATTAATGGCCATAGTCTCCCCTGTTCAAATCCAACACTCTGTCCATGAAATGACCCCGGCTTTCCCGTACAGAAAGATGAATGTGTGATCTTATACTCTGGTATAAGCCCATCAGTGGGTCTGGATAGTAGAAACTTTCAGAGCAATCCACAAAGGGGGGGGGGCAAAAAAGAATAGGAGTCAGTGTGACCCCCTGCTTGCACCGGCTAAACTGGCACTAACACTGCTGCAGAGCCACTTACACTGGCTCCAGGGAGCAGCATGGCAGTGCAAAGCTTGGGGGCTGGTGCAGCCTTGCCAGCAGTGTTTTCCAGGTGCAAGGGCTTGTGCTGGCACTGAAGGGGGCATTCCCAGGGTGTTCTTGGGGGCGGATTTGACTTTAGTTAGCTCCCTAAGCCTTTTTACCCCAGAAAGTTTCCTTTTGTAGACACCAGTGTGCACCTGCAAAATTACTAGCACAGCCCCGTGAAACCCTATGGAATGGTTGCAAAGGATTTTCTACAAAATACTCCCCAGACACTCCCTAACAACTCCCCCCACCCACTCAGGATTGCTCTGCCCATGTAAAATTGCTCAGAATGTTATATAACAATAGTAAATTTGGGGATAATCCATGTCTTTCACTGTACTTTATGACTAGTTGGGGGGAAAGATCCACAGAATATTTCTCAGACACAAATAATGATACAGTGTGCCGCTCAGTTGGGGGCTGCATGAGATCTAGTTGGTTCAGCAACAGATGTGGATATTGGCTTGATGATGTGGACCTGGTGGTTGAGTGAGGCATCTCACAGACCTGCTACTGCCAGAGAGGTTTGGGGAGGGGGCTGTCTAGGTGTTTCACAGCATCAGGTGAATTCCAGCTGGTGTATGGTCTGGGAGGAAGTAGGTGGGGCTTGACACTTCTCAGCTCAGGATTAGTGTGAAGATGGTGAAAGGTGGGATTGGAAGAACTGGTTGAGCTGACTTGAGATCCAGGCTGAGATTGCCCATTTGGAAGCAGCCTTTAGGGCTACCTATTAGATCCAGTGTGGCGTACTGGTTAAGAGCGGCAGACTCTAATCTGCAGAACCAGGTTTAATTCCCTGCCCCTCCACATGAAGCCTGCTGGATGACCTTGGGCTAGTCACAGTTCTCTCCGAATTCTTTCAGACCCACCTACCTCACAAGGTGTCTGTTGTAGGCAGGGGAAGGGAAGGTGATTGTAAGCCGCTTTGAGACTCCTTAAAGGTAGAGAATAGTGGGGTATAAAAACCAACTCTTCTTCTTCTATTAGACACTAACCTGCACAAAAGGGGGGGGGGATGAATGCCAACGAGTATGATTAATCATATCCTGCAGTCACCTAGTATACCCCAGGTAACCTAGTATATCCCACCTTGCATCTTCATTCAGGATGTGGGGCCAACCTTCCCTGAACCTGATGGATCTGAATAACTTTCAGCAGGTATACCTTTTTAGGGTCAGATGCTCAAGTGTATAATGGTTATAAAACTCCAAACTTTCTTTGATGAGACAGATTATCAAACTCCGTTTTAATCTGGTTTCCAATCTAGTAGTGAAATTTAAACTGCTTTGATCACTCTGACTGACGCCTTTGCTGGGTGAGATACAAACATAAAGAAACCTGCATCTATGGCTGTATAAGGTTTAGTGATGGTATGAATCTGTGTTCTCTAACTATATTGTCTAATAATTGATTTGTTAAGCATATGCATGGTCTCTATGGAATGACAATCAATTGTTGTTAGGCCTTCATTTCTACTTGGGTGTCCATCTGCCTCTATCTGAGTGCTGTTTCCCCCTGTTGAACAATTCCAGTTCAGTCCCTCCCATCCTGGAGGGTTAAGCCAAATGCCTACAATGAACCTAAAACAACAAATTAATCAGCTTCTGATTTCTAACTTTCAAAGTTGCCCTAAGGTGAAGGAAACCTGAACTGCAGAAGCTCATGTTGCAATTAAAACCGGTCCGTATGAATCACCATAGCAATCCATGTGCTAAGTAAGCATCTATACAATTAAGTTGTTTTAGCAGAAGAGGGTTTTTTGGGGGACAACTCTATTGTACTGTGCACACATTATTAGGCTTACGCTTAAGACCTCACAGCAAACAATAGCTCATTAGTGGATTAGTAGTAATTACCAACAGCAGTCATTTTTTCCCAAGGTTTAATGGGCCAATTTGCTGCTGTAATTGTACCCCACCATTGTGACTCTCAAGCCCAAAAGAGGTTTTGGAATCCACACCTCCAGCCATAGCCATTCACTGAAATGTCAAAGATTCCTGAAAACCCTGTGTTATCAAACTACTAAGTAAGAGCCTATTTCTGGCTTCTAGCAACGCTTTGCAACTAAATTTGATATATAAATTTAGATAGAACCACATATACATTTATAGGACATACACTCATCAAATCTCCTATGTGTGTCAAGAAAGGCCAGCAAAATGTCTTTCTAGAAATCATAAGCTTGTTCATTTTGAAGGAGTTCTGGGTTGATGACAGGCAGTTGGGGTAGGTGAATTCGACAAGGTATATGAAATTAATGAACTGGATTTTCTAGTGGTATGTCAAGTCTATGATTTTGGGTGAGTGAGTGAAGGTATAAGGATATGGCAGGTGATGCAAAGTAAGAGAATAAATAGATTGTGCAGAAAAATTCAGAGTTGCCATTATTTTGGAAGGATACACCATTCTGTTCACAATATGAAAATATATGTAGATAGATATATAGAAATTGAACAGACACAGACATGCATATATTAGTTGCTGCTACAGGGTTTTAAAAAACATTTGTGTTTGCAAAGTAGTTTTTTAACGGAATGAAAAGGAATTCATTTGCTCAGTTCAGCATAAGGGTTGAAATCTGTGAAATATTGAGTGTGCTTTTGGAGGTGTATGAAGGAAGGTATGGGCTAGTCCTTGTTAAAGTTACAAAGCCCACTTGGGCTCTTCTGATAGATTGTTAGGCAGTTCCCTTACGTAATTTAAAAGCTGGGTAGTTCTGCAATGACTAACATGTTTAACTTCAATACATAATACTTCGTATTTTATTTGATATTATTTGAACTGAAGTGTACATTAAACTATATTTTCCTGTTTGAATAGGATTAATCTTCCATGCCAAATAATAATAGAAATATGCCTAATGTAACTGTTTTGCTTCATAGCTATAGCAGGCAATTATTTTCTTTGAAATTATTATTTAAAAAGTGCTTCCCCCTGCATCAATATACATGCACAGCTAATATATGAGATAAGGGTCAAATGTAAGGTAACATTTATTCATTTGAAACTATAGGGGAGACATTTTCTGGCAAATTACTTGTGACTTACATTTGAATATCTATTCTCTCTCTTTCTCTCTCTCTGTGTCTCTCTAACACACACTCACAAATGTCTACAAAACAAGACACCATTCCTACAATACTTTGCTATGCATGCATATGTTATAGTTTATCCCTCAGAAATTCAAACTTGGCTGTGGCAACACCCTGACTACTATTATTATTTACAAAATTTATATTCCACCCTTCTGCCCCCACAAGGGCCGCCAAGGCAGCTAACAAATTAAAACATACATAATGAAATCATATTTTAAAACCATTTAAAACCAACCCCCCCCCCACAAAAACATGCACATAATTTAAACAACTAAAAACAGAATACATACAAAGACACAAAAACAACAATTACAACATTGGGCAGGAAGGAGGGATCACTGGGGAAATGCCAAATGAAACAAAAAAAGTCTTCACCCACCATGGAAACAAAAGGGGGCAGACAAATCTCCCTGGGGAGAGACTTCCAGAGCTTTGGTGCCATGACTGAGAAAGCCCTCACCTGGGTTGCCCCCCACCTATTCGCAGTAAGTGGGAGCACCTGAATCAGGACTTCTAAGATGACTGTAGTGGTTGGAATGGCTCATAAGGGAGCAGGTGGTACTGCAGATTCGTTGGTCCCATATTTGAAAGTCAATACCAGCACCTTGAATTGTGCCCAGAACCAAACTGAGAGCCAGTGTAGATAGACCAAGACTGGTGAGATATGGTCCCTATGACTTACTCCAGTCAACATCTTGGCTGTAACATTCTGTACCAATAGAAGTTTCTGAACACTTTTTAAGGGCAGCCCCATGAAGACCGCTTTGCAGTAATCTAATCTAGATGTAACAAATGAGTTCAACACCCTTGATTTAGGGCTTTGAAGGTCAGTACCAAAACCTTAAACCTGATCCAGTACTCAATCTGGAGCCAGTGCAGCTGGTGGAACACTGATTGGATGTGTGTCCTTCATGGTGTCCTCGTAAGGACCTGCGTCGCCACATTTTGGACTAGTTGAAGTTTCCAGAGCAGTCTTAGGGGTAGCCCTGCATAGAGCAAGTTACAGTAGTATAGTCTGGAGTGACTGTTGCATGGATCACTGTGGCTAGTTCAGGGTGCGAGAGATAGGGCACCAGGAGCCTAATCTGGTGGAGTTAGTAAAATGCCACCCTGGCTATATTGGTGACCTATGCCTCCACTGATAGGGAAACATCCAGGGTCACCCTCCGGCTCTTGATGGATGAAGCCAATGTTAATTGCACACCGCCAAGATCAGGGAGCTGGCCACCCACACTCCCATCTCCCCAGTCCAGCCATAGGACCCCCGTCTTCAATGGATTCAGTTTCAGTCAGCTCTGTTTCAACAACACCACAGCTTCCAGACACCTGGCCAAAATATCTGGGGTGGCGTTTGGATGGTCCCCCATGAGCAGCTATAGCTGGGTGTCATCAGCGTAGTGATAGCAACCCAGCCTGAAACTCCAGACTAGCTGGGCGAGGAGAAGCATATAGATGTTAAATAACATTGGGGAGAGGATCACCCCCTAAGGGACTCCACATTCCAACAGGCATGGTGGTGATATCCTCTCCCCCTGTGCCACCCTCTGTCCTCACTGTTCATGAATATTTCATCAAGTCACATGATCCACACAAAAAAAGATCCTTGAAATCTATAGCCTTCTAAAACACACTTGGTTGAATACTGATCATTAATCAATAAAAATTCTAATTACTAATGGTATTCACATATAATTATGTCACTATCTTTCATCTGAAAGCAACAATATATGAATTAAATATAATATTCAATTAGAAAGAATTGTGACAGTATCACATTATGTGATGTTGGTTATATATTGTAGTATTTTGTTAGTCACAAGCAATGATGCATGTAAACAAAGTTCTCATAACATCACATTGCATTTCCTTAATGGTAACAAACTCTAGACGGACAATAAAGTTAAAACATATACATCTTTTTATTTTTGTGAAAATTGTTTTTGTGACTAACATAACAAGTTCAGCAAATTATAAATGTAATTGATCTAAGTTGATATGATTTTGTTCCTAACATAAAATTTCTTCTCAGTTTACTAAATGAAATAACAAAAATATCAATACACTATTGCAAGCAGGAAGGAAAATTGGCATGGTATAGTCTCAGATCTTGTCACACCTCAGAAGCTAAGCAGGGCCGTGTCCGCACTTACCGTTTGCGGCGCTGGCTTCCGCGGGCTTTCCTTGCATGTTCGCACTTACTCTGTTCGAAGGATCTCTGAAGCGTCATCAGAGCGCACTTTCTCCGCAGTAAGAGGATCCGCTTATTAGGCGAAGTAAAAAAATAAAGCGACTTCCTCACGGGGAGCCTTACAGTGGGATCATGCAATCAGTGTTGAATCCACTTCCTGCTGCCAGCCCACTTCCTGCTGCCAGCCAACCACCCCACTCCTCCCGCCTCCCTAAGGGAAGCTGGACCAATCGCCGTCCTCTTGCTTCCAGAGCCGACTGGGCATGTGTGGGAGCCCGTTGCTCCCAGCTTATCACATGCAGCGAAGAAAGGCAGAGCAGTGCGAGCAGAAATTTAAAAGCGAGTTGGATTCTTGTGTACTGGACACGTTGCAATTACGAAGTAAGTTGCTAGTGCGTAAACGGGCCAGGTTTGGTACTTAGATGGAAGGCCACCAAGGAAGGCTCTGCAGAGGAAGGCAATGGCTAACCACCTCTGCTTCTCACTTGACCGGAAAGTCCCTTGCTGGGGTCACCATAAATTGGTTGCCATTTGATGGACCATGTACGTATATATTGTCAGCTGCCTTGAACCACCAGAAAAGGTGGAATATAAATGTTTTAATACATTAATTAATAAATGGTCATTAACCTATCATTTATTTTCTTGGAGAGGTCTAACTGAAGTTTAGAACAAATATTAGGAAACTTATCTTGTACATCACATTTATAGTTGTTTTACTTATGTGTAAGGTGAGCATGGTCTCATAGCATTTTAGTTTGCTATGACAACTTCCTTTTGGTGCCTTCTGAACATATCTATGGACTCTAGGAATACTTCAGACAGGATCCTGGTGATCAGCTGACTGAAAGATCTCTTGCCTATAATTGTCAGGGCCTCTTTCTTAGTGGATCTCACTCCAAGTGGGATCAGTTCACCTGGAGATTGGTTCACCAGGAGAAAATGGCCGCTTTGGCAATTGGCATTGAAATCCCTCCCCTCCACAAACTCTGCCCTCCTTAGGCTCCGCCCCAAATATCTCCAGGTATTTCCCAACCTGGAGCTGGCAATTCTACCACTTAGGGTTGTCAGGTCCCTCTTCACCACCGGTAGTAGGTTTTGGGGGCATAGCCTGAGAAGGGCAGGGTTTGGGTAGGGGAGGGACTTCAATGCTTAGAGTCCAATTGCCCAAGCAGCCATTTTCTCCAGGTGAACTGATGTCTACTGGCTGGAGATCAGTTGTCATAGCAGCCGGAGATCTCCAGCTAGTTCCTGGAGGTTGGCAACCCTACATATGGGGCTCTCTTATGTTTCTCTGCATCTATGATAGGGTTGATAGGCCATGCTTGGCAACTGGCAGGAGGGTTGAGGGTGGGGGCACGGGAGAAATGTAGCGCAGGCTCCATTGCTATGCCACTTCCTGGTTAAAAAGGTGATGTAGGATAGCTCTAGGAAAATCCAGGTTTTACTTGGAGGTGACATAGCGATGCAGCCAAAATTGCCATTAAAAAAAATTCTCTCACTGCTGCTTGCAGTGGCAGCGGGCAACTAGGGCTGTCAGTGGAGGCCTCCCCCCAAACCAGGAGACCTGGCAGTCCCAACCTTTACACATCACTTTTTCTGAGCCTCATGTGTAACCCTAGAAAGTGTCTTAACATAAAAATCACAAGGAAGCTGACTGTGACCGATTCCAATTAACCAATATGTAGAAAGTATGAGCAGTGAGGCAAGTGAGATATCTTGCCGACTGCCTATATGGAGATACAGTGTTTGCATGAGCGGTCTAAGCGCACTATATATGTGACTCTCCTTGTAGGATTTTACATGCATGAACTGTATGCAAATGTTATACTCACACGTGGACTTACAACAGGCTTTGAGGTGCGGCAGATGCTCTAGGGTGGGAAGGGAAGGAAGGTCTGCTTTGCTTCCTCTTCATGCTCAGCTTCTGCTTGCAGAGAAATGTCCTCAAATGGCCCAGTTTTATGTTAGTGTAGTTAATTATTAGGGTTACGAGGTCCCTCTTTGCCATCGGGAGGAGGTTTTTGGGGAGTAACCTGAGGAGGGAGGGGTTTGGGAAGGGGAGGGACTTCAATGCCATAGAGTCCAATTGCCAAAGCGGTCATTTTCTCCAGGGGAACTGATCTCTATCGGCTGGAGATCAGTTGTAATAGCAGGAGATCTCCTGCTAGTACCTGGAGGTTGGCAACCCTAATACTTATTGAAGCAGGTACTGGCTTTTCAGAGACTGTAATAGTATATAGTTCCATAAATTCTAGAGGTATTTCTAGGAATGTGAGATCTGAGGAGGTGAGTTCATTAGTCTAAAATAGAGAGGGGCGTTAGAAAATCTCATATATGCATATTTTAATCCTGTTAGTGAGCCAAGTAAAATGATATTGACAGCCGTGTTTTCATTTCTTCTTCAGTCCTCTCCATCATTCTAGAGTATCCTATCATTTTTCTTTTTTAAAGGGAGAATTAAAAAAAAAAAACCCAAAAAAACCAAAAAACCAAAAACAAAACAAAAAACCTGGCCTTCGCTGTATGTGAGTTAAGTGCTGTTGCTTCAGACTTCTGTCAAATCTGGTAATTTGAAGTAATTACCACTGTCAGGTTTTTGAAAGAGACTCTCTCTCTCTCCCCCTCTCTCTCTCTGTGTGTATGTGTGTGTGTGTGTGTGTGAGAGAGAAATCTTTAAAAGTGTTAGAAAACACACAATCAAACTGGCTTACTTTATTTTCATATTTAACTGTTTGCTACCATTGTATTCTAGTTCACATGTCTGCAGAATTCACATTAACCAAATTTGATTTACATTTTAGGGAAGGCAGCAAATAGAGTGCAAACAGTTCATTGAGTGATGTCAGACTTTTCACTCCAATATATAATTGGCTTCAAGAACAGATGCAACAAGAATGGTACATTATGCCAAAAAGAAACCCTCATAAAACAATGATGACTACTAGCTATAAAGTGCACAAAGGAACTCTAGTAAAATAATGAAGACCAGTAATTTTTTAAAAGGAAAGAAAATCTGAACCAGAAAACTGCACTGGGGTGCCAAATTTCTGTAACTCCATGCTGTACAGAACATAAATGAAATTTTGTGGGAAATCAGCTGCTTTGTACAAAATCACTGCATTACCTTCTTCCTGTTTGATGCTTTTCTGCATTGCTTCTTTACCATTCCCATTTATTATTTTATTATTTGTAGGCAGCTGTGCTCGCCATGGCCTTTGGTTTAGTGGGAATAATTTTAATCCGTGCCATGAGACAATCTCCATTCACAATGGTAAAGTGCAGTGCCTCCCACAGCTTTTAGGAAAGCTAAGATCTTTCATTCACATGCCTGTACATTTTCATGGGTCAGAAACATGAATAAGAGAACTATAGAAATCTTTGGCTTGTTTTCGATTGGCGTTTGTTTCTTGGCAAGTGGTCAAAGATCTGACATACCCATCTCTGTAGGCAAGTTTTTCTTGCTTGGACACTGCAGTGAGGAATCTCATCAAGTTTCGGCAATCCAAAGATGCCCAGTTAGCTGTGATCATCATAATGCAGATCCCCATATCTTAAAATGACATTGGCACTAAGAAATGTGTATACTTGAACTGTATGCTTGACAGTTGACATCCCCTTCAATCAAGCACAGTGACTCATTAAGGCTGCATTGTAAGAGATGCTACTCTTTGGCAACGTAACAATGAGCTGATTATTGCTGGGTAGCTTCCCTTGCTATTTTCACAGGTGGGTGGATTTCTTAAAAATTGCATCAAGATAGGAGAGTGGTATTTGTTGGTTTGGACAGGCAGGTAAGCCAGTACTGTGGAATGATTTAGGCAAAAGGCAGTTGGGCGTTTACTTATTATGTTTCACGTGGGTAGTCGTGTTGGTCTGTGGTAGAAGAGCAAGATTTGAGTCCGGCAGCACCTTAAAGACCAACAAGATTTCCAGGCTCTAAGCTTTCGAGAAAGTTTGTTGGTCTTTAAGATGCTGCCGGACTCATATCTTATTTATTATACGTGTGCATGTGCTGTACATTTTTGTTTAGAGAACCAATATTTTAAAAATGCAGTTGTGGGGTGTTGATCTTTACAATGGGAATTTGATCAAACAGCTTGTGAATAGGCAGTGTAGCACAACAGAAACCGTTTGCATCTCAGTCCATCCAAGTTTCCCTTCCCTAAGAGATTTCATTATAAGAAAACAATTGTTCTTATTCTGCACTCATTTATTTATTTGATTCATTTATATCCAAAATGGCTGACATCACAGGATTGCCAACCTCCAGCTGGTGGCTGGGGATCTCCCACTATTACCACTGATCTCCAGGTGACAGAGATCAGTTCACTTGGAAATAGGGTTTTCAACCTCCAGGTACTAGCTGGAGATCTCCTACTATTACAACTGATCTCCAGCCAATAGAGATCAGTTCACCTGGAGAAAATGGCCACTTTGGCAATTGGACTCTATGGCATTGAAGTCCCTCCCCTCCCCAAACCCCATCCACCTCAGGCTTTGCCCCAAAAACCTCCCGCCGGTGGCGAAGAGGGACTGGCAACCCTATTTGGAGAAAATGGCAGCTTTGGAAGGTGGACTCTATGGCATTATACCCCACTAAAGTCCCTGCCCCTCCCCAAACCCCGCCCTCTTCAAGCTCCATCCCTCAGATCTCCAGGTATTTCCCAACCTGGACCTGACAACCCTACCTCTCTTCCATTTTTCCTTGCAGCAACCCCGGGAAGTAACTTGGGCTTACAATTTATTACTGGCCCAAGGTCATGCAGTGAGCTTCTATAGCAGAGTGGGGATTTAAACCTGGGTCTCCCAGCTCCTAGTCCAACCACTACACCTCACTGTATCTTGATGCTGAAGGAGCCAGTTCAAGTTTTCAGTCCTTTGCATCCAACTGCACACTGAGACTCAGTGTGTAAACTAAGAATTCATGGTTTCTAGAGACCAGGTTAATGATTTATATTAGCCACCATTTTTCTTGTTTGAAATATTCAGTATAGTTTCTTTATTTTTTTTAAAGTTCCCAGCTATATACATTTTCAGACTCACTGGAAAAACCAGTTATTATTTCGGTTCTTTTTGATGACCTGAAACTTTCCAAAGACAAAGCAAAAATTTAAAAAAATTAAAACGTATTTCCACCTCGGACAATTATCATTTTAAAAATCAGAATCAGTGTTGATGTAAGTGAATATTTACAGCAATTATGCCATCTATTCAAAACAGTTCAACTCTGTTATGGTATTTTACAATTTAATCATAATTACCATTGCTCATTGTGAACCAACAAAATTTTCCTGCCATTAGAATAATGGATAGAAGGTGCCTAGTGAGCCAAATGGTTATCGCAATAATATTTATATAGCACTTTGAGGGAACAAGTTATTTTATTCCAAGAGGCTTATTAACAGGGAAGCATTTTTAGGATTATAGTCTTTTGAGTGTTCAGAGCACTTCACTTGCAGTATCTCAGTAATACTTAAAATAACCATGTAAAGGAAGTATCGCAAATGGCGGCGGTGGGGCTACCCTAAGGCCACTTGCTTAGTGCATGGCTGAGATTCGAACCAAGCGTGGTGTAGTGGTTAAAAGCAGTGGTTTGGAGCGATGGAGTCTGATCTGGACTCTGGAGAACCAACCGGGTTTGATTCCCCACTCCTCCACATGAGCGGCGGAGGCTAATCTGGTGAACTGGATTTGTTTCCCCACACCTACACACGAAACCAGCTGGGTGACCTTGAGCAAGTCACATTCTCTCAGCTTCACCTACCTCACAGGGTGTCTGTTGTGGGGAGGGGAAGGGAAGGTGATTGTAAGCCGGTTTGAGTCTCCCTTTAGTGGTAGAGAAAGTCGGCATATAAAAACCAACTCTTCTTCTTCTTCAAGTGAGATTCGAACCAAGAAGTTCCTTCACCACTAAATAGCCAGCCTTCTGCTCTCAGGAGGGAGAGAACAATACAATTATATGATTAAACATTTGCAGCTCTGAGATGCTGCTCAACAAATATTTAGTCCCTAACTCCCCCCTCATTAGCTACCTATGCAAATTGTAGCCCAGAGCTTGTTGAAGGGAAAGGCAATTAATTGCCTTTCTCAACATGTGACAATAAATGAACTAATAAAATGAATGTAAGTTATAAGGGAGAAGGCAGGAGGCAAAAGTGTGTCTTTTAAAAAGCATTAATAGAAATGTATTGATTGTGTTTAAAAGAAACATGTTTATCTAAAACCCTGGCTTGCTTCTTGTATGTGCTCTTCCACCTGTGCTGTTCAGAGTGTCCACAATGCTAAAGGCAGGCTTTTCTGGGCAAGCAAGGGGGCTTTGGGAAGGAGGCAGCAAGAAATCCACACTGTGAGCACCTCTCTCATGCTTCTCTGGATCCAAGCCCTTGAATTTGCTTTGTTGAAACTACCAGAAACAGAGGCTTTGAAACACATTTCCAGGCAACACACCATAACTTTCGTTATATAAAAATAAATTGCAGTTTTTATTTTATTCACTCGTGAGGGACTTGTAATGCAAAAAGGTTAGGCACGCATTAAGCTTCCATGCACATAATATGCTGTCCATTAACTTCAATGTCAAGGGAATTTCATGTGCACATATTCCCTGGAGCCAGTAGGAAATCCTGTTAGCACTAGAGCTTCACGTATGTATTAGAAGGTAAAGGGAGTCTTGGATTAAGGACATTCAAAGTTAATTTTTATTAAGGAAGAAAATTATTGTAACATAAGAGAAAGCTACATTTTGGAACAGCAGGTGTGTACTCAGTTGTTGTAGAAACAGCAATAAAAGTACAAAGACTGACAAAATGTATTGTGGCAAAGAAATTTCATAGATAGGACCCCATCTTATTGTGCATGGAAGAGGACTGCTACAAGTAACTCTATATACTACTTTTTCACAAGCCTTGGGGTTGTATTCAAGCCAGTTGTGGATAACATTGAGGGGTACAAAAGTGTTGCAAAATCAGAACAACCTGTTCTCCTAAACCCCTTCTACTGAATTAAATCTTAATAATCTTTTTTTTTTGAAAATTTTATTGGTTTTTATATTATAAATTTTCCATGTTAACAAACAATATACGTAGTATTAAAAATAAATCATAGATAATGTTGTTATAATTGTTTAAGTGCTAAATAAAAATAAAAAAATAAAGGAAAATTTATTGACTTCCCCATCACCTCCGTCCGCCTCTTAATAAAGTATTCTGTCCCATCGTGATATGGTCTGATCTTAATTATTCTTATATCTCAATTAGGTTTCAATCACATTATACTATCAATATAATTGATTACGTTTCTTTATGTTAACAATGTCATCTAGATCAGATTAAAAGGTATTCTTCTATTTTCCCCAGTCCTAGTTCATATTCACAATATTTCATCCACGCCTCCCATTCCCCCATAAATTGAACATTGTCTTTTCGATTTAAAATAGCTGTAAGTTTTGCCATTTCCACCAGTTCAAACATTTTCATAGTCCAGTCTTTTTTCCCAGGACTGTCTGCCCCTTTCCATTTTGCTGCATAAAGCAGTCTTGCAGCTGTGGTCGCGTAAATCAAAAAAGTCCTGTGTTTTAACAAATCATCAGGTATCATACTTAATAGCATCATTTCTGGTGTTTTGGGTATGTTTTTTTGTACTATTAGTCTTAATTCGTTATAAATCATATCCCAAAAATCCTTAGCTTTGTCACAAGTCCACCACATATGATAAAAAGAACCAACTTCTTTATTACATTTCCAACATTTAGGGGATGTCACTTTGTAGATCTTTGCAATCTTCTTGGGTGTTAAATGCCATCTATACATCATTTTATAGATATTTTCTCGAATTGACTGCGCATTTATTCCTTTCAGGTCTTTCACCCATAGTCTTTCCCATTTGTTTAGGGCAATATCGTGTCCCACAGTTTGAGCCCAATTAATCATTGTTGGTTTGATTATTTCCTGCTCACAATAAATTGTTAAAAGAAGATTATACATTTTAGAAATCAGTTGAGTATTATTATCTAATAGCATCCTGTGAAAAGATGATTTTTCTTTAGAAAATCCATTCTTCATATCTTGTGTAAATACTGATTTAATTTGATGATATTGAAGCCATTGTAAATCGTCTTTAAGTAACTGAAAGTCTTTTAGTGAGCTTTTCTTTCCTTCCCAGTTGATTAACTCTTGGTAGGTGATACATTTATCCAATCTAAGTGGGCGTAATGTCAGCATTTCTTGAGGTGATATCCACATCGGTGTTACTGGTTCAAGAATATGTTTATATCTCATCCAAATATGAAATAAGGAGGACCTGATTATATGGTTACGAAATGATGCTTGTATCTTAATTTTACCATACCATAAATAGCCATGCCATCCACTTATATTGTTAAAACCTTCAAGATCTAACAAACGCGAATTAGATAAGTTCATCCAGTCCTTTAGCCATACTAAAGCGGCCGCTTCAGCATAAAGTTGAAAGTTAGGTAGTGCTAAACCTCCTCTAACTTTAGAGTCCACCAGATGTTTATAAGCAATCCTCGGTTTTTTCCCTTGCCAGATGAAATTTAATACGTCTTTCCTCCAAGTATCAAAGTATTTAACATGTGATATTATAGGCAAATTTTGGAATAAGAAAAGCATTCTTGGTAAAATGTTCATTTGGATTGTTGATATACGTCCCAAAAGTGACAATTTTTTATTTGACCAAATGATCATATCAGTTTTTATTTTGTCCCATAGTTTAAGATAGTTATTGGTTATCAAGTCTTTATTCTTTGCAGAGATCCAGATTCCCAAATATTTGATCTTATTTGCCTTCTCCCAACCTGTGTATGATATAAATTCCTGTTGTTCTGTTTCTGATAAATTCTTGAATATTGTCTTTGTTTTTTCTTGGTTAACTTTAAATCCCGATACATTTCCAAAATCGTCCAAAGTTTCCAACAATATCTTCATTGATTGTGTTGGATTTTCCAAGATTAACAGAAGATCATCCGCGAATGCTCTCAGTTTGAATTCATGTTTTTTAATTTTTAATCCGTGAATGTCCTCCATGCTCCTTAGCTTACAGCATAGTGATTCCAACACCAACAAAAATAATAATGGAGACAGAGGACATCCTTGTCTGGTTCCTTTCTTGATTGCGCAGTTGTCAGACATCGATTCATTCACCAGCATTTTTGCCTGTTGGGATGTATATAGTGCCGATATACCTCTCAAGAAACGGTCTCCAAAATTTAATTTTTCCAATATCTTTTTCATAAAGTCCCATGAGACCATATCAAAGGCTTTCTCTGCATCCAAAAATACAAAGGCCGTCGTTTGTTGAATATTCTGGTCATAATATTCCAATGAATCTAATAAAACTCTTATATTATCTTTAATTTGCCTTCCTGGAACGAAACCTTCTTGGTCTTCATGTTATTAAGGTCCTTAATAAAATGCTTTATCCTATTCGATAAGACCGAAGCATAAATCTTATAATCCACATTTAACAGCGAGATAGGTCTATAATTTGAAGTTTTTTCTGGATCTCGTCCTTCCTTAGGTATCAACGATATAAATGCATGTGACCAAGTCTCTGGGGATGCTCCCTTATCCAAAATTGTATTACAAAGTAATACAAAAAAGTTCACTAAATTGTCACTAAATGTTTTATAAAATAGTGCAGTAATTCCATCTGGTCCAGGTGTTTTGTCCGTTTTTTGTTTCATTATTGCTTCTTGTATTTCATCCTTTGTAATTGGTGCATCTATCCATTCTTGTTGGGGCTTTGAAAGGACATTCATCTGTATTGAATTTAAAAACTTGTCTATTTTCTTTTTTGAGATATTTTCTTTCTGATATAACTTAGTATAGAATGAAACAAATTCTTTTTGTATATCAGTAGTTGTATAAACTGGTCCTTTAGCGGATTGAATTTTTGTTATAATCTTCTTTTGAAATGAGTCTTTCAGTTGGGTCGCCAAAAATTTTCCAGGTTTATTAGCATGTTCAAAGTATTTTTGTTTAGCGGATTTTAAATTTTTGTTCATTTCCTCCATTATTATCAAATTTAATTGGTGTTTAGATACAGAAATCTTCATTTGTATGTCATTTTTCTCTTCTTCATGTAAGGCCATAACCAGTTTTTGCTCCAAATTTTGTAGATCCCAAAGTATATTATTGGTAAATTGTAGTTGAGTTTTCTTCCAGGCCGGGTGTTTCTGTATCATAAATCCTCTTAGAACAGCTTTAAATGCATCCCAAACTGTATTCAGCGAGGTTTCCCCATTAAGGTTAATTTCAAAGAAATCTTTAATTAAGTCCTGTAGTTCTTTTTGAATCTTATTATCCTTTAAAAGTTTATCATTTAGTCGCCATCTAAATGCTTGTTTATTGTTCCATTCAAATGTAACTGGATTATGATCAGAAAAAGTTCTTGGTACAATTTGGATTTTACGTAGTTGCGTGAAAATAGATTTACTAGCCCATATCATGTCTATTCTGGAGTGTGATTTGTGTCTCGCTGAATAAAAAGTATATTCTTTAGCCGTTGTATTCATTGTTCTCCAGATGTCTTGTATTTCCAATTCTGAAGCCATGGTGAAGAAAGTTTTAGGTAAACATCCTTCGTTTTTGTCTTTTGCTTTTGATTTTTTATCCAAAATTGGGAGAGTAACACCATTGAAATCGCCCATCAAAAGAATCTGATCATTTGCATACTGAGAAATCAGTTCATGTAGTTGTCCATAAAATTTAGCTTTTCCTTCGTTAGGTGCATATATTCCTACTACAATCGTCTTTTGCCCCAATATTTTGGTCTTGATAATTACAATTCTCCCTTCATTGTCTTTGTACAATAGTTCAGGACTAAGGCTAGAATGAGCATATATCACAACTCCCTTTGTTTTTGTTTTAGCCGATGCAACAAATGCTTGTCCAAGCATTTGCCTATCCAGGTATTTTTTGTGTTTTGTTGCTATATGAGTCTCTTGCAGACAAATTAGGGAGTATTTGTATTTCTGTAAATATTTAAAAATTCTAGCCCGTTTGGTTTTTTCATTCAAACCATTCACATTCCAAGAAATTACTTTTGCCATGATGTGGTAATTATTGAAGCAAAATATTCAGTCTATAACACAGTGCCTCCTTCTGCTTCCTGTGGTTCTTCTTCTTCTTCTTCTTCCTCTTCCTTTTGTTCCAGGGTTAGTCCTTTAAGCTCTGTCTTGTATTTCCTCAGAAATTTTCCCACATCCGATGGAGATAAGATTGTCATTTTCATTTCTTTGTAGGTGAAAGCCAAGCCCTGTGGCATAATCCAACGATATTTGATACCATTAGCTTTCAAAACTGACACAAATTCTTTGTAATTATTCCTCTGTGAGAGTAAATGTCTTGGTATGTCCTTTAATAATATTAGAGGGATATCTCCTGCTGAAACCGGACTGTCATAGTGGATCTTCATGATCCTGTCCTTGATCCTAGTGTCATAAAAAACAATCATGAGATCTCTTGGTTTAGATCTTTTCATTCTAGCAGGTAATGGTATTCTGTAAACTCTGTTGATGGCTTGGTTCAATTCTTGTTCTTCTATTTGAAATAAATAAGCCAGATTTGGGACTACAGTTTCTTTGTTGTCTCCCATCATATCCGGAAAATTGCGCAGACGAAGGTTGGTTTCTCTAACTCTCATCTCCATCATTGCTATCTGATCTTTAACAGCTGTCTGATTAGTTTGTATTGTTTCAATCTGCTTCTCTTGGCTTGCTAATTTTTTCTTTGTATCCTTGTGTTCTTCCATCACTTTCTTAACTGATGAATCCATTGCTTGCATGTCCATCTTCATAGTATTCATTTGGGTCTTTACCACTTTAAGGTCTTTTGGTTAATAGCTTGAGAAGCTTGGCCAAGATTTGTCATCATAGCAGTCAGCTGTGTCATTTGTGTAGACATCTGTTCAAACTGTTTAGTTGTTGCCTCTGTTTGCTTGGCTAACATGTCTTGCAATTTCTTTTCCATGGTTAAGGTTTGTGTCGCTTCTTTCAGTTTTGTATAGGCAGGGCTATGTAATGAGCCAGAACGGGGTCGGGATGCAGACATTTACATTGAAATAAGGCTGGTAAAATACATGTCCTCAATCAGGACCCTCTGATTAGTTGTTGATAGAAAATGTTTCAATGATCAGCTTAATAATTTTTTCGCTTTAAAAAGACCCCTATTTCACTTTAAAACAGCTTTTTAAAGTTTTGAAATACCAGCGAGTTTTGCCGGCCGCTCTAGGTCGGATCAATCAGGAAGTATTCCGGAAGTTGATTTCACCGTGGACCTTCTACCGCCTCTTCTCGATGGTTGTTCCCTTCAGGAACTATTTCTATGTTGCTCGAGTGCGACGTGTATCCGGTCCTACGAGTTGCTTCCTGTTGTTGTAAGCCAGATGATAGAGAGGGTGGTATAGAGGGTCTTCCGGGTTAAGGAGTTCCTTGCTGCAAACGTGGCTGGAGGACCCCCTTTTTTTTCTTTTCTTCTTCCACCGGAAGAAAGAAGTTCACCCTCCCCTTCCCTCAAAAGTGCTTCTCATTGGTGGAAATTTTAGTCCATCTTATAAGCGTCTTTCTAGCTCTTTGTTTTAGTTTAAGCTGATCAACTTGATAATCTCTGCCTCTAATCCTGGTGGATTTTATAGGTAAAACTTATCCAGTTCGATTAAGGGAGGGACAAGGATGCTGGAAATGTCTTCATCTACCCCCCGGTTATTCAGTAACATCAGTAAAAGACGAAGGGTTCTTGCGTACTCACTTGAGCGTCTAGAGGTGAGGTTCTTATCTTAAAGTAATCCTTATGGTGGTTATAAGGTGGTGGAGGGTAGAGTCTTATGCCGAAGTTGTGTTTTGGCGATTTCTTCCCTAGGTGCCCTCGCAGGACCGGCGTCCAAAACTCCGAGGGACTTAAAGAAGCTCCCTCAGAGTATTTGGGAGGTCAAACTGCTTTTGCGGGCTGCAGGGAGTTCCTGCTATCCGACCCACTTGCAAGGATCGGGTTGGGATGCATATAGCATCCCAAGATTAACGCAAACTTGGATTTCTCCCAGGACAGCCTGGGGAAACGTGGCACTCACCCCAGCGGCACCACCGGAAGTCCTATTAAATCTTAATAATCTTGATACTAGGGTTGCCAATCTCCAGGTACTAGCTGGAGATCTCCTACTATTACAGCTGATCTCCAGCCAATAGAGATCAGTTCACCTGGAGAAAATGGCCTCTTTGGCAATTGGACTCTATGGCATTGAAGTCTCTCCCCTCCCCAATCCCCATCCTCCTCAGGCTCTGCCCCAAAAACCTCCCGCTGGTGGCGAAGAGGGTCCTGGAAACCCTACTTGATACATGTTTTGAAGTTGGGTGTCATTGATATGCTGAGACCTAGCCCTGTATTTCTTTATCCAAATCACCTGGTGATTTTTTGAGCCACTGCATGAGTGCTCTGCTTAAATGGCTAACAGTGAACAAGTTGAAAGTGAATCCTAACAAGAGAGAGGTAATAATGGCTGGGAAACTGGTGTCCTGAAGGACATTGTGCTTCACATCTTTATAAGGGTCAGCTGACCCTTGCTAACTCTGTTGAGAGCGTATTATTCTAGGCCTAGAATTGTTGCTAGAGAAGCAAGTTAATTCAATGGCAAAAAATGCTTTCCACCATCTTCATTTTAGCCCAGAAGATGGCTCCCTATCTTGACTTGGCTGATCGGGCTATGTGGACCCATGCTATAGTGATCTCAAGATTAGACTATTGTAATGCATTCTACATACGTCTGCCCTTGAAATCAACTGGAAACACCAGTTGGCACAGAATGCTGCAGCTCAGTTACTATTGGGAATAGGGTTGCTAACTGTGGGTTGGGAAATTCCTAGAGATTTGGAGCCTGGGGAGGGTGGGGATTGTGGAGGGCAGATCCCTTAGCAGCCATTTTCTCCAAGGGAACTGATCAGTTTTAATTCCAGGAGATCTGCAGGCCCCATCTGGAGGCTGGCAATCCTAACTGGGAGCTAGGCAGGGTATGCATATTACACCCATTCTGCAGTCATTCCATTAGCTACCTCCATTGGCTACCTATCTGTTATCAGGTTCTATTCAAAGTGTTGGTTATCACCTACAAAGCCCTTCATGGCTTTAAACCCATACATAAGAATATAAGAAGAGCCCTGCTGGATCAGACCAGGGCAGTGGCCCATATAGTTTAGCATCCTGTCTCACCCAGTGGAAAACTAGTTCCTCTGGAGGGCCCACAACAGGGCACAGAGGCTGAGGCCTTCCCCTGATGTTGCCTCCTGTCACTGGGATTCAGAGGTTCTGCTTCTGAATGTGGAGACTCCCTTTAGTCAACATGGCTAGTAGCCACTGATAGACCTATCCTCCATGAATCTATCTAATCCCCTTTTAATAGGGTTGGCAGCTCTGGGTTGGGAAATACCTGGAGATTTTTGGGGTAGGGCCTGAGGAGGGCGGGGTTTGTGGAGGAGAGGGACTTCCATGCCATAGAGTCCAATTGCCAAAGCGGCTATTTTCTCCAGGTGAACTGATCTCTATCGGCTGGAGATCAGTTGTAATAGCAGGAGATCACCAGCTAGTACCTGGAGGTTGGCAACCCTCCAAAACTGTCTTTTAAAGCTGTCTATGCCTGTGGCCATCACTACATTCTTTGGCAGAAAATTCCACATTTTGATCACTCTCTGTGTAAAGAAATATTTTGTTTTGTCCATCCTGAATCTACTGTCGATCAGCTTGGTTGGATGCCCTCAAGTTCAAGTATTTTCGGAGAGGGAGAAAAAGTCCTCTTGATCAACTCTCTTCACCAGTGTATAGTTTTATAATCCTCTATCATGTTCCCCCTTAGTTGTTTCTTTTCTAAATGGAAAAGTCCCAGACTCTTCATCCTTTTCTCACAGGGAAGTTGCTCCAACTCCTAATCATCTTGGTTGCCCTCTTCTGTACTTTTCCAGCTCCATGATGTCCTTTTTTTAGATATGGTGAGCAGAACTGTACCCAGTATTCTAAATAAGGCCACACCATTGATTGATCTATACAGGAGCATTATAACAATCCCTTTCCTAATAATCCCTAACATAGTGTTCATTTTTTTCACAGCTGCAGTACACTGGGTTGATACTTTTATTGTGCTATCCACTATTACATTGAGCTATCTTTTCTCCTTTCAGTCTCAGCAAGTTCAGACCCCATTAACCTATTCTTGAAGTTGGGATATTTTGTCCCAATGTGCATCACCTTACATTTACCAGCATTGAACTTCATTTGCCACATTGTCCCTCACTCACCCAATTTGTGGAGATCCTCACAGTCATCCCTGGTTTTCACCATTCTGAACAATGTTGTGTCATCTGCAAACTTGGCCACTACACTACTCACCCCTGGTTCCAGATCATTTATGAAATAGTACCAGCCACAATACTGCTCCTTGTGGGACCCCACTGCTTATTTTCTCCATTGTAAGAACTGTCCATTTATTCCTACTCTTTGCTTCCTGTCATTTAACCAATTTTTAATCCATAAGAGAACCAGTCCTCTTATCCCATGACTTCTAAATTTACTTAGGAGCCTTCGGTGAGGCAACTTGTCAAAAGCCTTTTGAAAGTCCAAGTATACAAATGCCTACTGGGTCACTGTTGTCTACATGCTTGTTCACTTTCTCAAAGAAGTCCAAAAGGTTTGTGAGGCAGGACTTCCCTTTGCAGAAGCCATGCTGATTTGTGCCTAATAATTTTATCTTTTAAAATTCTATATGTAATTCTAATAATTATATCTTTATCTCTATGTGCCTAATAATTTTATCTTTGATTACAGTTTCTACTAATTTGCCTGGGACAGATATTAGGATAACTGGCTTGTAATTTCCTGGTTCCACTCTGGAACCCTTTTAAAAAACAAACAAACAGTGTAACATTTGCTACTTTCCAGTCTTCTGGTACAGTGGCTGAATTTAGTGATAGGTTACATATACATTTGTAGGGCCACCTCTCCTGCTATGCTCCACTGCAGCAGATTCACTCATCTGAGCAAAGTATTCTGGAGGTGCCACCACACAAATGGTTAAGATCGAAAGCTGTCCATACATGTGTGCTCTCGGTTGTGACTCCCGCCTTGTGCAGTGGCCTGCTTGAGGATGTCAAGAGGGCTCTGGCACTTTTATCATTCTGCAGATAATGATTTTAAACAGAATTGTTCAGGAGGATATTTTTTATAAAACAAGGAAGCCTGTAATACAGTGGAATGTTTCAGGAGGATATTTTTTTTTATAGCAGGACTGCAGTCTATTCTAGTGGTTCCCAACCTTTTTGAGTACAATGATCCCTTTTTAACTTCAAAAAAATTCACAGACCCCCACATGATAGTAGCTGTACTATTAGTATTTGTTGATTGAAAAAAATACATAATGACAAAAAGCTACTATGAATTCAATAACCCTTTTAAATGGATTTGTATTTTATTAATCACAGCAAAATCTGTATACATTGGAAGAAAGTGGTATATGTGTGAGACATATTATTTATTCAGTCTACAGAAGGTATCCAGTTTTGTTTCGACATTTAGATTTCAGTGCAACAAATGCTGAAAATCCACCTTCAGTCCTTGACAGAACAATTGACAGATGCTTATTTATTTTGAATTTAACCCTTATTTTCAGTAGTAGGTTGGCTCCCAAAGGGGTTCATAGGTATCAAAATCTAACACAAATAATGATTCAAGTGCAGTACAAAATGTACCTTCTGGAATGAATTGTGCTGGATCCAGGCGTGATCAAAAGATGTCTGGCTGCTTTCCCCTCCCCGCCCCCACAAGACCTTAGCAAAGGCACTTGGGTTGAAGGAAAGGTGCTGTCAGATCTCTGGACACATGTTCAAATCAAAACCCCATCATATCCAGGATGCAAAAAAGATTTTACTCCAATAGGAATCCCGTTTGGCATGGATTAATGCCTTGATATCATTACATACTTATTTGTGATTCTCCAGTGTGGTGTTGTATTTTTAAGCCTCCGTGCCGCCAACCTCCAGGTGGTGGCTGGAGATCTCCCGCTATTACAACTGATCTCCAGGCAACAGAGATCAGTTCACCTGGAGAAAATGGCTGCTTTGACAATTGGACTTTATAGCATTGAAGTCCCTCCCCAACCCCTCCCTCCTTCGGTGCTGTCCCAAAAATCTCCAGGTATTTCCCAACCCAGAGATGGCAACTCTACTGATGAAGCTCTGGGCCTTCCCAGGCTGGCAGAGATATGGGAGAGGATAGGGAAGCCAACTGATGGATCCACAAGGAAACCACTGGCCAAACAGCGGCTCCCTAAATCATCACAGCCCATGCCTCCATTCAAGGCTCAGGCATTTCCAGATGTCATGGAAGATGGAAAGGGTTGGGCACCCCACACAATCCTCTCATGAGGAGCAGTTCCCCTCATGAGTAGACAAGCAGACCTGACAGAGCCAGAGCACATTTGTGAGCCTCCAGGTGAGGCTGGCCTAATGCCACCTGCCTGGATGGGGGCTTCGAGCAGGCAGACCCAGCTGGGGAGGTGTGGCCATGCTGCAGAAAGCTGGCTAGTGGATAAAGCCTAGCTGGCAGCTGGCTGAGCACAGAGTTGGGGGCATGGCCACCGGGAGGCAAACCCAAGGGGAGGGCATGGTGGTGAGTGGGGGGGGGGAAGGTGTCCAAAACTTGTCCAGGCTGGATGAATTTGTGACCCCCTTGTAATAACGCCTCCCTCGGCACAGCAACCCTGGTATTCCTTGGTAGTCTCCCATCCAAATACTAACCAGGGCTGACCCTGCTTAGCTTCTGAGATCTGATGAGATCAGGCTAGCCTGGGCCATCCAGGTCAGGGCAACAAGTACATAGATAGTTACAAATAAAGAAAAAAATGATAGAAATATTGTAGCTATGTTAAAATACCCTTTATGAATAATGACAATAAAATATACCTACTTTATTTGCAAAACTATTAATGTATGTAAGGCCTCTGCTTTCTACATGTACAATATTGACTGAAACCAAATTCCTTCAAGGGATTTCAGTCTTAAAAATCAGTAAGAATAAAATAGACAGAAGGATTGATCTCCCACTATTGGCCATAAAAGGATACTTTATCAGCCAGATGTTTAAAAGATATTGGAGTGTCTGTGGATTTAGAAAGTCTACTAGATAATATGTCTGTTGATGTATGCATCAAGATACTACAGAAAAAAGTCTGTGTTTTAATGCAATTTTTTTGGTATTGTCTGTTGTTTTGATTGACTTTTCAGAAGTGCAGGAGCAGTAAAGAGAAATATATTCTCGCCATGCAATTTTGAATGATTTAAAATTTAAATTCTGACCAGAACGCAGCTGTCTGTTGTTCACTGGCTTGATGGCTCCTTGTCAGTCTTTTGGAGAATCCCTGAAGCTGAAAGAGACAGGAGAGGATGAGTGGGATTTTCAGCTCTTTTAACATTGTTACACAGAATCAGTTCCTTGATTTACTAAGTGAATAGGGTGGAGCTATTTGGTTCTAATCCTGATGGCCATTTCATGATAAGTGATAATGTTAATAATCCCCAGGTCCTTTTTGCCTTTGAAGTGAACACTTTGTCTGTCTCGGCCATGGCCACCTTTTTGAACTCTCAGTTTTAGAGGATTAGATACATGTTTAGGCTGGGTGAACTCATGAATGAAAATATTTTGCTTGGCAGTTTCAAAAATGTGTTTTAGCTTTCCCCCCTCCCATTTTCTTCCTTCTCTTCCATAGTTGAATGTTGAACCTTTTGGAAACAATTTGCTTTTCACTTAGATTACCACTGTCATTTTGGGAGGTCTTTCCCCCCAGAGTAAACAATGGAATTGTAAAAATGCAGTCAAAGGGACTTGAGAGCCCCTTTATTTATATTTACTTAATAGTTTCATATTTATGATTGGGTTTCAGTGTGCAAATCTAAGCACTGCTTCTTTTGCTGCTTTGACATGGTATGGGGATATCGTCCGACATCTTTATGACAAAGTGACAATTATATGTCATCGTTCATTTCTGTGTTCAGAGTAGCAAAGCATATTCTTTCCTTTTTTATTTCTTTTACTTTTGTAGGGTTGGCTGAACAATTCAGCAATCAAATAGAAGAGCTTTCCTTTAAAAAAAAAAACCACCAAAGAATTGTCTTCCTCTGTCCCATTTATCTAGTCCATGTTCAGTTGTGTGCAGTGAAGTGTATCAGTTATTCTATCCCTGGCAAACAACCATTACTGCCTTCAAGAAATTCAAAAAAGAACTGGATGCAGGAATGTTCTTTAAATCACCCACCCACCACAGGGGGACAAAAAGAAAATTAAACAGGACCATGTTACTGGTCAACATGGAGTATAAAACAACTTCAAATAAAGTCGGCAGACTTGTTATGTATCTTTTACAAATGATTAGTAATTAGTTTTTTTGTCCTATGATAAAACACATGCATCTTTAATGTTCCATGGTGAAAAACTCTCAAATGTTTCACACATCACTGTTAGATATTTTCATAGTACACAAGTGTGCTTTTTTGTATTTCTCTACCTATTAGGTGAGTAGAAAGCACAAATGTATTAGACTGTACACTCCATTTAAAATGCCCCTCTTGTGCTTTTTACCTTGCATTAGCAACATTCATATGTGCAAACAAATAGCACAAGAGACATAAAGACACTCTAGGCCTAGCTGTGAAATGTCTTTTCCAACAAGAAGAGAAAAACAATGCTATGGCATTATTTTAGTATGAAAATTCATTCCATGAGTAAATTGATGAAGCCTGGTAGTTGTCCACAAAAGCTCATTCCACAATAAACGACTTGGGGTCGCTCAGTTATGATGATACCTAATGGTAGTATTATAATGTAGTACATTTCATGTACAATTATTGTATTCTGTTATTTGCACTGTATTGAGTTGGCCAATAGAAAAATATGCTTGCCAAGATAACTAGATGGGCCAATTTTGATACATTATATTGTCAAACCCTTTTTAGTTTAAATCAAAATGATACATTTGTATTCATTGTTAAATTCCCACATGTAGCCGTCCTTGTGCAAAGTTGCACATCATTTTAATGGTGGGTCCAAGGTATCTTTGGCAGCATTTTTTTTCCTATGAAACCCTCATGCTCATCAGTACAAAGAATGCTTGCATTATATCCCATCTGAAGCTAGAGTGGTAGGCACACATACCAGCCTTTCTCTTGAAGTGGGGCATACTCAGTGAAACTCCCTCCTAGAGAGGGTGGTTTTTTTGTGTATCTTTTGGAAGCAACCTTTCCCCTTAGATCAGAACTTGACAAGTGAATTAATATGTTTAAGCCTGTATGTGATTTGTGCTTCTATTGCCCTTCATGC
The DNA here is from genome assembly GCF_029931775.1 of Euleptes europaea. Lineage (NCBI taxonomy): Eukaryota > Metazoa > Chordata > Lepidosauria > Squamata > Sphaerodactylidae > Euleptes > Euleptes europaea. Next base: position 92,666,427 of record NC_079312.1, on the reverse strand, counting down.
GTTTGGTATTGATGGTTGTTGAACATCGCCATTTGTGACAGGCCTTGTCTACCTACTGAGGAGACCCATACCGCCTCCTATGATTTTGGGGTGTCAGGTTTGTTTTAAACTATAAACCTTCTCCTCAGTTGCCTGAAGGTATTAAGTGTATAGGAATGGGTTCACTACTGTGAGGTAGGTTTTGTGGTGTGCAAGCAGAATATGGAGATCACTGAGACAGGATTAGTACATAATCAACAAATAAGAACTTTTTATTTACAGGTTGGTTTCAAGGAACAGATCAGCAGCAGAAATCTGGCCGAGGCACATAACTTTAAACTAGTTATGGCTTCATCTGTTGTTTTGTGCTGGCCAATGGCCTAACAATAAAATGTACAAATGTTATGGCTTCAGAGAGTGGTTAGAATTTTCTTTAAAGCTTTCAGGCACCAACAGGCTTTTACTGACTAACCACTAGGTTGGATCCTCTCACAGGATTCCACCCACTCCAGCCTGTCCTTTCCCAAGAGTCAGACTAAAAGGTACAAGGTCTGCTCATTACTATAGACAGACCTAACAATTGGGTACTCTCTTCTGTCCCAGACATAGAGCTAAACCACTCCACCACACTACTAGGCAGAATCTACCCTTCACTCTGTCTGCTGTTCTGCTGAGCCAGACCTCAGCTATCACTGCTTTCTCCCTGAGGCAGACCTGAACTCTCTCCTCCTGTGATTCCTTCCAACATTTCATCCCCCCCCATCTGAAAGGTGATTGGATGCTGGAGCAGCACTCCTGTGGGCTCAGTTGAGTGACTGTTTTCCCCTTCAGGGGCAGGACAGCCTCTTGTCCATCACACCTTGTTCAGCATTTTTTCTGAAATTATGACAAGCATCAGCCCCCGGGACGTATTCGGGGCTGCTTTTGTGACAGTAGGACTGGGGAGGAAGTGAAGGGAAGGATTTCCCCCTTGGCTCCACGGTGATGGTGGAGGGCCGCAGCGGTTGGTCCTGACTGCAGCTTGGGCTGCAAATTGGCCACCCTGGCCTGCAGGGGAGGGGCAGGGCTTCTGGGAGGAGTGGAAGCCAGAGCCTCATGCTGGCCTATGCCTCCTTTGTTCTGGGAGCCACACCTGGGGGTAGCACTTCAGAGAAAAATCAAAGACATCAGCAAAGGCTTCCTCACTGTCATTGTTGTAGCCAATCATGTAGATTTCCCCCCAATTCTGATTCTACAATTTGAGTGCTGAGTTTTGCCACACAGCTATTTGGTGCACAATATTTTGTTGTTCAAACCAATACTTCCACTTGAATATACGAGAAACTCAGCTTCAACTTGAACGAGCATGACTTTGATCCCCATATTTCAGCTAAAATAGTAAGCTCTTCAACTGCCAGGTTGAAATTATGGCTGAAGGGCACAGACAGTTATGTCATACAACAACTTCTCATGCAGTATAGGGGTGCTTCACAAATGGCCACCCACATAGGTCACTGACTTTAATATCAAACCACAGTGCTTTTTCCCCTTAAGTTTGTCTAAGACTACAGTATCACACAGATTCCTTAGGTTTACAGGAAACCTGGTCTTGAGAAATACTTTTCAGATGTTCAGAATGTGTGTTTGAAGCAGCACTTAAAACATTAAATAAATAGCTTGCTAGCAGATAAGTTATTAGAATACTGCTGTAGTCAATTAATGATAGATAGACAGCAGTGATATATAAATGGGAGGCAGCCAAATACAACAGTGTTCTTTGTTTTGGATTCAGAGTAGATGCTGGAGATCTAGAAATATGCTGGACAGAGACAGCTCTACCAACAAAGAAAGGAGTTGGCGGAGGCATTTTTATTTATATGTTCTTGTACTTTTTTTAAAAAATGACTCATTATGGAAGGGGACTAGTATTTGTCAGTGTTTAGACAGAGTGCATTCACCTGCAAAAAACACCTGATCCTATAGCCAACTTTTTGAAGGTTAGCACTAGCTAGATGTGACTAGTTTGACAAATGTGAATTCAGTCATTGCATTTAGGGTGGATATTGCTGTGCTTGAGATGTTTATATAGCAGTGCCTCATGAACTTTTAAAAATGCCTTGATTAAACAATTAAGAGTTGTCTAGTACATGTTTTCATTTTAATGACTATTAGGGCATCATTAAATTCCTCAGGATTTGGTTGGGGTTTATTTCCGTGTTTCAAAAGAATACATGTTTCACTTTGGGCATCTTTGTTGAACTCTGGATCTTGTCAGCACCTGTAAGCAAATATGAACCACTGACAGCTGGTTCTCCACATTTCTAATAGAGCAAAAAGGTGCTGCCCAGCAGTCCCACAACCACAATTAGCTTTACTCTTTCCCGTCCCAGCCTACAGATAGCTAATTTCTGCTCATGTGCTCACAAACTTCACAAATCCATACTGAGATCAGCCTCACCTTCAACACTTGTCCTCCAGAGCTTGTCACTACCACTGAGACTGTCCTGCTCCAAATACTTCCTTGTTCTTTTCCCTGAGGTAACGCAGCTATGACTTTGGATGTGAGGGCAAGCTGGCTGCGACATCTGTCACCCCATTGATCGCCAGAGTTGATACAGTGATGACTTCCTTCTGCCACAGAAACAGCACCTGGAGTAAACTACAGATTACATGAACTACACACTATTGCATGCAAAAATATATAACTGAGACCCAACATGTTTTCATTATAATTTTAAAGCAGCCGCAGAAGACTGTGATGTTAAGTGAATGAGAAGTGGGGAGGTTAACACATTCCTTCTTGGCTGTTACTCTGATCAAAATGTTCCTGGTCTGGACACCAACCCAATGATGCAATCTCGTTCCCTACCCCATATTTTTCTTTTCGTATCCTTAAACTTAAAATCAAATAATTTTTTTTCTTAAAAAAAAGTTCCTGAAGCTGCTTCCTCCCCCCACCTCCTGCAGGAGAAAAGACAGGAGTCTCCATACCCCTTTTCTATGGAGAAAAGCAGCCCAGGCAGGGAGTTTTGATTGGGTAGGTGGCTAGCAGTGAAAGGATCAAGCACCCTTTCCCTACTGCTCAACTTGCCATTCTTCTGAGGATGCTTTTCATTTAACAACAAACATCCTTGGGAGTTTTATTTTAATGCAATTGAATGTAATGTATAACCCCCCCCCCCCCACAATAGATTCAGTTTATTGCCTCAATAGCAGCAACACAAGCCTCATTGTTATGGTGGATGTTAACACTAGAGGGGAAGTATTATTATGGTCTATTGTATTTCTTATTAGAAAAGTCTTACAACCTCAGCCCTTAGAGGCGCAGGCAAGACTCAGTCCATAACAACAGTAAAAACAAACTCTAGTCCAGATAAATATCAAGGAGTAATTATCAATCTGGAGTGTGATTTTCTACAGTGATGTTTGTTGAATCATCCGTCATTACAACTAAGCACACACTCTGCTGTTATTTTAATGTCAATAGCTTCAATATCAATGGTAACAGCTTTAATTAAGAATAGGTTTTGATCATTTGGGCCAAAGAAAACTAATATAATAATTTGTATCTGCAAAATATACAATCAATTCTTGGTGTTTTCCCAATATCCTCTGCCTGCTGCCCTTGTAGTAAATTCTTGGATATCTTAGTAAAATCAATATTTAATCATCTGGATAGTATAAATGTTTGCTTATGTGTTCTCTGAATTACTCCTTGAATGAAAAACAACAATGACCTGCAATGATCTGCTTTTATTGCAGATTTCCCTATACTCTAATTATACCATTTGGGGGAGGAAAAGAAGTATATTTTCTGGCAGCATTTCTCCAATTTATTGCAACAAATTCTGGACTAGGGACAAAGCAACTTCATAATTGCTAGCACATGTGAACAACTGCCATAGGGATAATCAACCTGAGCCTTGAGGTGAGCTCTGCTCCATTTTGTTTAATATTTGTAATGGAAGAACAGTAAGGTGTGCTGAATACATCTTTACCTCCCTTGCCATATCCTAAATGCACAAATTACTGAAGATCTGGTTTACATAATAATGTTCATTCACTACTCTTACATTTACAATTATATTCTAAAATGTAAACAATTTCCTTTTCAACAGTATGAAGATCTGTGGTGGAAACCTGGAAGGAATTTTGGGTTATGTACCTGCTTTTCTCTAGCTTCTGTAAGCCTTGAATACATTCTCTACTGCATTCATTGAGCTTTAAAGGTTATGCAATGTTGTTGCTGATACTGAATGCTGCTACATTCAGTTCCATAGCTCAGTGTATCAGGGTTCCTGTTCTCAAGTCAATAAACTGATGGGTCTAACTTGACTAACAATGGTCTTTGATGGTATTTAACTGCAAATAAAGTCTGTTCTGTTCTGACTAACAATGGTCAATTTCCCCCAGGTTTCTAAAATAAAAATGGTAGTTATGTAGAGCCCTTATTCATGCAGGGTGGAGAGGGTTTAATTCTTCTATCCCTGCATGGTTTAACCATCCATAACTGTTACTAGTCTTGGGTGTCTTTTTCCCTGCAAGGCTAATAACCTCGACGTGAACATTCAAGGCAATAAAGGCTGGATCCCTTATACAAGTACAGGTTGGTAGTAATGGCTTCAATTGGCTAAATTGTGCAAGGGTGGATAAACCAGATCTGATAATAAACCCAAAAAAGGTCTTTTCGGATTCTTTTGGGTATAATTTAACCCAAATATTAAAACTGGGAATAAAGCCGAAGCTGGATGGCTGATTGCCGAGTCAGCTGAATAGGTATTCCGCTTTTTTCGGCTTAGGCTTCCCCGAGCGTTTCCCTATGGGAATTTTTTTGATAAGCTCTGGGGGAGGCATTTTTGGAGTTCCCAAATTTTCAGGATAGCTTCAAGGGACTCTCCTTGCATGAACTCCGAAGTTAGATGAAGATTGGGTAAGGGGGTCCAATTTTATGGGGTCCTGAAGGGGTTGCCCCCCTCCATAGAGAAGCATTGTGAGAATTTTTAAAGTACTTTTAACAGTCTGTAATGGCTGCATCGGTACCCAAGAGTCATGGGAAAACTCAGTTTCCTATGAATGCTTGCAATGGGCCTGTTCAAAACTATTGCTACCCATAACTTTGGGTGGGCCCATTGTAAGCATTCATGGGAAAATGAGTTTTCCTACGATTCTTGGGTACGGATGCGGCTATTACAGACTGTGAAAAGTAAGTACTTTTAAAATTATTCCTGGGGGGCATTTTTTGAGGTAGAGTTCCCAAATTTTCAGCTTCAAGAGACTCTCCTTGCATGAACCTCAAAGTTTGGTAAAGTTTGGGGGTCCAATTTCCCCCATGTGTCTAACTCCTCCCTCTCCTCCAAAAGCAGGATTTTTTGGGCGGGGATTTGGAGCTGGCTAAGTTTTGTGTCTGCAGAAATGCTCCTTTGGATCCAGCCCCCTGTCTTGATTACTCAGTTTTACAAAATTCTAGTGAAAGATCTGTGTAATTTCACAGGTGGGAGGAAAACCTAGAGGATGTATTGTTTGAAATGTTCACATGAAGCTTTTTTTGTCTCATTCTTGATATGTACTTTAAAGACAATGCTATTCATGTCAGATGTAAATCTAGGATGACCTTGAAGGCCATTTTCAAGGAAGGAAAGGGAGAGGAACAGCACTGTTATGATCTTCTTTGATACTGAGATTGGAATAGAAGCATATTCCAGTTCTCTATCAATCAAATTCAAAATCTATCACAATTGCCCTGCAGGTTTTGAAAGGGGCCACAAATGAGTTAGTCAGTTAAATGTGCATGCACTGTTGAAATAACTGTCACTATAATACACAAGGATTGTGGTGGTTCAGGGTGTCCTATGTATTGCAAGGATATCCTATCAGGATGTCCTATGTATTGTACTGTGTAGCTGTGCTTTGGATTTGCTTTGCTTTTTTTTTATAAGATTCAGTTCAGCTCATTTCAGTTCAGTTCAGCTCAGTTCCAATTTTTGGTCATGTTAGAGTATGAGAGCCAAACCAAATGAAGATGAGAAATGTAAAGGTAAATTACACTGTGCAATGTGTGTTTGTGTGTGTGTGTGTGGGGGTGTTCAGTGACAGAACTCAGGAAATGGCATTGAGCACTCTTATGCCAACCATTGGTAGATTTTTTGAGAAAATTATTACAATCAGAATATGAACAACAAAAACTAACTGCAATTGTGCAACAAAGGAAGATGGGGAAATGCCAGTGATCACATCACATCACCCTCAAATGCTAGTGCCTTTCAGTGTGAAAAACAGAAACAGTGTATTCCATGCTCAGGATTCATGCAGTACAGAGAGGATTCTGTTCAAAAGAAGCATGTGTACACCCCCATTGTTCAAGTAATTAGTTGAACAGATCTTTGTGTCCTGGTCCATAAATTGTCAAGGGACATCATTTTTATATAGTGATATAGGCAGAGGTCAATGAAACAGTATAACATTTGAGAGTTAATTTATGATGTGCAGCTGTGAGAATTAAGTTGAAGCTGGCTCTCTGAAAGTGATTGTTAATGTTTTCCACCACATGCCTACTGGATGCACATAATTTTAGAATGTATGAAGACTGTGATAGCATGCTCTGGTTTGTTATTTTCCAATAGCCTTCTCCCTCTCTTTATTACACAGTGAATGCGATTATCTATAAATTAAAAGCTTCCAACAAGCAGCCCTTCCCTGAATTGCTAGTTTTTGGGCAGCAGGAAGGGCTGGGAGGAAGATTCATAGAAATCAGGTTGCAGTCGGGTTACAACTGAATGAACAGCGGAGTAATTGGGCAAAACCACATTGGACTCTTGGGACCTGTGCCACTTCAGATTGGGGAGGCTGCAAATTTTGCACGAAACATGTTCATTAGTCTATCTTATCATGTTTGAAGGTGTTGATCAGATGTGAGCCAAACACCATCTGAAACACCACTCTAACAAATGATCGCCAGAACCTCTGATGTTCCAGCTTTCAAGTTTGAGAAGTCTCTGGCCCCTTCCACTGCACAGTTGTAAAGGGAAATGTGTTGCCTGCACCTTCCCCCTTATAATCTGCAACTGAAGAGGTTAGAGCAATAATCCTCCACGTGGTGTTTGGGCACCTGGTGTTTGATGAAATGGTGCCCTTGTGCCCACTTGCTTCCGAACCCTGGGGATAAAATCCAAAGGGTCATGGGTGGAACAGAAAAAATGGAGCCTTTTGATACAGAATCCCCTCATGGCAGCCATTTTGTTGTGCCCACAACCCTTTTCCAGAATCTCAAAAATACACTCAGACTGAACAAGGTTGGGAACCCATAGGCTAGAAACTGACTTTAAAAAAGGAAAAGAAAACGGGGACTTCAGCATTTGAGACAATAGGCCTTTAAAATGTTAGTTTGCAACAGCAGTTACTGATTTAAAAAAAAAAACCCTCAAGAAATCTTCCATTGGCATGGCTGTGGAAATGGTGCTCGTTGGCACAGAAAAAGCTAGTTGTGCTATACTGTGAAGCAGTCTTACTAACAGCCATAAACAAGTTGATAAACACTCAAACCAGCCACCGAAAATTTGGCTTGTAAACAGGGTGTGAGGTATTTGTGGGGTATTTGAGCATCCCTATGTTAGATTAACATTTCTGAGCTTTGAGACACGTGCAAACATGAACAGAATAGAGCCCACAAGAATAGAAGATGTTTGGGAATATAAAATCATAGACAGTAATTTAGCTATTAAAACTGCACCGAAGACATAATAACTCACCACATTTTTTCTGAGTTATCCAGCCCAGGGCTTTGACATTCTCTCTATCTACTTCAGTCAAACGATCGAGCATGTGCTTTTACTTTCAGCCATTTGTGTTCTTCAGCTGGCTGTCATGAAGATGCTAACAGGATTCGTCCTGGATTGGTCCATATTGTTTCAAATAGGTCAAACATCCCACTCCCACACTGCCATTTCCCATGTCAACATTCAAACGTTACACTGTGCAGGAACAAACTGTCTCCTGCTGATTACAGATCAGTTTGCAACAAGTTGAGTTTCTTGACCATAGCCTCTATAATGTTACTAGTAATATCCACAATATAATCTCTTTAGCGCAGGTTCTAGCAGTCATAGTGTTCATAATGTAATACAGACCCTGATGCAAAGTTGATGAAGCTTGCCCGATTGCACAGTCCTCTGTGACCCCCCCAACCCACCCTACTCTGTGTAATTTAATTTGCATTTACAAATACATTTGTAAGAGGAAAAAGACAACATTGTGTTAGGTTACTTTTTCACCTCTGCAAATCAGTGTACAAGTTATTAAAACAACATTTTTCTGTGAATGATAACTGTCGTTATAGCTATTGTACAATAAAACTTGCACTTATTAAATGTAAATATTTTTTAATGATTGCAATATATCGAAGCGGATTTTATAGGTGTATTTTAAATGCTCACATCTGGGTTGCCTTTCTTACAACATGATACCACTAGAAAAATGTTTAGTTATTATTTTGAAAAAAAAAACCCACATTACTTTATGTGCCTCATGTTTCAATTTCAATTTTATATGTATTTAGGCTTCATTCAAATTCAAGCTTTTACGCCTAAAGTTAATGCCTTATTGTACTTTTTGAAGCATAATGAAATAGCACCCCCCCAATTAGAATTAATGTCTAGAGTATATTTTACTATTTAGTTATCATTCTAATAACCCACTAAACATATATTTGATGTTTTTAGCAATGGGTTGCTGGACTGGGAACTGGAAGAAAAATCTAGGCGCTCCTAGAAAAATCTAGGAGCACTCTTTTGTACGGCAGTAATTTCCACAGATTCCAGTCATTCTTCTGCAAAAGCAGGCTGATCAGTTATTATTAGCAAATATGGAGGTTCTTGCTCATATACGGAGTGTCTTCACTCACAAGGCTTCCCAACAGAAGGACATCTTTATGTATGCAAAATGATGTGTACAGAGAGCTGCCTTTTTCATTTAAGCAAAAGGTAGGATTAAAGTGTAAACGTGTTTAAATTGCCACAACCCAGAGATGACCATGAGTAAGTAGTATCCACTTAGCTGCTACTCAATGCTTGAACCTTTTTTTTTAAAGACAGGGCTTCTTTGAAAATATTTCTCTAACAATGGGTTAGATCCAAAGTTCACTTTCTATTAACAGCAAGCACAACCATCAACAGAACAGAACTATTCTGCCTCCTGCTTCCCACTGCAGCCCACTCAGTTCTTTGAAATAGTCCCCTGTCTTTTTTGGGAAGATCACCGGGCAGCAGAGGGAAGGAAGAAGCAGAGAAGTTCTGATCTGCCGATAGAAGTGCTTCCTGTTATGGGAAGATTGAGTCTGGCTCTATATATTATCTAGAAAAAGTGCAACTTAGATAAGATGACTGCTTTTTATGTCTTCAGTACATAGAAAACATCTTATCCTACTTTTCCCTAAGGTTAAAAATAAAAATTTCAGTTTAAAACAAACAAAACCAAATGATAACCTGAACATACATTATGGAAATAGATCACTCTCGAAAAACTAACTAAATAAAAATTCCAGCTAGGTATTTCCTACCCCTTGTTTATTTCCACACAGATGAACAAAAGCAGCTGCAACAATAAATGTACTTTAATTGCAATATACAGATACATCCTTCAAGCACTTATGCAAATAATACCTCTTTGTTGTTTGCAAGGATGTGCAATTCTTTCATCCAGATTTGAATGATGCAGCACTGCTAGGACATCACAGTCCTAAATATTTCTCAGTGTTTACATCAATAATGGCAATGGTTACAAAGCATTACTCTTCATGATCTTGTGCTAGCACAGAGTTAGGTTTGTTCTAGGCATTTATTTTCAGGCACAGGGGTTATGAATGAATGACACAGGGGGAAGAAGATCAGAGGTTCAGAAGATCAGGTTTTTAGAAAACGTACTTACAGTCAGAAAAGTCTTCTCTTTATTGTGTAAACCTTTCTTGGACTGGATGCAATGAATGAAATAAAAAGGTGCTAAAATATTACAAGTACACAAAGAATAAATTGTAATTCTTATCAATATTGGGAAGCTACTGTTGGGAATATTGGGAAGGGGCTACTATTTGTATGGATGAATTTGGGGGAAAATGAATATTTTGTCTTCTAAAAGTAATCCTCTGGCATGTCAAAATGAAGGCCGTACAAGTGTGGAAACAGCTTCCTGTCCTTGTATCCCTAGCTGGAAAAAAATGTTATGGCTTTGTGAGCATAGTTCCACCCCCAGACAAGCAGCATTACTTTGTGAGAAAATTGGTGATACAGTGCTGATCTGGTTGTTTAGGAAAGGATGTGGGAGAACACGGGGAAAGCTGGGATTTTGTTTCTAACACAAAAGCTGTTATAAGCTCAACTGTCAGTTACCTAGTTGAGCTATGTAAGACAGAGGTTGCCAACTCTGGGTTGGAAAATTCCTGGAGATTTAGGGGCGGAGCCTCGGGAGGGCAAAGGTTAAGGAGAGGAGGGACCTCAGCAGGGTATAATGCCCTAGAATTCACCAGCTATTTTCCCCAAAGGAACTGATCTCTGTAATCTAGCAACTAGCAATTCCAGGAGATCTCCAGGCCACACCTGGAGGTTGGCAACCTGAGATACATTCCCATTAGCATTGGGGACCACTATTGCACCTGTGTTGTGGTATGGGATTTCATAGACAACCTTACTTCATTTTTGTTTCTAAGGAAATTCATACCATAATACTGGAGTTACTGTGCAATCCTAAACAGATCCTAAATCCTATACCCTTCTAAATGTATTGATTTAAATGGATTTAGAAAGGTATAACTCCGTTAGGATTGCACTGTATGGCTTAAATTGTCATAGAATTATATGATGTTTCTGCCACAACTGTGACTAATCTTCCAGTTTTTATCATAAGTGATAAAATTATCACATATCAAAAAAAATCTCATATCAAAATTACCACATGATAATTCTGCAGTTTTGAGTCACAGGTTTAGCAAACTGGATGGGAAAGATTCTTAAATAACTACTTAATTGATAATTAGTTCATACTATGTTACTTGCCTCATAAATGTTGAAAGAGCAAATTATCAGTACTTAAATAAAACATCACCAATGCTGACATTAAAGCTTAAGACTGTCAGTTACGACTTTAGTCACAACTGTATTTATGAATTAGCGGTGATAAATTAAGCAAATTACATGTGGCCTTTTAAAGGTTTTTGACAGTTCCTTTTAGATCAGTGCCTTCAGATTATCATTTTGAAAAATGATTTATTTAAAAATCATTTATACTGCTTTTCAGCAGAAGTTCAGAGTGGACTTTTGAAGAATGTTTGTTATCCAAATTTGTAATCAATGAATTTAAGAGCATGGTGTTGTAGGCCTATCGAATAAGTGAGGGGAAAAAAGATAATTTTACTTTACAAATTATCTGTATTATTTATTTATTTAAAGTATTTAATATAGCTGCCTTTCCCCCAATCACCTTGCAACAGGTATAAAATAAAACAATATTAAAAACCAATCTTTATTCCCCTTTGGCCAGGCTGTCCCCAAAGGTATTTGGAATAATTACATTTTTGCAGTCACCTAGAAAGCCAGGAAAGTAGACGCCTCCCTGACTGCTTCTGGGGAGCTCTTCCATAGGCATGAAGCCAAGGCTGAAAAAGCCTGAGTCTGGACTGTTGAAGAATGTCCCTTAGACAAAGAAGGGAAGAACAACAGCTGGGAAGAACAATGCTGCTGCAAGGGGACATTTAGACAGAGGCGGTCCTTCAAGTATATGGGCCCAGCTCTAAATGGCCCAGCTCCTTGACCTGGAAACTAATCACCAGCAAGTGAAGGTCTCTCAGAGCCCATTCCTAAAGGGGGGGAGAAGCTACTTAGGAGCCAGCATGACCCCACGCTGGTGTAGTTATGCTGTACCTATGCTGGATCGAAGGCAAATACACTGGCATCTGGGTGCCACCGTCCCCCGCCACCTGCGCAGTCACGCCGGCAGGCCTTTCCTGGATAAGAAAGCCTGTGGCAGCGTGGGAGGGTGTTTCCGGGGGTGCCCTTTTGCCCCAGGATCCCTGAGCGGCGGAGGAGCTGCGCCACCTTTTTTGGTGGTGCAGCCCTGTAGGAGGCAATGGGGGAATTCCCCCATTTCTTCCATTCTTATTTTATAAAAAGGCTTTTTTTGCCTCCATGGCAGCTGGGAAGCCTCAGAGGAGGAGGCATAGCGGATCTGCCCCTCGTCCCCCAGGATTGGACTGCTGGAATAGGAATGACATGGTCCTCCCAGCTAGACCCCAATAAGAAATGTGCTTATGAAAATTGGAGATGCAAATCCAGAGACATTCTTATTCACTGCCCTTGAAATCAATGGGTGAAATTGTGTATGTGTGTATGTTTGTTAGTGTAAAGCGCTGTCAAGTCACCGCCAACCTATGGCATCCCCATAGGGTTTTCAAGGCAAGTGATTAAGCAGAGGTGGTTTGCCATTGCCTTCCTCTGCAAAATCTTCCTTGGTGGACAGGGGACATTAGTCCCATTATTTCCAACAGGGTTTTTCTTAATGAAGGTCTATTTGTTTTATCTCTAGATATAAAATTATGGCATTTTATTCAAATATTTTAATCATTCTAAGAATCAGCATCCAACAAATTATTTTTGAGTAACTAGGAATTCTGTACAGTTTGATTTACTCATTTCTGCTGATTAAGTCCTATTTAAACTGTGAAGTTGGACTATAGTGCATAACAGTGTTGATTATCTGAAATTCTGATTTTTGTTACAGATCCTATGAATAGTTCTGAGAAATTCAGTAACTCTATGGCATGCATGTTTGAAACCTGAGCATTTTGCCCGGTCACATCTGTCTCCCTCTAAGGACCAAACTACACATTACATTGGAGAGCCATGCTCAGATCTCCTGACATGGAGTTAAATCTTAAGAGTCAGGCCTAAAAAAAATGCCAAGAAGATTATATCTGAAATATACAGAATATTAAGTGGCACTCAACCTGAATTTCTAGCATACTGTCATGGAAGTTTGTTTACTAATATGTATGAGTTGAGGTCTATAAAACCTAGCCTTCTTTGTGCTAAAAGGTATGATTATCCCTACTGGTAGGAGGAAAGGGTGTACCTGAACTGTGTTTAAGGATGACCTTACAGGTGATGATGGCAGCGCCACCCAGAGGGTTTAAGGGTCCTCGACCAGGTGTGATGCTTGGGGTCTGGCTGCTACCCCATACAAAAAACAACAATAATTCATTTACCCTCCTCGAGACTGTATGCACATAAGTGCCTTAAATAATCTGCCTCAGTCATTAGCCTCAAATTAGCATCTATTCTGTTTAACATACAATTTTGTATAATATTCATGGATGGGTTCCATAATGTCACAATTATATATTAAGATTTAGTGCTGGCATGCATTCTAATATACCAGTTCCTCTTTAATGAAAACTTTAAACAAAATGCCAATAATTCTTATGAGTAATATGGCAGAGGTGGGGCAAGGGTCAACGGTATACACAAGAGCTGAAGCAGGGGGGCCCTTGCTTTGTGGGGAACAGGGGAAATTGCCCCAATTTACAATTATATTATGTGGCATATGCTGCTAAGTTAGCCTGTCATTCAAAACCTGAACACACATTGATTTTCTGCAGGGAAACAAATTGCTAGGATGTCACAAATAAATCATAAAACCAATACTGTTCTTAACCCCCTTCTGCATATTTATTTTTGAAATCATACACAGTGGCAAATATTAGAAATAATATATTTTATTAAATTAGAATAATAATATTAGAAATAATATATTGGGCTCAGTTATTCTTTAATAAAGAAGAATTCATAATAGCCAGTGATGGCTTTCAAGATAAACTTTTAAAAAGTTGTCTTATGAACTGTATATAGCTACAAAGAAAATCTGTTCAGTGAGAATTTTCTTCACTGGAATTTTTAAAAGTATTGTTGTTCATTTTTGTTTTAAAATATTTTATTAAATTTAAAATGTATTTATTTTCCTGCTTGGAGTGCAGAGGCATTTAAAATTGCTACCTCAAAGCGAAATGCATTTTTTGAAACTGTGCTGTTGAAATTAGTGGGACTTACTTCCACTTAATTTATTAAAGAACATGAGTGTTACTTATTTTATATCAATTTAATTTTTTTAATGCAGTTTTCCTTGTGTATTTTACAAATGGACAATACCTACCTTGCCTATAATTAATTCTGCTCCTAGAGAAGAGAACTGAGAGTATATTAAGAGGGTTTATATCTCAAGAGCATAAGAACATGACGAATCTCTAGTTGTTTCAGATAGTCTATGTAGTTTGGAATTTTGTTTCCAGCAGTGTCAGCAAGATGTCTGTAGAAGTTCACAAGCCTGGCATGAAGGTGATAACTACCCCCTGTTCTTTGATCTTGGGCATCAGGCATACTGCCCCTGTAAATGGAGGTTTCATTAGGTATAATTAACAGATGTTAATGGGCCTATTCGCTATGGATTTGTCTAAGATTTTAAAATTCCATATACGCAAGTGGTAACAAATTCCATAAGCAAATGTGTGATTAAGTGCTTGTTTTGTTTGTCCAGAACAGATTGACAACTACTTTTACTAGGTGATCCCAAGTTCTAGTATTATGAGGCAAAAACCTCTCGATCCAATGTCTCTTCTGGCCACTCATACTTTCGTAAATGTCTGTACCTTTCAACCATTGTTTTGTAGAAACTACCAGTTGTGTATTGTGTACTCTGAAGGTGGCTACCCCATAAAGTCATGTAATGGTACTTTCTGTCTTATATTCAGTTTTTTGCTTCATTCTGATTTTGCCTTTGTTGTTGATGCAAAACACAGGAGCTGATGCTTTCCTGAGCTTTTTACTGTGACTTCACAATTTATTTTCTGGATGCTAAAAAAGCTATTTTAAATGGGAATCCTCAGTTAGGTGAAGTTATAATATAAAGCTAAAAACACTATGTATGTGAACAGTGGCGGACTGGCCATTGTGTTAGCTTGGCAAGTGGGCCCCTGATGAAGTGGGCCCCCTTAAACATTAGACAATATATTAAAAATAAAAATTAATAACAATTAAATGATAGCCTTATAGTTGTGGGTGGGCCCCCTTTGTCTCCTGGCAACCAATATTTTTAGACCCAGTCCGCCACTGTATGTGAATATGTAAATATATCTATCTATCTATCTGTATGCACAATAATAAGATATTTAAAATTCCTATTTAATTTTTTAATATACACAATTACATCTACTACAATAAATATGGATACCGATATACTTTGTATATAGTATGGTATGCTTGCATTTTAGTTATTTCCACGTGCATATAAGCATTTAAAGGTTAAGAGAAAATGTGAATGCACGTATGTACATAGAGTGAGTGCTTTCCCTTTTTTATATATAGTGGTATACTATGCAATGTTGTAAGCTGGTTGCTATATAGGGTATAGAACTTTGGGCCTGCTACCCACTAATCCTGAAGACAGTTACTTGGGAGCTAGTTTGTATTAATATCAGCAAAATTCACTTCAATTCAAGCAGGATTTCAGGCCAAGACTTCCTTCTCATTTTTTAAAAACTGGTATTAAGGGTAAAACAGGCTAAGCATGTTAGATTACGTCTAAATTAACAAACTTAAAAAAAAGAACACGAAGGAAACTCTTGACAGCAACGGAAAGTTGTCTACATTTGTTGTGGAATCCGGGAGTGTTAAAATGTTATGCTTATAACCATAGTAACCTCCAATTTAATATAAAGATGAGGATCTCAGTGTCATCAAATCCAGAATGTACAGGTAACCATTTTTAATGCATGAATGCATTACCTTACAGATTTTTAAACAGTTAACATGAATGTTTGTGGGAATGCAGACTAATGGGAACTGACGCATAATGAAAAGTGTACTTTTTACTACTGGAAAAAAATGAATGAAGCTTTCAGGAACCTGAAATGTATATTAAAGAATCCAAACGTATATAGATTTGCATACTTTTACTTCCCCTCCCTTTATTCCCAATTATCAAATTGTTGTAAACCGATTTATATTTTAATCTGTAAGGATGCAAACAGATGAGAAGTGGGGCATCTTGATGTTTTAATTTTTACTTAAAAGTAGACCTAACTGAGGTATCATTAATTTGAATGGAAATCAGTGATGGAGGAAAGAGTGTCTAATTGTTTTCCCCTGCCATGTTTCTGATGTAACCCCCTGCCCAGATGGAGTAATCCCACTAGATGGAAAAAGGGATGGTATATTGATTTGGTTTTCCTTCAAGGGGTAGTGGCAGAGCTTTGGGGGGTGAAGCAATGAACAGCGCAATCCTAAACTGTGTTACATCCTTCAGTGGACTGCTTAAGATGGGAAATGGAAGGAGCAGCTGAATATCTCCTCCTCCAGCATCACTTCCCCAATCAAATTAGCAGCCCTTCTCCCAGAGACTGCCTGTAAGAGAAAATTGATACACCAGGAATTCAGTCATAGATCTCCCCCATCTTGTTTGTTTGCACCCTAACATACCTGCCAAAAAACAATACCTGCTTGAAATCTGGGCTGCCATATGATGCCTATGGATTTTCTCAATAGTTTGTCTTATATTTCAGTGTTCCAGCAAATATTTCTGTAAATATGCTTGTTGTTACATTAGTCCTGCAAAACAAAAAGGCCCACTTTAGTTCATTTCAGTGTATCTATGTACATAAATCTTGATTAGGGTAACTAGCTTAGGTTTCCCTTTTGGGGAGCAAAAGTCCAAAGGGCTGGGGTAATCAAAACGAGTTCATTATAAAGTGACTGAATATATACGTAGAACCATGCCGATACTGAAAACAAATAGTTTTTGTCAAAATCCTCTAATTAGCACAGATTATTCTAGCACAATTGGCAATAAAGGATTTCACTGAGTCACCAAGGGTAAGGAAATTGGGACAATATTGTTTTAAGAAATGCAAAATGAAATTGAGTACAGATCTAGAATTTTGTTTGGTGACAAATTACTGCCAGCAGATTTAAAAGGAAATGCATCAAACCATTTTTTTAGCGGAAGTGTGTGAAGTAAAATTATGTATTCATTATTTTGGCTGATTCCCGTCCATTCTCAATCAGTAAAAAGATTTTAGGTGTGTATTTCTTCATTCAAGTGATTAAAATAAGTACCTCAAAATAAGCACCTTGATGTTGAAGATATTCCACTTTTCTTTAGAAAACAAATAAAAACACTATATTTAAAGAATAATAAATACCAGAATCATCTATGTTCTATATGATGGCTTGCACAGTGCTCGCAATAGCTTCTGTGTCACTGTTCATCAAGCTTCTTCCCTCTTCTCCTGCAAGCCTCATCCTTATTCGTCTGTAGAGGAAAAAAAACTTTCTGAACCTGCCCAGCCCAACCTCATCTTACCTACCCGTCTTCCATTGCCAGCATCTTTATTTCCATTGCTTGTAGTCAGTAACTTCTCCCTCTTTGCTGTCAATCTTCACAGCACCTTGCTATATTATTATTAAATGTTTAAATAGCCATAATAGTAACAAATATTATGAAAATACATTGGATTTAATGTAGTGTCAAACTTATCCATTTAGAGATAGGGGCTGTTTATAGAGACAATTTCTGGTATTATACAGAGGAAAACCACTGGATGTACACTTTACATTAGAGTACATCCATTAGTTAGCTGAATTCATGCTATACTTGTTTAGGTATAACTGAAAGAAGAAGAGTTGGTTTTTATATGCTGACTTTCTCTACCACTTAAGGGAGAATTAAACTGGTTTACAATCACCTTCCTTTCCACTCCCCACAACAGACACCCATGAGGTAGGTGGGGCTGAGAGAGCTCTAAGAGAGCTGTGACTAGCCCAAGGTCACCCAGCAGGCTTCATGTGTAGGAGTGGGGAACCAACTCGGTTCACCAGATTAGAGTCGGTCGCTCATGTGGAGGAATGGGGAATCAATACCGGTTCTCCAGATTAGAGTCCTCTGCTCCAAACCATCGCTCTTAACCACTACACCACGCTGGTGGAATATAATGTGTGAAGTGTTTCCTATAGTTTTATATTGCCTGGCAACATTCATTTCAAAACATTTCCAATACAAATTTAGGGCTATATTTCTGAGAGTCTACTGAAATAAATTAACATACAAATATAAACATATATTTCATGACTGACAGCTTTGTGTAAAAGTGACAATCATTTCTTTAAAAAAGCGGAGAGTTTTTTTTTAAAAGGCAAATAATTTAAGCATAGAGCAGTCATGAAAACCAATGTAGCTGAACTCAGGTGAGTCTTTCTGGCTGCCTTTGGGGGGGAAAAACTAGTAGTCTGCCCTGCCACCTGTTGGCAGACAGAAGTTTGTGAAACATGAAACAAGTACATTGTATACTGTAGTGGATGAGATTAGTGATTTAAGCACTAGGTATAAATAAATTATATAAAAAATAAATTGTATAAATGTATAAATAAAAAAGGAAGCCGGATTTCTGTTAGTACATATGGGATGTATTTTGAGTATATTTATGAATGTACTGCAAGCAACATATCTTGCATTGCAGACACACACAAGTTCTTCTGGAAAAGTTCCATTGCAGTCTCTGCAACTATAATAAAATGCAGCAGTAGAATTTCTGCTTGAAGCTAGTAGATATGGTCATGCCAGGACAGAGCACTTCTAAAAATCTGGCCACAGAAGTGAAAATAAGAACAGAATATCTTCTATGCAGATTCTGAAAGTTACCATTTATCCTTGGAAGTGCTGGATGTATAAAGATGCTGGGTGAAGAATATAAAGTTCTGCAGATTTATGATGCAGGGCTGAAGGGGTGGCATAGCCTGTCAATTATACTTTCTATATGCTATTCCTCTTCTCTGAAACTCTGAGGCTCTGGAAAAGAAGAAGACAGACTATGGATATTTTGATTCACACTGGATTTCTAGTTAAGCTATCAAACAGGAGCATAATCAGCCTCATCGCAGAGTATGTAGTGAAAGAACCAGGCTTTATTAGACGTTTATTTAATTATAGTACATTAACCTCACAATCCTAAGGGGCTGGGGAAAGTGCTCAGGGGGCTGACTGACCTTTATGATGGCATATCTCTGAGATAGTTGGCGTAAGGGCCAGTTACATTGGCATAGGCCCCTAGTGCCACTCTGCTGT
Source organism: Euleptes europaea (assembly GCF_029931775.1). Taxonomy (NCBI): domain Eukaryota; kingdom Metazoa; phylum Chordata; class Lepidosauria; order Squamata; family Sphaerodactylidae; genus Euleptes; species Euleptes europaea. Next base: position 92,647,320 of record NC_079312.1, on the reverse strand, counting down.
TCTCAGATGCCAGCTCAGCCTATCAGCAGCCGCCCATTGGTACAACTGAGGTATAGGCCCCTGCACCAGTGTGGTTGTGGGTGGTTCTAGGGGTGTGGCCAAAGGTAGTCAGTTCGCCGAGCCCTTTCACCCTGGGAACACCCCCTGTCAGAGTCGGAAAGTTATGCCATCAAAAAACAAGGCATAGCCCATAGGCACCAATTTCCCTGCTGGCTGCTCACTAGTGAAACCCTTAAGGTTCAGAATCAGGGGGCCAATTTTATGGGCTCCCAAACTTTCCTCTATTGTTTCCAATAGAGGATGGATGAGGGCATCTTGTTGGGGGGCCCATAACATTGGACCCCCGGACTCAATCTTCACCAAACTTGGGTGTTCTTGTAAGGAGAGTCATCTGCAACTATCCTGCAAATTTAGCGGCTCTACCTTAAAAAACTGCCCCCCTGGAGCCCCGCAAAGATTTCCAATGGAGTTTAATGGGCCCGAAAATTTTCAGATATTTAAAAAAAGCTGAAAGAAACTCTCATCGATGTGGGGATTTGGTTTTTTTCCCTTTTTTTCTGGAAATTTTCAGGTCATTAAACCCAAATAATAACAAAAATAATAAAAAAAATGGTGCACACCCTACCCATCACTTGGATTTTTAGTCAATTGCTCCTATTCTGTGGGAAAGTAAGATTTAGAAACCAATATCTAAACAATTTCCTTCATGGCCAATTTTTGTTGTGGTGTGGTGTCCCCCAAGTAATACATGAGACACTATTGGGCAAACTGGATGCAGACAATGAGGGGACAAGGGAGATGTTTATTAGCTGGCTCCTCCTTCTTCAAGCAAGCATTTACCATATCCTATTCGCCCATCCAGCTTTCCATCACGAGTCAGCATGTGATTGGCCAGTCACCACAGAGACTGGGCAGATTTTTTGGGGGAATATCTTGAAATCAGCTACAGTAGATGGTATATTGTTCAGCCGGCCAGTTAAATTCCTCGTTACAAGCCCTGTTCTCTGTGCCCTACTTGCAGAAATGAAATATATGTTGACTAGAGGACCGGAAACAGAGTATTTTATATTTAATTATTAAAATATTTGCACCCTGCCTTTCCTGTTGTCTCAAGACACTTTACAGGTAATAATTAAAAAGTTATAGATTAAAACCAAATAAAAAAACCTCTCCCCCCAAAGATGCCTGCTGTTCATAACCCTTCAAAGTTCCTGCCAAACAGAGAAGTTTTGCAATGCCTCTTGGCTTCCAACAAGCAGAATATCCTCCCCTTATCAGTGAGCCCATCTCACAAAGCAGGAGCCATGATGGAAAAGACCCAGGCTCCAATCCATCCCGGCCGTGCCACACAAAGTGAAGGAACAGCCAGCAGATGGCAGGCTTAGGACCGTTGTTCTCAGTGGTGGCACCTTGTCTGTGCCAAGTCCTTCCTCTTGAGTACCTGGTTTCTACTTTACTGTCCTTTAGGTGCCGTGTAGGGTTGTGCAAAAAAGAAAAGAAAAGTTAAATTTGGGTTCAGGTTTATTGGGCCCAATTTTTTTCAGTAAACTCGGAATATGCTGAATACCCATACCGGTAAAGGTGTATTTTGGCTTTATTTCTGGGTTTACTAAAAAAAAATCAGGTCCATTATAGTCTATGAGGATTGTTTCAAAGCTCCTGTGGGAGCATTTTTGGAGGTAGAGTTCCCAAATTTTCAGGGTAGCATCAAGGGACACTCCTTGTATGAATCCCAAAGTTTGGTGAAGATTGGGTTAGGGGGTCCGATTTTATGGGGTCCCAAAGGGGTTGCCCCCTTCTCTATAGAGAAACATGCTAAAGTTTACAATGCTTCTCTATGGAGGGGGTTGACCCCTTTGGAACCCCATGAAATTGGACCCTCTAACCCAATCTTCATCAAACTTTGGGATTCATGCAAGGAGCATCCCTTGCAGCTATGCTGAGAATTTGGTGACTCTACCTCAAAAAATGCCCCCCAGGAGAATTTTAAAAGTACTTACGTTTTGTAGTCTGTAATGGCCGCCTGCTTCCTCACTCAGTTTCCCATGAATGCTTGCAATGGACCCTTCTAAGTCCCATTCTAAGGCTCTTCTAATGAGACTCCTAAGGATGAAAGGCCATTCCTAAAGCAACCCGTCATCTCCTGGAAAGATGGAGCGAGCTTTGGATGGGATGCAATTGGTTCTGAGCAGCATCAATCAAGCCCTTAGTTACTGACTGACACACTGGGGGATGAGGCTTAGCACCTGTTAGTACAGTTACCATGTACACTAGGACTAACAAAGCAGGTTATAAAGTTTGGAGCTTGGCTGGAGCAGGTAGCCAGTGAGCTGCTTTAGTTGCAACCTGCCCCAGAAAACTGATGGAATAGTTCAATGATGCAGAATTGCAGATTGACTAGTTAATTTAATAAAACCTTGTTTAACCCATGCACTATGACCTTATATAATGCACTCCTCCAACATGTCTTACATATGCTTCCAAAGGCGTCACCTTATAGGACTAAAAACACTTTTCTTTTAGATCTTTCATTAGTTATATGGTGGTTCTTCAGTCAATTGTTTTCTGGCTTCTAGACATCCAGAGTTGGGGATGAATGCATCTCTGTGTATTCCTATGCAGTTCAGTCTCAGTGCAGTCCTGACTGATACTTTCAGCATTGTGCTGAACTTCACTGCTAGTCTAATCGCCAGTGCCAAGACTACATAGTTGATGCATATAGCTGGAAGAGTCAAGTAACATTCTTGTATTGTCCATAAAGCATCAAGGCCAGTGGCGTCTTTTTAATTCAGTACTTGAAGGTTTTTCGCTGTGTCACACTAACCAGTTTCTTAACTTTATCATCCAGACATGGCAACAAGGGCATGACCATGGGCTGTTCTTGACTGACTGCAAAGCACAGGTTAAGTGGCAGTCCCAGCAAAGTAGAGGCTTAGGTGATCTGATTAAAAGTATAGGTTAAATACTCCAATATTTTTAAGTGGCTGAAGTGAACACTGAATCTAACAAGAAGTTTTACTCTCACATTTGTCAAAAATATTCTCGGATATGGTTCAATGTCACGTTAACTAGCTCTGACTGTTAAAACACCTTTTGGCCTCCCCAACCCCTAAAAGTTAAAAAAAAATGCCAGAGGCTACTAGCTTCAAAATGTTTGTCCTTTTCTAAATGTACAGCTGAGCAATTAAGGCTAATACAACAAGATCAGGGAAGAAGCCATCCCTACCCCTCCAAGATTCACTGGCGGGGGGGGGGGGTAGGCTGAGAAGAGTCTGCACTCATAGTAGAGCCAGCGTGGTGTAGTGGTTAAAAGTGGCAGACTCTAATCTGGAGAACTGGGTTTGAGCCCTCACTCCTCTACATTAAGCCTGCTGGGTGACCTTGGGCTAGTCACAGTTCTCTCACAACTTTCTCAGCCTCACCTACCTCACAAGGTGCCTGTTGTGGTGAGGGGAAGGGAAGGACAGTGGAAGCTGCTTTGAGACTCCTAAAAGCTGCTGCTGCTGCTTCTCCTTCTTCCTCTTCCTCTTCTTCTTCCTCCTCCTCCTTCTCTGGTGGTATACAATGCCAGTATCATCCTAGTAATTGGGAGAGACATACGGAGGCTGGAACATATGACGTTATTATCTTATCCTTTTTTTAGGAAGTATATGGGAGTATGCCAGTAGGAAGAGAATTCCTGTGAGACAGGTTAGGACGAGAGACAAGAACTGGCCCAAGACCACCCAGCAAGCTTCATGACTCAGTGAAATCTTGAACCTGGGTGGCCCTGCCCAAGGACAATACTCTGTTCTGTGCACCACCCACTTTGAGAGATGGTAGCTCATGTCCTTCTCTTTTTTAGAAGACCCTTTCCACTGAAGTGGAAAGTCAAGAACACAGATGAATTTAGGGATAAAGTAGGTAAACTACATTTTAGGGCCTCACAACTGACATAGTTTGGGGCCAGATTATGTTATAATCCAGCTCTGGTCATGAAGGTGCTTTATACTGAATCAGACCATTAGCTCATCTAATTCAGTATTGTCCACTCTGAGCAGCTCTCCAGGCTCTCAGCCAGACAAATGTTTTTCCCAAGTATCTCCTACCTGAGATCTTTGAACTGGATATGCCAGAGACTGAACCTGGGACCTCTGGCACACAAAGCATGGGCTCTAGCACTTAGCCACATTCTCTTCACAATTTCTTGAGTGAAAGCACCATTCCCAAGCAGAAAACCATTAGCTGGGAATTAGGGCTGTTGATTTTTTTTTTTTTGGTAAAATTCAGATTCGGCAAAATTTGGCCCATTTTTATTTGGGAAATGCTGAAGTCCGAACTCCCCCGATTTGGATCCGTGGAATTTGGCACTAAGTTCGGAGTTCGTGAATAAATTTGACCATTTAAAGCCATTAAAAACACATTAGTGCCTTTCTGCGGCTCCGGGGGGGGGGCATTTTTGGAGGTAGAGGGACCACACTTTCAGTGTAGCTTGAGGGGACCCTTCTTGCAAGGACCCCCAAGTTTTGTGAAGATTGGGTCAGTGGGTTCCGAGTTATAAGGCCTGGAAGGGCCCCCTATCTGCCCATTGCAATAAAGCCATTATAAACACGTTTGCGCCGGCTTTCTGTGGCTCGGGGGGGGCATTTTTGGAGGTAGAGGTCCCACACTTTCAGTGTAGCTTGAGGGGACCCTTCTTGCAAGAACCCCCAAGCTTTGTGAAGATTGGGTCAGTGGGTTCTGAGTTATAAGGCCTGGAAGGGCCCCCCATCTGCCCATTGCAATAAAGCCATTACAAACACATTCGCAGCTTTCTGCGGCTTGGGGGGAACCCCGAGGCAACCACCTAAAGCATCAGAATGGGGATGAACAGAGGGAACACACATAGCCCTGGCAGAGAGACAGACAACCCTCACTCCAGGCACAGTTGGCAACCATCTACAAATGACCCAAGGAGGAGGCGGGGCTGTTGGCGTGTGGAGGGAGAGACTCACACGTGCGCACCGCCGCATGGACTAAACTCACTGGCCAGGCCACGGGCAGAAAAAAAAGCAGAATGCAACCTCCCACAGAGGTGAGCGGGCACAAACACAAACACACGGCAGAACTGGCAAAACCCCCTCCCCCTCAAACCAGTACAGCTCGGCTCAACCCCAAATAAAGGTGAGCAGGCACCAAATCCCCCCCTCAAGCCAGTATGGCTCGGCTCAACCACCTACAAATGACCCAAGGAGAAGGTGAGGTGGTTGGCGAGCGGAGGGAGAGACTCACACACACGCACTGCCGCACGGACTCAACTCCAGGCGAGGGTGGCCAGGCCATGGGCAGAAAAAAAGCAGAACGTAAACTCCCGCAGAGGCGAGCGGGCACAAAGCACAAACACATGGCAGAACAAGCAACCCCCCCTTTGGCTTCCCCCCCCACAGAAACTGCTTTCCCCCACAGAGAATCTGCTTCCCCCCCCCCACACACACACAGGAGAAAAGGTATAGAGGAAAACCCCAAAAATCAAACTGTATGGAGGTCTTCCAGCAGGAGCAGGGACGAGAAGTAAATCCAATCCAGTCCTATTCCAGTAAGCAGGAATCGGGATCTCTCAGAGTCAGGAGCACCACCACCAAAATGGAAGGAAATGAGTTCCAGACTCGGGACAGGACGTGAGGACGGGAGTTTTTATACTCTTCTCCTGGCCAATTCAAAAGGGAGAATCCCTGTTCTGATTGGCCAGGAGAAGACCCAGCGTGGCCACCATTGGCCGTGGGAGAATGCTACTAGTTGCTTACTATCTGACGGTTATGCTGCTGATTCGGAGCCCCCAAAATTTGCTGAATTTATTCAGCGATTGCCCGAACTCGCCGAATTCTGTTCGTTGTTTTCCCTTCTTTTTTTTAATTTGGTTCCATCCAAACTGAAAACCGCCGAATCGGGGAAAATTCGGCTGTTTTTCAGTTTGGATGGAACCAAATCGACAGCCCTACTGGGAATGTTAGTTGTGCGTGTATTATTATTATTTTTAAAAAAACAATCAAGTCGTACATGGTTGGCCACCATCAGTACTCATACAATCACATTTATGCTTTTCCATATTTCCAAGTCAGCTGAATCGATTTCTGGTGACTGAGGAGATTGGTGCCAAATTAAAAAGGGTAGGAACAAGTGGGGTGTGGTTGTGGAGGTAGAAATGACTTTGAGGCAGCTTAGAGTCCTACATAGACAGGACTTTCTCATGCCAAACTGTGCATTCCTGAGCTGTGCCAGCGGCCAGGATGAAAGGCCTCTGGAGGCCGGCGAAGGCATGCGTCAGTGCAAGGGCCCACAGTGCCAGTGTCCGGGCAGTGTACACCAGCGTTTGTGGCCCCAACACCTGCATGAAGGTCCAGCCGCTGGTCGCCAGTTGCTGCAACAGCAGCGCTGGGCTGGGCCCCCGATGGAGTCTTCCGCTGACATTCAGATGCCGGCAAAGCCTCAGCAGCATCCCAGGAGGCATTCCCGGGGTGTCCTGGCACCGGCCTGGGGGTGGGGACACCGTTAGGGGGCCTCCTAAACAGTTACGGCTCAGGAATGCTCCCCTTTTTTGGCCAAGATATGCCACCTTTTAGGTGGCGTATCTCCCTTGCAACCCTATGAGGGTTGCATGTATTTTTGGTGCCGGGCAGAGGTTTCGACAGAGCCGAAACCTCCTTAGGAGGCAGTGCCGCTGCATTGCCTCCTAAGTCTGGCGCAGGCATTCCCCTCAGGAATGCTCAGTAAGTCCTTAGAATGTATCATTTTGGAAAAGAAAACATGCATTTGAATGTTTGGGTGACACTTATCCAAATAGAAAACTAGTATGTTCCAAGAAGGCAAAGCTAGAACCATTGTCCTTGACATGTTAACTTTCTACAGGAGGGTTTTGATAGAGAACAGGAAAGAGTGAGTATTCAGACATGCAATGCCACCCATAATCTGAAATGGTTCATATGATATCCTTTCCCAGAAAAGTCTTTCTACACCTGCCTAATCTGAAAGTTCATGGCTGTAGATGCCTTACTACCACACAACCACAAAAAGTTAGTATAAAACAAGATATAGGGCAGGTTTCTAGTCCTCATTAAACTAGGGTGACTAACTGCAAAGGATGACAGGATTTTTGAAACATGCACAAATTGTAGTAATACAGAAGCTATGACATTTGTATCTGATCCCTTTTCTTGGTCTTGTTTCTTTGCTTTCTACATGGCATTCATATGACCTATGGGCTAAATGATGTAAACGATAAATTATAGTGATTCAAAATCAAGTTAAGCAGTGCAGTTTCACATGATGAAATCTTGCGGAACAGGGCAACAAAATGAAAGGAACTCATCTGAGTTTCAGAAAGGATCACCCTGGCTCATTAACCAAAAAATTGCAGGCAACAGCAAGTCGAAAGGGTAGCAGGAATGTTTTGAAAAGCTGGAAGATAGTTCATTCATTCAATACGCAAAACAAATGGATGCAGAATTGCCAGCTGCGTAATCAGTCAGTAGATCAAATGCCACCTCTCTCAGAGGTGCCTTTTCATTTTTTTATTCTCCGTGTCAGAAATTAATTGCTGCCTGGATGCAACTTTCTCTCGCATTGTTCTTATTGCAGATAAAGGTGAGGCAGGGTCAGCATGAACTTTAAACACACCTGACACAGGTAGCTGCTGGCTTCAGCTGTGGCTGGCAAGTGGCCAGCCATCTGCCATGCAGCCAAAAGAAAACTCTTGTGACCAGCAGTTTATTTATATTTGACAACATGCTGTTTATCAAGCCTGACCAGGTGCACGGTTTTACAAAGCCATCATTGTATAGTTGAAATCTAACGTGAAATGAAAATCAAGGGCTGGGAGAAAGGCTGAATAAAAAACTGTAACGGGATCGAGCAGTAAGAGAGACTCAGCGATTCTTGTGCTTTCCCCTGCTCTTAACGGCTCATCGCTTAAGTCCATCACAGTACCCCAAATGCATGTTGTGAGCTATTTCGCAGAGTTTTATGGGAGCTAGCAAAAAAGTCCATTATTTTGTGGTGATTCCTTCATATTCATCTGAAGGGACATGCCATTGAATTTTTGGCCTTTTAAGCATGGCAGTTTCCCTCGCCATCACCTCTCCAAAAACTTCAGGTCTTTGTTTTGAATATGCATGTTGTTTGTTTCTAACTGTCAGAGGTCGCCTTGCTCTCCCCCTGTGTCTCCTTGCGTTTTGCCTGCATTTTCAGGGACCTGTTTTATCTTGACTTTCAAAACACAGACAAAATGCAGGGAAATGCAGGGGGAGAGCGAGGCGACCTCTGATGGATGGAAATGGCATGCATAATCAAAACAATGACCCAAAGTCATTGGAAGGGTGATGGCAAGTGAAACAGCCAAGCATAAAAGGCCATCATGAACAAGTTGGGTTGGATCCAATACAAAGATGCTGTGAGGTCTTCGCAAGGATCCCCAATCTTCCCAGCTGCTCCCTCTCCATAACAGCCATTTTTGACCCTAGGAAAAGGGGAAGGAAGGAGTGATTTCATCCTTTTCTCCTCCTCCTCCTCACACCTGACCCACATAGCGATAATTCCATGTGGGCTCAGTGACCCTGCAGATAATTTCCCCAGAGTCAGTAAGGACTGGTGGGAGGTGAAGATCTATGGCCATCGGTGCTTTCTGACGCAGGCAGCAGTTTTTGAACTGTATTCTTAGGGTTGCATTTATGAAGCTGTCGTTTACTAAATAATACCATTGATCTATCAAGGTCAGCATTGTCTACTATGACGACCACCAGTTCTCCGGGGTCTCAGTCTTTCACATGATCCACCTCTTCCTGGTCCTTTTACTTGAAGATGCCAGGGACTGAACCTGAGACCTTCTGCATGCTGAGCAGATGTTCTGCTGATGAAACATGACCCCTTCCCAAAAGCTTTCTTAGAAGAAGAAGAGTTGGTTTTTATATGTCGATTTACTCTACCTTTGCAGAAGAATCAAACCTGCTTATGAACTCCTTCCCTTCCTCTCCCCACAACAGACACCTTGTGAGGTAGGTGAGGCTGAGAGAGCTCGAAGAGAACTAGCCCAAGGTCACCAGGCTGGCTTCATGTGTAGGAGTGGGGAAGCCCAACCTGGTTCACCAGATTAGAGCCGCTTATGTGGAGGAGTGGGGGATCAAACCCAGTTCTCCAGATTAGAGTCCTCAGCTCTTAACCAGTACACCACACTGGCTTGGCAGTGATTCAGCAATTACAGCAAGCTTCTCTAAAAGGCAGCTTTTCCAGTGCTACCAAGTTGCTCTGGAAAGCACGGTCTCAAGGAGGGAGTGCTGGATATTGCCTAGGGAGCAAACTTGACATAGATCAAGAGCCTCCTTGAATAGAGTATATTCAGTAATAACAGAAATCTTGGCAACAACATGGAAAGGTTCTCTAGCAGCATGTAGGGGTCCCTCAGCAGACCAGTCAATATGGAAAGGGTTCTCTCAAGCTTAGCCAAGTGGAAACCACTTCTGAATCAATTGTTTGTCTAAGCTTCTCTGAGTCTATGGGGTGTATGTGTGATGTAGACCTGCCATCGATCAATCATATGTCAATCAAAATGCTATAGCATAATGTACAGAGTGGGTTATAAGTCTTACTTATCATCACAACTGCTTTACAGATAGGTCATTCTTATTAAAGTCAAGAAGATATAACAGTCTGCCTATTTCCATTTTTGAGTTCTTGGCTGAGCTAGAATACAATGCTTAAAACCCTGTGTACTAAATGTGGTACATGCATGAAAGCAGAGTTTTTTGCAAGAAGACTTTATTGAATCAATTCCCGATATGCAGTGGGGTTCTGGGTGGAATAAAAGCCAAGCATTCAAAATGCAGGGGCACCCATGTCATCTGTCTGGTCACTTTTCACCCACTTTTCTCCATTCAATGAAGTCTCAAAGGTACTTGTGATATTGTCCACCCCAAACACAATGGAAAAATACAAATATTTAAGGCCAAGTTAACAAATCTGCCTCTGTCAACAAATGAATGCTAGGAAGAGTTGAAGGCAGCAGGAAAAGAGGATGACCCAACATGGAATGGGTTGACTCAGAAAAGGGAGCCACGGCCTTCAGTTTGCAAGAGCAAAGTTGTTAATGACAGGGCATTGTGGAGGTCATTAATTCATAGGGTCACCACAGTCAGCAGTAACTTGATGGCACCAAGCACACCCACACATTCACAAACTAAGGCACAGGGAGGGAAGGGGCAGAGCAGGTGATAGCATTTCTGCCCTTGATGGCAACCTTCTATCCCTTGTCAGGCAGTCAAGCACTCACACCCTTTCTAAGGTTATCCTTCCAGGGACTGGAGGGGAGAGGCACAGCAGGTGGTAACAGCTCTACCCATGATATCAACGGTATCTTTCCAGGTAGGCAGACAGACAGGCATTCACTGTACTAGGTCTGCATGCAAATGGTTCAGCTTTCATTGTGTGAATGTGGAGGAGATGTCATAAAGGCCTTTAAATGTTATGCATACTTCATAGATGGTATCAAAACTATAGTAAGCCATGGTGGCTTCTAGTATGGAACTCGATATTTGTTTATTGAGAAGTTTTCTACTACACATTCTCTGTACTTATATTCTCAAAATGGCTATAAAAATTCATGTCTCATATAAACATAACAAATATCTAATAATCCTGGAAATATTGTAAATAAATAAATAGCAAAACATTATTAAAGAAACTGGAGATGAATCCATCTGTGGCATTAATAAGCCCATAGGCTTAACAGAGTTAACAAAATTTAGTGTTTGGTAGTAGGGATGTTGAAAAAAAAATTCAGGAAAGTTCGGCTTCGGCAAAATTTGGCCCTTTTAAAATCAGGCCGTGCCAAAGTCTGAACTCCCCCGCTTTGGATCCCCGAAATTCAGGCGAGATCCGGAGTTCGGGGGAAATTCGGCCCCCCGCGAGCCTTCACGGGGCTTCCATGAAGGTGCGCGGGGGGGAACAGATCTGTGCCTCCCAGTCGGGAGGCACAGATCTGTTTAAAGGGCCCCTCGCGTACCTTCCTGGAAGCCCCGTGAAGGAGCGGGGGGGCAGAGGGGTTTAAAGACCCCCCCCTCTTCCCGGGAGTCCCGGGAAGGCAGGCAGTGGGTTGTCAAGCTCCTCTGCGCTGTCTGCGCAGGCAGCGCAGAGGGGTTTAAAGACCCCTGCCCCTCTTCCCGGGACTCCTCTGCGCTGTCTGCGCAGGCAGCACTGAGGGGCTTGACAACCCACCGCCCGCCTTCCTGCAGATCTGTTTTCCCCCCCGTGCACCTTCACGGGGCTTCCCTGAAGGCGCGCGAGGGAGGGAACAGATCTGTGCCTAACAGCTGTTAGGCGCAGATCTGTTTAAAGGCCCCCCGCGTGCCTTCAGGGAAGCCCTGTGAAGGCATGCGGGGGGGAGCCAAACCCCGAATTTGCCAAATTTATTGTCCGAACACCCCGAAGTCAGGGAATTCGGCTCCCCCCGTTTCCCGCCTTTTTAAAATTTGGTTTGTCCCGAACCAGAAACCGCCGAATCGGGGGTAATTCGGCGGTTTTTCAGTTTGGAACGAACCAAATCGACAGCCCTATTTGGTAGTAACTGTTTATAATAGAACCGCTATTGGTAATTTAGGGTTGCCAATCTCCATGTACTAGCTGGAGATCTCTATGTACTAGCTGGAGATCTCCTGCTATTACAACTGATCTCCAGCTGAAAGAGATCAGTTCACCTGGAGAAAATGGCCGCTTTGGCAATTGGACTCTGTGGCACTGAAGTCCCTCCCCAAACCTCTCCCTCCTCAGGCCCCACCCCAAAAACCTCCCGCTGGTGGTGAAGAGGGAACTGGCAACCCTATTGTAACTGTATGATAGAGCAGATATGACACACTTGCCAAAGATAAGATACTTCACTAGCTACTTGGGCACCATCCTATTAGGCTATATGTATCTGCACCCTCACAATTTAGATAGGAACTGATATTGGCTTGATTGATGGCCACTCCCCTGTTTGAATTGCATGTGATTGCAAATTGCAAGCAGCCTCTTGTTTGCTTTTTATTAGACACTTGTGGTCGTATCTGTATTGCAAAGGTTTTGTGCATGCATGTTTTTGCACTGTGCTGTGTTCCCCTAGCCCATCAGCCCAACCGTTGCCAAAATTAATGTATAAAAGAGTGCTTTCTTTGGTTGTATCAGATCTCCTGAGGTTTCAGTGCAAGTTGTTGAGGCTTATCGCACCAACAATTTACAGCATATTATCATCGTGCTCTGTGTGCGTGTTTTGGATGTGTAGTCTTCATTTCCGATCGCACCGTGCCTGTTAAGACTGCTCCCAAGACAGCATATCGTCATATCGCAAGGAGGAGCGTGGGGGAGCACTGCGTCATGTCTATGTTGCTCATGCTTCCCCCTCCCCTTTTTTCCCACACATGCGCAATATCATTGATCCGAAGGAGTGCTGTAAGCCATTAAGAATTGCCTCATTTGCACAGCAGGGAAACCCTAATCACAACCTATGCAGGCATTCCCCCCCAAAAAAAATCCCCAAAATGAGCCGTTCCTTGCACAGTGCTAATCACAGAGCTGCCATCTTTTCAAGCGTTGGTCCAATGATCTTGCATTTTTTCATTGGGACGAGCACATTAAAGAATTTTTTTTGAGAGCAGGGAGGCACCCCGGCAGCAGGAGAAAGGGAGGAACAGGCAGGGAGAAACTTTGTGCTGGCAGAAGAGCCCTGGCTTGTGTGTGTGTGTGTGTGTGTGTGTGTGTGCGTGCTCTCTCCCTTCCTCCTCCTCCTGCTTCCCCCTCCCCCATCTGCCGCTCGCAGCAATTTCGCTACTTTTCCAGCCCTCGCCCTCCTCTGCATTCCTTCCCCCTCAAGCCCACAAACCTTTTACAAAATCCACTTCAAAGACATTCCATATGAGGGAAATGTTTGATTGGGACCCTGCACAAATAAAAATGGTTGATCTAATGTTCCAACGTCCCCGTGTTCCTTTGTAAGGCCACAAGCACTTTGGGGGGGATTAAGTAACAATAATGATTGGTGGATGCAAATGGGAGGGGAGGGGGAAGGTGGGATGGGAGGAGAAAGGCTTTTCATTGGGTGTTGCAAAAAGAGGGGAGGAGAACTGAATAGCGTATGTAACTGAATGCACCCCTTGGATTGCCGGTTTTGAAACAACATAACGAAATACATCGTGGTATAGGCGTTTGGGGGGGGGGGGGAAGATGTTTGGCGCTTCCAAAGCATTTCCAAGCCGAAATGGGAGGTCTGAGGTGCGATCTAACCTCGATAACACGTTTTTTTAAACGGAGTATATACTGAGTTCGTTAGGCCCCGTTGTGGCCTTTCTCTCTAGTATTCCATCCATGGTCATTGTGCCTGTCTGATGTATTCATTTTAATGGAATGGTCTAAATTGAATCATCAATACATTGTGGGTTCTTGCACTACCACCTGGCAACTGTGCTTCATGCAAGTAAATTCTGAGCCTGCATCAGCTTGTTGAATGTAACTGGCTGATGAATGCCAATTGACTGTGCAGGTACAAAAGCAGCACATATGTGGCCTTTTACGCATGGGAAGTTTGCATTGGGTTTGCTGCTTCCTAAACACAGTTTTCTCATCCGAATTCTCAAAATTCTATGCATGGGGGCTTTTGCTCTGAAAAAATTCCAGGAGTACCTTGTGATCAATTATGCATCCCCAGCAAAAAATGTGGAAATTCTGAATACCTCCCCCTGAAAACACTGCTTTGTAATTGGCTATAGTGGATTTTTAAAAAATATGTCACCAGCCCCTGCCAGCCCCACAGTGGGATTCTTTCTTTCATTTTAACTGAACTGAGTGGCCATTTTACAGCCAAAGCAGAGACGGTTCTGGACAACCCCCCTCCCCCAGTTTGTTTCTGGCTATCTCACTGCAGGGATCATAAGAACATAAAAACACTCCCATGGTTATTTCCATGTCATTGTTCCATTGGTAATCTTTAACCTGCAAATGTAAAAAAAAAAAAAAAAAAAAAAGGCTTTCATGCCTATGAGAGGACTGTATAAGGGGAGAGCAGGAAATCAGCCCAGCTCAGTTTGTTCTCCAGTGTCTGAAAACTCCCGCTGTGAAACTGACCAAGAGGAAAGTGGGGGGGGGGATCAGCCTGGCTCTGTTCGCTCTGTATGTCTGAAGCACTTCCTGTGAAACTGACCAAGGAGTTTTGGAAGTGGGAGAAGGAATGTGGGGAGCTGTGGAAGGATTTTCATCTTTTAATTGAGTTCTGTTACATTTTTAAAAGCAAAACAGAATCCTGAAACCATGGGGAGAGCATGAGGCAGGAGTGAAGTGACATCTGAAGGTTGGGAAAATCATGCATAATCCCAAAGAAGCCCTGAAGCAGTTCAGCGTTAATCACAAAGCTAACTACCCATGCATAAATGGCTTGTGTGTGTGTGTATGTAAAGTGCCATCAAGTGGCAGCTGATTTACGGAGGCCCCGTAGAGTTTTCCAGGCAAGTGATTAAGCAGAGGTGGTTTACCATTGCCTGCCTCTGCAAAGTCTTCCTTCGTGGTCTCCCATCCAAGTACCAACCCTGCTTTGCTTCCGTGGTCTGACAAGATTGGGCTATACTATACCATTCCACATCCTGCAGCACATATACTCAAAATGTTATTGATTTTAAAAGTGCATGTAATTTGCCCATGATGACTCTGGGGCCTAAGTAATCTGAGCAGTCTATTAGCGTATGTGCACATGGCATAAGCAGTTACCTAGTCAACTGCCATGCTAAATGTTGTTGGTTATACAGATGTAAAACCATCTGAAATACTACAAATGTTCAGATGTGAATGGATAATACTATTGGATGGGGTGCTTGACTCAGAAGAAAACGGGTGTTGTAAGCATCTTATCTGTTAAAATCTAATAATCACTAGCTACTAGCTAGCCTAATCTCATCAGATCTTGGAAACTATGCAGGGTCAGCCCCTATTAGTATTTGAATGGGAAACCACCAAGGAATATCAGGGTCATGACTTAGAGGCAGGCAATGGTAAACTACCTCTGAATGTCTCTTGCCTTGAAAACCCTATAGGGTCACCATAAGTCAGCTGTGACTTGATGACAAAAGAAAGAAAGAAAGAAAGAAAGAAAGAAAGAAAGAAAGAAAAAGAAAGAAAGAAAGAAAGAAAGAAAGAAAGAAAGAAAGAAAGAAAGAAAGAAAGAAAGAAAGAAAGAAAGAGAAACTGGTATTATAGGAATATTATTGCTTTTGCATCTGTTCTGTTTGCATGCTTGCCAATATTGAATTCTTTTGCTGTGGCTTCATCACGGCGGCTATGGGGATTTTAGCATACACCAGAAATATCGCTGCAGTCAGGAAAAGGTCTTGAGCTCAATACATCATTTCCCTCCTTGTGTTAAGTTAGACTTGGGGACTTTTGAGAGCATTTTGTCCTGCTTTTCAAATGCAATTTACGTTGTTATAGTTAAGAAATTCATTCAGCATTTCAGCTGCTGATGTTGTGTTATAATAATTAACTTGATGTGATTTCCCACTCCTTTATTGTTCTGTACTTACGTGACCAAGGTAGGTATCAAGTAACTCCATCCAGCAATACAAATCAATATATACTACTAAGATGCATGCCCAAACAACAAAATACACCCAACACATGTTAGGTCACAGGTGAGCAACTGGGCTTGCTGTCATAAGAACATAAGAAATGCTATACTGGATCAGATTAGACACCTTCCCCTCATACATAGTGTACTCTACCTAGATTTTGGAAGCTATACTGTGTATGAATGCAACTAAAGGTGTCATCCTGATTATACAGCTTTGCAAATGCAAGGCCTATCCTGAGAGACATGCCTCTTGAGCAATTACCATTTCACCTTTTCCCATCTGTATTCTCTCCCTTCACTGATGAATCCCGGTTTCTTTTTAGCCATTCGTAGCTTAGCCAACACTGAATTTAAAGCTTCAAGGATTTCTCTGCAGTGACCTGTAAATCCCTTTCCTGGTCAGTATGCTGCAGTGCTGTTCTGTATAATATCCTCCTGTTTTGGTTTGCTGGCCCCAGACTTATTATTTCATGTTTCTCTACATTAAACTTAATTTTCCATTCGCTGGCCCAGGTACCTAGAAGACTCAAATCCCTGGTTCCTTGTTATTTGCTCCTTCTTCAATTTCATACCATCTTCAAATTTTGAGATTTTTTGGTTCCTGTTCTCCTCCATATTATAAAAGAGTGCAGAATTTTCATCCAGGAACTCTTTCAAGGAATGTATTATGTTTCTGATCAAGCACACAAGATTTTAGCTCAAAATAGAGGTTGATGTTAATGGATATTGCAAGGCAAAGTCTTCTTAGCATTAGAGGCAGGATGCATTACGAGTTGAAATTCCATTAGTTCTTACTGCAGGTGAGGTTAGGAAGGATAAAAGAAAAAGAACATTTAGCAGAATTAAGAGTATACACATTTTTTGGTAAAAGAACATTTAGGCTAGATTCAGAGAAACAATTGACTGATGTAGTAAACCCAATATACAAAATGTTCTTTAATGGGTTTAGCTCAAAATGGGTTTAGTTCAATCATGCTTGATTTCTTTATTGGTATTTGTTCCTGTCATTCATAATTTTTATCAGTCATCAAAATCAGCCCTGTTATAGCTACTAAGGGAGGAATCACACAATCCTTTAAGTTTACATAGGATTGCCAATTTGCATCCAATGTGCACATGCTCATCTTTGATAAACATCTCATTCCCATTTAGAATCAAAGTCTAAATAGAGTGATTTTGCAGAAGAATTCCAATAATTATTCTCCCCCATCCCAGTGTCCCCCAGATGTTGCATGATATGGAATATATGTACCTGAAGAAGTCATTCATACTCAAAGTCCCTTTAATGCAAGACTTTAAGAAGAGTGAACTTTAATTTTAAACATACCTATAAAAAACAGTTTCATGTAAAGTTAGATGCTATCCCCCTTCAAGATGATCTCAGCTCTTAAAATATGATGGGTTTAGCGGGATTAAGAGTCTATATTGCTGCCAGTGAGAAAGGAGGGTCCCTCTTCAAATTGCAGCTCAAATCTAACTAACAATTGCCACATGTTGAGTGAGGTTTAAAAGTTATTAAAAATGGATGCCACTATTACATTCTTTACTTGAAAGGCCTTTGTTTTCCAGAGAATAAAAAGAGAACAAAAAATTCTGTACAGTAACATTGCTTTTCATGCCAAGCTGAACGATCTCTTTCCTGCATAGCTGTGTCTTGGTGTCATTCCATATCATCAACTTTCTCACTAGATATGAAAATAATAATAATAAGCATTGATTCATAGGGTCGCCATGAGTCGGAAGCAACTGGACGACACTTAACACACACACCATTTGCTGCAAATCAAGTAACTCCATCCAGCAATACAAATCAATATATACTACTAAGATGCATGCCCAAACAACACAATACACCCAACACATGTTAGGTCACAGGTGAGCAACTGGGCTTGCTGTCATAAGAACATAAGAAATGCTATACTGGATCAGACCAAGGTCCATCAAGTCCAGCAGTCTTCACACAGTGGCCAACTGATATGTAATGGCTGGCGATCAGTTGTAATAGCAGGAGATCTCCAGCTAGTACCTGGAGGTTGGCAACCCTAGGTCCAGTTCAAAATATAATAACTGCCACTAAGAAACCCCTGGAAATAGTTCTGTACGGTAGTGGCTCAATGTATAATGTTTGAAAACTGCTTGCTATGTCAGTCACCTAGTCATGAGTAGTCCTAGCAGCTGCCAAGGATGTGTGTCCAAATTAGGATTGCTAGGCCTAGCTTGGCAATCAGCGGGAGACTGGGAGGGGTGGGGATATGGAAACCATTAGCTGATGCCATCACATCAGTTCTGGGAAACATGGAAGTGACATCATGATGCTTCTCTAGGAAATAGAGAGGATTGACGCGGCTGGGTAGGGGGAGATGGCCCTATTTTAAATCTCATGAAGATATGCGGATCTCCACCAAGTTCAATATACTACAGGAACTGCCTGCCCTCAGAACAAACTATTTTACCCTATGAGAATATAGAAGCTAGGGCTGACAAAGAAATGTGCTTAGCCTGTATTAATAAACCTGTGATAATTCATTATTATCACTCTATCTGCTTGTAAGTAATTACTAGTGAACTGGATACAGTCTGGATCAGCAAAACTGAATAACAGTGATCATAATATTTCATATTGTTACGAGAAAAATAAAATAGAACATATACAAAATAAAATAGAACAAATACAAATCTGTCATTTTATGGCTACCTCTCTGAAAGGGGTTGCTGTATTTCACCATTTATTTATTTATTTAATATATGTAAATAAATGAATATATTCCCCATTAAAATTTCTGAGCATGCACATCACTAGCAGATGAGACCAAGATCAAACAGAACTCTGGCTGGCCATTACTGTCAAGACAAAAGAAAACTTTGAAAGTGTCTGACTTGTAATACTGATATGTCATTGATTCCCAAGTGTCTTTTAAAGCCATATTAATAAGGTGCACTAGAAATTTTCTTATCAAGGCCTGAGGGACTGAGGAGCCAACTAAAGCCATTTTAAAATTATAGCTTGTTTAGGCTACCAGAATATGGTATGACAGCATCTCTACTCCCCCACCCCAAAAAAAACCCAGGTTGCTACCTAACTTAGCCATTTTTTAAAATGTCTCATCCAGTTCTGGTTCTGAAAGGTGCTAATGAGAAAACATAGATCTTTTTTTCTTGAAAAGCCTGTTGATTTTCTTCTGAACTACAATAAATAATGTTAAATGTTTAGCAAGGGATTCATATAGACCCCTTGAAGCAGTACAGTTATCTGTAGTTGAGAAATAAGAAAATTTACTTGAAATATGAATTTTTGTTGCTGTTACTGAACATATAATGGGCTGAAGTTGGATGTGTGTCCCTTGGTAGTAGATGTAAGTGGAAAGGCAAGGTAATACTTCTAAACTGGTTTATGTACCAACAGAATCTGCTGCAGGCAGTTTTAGTATTCTGCCCCATTTTACGTGTTCTTCAAAGACTGTACTCTGATTTGCCTGATCGTTTTGATTCAGAACGACATTTCAACTCTGTTGCTATTCCAGTGTGAAAGTTTCCACGTCCCTGCCTCATCTATAGTTTTTCTGTGATGATTTATGATAACCTGACTTTACCCTTTAACCAAACACTGGCCTGTGTGCATGCAAGTATTTCAGTGTGACTCTTAAATGTGTCTCTCATTTAGGCTTGCTGGGGATTGAGGATCCCCTGCCCCCAACTCCCATTTCTCACCACCACTCCTGCAGCTGGCAGTGACAGTGTGATGTCACTTCCAGGGAAAACCAGGAAATAATGTCAGTCCGCTCTAGGAATTGTTAAAAACCATAGCTTCCAGTGATTCCCAGAGAGATGTGATGTCACTTCTGGGCTTCCCTCAGAAGTCATGTCAGAGAGACACTATCCTCTGTCACACTGGGTTTCCCACAGAAGTCATGTCAGAGAGACACTGTCCTTCAGTGTTACTCCTCTGAAGATGCCGGCCACAGCTGCTGGCGAAACGTCAGGAAAGAAAATACCAAGACCACGGTCACACAGCCCGGATAACCTACAAGAACCTCATGTCACCTGACAGTGGCCGCCTCTACTCGCCCACCACAGAACCCCCTCACCTGATGCTGTCCCCTTCTGTACCCAACCATTCTAGGACTCCTGCTGAATGACAGCTACTAGCGACCCCTACTCCTGTTGTTTCTTATTTATTGGTTTGCTTCAGTTCTGTGTAAGCAAACGAACGAGTAGAAGGATGTGTGTGTGTGTTAAGTGCCATCAAGTCGCTTCCGACTCATGGCGACCCTATGAATGAAAGTCCTCCAAAATGTCCTATCTTTGACAGTAGAAGGATGCTTTGGCTTAAACCACAAAAAAATGACTTGGACTTGAATAGCAAAAGCAGAGGCTAGATGGCCATCTGTCAGCAATGCTGATTCTGTGACCTTAGGCAGATCACGAGAGGGAGGGCATCTTGGCCACCTTCTGGGCATAGAGTAGGGTGTGTGTGGGAGAGGTAGTGGTGAATTTCCTGCAGTGTGCAGGGGGTTGGGCTAGATGACCCTTGTGGTCCCTTCCAACTCTATGATTCTATGATTCTAAAAGCAAGGGAAAGATCAGTGAATATCAGAAAATTCACACCATTTGTTAGGATTAAGAGCACATATTTTAGACAGTGCTCAGGCCCAGCCTATGGACAACCACAACCTCTAGAAGTTCCAGAGCTGTTGGGTAACCACCCAGCTAATATCTCTCCAGGTACAGATGGACTAGGAGCACTGTCAGGAAGATCAATCTGAGGGAACATGATTGAACATAACACGGAATGTGCTTTTCGTGGAGACTGTTTCTTGAGAATGTGCAGCCCATAGTCTAGTTAATTAGTCAAGTTCTACCATGTGAATTCATGAAAGTTGGATGAAATCATAGCCTCTGATTCTTGCATCTAATTACATCAGCTGTAGTTTCATTTGAAGCCTAAGGAGCAATAAAATGTAATCATGCTTTATTGGGCCTTTTTCTGTAGCTCAGGTGCAGAGCCCAAGATAAGCGTGTTGCTATGGCACAGGTCTTAAGCTTATCATTTGGTCATTTTG
Source organism: Euleptes europaea (assembly GCF_029931775.1). Taxonomy (NCBI): domain Eukaryota; kingdom Metazoa; phylum Chordata; class Lepidosauria; order Squamata; family Sphaerodactylidae; genus Euleptes; species Euleptes europaea. The sequence continues at coordinate 92,626,671 of NC_079312.1, read as the reverse complement.
AGCTCAGTTGACAGAAGGATCACTGGGCGTAGCTGTAATTGGAGTTAACAATGTTTGCAAGTATTAGATGACTTGTAGCTTAATGCCATAACTATAGGGAAAATAAATTACCAGGTCATTAAAGGGCTTTAGCTCTTCATACAGCATTAAAGAATAATAAGGAGACCATCATGATTCTCTAACACATAAAACCTACTTTTCAATTAAGAGCATAATAGGTTAGCCTTGGCATTATGTTACAGTCTCATGAGTTTCACTGCTACAAAATTATTGGTGCTATGACCAAAGACGGGCATAGAACAACACACAAGCTGGTCTGCATGTCATAAATTCTCACAAGCAGGTTTAGACAGGAACCTTGTAACCCCCATGAAAAAACTCTGCTTTTCCAAAGCTGTGAAAATTGAGCAAAGGTTTGGAACACTAGTTGTGGATGTTCAATACTTAAAGTATGATGGTCTCACATACCAAACTAAATTTATTAAACAGCAATTGAAAAAATATGTTATCTTGGGAAATTAATAAGCTCTGAGGAGCACAGAAAGGAACGCACTGGGAGACACATATTAGAACTTGAGGGCATCCAATTAAGTTGATGGGCAGTAGATTCAGGATGGACAAAAGGAAATGCTTTTTTACACAATGAGTTATTAAAATGTGGAATTCACTGCCAGAGGATGTAGTGATGGCTTTAAAAGCAGGATTAGATAGATTCATGAGGACAGGTCTATCAGTGGCTACTAGCTATGGTGACTAAAGGGAATTTCCACATTCTGATTCTCTGGTTGTAAATTGGCACAGATTCTCTGATTTTACTTTTGTTAGACTTGCAACACCGTGTGTGTGTGTGTGTGTATATATATATATTTATACCCTTCCCTCCCTGGCACCACTGGGCTTAGGGCAGCTTCCAACAATAAATACAGTAAAATACACAGAACACATCAAAACAGTATTTAAAATTTATGATAAAAGCTTAAACTAAACCCCTGTTAGTAGAGATGGTGCCTATTCAGTTTGGCTTGGGTGATTCGCTAGTTTGACATTGGGTTAGATTCTTGGGTTGTACATTTGTTGTGTCAGGCTTGTCTCATTGTCCTGTGGCTCTTGTCTCATTGAGCAGCACATTCCTAGAAGACTCTGCAGAGGAAGGCAACAGCAAACCACCTCTGCTTCTCAGTTGCCTTGAAAGCCCCTTCCTGGGGTCACCATAAGTTGGCTGCGACTTGGCAGCACTTTACACATGCACAAGAGCAATCAAGTACTGATATGATCATAGATAGCTTATTGCTTATTACTTAAGGTTCCAGTCTAAACATTTACAGGACATTCTTAAAAACTTGCAGATCTGGGGGGGGGGGAACCCTTAAAATCTGCACTGAGTGCATTCAGTGCTTTCTTCAGGGTTTGGACTTACTTGTTTGACTTCAGTCCGGTGAATAACTAGCAGATAGTAATGCAGTGTGTGTGCATAAAACTCCAAGAAAGTCTTTGACTCTTACTGGCTTCTTTCACAGTTCCTCAGATCCTCACCTCAGGAAAGTTTTCCAGATTTGCTCCAAATTGTACTTAAGGCATACCTGGTGGAAAACCACCTGACTAATCTGGTTTAATTTGGAAAAGCTACTTTGGAGTTTCTCAAAAATTCCTTTCATGTTTTGCCTAAGGGAGAATTTTCAAATTTACTTCAATTTTTTTCCTTGAAAAAGTTTGGAACAACTGGAATTGGCTCCATAACTTGCTTAGTTTCATGACTCTAATACATGTGACTGCCAGGTTGGGGGAGCATGCTCAGACTATGAATCCCATGAAGGTAAATGAGATATCTGAATGTTCTGTTTATACAGGGTTGGATCTTACTAACCAAGAGACCAAGGTCATCATGGAAACCTCTCTTCCTCATTTCCCTGTTTCCTGAAACATCCCTCTATGACCTGCAAGAAGGCACTGCCTGGGATGACAAGAACCTTGTGAACAAATAGCTACAGGGGACTATAGTGAGAAAGGGGAATTGGGTGAAATCACCCTCCTCCTCTCTGTTCCAGAAAAGCCCTCTTGTTTCAGTGGAAGTAGCATTGGCAGAAGAGGAAAGGGCTATGTCAATCAACTCCCTCTCCTCACAAGGATTGCCAACAGGCCTGGAGAAAAATGCCCTGTTGTTGTTTTTTAAATAGAAGTGTAATGTGTGAAAACAAGTGGTTAAAACTTTTCATAGAATGGTGGTAAATGTAAGCTCTAGCCCTGTGGCAAACCATAAACAGATTCCAGCAGACGGCAAATCCACGAAAGCAGTTTTATTGGTTATCATCGACAGGTTTCAGAAGCCATATTCAGAAGGACACTAGTAAGGGGCAAAGGCACGGTGCAGAGCATATATGGAAAAGCAACAGGAGATAACTGGTAGCCTAGGCAACCCCCCTCCCAGAGGCAGGAAGGAGCACTTGGCAACAGTATGGGAATTTAGGAAGACTAAACACGAGGCACAGATTGACCTTGGACAGAACAGCACAACAGCACCTGGGAGCAGCACGATCGCACTACCGCATACCATTCTCATGGCTTGCTCCTGACATCCTCCTAACATCCTAACATACCATTCTCATGGCTTGCTCCTAACATCCCATTAAACCTCTTTTAAAGGGACAGTACATTTTTTTCTGCAGGCAGTTGGAAATGCTTCTCCTCACTGGAGCCCCTTGTACTGCACGGTTTATAACAGCAAGGATCCCCTAACTCCTGGCAAGGCCATTTTGAAAGTCAGAAAGGGCTATGGTGGGAAGGAGAGGGAAGACAGTAGGAGTTGACAATATTTATTACATTTATAGCCCGTCACATTTCTTAAAATAGGGCCTTGGGCTGGCTTACAAGCAGGGATGCTGAAAAGTTCAACACAGCCATGATCACCAGGTGAATTTTGATTAATCCTTGCTTACATGTGAGGTGGCTCCTGGTCAGATGGATCTGATGTTCATCTCAAGCACTGTGTCAAACAGGTTTGTGTGGTAGCCACTTTTGCTGTAGTGTGATGGCCTGGTTGTGCCGTGGTAGTAAGTAACAAATTTGTGTTGCAGCTTATAATTACTTTGCATCTCTGTCAACAGAGGAAAGGTATGTATCTCTTGTTGTCACAGTCACTCATTAAAGTGACCTATATGTGGAGAAGCCCTGACCTGGATGGCCCAGGCTAGCCTGATCTCGTCAGATCTCAGAAGCTAAGCAGGGTCAGCCCTGGTTAGTGTTTGGATGGGAGACCACCAAGGAATACCAGGGTTGCTGTGCAGACTAGGAAGGCACTGGCAAACCACCTCTGTTAGTCTCTTGCCATGAAAACCCCAAAAAGGGGTCGCCATAAGTCGGCTGCGACTTGGCGGCACTTCACACACACATACACATGTGGAGAAAACCATAGTCACAATGCTCCTGCTATTTGCACATGCACCATTGGATGCATAACCTTACGGAGTAAGCATGACCTTCTTTTTGCCTGTGCTCAGTTAGCAATATCTCTCATGAAGTGATTGCAAGAATTGTGAGATTAGTTGCCTAGGTTCATGGGCAGACACTCGGTGACAGTCTCAAAAGTACGCCAAAGTATAAATTCTCAGCTCACAAATCTCTCTCTTTTTTGCCTTTTAACTATGTGCTTTTTAACAATTGGAGAGGGTAGCAATTTTAGACCTGGGGAGGGGAGAGCAGCTGCAAGAAAACAGTCTGTAGTTATGAAAATAGCAACATCTGAACTTTTCAAATGTAGGCTGTGGAGAAACGGGCCCCAGAGGAACCTTCTTCTTCCACATGGATGTGGAATTTACTCAGCTGATTCAGATTCCAAGCCACTAGACTCTAATGATAAGTTCACCTTTCCAGATTTGTTCCATTAAACACAGAAGCCCTTTTATTTATTTATTTGGGCATTTTAACATGTTTCCCCCCCATGTAGTATGGACTCAAATCAGCTTATTATACCCAACAAAGCAACAACAGAAAATCAATTCTACACAAGTAATCAAACAACAAATCTACTTGCCATCAACAGATTAATCTGCAAAATGGAAAGAACAGGTGTTAACAACTCTGCTCTTGATGGAAATACGTTCTTTCACCAAACAGTATATCCACTCCTTGTTACTACCACCACTAGGTATGAATTATAGAGATGTTTGTCTACTTATCTGGACCTAAGTATATGCTTTTTCTCTTTTAACATATTCTTTTCCAATTAAGAACCACTTTTCGGCTCCAAATCACCATGGATGTTGGAGAAGCCTTGTAAATATTACAGAATAATTTCGATCCAGGCAGGTATCGCCTTCCTTCTCTTTGTACCTTGATAAGCACGAGCCAAGTTAGTCAGTGTGCACAAACCTGTTGTGACACCAATTTAAGAAAATGAAAAAAAATATTTTTATTTGAAAGTGTAGCCATATGTTGCAAAAATGAAAAGTATATAGTTGAGCTAAACCTAGGAGAAATTCCTAGACCATCACCTGGAAGTGATATCGCATCCTCCCCCAACTCCACCTTCCCTAGGCACCATTCTCAAAATCACTCTGCAGTTGTCAGGCAGTGCTGGCAATACTAGAGTTTTACCACTTAGTTCTATCATACGTATAGATGCTTTTCAATAAATAACAGCGCTATTCATCAAGGTTTTCTGAATGAGTGCAGTAGTGGCAGCCAAGCTTCTGCCTATGAACCAAGTGTACCCCCTGAAACAAGCCCAGAATTCTTGAAATATGCAGGGAAACTTTACATAGAAAATAAGTCACTTCATAAACTGTTTCCTGAGGTAAGGAGGCTTCCAAAATTCTCATCATCAAAATTTCTTTTCAGATTTCAGAGATCTGAAGCACCTGGTTGGGTTTGTGAAATGAAACCTATACATTAGGAATTCTCTATTGTTCCATTATGGATGGAACAATTTTGTACAGGGAATTTGCAAGCACTGTTTGCCATAGCAACCATAGCATTCATGTCTTTCCCCCTATAGCTAGGGTTGCCACTGAACCAGTTTGAGTGGGGAACCTCCTGCCAATGCTCCCTGTCCCCCATCCTTGTTCAGTGGAGCAGCTGGCGGGGGGGATGGCATCAATTGATGCTGGGCGTCACTTCCTGTTTCAGAACAAGCATGTAGAACACCAGTGAGATGCAGGGAGTCATTTCCTGTTTTAGAACAGGTAGTGATGTCATGATACTCTAGGAATTTTTTTTTTTACCATATGGTAACACTATGATTACCATATGGTAAAACTGTTTTTTTAGCATAGAGATCCGAAATTTCCTCAGACATTGTGATGCCACATTGTGATGTCTCCGCCTCACCACTGCTTCTGGGAAATGCCAGTCAAGGGCAAGAACTGTACTCATGAGCATATACATTTTAAAATACTATATATGACAGTAACAACATGGCTTTTGAGAGGTTTTTTGCCAATGTGCAACAGCACATATGCACATCAATTAAACTGCAGAGAAAGAAATTTTCAAGCAATGATAATACAAACATATCAAAATAGGGATTGTACACAATGGTAATTGTCAAGTTCAACCATCAAATATTTGTAGAATATTCCTGATGTATTCATAATATCTGGCAAATTTTCTGCATCAAAGTTAGCAAAGGAGACATTTGAGAAGAACGTCTGGAACAAATTTATATGAGTTCTAATAATGTCTATGATGATTTGAAATTGGTAGCCTTTTTGTACCCAGACTGTGAAGTAGACAATGTGTAGGGGTGTTTCATTTTGAATTTTGGGTATTCTATTCACACTCAGGAAAATTCAAAGAATTCAGTTAATTGCTACCTTCAGAAAACTTCCAAGGCCTTTCCCAAATGAATATTTTCATATATAATGTAGAGAAGATGGGATTTAGATTAGTTTCCATGTTTTCACATTGTCGTGAGCTGCAAGTTATTAGTGAGGATGAGTGGTGGATTTAAAAAAGAATGCCAAGATTGCTCTCGTATGAGAGATGGAAGAATGTTTGACATGTAATAAGTGAAAACATTTTTCATGAAAAAATTATGAGAATGATTTGTCATAATTGCTAGCAACTGTTTTTAATATGTAGTATATTGCTGGCTGCTTTTGTAAAATGAATTAAGCTGCCTATATTTAAAGGATCGAATATGGGATGAGGAATGAAAATACATGTTGTGTTACTTTTCTAGGGGCAGGTGGGTTGTGGAGGAAATAACGAGCTCTCCAATTTATGATCCTACAGAAGGAGTCACCTGCTGAGCTATGGACTTCCTTCCTATAAGGCAACAGTGGGCTGAAGTGGTCTGCCTCCAGCAGAAGAGGCTATTTAAAGTCTTTCCCTGATGCACACTGATTGGATACTTACCAGCCTAGAAACAGAACTGGCCAATCTCTGGAACCTTCATTAAAAATAAATCAGTGCCCTCAATGAATATATCCCAGGAAAGAGCTGGTTCCTTCCTTGAAACAACACACCATAAATGCCAGACAACAACATGAGGGTTAAGCTAAGTTTATTAACACCACTACTCTATGGTTTATAAGGTTGCCAACCTCCAGATGGGGTCTGGAAAGCCCCTGGAATTTCAATTTATGACCAAATCACCAAGATAATTTCCCTGGGGAAAATGGCTGCTTTGGAGGATGGACTCTATGGCATTATACCCTGACAAAGTCCTTCTGCTTCCCAAACTCCACCCTCCCCAGGTTTCACCCCACAAATCTTCAGGAAGCTTCCAATCCAGAGTTGGCAACCGTAGCTGTTCAACATGTGGGTTAAGATGCCCAACACTGAGACAGTTCCCTCCAGAGGCACTTGGACAGATAAACCACAGTGTCTGCTTTTGTTCCTTCCCCCAAGCCCACAGGTGCTTCAGGGTGTTTGCCAATCTAATTAAGGCCATATATGCATGGATGTTTCCCTCGCCGTCACCCCTTTGATGATGTCAGGTCTTTGTTTTGATTATGCATGCCTTATCCAACTGTCAGAGGTCACCTCGCTCTCCCCCTGTGTTTCCCAGTATTTTGCCCACGTTTTCAGATTTGAGATAAAACAGGTCTCTGAAAACATGGGCTAAACGTGGGGAAATGCAGGGGGAGAGCGAGGCAACCTCTGATGGTCAGAAAAGGCATGTATAATCAAAACAAAGACCCGAAGTCCTCAGAGGGGTGACTGCGAGGGAAACAGCCATGCATAAAATGCCTAAGTTGAAATAGCTAACCAGGACTAGTCCTGCCTACAGCTTAGTTAGAGCCTAATCAAATGAAACCAGACTTATTTAACTCAATAGGCCCCTCTGCACAAACAGTGAGGAATGGCTGATAAAAAGGAACTTCTCGGAGCCAATTTGTGAAGTATTGAAAAAATTCCTCCTTGCTCCAAGATGACCAGTTAATCCTACACAGCTTTATGAAGGGAGGGGTGGGTTGCATAGCTTAAACCAGCAAATGATTGTCTCTGGCATGAAGCCCTTTCCTGACCTTCCTCAGATAAGGCTTACCGGATCTTCCTTGCACAACACAGGGCTGGCCAGTTGCTGCCACTTTCATTCAAAAAGTGGCAGAAATTAACTGATCTTGATGAAGATCAGAATCCCGCCCTCTGCTAAGTCTACATCATATAGGATTCAATCACATATGAAGAGATGCAATCAAATTTTGCATATGGAAACAAATGGGGACTAAATTTATCTGAAGGCAGGTCTCCTTTTTTGGGTTTAAGTAGGAATAAGACCAACTTTTGAAAGTTGCCTGGTTTCTTTTGAATTTCCCACTGGATTCTGTTCATCTTTTTGTCAAAAACAGACCTATGAATTAGGGCTGTTGAAAAAAAATTCGGTAAAATTCAGATTTGGCAAAATTTAGCCTGCTTTTATTTGGGAAATGCCGAAGTCCGAACTCCCCCTATTCGGATCAGTGGAATTCGGCATGAAATTCGGCGTTCCCGAATAAATTCAGCCAAATAAAGGCATTTAAAGCACATTGGTGGCTTTCCGCAGCTCCAGGGGGGCATTTTTGAAGGTACAGGTCCCAAACTTTCAGGATAGCTTGGAAGGACCCTACTTGCAAGAACCCCCAAGTTTGGTGAAGATTGGGTCAGGGGGTCCCGGGTTATGGGGCCTGGAAGGGGTCCCCCCATCCACCCATTGGAATGAATGGGAACAGGCAATCCTTAATGTGTATCTAGAGAGTGGCAAATCCAAGGCAAAACCTCCCATTGTTTCTCATTGGCTATTTATGCATGGGAGGTTTTGCTTTGGATTTGCTGCTCTCTAGATGCACATTTCCCCCATCTGAATTCTCAAAACTCTGCATGGGAGCTTATTGTTGAGTTTTGAGAATTTGGATGGGGAAAATGTGCATCTAGAGAGCGGCAAATTCAAGGCAAAACCTCCCATGCATAATGGCCTCTCTCTCCCCATGGGCCGCACGGCAACCCAGGACCATGCACATGCACCCCCCCCCACGGGGATCTCTCTCTCATACACACAGACACACTTTCCCCCCCGGCCAGCACAGCAACCCGGGACCACATGCATGCACCCCCCACGGGGATCTCTCTCTCTCACACACAGACACTCTCTCTTTGTCTCCCCGGGCCGCACAGTGGCTGGGCTCATGCACTCATCCGCGACTAATTGGCCAGATGAAGACCCAGCTTGGCCACCTATTGGCCATGGGAGATTGCTGATTCGGGGGCGCCAAATTTGTACGAATTTATCCAGCGTTTGCCCGAACTCACCGAGTTTGGCTCGACGTTTTCCCACCTTTTTTTACTTCGGTTCTATCCGAACTAGAAACCGCCGAATCGGGGCATATTTGGCTGTTTTTCAGTTCGGATGGAACCAAGTCGACAGTCCTACTATGAATCTTAATTTTTACACCAGTTTTTCTTTGTTCCTTGCCAAACTTCTCCCACTAAAATCAATATTTTCGAAGTTATGACAGCAAGAGAAATGAGGCCAAACAAAGGCAGTGACAGCTTTTTAAATCAAAATGGCCACATTAGCTTTTCTCCTGGAATGTGAAACTCCAAATGTAACTCAAAAAGAATAGTGTGCTGCAAATAGCAGAAGTTTAGACTCTGCTTCTGGAACCATCCTATCAGCAGCAAGTCTCAGATGAAAAGCAATGTAAATGAAGCCTGTGGGTTGCTTAGCAGATATTTGCAATGTATGATTGATTGCTAGATCAAAATTTCTATTTAAATAGGCACAATGGAATTATCATGCTTGTTTGAAGTTTTCTTTGTTTAGATATTTTTTTCATTTATTTGGCCCAAGGAAGCATTTTAAAATGTTCTCTATAACTTTTAATTCTTCAGATGCCCCTCAAAACAGAGAAATGTTAGGGTGGAGAGAGCTTTTCTCAAGGATTAGGTTGTTAATCCCATTAACAAATGGGAGTGTGGAGTCTACTCAAACTGGTCCCATTTTGCAATGTGTGCTCTCAATTTACACACAGCTATCTTGACTTGAATGTTCAGGTGGATGCTCTTGTAATTCAGGTATCCAGTTTCACACCCCTGGAGCGAAAGATAGGGAAGCAATGAGAATATGAACAGTGAAAGAAGTTAAATCCAAATGGTAACCTCTCAATGATAGTGCCAGAAAAGAAAACAAAGCATCACCTATAATTTGGGATTATATGCAGAGATGTGAGAAATGCCTCTTTAAAAGTTACCGAATTACTGAGTTAGGGCAACACTGCACATGATTCTAGTGACCTGTGAGTTTAAAAAGAGAAAGAATGGAGAGTCTAAAAAGCACCCTTAGGTGGACCCAGTCTGGCTGGGGGTCATGACAACTGGGTGTGTGTGTGTTAAGTGCCGTCAAGTTGCTTCTGACTCATGGCGACCCTATGAATCAAAGTCCTCCAAAATGTCCTGTCTTTGACAGCCTTGTTCAGATCTTGCAAATTGAGGGCTGTGGCTTCCTTTATTGAGTCAATCCATCTCTTGTTGATGCCTTTTCATTGGTTGGAAATGTTCCCCTGGGCTACCTTAAATGTCCACTTGGGAAAGAAAGACATGTATCATATTATATTTCATTTCTCTCTGCCAGGACTCAAATTGTTTGGTGGTGACACTTCCAGGGAATTAGGGAAATGGCACAGGAAAAAAATAGTTTCCCCCAGCACTGCAACCAAGATCAATTTTGGCTACCTTTAGAGCCAAATGACACATCTGCAGTTCTAATCACAGAACTCCAGTGCCGGTGCAGCTATTTTTGTTGTGTATCAGTTAGTCCCTGTTCACGAACAAAACGGATGGAGGCATGTTCCATCAAATCAGACACTTTCCCTCAAGTGCCTCCAATCACAGAGCAAAGCAATCGGAAGAAGGTTTATAGTAATGGAATATAGGAAGGTAAGGCAGGGGGAGAATTAATTTCCTCTTATATGCTCCTTTTGATGTAAAATAAGACCACCTGCCAGTGCCACTTGAAAAACAAAGCTGGTCACTCTATCTTGTGTCATTTGATCCTGAGCTCTGTTGCAAAGCAGAAGTGTTAGTTAAATTGTGGAACTCCTTGCCCTAGAATGTGGTGATGGCTGCCAACTTGGAAAGCTTTAAGAGGGGACTGGAGGATAGGCTGCTCTGGAGAATGGACTATGTCATTATATCCTGCTGAGGTCACTCACCGTTCTAAACCCCGCTCTCCCCAGGTGCCACCACTGAATCTACAGGATAGGGCTATCCAAGGCTACTATTCAAAATGAATGATAGTCATGATGCATACCTATTCTCTCCAGGATCAGAGGAGCATGCCTATTATATTAGGTGCTGTGGAACACAGGCAGGATGCTGCTAGTCATGTTGTTTGTGGTCTTCCTAGAGGCAGCTGGTTGGGACTTGATGGACCTTGGTCTGATCCAACATGGCTTGTCTTATGTTCTTATGTTTTTTAAATGTTCACCTAAACACCAAGAATTATATTCTACAGCAGACACCTTGATATCAAATAAATGTAGACCAGTGATAATCAGTGGCTTGGGAACCATTTGTGGCTCTTTGACGTGGCCCCTGTGGTTCTTCTGAGCACTGTTCCCCAGGGTGTCACCATGTTTCAGGGAAGTGCCTGTGGGGCTTCTAATTGGCAAGTGGTTCCCACCTTGAAGCAGCTGCTGGAGATGAACAGGTAAGCTGCAAGATCCCTGAGGTACAGGTAGGGTTGACAACCTCCAGGTGGAGCCTGGGGATCTCCCAGAATTATCTGATCTCCAGACTACACAGATCAGTTCTCCTGGAGAAAATGGCTGCTTTGGAGAATGGACTATGTCATTATATCCCGCTGAGGTCACTCACCATCCTAAACCCCACCCTCGCCAGGCTTCACCCCTGAATCTGCAGGAATTTCCCAACCCAGAGTTAGCAACCTTAGGTGCAGGCCTCATGCCAGGAAGGGAACTAAATGTGCTGTTTTCCTTTATGGAAATGATGAATTTGGGTCTCTGCAAGCCATGGAGCAAGTATAGGGTTGCCAGGTCCCTCTTCACCACCAGCAGGAGGTTTTGGGGGTAGAGCCTGAGGAGGGCAGGGTTTTGGAGGGGAGGGACTTCAATGCCATAGAGTCCAATTGCCAAAGCAGCCATTTTCTCCAGGTGAACTGATCTCTATCGGCTGGAGATCAGTTGTAATAGCAGGAGATCTCCAGCTAATACCTGGAGGTTGGCAACCCTACCCAGTGGGGAGTTCACCCTCTGAAGCGGCCATTTCCTCCAGAGGAACAGATCTCTGCAGTCTGGAGATCTGTTGGTCTTCTGAGAGAACTCTGGGCTCTACTTTGAGGTTGGTAGCTTTCATCTAAGGGTCAGAACAGATGTGACTGACAGCACAGATCTCCATTAGTCTGTAAAAAGTAAATTGCACACACATGCAGCTACAATTTAGATTTGAGCCATTCAAGAAGATTTAACCCTTTAACCCCTGCCTGGTTTTGCTAATTGAAGCCAGGCTGCATTATTATTCGCATTTTACAGCATAAAGACGGATTTTAAAAATACCGTACATGTATTTCTCCCTTTAAAACTGATGATAGCTCAGTTTCAGTTAGTGAAACTGAGTGGGGCTTGAAGGGTTAAATCACGTCTTCTGTCCCTGCATAACCCCAAACCTAATCATAGCTGCACATGTACACAATTTTCTTTTCATGAACTGATGAAGTTTCATGCTGTCTGTCAAATTTGCATTACCCCTGCTTTGATTCTTTGACCCACAACATGTAACACAGTAAGCAAGTCATATTTTTAAAAATTGTTTCCTACTCTTGTGCATCACTACTTCTCCAAAGACAACATCTTACATCCAGTTCCCTGCAGGGACCCCAAAAAGATTTCAGAGAAGACGACAAGATTGTAGCAGGAGTGGAAAGGGTCACAGCAATGTCCAAAGGCCTACACTTGGAAGCCTAAAAGTTTAAATTGCCCCAAAGGAACATATTTGTTGTGGTTTTCTATACCTCATATTAACCAGAGGTACTCTTGAGATACTCAGGTACTCCTGAGGAATAATAACTTGTGAAATACAAAATAGACAACTGTTCCCCTATCCCCTACAATGTCACCCCTGGTTCACAGTATTCTATCCATGGTATATCCTGGCTAAGCCTATTTAGTTTTTACTGAACTGTATCATATGGTTTCAGACTAGAGTTGCCAAGCTCCAGGTTGAGCCTGGAGATATCTCCCAGAATTACAACAATCTCCAGGTGACAGAGATCAGTTCCCCAGGAGAAAATGGCTTCTTTGGAGCATTATACCCTTCCCCAAATTCTGCCCTCCCCAGGCTCAACCCGCAAATCTCAAGGAGTTTACTAACCCACAGTTGGTAACCCTATTTCAGACCATTCAAATCAGAGACCCGCTACTAGATAACTGGATCCCCAAAGTTATACACTTATTGCTATAACTTCTTGAACATGTAGTAAGCATAGGGAACTAAACTGTTTACAGGAGTTTCAAAGAAACATTTTAAAAATGACAGTGCCCAAGGAAAGTCTTTAGGCCATCATTTCTTCTTTTTTAAAAAAAAATGATTTTAAAAAACTGATACTCTGTTTTGTGAAATGTGTTTGAAGTCCTTGAATTTTCCCCTCAGGCACCATTTAGACTCCTTCTTAAGCTCCTAATTGTCTGAAATTAAGCCATCTCTATTGTTGAAATTGTTGTGAAACATCATTTTGGAGATTATAACTTTTAGTCCGGATTACAGGCCCATCAAATAGACTTTACGTCATTGCGACGCAAATCCAAAATCTCCAGAAACATGCTTGTAACAACCTGGACTAAAGGTTGCAAGACAATTTTGGAGGGAAGTATCATTTTAAGGGTGAAGTATACTTTAATGCTTCATTTTCATATTTATAAACTGTGTGGACCAGAACAGTGGATAAGAATATGGAATATGCCATAGAGAAAATGTGGGAGCAATCCTAATGAAGTAGTTCTCCTAAATTCCATTGAAATGCTTAGCCACCTCAGAAAAAATCATATGTTTGTGACGTAATGCTGTAACTGTTATGAAGAATTACCAATAGAATGCAAACAAGTGGTTAGGTTATATTGCAGATGGTTATGTGTATAGATTAATAAATGGCTAATAAAAGTTTGTACATGATGATTTATATTAAGGGCTATACATGTACACATGTGTACTAAAGGGATGCATACAAACCTGTTGGTTGCTTTGTGCCACCTAGGGTTGCCAACCACCAGGTACTAGCTGGAGATCTCCTGCTGTTACAACTGATCACCAGCCGATAGAGATCAGTTCACCTGGAGAAAATGGCCGCTTTGGCAATTGGACTCTATGGCATTGAAGTCCCTCCCCTCCCCAAAACCTGCCCTCCTCTGGCTCTGCTCCAAAAATCTCCTGTTGGTGACGAAGAGGGATCTGGCAACCCTAGCCCCACCTTATGTTTAACTTATATGGTTACGACACACATGGTAAGGCTCTTTGTCTTTCAGATGTGTCTAACTAGCAGAGAGAAATTGGCCTTGGAATTGACCAAGGTGACTGATAACAGGGGTTAACGCCATATATAACATATTTAGATCTTTCTTTGCCATCCTTTCTTTGGGATGTCACTTTACAAATTTTATTGATTTAAACCTTAGCTTATTTAACCTAAAACCTTGTATTTACATTTTAGTCAAGGTAAGCTATGAGTCACAAGTAGTGCTTTGATCCAGGGGTTGGCATGGGTCACCAGAGAAATGAGTGTGAGGTATAATATTCTAGTGAGCTAGCTGTGTGTACAAAAGAATACATTAAATAACCTCCCTTTAGAAAGTCTCAGCTATGACCAACTTAGTTTTTGTTTGACCAGAAAACACTGTGTCATTTTTTTCTTTTTTGTTACTGAAACCTGCATATTTTAGTACTGACCAGTTTTTGGGGGGGGGAGGGGCTTTGATATTTCCAGGCTGATGAATCATTTTGGAGCAATCAAAGTGGGACAAAACAGGTCTTGAAACTGAAACACCCAATTAATCCTAATTTAATTTCTCCCATGTCATAGCATCACTCTCCCTCACCCCTTGGTGCATGACATACTTTATTAATGACCCCATACTCTGCCAATCTAGCCCAGAGATATGGTTTCTTGCCGTGAACATTCATTGCAGTAAAGAGGGTTGATCTACTTACGCTTTCTTTTAACCATGTGGATTGCCTGACTCTATGATTGAAATGAAAGAAGACCAAGTGAGCATGCGAGAGGTCGCTCTGTGTGTCTCTGGATTAGAACACAGGTCTTAAACTAACCCCCTTCTTCATATGGCACAGGGTGGAGACCTCATGGGTTCAAAGAGCTTTACTAGCTTCTTTCAGTATATAAGATTCAAACGGCCATCAAAAACATATGATAAATTCCAGATGTTCAACTCTAGGGGATTACTAAGGAAAGCAAACAGAGAGAAAAATCTTTTACAGGGGCTCTAAGAAGTTTGGACTGTTTGTGTTTGTTAAATTGTTAAAGGTTGAGTAAGAGTCTTGATTCCTATAGATACATGCAGAAGTGCTGAGGACACCAACTCATGAACATTTAAAACCCTCATGTTCAGTGGATAGTTCTGCAAGATCATACTGACTAAAAAGCCTTGGCAGTCTGAACATACATAATTCCAGAGAATGCCTTAAGAGAGTTAAGTATATCAGACTGCAGTACCATCAAGATTGGTTAAATTGCAGCTTTTGTTTTGTGAGCAGGTTCTATGCTGTAGTAGCATAAATCTGCTAGGAACAACCCCAAAAACAAAAAGAAAGAAAGAAAGAAAAGCAACAAAAATACCCCCACTCAAAGAAAACCAAACACCTGCATCTGTAGTGAGCCACAAACCACCATGGTACTCTAAAAGCATAGATTTGTGTACATTTTAGAGTAGTTTTGCTAATGAGGATGCTTCTGCAAATTAGAACATGTGCCCTGTATAGCGGCAGTTCTGAGAGCCAGATGCGTGGTCAGGAGCAGTCAAAGTCAGATGCCTGGTTGTCTCTAGGTTCAGGTTCCCCACAGAAGTACCAAAAGCATAGTCCAAATGAGGGGTCAGGGTCTGGTCCAGAGTCACAAGATCAGAAAGAGCCAACACTCCCAGTCACCACAGAGTGATAGCAACAAGTTGTTCCCACAATGAGTCAGCCACAGTGGCCTGTTTAAATAGCCCTGACGTGGATCAGCTACTGCACTTTACCCTGACTCAGCATTCTCTGCTTGGTGAAGCTCGTTAGCCTAATTACAGTCATCTGGGGGTGTCCTTGGCTGAGCTTGTAGTCTGGCACTTCTTTTCCTATCACGTAGCTGTGCCCTGAGACTTTTGCACCTCCGTCCCAGCGGCTCTGGAGGGCTTTCTGGCAGCACAGCCCGAGGCCGAGCTTCTGGCACAGGTAGGTCCCCTGTGTTGAGTGGCTGTAGACATTTTAGAGTTTAGACTGTGTTTGCTCAGCCTGCTGTGGCTGCTCTGTTCCACTGCCTTCCTCTGCTTCAAGGTCCTCTTCATCCAAGAAAGCCTCAGCAGGCTGACTCATGGCAATATGCTCATCTATACATCCTGAGCCTTATGCATGGAATTCTTATAAGAATAGACTTCTCTGTTCACTTCACTTGAGGATATAATTTGACACATCCCAAACTCTCTGTCCAGCAAATGGAAAAGAACAATGATAAAGATTCATCGGTGCAGTTTAGATCGTGGAGTACAATTTTTAGCAAAGAAATCTGAGAATCGCAGATGGATGAAGCGTCTCAGAATGTTCTGTTAAGGAGGTCCCGCCTCCTCACAGAACTACTGTTTCCAGGGTGCCCCACAAAGAGGGAATGGCTGCTAAACCACTTCAATTATTTAATGTAGATATGCTGCCAATGCTGTCCTTAACCAACTTCAAACCTGTCAGTACCATCACCTGAATAATATCTTGGTCCAGAGAACCAAGTTTTGCAGAAGCAAGTGCAAGGGTAGGATTTAGGGTTGCCAACCTCCAGGTACTAAACAAAAAACAGCTTCACTCAGGCAGCCAGAAAGGTGCATGGAAGAGAAAGATTGTTATTGAAAAATTATTTATAAAGGATTTGAAGGAGCAACAGTTTGAGGCCACCGGCTGACGAAGCTGTCTTTGGACGGCGAAAGCGTTTAAATCATCCGGCAAACGCTCCAGCAGAGGCGTGCCTCCCCCGATTCTAGGCTCCATTATTGCTTTCTGTTAAAAGAAGAAAGTTGTCAAACAAGTAATTGTACTTACTTTTGCAAACATTTGTCTTCTTCGGGTAGCTTTCAGCTACACATTGTCATTGTGTTATGTTTGTATATGTTCATGATATTTTTGACGCTTGCACTTGTAAATACTAGAGCACTTTTTGCATTACTATTGTGAGCTTGATACCTTTGTTTCTCCACAACCTCCAGGTACTAGCTGGAGATCTCCTGCTATTACAATTGATCTCCAGCTGATAGAGATCAGTTCACGTGGAGAAAATGGCTGCTTTGGCAATTGGATTCTATGGCATTGAAGTCCCTCCCCTCCCCAAACTCCGCCCTCCTCAGGCTCCACCCCAAAAACCTCCCACCAGTGGCGAAGAGGGACCTGGCAACCCTAGTATGATTAGATACAGGCCATCCTTACTTTTTTGAGCTGGAGGAAGATAACATCAACCGAACTGCAGTTCAAAATGAGAGATCAAATTATGTATTAAGTTCCGTAATGCTTCCCAGAGTTTTTCTTTGTTTCTTTTTCCTCTTACAAATGAGGAATCTAAATCTATTCTGGCTTTCCTTAAAATTCTTTCCATTTGTCTGTGCTAGGTCACCTGTTTTTTCTCATTCCTAAACTATGATTATTTGAGTAGCTTCTTTCTGATTGAGGATAGCATTAATTTTTTTTAAAAAAAATGCTACAGGTTTTTTTCTTCTTGCACTGAAGAAGTTTCCATTCAGTTCCCAGAAGTTCTCTGAGGTTGTTTTGCATAGCAGGTTCCAAAGGTGAATCCAGCCATTTGCTTTACTGAAGTTTGCAGGCAGTGTGTGATTTGCTTGAGCGCACACAGTTCTAGAAAACTGATTGTTCAGTTTAAACATTTCCTGTTAAGGGCCTTTTGCGTTGATGACTTTTGCCCAGATTCTACATAATGAAGAACAAATTCACAGTGGGTAGCCGTGTTAGTCTGTCTGCAGTAGTAGAAAAGAGCAAGAGTCCAGTAGCACCTTAAAGACTAACAAAAATATTTTCTGGCAGGGTAGGAGCTTTCTCTGAAGAAGTGAGCTGTGGCTCACGAAAGCTCCTACCCTGCCAGAATTTTTTTTTGTTAGTCTTTAAGGTGCTACTGGACTCTTGCTCTTTTCTACTACTGAAGAACAAATTGTTATTTTAAAAAAATTAAAGCAAAATAAAGATTTGGGCTGGAATTTGTTTTTATTTTTTCTGCAGGAACCCCCCCCCAATTTTTAAAGGGTTGTTATTTCATGAAATTAGTATCAATGAATGGATGCCATTGCCAATATAATATTAGGAAAATTTGGCAGTATCAGACCTATAATTAATGAAGAAGAGAAGAAGAGTTGGTTTTTATATGCTGACTTTCTCTACCACTTAAGGGAGACTCAAACCGGCTTACAATCACCTTCCCCTCCCCAGAACAGACACCCTGTGAGGTAGGTGGGGCCGAGAGAGCTCTAAGAGAGCTGTGACTAGCCCAAGGTCACCCAGCTGGCTTCATGTGTAGGCATGGGGAAACAAATCCAGTTCACCAGATTAGCGTCCACTGCTCATGTGGAGGAGTGGGGAATCAAACCTGGTTCTCCAGATTAGAGTCCACCACTCCAAACCACCACACCACACTTTTTCCAGTGATTATTCCTACAGATTATATGAGAGAGAACGTGTAAGTTTTATTGATTCGTAAATCAGAGGTGGGGGTTAAAACCAGAAATACATACAGTATTCCAACAATTGTGATGAGTTCATGCATGTTTCTCTTCCTTTAACTGTTAAAATTTTTTAATCTTGCTGAATATAACTAGGGTAAGCTCAAGCAAACTTTCCCCAAAGAGTAAGCTAAAGCTTGCTTTATTTTTCTAACAGCCCATTCCTGAGAGCTGCAGCAGCTGGGAATGGCATGGCCGTGGTGGCACCGCAGTGCTTCAAAAGAGGCTTTGCCACTGCAGGAAATTGAAAAAAGGGCAATTTTAAACTAAAAATTAGGAAAAGGATAAAATTGAAAACAGCAAGGCTGCACCACCAACAAAAAGGTGATGCAGCACCGTTGCTCAAGGGGGCATTCCTGGGATGAAAGGTGTTAGGAAGCTGCCTAACGGCAGTTCTGCCCCCTGGGAACACCTCCCAGGACACTGGTGCGAGGGCTTGCGCCCAGAGAACACCAGCGGGAAGCTGAGCTGGCGTTCGAGGGCTACGCTGCTGCTGCAGTCCAGCGGGGCTGCCGTAAGTGCCCCAACGCTGCCATCTGTGCCAGTTTAGACGGCGCAAGTGGCACAGAGGACTCCGGTGTAGGGGTCATGGTACCTTCTAAACCCTTTCAGCCCCCAACCTCAGGAATGGGCTGCAGCTCTCTCATAAGGCAGGAATGCATCACACTTAGAGTAAATACACACAATGCTAGAGCCTGGGAACACCCTTGATATAGTTTTTCCTGGTTAGGTGGGGGTTGCCAACAGCCTGGAGAAAAAAATGTCCTGTCTCTTTAATAGAGGAATAATGTAGGATTTAGAAGGGTGTCACTTTGCTCAGGATTGCTCTGTTAATGTGTGAAGATGAGCAGTTAAAGCATATAATGGCATACAGGTAAATAATATCCCATTAAGCCTCAATTTAAGGGTCAGGACATAGGTATAGGGCTGCCAGCTCTCCTGCCTTAGCGGTAGGGCTGCCAGGTTCCTCTTCACCACCATTGGGAGGTTTCTGGGGTGGAACCTGAGGAGGGCGGGGTATGGGGAGGGAAGGGACTTCAATGCCATAGAGTCCAATTGCAAAAGCGGCCATTTTTTCCAGGTGAACTGATCTCTATCAGCTGGAGATCAATTGTAATAGCAGGAGATCTCCAGCTAGTACCTGGAGGTTGGCAACCCTACTTAGCGGGAGGCCTCCCACCAGCAGCCTTAGTTGCCCACCATGGTTCCAAACAGCAAGGGGGGAAAAGCAAAACAAACTGGTGATGTTTAGGGGTCTAGGCAGAAGCACAACTGCCTTCCCTGCTTCCCAGTTTTTAAAATAATGCATGGAACTAAATCTCATATTTGATAGGCATCTCTCTCATATATTTACCACAAGCCGAACTATGAAATGACTTAAATATTTCTCAAAGAGAGCTCAGGAGAAGGCTAGCCAAGTAATAACGTCATGATCTTTTGATGAAATGCTCTCTGAAGGGCAGCCAAAGCCCGGGTGCAAGCCGAGCAGTGGCACTAAATTGATATACAGTAATTATTCTGTAGTAAGAAAGTGGCTGGGGGGATTTTGAAAAACAAACAAAAAACACCATGGCAAATTCTCGCCTGCAGCGGCAGAAGTTTCTTTATGTCAGAGTTGTGGTAATGTTTTGGAGGTGTGGGAAATGAGGGCCCAGTTAGGCACCTGCTGTAGTCAGTAGTTTTTCTCTCCCAGAGCAGCATAAGAAGAACATTTGCTTTGCCACACAAGCCATTGATGTGTAAGCTGCAGTTAATTCCCCAGTTTGTGGCAGCAACACAGAGTGAAGGGACTAGCAACATATGGATAGTGTTGATGAGGGCCTAGTGTGAGAAGGGAAATCCTGGGAATTAGATTTCCAGCCAGGCTTAGATTTTTAGTCACCAGGAGGATTTAGTTGCCCACTTTTGACTACGGCCCAGGTCACAGGAGTCAAGCCTTAGAAAAATTAAAGCAGCAAACCCATTCAAGATTCATTGTAGTAAAGACCAGACATCCACCCAATAAGATACTTGGTGAATAATGGCAAATAGAAGAATTTCATAGTTGTATTTGACAGCTGATTAATTACTAATATGAGCTCATTCAAGTTGTGAGGGATATTTGAGAAAGAGGGGGAAGGGATAAGGAGCAGCCTCCACGGTCAGGACATAGAAGGTCTGGTTTGATCTGAAACAGCTGATGACATAATCAAATGTGCTTTCAAAATAAATCTGGGCTTTTGAAGAAGCTGCGGAAAATTGATTTCTCGCAGCTTCTCTGGTTTTACAGATGGATTCCGTAGGATAGAAACTGGAAATATTTGTCATCTAGCCTTGCTTTTAAGTGATATATCTGTCTAGCAGGATATAAAATGAGGTAGACACCTGGTTGCTGTACAGCGGTCATTATTTATCCACCCAATTCTCTCTTTGTCCCTCTTTTGTGCTGCTATTAAAAGAGAGCCAAAGACCCAAGTCAAATCAAATTAAGTTCGCAATCTTGTAGGACACATAAACAGGGTTGCCAGCCTCCAGGTATGAGCTGGAGATCTCCTGCTATTACCACTGATCTCCAGCCAATAGAGATCAGTTCCGCTGGAGAAAATGGCCGCTTTGGCAATTGGACTCTATGGCATTGAAGTCCCTCCCCTCCCCAAACCCCACCCTCCTCAGGCTCTACCCCAAAAACATCCCACCAGTGGTGAAGAGTGACCTGACATCCCTACACATAAATAAACAGAAGATCTAGTTCTATGACAGAGAAACAATAAGGCTGTACTCAGACGCCATGACAAACTGAAGTTTGGTTAGGTTGGGCATGAGTCCACCTTGCATCTCCTTTATGGAGCAAGTGCACAGCATACATTTCTAAATAAATACATGGGAGAACAGTTTGCTTGCAATACACATGCATGTGCCTCCCTGCCTTCTTGTCTAACATGCAGAGTTTGATGGAATAAACTGACCCCCAAAGCCAAGCATATTTATTTGTTTTAATTGGATTTATTTACTCTCACACTGCCACCAGAGAACCGTAGTTCAATCCCATGTGCATGTCCTGGCCAATGAATGTCATCAAGTGTGCAGGTGCAAAAGCAGCACATGCTTGCAAAACCTCTTCATGATTTTGCACTGCCGGGAATTGTAGTTCAATCCAGTATATCTGAGCAGGCAAGCAGCATGACTAATGCCGCTGACTGTGCAGGTGCCAGATTAACGTATACACTTCAACGTGGCTGGTTTTTAAATGATACATGGCCTGCTTGTGATGACTCGAGGGCACATGTAATCCAAGGAAGCCAGTAAATTGCAAGCATGCATCAATAGTAGCCGTCGGTACAGCTGCCATGCTGAGTGCCTCCACTGCGCAGACAGAAAAAAACACTAGACATGCTCTTCTTCTTGAATTGTGCGCAAGACATTATAGCAATCGCCTGAGGTGCTCAACTGAACAGCAATAAGAAGATAAGTTCAGTTTTCAAGTCTTGAGGACACTGAATCCTCCTGAATGTAGGTTGGCTGCTGAAAGATTGGTTCTGGATGGGGGAGGAGAGGCATCATAGCACAAGGAGCAGCTATTACATTATTACTTCTCATGCCTGCATTGCACTTGCATCTGGGATTGCTCTAGCATGGGAAGTGACCATCTGGGCAACCTATGAGGTTTCTACCTCCTGATATTATTGCATATACTTGCAACAGAAGTAGATTTTCAGCAGCAGCTGCCACCAAGGCACCATAAGAATTGTGCAGCTATTAAAGACACAGATGTTCTGACCATGCAAAGGTAGCAGCCTTCTTGTGTGCTCTGAACTTCCAAGACTGGACAACTGAAAAGCCCAAAAATAGATACGTGAAATATCAGTCAACCAAGAAGCACAGCTTACTATGTAAATGTTTACTTTTTCAAGTAAACATCATTTAAGTAAACATTATCATTATCTGCCAAATTTTGGGCCTCATTGTCGTTGACGTGAGATAAACCTGTGTGTTAGTTGTATCAACCATTTGCAGGTGAAGGAAAGTTGTGAAGGTGAAGTTAGGAAGCTCCATGCAAACTACCCCCCCAAAACACATTAATTTGAATACTAGTTTGCCAGTGAAAGGATAGACTAAAAACCCCACCACAATGACATTTAGTTTTCTGAGTGTGATTTTTAATATGAAGGAAAAGTCTACCTATGGTATGAAGTGATACAGCTCAACCACATGTAGGGTTGCCAGGTTCCTCCTGGCCAATGTGGGGGTAGGACTGGTAGATCCAGGTTCAGAAACTGCTAGAGATTTGGGGGTAGAGCCTGGGGAGGATAGGGACCTCAGTGTGGTACAATGCCATAGAGTCCACCCTCCAAAGCAACCATTTTCTCCAGGGGAACTGATCTATGTAGTCTTGAGATGAGCTGTAACTTTGGGGGATCTCCATGTCCCACCTGGAGGCTGGCATCCCTAATCACAGGGTACCATGGGCCAGGAGGCCCTCTTGTGTCCTTTCACCTGCATCTCTAAGCCTGTTCACAACCTACAGTGAAGAACACATGGACCATCTGTGTACAGTGGACGCTTGATTTTTCTTTATACATGTGACGAGTAATGCTAAGTACACATGTAAGCTCAATTGTGATTTAAGCCCTACATTTACCCAGGTTCTGGCCCCCAGTTCCTTTTGTAAAGTGAATGAATATTGGCTCTTTCTTACAAACAGATGTACACATGTACATAGAAGATCCACTGCATTCATTGCAACATGTGAACACGTCTGTCACTTCCTGTTATTCCTTTGCTTATGATGGGCATGTTGTCGGGAGATTGGTAGGTGCCATATGGCCTCACCCCCCTCCCCAATGGTGGGGGGGGGGAAGAAGAAAAAGAGCAGGCTTTTTCTGCTGCCACTCGAACCCACCCCATCTAGCGATGAGGACACCCACTTGTAGCAGCAGCCAGTTGGGCCTGCCCGGTCTGGGGCTCAGGCATCTGGTTCAGCAGTGGCCACTTGTGCCTGCTCCATACAAGGTTCAGCTTCCAGTGATGGCTACCACCTGCCTCACATAGTGTAAGGTCAGCCCTGAGGGGCCAGTGAGGGAGCGTTGGGGGACAGTGATTCTGTTGCACCATTCCGGACTCTTGCCCAGGGCCTCAGAATCAGTAAGTGTGCTCCTGTCCAAGGGTTTCCAGTAGGGTTGCCAGGTCCCTCTTTGCCATCGGCGGGAGATTTTGGGGTGGAGCCTGAGGAGGGCGAGGTTTGGGGAGGAGAGGGACTGCAATGCCATAGAGTTCAATTGCCAAAGCGGCCATTTTTCTCCAGGTGATCTGATCTCTAACTGCTGGAGATCAGTTGAATTAGCAGGAGATCTCCTGCTACTACCTATAGCCATTTTGAGCAGCCTTTTGGTGCATTTAGACTGAATACTTGTATTAAACTGCTATTATTGCATTTACTAAGATAAATGATGTATATTAAGAAGATATTAGCTGATGAAGCTGCAATTATGCAGTGAAAACGCTCGTGAACATCCGGACGGCGTTACTGTGGACCTTCTCTCCTTTTGTTCCATTTTGGGGTTACTATCTGAAGAAACTACCTTGAGATAAGACTTTCACTTATTCTGATAGAGACCCACCTTGAAAGAGACTTTCCAATTCTCCCTTGTGGATTCACTTGTAATATATTCTCTTTGATGTTTGCACTTGTTTGTAGATGTTAACGTTCACAATATATGTTTGCATAGTTTGCATGTGTATTTATTTATCTTGTTTGGTGAGCCCAGTACTAGAGTTTTCCTAACTACCTGGTAGTTGGCAACCCTAGTTTCCAGCAGTCCATGCCACTCTTGCCTTTGGTATTTCTTGACCCAAGACAGTGAGGCTCTGACTTCCTGCTACTGTGAGTTCTATCTACCCCCTTTCCTGGCTCTTTGACATCCCTTTTACTTGGGTCCATATGGAGGGGAGAAGACCTGCACTGCTGCCACTGGTCTGCCACTGCTTTTGAGCCAGCATGGTGTAGTGGTTAAGAGTGGTGGTTTGGAGCGGTGGACTCTGATCTGGTGATCCAGGTTAGTTTCCCCACTCCTCCACATGTGCGTGTGCACAGCCGCGCCAACGCAATTACATCACTTCCAGTTTACAACCGAAAGTGCTGCCTCAAGAGGCCTTTTCCTAGGGTTACCAACCTCCAGGTAATGAGAAAACAAAGTAGACACTGTACAAGTATCAAGGGATTTGGAAATCAGTACAGGAGCAAACCCAATTTAAACAAAGTGCAAAATACTTTATAAGCTACCACATATAGTTCAAGACAATACATGACAAATTATACATCAATTTAAACAAAGTGCAAAATACTTTATAAGCTACCACATATAGTTCAAGACAATACATGACAAATTATACATCAAAACCCACAAAAAAATCCATATATACATATGTACAGAAGTTGTCTAACATAATTGTCTCAATTGTGAGTACAAAATCTTCTTTGTGTGACTCCTCTGAAGATGCCTGCCACAGCTGCTGGCGAAACGTCAGGAAAGAAAATACCAAGACCACGGTCACACAGCCCGGATAACCTACAAGAACCGGTAAACCAGTTTGATTCTTCTTTAAGTGGTAGAGAAAGTTGGCATGTAAAAAAACAACTCTTCTTCTTCTCTTGTGCCAGGAGGACTGCAGAGAGAGTGACCAGCAAGGCAGAACCACTTTCTTGCACACAACAGTTTCTAAGTAGAGGCAAACAGTTGATAATTAGCTACTCAAGGAATCTAATGGATGCTCTATTTTTTATTCCTTTAACTTAAGCCAACAAGTGATGTTTTATGAAAATTACTAAATGATGCGATGAAGAGGATTTATTAGAGTAATTCATTGGGCTCTGTTTAGCTGAAGACTGGGCTACTTCATTATAATCTAACCTCGATCAGTAACAGTCTGCATAATGGATATACATACTTAAAGTGAAGAGTCCCACGAACATCTGACCATCTTTTAAAAACAGCGTTGCCTCTGTCATAGTGAAGCCCTGCAGCCAAGATAACATATTCTTGTTTGATTCACATACAAGTCGTTCCTTGCATGCTACTTTTGTTCTGGGATCATTAAGGCAGGATTATTTAATGATCAGAAAACAGCTTTTCAGGGTCATGTTCAATTTGCAAGACTTTTATTACGCTGTGCAGATGTTCTGTGTTACACTTTGTATGAGTCTCCAAAGCTATGTGAGAAAGGGAGACATCCAGCTTATGGCTGTTCTTTACTGTTAACACATGGTTCAGCTGTAATGTGAATTGTTTGACCTGATAGATTTACTGCACGATTGGCAACAACATCGAACAGTAAAGTATCAGTGAAAAACCAATGAGTTGGAGGGAGGAAAAAAGATAAAGGTTTCCACTGCAAATTCAATATTATGTAGTACTTTGGGTTCATTTGGATACCGTTAAGTGAATTAGGCTGTGGAACATAAATCCTATCTTTCCATCTGTTCTGGTTTACTCTACAGCATGAATATGCTCTGTATATATGCATGCATAATCTCCTGTCACCATGAAACATTTTTCATGTGGAGAGCCAACTTTTGGTGGGTGATCTGCTCTTTGAACCTCCGTAGATTTAAAAAGATGAGTTTACAGAAAATGGTTTTATCTTCTGTCCCTGATATCCCTCTCCTCTTGTCCTCCCCCCCAAAATGAATGCTCTTGTCTCATTGAAAGATGCTGTTTTTTGTTTGTTTGTTTTAAAGTTTGTTTTCTACTAAACAGGAATAAATGGAGTGATGGAGCAGGTGCTGTGCTAATAGCCCATCTGCAGTGATGACGTTTGGGCTTCAAGCAGCAGCTCTCCTCAACAGGGGTAAGCTACACGTTTCACTGTACAAGCAAAATTACAGTAAAAGTACAGCACTGTCCAGACCCCCTCCCCTTCCACTACTGTTTTATAGCTCATGTGATTTGACAAAGCTGTCAGAGTTGGCACCAACATGTTAGGCTGGATTTTCAAAGACAAACATGGCATTTAGGAACCCAGATTCAACTGAAGGTCAATGGGATTTAGATGCCAGCTGCTGTAGTCTCTGAATACTCCTTGGGGAGCCCTCCCTAATCATTGTGTCATTTGGGTTTCTTTTTATTACCGGTCCCTGAAATAGTTTCCTACCCTTAATACTGATGTAATCTTCCCATGAAACAAGATCTCTGTATAACATAGAACTTGCATAAGGCCCAGAACTAGATACAACAGATGTGAAAGTACTGGGAAGAGACTACCCTTCGGTGATATTTGGGGGCAACCACTACTGCATGAATACAATTCAGTGGACCAAGTTTTGGCTTTTAAAAATAGGAACTGTAGGTTTGGATCACTTCATATTAAAGCATATCGTGGAATATGCTGGCCTAAATGTAAGTCAGGCTACTCTTAACCCTATGTCACTGAATTGTTCTGAGGACAAAAAGGTAGGTGGGGCTGAGAGAGTTTGGAGAGAACTGTGACTAGCCCAAGGTCACTCAGCAGGCATCATGTGTAGGAATGGGGAATCAAACCCAGTTCTCCAGATTAGAATCCATGGCTCTTAACTGCTACACAATAAGGCTAGTGGCACCTGGAAAACCAACTGCAGCCATCTTGGCATGGGCATCCTTGAGCTCTTAAAATACACTGCTGAAATTCACCAAAATGGCTTCTAGAGGAGGGGTTGGATGAGGGAGGAACAAGTGAGAATGGGCATGGGGAGAGAAATCAAAAGTTAAGACTGTGCACAGAAATTGCCTCGATTAGCTTCACTTTGGGATCAAGGAAAACTTTAAATTCGTGCTAAAACAGGTTCCTGAAAACATGGGACAAGTGTGCGGCGGCCACAAAGTGACTTCTGAAGGTTTGAAAATTCTTGAATAACTCCAACTAATCTCCAAAGCAGTCCAGAGGAGAACACAAGGCAAAGTACCCAAGCTTAAATGACCAGAGAGTCTATTAGCTTTATTTATTCATTCATTTACTTTATTTATATCTTGCCTTTCTCCCCAAAGAGGACTCAAAGCGACTTACATCGTTCTCCTCTCCTCTGATTTCCCTCAGTACAACCCTTGAGGTAGGTTAGGCTGAGAATATGTGGCTGGCCCAAGGTCACCCAGTAAGCTTCCATGACAGAGCAGGGATTCAAACCTGGGTTTTCCAGATTTTAACCACTACACTACCTAGCTCTCTAGTCTATACACATTTCTACCATTTATTGAGAATCTTGCTAGGTTTCTATGAATCTCTCAAAGATAAATGACTCATTATATGTGTGACCTCTAACTGGATACACTTTTAATGAAGCACTGCCGCAAGAAACAGGCATAATCCCTTCCCCTACACCATTTTCCTGATATAAACTGGAGCCTCTGATCTGCTGTCAGCTCAGTAGTGCTGACAGAATAAGTAGGAGATCATTTTTAGTTTAAAAATAGCCTGATAAACAATCAATCTTCTTTTCCTCTGTGCCATGTTGCACAGCATCTATGGAGCATATGAACTTGCCTTATACTAACTCTTACCACTGGCCCATATAAACCCATATTGTCTACATTGGTTTGCAAAAGCTCTTCAAGGATCCAGAGATTCTGCTGTTAATGCTGTTTATATTTCTGCTGTTAAACTATTATATTGAGTTTAGGATCATTTTATGATTTGAAGATTGGTTCAAAGCAGATCATCATCATCCCCCATATTATTATTAACCCATATCCAGAATCCCAGCCCCCCACAAGCAGCTCCCCCATGCTTATCTGTTAACTGTCCACATTCTTATTCTTATTATTGACAATAACAGCAGCAACAACATTTCAAGCTGCCTTCCCACCCAACTTAGGGTCTCCAAGGTAGCACAAATCAAAACATTACAACAATATTAAAAATACATACATAGATGTATACAATATTAAAAATACATACATAGATGTATATATGTGTACATGTAATTTTTTAAAAAAAAGAATACTCCTTTGTAATCTTTCTGACTTAAAACTGAGCAGGCAGGAGTTACAATGACTAGAGGGATTGAAAGGAGGCCACGAGGAAGTGTCTTGTTGACCGTTCAGACTGAAGCTCATATCTCTTCTTGTGCTATTTAAATATATCTTTAATAACTGTCCTTTAATATAAGCAGTCATTTCATATGCTTAACCTAGTATGTCTGTGTCAGTTTGTTTCTGCTATGCTATCATGACACAACTCCAAAGAGTGACCCCCCTTTTTAATCCATTTTCAAGGATATCTGTTTTCCACCACTGTTTTGACATAATGTTAAAAAAAACCACTTCATGTGTTTGAACCTTAAGTTCACTCGGGATGAAAAATTAAGTGCATGTTTTGAAAGCAGAAAATGCACTGCAGCAAAAGAGAAAGACAGATCATTTCATTTCTTGAGAGGTTTGGACAGCCTCAGTTAGATGAAGAGTTTTCATGCTAGAATCAGGAGTAATGGACTCAGTTCTTGTCCTGAGCTGCTTTACATGTTGCACCGCATCTATGGAGCATATGAACTTGCCTTATACTAACTCATACCACTGGCCCATATAAACCCATATTGTCTACAGTGGTTAGCAAAACCTCTTCAAGGATTCAGAGATCAGCCTGACATACTTTTAACTGGAGATGCCAGGGATTGAATGTGAAACTTTCTATATGGTAATATCTGTTTTGCCACTGACGTTTGGTCTCTTCTCAGAGATGCTCTACTGCTGAGTTGTGGCGGAACAAGTGATAAAGCCTCTTCAAATGGCATTTGTGTCATTCATATAGACCAGCTTTCAGGCTTACTACCTTTTGATTCAGCTAATTTGGCATATTATAGCTTGAGGAAAAGAAATGTTGGGAGTTACTGAGATTCAGTGATCCCCTGAAACATCAATTTAAAACATAGTGTATTGGGGATGGGAGGCATAGGCTTAATGAGTTGGTATTGATAACCTCCTCAGACGCTGTTGACCTCCTCAGAATTCTAATAAAAGGTGTAGTAATTTACTTAGGAGAATGTATTCACATGAAGGAGGTAAGGAGTTACAGGAAGTTCAGACTTTGGGTTCAGTTTTGGATAGGGTTGCCAGGTCCCTCTTTGCTACCTGCGGGAGGTTTTTGGGGTAGCTCCTGAGGAGGGCAGGGTTTGAGGAGGGGAGGGACCTAAATGCCATAGAGTCCAATTGCCTAAGTGGCCATTTTCTCCAGGGGAACTGCTCTCTATCGGCTGGAGATCAGTTGTAATAGCAGGAGATCTCCAGCTAGTACCTGGAGGTTGGCAACCATAGTTGTGGACTAGAAGCATAATCAAAAAGGTGAAAGATAATTTCCACGTTTCTTCCTCAAAAGAGTTCAGGCTTTTCTCTTTGCATTAGAAGGACTAAACTGAGAGGCCTTCCAGAGCTTTAATTAAGTGCATAGCCTTCCCCTGGGGCAAGGAGCCTTCTGCCAGAACAGAACAGGCTCCACAATAGCTGAGCAGAGTGGTAGGTATTAACTTGAGGGTGTTTGCATAAAAGACAGACTTTGAGATGGTCACTTGAGTTTTACATGGTAAACTCTGTGGAAAGATGATAAGATCATTTTGTGAAAATTGGAAGTCATGTGCTCCTCTGTTTTTCTTGAAACACAATGTACTACATTCTGTGGATAACCTCAAAGAAAACTAATAATTTTTAATTAATATTGATAACCACAGAACTTATACCATCTACCAAACTAAACCGGCAACAGTTGAGTAAAATCAATGGACACATGGTGTTGCCTTATACTGAGTCAGCCCATTGGTCTGTTAAGGTCAGTAGTGTCTACTCTGATTGGCAGATGCTCCATAGATGGAGGTACTGGAGACTGAACTTAGGATATTCTGCATTCTCAGGGATATCACCTGTTTCTTATTCCTTATCTCACTATCTGCCGGTCCCACTGAAATCAATACATTTTAAATAATTCATGATTTAATAATATTTATTTATGTATATCAAAACATTTATTTCCCGCCTTTCCTTCTGACTCAAGGCAGCTTACAACAATAGTTAAAACATCTCCAGCTAAAATAAAATGACAAACCCCAAATCTCTCCCCACTCCCCTCCTAGAAAGCTGCCTGCCACTCAAACACCTCTAAAGCCTTGACAACAGGCAGGCATTGCAGTGCATCCTGAAAATCTCCAAGGAGAGGGCCCCTTCACCTCTTTGGGAAGCCCATTCCACAGTGTTGAAGCCACGATGGAAAAAGTTCTGGCTCTGGTTGATGCCAGATGGGCCACCCTAAGTGGTGGAATAGCCAAGAGATGGTTGCCTGATGATTGTAGTTGGCACATAAGTAAAATAGTCTTCGCTGAAAAAATCTTCATCTGCAATCCTGATGGATCAAGCTTGGACTGTATGGGATTTGCAAATGCCAAAACATGAACATTTTGAGGGAGCTGAAAGTTTCTATCGTATCAATCATTAGGATTTGAGTTAATCTTTTTTGCATTGGTTATTAGGGCTGTGCAAAAAAACAACAATGGTAAATTTCGGGTCTGGGTTTATTGGACCCAATTTTTTTCTGGTAAACCCTAAATAAGCTTAATTCCCATACCAATAAATATGGGAATTCGGCTTTTTCTGGGTTTCCCAAAAAAAATTCGGGTCCAATAAAGCCTATGGGGCTTTCTTTGACTCCTGGGGGGAATTTTTGCAGGTAGAGCCCCCAAATTTGCAGTGTGGCTGCAAGGAACTGTCCTTGCAAGAACCCCCAAGATTGGTGAAGATTGGGTAAGGGGGTCCAATTTTATGGGGCCTGGAAGGGGTTGCCCCCATCCGATTCTCCTCCATAGAAAAGTTAAGCAATACTGAAGTTGCTGACTGGCTGTAGTCAGATTCTCTATTGTGAACGCAGCTCGTATTTTTTTAATGGAGGAGCTGGGAAACCCACCGCTTTAAACAATGGGCTATTTAAAGCAATTGCTGCTTAAAGCGGTGACCCATTTAAAGCAATTTAAACAATGGCCCATTGTTTATAGAGGTGAGTTTCCCCATCTCCTCCATTTAAAAATATGAGTGGCGTTCACAATAGAGAATCTGACTACAGCCAGTCAGCCACTTCACTATTGCTTAACTTTTCTGTGGAGGAGAATCGGATGGGGGTGATCCCTTCCAGACCCTATAAAATTGGACCCCCCTGATCCAATCTTCACCAAACTTTGGGGTTCTTGCAAGGAGAGTCACTTGTAGCCATGCTGCAAATTTGGGGGCTCTACCTGCAAAAATGCCCCCAGGAGCTGTGGAAAGCCAATACTAAAAAAGCCGGATATTTATCCGGCTTTTTCTGGGATGGCAAATTTGGCTTTGCTTTAGGGACTCAGTAAACCTGAACTCGAAATTTACCGAAATGGCTTTTTTCGGTATTTTTTCAGTTCAGGTTTTACTGAATGCACAGCCCTGTTGGTTATGGATTTTACTATGATGTGTACAATAGTACTACCCTTTGGCATACATTAACACCCATATATATGCACATATAAATTTTAAACATTGGTAGCTGAAACCATGGTACTGAAAACCACCAGAACCAATAAGAAATGTGCAGGGGAGAGGGGGGGTTCAGTGGGTCAGTTGACAGGCATTGGTAGACTTGATGTGGCCTGCTGAAGAACTGGACCATACTAGGCCACTAGAGAAAACATTTCTTTATTGTTATTAATTATATTTTTATCCCACCCTACCTTTACAAAACTGAGGCTGGCAAACATACTTCTCCATTATATCCTCTCATTAAACCTGTAGGTAAGTTAGGCTGAGGGATCATGACTGGACCACAGTTTCCTAGCGAGGTTTATGTTTGAATGAGGATTGAAACCTGGGTCTCTTCAGACCTCATGTAACTCTCTAACTACTTTACAACACTGACTCAAAGGCTCCATTAAACCACATGCAGCAATTCAGTTCCTTGAAATCTAGGGCAGGGTGTGTGTATGTTTGCACAATCTAACACTGTCTTCTGGAGCACATAAATATGGCCAGCCACATCAAAGAGGGCAAGATAGTTTTGACTTGTATTACTGTATAACCCCTTAATAATGCCAGTGATGGTCTGTGATACGTACAGCATGGAACTTATTTCCTTTTTATTCTGTCTTAAAGGACTTAGCGCCCCTTTCCTTGAAATAATCTTCTGGGCCTTTGCTATGTGCCACGTTCCTGCTAATAAAACAAAATATTCAGACTCACATTTTTACAAGCTTTGAAAAGAACTCCAGACCCCAATGGCTTTTAAAAATCTCCCCCCACCACCTCCAAAGTTCTAACAGTAGATAACTTGGGAATGTGTGGCATTCTGATATGCTTGAAAACACTTTGATTTGATTCATCAGTATTTGCAGCTGGGTTTTCTAGACAGCTGTTCATGTCAAGGACGGATGTGGCATGAGGACTATTTATTAAACATATTTATATAAAATATATTTCTTTAAGTAAATGTCATTACTTCCTATTGATTGTTGACTGCTGTCATTGGAACAAAGTGACTCAAGCTTTTGTTTGACAGTGATGGAGGCAATGGGAATGTTTTGATTGTACTTACTAGCCTTTAATTCAAAGAACAGGCAAGCAAAGTTTAAGGATGTTTATGACCCATTGATTTCAGTGAAAGAGATTTCAGCACATGCTTAATTCTCCCCTTTAAATCAATGAAACTCAGAGTGCTTAACTTTGGCTGGATCATATAATATTCTAATAGACGACCATCTTGGTCCAACAACCAGACCAATAATATTCTAATATAATATTCTAATAGTGAAGAAGGACTGATCTTTGGATACTTAAATCCAGTGACTGGAGCTGTGAATGGGCAAGACAGATCATTGTATAAACCTGAAAAGGCCCCAGGTTTGCCGAAAAATCTGAAATTTAAAAAAAAAATACATTGGGGGGTCTTAAAAAGTTTAAAATGATAAAACGAGTGCCTGTAGCAACAGAATCCCTCAGTGACCATTGCTAGGCAAACACAGATTCCAGGCTTAGTTCTGCCAGTAAAAGGCAGGGGGAGGGGGAAGGGGGAGGGCCCTTTCTAGGCCTATTTTGGCTTTTGAGGGAGGACTTATTGGGGCCAGGCCTGGCTAGGGTTGCCAGCTCTAGGTTGGAAAATTCCTGGAGATTTTGTGGTGGAGTCTGAGGAGGGCAGGGTTTGGGGAGGGGAGAGGCCTCAGCCAAATATAATGCCATAGAGTCCACCTTCCAAATCAGCCATTTTCTCCAGGGAGACAGATCTCTGATGTCTAGAGTTCAGTGGTAATTCTGGAAGATCTCCAGATCCTACGTGGAGGTTGGCAATCGTAGGCCTGGCATAAAGTTGCCAACCTCGAGGTAATAGCTGGAGATTTCCTGCAATTACAACTGATCTCCAGCTAATAGAGATGAGAACACCTGGAGAAAATTGCCACTCTGGCAATTTGATTCTATAGCATTGAAGTCCCTCCCCTCCCCAAACCCCACCCTCTTCAGGCTCTGCCCCAAAAACCTCCCACCGGTGGCAAAGAGGGACCTGGCAACCCTGGCAGCAACTTCTGGATGACTTGACACCACCAGACTTGCATGACTTAACTAGGCCTGGCTGTTGGCCATTGTTCAAAGGGTTGCCAGGTCTCTCTTCACCACTGGCAGGAGGTTTTTGGGGCGAAGCCTGAGGAGGGGAGGGTTTGGGGAGGGACTTCAATGCCATAGAGTCCAATTGCCAAAGCGGCCATTTTCTCCAGGGGAACTGATCTCTATTGGCTGGAGATCAGTTGTAATAGCAGGAGATCTCCAGCTCGTACCAAGAATTGGCAACCCTAGCTGTTCAACAACAGCCACCTATGAAAGCCAGTGTGGTATAGCAGTTAGAGCTTCAGAGTAGGGTCTAGGAGACTCAGGTTTGAATCCCCACCTTGCAGTGGAAGCTCACTGGGTGATTTTGGACCAGTCACATACTATTCCAGGACTAAGTTCTTTTCTTTCAAATGTTTGCAGGAATACCCCCCTCCCCACAGGCTTAAAGAGTAGTAAGACTAAATGACTTTAAACTCACAAACAATAGTGTTTCCAAGCAGGTCTGAAAAATGCGCAAAGCAGTCAGCTGTCCACACTTTTTATAACGGCCATATTTAAGTGTTTTTATTTATTTTATGATTTTTTTCTGAGCACTTGAGAAAAACAGAGTACAAGAGTTTCATCTGAAATGAAAAGAGCGGTTTGCTTCTTCAATAAATAGTTCCACTGGCCTGATTTCTTAGAATAATATTCAAAATTTAACCTAGCATTAAAAAATCTGGTCAAATTAACCATGTGAGAATTTTAATTTTCCTTTCGTACGGGCTTTTTCAATGCATGAAGGGGAAATAACAGACCAAAAACTTAAATACTGGTGGTAGATTATAAAAATCATCCTTTTTGCGCTGCTGAACAACATGAATGCAGCTTGCCAGTTTGTATGCTTTTATTGAAATATGCGTAAAACATAATACTTGCTGCTTTTCACCCTTAAAACAGGAAATAATATACCCATTTAAACTTAATCACAATTTATATTACATGTGCATATTTTTAAACAAGAGCCCAAGATGGAGAGTTTGGTAGCAATAATATTTATGAATTATACTTTTAGTGAGCAAAGGAAAATGTGTGACCTCTAACATTTTGTTTGACATTTGAATTTGGTGTCCAGTGTATGTGACACTAGTGATGGATGCTTATTAACAGGCTGTATAAACAGGAAATGCTTCTAAGCTGACCATTTATTAACACGGTATTATGTATTACAATTGGAAAGTTTGCTTTATCTTACTCTGA
This sequence comes from Euleptes europaea, assembly GCF_029931775.1. Classification (NCBI taxonomy): domain Eukaryota; kingdom Metazoa; phylum Chordata; class Lepidosauria; order Squamata; family Sphaerodactylidae; genus Euleptes; species Euleptes europaea. The sequence continues at coordinate 92,591,492 of NC_079312.1, read as the reverse complement.
AGGCTAGAAAACTGGAATAGGGGGCTGGTTAAATTTCTTTCATTTGTAAATGCACTGTACCACACGTACATCAAAGGAATTGCCTGGAAATATTAATCACGACCCACTCTGCCCTATTAAGTGTGTGTGTGTGTGTGTGTGTGTGTGTGTGTGTGTGTGTGTGTGTGTGTAAAAGGTTCCACGCATCCCAAACAATGTGATATATTTTAGCAACTTTGGATGTTTTAATTGTGAATGGGGCTAGGACTGTGTAGGCAAACCCTGCTGGTGCTGCATATTTGAACATTCCTATGCATAGCACAGATTTGCCAAATGTATTAAAGAGGAATATGTATTTATTCCTCCATTCTGTTTGATCTTCATTGTATATAGCAGCTGGAAACATTGTATTTCTTTCAAGAGAAATGGAACTTTTCCCTCCAGTTAGATTGTTGCCTGTACAAATATTTTGGATTATGCTTGTAACAGTAGAGCTACGCCACAAGTGGCTCATGTATTAGCTTGGGAGAGGGAACTGGGGAACAGCCTTTTTCACACAGTAGTCCCTTAGAAACGAAAAGTTCACTGGGGTAGGGGACAACAAGATGACAGGAAACCCCAACCCCAGATACAGGCATCTCTCCATGGATCAGGGACCCTGATAAAACAGGGAGAGACCCCTATGCACATACACTTGTACATCCGGCGGGGGGGGGGGATTTTCTGCCATGTTGCCACTCCTCCCCACTCCATTGCATGTTCAGTCTTGATGGACATTCTGTGTGAAAAGACAGAACTGATCACAATCAAATTATATGCCTAGTTACTTGAAATAAGTCCTATCGAGCTCAGTGAGGTTGAGTCTTAATCAAATGAGCATAGGGTCAAAACCTTTACCTGACTCACACTGTGTCTAGAAGAGAACATGGCAACAATTTTCCCCTAGGGTTGCCAACTCCAGGTTGGGAAATTCCTAGAGATTTGGGGGTGGAGTCTGGCGAGGACAGGGTTTGGGGAATGAAAGGACCTCAGCATGATATAATTCCACAGAGTCCACCATCCAAAGAGCCATTTTCTCCAGGGGAACTGATCTCTGTCATCTGGAGATTCCGAGAGATCTCCAGGTAGGGCTGTCGATTCGGTTCAGCCCGAACTGAAAAACAGCCGAATTTCCCCTGATTCGGTGGTTTTTCGGTTCGGATTAAACCGAACTAAAAAAGGGGGGAAACGGGGAGCCAAATTCGGGAGGCGCTGATCTGTTTAAAGACCCCCCCACGCACCTTCAGGGAAGATCCCTGAAGGCGCACGCGGGGGGGGGAGAGATCTGTGCCTCCCAGCTGGGAGGCACACATCTATTTAAAGCCCCCCCGCGTGCCTTCAGGGGACTCCCGGGAAGAGGGGTGGGGGGTCTTTAAACCCCGCTGCCCTGCCTGCGCAGACAGCACAGAGGGGCTTGACAACTCACCGCCCCTCTTCCTGGGAGTCCCGGGAAGAGGGGTGGGGGGTCTTTAAACCCCTCTGTGCCCCCCGCGCCTTCACGGGCTTCCCTGAAGGCACATGGGGGGCCCTTTAAATAGATTTGTGCCTCCCAACCGGGAGGCACAAATCTGTTTCCCCCCCCCACGCAACTTCACGGAGCTTCCCTGAAGGCACGCGGGGGGCCCTTTAAACAGATCTCCGCCTTCCAGCTGTAAGGCGCAGATCTGTTTAAAGAGCCCCCCCCCGCATGCCTTCATGGAAGCCCTGTGAAGGCCCACGGGGGGGGCTCTTTAAAGACCCCAGCCCCCTTCCCGACTCTTTGAAGTGGTGAGCGCCGCCTGGGCAGGCGGCGCCCAGCACTTCAAAGACCCAGCCGAATTTTCCCCCGAACTCCGTATCTCCCGCCGAATTTCAGGAATCCGAAGCGGGGGAGTTCGGACTTTGGCATGGCCCGAATTTAAAAGGGCCGAATTTTGCAGGAGCCAAACTTTACCGAATTTTTTTTTCAACCGCCCTATCTCCGGGTCCCACCTAGTGGCTGGCAACCCTTCCACCACACACTGCTGAATGCTCCCTCCCCCTCAATTTAACACAAACAGCTGTGGCAAAGAAGTTGTTTGGTAGCTGGAGTTATCACTGCACACTATCCAAACACTTGCTGTCTGACCCACAGATGTAAAAGAGGCAGGATGGAAGCATGTGGGACTTAAAGCTTCCTAGAAACTGAAATCAATTGGTAAGGCCATTCATATACAAGCATACGTTGTTTTATTGCGCATCGCTTTATTGTGCTTCACTGCTATTGCATTTTTGAGCAAGCCTATCAGCTTCATTTTCCCAACAGCATGAGCTCACTTCGTGCTCTGTGGCACATTTTGGTAATTCTCTCAATATTTTCAACTTTTCATTATTATCACAGTACGTTTTTAGACATAATGCTATCACACACTTATTAGACTAAACATAACTTTTATATGCACTGGGGGGGAATCATGTAACTCGCTTTATTGTGATATTGGCTTTTTTTTTGCGGTGGTCTGGAATCAAACCTGCAATATCTCCGAGGTATGCTTGTACTTGAGCATACACAATTACCTTTGCATCTATGCATCACAGGGCTGTAAAATCCTGATAGTGCATGTGAATAATTGTTTTTTATTATGACGTTTACTCATTAGCTGTTGCTGTGTATCCAACCATCCATGCATGAAAGGCACAGAATTTCTCTACATTACTCCCCATTCCTGCAGCTGCTTCTGAACCCTGGAAAGACCATTCCATGTAGAGGCACAGCCATGTGGTTCAATAGACTGGCATAAAGAGATACAAGGGGGTGAAATTGTCCCTTGTTTTCAGTGGAACTGCACTGGTCGAAGAGGAAGGAGGAATGATTTTATTCCCTTGTCTTTTCTCACTCTGGCCCACCCCATCCACACAGCTATTCCTTTGCACAGGACCCACGACCCTCAAAAGGATCTTTCCAGGGGTCAGAAGAGGCTACGGGAATGGAGAGGAATGCAGAAAAACCCTGCGCACAGAGTGGCAGGATACATGCCAGTATCTTTATTGCAAAGCATTATATGTGGTGATGCAGTAATGGGCTTTTTAGAATTGTTCTCTGTTCTAAAAAGCAATGGCAAAAAAGAAAGCAAACCATACATACTCTTCTATTTTTCATGTTTCCTTAAAAAAAATATTCTGTAAATTAGATCTGGATATTTTAAGCACTGGCTTAACTTTCAGAGTTGGCAAGATACCTTAGGAAAGGATTCATAATTGCATAGGTCTTTGCCAAAGAGTTACACTGCATCACGGTCTCATTTAATAAATCATCAATCTTACTGCTACGCAAACACCAAGCTCCCAGACACTCAGATTTTAGACCTCAATTAATAGAAAGGTTAGAAACCTGGAAATTGAAAATGGCAGATCCTTAATGTTCTGTTTTTTTGGGAGGGGGATGTAATGTCTTTATAGTCAGAGGTCAAAGGTTAAATTTACTTTGTATCATATTACAAAAATATGCTTCTGGTGAGGTTAGATTCTCATGCTCAGAGTTATTCAAACTGTAATGAAAGCAAACACTGGAAGAGATAATCCCATTAAAGATGAACTATTCACTTTAACCCCAAATATTTGGTAACTAAAATAAAGCCATCGTATAAGAATGATGGAGTCCAGCCCTCCAAGAAAACTGGGCTGAATATTAGCCCTTGGACTAATAAAGAGAGAAGAGGTTAAAATCCTATTTTTATAAAGTAATCCCCCATCAAAGAACAAACCGGTTGATGTTCTGCTACTGTTTACAGCATATATATATATATATATATATATATATATATATATATATATATATATATATATATATATATATATATATATATATATTTAAAAAACACACAACAGTGTCTCCTCCATCTGTTTCACTATTATTAGGAATTTAGGGTCATTCCAATATTCAAGTACAGTCCCTTCATGTGGCTGGATCATTTCAGATTTCCTGCATGAAGCTGCTTGATTGAAAGACATCCCCCCCCCGCCGCCGCCATGATACATGAAGCCTCAAGTTGAAACATGTCAGGCTATTTTAAAAGGGCTGCGTTTTCCCATGAAGGTGCTTTCAAGCAATAGTTTCACTACATGAATAAACCTAATTTAGTACAGTCATGGGAAAGGACTATAACATGTATGATTGTGAACTAACTGTTCCAAAGCCCACTAAAGAAATGCATTGTGTAAAGAAGAGACATCACTTGGTACTGATGATTTACAGGCTTTTCTAGCTCATTTGACTCACATGCATCCAATAGGCACTTCACTGGAGTGGAAACTTGTTTGTTTCACTCTGTGTTTCACTCTGCTGTATGAATGGTGCTCCAGCTGCATCCTTGACTGTGATCTGCATAATTGTGGCAGCTCAGTTCGAATTACCCAGCAGCTTTACATAGACATTGAAAAGCGTGGGGGACAAGATGGAACCTTAGGGAACCCTGTAGGCCAAAGGCCAAAGCAGCTGTTGCCCAGCACCACGCTCTGAAACTTACCCTCAAGGTAGGACAGGAAACACTGCAGAACATTGCCTTCCAGTCCCAAAAGGCAATCCAGAAGGATACCATGATCGATGGTATCAAAAGCTGCCGAGAGGTCCAGGAGAATTAACAAGATAGGGGAGGGGCGGTGGCTCAGTGGTAGAGTCTCTGCTTGGCATGCAGAAGACCCCAGGTTCAATCTCTGGCATCTCCAGTTAAAGGGACTAGGCAAGTAGGTGATGTGAAAGACCTTTGCCTGAGACCCTGGAGAGCCGCTGCCGGTCTGAGTAGACAATACTGACTTTGATGGACCAAGGGTATGATTCAGTATAAGGCAGCTTCATGTGTTCATGTGTTCAAGATTGAACTTCCCCTGTCCATCTCCAGGCACACAGCATCCACGAGGGCAACCAAGACTGTTTCAGTCCCATAACCAGGTCTCAAAGCAGCTTGGAATGAATCTAAGCAATCTGCTTCATTCAAGAATTTCTGGTATTGGCCAGCCACCACTCATGGTGGTGACAAAGGAGTACATAGAGTAGATACCCACAAAAAAAAAGTTTTAAAACATTCCACAAGTGCAAATGGGGGTCTTCACGCTGTCGGTTTCCTCCATCCGATACTCCATGCAGGTACATGACCATGTGAATGTTGATTTTGTCAAAATTCTTCATTTCCTAATTCTAAATATGAATTTGTCTGACTAGTAATGCTGAGCTATACCACAAAGTGAGCACTATTTCTGTAAGAAATTATTTTTCTCTGTATTGTTCCATATTTAGTGCATGTGCTGGTCAGTGTTAAGCAAATGCGAAGTCCTATGCATGCACAGAAGTTCTTTAATGTTAAATATTTACTTAATTGATTGACTCATTGAACTAGGTCATCTGACCACCTGACCAAGGAGCATTCTCTGAATCTCTTTTCATTTCAGTTCAATGATCTTCTGCTTTGTTTCTTTCAAAAGTCTAAAACATTCTCTTGTTCCTGAATAGTTGTTGGAAGGTTGTAGAAAATTTCCATTACTGAATACAAAGCAGGTGAAATCAACCAAATCCCAGTGATATCATATCATGAATGCAAATCAAGCATCAGCAGCAAGCACACATCAAGAGTTAGGAAATAATTCTTGGAAAGCAGATGAGATTTTTCTGAACATTCTCTAAGAAACCTCATAGATACTGAGTGTTCTTGAACCAAGCAGAGGGGAATTTGCCTGTCACCAGTGAAGAAAGTCTAATGTGAATTTGGATTCAGATACAGAGACCTGGCAATCGTCCACAGGATGGTGGTTAATGGAAGACAGATGCCACCTACCCATATCTGCATATGCATGTACGGTGTATGATAATATTTCTTCGACTCTGCCGCTGTTTGCCCACATACTTGATTCTTAGGTAAATGCAACAGTGTGAATCAGCCCTTTTCAAAACAAAACACAGTCACCTGCATTCCACTGAAAATTTAAGCCACAAGTACAGTTGTACTGATATTATATTTCGGAACTCTCTGCTGACCTCAAGAATTTGGGAGCAGACAGACATTTGGCTCCTTTATCACTAAAAGTAGAAGAAATATCTCCCCACCCCCACTCCCTAAGTCCAAAAAGAAATGCACAATGAATGGAGGGTTGAGAATGCATTTTATATGCCAAATTTCAGCATGTATGCCAAGTTTCAGTTCTAGCGGCAAATTTTTATGACTGGTTTATAATCCTCTCCCAAACCCTGGTTTATAGCACAAATACTGACACAATGATAACTATAGCAATCCTGGTGGTGCCGTGATATTTATGGTTCCCCAATGCCAATGGGGTCAGTCCTTCTGAAACACAGTTGTTCTCTGACCTCTTAGAAATCAGATAATTTAGTGATTATATGAAACACTTTACTGGAGTTTCCAGTGGTGTGAGTAGAAGCTCTCACACTGAGAGACAGCAGCAACCCCCCTTTATTTAAGGGGAGCTACAGTCGGTGATTCCATAATTTTTTTCTTGTGATCTAAATTCATCAGTTTCTTTCCCCCAAAATGTCTTTGCAAAAAATGGAATAGCTCGTTTCAGCAACTGTTTTGTTAACTACCAGGAAGGATGTACGATACTATATATTTCCAATTTCTATATATATACTATATATTTCTTCGACTCTGCCGCTGTTTGCCCACATACTTGATTCTTAGGTAAATGCAACAGTGTGAATCAGCCCTTTTCAAAACAAAACACAGTCACCTGCATTCCACTGAAAATTTAAGCCACAAGTACAGTTGTACTGATATTATATTTCGGAACTCTCTGCTGACCTCAAGAATTTGGGAGCAGACATAGTATATATATAGTATATATATTGTAGTATATATATAGTACATATAGTATATAGTAATAATATATAGTAGTTTCATAAGATGCTAAATAACTGGACCAAAGAAAATAACTGAGTATGTACACACATTAAGTACACTGGTTCTGATTCTATACTTTCCTTCCTCTTGTGGAGCTCTTTGTCTGTTGTCCTCTCTGGCAAAATGCATTCCTTTGGTATGAGGCGCTTGATGCTCATTGAAAGATGCTGAGCAGAAAGCAGCTATTGCTGGAATTACATGCTCTGCAGTGGAGGGACAACTCTACAGGAGCCAGCGTGGTGTAGTGGTTAAAAGCGGCAGACTCTAACCTGGCGAACCGGGTTTGATTCCCCACTCCTCCACAAGAGCGGCGGAGGCTAATCTGGTGAAGTGGGTTGGTTTCCCCACTCCTACTCATGAAGACAGCTGGGTGACCTTGGGCTAGTCACAGCTCTCTTAGAGCTCTCTCAGCTCCACCTACTTCACAAGGTGTCTGTTGTGGGTAGAGGAAGGGAAGGAGATTGTAAATTGCTTTGATCCTCCTTAAAAGGTAGAGAAAATTGGCATATAAAGACCAACTCTTCTTCTTGTTCAATGTGCTGCACTCAACGTGCTACATAAGTGAAAGGGGCAGGATGCGAACCGCTTTGATCAAACTCCACTTAAATGCTTCACTGAGACAGATTACTAATGCTGAACCCTTTACATGATTGAGGTTTATTTTTATTTATTAAAATATTCACATTTCACCATTCATCATTGCTCAAGGCATCTAGGTTGCTGGCAGTGACTCAGAGACTTGTGTGCACAATTGGGTCTCATGGGTGGAACTGCTAATGCACAGAGCCATAAGTGTATGCTATTCAGTATAAGGCAAAGGGAAAGCCCTGTCCTGCTTGAACATGCCTAAATCTTAGACCAATTCTTATCTAATCTTCTGCTCCAGGATCGATTAGCACCCAGCCAGGATTCAGACAGGATCTGTAGATATCATGTTGAACAATCATTACCATTTGTAGCTTCTTGAGTTAACTCCCCTACCCCCAAACCTATTTCCAGTGATGCTTTACTAAACTGTGGGGAATACCAGTGCACTACATGAGTAGGGTTGCCAAGCTCCAGGTACTAACTGGAGATCTCCTGCTATTACAACTGATCTCCAGCCGATAGAGATCAGTTCCCCTGGAGAAAATGGCAGCTTTGGCAATTGGACTCTATGGCATTGAAGCCCCTCCCCTCCCCATACCTTGCCCTCCTCAGGCTCTGCCCCCAAAAATCTCCAGGTATTTCCCAACCCAGAGCTGGCAACCTTATACATGAGCAATTTGATAAGTGCCAGCACTGGGCAGCCCTTAGGCTCCTGGGAAACTTTGATCAGGCTGCATGCAAACCTCATCAAGGATGAAACCATTTGCAGATGGTGTTGTGAAAAGGGACAGTGCAGACTCTGACGAAGGGTCCCTAATGTCTTCAAGGAAAAATAAAGAGAGTGATATAAAATGCTATTCTTCAGGCTTTGCTAACATTGAAGGCCTAAGTGAGCTCTCTGGCAAGGTGCAAAGACCCTTGAAGACAAGCTGGCTACTGCAGTATTTATTAGATCTCCTTGATAAAATTCCTGACATCAAGAACTTTCTTCAGTGACTGACTTTTGTTACAGTAATTGGGACAAAGTAAATGTGACAGAAGAGGCCTTTTTTTGTTTTACATATAAGACCCTGGCATTAAGGGCTAAAAGGGGAGAGCATTAAAAACCTAGTGTGACAGAGATTCTGAAGCAGTTTGATGTGACCCTGGAGAAAAGAGCTGTTATCACCACTTACCAATGGAGCAACCGTCATGATGAAGGAACTTGTGAGAAAATGTGTCTCAGAAGTCTAACAGCCAGTGGTTCACACAAACCTTTTACCGCTTTGCCCTCTTTTCCACACTAGGAACTTACCTCTGGGAAGCAGACTCATTAGTACGAAAACACTTGAAAGGGAATTCAGAAGGTAAAAGTGAGCTTGGCTGCATGTCGGGCTATCTCTATAAAAGGGCTGCCCTGTCTAATGTGAATTCTACTAAAATATACAATGCTATAAAAATAAAATTGAGAATATAGTACGTCACTGAGGGGGAAACTGCTAACTCTGGTGCTTGACAGTCCAACTTGGAATCCTCAGGAATATTGGAAACTTCTGTTTCTTATTCCGCAAAAGAAAGATTGTTTTGTTATTACTTGCATAAAATCCAAAATGTGTTTAAAATACGACAGCTTGGAGAACTTGATATTATTGGGTACCCATAAGGAGTAAATATATTCCGCAAATTAAAACAACACAACAAAATTGGCCCAAGTGAGTACATGATGAAAATTCAGTGGATGCCAGAGTGGAAAATATCTGCCCTAGATCTAGTGTGGCCTCATTTATCTTTCCAATAACGTGTTTACACAGCTTCAGGCAATCTTCAGCAATGTACAACATAGTGGATTGTGCTTCTGTCTCGTGTATGTATGTGAATAAGTCATAATTAGTATTGGAGCAGTGTCATAAGAAGGTAATATTATATATGATACAACTTAGAATGTGGGATATTTGGGAGGGAGATTTAATGGAAGTAATGTAAAATGGAAGATTTCACTCTAGTTCTCACACTGTCTTTTCAAACAGAAGAAATCTAAATAATCAAAGTTGTGTGCATTTCATTTATAATGTTATTGCATGGCATTTGTTCCTTCCCAAATAATGTTGCTACTTTAATCACTCAGAGCTCACTTGCTCTGGCTTGTCAAATCAACGCTTTTTGCTTGGGGGGATGCCTGCAGTGAAATCTTTGGCTTAAGGGAGATATGGATTTCTGCATCTCTTTCAATTAGAAGCTAGTAGTTGAAAATCTAAGATGCTGTAACAGTGCCCTACAGAATGAATGTTATTTTAAACTTGGGGCCAGTACGTTAGCTGGCTACTCAAATTATCTCTGGGCACTGCTGCAGATTTCCACAGGCTGTATAAACATACACTCTGAGTTAAACCCTGCCTTGATTAACACCTCACAAAAGTTCAGTGGAGTTGGACAGCACATGGGCTGGAATTTGCTCTGTGATGCAGACCTAACTTTGACGTATACGACAGGCATCACACTAATACCCAGATCCTAAATGCATTTAAGGGAAGAAAGTTCGCTTAAATTATAACCAATACAGTTCTAATCCACGCAGTGCCTATGATCAAATGAAGTAAAATAGTGCATGTTCTCCGTCGCTTGCTATAAAAACAGGGAAAGTCCTCTGTGTGCGTGTTGAAAGTGCCGTCAAGTCACAGCCAACTTTTGGTGACCCCTTATGGGGGTTTCAAGGCAAGAGACTAATAGAGGTGGTTTGCCAGTACCTTCCTCTGCATAGCAACCCTGGTATTCCTTGGTGATCTCCCATCCAAATACTAACCATTGTTAACCCTGCTTAGCTTCTGAGATCTGACGAGATCAGGCTATACCATGCTGCCTTCCCTCCCAAGAAAGTCCTGTACATCCATAAAGATGCCGTGAGCCCGGCCTGGCTGGGGATAGAGAGCAGGGTAGAAATAAAAGAATACAGAGTAAATTTTCTCTATTTTATTTCCTTCTGTCACTTATCCTTCCTTGTTGAGGCACCAAATATAAAGCCAAAAGGGTCTGTAACCCCCCCCCCCATTTTCTGTACAGGACAACTAGCCTTAGTTTCTTAACAATATGTGTAGAGCTCTTTGTTAACAGATTATTGCTCAAAGAACTTCACATATGTAATCCTAACACTAAAATATCTTGGTATTTTCACTCCCATATTATAAATAGTGGGGACTGGGGTGACAGTTTGACCCAGTTCCAATGCTTAAATGGATCACAACACCCAACTATGCTAATGATCTAATACAAGGCCCATGGATAAGGGCACAAAATAAATAACTTAGACTTGGAACAGGTTCATTTTGTTTACTTATAACCATAACCCATCTCAAAACAATGTTCCTCATGGGTATATATAGCTGGGGGAGTATCATATGTCATTTGAGTTAGACTCCTTGACGTGAGCATTTTTATTTGTTTGTTTGAATATTTGTATCCTATTTTTCTCCCACACTGGGACTCAAAGCAGCATACAAGGCAAAATACACACACAAATGTAAACAAAAATATACAGCCCAACAACCCCCTGGTCCAAACTTTACACCAAACTTTACACTACAGATGTTGAGAGATATCAGATCCTAAATCAACACTTCTTTCTTACTTAAGTATATGACTGAATGCTTCCTCATTGATGATCTTTTGCATCTTGTCTGTTCTGGTGTGTATGTGTTTACTGCTGTGGGTGTAAATCCTAAAACTCTGCCTTTATTTTCACTCCCAGTTTGTCCATAGAGAAGACATGCTTCTTATAATTTCTTTTTGCCTTCAAGTCACAGCTGACATGGCGACCCAGTAGGGTTTTCAAGGCAAGAGACGTTCAGAGGTGGTTTGCCATTGCCTATTGCCACGTCATGACCCTTGTATTCCTTGGAGGTCTCCCATCCAAATACTAGCCAGGGCCAACCTTGCTTAGCTTCTGAGACCTGATGATATCAGGCTAGCCTGGGGCTATCCAGGTCAGCGCTTGCTTTTCATAAGTGTGGGAAAAGCCTGAGCATCTCACTGCATTGCCCATCCTCATCTTATCTCTCTCTGCTCTTATGACTACAGTCTTGAGGACTACTGATTCTAAAAACAAAACAACAATAAAAGAGAATAATAAATGAGAATAATAAAAGATAACAACAACAACAACAATAATCACACCTATAGCAACTAGGACATCAAGTTGCCCAAATCTAGCTATTAGATTTGATTACATAGGAAAAAATCTTGGCAACTGCCAGAATGGAATTATGATTGCTTCCAACCAAGAGGGTCTGTAGCTTACAATGGACTGGAAAGCTAGCCAGATCCTTTAGAAAAGGAGAGGCAGTGCTGACGCTCCTTATTTCTGCATCCCTGCCTGCCTGCCAGTAGTACAAGAGGGGAGCTTTTCCTTTTGTCTCTTGTAGAGCATGCACTTCTGATTGCACATCCCAGAACTATCCGTCGGTTCAGATGTTAAACCTCATCCTTCTGCCCAATTCACATGATTCCCCTCCCTCTTAGTTACTTCCAAAGCCCCTAAAAATTGGGTTCCCACTTCTTGTGCTTTTGCAAAGTCACCTGTGCAATTGTGTGTGTAAGAGAGAGATTGAGGGAAAGACGATGTACAGCTGTTTTTAAATGATCTGTACCACAGAAGAGCCCATAGTTTCAAGAGCAAGAAGTATATACAGACAGAAAACATGGCCCAAGGAACTGTGGGGGATCAAAGGAGACACTAAAACTGCAACACAGGCGTGGCGACTATTGTGCATACATGTCCTTATGGATTAAATTAATTTTACTGTTTGGGTCCCTGAAAAAATTCCTAATGGCATCAATCTTCTTTACATTGGGGAAGAATCAGATAAGTACCTGCTACAAGAATATTCAGATGCAGTTCAGGGGAGAAAAATACTCAAGAACTCATGAGACAGGAAACATTCCTGAGAAATTCCTGGAAAAGGCAGAATTCGGACACATATTATAAAATCCCATAATACTGATCTATGCAATTCCATGACCTGTTTTTGAAAATGCAAAAGGACTATTGGCCACTCTGAGTGGGGTTTCACTTTATTAAACGAGCTCTGGATCAGTGGTGTTCCCTCTGCATTGCCTGCAGCAGACAATGGCACTGCTGCTATAAATAGCTGTTATGTCAGCTGTTTCAAATTTCATGACTTATTGGACTTTGGCATGTGAGATGAAAAGGGAGAATATCCCTGAAATAAAGAATTGCAGTTGGTCTTCATTATAAATTGCACCAAGTGCTATTTCCATAATCATGACCTCTGTGCTATGGGATAATGCCTGATTTTTATGATAATTGCTTTACTGATAAACTAGTGTTGTACTCCTAAATGAAGACATGAAACACCAAACTTTGGATGGTACCACGACTTATTTATAGCTCATTTACATCATTAAAACATCTCTTTTTTAAAACAAGTGTGAGTTGCTGCTAACAGGCAGACTCGAATGGGTACCAGCACTGTGGACAAATCCACCCTGGCTCCAAACTTGCACAGTGCTACTGCCGACTTGATTGCTCGTAGCCTGCACATCACACTGTGCTGAGAAATGTTAAGCCTCATCCTTCTCCTCCCGCATGCTGCTCAATCAACGAAGGGGTTGCTTGATACTGTTCAGCTCATAAGCCAATGATGGTCTGCCATGGGAATGTCACATGGTCCTTGCTAGTTAGCCCTACCTATGGTCAACCCACCCAGAATACTCTGGCCAACCCTATTTATAGCCCAACCAGTCACCAGGCCAGAACTCTACGTTGGGCTTTTCCACATTCTCATGTTCCTTGTACCTAACTTCCTTTTCTTCGTGTGTGTGTGTGTTCAGTTCTACATGTGTTTTAATCCCTCTAGCAGTTGATTTGCTCTGACCTGGATGGCCCAGGCTAGCCCGATCTCATCAGATCTCGGAAGCTAATCAGAGTTGGCCCTGGTAAGTATTTGGATGGAAGACCACCAAAGAATTCCAGGGACGCTATGGCAAACCACTTCTGTAAGTCTCTTGCCTTGAAAACTCTGTGGGGTCGTCATAGGTCAGCTGTGACTTGATGTCACTTTAAACGCATACAGTAGTTGACTCGACATGGCGCAGTTTTAAATGAAGAGTGTCTCCCTGCAGATTTAAATGGAAGTTTTTAATGCTCTATTTAAAGCATGATGTCGAATAACCACTAGAGGGAGAAAAATATATGCAGAACTGACCCTCTTCCCAAAAGAAACAGGAAGTTAGACAGGAGGAACATGAGAATGTGGGAAAGCCTGTTGTTAAATCTTGAACACCAAGGAGCAATGTGGAGCAGGTAAAAAAACGTTGGCTTCAAGTCAATCTGAAAGGGCCCCCAATAATTCTGGCTTAGTCCCTGAAGACAACCACCTATTCCCACATTACTCAACATGGGGAGGTCAGCCATGATGTTTGTCATAAACATTACTCTGATTTTGCTAGAAACTTTGGGTTAGCTTTCTAGCTGATGAGATTTCCCTTCCGATGTCAGGCAGTGACTGCATATATGCACATTTTGTGCTACATTGTGAGTTTTGGGAAGCCAACCAAGGGATGGCCAGTTGCCATCAAATATCAGGTGAGCTCCAACTGCTCAGCTGCACTACTTTGCTTGTTCTCTGAGATACGTCAAACTTGTTAATGTGCAATTTAGTATTGGATTGTAATTTTTATTCTTTAATGTTTAAATTATTTTTGTTGGCTACTTTCAGAAGGCATTTGAAAAGCAGGATGCAAATTCTAGAAATAAACAAATGATTGAAAGTTGAGACTGAAACTGAGCTATCTATGACTTTACCAGGTCATACTATATAGAATATAGTGTTGCTATGAATCCTAGCTATTAACTAAAAGCAATGGTTGGAAACTTCAGCTCCGATCCAGTTCTGCCTGTCTCTATATCCAATCTGCCATATTCTTCCTTGGCTCTGCCCACCCTTCCCTGCTAGATGCAATCTCTGGTCTTTCTCAGGGAGTTGGTGTTTTTAAAGTCAAATCTTGGCAGTCATGCAGAGTTGTAGTCTGGAGCAAACATATGGCATGTGCTGAATAAGGAAGACTCTAATGCAGAGAGATCTGAGCAAATGACATTTTTATGACACATTAAAAACTGCATATCACGGTTTCAATGAGTTCTCTGGGAACTGGTTTAATTGGGTCTCCGTGCTGATGTCATCCACAGAGGATGTACTCCAAAATACTTAAACGAAAAATAACACAGATGCCTTTTCATTGAATATCTGAGCATGGAAAAGGGTGGTGCTATTTTGAGCAAACCTTTTTCCTTGAGTTCTAAGTAGTAGTTGCTCTGGCGGGAGAGCAGCTTTTGGCTTCTCACACTTTTATTGCATTTGTTCAAAACATATTGACTTACAGTAATGAAACAGACACTCTGAGCAAGTGTCTCTGCAGAGTTTGCATAGGAGGATAGAATTCCCACTGCAGAAAAAAACCCCAAAAGGACCAGATGCAGGCACCAAGGACTGCATTCAGAGGCAGATGCCAAAGCTGGCAGGTTCCACCATGGGAATAAACAGCAGCTGGTGCCTGAGGCAGAGGTATGAAGAGAACACAAAGATCTCAAAGGAGCTGTAAGGAAATCTAAGGAACAGTTCTATGAGCCTTTAGGCTTGTAAACCACTGGGCAGAAAATCCGGGTTCTCTAAGAGCTGGATTTGTTCTCCATTTTCAGTCCCTCAGTCCCACGCAGATGGAGCTGGAACCAGCATGAGCCACTCTCCAGTGAGTCTTGTAGGCCAAGAAAAAAAAGTTAGGTTGACAAAGCTGGGAGGGAATTGCAATCTTTGTCAGAAGAAAGGCTGTAACCTGGAGCCTACACACGAGGAATGTGGTTTTACTATAAACTACTGAAGTTAAATAAGCTAAACTATAAGTTAAATATAGGGTTGCCAGGTCCCTCTTCGCCACCGGCAGGAGGTTTTTGGGGCGGAGCCTGAGGAGGGTGGGGTTCAGGGAGGGACTTCAATGCCATAGAGTCCAATTGCCAAAGTGGCCATTTTCTCCAGGTGAATTGATCTGTATCGGATGGAGATCAGTTGTAGCAGCGGGAGATCACCAGCTACTCCCTGGAGGTTGGCAACACAAGTTTAATACATTTTCAAAAGCCCTTGTAGAGA
The DNA here is from genome assembly GCF_029931775.1 of Euleptes europaea. Taxonomy (NCBI): domain Eukaryota; kingdom Metazoa; phylum Chordata; class Lepidosauria; order Squamata; family Sphaerodactylidae; genus Euleptes; species Euleptes europaea. The sequence goes on along the minus strand of NC_079312.1, from coordinate 92,575,885 downwards.
GCAGATCCATTACCCATATGAGCAGAAGATGTTCTGGGACATTCTTTCAGTCAAAGGTCTGCCTTTTTCAGTACAGAAGGTTGAGGTGCTTGAATCTAATCTCTCTACAAAGACTTGTATTTTATGCATGTTTTCCATGATTTAAATAGAGCCATTTTGTCACTAACTTGGTAGATATCTGATAATTGATTCACTAATCTATCAAAGATGCTGCCCTTCATAAGGAATTGAAGAAGGAAAGAACTACTGTTATTATAATTGCCTAGTGTCTTCGACCGCCATGTGGGGCCTGGCAATCTCCCAGAATGACAACTGATCTCCAGACTACACAAACCAGTTCCCCTGGATGAAACAGCTGCTTTGGAGGACAGACTCTATGGCATTATAAGCCAACCCCATCATCCCCAGGATCCACCCCCAAATCTACAGGAGTTTCCTATCCTGGAGTTGGTAACCCTATGATTGTCACACATTTGTTTACACCGAATCTCTGTATCTTTTTTTTAAAAAGAGTATGGTATCATGTTTGAACTGGTTAAATTGCCTTCCTTCTTGATCTATTTGCCATCCTCTGGAGTGCTTGGTGCCTGGGATTATGCACTTAGCATAATATCATGCAACCCACTCTTATGTTTGCCTTTCAGACTATGACCAGTAACCATACATTCTACCTATATACACATGAAAACACTGACTGCAAAGGAAAGTGTATGCTTCCTTGTTAATGGGCTTTCTCTTTCAACCCTCAAGGAAGACATCCTGAACACAATGCCTTCTAATCGAGCTGCAGATGGATCTAGAACTCCCACCTTTTAGCCTCAGATAAATCCAGATTCATTGTTGCCCCGCCTGCATATCTTTTCACTCTAGAAATAGTCATAGAAGGGCCTTCTCGCAAGCCAGATGCTCTGCCTTCCCCTCAGCACTCCTAGATGGTAGATATAAAAAAATCCCCATCTCAAAGAGATTATGCCAGTGTGGTATAGGGGACTTAGAAACCATGGAGCATATTCTTATACACGTCCCAGGCTCTCAGATAACTTGGAGTCGGAGACGGCAAGGAAGCTGCTCTTGCATGAAAATCCAAGAGTTACTGTTGACACTGCTATATTTTGTGCCGTGGCATCCAAAATTAGGCACAGATTGTTGGGATGACCTGCCTTATTATCTATGTACATAGTAGTGTCCTCTTAGGAATTAAGTAGTCTCCAGTGTATTTTAAACTTGGAATTCCTGGTTTTAATGTTTAATATTTTAATGTTTTTGTATATGTCTGGCTATGTGCCGTACCAATAAATGACTGACTGACTGACAATGCCTTCTATACGCATGAAGAAAAAGGATTTCTCTTACAGCCTCCATGAAATTACGATGTTGTATTGTTTATGAAGCATAAACCAAAAGCAACATCACCACTGAGCCTCTTATTCTATAATGAAATGAGAAGCTTCCTTACCACAGTTAAATCTGAAGAAGTTTGCTCGCTGTCGTGAGTTGGCTCACGAAAGCTCATACCCTGCCAGAAATTTTGTTATTCTTTAAGGTGCTACTGGACTCTTGCTCTTTTGAATTGTTAAACTTGGTTACCCATTTTCTAGAGGAGAGTGTAACTGATGGGTGGATCCTAGAGATCTAATTTTTATGCTCTTTCAGATTCCACAGAATTGTTCAGAAATCTACGTCAGGTCTCCACATGGTATCTACATGTTTCCCTCCATAAGGCATTAAGTACCTAAGAGGTTAAGCAAAAACAAACAAAAAACTAACAAGGCCAAGAAGTGTACAATTAAAAGCTAAGCCATTAAAAAAATAATCTAAGTGCACATACGTTTAATACAAGTTAAAACCAAATAATGCTGATGATTCCTATAAGGCCTTGCAGAAAGCCTTCCAAATACATATATTAAAATAACACAACTAGCATAATATATATTTAGACATACAATCATATGCAAACCATAGACATACAATCATAAAAGACCATATGCGTTTCGGCATATTTGCCTTCTTCAGTGGTCTAAAAGAAATTAGGTACTTAATTCTGTTTTTAGGCTTAAATTTTGTTTTTCTCCCCCCACCCTTTCTTTCAAATCCCTCCATGAGGCAAAGAACAAACTTTGATGAGGTGAGTTAAATTGGGGAAATGGTTCTTGAGAAACCCGTAAATTAAATCTACCCCCAGCACAAATTTAACCTTCCCTTCCCAACAGCTGATTCTTTTCAGTTTGTAAAAACCCTCAGGAGAGTGATCTTCTACATAATGTCTAATTAATCCTTAAACTACTGCAAGTATGAAGGATGTTGAGAAGAACTGTAGGCTCTGGAGCAGTTATTGGGTGACTCTTGGCAATCATTTCTGCATGTGCACGGTGGTAGTTTTCACTTATTCCTTCCTCCCACTGCAGACACCTGACTCCTCTCCCCTGATGTTTCTAAGGGTCCTCCTGTCACCCAGGGGAATTTTGGGGCTTTAGCAAGAGGGAAAAGCAGAGAAGACTTGTTCTACTGACAAAAGTGTATTTATTTACTTTATTTTTGGCCCACTTTTCTCTCTGAGGCTAAGTCCTTCTATCAGTTGAAATTTTCAGTATTTTGATTGTGATTTTGTCATAATTGGTGAATGAATAGAAATAAGCCACAAATCATCCTTTGGCTTGTTACTATGACCTCCCCTGACTCTTGTCAGGTGAGTCCTTTTTTTCTTTGTCATTCACATCCAAGAACATGTAGTAGTAGTAGTAGTAGTAGTAGTAGTAGTTACACTACATTTTCTCCCAAAAATGGACTTCCCAAATTATTTACATCAGCACAGATAAAGGCTTCTCGAGCGTAAGGGCAACTGACTGCTGCCTCTTTGTCCTTTAACCACAATGGCAGTTGCAAGCTGGGACGAGGGGGCTCTCAGTTGGAAATGGAACAAGGAACAATGAAAGGATGCCTGATTGTTTTGTCAAGCTCTTTCTGGCATCAACAGTAGCAGTTGGTAGATGGGAAGAGGGAGCTTTTAGCTAGAGCAAGATTCAGACATGGTGGAAGACTTATCCTTATAGGATGGTGGCCAATGCTGGGAACATTAGTGGTCCTTGTGTGGTCCTTGCAAAGTTCTTGTGTTATAGATCCAACCCAATATCTATGCTCCAGTGTAACTATGTTCATTAGTAGTTTGCCATCTTACACTCACCTGCTATCTCAAAAAAAAAAAAAAAATCTCGAACAGCTACTGATTTTTTGCTCCTGTCTGAAACTAATCTTTGGTCTTCCTTAGTTCCACATCCCCCATGACACTCCATCCATCTTCTTCCACTATTTGCAATAAGTAAAGTAATCTAGGGGCTGGTTCCTAGTAGCACCCAGGGTGAATGAAACACCCTGATCATATTGGGTATTATCTAATGAGTGCTAAAATTGTGTCCACTCGTTGTTTTTCTCATTAAAGTTCTAACATATTTCTGTCTCAATGGCTGCTCCTTGGCTTTAAAAAGGAAAGTCTGCTTTGTTGTGCAGTCAGTGTATGATGACAGCACACAACCTTTAAGGAGACATGAGTGTAATGGAAACATCACATCTCTCATACTGTAGTGTTGCTGTCAGCTCAGCAATTACAGGAAACAGGATATTTGCCACTATCTGTTAAAAGGGCTTCTGCACTTACCATGAGAACCTGGATTACTGAGACATTTGGGCGAGAAAACCTTGCAGTTGTTTCATTGATATTTAATCCCACTGGATTATAGTTCTTCCACTGCCACTGAAATAGCTGCTAATGCAATGAAAACAAAAGCCTGTTGCATTCACACTGTCCCGGGTCATGGCATACTGGGAATACAATAGATGTCAGAAAGACCTATGTATCAGATTGCAGAATTTCCTAAAGGGGAATCTGATAATGCACTGAAATTATGGGAGGGGGGAGTGTGATGCAGGAAATACTGAAAAGAGCAGGCACGGCTACTGTATACCAGGAAAGGCTCTAGAAGGTTATCCATGGCGCTACATTTACTTTAAGAACTAATGTAAGTGCCCGTTCATAGTTGCATTAATTAATTAGAGCAAGAGAACAGTGCCACAGTGCCATCTATTGCTATTTATCAAGATGTTCAGGGTATTAGAGTAAACCTCTGATGGATAGAAATTAGAAGTGAATACCAAATGATACCTTATTATTATTATTATTATTATTAATTTGATTTATAGGCCGCCCTTTCTTGGCCAAGGCCAGGCTCAGAGCAGTTTACAGCCTTTTAAAACAGTTTATAAAGGTAAAGGTCCCCTGTGAAAACTCCGGGTCATTCCTGACCCATGGGGTGACATCACATCCCGACATTTACTAGGCAGACTTTGTTTATGGGGTGGTTTTGCCAGTGCCTTCTCCAGTCATCTTCCCTTTCCCCCCAGCAAGCTGGGTACTCATTTTACTGACCTCGGAAGGATGGAAGGCTGAGTCAACCTTGAGCAGGCTACCTGAAACCAACTTCCGTTGGGATCGAACGCAGGTCGTGAGCAGAGCTTGGACTGCAGTACTGCAGCTTACCACTCTGTGACACGGGGCTCCTCCCAAAACAGTTTATAACGATCCATAAATTACAACATTTACAACAATTATACCGAATGAGGCTCATCTAAGCCCGGTACTATTGGTTTTATTTGGTGATTGATTTCAAATTTGATTTTGCAGGTGCTCACACAGAGTTCTTTCCCAGTGCTGTTCTGTGAAAGTCTGTTATATACAAACAACTCTGTTCCTTTCTTGAATCATCTATCTAAGGATACTACCATTACTGACAAAATACTGGAGCACAGAATGATATACTCTGCATGTGGCTCCTATACCATTTTCTATGTTTGCTGTGCACGTGCATTTTCACCCAATTTCTCATGGAACAGAGGCTCCATTACTCAGTTCTTGGCAGGTACGTATTTTGCTCAAGTAAACTATGCTTGCTGTTAATTTGGAAATTAGGGCTGCGATGAGTTCAACAGAGCTGTAAAGGAAATAACATTTTCTATGAGAGCCAGTGTGGTGTAGTGGTTAAGAGCAGTGGTTTGGAGCGGTGGATTATAATCTGGAGAACCGGGTTCGATTCCCCACTCCTCCACATGAGCAGTGGATGCTAATCTGTTGAACCAGGTTGGTTTCTCCACTCCTACACATGAAGCCAGCTGGGTGTCCTTGGGCTAGTCACAGCTCTCTTAGAGCTCTCTCAGCCCCACCTAGCTCACAGGGAATCTGTTGTGGGGAGGGAAAGGGAAGGGAAGGAGATTGTAATTTTTAAGCCGGTTTGATTCTTCCTTAAATGGTAGAGAAAGTTGGCATATAAAAACCAACTCTTCTTATTCTTCTTGTATTTTAAGGCACTTTCAAAGGGGGGGGGGGGGATTCCTGTCTCTGATTTCTACCTGCCTCATCTTTTATGCCAGGGATGCAAAAAGCAGGGCTTGTAAGGCAGATCTTAACTGTGGGCTGGACAATATGGGGGGAAGCAGTCCTCCAAGTACCCTGGGCCCAAGCCATTTAAAGGTAAGAACCAGCACTAATAATTGGGCCCAGAAACAGATGGTTCGCCAGTGCAGATCTTTCAGCACAGGGATGACACGATCCCTGTAACCATCCCCTGCCCTGGTAACCTCATTTGGAACCAGTTGTCATTTCTGGCAAAGGCGGCCCCATATAGAACTCATTACATTAATCTAATTTGGATGTGGCCAATCATGCTTTTTGAGGAATGGCCATAGCTGGTGAACCAGGTGCTACATTTCACAGAGGAGACCTGAGCCTCCAACTGTAGGCCAGGAACTAGTAGCTTACATAAGCGATGAACTTGCACCTTCTGGAGGAGTGCACCCCTTTTCATTGCAGGCTGACTCCACAGTGCTCAAGCAGATTTGTTGTTAACAAACAGAATCTCAGTTTTGTCTGAATTGAACTTTGTCCGTTGTCCCTTATCCACCCCCTTACTTTCTCCATGTACACAGACCAGCCTGACTCAGCAATCTTTGGATGTGAGGATCATGGTCTTTCCTTAATTTCCCACAGCGGTTCCATCTGTCTCTGGGAAAGTTGATTCCCGTAGCCCTGAAACCTTTTTCTGTCTGCACAGCTCTGTTGATAGAAGGTAGCTCCTGAATCCACAACTCAGGGAGGCTGGAGAAGGAGCGCAATTTGCCACTGTGGCAGAAGGTTGTGCCAAATAGCAGGATGCTGCTTTCTTTGTGATGGTTGTGGGGGAGGGGGGAGGGCTCAGTCTATATAAGAGCTGGCCTGAGCCCTACCCCCTCCATTTTTTGACCATTGGCGAGGGAGACACCCACCCTGCCTCCCTTTATTTCAGAGTGGGTGCAATTTTTAAGAAATGGTCTTTAAGAAGAAAGGCATGGATAGCCTACAATAGGTGCTTTGTTCATGGTGACCTTGGACAAGATATTATCTGGCTGTCGGTATCTTTGGTGATAAAGTGGCTAGACCTCTTGTAAAATCAGCTTTAAAGCAGTCTGTGATGTAGAGAGAACTTCTTCTGGAGTTGTGGAAATTTAGAAGTCTGATAAAGGGAAGGACAGAACAAACTGCCGAAGGATGTGGATTAAAAAGCAGTCTGGGGGCAACTAGACATGACAGCATCCCAGAGTTGGACTAGGGGATGCCACATGCATTTCGTGGCTAACGGGAGAGTTTAAAAAGCAGCCAAGGCTTCCTGATCAGCATCAGGCCCTCACAACTTTTTAAAATATTGCCATCACATCTAGTTATGCCCTCTGTTTCCTCCCTCATCGCCTGTTAGGGTTGCCAACCTCCAGGTACTGGCTGGAGATCTCCTGCTATTACAACTGATCTCCAGCCAATAGAGATCAGTTCCCCTGGAGAAAATGGCCGCTTTGGCAATTGGACTCTATGGCATTGAAGTCTCTCCCCAAACCCCACCCTCCTCAGGCTTCACCCCAAAAACCTCCTGCCAGTGGCGAAGAGGGACCTGGCAACCCTACTTTTAAAGTGTCAGAACAGCACCTACATGGGACTTGAAAAGGTGAGCAAGAGGGAAACAAAATTCCCTGGTGCTGCCGCAGCATGGGCCCAGTCAGGATAACCCCTCATGACCATTTTTAATGGCTGAAGAGAATGACTTTCCACAGATCACTTTGCAAACGTCATGGCTGAGTTAGGAATTGATCCTGGGTCACCCTCTAACCACTATACCATAGTAGCTCTCACTAACTATATGTGATGGATGTGCATTGTTGCCTAGGAAGAATATCTAATCCTGTATAATAAATGGAAGTACCTGGAATGTGAGGTCTTTCACTTAGAAAAAAAAATTGCCCTCTCGCCAATTTAGTGAGTGCTACAGCATTGCTTGCATACCTCTGGGGCTATGAATTGATGAACAGACTTTGAATTTGGACAAACAGCAAATGAGACAGCAGCATTGTGTCTGGGTAGTAGCATTCAGAGTGGAGATGGGGGAGGTCACATGACTGAACAACTAGTATTCTAGGTGCAGGATTTTTGGGGTGGGCATGGAATGCATGTGATCTGTAAACTTCCATTGGCAATCAGCAGGGATTAGGTTTACAAGGTCTCCCGCTTGGAGGAGCGGAGGAGGGAAATTGAGCAGGAAAAGTGTTGCCATGCGAATAATGCAGCATCACTTTAGCACAAACCTGGAAGACCTCACTGTGTTGGTGTGATGCTCTAGGATTCAGCCAAAACTCTATAGCAAAACTGTAGTGATGGGATAAAACCATAGATAAAGCCAGAGAGTTTTTGGAAATCCCAGAGCATCACACCAACATGGTGACTTCACTTATGGGTTTGCTCCTGGAAGTACCATCTTGCTGCTGGCACACTGTCATTCCCTTTGTTCCTGCTGCTTCCCTCTCCTATGGATACAGTCCAGATGCATGTCTATCTCTGCCTCTGTTTGTAGCAACATGACCTGAGTTGCCATCCTTATTCCTAAGGACAGCAACCTCAGCCTTACCTCTGACAGATAAGGGGGTTTGTCTAGGCTGAATGATACCACACAAGATGTCCATTTTCTTTGATTACGTGAAATATCAGCCAATCTACTTATCTATTTTATCCATATGCTACAGCTCTGTAAGGTCTGCTGCATATGCTAGCGTAATGCATCAGAACAAGAGCAGCTGTAGAAAGCACAAGCAACTGTATAGCATATGGTACCTGCATGACAGCAAGTATGCTGTTCTTGAAGACAGAAGAACAGATTAAAGAAAAGTATTCCTTTCTGGCTGTTGACCATTTCTTGTTCTTTTTGGGCAACATTGCTTAGCCTTTCACCTTTTAGTGTGTATCAGTATAACTTATTTACAATAAAATATAGCCATGTGGGATATGTGCATCTCTCTCTCTCTCTCTCTCTCTCTCTCTCTCTCTCTCTCTCTCTCTCACTCTCTCTCTCTCTCTCTCAAGTTCAGAGACACATGTAGATCATGTTAAAAACCAGGAGTCCATTGTTCAATCAATCAACTTAATCCTAGCTCTCCTTGATAACTATGACTATCACATTTCAGAGTGATTTTACTGGATATTACTGGGATTATGTTGGGTAGCCATTCAGTCTAGACAGGAGTTTCTTTTACAATGAACACAGACAAAAGGGTAATAAGAAATATTAATTCCCAGCGCCCATTGCCCATACATAAACTGCATATGGAACATGATTTCTGTTCACCAGGATCTGCTTTTCCTTCTCTTTACTTCTCTTACATTAAGGCAATGGCTCATTCCTTTTAACAAATTAGGAAATGGAAGGTGGTTTGCAACACTAGAACTTTAAGATGACTGTTACTTTTAGATCTACTGCCAAAAAAATCATGGCTTTCTAATTTCAAGTGGAAATACTGAATTGCAACAATTTAGAAATGCATCCGGGTCTTTGTGCTCACTTTCAAACATATGTTGCCAACAAATTTAGCATCAAGGTTTATGCTGCAAAGATTATTGGTCTCTGTTCTTGCAAGAGAGGGCATGGGGCTCTTCCAATGACTTACTGCAATTTGGTGTGCTTGCAACATTATTCAGGGTGGACTATATCAGCCTCTGAAGGCTGAGTCAAAATTCTGCTGATATGCTGTGTGATTTCAGCATATATGGGTGATGGTTCAGCTCAGACATGACATGAAACCAAGCTTTAATTAACCATGGTTTGTGTGATTGTCTGAATGCAGGTTACTATGTTTTGGTTTGTTTGGATCTGCCAAATCAGGATTTGAAGGCCAGATCTGGTTGGTTTATTAACCACAGGTGGTTCTTATTCATGTAATGTGTGAATACAGACATTCTGTCTGAATCCTGGTGTCATTTTGGGTTGTTGTCTGACAATGCCCTGTTAGGCTACTGAGAGAAGGAAACTAAACTAGAATGTGTTGAGACAAAACAAGATCCGAGTGATTGTCTGTGATCTGAATCCTGATTTCACAACTAACCATAGTTAAAATAAACCATTTGTTTGTGTTATATCTGGATTGGGCCTATGACTCATGCTAATGGACGTGTCATATTGTAACTCTGTAACATGTAGTATTCATATTTGCTTTTTCTTTCCAGTGCATTGCTGTATTGCCAACATGTGGCTATATGCTGAGTATATGGCAGAAGTTCTAAAATGCAAAATTTAATCTTTGAGGTTGTCATATAACTCCAGTTGTCATGTAACCCCCACCTCATTCTAATGCCTGAACAAGGACTAGAGTAAGTCATAGCCAAGTCTCAACAGGATATTTTTGCTCACATGTTGGGTTTGCTCATGTTGGGTTTCACAAGCCTCATGTCTCAAATTTTCGTATTGGTGGTTTAGATGTATGTGATGTGTTGTCTACAGAATTATGTTAAGCAATTTTCACATATACAGACACTGCATGGAGAGGCAGTGTGGGATGTTTAGAGTACTGGAATGGGATCTGGAAGACCAGCATTCAAATCTCTGCTCACCATGAAACTTACTGGGTGATGAGTGGCCACTAATTCTCTCTCAACCTAAAAAAGAGGAGGAAAGAACTATGTATGCTGCCTTTAACTCTTTGGGGAAGGGTAGGATAAAAATGCACTGAATAAACAAATGAGAATATTGCTGAATCCTTTTTGTGAAAATTATTCCTAATGATCCCTAAATGGCTCCCAATATGATTCCCAACCCTTGATAGTGTTTCTTCAGTACCTCATAATAATGTGGAATCTACAAATAACCGCACCTCACAATGTTGGTATAATTAGAATTATATTCGCCGGGCAATCCGTGTATGCAGAAAAATCTTCTTCTGTATTTGCCCATACTACTATTGTGTAAAATGCATGCACCCATGTTTTCCAGGACTGGTTTGTATTGACTCTATTTTTTTTAGCCCTTTGTTACATGTGAAACATTCTCTAAATAAAAGTCCATTTGCTTTGTGTGTGTGTGCCGGTGGGGTGTTCTTCCGCTAGAATGTGAAGTTGATTGAGGCTAGACTAATTTATATGTAGGGTCATTCCTGCAACAAAGAATGATGAACATGTCAGGAATACATGATTCTCTTTGCCAAAAACAACCCACGTGAGAATCTTTCCCTCAACTGCAGCTAAATAAGGAAAGATGACAGATAATTAAAAATTGGATTGAAATTAACAAAAGGACTGAAGTGTAATAAGCAAGTTGATCCCTGAAGAACTTTGAATATTTATTTTCTCTAATCCACAATGTTCATATACATAACATTACATGGATAAAGATATTAAATTCTTCATTCCCAGGATGAGTTACACGCTAGATTTTAATATTCTATTTGGCTTTTGCTTAAGTCTAGCTCTTACTTTTTCACATTGCTGCCTAATACCAGATGTTAGAACTTCTTGTGTTGCTTTTTGTCCATTTAAATTTTCAGCTGAGTAAGATTGAGGAATAATGATGTCAAGATAGGGTAGGCAGAACAATCCAAAGATATGAAGGCTGTTGAACAATTAAATTTGGACAGCAAGTTGAAACCTAGAAGTTCCACATAAATATATGCTGATTCAAAATTAAGGTTGCTCCTGAAATTTCTTCAAAGCAGAATATACAGCAACATTTGCGATCTGGGGATTAGTGAGCTAGAAAAAAATATTTTCTGATTTAATTGGATCTGCTGATTTAATTGGATCCAGGAGGTCCTCTAGTGTTGTCAGCGCCATGACAGCAGGCGTTCTACACCTCATGACATTTTTACCATCTCATAACAAGTCACCATCAGTAATCTCACAAAACAGCATCATACCCTTTTCACACCTAAAAACCCTATCTCAAATTGTGAATGTTTACTGTGTAATTCATTTGAATCGCTCCACACTGCTTTAAACCTATAATTGAATTGTTCATTTGCTTACTTTATTTATAGCCCCACGTTTCTCCCCAATGGGGACCCAAAGCAGCTTACATTGTTCTCCTGTCCATTTTATTCTCACAACAAGCCTGCGAGGTAGGTTAGACTGAGAGTACGTGACTGGCTCAAGGTTGTTCAACAGGCTTCCATGGCCGAGTGGAGATCTGAACCCGAGTCTCCCAGATCTTGGTCCATCGCTTTAACCACTACACCATGATGCAGGGTCATCTTGAGTGAAATAAGCTGTGAAACTGGCCAATTAAGTTGTTTTAAGACTACAATAACTGCATGATGTATTGAAACCATGAGCAAAAATGCTTGTGCACAAACATTGGGCTGTCTGTGTGTGTTCATATATCAAAGGCTAGATTTTCAGGGTATATATCAAAGGATGCATTATCTGATGCTAAGAGAAGGATGTGCTTCATTTCAGAACTGCAGTCCTGCTAATAGGCGCCTATAACTGCTATACTGTTCAGTTCTGGGACAGTAGCACTTCAGATGCAGTTGATGGGGGTTGCATGTGACAACATTTTCCCTATCAGAAATTCCCTGTATGTCTTACAAATGTGTTAATGGATTCTTTTTTTGTTTTTAATGTTGCATATGGAAAGTAAGTATATCAGGAAATAATGTATACTGGAAGTGTTTCCTCATCTGTGCTAGCTTTCTATGTACTGGGATTTAATTTATATTGGGTAATATAAAACCATTATATCCTTTCTCTACATGTGTTTTTTTTAACAAACTTAATCCACGTTGGCTGAAATGGTTTTAGGATGCTGAGTGGATGAGTTATCACTCCTGTCCTTAGCCTTCCTCTCCTCTACCTCATTTCCAACTAGGGAACAGATTTTTTTCTAACACTTTTTGCTACATCAGCTGAAGACAGCCACCTTTAGTGATTCGAACACATGCTATTTTACTGGCATGACTCCTTGGGTTAGTTTGTGATGTCAATACCACACCACAAATTATTATATCATATTGGCAGAAGAGGAATCACATCTCTTTTTTAATGACATTTAAATTTGCCAGGACAATTGTTTCATCGATGATATGGAGTCCTGAAATTCACTGCTACTGGCTGTCTTTAATAAGTACTATAGTTATTTTGAAAGAATCCAGACCTGACTTCTGCCACCGTCAGGATACTGGACTAAATGAACCTGACTCAAGATGTGCTTTTATTCTCTTGACCAGCTTCTGATCTGAAGGTGTTCTACTATAAATCAGTCAAAACTGAGCAAATGGAAAGAACATCTGAAAGTTTCATTCATATGAGAACATTTGCTATTTTCAGAAAGTGCTGCCAGGCGCTATAACCTGAATCTCTTTTAAGCTATGAATTATTGAATAAACACAAGAGCAAACCATACATGTAATCTGGGGCAATTTTTTAATAAAAGGTTCCTCGGGCTTGTAGTTCCCACCAGTTTAAATGTCTTCTTGGCTTTCTGGTCAAATAAAATAACAGCTCAGAACAATATTTTTTAAGTAAAACTTGAGCTTGGAATTAAAGCAGCTAACTTGGCATTGGGCTTGGTGGCTGGGGAATCCGTGGCTTTCACCACCCTTCCCAGAGACTTGACTAAAAAGTTGTGCGCTTCTAGCAAATGAAAAACGAGGCAACAAGGAGGAAAGCTTTTGCTGAAACTCCATCTAAGCCATACTTTCTGAGAATCACAGCTAACACTTCCTCTGGGTGCTTGAGCTAACACTGAGGGATTTTCCTTCAGGGGGCTGGATTTTCTCAGTCCCACTTTTTTTTTGTTTCATTTTAAACTACTTCTAATTTTTTTCAGGATTATTCAAACTTCTTTTTCCTTCCAGTAATTTCTCACTTCTGCTTCTAAGTATAATTGCTATGCTTTAACACCTCCATGCCTCACCTATCCATTTATTTCAGTTTCTTCTCCCCTGGGCATTTGTATGTCAAAATGCTTTGCCTTGTATCATCTTGTCTCTGCATTGCTTTGTGATAATAGTTTCTCTTCAGAATGAGCCGTAGACCCACTTCCAGTGTAATGGTCTCTCTCCCGCTCTCTCTGTCTATCCTTCACATTCACATTCAGTCTTTCTGGAAATGCATATGCATTTTTCTGGATGCATCCCACACTTATACCCCCCGCTTTAAAACACAATTAGGAAAATGCAACATTGAAAGCTAAGTTTGGAGACATTTCCTGGCAGTCCTTCTAAGGAAGATAATTATGTGTCTCCAATGCCAGCTATGGGTTTCAGCCTGGCACCTTCTGGGTGTTCCCTCACTAAAGGTGGCCCATTTGGCATCAACTAGGGCCTGTGCTTTCTCTGTGGCTGCTCATACATTATAGAATGGGCTCCCAGTGAGTTGTGGGGGCACCATCCTTGGAAACTTTCAGGAGGCACTGTAGGACCATTTTGTTCACTAGCGCTTTTAATAGTGGCAGGCATTTTATTAAATTGGGGGTAAATTGGGATTTTACTGTTACTTGGATGTTCTGAATTATGTATTGTAAGCCACTTTGTGCCATGGGGGAAATGCAGGATATAAATGTTTTATTTATTTCATTAATACATTTTTTATTTTGAATATTATTTTATTGACCACCTGTTCCATTGTTTTGGTCTCTCTTTCGGATTATCTTTTTAAAAATCTTTTAAATGCATAATCTGCATTGGTCCAATGAATGTATTGCTTTTAATTGCTCTGAACATCTTTTTAAAAAGAAGTGCAGGATAAATTGAATCAATGAACGAACGTTCTTGGAAGCACTTACAGTCTTTGTGGACCCACGGGCAAGCGGCTCCAAGGAAAGGGTAAGGAGAAGTAACCTTAAATAAACACACATACACATACTCTTTGGGAAGTAAATGGCCACAGTTTTTATTGATCACAACAGAATGGAGCATTGGCGGAAAACCATGGGGGCGGATCCAAGATATGGGGTCACCACCGTGTAACCCGATATATATCGGGTTACTCCTTTTGTCTTTTAAAGTTGTTCTTGTTTTGCAAGCTGGTGGGAGAGATTTTGCTGGAGGCAAAGGAATAATGCTGCTGCGTTTAAAAAGCCCTCCACGGGGCTCGAGAGGCGAGGGGATCGGGGAGCGTGTGGAAGCAAGATACTTGCGATAGAGATCAGCTGTCCACCTCCGAAATCTCTGTCGCCTCCTTCAGCCCCAGGAAAAACGCAAGCCCAGCACAAGAAGAAAAAACACCAGCCTCTTAAGGGGCCAGGCGCTGCAATATAAAAGGAGCGAGGAGTCCGTCGAAAAACGCTGCTGCTGCTGCTCTCAGCCACGTGCCAGACTCGCTCCTCTGCGCCATCGCGCGCTTTGCCTTGGCTCCGCATGGAAAACCTCGCCGTCCTGCAGCAAAACAGGATGGCTGCTGGTCTACGCTGGCTTTAAATCATCGCGGGGAAGGGTGACGTCAGGATGCACCACCCAACCGCTGGGAAGGGCGGGGGGGGGAGAAACCCCCAGGCAAGCGTAGCCTCGCAAGACGGAGACGGGCTGCAGTCCAGCCTGGCGGAGACCTTTCCCCCTTTCTTGCATCCTGTCCGGTAAGTCCACAATGGGGGGACCTATTTAGTCAGGTCCCCCTTTTTTTTAGCAAAGGCTGCTTTGTGAAAGCAAAAAGACTTTCTCCACATATAGTATTTCAGCAACTTTCCCTTGGTCCCTTCTTTGGTTGTTGATGACTCTTGGGATTGAAATGGTACAGCTCATGACTTCTGCTAAGTGACTGAAAAACAATTAATTCCATCATCCCTGTGTACCACCAAAGTACTTGATTGGTTAAACATGGAAAAAGGAACTTAGGCACTGCTTTTTAAAAGCATGTATTTAACTCAATAAAGTACAAACATGTTACAAGTTCACTTTCTCAGTTATACAAGTCTATAAAAAAGCTCTTAAACTGGACTCATAGGGTTTCAGAGAGACAAATGAACCTTTTCTGATGGATTAACCACGTAGGTGGCAGAAATCCTGACATGCTCATTTGGTTAAGAGAGTTCACTCAACTTTCATGCCTCCAGCTATAAATAATGCCAAGGTATCTTGATGCCTCTAGTCCTGAAGAAATAGATGCTAGAAGGCATTAACAGGTATTATTTCCTGGCTGGTTAGGGTTAGTTTTTCTAAAGGCCTTAGGCCAGAAGTGAAGTCAGGAAAATGAGCCAGTCAAATCAGTCCTCAGAAACAGCTATTCTAATGTAGAATGCCACACCAAGAATGGAAATGCAACAAATAAATACAAAGTAGACCTCCATAATTTTAGCATGAGACATTTTACTGATGATGAATGATAATAATTTCCCGACTTTTGCTAAGCATTCAAAGCACTTCACACACATTATCTCAGTGAGACTTATACAACTATCTAAGGCAGACAATATTATCATGTCAGTTATAAGGATGAGAGGCTGGAGGGTAGGAGTCATTTGTCTAAACCTATATATTCAAATCATTGTTGAGTCAGGGGCCTCCCAGTGAATGGCTCACATTCTTAGCTGTATCAAAAATCTTCCATAGACTAAATGTTGTGATTAAGTTAGGGTTTTTATATGCCGACTTTCTCTACCACTTAAGGGAGACTCAAACCGGCTTACACTCACCTTCCCTTCCCCTCCCCACAACAGACACCCTGTGAGGTAGGTGGGGCTGAGAGAGCTCTAACAGAGCTGTAACTTGCCCAAGGTCATCCAGCTGGCTTCGTCAGTAGGAGTGGGGAAACAAATCCAGTTCACCAGATTAGCCTCCACCGCTCATGTGGAGGAGAGGGGAGTCAAACCCAGTTCTCCAGATCACCGCTCCAAACCACCACTCTTAACTACTACACCATGCTACCTACATCCCTCCTGGAATCCAAAAGGATACCAGCATCCAAGGAAAAGGGATGTAAGATTCCATCCGACTTCCCTTAAAATTATAAAGTGATGGTGGGGTAAGGTTTGAGAAATGGAAGGTATCAGTATTTTCTGTCTTACTAGTCCAGTGGCTGGCAAACCGTGGCTCCCAAGCCGCATACGGCTCTTTGGCCCATTGAGTGTGGCTCCCTGCCTCCCCACCCCCCCGTCCATCGGCTGATGCGGCTCCTCCTGCCCAGCCAGGCAGAGGCGCTGCGCTCCCGCCGGGATCCAGCGCGCCCCAGGTGGGAGGAGCCAGCAGGCGAGCGGGAGGCGGTGCCCCCTCCCCCGGCCTACCCTCCTCTCTCTCTCTCTCTCTCTCTCTCTCTCTCTCTCTCTCTCTCTCTCTCTCTCTCTCTCTCTCTCTCTCTCTCTCTGGCGGGGAGGGATCAGAGGTGGCGGGGAGAGGCGGCGGCCGGCCACCCAGGCTGCTGCTGCAAGGGGGGGGGAGAGGCAGGCTCCCCCTCATGCTGGGCCGTCTCGAGGCTGGCGGGGCTCCGCCTGCCCAGCTGTTAGGCGGGGTGCGCCAGGCTGTTTCCCTGCCCTGCATCCAGCTTCCCCAGCTACCCGTGCCTCTTTCCCAGCCGGCTGTTCCGCTGGGAGCCCCCCCCCTCTCAGCTCCCCTCGTTGTCTGCAAGGGGTGGAAGAGTCGTCGGAGTCGTCGGTTTGTCATCTCGCGTCGGCCGGTAAGTCTGCTGACTCAGGACAAAATCCTCATCCCTGGCTGAGCGTGGGTGGACGTTTGGCTGACCGGGGGGGGGGGGCGGAGATAGCGGAGCTGGCTTCTTGGGAGGGGCCGTGGCTCGGGGGTCGGCGCGGACAGGCGAGACCTTGCCCTGACATTGAATGGGAGGTTTTGCCTTGGATTTGCCACTCAGATGCACATTTTCCCCATCCAGATTCTCAAAACTCTGCATGGGGGTTATTGGCCATTTGTGAATGGGAGGTTTTGCCTTGGATTTGCCACTCAGATGCACATTTTCGCCATCCGGATTCTCAAAACTCTGCATGGGGGGGTTATTGGCCATTTATGAATTGGAGGTTTTGCCTTGAATTTTCCACTCAGATGCACAACTCAACAATAAGCCCCCCTGCGGAGTTTTGAGAATGCAGATGGGGAAAATGTACAGTGTTTGTCAGTCATTGTCATGATTTAATTTTATGGATACCTTACTTTTTTCCCTCCTCAGAGGCCATGTCTACCACTGGCTTTCTTGTCGGTAGACCTGGACTCCGAGGAGGGGAAAAAGTCCCCCTTCAAAGGCCAGGTCTACCAATTGGCTTCTGTGGGCCTCTGGAGGCCAGGTCTACTGCCAAGAAAGCCAAAGGGTAGACCTGGCCTCCCAATGGGACTCAGCCAGAGGCCAGGTCTACCAATAGGCTTTTATGGCAGTAGACCAGGCCTCCAGACGAGGACTCCGGACGGGAAGGGGGAAATGGCAGGGACTTACAATTTAATTTTTATCAATAAATAAGATCACTATTAGGTATGATATCAAGTTTTATTCAGTGTACCTATAGTTTAATTAAGACTTAAAACTTTAATTAAAGTTTATTAAGTTAATAAAGTGTACCTACCTATATAGTTTAAATTTAAGAAATTTGGCTCTCAAAAGAAATCTCAATCGTTGTACTGTTGGTAATTGCCTCTTTTGACTAATGAGTTGGCCGACCCCTGTACTAGCCAAGCACAGAACACAGAATGAAGGAATACCCATTTGTCTTTTTAGCCACAAGACATTATACAGGTAACAAAATCTCAAAATGCAAGTAAGGCATACAGAAGAATAAACTGTCAGCAACATTGAACCAAACCAATATTCATTGCAGTACATCCTCATGAAAACAGGCGACATTTGTATTTTCAAAATTTGATATAAATTTAGCAGCTACGGCACATGGGCACTGTCAGTGCAATCTTAGGCACTGTTATTCCAGTATCAGCCTATTGATTTCCATAGACTGGAATAATGCTGCATAGGTGGTAGTGCAATTCTCCCTAGCTACAAGGGAGTATAGAACTGGCCTATGTGTAACGTCTGCCAGAACCTCCAATATTTCCTAAGCACTTCCAAAGAAGATAATTCCACAAATACCCCAGCCAACTTGTTCCATTGCCCAACTGCTTTTATGGCTAGGAGACTTTTTCTAGTATCTAATCTAAATCTGTCTTCTTGTAAACCTGCTCTTTCATAGCATTGCTTCTTCCCTTATCTGAATGTTTAGGCTATATCCCAGGTTCCACAGATATATCTAGATGTCATGGTATGTATGTTGAATATAGTTTTTGTTTTTTTTTAAAGGCAACATATGTTAAGAGTTTGGAAATGCAACCTACAACCTAGCTGATAGTGCAGTTCTAAGAAGAGCCCTCTAAGCCCATATGTTTGTCTTATGAAGAACACTGTAGGTACCATCTCAAAATGAAATCTGTGTAAGTATTAAAAACTCTTATTTTTTAAAGAAGAAGTTGGTTTTTCTATGCCGGTTTTCTCTACCTTTTAAGGGAATCAAACTAGTTTACAATCTGCTTCCCTTCCTCTCCCTACAACCTTTTGAAGTAGGTTGTGCTGAGAGAGTTCAAAGAGAACTGTGACTAGCCCAAGGTCACCCAGCAGGCTTCATGTGTAGGAGTGGGAAAACCAACTCAGTTCACCAGATTAGAGTCCACTGCTCATGTGGAGGAGTGGGGAATCTCGGTTCTCCAGATTAGAGCATCACTCCTAACCACTACACCATGCTTGCTTATTAAGGCATATTAAGACATTAAGAACATTTGCATTAGCCATTTCAGTCCATGTAATTTGTTAAAAGCTATTCTTGATAACAGGGGCAGTATGGACTTGAACAAGAAGCAGTAACTTCAGCATTACCAAGAACTGGCCCATTCATGTTTCAAAGAGGCTATTTGCTTCATGTATGGACCTTGGGGTGTTGGTGGTGAGTAGCCTGGATGCCTTTAATTATTCTGCCTGCCACTATGGCCAACTTGCCAATGTGGATCATATCAATATCTTCAAAGTTGGCCTTTCATAAGTTGGTTACAGCTACCTCTGAGTGGAAGGCACTGATGACTGCCAAGCTTTCTCTCATTTCTCTTCCCCCAGCAGTCCTTTTTGACCCTGGGAAAATTTATTCCAGGGGTTGCCAGATGGGTCAGGAGGCTGCAGTGGGGAAGGCAAAGGAAACAAAATTTATCAGTGCAGAAACAGAGCACCAGTCCACATAAGGTATTATTTCACATCGCTGTGAAGATGTCTAAGAGCCAGACTATTTGCAATGGGAATTTACTTGTGTATTTATTCATGAAGAGCCCCGTGGCGCAAAGTGGTAAGCTGCAGTACTGCTCTGCTCACGACCTGAGTTTGATCCCAACGGAAGTTGGTTTCAGGTAGCCGGCTCAAGGTTGACTCAGCCTTCCATCCTTCCACAGTCGGTAAAATGAGTACCCAGCTTGCTGGGGTTAAAGGGAAGATGACTGCGGAAGGCACTGGCAAACCACCATGTAAACAAAGTCTGCCTAGTAAACGTCAGGATGTGACATCACCCCATGGGTCAGGAATGACCTGGTGCTTGCACAGGGGACCTTTACCTTTATCTTTAATTTATTCATGGGTCCACTCTATTCACATATAAAAGCATGTCTATTGTTTACACGAAACGGAGTATGTGGGTAAGGGGAACTCAGGTTTTTCCCTTCCCATGCTTTAACTCATAACACTACACTGTTTGAAGCACTTTTCTGAGAGTCCGTCTCAGATCCCAGAAATGAACTGGGCTGGAAAGAAAAGTTGGTTGGTCCTTGTAAAAGGTATTGCACAGATTTTGTTTTTGGCAAGAAAAAGTGCCTCAGGCAACAGAACACAGCACACTAAGACATGCTGGGAGGAAGGGTCTCAGTTAGAAAGAGAAGCCCAAAATGTACAGAATTCAGAAAGGCAAAAAGGTAGGGTGGCTACTTAAGAGTTACACTTTAAAAAAATAGGTCAAAAGGTCAAGGCTTTCTTAAAGGGATATTTCATTGTACCTTATCATAGGTTGTGAAAGGTCTACCACAAAGCACTTTGAAACACATATTGTGTTTCTGTTTACATAATTTCTATCAGGTCCCATGGTATTATTCCCCATCTATTGCGAGAAATGAGCTCATGCCTAAAGGTTCATTAAGAAAAGGGGGCAAACAAACCTTTGGAGCGACGCGCCAGAGTCAAACACAGCTCAGTTATTTTGTACTTACAGAGCTGTTAAGGGTAATGTTATCACAATATACATTCAGTGGATTTATGGAGGACACGTGCATGCACAGAGTTTAGACAAGCTGCTAGACTGAACAAACATCAAGCAGAGACGGGAGAGAGGGAAACCGTGGAGTTTCATGCGCACAGGGGAAGACTAATTGCCTGCGGAACAGCTGTGCTGTGCCTGAAACTCAAGACGAACAGTCTGCTCCGGCCATGGTCTGACAACAAAAGGGCCACCACGAGAAAATGATCACCTGCCTTTACTCCATCTGGGAGGCTAATTAAGAGGAAATGCACAGGCAACAAATGCAGAGCGTCAGTTTGCTGATCAAACCTCTGCTCAGCCAGGTACTATTTGCGAGCTGCCTAGGTAGGTCGGGAATTATCTGGATTCGGAGTGCCTTCCTCCATGCAAAGAAGGGCCCTGGATGCAATTGGTCCAAGATGATGGTGACCACAGCAGATGATGGCATTTTGCATTCTTCAAGAGGTTGCCACTGTAGACATGTAAAAAAGCATGGTAAACCACACGTGCGACATGCTCCCCAAAACTGCCACAATGCAAATGCTCTCTGTATTAAATTATTGCTGCTTCTTATTTTTTTAACTGCATTAACTTCTTATTTTTTTAACTTACACAATGTAAGGGAATGCTCATTTGATAGCGACTGAAGCTAAAGGAAAATTGGCACTGTAATCATAAAGGGAGAGAGCCAGTGTGGTGTAGTGGTTAAGGTGTCGGTCTAGGACCTGGGAAACCCAGGGTCAAATCCCCACTCTTACCGTGGAAGCTTGCTGGGTGACCTTGGGCCAGTAACACACTCTCGCCCCTGACCTTGGCTAGTATTTGGATGGAAGACCTCCAAGGAATACCAGGGGTGCCTGAACATATTTTGCCTTGAAAACCCTACAGGGTTGCCATGAGTCAGCTGTGACTTGATGGCAAAAAGAAAAATAATAATAAAGGGGCACTTTGGCTTGGATCCACTAGAGGATTTCTGCTGATGGAAGGGATTTCTGCCAGCAGAGAATGACTTCCTTCCCTCTCCCCTCTCTCTGTAGCTCTAAATGCCCTCCATATTTTTCCAGAGCAATAGGGGGCCACCAGGAAGAACATGATGGGGAAATAAGAGGCTTGTGTCAAAAGGGGGCAAATCAGCAAAAAAATTTAACCCTTTTCAGTTTGAGTAAATCCTCCACTAGATTCAAGAGCCTTTACACTGTTTTTATTTATTCAATTTTTATTGATTATTTGAAAAAACAAAGAAAATCAATTTAAAATACAGAATAGAAAAGTACAACAAAATACAAAAGATCAGATTATGTTAACTAAATTGAATACCAAAAAAATCCCTTTTATAATATTTTTAATACCCCTTTACACTGTCAACCAGTATAGGCCACAGTCCCTAATAATTTTTCTAAGTAACCCGTGAATCATTCAGTACAGTGCACGTCTAGCCCTCTTGAATAATTCAGTTTTGCATAGTTTTCTCAAAGCCACGAGAGTGGGAGCTTTCCTGACCTCCTCAGACATACTGTTCTACAAGGGGGCCACAACAGAGAAGGCACATGTATGGACAGTTGTCGATTTTGCCCATTTTGCAGGTTGGCACCTTCAGAAGACCCTGCTCCAGTGAGCGAAGCTGTCGTGGCGGAGCATAATTACCTTCCCCATAAAGAATGGGAGCTGAACTTCTTCTGATTATTACTTCCAGGTTTTGTTGAGAGTAGTAGAAAAGGGCAAGAGTCCAGTAGGACCTTAAAGACTAACAAAAATATATATTATACTGGACTCTTGCCCTTTTTTACTACTGCAGACAGACTAACACGGCTACTCACTGTGAATTATCTTGTTGAGAGTAGTAGTTCAAAATTATGGATTAATTAAGTTTATGTTTCCCAGACAGCAAATATAGTGGTAAATCTATTTCAGGATTAAACCAAATCAAATGTGGGCTCCCGTGATGGAATGCTCCTCAGAAAAACCACACTGAAACCTAGATGACAGAGAGAAGGGTTCTACCGTAGTCTTTTCTGTGAGTCACTCATTTTCTGCATTCAGAGATTATTTTTCGTATGAAGGAGATTTTAGTAATGTGAGCCACAAAAGGCAGTCTGTAGTACAACCCACCATCTCATCTGCCGTGCGTGAGAAGTCCCTGGAACATGAGACTAGATCAGTTACAAACAATCTTGCTTTAATGAGAACGCCCTTTTAAATGACTTTACTCACAGAATGGAGTCAATTAAGTGGTCAGAGAGGACAGGGCTGTTGATCTAGGGAAAATGACACGAGCTCCCTCTTCTGTGGGATGCTGTAACTTTTTCAGCCTTGGGAGCATAGGTAGTGGTAGTTTGACCAGTGCAAAAACACCTGTTTGGGTGGCAAGCTTATGTGTATGTGCTTTAGAACAGTTCAATTAATGTCAGTCCAAAGGACAGTCCCAGAACCAACTATCTGAGACTACTGCTGTAGCCACAGATGTTTCCTCTTGCTGCATACAATATACAGGTAGGGAAAGAAAGAAAGAAAGAAAGAAAGAAAGAAAGAAAGAAAGAAAGAAAGAAAGAAAGAAAGAAAGAAAGAAAGAAAGAAAGAAAGAAAGAAAGAAAGACTTATGGAGAAAAATCTTCATAATTGAATGAGAGGTATATCAGAGCCTGTCTCAATTCCCACTGAAACCATGAAAAACATACAGTGAAGTTAATAGTATCTATTAAAAACTTAGGTTGCCAACCTTCAGGTGGGGCCTGGAGTTCTCCAGAATCAGAACTGATTTCCACAGAGATCATACTAAACTACAGAAATCAGCTCATCTGGAGAAAACGGCTGCTTTGGAGGATGGACTCTATGGCATTATACCCTACTGGGGTCCTCCCCAAACCCTAGGCTCCACCCCCAAAACTCCAGGAATCTCCCATCCCAGAGCTGGCAACCCTACCAGGCACATATATGCAGAGGAGGCCCTAAGTGTGCAATTCTTCCCCTCAAAAATAAATAGAGGGAGATGAGGAGATTGCTTGAATTGGGTTTGTGAGCATATAGGCCTCCGCACAGAATGCCTGCCTCACAGGTTAAGTTATAGTGGAGATGGAGGACTGGAGAATGGGCCAGATCATATGCCATATGAACGCTCTCTGGATAAAGAAAAAGGTATAAAGTCAGCCCAAAGTTTAATTTATGTCAGGACCAACTAAAGCATAGCTCTGATACTGGTTTTCATTGCCTATGACCAGCTCTGAAACTCAACAATAACAAAAGTGCTGTAAGCTGTGTAACAACTAGGGTTGCCAGGTCCCTCTTCGCTACCAGCGGGAGGTTTTTGGGGCGGAGCCTGAGGAGGGCTGGGTTTGAGGAGGGGAGGGACTTCAATGCCATAGAGTCCAATTGCCAAAGCAGCCACTTTCTCCAGGGGAACTGGTCTCTATCGGCTGGAAAACAGTTGTAATAACAGGAGATCTCCAGCTAGTACCTGGAAGCTGGCAACCCTAGTAACAACTGCTAGTCCTATATATCTAAGCACAGGATAAGACTTGTGGTCATGTTTGGGTCCAGACATGTTGTGCTACAGAAATGTATCGCTTGTCTTTTAGACCTATGATTTTCCCTCACCACAAGAACAGCCTTTTGTTGGCTCAAGTGACGAATCCATCTAATCCAGTATCCCACTTTCCATAGTTGCCAAATTGATTGCTATGGCAGGAGGATTAGGGGAGGGAATTGGGAATATTTGAGCCGGGTAAGTGAGACATGGGCTTAGCATCTGCCCCTCATTTATTTGGAGGCATTTTGCCTGAGCTTGGCTAGAAGTGTAAGCTATAAGGGCAGTTACCTGGTTTGCAGCCATGGCCCTGTGTGAGCTATGCACCAGCCTCAGCACCCGCCTGGGACAACCTTGTTGCTTATCACTTGTTTCAAGGATGTGCTGGGAGCCTGTTGGATTGTTGATCTTTATTTAAATCACATTTGGGCGTGTTTGTGAAAGCTACTTTGTACCCCCAAGGTAGGAAAACATCTGGGTATGAATAAATAGTTAAAGCCTTTTCCTGCTGTTGAGTCTCAGTCCCTGATTTTTAGAGGTATATAAGAACATAAGAAAAGCCATGCTGGATCAGACCAAGGCCCATCAAGTCCAGTCTGTTCACACAGTGGCCAACCAGGCGCCTCTAGGAAGCCTCAAACAAGACAACTGCAGCAGTGTTATCCTGCCTGTATCCCACAGCACCTAGCATAATAAGCATGCTCCTCTGATGTTAGAGATAATAGGTATGCCTCATGACTAGAATTCATTTTGACGAGTAGCCATGGATAGCCCTATCTTCCATGAACATGTCCACTTCCCTTTTAAAGCCTCCCAAGTGGGTAGCCATCACCACATCCTGGGGCAGGGAGTTCCACAATTTAACTATGTGTTGTGTGAAGAAATACTTCCTTTTATCAGTTTTGAATCTGTCACCCTCCAGCTTCAGCAGATGACCCCGTGTTCTGGTATTATGAGTAAGGGAGAAAAGCTTATTCCTGTTCACTCTCTCCATACCATGCATACTTTTATAGGCCTCCATCATATCTCCCCTTAACCGCCATCTTTAGTGTCTCTGAATCTGCATGATCCATTCAGCCATCATGGCGAACAGCCATAGGGTCGCCAGCACAAGGCTGTCAACTGGCAGGAGACTGATCTGTGGCGAGGTGGGGGGTGCCAGTGATGTAATGACATTGCAGGGTGGTGGGAGAGAAATAGAGGGTATGGGGGGGATGATCACCGGCATCCTGACACAATGACAACACTTCTGGCTGGACCAGAAATGACATCATTGCAGCAACAGTGATGCTCTAGCATTCAGTCACAGTAGGGTTGCCAAGTGCCCGGTGGTGGTGGGTAAAATTCCACCGATCCACAGGGCTGCCTGCCGGCCAGCTGATAGCCAGGAGGCACTGCAGGCAGACACGCGTGCGCACGCGTCACTTTCAGGTAAACCTGAAAGTGACGCAGATGTTCTGGCAATCTCGGATAAAACTCTATTTTGGCCAAGATTGCTAGAGCGTCCATGTTGTGCGGGGTGCGCGCTCGCATTGCGCACCGCAGCCACAGCCCCGGAAAGCTCCCACCAGTGGAGCTACGGGGCCTGGCAAGCCTAAGTCACAGCTCTGTAGTTTTGATTGAATGTTAGAGTGTCACATGCAGTGTCACTTAGGGTTGAGCCGGAAGTGATGCCATTGCATCAGGAGGCCAGTGATTGCTGCCCCATTGCCCCTTCCCCCCACCACCACGCAGCTGCATGGCAGTGCAAAGGGTCGGCTGGGGTCCAGAGGCCTCCCACCAAAGTGAGAACCTGGCAGCCCTACAATGTAACCATTACTTTGCCTAACCCATCTAATCTATTGTTCATTAGCAGTGGAAGTGAATTATTCATTTTATAGCATTTCGTTCCATGAATGCATAAAAAAACTCCAAAGTTATTTATTCTGGGTATTCCCTCTGGTCCCTCCACAAAACTCACCTTTTCCATGAATTCTTTGACACAGCCTTTCAGTCCCCTTTTCGTACCGAAACAAAGCCTAGGAATGTGTAACCAGAATGAATGCTATATTCTTTATTTATTTATTCCCACCTCCCTTTCCTTATTTTATTCTTTTTGTCATGTCAAATTTCATATTGTTAGCTCCTTGGGGCAGGACTATTTTCTTGTACTTTATATATCACCATGTTTGCTGATGGTACCTTGTAAATAACCACCACTACGAATAACAATAACAATAATTTAACCTCCAGTGATATACTTCAATATACAGGCATTTTATGAACATTACAACATATCAAATGCTGTCACTTTTGCTTAGCTCCCAAAGCATGGAAGAAGAGGAGGCAAAGAAGAGAGAAAGATTTTCATGCTTGCAGAATGCCTCTAGGATACAACCTGGTGGAAGGCCCACCATTTCTCCCCAGATGTGTGGCTGTTTGTAATGAAAGCCTGGTAGAGCTGTCAAAGTCTGTTGACAAATATATTTACAACAGAGTTAGGTTAAATAAAAGTTACTTCACATTAATCCCTGCTTTGCCCAATATTCTTCGTTCACATCAGAAGAATTTGCCAGCAGGAATAAGTACAATTTCTGACAATGTTCTGAGAACCACCTCAAGGTGGAAATTTGCAAATAGAGCTACTGTAGTAAGTAATGAGAAGCTGCAGGGCTTTCAATTATCCCACATAGTCTGTCTCTTTGCAACTTGACTGACAGCTAATTATGCTGGTGCCATTTTTTGGCAGTAGAATTTAATCCCCCAGATGGAAAGCAAATCAATCTTCCCATCCATTGCAGCTGAGGCATACTTTGGCTCAAGTTTAATTTATTCTCCTAAGCCTAAGAAGCCTAGTCATTTCAAGGTACAGAAATATCAAATTTCCTGCGTTAACCGGGCTGGTGCAAAAACATATGTGGCAGAGTTGGGATTTCATAGGCTACAGTCTGAAATGTGGCCACTATTTGTTTGCTATTAGAAAGCAGCAAATATCATCTCCCCTTGATTCCTATTTGTGAGATACAGCCAGGAGCAAAGTCATTTATGAACCGGTGGCTAGTGATAATGGTTAAACATGAGTTGTGGAGGCATTAAGTTGGATTCTATGGAGGTATGAACTAAATCTCTGAAGAACAGAACACAGAAAGGAACTGGTGGCAATTTTCAAGTCTTTTAGCCAATGTGCAGTAGCCTAGCTCCCTCTGGGTTTCAGACAAGGGATGTAAATGCAATCCTTCTACTTACCTGCACTATTCAGGCCTACCAATTATGTGGCTGCCTTGAGTTGCAGTTACAACTTTAGGTATTATGGCCCTCTGCAAAGGACATATAGAACAAAGTACAAGACTAGTTACTGCAGACACCAGGCCTGATTCTTCTGTGTTACTGCTTTTATTCATGGTGACAACCCAAAATAATGCTCATAAAGGACGTTCTGGAGTTGTGGTGTCTGAAAAAGGAGCACCCGTTATTCCCCTTGAAGCAATGATGTTCTGGAATATATTATGAACCTTTTTCTTGTATGAAGCTTCTTTATGAGCTACTATGTAGTGGTGTCTGCCAATTCAGCAATGCTTAATCAAGATCATGGGAGTTCCTTGCTAGTAAGGACAAATTTTAGGATTCCTACAGAGGCTGAGATCACACAACAGAAATACCCAGAGCCAACCCATGAATTCACATCAACAATATTATGCTGAGTACCCAGAAGTCTTGACACCTTTGTATAAGCTTTTTTGTTTAATATTTCCATAAACACCTAAAGTATACTTGGAACTGATATGCAAGTAAACAGGTCCTTGTCCACAGGCTCATCATCTAAAAATACCAAGGAAGATGAATACATTGGTCCAATAGAATGAAACAATTTCTTCAACTACAAATTAAATGTCCTACTAGGGCTGCCGATTCGGTTCCATCCGACAAGAAAAATAGCCGAATTTCCCCTGATTCAGCGGTTTCTACTTCGGATAGAACCAGTCAAAAAAGGTGGGAAAACTCCCAAGTTATGCGGTCCCCCCGACCATCCATCCATTGGAATGATTGGGAGCAGGCGATCCTTAATGTGCATCTAGAGAGCAGCAAATCCAAGGCAAAACCTCCCGTGCATAAATGGCCAGAGAGAGTCTCTAGAATCGTATTGGATTACTCCTGAGTCCTAACTCCCAGACCCTGCTCCTGATGGAAGAGAAGAAGACATCCACAGTAAGACCCATTTTGGGGCTTCTCTCTATAACTTTTTTCCTGTGTGTGTGTATATAGGGGGAAGATTCTGTGTGTGTGTGTGTGTGTGTGTGTGTGTGTGTGTGTGAGGGGGAAGCCAAAGGGGGTGGGTTTACCTGTTCTGCTGGGGGGTTGGCTCGATTGCCTCTGTGTGGGACTGTGCTTTCTGCTGTTTTCACCGGTTGCCAACTTCATCTGGAGTTAACTGTGGGTTAACAGAGTCTCTGGCTGGCTCCTATTGTTTCCAATGGGCTGTGCAGCTGCTCCTGTTACTTATAATGGGCTAGCCTGTCATTTGTTTTAGTACATCCCATGTCAGTGAGTCTCTCTCTGTCTGGCCCGTTCTTCTCCTTCGTTTGGAATTTGCATCTTCTGGTTGGGGGGGGCTGTTCTGCTGGGGGGGGCTTGATTGCCTCTGTGGAGTGTGATTTTGGGGAGGGGGTACCTGTCTTGGGGGGCTTGATCTCTTTGCAAGTGGAAAGCCGCGAATGTGTTTTTAATGGCTTTATTCCAATGGGCAGATTGGGGGGGACCCCTTCCGGGCTCCATATCTCAAGACCCCCTGACCCAATCTTTACAAAACTTGGGGGTTCTTGCAAGAAGGGTCCCCTCGAGCTACACTGAACGTTTGGGACCTCTACCTTCAAAAATGCCCCCCCCCCAAGCTGTGGAAAGCCGCAGATGTGTTTTTAATGCCTTTATTCCAATTGGCGATTTGGGGGGACCCCTTCCGGGCCCCATATCTCGGGATCCCCTGACCCAATCTTTACAAAACCTGGGAGTTCTTGCAAGAAGGGTCCCCTCAAGCTACACTGAAAGTTTGGGACCTCTACCTCCAAAAATGCCCCCCCCCGGAGCCATGGAAAGCAGCAAATGTGTTTTTAATGGCTTTAAATGGCCAAATTTATTTGCGAACTCTGTACTTAGTGCCGAATTCCACGGATCCGAAACGGGGGAGTTTGGACTTCGACACTTCCCGAATAAAAACGGGCCGAATTTTGCCGAATCCGAATTTTACAAAAAAAATTTCAACAGCCCTATGTCCTACCCCGTCTATTTGAAGAGATCCCCAGAACCACGCACACCATGCAAATGAATATGGTTGCCAACCTCCAGGTGGTGGCTGGAGATATCCTGCTATTACCACTGATCTCCAGCCAATAGAGATCAGTTCACCTGGAGAAAATGGCCACTTTGGCAATTGGACTCTATGGCATTGAAGTCCCTGCCCTCTCCAAACCCTGCCCTCTTCAGGCTCTATCCCCAAAATCTCCAGATATTTCCCAACCCGGAGCTGGCAACCCTGCAAATGAATCCAGGATGAGGCCTCATATAGACTGAAGCATACTAGTGCCTTATTTGGCCTGGTAGGCTTTTCTTCCCTAACTTTAAGGCTGCGTTGATTGGAATGTCTTCCCTTTCAAATATTCTGCTTTTCAATGGAGGAAATCAGACACAGCACTGAATGTGGGCAGACACTCTGATGATGCAGGAAGAAAACACAGATAAGTGTTTTGGTGCAGCAAAATTCTTAAAAATAAAGTAACCTACAGCCAGTTAGACTGTAGTGACAAGAATTAAGCACAAATATCAGGTTCCAAGGGCAATCCAAGGCCTTGGAGAAAATTCAGTGAGGTTATTCGTTACTTGGGCAGGAGATTAGGAAAAAAAAAAGGACTTAGCCAAAACTTTGCAGGAGGTCACAGACTGTAGATTAGAGGCTTCTCGTCGCCTAAAACAAGGAAAGAAAGCCACTGACTGTCACAGTCATGATATGTCTATGGGAGGGTTCAACAAATATTTATCAGATGGATTGGTCCACAAAACAAGAACCAGCATGGTGACCAAATTGCAATTAGTTATATAATGAAAATCTCATATATGCAAGTAATGTACAAAATTACAAAAATCCACAAGGTGAATAATTTGCAAAATCTCTAAGAAAGTAATGTAGCAAACTGTGAATCCACAAATTGCATGGAGTGCTATATAGCCAAACAAGTCTAACATACAATATACATTATAACATGCTCCATGGTAGAAAATCCTACTTAGCACACATTGTGGTAATGGAAAAGGTACACAATAAATAAACAATAATCCATCCACTGTGCTATATAAATTCAAAGTCCAACTGGTGAAGTGAGCGCAAAAAGGAGCGGCCGGCTTCAAAAGATCCTTTTTGAACCATTCTTCCTCAGTAACAATGACGCAGATGAAATGGACACAAGCTCCTATCAAACACTTTCCTATGGAGCCGAAGTCTCAAAGCATTCAATGCTTAAAGCCATGTTTAATCAAAGGTACCTTTGGAAACCTTTCTTGCCAGTTTGTACTGGAAAATTGCATATTATGGATTGGTCCAGCAAATAAAGCTTTGATTACATAATACCCCAGTTAGAGACTTAGAGTTAACATTAATGTATAGATGTTCATGCTCTGATAACATAACGTTGATAACATGCTTTGATAGCATGATGATAACATCAAATGATTGACATACATCTTTGAACTAGATTTCTGAAGGTGCTTCACCAGTTCTAAGAAGCAACCAAAAATGGATACAGGAGTGACTTCAATCATGTTGCCTCTGTGCCATACAAGAGGAAGGGTGCTAGACTGGTGGAGAAATGGACAAAGCTTTATTTGCTGGACCAATCCATCTGACAAATATTTGTTGAAAGGTCAAACCTCAAGAAGCATCTTTTCATATCTCCAAAGGACAGCATGCCTTTTATATATATATATATATATATATATATATATATATATATATATATATATGTATTTTTTAAAACTGTCAGCAGAGCTGTTCTCTCTGATAAACATATCATATAAGACGACAGTAGAAAGGAGCAAAAGTCCAGTAGCACCTTAAAGACTAACAAAATTTCTGGCAGGGTATGAGCTTTTGTGAGCCACAGCTCACTTCTTCAGAAGTTCAGATATAAGACTACAGAGCAAGATAGGCTTTTGTAGACTGGCAGTAAGTCGATGGATTTAGGTAAAGCTGAATAACATAGAAGCAGATTCATTGCCAAAACATTTGAACCAAACACTGTAGTAAATGCTATTAATGAGTTAACAAGAGAGCTTTATTTAAAAAAAATGGTAGAGATCTCATTTTTAAGTTGAACTTTTGTGTTTGGAGGCTGCAATTTTCAGAGCCTTTCTTAATGGCAGTATATAAGGACTGCAGCAGTAAAATGATATGCAAGGCAGTCAGTGGTTCCAAAATCAACATTAAGATGGCCAGAGAACACACTAGTTGTGTTTTCTTTTCCTCCTTTTTTATTAGGATGTAGCCTGATACACTGCTGTTTGTTCCCTCAAGTGTATACCTATACCATAAACCCTGCACACCTATACCATTAACCATATAGAACACCCAGCCTAAATACCTGCTGACAGAGCAATTCATGTTTTCTTTGCTGACAATAGAGGTTAACTTAGAAGACATCACACAAAAAAACCAGTCCCATCTACTCCCCCTCCTTCATGAAATTTCAGAGATTTTTTTTTTGTTAGGTGCTGTCAAGTCACTTCCGACTCATGGCGACCCTATGAATCAGTGTCTTCCAAAATGTCCTATCTTTGACAGACTTGCTCAGATCTTGCAAATTGAGGGATGCGGCTTCCTTTATTGAGTCAATCCGTCTCTTGTTGGGTCTTCCTCTTTTCCTGCTGCCCTCAATTTTTACTAGCATGACCGTCTTTTCCAGTGACACTTGCCTTCTCATAATGTGACCAAAATATGAGAGCCTCAGTTTAGCCATTTTAGCTTCTAGGGTTAACTTCAGGCTTGATTAGGGTTGCCAACTGCCAGGTAGTAGCAGATCTCCTGATAATTCAACTGATCTCCAGCCGATAGAGATCAGATCATCTGGAGAAAAATGGCTGCTTTGGCAATTGAACTCTATGGCATTGAAGTCCCTCCCCTCCCCAAACCCTGCCTTCTTCAGGCTCCACCCCCAAAATCTCCCACTGGTTGAGAAGAGAGATCTGGCAACCCTAGGCTTGATTTGATCTATAACCCACTGATTTTTTTTTTTTTTTGGACAGTCCACGGTATCCGTAACACTCTCTTCCAACACCACATTTCAAAGGAATCTACTTTCTTCCTATCAGCTTTCTTCAATGTCCAACTTTCACACCCATACATAGTAATCAGATATTTTAGTGTAGGACAATTGAAACAAGTGGGGGGGAAACAAACTGAAAGATAACTGTTGAAGACTTTCCAGTGACTATTTCTGGGAACATCAATCCCAGCAGAGCAGCTGCAGTCGCGGCTGGGTCTCTAAAAATTAGGAATGCCATGTGTTTCACAGCCAACATTTTCCAAAGTTGAACTTACCATGTTCAACATATGATGATCAAGTGTGAGCTGATCGCTGGATTGTTCAGTTCCCACAACTGGAGTGCCTGCCAAACAGGTATGTGGCAGTCATTTTTCCAAAATTGCAAGTGTAAATATTCTGCTGATCTCAACATGTCAGCAGAAATTAACGTTGCTAAGACAAATCCAAAATGTATCAAAACACAGCATTTATTTATGACTGATCTGTAGTATTTGTGACTGATTCAACTTTTCATTTCCTGCTAACTGGAACAGGGGTGCAGCAAGGGAGGTGGGTAGAACCCAATAGGGCTGTGTGACATTGTGCATATGCGCAAAGCTGATTGTGCTGTACTGCAGGTGTTGTGAAGGAATACAGTGGAGCAACATGCTGAACCAATACTCAGTTGAAAAAAAGGCTCTCTGTTTGTGACTGGCGATCAAGACATGAGAGGACCTGGCCGGTGCTTGAGCATCCCTATGGACACAGCTTGTTAGTTTGTATACCCTTTAATAAAAATTGTGATTAATACAATTTACAATTCAGTCTTCAATGTAAAGGTCGGGGACTGGCTCAGGGCCATCAGGCTGGTAATATTAGCAGGCCCTTCAGCAGAGTGCACTAGATCCAATGCGTGGGGCCTTCAGAAATGTTGTATGGGGTTGCCTTGCAACACAGAATGGTAGTCAAGATTATGCCATGTAGTGCTGTGAGAGATCAGCAGCCATTGTAGGATAAAAAGCCATTATGCCCGCGCATGTTTAGACACTGTTGGAAAATAAAAAAGCTGTTCAGACAGCATTTTGGGTTGCTGTAGTTATCCAAAATCACACCCAAACATTTTTTTTAAAAAGAGATAAGGGGGGATAGGGTTGGAGACAGGATGTAGGGACTGCAAAGCAGAGGGAAGGAGAGTCAGGAAGTGAAATCAGGGCCAGCAAGGGGGAGTGAGGGGACCAGAGCAAATGGGGGGAGGGAAGCAGGATAAGAAGGCAGCCCAGGCGGGGGGGGGGTACCAAGGTGGGAACTGGGTCTTTCCATTCCAAAGAGTCCTTCTGGATCCCCCCACTTTGTATTCTAGATGTAATCATGGCACTGATTTATATAATGCCCTGGTGATACTTGTTATTTTCCGAGTTTTCTAACAATTCCTTAAATTTAAATTTCCTTTTTTGATACCTGTATCAATGTCCCTATAATTACAATGCATTCCATGTGGATCTGAAGGCACTTCCCCATTTCCACAAAATTTCTGGTAATGGTCATGTGCTCCTACTGTAACTGCAGCTGAGATTCATTGAAGGCAGAGGCCACATTTATGTTATATGTTAATACCTTTTCTGCAACCCATGGAAGGATTTCAGGAACATAGAATTTATGTTTCAACAAAACCTGGGATTTGGGGGTGGGGCACAAGGATAGAAGTGATAGAAAATGTTCACCGTGCAACCCAGTCGGACGTCCCCTCTTATCTAGGTTGGAATCAATCTGTTAAGGTTTGCTAACGCTGTCATCCTACAGAGTTCCACACTTCTAAGGTCACTGATATCAATGGACTTAGAAAGGTGTAGGTCTGCTTAGGATGGTACTGTAATATGCCAAGCTCTACACTTTCTGTTGAAGAGATTTACAGCCATATGCATTGAAATCAAACTCTTCTCACCATAGACAGAAGTCTTGCAGCTTGATTTTTTTCTTGTACTTATTAAAGTGGTAAAAAGTTCAGACTGGGTACTCAACTGTGCTGTGCTTCACTTTTCACAAAGAAGGAAAGCTGAAATGACCTTTATTACCACTGGTCAAAACAAAGAACCCCACGACTATGTCCCTTTTGGGCTTCTCCTTCAGTGTACAGGAACTAGCCATTTAGCACTTCTGATCCAACAGTGTACTGGAAGTAGCCATTCAGCACTTTTGGAGGGGCTGTTGCTCAGTGGTAGAGCATCTGCTTGGTATGCAGAAGGTCCCAGGTTCAATCCCCAGCACTCCAATTAATGGGACCAGGGAAGTAGGTAATGTGAAAGACCCCTGCCTGAGACCCTGGACAGCCACTGCTGGTCTGAGTAGACAAAACTGACCTTGATGGTCTAAGGGGTCTGCTTGGCATGTAGAAGGTCCCAGGTTCGTTCCCTGGCATCTCCAGTTAAAGGGACTTTGCAAATAGGTGATGTGAAAGACCTCTGCCTGAAACCCTGGAGAGGCACTGCCAGTTTGAGTAGAC
Organism: Euleptes europaea; assembly: GCF_029931775.1. Classification (NCBI taxonomy): domain Eukaryota; kingdom Metazoa; phylum Chordata; class Lepidosauria; order Squamata; family Sphaerodactylidae; genus Euleptes; species Euleptes europaea. Next base: position 92,541,088 of record NC_079312.1, on the reverse strand, counting down.
AATACCGACTTCGATGGACCAAGGGTCTGATTCAGTATAAGGCAGCTTCATGTGTTCATGTGTTCGTGCGTTCAACCCAGTTGTACAGGTTATACCAGGCAGGAGTGAAGTTCTTATGAATCATGGATAGACTGGCTCAACAGAGTTCGCAGACAGCTGCCATGAACATTTACAAACATTTCACATTCCAAGTAAATCCTGAATGCTGCAGTGTATCAGATTTGAGGAGGTTAAAATTAGGCTGATGAGTGTACACATGATATGGATTTATATGGGTGAGCATATAGCTTTGTCTGCTTTGGCAGCTGTTGTCCAAAGCTTTAGAAAAGGGTTCTTCCAAGTTCTGCTGTGATTTTTTTTAACTGGAAATACCACTGCCTGAATCTGGTACATGCACATCATGGATCCTACCCCTGAGCTACCATGATGAGAAACTTGAATTGGTCTTGGCCTTCTGATGTGTTAAGTTTGGGTGAAATGTATGCATGCATTTGTCATACATGCCCATACACTCACATCTACAAAAACGTTGCATCAGTGTAGAAAATCATAAGGCATGGAGAGGTCCTGAACCAAATGCTATGCTATGCAAAATCTGACTTAATGTTGTGTGTGTGTGTGTGTGTGTGAGAGAGAGAGAGATCAATGCCTATGCCCAGAGCTTGAGCATGTAAAATTTTTTCAATGTTGTCCACTAGACAAATTGAAATTGCTTGTTTGTTCCCTTCCCCTCCTGTCCTTTGAATCCCCACTGTAGTAACAGAAAGAAACATATTTGTCAAATACCTTTTGGTGTCTAAAGCACAAAATAAACATCATATTGCTCTTTATGCTATGTGAACAGCAACTGCAGAGTTCTGGGCTGTATGAGAACATTTGTTTTTCATTTAGTGTGTAAAAATGATGCATGAGAGAGAAACACATTAAATCATTTCACAATTTTGATATCTGATATTATGATATAGTTTCAAATTTTAACACCCACAGCATTTTCCTTGCAAATAACATAGGCATATAATTCTCCACTTTTGCTAGGAGGATCATAGATATAAAGCCCCCACGAAAAGTGCTGACAAACTTAACTTGGTCTTTAGCTGGAAAAATTCCAAACCAGTAAGTGCTGTTTACCAATTCTCTCAATTCTTTTACTGACATCTAGCGGCGTTTGTGGAAAATGCACACATGAAATGCAAGAACATCTTACACTTTTCCATTTAACTTTTAAAACGCTTAGTGCAACTAATGATAGGAAGACATCAATTAGTATTGGGGTGTAGTTCATAGAGACATCCCTTATGAAAATTTTAATTAGTTGATCAGGTGGTTTTTATGTTTAAAAGGTTCTTACAGCAATATTCTTATTTAACCATAGTTATAAGCCATCAAAGAAAACCTTTGCAGGGAAAATTGATACAAGAAGGATGAGAGCCCTGGTACTTTGATAATTACTTTCTATCAGGTTTACATTATTGCTGCTGATGTCATTCAGCTATAGACTAAGGCAATGTCGAACAGAAGCAGAAAAACCAAAACCCTCAAATCATTTAAACTGCAAACAAAATGCAGCTCTTCTTTTTCATTCTTTATAATTTTGATTACTGGCTGCTCAAGTTGAGCAACAGGTGATGGTTACCTTCGCTAGGCCTGGTTGTTGTGAACTTCTCTTCAGTGACTTGGATCCCACTGAAAATATCTGCCTACAAAAAGACTGCAGACGACGAGATTCTCCCCCCTCCCACTGCAACCTGAAATTCCCCCCAAATGCTGCTCCTGGAGGACAGGGGACCCCATGACAGCCCAAAGGGGGACTTGGAGGTGTGCTGCAAGAGGATGGGAAACTGGTAAAAATTGCTTCCTTTACTCTGCAGAAATCCTTTGTGGGATATGACCAGTTGCTCAGCTAATTAAGTGCCATATCCTAATGAAAGCTACAGCAAAATACACCTGTAAAGATTCTGTAAATGTATCTATCAATACTTAATAAATGAGTACTGTATTAACAATTTGATAATGCAGCACAAGTTCATTGTTGGTCCTTCCAGTCAACATCTCAAAGATGTCAGTCCATGTCTTTCAGGGGTTTAAGAACCATTAATTCAAAACACACCAACCAGAACATTTCAAACATTTTACTAAATCAATTCACACAAATTCCAAATATAATTAAGGACAAGAGGGTTCTTTTCTTCTGAGATTCATCATTAAGACGAGAAGTTAAACACAAATTAGGTTTGGAGCCTCTTTTTTTTGTTTCTTTAAAAAAAATGATAAAGGAACGCCACTCGATAGAAGCACCACGACACAGTTACAAAATAGGGTCTGCCGGTTTCTTTCACGAATAGACTATTTACTGCTAACAACTTTCTGCATCAACCCATACTTCATTAAAATAAAACTATAAAATCTCCTAGATTAAACTAAATTCAGACAATGCCTGGAAAACAGTGCATTAACAGCAGTAATGCCAACTATCAGTGCCAACATAAAAACATTTTATAAAGTCAAAAGAAGTCCCACCTTTATTCCCTTAGATGAGCAAAATTTAAAATAAGGGGGAGCTCTGTTTCACAAGGAGGGATTGAGAACGTAGGCAGGGGGAGGAGGAGGCTGGGCAAGGAGGTTGGCGTTGTTTGCTTCCTAGTCTTAGTTGGCATCTAGCTTGGCCATTTCTTGCACATAGATCCCTATACTCTCACTGTCAAAGAGCACAAAATACACTGTCTTGATTGAAGATGACATTGTGGACACAAAGTAGCTGGAAATGGCTTTCAGGATCAGCTGGGCAGCAGTCTGTTTTGGGAAACCGTTCCTGTAAGAGAACATAGGGAGAAAAACAAAAGATGAGAAATGTAGTCAATGATAACGGGCAAGGGCCTCGCCATGCCTTCTGAAGAATTTACAGGAATCTTCTTAAGTATAATCCATGACACAATTACAATCTAAAACCAGCCCTGAAGCAAAATTCACACGTTTTAAGTCCCAGGTGAAAATCAGGTGCCTAAAAGACAATGAGCCCAGAAATATGATTTGTGTCTCACAAAGACCTTGTAGAGGACCACCTCCTCTTTCCCTCTACTACGCAAAAAAGGAAAAAGGAGAGCTGATCTCATCCACTGGACTGGATATCAGGGCCCAGCGCAGCCAGCAGGCAACAATAACAAGCACCGAAAGGGGATGCAGGAACCAACTGTGGTCGGTATATTATTACGTTCTCTGGCAAGCCATGTGGTTGCTATCTATTTAAGCCTTTATTTAAAGTGCAAATAGCCTCTGCAAAACAATGCAAGCCAACCCAACTAATCGAGCGTCAAATGAACAGGCAGAGATTTACCACCCCGGCCTCTAAAGGCAAGCAAATCAATCAAATGAAGTAACCAAAATGAGGTGCCCAATAAATTCACACTCCCAATTGATCACAAGCACAGATGACTACCCCGGTGAAACAACCAAACATAAGCTATCTCCCCTCCCAGAAACAAGACCTATAGCCCACAATCAAGTAAATCCTGCTCAGAAAAGAAAAGAAATTAGCAGCAGTTCAAGACAAAAAGTGGAAGGGGTGGGGGGTTGGCGTTGAGTGGGGATTTAAGTCAGTGAGGCCGCTCACACATACAGCTGCAACCGCCCGGGTAATAGCAGAAACCAACCGGGAGTCGAGGAACAACGTAGGGCAAAATGGAAGGGGGGGGTAGAAGGTCGCTGCTGCCCCCCAAAAAGCTATCAAAAAACAAAAACAAAAACCAAGTGGAAGGCAGGGGTAAACACACCAAGTCCCAATCGGGAAGGGACCAACTGGTGCCGGGGGGGGGGGGAGCTTTAAAGGCTATCCGCACGTGTTCCCCTAAAGCCAGCAAATGCCCGTGATCCGACTAAAATGTAGAGGGAGGGGGAGCTTAACTCACCCAGCCCTTTGCCGCGGCAAGGAGAAAAGTAGAAATCCTCCTCCAGGGAGCAAGGACCCACAGAAAGGAAACCGCCGAAACTGGCAACCAGCACCTCCGTGCAAACCTCAGCACCGCCCAGCCACAGTACTGCCGATCTGTCCCCAGCCACGTGGTCCCTGCCCGGCTCCGCTCGCCGCTGCCAACCGCTATCCTCGTTGTCCCCCGGCAAAGAGGATGGCTGCCGGGCTGGGTTCCATTAAATAGGCGCGGGGGCAGGGCGCCTGACGTCACATCCCCCCTCTGCGCCTTATCCAACCCCAGGAGGAGAAGGGAAAAAACCGCGAGGCCAGCGTGGCCTCGCGTGACAGCCCCACGCGCCGCCCGGCAAGATGAGGCCTCCCCCCCTTCCTCTTCGCCGCCCGGTAAGCCCACAACGGGGCGACCTGTTGAATCAGGTTCCCCCTTTTTATGTTCTCTGGCAAGCCATGCTTTTAGAGGGTGCTGCTGAACTAGTAAAACCTGAGGGAGAGTGCTGAAGGGAGAATATGGCCCTGTCGTAGCAGAAGAAGGAAACATGAACAAACCTGACTTTAGCCTCAGCCTCCCTCATAGAAAGCTCCTTTCCTAAGAAAAGAAAGTAGCTGGCAAAAGAAAAGACCCAAATAATATTCACACTTTTGCTTAGTGTGAAAAATACACTGTCTCCTCTTTCTTAGGCTACCTTGTATGTTGTAATAACAGACAGTATAGAAAACCCTTGAAAGATAATAATTAAAAAAAATTGTTCCTAGTGCCAAAGGAATCCAGTTTCTCTCTCTCTCTCTCTCTGTGTATATAAAGACCCATCAAGGTATGATGGCCACAACTTAATATATTTTCAGATATTCCATCATCAGGAAGTGACTGCTATGCTATAAAAAGATATCAGGGAATTAAAAGTAGCCCAGTCTAGGCTGTAGTAATCTCTCTCCAATAGCATGCTCAAAGTACATTTTTGCATGGTATAGTTTCATAAATGCAGTATCATGTTCATTTGGGGGGGGAGTTATGTGCATTTGTAATGTGAGAGTAGCATACCTGTGTCAATGTGTGATGGGGATACAGAGTTCTGCCTTCCCCCCTCCCTCCAAGCCAGATCTCCAGTGCTGAAATTCGGCATTAGGTGTAACACTGAGAACTGAGCTATCCATAACTATTACTTTTAGTACCTGGTATAAAGAGCTACTAGAATTTTTTCCAATGGCATCCTAGACAAATCTGGTTTGTAGAAGTTACATTTAGAAGAGCATCTGGCACACTAAATGCTATCCCGCCCTTCCTGTTGAAAAATATATAAAATATTTATTGGGATCACCCCCATGTAAACCCGTTCCTTAGTCATAAAAGTGAATGGAGCTGTTGATGTGAGTTTATTGACCAGTCTGCTTGACAGATGTCTATCCTGGAACAGCTGTGTATATGTGCTGCTTTGGGAGAAAATGCCACCCTTAAAAACTTTATGTGATTAATTTTCTAACTTTTAAAAACTTGCAAACAGAACTGATAGGATGTTTCAAAGGAACAAATTTACATTTAAAGTACCATTCTAATTCAATATTATTACATTCCTCCTTCCCACCCACTCACTCCAGTGCTAGTGTCTGTCTTTTTTTTTACTACTTTATTTACAAAAGTTAAGACTTTCCCTTTCTTACAAGACCACCCCCCATGTTTGAGAAAACTCCTCAAACTGTTTCTATGAAGCAGTCAAGAACAAGAGTATCTAAGCCTTGGAAAGCAATGTATTATCTTGACAGAATGCCCTCTGTCAAGGAAACATAAGTGTTTTTTTACAGGCCACAATCTATGCAAACATGCTTCGTATAGTTTGCCCTCTGCAAACCCTTCCAATATTCAGTTGTGTTGGCTCTTTCCAAAGTGATAGATCTCTTTTGGTATGAGCCATGACGGTAAATGTTTGATCTCACTGGTGACAATGGGTAAGCATGGAGGGCTAGCAAAACTTTATGGGAGTTCTTGGCGGGGGGGGAATCGTAATGCACTTTCATCAGTTTGAATTGCTACGGTGAAAATCTATTAATTTTACTTCAGTTGTCCTACAGAATAAACAAATCATTTACACTAAGTTGTAATATAAAACATGCAGCAAAGAAAGATTTCATCTATAATTGCAATGCAGCTAAAGCTCAACACAAAACGACCCAACAAAGGGTATAGATGGATCATATTATGAAAAAAATGGCTTCCTTTGGAGCTCTGGGGGAAAAAGAAATTTTATAGATACATCTTCTCGCATCACAATTCTGGATGAACAGGAAAGCAAAAACAACCATCCTTGTTGAATGGTGCTTTACTTCAAAGCTGGTAGAGAGAGATAAAGTACTATCCTTTTTGAAAATGAGCCTAACAGCCCATTCCTGAGCCCTGCAGTGGCCAGAGATGGCGTGGCTGAGGCGCTGCTGCGGTGCCTCCAGAGAGACTTCCCGGCTGCTGCAAGGCAAAAAAAAAAAAAAAGCCTTTTCGAAAATAAAAAATAGAAAATGGGGGAAATAGCCCCACTGAAAACAGTGATGCTGCGCCAACAAAAGGCTGCCGCAGCAGTGCTGTTTCTGAAGGGGGCATTCCCGGGCTGGAAGGGGTGAGGAAACTGACTGAAAGCTCCACCCCTAGGAACGCCCCCCTCCCCACGCTGCAGTTCTCTTCCAGGATTTAGGTCCCGGAGAGGCTGCAGCAGAGGAGGAGCCCTGAGCAGCTTCGCGGTGCCAACAGAAATGCCCCCCGTGCCACTGTGAGTGCCCCTTATTCCATAAGTGGGCACTTATGCTGGCGCAGGGGCCATGCCACCTCCACACCTCTTTCGGCCACCAACCTCAGGAGTGGGCTGTAAGTAATTCAGTCAATTGTTTTGCACCAGAGGAAGCTGATTGGCAGCAGATCAAAGACAAACAAAAGAAAATGTCTTCACTCAATGTGTAATTAATTTATGGAATTCATTGTCACAGGATGCTGTGATGACCAGGGTAGAAAAATGTCTTGTTTCTGTAACAGTGTCTTACTGTGTTGAAATGGCGAGCTGACGCTTTTCATGGCATGGAAGTAAATAACTTTGCCTGGTAAATAACATCCCATTAAACCTCTAATAAAGGGGTGGGACTTTTTTCCTCTCGCCAGTTGGCAACCCTGGTGATGGCCACTAGTATGTCGGCTTTAAAGGGGAATTATACAAATTCAAGGCGAAGAGGTCTGTGAAAATGAACCATGATGATGTTGAACTGGAACCTCCATGTTCTGAATCAGCAGGTAAAGGTAGTTTCCTGTGCAAGCACTGGGTCATTACTGACCCGTGGGGTGAAGTCACATCCCGACCTTTACTAGGCAGGCTATGTTTACAGGGGGGTTTGCCATTGCCTTCCCCAACTGTCTACACTTTACCCCCAACCAAGCTGGGTACTCATTTTACTGACCTCGGAAGAATGGAAGGCTGAGTCAACCCTAAGCTGGCTACCTGAAACCAACTTCCATCAGGATCGAACTCAGGTTGTGAGCAGAGCTTTTGACTGCAGTACTGCAGCTTACCACTCTACACCACGGGGCAGTACCCCTCTGAAGAACAGTCGGGGGGGTCAAACAACGGGGAGAGTTTTGGCATTTTGTGCACTGCTTGCAGGTCTTCTAGGGCAGGGCTTCTTAAACTTTTTCCACTCGCAACGCCTTTTCACCCAAGAAATTTTTACGTGATCCTGGGTATATAGGTATATAAAATAGGTATACAAATCAAACATTTACTGATAATAAATCATACAGAAATTTATTTTAAAACAATTTTTTGATATAAATATAATTTTACCATTTACTGTTGCCAAATTTTTCGCGACCCCCATATTCAGTTACGCGACCCCATATGGGGTCACAACCCACAGTTTAAGAAGCTTTGTTCTAGGACACCTGGTTGGTCAACACATGAAACAGGATGCTCCACTAGATTCTTGGATCCAGCAGTGCTCTGATCCAGCATAGGTGCTTTTATCTTCTCTGACTGCAACTCTTCTTTAACTCCAACACACAAGAACACTAGCAGACAGCACAGGGAGTAGAAGGGATTGGATCCCCTTATTTTATTGACTTAATTTATAGCCTGCCTTTTCTCACTTTAAGGCTGATGAAGCCACTTTTTAGTGGTGAAAGCGCTGAGATTTATCCAGAAAGGCGTTTCCAACGTTTCTTGCCTGACGAACTTTACCAGCCAAGCCAAGACCCACGGTTTTCCACTCTGAAGGAACTTTGTTGAGCACACATGACCTGTTTTCTGCTATTCAAACATAGTTTGCATGTTTGAAGTACTTTGTGTTGTTCTTGTTTACTATTTTGGGTACACCTTGTTGCTTGCTTAAAGCTTGCTACTCCTTTGTCAATTTCATTGACTGCTTTTGTATATATTGTCCTTCACTGATTGTGTGTATTCTATTAATACAGTGTCATTTTGTATCTAGAGCCTATTACTGTTTTTTGATATTTCTCACTGAGAAGGCAGATTACAGGACATTAAACAGCGCAGGCAGGCAGTCAGTCAGTCAGACTACCCCTCAGGAAATGGGTGAGTTCTGTGAGAGATACCCAGCTACTGTATATTTTGGCCTGCTAGAAAATGGCAGCCTAGTGAGCTGATTTCACAAGCAAAAAGCCACAGTAATGAGATAAACCAAGGATAAAAACAAGAATAAAACAGTGGGGTGGCAATGAGAGGAAAATGCATGAATGATAGCAAGACGTGCAGCTGTACGCAAAGTCTGTCAGTGTTTTCACAAAGGTTTGAGAGGCCAATCTTACCTGCCACTTCCAATAGATGGAAATGCAATTGATTTCAGTTTCTTCTCATCTGCCAGAGCTAAGCAGTTCTTCACTGTCTTCTCCAGCAATTCTTCACATTTATCTGCACCCCAACTGGGGCTATTGCAATGGATCACAAACTTAGCGGGCAATCCATGCCCTGCACTGACCACAGCTGGATGGAAACAGAAAGTACATCTTGAATACTTCAAGTATTTGAAGATTTTTGTTAAAAGTCCAAATATGAAAATGTGATGAAGCAAGTCAAGAACATACAGTTATTTGTGTTGTGTAAATCCCCTTGCCTAAAGAAATAACATGACTGTAGATGCACACATTTGTAACAATATTTACATTTGTAGAGATTCACAGTGGGTAGCCGTGTTAGTCTGTCTGCAGTAGTAGAAAAGGACAAGAGTCCATTAGCACCTTAAAGACTAACACACATATTTTCTGGTAGGGTATGAGCTTTCGTGAGACACAACTGATCTGAAGAAGTGAGCTGTGGCTCACGAAAGCTCATACCCTACCAGAAAATATTTTTGTTAGTCTTTAAGGTGCTACTGGATTCTTGCTCTTTTCTACATTCGTAGAGATTGTCTTTGATTTAATATTATACTTATCTGGTCTTTTAATTCTGCTATTATCTCCTGAGTTGGTTATATTTGCTGTGTTGCTATTATGTTCAGGATGAATTGCTTTATCTCTATTGTGTACTCTTCTGCTCTCATTTGTGTGCTGGACTATGCCAGTACAGTAAATTTATCTTTGACCACAAATATTAGAATTGTGGGAAGACTTGAACTATTTGAGAAATTGCTCCTGTATCTTAGAAAACAGAGAACAGATCTGTTCCAATGACAGCACTAATCACGTACAGGAGTCTGTTTCAGGGTGGAGGGGGACACTGAGAACTACATCAATGGTTACCATGTTCAAGGGACTCCCCTTGTTCTCTCCCATCAGAGAGTACACCAATTGTGTAAGATACCCACATTACCTTCTTCCACATAAAATGGGTATAATACAAGGTTTTATTAGCTCCCACTGTATGCTCTACCTGTTTCTAAGTATTTAATAATAACTCTGTCCATTAACTATTAGAATTAAATTCTGAAGCAATGCTGATAGAACTGGCAGGTTAAAATGCTCTCACTGTGGTTTATTTCCTCATTTCTATTCTTATATCATAACATGCGTGTGAGAGGAAATTTCTTCTCTGCTATAATTCTGAATACTTCAGCATAGGCTGGAAAGTTGTCTTAATAGAGCTTGGCCGGCAAATAGCCTGGCATCGATAACTGACAACTATTTAGTCAAAGCAAGGGTGAATGTGGTCTTGACATCCCACAGGAAATGGGGCCCAGATAAAAGGGTTTGCCCAAAGAGGCTCATGGATCCCACTGGATTCCAGAATATGAAACTCCTTGAAGTTATTGACAAACTTGCCCCTTGTTGACCTTTTCCACCCTTGAGCAAAACCCAGCCCCCTGGTTTACCACAGAGCTGGGTAACCTGAAGAGAGCTGGGAGATATCTAGAGTGACACTGATGGAAAACTCATACTGAATCTAACAGAATGTGCTATAGAGCTCATCAGCTAGTTCATGGCCATCCCAAGTGTTTTAGGTATCTTGGCATCTGCTGAGTCTTTATAGTCTCAGACAATTAGCTGTTTGTTGCTGACAAAATATTGCAAATATGCTCTGATCTGGATGCTGTTTGTAACATACGCCTGTCTGAAGAAATGTCTAATACATCATCTGGTATGTTTATGGACCATTTTGACCCAATTACTGTGATGGATGTTGACAGAGTCTGGGATAAGTGAAGGCCACTGTTTGTGCTCTGGATCCTTGCCATTTTGGCTGCTAAAATTACATAAGGACCCCATCAACAAGCCTTTGACGTCTAAAGATCAATCCATAGGTCAAGGCATGTTCCCTTGGCTACTCAAAGAGGCAGTTATCCATCCATTACTTCAAAACCATCCCTACAGAAAAATGATATGGCCAATTATGGCCCAATCTCTAATCTGGGCAAAATGGTTGAGAAAGCAGTAATGGTCCACCTCCAGGTCTGGTTTTCTAAGGTGACTGCTGTGTCAAGCAGCACTCCCATGGTGCAAACCTGTTTTTTCAAGGGAAGTATATCCAAGACAGGGAGTTCTCAAGTCTCTGGTCTGCCTTTCTACTAACCCAGAGCACCTCTGTCTTGTCAAGATTAAGTTTCAGTTTATTCACCCTCATCCAGACCATTACTGACTCCGAGCATCAACAGCTTCCTTAGAATTAGGTAGAAACGAAAAGTAGAGCTGGTTATCATCTGTATATTGGAGACATGGCAGCCCAAACTTCCTGATGACCTCTCCAAGAAACTTCATGTAGATATGAAATAGCATGGGGGATAACAGAATGGTTCAGGAAGATGCTTTAATAAAAGGGATGATGGAGTACATTAATGTATATAGTATGTACTATCTGTTGCTGCATGTATTACCCTACTATAAAATCTGGACTTCGTTTAACATACCATGTTAATACTTGTGCTTCTTTTAGATTTCTGCAATCCTAATCCATTTATTGGGTGTCCCATCTTGTTGATTGCACTGACTTTGAATCTCAGTGAGAAAGATGAATAAACGATGTAAATAAAACCCTTTAAAAATCTTTAGAAGAGTGAATTTCAGTCGCACCGTCTGAAATTTCTGATACAAACAGACTTTGATCTGCAAAAAATTTTCAAGGATTTAAACTGCACCTCCTGCTGTGTCCAATGGCCCATTCTTTTTGCGAAGCTCAACGACGGCCTCCAAGAATTCTTTTCCGCCTTTCTTCTCCAAAGTGCTTCCTGTGCAAGGACAGAGTTGTGACTGTTCCACATCCGAAAAGGCATCCATCACTTCAGATAATCACACATGATAGATTTCTCTAACCAAATATTTGGGGACTGCAAAGTAAGATCTAAACCTTTGGGGACTAGTCCAGAAGTAACCATTCTCTCTCTCTTTTTAAAAAAGGTCACCCTCCCACAATGGTTTTTATTCTATCTGAAAAATGTTTCATGATGCAATTTTCAATGTCAACCAGCAGGGCAGTGACATTTCTAGCCGCGTTCTCTCACCAGGTAGTAGACATAGTTCCAGCACACACACAAACTCAATGGCATTTGTTTGATGCATGAACTCTTTTCCCTTAGGGGACGAGAACCCTCTTCTGTTACAGATTGCTTTAAAGACAAATTTGTCATAAGAAGAACTTGAAACTCACCTCATCTTCATCCCTGACCCCAACAGGTGGCCCCCGGGAGTGAAACAGTCTTGTGAGTGCAGCGGGCTGCTTTACTTGACAACTGCCCAGCTTGTTGAGCCACCTTTAACCAAGAGGAAGAGCCTCAGAAATAAGTAGATTCTCTAAGGAACATATTCCTCCACTGAATTGCTTAACTGCAGCTAAAGAAGCTTAACAATGCTGCTCTGGGAGGAAGGGAGCTGCACGGCATAAATTACGGCTCTAGGTTGACACCAAGGCAGTCCACCACTAATGGTTTAGATCTTATTTTGCAGCTTTGTATTAATGCAACAATGTAGACCAAAAAGTTTATTCCTAATTAAGAACTGAAATCACATTGCATGTTGCTTGACAACTACACAAGTAGCAAGGCGAGGAAAAAGTGACGTTGATTCTGGATTAGAAAAATTGACCTTGACAAGTTGATTCCTGCAGCTGAATCATAAATACATTTACTTAGAAAGTAAGTCACACTTTTTCCATGGAACCTACCTTCAAAGTAAGTGCATGCTGAGGATTATTTCCTATGGCTGTGTTCCTAGGCATTCTTAACTGGGAATAAGCCCCAGAAAAGTGAGACTTAATTCCAAGTAAAAATGCATATGGTCGGCCTTTAGATCTTTAAAATCAGAATACTTTGTGCAATGAATTCATTTTAATTATAAGGAGAAGGAGGGGGCTGCAGTTTCTGATGGAAGTGCACATATTATATGCTCAGTAAAATACATTTCTACTTGATATTCTGTATCTAGACAAAGTATAAGAGCTATTTAATGACATTACAGATTAACCTTGGCAGAGAACGAACAATATATCCTTCTGTGTAAAGGATATGAAACAGGTTTTAGCTAAGTGGTTTATTATATTGTCTTTAGAGATAATCAGCTGGCAGTATAAATTTTGCCCCTGTTCAGAAAATGGGTTGTATTTTGGAGATTAAAGTATTCACAGTGATAACCTCAAACAGCCCAGTGAATTGTCCAAGGGCACATGATGTTATCACACTGTTAAACCTGAACTGCCTGGCCAGTTGCCTGGCAGCCATGAAAGTAAGTTTCTTAAAGCAAGATCAGAATCGAGCAGCCCATTACTGAAGGGGGGGGGCAAAGCTCATTAGGAGCCGGTGGGACCCTGCGCTGGTGCAGGGGCAAACATGCCAGCGTCTGGAAGCCGGTGGGCCCTGCCGCCAGCGCAGCCATGCCAGCAGGGATTTCCTGGAAGGGAAAACTGATGCTGGTGTGTGTGTGTTGGGGGGCTTTCCCAGGGGCGGAGCTGCCTTTGGGCAGCTCCCTCACCTCGTTCACCCTGGGAATGCCCCCTCGAGCAGCACTGTGGCTTCGCCACCAAAAAAGGTGGTGCAATGGGGCATTTTCCCTGTTTTTCTATTTTTAAACTTTTTTTTTGTCTTCATGGTGGCCAGTAAACCTTTGAGGAGGCATCATGGCTGCACCGCTTCCGGATGCCGTGGATCTACCCCCCTTTCCGGAATGGACTCTCAGTCTAAGTAATATACTTTAAATGTATTAACATTGTAAAAATATATAATTATCTCCACAGCAACTGAAGATAATCTCTACAGGGACAGTGGCAATTAGGGACTCCAAGTCAGCCAGGAAGGGAGAAACTACATCACTTTAGCAAGGATGTTTCGGTACATTCTAGTTAAAAGGATACCGAACTAGCCAGGAAAAGGTTTCACAGTCAGGCACTGATGCTATGAAAGCATTCCAAAATTGTAAAATGATTTTAAGCTCATATCCTGCCAGAAATTTTGTTAGTCTTTAAGGTGCTACTGGACTCTTGCTCTTTTCTACGGATTTTAAGGGATATACTTCACTCCACTTTGAAGTGTATTACAATTTGGCATCATCTTTGCATCTATTTCTCAAGGTTTCCTTATTATTTTTGTCTATATTGACTTTAATTCTTAAACTATGCATTTTGATCTCTGATATGCATCTGGCTCACATAAACCACAATACATTTGGTAATTTTTGAGATGCTACAAGAATTGTCCTTTTTCTTCCCTTAACTAACACTTCCTGGCATATTTGTTGTATATTAGAGATGCCCAAGATGTTTTGGTGCCTCCAGGATGGTAAAAATATAATAATAAACGAAATAATTGACATTTTCTGCCTCTTCCGGAGTACACTACTACTGACTCGCCCTGGTTGACATTTTAACATTGGTATGACTTAAATTCTACTTGTTTCAAATTGAAATGTATGGCTTTAACCTAACAGGATTGTTACAGTTGTGTACACAGTACTGCTAGCTCTACCTGAGAAATTGAACTCGGTGGCTCTACGCTCTTTATATCATGTTCACAGGAGCTTTCATTAATATTCTGCTCCACAACTTTCAGGTTAGTGGCTCCTTCCTCACAGGCATACATATATATGTTACTCCCACAGAATAAAGTCATTATTTCATGCTGTTAAAGCAGGCATTGGTATAATGGTGACAACAGCATAGGCATAAATCTAGGTGTGAACAGTTTTCAAAATACTCCCCCAATATATACTGTGGTTAGAAAGGCCTTTATATGGATACAAGTTAATCATCTGAAGCTAAGCATGTATGCACTTCTATTCTTTCTTCCAGCAGTCACAGGCAATTAGAAGATCATACTCTACTGAATGAAATAATCCAGGTTTCATTTCTTTCCCACAATTTTGAGACTTGCTTTAAAAGCATTTCCTCACAGGTTAACATAACCTTGCAGATTTTACAAACCTTATTTTAAGGGATAGAATATAGGTTGCAATCCTTGTGATTTATGCAATCATGCATGAATCAGTTACGACTGCTTTCCACATGACACAGGTCTTCAGAGGACACTTGGGGAACAGTGATGCAGGAAGCGGCTGTGGCAGGCTAATGAAAACTTGTGTGTTTTCTAAAGTTACCAACAGGCATGGAGCTAGGAGTCCCACGTGTCATTATGGTGGCAAATGACCAGTGGGGCGCTTGAGCTTACTCTGGGAATAGGCAAGTGAGCAGAATGGGCTCGCTGCAACCCCAAGCTAATGATGGTACTTTTCTACCAGTTCTCTGCCCTGTGTTTGTGTGAGTGTACAAGAATGAATATGTGCTAAAAACGTACAGGGAGTGATGTTAAGTTATGCAGTGGTTGGCAACTGTGTGAACAGACTGCTGGACTTGATGGATCTTGGTCTGATCCAGCAGGGCCTTTCTTACATTCTTATGTTGTGAGGAAGCAGCCTTAGCATGACAAAAAAAAAAAAGACATGAGATTGCTGCAGCATTTGCAGGTCCATCCCAATTTAGATTTTGAAAATAAAGTCTTTGTACAAACTGGGGTGGGGTGTTAATGCTATGGAATTCAGTTCTATACCAACATAACTCTCTTGTGTTCCCCAAGCCCACAGCTGTTCCCAGCACTCCCTGGAGACAGGGGACCTCTGCAGCGCAGACTAGGGAACAAACAATATTCCTTTTAATCAGGCACACATTCCCACTGCATCACCGGCCTTTGCATTTTTACGTCGACATCGTACGTTAAGAGTACATTGTGTTTCTGCGCTGGCGCACTGTCACCGATTACAGTACAAAGTAGCGGTTCCAGTAAACTGCGTTAATTGTTTGCTCGGTAAAGATACCGATTAGATAAGACACTTTGCCCTTATTCAGTTGGGCACTTGCTACATTTGACACCGGGCAGGACTGCTGGAAGTGAGAAAAGAATGCAGAATCTGCAGAGCAGGGGCAAGCTTGTTGCTGCTGATTGGTCATGCATACACATACAAACTCTGCAGCACTGAACTCTCCATTACCTACTTCACCACCGGTGTAGAAGTCAGAGTTTGTCGGGTGAACGACAGCATCACTGTCGATTGTGGCAATGTCAGCCTGAACAACTTGCAACTACAACAGGTAAACAAATGTGTATCAACCATGTTGGTCAGGGACCCAGAAACAGGATCTACATTTTTTGCATGTACCTACATTCTTGTTAGCCTACCTTTTGGCTCCAAAATGTGTGCTGTAAACAATAACAAAAACAACAACAAAATCCAAAACCGGTGTAGAGGTGTGTGCTGAGAAGGGGAAGGGGATATAGGGTAGAGAGGCATTGGGTGTGTTAATTCTAGCATTTGACCAACCGATCAAAGGAGACATGTCGCAAACTTTTTGAAAAGTATTAAGAGCAGCTAGCACCCTCTTGACTTTGCAGAAACCTGTAAAACTGTAATCTCATAAAGAAGGATGACAACATCCAGTATCCTTTACAAAAACATTCTGCATCACCAAGCCCGACAAAACAAGCAGTTTCTTCACTTTGATAATTCACTGACAGACCTTATTTGACCCTTGTCTTTATTTAATCATATTGGAAGTTAAAGCAAATGTTGGCTCATTTATGCACTTTTAAGTTCTATTGAAATTAGCATGTTGCTTAAACCTTCCCTTCAAACAAATGGGACTTTAAAAGTACTTAATGCTGGCTGTGCTATAATGAGAAACTTTGTCTATACACAAGAATTGATTTTCCAAATGAGCACTTTAAACCATTTTACTCCATATTTTTCTTGATGGTTTATCACTCAAACTGAAGGACTAGGGTAACCACAGAAAACAATAAAGATTATTTAATCTTGTAAAGTGTTTTATTTATGCTAAGATTTCTTATGCCTATCTCTCATTGATGCAAATGCAACCATTCATAAAATGAGCCCATGGCTGGAATTGATTTCACTGTTTCCTTAAGAAAATATGAAATACAATTAAAATTATAGATATGGAATAACAAGTTACTGTATACTATTATCTACAAATGAGGAAGAACAGCAACTGCCCATTCACATGCATTCTCTGTGGTGGTTTCTACCCCGTGGAATGGCCTGTCTGCAGAGGTTAGGAAAGGCCCCTATACTTCTATAATTCTGCGGGATATACAAAATAGAAATGTTCAAGAGATTACTACTGTAGTATAATGTAACAGCTCAGGAAGTCATATTTATAAGAGGACTGTAGTCTATTGCAATTTTTATTTTACTGCTTTGTCTTCTATATTTGAAACCCTCTTTCAGCACTGCGGTATGTTATGCTTTAGGAGGGTTTTTCTTTTTGTTTGTTTATCTGCACTGTTCTCCAAGTCTGTAATCCTAGTATTACTACGTTATTTGCTTAAAGTCTCATGCTGTCTGACTGAATTGATTTTTATTTTGTAATCTGCCTTGAGTCTGAGTAAGAAAGGTGGGCTATAAATAAATAAAATAAAATAGTAACACTTCTGTTGAATAAAGATATATTTAAAATATGGCCAATATAGACACTCTTTCATTTAATAGTTGCTTTTTAACTGAACAAGAAGTTGATTCAATTGAAAAGATGGAAGGGCTGGGGAGCATCTACTGGATGATTGCCTCTCTTTATGAATCTCTATTACTACTTTAATGTCAATGAAAACAGAAAGGGGTTCCAGAATGGGGAAACTGCTTATTTTGAAAACAACTTGATGATTATCTATATACATATAGATATATATGTATGTTCTCCAAGAATCCACATCCCCCCCCACAAAGAACTAACAGTCACATTTGATTATTATGGAAACATATTTCACTTAACTCTGGAATTAATTTCATGATAGTCGAATCTGCAAATATAACATATGGAAACTTGGAAATGTACCCTACAATTGTTCCGTAATATGATTTAAGGAATTCGAGAATTTGAAATTACACGAGAATTCCATAATTTTCATGTGACTGTTAGTTGCAACAGCCCAATTCCCATTTACCTAGATCATCTTTAAGGTCAATGTCAGCATTGGTGGGATTGATAATGGCCTCCACTTCGAAGCCGGCTAAATTACTGATTTCACTGTGAATAAGGTTCAGCTGAAAAGAAAAGCATGAGGTGGGAAATAACAACAGGACAGTCGGGAAAAATTACACAGAGAAGCTGCAGAAAAAGTAAGATTTGCAACACAGATATGGGGATAGCATCACTGCAAACAAATGTGCAAAATAAATAGCGGATCATAAAGGAAGTTACTGGTAAAAGGACAAACCAAACAGAACTGCATTGCAAACACAAGACTCAAACATGATTCTGGATACTGGAAGGAAACGTTTATTAAGCTGAAGCTTTAGCTTACCAAGGTTTAATGCTTGATAAGGATGAATGGACTATGACTTCCTGCTATGGCTGGCCACAGATGGCTATTGTACATCTGTACCACTGATCTATTTATAATGAACTGTTTTGTTTGCTGAATGTGAAGGAAGAGGCTGATTTGTTTTTCTGTTTAAATGCATTTATATGTATATACACTCTTTTGGGAAATTTTCTCTGCCCCTTACTTGTTTGTATGAAAATGTTCACATGAAATTAATACATTTCTGAATTGCTTCTGTCAGTGACAGTAACTGAATTTGGCACACGGTATTTTCATTTCCTCTGTGTAACAAAGTCCAAGTTCTAGTAGTGGATGAAACCTTATTTGTTCAGATATCGCTGCACAAAATATCTCCCCCCCCCCAGATATTACTATGTATAAGAACCATCTCAGAACATTTGCAAAAACATGGGCCCAAATCTTGAGAAAGTCAACTGGAAGCATTGGAACAAAATCTAATCACAAAATACTAACCTAAAACTCTTTGATTTTCACGGTATCTTGATGGACTTTCTCTGGATTGGTTCTACGGCCATGTAATTATTGCTCTACTGGTTATTTTGACAGTGAGCTTGATCCTGGCTTTCTTCTCCCCCCAAACAGTCCTTTCTGACACCAGGAAAATTTATTAGGTTTGCAGGACCCAAATGGAGTAATAGCAACACAGGCTGCAGAGTGGTGAGGTGGAACATTTTGCCCCCTTCTTCTGTCAGTGGAGCTCCATTGTCAGAAGAAAGCCTCCCTTTCCAGCCTTCTAATCCACATGAAAATTAGATCATGTGTGTCCCATGAACCTATGAATAAACTTTCCTGGGATTAGAATTGGGGGAGGGCAGCATGGGAAAGACTTACAACCATCAGTGTCTTTATCTGACACAGTGCTGGATCCAACTTGCTATTTAATTAAATAACACGAAAAGGGGGACAAATAGCAATTTTTATAAATGAAAACAAAATTGCCAAGAAAGCAGCACAGTCCTCAAAGTAGAAGCACAGCTTTCACTGAAATCAAGGAATCTGTGCAGAGACGAGATCAGAGAGGGCTGGTCTGAAAACCAGACATATGCAAAAAAAAAAAAAAAATTGCTTCCTTTAGTACTTCCGTAATGACCATAAGAACACAGGATGAGCTGAATCAGACCAGAGATCCATCTAGCCTAGCATCCTGTCCCACACAGTGACCAACCAGTTCCTTTGGAGGTCCAACAACAGGGCATAGAGGCCGAGGCCTTTCCCTGATGTTGCCTCCTGGCACTGGGATTCAGAGGTTGACTGCCTGTGAATGTGGAGGTTCCCACAACAAAGAACATGGGCATATACGTTGATCAGATTGAACTATGTGAAGATTGGCAGTTAAAGTGCCATTTACGCCTTTTTGTAACAAAACAGTTTGAGCCTTGTGTTTGACTACAAGGAACTAATGTTCCCCAAAATAATCAAGCAAACGAATAAATAAATAAATAATCAGGTCCAACTGACACTGAAGAAAAGACACTCGTGGAGGGACTAGAGATGGGAAGGCCTGGAAAAAAACAGAAAAATTGGGGGGGGGGGGAAACAGTTTTCCCCCCGTTTTTTTTCCAAAGCCGTTTTTTCCGGGGGGAAACGCCTTTGGAAAAAAAGGAAATATACGGGGGGGAAACTGTTTCCCCCCCAATTTTTCCGTTTTTTTTCCAGGCCTTCCCATCTCTAGGAGGGGCTCATGATGTACTATACTTCTGAGAAAATGTAAATATCAAATGTTAATCGTCCACTTTGTTTTCTGTGTCCCACAATTGCCAATATTCTATGGGATCACATAGCAAGTGCAGACCACTGTGGTTCACGTAATAATAATTCTGTCTGCAATGTGTGGCTGTATACAGATCTTGTAACAGTGATAAGATATGGGAGTGGGACATATAATTTCATGCTTCCTCCCCATTGCCTTCCTTGTGCATCTTAAATGTGTTTTAGGGGTTAACTACATGTTACAGACAAATGCCTGAGAGAAAGCCCCAATACTGTTTCTTTTCTTTCATGGACCAATGGTCCATCTAGTTCAGCATTTTCTTTCGCACGGTGGCCAATCAAATGCCCCCAGAAGGCCTACAAGTAGGAAATGGAGGCCAAAGCTTCCTTTTGCAGTTACCCCACTCCCCTGGTATTTGGAGAGTTATTGCTGGAGGAGCTGACAGAGAAAGGGTCGAGTACCCTTCCCCATTGCTTCTTTCCTTTTCCTACAATGCCTTCTCATTTAATAAAAAATAGCATCACAAGTGCTTGTGCATAATACAAAATTAGCAATTAAGGTTCCGGCTTAACCAGGGTATACTAAGTAAGGAACCTGAGTACATAAGCACCACTTTTAAGCTTGGTCCTGATATAACATTTCTCCTGATTAAGGCGAATGGAGCAGATTTGCCTACAGTGGAAAGGACATAGGGATAATACTGTGTGATCACTACTATGATAGGCCACTTCTGATTCAATTAAAAGATCGTCCAAGTTCCATCTGAACCAGTCCTCTTGCTCCTTTTTTTTTTTTTGCTGTCAAGTTACACAAGTCCATACTTGCATCTATTTAAGCTCCTGATTTCAATGGAAATGCAAGCATGGCTAATTGTACACAGGGTTGAAATGCATGAGTGCAATTTTCTCCTTGTGGATCTACGCTAAAAAGGAAGGAAGCATGTATGCCTATGTTTGGATGCACACACAGAGATTCTACACTGCTCATGCACCAAGAAATCGTCATTGCAAAATGGAGCCTATCCCTCCTCACAGAAAGGGACCATGAAACCCTGCGTGTCTGACTGTGGCCATGAAAGTTTGCTAGAAGGTCATATGGTCACTGTCAAGTGTAGAAAATTCATTTTTTAATCCATTATTGTGGAGGCAGAACAGGTTTGTACAGACAAGCTGCATGGTTCTCCATGTGTACCTGAAAGCAGCTGTAAATCTCTTACCCCTGTGCCTCCAACAGCAGCTGGAGGGAGCAATTAGAGGTGGGGTGCCAAAGTGTTGCCAACACAAAGGACAATAAGCAAGTTAAAAGGCTTGAGATTAGAGCTACTTCAAATTCAGCAATGATTTCACTTCCATGTAGGAAAATCATACTTATGCCAATAGATATAATAAGGGTATCTGTGATTATTTTTCCACGTGTCAATGCGTTGGTAAGCCGTAGCAAGTTTAAGCCTTAACGTTTTATCCCTTGGCTTCACTGCTGAACAGTTTATAATTTTTAATTCCATCCAGCATAAAATTAGGTTAAACATCCAGATTACAAAATACTCAAATGCATCCTATTAAGCTGAAAATATCTAAGAACCAACTCATTTTTAGTCAACTCAGTAATCCATTACTAAGAGTTACTTTTGGCATACCAATCTTTTTTTTTTAAAAGGAAGACCTTCATGCCATGTTGCAATCTGTTCTGAAAGCCTACCCCCCCACCGTTTCAAAAGGGATTTGCTAGTGGTGTAGGGAGCTAAGGTGCAAGAAACACAAGCCCATGTTGAAGTACATTTCTTCATATATCTTTAGTCATCCATCAGCATGTTACTTCCTAACAAGAACTCGAACATATGTAGCTTTTAATATTTGGAGGATGAATGTTGACACCATGTTTGGATCATCTTTACATAAGCAGAATAAGATAGATGTAACGTTAGCATAACGCATGTTGAAAGGCCACTAATAACAAAACATTAAAACAAACATTTTTCTAGTGCATAGATTCAAGCCTTCTCTATCCCCAAGAGAAAACATGACTCTTGAATATAAAATGTATGTGTAGCAACTCCCTTTTTTTCAAGCAATTTTTGGTCACAATGTAAAATCCATATGAAGTAATTAACCAAAGAAAACAGACACAATGAGACAGCAAAAGGAACGGATCGTTTTTGATTTATATAATTCAATGCTTTACACTCCAGTTTTAAATATTTTTCATTCTTTAAGGCCGGCCTAAGATTGTTTGTGACAACGGGCACTTAATATAATTTTATTTGGTCATGCAATGAGAGCTAAACCACATGTTCCTATACACATATTCATCATATAACATTAATCCAAGGGCAGGGATATGAAACCAGTGAGCAGGAAAGGGGGGTTTAACCCTTCTATTTCCTACCAATTCTTCCTTGCAAATCCTCCTTCCTCCTTCCTCCCCAACCCAACAGACTTATTTCCAATCTCATACTTGTCTCGGAGGGCAAACGTGCGTATGAAGGAATGTCCAGCGAGGAAGGGTACAGAGATAAGGGCTAAAGCAACCTTTCTGTTGATTTTCTGCTGCAGGTGCCTCCTGGCCCAACGGTAAGCTTTGGACTTTATTTCCTGTGATACCCATCTGTGATACACTCCTCCATCTATTCTACTGCCACCAGTCACCTGAAGACCTCTTGCCATCATGATTTTGCCCATTCCCCCTTGTCACCCATATGCTCGGCTCTCTGAACAGGTACATCATACCAACTCTCTCTTCATCATCAAATTCCTCTCCAAAATCCACCTTTCCTCTTAATCTCCATTTCCAGCTGTAACCAAGTGTTAAGTATGGGTAAACTCTCTGCCCACATTCATTCCTTGGCCAACCCCTTTTCTCTCATTTTAATGTTGACTATTATAAATTGTAAGCTTTTGGGGGATAGAGGCTTGTCTGCTTTCTACCTGTGGAACTCTGTAAGCCACCATTTATACTGATGGCACTGTATCAGAGATAATAATTATAGATCTAGAGAGAAAATAATTTGCTTAATGGCCAAGGAGATCTTTCTAGATGTGCTCAGTATGGCACACGGAGAAGAATTTCAAAGATAGGTATGCTTCAATTAAGTATGGAGGTGAGAAAGTACCTCCTAAGGAACACTGAACATAAGAATGTTTTAAATCATAAGCTGAAACCTACCTTCTGCCCAAGGAATAGACTTTTAGTGGACAGGACAGTGAAGCCATCTGTTGGCGTGCCTTCTGTTGTGCTGTCGGCACTTGCTGATTTGCTGACTTCTCCCTGTTTCTTTTCATGCAAACAAACAAACAATTCAACTTTAAATAGAAGGATACTGAGTTCACGTGGAGGGACAACTTGTATACTGTAGATACTCCATGGGGGAGAGGGGTTGCCAAAAGGTCCCTTATTAGGGGTCTTGTCAATGGAGACCAGGTCGCCAGCTCACAATGGACAAGTCTGGCCTTATTCCATTTTTGTATTGAAGCACTGTGAGCCTATTTCCCACTGCTTGAACTGCAGCGTAAATCTTTCTGCCATAGTAGTGAAGCTGCCAGATTCATTTTATAGTTGGGGAAGATCGGGAGGCAAAATGAAGACAATCGTAAAAAAAATCACTGCAGGTTTATTTTTAGGATTATTAGAAGAGAATTTAAATAATCAGGAAGACTTAAGAGAGCAATCCTATGCAATTCTATTCAATAGGGCTTACTCCCAGGAAAGTAGTTGTAAGACAGCACTGTTATTCCATGTATAGTCTGTACCTTTTGCATTTGTTTGATGTAATATATACACATTTTTTCAAGACTTTGAAAGTACAGAATCCTGAATAGATAAAAAATTGAAGCATTCACAAATTACACCCATATAGATCTTCCTGGATCATTTAGAACATATATAGATCCAAAACAGATATGCATCTAAAGACAAGTCATCCAATGTGATTTCCAGTCACACTATACCAAATCAAGATTGTACCTGTCTCTGCCCTCTCCTTCACTGTAGCTAATAACAGGTGGGAGGAAATTTTGATTTTAAAAAAATTGGGCTTGGAAGCGGTATGGAGGAAAAGCGTTAACTCCTCCTGTGGCCCTGACTGAATTTACCCTCCCTACTATTTTGAAGTTTTAAAAAAGGTTAAGATTTTCCAGCACAACCCTAAGTAGAGTTTCACCACCCTTCTAAGTCCAGTGAAGTAAATATCCTTTTAAAAGGTTGTAATTCTGCTTAGTATGGTGCTATAAATATATAGTATTACTGGCAAGGCAAAGGCAGCTTGCGCCTGTTTCTTCTCAAAAGATACAAGCAACAAAGCATGCAAACAAATATAAGTCAGATGTTATACTAAGGAGCCTGTATTTCATAAAATGTAACGTATGAGCAAATTGGCTTAAATATTTTAATTAGGTTTTCCTTGAGTTGCATTTCCATTTCCCAAGCATTTACTATTAGTCAAATACTAGTAGGAACACAAGCCATGTTAGAAGGCATGTTAGTGTGTGTGTGGGGGAAAAGAACATGATGCCACAACAGATTATCTGATTTAAGGACAATATTTGTACACACTTGCTAGAAACCACACTGAAGCTACCAGATATTCCACCAAGGAAGTTTCTGCAGAGAAAGGCAATGGCGAACCACTTCTGCCTCTCACTTGACAGCAGCTACCACACAAAAGCCAGTGTGATGTAGTGGCAAGAGTATCAGACTAGGATCTGGGAGAACCAGGTTCAACTCCCCACTCTGCCAGGAAGTAGTGGCCTTGGCACTACTGAACTCACGTTCAGTGTAACCTACTTCACAAGGCTGTTGTGAGGATAAAATGGAGGAGAGGAGAATGATAAAAGGTGCTTTGGTTACCAACTGGGAAGAAAGGCAGAACATAAATGAATTAAATAAATAACAAATAAAGCGGAAGACTAGGGAAACAGGGCAGGTTGATGTGTGGGAAGGAGAGAAGGAAGCAGGGGAAAGGAAGAGGCTATGGAGGCTGCCAGGACAAGAGGATAGAATGTGGGAAGGGGATATGGGGAAAATGAAGTGACACTCGCAAATCCATGCAGGTTCCCCACTTGTAAGAACATATTGAACATCAGAATACCTTTGATTTTCTTGCTCCTTTCTTGCCACCTGTTTTCTTTGCTATGGTTTTCTTCTGTGAAGGAGATTTTGCTTTTTTAGCTGGGGGTGGAGTGATGATAGCTTCCAGTTTTCCTTTTGATCCTCGCTTCTTTGCCAACAACTCTGGGTGAATGTTTGGTAAAACACCACCACTAGCTATGGTGACACCTTTCAACAGCTTAAATGCAAAAAACACAAAAAAGCACTTTTAAAACTGGAAAGCCCCTTGCAACAGAAGCCACAGCAATGCATTGCAGTAATTTCTCAGTTCCTTATAAAACAACATGGTTACATGGTGGTTTTCAGCGGTAACAGTTGCAGATACATTTCTCATTCCTGTAATTAAGCTGGGCCAACTACAAACTTCTTCAAAGGTCCTGTTACAAATCTGGATTTGGGAAAGAAATTTTTAAAGCCCTAAAGGAAATCCTAGCAACTTACCTGATTTAACTCTTCATCATTTGCTACAGCCAACAGGATGTGTCTAGGAGTGACGCGACCCTTTTTGTTGTCTCGTGCTGCATTTCCAGCCAATTCAAGAATTTCCGCTGCCAGGGAAGAGTAAAAAAAAAAATAATCTTAATTAAAAGAAAAAAAATTGTTTGTGTGAATACCCCCCCAACCACTAAACAATATCCCTTACACCTCACCTGAAAAAACTAAAGCATTATTTTTTTTGGAAATTGATTGTAATCACCAATACTGGGAAAAAAACCCGCTAAACCTTCATATCTATAAAAACAACATAGGAATTCATATCCAGATAAAACATGAGTCACACAGCTTCACATTAATCCAGTAAATTCCCATGTAACGTTAGTTTAGCTGCAGTGATTTTTAGGGAAGTCATAATTAAACTAAAATATTAATAAGAATCTAGAAGCATCTATATTCCTGCTCCAGCCTTATTTTAACTCTATTCAGTGAAAACATAATGTAATATATTCTAAAATAGAACTGAAGTTAACTGCTTGTTTGAATGTTTGAATATAGATCATGTCAGATTATTTCCTAGGAAAAGCTGGATGCGGAGAACTACGTAGGGGGCCTCCCTGAGCTCTTCAGAGAAAATAGATAAAATTAGGTTCAGTCTGACACAATATTGCATCTTTCAAAAGGTCCATCTTCCATCATCAGTAGTTATAGCAAGATATTCCAATTTGTCAGAGTTGATTTAGATGGTTTCCTCATGGGTTACTTGCCCCAAGTTCAGTGTTTTGGGGATAGTTTTCCTGCTTCCCCACAACATCGTGGTGCATTCACATACCTCCAGGGGTTTCCCCAGCTTTTCTCCAATCTTACTAAAACCTTTGCAGTGAAGTTTTGGGAAAGGTCACAGTAAAGCCTGGATTGCTGCTGTGTGGGTGGAAAAATCTGGATTTTCTGGCTCACATGGCACCCATTTCCCCTGTCCCTGTGGCAGCCATTTCCTCTCGCTAACATTGGGGGGGGGGCTTTTGATTTTTTTAAAAATCAGCACTAGAATATAGTTGTATCGATATACCATTGTAATAACAGGTGTAGCAAGTTCTCTGAATTCTGAGCTTTCTTTTTTTTAAAGTCTCTATCCTCTTCATTTGAAGAGATATAAGGGGAAAGACCTATCTCTGCAACCAAAAAGGCTAGAGACTTACTTTAAAAAAAAAAGAAAGCTGGGACCCTGCTACACTTATAACAGTATATTTCTATAACAACATTCAAGTGCTGATTTTTTATTTATTTTTACAAAACTGCAAAAGCCTTGGTAGCCCAGGGGAGGAGTTGGCTGCTGCTGGGGGAGTGGTGCCTGGAAACTGTAGGGAAACCTGCCATATGGAAGTCCTGTTGCTGCTGCCCATTATCTGCAACCACACCAGAAACTGGGAAACCACTAAATCCTATCCCCACCCTTGTAGACTAAGAACATAGGAACAGATTTCGAATATGTCTGACATTTAATAAATCTCCTGTGCACTTTGTCTGTTTTGTATTATTCTCCCACACACTAATACATAAAAACATCAAGTGTCATGAGCATCCCCCAAATTTGCAAAAAAGTCTGAAATCTAAAAAAAAAAACCCCAAAAAAAACCACGGGCGAGTTTCAAAAAGCCAAAAATGAAAGAGCCTATAGCTTTAAGCAACAGATTCCCTCACTGACTGTTGCTAGGCAAACACGGATTCCAGGCTTTGATTTGTCAGTAAAAGCAAGAGGGAGGGGGCAGAGCCCTTTCCAGGCCTATTTAGGCCTTTTAGGGAAGGCAACTGGGGCCAGGCCTCACTAGAGTTGCTAGATCCAGGTCAGGAAATTACTGGAGATTTTGTGGTGAAGTCCAAGGATAGCAGGGTTTATGGCGGGGAGAGGCCCCAGCCAAATATAATGCCATAGAGTCCACTCTCCTAAGCAGTCATTTTCTCCAAGAGAACACATCTCTGCTGTCTGGAGTTCAAGTGTATTCACAGTAGCTGGAGTTCTGGTGTAATGCTGGGAGATCTCCAGGTCCCACCTGGAGGTTGGCAACCCTCTGCCTGGAAGCAACCTCTGGATGACTTGATACCACCCGACTTGCATGACTCAAGAAGGCCTGGCTGCTTGCTACTGTTCAACAGCAGCTACCCTATGAAAGCCAGTGTGGTGTAGTAGTTAGAGTTGGGTCTGGGAGACCTGGGTTTGAACCTCCCTCTTGCTGTGGAAGTTCACAGGATGAGTTTGGACCAGTCTCATACTTTCAGCCTAACCTATTTCACAGGGTTGCTGTGTGGATAAAAAGGAGGAGAGGAAAATAGCGCAAGCTGCTTGGTTCCCACTGTGGAGAAAGGTTGGGTATAAATGAAGTAAATAAATAATCAATATAGCTGAAGATGGGAGGCAGATAAATGGTAGGTTGATGAATGGCCAAGAAGGAGAGAATGAGGCAGGGAAAGGGCAGAGGACATGGGGGTTGCCAGGAGGAGGAAAAGAGGAAATAGCGCAGCGGGGGGGGGGGTAACAGAGAAAGTAAGGTGCCCCCACAAGTCCTCAAGGGTTCCCTACCATGCAAGTAGGCCTGGCCCAGTGGCCAGCTCCACACAACTGGGCCCATAGTTTTTCTAGGAAGAGGCTGCTGGAGACAGAGGGGCAGATAACATTGGTTTGCTGTTGGGTGCAAAGGAAAGAAGGAAGCAGGAAAAGGGAAGAGGCTAGGAGAGGTTTCAGGAAAAGGAAAGAATAAATAGTGGAGGGTGGGAAAATGATATGCCTCCCACAAGCCCTGTGGGTTTCCTCTTGTTATTTAAGAATTTCACCATTACCATATAAATTGCAGACGGAATAGTGTAAGATAAATACATCAACTTCAGGGATATGTAGGAAGGGCAACAATATCCAATAAAACAAAAACAAACCATAGATCATATCACATAACGGATTATGTGATACATAGACTGACTAAGCTGACCTTTATAATACTTCTTCAGCAACTATCATCACAACTGCTATGATAAGCCTGTTATGACACTTATTGGAAAACCCTTGACTACCTTCTAGACAACCTACAGATTGTATTTTACCAGTGACATTACGTATTTCACAGTGTCCTTGTATTCCTTAAAAACTGAATATTTTGTCTTCAGGCATGATTTCATGTGTCTGGGGCTAAAACGTTCTGATATACTTTTAACTGAAAAACTTAAGTTAAGGAAAAAGCGAATGCAATTTCTGTGCACCCAATCAAATGCTCACAGCATCCCCATGAGTATTCAGGGCCATTTCATGTGTTATAATTCCAGATAGGCACAGAAATCATTTTGCTATTATCACCTCATGCCTGGAATTGTAACATATGTATCAGCCTAAAGTGAAAGCACTACAGGAGCTAAATACCTGGAAGGCTTTAAGAGAGGAGTGGAGGGGATTGGACATATTCATGGAGGAAAGGGGTATTCATGGCTATTAGTTAAAATGGATACAAGTCATGATGCATACCTATTCTCTCTAGTATCAGAGGAGCATGCCTATTATTTTGGGTGCGGTGGAACACAGGCAGGATGGTGCTGCTGCACTCGTCTTGTTTGTGGCTTCCTAAAGGCACCTGGTTGGCCACTGTGTGAACAGACTGCTGGACTTGATGGGCCTTGGCCTGATCCAGCAGGGCCTTTCTTATGTTTTTATGTTCTTACCTGCAGTGCTCCAGCTGCTGTGAATACTGCATGGAGTCAAGACTGCTCTCGGTTCACCTGGGTCTAGTGAGCCTTTGTTACTGTAGACCTAATGGCCTTTCTAAATTCTTAGGAAGGAAATACAGCTTTGGCCTCGAGACATATTAATGGCCAGGGCAGATCTTACAGCAAGGCGGCTTGAATACCTGAGTAGGAGGAGGTGAACATGCAGGTCATACAGGCGGGTTTACAGGGAATGGCTGATATATACGCATGCTCATTGCTCAGTGACTGAAGCCTCAAATGATAGCTTGCCCGGGCGAATGAACCATCAGAAATTGACAGCCACAAACCAAACTTTCATGGCATCAATGTCAACTCAAGCACATTCTTTTTCAGTGGAGCCAATGATCCTTATTCGTAATGAAGCACTGAGAAAATATGCAATGTACATACTTATACAGAAACAACCTGACGAGAGATGAACTAAGTAGAATTGGGCAAAAAGGGAAGATATATGTGATGGTTTGCAAAAGGATTCTGTCCATCTCCCCACAAGCAGTAATCACGTTCGGACATACACACAGCATGTTCTCTCCCCTTTCTCTACTTTGAACCTGGCTGGAAATCAAATTAAGAATCTGTATGTGTAAAAATGTCATGGAAGATATTGCAAAAAGGTTCTTGCTACCAAACTGTTGAAGTATTAGCCATGGTTTGACATTTTGTGATGCAGCCCAGGCAGGCACAATTGAGAGATAACTGAGTGACATAGTAATAAAGTGAAACATTAGGAATAGCTAGAGCCTCTTTAGCCATTTGGTTTATGGAGTGTTTTTCTGGAAACTCTTATGGGCTTATCATGCCAAATGAAAATGTCTGCCAGGCTGATGAAACATTTGCTCAAATGGGTGTAGTGACATTACAGAAAGGAAACAGCCATTTTGAAAGTATATTAATCTTAACTAAAATACAGTGCCTGTAATGGTGACATTTCCAAGTCAGATTTATAACAACTAGAAATATCTCGTGTACTTTTCGGTTTCCTAGCAAAAATGCCGTGATGGTATCTGACAGGAACTCTTCCCTGAAAGTGAAATGATTTGCCCTGTCCCATCTCTCTGTATTGGTTCCAAAGTGCAAAGCCACAGAACAGAAAATTGCTCAGTAGGAAGGCCTTTCTGCTCTCCCAAGGGAAGGGAGAGGAAACAATAATGGATCCTGAAGGCCAACACTTGGAAGACAAAGGTGAGAGAGAAACTGTAAATGGATGGAATCTAGTGGTATCACATTTCTTTGGTGGAAGCAGAGTCATTTTGACTACATTTATCATGAACTCAGCAAGGTCACTGAAGGTGGCAAGAACTTGATCCGGAGGATCCATTCCTATCCCACTCCTGTGTGGCGAGGTCAAATGTGGCAAGGTCAAAGCTCAACCCAGGATTCATCTTAATTTTCTGACACAGGATGGAAATGTAAAATTTATTGGGTGTGAAGGTCAGAGTTGTGGTATTAATTAATAATGTCTGCTTCACCAAACCCATAGTGAATTTCACAACCTTCCTGAAGGGTTTATGTGGAGCTAGCACAGCATGCAGAGTTGAGTGTCAGGTAGTGTCTGAGTTGGAAGCCTGAAAGTCTGCCGGTTCCAATCTTAGCTACAAGCTTGCGAGGCAGCCTTAAGCAATCCATTATCTGCCTCATCATCCCATCTCCAATATCGGGATAAAATATTGGTCTACCTTTTCAGGGCTGATGTAAGAATCACTATGAAAACATATGTAAAGAGTCTGAAACGTGGTTTGCTAATAAAGAGGCTAAATATTACTAAGAGATTTCTATTCTGCTCCCACTCTCAATTGGCACTGAGGGCTCAGAGGTGAAACTTCAAGGGAACTTAAAGCCAACACAGAGGGAAAACTGCATGCAGCTTCATTGGTTTTGAGCAGGCATGGCTTTATTGGTTTAATTTATGGATTCAAACTGCTCCTACCCCACCCTGTTCCTAAGGCAGAAGTCAATTTGTTTTCCTGCAGAAGTCAATTTGTTTTCTGAGAAGATGGCACTGCTAGGGCAAGGGGGCGGGAACAATTTCTGCCCCAAGACTGACAGGGCAGAAACAAAAGGATGAGAGCCTCACCCAAGTTCTGCCTTGCGTTTGAAGCAGGCTGTAACACAGCCCACAACATACTTTTTTTGTCTTCCTCTCCAGCTACATATTCCCCTATTGCTATCCTGTATTCCCCAGGCCCTGGGAACAGATTTTCTCTGTTACTCTTGGCATCTGAGTCCACAAATGTTGTTCTTTGAAAGCTCAGAGGAACATTTTATTGTCCCTCACCTGCTTCTTACACCGGAGAAAGTGCTAAGCTTTCTTCCTTGGACAGGAAGTGATTCTGAAAGCACAATTTTCTAAAGGCCCTTTAGGGAAGTTAATGTATACCACTTCTTTTTCAGACACAGAAAGGAAGTGTGGTTTAAGAGGAAGGGGAACAGCTTGTGATGACATCAGAAAGAACTCAAACGAAGACAAGGAGAAGTTTCTCTCTCTCTCTCTCTCACACACACACACACACACACACACGCAGCAACACACACTATTTTAACAGACTTGCAGTGCAATCTTAAACAGTTACACCCTTCTCAGACGTCAATGGGCTTAGAAGAATGTAACTGCTTATGATTGTACTGCTTGACTAGCACAGCACGACAACTTAGCACTAGTTTGAGAAGTTAAAGCTCTGATTTCTAATTAAAAAACAAAAAACAAAAAAAGGCCAATAGCTCTGTTCAAAAATCAAATGCTCAACCAAAGGGTCAAGAACTCCAGCAGTAGCTGGTCAAGAATCTAAGGGAAAGCCCTTCAAGATCTTTCCCAAACTTCAGGAAACTTCACAATCTCTATTTGAATGTGGGGCAAACTTCAGATGCATTTCTTGTACCAACATATTGCCTGATTCTAATCTGTTGCTTGAATGAGAGAATATAAGCAAATTCCAAATTTGCAAGATAGCTTTCCTTTTCACCATTACTCATATCCAAAAGTCCTTGTAGATGACAGGTGTTCGAGACACTATGCAAATGTGAATATACCTGACATCTCTGACTTCATCAGAAGTCTGATTGGATTTATTTTATTTATGTCTTTGGGGGTGGAGATTTCACATCTTGAGCAAAACCATCTCTCTTATTTCAAAACCCTTTGTCTTTCTTCACTTCACCAAGATGAAGTCATAACTTTGAGGATTCAGTTACTAACAGCTAACAGATGACATGTTGAGCAACAGCCAGTTTTTCCAACACAAAAACTTTCAACAAGAGAAAAGTAAGGAGTTTCTGGAAAAGTGTGAAAGTCAGCCCTTCAGCCAAAAGAAATCTGAGAACTATCTCTAGAAACTAAAGATGGAAGGATGCTGGTATAATCTCAATGAGAAATCCCTATAATACCATATGGCTAATTTTAGGCAAAATATTTTTTTCGCTTTAAAAATGATAATTCAATTTATGTTTTAGTAAATTCTAAAAAGGTCTAATTATGCAGGAATGTTTAAAATAAATAAATTATTATTATCATTATTAACAGCAACAATAATAACAATTCCGATCATCAAGTCTTATTAAATTTCATGCATTCTTTTCCTTGGACACTCCTTCCAATCTCCACTGGAATGTCAACTAACAATAAAGAGATAAGGCAGTGGTTGGCAAACCGCGGCTTGCGAGCCGCATGCGGCTCTTTGGCCCGTTGAGTGCGGCTCTCCACATCCCCGCACCCAACCAGGCAGAGGTGCCGCGCTCCCGCCGGGCTCCAGCGCGCCCCAGGCGGGAGGAGCCAGCAGGCGAGTGGGAGGCAGCACCCCCTCCCCCGGCCTCCCCTCCTTTCTCTCTCTCTCTCCAGCGGGGAGGGATCAGAGGTGGTGGGGAGAGGTGGCGGCCGGCCGGCCAGGCTGCTGCTGCAAGCGGGGGAGAGGCAGGCTCCGCCTCGCACTGGGCCGGAGCGGGCTGCACTCCCCGTGCGCTCCCGCCGCCGTTGCCTCGCCCAGCTGGCCCGGGAAGGAGGGGAAGGCGGCAGCAGTGGAGCGCGGGGGGGGGGAAATCCCTCCCGGAGGGCAATTGGGGGGGTCCCTGAATCTCTCCTTTCATTGGACCTTTCAAGCCGACCGCCTGCCAATGCCCACCGCCGGGGTGCGGTGATGCCTTATTTCCTTGGATGGGCTTTACTAAATTTATCATGAACTTCTGATATTACCCAGGAATGCTGTGGTGGCAGCTGCTACCAAAACAACTTCTTCAAAATCTGCCCAGCCAGTATTCTGACACCAATAGGTAATTCCAGATCAACAGAAGGAACATAGGTACAATGTGAAATAATATTTATTTTATAAAAACCCTTTATGAACCCTTTATAGTCGGTGGGCTATCGTGCACGCGCAGGCCCGCGTGCCAGCGGGAAGCCTCTCCTCTCCCTCCCTCCCCGGGGCGAGTGGGCTGCCCACTGTAGGCCCGCGCACCAGCGGGAACCTCCCCTTGCCCTCCCCGGGGTGAGAGATTTGCCCGCTGCAGTCCCGCTCGCCCAGCCGGCCTGGAAAGGAGGGGAAGGAGGCGGCAGTGGGGTGCGGGGGGGAGGAATCCCTCCCAGAGTGCAACTGGGGGGGTCCCCGAATCTCTCCTCTCATTGGACCTTTCAAGCCGACCGCCTGCCAATGCCCAGCGCTGGGGGGGGGCAGAGAGGAGCCCCCTTCCTGGGGGGGCGGCGGGGGGCCTCCGAGGGTTGGGCAGCTAGCCTCAGTTGCCGTTTTATTTGGGGGGGCTTGGGAACCGGGGGGGTTGCACTTGCACCGTTTGGGAGGCGCTGTGGGTCAGTGGTGGAGCATCTGCTTGGCATGCAGAAGGTCCCAGGTTCAATCCCCGGCATCTCCAGTTAGGCGGCTCTCAAGAGAAATCTCAATCGTTGTACTGTTGATATTTGGCTCTACTGACTAATGAGTTTGCCGACCACTGAGATAAGGAAACACTTGCAATTTCTTTTCCCTATGTATATTTCCTCCCTTTTTTTTTCTAAAGCCAGCTTTGACTAACATTTCTGGAAATTTGATTCACTTCTGTCTGAGGATATTTATTATGCTGGTTAATCCCTTTATTCCTCTGTTTAACTGTCCCCGATCTGTGAACCATGCCAGTTTATTGAAATTTTTGCATTTGTACAATTGTGGGTGACTAACTAATGCTTACGCAGAACGTATACTGTGGCCATACAACCCAGTTCTAATTGGAACTTTCTGAGCCTACTTGAACTTCTGATGTGCATTTTCTATATTTTCAAACTAAATTGTGTAAGCGATCATTTCTGTACTATCATTTCTGTAGGCCTCTCCAGTTGTGTGCCTCTCAGATGCTTTGGCACTCCAAGTTTCATATTGAACCATATGAAATGATTAATCTTCAGAACGCAGTCTAAAGAATGATCAGAAATCAAAGTCAAATGTAAAGACAGTCTGTTTTCAGAGCCTGATAACAGGCAGTCAAATCCATCTTGAAATTTTTATACTTAGCTCTGTCCGTTGTGTAAGTAAAATACTGTTTCCTTTGCCTACCAGTTTATACTTTGCTGTTACTCTTTTAACAGTTTACACATGCCCCTTTTCTTTTAAATACACTTAAATATGATTAGTCTAAGTGCTTCCAGATGTTGTTTGAGTGAATGCAGCATATATGTTTTGGCTTGGCTGGTTTACAACACTGGACAGACCTAGTATCTTACAATGTACTCTTGGCTTACTCTCTAACATCTGAAGGCATTTGTTATAAACCTGCATTTACACAAATTAAATCTGGGGGGGGGGGACAGAATGAGGTGGTATGCCAGTCATGCACCTTATGTGTAATGGGAGCTAGAGAATACCAACAATATAAAAGGATGAGATAACCTGTTACTGAACGTCTGGTTTAGGGTGCAATGTTGATGATGGCTTTCCACATTCCATGCTGAAGCTGAGTAACAAGCAAGCAGAACTGAGTCTCAGGCTATATAGAGCATGACACATGAAAGTGGTATTGGGAATGGCAAAGGAAATAGCCCATTAGAGCTTGAGCAGCTGCATCTGGGAAACTCAGTAATTAGAGTCCACTATGAACATGAAGCTCCTTTGTAGATCAAGGTTGCAAGATAGAGCTTCATGTGCACAGTGGACTCTCGCTGCCGACTGGCAACGAAACAGCCCAAACTCATGTGTCTATTTCCATGGCTATTCCCAACTCTGAAAAGTCCTGCTGCAGTGTGTCCTGAGCCTCAGGACCGCATTGGCCATGCACTGGGTGATTTTTACTGATTAAAAGAAAACAGATATTATGGCTTTGATCCTTCACTGAGATTTGGTATAATGGGGGATGCTACTGGAGTTCCTTCAGCACTTTCTGGAACTGCCATTATATTTTAAGAAGCCAGCGGGGTGTAGTGGTTAAGAGCAGTGGACTCTGATCTGGAGAACCGGGTTTGATGTCCCACTCCTCCACATGAGCGGCGGAGGCTAATCTGGTGAACTGGATTTGTTTCCCCACTCCTACACATGAAGCCAGCTGGGTGACCTTGGGCAAGTTACAGCTCTGTTAGAGCTCTTTCAGCCCCACCTACCTCACAGGGTGTCTGTTGTGGGGAGGGGGAGGGAAGGTGATTGTAAGCCGGTTTGAGTCTCCCTTCAGTGGTAGAGAAAGTCGGCATATAAAAACCAACTCCTCCTCTTCCTCCTTATTATTATTATTGAGGTGGATCCAACTATCCTCTAAGTAGCCTTCGTCCAACTTAAGTGGCTCTTCCTCCAACAGGAGAGTAACTTAAGTTAGAGGAAGACTTCAAACTTGAACCAAAATGTAAGGTAGGGTATAAATATTTTAATAAATAAATGTATTTATTTATTTAATAAATAAACTTGGCATAGTGGGGTGGAAGAATCAGGGTAGGATTCACCAACTAATGCCAGATTTTTATGATCATTAGATATAGGTAGGCATGCAAAAAATTTACAGCAATTTGTGAAGATACATCATCCCTACTCCAACCAATAAACTAAATTTGTTTTTATCAGCACTGTCCTCCCCATAAGAAAAAAAAGGTACAATTAAAGGGGAAATAATACAATAACTCTAAAACACCCCACCCCCATATTAGGCTTGTGCTATTTCCATTTCTCCAAAGGGAGAGACAAATGAGAATGTCAAAATTATCTTCTTTTAATGTTTGTGAAAGTTGTTTTCCCAAATGGAGTACAAAGAAGGGGAAAACAGCAAGCTATAGTTGTGAAAATAGGAAAATAAAATAATTAACTAATAAGAAGGAGGGATGCCACATTAAAAAGATATCAGTCAAAGACTCATCCAATAATCAATACTAATGTACTGCTAAAAGACCCAAGAGTCAAATATTACATTTAGAAATAGTGTAGCAGGATATCTATCAAGGGGAAAATAAATCAAACAGAACTTGCAAGCCATCCATTAAAAACAAATACATTATACTCTGGGGAGACTCCAGTACATACTGTGGACAGTTCCTAATACCACTCAAAAATGTTAACTATTGACCCAGAGGGAAGGGAATAGCACCCCAATCTCAAAATATTTACCAGTTTATGTATCAACAGTATTGTAACAATTGCCATGAAACATTATCATAACATGATTACTAAATGTTACAGAGGTCCTATTTGCACAAATAGAACATTTCAAGACTTGGATTCAGCTACTGTTTATTGTACGTTAACTTCTTACATAGGAAAAATGAAATTACACCACTCTGTGCAGTATAAAATCTGTGACCTACTTTCAAAAGATGGTAAAAGGTGTTTCTCCTTTTCAGTTCAGTTAAAAAAGAAAAGAAGAAAACAGCTATCTGATTTTGCAAATAATTGTAAAACGATGCCCAGAAAAATCAGCAAAACCGTTCAAGGAGTTGAGGTTAAAAACAAGAACACAGGAAGATAAATCAAAATGACCAACATTTACAGGAGACAGGAAAGTCATAATTAAAACAAGCTAAAAACATTATTTTTGTGAATTTACAAGGCTGAAACAGAAGACCATGAAGCATTTCTATGGTTGCCAATTTCCAGGTGGGGTCTGCAGATCTCCCAGAATTACAACAGATTTTTAGGAGAC
Organism: Euleptes europaea; assembly: GCF_029931775.1. NCBI lineage: Eukaryota > Metazoa > Chordata > Lepidosauria > Squamata > Sphaerodactylidae > Euleptes > Euleptes europaea. The sequence goes on along the minus strand of NC_079312.1, from coordinate 92,503,835 downwards.
ATAAATCAGTTTCCCTGGGGAAAACGACTGCTTTGGAGAGTGAACTCCATGACATTATACCCTGCTGGGGTCCCTTTCCTCCCCAAACCCTGCTCTTCCCAGGATCTACCCCCAAATCTCCAAGGATTTCCCAACAGAGTTGGCAACCCTAACACTTTCACAGGCTTTAATTTTTAATGGAATAAGACTCTTTAAGTAAACGTTATGTATGGTTTGTCAGAAGGACTGCACTCAATCAGTATTTCAAAAGTGTAAGTACAAACATAGAAGTTTTATTAATGTTTATCATTTTGGAAAGTAGAGAGAGCCATCACCACAACTGGCAGTGAATGGTGCTGAACCAGTCACAACAGTCCTGCATTCCCCTCATTCCCAGCACCCCGTAAACACAGCCTGCCTAGTAAACGTCAGGATGTGACATCACCTCATGGATCAGTAATGACCTGGTGCTTGCACAGGGGACTACCTTTACCTTTATACTGATGTGTTATTTTGGAGCCCTTTTCCTGGAAACAAACTTTCCTGGAAACAAACAATGTATGGCCACTTCGGACCAAAACTGCTGAAAGATAAGCAATCAGAAAGCATCTAATATACAATTAAAAACTTACTATTAAAGCTGAATATATAGGCTAGAAACCAAAAGGTTACTTAAGGTACAAAAGTTTGGGCATGCTCAGGGGCTTTCTGAACAGCTGGTTGCCATGACTTATGACAGAAAGTCTTTTCAGTTTCAGATAGGGTTTATTATCAAATTTCAAATACCTTTATTGGCATAGTACAATCTGCAGTATATAAAAGGATAAAAGTTAGAGTAAAATAAAATTAATATAAATCATTCCTTAATGTTGTGATTCTACTTTCGACTAGATTCCCATTGGTTGACTACTATCGTCAGAAATTTCGCCACGTTTTCGGATATCTCAGGATCCTTATCAGCTAATAGTTTGTAAAGTATTTTCGTATAATTTGAGGAGAAGTTCAAAACTATAGGTTTTATGAGGTTTCCTCTTGGGGAATCATAAGGATGGTAATTAAATCTACTCCCTATAGATTTAATTATTAATAAAGAATATGAGACAGGGAGTCAGGAAATCCTGCGCATTTCAGCAAAAGGTGTTTTCAGGAATCTGCCATGGAGGATCGCTGAAGGCAATGAATTAGTCCTAGCCTGCATAAAGACTTTCCTGAGTTTAGGATTGTCAAGACGGTCCAGGTAGTTTAAATGGAAATTAGGTGGAAGTCCAAAGTATTGAGGTGAGCAAATTGGCGGTGTTAAAGGAAATTTGCACTGGAACTCGTGATCGGGGTTTATTATAGGTTGAAGAAGGGAGGGAGGTTGATGGACCACAAGCCAAAATATCCCTTGGACATGAAGAACTGGTTGAGGGGCTGTTTTGTTTTGTTTTAATCCCAACCCTAGTTGTTAATATGGCCTTTTAATTTCCACTTTACTTAGAAGAAATATAATCCCAATGACTGTAAAACCAAATGTTTGATTTTTCATCCATATATTTTGTCATAATAAAAATGTCAAAAGAGGAGAAAAGGTGAACAAAAATTATTTAAAAAGGGAGTAGATTTAATTACAAGAACTGGGCATACATTTAACCCGAGATTAATTTTTTAGTGATCTTTGCATTTCAGCTGGATTTTGATTTCTAGGTCTTGGCTGGAAGAAAAACTTTTAGTGTTTTATGCTCACTCCACATTTATAGGGCTAGAGGTGCCTATTTTTGTTTTGTATTGTTACTCATCCTAAACCCTCTATATAGCTCAGGCTACACATTCACATGCATCTTTCATTTATTAGACAGCAAATATAACAAATGTTCCAAAGGTCACTGTAATGAATTTTTCATTGTTTCACCCCTCTTTTCCTCCCTCTCCTTACAATGCACTCTACAAATAACAGTTAAAATCTTGGAACCACATTCTACTTTGACTCAAATGATGTTAAAGCGCAGAGGCTGCAGCCACTAACTCTAAAAAGGAAAAATGTGCGCTGAAACATGTGTTGTAAGAAACAGGGCTGTCTGTCATGTGTGTATAAATTAGTGCATTTCTTCTGAGTAGAAGAAAGATAACAGAATGGAACAGCAGTTCTGTTCAACAAATTCTGGCACCCAATACTTGGGTTGAATGGTTGACCAAACCAACGGGAGAGGCTCTTGTTTTTCAAGCTTCAAGATTTGGGACAGGCTTCCACACTGAAAATGAATCATGATTAAATAGTAAGAAAATGTTTTGTTGGACTATCTGAAACTCCACTGGTGATGTCATAAAGCACGAGAACAAAGCTTAAAAGTCACCATAACCCAGAGAGAGAGTAGTGACTCTGGAATTCTAAAAAGTGCTTGTTTTATATTTTACAAAATGCATTGACTGGCAATAAAATCCAGTTGTGAAAAAATATTATTGGAAAGTGCAGACATTTCAAAGTTCCTCCATACCTGATTTAAGTGCAGAACAATGTAAATCAAAGGAACTTTTTTGCAGAGGGAGGGGATACTGTAGATCACATGCTGTTTTATAAACTTCTCTTTTTCCTCACTTGCCATAGCAATATTTTTTCTATGTTGAACAGCCTACGGACAGAAATTCTCACAAGCAACATTGCTCCTACCTTTTGAACTATGCTTATAAATTTTCTGTTAAATATTTTTATCTCATTTATAGGTGGGGTGACTATGAGTGTACTCAATGTCTAGAAAATACAGGGAAAATACAGGGAAAGGATAGAAAAATATAGCTTGTCCAAATTAAACAAAGCCTGGAATTGTCAAAAAAATACTTCATTCTAGGCTTTGAGCAATCAAATCTACTAAATGTTTCGTAACTTTAGCTCCTCTCTATTTGAACATTCTATGAATCAATATGATTACATTTTTGCATGCCTGCTCTTGGTGCCCCGCTCTGAGCCAGCTTCGGCCGGGGAGTGTGTGTGTGTGTGTGTAAAGTGCCTTCAAGTCGCAGCCGACCTATGGCGACCCCTTTTGGGGTTTTCATGGCAAGAGACTAACAGAGGTGGTTTGCCAGTCAGCCGGGGAGGGTGGGTTGTAAATCACAAAATAAATAAAATAACATAAATAAAGATTAGGCGGGCAGCAAGCTGGGTCTTTTCTGTAGCTATGTCCCACATACAGAACATAAATGATGCCTGGTTCACTAGCTTCCAGGCACTATGTTAAAACATGTTTATTCTCCCAAGTACCGTATATACTCGAGTATAAGCCGACCCGAATATAAGCCGAGGCACCTAATTTTACCACAAAAAACTGGGAAAACTTATTGACTGGAGTATAAGCCTAGGGTGGGAAATGCAGCAGCTACTGGGGGCCCGCCAGTCCGCCCTCCCTCCCCCCGAGGGACCCTCCCGCGCCCCCTCGCTTTCCCCCCCAACCGTGAGGCGGGTGCGCGATGCGTGCCCAGAAGATATCAGCAGTCATCGGACCACCTACAGAGGCTGCAGGCGCCCGCAGATGAGCGGGAGAGACCGGAGAACACCCGCACTGCACCGGAGAACAGGTAAGTGGGACCCTCATTCGAGTATAAGCCGAGGGGGGCTTTTTCAGCATAAAAAATGTGCTGAAAAACTCGGCTTATACACGAGTACATACGGTAAATGCGAGAGGGAGCTCTCTTGAAGCTGTTTGTTACATGCTCAACTGTTGTCAGCTGTTTTAGTGATTTTGTCCATCTTGAAGACTTTTTTTTTTTTTTGCAGAAAGGCAAGACAGAATTTTTTCTAAGACGACAGAAGCAAAAATCCATTCTTTGGTTCTTGTGGGTTATCCGGGCTGTGTAACCGTGGCTGTGTAACAGCCCGGATAACCCACAAGAACCAATGAACTCTGACCGTGAAAGCCTTCGACAAAAATCCATTCTGCTTGTCAACTTTCATGACCTAAGGTGGGGTGAGTGACACCCTCTTCCGCCCGCATGTTAAACAGAAGCTTGCAGAACATTTTGCTTAGTACACAGGGCTCAACCCCCACCCCCAAGACTGAGGTGAGCCCTTTAAGTAGTGGCAGTAACACTGGGGCTAAGCTTGCTCCCAATGTCTCTGGTCAAGTACAGCCCTTGTCTCTCTCTACCCCTTTTATTTAGTGGCACACAAACATCTTCATACGAACACGTTACAGTGCTTTTGGCACTCAGGCCAAAACAGCTGACTGGTGGTGGAAACTGCAATCAAGTTGCAGCTGACTTATGGTGACCCTGTATGGTTTTCAAGGCAAGAGACTAACAGAGCTGGTTTGCCATTCCCTGCCTCTGAATAGCAACTCTGAACATCCTTGGTGGTCTCCCATCCAAACACCAACCAGGAACGACCCTTCTTAGCTTCAGAGATCTAAAGAGACCAGGCTAGCCTGGACCATCCAAGTCAGGGTAACAGTTGACTACCTCTGGCTTAAGCGGATAAACACCAATCTTTCATATTTTGAACTTTAAAAAATCCATTACAATGTTTTGTTTAAAACTGTAAGCTCCTGACCCTTCGAACCAGAAATCACCACAGAGTCATATAGAATCCAAGCAGATGGCTTTTACTGGTCAAAAAGGCAATACAGTGCATACAGGGAACTATGGCAGCTATGAGAGTCCTACTAGCCGAACGATAATATAAGGCAGTAAATGGCGGGAGATTATACAACATCAGCATACACAGACAGAGGCAACTTTCCCAGGAGCAGTATTCCCAGGCCTTGGTATGTGTGGTCGGCCTTGAGGCTAGACAGTACAGTACCGACACAGAAACAATACTGAAACCGAGATAGCAGCCTGACATCCTGCTCCCCTTAAGGCCCCCTCCCAGTCGGCTAGGGGGATGGTCTGTCCGGGTAGGCAGTGTGAAAGGCATCAATTAGTTTGGGGGCGGAGACATCTCATGCACGAACCCACTCGTCGTAGGCAGGGGGGAAGTGCTTCCAACGGACCAAGTACTGCAGGTTGCCATGGTGAACACGGGAGTCAAGGATTTTGGAGACTTCGAAGTGCTCTTCCCCCCCCACCATAATGGGCTGTTCGGGGGGCGGATCGGGATGCCATTGTGGAGAGGCCGTATGGGGTTTCAGGAGGCTAATGTGGAAAACGGGATGCACACGCCTCAGAGTTTTCGGGAGAGCTAATTCCACCGTGACAGGATTTATGACCCGTGTGATTGGGAAAGGGCCAATGAATTTAGCATTGAGTTTAAGGCACGGACGGGTGGAACGTAGGTTTTTGGTGGAAAGATAGACTAATTTACCCACTCGCAGTTCGCCCCCGGGGGAACGATGCTTATCAGCTTGTGCTTTGTATTTGCGCTTGGCTCGGTCGAGGTTGCTAACGAGCCAAGGCCAAGTGGTACGGAGGGTATGTGCCCAGGAAGCAACGTCAGGATCTCCCTCCCCCTCCACATTATTTTTGGGCGTAACAGGACCGAAATCCTGTCCATACACTGCATAGAATGGGCTAAAACCTGTAGATTGATGTACAGCATTATTGTAGGCATATTCTGCAAAAGGTAACAGTTCTACCCAGTTATCTTGGTGGTAGTTTACATAACAGCGTAAATAACATTCAAGGACAGCATTTACACGTTCAGTTTGACCATCGGTTTGAGGATGGTATGCAGTAGACAATCCCTGTTCAACCCCCACCAACTTGAGGAATGCTTTCCAAAACTTGGAAACAAAGCCACTGCCGCGGTCACAGATTACTTTGCGCGGAAACGAATGTAATTTGAAGATATGTGTAACGAAGAGGCGGGCCATTTTTTGAGCAGAGGGGATCCCTGCGCATGGAACTAAATGGATTTGCTTGGAAAACAAATCAGTAACAACCCATAACACAGTTTTTCCTCAGCTGAGAGGGAGATCAGTCATAAAATCCATAGCAATCACTTCCCATGGTTTGGTGGGTGTTTCTAGAGGTTGCAGTAGCCCCGGGGGTTTGCCTTGTGATCGCTTCACTGTGGCGCAAACAGGGCAGCTGCGAATAAAAGAGTCAACGTCGGAACGCATTCCCCCCCACCAAAATTGTCTGCGCAATAAGTGGAGAGTTTTTAGGAATCCAAAGTGTCCAGCTGTTTTTACTCCATGAGCTAAGTGTAAGACTTCTTTTCGAAGTGCCTTGGGTACATACAATTTAGAGTCTTTGTACCATGAGCCTCCTTGTTCTATTACCCCAGGGGGTAGGGTGTGAGTGGAGCGTTCAGAGAGGCAGTGGTTCCGAAGGGTATTTAAAAAGGATTCGGAGATGGGAACCTTGGCGGGAACCCCCCCCTGGCTATAGTAGTCTGAGGACCCGCTATGGGGGTAGTGCTTACGTGCGGTGGTGCGCAGATTGTAGGCGGTAGGGCAGCCGGTGGGGTTGGAGGAGTGGAACCGTCGGTTCGTTGTTGTTGCGAGGGCGGTTGGGTAGCCGCTCGGGTTGGAGATGCTGGAGAACTGGATTTGGGGTGCTGTTGCTGAGATCGGGTTTGTACGGCCAGCACAGGAAGGGTTCCCCTTTGCGTAGGGGTGAACAGAGAGTCAGTTGGTCTCTCGAGTTTTACCGGGTATTGTGGCAACCGGGAGAGGGCATCTGCGAGAACGTTTTGTTTCCCAGGAACATGTTTTAGGACGAAACGAAACTGAGCGAAGAATTCAGCCCAACGTTGTTGTTTTGTTGATAGTTTGTGGGACCCCGTGAGGGCAGCTAGATTCTTGTGATCGGTCCAAACCTCGAAGGGGATATTGGACCCCTCTAAGAATTGTCTCCATAGAGTCAGGGCATGGTGAACGGCCGCTGCCTCTTTTTCCCAAATGGGCCAGTTCAATTGTGCGTGCGCAAATTTTCTCGAAAAGTAAGCGCACGGGTGAAGGAGGCCATCCGGACCTTTTTGGAGGAGGGCCCCTCCCATAGCTACATCGGAGGCATCGACTTGCACAATAAACATTTGGTTTGGGTCCGGGTGCTGTAGTACGGGTTCGGATGTGAAGAGGCGTTTGAGAGCCACAAACGCGGCTTGGCATTGATCAGTCCACAGGATTTTTGCGGAGGGTAAGGTAGCTGTGTTTGCTTTCCCTTTGGTTTTTAGTAGATCAGTAATGGGTAGGGCCACTTGGGCGAAGTTAGGAATGAATCCTCGATAAAAGTTTGCAAATCCCAAAAACTGTTGCACTTGCTTGCGGTTGGTGGGAGGAGTCCAATCGAGAACGGCTTGGACTTTGACAGGGTCCATGCGAAGACCTTGGTGGGAGATTATGTATCCTAAAAATGTGAGCTGGCTTTGATGAAACTCGCATTTAGCCAGTTTTGCAAAGAGTTGGTGGTCGCGCAGGCGCTGCAGAACTTCTCGGACTAGAGTTACATGCTCTTCCATGGTTTTTGAATAAATGAGAATGTCGTCTAAGTAAACCACCACCCCGCGATACAGCAAGTCATGAAGGATTTCGTTGATGAGTTGCATAAAGACCCCCGGGGCCCCTTTTAATCCGAACGGCATCACGAGGAATTCATACATACCGAAACAGCTAGAGAAGGCAGTGAGGTGCTTATCTCCTTCGCGGATGCGGACTCGGTAGTAGGCTTCCACCAAGTCCAACTTGGAGAATACCCGGCCCTCCTGTAACTGTCCCAAAATATCAGATATTAATGGGATAGGATAGGCGTTGGTTTGGGTAACCGCATTGAGTTTTCTGAAGTCAATGCATAAACGAAGGTTGCCCTCTTTTTTCCGGACAAAAAACGCGGGGGCCGAGTTTGGGGCATTCGATGGGCGAATGAACCCTCTGGCGAGGTTTTTGTCAAGGAAGTCCCAGAGAACGGTGCGCTCGGAAGCGCTCATAGGGTAAATCTTACTTTTGGTTAAGGTGCAGTCCTTGACCACCTCAATTGTACAGTCGGAGGCCCGGTGGGGGGGTAAGGTATCACATTCTTTAAGGTCGAAGACATCCGCAAAGTCTCGATACACATTAGGTAGGACTGGAAGTGCTGGGACATCGGAGGCTAGTGCTGGTACGGGCGGATATAATAGTGCAAAGTTCTGCCGGTGCTGATTGCACATGGGGCTGGCGAAGGAGATAGTGTTTGTTTCCCAGTTGATACTGGGACTATGTCCTTTAATCCAGTTAATACCCAAGACCACTTCAAAACGGATAGGGGCTATAGTGAAGTCTATTTGCTCCCAGTGGGAGCCAATTCCCATTGCTACCCCTACGGTGCGGTGATCAACTGGACCCCCCTGGAAATGGCTCCCGTCCATTTGGGCAAATTGGACGGGGGCGGGTAGAGCCTCAGATTCGGCTCTGAGTGCAGCAAACGTGGCTTCGCTTATGAGAGTGCGACAGCAACCGGAGTCGATTAGTGCTTTGACGGGTAGTTGTGGGCCACCGTTAGTGTGTTGTAAAACTGCATCTACGTAGACGGTGGAGTCCACTTCTTTGATTTTGGTAGGAGCATTCGGTTTAACAGGAGGATCCTGAGAGGTCTGTGGAAACGCTCCATTCACCACAGACCGGAGCCGTTTTTTGATAAGTCGAGGGGAGATTCCAGGTTTAAGGCTAGAGAATTCCAAGGATTTTCCTCATCCGAAGAGGGAAAGTTGTCCCCCAATGGGGCACTTGTAATCCGAGACCCGGCGGGGTCGTTGGTAGTAGGCAGGGAGGCTGGGTCTCCGGCATGGAGTGCAGAGGGTGTGGGTCTTCCCGGAGCTGCGCTGCGGGTGGCCGCGGTGCCTCTGCGTGGTGGACGACCTCTGGCGCGGGTCGTCGTGCTGGGACGAAATAACTCATGGCGGTGCGGGCAAACAGCTGCAAAGTGGCCCATTTCTCCGCAAGTAAGACAGGCACCCCTCTGAAATCGGACTTCACGTTCCTGGGGCGGACGTGGAGGATTTCGTGGGACGGGCGGTGGTGCCTTGGATTGCGGTTTTTGGGTGCCTTTTCCCTTGTGCTTTTGACGGACTAGGGAAATAAAGCGTCGGCGGCTTTCCACTTCCTCGGCCAATAGAATCCAGTCTTCAAGGGTATCGGGATCGCCCCGCATATATGACCAGTTCAGAACGTCAGGGTGCAAGGCTTCCCTGAAATGATGAATTAGAGTGGTTTCGGGCCAGCCTACAATTTTGCTTGCCAGTCGTTGAAATTCATCGGCAAACTCTCGAACTGTAGCAGAGCCTTGTTTGAGTTGTAAGAGTTCCGTTTTGGCTCTTTCCCCCAGGAATGGGTCTTCAAACCTCCTTCTTAGAGCAGTCATGAAGTTGTTGAGGGAACGAATCGCTCGAGAGCGGGTGTCAAACTGGAGGACCATCCAGTCAGCTGCTTTACCTGTCAGAAGGGAGGCTACATAACGCACCCGGCTATCTTCCGTGGGGAAAAGTTGTCCTTGTTCTCGCATATAACTGTCCACTTGATGCAAGAAACAAGGCAAAGTCTCGAGAGATCCGTCGTACGTAGTCCTCAATTTGAGTTGCTTCCAAGGGCCGGGCGCAGGTTGGCCCGGTTGCACGGGTGGTCCGGGCGGAGGAACAACAGGAGCTCCAGGAGGCAAGGGTGGAGCAGGCACATTAGCGGGTGGTTGGGGTGGCTGTATGGGTACCCCCTGGCCCGGTATCGGAACGGGCTGTCTCTGGGCTATCAGGGTTTGTTGTAATTGCCTGTTCTCCTGAAGCATACGTTCCATTAGTTCCTGGAGTTGATCAACACGGTCGGAGAGCTCCCGATTCTGGGCTCGTAAGAGGTGAACCTCCTCACTTGGGCCACCAGTAAGATGAGGTTTACTGGTCCGGAAGCTTGTGGCCCATTGAGAGCTATCCCCATATAGATCCTCGTCTTCAGACTCTCCTGAGTCTCGACGTCGGTCAGCCAAACGGCGTGCGCGTTGGGTCGCGCGCGACGGGACAAACGCCGGGGAAAAAGACAGACCTGATAGCCCTTGTACATTGTCCTTGGGGCGCGTGTCCATGTTCGCCCGATCCCTAGCTCTTGCTGCGGCCGCCCTGGCTGCTTCAGCAGCTTCTCTCTCTCTTGCGACCTTAGCCGCTTCGGCGGCTTTCTGATCCGCAAGAACTTTGGCATTCTCAAGTCTTAGGGCAGCCTCCGCTGTAATGCGCGGCAAAAGTTCCGTCTCCAGGAGTGAGAGTATGGGGTCGGGTTCCCCGCCCAGCAGAGGTTGTACTCGAACCGCCAGTGCGGGTGCCTCGGCTCCAAAAGTCGAGGTCAAAACTTGAGCCAAGGTGGCTACCGGGGTGTCCTTTGTACATTCCACAAGGAGAAGAGCGGTGCTAATAGCGACTCGCTTGGCCTCAGCCTGACAACTGGCTGCATCCGGAATCAGGGAAAAACCCTCCGGCGGGGCTCCCGCCATGGTAGAACTAGAGGAAAGAGTTTCTCGAGAAATAAGATTATCCAAAAGTCCAGTTAGTACTTGTAAATCCTCAGTTGCCAACCGGGCATCGTCCAGTAATTGATCCAAGTCTTGAAGATCTAAACGAGTATCAGTATCCTCCGACGTCAACATCCAGAGAGTCCCTTTAAGAGATCGCCACTGTTCCTGTACCAGTCCCCTCAAGCGGCAAACCTCTAGGGTAGTCCTGAAGAGTTCAGCGACTATGTCCTGTAACAGGGTGGGATCCTTCCGAGAGGAATCCAGGATAATAGGTCACTCGGAGAGCTTCTCAGCTCCCATCCAAGCGGCAGGCGAACCCTCCTGGGCTCCAGCCTGACTAGTAGTACAATAAAGGAGATGGATAGCTGCCATAATGTAAGCTCCTGACCCTTCGAACCAGAAATCACCACAGAGTCATATAGAATCCAAGCAGATGGCTTTTACTGGTCAAAAAGGCAATACAGTGCATACAGGGAACTATGGCAGCTATGAGAGTCCTACTAGCCGAACGATAATATAAGGCAGTAAATGGCGGGAGATTATACAACATCAGCATACACAGACAGAGGCAACTTTCCCAGGAGCAGTATTCCCAGGCCTTGGTATGTGTGGTCGGCCTTGAGGCTAGACAGTACAGTACCGACACAGAAACAATACTGAAACCGAGATAGCAGCCTGACAAAAACAGAGAGATGGCAACAAGCTATATATATAGTTTGTCATCAGAATGACATGGCTAAGACATAACAAACTATGGATAGTTGTTATGTAAATGAGCCCGAGAGACTTAGGGGTTTAACGCATGGCCAATTTGTCTTGTCTTTGTTTCTAAAAAGTAGCGAATTCCCATGGTCTAAACGCATGACCGTCTGAGGGCAGCGCATCGGTCCCACCTTAGGCGCGATTTAAGCAAAAAAAAAAAAAAAAGGGTTAAGCAATCCCTGGTTTTTAGCGATCTTTTCAGTGCTAAACCGCTACTTTTTTTAATCTCGCTACATTACCGGAACGCCAGCATGTGTGTAATCACACGACTAGCCCGTTACTAACCTCCTTTTGTTCAAGCTCCCAGCCCCGACAAACAGCTGAGCTGCGGGTGAGCAAGGGCGGGGCGGTGCAAGCCGAGCTGCTGGCTAGGAAGGGATGTGAGAGGGAAGGAGAGCTCCTTTTATGGACTTCCAGGTGGCAGAGGGTGGAAGGGGCGGAGCTTCTCTGGCCTGAAGAGTAGCCAGGGAGGAAGCAGGCTGTGACCCAGGCTGGCTGAGCATAGAGCCACCAGGGTAGCCTCTGAGGGAGAGGAAAGCTCAGACTCTCCCTCGAACTGGTCTGAGGCTGAAGAGGCGCCTCAAGCCCCGACCCTCTCCAGGCCAGACAGACGCCCCCCCCGACCAGCCCTGTAGGGGGGGTGCTTCACACCGTCACGATGGTATACTGGAACGCTAGTGTCCCAAGAAAAAAAAGGGGGAGAATCGGCCTTTGATTGGATAACCCCTCAGCTAATCCTTGGGCAATGACACGGCGGTCACTCCACTACTATCCCACATTATATGGGTGGCTCAAATGCATGGGGAGCCTCCAGCAGCTACTTGCTTCGGACTTATAGAGGGATGGACTAGCGTCATGCGTTTGACTATCCTGTCTCGGAATAAAATATTGTGAGATAAGGGAGGAGCGAACCAAGAACATTCTGCCCATGCGTTAATCCCCTTAGATATTTTTATCAGTCATTATGCACTGCATCTCTGGATAGAGGCTGCAATGCTAAGAACATTTTCCTGGGAAAAAGCCCCACTGAATAAAAGAGGTCACACTGCAAAGTGGACTTACTTAGGATTGCTCTCAAAACCTAACAAAAATGAGACTTATGAAAGATGCTTGTGAAAATGGTTATCTGTTCAGGCTAAAAGAACTGACAAGAGAATTGTTTTATGATCTGACTGAAAAGTAATCAAGAGATCTTTCCTGGTTGCTGTGTGCTTGGCTGGATTTTTACTGCAATGTCAACTGAAGAGTGTGAGACCAGACATAGATTGTTTATTAGATGACACAACACTTGTTTCTCTGTATGATTTAATACAGAACAGCCATCACCAAAAAAGGCTGCAGGCAAAGTTGGCATGGCAAAGCCAAAGTATCAAACTGGTGCAGGAGTACGAGCACAGTTCAGCCACGTATGGAAAAGAGGGTGCTACCAATAGAATGCCTGAAAAGTCTATTCCTCAGAAAGCATAAAGCATCTTTAGGCAGCCAGTCCGTGTAACATCCATGCATATTGTCCCACCTATCTGAAATCTCGCAAACAGAATCTATCTCATGATTAATTAAAACAATAAAGAGTCTCATGGCACCTTAAGGACTAACAAATTCATCATGTTGTAAGCTGTTGTGAACCACATCGTGTTTCATTAGATGCATGAGGCATGTGCTCTGGCCTTATTTTTGACAGGTTTGTTGAAAAACAGATGAATTACAGTTTAAACATTTTCCTTCGACCTTGCTCGCAGCACTTTATATGTATACATATCCCTTATTATTTGTTTGTCAGAAAGATACCTGGCAATGTGCCCTTGCTTGTCTGGTGAACATCCAAGGTGTGTTAATGAAATGCTGAGAGTTCAAATTCCTTACTGCAATTGCTCATTATTGCTCATTGAGTTTCCTAAGAGCAGCTGTGTCATAGCTGAAAGGAGTCTGCTTATGCACCCTAAAGACAAAAAAATGCCACAGAAAAGGCAGCCCCAGCTGCAGCAAAGCCCCCCCCCCCCGACCTTGTATGTGCAGGGTTGAGGGCCCTGCCATGACACCATGAAGTAAGGTCATTTGGGTACACTCATAGTCATCCCACCTATAATTGAGATAAAAATGCTTAGCTGAAAATTTATAAGCATAGTTTAAAGGTTGGAGAAATGTCAATTGTGGAATTCTAAACCTCAGTCACAAGAGAAAGGATTCATATACTCTGCTTCAAGAACTGAATTAAAAAAACAACAACCTTCTTTCCTAGAAAGAAGGGCAGGTTAATCCTGATATATATGGTTTACAGTACAATCCTAAGAAAGAGTTACACCCTTCTAAGCCCGTTGACTTCAATGGACTTAGAACAGTGTATCTCTGCATAAGACTGAACTGATAAAAACTTAATTTCTAATAAATAAAAACAGAACCCGGCCCAGCTAATGACCCAAATGGAAATATCCTCCTGTCATTGTGGGGCCTTGATCCAATGAACTTGTGCCACAAATATTTTTCTTTGTGGATCATACTACTAATAGAAATTCCCACTATACTCCACAGCCTGGATCTGTACACCACATCTCCCCTTGATGAGGTGCTGAGCTGAGGAAGGTGATCTAGTCTCGAGTTATGCAGTTTAATTTAGGAACATTTACACTGCTTCTCCAGAGTCCCACTTGAGGAAGCTTACAAGTAAAAGTACCATAAAATCATAAGAAAACCTTTCTCTCTATCATATAGATATCCATAAAATGAACCTCAGATCAGATTCAGGCCATTAAACAGCTAGAAAGATAAAGGTCTAAAACGCATGGTCACTTAGCCCAGTTCCAGCCCAGTTCCATCCCCGTTCCACTCAGGATCAAATGAACCCACATTACCCGGAATGAGCAGGGATTAAACTGTGTGCAAATGGATCCATGTAAACAGAAAATGCGGGTTCCTGCTGAGTAAGCCTTCTCCCCCCACCCCAGCTCCTGGTGATTGGTCCTTTCGAATTGACTAATGGAGGCTTCCCCATAGGTATTCCTACTTGGAATAAACATATTAATTGGTGGTCTTAAAGCATTTTTACACTAATACAGGAATGAGGGAAATGAGTCATGTATAAAAAGTCATTTTGTTAGCTCTGTATTTCATAATAAACAGATTATTTGTTTGTAAAGTGCCGTCAAGCCGCAGCTGACTTATGGCGACCCCTTTTGGGGGGGGGGTTTCATGGCAAGAGAGTAACAGAGGTGGTTTGCCAGTGCCTTCCTCTGCACAGCAACCCTGGTATTCCTTGATGGTCTGCCATCCAAATACTAACCAGGGCTGACCCTGCTTAGCTTCTGAGATCTAACAAGATCAGGCTAGCCTGGGCCATCCAGGTCAGGGCAATAAACAGATACCTAAGTAGCAAAACAAACAAGCAAAAAAATAAATAAATAAAATAAAACACCCTATCTCAGCTCCTTAGAATGAAATTAATTAAAGGCATACAATACATTTTCCTAAGTTTTCTTTATAATAATTTCCTGGATGATATATTTGTTGAGGTTGCAAGTCATGTTTACAAATTCCCATGTTATGTTTTCCAAAAGAACTTCATGCTTCGTTTTGTTTTTGAGTGTTTTTTTCCCCACTCAGGATATTTCAGGTCACAGAAGTGAGAAAATCATATTTAACTGGTACCATATTTTGCTCATTAATGGTACTCGCAACACATCTCAGGACTCCTGCAGTACATTCAGCTGAGAGTATTTTATAAAATGCATTCTGTTCAGAAGCAAAGGAAATATATATTACACTGGGATGATGCAATGATTACTATTATACAATGTTTTTCTTCCTCCACAAGAAGTTCAAGGTACACACAACAATGCAATTAGACATAGGTGCTTACAGGACAGAACAAATTGTCAGTCCAGGAGAAATAACAAAAGATCAGAGATATTCTTTTGGATAACTGAAACAATTAACTCACTTAAGGTAACTGGAGGAGTTTGCTCTTGCAAATATACTAAGTTTACAGTTACCGCTTTCACTTTTTAGTCCCTATATTGCTTCCCTGAAGGAACTGGCATATAAACCATTACACAAAGCTTCACAGAGTTCTGAGTGAGGCATGTAGAGGATCCTGAAACATGCTTGAGGTGTAGCAGTTATGTGCAAGAAATTCATGTAAAGAATTAAGACCATGTGTTTTAGCCACTATTGCCAATTTCACATATCTGCCACTGCTTCTTAGAGAGACAGTGCTTTATGGACACGTTTCACAGGCAGATGGCAGATGGGTTAATTTGTGCCGCAGCGTACTTTGTACAGAAAAGATCCACAAAGAAAATCCAGGCAATCTGTTTATATTATTTTGACCTACGTTAAGGGATCCATTACTTCCCTCTCTAACCACTTTGAAGTGGTAAATTATTTAATCAGCTGGGGAACTGTGAGCATTGATTTCTAGAGTTTGTACAGTATATCTATTGCGCCATGCAGCAATGGCTGTTACAAATGCTGTGCACATATTAAGAAATGTAATACACTGTACAGAACGGAATGCTGGACTTACTGTGAAGGTTCCTTCTTCTGAAGGGTGAGGAGGACATTGTGATAGGCTTTGGCTATAATATGGAATCTAGTGTCATAGCTGAGGCAACCTTTGGGCAGAGTTCTACAACAGGTGGTCTACGAACCTTTATGATAGGTGCAATGTTCTGCTCTCTCACAAGGGGTAGGAAGGCACTCTGTGTCCAGCTCTAGACGCACCAGGCTTGGTTCCTTCCACCACCATCTACACTGACTTCCAAGCCTGGAGGCACCACCCACCCATGGGGTACCCCCGATCTCATTGATATCTGAGTCTTTACTGCCTGCCCCAACAGCCAATGGAACAAGCAGACCACTCAGGCCAACCCAGCCAATGGGGAGGACATGGCGGAGGCCCCTGGATAGCCAGCAGGCAACAACAGGGCCTCTGCACAGCCAATTGCTGGATGTCATCAGGATGGGGAGCCAAGGCATATCCTGCTGACCAGCTGGCAACATGCAGGGAGGATAGAGAGGCAGGAGAGCCTTCTGCAAGGCCTTGCGAGGGTGGGGAAGAACAGAGAGGATGAGGTTGAGCCTCAGGAATGGAAGAAGCTGGCTTAAACCCTCAGAAGATCCTACTGGCCAGGCACCCTCTAGGACCATTCATAGAAGAGGCATGGATGGAGGGGGAAGGGATAAAGAGGGCTGATACCCAGGCCAGAGGGAATGGAGGTCAGATCTCTCTTATGTTGCCAAGAGGTGCTAACCAGGAGTACAAGGAATCAGGTGAAGCAACCCACCCTTTCCACCTAGTTCTGAGGCCTGTGGGGCTCCCTGCTTTGGTGGATGCTGAGTGTAGCCAGGAAGGGCTTCACGCTCTGCTATGCTGGGGTTCCCCTTCCCATGCCCCCCTGAAGGCAGAAAAATTGGTTGCTCTTTCTATCTCTATTGGGAGGAGGAGCCTGCCTGTTCAGTCTGGAGACTTCTGCAACAGTCCGTCAGTCCACTGCATGCACCAAAGAAACAGAAGCTACTTAACTTATGAAACTATCTTACTCAGGAAAAGGTAAACTGGAAGAACTGAGAACAAAGAACAGACTTCAAGAGTGGCAGTCAATCACACCCAAGAAGTACACAGGAATGAACAGGATCATCCAGCCAGGGTAAGTCCAGTGCCCTCCTTGCCCTCCAGAAGAAGAAGAAACCTTAGCTGCAACATTCCATTCTCTCTCAAGGGGGAGGAAGAGGACACTGCTGCACCTGTGGGATGTTACAAAGCTTGATTAATTAAGGGAGGGAAGCAACAAATGCTAATCATGGGAGTAACAGTTATGACTCTCTGCCCAGATGCTGCCTCAGCTATAGTGAGACAGTCCACCTTATAGCCTAAGGAGAGCAGAGTGTCCTACCCTCTCTCAAGAGAGAACTCTTTTAGGTACTAAGAATATCATTTATGTGGCAGAACAGTGATATAAAACCAACTATTGGTGCCTTGTCAGTGATACACCAGCTCTTGGGGCTCAGGCTTGACCTACCAGATTTCTGCAGTTCCTCAGAACGGTCCTCAACAGAAATGTTAAAGAGTGTTTCCAAGTAACAGCTATCTTTTAAGAGCAATGGGTCCCTCTTAGGGAAACCAATACTTGCATAGATACCATATGGGAGACCCCTGAGTGTGAATTCATGTACAAGAAATGATATATGAGATTAGGCTCCCTTTTCGTCCGATAGAATTCCAAGAGTGTGAACATGTCACACACATGTGATTTTCCACACCTGCCACAAACACTGTTATAGGCTGGGCTTGGTTGAAACAGCTGAGCTATTAAGACTCACCCCCCAAAAATGAGGGTTTAATGCTGCATATGGAAAAGTCTGCATTCAGTCAGCTTGTATTGTGGCACTAGTTTTACTTTCATCTTCAAAACATTTAGTTTGGACAATTTTTTATCATTTACACTCTCCTTATATTATTTAACTTGCTTAACTAAAACCTGATGTACATATGCAGGAGGAGGGTGAAGTGAAAAGAAGGTGGGAGAATGCCGAAGTGGTAGAACGGACTGCGCCACTTCAAACTGCAGACGGACAATTGTGGAGAATCACATTCTGATACATGCTTGCCATGTTAAAAGTTCTTGCAAACAGAAAACCAGCATAGAACAGAATGGAAGGGGGCAGAAGCCTTCTCCCTTCAGTGTTAGCTTTCTGTTTGCATGGATTGTTTCTGTGAAGGAACATTCACAGTTGGTCTCTGTCCACTGCATTTTATTATATTTGCTTCTGTGATTTTTTTTTAATGCTGGTCTTTGACCGTAATAAAGTATTTGAATTGATTTGATTTGCATTCTACCATGGCAGCATTCTACCATATAACTCTTTAGCCCGTGTGTGCCAGGTCTTAATTACCAAGAAAACAGGTCCTCAACAGTTACCTTTTAGTGAATTCCCATCCCATCCCAAGGGGTTAGGTTTTGTGTCTGTCAGCTTTCACTTGCCCAGAGCCCCTTCTATATCTATAGCTATTTCCCCAATATTCTTGTTAATATGGATACTGCCTGCATGTAACACTGGTTATTTAACACTATTTGTCATTCTTTATAAAGAACATGTCCGCAGGCCAATGTTAACATTAAAGCCCCACTTCTGCATGGAGGCACTTCACAGAGTAGCCGAACGGTCGGAAAGGCCATCACACTTAAGTTGGCTCTGTATAGCACCTCTTGCCAGTACCAGAGGAGGAGTTTTTTGGCAGTTTTCATACAATGCCTGTAAAGATTAAATAAGCTCCCAGATCTCATTTTGGCAATTGCAACTGTATGCCACTTACAATAACTGTAGTAAAAAGCATCCAATTGAATTAAATGCATAAAAGGTAGAAATCACAACCACACTTCACAGTTATACAATTTTTTTAAAGCAGACAAGGAAATCCAAATGTCCCAATTGTCCACTACCAGGATTTCCCAAAAGCTGTTCTCCTGGCTGTTCCGACTGACTTCTTGACAGTCTAATCCACTACCAAGTTATGCAAAAGTAGCTTCACTGGAGCTAACTTCACCCTAATTTCAGGGCTAATTATTGATAGCAGCAATAGTTTTATAGTGTACTTTTAATGCACAATGTGCTTTAGGACAGTTATTTTTGTTGCTCTAGGGGTGAGGGAAACCTTTGCAATAATTCACTATTTTTTAAAAATGAAGATTGCCACATATAGCCCTATCAGAACAGACACAACACTTGCATTAATCAACAGTTAGGCTTGTACAGTGGCTCTTACTGCTAACACTGCACATCCATAGGCGTGCGAATTATGGGCCACAAGAGGCTCAAATGAAAGCCTCACAGCGCAATCCACAAGGGGGGGGGCAGAAATGCTGAGGAGACAGCGTGACCCCGTTGCTGGCGTAAATGCCCCTTGCACCTTTCGGCTCAGGAATAACCACATTCGCTGGCGCGAACTTATACTGGCAAAAACATAGGCACAGCATTTTAAAAAATAGCATAGAATGGTTCCATAGAGGTTGGGGCAGCATCCCTCTCGGGTTGCTGGCCACAACACAGCAAGCCGCTTAGGAGGCGGCTCAGCTGCACCATGGCTGTGCCAACTCTGGCCACAGCGCAGCTCTCCCCCCACCCCCGGATTGCACTGTAAATATCTTAGTGAGAAACCATTGCAAATGTAACTTAGAGTAGAGGGCTTACAACAGTTCAAACATTAGGTACACTACTTCCAAGATAAAGAAACCTTGATGTCAACGTGCGCCTACACACCGCAGCACGTGACTTCCAGTTTAATCCCGGAAGTGCTGCATCGCAAGGGGCCCTTTACCACTTAAACTCAGTTTGAGTGGTAAAAACCCCCTTGTGATGCGGCACTTCCGGGTGTAAACCGGAAGTGACGCACACACACGTTGGCGCCCTTAGCTCTGCCCCAAAAGCCTCCTACCGGAGGAGAGGGGGGACCTGGCAGCCCTAACAATGCACCCACTAAGACAGCAATTTTAAGTGCAAGACTAGCACAGACAGAAAGAAGCTGCTGAATCCTTTCCTCTTGTGCCATTTTTCACTGAAAATCAGGAAATGTTTTCCCCCCATCCCAGCTGTTTTCTTCTACTTCCGTTGCAATCTCAGCAGCTGCCTTGCAGAAAAATAATTCCGTTTTAAAAAGTATTATTGCAAAACTACATGTAACATGCAGTTCTATTCTCAGACTTAAGCATTTTTTCTATTATTAAACTCCTTTTTTTTTAATATTCTGTAGATCTTTTTTGTTTATATCTGTGGTTCTTGTAAACTTACCAGTAAGGTATTCAAGTACAGCTGCCATATACACTGGAGCACCAACTCCAATTCTGTATTTCGGATGACCTTTCTTAATATAACGTAACATTCGTCCTACAGGGAATATGACCCCAGCCTTTGCTGAGCGAGAGGTCTTGGTCGACTTCTTCTTTCCACCTCTGCTGGACATCTTCCGTGTAATAGGTCTGGCTCAGCACACTAGAAACGAAGGAGAAGCTAAGATTACAAATTAGGTCTATAGTGAGTTACTTTTCAAACAGCTAATGATATTTTCATAGCCTTTTAAAGCAGCATTGAAAAATAAGACAAGCAGATTTGTGAAAGGGTTACAGATTTGTGAAAGAGCTACAGATTTGAGACAAGCAGATTTGTGAAAGTGCTACAGATTTGTGAAAATGCTCTGTAATGATGCAGTGTTATCTATAGAGGTGAAGCCATTCATGCTGTGTAACAGCAAACAAAATACTCAAAAGTACCTATAGGCAAAGCTATGTGTATGCCACGGGATAGGCAAAGCTATGAGCATGCCACGGTGGACTATCTAGATTGACCTTATGTGCTGTGCTTAGTGGAGAATTCATCACTACACTTCTGTGAAGGATTTTTTGGAGCATATGTCATTTGGTGAAACGATCCAAATTTGGACTTGCCTTTACAATTGTTTGGCTTTATGAAGAAGTATCTTTTTGGATCTTGTACCAGTTGGAATATTATAGAACTGAGCTTTGTTCTAAGGAATTGAACTTTTGTTGTTATACTACAGATATTCATATTTAATAACTTTTGAGTGACCTATACTGTTTTTGTACAGCAACTGGATAAATCCAGCCAGCTTTTTCATTCATTCTCAGCCACTTCCTCTTCTCATGTAATGTTCTATCCCACATAGCTTTTGTCCATACAGGTCCCATGATCCCCAGCAGACTCTTTTTAGTGGTCAGAGGAGACCTTTCTCCTCCCTTTTCCACCAGCAGAAAAGCTGATTGGATCCAATCCATTGTCCACAGTAGCATTATGTAAAGTGTGAAAGCTTTTATCTGACAGAAGGGCAGATAAAAGTAGGTTGGCTGTTAGGTGGGGAGGAGATAGTGTTGCCAACTCCAGGTTGGGAAATCCCTGGAGATTCGAGGGGTGGAACCTGGGCAGGGTGGTGGTTGAGGAGGGGAGGGACCTCAGAAGGGTATAATGCCATAGACTCCACCCTCCAAAATAGCGGGACAAAAATGTACTTGATAAATAGATTGCTAAGCCTTGAGATACAGAAAGCCCTACTAAGGATCCAAGCCATTAAAAACAGGACCAAACAAGTATGCCTGACAAAAAACCCTACTAAAAACTACATTGAGATCCAAAATACCAAAACGCTCTATCCCATATGCAAAATTCCCGCAAATCATCCCATACAATCAAACTATAAAGTGCCACAATCAAAAATACTACCAAAAACAGCTGTTAGCTCCAGATGACAAGGGAAGGCTGAAAATAATAATCTGAAGGCAACTAACCAATTTAACTTTGGAATCTCTTTTCTCAACTCCAGATATGTTGCTTTATGTACATAAATCAGTGCGGTGGAGTGGTTAGAGTATCAGATTAGGGTCTGGGAGACCCAGGTTTTCACTGGAGAGTGGCTGTTCAGTAGAGAGCACATGGCTATCTGAAGATGGTCAAAGGCTCTCTAGTCATTATTACACATTGCAGGACTAAGTCTGAGCCCTGAAACCAGACTCCGGTGTTACACCCCAGTGAAGCCTGACAGCAAGTTAATACCATTTGCTTCACTTATCTCTTTAGGAAAAGATGAGGAGGTGCAATTAAGCAACCTACTGGGATCTGAAACTGTGGAATCTATCTCCCCATCAATCATGCTGTTTTACTTTTTTCCTCTACAAGAGTTCCATAAACCAATATGACAACTTCCTTCCTACAAATATAATTGGACTCGACACCCAAGACTGATGTCCGACAATTGCACATTAATTTACTACCCTACCCAGACTTGTTGCTGATAGATCTGCCAAATGCCTGTCATGTTTTTGTGTGTGTGTGTGTGTGTTTTTGCAAGAGTACAGGTATTAAATTAAAATGTTCAAAAACTCCTTGGAGAGTGGTGGTTTACAAGCTCACAAACCATGGCTCTTCTGGGGGCGAGTGGTTTAGAAAACTAGTCCAAATTCCTAAACCTTTGATTTCCTGTAAAACAAGCCTGTGGTGGCTTTCCCCTTTACCCCTACGGAGAAAGACAGCTTTATAAACAACATTTTATAAGCCAAAGGAAAACACAGTGGTGTGTATTAGCCACAGGAAAATCTCCTTCTGACCCCATCCTGGCCTGGTACAAAGGGGAGCCTTTTCACCGTGTCCCCCCCCATTCTCCTCTCAAAGCATTTTCCCTCCCCCAGCTATTATTAAATCATGTCTACGTTTAGAATTCTGTTCCTACATTCTCTCTATTAGCCATTTGCCCCTGTATCATCCCATTCCTCTTGCCTCTGCACTCCCTCTGTGCCACCAGAACCTATCAATATTTGTGTCAGGCATCTCACTTGTCATAAAACGAAGTAAAAGCAAGTTCACCTAACTCAAACTGACATTTTGCAACTTCTGCAATGTGATTTCTGATCTGTGCTGGCATGACATAGAAGGTTTAAAAATAAATGTTGAACTACTCTATACATTCCAGCAGAGTTTTCAACCTTTCAAGGCCTGGGACCCACTGAGCTGCAAGTACATGACAGAAACTCATGAAGCATCAGTACATGACAGAAACTCATGACCTCACCAGGGTCAAAGGGGGACAGAGGAGAGGCTGTCACTCAGTGGTAGAGCATCTACTTAGCATGCACAGGGTCCCAGGTTCAACCCCTGGGATATCCAGGTAAAAAGATCAAGTAGCAGGGAATGTGAAAGATCTCTGATTTAGACCTCTGATTGAGCTACTGCCAGGATTGTCAGAATAGACAATGCTGACCTTGATGGACCAATGGTCTGATTCAGTATAAGACAGCTTCATGTGCTCAAGATCAGGACCACGAGCAGCACACTGAACATAGACAGGAAACATAAGCTGAGCACCAAGAGATCCACCATAGTGAGGAACAAACTAAAGAATGGAGTAATCCTTAAAGTACTAACATGCCTAAATAACCTGCTGCTTCTCTGGGCAGGAGGCATGGCACCCTTGCTCTCTATACATGGACCTTACAAAATGAAGCCAAAAAAGCCAAAAAGGCACCTTTAAAAGGAATTCACCTGGAGGGTTAAGATCACCGCTCTAGGTTGTCTCCACAATACTCGAATAAATATTTTTTAAACTCTTTTATAAAACTGGAGCTCTAACTCAAGAGCGCAGTACAGCTTGTATCAAGTAAACAAAAGACACGTGATCAATTTTTATACAGATCACAGAAGCCCAAAGAATCTTATTACAGGGAAAGAAAGTCATGATATAATATTTTGATAAGATAAGGAAAAGTTTATCAAATGATCAGAGTCATTTATAATTTATTTATTTACTTTGTATAAATATTACATCTTTAGATGTAGATGTTTTAAATGTACTATTTACAACGAAAAATGCAAATATGTCAATTCTGTGCAAAGTACTCTCCTCAGGGAGCATGGAGTGGCTGCAGTTCTCATTTGAGTATAAACATGATGGCAAGCCTGTGGTTGTCTCTGCATGCAATGCTACTCAGTCTTAATGGAGTCATTTAATGTATTAGCACAATAGTTTTAGTGAGAAATTCAAGTGACGGTGGACTTGTAGTTCAATAAATAAGCTGATGGTGCAAGTAGTAGATGCAAGGTCAAATAGAAACTCATCTATTCTTAAGGCATCCAAGCTACTATCCAAAGGCCAAAATGAGCAATATGCTGGGGGTTCTGGGTCTAGAGGTCTTAGGTACATGGCCCCCCATGAGAAGTGAGTTTTTTAAAAAAGAAAATCCCTGGGAGCTCCAGACAGAAATTCCCTCCACATCTAGTATGGCCCTCTCTATTTCCCAATAATGACACTAGACCAGGGGTGTCAAACATAAGGCCTGTAGGCTGGATCCGGACCCTGGAGAGCTCTTATCTGGCCTGCGAGCCAACCGAGGCAGCCACTCCTCCATTCTCCATCTGGGCTGGCAAGATATGGCCCGGCCCAACCAAGTGACAATTATGTCATATCTGGCCCTCGTTAACAATTGAGTTTGACACCCCTGTATTAGACTATTAGCAAGAGGGCCCCCGTGAAAATCGCACGCGCGGGGAGGGGGGGGGAATTCCATCTCTACCACCATCACTTTCTCCACACAGGTATATTTTCAGTGCACAATGTATCTATTAGCATTTGATTTATAAACTCTCTGATCTTCTAATTAATAAACACTATATTTTGTACAGAAAGAGATTCTTTGCACTCCGTCGCTTTCAACAGGAACATGTTAAAAGCATTTAATTCAACCATTTCTGTGCAGTAAATGGTGAATTCTGGAACTTTTAAATCAGAATGTGTTGCTGCATCAGAAATCCTGCACAAAGGTTTCTATCTACAGGACAGTCCTGCCAGGACTCTTCATATGTTCCAGCTCCTCTTTTTCCCCATTACTACACCTCACTTTCCAAGTCACATTATGCGAAATTCCAAGATTATAGAATGATTTAAGTATTCTGATTTAAGTACTGATTTAAGTATTCTGTATGCCCAGAAAGCTGGGATTCAGGCCCCAAAAGTCCAGGTATACAGGCATACCTTGTTTTATTGTGCTTTACAGATATTGCATTTTTTAACAAATTGAAGTTTTGAGGCAACCCTGTGTTGAGCAAGTCTATCAGCACCATTTTTCCAACAGCATGTGCTCACTTTGTGTCTCTATGTCACATTTTTAGCAATAAAGTATTTTAAAATTAAGGTATGTACTTTGTTTTTTTAGACACAATGCTATTTCGCACTTAATATACTACAGAATAGTGTAAACATAACTTTTATATGCACTGGGAACGCCCCCCCCCCAATAAAATAATGTGTGACTCGTTTTATTGGAGCCGAACCTGCAATATCTCCGGGGTATGCCTGTATGTGTTTGCCTGCAGAGTAGACACAGTGAACAAAGTTTATGGAGAGGAGAATGTAATTAAAATCACACGATGTTACATCTGCAAATTGTAAAATACTAGCATCTGCCACAGAAGTATCTCAGAACACATTATATTTCTGCAAAATGGGCAACTAGACAACTAATTCTGAGGTATTTCTTTCTCACCTGACCTTCCACTTGCTAAGGTGCTGGTAAAGAGATGCCACTGGAAAAAACATGGGCAGTTGAAAACTTTTTAGCAGTTTCAGAGGGGTAACTGTGTTGACCTACTGTAGAATTTCAGAACTGACTTCCTCAAAGGCTTTGCATCTGACAAAGTGAGCTCAGGCTCATGAAACTTCGTGCTGGAATAAATGTTGTTGGTCTTTAAGATGCCACTGGACCTCTGTTTTATTTTTTATCAAGTGGGGAGCTGCAAGAAACTTGCAGGAGCATCTATCCTATTCCCCTCACCTTTGCTTCCTCCCTGCTCCCAATACTTTTCTCAGTCTCTCACTATTTCTCCCTCCTGCCACCCCTTTTCTTACTGTCTCTCTCCTCCATGCCTATCACTTTCTCTCTTTCTGCCCCATCCAACACTCTCTCTTTCTGCCCCACCCATCACTTTTTCACTCTTTCTGCCCCCGACCCCATCACTCTCTCATTCTGCCCCCCATCACCCTCCACACAACAACCCGGTGAGATGGGTTACGCTGAAAGTGACTGGTCCAAAATCACCCAGTGAGCTTCCTCAACAAGATGGGGATTCGAACCTGAGTCTCCCAGACCCTGCTCTGAAGCCCTAACCGCTACACTATTCTGGCTTTCATAGGGTGGCTGCTGTTGCAAAGTAGCAAGCAGCCAGGGCTAGTTAAGTGATGCAAGTTAGATGGTATCAAGTGACGCACAGGTTGCTGCCAGGCCTATAGGGTTGCCAACCCCCAAGTGGGACCTGGAGATCCTCCTGGATTTTTTTTTTAAGATTTCAGATTTTTCTGCAAACCTGGGGCATGTATGTAGAATGATCTGTCTTGCCCGTTTATAGCTCCAGTCACCAGATTTAAGTATCCAAAGATTTGGCCTACTTCACTGTTAAAATATAAGATAGTTTCTCAGGGAAATTAAGTAGACACTTCACATCCAGCTTGAGCAGGGCTTCTGTACACTGGGATGCTTGTGACAATCATCATTGCGGCAATCCTTGACGAGAAGTTCTTGTCTTGCTTTAGAGATACTACTGTATTCAAAGCAATCCTGTCAAACATCTGTAGTGATGACAAGTCCTTTGTGCAGACATCTATCCTAACAGTGCAATCCTGATGATGCTTTCCTGGGAACAAGCCTCCCTGAATAGACCTGAGTAGATTCTGAGTAGATCTGCTTAGAATTGCTCTCTAACCATGCATTCCTAACAGGAATGCCTGCGCCGGGCTTAGAAGGCAACGCAGCAGTGCTGCCTCCTAAGGAGGATTCGGCCTGGCCAAAACCTCTGCCCGGCGCCAAAAATCCATGCAACCTGCATAAGGTTGCATGGGAGATATGCCACCTAAAAGGTGGCGTATCCCTTCAAAAATAAAAGGGGGCATTTCCAAGCTGTAATGGCTTAGGAGGCCCCCTAATGGCGGCCCCACCCCCAGTCGGCGCCGTAACACCCCAGGAATGCCTCCCAGGACAACAACAGGGCCTTTGCTGGTGTCTGGACCCATCTGGGCCCAGTGCTGTCATGGCTGCAGCCGGCGACCGGGCCTGCATGCTGGCACTGGGGCCACAAACACCGGCGGACACTGCTCGGACGCCAGCACTGTGGGCCCTTGCGCTGGCACAGGCCTTCGCAGGCCTCCAGAGGCCTTTTGTCCTGGCCGCCGGCGCGGCTCAGGAATGTGTTGTTAGCCAGGCAAATATTTTTGCCCAGTATAGATCAGCATTCCATTCTCTTAGTCCTATTCCTACTTTTGAGGTTGACAGTGGAGTAACCTGAATGCCAGTTATTAACGTTTGGAACCTAGCTTGAAACAAAATGGTCAAATATATATATTTCTACATCTCTGAGTGGCACTAAGTTGGTCATTAGTGTACAGTCAATTGTAGTACATTTTCAACTCAGCTTCTAAGGCTGTGCTTCCAAATGACTTCATCCATGTTCCATTTAATTGTGCAAGGGTTTCTCATGAAAGTAAAATTATGTACACAACATATAGGTTCTGCACAGTTTAACACATTTCTTGCAAATTTGAAGGAATGTTTTGGTCCCCTGCAGAACTACAAATAGCTCTCATTAGTGTTAAACAGTAACTAGGCACCTACACCGAGAACAAGAAACATACCTTATGTACAAAGTGTGGTATTCAGAACAACGTCCTTGAATACATTAGTCAGCAAATGCAAAATTACTGAACATCAGACAGAGGTTAGCACAATCTCTGTTTGATGTAGTTTACAATTATTATTATTATTTACTTTTTCAGCAGTCAGATTAAGTGTTCAGTCCTACAGACTGGTAATAGAGCATGGCATTTTGCACAGGACTTCTAGCAGTGAAGAAGAAGAGTTGGTTTTTATATGCCGACTTTCTCTACCACTTAAGGAAGAATCAAGCCGGCTGACAATCACCTTCCCTCCCCCTCCCCACAACAGACACCCTGTGTGGTGGGTGGGGACGAGAGAGCTGTGACTAGCCCAAGGTCACCCAGCTAGCTTCATGTGTAGGAGTGGGGAAACCAACCCAGTTCACCAGATTAGCACATGCCGCTCATGAGAAGGAGTGGGGAATCAAACCCAGTTCTCCAGATCAGAGTCCACTGCTCCAAACCACCACTCTTAACCACGGTGGGGACATCCTGACTTTTTGCCCTTTCTATTGGCCCAGCAGCAGTCACTGGCTCTGGTGTTTGGAAAATGGGAAGGAAGGAGTGGAGAGAAGAATGAGTCCTTCCCTGCTCCCTGGCACATCATGCTAAAAGACATGGGAGCAGTCCCTAGAAAGGAGGGCACTAGAGAGCAGCTAAAAGGGAGGCAGCATCCAGATGAAATATTTTAAGATGCAGCTCTGCATATGGTAGTCCAGCCTTGGTTTGTACTGCAGCACCTGCAGCCAGCAATAGGATCTGCCTGCTCAGGGATCAGTGTACAGAACCTTCAAGAATTCCCACCTTCACTACATTTATTTATTTCCTAGATGTCTAACCTGCCCCATCTCAAGGGGAACAATTTGCAGTTCTTCCCTATATGTGATGCCTAAAACCACTTCCAGAAAGTCGATGTGTCAGTGGGATGGCTGGGTCACACATTTTACAGTGGCCAGGCTAGTGACTACCATGTGGTCAAGTCAAGAGTCAAGTTAATGCTTGGTAAGAGGGTCAAAGTTAATAACA
Source organism: Euleptes europaea (assembly GCF_029931775.1). Taxonomy (NCBI): domain Eukaryota; kingdom Metazoa; phylum Chordata; class Lepidosauria; order Squamata; family Sphaerodactylidae; genus Euleptes; species Euleptes europaea. The sequence continues at coordinate 92,475,499 of NC_079312.1, read as the reverse complement.
GGCTATTAATAGACAATCAGATCCTGAGTTTGTTTCAGCAGAGCAATTAGCATTCACACTAATTGGATATGAGCCAGTGGCTTGTCTCTTACAAAGTAAGGGTACATAGGCATGATAATACACAGGTGATAGATTTCTCCAGCTATATGTAATGGAATCAGTGGGACATTGTCACCAGATAAAGATCTCCTGAGGCTGGATAAATGCCAAGAGGATCTAAGAGACATTTGTTATTTTTTATCACCTTCTCTTCCTCACTATTGGACCTGGGAGTTTAGTTAGAACAGTCAGATCATGCGGTTCTAGCCTCACAAGTAAAAGTGTATTTTATTAATATTATTATTGTTTCAAAAGAACTCAGAGTAGCGCCATATGGGATTATTCCAGTTTATCTTAACAAAAACCATGAAGTGGCTTAGGGTGAGAGAGTGTCACCAGCCCAAGGTCATTCAACAAGACTCATGGCTCAGTGGGGATTTGAACCAAGAACAGTTCCAGTGCTTGATCTGTGACTCAACACTGGCTCACCTTCTACTCCATTCCCTTGAACCACCTGGTATCCAATCTACCCCATTCCCTTGCCTTATCCAGATCTTCCTCCAATCCAATGCCCATCCCCCCACTATGTTCCACTCTTCTAGAGCAGCAAACCCTCAAGAAGACAGCTCTAAGTTGTGTTATGAAAGTGGTGTGTGCGGGGTTCTTCCCCTCTCGCCTTCTAGACTTTGAGTGCAATCCTGAAGGAGGGGGGTAGATCCACGGTGGCCGGGAGCGGCAAAGCCGCACCACCTTCTTAGAGGCTTCCCCACCACTGTGGAGACTAAAATAAATAAATAAATAAACCTTTTAAAAAATAAAAATAAAGACAATCGGGGGAAATGCCCCACTGAAAACAGTGAGGCTGCGCCAATAAGAAAGGTGGTGCAGGCCTGCTGCTGCTCAAGAGGGCGTTCCTGGGGCAAAAGGGCTGTGGAAGCTAGAGGCAGCTCCACCCCTGAGAAGCCCCCCCCTGCTGGTGTGGCTGAGCTTGCACCAGGGGCTGCTGGCGCCCAGATGCCAGCATGTTTAACCCCATGCTGGCGTAGGTTCCACTTTATTCCATGATAAGGTGGCACCTATGGCAGCACGGGGGTCATGCCGGCTCCAAAGGAGCTTCGCCCCCCCTTCAGGAATGGGCTGTTAGGGCCCAGCTACCCATGACATTGGAATTCGATGGCTGAATCTCCCAAATCACTCTGTTTAAAAACTGCTCAGGGAAGAGGGGCATGTGGATTTGGGCTATGATGCTGTGGAAGAGTAATTAATTTTCCCGAAACCATTTCCCTAATTTAAATTACCATTTATGGTGCTACTTTTAAGCCTCAGTATGGGAAATAGATAGGAACACTGTTTGTACCTGTCATTTTTCTCCCCTACCAGGGCTGAAAACAGCATGGAGAGAAATACTTTCAATCAGGGAATGCTGTAGGGGGAAAGAGATACCCCCCCCCTTAGCCAATAGTGTAGCTCCTGCCCATGCCAGGCTTCCACATGGCTGTTTTTTAGAGCCCCAAACACATCTGGAGATCCAGCCATCTAACGCCAGTGCTGTGCGTAGTTCTGGAGCTACACATTAATTGGCTCTTCCAGCATCTTTTAATGGAAACTGAAAGGGAGAAATCACTGCTGCATAATGTAGCCTCATTTAGCGCAAAGCTGACTTCTAGAAGTTGTTTGCAAAGATAGCACAGGCCTAGTGGCTGATGCCCATCCTTCCCTAACTTTTCGGAGCAGAGAGAGCAGTGGGATGATCAGAATAAGCACAATGGATGGAGCACAATGGATGGAGCACAGCAATGGAACATGAACAGGCAGCAGGGAAGAAGCACACAGAGATGGACCTAAGAAAGCTTAGGTGAGTGGAGGTGGAGCAAGGCCCTCCCTTCTTGGAATAAAAGGTTTTTTTTATTTCTCCAGATTGTGGACAAAAAAGTTTAAGCTTTAAATTAAAGCAAATAAAAATGTGTCATCAACCAGTGACTGGCCTTGGTAGGAACCATGAGGGGAGGGATCATGGCTCTGTGGCACAGCATCTTAATGGCAAAAGCATCTTAGCCACAGAATATCTCCTTTGCACGCAGAAGGTCCCAAGTTCAATCCCCAATATCTCCAGTTAAAAGATTCAGGGTAGCAAATGATGTGAAATGACCCAAGACCTTAGGGAGCCACTGCCAGTCAAAGTAGATAATAATTACTTCGATAACAATTACTTTGCAGTAGAAAAGAGGTTCATGTGTTCTTGGACAGGACTACTGTACAAAACTATGATGTATCTGTTCACCTAGTTTCTGCCACAAACTCACAGACTGTTTAGAAAATCAAAACTAATTATGCAAACTGAATACATTTCCCTTGATTTCTTCAACTAATTGGAGGATTCTGAAGTCCTGGTTATACTTTAGAAGGCTTTTTATGTTTTAGAATTTTACTCCAGTGATAGAGATAACCAATATAAGTACCTGAAATATACTACTTGAAAATGATACCTTTTTGTCTCAAATAATTTTCCTTTATTCAAGAGGATCTATTTTATGGCGCTGGAAGCATTCCAAAGGTGCGCATTATATTCCTATGACTCTATAAATTTTTGATATATTTTTCTAATCGATAGAGTGTGCATTACTTTGTGCTAAAGTTAGGAACCCTTGAGCTGTATTTTCCAAAATGTAACATCACTGGTTCAAATTCTGTTCTCAATTACACTAGCATAAATCTAGAGCCTAATTAGACCACATGTGTATCAAGCTAAAATGATTTTAAATGTTAAGTACATGGAAACAGTGAGCAACTTATCTTTCTTTCTCCCGCACCCATGTTACATTACAACAAAACAACCCAAGATCTTAAACTTTTGGGGAATATTTCATATATGCCCCAAATTGTTTCCTGTGATATCATTAACTAATGTATCTTTTTAATTCAATGACCACTACTCCAATCAACCTTTGAAATACTGTTGTTTTGTTCATGCTTACATGTGGCATCTCATTCGCACACACGTGACCTCAGGACTTAATTCACTAATTACCCACATTTTGATTGGTTCTTTTCAAACCCTTATGGACACAAGAGGGAGGGGCATGAATTTAGCAATCCCAGCACACTTGTTGCTAAGTGACAAGACGTATAATAATCACAGGTAGAAATATTAACACTTTGGGCAGACGGAAGGAGTCAAGATAAACTGGTATAACTTGAAATCCAAAGCTCTACAACCGCGAAATGGATTCATTTCTGATTTATGCTAGAGTCACAATTTGTCCCTGTCAGTCACAGACACAAAAGGGAAACAGGTTTCCTCCGCTAAACAAAGTTTAGATACTTCGTTGCATATAGATGGCAGGGAAGCAAACATCAGACAAAATGTGCAAAACTGTACGCTAGCGTACATTCAAGATAAGACTCAGGCAGCAGTCATGCAACATCATTCACCTACTCCAGAGCTGTCCAACAAAAATCAATGGGCCATTTGAGTAAAGGGATGGGTTTCACTTTAGCGACCAGAACCAAGCTTGTTTAAGTGGCTGGATTTTTGCACAAAAAAGGGGGGCATTGGATGCATTTGCTTTATTATGTCATGCATTGCGCATCGACTCCTTTTCAGGACTTGCCCCTGAATTCCCTCCAGCTGTCAGCAAGAAACACCCACCCCCAACACACACGGCAGGAGGCTCAAAACCGGCAGGCACAACCCCCCCAAGCTGCGGAAAGCTTTCTGAAAGGCTCCGTGCGGCGCCCGAGCTCGGTCTTTTCTAAAGTGCCCCGTAAGCAGCCTTCCTCTCTTCGAGGTGGGGCTCGAAGGCGCCCCTGAAGGTTCGAGCCCTTCCCGGTGTGCACACGAGCAACTCTGGACCGCGGGCCGCCTTGCCACGGGGAAGCGGAACGCACCAAAGACGTCCTCCGTTGCTTCCCAGCTACTCTTTGGGCAGCCTCTCCACATTATCCTCTCGTGCCCAATGACCCGAAGTGGGAAAGGGTGGGGGGTGGAGTGGAGGGAGGGAGGGAAGGAAGAAGGGAAGCGGGGGCTGGAGCAACAAAGCCACCCTGGCTTGTGCAATGACGGCGCAAAGGAGCGCGTGTCCTCCCAATCCGCTGGCCGTCTTCCAAAGTCAACCCAAGACCTCCCGGCCAAGATGCGACTGACCCCGCGGGAAGGGGGCGGCGGCAGGGTTGCCCGAACCGGGGCGCAGGGGCAGCACCTCGGCTCCCCGCGAACCCTCCCGAGCCAGTCCCAAGCACTCGCTCTCTTCTTGGGTTGCTCCCGCCCGGCAAAGCCCCCGACCCCGGAGCTCCCCCGAAGTACGCGGAAACAGGCAGCAACCCCTTCCTTCGGGCGGAAACGCCCGAGGAGGTTTGGCCTCGGCTTCGCCGCTCTCCCAATGCCCATTTTCCCCATGCCAATTCTCACCGCTCAACACCAAGCCCCCCCGTGCAGCGTTTGGAGAATCCGGATGGGGACACCGCGCGTCTCGAGAGCGGCCAAGCCGAGGCCAAACCTCCCGGGCGTTTTGTTTGGCCCCTTCCTTCCTTCCTCGGCTCCCTTTCTTCCAGCAGCGAAACTTGAAGGCTCGACAGGGAGGCACGCTCGCGAGGTGCTGCAGCAGCAGCCCCAAGGGCCACTTCCAAGTCTCGCGCGGGCGGGGCGGGGGAGAGAAAAGGCGAACGGGAGAGGCAATCCAGCCGCCCCCCCCCCGCCCCGCCTTCGAGACATGCCAAGGCAAAGGCGGCAAGGGCCGGGCCGGGGTGCCAATCACTTACAGGGTCGCAGCAATATGTCTCTCGCTCCCCTCTCGGCTCAGCCGCGGTGTGAACTGGAACAAGTCAGCCGTGCGTCCGTGTGTGTGTGTGTGTGTGTGTGTGTGTGTGGAGTCCCACAATGCACAGCGAAGGCGCTCGTCACATCCCCTCCTTCTCGGGGCCCGGGCCTGCGGCTTGGCGCGCGCGCGCGGCCGAGGCGGCGCCTTCTCCGCGCGCGCGCGCACAGCCCGGCTTCTGGAGACGGGCGCCTCCCGCCTCCTGCGGCCCGGCCCAAAGGCCCGTCGGCGTGAGCTGCTCCGGCATCCTGGCCCCGATCCCGGCCAGCCACGCGCCTAGCAGGCGGGAAGGCGTCGCCGCCTAAGGATCTGCGGATCAGGAACAGGACCGTGTTGGGGCTGTCCACTAGGACAAGTCCCGAATGTCGCAGAGCCGTTATGCTTCTTGGGCATAACGCCCTGCCTTCCAAGCTCATAGATGGGATATATAATAAACGCCCATTAGAAGCCAAAAAAAACCCCACAAATCAGTGGGTTCTAGATCAAATCAAGCCTGAACTGACCCTAGAAGCTAAAATGACTAAACTGAGGCTGTCGTTTTTTGGTCACATTATGAGAAGGCAAAAGTCACTAGAAAAAACAGTCATGCTAGGAAAAGTTGAGGGCAGCAGGAAAAGAGGAAGACCCAACCAGAGATGGATGGACTCAATAAAGGAAGCCACAGCCCTCAGTTTGCAAGATCTCAGCGAGGCTGTCAAAGACAGGACGTTTTGGAGGACTTTCATTCATAGGGTCGCCATGAGTCGGGAACCACTTGGCACTTAACACACACACACAGAAGCACGTAGATGCATATGCAAACAGGATGCTCTTGAAACCACCGAACACATGCTATTTGAGTGTAAATTATGATCATATCCGCACAGGTTCATCGATTCCATTATTAGTGGGCTGCCCCAGATCTCTGAGAAAACAACGGCTAGCGCTCCTCCTATCAGACACAATAGCTAACTTATCTGCTAGCGTGGCCAGATTTGCTTGGTTAGCAATGAAAATAAGGCAAAGATCACTTAAGTCTATACAGTAGCCGAGGAAATTGAGAATGAATAGACTTATTTCTGATAGACTTGTTTTACCAAGCGTTTGCTGTTATTAAGCATTCCAATTTTAATAATATGCAGCTTTCCTCTTTGATATTAATTAGCGATGTACCTCTGCATTTTTTACATTTTAAGCATTTAAATTTTAATTTTATTTTGTACTTGTTTTACTCTATATTATTCAGCAATGTAAACTCAATTTGTTTGATCGTCTATGACTGCAAATAAAATGACTGACATAAGTGAACATAGACTAAAAGGAGTCCAGTGGCATCTTAAAAACTGTCCATTCTAGCATAAGCTTTCCTGAGTTAGAGTCATCACTGAACACGACGCAGCGCTTCACTCAAGCAGAGCTACACCCTTTGAAGTCAATTAAAGTAAATGGGTTTAGAAGGGTTTAACTCTTATTTAGGATTGTGCTTTTTGCCACCTAAGCTATATTGTCAGTTGAAGCAACCCATTCTGGCAGTAGTGGGGAGCAGACAATGCCTATCCATCACACAAAAACCTTCCATAAGGCCCGTGCTCTTATTTTTAATGTGTATGTTTTTGCCAATGCAAGAATTTCAAGACCAGTTTCTTCAGTATTATTGATGAATACAAATTATTGCATTGGCCTTTATGAACTCATTTCAGGGATGCATATACAACCATCTGCTGATATCATACTGCCCTTGTACAAATCTATGGTGAGACCACACTTGGAATACGGTGTACAGTTCTGGTCACCACACCTAAAAAAGGATATTACAGAGCTTGAGAAGGTGCAGAAAAGAGCAACCAAAATTATTAGGGGACTAGAGCAACTGTCCTATGGGGAGCGGTTAAGACGCTTAGGGCTGTTTAGCTTGGAAAGAAGGCGGCTAAAAGGAGACGTGATAGAGGTCTATAAAATTATGCATGGTTTGGAGAGAGTGGACAAGAAGAAGTTTTTCTCCCTCTCCCATAATACTAGAACACGAGATCATCTGCTGAAGCTGGAGGGTGACGGATTCAAAGCAGATAAAAGGAAGTATTTCTTCATACAACGCATAGTTAAATTGTGGAACTCCCTGCCCCAGGATGTGGTGATGGCTGCCAACTTGGAGGGCTTTAAGAGGGGAGTGGACATATTCATGGAGGAAAGGGGTACTCATGGCTATTAGATAGAATGGATACTAGTCATGCTGCATACCTATTCTTTCTAGTATCAGAGGAGCATGCCTATTATATTAGGTGCTGTGGAACGCAGGCACCTGGTTGACCACTGTGTGAACAGACTGCTGGACTTGATGGGCCTTGGTCTGATCCAGCAGGGCCTTTCTTATGTTCTTATCTCTGACAGCCATCCATTTGATAAGAGGAATATTTATTTAACTTTGCCATCACCACTATTGGAAATTCAGTATGCTGAAATCATAGGAAAATTTGCCTCCTTCTATGGGTGGACATTTCAGTTGACCAGAACCCCACATCTTCATGGCTCCATTTGGCCCCAGTCTGGCTGTCCCAATCCCTGATCCAGGCCTTTCTTTTGTTATCTTATTTCATATCACTTTGCCAATAACAACTCCCTCAGGGTGGAGAGTTGTGAACCACCTCACCACCCACACCTTCCTGTTAAGTCACCATACCAGGTCAACTTTATGTGAGTGAGGTAAAGTGGATTTCTTTTATTAGTGTGTCTTCTTTTACAGATTCATGATTCCTTAAATCTTTACCAGAGAGCACCATCAGCCCAACCTTGGTTGGGAAAAGGCGGGTTAAAAATCTAATAAACTAAACCAAACCAAATCAAGACCCCTTTTCTCTGGGTCTTACAGAATGTGTAGTGGTGGGTTATATCGGTTGAGGATAACACAGGAGATACATATGTAACAAAACAGATTTGTTTCCTTGTGCCCATTGTAGTCTGATAGCTGATACAGTTACCAAAGCTGGGAGATGCTATAATATACTAATGGTTACAATACCAGTTTTTCCAGCATGTGATATTTAATAACAATTCACTGTTTCTGTCAAGGAATTTCATCCAAATCATACACTATAGTTGTTAATGGACTCCCTGCTTAGTCCATGATACCTCCTATCTCTTCTCCCTCTAAAACCCAACTACCTGGTTTGTCTGTTGGCTGCTGTCAAACTCCCCTCAGTTTTTTTTCCACTTCGGCATTCCATTCAGCCTTTTTAAAACCAATGGGTCCATGCTGACCAGGGAGAAAAGACGGCAGAGCTTCTCCTGTCCATCACACTGGTAAATATGCTAAATAATAATATAGTTCCTATTGTGCATGTAAATAGTTAGGTGGGTAAGCAGGGGAAGATCTAGGAGCTTGAGTCCCAGACGAAGGCTCCTAAACCCTGCTCGCGCTATTGGCCCAAGCCAGCATGCCCCATTGGCCCTAAGCCGGGTCGCGCCATTGGCAACCCGGGGGTTGTTCCCCCCATCACGGATTATATTCCCCAGGGGGGAATATAAGCGGGGCCGCTTTACACAGTTCTCAGTTCTGTTCTGTACCACAATAAACGTGTTGTGTTGGAACTCCATCTCGACCTCGTGTGTCCTCCCCACGCGGACTTAACAGTGGCGACGAAGGCTGGTAGGCAGTCCGGCTCTGATACCGAAATTACTCTCGCTGAAATTGCCTCGTTTTCCGCGACCTTACAGTGACCGGTTTGCCTTGCTGAAACCCTACGACACACCAGAGATGCAACACTTCGCTGCGATGACCACCTGAGGATAGCTGGAAGCATCCGACTCTGCCAACCCCAGTGAGTGGAAGAGCTATGCGGACCGGGTTGCGTGTTTCATGGGCGCCAATGACATCGATGATGAGGGAAGGCAGCGGTCGATCTTCCTCAGTATATGCTGGCCGAAGACCTTCCAGCTCGCCCAGTCCTTGATGGCCCCCACCAAGGTGATGACGGCGCCATTAAAGGACATACTGGCCATGCTGGGGAACCATTTCATACCCCAGCTGATGTGCCTCGCTCCCCACCTGCCGTTCCACCTCCAGGACCAGGAACGAGGCGAGTCCACCGCCAACTTCCTCGCCGCCCTCCGACAGCTGGCCCGGTTCTGCGAGTTTCCGAACCTCAATGACTCCCTCCTTGACAGGTTCATCTTCGGCCTCTGCAGCGAGAAGTTGCACTGCTGTCTCATCGCGAGAAAGGACATCACCCTCATGGCGACCGTCAAGGAGGCCACCGCTGCTGAGGACTCCACCAGGGCCGACCGGGGGAGTAGCCGGAGCTCCCCGCCTCCGCCTCTGATGCCGACGACACCCACCACGAAAGCACCAGCGAGGAGGAATGCGACATGGACGCCCACAAAATGTCCACTCGTCCGCACCAGTCACAGGGCCCCGTGGCTCGTCTGTGCGCCAGCTGTGGCGATCAGCATGATCATCGTTCCTGCCGTTTTCGCAACGCCAACTGCTGGGCGTGTGGCCGCTCCGGCCACATCGCCAAGGTCTACCGCTCGGCAAAGAAGGGCCGCCCGGCGGGCCTGGCCAGTAAAGATGGCGCCGCCCATCCCGTCCATGACCTGGTTGACGACGAGTGTGCTGCCTCGTGCCGTTGCCGCCACAACTTGCACCTGCACAGCATCACCCTCCACAAAGTACACAGCGTGGAGAAGGTCTCAGTCTCCGCAGAAATCGGAGGCGCCCCCTGCAAGATGGAGGTGGACTCGGGCTCTGCCTTCTCCATTATCTCGATGGACACCTTGTGCAACCTGGTCTGCCGTGCCTCCTTCCCCGAGCTGCAGCCGACCGGCGTCCTTATTTCAGACAACCAGCGACGTCGGGTTCCGGTCCGGGTAGAGGCCCACGTGCCCGTCCGATTCCAGGGTCGTTCCGCCCGCCTCCGCCTCATTGTGGTCGACGGTCCCCATGCCAGCCTCCTGGGCCTCGAATGGTTCACGGCCCTTGGGATCCATCTGGCGGGCATCCACCGCATCAGCCAGCCTGCTCTCAACTCCGTCTGGACTGAGTTCGAGGATGTCTGGAAGGGTCCGCTGGGCTGCTACAAGGGGCCGCCAGTTCATCTGCACGTCGACCCCGCCACCACCCCATCTGCCTCAAGCCACTACGGGTCCCCTTTGCACTCAAGGACCGCATCGACGCCGAGCTTGACCGGCTTGTCACACAGGGCGTCCTGGTGCCTGTGCCCAACGTGCCATGGGAGACCCCGATTGTGACGCCCTTGAAGGTCAATGGGGAGGTCCGCATCTGCGCGGACTACAAGTGCACCCTGAACAAGGCTCTGCAGCCTCATGCCTACCCGGTGCCTGTGGTCAGCCATCTCCTGGCCTCCCTTGCGGGGGGCCGGGTCTTCGCCAAGCTGGACCTCGCCCAGGCATTCCAGCAGCTTCCGGTAAACCTGGAGTCGGCCGTGGCTCAGACCATAGTAACTCACCGGGGAGCTGTCCAGGTGACTCGGCTGCAGTTCGGGATCAGCACTGCCCCGGGCATCTTCCAGAACTTGATGGAAGACCTCCTCAAGGGCCAGCCGGGCGTCGTCCCCTACTTTGATGACGTCCTCATTGCTGCCGGCTCCGAGGGAGAGCTCCTGGAGTGCGCCCGCCAGGTGCTCCGCTCTTTCCGGGACGCCTGCCTCATGGTGAAGCGGGAGAAGTGCCAGCTGGGCCTGCCACAGGTGGAGTTCCTGGGCTACTTGATCAACACAGACAGTATCCACCCCACGCCCGACAAGATCAAGGCCATACACAGTGCCCCTCCACTCCGGTGCAAGCAGGAGCTCCAGTCGTTCCTGGGACTTTTGAACTTCTACCACGCTTTCTTGCCCAACAAGGTGTCAGTTGCGGAGCCCCTTCACCAGCTCTTGGACAAGTCTGCCCCGTGGTCCTGGGGCCAGCTGCAGCAGCTAGTGTTCGAGGTCGCCGTGGGCCTCCTGTCGTCCTCCAGCCTGCTCATCCACTTCGACGAGCGTCTTCCGGTTGTGCTGACGTGCGATGCCTCGCCTTATGGCATTGGCGCGGTCCTCAACCACCTCTTGCCGGACGGTCGGGAGGCCCCGATCGCCTTTTACTCCCGGACTCTCTCGTTGGCGGAGTGCAACTATGCCCAGATTGACCGGGAGACTCTCCCTATCGTGGCCGGTGTCAAGAAATTCCACAACCATCTGTACGGCCATCCCTTCACCATCATCACGGACCACAAACCGCTTCTGGATCTGTTCGTGCCAGATCGACAGACGCCGCAGATCCTGTCCCTCCGCATGCTCCGGTGGTCGATCTTCCTCAACGCCTATGAGTTCAGGCTGCTGCATCACCCCGGGTCCAGCATCGCTAACGCGGACACCCTCAGCCGCCTGCTGCTTGAGGACACCAATCCCGACCCATCCCCAGCCTACGACGTCATGCTGCTGGAGATGCTGCCTGAGCCGCCACTGCACGCCTTGGACAATGCTGCCCATACGGCTAAGGACCGCACCTTCACCTGGTTTCTCAACTGGGTGGGGAAGGGGTGGCTGGCTGCCAGGCCGGATGGAGAGTTCATGCCGTTCGCCACGCGCCAGTATGAGCTCTCGCTCAACAAGGGGTGCTTGCTCTGGGAGAACCGCGTTGTAGTTCCGGCAAAGCTGCGCACGAAGGTCCTGGAGGCTCTTCACGCCTGCCATCCGGGGATCATGCGCATGAAGGCCCTGGCACGGAGCTATGTTTGGTGGCCGGGCATTGATGCCGCCGTGGAGGAATGGATCAAGCACTGCCATCCCTGCCAAGAGTCCCGTCCTGAGATGCCATGTGCGCCGACCCAGCACTGGGAGTTGACACACGCCCTGGTCCCGCATCCACATAGACTTCGTGGGACCGTTCCAGGGCAAGACATTTCTTGTTGTCATGGACTCCTTCTCCAAATGGCTGGAGGTTGTAGCCGTCTCTTCCATGACCTCCTGGGTGGTTGTCCGGGTGCTGCAACAGCTCTTTGCAACGCACGGGCTGCCGGACATGGTGGTCTCGGACAACGGGGCCAATTCACATCGGCAGAATTCCAGGAATTCATGGCGAACAACCTGATCCGTCACGTGACCTCTGCTCCATTCCACCCTGCCACCAATGGACAGGTTGAGAGCATGGTGCGCACAACCAAGGACGCGTTGGGCCGCCTCAGCAGGGGTGACTGGGACACGGAGCTGGCGAACATCCTCCTGGCTCAACACACCACCCCCAACTCCGCGACCGGTAAGAGCCCCGCCGAGCTTCTCATGGACCGCCGGCCCAAGACCGCACTCGACTGGCTGCACCCAGACTTGGCACCAGAGTGCCCGACCCACAGGGACACGACCGCCACCCCCCTGGTCGTCGAACAGGACGATCCGGTCTACGCCCACAATTACGGGATGGGACCAGCCTGGCTTCTGGCTACTGTGGAAGAAGCCACAGGTCCGGTCTCCTACAGGGTTGCCACCCCTGAGGGTCACGTCTTAAGGCGGCACACCCCCAACCTCGCCTCTGCCGCCGAAGTTCCAGTGTCCTCCCGAGCACCAGAGCCAGTAGCACCAGCAGAGGCCGAACGGGACGGGGAGCGTCCGCCAGCCTGCCCCTCCGAAGAGCTGTCAGACACCACCGTTCCCGCCACCAGCGCGACTGATCTGACCGCCGCTCCAGTAGCTGCTCCCGTGTCTGCAACGCCAGTTCCAGCTCCGCGGAGGTCGCAGCGAGTACGAACATGACCAAGCCACCTCAAAGACTTTGTGTGCTCTTGTAGTGTTCGGACTTAGGGGGGAGGGGTGTTGTGTATGTAAATAGTTAGGTGGGTAAGCAGGGGAAGATCTAGGAACTTGAGTCCCAGACGAAGGCTCCTAAACCCTGCTCGCGCTATTGGCCCAAGCCAGCGCACCCCATTGGCCGTAAGCTGGGTCGCGCCATTGGCGACCTGGGGGTTGTTCTTCCTATCACGGATCAGGGGGGGAGTGGCTGCAAGCGGCCAGGGGGGAATATAAGTGGGGCCATTTTACACAGTTCTCAGTTCTGTTCTGTACCACAATAAACGTGTTGTGTTGGAACTCCGTCTCGACCTCGTGTGTCCTCCCCACGTGGACTTAACAGTTCCATCAGATCTAGAAATGGTAGTCAAGGAAAAAGTTTTGGACACTTTAAGGACAAATGAATTTAGTATGAGCCAGAACCTGCTTGGACAGATGCATGACAGTAGAATGGCAGTGGATCATCTGAATGGGTGTCTGGAGGCCCCATGTGTTTGTGCTTATTTCAGTCCAATAACATGATTAATCCAAGATTACAGTAAAATTCCACGCCATTTGTTTTTTTTTTCTATTCATGTCTCTACAGAGCAGAAAGGGCAGTGATTTTGCTATACTAAGTTAATTTCCTTGTAACGTGTTGCAGATTCAGTACATTTGCAATAGCCATCCATAACCTTACTATGCAAGAAGATGCCTTGGTTGAGGATTTATTTTGTAACAGCTAAGAAAAGGATTTTTGTGATATGCTACAAAGAATCTTCTTTTCACAAGACTTTAGGAGATATATATAGAGAGATGCCCTGCTTTTTAGCATGTTACCAAATAAGAAAGAGAAGGAGAGGTAAAGCAAACAGTTACAAACAGTATTGTTAAACTAAGAGCTAACATGCACACTTTTTTGTTGTTCATTTTAGTTTCAAATTATTTTGGCTTTTTTATCTTTTATGATCATAATTATACATGCTTCTTTTTCTTTATTCTGTTCTTTATCCATTTGTATTGTTTTCAAATTCTTAGAGATTACATTCCTCAACCATGGACTTCTATTTGCCAGATTTGGGGCAAGTAGGTCCCCATTTTATAAGCAATTAACAATACAATCCTAAACAGAGTTGCATCCTTCTCAATCAATTGAAGTCAATGAGTTTAGAAGGGTGTGACTCTGTTTAGGGCGGCATCACAATTTTCTCCATGGCATAGTGGGCAGAAGATGGGGTTTGACAGCTCAAGGAAACCAGTGGGCTTAAATGATACATATTGAGAGCCGGCATGGTGTAGGGGTTAAAACCGGCGGGCTCTAATCTGGTGAACTGTTTGCTTCCCCTCTCCTCCACATGAAACCTGCTGGGTGACCTTGGGCTAGTCAGTTTTCTCTGAACTCTCTCAGCCCCACCTACCTCACAAGGGGCACTTTCACACATCCTGAACAATGTACTTTCAATGCACTTTAATGATAGTTTGCAAGTGGATTTTGCCATTTCACACAGTAAAATCCAGTGGCAAAGTGCATTGCAAGTGGGTTGAAAGTGCATTTTTCAGCATGTGTGAAAACGCAAAGGTATCTGTTGTGGGGAGAGGAAGGGAAGGGAAACCTAGAGTTGCAGTGTTGAGGTAGAACTGGATTTCTGGTTCAAAAATGTTCTTCTGGATTCAGTGACAGATTCTGTACTATGTAATAATCTGGTCTGCATACATGTTAACATGAAGAAATTTTCCTTAGATGACCTGAGGCCTAGTGACCTGAGATTGGGGGAGGGGTACCTTTAATGCATAATTCAAGAGAAAGTTGCCTCTGCAAAAAAAAAGAAAAGAAAAGAAAAGAAAAAAAGACTGAAGACACATTTTGCTTTTTTGGTGGTATGCAGTTTGTTAGTCCTGCAGGGGAAAGCAGCAGAGACATTGCTTCTGTTTGCTGGTGGGCAGGCAGCGGCGATCTATTTTACAAAATTGATACTTTGCCTTTCTGCCCTTATAAGGGCCACCAAGGTGACTAACAAATTAAAACATGCATAATAAAATCTCATTTAAAACCCATCAAAAATAAGATAATTAAAACAATTAAAACCAGAGGTAAATGTGTGTGTGTGAAGAGCCATCGAGTGGCAGCTGACTTATGGCAACCCAGTAGAATTTTCAAGGCAAGTGACCAACAAAGGTGGTTTGCTATTGCTGTCCTCTGCAGAGCGACCCTGGTATTCCTTGGTAGTCTTCTATCCAAGTACTAACCAGGGCTGACCCTGCTTAGCTTTTGAGATCTGACGGGATCAGGCTTGCCTGGGCCATGCAGGTCAGGGCGCTAAAATTCATACAAAAACATAAAAACAACAATTAAAACATTGGGCAAGCTGCAAGGATCACTGAGGGAACACCAAGTGAAACAAACAAACAAAAAGTCTTCATCTGCTTGTGGAAAATGGTAACAGAAGGGGACAGACGAATCTCCCTGGGGAGAGACTTCCAGAGTTTTGGTGCCACTGCCAAAAAGACCCTCTCCTGGGTTGCCACCCACCTAATGGAGGCACCTGAAGCACGGCCTCTTAAGATTACTTAGTGGGTAGGTTCATGAAGGAGTATGTGGTCCCCCCCCACACACACACACACATTCAATAGGTAGCTCATCTTCTTTGCAGAACGGAAGACCAGCAGAATCCAGTCACCAAAAACTACCCTACCCCCAATGATAGGGAGGGACTGTAGTGTGCCTGAAGGGGAGGGAGGCAAAGATATTGCTTTCTCTCTCCTTCTGGCAGGTCAGCTAGTCATGCTGCAGGTGGGAGAAGGGAAATCACTATCAGATTAACAAATATGATTAACTTTGTTCAAGAAAGCAATTCAAGACTTTTAAAAGGCAAAAACTCTTAATCAGAATTTTATTCTTGCATGCTGCTAGTTTAGAATAGGAGTAGATGTTTATGCTTTATTCTTTAAAGTTTGGTTGGTGAACTGGGAGTCCATGGGGCAGTAGGTCTGAAGACAGAAGATGTTCCAAATGAGAGCGAAAGAGAGAAACAAACACACACCATCCTGTAGTAGAAAGAGACTCCTACGGCTATGCAGAAAGCATAGAGCACATGTTAGCTATAACACCAGACATTTGAGAGCAGACACCATATCTAACTGTCTGCCCAGCAGAATCTATGGTTGTAGTTCCCTTCTCTTACAGCTGCCATCGTTAAATGTCAGGCGAGGCGAGTGACAAATAAAGCAGCTATTGGTTCTTGTGGGTTCTTGTGTGTCTCTTCACTGTCCTTCAGTGTTACTCCTCTGAAGATGCCTGCCACAGCTGCTGGCGAAACATCAGGAAAGAAAATACCAAGACCACGGTTACACAGCCCGGATAACCCACAAGAACCAATGAACTCTGACCATGAAAGCCTTTGACAATAAAGCAGCTATTCTCTATCACAATTTTTTAAGAAATGTTCCACTTGGCTCATATTGCAGGAAAAAAACTACCTTTTGGTATTTGGTAGTACTCTGAACAAATGCCTAAGTGTGGTTTGTAGGCTGACTAAAGGCAAGCAAGTCAAAACTTGGTGGGCTACCCAGTCCTGGAGGGATGTCAGTTTTACCTGCTCTGGTTGGGGCTACACTTCCTTAAAGACAGTAGTTCTGGTGTTCTCCTGGACCCTTCATAGCTGTTGGATTCTTAGGTGGCAAAAGTAGTCATGGGTACCATAGCAGTTTCAGTGAGTCAGCCACAATCACTTTTGTTGCCCCTCAGACAAAAAATTGGCCTCGGTCATGTATGCTTTGGTAACCTCTTGTACTGACTGTTGCAACATACTGTATGTCATGTGGGGTTTCCTTTGACAACAGTTTGGAGGTTTTAGCTAGCATACAATGCTGCAGCACATCTTCTAACAGGTATAGGCCAAAGGGAATATATTTCCAGGTTCAAAGTATTCTGTTGCCCCAATCACGTTATGTTGATTTGGGAACAAGGAAAAGACAAAGGAGAGCAAGGTGCAATGTTGAGAGTTTATTTAGCTCTTCTAGATCCCTATTTGTTCTGCAGTTTCCTTCATCAGGGGACCTTCTACAGAAATGTCTTCTCTCCCACTTTGAACAATGGGGAGCGAGCCACACCAAGTGCTCTCACTGCAGCAGGAATGTGACTTGGACCCAGTTTCAGAAGTTGACACCTGCCACCTCCCACACCAGCAGCATTGGTGCTTTCACACCTGCTGAACTTTCAATCTACTTTCAATGCACTTTACTACTGGGTTTTACTATGTGAAATGGGGAAATCCACTTGCAAGTGATCACTAAAGTCCATCAAAAGTGCATTATTCAGTGTGCATGACAGTGATAGCCTGGAATAGCCCAGGCTAGCCTGATCTCGTCTGCTCGTCTCTTGCCATGAAAACCCCAAAAAGGGGTCGCCATACGTCGGCTGCGACTTGACGGCACTTTACACACACATGACAGTGAAGAGAAAGCCATATCCCTGTAAATATGGTATTTGAAGCCACTTGCTGATTTCCTTTGGAAGACAGCAAAATACACCATGTCCTTAATATTGCATTTTCATGTAGGTTATAATTTTATGTGGGTTTTATAATGATGCATTTGAGAAAGAGGAAGATTTATTACCTTACCCTGCTCAACCCTTATGCCATTTTATGGGGCTTCATTCTCCTGTAGGCCCTGCTGTAGCCATATGTTACAATTAAGGGCTCGATCAGACTCATGTGCTGATGAGCCAGCATGGTGTAGTGGTGAAGAGAGGTGGTTTGGAGCGGTGGACTCTGATCTGGAGAAATGGGGTTGATTCCCCACTCCTCAACAAGAGTGGCGGAGGCTAATCTGTTGAACTGGATTTGTTTTCCTGCTCCTCCACATGATGTCAGCTGGGTGACCTTGGGCTAGTCACACTCTCTCAGCCCCGCCTACCTCACAGGGTGTCTGTTGTGAGGAAGCGAAGGTGATTGTAAGCCGGTTTGATTTTTCCTTAAGTGGTAGAGAAAGTAGGCATATAAAAACTAACTCTTCTACTACTACTATTGATTTTATTGGGCTGGTTTTAATTGTTGTTTTAAAATGATTTTACTCTGTTTTATTATATGTTACATTGTTGTGTGAGCTGCTCTGAACCTGGCTTTTGCTGGGGAGGGTGAGGTAGAAATAAATAAATAAATAAATACTATATGCCTATCAATATTTTACATAATATTGTCGAAGGCTTTCACGGTCAGAGTTCATTGGTTCTTGTAGGTTATCCGGGCTGTGTAACCGTGGTCTTGGAATTTTCTTTCCTGACGTTTCGCCAGCAGCTGTGGCAGGCATCTTCAGAGTAGTAACACTGAAGGACAGTGTCTCTCAGTGTCAAGTGTGTAGGAAGAGTCAGAGAGGGGTTGGGTTTGGGCTGAGTACTGTCCTGCAGACATAATGTGCTAATCATTGTCCTGTAAGTATCAAGATAATGTACTAATGAGAGTATGGTATGTTAATATGGAAGCATTGTATCCTGAAATGATCTGGTAATGTGTGAAATCTGCATGGCTATTGTTGACTGTAGCCTTTGTTAGTCTGGAGGTTTTTCAGGGCAGGAAGCCAAGCCTTATTCATTCTTAAACTCTCTTCTTTTCTGTTAAAGTTGTGTTGATGTTTATGAATTTCAATGGCTTCTCTGTGCAATCTGACAAAATAGTTGGTAGAATTGTCCAGTCTTTCAGTGTCTTGGAATAAGACCCTGTGTCCTGTTTGTGTCAGTCCATGTTCAGCCACTGCTGATTTCTCAGGTTGGCCAAGTCTGCAGTATCTTTCATGTTCTTTTATCCTTGTTTGTATGCTGCGTTTTGTGGTCCCGGTGTAAACTTCTCCACAGCTGCAAGGTATACGATATACTCCTGCAGAGGTGAGGGGGTCTCTTTTGTCTTTTGCTGATCGTAGCATTTGTTGTATTTTCTTGGTGGGTTTAAACACTGTTTGTAGGTTATGTTTTTTCAAAAGTTTCTCCATTCTATCCGTGACTCCTTTCATAAATGGCAAGAATACCTTTCCTATGGGAGACTGTTTTTCCTGAGTTTTCTGATTTTTGTTTGGTTTAATGGCCCTTCTGATTTCATTCTTGGAATAGCCGTTTGCTAGCAGTGCGTGATTTAAATGATTAGTTTCTTCCTTGAGAAACTGTGGTTCACAGATCCGTCTTGCACGGTCCATTAATGTTTTGATTATTCCTCTTTTCTGTCAGGGGTGGTGGTTGGAGTTTTTGTGTAAGTAGCGATGTGTGTGAGTTGGTTTCCGGTAGACCTTGTGACCTAATTTTGTTGATGAAGTGGTTTTTCCAATGTGCCAAGGGAGGAAACTTTGCAGTCAAGATTCAACTCACTTCATCAACAAAATCAGTCCGTTGAGACTCAATCCACAGGATATATTAGTCAGTTTTGATGTTGTATCCCTCTTTACCAAGGTTCCAGTTAAAGACACAATCTCATTGATTAACCAGATTTTTCCAGAAGATATAACAGCCTTATTTCACCATTGTTTGACCACAAGTTATTTCCTATGGGATCAAGAATTTTATGAACAGATTGATGGAGTAGCTATGGGAAGTCCACTCAGTCCAGTAATAGCAAATTTTTACATGGAATATAAAAATAACATAACATACCATACTCTCATTAGTACATTATCTTGATACTTACAGGACAATGATTAGCACATTATGTCTGCAGGACAGTACTCAGCTCAAACCCAACCCCTCTCTGACTCTTCCTATACACTTGACACTGAGAGACACTGTCCTTCAGTGTTACTACTCTGAAGATGCCTGCCACAGCTGCTGGCGAAACGTCAGGAAAGAAAATTCCAAGACCACGGTTACACAGCCCGGATAACCTACAAGAACCAATATTTTACATGTATGTACATTTGCAATCATCTTGCTACTGAGAATCAACTAAACCAAATAAAGGCGCTCCAGATTATGAGATGCTGCAATTCATGGGCAAACAGAATCAATCATGGGGAGACATGAGAAAATGGCACCAATGAAATCAGAAGGGTATCGTGTTCAGTACAGTAATTAAACCACAAAGCTGTTGGTTTCCTGCAGGCACAAATGCCTCAAATCACAAGTCAGAAAACCAGAAATGCAAGCAGATACTAAAGACTAATAGGCTGACTTCATTCCATAAATTGCTTTAATGGTGAAGGAGCTGATTGCCTTACTAGTCCTTCATTTTAATTTAATGCCAGTTTTCTCTTTTGAAAGACAAAGAAGTGGGGAATTGATACAGTATGGCGCTGTGATCTCTTTTGTTGCCAGTGGACAGTGATTAGTCTACAAATTGTGTTTATGAGATACAGGCTCACACGGAAATAGCAGAGAGTTGTGATGATCCAGAGGTAGTTTCAGAAGACACAGTGCCTTAGGAGCCCATCTGGAGCCCATCTGCTGCTGTGCTTACCAGCATACGCAAGGGCAAGCAGCTCAGCTTTTTATCCACTGAAGATGATTTTGTCTGAAACACTGTATTTTTTCCTTGCATGGATACAATTAGCCAGAGTTCTGAGCTTTTCTTCTAGACCATTATCCTGCTATTTTCTAATGGCCTAGTCAGTACCTATTGGTTTGCAGCAGCCATGTAAGACTACTCTTGACTTTCTCGTTGATGGATAAGGTTCCTACTGATTACTTGAAGATGGGCATTTAATATGAGGCCAAAGGAGACTTGAAACAAAACCTTTAAGGAATGTAGTCTTAACAACCAAATTACCTGACAGCACAATATAATAAGTTTTATCAAAACCTCTCCTACCCAAAACAATCCACTTTGATCATGTGTCTGGCATATTACCCAACACATACAAACCTATATGGGAGTCCAAACCATATGATAATCATTCCATTTAGAGTTACCCACAGTGCTACAATATATGAGATTATGTTACTTTATGAATTGAAAATAAAAATGGGAAAGCAAAACTGAAGGGAAAGTTCTGACTTTCTGCAAATTATGTAAAACAACTGTTCAGGAGGGCATTTTTGTAAAGGAATAGTCCTGCATTATAATAGAATGGTTCAGGAAGACGTTTTGGTGGAGAAAGCAGCACTGGACTAGACTATAGATAGACAGCAATAGATAGCAATAGATAATACATATTACTATACTAGTAATATGTATTATCTATTGCTGTTTGTTTTTGTCTTGCTCTCACTGCACTATACTTCTACTGGTATAATACCATTTCTTGCATTGTTTAACATGTCATATTTAATATTTGTGCCTTGTTTCAGATTTCTGCAGTCCTAGTTTTATCACTTTGTTTCTTATATATCTCTTCATCCTATTGATTGTACTGAGTTACATTATATAATCCTTTTTGAGTCTCAGTAAGAAAGGCAGACTATAAACAAATAAATACATTCAAATATAAATGAAATGAAAATTTCATTTCACAGTTATTTCACAAGACTGCTTCCTTAATATGAATCATGTCCCTGTGGTAGTTTTCAAGAGGCAAAAATGGGCCCTAAGATTCATTACTCAAAATAGGACTTCACTGTATTATTGCACCCAAATTTATCAAAGGTCATTTCTGTAGAGAATTCAGCCTTGTTATATGGATTACCTTCCTGGAATTGACTTTTGTGGGATTATTAGTCCTCTTTATTTAGTATGTAGACATTACTAAATTCTGATCAAAACATTATAAAAATAAACAGTGATTTTAGGAAATTGATTGTGAGCACGTGACACTGAAAAGAAAATAAAGCAACTATAATGTAAGTCAGTACAACTTTCAGCTCAGTGTAATTATTTTCCAGCAATCAGGCTTTTCAATGTAATCATGGAAAAAGTGCTGCTGTAATGAGTTTCAATTTAATCATTTTTTATAATCTTGGCTTGGAGTTCCCAGCTTTGCTCTTGGATGCCCAGCTGGTAGCTACATCAGAGATTCCCTCTTTATTGAGTGTACCTGAGGCCCACTTAGGGTTTGCCAACCTCCAGGTACTAGCTGGAGATCTCCTGCTATTACAATTGATCTCTAGCCGATAGAGATCAGTTCCCCTGGCGAAAATGGCCGCTTTGGCAATTGGACTTTATGACATTGAAGTCCCTCCCCTTCCCAAACCCTGCCTCAAAAACCTCCCCCGGTGGCGAAGAGGGACCTGGCAACCCTAGGCCCACTTGCCACCGAGATGGTAAATCTCCACAGACCGAATGCTCCTAACATAAAAAAAAACAATGAAAGAGATTCTAACCTACCCTCCTTCCTGCCATGTTACTTTTTTGTGAGCAAGTTGAGACGCGGTTTACTGGTTCAGCGAGAAGTTGAGCCAATGCTTGGAAATAATCATCTGAGCCATGGGGACCATGTCAACAGATTGCATTAAGATATTTAACATGCAGCTATGAAGGCAACACCCTGACCTGGATGGCCCAGGCTAGCCTGGTCTCATGAGATCTCTGAAGCTAAGCAGGGTCGGTCATGGCCAGTACTCGGATAGGAGACCACCAAAGAATACCAGGGGTGTGGAGACAGGCAATGGCAAACCACCTCTGAATGTCTCTTGCCTTGAAACCCCTACGGGGTCGCCATGTCAGCTGCAACTTGATGTCACTATCCATCTCCACCATGTGAAAGCAACACATAAATGTATTTATTCAGTGTTACTCCTCTGAAGATGCCTGCCACAGCTGCTGGCGAAACATCAGGAAAGAAAATACCAAGACCACGGTCACACAGCCCGGATAACCTACAAGATCCATAAATGTATTCTTTTACAATTTTATTTTTTATTGCAAACTACCTTAAAATACTGTGTCAGGTGGAATGATGGTGTACACATTTTCAAAATAAAGAAATAAATAGTGGAAACGTGTTTTGCAAGTACTAAATTGCTGAAATATTAGAATTATTGCTTGAGTTATGTGTGAGAAAAAGGCGCAGTTAGAAGTTTCAACCAGAAGATGGCACTTGTTAGTTCATATGTTCATCAGAAAATTTTATTTCCCCAAATTCCACTTATGCCAAATATTTTTAAATTTAAAATTAATTTAAAATTAATCTGAATATAGAAGAAAACATTTCTCTACTTATTTTAAAATCTGACTGCAGATTTTTTTTTGCATTGAAATGGTGATCGTAATCTGAAAAAATCGTAATCTGATCGTAATCTGAAAAAAATATTGAAAATATGTGCATACTTTTATTACATGAATTAGGTTACTTAAAGCTATGTGCAAAGTGTTTTTTCCCCACTTTTGTTCCTTGACTTTAGACTTTCCCAAAACTTCTGAATTGCATTTTAGTATTTTGGTATATTGGCTTGAAGAATGGAAGATGGAAAGCTTTGTTGTGATTTTGGGACCATCAGTAATTTTTTTTTGAAGTTTCCACAAATAAATGGAATCAAGCCTTACTGGTTTGATAAACTAAATTATTCGAAGGTCTTGGGCTATCTTGTCCCACCCCCTGTATATAAGAATTGTAAGCAAGGGGATGTGGCTCATGGTAGAGCAACTGCTTGGCGTGCAGAAGGTGCCAGGTTCAATCCCAGGCATCTACAGTTAAAGGATCTGGCAGTAGGTGATGTTAAAGACCCTGGAGAGCTACTGCCAGTCTGAGGTAGACAATATTGACTCTGATGGACCAAGGGTCTGATTCAGTATAAGGTAGCTTCATGTGTCTTCATGCAGCAAAAGTATCTTATTTCACCTTGCTGAATAAATATTCTGATGGTGCTATTCCTATGTTTGTATTGCTGACTTATTTTAAACTGCTGTTTGTATTGCTGCCTTATTTTAAACTGCTGTTTAAAATAATACAGTGTTCAGTAAGCTTTTTTTTAAAAAAACTAAAAGAATAATATTTTCTTTTACATTGCACAGGACATTTTGATAACAATAATCTTGGCAATAATTTATTCTCAATTCCTATACATTGGTAACAGGTCTGATGCTATGCACTCTGAAGAAAGCATGATGCTTCCTGGTAGAAAGTAAATATAATGTAGTCTGGAGTTCAGTTATCCTACGAGCATCCAAATTGATGGCAAAAATGCTATCAGATGCATCTTTGCTTTGGAAGTTGATAAAATGTCCTGACTTCCTGCGCCACCTGGTGGAGGTTGGAATTAGTTGTTACTCCATGAAGATTTTGAGCAACTCTAGGTGGACCCTGACCCAACCTGGATAGAAGGGCTTGCCTGATCTTGTTGGATCTCAGAAGCTAATCAGGGTCAGATTAGTACTTGAATAGCAGATCCCCAAGGAAGTCCAGGGTTGCTATGTCTCTTGCCTGTGGGGCTGCCATAAATCGGCTGCAGCTAGACCAAAAAAAGAAAAAGAGTAGATCCTACCTGAGCAGTTCTAAACCATTGTAATCGTTAGCAACAGACAGTAAGACATTATGCAAATGATGCATGATTTCATCAGACTAACTAGCAGGCAAAGGAACTGAGGCAAGCAGTAATACATATTGTTAAGCAATGTAGTACGAAGACTTTCATCACTGAGCACTCACGGAAACCAAGACAAAAGCTGGCTTCAAGCAGTAGTAACCCAGAAGCATACATATTCCAAACCTGTATGCATAACACTCACTGGGGGAACTAAGAAGCAGCTGTGATTTGATACAAAAGAAGAAAAACCTGTGCACTTCTGCCACCCTGCGTGCACTTTGTTTCCCTCTCTGGACTGTGGCCACTATGAAGAAGATGAAGAGCTGGTTTTTATATGCTGACTTTCTCTACCTTTGAAGGAGAATCAAAGCAGCTTACAACCTCCTTCCCTTCCTCTCCCCACAACAGACACCTTGTGAGGTAGGTGGGGCTGAGAGAGTTCTGAGAGAACTGTGACTAGCCCAAGGTCACCTGGCAGGCTTCATGTGTAGGAGTGGGGAAACCAACCCAATTCACCACATCAGACTCCACCACTGTTAACCACTACACCACGCTGGCACAAGCCATGTGATGCACTGGGAGTTCCACCTCTTCAGCTTCCAGGATTTTTTAAAAATTCAGTTGTCAGGCATGCAAGGGCTTGATTCAGATCAGGATTGCGATGCCAGGGTTGTGGCAGTGGCGGTTAGGCTGTGCACCACTTTCCTGACCTAAAACAGTTCCTTTAGGAGCTAGGGTTACCAAACTCCAGGTACTAGCTGGAGATCTCCTGCTATTACAACTAATCAAGTCAGCAGAAAGATATTGAATGTATAACTTCTATTAACTAGAATTATGCTTCTGTGAAAGAACTATCTAGTGGATTGCGACCTGTGCCTTCTTCCTGAACTCTGTTTTGCTGACTACTGAGGCACGCATATATATATATAATGTGTGTGTGTGTGTGCATATGTGTGTGTGTATATCTATCTATCTATCTATCTATCTATCTATCTATCTATCTATCTATCTATCTATCTACATACACACACACACATACTTCAGAGTTCATTCAGTGCTAGATAAATCCATGCACCAAATATCCTTGAGTGGTGATCCTTGTAAAAATGTGAGGACTAACATATTTCTGCTTTCATAACTACTAGACAGTATTGAGTGTCAGCACCAAACAGCCCACAAAATAGAAGCTGTGACATGAGCCTGCAGGTGGAAGCAGAAGCAATTACTGTAGTTTTCATGTCAGGAATTTCCTTGAAGATAATTAACCAAATGATTAGCGAGGTGAGTGACACTGAGCAATTACTATCTGCATTTTCTACCCTAATGTTGAGGAACAGCAGAACGCTTCCCTCGGTTGCTTGGCAACTCCCAAGCGCTTGTAAATTTGTTTAAAAGAGTGTGAGAGAAATATTTCTCGCCAAGTACTAATTTGGCAGTCAAGTTAATGTACTCCAAACAGACAGCTGATAAAAATCCACCTGGATAATTCCTTCCTTTTGTTAAAAAAAAAAAAATCTCTTTATCCTAATTAAAGTATATAGACTTAAAAGAAAGTTTGGATAAAGGAAAGCTCTCCTGACCTTTAGAATTGCACTAATTATTTCCAGCCCTCATTATTTGGCCTTCCTATGAGATATATCTTGCTCTGGCCAGTTCCGATCCTTTCTTAAATATCCCCCTTTGGTTTTTCTCTCAGGTGAAAAAGCTTTACTATGATTGTCATGCATAAGGCCATTGATTTTTTTTTAAAAAAAATGCTAAACATAGTGGTAGTTTTTTAAAACAAATGATACACGAAAATACCAAGCTTACCCAAACTGTATGTCACAGGCATTATAATTGTATTTGTATTACTGTTATTGTTACTTGCAGGAATGCTTGATTATCACTTTGTCCAGATTACAACTGGATCCCCAAATATGAACAGTACTTACATGTGTGATTGCTGTTCGAACATTCAAAATCGGATTACCTTCTTTCTTCGCTTTCCCTATCTCTCATTCATTGTTGGTCATTGTTTTTCTGTGTTAAAAATCAAGAAAATTAAAACGGGGTGGGGAGGGCTGACTCTATGCTTGTTCATGGGAAAGCCTGGGTCCAGTCACAAATACGTTGCAGCTGCAAGTTCTTGTACTTCTTTGCTGTGGCTGTCTGCATCCCCTGCCTCAATCTGTCTTCTGAATACACCAACAGACAAAAACAGCACACCCAACATATAAAAGTGGTGCATCGCTTGGTTGTCTAGATGCTGCCTGGGTGGAGGAAAGCTGCATGGCTTGTCTCTTTTAAGTTTCCAGCCTTGCTCGTTTTGCCTGTCTGCCTGTCTATTGGAGTTTGATCCTATAGGTCTGATCCAGTCTTATTTTGATAAATGCTGCCAACTGATTATTAACACCACTAACTCTGCAGCCACAACAACTGTTGTACGTAACATTGTAATGAAGCCGATGCATGACCTGCTCAATGATGACCTGATGGCATACATAATCCCGGCAAGACAGTAAATTGTGTGCATGCACCAGCAGTGGCTACCTTTAGCGCTGTCACTGTGCAGACATAAAACTACAAAGCTATATTGCTGTTAATGTTGCTGCTAATGCTATGAATTCTGAATTGTGAGCAAATCAACAGTATGAATACAGGTGGTTCTCAATTCAACAGAATTATTTTTAAGCACCTCTTTTGTTCTTGGATCTATAAAGTAGGCATTACTACCAGCGTGGTGTAGTGGTTACGAACAGTGGTTAGGAGCGGTGGATTCTAATCTGGAGAACCGGGTTTGTTTCCCCACCACTCCACGTGAGTGGCAGACTCTAATCTGGTGAACCGGGTTGGTTTCCCCACTCCTACTCATGAAGCCAGCTGGGTGACCTTGGGCTAGTCACAGTTCTCTTAGAACTCTCTCAGTAGGGTTGCCAACCTCCAGGCGACAGAGATCAGTTCACCTGTGGAAAATGGCTGCTTTGGCAATTGGACTCTATGGCATTGAAGTCCCTCCCCTCCCCAAACCCTGCCCTCATCAGGCTCCACCCCAAAAACCTCCTGCCGGTGGCAAAGAGGGACCTGGCAACCCTATCTCTCAGCCCCACCTACCTCACAGGGTGTCTACTGTGGGGAAGGGAAGGTAATTGTAAGCTGGTTTGATTCTTCCTTAAGTGGTAGAGAAAGTCAGCATATAAAAACCAACTCTTCTTCTCCTTCTTAGTTCAAGAGTGGCTTCTGATTTTCAGAAGTAGTGCTTCTAAAGCAATCTTTCTTTCTTTCTTTCTTTCTTTCTTTCTTTCTTTCTTTCTTAGTGGGGGTGAGATAATGTTTGTATGTAGTATTATTGAGCCAATTAGTGTCTCAGTCTGAAATGCCTGAAGTTCATTTATTCAATCAGCCAGTCTGGCAGTGTTGAGAATCAACAGCCTGACAAGCAAGATTCCTGGTTGAAGCCCCACAGTCTCTCATCCTCACCCTTGTGGTGGGGATGATGATGAAAAACAAAGTGGAGAAGGAAGTGATCTTACTAGATTTTAGACTGGAGTGCATAGCATCCTACATTCTTCCTTATTCCATGTTTATTACTGCCCTTCCTCTAATGAGCTCAGGACATCAGACATGATTCTCCTCTCCTCCATTTTATGCTCACAACAACCTGCAAGGTAGGTTAGGCAGAGGCAAAGAGTGATTTGACCAAGGTCACCCATCAATCTTCTGTGGTGGAGTGGGACTCAAAAACAAATTTGTCCCATTTGAATCAGCCATCTTGAAGCATGTCATATTTTACACTTTTCCAATCCTTGTGCCTTTAGTAATTTCCCCCCTCAACACACTCTCAGTGGTAGGGCTGTGTTTCTTGCACCCCATTCTTCAGTGAATGCTGATGATTAGAACAGTATGGCCGGCAACCTTGCAGCCAAATCAATCTGGGTAGCCTTATAACCAGCTGAAATATAGAGAGCCTTTGGTTCTTGTTTCATTTCTGATCGCCAGTACAGAAATGGTGGCCTGGGAACCTGGGAATGGTGTTAATAATTATGGGACTCCAACAAATTG
Source organism: Euleptes europaea (assembly GCF_029931775.1). Classification (NCBI taxonomy): domain Eukaryota; kingdom Metazoa; phylum Chordata; class Lepidosauria; order Squamata; family Sphaerodactylidae; genus Euleptes; species Euleptes europaea. Next base: position 92,447,498 of record NC_079312.1, on the reverse strand, counting down.
TCTGAAACACAAAGGTGGGTCAGATGAATGGTTTGAATAAAAGTAACTTATAGTGAACCATCAGGTGGGAATTAAAATTTAATTTAGAAGGTACTATCACTGCTGTGGTGCAGTGGCGATTTATTTGATTGATTGCTGCTTTCTTTCACCTTTGTGAGCCTTAGGTTTTTACTATCTGAGGAAATTAAGGCTGAATTGCAGCAGGAAATTCCTTGTTCCCAGGTGTTTCTGGTTATCCAATAAATAATTCCTCTAGAGGGGACACAAGGATTTTTGGAATCTAAATGATGGCTTATTTCTTAGTACCATATATTGCCATTCTGGCAGCTTTTCTACTTGTTCCTAGTCAGATGGGCTAGGCCAACTGATACTTTCATTGTTCTATTGTGAGAGTCTGATGAAAAGGTGAAAAGCTAGTTTTATGGGCATTGTCTTGTTCAGTGGGCTTGGTCAAGAAACCACTGTTGGTTTCTCTCGGGCTCGTTTTGCATTTATCTTCTGGGTTTTGATTCAACATTTCCTCTTTTCCATCCATCACAACTTATTCTTGAGCAATTTGCAAACAGACGTAGTCTATTTATCAGATTACTTTTCACATAATCAGACATCGCACTATAGCACAGTACCACATTTGGTATTCGAAAACAACTCAATGAAAGTTCTAGTTCCCCTCCTTCTCCACATACTAATTATCATTGCTTGCCACATCCAATTGTATATTATTATTATTATTATCTCTTCAATCTATATGCAGAACATATAATTAGGAAAGCTGGATTAGATTTAGATGAAGGTGGAGTGAAAATTGGAGGGAGGAACATTAATAATTTGAGATATGCTGATGACACTACATTATTGGCAGAAAATAGTGAAGATTTGAAACAACTATTGCTGAAAGTTAAAAGAGAAAGTGCCAAAGCAGGACTACAGCTGAACATCAAGAAAACAAAAGTAATGATTACAGGAGAATTACACAACTTTAAGGTTGACAATGAGGAAATTGAAATTGTTCAAGACTTTCTATTCCTTGGCTCCACCATCAACCAAAAGGGAGACTGCAGCCAAGAAATCAGAAGGAGATTGAGACTGGGAAGGGCAGCCATGAAGGAGCTAGAAAAGATTTTGAAGTGTAAGGATGTGACTCTGGCCACCAAGACTAGATTAATTCATGCCATCATATTCCCTATTACTATGTATGGGTGTGAAAGCTGGACAGTGAAGAAAGCTGATAGGAAGAAAATAGATTCCTTTGAAATGTGGTGTTGGAGGAGAGTGTTATGGATTCTGTGGACTGCCAAAAAAACAAATCAGTGGGTAAAGATCAAATCAAGCCTGAACTGACCCTAGAAGCTAAAATGACTAAACTGAGGCTGTCGTATTTTGGTCACGTCATGAGACGACAAGAGTCACTGGAAAAGACCGTCATGATAGGAAAAGTTGAGGGCAGCAGGAAAAGAGGAAGACCCAACAAGAGATGGATTGACTCAATAAAGGAAGCCACAGCCTTCAATTTGTAAGATCTGAGCAAGGCTGTCAGAGACAGGACATTTTGGAGGACTTTCATTCATAGGGTCGCCGTGAGTCGGAAGCGACTTGACGGCACTTAACACACACACACATTATTGTTATTATCTTCATTTATAGTCTGCCTTTCTCAGTGGGACTCAAAGTGGATTACAAATATGATAAGAACTATTCAGTCAATCAGCTGGAAAATTATGCAGCATGATAAATACATTTAAATCTAACAGCAAAAATTCCTGGTAAAACAGAATAATGCAGTGGGGCTGGGCAGATTACAGGTATGAGAAACACTGTTCAGTCAATCAGTGAGCAAAGTTGTACATGCTCATCTGGGGGACTATAAATGAACTGGGGAGAGGTAAAAACCCCCAAGACTCTGCTTTGCTGTCTCCTGTGATCAAACAATTAAAAAATTTAACAGCTTTGGAAATTATTTTAACAGTGCATTCCTGAGAGGAATGCCTGTGCTGCTTTTTGGAGGCAACATGGCTGTGCTGCCACCAAAGGAGGCTTTGCCCCCCCCCAAAAAACTCCTTGCGGCAGGAAAAATCCATGCAACCCTCATAGGGTTGCACGGGAGATACGCCACCTAAAAGGTGACATAGCTCACCAAAAATAAAAAGAGGTGTTCCCGGCCCTAAAGGTCTGTAGAGGCTTCCTAAGGGTGGCTCTTCCCCCAGCCCGGCACCGGAACGCCCCGGGAACGCCTCCCAGGAGAGCCCTAATATACTCCCCTCCATTATCAGTGTGGATTGCTAGTGGCTTTCTTTGGAAACTGTTACTGACCATTGACACATATGCTTTAAATATTTCCAGCACTTGACTTTTCATCATCATCATCAATTTATATCCCGCTCTCCCCCAGTGAACCGGGCTCAGGGCAGCTACAACAGGTAAGCATACAATATAAATACAAGTTAAAACAATCTGAAACAATCTAAAACATCACTAATTAATAAATTCCATACTGATGGCTCCCTGCTTACTCCACCTTAGGGAGGATGTTATAAAGTGAATGTGTGACTGTAACAACCATTGATGTCACTCAGTCTGTAGGGGAAAAGAAAGGATGGAGATTGACAGACAATGGGGATAGGGAAAACACAACCAGAAAAAAGGGGGACAGAAGAAGGGCCAAAGGGGGAAGGAAAGAAGGAATGAAAGGATAAGGAGGCCAGGCTCTAGATGTATGCCATTGTTGCCCTCAACCATAAGCTTGGAGGAACATCTCTGTCTTACAGGCCCTGCAGAATTGGGTTAGATCCCACAGGCCTACATCTCATTGGACAGAGTGTCTCACCAAGCTGGGGCCAGGCCTGAAAAAACCCTTGCTCTGGTTGAGGACAGCTGGATAGTTTCAGGGCCAGGGATCACCAAAAATTCAATCCAATAGAGCATAAAGCTCTCTGAGAGGTATACTGGGAGAGGCGGTTCCACAAATTGAATGGTCCCAGACCATTTAGGGCGTTAAAGGTTGTAGAGGAAAAAGCAGGAACCACCGCTCCTGGTTTCTCTCTTAAGGTGGCCAAAGAGACACTTTTAAACAAAACGCTGAGCACAGGAATCCCCTGAGCTCTGCCGGTAGTCTGCCACCAGCCCTTATTTAACCAGTTTAGCCCCAGGCAGAAGATAAGGGCAGCCCCTGCCTGCTGGTGCCAAATTTAACACGTAACGCTCACCTGCAGGGTAGGAAGCCCGGCAAGGGGAAACTACAAAAGCAAAGGGTTTGGGTTTGGTAGGCTGACCCCAAACAACAAGGCACTTAGATTTAGGACATGAAGCCAGCAAAGTCAGAAACCACAACCGAAAGTAGATTTTATGGATTTATTCAAAAGGTTTGTGCTCGTTACAGAATTCAAAAGGATCCGTGAAGCCAAAGCAATTCAAAATAACAAAGCTTTTAAGCAGCTAAATACACAGTAGGATTCTTAGGTTCAACAGTTTGGCAAAGCTTTGCAAGTTACAGAAATGTTACCCATTCCAAAAGTGATGATGCACATCAGTTTAGCATTCAAAAAGTGTTCCAAAAGTTCCATTTGGCATATCCCTGCCCAAGGAATCAGATGGATGGATGATGGCGTCCGACATGCTCTCTGCATGCCCAGACCATCACACCATGTAGCACAGGGTCTGCACGTTATATTCATTCTCAACTCTCCATTATTTGTGTTTTGAACTTTTTTAGGACTCTGTTGAATTACTACAGTGACGCAAAGTACAAGCACAAGTAATTCTCTTTGACAACCCTGCTTGGTTGAAGGACTTCAAAAGATTATTCCCGGCTACTCCTATGGTTGCTCCCATTACAAAGTCTCCAGCTCATGGGCACCAATAAAAAACAGTTCTAGCTTTATTTTTTAACCAGGGTTAAAATGAAATGAAAACATAACTACCCACAAAATAAATAAATGAACTTACCATTGACACCATGTGGGAATGCAATATGCAGTCATGTAGCAATAGAGAAGTCACTTTATTGCATATAAGCAAATTCTGCCAGCCACATGGAAATACTTTTAACATTTACCAACAAAGGTGATGGCTGTTACAGATTATTGCGGGGGCGGAATAGGAATGGATAATTTAGACTTTAACTTCAAATGCAAACCATGAAAAAATATTAGGGGATTTGTGATGAATGGATGGTAGAATGGGAACATATTACTTGATACCTTGATTGATACCTTACTTGACCACAAGAAAAGATAGCTATGCTGTTCAGTTCTGCTAATAACAAATAATTCTGGGTGCACTGCAAACAGTCATTAAGGAGAAAAACAGAATAAGCCTATAAATCGCCTCTTTAAACATGACAATATGTCAACAATCCATCATTCTTGTCAGAAGAAAGCAAGAGAGTGTGTTACAATTGTTTGTTATTGATGAATTCTACAAAGATATTGTTCGATCAGCCTCTAGACTTATAAATCTTGATGGCTTCAAAAAAAGGTTCCAGGTGGGGTTGATCTTGTCGATGAAATACCCACAATCTCTCTCTCTCTCTCTCTTTCACTTCCTTAGTCACTTTATGACTTGCTAGACCTGTTCCCTTTTAAATATGTACAGTTAAAATTACCTCAAAACATACTAATTTACTTATTTCTCTGAAAGAATTGTTGCCACAAAAAGACCTTCTAGTTCTTGATGAGGGCATGCTCTTTAATAATAGACTTTTTAAAAAATGATCTTTATCTATTTGATGTTTAACTCAAAACAAATGGTGAACATAGAGAATGTAAGTTCAAAAACTCTTCAGTAAGTTATACAATGTATTTAAACTTCATTAAGCTACAAATGATAAATAACATTGTTACAGCGGAATAAGACCTTCATAAGGATAGCTATTTAATATTCAAGATTTCTTGTTATTCGGATCTGTTGCCAAATGAATTTTCTGTATGAAATAAGAACTGAATTTGTCAATGGTCATCGAAGGGTGTGTGGTTAGAATTGCAGTGTTGGGCTGCTTTTGCTGTCCTGTTACTAAAATTCTACAGAATGTCAATGGGAATGATTGTGGTTAAACAATTGCTTAACTTGCTCCCATTGAAATCAGTGGGACTTCTGAGTCTTTAATCTGCATAAAATGAACCTATAGAATTAAGTTTGTTGTTGGGTAGAAACAAATCTATCACTATGCATGAACCCAGACATTTTCTGTGCCAGGCTATAGCCAACAGCAAGTCACATGGAGTAATCCAGGTCTCAAAGAGCTCCAAATCTTGTTCCCCAAAATTATATTCTTACCTGCCAAAAGGCACTCTATGTTTTATTAAAAGGTGCTAATACTTCTCCTGTAATATAACTTTTGTATACTAACACTACTGAATTATTTATTCCAGTGTTCAGTTGCTAGAAAATATAATGAACAGAGCCATAGTTATTAATGTGAACCAGATAGACTTCCTTCAAAGAAAATACACCTGTGGTGGTTTCCAGTGTTCCAAAAGACCGATTGTTTTTAATGATTGTTTTAAGGGGCAGAAGTATTAAGGGGAATGTCAATTAGGTACTGGATAAACTATCCATAATTATAAAGAGATTCTGCTACAATTTTGGGGAGTAGTCATGGCTTGGTAGTAGAACATCGACTTTGCATGCAAAGGCCAGTTAAGAGGATCAGGTAGTAGGTAATGTGAAAGACCTCTATTTAAGACTAGGGGTGTGCATAACAAAATTACTGAGCCAAAGATATGCACAGAAATTGCTGGTTCGGGCCATTAATGTGATTTTCCAGAATGGTAACACATATCCAAGATCCTTATGTAATTAAAACTCCTTCCTGAAACAATGTGTGTGTGTGTGTGTTTTCATCTTCAGGTGCTGCTAGCCTGGTAAGGCATTTGGTCATTTTTTTCCTTGATTCTATTGACTTCCTGAGCAATGGTAGTTCACCCTTCCTATCAGATCTTTGCAAGGGAGGAGCACCAAGGATTCTAGCCTATCACCTTTAGAGACAAGCCACAGAGATCTTCAGTTCTCTTTCTCTACCTCCATTGGGGGGTGAGGTGGAGCCCTTTTGTTCTTTGCAATTTCCAATGGTTTTGAAAATAGAAAACTGGGGGTACCTTGTTCATGGACTCAAAGAATTCATCCTCTTCGTCCACTCTGCTGCAATTTTGATGTCATTTGGTTGAAAAACAGCCGGTCCAGCTCCATAAAATTGGACCCCCTGAATTAATTTTCACCAAACTTCGGTGTTTTTGCAAGGAAAGTCCTTTGAAGTTCTGCCTCCAAAAATGCCCCCTCAGGAGCTTTGGGAAAAATCCCCATAGACTATAATGGACTCATTCTTCCCCTGGTAAACCCAGAAATAAAGCCAAAATACAAATTTATGGGTATTCAGCTTATTCCAGGTTTACCTAAAAAATTAGGCCCAATAAGCCTGAACCTGAGATTTACCTAATTTTTTTTGCACAACCCTATCCAGCGCTTCTGAAAAGTACCACATAAGAAATAATGGCAGACTGATGTGAAGGGGGGGGGGGGTCTGCAAAGGAAGCCGCTTTCACTTTGTGAACAGAAACAGACCACTGCAAGGAAGGATATCGATGCAGAGTTTTCAGGGGTAAGGTAAGGACATTTTATTGTCAGTCACTGTAAGAGTAGGAAAATACTGACAGATATTTCTTTCAATGTTGTGGCTTGGAGCTAGGCTGCCATTTGACTGCAATTTTAGGAATGAGTTAAGAGACATGTGGCTATGCAGAGTCACCTACTTTGGTGGGGTCTGTAAAAACTGAATCGCCTTTGTTCAATCCACTATCAGAGGGTCTTTGGTTTACAAGGAGGACTGTATTCTATGCAAATTCAGTGCCATTATCTTTTTAATGTCTCACTGCCTGACTGCCAAAGCCATCTTCATTTGTATTCATTCAATGTATTCATTCTTGCACTAGTTCCTGGGAACCATAGTTTGATCCAGTTTGTTCTTAACCTTCACCAACATAAGGAAAGCTCCCAGCCCCAACAAACAGCTGAGCTGCGGGGAGCAAGGGCAGGGCAGGTGCGAAGAAGATGGAACAGAAGACATCCACAGTAAGACCCGTTTTGGGGCTTTTCTCTATACTTTTTCCTCTGTGTGTGTGGGGAAAACAGAGTGCGTGTGTGTGGGGAGGGAGCAGTTTCTGTGGGTGGGAGGGGGAAGCCAAAGGGGGCTTTTCCCCATTCTGCCTGGGGTGTGTGTGCCCCCTCGAGTCTCTCTCTCCCTGGTTTGAGGGGGGGGCTTCAGTTGTGTGTCCTCAGGTTTTCCCTCATTCATAAGATCGGTTAAGTCTATTTTGATGCTTGCTCAAAACTGGTTTTCAAAGTGTGACTTAAAGAATGCATTTGCCCGGTCCCGAGTCCGATGCAAAAGGGGAAATTCCACCCCCTCCTGCTCCTTTAGTGTGCCTCTGTCCCTTTCCATGGTTTGCAAACTCCCAGGCGTCACGTGTTGCTTTGCATGGTTTGCATGGTTGCAAACATGGTTTGCAAACTTCTTCGCACCTGCCCTGCCCTTGCTTCCCGCATCTCAGCTGTTTGTCGGGGCTGGGAGCTTTGGGCGTGGGCAGCAAGCTCTGCTAATTGCAAACCCCCATTGTCAGAGATGCACATTAAGGAGGGGGGACCCCTTTCGGGGCCATATCTTAGTCCCCCCTGACCCAATCTTTACAAAACATGGGGGTTCTTGCAAGAAGGGTCCTCTGAAGCTACGCTGAAAGTTTTGGACCTCTACCCCCAAAAATGCCTCCCCGGAGAGGCGGAAAGGCGCAATTGTGTTTTTAATGGCTTTATTCGGCCGAATTTTCCCCCAAACTCCGGATCTCATGCCGAATTGCACGGACCTGAAGTGGGGGAGTTCGGACTTCGGCATTTCCCAAATAAAAATGGGCCGAATTTTGCCGAATCCGAATTTTACCAAAAAAATTTTTCAACAGACCTACTCGAATGAGCTGGCCTTGAACAGGAGTCAGTAGGAGTTTGACCAGTGCAATTTCCATGGACCAGTCAGAGGATTTTGCTCACCTGAATGGAATCTTGTTAATAATTCACATTTAAATTGGCTAATGGGAATGGTGTTTGTTGGCTACATAACTGCATAAAAAGATTACAATGATACATCAATAGTTTGTGATTTAAAAATGTTAAAAATGTTTGAATGTTAAAAAATAAAAAGGAAGCATTATCTCCAATTGCAACCGTGTATTAATGACTTCTTATTAATTTTTTTTAAAAAAATGCTTCTTTGTTGGGTGGGAAAGTGGACATGATGTTCAGCAGCAATGAGGGGCAGTCCCATATATCTGTGTTGATATTTCATTGATTTTTTAAAAAAGAAAATGCAATCAGGGTGCAGGGCAGAAGGGAAATAGGGGTGGAAGGGGAACAGAAAGGAGGGAGGGAATGGTTTGATGATAGGCAGTGGGCATTGGCGGGCATCAATGGACAAGAAAAATTGAAGCATTAGGCATGAGCAGTAAAGGGAACTCCAAATCAGTTTGAAAAAAAAGATTGGGTAAAAGTGCTCCCCCCCCTGGAGGAAATCATGGAAAAACCAAAACAAACTCTATAGGCACCTAAACAGATGTAGAAAGAAAACCACAACAACAGCAACAACAACAAAACAACCAAAGCAGTAACCAAAAGACAAAAACCACCCATGCAGAAAAACCGGAAAACAGAAAAATGGCTGAAATCAATTTCTTACATTGATATACTGAAGTGGCAAAAAGCTCATTAGGATCTGGAACCAATTACAGAGTAAACCTTACACAAATTAGTTATTTTAAAGCAAAAGCCCGTATCAGTCTTAAAGTAGTGCCAATGAAATGATTGTCCCTTGTAATGATGCTTCAAGCAGCAAAGGCCGAGGCCGGATTGAAAATTTTCATGAAAAAACCTTAACATCTTGTAGTATCAGATGGGGGTTTGTTTTGTTACTATTGTGATTGTAATACCACCATTGTTGTGTATTGCTTACAACCACCACAATTGTTGTGTATTGCTTATAACCAGATCTTTTTTTGGTTTATATTCAGCCCGGGAGGCTTTATTTTTGTTTAACTCTTCGGCTTTCCTATATTTTCAGCCTATTGGCACTGCCTTAAGCCCTGCGAGGCTAGCCCTGTGAGGCTATTGTGTGTGTTTTTTGACACACTTTTCATTTGTTTTGGTGGTCTATTTTCAATACATTTGACAGTAAGAAAAACACAATTGTTGTTTTTTGATATTGATGTTTATTATTTTGAGCCACGTGCTGCCTCTTTGTACAGTACAGAACTTAGTTTCTGGCACGGTTAGCAAGGATTTATTGTTTTAACTCCAAGTATACCTCACCCTATTTTTATAGTGAGTAAAGTTTCTGTTTTGCTAAGACAAATGACTTTGTCTATTCTTGTGTGTGTGTGATTAATTTGACTTTCACCAGCCAAAATCATACGATCCAAATCCTCTGATAAAAGGGAATTATCCCAATAATAAACACAATCTACATCATGTTGAAATTCTGACAAAACCCTTAATGGTTTTAGTAGTTCTGGATTAAACTCTTTAATATTATTAATGTTAACTAAGGTTACCTCAGTAGGACATTTTGTGAATGCTCTCACACCTTTTGGACAACCTCAGTCCCTGACCTCTCTTTCTCTTCTGTCTTGCTGGTCAATTCTGATATCCCAATAAAGAGTTGCAGTCACATTTGCTGTGATATCGTAAAGAGGCCTGCCAGCCTTGGCCTGGCAGCTGATTGCTTGAGGGAAGAGGCTTTTTGTGAATCCCAAGATCTGTGAACAACATCTGTAAAAGTAAACTTTCTCTCATCACTACAACATAGGCTTTCCCCTGGCATCTCTGTGATGCAAATCCCCTGAATGTTTCTGGAAGCTTTTGATGAAAACAAATGCACCTTTTCCTGCTTACAGGACGGGAGGGGGGGGGATAAAAATAGAAAGGTGTTGTAAGAGTTTCCACTGTCACCAGAGCTTTCAATTCCCTTTTCTTGCATGTGGAGCTATGCTTGCTGACCTTCATGCACAAGTAGCCTATTAGAGTTGGGGGAGTAGAACCTGCAAACATTGGCTCCTATATGATTTTGCTTTCCAGAGCTGGCTTGCATTTTTGAAAATGTGCAGGAAACATACCACATTGCTAGGTAGGCCACCAAATTATTTTGAATCCAGTAGAGTGTAAAACTTTTAAATGAGCCCTCCATTATAGAATGCAAAGTTATACTAGAAAGTTTATGTTAATAATCTTTCTGCTTTCTATGAAAATGCTCTGGAGGCATCAAGAACATGCAGTAAATACTGCTGAAATATCTATTTTACTCCAAAATAGAAGAAACTGGCTCAAACCCAGCTATAAAATGTTCTTGGGTGATATATGCTTTCCATTTCCATATGGAACCTTTTCAGAAGATGCCTCACTGCAAGGAAAAAGATAAGAAATTGAAAAGGGTTAAGGCTGAATCTTTTTGCAAGTTCTAATACATTATTTGCCTTTACTACCTGTAATACAATAATTTCATAGTTCACACCACACTCACAGGAACTGTGCACAATTTTGTACTAAAGGTTATTCAGGATGTCTTTCAGAAGAGTTGCAGAACTTAATTAACTCTGCCCCATGTTTGTAGCCTTGTGATTTCTCTAACTGTTAACATGAACTCACATATGGATTAAAAGGAAATAAAACCTACAATTTGAGTTCAGTTCAAAACTTATTGGAAACATGTATTGCCTTTCCTTGACCTAGCAGTAAAAGGGGAAGTAATTATAGTTCTTTAGTGAGTTTGTAAGCTTCTTATTGCCATGGTAGATTTAATCTTGCCAAGAGAAAATTTGATCTGGGGAATTCATTGTTCCCATTTTAGTTTCATTTTACATAGTACTTTTCATACTGGGCATGCATCATATTGTTTTGGAATTAACGAAGTCGAGTATTTCAGAACCCGGTTGGCATTTAAAACCTTTGAAAATAAAATGCCTCCAATTAATAACTTTTTTCATAGCATTCAGATTATAACCAAGACAGAAGATCTTGAGATTGCATGGCTCTCACTTGTTAAAAAATAGTACTTTATTTATAGTCTGCCTTTCACTCAAGGATTGAAGGCCGATTGCTAGGGTTGCCAACTGCCAGGTAGTAGCAGGAGATCTCCTGCTAATTCAACTGATCTCCAGCTGATAGAGATCAGATCACCTGGAGAAAAATGGCCGCTTTGGCAATTGAACTCTACGTCATTGAAGTCCCTCCTCTCACCAAACCCCGCCCTCCTCAGGCTCCGCCTCCAAAATTTCCCGCTGGTGGCAAAGAGGGACCTGGCAACCCTACCGATTGCACATAGCGAGTCAGTATGATTAACCTAACAGGACATTCAATAAGCAGAGTATTAGGATTTTAGAAATCTAGAACCACCAGAAGAAGAAGAGGAGGAGGAGGAAGAGGAATTGGTTTTATATGCCAACTTTATCACTTAAGGAAGTGATAAACTGGCTTGCAATCACCTTCCCTTCTCCTCCCCACAACAGACACCCTGTGAGATAGGTGGGGCTGAGAGAGTGTGACTAGTCCAAGGTTACCCAGCTGGCTTCATGTGTAAGAGTGGGGAAACAAATCCAGTTCACCAGATTAGCCTCCTCTGCTCATGTGGAGGAGTGGGGAATCAAACCTGGTTCTCCAAATCAGAGTCCACCACTCCAAACCTCCACTCTTAACACCACACTGGCTCTCAGTCAACTGAAGCATAGCCTAAATATTAACATGGCACATTAAATGGTACAGAGATTACACAATATGATCCTACTACAATAAGTAGGGTTGCCAGCTCCAGGTTGGGAAATACCTGGAGATTCTGAGAATGGAGCTTGAGGAGGGTGGGGTTTGGAGAGGGGATGGACCTCAGCAGGATATAATACCATAGAGTCCACCTTCCAAAGTAGCCATTTTTTCCAACTGTGAACTGCCTAAAGAGATATGTTATCAGTGAAATCAATGTGCTTAGGCTGGAGTAACTCTGCATGGGATTGCACTGTAAAGCAGGTTTCTGGGCATAGGGCAGCCTGTGTGCCTGTATTTTCCAGGTCTTGTCATCCTGTGTTGCCCACTGGGAGGTTCATGTCAGTGCTGTATTATACATTTTATATGCTATGTGTCCCTATTTACCATGGGCGCTTTCTGCAGTTTTGTTGCTTACGTCTAATAAAATACTGTCCCAATTTTGTTTGTATTTTTGCTTTCAGGGGCTGCCTTGTAGGGTTGCCAACCTCCAGATGTTGGCTGGAGATCTCCCTCTGTACAACTGATCTCCAGTGACAGAGAGCAGTTCACTTGAAGAAAATGGCTGCTTTGGCAATTGGACTCTATGGCATCTCCACAAATCCCACCCTCCTCAGGCTCCACCTCTAAAATCTCCAGGTACTTCCCAACCTGGAGCTGGCAACCCTACTGCCTTGTTAACCTTCTGTTAGTGTATCTGGCTAGTCTTTTGTTCTTCAGGATTCAGCCTCCACCCAATAGCCTCTAGATTAGGGGTAAACAGACCGCAGCACATACGGTGAACAAAGGTGTGCCAGGCCAGTTTGCTCAGCCTGCAGGGCCATTTTTTCTACCCAAGCAATTGAGGAGAACCCCCTAAGGCAATGGCAGCATCACTGAGGGGGCAGCAGTGTGGGAAAAGGTGACACATCTGGCCTATGCTCATCATTGCCTCCTGGACCAGTGCTACTGCCCCCTGGGTCTGAGGTGAGCCCCAGAGGCTCTGGGAGGGCCTCTGGGGCTTGACTTGCACTAAGTGTGCCTGGCCAAGTGCAACTTGTGTCTCCCCCCACACTGCCTCTGAAGGCAGAGGTTCCTTTGATCACCATGACATCCCTTCTTAAAACTATCCATGCCTGTGGCCATCACTGCATTATCTGGCAGCCAATTTTACATTTTAATCAGTCAAGTAAAGAAGTATTTTCTTTTGGCCTCCTGAATCTACTGTCCATCAACTTCACTGGATGCCTCAGAGATCTAGTATTTTAGGAAAGGAAGAAAACATGTTCTTTGTCCTCTCCCTTCACCGTGCATAATTTTATAAACTTCTGTCATGTCTCCCCTTAGTCGTCTCTTTTCTAAAGTGAAAATCTCAGAAGCTTCAGCCTTTCCTCATAGGAAGGGTGTCCCAACTCCTTCATTATCTTGGTTGTCCTCTTCTGTACTTTTTCCAGCTCTGCAACCGCAACTGTTTCCAGGACAACTGTCATCAACAAGGAGTGGGGGGGGGGGAGGTAACCTTTGGTATAAAAACAGGGTTGTTATAAGAATGTCTCCAATTTTCATCTCATTATAGCAGGCAGGATTTTTGTGAATATTACCCTAAGGCTGAAATTCAAAGAACCCTTGAAGCAGGTATTAAATTGAGTTGCTTATAAACACTGACCTTTTCCAATTGTTTGCCACAGTGTTCTTCTAGCTGCGATATTTCAGTCAAAGGCTACTTCTGAAGCTGTCCCAAGGTTTTTAGTTGGATTGTCCAACACAAAAGGGATTTACTTCTTGCTGTATGTGTGTGTATATATACTCAGAAAGCATGGGGTACTCACCAAGTCACCAGAACTTATATTCATGAAGGTCACACATTATATTTTTCATGTGAGATGATAAGGCTTGTCAGCATGAACAACGTATTCTGGGGATTAACCATTAGTTGTACATATGAAGGTCTTATTTTTAACTCTTTTTTGTTTTGGTTTGTGTTGTCACTGAATCATTCTGTTCACAGAAACAGCAATTATTTTTTTGCTCACTGTCAGGCATTTGAAAAGGAAATGTTCTTGTACAGATACCAGCTGTTTCTCAAAGTTAGTTTAATATCTCTAAGTTTTAATGTAAGCTTTCTTATTGGCCATAAATTCTCTCTTTTTATGAATCAGTGGGAAATCATTACCAGTAATGAGAAACGCAGGCTCTCTTGTATAAACAACAATTCTCTAGATATGCTGCAATTTGTGAGAAGTCCAAAGAGTTCATTTTGAATTATATAGATTGATTTCCTACCAACCTTTATAAATTAAGGTAGAATTTCTGCATTCTCATAATAAAATTGCAACACACATATAACTTGTTTCCATTTTTAAAAGATTTACAATGCAATCCTTAGCAGAAGTATACCCTTCTAATTCCATTAAAGTCAATGCTTAGGCTTGCACTACAAATGGGATGGAACCAGTGCATAATTTCAGATGCATTTTGTTGGCATTTTAGGATCTCATGACATGTTCATTAACAATTAGAGAGTCAGTGTAGTGTAGTGGTTACACTGTCAGACTAGGATCAGGGAAACACAGGTTCAAATCACCATTCTGCCAAGGAAGCTCATGGGTGTACTCTTAGCCTAACCTATCTCACAGGATTGTTGTGAGAATAAAATGGAGGGGAGTACGGTAGTATGATACAAACCATTTTGGGTCCCAACTGGGGACAAAGATGGGGTATAAATGAATAGCTACATGAATACACTGTTTAGGATTAATGTATTCAATATTGCACAATTTCCTATGTCTCAGGGGTGTCAAACTCAATTGTTATGAGGGCCGGATATGACATAAATGCGACTTGGTTGGGCCAGGCTATACTTCGCCAGCCCAGATTGAGAGTGGGAGGGGGGTGGCTGTCTCAGCTGGCTCATGGGCTGAATAAGAGCTCTCAAGGGGCCACATCCGACCCGTGAGCCTTATGTTTGACACCCCTGCTCTAACTGAGAAGTGTAACTGTTTTACAGTTATCATAGGAAGTGAGACAAGCCTGGCATGATTTGAGTTATGATGGTCAAAATAAAATAAATCAAATGGAAGCAAATTAAATAAAACTGGCAAAAAGTTTGTCCCTTACATTAACAAAGAAGAGAAAACGTTGTTTCTCAAACACTGCAAAATATTCCTCATTTCAGTGTAGTGCTTCTCTTTGGGTTTTTATATGTAATATCTTGGCTATGCATCTTAACTTGAAGCCTTTCTGCTAGGTGGCACAGACTTTATTATATAATCCAAGAACTCAGGAAGAAGTCTGAGGGTGCAAAATAACCCCTGGATCTCTCATAAAAAAACATGGTGTCCTCCACAAATAGAGACACAAGCCATCCCTGATAGGGCTGTTGAAAAAAAAATTCAGTAAAATTCGGATTTGGCAAAATTTGGCCCGTTTTTATTCAGGAAATACTGAAGTCTGAACTCCCCTGATTCAGATCCGTGGTATTCGGCACTAAGTTCGGAGTTAGCAAATAAATTCGGCCATTTAAAGCCATTAAAAACACATTCGCGCCTTTCTGCGGCTCTGGGGGGGCATTTTTGGAGGTAGAGGTCCCAAACTTTCAGTGTAGCACCCTCCCCCGGGCAGAAAAGGCGAAGCCCCCCCTTTCAAACCAGTACGGCTCTGCTCAACCCCAAACAGAAAGAAACCAAGAAGGAGGAGGCGCACAGGTGCCGAGCGGAGGGAGACTCACTCCGCACCGCCGCACTCAACTCTGGGCGAGGGTGACAACGGGCAAAAAACAAAAGTGAGGCGAGCGGGAACCCCCCGGTAGAAAAGGCAAAAGCCCCCCTTTGGCTTCCCCCCACCCACAGAATCTGCCCATGCACACAGAGAGAATCTAATTCCCCCCCCACACACACACGCAGAAGAAAAGGTATAGAGAAACCCCTCCAAAATCAAACTGTGTGGATGTCTTCCAGCAGGAGCACGGAGAAGTAAATCCAATCCTATTCTGGTAAGCAGCAGCAGCTTGGCCCAGTCAGGATCTCTCAGCAGCAGCACCACCAGAATGGAAGGAAATGAATACAGTCGGGACGAGAATTTTTATACTCTTCTTCTGGCCATTTCAAAAGTGAGAATCCCTGCTCTGATTGGCCAGAAGAAGACCCAGCTTGGCCACCATTGGCCGCGGGAGAATGCTGCTAACTAAATGATGGCTGATTTGGGGCTGCCGAATTTGCCTGAATTTATTCGGCTTCTGCCCGAACTCGCCGAATTCGGCTCGTTGTTTTCCCGCCTTTTTTGAATTTGGCTCCATCCGAACTAGAAACCGCCTAATCGGGGAAAATTCGGCTGTTTTTCTTATCGGATGGAACCGAATCAACAGCCCTAATCCCTGACCTAGAGAGTATTTTTAATTTGCAATGTAGTTTTCAAAGCCTTCTCTTGTCCTTACTCCACAACAGCCTCATAAAGTAGGTCACCATTCCCTCATTTTACAAATGGGAAACTTGCCCTTCTAAGGGTTGCTTTATAGCAAGAATCCCCAAAGTGGTGTCTGTGGGCATGATGGTGCCTGCCAGCACCTTTCCCAGCACCCACCAAGTGTTTTTACAAATTGGGAGGGGGATGCTGATTGGCCACTGGAGATCTGATTTGCTGTGCAGATGAAAATAATGTTGTTTCAGTTGGAGTTTCCAGCACAGTGTAGGTTTTATTCTCTCTCACTCCTCTTTCCAGTGTACTATTTACATCATCCCTCTTCTTTCCTGCATGGGTTTCCTATGTGTGTGTGGTTCGGCCTCCTGAGGCAGCCATTTTCTAGTTGGGCTCTGCCTCTTGCAGCAGCCATTTTGTAGTTATGCCCAACACTCTGTATCACAATTCCAAAGAAGCCCTCAGGTCCAAAAAGGTTGGGGATCCCTGCTCTATACATTATTGTTGCCTAACGGAGTGCACGAACTCCAGGACTGGTCATGGCAACCCCAGGTATACGTGCACCCGCTGTTCCAGCCGCGCGCCTAGCCCCAAACGCTATGGGGAAGGCTCCCGTGCGCCAGTGAAACTGACATGAAAACTCCTATGCATCCTGTGGAGCCAGCAGCTGAGAAACCGAGGCCAGGTCAACCTCTCCAGTGAACCAGAGAGACTCCATTTCCTGTGTGTGCCTCCATTCCAGCAGAAGCCATTTCACAGAAAGCTGACAAGCACGTAGCCCCTGCCAACACCCCCCTCCACAGCCTCATCAGCAAGATTGATGGCCCATCAGAAGACATCCAGATATCAGCAATGGATCGTTCCTCCGGCAATGCAGATTGACGAGCCCCAGACACAGCGATGTCTCTCCGTGAGTTGGGTTTTGCGCAGCCTGTTCACGCTCCCCCTCCCACCTCGCTGGCCGAGTCCACGGGAACCCCTATTCCTCACCTCTCTCTCCCTGAATCTTAGCCTACGGGACCCAGGGCATTTCCTCTACAGGAAAGGTGCAGTATAACCCGTCAACGAATTCCTGCCACATTGGCAATTGTCTCTCTACCCCTCTCTTTGATTCTTAGTTCTCTGTGTATGTTTGTGTTACCACATTGAATGCTTGAAAGACATAAACTCTCTTAATTTGGAATCCCTTGCCTCTGTCATTATTCTAAGGTCTCAGAGTCCGTCTCTGGTATACATTGGTTGCATCCTGCTATATAAATATTAGAATTACCATATGCACAGCTAATTCCCCATTCAAAGCGCCTTTTGGCTAACATTATGGTTTGATTGAATAGGATAGGCTCTGTTTTGCATCCATGGTCTGATGGGAACAGCTGCTCTGAATCAGGAGACAATAACTTCTTCAGTCAAAAGAGATATAGATGGTACCATCCTTGTTTTCTAGTAGACCACACGAGGTGAGGGAACAACCTGAAATGTATTGGAGCTGTGTAAGAACACCCAGTGGAATATGCAACTCCACTGATGGTATCTTTATGCATGGTTAAGCCCCTTCTATGATAAAGCCCCTTCTATTCTTCAAGCGTGGCAAAGCCAAGAAGCTTTGTAGGTAAAAACAGGCTGGACTCTGCAAAACTAATGAGGAATATTGGGACCAGTTTGTAAACGGAAGAAAATGACAAGGTTTTTCGATTAACATGATACAGAGGCGGACAATGGCAAGCCACTTCCAAATGTCTCTTGTCTTGAAAACCATACAAGGTCGCCATAAGTGAGCTATGATTTGATGGCAAAAAAAAAGTTTGGTGTCATGTGAAAAAGTAGCTTGAGCCATGCTCATATGATCCTAGCCCCTCCTCAACTTGGGCACCATGAGTTAATTCTGGTTTTCTGGCAGATCATAACATGCTGTTATGTGTGAATCGCAACTATTGCTTGTCCTTGGCAAACCAAGATTCCAAGCTGGGGACAAACCAGTGACTGGAACCCTAGTTTGAAGAACTAGCACAAACTATAGTTCATTGTTTTGGATGTAATTATACCTTATCATTTGGCAAAAACTCAGAA
This sequence comes from Euleptes europaea, assembly GCF_029931775.1. NCBI lineage: Eukaryota > Metazoa > Chordata > Lepidosauria > Squamata > Sphaerodactylidae > Euleptes > Euleptes europaea. The sequence goes on along the minus strand of NC_079312.1, from coordinate 92,429,258 downwards.
ATTACTATGCATCAAGCTCTTTAATGGCTTGTTTATGTACCTTTAAGGAAGAAAATAACAAAGAGGGGGGGCTAGTAGGTGGAAGGGAAAGAAGGAAGCAGGAAAAAGGGAAATGCTGCCAGGGAATAAAAAGAAGAGATAGTGGGGGAGGGGAAAAGGAGATGCCCCCACATGTCCTCATAGGTTCCCTGCTTGTGGATTATAAATCCAGATTTGTGATTTCTCCATTATATCGCTAATTCAGTACACACTTGGTATGACTGATGAATTGTAAAGGACATTTTGCTGTATTTCAGCAGAGCTATAATTCTTTAGACTGTGATTATATCCATTATCATGTTCACAGAACACTATTACTATAATAAATCTCTGACCCTGCTTAATAAAAGTGAGAATATGTATAGCGTATAATCCCAGCTGTCTTGTTAGTGGTGATAGTACTTGAGCTGGGATCATTCTGTTATATTCTTCATTTAAACAAATATCCTCTCATTGTATGATTTATTCCGTTACACTCTTCACTATCCGTGGCTTGTTCATTTAACTATCAGTCTGGTCCTAGGAAAAGGGGAACCACCTTTATTTTCAACCGTTTTATAATAACTCCTTTACAGAAAAAATGAAGCCTGCAAGTAATAATAATCTGGAGCTATTTTATCAACAATTTACAAATTCCTTTCCCCCTTTTTCGCCTATTGTTTCCCATTCTCTCTATTCCTCTTGACCCTGTTAATCAAAAGTTAATTATTCCCACTGGCAAAATCAGCAGTCAAAATTCCTGCATCCCATGGTGTGACTGAGGACCCAGCTGTTGAGCTGCGTGTAATAATAAAGTCAAGAAATGCTACTGCTGGACCTTTCATTGTTAAATCACGCAACAGGGTATCCTGTTCTAGCTGATAGATTCTGTTTTGTTTGCAGAGAGCAGAATGATATTGTTTCCTTCTGTGCAGAAGGAAATGGTTGCGAATGGCACAGTCCAAAAGGCTGAAAAGCCTGCACACATAGCAGACGGTTTTCCTTTAGGAATGTGCTTAGCTTAAAACAGATCATTGGGTGTAAATCAAATGAAAGACCTCTGGGCGTCTCTTCTCTAAATATGATTTTACATTAGATTTAATTTATTTATCTTGAGTACTGGATTGAACTGTTTTCTATAAATTTGCCTTTGGTCATATTGTCCATGACCAGGTTTTCCAAATTTTGGCTTCTATATAAGAAGCAGAATATATATATCGGGGTAGGTGTGTGGAGGGAATTGCTGTTATCTAGCTTTTGTGTTATGCAGTCAGGCATGTGGACAGGACATACAGTGACAAAGTAGAACAGTTAAATTCAAGTCCAGTAGCACCTTAGAGACCAACAAGATTTTAGGGGTATAAGCTTTGGAGAGTCAAAGCTCCCTTCATCAGATACGAGTAGGAGTGGAGATCTCTGAGACATTATATCCCAGTCAGAAGGTGGAAGGAATGTAATAAAGAATGCTTGTAAAGGATGAAAAGGTACGATACATATTGTAATAAGCTTGATTAAAGCAGAGAGGAAATGCTTGGCGGCAGAAAATTAGCATCTGTAGTGAGATAAGAATCCTATGTCCCTATTCAGACCTGGGGGGTGCATTGTTCTGCACTTGTGAATGAATCAAGTTCAGCAAGTTCATGTTGTAATTTCCCCTTGAAGGTTCCTTAGTTGAGGACTGCCACTCTTAGGTCAGCAATGGAATGACCTATAAGATTAAAATGTTCTTCCACTGGTTTTTGAGTGACAAAGTAGCTGCTCATGTCCCAGATATTGGGAGCCCTTAGACCAAGCCACTGAAGGGCATAATCAGTGTATTGAACTAGAATGCATGCCTGAGATATAGTTGCTCCTGAACCTCGATCAGACATGTTCTTAATCACAAGCTCAGGGAAGTTGTCCAGTTCTGCCCTAACCACATAACATTTCTGGAGGTGAACAGCTACTGGCTTGGTCAGGTGGACCTTCTATTAAAGATGTAGCCAGAAGTAGACAAATATTCTTTAGAATTTGACAGGGGTGTTTGGCCAAAAGCCAATGAAGGAATATGTAGGGGATAATGGAGGAAAGACATGGTGTATGTAGGCGGAGAGTTCAGTATGAATGTCTCTGTGTGTTGGAGTCAAATTACTCATGACGGGCATCTTTAGCTGGGTCTCCTGCCATGAAATTTAGCTGCAAAAAGCTGCTGCAGTGACAATATGGGCTTCAGTGCTGAAGAAAGAGAGTGTTAAGTCTTTCACATGTACTTTTTTCAGCATTGAAATTAGGTCCACAGACTGTTTTAGAACATAAGAAAGGCCATGCTGGATCAGACCAAGGTCCATCAAGTCCAGCAGTCTGTTCACACAGCGGCACCTCTAGGAAGCCCACAAACAAGACAACTGCAGCAGCATTATCCTGCCTGTGTTCCAAGGCACCTGGAAGTCCCGCCCCTCCCCAAACCCTGTCCTCCTCAAGCTCTGCCCCAAAACCTCCCTCCAGTGGTGAAGAGGGACCTGGCAACCCTAGAGGGGAGGGACTTCAATGCCATAGAGTCCAATTGCCAAAGCGGCAATTTTCTCCAGGTGAGCTGATCTCTATTGGCTGGAGATCAGTTATAATAGCAGGAGATCTCCAGCTAATACCTGGAGGTTGGCAACCCTACTCTCTGCATTGGGTCAGTGTATCTCTGAGTTATGCTGGCATGGGGCTTAGTTGTTGTTCTTTTTTTTTTTTGAAATTTTTTTATTGGTTTTTATAATATAAATTTTCCATGTTAACAAACAACAATATACGTAGTATTAAAAACTAAATCATAGGTAATGTTGTTATAATTGTTTAAGTACTAAATAAAAATAAAAAATAAAGGAAAATTTATTGACTTCCCCATCACCTCCGTCCGCCTCTTAATAAAGTATTCTATCCCATCGTGATATGGTCAGATCTTAATTATTCTTATATCTCAATTAGGTTTCAATCACATTATACTATCAATATAATTGATTACGTTTCTTTATGTTAACAATGTCATCTAGATCAGATTAAAAGGTATTCTTCCATTTTCCCCAGTCCTAGTTCATATTCACAATATTTCATCCACGCCTCCCATTCCCCCATAAATTGAACATTGTCTTTTTGATTTAAAATAGTTTTGCCATTTCCACCAGTTCAAACATTTTCATAGTCCAGTCTTTTTTCCCAGGAGTGTCTGCCCCTTTCCATTTTGCTGCATAAAGCAGTCTTGCAGCTGTAGTCGCGTAAATCAAAAAAGTCCTGTGTTTTAACAAATCATCAGGTATCATACTTAATAGCATCATTTCTGGTGTTTGGGGTATGTTTTTTTGTACTATTAGTCTTAATTAGTTATAAATCATATCCCAAAAATCCTTAGCTTTGTCACAAGTCCACCACATATGATAAAAAGAACCAACTTCTTTATTACATTTCCAACATTTACAGGATGTCACTTTGTAGATCTTTGCAATCTTCTTAGGCGTTAAATGCCATCTATACATCATTTTATAGATATTTTCTCTAATTGACTGCACATTTATTCCTTTAAGGTCTTTCGCCCATAGTCTTTCCCATTTGTTTAGGGCAATATCATGTCCCACAGTTTGAGCCCAATTAATCATTGTTGGTTTGATTATTTCCTGCTCACAATAAATTGTTAAAAGAAGATTATACATTTTAGAAATCAGTTGAGTATTATTATCTAATAGCATCCTGTGAAAAGATGATTTTTCTTTAGAGAATCCATTCTTCATATCTTGTGTAAATACTGATTTAATTTGATGATATTGAAGCCATTGTAAATCGTCTTTAATTAACTGGAAGTCTTTTAGTGAGCTTTCTTTCCTTCCCAGTTAATTAACTCTTGGTAGGTGATAAATTTGTCCAATCTAAGTGGGCGTAATGTCAACATTTCTTGAGGTGATATCCACATCGGTGTTACTGGTTCAAGAATATGTTTATATCTCATCCATATATGAAATAAGGAGGACCTGATTATATGGTTACGAAATGATGCTTGTATCTTAATTTTACCATACCATAAATAGCCATGCCATCCACTTATATTGTTAAAACCTTCAAGATCTAACAAACGCGAATTGGATAAGTTCATCCAGTCCTTTAGCCATACTAAAGTGGCCGCTTCAGCATAAAGTTGAAAGTTAGGTAGTGCTAAACCTCCTCTAACTTTAGAGTCCACCAGATGTTTATAAGCAATCCTCGGTTTTTTCCCTCACCAGATGAAATTTGATACGTCTTTCCTCCAGGTATCAAAGTATTTAACATGTGATATTATAGGCAAATTTTGGAATAAGAAAAGCATCCTTGGTAAAATGTTCATTTGGATTGTTGATATACGTCCCAAAAGTGACAATTTTTTAGTTGACCAAATGATCATATCAGTTTTTATTTTGTCCCATAGTTTAAGATAGTTATTAGTTATCAAGTCTTTATTCTTTGCAGAGATCCAGATTCCCAAATATTTGATCTTATTAGCCTTCTCCCAACCTGTGTATGATATAAATTCCTGTTGTTCTGTTTCTGATAAATTCTTAAATATTGTCTTTGTTTTTTCTTGGTTAACTTTAAATCCCGATACATTTCCAAAATCGTCCAAAGTTTCCAACAGTATCTTCATTGATTGTGTTGGATTCTCCAAGATTAACAGAAGATCATCCGCGAATGCTCTCAGTTTGAATTCATGTTTTTTAATTTTTAATCCGCGAATGTCCTCCATACTCCTTAGCTTACAGCATAGTGATTCCAACACCAACAAAAATAATAATGGAGACAGAGGACATCCTTGTCTGGTTCCTTTCTTGATTGCGCAGTTGTCGGACATCGATTCATTCACCAGAATTTTTGCCTGTTGGGATGTATATATGGCTGATATACCTCTCAAGAAACGGTCTCCAAAATTTAATTTTTCCAATATCTTTTTCATAAAGTCCCATGAGACCATATCAAAGGCTTTCTCTGCATCCAAAAATACAAAGGCCGCCGTTTGTTGAATATTCTGGTCATAATATTCCAATGAATCTAATAAAACTCTTATATTATCTTTAATTTGCCTTCCTGGAACAAAACCTGCTTGGTCTTCATGTACAAGGTCCTTAATAAAATGCTTTATCCTATTCGATAAGACCGAAGCATAAATCTTATAATCCAAATTTAACAGCGAGATAGGTCTATAATTTGAAGGTATCAACGATATAAATGCATGTGACCAAGTCTCTGGGGATGCTCCCTTATCCAAAATTGGATTACAAAGTAATACAAAAAAGTTCACTAAATTGTCACTAAATGTTTTATAAAATAGTGCAGTAATTCCATCTGGTCCTGGTGTCTTGTCCGTTTTTTGTTTCATTATTGCTTCTTGTATTTCATCCTTTGTAATTGGTGCATCTATCCATTCTTGTTGGGGCTTTGAAAGGACATTCATCTGTATTGAATTTAAAAACTTGTCTATTTTCTTTTTTGAGATATTTTCTTTCTGATATAACTTAGTATAGAATGAAACAAATTCTTTTTGTATATCCGTAGTTGTATAAACTGGTCCTTTAGCGGATTTAATTTTTGTTATAATCTTCTTTTGAAATGAGTCTATCAGTTGGGTCACCAAAAATTTTCCAGGTTTATTAGCATGTTCAAAGTATTTTTGTTTAGCGGATTTTAAATTTTTGTTCATTTCCTCCATTATTATCAAATTTAGTTGGTGTTTAGATACAGAAATCTTCATTTGTATGTCATTTTTCTCTTCTTCATGTAAGGCCATAACCAGTTTTTGCTCCAAATTTTGTAGCTCCCAAAGTATATTATTGGTAAATTGTAGTTGAGTTTTCTTCCAGACCGTGTGTTTCTGTATCATAAATCCTCTTAGAACAGCTTTAAATGCATCCCAAACTGTATTCAGCGAAGTTTCCCCATTAAGGTTAATTTCAAAGAAATCTTTAATTAAGTCCTGTAGTTCTTTTTGAATCTTGTTATCCTTTAAAAGTTTATCATTTAGTCGCCATCTAAATGCTTGTTTATTGTTCCATTCAAATGTAACTGGATTATGATCAGAAAAAGTTCTTGGTACAATTTGGATTTTACGTAGTTGCGTGAAAATAGATTTACTAGCCCATATCATGTCTATTCTGGAGTGTGAGACGTGTCTCACTGAATAAAAAGTATATTCTTTAGCCGTTGTATTCATTGTTCTCCAGATGTCTTGTATTTCCAATTCTGAAGCCATGGTGAAGAAAGTTTTAGGTAAACATCCTTCGTTTTCGTCTTTTGCTTTTGATTTTTTATCCAAAATTGGGAGAGTAACACCATTGAAATCGCCCATCAAAAGAATCTGATCCTTTGCATACTGAGAAATCAGTTCATGTAGTTGTCCATAAAATTTAGCTTTTCCTTCGTTAGGTGCATATATTCCTACTACAATCGTCTTTTGCCCCAATATTTTGGTCTTGATAATTACAATTCTGCTTTCATTGTCTTTGTACAGTAGTTCAGGACTAAGGCTAGAATGAGCATATATCACAACTCCCTTTGTTTTTGTTTTAGCCGATGCAACAAATGCTTGTCCAAGCATTTGCCTATCCAGGTATTTTTTGTGTTTTGTTGCTATATGAGTCTCTTGCAGACAAATTAGGGAGTATTTGTATTTCTGTAGATATTTAAAAATTCTAGCCCGTTTGGTTTTTTCATTCAAACCATTCACATTCCAAAAAAATACTTTTGCCATGATGTAGTAATTATTGAAGCAAAATATTCAGTCTATAACACAGTGCCTCCTTCTGCTCCCTGTGGTTCTTCTTCTTCTTCCTCTTCCTTTTCTTCCAGGGTTAGTCCTTTAAGCTCTGTCTTGTATTTCCTCAGAAATTTTCCCACATCCGATGGAGATAAGATTGTCATTTTCATTTCTTTGTAGGTAAAAGCCAAGCCTTGTGGCATAATCCAACGATATTTGATACCATTAGCTTTCAAAACAGACACAAATTCTTTGTAATTATTCCTCTGTGAGAGTAAATGTCTTGGTATGTCCTTTAATAATATTAGAGGAATATCTCCTGCTGAAACCGGACTGTCATAGTGGATCTTCATGATCCTGTCCTTGATCCTAGTGTCATAAAAAACAATCATGAGATCTCTTGGTTTAGATCTTTTCATTCTAGCAGGTAATGGTATTTTGTAAACTCTGTTGATGGCTTGGTTCAATTCTTGTTCTTCTATTTGAAATAAATAAGCCAGATTTGGGACTACAGTTTCTTTGTTGTCTCCCATCATGTCTGGAAAATTGCGCAGACGAAGGTTGGTTTCTCTAACTCTCATCTCCATCATTGCTATCTGATCTTTAACAGCTGTCTGATTAGTTTGTATTGTTTCAATCTGCTTCTCTTGGCTTGCTAATTTTTTCTTTGTATCCTTGTGTTCTTCCATCACTTTCTTAACTGATGAATCCATTGCTTGCATGTCCATCTTCATAGTATTCATTTGGGTCTTTACAACTTTAAGGTCTTCTGTAACCACATCTAGCTTTTGGTTAATAGCTTGAGATGCTTGGCCAAGATTTGTCATCATAGCAGTCAGCTGTGTCATTTGTGTAGACATCTGTTCAAACTGTTTAGTTGTTGCCTCTGTTTGCTTGGCTAACATGTCTTGCAATTTCTTTTCCATGGTTAAGGTTTGTGTCGCTTCTTTCAGTTTTGTATAGGCAGGGCTATGTAATGAGCCAGAACGGGGTCGGGATGCAGACATTTACATTGAAGTAAGGCTGGTAAAATACATGTCCTCAATCAGGACCCTCTGATTAGTTGTTGATAGAAAATGTTTCAATGATCAGCTTAATATTTTTTTCGCTTTAAAAAGACCCCTATTTCACTTTAAAACAGCTTTTTAAAGTTTTGAAATACCAGCGAGTTTTGCCGGCCGCTCTAGGTCGGGTCAATCAGGAAGTATTCCGGAAGTTGATTTCACCGTGGACCTTCTACCGCCTCTTCTCGATGGTTGTTCCCTTCAGGAACTATTTCTATGTTACTCGAGTGCGACGTGTATCCGGTCCTACGAGTTGCTTCCTGTTGTTGTAAGCCAGATGATAGAGAGGGTGATATAGAGGGTCTTCCGGATTAAGGAGTTCCTTGCTGCAAACGTGGCTGGAGGACCCCTTTTTTTTCCTTTTCTTCTTCCACCGGAAGAAAGAAGTTCACCCTCCCCTTCCCTCAAAAGTACTTCTCATTGGTGGAAATTTTAGTCCATCTTATAGGCGTCTTTCTAGCTCTTTGTTTTAGTTTAAGCTGATCAACTTGATAAGGCTCCTGCCTCTAATCCTGATGGATTTTATAGGTAAAACTTATCCAGTTCGATTAAGGGAGGGACAAGGATGCTGGGAATGTCTTCATCTACCCCCCAGTTATTCAGTAACATCAGTAAAAGACGAAGGGTTCTTGCGTACTCACTTGAGCGTCTAGAGGTGAGGTTCTTATCTTAAAGTAGTCCTTATGGTGGTTATAAGGTGGTGGAGGGTAGAGTCTTATGCCAAAGTTGCGTTTTGGCGATTTCTTCCCTAGGTGCCCTCGCAGGACCGGCGTCCAAAACTCCGAGGGACTTAAAGAAGCTCCCTCAGAGTATTTGGGAGGTCAAACTGCTTTTGCGGGCTGCAGGGAGTTCCTGCTATCCGACCCACTTGCAAGGATCGGGTTGGGATGCATATAGCATCCCAGGATTAACGCAAACTTGGATTTCTCCCAGGACAGCCTGGGGAAATGTGGCACTCACCCCCAGCGGCACCACCGGAAGTCCGGGGCTTAGTTGTTGTTCTAAGCAGTACAGAGGCTGCCCTTAGGATGATACAAGCCTGCAATACTTCTGCCAGGCAACATAATCAAATTCATGTGACCTGACACCCTAGCATGTCCAGATACATCAAAATGAGATGTTGATTTGGATCCCCGCTAAATATTCTGCTGATTAGAACTTTCCTGCCTCATCCTTCCTGCTGTACCCTTTGATGTCACCACAGTACTATTTCTGGAGGATGGGGGACCTTCCAAAATAGCAGGGGGGATGAACTGGGTGTCTGCAGCGTTGGAGGGGGGGAATTGGGAAAAAATCTCCCTTCTGTTAGTTGAGATCCAACCCACCATATTAAAGGCCCAGAATAACTGTCATCGAGAAGAAGCGTTGGTTTTTATACCCCACTTTTCTCTACCCAAAGCAGCTTACAATCACCTCCCCCCAAACAGGCACTTTGTGAGGTAGGTGTGGTTGAGAGAGCTCTAAGAGAGCTGTGACTAGCCCAAGGTCACCCAGCTGGCTTCATGTGCAGGAGTGGGGAAACAAATCCAGTTCACCAGATTAGCCTCCGCTGCTCATTTGGAGGAATGGCAAATCAATCTCAGTTCTCCAGATCAGAGTCCACCGCTCCAAACCACCGCTCTTAACCACGACATCATGCTGGCTCCCGAGCCTCATCCACAGTGAGAATGGTGCAAACGTTTCAAATGCAATGGGACAGAAAGATCAGGGCAAATCATTGCAGATTTATTGAGCTGGAATCCTGAGAGAACAACGCAACAGGCCAAATACACAAGCAGGTCACATGAAAACAAAAAGCTTGGGTGTGCATTTGGATATATCTAGACTGAATATATGCCAGAAAAAATGCCTTACCTGTACTTTGGCAATATATTTGAGTATATTTAGGTATCTGGGTGGTATTTGGGTTTTTTGGGAATAATGATTAACTGGGTCCCGAAAAACATGGAAATATTCAGGTATATCTGGGAATATTCAGGGCTGCCATTTTTACGGCTGCTTTTCTGACTTTTTTCTTCAGGTTACATGAGAACATAAGAAAGGCCATACTGGATCAGGCCAAGGTCCATCAGCAGTCTTCACACAGTGGCCAACCAGGTGCCTCTAGGAACAAACAAGACATCTGCGGCCTGCCTGTGTTCCAAAGCACCTAATAGAATAGGCATGCTCCTCTGATCTTCTGATCCAGGTTTGCAAGACTCCTGGTCAATGGGAGGGAGGTAGCTCTCCAGTCAATGGAATTAGACCTTAGGGGAAGCACAAATTGTCTGCCCAATCACGGTAGTTCTCTCGTCCGTCCATGGCTCTCTGAACATGAGCAAAGAGGATAAAAGACATGCAGCTGGACTCCATTTTGTGGCTAGATCTTGTGGAGCGCTGCTTCTTCTCCTCTGGTTCCTGCTTCAGAGAGCTGCCTGCCTGGGAAGACCTTCCTGTTCTGTTCCTGCCTGCACAGACATCTTCAGGACCGGTTTTCTAATTTTTTAAATATATATATATATATATATATATTATTTCAAATTTTCTGTGCTTTTGATTTTCCTGAGAGGTGTTGGCAGGGGGCGGGGGGGGGGGAAAGCCTTTTTTGTGTCTGATTCTTTGTTTTTGTGCTATTTTTAAAATGGTTGTCTTCTCTTCTCTTGGCTGGTTTTAGAATTTTTAACTGCTTTTGCATTTTCTCTGGTTCTAAAGCTTTTTTAAATTTTAAAGTGTGCTTTTGGGGGGGGGGGTTCTTAGTTGTAACTGTTTTTAAAAATATCTTTTTGCATTCCTCTGGTTCTGGTTTTACAGTTGTTCTATAGTTGTTTTAAAAATCTTTTTGTGTTGTGTTTTTGAGGGGAGTGGTTTTATGGAGTTTTGGGAGTGTTCCTATTTGTTTTTAAAAAAGTAACTGTTGCTGTAGGTTCTGAAGAAAATGTTTGGTTAGGTTTAATAACAGTACCGTAGTTGAGAGTTTAGGTGTTTTTTTTTTTTGTTTTTTTTTAAAAACACATAGTTAGTTTGGCTTGGCTCCTCTAGTTTGACATTGTTTCTGTTGGGCATGTTACATTGGCCCTGGGTTCTGCTTGACTTCTGGCCCTGGGTTCTTTTTGACAAGTTGAAGTTGCTAAAAATGTTATCATCAGTTTACAAATATGTTCTGCCTTAGAAGCCAAGACAACATGTGCCAATCTGATGAATATGATGTCTAGCAGGCAGGTAAGATCCTTCAGCACTGGGTAGTTAATAGCAGAGGTGGGTGTTGCTTTTAGAAATGACCCTTGCTTTCAGAATAAGAGGGTTACAAATATCAAGACAGATTCAAGTCCAGTAGCACCTTAGACACCAACAAGAGGTTCAAGGTATATACTTTGGAAAGTCAAAGCTCCATCAGACATGAGAAGAAATGGAAATCTCTTAGTCCTTTTATTCTAGTCAGAAGGTGTCAGAAGGTACTGTAAATAATGTTGTAGAATCATAGAATCATAGAGTTGGAAGGTACCACCAGGGTCATCAAGTCCAACCCCCTGCACAATGCTGAAAATTCACAACTAACTCCCCCCCCACACCCCTAGTGACCAGAAGATGGCCAAGATGCCCTCCCTCTCATCATGTGCCTAAGGTCAAAGAATCAGCATTGCTGACAGATGACCATCTAACCTCTTCTTAAAAACCTCCAGGGAAGGAGAGCTTACCACCTCCCGAGGAAGCCTGTTCAACTGAGGAACCGCTCTAACTGTTAGAAAGTTCATCCTAATGTCTAGACAGAAACTCTTTTGATTTAATTTCTACCCGTTGGTTCTGGTCCGACCTTCTTGGGCAACAGAAAACAACTCGGCACCATCCTCTATATGACAGCCCCTCAAGTACTTGAACATGGTTATCATATCCCCTCTCAGTCTTCTCCTCTTCAGGCTAAACATACCCAGCTCCTTCAACCTTTCCTCACAGGACTTAGTCTCCAGACCCCTCACCATCTTTGTTGCCCTCCTCTGGACACGTTCCAGCTTGTCTACATCTTTCTTAAATTGTGGTGCCCAGAACTGAACACAGTACTCTAGTTGAGGTCTAACAAGAGCGGGGTAAAGCGATACCACACTTCGCGTGATCTGGACACTATACTTCTGTTGATGGGGCCCAAGACTGCATTTGCCTTTTTAGCTACCGCATCACACTGCTGACTCATGTTCAGTGTTCGGTCTACTAAGACCCCAAGATCCTTTTCACACATACTACTGCTCAGACAAGTCTCCCCCATCCTATAATTATGCATTTGATTTTTCCTACCTAAATGCAGAACTTTACATTTGTCTTTGTTGGAGTGCATTTTATTAGTTCTAGCCCACTTCTCCAGCCTGTCAAGATCATCCTGCATCTTGGCTCTGTCTTCTACCATATTTGCTACCCCTCCCAATTTAGTATCATCTGCAAATTTAATAAGCGTCCCCTCTATTCCTTCATCCAAGTCATTTATAAAGATGTTGACCAACACAGGGCCTAGCACAGATCCCTGAGGAACTCCACTAGTCACTTCTCTCCAAGTGGACGAGGAGCCATTCCTTTGGGTACGATCTGTCAACCAGTTGCAGATCCACCTAACAATAATAGGATCTTAACCACAATTGCCCAATTTGTCAACTAGAATACTTATCAAAAGCCTTACTGAAATCTAGATAAACTATGTCTACAGCATTCCCCTGATCCAGCAAGGTAGTAACTTTCTCAAAAAAGGAGATAAGATTAGTCAGACATGACTTATTCTTGAGAAACCCATGCTGGCTCTTAGTGATCAGATCCATCCTTTCTAAACATTCAAGGACTGACTGATGATTTGTTCGAACACTTTTCCTGGTATAGAAGTCAAGTTGATGGGTCGGTAGTTACCCGGATCCTCCTTTTCCCTTTCTTGAAGATGGGGGACAACATTTGCCTGCCTCCAATCTTCTGGCACCTCACCTGTTTGCCAAGACTTTTCAAAAATAATGGACAGAGGTTCTGCAAGTTCTTTGAGTACCCCTGGGTACTCAAATGTAAATGATGCAAAGGTACATTACGTATTGTAATAAGCTTGATTAAAGCAGAGGGGAAATGCTTGGGGGCAGAAAATTAGCCTCTGTAGTGAGATAAGAATCCTATGTCCCTATTCATCAGGGGGGGTGTCCATTGTTTTGAACTTGTGAATTAATTCGGGTTCAGCATTCTTGCATTGTAATTTCCCTTAAAGTTTCCTTGTTTAAGGACTCTTAGGTCAGCAATGGAATGACCTATAAGATTAAAATGTTCCCCCATTGTTTTTTGAGTGGTGCAGTCTTTAATGTCAGATTTATATCCATTTATTCTTTTGCGTAGGGTCTGACCTGGTTGTCCAATGTAGAGAGCGGGAGGACATTCCTGACATTTGATAGCTTATATAACGTTGGAAGATGAAAAAGTGAATGAACCTGAGATGGTATAGCAGGTGTTGTTAGATCCAGTTATCATGGTGTCAGAATGGATATGGGGACAGAGTCGGTATCTTGATTTGTTGTAGGCCCTGGTCCTAGGGTCCATGCCCATGTTTGAAGGGGTATTGCTGTGGGTGAGGTATGAAAGTTCAATTTAAAGGACCTTTTAAAGGAGCAGCAAGGAAATTATGCAAACTGATGGCTTGAAGAGGTCCTGCCATTACTGTCCTCATTTGCTTGTAAGTCCTTACTAGTCGGTGCAAATCAAATATACTAAATGGGATGGCATTCTCAGCAGTTATAGTGGTAGTGAAAGGAACTTGTTGCTGATAAAGGTGCAGTGGATTAAAGGTGATACAATTAGAAAAAGAAGGTGCTTATATATGAGCCAACTCTACTGTTCTGTGTATTTAACCTTATCTTTAGATCTTCATTTATAGGAAAATCCTGGGAGATGGGCCAAGGGGTGTGCTGCCTACCTACTGCACCTCTAGTACAGTTTCTAAGGGCCATGTTCTCAACAGTCTGGAGATAATGTGTTGGAAATACACAAAGAAAGCCGGGGAGATCTTAAGGACCCGTAATTAGTACTGGCTTTTGACCTCTTCAACTGTCTTATCAAAAGGGTCATCCCTGCAAGCAGTTGGTAATAAAGGGGTGGGGAAGGGACAGGAAAGAGCATGACCTTGTCCATTAAGGATGGCATATGTCATAAGATCAATGGGGGATTCTGAATAGCTTCAGTTGTCAGCCTGTCGGCTTGTTGATGTTACCATTAAGATGAGATGCTGCTATAAGGATGGGGGGCATGGAAGGAGATGCAGGAACAAAATTCTTTGTAGTATTTTCATCTAAAGACAGCAACCTGCTCTTAATTGGGACTTTATGGAGTATTTTAAGCTGCTAGAATTAAGAGTGGGAAAACCTTAAAAATCTTGCAATGTCTTAAAACAATAGCCATCAAAGTGGAACATTTAGTTCTTGCCGTGAAACAGAGTGCATAGTTTAATTCTTTTAAAGTTATAGCCCTCTGCATTTACACATATATGTGAGGCTTTATTGTGGGCCAGGTGATATAGAATTGGAGAAACTGCAAAGCCTTTCATTCCAACGCACATGACTGTCTAGTCCATGGTCTGCTGTTTGAATGGTCAAGGACAGGTGAGTTCCATGCTGTTTTATTTTTAAAAGGTGTCAGTACTCATTTATAAGGTTGTTCCAGTTTCCACCAATTCCCCCTTCCTTCTGCAGATCCCCAGTAGGTTGTTCCTGTGGGTTCACTCTTTCTTTCATTGGCTGAGTGAGGCACACCTGCTTGTGAGGATCTGGACTTGGGAGAGCCCTGAAAAAAGGTGCTAGTACTCAGTGCTGGTGAGTGCCATCACACACACACACAAGACCCTGGATGATCAGAATGATGTGAAGGAACAAGTCCATTTGGGCTGTGCAGGTTGGTTTAATCTCTTCTCTCAGAAATTTGCTTTTAACAAATACTGTCAAGTCATAGTCAACTTATGGCAACCCTGTTGGGTTTCCAAGCAAGATACTTCAGAGGTTGTGTGCCATTACCTGCCTCTGCGTCATTGCCTCGGTATTCCTTGCAGGTCTTCCATCAAAATACTAACTAGGGCTGACCCTGCTTAGCTTCCAAGATCTGATGAGATTGGGCTACCCTTGGCTATCAGAGTCACGGCAGAAATTTGCTTCCCTCCCCCCTTTAAATCTGGGTTGTGGGTGTAGTCCAATGTATGCAAAATTTTCTCTAGTTTATGGCTAGGAATGTGTACTTCTTGCTTTAAAGAATGTGCCATGACGGTTCTTTGAGCCTCAGCAAACGTTTTATAGTAACCAGAGGGTAGCTGGGTTAGTATGTTGCAGCAAAAATAAGCAAAAGTCTTATGGCACCTTAATGACAAACTAGCTTTCATAGCAGCATAAACTTTCATTGACATCTGATCATTTTTAAAAGTTCCATAGGCTCTTCTTACGTACGTGTAAAGCTCCTGGCGAATTCCCTGCCCACCACAATGTCAATAGTGGCTCCATGCATGCACACAGTGGGGACACCAAAATGAAAATGAATACGTACAAGAATCCCATGCCCATGTTGAGGCTCCCAGATTGGAGCTGCTCAATAAAATTATTTGTTTCTTGTTGTCCATTTGCCAATAACGCTGTTAAATCACAGCCAGTCAATTAACTTTTATACTCTATTTCATTGCAACATCTCCTTGGAGTTTTGCTGTTGAAGGAGTTATTCTTTAAAATATATTTTTTTCACAGGGACCATACCAAAATCAAGTTACATAGAGGTTTCTTTTTTCAGCAAAAGCCCTTTTATTGCCTCTTTCTCTTTTGCTTTCATTAAAAACAACTCTGCACTCCCTTGCTTTTCTTTAACATATAAATAAATAATGGCCGATTCAAACCATTAAGCGCCAGCATGAAAAGAATCTCACGGAACTACCACATCTGGAATAAGAGTCAACATATTTTAGACGCAGACTTCATTTTTTTCACACACGACACTAAATCATGAGGGTTTCATGTGCCAAAAATAACACAGGAGGTTATGACTGGGGGAGGACATGAACCTATAATGAGGTTCAGTAAAGCACTAATCTTATTGGGTAATGCAATCTGGTTTGCTTTTGCTTTAAAAATGAGGAAGGGTCTTTAGGATCTTTAGTGGAGGCAGCATTTGTGTATGATTGTGTTCTCCTCCTTTCTGTTCTACCATGCAAGTCAATACAGCATTTTTTGTCCCCAATTAGTTGCATTTCAAGGGGGATGATATATTTCACTTGCCCATCATTCCAATGTAATAAAGTTTCATGAGGCAATGAACCATTCTGGCAGAGTAATAGCTGTAGCATGCACTGAAAACATCTGGAGATATAGACAAGTATGCCATCAAGTTGAACAAACCTTGTTCCTTGTTCTTCAGTTTGTTCCAACATAGAAATGGACCTACCCATTCTAAAGCTGAGTACTCAAAATCAGTATGAACTTGTGGTTTGAGGAAGAACAGCTAAAATGAGTCTCATATTAAAAAAAAACCTCCTGCTGCCACTCAGCATGGTGGTGGGAAAGAGGAGCTGGGGGGTGGAGGAGGGGATCGCCTGCCCCCACTGGGGAGCCTGTTTGTATGTCTTCTCAAGTGGGCAAATAACAACTCGAGGCGAGGAGAATTTAAAGTTGGGAAAACGGTATGGGGGGAATTTAAGCCCCCACAACCACTACCCCATGGCTCTAGCTATTTAGCAATATCCTCCTCTGGTGGAGGTCAAGCAGCTAGCCAGGCCAAGGAGCAAAGAGAGTCAAGTCTGAGACAACTATGTTTGATTACTTTGTTTGCTAGAAACTGACGGTAACGTAACATTGAGCGTACACAACATCAAATTCACAGTACAGCATCCTCTTTGTATGTACCTTGAGCAGTATCAGAAGAGAGGTTCTTTTCTGGTTTGATAACTGGTTAAGAACAAGAATTGCAGATACAAAATTTTCACAGTACAGAGAAGTAAGCAGTGCAATCCTCCAAGGGTGTGAATTGGGACCAATTTATTCATAAGTGATCTCAGTCAGAGGCAAACAGAGAGAGTTGACACCAAAATATTCACAATGATCAAATCCAAGGCAGAGTCCAAACAGTTCAAAAAATAGGGAGAATATGGGTGGGGTATAAATGAAGTAAATAAATAATAAACATAGCTGAAGATGGGGGCAGGTAAAAGGTAGGTTGGCTGGTAGGTGGGAAGGAGAGATGATAGCAAGGAAAGGGGAGAGGATGTTGGAGCTGCCAGGAAGAAGGAAAGAGGAAATATAGGTTGAGCATCCCTTATCCAGACATCCAAAATATGGAAAGATCTGAAATACGGACATTTTAAGTCAACATGCAGTCATTACTCACGGGCCCTCAGCAGTGCACCAAGCTGATTTCTGATGGTTCATTGTACACAAAATTATTAAAAATATTGTTTAAAATTATATTTAGACTATGTATATAAAGTGTATATAAAACATATGTGGTACTCTTGCTCCTCGCACCCTGCCCCTTTATTGGAGGTAGGCTTGTTGAGATGGGTCAGTGGTGCCTCCTCGGACTCAGACCACTCTGAGGGGGAGCTTGAACTAGTCTGTCCCTCTGAGGAAGCCAGGGTCACAGCCGTCTTCAATCACAGCAACACTCAATGCTTCCCTCCTCCTCGGCTTTCCACTGCCCTTTTATCCCTCCCCTCGTGTGAGCTCCGCCCCTCTCCCTCCTACCGCCCCACCTCCCTGAGTCTATATAAGGCCAGAAATGGGGCTTGCGTCTGTCCCTGCCTGCCCTGAGTCCTTGGCAGGATTTCTGGCCACCTCGACCCCTCCCCAGCCGGGCCTGCCTGCCTAACAGCTGAGTGGCGGGCTGGCTGGGCAGCTGCTAATCAGCTGGGTCTGTTGTGCGGCTCTCCGCCCGTTTGCTGCTTCCTCCTTTGCTGCGTGCCCTGGCTCCTGCTGTCTGTGGGCACCTTCCTCCCTCGGTGTCTTGCCCTGCAGGGTGGAGGGAGAGCATGAGTGTTGGTTCACGGCCCACAGCCGTGGCAGCTTCCTCCCCTTCCCCCATGTCCTGTGCTGGCTCCCGTTCCACCCACGAGGAGAAGAAGGATAGTGCGGCTGTGGCAGAAGAGTTCTCCTTCCCCTCTGAGCCTGAGGTAAGTGAAGGAGGGGGCGGGAGACAGCCCGAGATGACACTGTGCCCCGGCATCTCGGGTCAACATATATAAAACATAAATGAATTTTGTGTTTAGACTTGGGTTCCATCCCCAAGATATCTCATTATGTATTTGCAAATATTCCAAAATACAGAAAGATTCGAAATATGGAACACTTTTGGTCCCAAGCATTCTGGATAAGGGATATTCAATCTTTAGTGGGGGAGGAGATATAGGGGGAAACGAGTTGCTTCCCACAAGTCATTCTGGGTCCTCCACTTGTACCCTTATAATTTGTTTAATAATGGTGAACTATGCCAGATATTTCTGGCTTCAGGTTACTGTTGTGCAGGTTGCAAATATAGATCAAATAAACATCCCCCCCCCCCTATTTGGACCATAACATATCATTAAATGCTCCTTGTTTGGACCACAACATATCATTAAATGCTCATTAAACAGGGACCCTCACTTCCAGTTGTTTTTCCTGTGGCTTACAAGAGCAAACATTTTTTTTAACCGGATGAGAAGTGAAACAGTGCTTAGCACTGATAACTTTCTAAACAGGTTTGCAGGTGCATCATATGACATGACATAAATTAGCTGTACCACTCAAGAAAAGTCATCACCTGAACAAGATATGTAAGTATCTCTTGCCTGCACAGATATGACAATTGAAGCACATAGCTCAGCCTGATAGCTATATCCAAACTGGCACAATTAATACATTAAACTGAAATAATGCCACAGTAGCTAAAGTGAAAGTTACCCAATACAAACTCCAGAAGAAAAGCCTAGAATATGGCTTTTGGACAGGGGCAGACTGGCTCTTACCTTAGCAGGAAATTTCGTAGTGGGCCGTTGCACTGGGGGGGGGGGGTACTAGTAGCCTGGCGCATGCTGAGCCCAGTGCCCCTTAGAAGGCTGGCAGTGCTCAGTTCTTACCTGAGATGCAGTACTGATGCTAATGGAATTAGGCTTGACTGCTGATACCTGTTGCCACAGCCCAGGTTCAAGCTGAGCATTCCCCTGTGACATGGCCTGCACCACACGGACCACTGGCCTTGGTTTGCTGTTTTAACATCCCAATCGGCCCCCTGCTGTCAGATTAGAAGAGATGTATTATTCCTTGCGCTGAGTAACTGTGACACAATGTGGGGATCCTTGGTCCTGGCTGTAGTGTTTCAGTTCCGGGGATTAAATGACTATGGGTGCATTCCTGAGGGGAGAGGCAAAGCTCCTTAGGAGCCAGCATGACCCTGCGCCAGCACAAGCGCCCACCTATCCCATGAAAAGGGGCACTTACACCAGTGCAGAGGGCATTTACGCTGGCACCTGGACAAAGCAGAGCTGCTCCGGCCTCCCTCACCAGCGCTGCCACTCTGGGAACTAAATCCTGGAGGAGGCAGCATACGCTGGGAGGGGGGCATTCCTGGGGTGGAGCTGCCTTTAGGCAGCTTCCTCACCCCTGTCAGCCAGGGAATGCCCCTCGGCGTGGTGGTTTGGCTGTGCTACCTTTTTTGGTGGCGTAGCCCTGATAAAGGCAATGTGGCTCTTTTGCCCTTTTTCTATTTTTTATTATTTTAAAATGAGATTTTTTTGTCTCCACAGTGGCTGGGAAGCCTCTTTGGCAGTGGCGTGGCTGTGCCACACCTTGCCACCATGCAACCACCCCCCCTCAGAAATGGGCTGCCCGGGTGCAGTCCTAGGTTTTGCCATTTACCTTAAGAAAACAAAGATGGCACCCTAAGAATGCAATCCTACACACTTTTACTTGGGAGTAAAAAGTTGAAGGTCCCCTGTGCAAGCACTGGGTCATTCCTGACCCATGGGGTGACGTCACATCCCGACGTTTACTAGGCAGACCTTGTTTACGGGGTGGTTTGCCAGTGCCTTCCCCAGTCATCTTTCCTTTACTCCCAGCAAGCCGGGTACTCATTTGACCGACCTCGGAAGGCTGGAAGGCGGAGTCAACCTTGAGCCGGCTACCTGAAACCAACTTCTGTTGGGATCGAACTCAGGTCGTGAGCAGAGCTTTTGACTGCAGTACTGCAGCTTACCACTCTGCGCCACGGGGCTCCTTTTACTTGGGAGTAAACACTATTTAATAATTTATATCTGAGCAAACTTCCTTTGCTCTGCATGACTGGTTTAGCTGAACCCCAGTACAATAACCACTTCTAGGAACAGCCTCTGTTAAATACAAGAGAATCCACTTTGTTTCTGAGCCTCAGTTATGCAATATTATCATTAGTTTCACAAACCTGTGTAATCATATAAACAGCATGTGTGTGCGCATATATATATATATATATATATATATATAATTGCCCTTGTTTGGAAGGTGTCTCACAGGTAAATATGCTCTTGCAGACATTAAACTTGTTCAGTGTTAATTTCTAGAAGACTCCTACATAATTTAAGAGTTGAATTATTCTGTCTGTTTAGTGGGTTATAGTCTGACAGCTGATCTCAGGAATGGTTCTTCATTAAACTATGCAGCGATTGCTTGTTCCTTGGGTTGGGCAATGAAATAGAAAAGTGGACTTATGAAGTCTCAATTGAATGGAATTGTGTATAAAGCTACACAATCAGGCCTATCACCTTGCTGTCTGCTAAAAGTGCCCTGCTTGTGACAGCTCTTTAAGGCATATTTACTTATGAAAATGATTATTATTGCTATAGCCAGTAATTCTCCTGCTTTCTAGCTCCATCTGCTGGAGCAGATACAAAACTATAGCAAAAAAAAAACAAAAAAAACTGGATGTATCCATGCATGATAAATGATCAAACCTAAGCAAATATTTAACAAATCAGACTCATTTGCAATCTCTCTGGCACTGACGTTACTTACTGAGGAAAGTAAATTGCATGCTTAATCCTCCTTCATTACTGGGCATGTTTGATTCCATTTATTCCTGTGCAGAAAGTCGCAAATCCTTCTCAAGTTCCCATGAAACTCTAAAACTTAGGATCAGAGGGGATTTATTTGTTTGTTTATTCATTTGTTTGTTTAATGACTTTGTAGTTTGGCCATATTATATGGCAATAGGAAACATAGCAGTGAATCCCAAAACATAACTACCCATTCAGTGCTTTTTGTACTATTTCCCATCAGCTTCATTAGTTCCAAGTTTTGCTGATATAGGAGAGGCAGTAAAACTCCACCACGGGCATAATTTTGATAAACTTCTATCATTTCCATCCTTTGTCATTCCACCCCCCCTAAATGGAAAGAGATGCTGTAGCTTTCCCTCATAAGAAAGATGCTCCAACCTCTTAATCATCTTAGTTGCCCTCTTCTGCACTTTTTCCAGCACAGCTGTGGCCTTCCCCAAAATACCTAAATTGGGGAAACTTTAGGACAGAAAATACTTTTTACAGTTTACGAAGAATAATACCACAGGCTGTGCTGGGACTAGGTGGTGTAGTAGAACGTATTTTACATTTGATCAGAAGCTTGCAAAAGCTATAAAAACCCGCTTTTATGGGTGATGTTTAGACATGGTGTTCAACATAATTACAGTGTAAAACTCCATAAGGTTACCCTTTCACCCTACCAGGAGAAAATGAAGATTTTTTGTCATTATGCTTACTTTTCTGTAGGTCCTGGTGACTGGTTTTCTGTTTCAGTAGCATTGGTTACCTGCTTATCATTATCATTCAATTTGATGTGGTGATGCTTTGCTATCTTAATCTTTTCATACACTGAAATGGAGAAGAAGAAAAAATTGGAAGTAATGCCTATTTTTCTTTATTTACTTCATTTATACATCACTTTTCTCCCCAATAGGAACTCCAAGCGGCTTACCTCATTCTCTTATCCATTTTATCCTCACAACAGCTCTGTGAACTAGGTTAGTCTGAGAGTCTGTGACTGGCTTAAGGTCACCCAGCAAGCGGCCATAATAGAGTGGGGATTGAAACCTGTGTCCAAGGTCCTAGTGTGACCCTGCTACAGTACACTCCAATCATGCTTTGCTTTGTAACCCTATCTTTTCACATATCAAAATGGAGGAGAAAACTGTGGGAGAGTGTAGCCACAAGCAAGAAATCCAGAAAAAGAAGAAGAGTTGGTTTTTATGTCAACTTTCTCTACCACTTAAGGGAGACTCAAACCGGCTTACAATCACCTTCCCTTCCCCTCCCCACTACAGACACCTTGTGAGGTAGGTGGGGCTGAGAGAGCTCTGAGAGAGCTGTGACTAGCCCAAGGTCACCCAGCTGGCTTCATGTGGAGGAGTGGGGAAACTTGCTTTGTAACCCTATATTTTCACATATCAAAATGGAGGAGAAAACTGTGGGGAAGTGTAGCCACAAGCAAGTCTTTCCTATGTCTCATCAACAGTTAGAAGGCTGGAAGAGGGAATTTGTTTCTTTATTATGCAGGAATCCTGTCTTATTTATAATAAATTATTGTACATGGAGTTAGCTGGGCATAAAGAATAAATGAACTTCACTCACAGGTAGTGCAACCATAGCATATCTGGATATCTGGATAAGGTGAAGTATTTTATTAAAAGCCGGTTGGGAAAAAAACATTCTACCATCAGCATAGGTTCAGTGACATGACCAAAGTTTAACTAAAATAAAAACGGGCAAGAGTCCAGTGGCACCTTAAAGACTAACAAAAATATTTTCTGGTAGGGTATGAGCTTTCGTGAGCCACAGCTCACTTCTTCAGAAAGCTCATACCCTACCAGAAAATATTTTTGTTAGTCTTTAAGGTGCTACTGGACTCTTGCCCTTTTTGACTACTGCAAACAGACTAACACGGCTACCCACTGTAAAATAAAAACAATCACCTTGTACTTTGGATTAATACCACCAGGTGGCAATACATGCTTGTTTTGGTTTTACTACATCTTTTAAAACAGCAAGGTGCCTGCTATTCAATATGAGAGGTATGTTCTCTCTTGCCTTTAAAAGCAGTACCTAGAAATAATGAAGTAGAACCAAATAGTCTAGTAACGTCTGCTACTAGACTAATTTATGGTAAGTTAACTTCAGCTGGACACAATGTTTCGAGACAGGGCAATAAAGAGACACTCTTCTGGGATCTGAATATTTTCGAGTGACTTGAAAACTTATTATTCTCTCTTATTATTAACATAATTGCAACAAGCTATTTGTTATTTATTAAAACATTTATATCCCATCTTTCCACGGGGTTCAAGGCAGCTTACAATAATAGTTAAAACATGTTCAGTGAAAACCAAAAATGTAATAGCAAACCCCACATTTCTCAGCCCCTCCACCCCTTAAAAGAGGCCTGCCATTAAAACCCTTTCAAATAGGCAGTTGTCACAGTACCTCCTGCAGATCTTGAATGAGAGCCACCCCCCTACTGCTTCAGGAAGCCCATTTCACAGATCAAGAGCCATAATGGTAAAGGCCCAGGCTCTGGTCATAAGAACATAAGAAAAGCCATGCTGGACCAGACCAAGGCCCATCAAGTCCAGCAGTTTGTTCACACAGTGGCCAACCAGGTGCCTCTAGGAAGCCCACAAACAAGACAACTGCAGCAGCATTATCCTGCCTATGTTCCAAAGCACCCAATATATTAGGCATGCTCCTCTGATCCTGGAGAGAATAGGTATGCATCATGACTAGTATCCATTTTGACTAGTATCCAGGAATAGCCCTCTCCTCCATGAACATGTCCACTCCCCTCCCTAAAGTCTTTCAAGTTGGCAGCCATCACCAGATCCTGGGACAGGGAGTTCCACATATTAACTATGCATCATGATGGAAATGCCACAATCATAAAGTTGTGGATTCAGGGCCATCATCCACTGAAGATAAAGACTCTCACTCAGATCAGTGAACAGCATTAGAGAGAGTCTTTTCTGTGTGCATATCTGTGCAGTTGGAGGACGATATATTGGTTTAGCCTAAATCCAGAAGTTTTTAAATTGACTTCTTCTTTTCTTCTTCACAGCTGCTGAACATGTTTCCTGCTTACTGACGATTAATCCAGTTTAGGGATGTATATCTGTTATAAACTGAAAGTGAGATGCCATTCCCAGGAATTCATTATTCTAGGACTTCATTTTCAAAGTCACTTCATATTATTTTGCACCACACTGAGATTAGTAGAGTCCCTGATGCTTCCTGTGTCTTCTGACACAGAACTCATTGATTTGATTATAGTGGGTGGCCAATCATGTCAAATTTAAAACATGGCTTGGGAACCGCTCAGCCAGAAAAAAAAATCAATTATATACGATTTCAGTGTAAAAGGTCAGTGCATTTCCTTTCTCAGCTGTGTTACTGAGGGCTATATCATATGTTAAAGAATTCCAACATGGAAGCACTTTTGTGTCACAATTAGCATGACATTCACACAATACTTTCTGATGATCTTACAAGCAGATTTCCTTCTGCATATTAACCTGGTATACATACATGGGAGAGGGGATGTGGCCAATCACTCATATAAGAATATAAAGAAATTTTATGTGGAATATGTGGAATTCATGCCATTTTCTAATGAAAAGTTCTTTTTGTTAGATAAGTATGAGCGTTGTATGCAAGGCTAGTGTTGTACTCATTGGTACCATTTTGGTTTCTGTTTTTGGGGAGGAATGTAAAGAAGAAGAAGAAGAAGAAGAAGAAGAAGAGTTGGTTTTTATATGCCGACTTTCTCTACCACTTAAGGAAGAATCAAACTGGCTTACAATCACCTTCCCTTCCCCTCCCCACAACAGACATTCTGAGGTAGGTGGGGCAGGGAGAGCTCTAAGTGAGCTGTGACTAGCCTAAAGTCACCCAGCTGGCTTCATGTGTAGAAGTGGGGAAAACCATTAGCATCTGCCACTCATGTGGAGGAGTGGGGAATCAAACCTGGTTCTCCAGATTACAGTGCACCTCTCCAAACCACCACTCTTAACCACTACACCACGCTGGCTCTCTACACGCAGCATAGACCGTAGTCCCAATTATTTATCCAAGTATGTCACAAACTGCACAGACCTGCCCCACAGGCCTATAGCACTGAGCATTTTTCTGGGAAAGAAAGAAAGAAAGAAAGAAAGAAAGAAAGAAAGAAAGAAAGAAAGAAAGAAAGAAAGAAAGAAAGAAAGAAAGAAAGAAAATAGTTAGTCCTTGAGCTGGACCCAGTATGTTTTGACTCAGTGAGTCAAAAGTTATCCATGTCTTCCATAGGATAATGTTTCCTCCTTTGTCCAGATATCACAGGCAGACAAGTGCATTGTCTTCTGGCTGTAGGCTCTATCCTGATGAGAAGAGAATGCAACAAATAGGCTGCGTTTTACTCACATTTTCCCAGGATGCCAGTCTATTTAAAATGGATTTGTGGTGACATGGAAAAAGTAGGCTTTTAAACATGTCAGGCCCTCGCAGGTGCGTTTCTCACTATGCACAGATTACTTCTAAAGATGCAATTCGGAATGGCTGCGATGTGGAAAGGGTAGTGGGGACGGCTAAGAGAGCAATCCTAAGTAGGTCTACCTAGAATCCGATGGAGGTCTATTCAGCAGGGATTACTTCCAAGAAATGGATGGTACTGTTACTGACCAGAAAGTATCCTAATCCTGTTAGAGCCTGGGAAAGCACAGGGCAAATCTCTTGTGCCTGGTTCTCCAGATAGCCTTACACTGGTTAGGCAAACTGAAGACCATTCTGCCTCCTCTTCTCTTATGCAGATTCCATTCATGAATGAGTCAGCAAGCAGGGAAGAATACCACCAGGACTTCTTTGCTGAATGACAGTCCATGTGCGATGAAGTTGCTTCAAAGAAGATGCCTGCTGTAGTTGGACTGAGATTTTTCTTATTTGATTTTTAAACCGGAAAACAAGCAAACATGCCAGACAAAATCAAGGACCAATTTCTCTCTCTTTTGGTATGAAGAAGTCGTGACAGGTAATGAAAGACCCAAGGTGAGTTTGCAGTGCACATGCTGTGACTGATTTATGCAACTACCACTGGAAGTATCTGCACTAAGCTGAGATGGCTAGAGCGAGCCTGGTGCCGTACACGTGACGAAGTGTGAAGAACATCTTATAGAATGTTTATGAAAACCTATGAGATGGAAGTAGGGTTGCCAGGTCCCCACTTACCTTTGGTGGGAGCGTCTTTTGGGCGGGGCTGGGTGGAGGGATTTGCGTGTGCTCCTGATTCTCCTTCCAGTTTTCTAGCCCTGTGGTGTACATGCTCTGTGGAGTCAGAGTGCGTGCACAGCAGGGCTAGGAGGAGGGCTCTCGCCTCCTTCTCCAAACTGCAAGCCAGATCAGGACCGTTCTGGAATGCAGCTTGGAAAGGGAGGCAGGAGCATTACTGGAAGCTTTGCACGCATGGGGGGGGGGGCTTGCTCTCCCCTTTCTGCTTCCACCTACTAACCATCAGCTGGCCAGTGGGCAGCCCAGTTGAATGGCGGGCAATTGCCCGCAACAGCCGGGCAGTTGGGTACCCTAGATGGCAGTGAAGGCCACAAAAGGCCTTTTACTTGGCCTCCATTGTGCCTGCCAGCTCACAGCTCAATTGTTTAGGGTAGTTCATTTTCTAACTTCTCCTTCTGGGGAAGTCCAAAAGAGTAGGAATTCAGCTTTTAGCTGTGAGGCTTTTGTGAGCTATTTTGCAGACAAAGTCTTGGCACTCCACCACGACCTCCCCGCCAACTTTGATACATCAAGTGAACTGGAAGCCCTTTGGCCATCTTCTGGTCATATACTGGAAAACTTCAGTCAGCTCTCTGGCTCTGATATCAACAGGATCCTGACTGCAGTGAAACCAACTACTGTCCTCCTGGATCCGTGCCCTTCCTGGCTGGTGAAAGCCAACTTCGAGAAGGTGCAAGACCCCCTGGAAGCTGTTATGAACTCATTGCTCAGTCAGGGGGGTCTTCCTAGAGTCGCTGAAAGAGGCAGTAGTAACACCCATGCTCAAAAAAACCATCCCTAGATCTGACTGATCTGGGCAACTGCCACCCTGTTTCAAATTTACCTTTCCCTGCCCAGGTAGTTGAAAGAGCAGTGGCTGAGCAGCTCTGGGCAGTCCTGGAAGACACATTGGCCCTTGACCCATTCCAGTCCAGCTTCCAGCCCGGCTAGGGGATGGAGACTGTGTTTACTGTCCTCACAGATGACCTCTAGTGGCAGCTGGATCAAGGCAGGTCATCGCTGCTACTCCTGCTGGATTTATTGTCAGAATTTGACATGATCAATCATAATCTTTTGACCCACTGCTTCATCGATATTGGACTCCGTAGGACAGCCTTACAATGGGTGACCTCAGTTTTTCCAAGTTTGGGGACAGAGGGTGATGCTAAGGGAGAGGACCTCTGCTTGGCACCCCCTGGTATGTGGAGTACCTCAGGGGGTGATACTCTCTCCAATGCTATTTAACATCTATATGCATCCCCTTATCCAACATCCCCTTATCCAAGGTTTGGGCTGGGATTCAACAGAAATGTACAATGCTCAGTGTCTGTACAGAGCTGGTGAATCTATTTCCTCTTGAAAAGTCACACCCTTCATCCCAGATGTGTGTAGGATGTTGTGCTTGTTCAAGGTTGAAGGAAAAGCACTTGGTACACATTCAAAAGTTCTTTCATCTTTGTTATGATGTCACATAAGCCTGGCACTCTAAACACTTTCCAGGGTTAAGGCCTGACTCAAATTAAGTCCTGCCTTTACTGTATTCAGATGGAAATGTTTAACATAGTGGATCACTGAACATAAATCTAATGCACACTGCCGAACAATAACTAGCTGTTCAAAAAACTCACATTTTAGCCTACGATAATGGCAGTCGAGCTGCTTCACACATACATGCTCAGTTACTTGATGAATGTATCAGGCAGTGATTGCAGTTGTGAAACAACTGTCACAGATTAAATATCACTTTCACATTACTTCACATCATCTCAGAAAGAATGCTTTTCAGTGGAATCAATTTATACAACTGTTAATTTATCCTATCCTATCCCCTCTACAGTTCAACTACTTTCAGTAGTAACAGTTACAATAGTGATTTATTTCTGTTCTTTTTTAGTCTGGGTTTTAGAAGAGCAGTACAATTACGCTTTCATGGATCAGAATAATCATGTGTAGATGATCTTTTTTATGCTGCACTGTCAATCAAAATTGGAGTAGTAATTGAAGGTTGAAATAATGAAAATTAACTATTAACTTTGTGAAAGTAACTCATTTATATTCTGTCATGGGTATTAATGGTTCTCCTCTCCCCATCTGGTAGGGTTGCCAGGTTCCCCTGGCCATTGGTGGGGGATGGGGGTAGGTTTGCCAGATCCAGGTTGAGAAACTCCTGGAAATTTGGGGGTGGAGCCTGGGGAGGACAGGGTTCTCAGTTGGGTACAATGCATACAGTGTACCCTCCAAAACATCAATTTTCTCCAGGGGAACTGATCTCTTTCATCTGGAGATAAATTGTAATTCCAGGTCCCACCTGGAGGCTGGCATCCCTACCATCTGGTATCCTTATTCCATCTGACAAGACAGGGACTTGACAGTTGTGGCATTTTGCTCGTGGAATGCTCTTCCATTGACCTTTCTCAACCTGCAGCCAAACGTATCAACTTTCTAGCATCAGGTTATTTTTTTCCCCCTCAGCCATTGTATTTGTGATTTAATTCCCTCTTTGGGAAGTTTTTATCTGAGTTCTACAGCTATTCCTCTCCATTTTCATGTCCATTGCCAATTATTCTGACTTTGCTGTCTTATAGTGCCGTCCTAAGCAGGTATACTGAAGATTCTACTGAAGTCAGTGGGGCTTACTCCCAGGAAAGCATTCTTAGGATTGCACTGTTAGACTGTCTCTTTAGGATGTATGATCAGGGCAGTTGTGTTTAATGGATTCTGCTGTTGGTTTTTAACTTCACTAGATTGCGTCATTTTTATTATATTTGTTTTGGTGATGAAAATTGCTGTGGGCAAATCTTTCAGAGAGTTGAGGTAATATTTTAAACTATTTTAAGCATGACTTTTAAAACGTTAAATATTTTAATAGATTTTAATTTTTTTTTAAATGTAAAGACCTACTTGTACACAGAAATGTGAAAAATCCAGTTTCCCTTCAACTATCTTTCCGTCCCTCAGAATGCTTACACAGTCATTTGGTGAGATGTTCACATTTTGAGATCCAGAAAAAAGTAGCATCATAGTGACAATAGCAGAGGCATGTGATCAATTAATTAAGATAAGCAATGGGTTAAGAGGGCAGATGGTTCTTTTGTACTTTGCTACCATGTCCATTTGAAAGCCCAAAGAAGATGATTTTTAAAAAATCAATAAACATATTCCTGCCCCCCCCTCTCCAGAGGCTAAATAGATCAGCTCTTGTCCATCGACAATGGCTAGGCATGAACGTGGTCTTAAGTTAACAGAAATCCAATAAGATATCACATCGGTGTGGGCTTTTCTTTTCTTTTCTAAGCCACGGGGAGAATTGCGATGTGCCCTGGCACACAGAGCCTTTCTTCCTATCTCTGAGCTCCATTGTGCGCGGGTGAACAAAGCCAAGAGGTGCAATTTAAAGGTGCTGCTGTGACCTCCCGTGAGCAGCCCCCTCCATTGTTGTCAGCAGATTTCCCCCCCCCCCACTGAGATCTCTCCTGATCATAAATATGTATGAATAAAAGAGTCCCCAGTGGGGGCTCATAACTAGTTTAGATAAAGTCCTTTCTGAGTTTTCTACTTTCTGCTTCCTGGCACAGAAATTAGGGGAACACACCACCGGATTAACCCAGCCGATGTTCCTGTTTTGTGCAGAATCATAATAATCATTATAATTATCACTTACCAAAGGGGACTTATCATATGACAGTCCCTTTTGCCAAGGGGGCAGAAGAGGTGGGTGGAGAGATCCTTCCAGCCACAGTGACTTGTGTCTTCATTCATTATTTTCCGAACAAGTCAGTGGAAAATTGAGGTCCCTGAGCAATTTACAGATTACTCTCCCAGCACAACAGAGTTGTATACACGTACAGGCAAACCATCCCTTTGTCTATTTCAGGTCTAGAACATAAAGCAGGTACATCTGGAAAAAGGAAAGGATTTTTTAAATTTAAAAAAATGCCAAATGTTTTAAGGTAAAGATGTAAGCAACCTTGCATTTGAAGTGTAGCAACCCCGAGCCTTCCTGCACAGCTCCTACTGAATTAATCTTTTTTCTTTCTTTCCCTTCTTTGGCTCAGTGAATTGTGGTCAAGGCCATTGTAACGTGAGCCCTCCCTGAGTTGGGATTGGCTACAGGAGTCTCCGAGAGGCCCCTTTTCACAGGGGACTAATTGCTTTAGACCACCAGTATTTGGGAGCTACAGATGTCTTCCTTAATTTGCCTAGAGAGCACAATCGGCCCCATCTGTTGCATTTTTTCCCCTTCCCTCCCGGTCCCTCCTCCCTCCGACGTCGCCTCTTCCTCCTATCAGCAAAGGCCTAAATTGAAAACTCATCAAAAAGTAATACAAGAGCAGTTTGGCTGGAAAGCCACTGCCGAGGGGGCTTTGGCTTTAATAAGCGCTCCCCTGCTACTTTTGCACATGGGTCGAAGACCGGGGAAAGACACAGGGGAACAGAAATGACCTGGAGGAAAAAATGGGAGTGAGTGGGGAGGAGTTAGAAGCCAACACAACCAGATGGGATAGTGGCAGGATGAATAATTTGATGTCATCCTTTCATGGGGATAGAGACAGGAAACTCCCTGTTTTTTTTATGAAGGCACAGGGGAAAAAAAAATAGAGGGCTTCTGAAAAGCTCAATTGGAGAGCCAAAGTGAGATAGTTACCATTGCTTACAAATATCTTAGCTTTACCCATACAAAAATATGAGTTGCTTTTCTATTAAACACACCCTCAAGCACCTGTTTGCCCCTGAACACATGAACACATGAAGCTGCCTTATACTGAATCAGACCCTTGGCCCATCAAAGTCGGTATTGTCTACTCAGACCGGCAGTGTCTCTCCAGGGTCTCAGGCTGAGGTCTTTCACCTCTAGGGTTGCCAAGTGCCCGACAGTGGTGGGTAAAATCCCGCCAATCCACCGAGCTGCCCACCGACCAGCTGAGGGCTGGTGGGCAATGCGCGCACGCACGCCTGCGCAACGCGGACACTCTAGCAACCTCCGCAGACTCTATAGAAACCATAGAGTTTCAGCAGAGATTGATAGAGCATCCACGTCTCTTCTGAGTAAACCTGGAAGTGACGTAGGCGTGTTGTGCGGGGCGCGTGCGCATATCGCACTCTGCAGAAACGCTTCAGAAAAGCTCCCACCGATGGAGCTACGGGACCTGGTAGGCCTATTCATATCACCTGCTTGCCTAGTCCCTTTAACTGGAGATGCTGGGGATTGAACTTGGGACCTTCTGCATGTCAAGCCGATGCTGTACCACTGAGCCACATCCCCTAGATTACTCACACCAGTTCTGGCCCTGGACAGTATTGTACAGGTTGTACAGAGAACGGATGAAGTTGTGTCAGCTTATTTCTGAACGGCACCACTTCCAACTGCAAGCGGGGGCTGCCATGAGGGGACACTCTTGCATACCATAAAAACCTTTCCTCCTGCAGTAAACATATGAAACAAGCATGTTCAGGAGAAGGCAAGACTAGAAAGATCATTACATAAGCACCAGCCGAGGTCTGAATTGGAAAAGTTCAAAAACAGATTTGTTCCCTTGCTCACAGCTTGTAAGAACTAAGCTCTGCTCTGAGCTCATGTTGTTTGTCTGTCATGCCTGCCAGGCCGCCCTGCACCCCTTGGAAGGCTTTAAGAGAGGAGTGGACATGTTCATGGAGGAGAGGGCTATTCAAGGCTACTAGTAAAAATGGATACTAGTCATGAATGATGCATACCTATTCTCTCCAGGATCAGAGGAGCCTGCCTATTATATTAGGTGTTGTGGAACACAGGCAGGATGGTGCTGCTGCAGTTGTCTTGTTTGTTGGCTTCCTAGAGGCACCTGGTTGGCCACTGTGTGAAAAGACTGCTGGACTTGATGGACCTTGGTCTGATCCAGCAAGGTCTTTCTTACTTTCTCTTTATTCTCCATCCTGCTTACTGTTCTGTTATTTCTGCCCGCTCCAATTCTGTGACTTTCTCAAGGTGATGCTCTTCACATCTAGTTGGTCAGCTTTACCTAAATAGTACCAACCCCTCTCTTCCTTCTCTTCAATGGAAGTATGTTACCCATTTGAAACTCAATGGAAGCAGTAACCAGTAAGGGACAGAAGAGGTTCTAACTACTCAGCGCTGAGGTTTCCCTATCTCAGCAGTTACTCTTGGTGGCCCAGCACCCAGGGCAAACATCCAATTTGTCCAATAACTGGGCTGGCCCTGCCTCTACCTGATGGAAGATTTCATTTCAAAGGAACGACAGTAATATGGTTCTAGTGAGCCACTGGTTCATACAGTCAGCTTGATTAAGACAGATGGAAGCACTGGCTTATATCCAGTGAACTGTCAAAGGTGTGAAGCTCATGGGTTGAGATGTTCCTGAGTGGGGAAATGTTCATGCCTACTGATTTAATCTTGGATCAGGTGTTAGGTGGATATCAAATGTTATAAAAGAAAGGTCCTAGCTGAACTGGGATTGCAACTGACATTTTTTTAAAGAAAAGGTTTTGTTGGGCAGGTCTTTTTTCATGTCTTCTGATGGTTCATTCTAATAGTAATTAATGTCCTGTAACAATTATACAGAAGGGAGGTTGGATTGCTAACTCGTGAGCGTCAGAGCTGAACCACTCCGGTTTTGGTGGTCTGTCCTTCTTAAGCACTCTATGGAAAGGTAAGGCACTCCTAATGTTCTTCAGGAAGTACAGATTCAATCCTAGGTTCAATCCCAGGAATCTCCAGTTAAAGAGACTAGGCAAGTAGGTGGTGTGAAAGACCTCTTCCTGAGACCCTGGAGAGCCGCTGCCAGTCTGAGTAGACAATACTGACTTTGATGGACCAAGGGTCTGATTTAGTATAAGGCAGCTTCATGTGCTCATGTACAGATAAAGCCAGGAGAAGCCTGAAAAATATTTGAAACATCCTGAATCAAATTATTTATGTATCGCAATGGCCTTTGGATATCAGTAATAAATAAACATGAGACTCGGAAATATCTAGAAATATCTTATCAGGCTGAGAATTAGTGAATGCAATAGGTTTGGTGATATTATTGAGGGCAACTGAAGTGTATTCGGAATGACAGCAATGTTTCCTGAATAAAAACACACAGTTTGGGTCCAATTTGACAGTAGTTCTCCCATATTAATGAATAGGGGGTGGGAGACCTTTTGACACTCATGAAAATGTTTGTAAAAATCACCCTTGCCCCCTTGAGCTTGGCCCTGCACTCAGCGCCGTAATACCTTATACATTAATTTCTTTGACATATTTGAAATTGTTACACCTTTTCATGTAGAAATCAGGAGAGAAAAAACAAGGATAAATGTATATTGTATATGCTCTCATTAAAACGCATCCAGATTGACAACTGCCAGATGACACACAGTAAGACAAGTCTGTTAGGCACCATGTTTGGAAGTATACGGGTTGTCTTTTGTAAACTGCAAGTGAGAATTGAGTATAAACATGAGTTCTGAAGCAACTAATCCTCTTCTCCACCCCCACTTATCACCCTAGCAATCCTAGAGATAATGTAGGTAAGGTGATACCTTTTTAGAAGCAACATATGTTGACGAGTAATTAATCTGACAACCTGAGTCTCATTTTCATTCTTGACTAAATCCCCATCTGAACCTAGTACAAACCAATATGTGAATCCACTCCTAGGAATTTATTATCTATACTTGCATAGAAATTATTTGTATTCTGTAGTGGAGATTTGTCTTCATTCTATGCAGCCAAATTATATTTTTTTGGTCTCACTGCATAGTCAGCAATATTGTCCCTTCCTGCTGTGAGGTAAAATGTTGATAGGCTTTGGGCTATTTCTGGCTTTGCCTTGAGCAATGTTGGAGCAAGTGCTACATGGCTTCTTCCTATATTGCTCAGTAACATCAAGTCACATGGACTCGATGCCATGGCTCTTTCCCATGCCAGTGTCATCTCTCCTATCAAATGGAATAATAGTGGAACAGTATGGAGTCACTGCTTGGATCTAATGGAGAGATTCCACAGATGGAACGATTTCCATTCACAGAGTATAACTTTCTTGTCTGCTGCAGCCAAAAATGCCCCTGTGACTGACAGCTTCTAATTCCACCCTCCGTGTGTCAGAGCCAATCCCTGATTCTCATTTGGGTATGCAAAATCTCTAGAGTTTTCAGCCAATGAGAGGTTTGTATTAGAGAGAGAAGAGGGGAAGTGAGTGGGAAAATGGACGATAATGGAAAAATTCCTCAGATAGGACTCAAACCTTTAGAGAGCTGAGTAGATACGGCTCAGACATCGACAGAGCTAAACTCAAGTGCCTACAGAGAGGCAGGATTAGGTTGGGTATCCTGCTATAGGCAGGTGAGGTTACTTCAGAGAAACAGCATGTTAGCGATTTGAAAGGGAACCAAGAAAAATCATGAGAGACAAGCTAACACTGTTTCAAGAGTATGAGATTCCTGGCTTTACCGAGCTCTTCCACTAAACAGAAACACTCAACAGAAACAGCCTGTCATTTTCCTTCCTTTGAGTGTGTGATACTGCAACCTTTCTGAAGCAGAGGTTTGGTTCCCCTTCACTGTAAATGATTACTACATTGCTACACCCCCTTACTTGCTCGCCCAACCAATCTTCATAAGCTCCTCTAAAGAAAAGACCATAAATGGATTCTTGTGTTGTTGAAAGAAGGTGTCAGTGTAAATCACTCTAGGAAAAGGGAGAGGGAAAAGGAATAGAAATATCCTCAACTACTTGTGCTGTCTCCCCATGCCCTTATTCATAACTACAGCACTTTATCCAGCACAGTTATTTTAATATTTAGCCTTATTGACCAATTGCAAACACACCATAATCTAAAGTGATTGGGTCACAGCTACTGGGCATGTGATGGGAGGGATTGAGGCAGCACCCTGCCAACACAGCCCCTTCAAATGTTGTTCCTGGGGCCAGAAGCATCATTTCAGACATTCTGTCTGTGGCTCCAAGTCACTAATCTCATATTTCAGGTGTTACACAATAAAATGGGAAGGGGCTTTGCTAGAAGGATCTGAAGATTCTTCTCTAGACTTATATGAGGTTGCACAAAGCCCCAATGACATCTCTCCATTTCAAAATCAGTATAGATGCATAGCATTGGTATAGATTAGATTGTAGAATTTAAATCCTTAAGAAAATATCTCTATGACATCATTACTAAATTTAGATAGTAGCTACATCTCCCATCCAATAAAACTTGGCTATTTCACAAACATATTGTTTTATGTTCTGAATAATAAATCCTTCATAGACATGTGCAGTCTGGCTTTCGCCTATCAGAAAACGAGATTTTGAGTAATTTCATTAAGGATTTGGTCATCCAGTTCAATATCAAGACTACCTGCTTTTGCTTATACCTGTCCTCCTTCCATTGGCCTTCATGGGCAGGCAACACACAACTACCACCTCCTTCTTGGTAATGACTATATTGCCAACGATCACTTTCCTTCAATCAAGGAGCTATTTGCAGGAGTGCTTTCCAGACACCCTGGCAACCAACAAAGTGAAGAGGCATTTAAACAGAAATGTGGAAATCACCTGCAACATTCCTTAGAGACTGCATTATTTTCCTAACGAACCATACCTTCTACTGTTCTTCCAATGGAGCGCTTCTATGTCTTAACAGTAGAGATCAAACTGGATAAAAACTGGATAGGGCAAGACAGGGAAAAGTGTAGTGGATACTTCTCCTTCAGAACAAAGGCAAATCTAATAAAAAGGGAGCGTGGTTTAACTGACAATATTGAATCTGGGCTTGGGAGAATTAAGCTCAAGGTTTGGTCACCCATCTTAGTGATAGCTGGCCTCAGCCAAGATATTCTGAAAGGAGAAAAATAGTACTCCTTTTGCAGAGCTGTCTTGAGGACAGTCTTTACTATCAAGTACTTTTCATATGTGGAGATCAATCTTATGCATCTTTACTCAGAAGTACGGCTCACTCATTCAAGAATACATGCTTCTCAGACTATTACATAATTAACATAACCTAGCTATACAGCATAATATTTATGAAATAGTCTGAGAAGCAGTAGTAAACAGCTGTTAGTCAGACATTCAACTATTTTATAATTATATCCACAATGAAGATTGTCCTGAACTTTGAAAGAAATCTCCTTCCGAAACATGAATATATGAAACAGCCTTATCAGTCCAGTGGTGCCTCAACCTCAAAGTTGTATAGCAACAGCTCTTCGGAGTTTGGGACAGAGAAAGGACTTTCCCAACACCTACTTCTTGGGGCTTTTTAACTGGGATGCCAAGGATTGAACCTGGGACCTTCAGCTTGCAAAGCAGGTGTTCTACCTCTAAGCCACTGGTCATTCCTTTGTTGCCTGGCACAACAGAGAATCTAGGTACACTGATGGAAAGAATGTGACAAGTCTTTACCTACAACCTGTTGCCTTTCATCTGGTCAGCCATTACTGTACTGCCAATGGTGATGATTGTCCTGAAGCAAACGGAAAATGGAATTGAATAATTTTACTATCTCCAGAATTTTCGAGAATTTTACTATTTCCAGAAACCAGAATAGGATAAAATAGTAAAGGTACATTTGGATTTTACCACCAAGAAACGCCCCATGAGTCAGAAGTTGGATGGTGCTGCTGCAGTCGCCTTGTTTGTGGGCTTCGTAGAGACACCTGGTTGGCCACTGTGTGAACAGACTGCTGGACTTGATGGGCCTTGGTC
Organism: Euleptes europaea; assembly: GCF_029931775.1. Classification (NCBI taxonomy): domain Eukaryota; kingdom Metazoa; phylum Chordata; class Lepidosauria; order Squamata; family Sphaerodactylidae; genus Euleptes; species Euleptes europaea. Next base: position 92,392,515 of record NC_079312.1, on the reverse strand, counting down.
TGATCCAGCAGGGCCTTTCTTATGTTCTTAAGTTTCCAAATTTTTTCTGCTTAGTTTAGTTTAAACTAATTCCTTCATGGAAATTCCTGCCTCAGTTTGCTGCCATGAAATTGGCATAATGAACAACCAATATTTTAAAATCACTTCAAAGCTTAACCTCAAACCTCTGACTGCTTGCTCTGGGGAAGAAAAGAATTGTGCTGTGTATTTAAAAGAGAGATAGGGAGGGAGAGAAGAAAAAGCCCAACCACCGAGAAACAGGTTATCAGTTTGGAAAGATCTCAGACCTTTTGCTGATAACAAAAGACGGTGAGTTTGACATTTCCAAGCAAGTTCGGTGTCATGAGATCTCTTTAGTGACCTTGCTATACAGAAATCACTACAAATGCTTCTCTATTTCAGTGGCCTCAGGAAAGGGTAGGGGCTTGGTCACTTATCGGAGCAACTGTCTCCTTGGGGACAAGGTGTAAATGACCTTCCCTGAGTGAGTCATTGGATAGTCTTGGATAGGTTATATGACTTCCTACTGGGGTGACCCTGCGTCTGCCTTGGTGATTGAAAACACTGATTCTGTTGCTACTTTTCTTTAAGGGACAGATTTCAAGAAAGATATAAAACCAATAGCTTTCTCCTTTGATGGACCTTCATGAAATGGTTCAAAAGATGCTGCAAGTCCAGCTGAGCTTGATACTGAAAGCATGGGGGCTGAAACCACCAAAAGAAAGAAGAAGGTCCTCACTTACTTGCCCAGGTAACTAAACTGAAATATCAGCAGTGGAGGGGAAAGTAACATTGCTATGAAATAACACAACAAAAGAAGTAGCTTTAACTGCATGCTGGTGAAAAGCAGCTGGGGGAGATACTAACTTTTATCCTAACAACCCCTGTGATAATTAGCTCAGGAAAAAAAACAGAGTTTAAAGAAGCTTTGATTTTGTTGTTGTTCTTCACTGGCTTGCGGAAAAAGACAAACAGAGGCTTTTCTCATTTGAAGATCAATGTGAATGCCAGAAAATCCCATTATTGCCCCTTTGGATTGGTACCCTGAACAGTTCTGCATTTCCTCTCCCCAAGGCAACAGCTTGGTCCCCTTTGTGCATCTTGTAGCTCTTTGAGATCTAAATGGTTGGGATACTCTGCTGCACACACACACACACACATGCAACTTCAAGTTCTTTGAATTGTACCCACTAACACACAACTTGCAAAGCAAGCCTCCTGCACCTTCCTTCCAGACTTTGTACTATACCCCAAAAGGGTGAGCATGGAAAATGTATAGATATAGAAATAGTGGTCTTATAATTACTCCAATGAAGAGGAAGGATAGGGGAGGGGCTGTGGCTCAGTGGTAGAGCATCAGTTTGGCACGCAGAAGGTCTCAAGTTTAATCCCTGGCATCTCCAGTTAAACAGTCTGGTAGTGATGTGAAAGATCTCTGGTCTGAGTAGACAATACTGACTTTGATGGACCAACAGTCTGATTCAGTATAAGGCAGATTCATGTGTAACAAAGGATAAATCCATAGTTTTATATCAGTTGAAATTGAGATTTCTTTTTTAAAAATATTAATTCAATAAAATTAACAACAGCACTCCCCCCAAAAAATATAGCAGTCTCTATAATTTAAAATACAACATATATGTGTGTAAACTTAAAAAACACACACCCTGAATTACTATATTACAGCTTCACAGTTTAGTCCTCTATAAAATAGCTAGACTGTCATCGCGGAATGTTGTCCTTTCCCAACCTTGATTATAAGATTTTCCATTTTATTTACAGTTCGTAACCATAGCTCGTCTAGGTTCATTGTATCACCATTTTTCTGATGTGTTGTTAACTTAATTAATACATATATTTCTTTTATTTTAACCAACCATTCCTCTATCTTTGGAGTCATTTTTTGTTTCCAATGTCTGGCAAAAGTCATTCTAGCAGCAGTTATCATGTGTAACCCCATACATCGTTTATCTTTAGTTAGGTTAGTGGCTAAATTTAACAAAAGTATCTCAGGTTTACATGGGATATCTCCATTCCAACAGACAGATATTTCACTATTTCAGTCCAGAGCGTTATAGCTCTCTCACACTTCCACCACTTATGAATGAAATCTGCTTGTTTTTTATCACAGTACCAGCTCTATCGTTCATTGATTTGTAGATTTTACTTATTCTAATTGGAGTTAAATGTCACATATATACCATCTTAATTAGATTTTCTCTTATTTGCAAGTTAACTGAGGCTGTTACTGCACTAGGTATTCCCAGCGATGTATTAAGAGTTTGAAAATGTTATAAAAAACATCGCTTTAAAAGGGTTTTTGGATGCCATGGCTAAAAAATGGTTGGAAGACGTCTTCACAGCTAAAGGGGCCAAAGTGCGAACAGTTTTTTTTATAACAGTTTCAAACTCTTAATACATCGGTGGGAATACATAGAAAGTGCGAACAGAATTTTTTATAACATTTTCAAACCCTTAATACACCGCTGGGAATACCTAGTGCGGTAACAGCCTGAAAAATCCAATCCCTTTGAAAAAATATATTCCCATTGTTGATCACTCAATGGTTTATCTAAGTAAATGCTCCATTTGTCCCTATAGCCTAATGTTGAATTTAAATTTTCTTTTACTAAAATTGCATATATTTTTGAAGTTGAAACTCTATCTTGAAGCATTAATATCTCAAACTCAGATTTTTCTCTAATTTTAGTTAATTCTTTTTCTTTTAAATTATTCCAATACTTTTTCATTTGTAAATATTCTATAAAGGTAATATTAACTTCTTTCTTATCCAAATTTTTTTGTAGAGGTTCTAAATTATTATTATTTTTAATCCATTAATGATAATCATTCTGTTTATCTGTCATTATTCTGTGAGGGAGTTGGAATTCTGGATTCTGGGCTAAGATGTTCCAAAGGAAGGAAGACAGTGGGGAAATATCTGGGGCTAGTTTCTCTCTTAATACATCCCATTGTTTTAGAATGGTATTAATGCAGTTATTATCTTTATTATAAAAAAAAAAATCCTATCATTTTTTTTACCCATAGCCATCTATTTAGCGGAAATTTAACAAAATCTTGTTCAATTTTAATATAAGGTTCCTTTTCATCGTTTACTACCCATGATTTTAACCACTTTACCCTAGCTACCTGATAATATACTAGTAAATTTGGCATTCCTATCCCACCTTTGCCTTTAAGTTCATATAGATTGCTATTTCTGAATCTGTTTTTTTTTTTAATTCTGCCAAATAAATCTATTACAGATCTTTTGCCATCCTTCAATCATTTTCTTTGGTATATCTACAAATAAGTTATTGAAAATAAAAGTTATTTTTGGTAAGATTATCATTTTAATTAAATTTTTGGACATATTCTTTTAGTTCTTTAGCTATTTTCCCGCAATTTGAATTTAAACGTTTAGTTCTATCTTTATTTAACCAAATACCTAGATATTTAACGTTTTCTGTTTTTCTTAGATCTTCTGTCCATATTTGTTTCTCCTTTTTATTGTCAAAATTAAAAAAAGCTTCTGATTTATTTGCATTTAATTTGTATCCAGATATTTTACTAAACTGTGATAACTTTTCTAATCTCAGTTCCAGATTTATCTGTTTCTGTTAGAAAGAGCACTATGTCATCTGCATAAAGGCTTAATTTAAATTCCTCACCTTTAATCTGTATGCCTTTAATTTGATTATTATCTCTTATTGAGATAGCTAAAGGTTCTAGAGATAGAGCATATAATAGAGCAGACAGAGGGCAGCCTTGCCTAACCCCTCGCATGATGTCAAAACTTTGTTATTTCCCCATTAATTCTTATTTTAGCTTGACATTTATTATAAATGATGTTAATCCATTTGTAGAAATTTTCTCCGAAACCAAAACTAAGTTGAAATTGAGATTTCAATATGCAAGTAAACTGGAACTATTCTGATTTTTCATATGTATCATAGTTGATTACTCTGTGTGAGAATCGCTGCTACCAGCACTCACAGAGTTTTGAAAACTACCGATACAGAGGGGGTTACCACACTTGTATTCCCAGCGAAGTATTAAGAGTTTGAAAATGTTATAAAAAATACTGTTCGCACTTTGTTTGGCCCCTTTAGCTGTGAAGACGTCTTCCAACCATTTATAAGCCATGGTATCCAAAAACCCTTTTAAAGCGATGTTTTTTATAACATTTTCAAACTCCTGATAAATTGCTGGGAATACAAAGTGCGGTAACCCCTAGAGAAGACCAAAATAGCTTAAAATGAAAATCTGGGTTTTTAAAATTACATCCAGGCTACATGTATAAAGTGTATATAAAACATAAATGAATTTTGTGTTTAGACTTAATATTTTAGGGAAATCCTTTGAATTTTGCTTTAGGTGAAATCCAGTGACAAGCTAGGAATGTGACCACCCCCCAATTTATAATCTTACTAAAGCTCATTTTGCTTTTCTTGAATTTTTTTAGATGCTGTACCTGTGAAAGATCTTCCAGTTTTATTTATCTATAAGAATTTGCACTGGCAACTGAAATTTTGCTGCATGGGAAGACATGGGGAGGAGAGCGAGAGAGCAAGGAGGCACACACGAGAAAGCAGGTTGCCATCCAAACTGTATGACAGATGGTGTGAATGGAGATTGCTATAGATGCTTCCTTTCTGGAACACTATAACCATGTGCATCATTCATGTACTCAAGCTACAGTGATTTTTCCCAGTCCAGCAAGAAACCCAGATTGCTGGTTTGGGATGATACTCTTTTTCATAGATTAAAATTTCCACTTAGTAATTAAGTGACAACTGCATATACTCATGCCTCAACACTGAGAGTGAGGGCAAGCAAGGCATTATAGAAGAAACCTGTGACTGAACCTCCTGCTAGGCTTGCCATTTGCCCAACTGTGGCAGGTAAACCCCCACCCTTGGCTGCAATTCCCTGTCCTCAAGAAACTGAGAAAATGGCCAGAAAATAGTTTCCATGTTGGTGAATTATTGTATTTGCCACAGAGATTAGGGGAAATTCCTAGAGCATCACCCTGATGTGAAGTCACATCCTCCCCAAACTCCACCCTCCTCAGCACCGCCCTCAAAATCTCCTGGCATTTGCTGAAGCCATGCTGCCAACCCTGCCTCCTGCCATTTTTTATTTTCACTCTAATTCTACATCGGGACCACAAAACGCAGCATACAAACAAGGATAAAAGAACATGAAAGATACTGCAGACTTGGCCAACCTGAGAAATCAGCAGTGGCTGAACATGGACTGACACAAACAGGACACAGGGTCTTATTCCAAGACACTGAAAGACTGGACAATTCTACCAACTATTTTGTCAGATTGCACAGAGAAGCCATTGAAATTCATAAACATCAGCACAACTTTAACAGAAAAGAGGAGAGTTTAAGAATGAATAAGGCTTGGCTTCCTGCCCTGAAAAACCTCCAGACAAAGACAACATTCAACAATAGCCATACAGATTAGTTTTGGATTACACACATTAACAGATCACTTCAGGATACAATGGTTCCATATTAACATACCATACCCTCATTAGCACATTATCTTGATACTTACAGGACAATACTTTTGCAGGACAATACTCAGCTCAAACCCAACCCCTTTCTGACTATATATTACTCTTCCTACACCCTTGACACTGAGAGACACTGTCCTTCAGTGTTACTACTCTGAAGATGCCTCCCACAGTTGCTGGCGAAACGTCAGGAAAGAAAATTCCAAGACCACGGTTACACAGCCCGGATAACCTACAAGAACCAATAATTCTACATTATTTATCATAGTTTTAAAGCAGCAATTGACAACAAAAGCAAAGACAACAGTTCAACTAATAAAAGAAAGAAATCACTACTACTACTACTACTACTACTACTACAGGTTGAGTATCCCTTATACGGAATGCTTGAGACCAGAAGTGTTCCGTACTTTGGATCTTTCCGTATTTTGGAATATTTGCACATACATCATGAGATATCTTGGGCATGGGACCCAAGTCTAAACACAAAATTCATTTATGTTTTATATACACTTTACACATAAAAGGTAAAGGTCCCTTGTGCAAGCACCGAGTCATTCCTGACCGATGGGGTGACATCACATCCTGACGTTTACTAGGCAGACTTTGTTTAAGGGGTTGTTTGCCAGTGCCTTCCCCAGTCATCTTTACCCCCAGCAAGCTGGCGACTCATTTTACTGACCTCGGAAGGATGGAAGGCTGAGTCAACCTTGAGCCGGCCACCTGAAACCGACTTCCGTCAGGATCGAACTCAGGTCGTGAGCAGGGCTTGGACTGCAGTACTGCAGCTTACCACTCTGCGCCACAGGGCTCTTTTTGTATATAAAACACAAAATTCATTTATGTTTTATATATACTTTACACATAGCCTGAATGTAATTTTAAACAATATTTTTAAATAATTTTTTGTTAATTGAACCATCAATGTCGCTGCTGAGGGACTATGACTAATGCCTTCATGTCAGCTCAAAACGTCTGGTTTTCGGGCTGTTCCAGCTTTTGGATTTCCAGTTCAGGGATACTCAACCTGTACTGAAAAAATGAATAATTATCTCCTGACTAATAATTAACCGAAGAGATGGATCCTATAATTCATAGGAAAATGGGAAGCTAAGATCAAATGAATTACATTCCAAAATTTTCTGTGGTGCAATTCTCACCCTGGTCATTAGTTATCCCTAGACAAGCCACTGTTTCTTAAGACCTGTGTAGGCCCTGTGTAAGATGAGACACAAGTGTGTTTAGCTGTAGAGAAGGGGAAAGGCTGCAGTTGCACCAACTGGTCCTACCTTGTTGCTGTATCTGATATCCATGAACTGGTGATCCTGTCTACATAGGTAGACCCCCAATATATATAGGCCGCAAACACTTTTTCTACCTAGCATTGTCGGGTCCCTCTTCGCCACTGGCGGGAGGTTTTTGGGGTGGAGGCTGAGGAGGGCAGGGCTTGGGAGGGGAGGGATTTCAATGCCATAGAACCCAATTGCCAAAGCAGCCATTTTCTCCAGGTGAACATCAGTTCATCTATCAGCTGGAGATCAGTTGTAATAACAGGAGATCTCCACCTAGCACCTGGAGGTTGGCAACCCCAGTTCTACCCTTATGCGTTTTCAGGATATGGTTCACACATAAACAACAAATACACAATGGCTGTGTGCAGAAACCATGGAGGTTTGTTATGGTAAGGGGACTGAGCTAGTGGGCAGGATTCCATCTCTCCTTGTAATCAGCTGCCCAGGAATAGCCTATCTACATAGGTTTGGGTCTCAGTCCCCTAACTACACTCTGGGTGCAGCGACAGTGGCATATTAGGATTTCTGCAATATTGCATCTGAAGAATATGGAATAATCCAGCGTACTATATAAACGTTATATATTATCAGGATAATGCTGTTTTATAATACAGTACCACCAAGAAAAATCGAAACAGAGCTTTATTATACCACTACCTTCACTTTGCTCCTATTTTCTGTCTGGAAAACAGCAAAGCCTATAATCTAATTTTCTCGTCAGATCTTAAATGAGTTTGGGTGGTACCGTCTTTCACTTTTCTCTCTTGTGGTGTGTTTAACTTTTGTGGTGACTGGTAGCAACAGAATGGATGCTTTTGAATGAATGGCTTCCAAGTGCTCCTTTATACCTTCCAGGGTTTATAAGGAAGATTGGGTCTCGTGACAGAAGAATCAACATTATAAGCTCTTAGAAAGGTCTGAGTGTCTTGTAGATTGTCTGAAGTGGACGCGCTTTGCGAATGCCGTTACCACAGCTTACATTAGCAGCTGAAGGGACTTTGTCTCTTACTGATGCCCTGGGCTGACCTTTAACCCCTGCATCTTCCCTCTGTAAAGATCTGAGGGCTGTGTGACCACAGTCCTACGAAATGGAAAGGGCTTTTGTGTGCTGAAGAAAGAAGAACACAAACATGGTGTGTTCTCAAAAGAAACAAAATGAAAGAGAAAAAAACAGTCCCCCAAGACGAGAGCTGGAAACTGTGCAATCGGAGAGAAACATGCACACACACACATGCAGGTTGTATATATACAAGCATGTATACACAAGAGGACAGCACCAAACCCAGCATTTGAACTTAGAGTTCTGCATTTAAGAATAAAATGAAATAATTAAAAAGACTTTTTGAGTATCTCTCTACCTTACTAGTTCCCACTGGTGCCTTATGCAGTCCTTCTTTCTATAGTCATAACCAAAATGCTTACAACACTTTACAGATCATAAAAACAGCCCACTGTCATGACGGGTTAATAGGGTTAAAATTACAAATTACAAATATATAAATTTTAATAACATGCACATACAGATTAAAAGCATAAAACTCCTAGTACAGACAAAAACTTACACATTCAATAAATACAAACATGAACAACTGTGATGTACATTCTTTCATTGACCAATATGAGATCCAAAAAGGACCAAACACGTTTCGGCCTGGAAAGGCCTTCCTCAGTGGTCAGTATAAAATCACACATCCTAATAATATAATCATACCATAATGGGCAGTAGGAAATAAGTTTTTGATAATCTTGGCTTGGAGTTCCCAGCTTTGCTCTTGGATGCCCAGCTGGTAGCTACATCAGAATCACTTTTTATCAAGTGCACCTGAGGCCCACTTAGGGTTGCCAACTTCCATGTGGTGGCTGGAGATCTCCCACTATTACAACTGATCTCCAGGTGACAGAGATCAGTTCCCCTGGAGAAAATGGCTGCTTTGGCAATTAGACTCTGAGTCCCTCCCCTCCAAACTCCCCTCCTCAGACTCCACCCCCAAAATCTCCAGGTATTTCCCAACCCAGAGCTGGCATCCCTACTGGTTAAAATTAGGGTTGGCAACTGCCAGGTAGTAGCAGATCTCCTGCTAATTCAACTGATCTCCAGCTGATAGAGATCAGAAATACCTGAAGATGTTGGGGGCTGAGCCTGAGGAGGGCGGGGTTTGGGGAGGGGAGGGACTTGAGTGCCATAGAGTTCAATTGCCAAAAGCGGCCATTTTTCTCCAGGTGAACTGATCTCTATTGGCTGGGGATCAGTTGTAACAGCGGGAGATCTCCAGCTACTCCCTGGAGGTTGGCAACCATGAACCCAAATGTCATTTGACAACAAATAATATGGCTTGCCCCAGTTCCATTGGCTCTTTGGGTGGCCACAGCCCCCAGAATTTTGTCCCCCTAGCCCCCCTTCGCTGGGAAACCCCTCTTCTATTCTCAGAGTGTGGTGTGGAAAATGCCCTTTGAACATGCTCAAGAGGATTCTTTATTATTTCTTCAAATATTTTAGGGCAAAGAAGCACTGAATAGAGGAATGGTGTACTGAAGAATATAGATGTGCAGGAAATGTTGTTGTTGCCTTGAGCAGATCCTAAATTTTGTTTCAGACTAATCTTGAAAGGTTTCAAAAGCAGTAAATAATACACTGACTTTTTTACAGTTAAGATGTTAGACAAAATTCCTATCTTCAGATGCTCTGAATTGTACCGATCATAGATAGTGTCATCCCTATTACCTGTTATAATTCCAAAACCTTTATAAGGTAGCATATTTCACAGTTTCTGTAAATTAATTGTAAAAAACACTCAACCATCTTAAATAACTCATACATAAAATTATATTGAACATGTCTTATATACATGGTTAAATTACCATTGGAATCTCAGTTAATTACTAACATTCTGAGAATCTGTTTAGGAAAAATAATTACTATATAGACAAAACTAATTGGTGTTGTTAAACAGTCCTATCCTAACATTCTGAAATGTTGGCTAAATTTGATCTTCTTTAGCTGAACTGATGGTTATTTTATACTTTTAATCCAGTTGGCGGTGACATCTGAATCCTGAAATATTAAGAAGCACCAGTATCTCTGTTTTGCTAAGAGGGACAGCAAAGCATAAGAAACATTTTATCTTGTCCCCCTCCCCAAGTGATTAATCCAGCTAAAGTGCACCTCTGTGCATAGCCAGGGGCAGTGTAAAAACAGATCGGCATGAGTTCCTTTGTGGGATCTCCCCCTCCCTCAGGTTCCTAAAAACAATCCACCATCCTATCAGGAAGAAAGTACATATCAATTTACAAACATTTCTTTGCTAATTGCTCCTAGAGCCCTCCCATTGCCTTACCCACTTTTCCTTTCTTAATTTCATGTACCGGTATTTCATTTCTTAATTTCAAGTATCCTGATGAACCCATTCTTTCATTCACTACATTGACTCTTGTGGATTTGTTGTCGGTGTCTGAAAATACACAGCGTTATTCACTGTTTATGGTTATGTGGCAGCAGAGTCCACATGAGACCCTCATCCAGGCCCATATCTTGGGCTCAACCATGCTTGACATTTAGTTATGTGCTTCTTTTCAGAAACTAAATGTTAGGTTCACGTTACTTTTGTAAGACTCGCTTAGTGTGCCAGTGCAACCTGTGTGTGTGTGTGTATGTGTGTATAAAATATACTGTGTGCTCTCTCTTCTTGTCCCCAGCTGATCACCTCAATGAATCCAGAGTCAAATGGTCAAGGCCATATGCCTGTGAAAGAATGGGCTGCGTTTCCAGCTATTCTTTCTACCTTTGCATGGATTTCACACTTTCTATCCTGTTAAGAGCGCCTACCATTTACTTTAACGCTGAAAGCTCTTTTTAGTTCTGGCCCTCTGTGTCGTATGGATTTAATCTAGTTAAAAGATTTTATGCCCAAAGTTGCAGTGTTAACAGCAATTGTTTAAAATTTGGATCAGGAAAGCATGTTTTAAAAATCTTTGAAGCTTCCCCCTCCCCCTTGCCCTCCCTCTTTTGCTCCACATACCTAAACTCTGCCCCAGCTGCATAATTTTAGCTCAGCGTGGAGAAGGGGTTGGTGGGGGGCGTACGCATGGGCGGCTGTGCTGACTTGAAAGCATCCATTGCCGTCCTCAGAAGCACAAACAGATGCAAATGTCTGCACAAACGGCAAACATTACACAATGCGATTCAGGGCAAGTCTGGCCTTTCAGAATCTCTGAATAGCCCTTCAAAGCCAGTCTAATTAGAGTAAGGAGAGGTAATAGGCCCACTTGGATATTCCTATTCTCCCCACCCCACCCCAAAAAAAGGTTGCTGTGACTAGGGCTAGTGGTAGCCATGGATGGGGAAAGGAAGGAAGAGTGTGAAGAATGGTGTAAGAATATGCCTTTGTTAAGTCATTTGCACTTCGAAGAAATAGAACCAGAGAAGTTAGGGAGATGGGGAGAAACCTGTTGTCCATATCCCACGATAGCGTGAGGCAGTAGCATCATACCAGACTATACAATTGAGTGAACAGGGGAAAGGGGTAAGGTTGAGCTCGTGTCATGTGCAACTTTGGTAAGTAAAAGAAAGAAAAGCAGAAGGTATGGGCTGAATACTTGGGGTAAATCAGTAATAGAGCTAAAGGGCATATGCCTGTAGGGAATATGTTGGCATAAAGGAGCTTTAAGAGGGGCTATTCATACTGACAAAGGGAGATTTGAATTGCTGCCTTCACAATAGCATGAAAGGATGGGCTCAGGGTGTTCTGAAACAAAGTGGAAATCATACTGCCCTGAACGGCTCTAATAAGCTTTTAACTATTTTACATTATGGCATTACCTCTCCCCCCCCCTTCCTCTTTTTTTTTTTTTTTTTTTTTGTCAACCGAGTGCCAGGCTCGCTTAAAAGTGTGATTTATACTTTTTCCTTCATGGCAACTTTGGAGAAAAATAGACATGAACTCAAAGGCAGTAATTCAGCTTTTTCAAAAGTAAGGGAAGGGGGAGAATGCCTTCATTGAATGCCTCTGAGAAGGGGGGCTCGTGCGGAGAGCCCCTCTGTGATTTACAACACATGGAATGGAGTGTACGCCGCCGAGTTATGGGCTCCGTCCTTCACTCAGGATGCAAGCAGGTTGATGTCTGCTTGCCCATCGTGATGGGGCTGGTTGGTCACAGATTCTTAAAAGGCAACCTTATCGGTCAAAAGAGCAGATAAAGTTATGGTTGGCTGTTATTTCTGTCCAAGCTGTAATGTTTTCAATATGTAAAGGGGCACAGTGTGTCTTCTTCATAGGTCACTGTGGCTTCTTGGCTCTTTTTTGTCCGATATTGTATAAAGGAGTGGACAGGGAAGTCCAAATGACTGGTCAAGGCCTGATAGGAGCAGATAGGGTCCGAATACCGGTAACTTGAAAATAGGAGCCCCGTGGTGCAGAGTGGTAAGCTGCAATATTGCAGTCCAAGCTCTGCTCACGACCTGAGTTTGATCCCAACGGAAGTTGGTTTCAGGTAGCCGGCTCAATGTTGACTCAGCCTTCCATCCTTCTGAGGTCGGTAAAATGAGTACCCAGCTTGCTGGGGGTAAAGGGAAGATGACTGGGTAAGGCACTGACAAACCACCCCGTAAACAAAGTCTGCCTAGAAAATGTCAGGATGTGACATCACTCCATGGGTCAGGAATGACCCGGTGCTTGCACAAGGGACCTTTACCTTTACCTTGAAAATAGGAAGTGGAGAGTTACTTCTATTCATTTTAGGGAGCAGCATAGCTGATTTGAGGCTGTCATACTTTGGTCACATTATGAGAAGACAAGAGTCACTGGAAAAGACCATCATGCTAGGAAAATTTGAGGGCAGCAGGAAGAGAGGAAGACCCAACAAGAGATGGATTGACTCAATAAAGGAAGCCACAGCCTTCAATTTGCTAGATCTGAGCAAGGCTGTCAAAGATAGGACATTTTGGAGGACTTTGATTCATAGGATCGCCATGAGTCGGAAGCGACTTAATGGCACTTAACACACACATAACTGATTTAGGAAGAACTTTCTGGCAGTTAGAGTGGTTCCTCAGTGGAACAGGCTTCCTTGGGAGGTGGCGGGCTCTCGTTCTTTGGAGGTTTTTAAGCAGAGGCTTGATGGCCATCTGTCAGCAATGCTGATTCTGTGAGCTTAGGTAGTTTATGAGATGGAGGACAGGAAGGGTTGCATCAGTGTTTGACTCTTGAGGCCCTTCTTGCATGTACAGGGAAATGTTGATTGACACTTTAAGGTCAGGAAACAATTTTCCTCCAGGCCAGATTGGTCCGGGATTCTGGAAGATTATTTTTGGCCATCTTCTGGGCATGGGGTCACTGGGAGTGTGGGGAGGAGGAAGTTGTGAATTTCCTGCATTGTGCACGGGGTTGGACTCGATGGCCCTGGTGCTCCCTTCCAACTCTATGATTCCAAACAATATGCTGTTCACAGACTGACAAAGAGACCAGCACTTTCAAAATTGTGCAGAAGCTTTTCTTTTCACCAGTGGCAATTTCTGCTGTGAAGACAATGAAGCTTAGGATGTGGATATGCTCCCCCTGCAACTCTTCACACATTATTTTTAGGTCACAGCACAGTATCTGTAATAGGTAAAAAGTATTGTACACAATTTATCCAGACAGTGTTGGGAAGGGGTGAAATTGTTATAGGTGAAATACATGTATAACTGGGTTTGCCGGGCTTTGTCATTGATTTTGACTTATGTAAACACTGAAGACCCTGACTTGGATGGCCCAGGCCAGCCCCATCTCATCAGATCTGGAAAGCTAAGCAGGGTCAGCCCTGCTTAGTACTTGGATGGGAGACCACCAAGAAAGTCCAGTTGTTGCTACGCTGAGGCAGACAATGGCAAACCATCTCTGTTACTCTCCTGCCTTGAAAACTCTAAGGAGTCTTCATAAGTCTGCTGACATGAAGAAGAAGAGTTGGTTTTTATATGCTGATTTTCTATACCTTTTTAAGGAGAATCAAACCAGCTTACAATCTCCTTCCCTTCCTGTCCCCACAACAGACATCTTGTGAGGTAGGTGGGGCACTTTCCACTTAGCGCCAGAGGGATGGAAAGGGAAAGATCCAAATTGTATTGTCAATAATCTTGAATTATATACCTTTCCATTAATTACATCATATTGAAACTTTTGCATTATCAGTAACAAAACTCTGGGCTGTGACTACAATCCCATACATATGTACTTATGAATAAGCACCACTGAACAATGTAGAATTTATGTCTGAATAAGCCTTGCAAGACCTTTTTAAATAGGTGATTAGTAGAAAAGCCAGGGTTTCTGTTTTATCTTCTTCTCCAAAGGACTTTAACATTTTATCAGACTGAGAAATACAGTTAATTGTATAAAGATGATTGGCTTGAGAATATGCACATATGCAGTAATGTAAAGGGCATTTTCCAAGAAGATACTTTTGCTCTAAGTTTACTTTTTTTATTCCCAGTAAAGCAATTTGACGTCCATACATTCAATGTTGTTGTTCATTTAATACATCCAAGTGTGTTACATTTAAGAGGTTATCGCTTAATGTTATCAAAAGGCATGCACCTTTATTTCAAGATTCTAACTCTGTATAGAATTTCCACAGTGCAGATCTCCTTTCTCCTGGAAGTTCCTATAGCAGAAAACACACACACAAGCCGTGCCTCTGTTGGCTCAGGCTGAATGAGAGCAGCTGCTGCCGTCTGGCCTTGATTGACAATTCTCTTTGCCAAGCTGATGCATCCGATACGCTGCTGTGAGTCTCCAAGGGCCTGAACAAGTGATCCCCATTTAGTATGTGACACAGAGAGTGCCGCAGGTGATGATGCACGGCCATTCAGGTAACATGGATCCTCCTCTTCTAGAGCCACTCAGGGCTAATTAGCCGCCACTTGACTTATCAAGGGGCCATTGTCACTTGGTTGGTAACATGATGTGTCTTGGGGAATGACCATCCAGATGGAGGACAAACAGAAGGGAAGGAAGTTGTACTGTGCTGCAAAAATTGATTAAAGACTCGTTAGCCTTTCCCTTCAACCTGCTAAAAGCTTCAGTGATCTGGATAAACAAATATATGAATTGGGCAGTCTCTTAGAAAAGTGGTGGGAGAATGAATAAATGAAAAAGTCACTTCCGGAGGTTGCGGTAGGCAAAATTTTCACCCCAAGCCTAAACAGAAATTTGAAGAAAGTTGTATCCATTTCAGAGGAGTTTAATTCCCTTTAAGCAAACTTTAGACTTGTAGAACAGAGAGAACAGATGAAATTCCCATATATCAGGTTGACCATTGGTCCATCTAGGTGAGAATTCTCTACTTTGACTAGTAGTGCTTTACTTAGCCAGAAATGTGAAGCATTGCACTGAACCTGAGATCTTGTGCATGCAAAGCATGTATATTTCCCTGAATCTGAGCCATTCCCCTGAAGAAATAGGAGTAAAACCATAGAGATGTACACTGGTTTAATAAAAAGGGGGGTTAAAAGTCTCTATTATAATGAAAACGAATCAAGAAGTTAAGGAGTGGACATCTATTATTCTGGTACCTGGCTATCTGAGCCAGGACTCAGAGGGAAAGGGGAGAGAGAGTTAAGAGATGAGAAATGGGCAAGCTCCCCCAGCTGTCCTTGGAACTGACCTCAGTGGATAAGTCATATGTGGATAAGTCAGCAAATACCCCTTTTTATTATGAGCTTGATTCTGAGCATTTGGCACACTCAGAACACCCTGGTGACCTGATGTTGTCCTCAGAAGTGCCATGAAATTCTAGATATGTCCCCCCAGAATTCTCTGATTTCCCACCCCATCCCAAATAATCCATCCTGTAACTGGGAGGTGATATAATGGTTCCAGAATGCAGCTGAGGGGAAGGGGAATTCTTTCTGCCGCCCTAGATCCTTTTTTCCCCTCCCCCTCTCCTGGTCTGCCATTACTTGAACATACATCATTGATGGTGCTTTGTGCATTCTAGGAACAGTTGTTCCCAAAACACCTAACACTGGATGCCAAGCAGTGGACATCTGGATGCATAGTTCTCAGAATGCACAAGGTGCTATAGATGCTATGCATCATAGTAACCTGCAACGCAAACACTTTTGACTTAGTGAGTACACAATGATAGCTACTGTTGCTGTCCTCAACCATAAACCTGTTGGAACATCTCTGTCTTACAGGTCCTGCGGAACTGCGGGACTTGACGTCTATATTAAATCATAGCCAACCTCCCTGCCCACCTCTGTTTTTGTTTTGTTCTATTCCATCAGTTCTGGTGGGGCCTGATTGCCCTCCCCCAGCTCAGTATGGCCCCAGTGTGCTATTGATGTGCACCAAATTGGTTCAACAGGTTTTACTGGTTACTGTTACATTTTATTGATTTTTAACTGTGTTATATGGTATTGAAATTTTATGTAATGATGTTGAGTTGGTCAATGATTGTTAGCCACTCTGAGCCCGGTATTGGCCAGGAAGAGAGTGGGTTATAAATCAAATAAAACTACTACAACAACAGCAATAGTAGGATTTGTTCCTCTGTCTGTCACTCATTGCAGTTCACACATATTTGATATCCACCAAGAACTTCATCTGCTCCTTTCAATATGTGTAAGGTTTGTATTCTATTACTATGAATTGCTATCTGGCCATGCCCTTTAAGGATTCCACCAGGAAAAAAAAATCTACTAGAGGTACGTATGTGGAACTATTCTCCAGCCTACTGATTAGCATGCCCAGTGAACAGAGGCTATGTGTGACAGGAGAGAGTCCACACTGATTGAGACTGGCAACCAAGTTGGTGGAACAGCTGGTGTTCCTAGTGGTCAGCCTGCTGCTGCTGGGATACCCCGACCCCTTTGCAAGTAAGGTTGCCAACCACCAGGTATTAAAACAAAACTGATATCACCCATACTAATAAGTTAGTTGTGGAAAATATAGTACGCACTCAATTGCTAATAATGTCTCAATGACAACTATGAAGCAGTATCAAATTACAAAAATTCTTATTGTGCATCAATTTCAAAGAAAACAAACATACATGTGGATATGTACAACATATACAGTGAGGGAAAAAGCCTCAACAACAGAGGACAAGTTTCAGGCTTAAAGCAAGCATGACATGAACATAGGCAGCAAGCTCTAAAGTTTCATAGACAGCGTGACAAAAGCGAAGGGCCAGGAGCAAGGAGTGCGGGGCGCCATAGAGAAGCTGAATTAGGTGAAGCGCCAAGCACAAGCGGCGCGGCGCACGGAGTGCAAGCGGTGCGGGGTACGGAGTGCAAGCGGCACGGGGCATGGAAACGCCTTCTGGATAGTGGCCGTTTTCGCCAAATGGTTTTGGCTTCTTCAGCTGAACTTCATCTAACAAGCAAACATTTAAGCTATTTTTAGAATATTTTTGTATCATGTGCTGAATTACAGAGAATATTTTAACAGTTTTTAAACAATTTCTAAACAATTTTTTAACAATATAAAAAAGTTTAAATAGTGACAACATAAATTTTTAAATACCTTTATGATGAGTATACTTTTGGCTTAATGAGTCACAATCCAAACTTTCAAAATCTTTCCAGCATCAATTTCGACTGCTCCTCCTGTTTCTCTAAGGAGAGGTACTGATCTATGGCTAAAGCTGTGTTAAATCTACAAGCCTGCGATATGCAGGGCAGGTGCGTCAATCAAGCTCTTAAAGAGATAGTCTCAAATGTAACACAAAAAGTCAGATTCCGTGTTCAAGCCATTAGGGGCAAGGGAGTTGAAGAGATGTATAAACATCAATTCCTTCTTAAGTAAAGTTTTTTGTATGTCACCTGTATTGTAAGGGTGGTTGTTGTATGCCCATATGACAAAGAAACGAAGGTCGTTCTCAGAATGCTTTTTTTCTGAAAAGTGGCTGACTAGTGGTGCATCCAATATCTTAGACCTGATGCGTGACTTATGCTCCCCAATCCTGAGCTTTATGGGGTGCATGGTGGAACCTATGTAAAGTAAGGAACAAGAACAGGTCACAACATAAATGACCCGAGCAGTGGTACAATTTGAGAAATGGGTCAATTTAAATGTGAAACACCTCCTGTGTTTCTAGGGATGGAAAAGAACTGTCTAACGCTGTTGGAAACCTTTATCTTTTTACCTTGGTCGACTATACAGCTCCCTCTGCCTACCATGTAATACAGCCTGTCTCCATAAAGGTGCCACTGTGCTCGCTGTGCCACATGGATATTTATGTTACCTTTTGGGATGCCAACTGAAAGAGGAATCAATGGAAGACAGATACAATCCTTAAGAATTTCATCCAAACGTTACAGCCACAAGTATATTTCCTGTTAATACCAATGGAGAAGAAGATGATTATAACCGCCCTCTTTTCCCCAAGTTGTTTTATAGTATCTATTGAGAACCCTACCTGATTAGCCCTTTTATCTACCAGTTGTTTCCACAGTGAATTATAATGATCATTTGCAAGACACTGCACGTAGAAGTTGGGGCTTGTATTTAGCACCAACCATACTCAACACTTCAAAGTAGAGTGCCAGGCTCTCATATTGAGATAATTCATTGCCAACTCAGTTTGTATTGCTATATTGGCAAATGGAAATTTTGTACACCACTAAAATATAGAAATGAATTGTATAAGAAAAAAAGGAAATATCAATACACTGAATCTTGATCTAGAAGATACTTACAACTTTTCCTTAAGTGAGTAAATCATTTAGGACTGAAGTAGTGGAGAGGCAGAGGAGGGGGAGGAGGAGGAGGAGGAGGAGGAGGAGGAGAAGAAGAAGAAGAAGAAGAGTTGGTTTTTATATGCCGACTTTCTCTGCCACTTAAGGAAGAATCAAACCTTCCCTTCCCCTCCCCACAACAGACACCCTGTGAGGTAGGTGAGGCTGAGAGAATGTGACTAGCCCAAGGTCACCCAGCAGGCTTCATGTGTGGGAGTGGGGAAACAAATCCAGCTCACCAGATTAGCCCCTGCCACTCACGTGGAGGAGTAGGGAATCAAACTCGGTTCTCCAGATCAGAGTTCACTGCTCCAAACCACTGCTCTTAACCACTACACCATGCTGGCTCATGGAAGGATCTCGTGGTTATTTTTAAGTGTATGTTCCTGATGTGTGTGGGGAAAGGCAGGACTTTCCCCCCTACTGCCCAAGTAGCTGACACCAGGGCTAGTGTTAGCAGCATCCCCTCAGGCAGAGCAGCTGCCAGGGCCAGGCACCACAGCTCTCTGCTAGATCCACTGTTGCTACTACCCTCCCACAAGCAGGGGGTGCAAAAAGCAACAGCGAGCAAGGTGACCATGGGTCAAGCACACAAATGGGGGGAGGGCGGGAGAGGCAGCAAGTGAGGGGTTAGGAGTAGGCACACCAGTGATAGAGTAAGGCAGGGAAGAGCATGGGTACAGAAGAGTGGTAAGCAGAAGCAGTGAGCGGGCAGGAGGGACAGGAGTGTGACTAGAGTCACCTGTAATTGGCCCTGGAAGGGACATTGCTGACTTCTTAAAACCAAAAGAGACCGGGAAAGGAAAGTGAGAAGAAACAGAGAAAGAGACAGATGGGCAGGAAGAGAAAACAAAGGAAAGAAAGAGACAGGGAGGCAGCCAAAAAGAGAAAGCAAGAAAAAGACAGAGGGGGAGAAAGGAAAACAGAGATGCCTGGAAAAGCACGGGAGGTATGGGGGGGGGGAATACCTCCCCCACAAAATTATTTGGGATTGAGATTATTTCTCTTCTTTAATCTATTGAGACTACCACACACAAAACATAACAGAGGGTCTGACCCCGCTCCACCATTCTAATTATGGTGACTAGATTTGCTCTCTGTGACAAAAAGGTTATTGTCTTCCTGAGTGTTGCTGCTTGAAAAGCCTGAAGTGTAGTTGTAGGATAGGAGACATTTTGAAGGACTGTTTCCCTAGAAGAGGTCAAAGATAAAACTGATGTTGGCAAATGGGAACAAAGCCCAGTGCGACACAACAGAGACCTGTCCTGTGCTGGTATTATAATAGAGAGGAGAAACAAGGAAGACTAAGGAGAAGAGATGGCATCACTTCTGGATCACGGCGGAAGTGATATTACCATATCAGCCTGACACCAATTGCCTCCTATTTTTCCCAGCATTCCCCCCTCACTGCTCAGCTGTGCAGCAGTGGGCAGAGCCAGCAGGGGATAGGAGGTCTCCCACCAAATTGGGAGACCGGGCTTCCCTAAGCCTGCACAAAGAGCTGGAGGGGCAGCTGGGGCTTTGATGCGATTTGCCAAACTGCCTGCTGAAAGTGAGAGGCCTAACTGTGCTTCTGGGCTAAATTCTGCTGAAGGGTTGGAGCAGGAAGAAGTCACCTCAAGAGCTGAGGAGAACAACTGTTGCTGGAGACAACGCTTTGACATCCTCCGTTTAATGCGAGAGAGGGCATCGTTGCACAAACATATCGTCTCCTTTTCCCTGTTTGTTTTGTTCTACTAGGTGATGGTGGTATGCCTACATATACAAGCATGTGTCCTACCACTCAGCAAAGCCTGAAGCCATTTTCCAGTGCAAGGAGGCTTTGGCCAATAGAAATGGCTGTTTTGTCTGGTGCACCCTTTTCTGTTGGAGAAAGGCTCTGGGTGCAGGAGAAAAGCTTCAAACTTTACTGAACAGAGTGGCAGGAAAACTTTAGACAGAGTTGCCATATTCTGTGCAGCTGCCAGTTTGTACTGAGATACAATGTTGATTTAGTGACACGTTTGCTTTTTTATAACTCTTAATTGAAGATTTTGTGTATATATATATATATATTCTTATAATCCTCTGTTAATGTATGTTTTGTTCTGCTGGTCCATGACCTTAATAAATGATGGATGGATGGATGGATGGATGGATGGATGGATGGATGGATTGGAAGCAAACTACTGTTTTGAGTAGAGCTCAATATATACCTTTAACAAGACAAATAATCAGTGTCATAATATATACAAAATATAAGTCGACCCACTGCTGGTTTTGGTGGCATACCTAGAAAAAACCTAGTCTTGCATTTGAGTAAATCTAGTATAGGCTTATTACGATTGAAAGGAAACATCCTCTTCTATTTTTTTCAGTCTTTTTATCATCTTTTTCAAAATCCCACATGTTTAAATTTCATGACATTTTATAGTAGGTTCACACAACCATTCCTACCATCCATTCTCATAGGTCACTTTCACACTGGGTGTTTGGCCTGACTTGGATGCTAAAGAGAAGCAGGTTTTTACCCTGCACCCACACACTGGTGCTGTTGTTCATTGTTCAGCTTTTCTCTGGCTTTTATGCATTTTTTCCCAAAATCTGCTTTACTACCTTCTTTTTGGAAAGATTGCAGCAAAGGAGGCTGGCTGCCATGTGGATGGAAAAGTCTAGATCTTTCCTGGTCCTGCTTGCATCAGTGCCATTTCCCCTGCCCCAATCCCCCATAGATGTCATTTCCTCCCTGAACCACCAGGGGACTCTTTTTGGGGAAAGAGGGTAATTGAGAATTGCTAAATCACAATGGCATTATAATGATATGGCAATTTGTCAATTACCAGGGTTTTTTCCCCAATGAAATGCAAGAGGTGAGAAATGGCTGCCACAGGGACCGGCAAAGAAAGTGTGAGGAAAAACCAGCCACATGGAAGCCCTGTTGCTGCGGCACTGAATTGGCAGCTGCGGCTTCAACAAGGACCCTCAAAATCATCCACAAGAGTCCCTTTGAAGGACTTTTAATGGCCCAATGCACCTTTTAAACATCCATAGATACAAAATAAGGGGGTGGGAAATAGCAGGAACATACTATACATCATTCTGGACACCTCTGCTGAACAACTTGAACTACTAGGGTTGCCAACTGCCAGGTAGTAGCAGGAGATCTCCTGCTAATTCAACTGATCTCCAGCCGATAGAGATCAGATCACCTGGAGAAAAATGGCCGCTTTGGCAATTGAACTCTATGAAGTCCCTCCCCTCCCAAAACCCCGCCCTCCTCAGGCTCTGCCCCAAAAATCTCCTGCCGGTGGCAAAGAGGGACCTGACAACCCTATGTACTACAGACATGTACTCCCTGTCCCAAACTTTACCAAACTTTGGGGTTCATGCAAGGAGTGTCCCTTGAAGCTACGCTGTGAATTTGGTGACTCTACCTTGAAAAATGCCCTCCCCCCCGGGAGAATTTTAAAAGTATTCACTTTTCACAGTTAGTAAGGCCGCCTGCTTCCTCACCCAAGAATCGTGGGAAAACTCAGTTTCTCATGAATGCTTGCAATCTCATTTTCCCTTCCCCCACTATTTTGTATTTCACTTTCCTGTTATCCTCAGTATCAGAGGAGCATGCCCATTATATTAGGTTTGGGGAGGGAAGTGACCTCAGCAGGGTATAATGCCAACGAGTCCTCCCTCCAAAGCAGCCATTTTCTCCAGGGGAACTGATCTCTGTTGTCTGGAGATCAGTTGTAATTCCGGGTCATTTCCATCCTCTTCCTGTAGATTGGCAACCCTAGTTCCCCTGGAGGAAATGGCTGCTTTGGAGGGTTGAGTTTCTGTTGGCATTATAGCCCTCAGAGGTCACTCCCCTCCTCAAACCCTATCCTCCCCAGGCTTTACCCCCCCCCCCACATCTCCAGGTATTTCCTAACCCTTTTCACCAGGAGGAAAAATAATAATCCCATATATCTTTTTCTTCTGCAGAAGTAATGTAAGGCTCAAGTGATGCTTGGAAGTACTCGACCTTCCAAGAAATATCAGAATAAATATTTTAAATAAAAGGAGACCCTAATCCAAAACTCCAGATGTTACTAGTTACTCAGTATATGTTTCTGTTGATTGTATAGGCTTTCTTCTGCATACAGATTTCTTTTTTAGTGACAGTTAATTAGTCAATATGAGAGCCCACCAACAAATCTGTTTCATAGGCACATTTGACTAAGCTCTTACGTGCTAATAAACTGAAGCTTAATCCTAATAAGATGGAAGGGTTAATGGTGAGCGGTAAAACGGATCTGGGAATTAAGATGTCTGGTTGCATTTCCCTTGAAAGAGCAGGTCCACAGCTAGGGTTGCCAGGTCCCCCCTCTCCTCTGGCAGGAGGTTTTTGGGGCAGAGTTGGGGCAGGGATTGTGCGTGCACGACTGTGCTGATGTGATCACATCACTTCCTTTTTACACCTGGAAGTGCTGCATCACGATGGGCTGTTTTACAGCTCAAACACAGGGTTTGAGTAGTAAAATGGCCATTGTAATGTGGCACTTCCACGCGTAAACCAGAGGTGCCATGATTGTGCTGGCGCGGTCACGCGCATGCGATCCATCTCCTGAGCTGGGCGATGGATGGCTGGGGAATTGCCCACCAATCCAAGCAACCTAGCAACCCTGTCCATAGCTTAGGGGTGCTACTGGACCCAGCCCTACTGCTGGATAAGCAAGAGGTGGACTTAGCGAGGAGAGCCTTTTGCCAGTTTTGACTGGTTAGCCAGCTGAAGCCTTTCTTCATTGTGGTGCATGCCTTGGTAACATCTAGATTAGATTACTACAATGAGTTGTTTATGAGGCTGCCCTTGAAAAGTGTTCAGAAACTTTGGTTTTCACAGAATGCTGCAGCCAGGATGCTGACTGGACAGGGTCATAGGAAATTATTAAATACTCTCCAACAGGGAGAATTGCCTAGCCCCTTACTTCACTGTCTTCTGACAGCACGTGAAGATTTTTTCCTCATTGCCCCTTTTCCCTGCCCTATGTTTAAATTGCTCTGTGTATTTAAATATGTATTTGTACTGTTTTGTAATTTTATGCTGGCCATTGGCCGTAACAAATAAAAAATATAAATATGTATTCTACTTTTGGTTTTCATTGGTTTTATGTTTTGCTTTTAATTGTTAGCCACTTTGGCAGCCCTGATTGGGCAGAAAGGAATGGTATAAATTTTGTAAATTACCACTCCCCACATGCACACACACACAATTCTAATGACACTATTTTATGCATGCTGCAAACTATTTTTACAGTAGGCAAAATAGTCTCATCCTTAGTTACTTAATTTGCCACATGATTTATTTTAGATTTTTTTGTGCGCCTTCAGTGAGAAGGGGCTTCATGCTAAACATTTTGTTCTCACCTGCTTCTGCCTTTATAATCTCTACCCATTATACAAATCAATTTTAATGGGTCATTAGAGTGACCGAGATCTATAATTATAGTATTACCTTTCATGTGCTCACAGGTACTAAGGTAAGCTTTCAGAGAAAGTCGACAGTAAATCAAATCTACTGCAGATTACCATTCAAGGAGATCCCTCATAGAGATGTTCTTGTTAATTATTGAAATTCAAGCATTGTTCATAGTTTAATGCCAGCAATAAAGATGCTTTAGGTTTGCCAGGAATATCCTGGTTAGCAGCAGAGAACCCGCAAGTGATAGGAAGTATTGAATGTGGTATATAATAAGGGGATCTAGTTTTAGGTTTGGAGATGTCACAGATGTTCCTTTATAAAGGACCAATGCACCATGGGAACTGAAAACATGTTGTGTAGGAACATCCTGTAAATCAAAATAGACAAATTTAAATACTTTGAAAAAATATTGATTTTTTTTGCATTTGACTCTCACCTAACAGAAGTTTCTATGACTAAATTGTCATTTTCATTAATGGTACATGTGGAGATTTACATGCTTCGGCTTATTAACATTTGTATTTTAATACGGATATATAATTTAGTGGGGGGGTTTATTTAAGGGATGTGTATCTTGCTTTTCCTGTATTCATGGCAGTTAACAGGCAACAATACATAGCACAATAATGCTATGAAATTATTGGCAGCAGCCCGTTGTTTGAAATCTCACACGCATATACATCAAACTTCTTTTACAGTGCTAGAAACTAGACTGAAAAATCAATGGAGAGTTGCAAAGAGAACATAACTGTCACCATTTTTTTTCATTTGAAGTATTTACTGCATTCTCCAAGACTGTCTGATATTTACAGTGCAACCCTGTGAAGAATTACCCTAGTCTAAACTCACTGAAATCGATAGAAGTAGATTTGTTAGCTTGTTAAACATAATCAATAAAGATTCTTTTGGTGCCTTAAAGACTTGAGGAGTGTGGCATGAGTTTTCGGGCACTAGAGCCCTCTCAATGAAAGTTTATGCCCCCAACAAGTTACCACAAGAATCTTTGTTGTTTTGATCTAACATGTAATTGCTTTAGCACACATGAGCTTAGGATGATGTATGCAAAGAGCCGACTCCTGCACAGTGAAACAATATTAATAGTATTAAGGTGGTACCACCAGCAGAAAGACCAGAGAAAACATTTAGAATCAGGATGTTGGAGTGTTAAAATGGCAGAGAAAAGCTCATTTAAATTGCTTTAAATTGCTTTGCATTAAAAAAACAACTACAAAGATGTTCAGTGTAGTATGGTCTCTCAACTACACAGCAATTTTTTTTGTTAAGAGAACAGAGATGCTCAACAGTTTCATTAATTTTTCTCTGAAATTGAAATCTTGCATTCTTAGGACACCTGTGACTTGCGACCTTTCATCTCTATGCTTGGGGGGCTAAATTTCAGTCCCTGAAGGGTACTTCACACAAAACCTCCTAAATTTCAGGGGCAGGTGCATGGAAATCTCCAGCGATTCCATAGGCTTGTGCCTGACTAGATGTTAGACTAGATGTTAGAAATCCCTCCTGTTTAAATAACTGAATAAGCTAAATGACAAAAGAAAATGCTTATAGAAAGTTTTATTTATCTATGTATGTACATATGTCTGCACAACCGGAACTGATGTTTTTATAAA
The DNA here is from genome assembly GCF_029931775.1 of Euleptes europaea. NCBI lineage: Eukaryota > Metazoa > Chordata > Lepidosauria > Squamata > Sphaerodactylidae > Euleptes > Euleptes europaea. The sequence goes on along the minus strand of NC_079312.1, from coordinate 92,366,915 downwards.
TAAGTGAAGAGATAGTAGTTGAATCTCTTCTCATAAATTGTGTATGAAATGAAGACGCCAGGCAAAATTTTAGAATACAGTTAACCATTAAGGAAAATATACCAAGAATATATAACACAATATCAACCATATTCATTGCAGAAATACCTGATTATGATCCCAAACTGTTTGCTTCTCAGTCATAAAATTATTGAGTTGAACAAAAGAGCATAGGATTGCTTATCAACTGATCTTCTTGTGCAAGGTTTTGTGTGTGTGTGTGTGGGGTCTTTCCTGCATTCTCCTCCCTCCTGCAGCCCCTTCTGACCCCAGAAAAGTTGATTCCTGGGGTCAAGGGATCTGTGTAGATTAATAGCCCTGAAGGTGGGGAGGGCTGCATTGAAGAAGGGGAAGGGGTACAACTGCCCCTCCTCCTGCTTCTGCCAGTGCAGTTCTCTGCTGGAGAGGCATATATGCCTCCTTTCCCTTCCTCAGTGCCTTGACTTAAATGACTATTAGTCTATGTGAGTCCCCTGACACTGGGAATCAACTCTTCTGGGGTCAGAAGCACTGCTGGGGGAAGGGGAATGTAGAAAAGATCCACGAATATCAGCATTTTCCATTGATGGATCATGGGATCCGATGAATAAGAACATAGCCATAGTCATGCTGGTTCAGACCAATGGTCTGTCTAATCCAGCACCCTGTTTCCAGCATTGGCCTAGTCAGATGTCACAAGGCAAAGCCTGTAGATAAAGCTTTCCTGCCGACTGCTCTCTGGGTCTGACCCCAGAAGCACAATTTGGCTGCCATGGCTAATAGCCAGCGCGACAAGACTTTTTTTCCTCTACTGAGGAGACGCACACAGCCTCCTAAGATTTTTGGGATATTGGTTTGTTTTGAACTACAAACCTTCCCCTCAGTTTCTAGGTGTTCTACAGGTAGTGAGTGTATAGGCTTTGGTTTCACTGCTGCAAGGTACATTTGGTGGGGCACAAGGAGATTATTGAGATCACTGAGGCTGGGTTAACATATAAACAACTAAGAAGATTTATTTATTTACAGGTTGGTTGGTGTGATCCAAAATGTCTTCACAAATCTGACTCCCTCCTCCTGACACCTTTGTCTTATCCATGCATTGAAACTCCTCATCTCAGCATGCCTAGCTGGCCCCTCACAGGTAACATTTTTGGGAATGCTGGATGTCTGGGACTTCAGAATCCCACCTGGCAGCCCAACTTTAGCTTCCAGTGCTTCCCACCTACATTTCCCCATGTCCTTAGAGCCAATATGCACCTTGACCAATGATTCTGCCCTGTACTGAGACCAAACATAAAGAATGTCACATGTTCAGAGGGTCCCTTTCTCTCTTATCACATTGTGCCCAATTTTAGCTAATGGTTAATCCCTCCTTTCTTACAGCTTTGTCACCCTCCCCCCCTTGATTCATGGCATACTTTATTGGCAGGCCCACAGAAATGGTATTCCGGTTTGTAACTTCTTTTGGGTTAGGGTTGCCAACCTCCAGGTACTAGCTGGGGATTTCCTGCTATTACAACTGATCTCCAGCCAATAGAGATCAGTTCACCTGGAGAAAATGGCCTCTTTGGCAATTGGACTCTATGGCATTGAAGTCCCTCCCCTCCCCAAACCCCACCCTCCTTAAGCTTCACCCCAAAAACCTCCCACTGGTGGTGAAGAGGGACCTGGCAACCCTATTTTAGGACGCTATGGGGTCTGAAAAATGAAATTGTAATGAAGAAGGTGCCTGGGAGTACCGAGGACAGGTTTACTTACCGGTGATCACAATATCTCTGGTGGAAAATATAACAGCAGGTATTATTCTGCTGCTGATTGTCCAGTGAATCACAAAGACAACATGTTTTTGCTTTCCTTCATGCATATATGAGCAACCAAGAGAGGTAGTGGTTAACAATGCCATTTTCTTTCCCCTCCAGGTGTTGCATCCTCAGTTTGAACCTTATTGAGCCAGATTGCTGCATTAATCTATCAGTCTTAAGCATGGCTATCTTGGCACACTTTCTTCTGTGCACTTGTAATCATCAGCTTGATTGCTCCGTTACATTCAGAGGGGCTGCAGCCAGCTGCCAGCTCAAAAAAGCAACCCCACCATGTGCACTCCTTGGAGCAGGATGCAAGCATGGTTTTGGAACTTGTTTCCTGGTGTGCCTCCAGAGGGCTTAAGGGAAAAGAAAACCAGTGTTCTGTCCCAGACACGTGGACCTACAGCAGGATTGGAGAGACCCCTTGCCGGAGTCACAAATAGAGGATTTACCCTCCGCTATAGAAAGGGAATAAGCTCTGAAAGCAAAAGGCTGAGCTGACTCACTTCCAAGAGCCTTTCTGCATAATGGGAGCTGCAAATCCTGCCTTGCGCACCCTACGCTGGCTATTAAAGTGAAGAGAGTAGAACAATTCAAATGGAGAAAACATAGACAGGAGAAAGCAAAGATAATATTCAAGTCCATAAGTTTATTTCTCCAGGTTTCAAAATAGGGGTTAATCCATCTTTATACACTTGCCCTAGGGCCAGAGGTTTTTTTTTTTTTTAATTTCTTTGTTCTGCTTCTAAGCACAACCTGACAATCTTTTTTCACACATGATGTGACATATAGAATGCAAAGAAACTGGGTGTCTGCCTTGTGTGTATGTGTGAACAATTTCTCCATGGAACACAACTACTTTTTCATACCCAAATGCTGAGCATGTCTGTCAAAGTTACATGATAACAAGGTTTTACTTGTATCTGTTTGGTCAAGAAAGCAGGAACAAAGTGTGAGTATAGATGGAACACGTAAAATTGCTGCTACTTTTTCTGTCTTAGAAAGAAAATTAGGACTTTGTTAATCAAATGGCTGTTTGTCAAGCCCTATTCACTGCAATCAACAATCCACTTATTTCAGGAGTCTTTTCAGCTTGAAGTGCATTACACAAGGAGTGATACACAATCCTACTGACTCTGTCTAGTGAAAATTGAATAAGGTTTACAGGCCAACCCTCAGTCCAATGGGACTTGCTTTCTAATAAAGAGCCTTAGGACTGCAACTTTAGGATAAAAAAGAAGACTAGAATTGTGTCCTTGAAAGTCAGGCTGCAGTCACATGCAATAAATTCCATTGAGTGCTGAGGATCAAAATAAATTACATTTCTGGTGAACATGCATAAGAATCAATTTCACTGCATATCTCATGTGAACCAAAGCTGGATAAGACACCGGAACTGGACTAAGGTCTCTAGCATGCTTTTATTAATTGCTAAATAACAGGCTGCAGGGTGACACTGGAAAGAATTTGGGTTATAGCTGGAATATAGGGGGAGGGGAAGTTAACCTCAAATGACCCTATAACTACACGAAGAAGAAGAAGAAGAAGAGTTGGTTTTTATATGCCAACTTTCTCTACTACTTAAGGAAGAATCAAACCGGCTTACAATCACCTTCTCTTCCCCTCTCCACAACAGACACCTGGTGAGGTGGGTGGGGTTGAGGGAGTGTGACTAGCCCAAAGTCACCCAGCTGGCTTCATGTGGAGGAGGGGGGAATCAAACCCGATTCTCCAGATTAGAGTCCACCCCTCCAAACCACCGCTCTTAACCACTACACCAAGCTGGCTCTCAACTTGGGGAAACAAACCTTTATGTTTCCCCTAATAGTCAAATAGCAACTCTGATGGAAAGTGTGTTTGAGATTGGGAAAATGGCCCATGGAGAAATGGTCTTAAATAAATCCTTCTCATGCCAGGGCCTCAAACCTAATTGGAGCCAGCAGCAGCAACAAAAACTATTTAGCAACAAAAAATGCTGTGGAAATCTGACCTTGGATCTTACAGTATCTCGCCTGGTTTTACCCTCAGAGAAACTTGAACACAGGCTTATTTCCAAGTGAACATGCATAGGATCAGGCTGTTTGTCTTTTACACCACCGCCTTTCCCAAACCTTCTTTTTCCCTTGACCCACAGCTCAGTTCAACTGGGATGCCTGGATTTAGGCCAGTCTCCCCCCCACTAAAATCAATGCGATTACCATGTTGATCCCAACAATGTGCACTAAAGACTTGGCCTATGATGACAGACTTCTTCAACACTAGTGCCCCTCCCCCACACTACTGATATATCTGTGTACAGGGTCAATGCACACAGAGGGGGAGATGGAATGAGCATCCTGGCCCTGACCTCCACTTGTGACCACACTTGCCTTACTCGTCCTTATGTATGTTTGGACAATACCTACACATACAGAAGCCGTGCACACATTGGCTACATCCCTCAGATTTGGAACATTCATTTTTGATTATGGGGATAGAACCAATATGCCTGAAGGGTGCATGCTTGTATCTGCTCATATCTTGGGGAATGTGCTCATTCTCATTCCCCCTGAATAAAGACATGTCATGTGTTCAGGCCTACTGAACTGTGAACTTGCTCTGAGGCAGTAGTACACCTCATCCATCTAAAAGGAGTGACCCCCCCCCTCACTGGCAGCCTTCAAGCAGTGGCTGGACGAACACTTGTCAGGGATGCTTTAGGCCAGGGTTGTCAAACTCAATTGTTACAAGAGCCGGATATGATATAAATGTCCCTTGGTCAGGCTGGGCCATGCCTCATCAGCCCAGATTGGAACTGGAGGGGGTGGCTGCCTTGGTTGGCTTGCGGGCCAGATAAGAGCTCTCAAGGGGCTGGATCCAGCCCACAGGCCTTATATTTGACACCCCTGCTTTAGGCTTATCTTGCTGTGAGTAAGGGGTTGGGCTAGATGGCCTGTATGGCCCATTCCAGCTCTATGATTCTATGACCTGATATGGCAATTTCTCTTAAGATGTCTATTTCTTCTAGTTAAGTTTTGAGAAATTACATAAAGATACACAAAAAAGCAGCAAAAATATATTTTTGTGTATGCGTCTGCCACCAGGCATTTTGTGAATGTGTCTGTGACTGCCACCAGAAATGTTGTGTGATTTCCACCCCGAAAGCATTTCCATCTTGTGAGTGGTCCATACAAGAGTTGTAACATTTGACAGAAACCTGGTGAATTGGGAAGATTCTGTGGCCAGTCCCATTGGCCCCTAAGGGAGGCCTAACTCTGAATAACTGTATTACTAGAAGTTATTGAGTTACGTTATATCTCTCCCCTTTTAACATATAAATCTAATGCCTCTGTCTCTGACATAATGCCTTTTTTATTAAGTGACAGGGATCCCAAGGCTACATTGTCAGTGGCAAAATTTATTTCAGTCCTTATATCCCACAAACATTAGATTTACACTGCTAAAGATCAATGGATCAAGGAGCTTCTAAGGGATAAAGGAAGTTGGTGAAGACTACTGTATTCCAGAGGACATTCAACAGCTTCTTCATTTTTAATCCACTTAAAGGTTCTCTGTTGGTGCATTTGAGGGCTTGGAGCCTACAAATGAGTTCTGTGCATGCTAGATAGTTGCTGCCACACAGTGTACCTCTTCTTTGTTTGTGCAAGATCAATTTTCTTTGTGCGAACTGAAGTTCTAGCAAAAAAGGAAACAAGAGGAAGCAAGCAGAGACTAACATGCATGGTTCACATTAATAGGATCCAAACCATGGACTTCATGATTTTAATTGCTGCTATTGTTGTTGTTTTTGTTATTTTAAGTGTTTATTTATTGATTTTTTAAATAAACATTTACCTTTACTTGTTTTTATTCTATTAATTAATTAGGCCAATCTCTTATCTCAGTCTTAGCTATGTCACAGGGTTATTGTGGGGATACAATGAGGTAACTCTCACTAAGTCTTTGGAGGAAGATCACACAATGCAAATTTGTTTAATGCGCACCATAAAAATATATGTTTTTGAGTACCAGAGGGAATGTGACTTTTTTTGTTGGGAGAGATCCTAGAGTGAAAAAAAGAGAAAAAAGTTGAGCATCTGACACTGTCATAAGAAAAGGATATATGGTTTGGGATATTTTGTAATGTATTTAAAATATGTTAATACCTTGATTAATCTTGTAAATTTAACCAAGATTAATATATTCTAAAGGATTATAGTGGTCAGATCTTTAAAGAGAGTTGCAAGGCCCCTTCACAAACTCCAAAAACATAAAGATTTCCAAATCCGAGGCTCTAGACACCCACCTGTCACTTCACACTTTCAACACTGTTGTCACTTTTTATTGATCCTTTTAATCCCCTTTCTTTGAAAATCTGTTGCCAGCTGACGTTTCATTACACCAAAGAGAACTCTGTTTGCAGGACTTGTATCCCCACAGGTAGTCTCTTCCTGGGAGCTAAACCAGGGCCACCAATTTTAATTTGCTGCATTGTGAGCGTTAATGACCTATTCTTGTGTTCCAGTTTAGGTGATGTATGAGAATTCTATGGTGTCTATTGACTGTTTCATGGGCAACTGCTTTTTATTTCAGAAGTTTGAGCCACCACACACTTTCTCTTAATCATCTCTCAAATGTATTGACTTTTCTTTAGACTTGTTTTATAAAAGTACAACTTCTGAAAAGAATTAACCCACATTCACAGAAATTACAAATGTTTTTAAAAAAAACATTTATTTACAAGATTTTGTAAAAAAAGTACATCATCTTGTTTCAACCTTTGAAAACATCAAAATAATAAGAATAAAGCTCTTTATGTACAAAAATACAATCTTCATATGAATGAAAGTCCTTGAATAAATTAAACTAGCATCAGACTCAATGAATGCCACATGTCTAGTCCTACTCGAAAACAAGAGAGCAGCAGTGGAGGTCAAGATCCATAATGCATGAACCTATTTCCTTGTCTGCCCTCTTCAGGGACTGATCATGTCAGGGTTCAGAGCTCCGCCAGGAAGAAACAAAGTTCCATCCAGACCCATTATTTTCACCACAAATTTGCTCTGCTGCGTACCCAGCAAAGGGCCCTGTGCACCCAGTTGAATCAGCCCTCCCTAAGCCTTTTCATTGTATTGTCAGGGCGTTCAAACCAAATTTTCATGCTCATTTTTCTTCATTAGAGTCCTACAAATTGTAAAATTGACTTTTCACCTCGTCTGTTAGCAGCAAATCTGTCCCTTTTCTTCCCTTTTCTAAATCATATTGATGCCCAAAGAACTCAGGCCAGTGGAAAGGAACGAAACAAAGTAGGATTTGTGAAGTCTGAGGAAAGTGCATAAAGGGGAGAAGAAAGCAAGCAAGCAAAGGGCAGGGGGAAATATAATCACATTACGGCCTGGGTTCTGTTGCTGTTTCAGCCAAATGGAGATTTGTTCAAATGAGCACAATGAAGACCAGTCTAAACATGGCCTTACATTGTCACATCATCCATATTTCCCAAACTCTGCTAGCTGGATTGGTATGTAAACAGATCCCATAACTTTGACTTTTGACTGAAAATTATATAATGCTGAGGAGCTTGGATTTTTCAAAGCCAAACATTTACTCTCCCGACCCTGTTTCTTTGTGGTACCTAAATCATAACTAGAAAGCCCACCAGGCTAAGCAAGCATTGACTTATCATGGTAACAAAAAGAAAAAGGAGGTTTTGCTTCAGTGTTCTCAAGTGGGATCCCCACACCCTCAAGGGCCTCCCCTAATGATACTGCACAAAGCAAGGGGAGCTCTGCAACAAGTCTTTAGGGAGGCTGTGGAAGGAGAAGAGGTTCTCCGCGCGCCCATAACAACAGTCTTCAGAAGTTGCTGGGCTGCTAGGGTTGGACGTGCAGGCGGAAAGAGAGGAAGCGGAAGGAGATGTGCTGGACATCCAGGAGCCTGCATCGCTGCCAGGGCTGGGCGGGTCGGTGGAACTCAAATAGCTGGGCAGAAGCATTTCTTTGGGAGGTTTCTGGAGGCGCTGGTCAGCCAGCCTCAGAGTCTCTGAGAGGGCCCAGATGTAATTGTGGGCAAAGCGCAGCGTTTCTATCTTGGTCAGCTTGGTGTCATCTGGAAAGGTTGGCAGGACGCTCCTAAGCTCATCCAGGGCAGCGTTGAGGTTATGCATGCGATTCCTCTCCCTGTCATTTGCCTTGACCCGCCTAGTCTTTTTGATGGTGTGAAGGACAGCTTCATTCTTGACCTTGGTGCGGCCCCGTCGCCTCTTCCTTTCTTTCTCTTCTTCACACTTCTCAGGGATGTGCTCTGAGGAAGCGGCATGCTTCAGGGAGGCCAGGGAAGGAGCCGGGAGGCTGCTGAAGCTGCCTTCGTCATCAGTGAGGCAAAAGGACACATCGCTGCTGTTCTCGAGGTCAGAGTAGCTGGTCTCCAAGGCAGAGGACATCCTGGTGGGATAAGGGGACGGGACACCATTCGTTACTCCACATTAAGACGCAAGGGCCAAGAAACAAAACAGAAAATGTAAAGAGGATAGACAAGGGGGGGGGGGAAATCAGAGGACAAAAAAATTAAGTGAATAGATGACAAATTCTTTTAAAATAATCGCAGTGTGTTTTGTGTGTGTGTGTGTTTTAAAGACACCCCAAACTGAACATAAACAATGTTGGAAATATTGTCGAAGTCTTTCACGGTCAGAGTTCATTGGTTCTCACGGTTACACAGCCCAGATAACCTACGAGAACCAATGTTGGAAAGTTGTTCAGAAAATTAAATTATACTATGGTTTCTCTTCAGATTGTAGAACATTAAATTATATGAAGAAATTAATGAAAAGGGGAGGATATCACCATAGTCCCGTGTTGGGTCACTCCCTGTTAAGGCAGTGTAGCTGGGCAGCAGAAGCATAAAGCGGGCAGCAAAGGCCATTTTCACGCTCGTGTCTGTGAAATCTAACCTACGGTGCCCACTGCCCTGCTTCTCGTACTCACTTGGTCGTCAGGGCGGCCGTCCACGCATGCACGCTCGCCCAGTCCCCGAGCGCAACCCGAAGCGGAGGGAAGCCGGAGCTCTGCAAGGTCCCGCCGCAAAGAAAAGCGAGAGGGACGCCACGCGACAGCTCTTGTCTCTGAAGTGATCTCCGCCGCTATCAAGTCGTGTGAGCCGCGAGTTTGGCACACGACCGGCCTCAGACATCTTATATATCCTGTAAAACAATAGATCTCCCCCCCCCCTCCGCCCTTCCCTCGCCCGTATCCCCCCGGCGAGCTCCGGCGGCATGAATGAAGCGAGGCATCAGGTCTGCCCCGTGCGGCCCTTCCCCTCATTTGCATAATGTATGCTCCCCCCCCCCCCCGAGCTGGGCTCCCCTCCCGGGAGTGTGCCTATAATTACTGGGGCCCAATGGCAGGAGAGGGCGGCCGGCGAGCCACGTGAGCGATCACTAGGCTAAGCCTGCTCGTGGGAGCTTCATTAGTCTATTAAAAGGGGATGGGGGGGGGGGAGGAGGAGGGACAAAGTGATTCGCCCCAGGGCCGGAGGCGCAAGGAGCCTTGGGAAGGCGAGGGAGAGCGGCCGCCTCCTGGCTCAGGCAGCCCGTGCCAAGCCTTTGAGAATGGCCCCGGGCAGGAATGTGGCACCGCGGGCTTCTTCTTCTTCTTCTTCTTTCTTCTTCTTCTTCTGAGCGCCTCTTCTCCTCCGCAGCTTCTTGAATGCAGGCCGGCCGGCCAGAACTGAAGGCATCTGGGGAGAAATAATGGCCCTTTACGCACGGGAGGTTTGGCCTTGGGTTTGCCGCTCTCGAGATGCGCAGTTTCCCCCATCCGGATTCTCCAAACGCTGCGCGGGGGCTGATGGTTGGGTTTGGGGAATCTGGAGGGGGGGGGAATGTGCCTCTCAAGAGAGGCCGTTCCAAGGCCAAACCTCCCCTGCATAAACGGCCAATGGCTTCCTAGCTAGCCAGGCCACAAGACTCTCTTTTAAAAAGCGTGTGTGTGTGTGTGTGTGGGGGGGGGGGGGGCATAATGTCAAAGCGCGCATCAGGCGTTCAGTCGCACACACACCCTCAACAAGTGGCAAGAAAGGACTGGGCTACATTGGACAGGATGTTTTGGTGTTTTAGTCGGTAGTTCAGAAATTAACCATGTCCAGGCCCAAATCTTTTTTTATTATTATTATTTTAAATTATTTTTCAACCTAGTTCACATTCAGCCCTGGTTAGTATTTGGATGGGAGACCACCAAGGAAGACCAGGGTTGCTGTGCAGAGGAAGGCACCGGCAAACCACCTCTGTTAGTCTCTTGCCATGAAAACCCCAAAAAGGGGTCGCCATAAGTCGGCTGCGACTTGACGGCACTCTATACACACACACAGTTCACATTCTATTGTACCATTCCATTCATATAGTATATACTATAAACAATTTCTATCTTATCTTTAAACAAATATATATAGTTGATTGGTTCTTGTGGGTTATCCGGGCTGTGTGACCGTGGTCTTGGTATTTTCTTCCCTGACGTTTCGCCAGCAGCTGTGGCAGACATCTTCAGAGGAGTAACACTGAAGGACAGTGCCTCTCAGTGTTTGAAGGACACTGTCCTTCAGTGTAACTCCTCTGAAGATGCCTGCCACAGCTGCTGGCGAAAAGTCAGGAAAGAAAATACCAAGACCACGGTTACACAGCCCAGATAACCCGCAAGAACCAATGAACTCTGACCGTGAAAGCCTTCGACAATATATATAGTTGACTTCCCCTCTCCCCCCCCCTCTGTCCATTTGATACTCTTGTTTCTCTCTTTGTATTTAGTATCTAATTCATTATAATAAACCACCTTTATCGTTATCTTAAACTCTACTTTTTAACATTAGTATCTTAATTACTTCAAAAAATTTGAATTAGTTCAAAACATATCCCTTAATGTTTCTCAAATTAAGTTCATTTACACAGTATATTGTCCATGCCTCCCACAGGTCCAAATCTTAAAGTGTTGCATCCAGCGAGCCAGTTTTTAAACTAACAAGGCTTTTTGAGGAGATTTTCAGAGGGTGCTGAGTTGTTTTGTGTTGCTCCAGAAGGTCGGACCAGAACCAACAGGTTGAAATTAAATCAAAAGAGTTTCCGTCTAGACATTAGGAAGAATTTTCTAACGGTTAGAGTGGTTCCTCAGTGGAACAGGCTTCCTCAGGAGGTGGTAAGCTCTCCTTCCCTGGAGGTTTTTAAGAAGAGGCTAGATGGCCATCTGTCAGCAATGCTGATTCTATGACCGTAGGCAAATCATGAGAGGGAAGGCACCCTGGCCATCTTCTGGGCATGAGGTATAGGTCTCTAGGGGTGTCTGTGTGTGGGGGAGGTAGTTCAGAATTTCCTGCATTGTGCAGGGGGTTGGACTAGATGACCCTGTGATGGTCTGCAGTAGAACAGTTAGATTTCAGACCAGCAGCACCTCAGAGTAGGGCTGTCAATTCGGTTCGGCCCGAACTGAAAATCAGCCGAATTTCCCCTGATTCGGTGGTTTTTAGTTCGGGAGGAACCAAACTCAAAACTGGCGGGCAACCGGGGGGGGGGGCAAATTCAGCGAGTTCGGGAGTTCGTGAATAAATTCGGCAAATTCGGCCATCAGTAAGCAGCATAACCGTCAGTAAGCAGCATTCTCCTCCCCCGGCCAATCGGTGGGCAAGCTGGGTCTTCTTCTGGCCAATCAGTCAGGATTGAGTACTGGAGGAATCAGCTGATGTGCGGCCCAGCCAGGGAGAGAGAGAGAGAGAGCGAAATCCTTGTGTGTGTGGGAGGGTGCTTGTGCACATTCGCTCCTTTCTGTGGCTGCAGGGGGCGTAGTTTTTGGGGTACAGACACAAAACTTTCACTGGAGCTTCAGATGAAGCTTCTTAAGGTACCCCCCCAAGTTTTGTAAACATTGGGTCAGGGGGTCCCGAGATATGGGCTCCCCCTTTTCCTTTCCATGGCTGCAGGGGGCGCATTTTTGGGGGTACAGATCCCAAACTTTGAGCGGAGTTTCAGACCAGTGTTCTTAAGATACCCCCCAAGTTTTGTAAACATTGGGTCAGGGGGTCTCGAGATATGGGCTCTCCCCCTTTTCCCTCCCCCCTTTTTCCATTTATGTGGCTGCAGGGGGCGCTTTTTTGGGGATATAGCCCCCAAACCTTTAGCATAGCTTCAGTCAATTATTCTTAAGATACTACCCAAGTTTTGTAAAGATGGGTTCAATGGGGGCAGAAATATCGTCTCCCCCCTTTTCTCTTTCCATGGCTGCAGGGGGCGCATTTTTGGGGGTGCAGATCCCAAACTTTGAGCGGAGTTTCAGACCAGTGTTCTTAAGATACCCCCCAAGTTTTGTGAACATTGGGTCAGGGGGTCCCGAGATATGGGCTTTCCCCTTTCCCCTTTTCCCTATTGGGATGAATGGATCAGCCGATCCTGTGCATCTCCAGAGCAAAACGTTCCGTGCCTAATTGGAATCATCTTGGATTATTTACAAGTCCTCTTCAGCCCCTCTTGATGGAACAGAAGACAGTCACAGTAAGACCCCTTTGGGGGCTTTAATCTATAATTTTTCTCCTGTGTATGTGTGTGTGTGTGGGGGAAAGCAGAGTCTGTGTGTGTGTGGGGAGGGAGCAGTTTCTGTGGGTGGGGGGGAAGCCAAAGGGGGCTTTCGTCGGTTCTGCCTGGGGTGTGTGTTCCCCCTCGAGTCTCTCGCTCCCTGGTTTGAGGGGGGAGGTTTCAGTTGTGTGTTGCAAAGGTGTTGTTTAACAAGGTTGTGTTGTTTTGCAAATTTCTCAGCTGTTGTCGGGGCTGGGAGCTTTGTGCGTGGGCGGCAAGCTCTGCTGAGAGATGCACATTAAGGGTGGGGGGACCACTTTCAGGGCCCATATCTCATCCCCCCCTGACCCAATCTTTACAAAACTTGGGGAGTCTTTCAATAAACGTCCTTTGAAGCTCTGCCAAAAGTTTGGGACCTCTAACCCCAAAAATGCCCCCCCAGAGCCGCGGAAAGGCGTGATTGTGTTTTTAATGGCTTTATTCGGCCAAATTTTTTCCCGAACTTTGAATTCCCGCCGAATTGAACGGATCCGAAGTGGGGAAGTTCGGACTTCGGCACGTACCGAACCCACAAGGGCCAAATTCGGCCGAATCCGAACTGTACCGAATTTTTTTTTTTTGACAGCCCTACCTCAGAGACCAACATGGATTTTAGGGTATACTCTACTGTGACTGGGGAAGGGAGCTTTAACTCTTGAAAGCTCGTTGTCATTATCACCTTTATTAGGCATTAACCCGCCATAGTTATAAAATAAGATTACAAAGGGGTTATTTGGGGTTTGATTCCATTTTGTGTATTGTAAATTTGAATTGGTAAGCTCCCTATAGCCCTGAGAAAAGGCATGGTAGAAATATTTAAATAAATACATACATAAATTAAAAATATGTGACGGACATGGACTTGACATGGGGGGGCATGTCAAGACATTTTGATAATTTTCCAAAATGTACATTGGTTTGTATATCCCAACAAAACAGTAGCAAATGAATTGAAAGGATCTTGATCCTAGTTTGACTAGGAAAGCTCCATATATTAATGATGGTGTTGTGGCTGATTCCATGTAAAACCAACAAAATGTGTAAGTATGGATTTTATTGAAATCTTGTTGAGTTACTGTTCATTTTGAAATGTACCTATAGACCCTCCAAAACTCTGAGACTGGGGCAGAGCCATGCCCCTCTAAAAATTTGTCAGTTACATTTCCCATAAATGCATGCTTATTCTTGTTGCTATGGAATGAGATGTACTATACCTACAGCAGTCATTCAGATCTTATTTTAAAGCTCAAAATCTTTTTCAAAAATTCAGACTGCAGAGTGGCAAAGTAATATGAAATGCAGCAGTAACTGATGGCCAAACTTATTTTCAGGACTTTACTTTTATTATTCTCATTTTACAGACCAAGATCTGCCCGAAACTGTACAAATTAACCCATAATGGTACAGGAACCAGGTAGAGTTGCCAGCTCTGGCTTGAGAAGCTCCTGAAGATTTGGGTACCATGCCATGGGATGGTGAAATATGGGGAGAGGAGGGATAGGTTTGCCAGCTCCAGATTGGGAAACACCTGAAGATTTTCGAGGTGGAGCCTAAGGAGGGCAGGATTTGAGGACGGGAGAGACTTAAATAGGGTATAATACCATAGAGTCCACCTTCCAAGGCAGCCATTTTCTCCAGGTGAACTGATCGTGGTCACCTGCGGGACAGTTGTAATAGCAGGAGATCTCCAGCCACCTCCTGGAGGTTGGAAACCCTAAAGAGGAAGCTCAGCAGGGATGTGATGCCATAGAGCCTACCCTCTGGAGCCATTTCCTCCAGGGGAACTGACCTCTGTAGACTAGAGGTTAGTTGAAATTTCAGATGAACTTCAAGCTCCACCTGGAGGTTAACAACCCTAAACTAGAATCCAGATCTTCCAACTACAAGTTGCAATATTATTTTCACTGAATCATACTTACCTGGATTTCACTAAGGCTTTTGACAGGGTTCCCCATGATGTTCTGATGAGTAAACTAGAGGTCTGTAGACCCTAGAATAGTTAGGTTGACAGGGAACTGGTTGGAGAACCACGCTCAAAGAGTAGTTGTCAATGGCATTTCATCTGAATGGTGAGAGGTGTCCAGTGGGGTACCACAGGGCTCGGTTCTGGGCCCGGTACTTTTAAATATTTTTATAATTGATCTGGATGAGGGTGTGGAGGGACAGCAGATGACACCAAATTGGGAGGAGCAGCGAACACACCAGAAGATAGAGATAGAATTCAACAAGATAAGAACACACTGGAAAAGTGGGTGGATGTGAACAAGATAGAATTCAACAAGGATAAGTGCCGAGTTCTACATCTGGGTAACAAAAATTAGGGACATGCATACTGGATGGGGGATACACTTCTGTATAACAGTGTATATGAACAAGATCTTGGGGGTACAGGTGGACTGTAAGCTAAATATGTGCAGCCAGTGTGATGCAGTGACAAAAAAAGCTAGTGCGATCTTAGGGTGCATCCACAGAGGCATAACATCCAATCACAAGGTGTCATAGTTCCACTGTACACAGCATTGGTCAGGCTGCACCTGGAGTATTGAGTGCAGTTCTGGAGGCCCCAGTTCAAAAAGGATGTGGGAAGAATCGAGCGGTTGCAGAGGAGAGTGACTAGGATGATCAGGGGCCTGGAAACCAGACCCTACGAGGAAAGGCTGAGGGGGTTGGGAATGTTTAGTCTGAAGAAGAGGAGGTTGAGGGGGGACATGATTGCTTTCTTTAAGTATTTGAAGGGTTGTCACTTAGAGGAGGGCAGGGAACTGTTCCTGTTGGTAGCAGAGGATAGAACTCACAATAACGGGTTTAAATTGCAGGCGGAAAGGTACTGGCTGGATATTAGGGAAAATTTTTTATACAGTAAGAGTTGTTCGACAGTGGAATCAGCCACCTAGGGAGGTGGTGAGCTCCCCCTCACTGGCAGTCTTTAAGCAGAGGCTGGACAAACACTTGTCAGGGGTGCTCTAGGCTGATCCTACATTGAGCAGGGGGTCGGACTAGATGGCCTGTATGGCCGCTTCCAACTGTATAATTCTATTATTCTAAGTACAGGCTGCTTTTGAGCACTTGTAAAAATTGTCTCTAAAATGTTTGCTTAGACTTTTCACAGTTTTTCACACTATTGGTTATTTGCTTCAGCATGGAAACAGGAAGCACAATATCTTCCTCACTGTTCAGAGAGATTTTTGTCTAGGCAGGTAGCACACAGAGAAAAAAACACACACAACATGTGCTTTATTGCACAAAAAGACTTTTACAAACAGTACATAGGCTGAAATCTGTTTGCATAATCCATTCAGTGAATACTAATGAATAGCCAATTCACTGAAAGAATGAGGAGTGAATCATTTATGAGCAGAAAGAAGTGCTAAATTTCTTGGATAATTTATTCCCATTGAATAATTCAGTTTAGCTCAATAGCAGGCAGTGCACTAATTTTGCAAATAAATTGTTCAGCTAACAAAGATAATGCCTCTTACATCTTTGGTGTCTGCTTTAGATGGAAGTCAGTTGCAAAGGACTCAAGAATGGATATTTGACTGGAAAATATGCCGAGAGAATTGCTAGTATGTTTCCATATGTTCCACTGAAAACATTTGGAAGCTGCCATTTTCTTTGCAAAATAAACATATATTGTCGGAGATCAAATTGGTCCTTCTCTTCTTGCTGACTTTTATCAATAATGAGTATACAGAACATATAATTGGCTTTGATTTACCTTTTCTCAATTTCTCTGGAAATATTGACAATTGCTTCTTGCTAACAATTATATTGGAAACAAGGTTTGTTTGTTGTTTCTAGCGTGCCTTCATATCTTAATTTGTTTCTAGCATGCCTTCTTTGCAGTATCATAAGTCTGACTTCTCATAGGAAGAAGAGTCCCATGAATGTACTCAACATGACAGAATTTCATGCTGTGTGGTCTGCCTGGATAATGAAGTTGTAGGACACGCATAAAATAATGCATATTAAGATAAGCTCTCTAATAACCTATAGACATTTCACATAGAAGTGCACCCTGATCCTAGATCTCCTGTTCTTGGAACCTTTTTCATTGTGTCTGCTCAGGTCCTAATAGCTTTCCTTTAACACAGATCAGCCACCTTATTCCCACACGAGCCCCCTTCTGCATTCTTGGCTCATTCTTTCCATACCAATCATCCAATAAACTCTGCTGAGTTTCATCTTTTCATGCCAAACATTTCACCACAGAATTCCTATCCCTTCTGGTTAAGGCTAATTCAAATATTATGGCCACTGCTCCTTCAGAGTCCTGCGGGCATTGTGTGCTGGCCTGGCGAGTCTTCATGTGATTATGTCAAATACAGCAGTTTTCAAATGATATAGCTGCTATGTAGATTGGCGCTATGTGAATGAGATTTTTGACCATTTCTCCACGGTGGCCATAAGATATGAAGTGTTCCTAAAATCTGCAACTTCCTTTTCTGGTGATGGGCGTAAGTGAGGGCACTGGGCCTGCTCTTTGCCACACTTGTCTTGATTTGCATAATTTATACTCCAAAAGTTCTGTTCTCTCTTGGACATGTGCCTTTAATTACTACTGCCCAATGGCAAGAAAGAGTGGATAACTGATAAAACAAATAGTAGGAGTGTTTCCCGATGACCAGAGTTGCCAATCAAACATTACTAGGTGGAGAACGCCAAGTAGTGAACTTGCAACTTATGAGTTTATTCACATAACAAGATAGGATCTATTGATGGGGAGTCATAGGGCCAATTAGTAGGGTTGCCAGGTCCCTCTTCACAACCAGAGGGAGACTTTGGGGGTGGAGCCTGAAGAGGGCAGGGTTTGGGGAGGGACTTCAATGCCATAGAGTTCAATTGCCAAAGCAGCCATTTTTCTCCAGGTGAACTGATCTCTATCGGCTGGAGATCAGTTGAATTAGCAGATCTCCTGCTACTACCTAGCAGTTGGGTGAAACATGTAGTAGCTTATAAAATTCTTTTGCACTTTGTTTAAATTATTTTCACTCCTGTACTGATTTCCAAAACTACCTGGCAGTTGGCAACCCTACCAATTAGACATGTGTCCACCCATTCACATCTAATTTGGGATCTGGAAGTATCTATTTTTATGTGGATGGTGGAACTAATTCTGCCCCTTCCCTGTTATACCTCACTCTGCTTCATTGCTTTTAGCCCTTTTCTTCCAATTTAGTTCCAGTACAGGGAGTCAGTCCTTAAGAACCACTCCTACATCGAATCCTTTATGATCATTAGGTAGGACAAGTTTATCTTACTGTTTCCTTAGGATTTGTTAAAACCCATAGAGTAATAAGCTGCAGAGTTAGGGATAGATCAGACTTGAAGACTGCTTATTTCTGTAGACCTCCTTACCTTGTTCCCTGCTTAGTTGGTGTAGCAGATCATAGTATATGCTACAGTTAAAGGATACAACAGTTAAAGGATACAATCAGAGGGGAGCATACGAGATAGAACTGAACCAGTGCTTTGAGGCCAGTCAGGTGGCTAAGGCAGAACAAAGTTAGGCTGAACCCAGACAGGACAAAGGTAATTCTAGTCCAGTTGTCTTTTGGAGGGACTGAATCTGCATGTGGTTGGAGTGGAGAGCAAGTCAAGAGCTTGATGGTGCCCAGGGACCCTGCCTTGCTTTTTGAAAAAGCAGGATGGTGTCATTGATAAGAGTGCCTTCTATCAGCTGCATTGGGTTTGCCTATTTCTTAGACTCAGCTAATCTTGGCTGCAGTAATCCATGCTTTTGTAACTTCATGACTGGATAACTGTAACATGCTCTCTGGTGGGCTGCTCTTGAAGACAACCTGGGAACTGGGTACTGTGGAACACAGGCAGGATGCTGCTGCAGTCAACTTGTTTGTGGGCTTCCTAGAGGCACTTGATTGGCCATTGTGTGAACAGACTGCTGGACTTGATGGGCCTTGGTCTCATCCAGCATGGCTTTTCTTATGTTCAGTTAAGAATGCAGCTACTTGATTATTTTAAGTGGCTAGCTATGGGAATATATTTCACTTATCTTGTTACTTTGCCTGTCTGTTTCTGAGTTCAGTTGATTGTGCTAGTTATGACCATTACAGCCCTTTGTGGCCTGGAACCCACATACCATCTAAAGGACTGTCTCTTCCCATATGTCTCCCTGTATGGTCGTCAGGCATTGACCAGAGCCCATGCTTTTTCCATCATAGCTCCCATCCTATGGAAAAAAATTTCTGAGGAAGTAAGGGGTAGCACCATCTATAGTAGTGTTTAGGAGGTATTACAAGGACATTTTATTTGCCAAGGCTTGAACTATAGGGAAAGATGGGATATAAATATTTAAATAAATAGACAGTTCAGGTGGCTCAAGCAGGTGAGTATCCAGTAGGGTTGCCAGGTCCCTCTTCGCCACCGATGGGAGGTTTTCGGGGTGGAGCCTGAGGAGAGCGGGGTTTGGGGAGGGGAGGGACTTCAATGCCATAGAGTCCAATTGCCAAAGCAGCCATTTTCTTCAGGGAAACTGATCTCTATCGACTGGAGATTAGTTGTAATAGCAGGAGATCTCCTGCTAGTACCTGGAGGTTTGCAACCCTAGGATCCAGCCACACTGGACATTACAAGAAAAATGGGAAAATCCCAGGGTTATGAGCCAAGTAAAACTTACCTTGAGAAGAATCCTTTTCCAAACCCTGATGGTCATCAGGAGACTAAACTTGGCAAGCAATACCAGTCCGTGGAATTATTCTTAATATTTATGTTTTTATTTTTAAAATATTTAATAGCTGTCTCCAAACAATATTTCATTTCCAGATATGGCCTATGTGTGGTTCTTCTGAAGAAAAAAAATCTTCAGAATGTTAGAAAAAAAGATCACTTGTTTGTTTATTTATAGTCTCCTTGTCTCACAGGGACACAAGGCAGATTACACATAGTGAGTTAGTACATTAAATAACATGGAACATTCAGTGAACAGTGTATTAGGATTTTAGGTTGGGAACCACCAGAAATAACTGAAGCATAGTATAAGTATTCACATGATATATTAAACAGTACAGAAATTACACAAATAGGATCCTACTTAAAATCTTGCCAGCCTGCTACTGAAAAACAAGGAAAATTCAAAGTAAAGTTTTAGTTATATGAAGACTAATCCTGTGCAAATTTCCCAAGAGCTAAATCCCAGTGTGTTCTGTGGATCTTACACCCAGGTAAGTGCATCTACCTTAGTCAATAAAATGAAATGAAAATGAGCAAAAGTAGAATAAACTATATTAATCGATAACAAGCTTTTCAAAACTAGTGTGGGGAAATTAAACCAGTGGAGCTTCTTTTGTGATGTGATAAGTTTCTATGTAACAAAGCTTCTCTCTCCCAGTACTGCCTGTGAGTAGATGGGTGGGAAGGGCAGGAGTATATAATCTTGTACAACAGAGATATTAAAGTTTCTCTCTCCACCTAGTCCTATATGTAAAGTGTTTTTAAAATTTATACATATATATATATATTTATACACATATATATATATATATGCCGTTTTTGTATTGTTCCTGCTGAGGTTTACTGCTATATAATTTTTACTGGTCTGATTGACTGTATTAATAAATTGGATAAATTGGATTGGAGATATTAAAGTAATTTGTTGTTTGCAGGAAGTGCTGAAAAGATTATTCCACAGGGAGAGCTTTGACCATTCTCTGCTCCTATTGATACTTAACAATACTTACTATGCAGTTAAATATATTTTGAAGAATTATTCATCAAAACTGTTGAATATCTTCTGTCATCCAGTAATAATTGTCACTGCTGAATTGTCAAACTGAACTAAAGACATCCGGGGCTTTGCCCCAGTAGATACATCAATTTACAGTTCACTAGAGACTGTAAAAAGAAACAGAGATGCTTGTGTTTGCTGACACATGACACCCATGGGCACCATGCTGCCCGCTGACATCTTTCCTGGCATCCATCAAGAGTTTTGAGAAAGTGAGTGGGGCCAGGTGGGGCTTTTGCCCAACAGGGCCTCTGATTAGCCATTGGTGATCTGATTAACTGTACAGATATTGAAAAGTTTCTTTAGCAGTAGCTGCCATCACTGCACAAGAATCTTCACAACTGGAGGTAAACTGTGTATGCAAGAAAATATTTTAAACAATATGTTCATTTTAAGAGGCATTCTGTTAAACAGAAGGTAAATGGTCTGAAATGTTGAAGAGTTACTATTACAGTTATGCATGACCTTACTCCCTGACATGTTGTGGTTAGTTCTACCTCTTGGGAGCTACTTTGTATTTGTACCCTCCCAGAATTCCAAAGGTGCCCACAGGCTCAAAAAGGTTGGGGACCCTATCTGCTAAAGACTGCTAAAAGCAGATAGCCCTTTCAAAATTCACACTAGATCTAAGTCAACAAATCGTATCAGTGTTTGAAATCCAGACTGCATACAGGCTCGTCTGCATTCTGGTGTTTCCAAGAAGCAATTTATTACCTGGATTTGCCACCAAGTGAATTTACTAGTCATTACATATATCTGTCATTTGCCATGCAGATTTCACAATGCCCTAAACTTTCCCCCAGACAAGGACATTGAATGGCATGGCCAAAGTAGCAGATCGACCTGTTAAGAAGATGGTTACAAATAATTTGGTATAATTTTCAATGTCTACAGCAGGATTTTGTTTATATGAGTCTAGCCAAATTCCTATGTTACCACAGATATCACTGTAGGAACTGCTTCCATAGACCTCTGATCAAATCATCATGGAAGAACTATGAATGTAGGTGAAATGACATGTTTTTTTCCCCATGCAGACATCACCATCTCCCAGGGATGGTGTTGTTGGCACAGAATTTGCTTGCTTGCTTGCATGATTCCTCTGTCGAGATTACTGGAAAGGCATAGAAATTGGCTTCAGGGAACCAGAATCCATGCTGCTACAAATAGTCTTGTTTTCGACTTTAAGGATTAATTAGTATAGGAAGTGTTACCAGATTTAGTTTCAAAATAAATGATGCAAATCTCAGTTATAAGTCATTTTTGAAAACTGGATAGGATATTTGATTTCAGATCTTGCATTTCAAAGTAAGAGAAATGTTACATGAGTTTGGAGAGCGCAAATGATATGCCCCTATCCCATTAAAATTTTATATGTGGGCTGATTTATTCAAGTAAAGTCATTCAGAAGGGATTTTGTGTGCATGTTTGCCAAGTTTATTTCAATCACCTGTATTCTGATTGCATAGGAACATTAAAAAACTAGGGGGGGGGGGACCAATAGTTGCCTATTTCCTGATTTCATTTTAAACATATTTTAGGACTAAATGAAAATTATTGCTGTCTATGAGCACAATGTATTTTGTTTGCAGCAATTAAAATGTTTTAATGAGACAACCATAAAATCAACCATTAATTATTTTGTTTCAAACACTTCTGCAACCCTTTTGAGCCAGGTCTATTTAGAAATAGTTTAGAGAGTAGCCTGCAGTTTTATTCTTTCTCTAGTATTATACACAGGAGTGAAGAAGTCATTTATAAATAATTACACAATGTTTTGGGTCTTTGGGCTTGTATAATATATCAAAGCGATTAGTACATGCATTGTTCCATTGTAAATGGGGTTTTTTTTTGTTGCTTCCTTTCAGTTTCACTTGCCTTGTATTCTACCCAAACCTTTTTCTTGAAATCCTTTGTCTTCTTCATTCTTTTAGCGTGTTACAGTGCAGGGGCATTCTTCTTATTCAAACACTCACAGCATGAGCAAAGAAAGCTACTTCTGTCGCATCTTAAGTTTTACCATAACTTTCTGGCATTTTTTTCTCCCCACTTTCCCCAGACGATTGACGAATTGTAACATCCATCAATATTGGTGCTTTGGCTGGCTTTAAACTCAAGAAAGGGGTTTTAAAAGTTTTCTTAGAAGAGCGGGCTCCACACAAACTGGTAGCCATCAGCTGTGTTTTGTCTTCTTGAACAATATTCCCATTCCGTGGATTGTTATCTGTCCGTGTGTGAGGAAAGGGATGGAGGGAGGGTTGGCAGGGCATTTAACGTATTTCTTTTATGAGCAGTCTAAACAATGCATTTTCAACCCAAACAATATCTGTGGCAGAGTAACAGTTTAAATGTCAGTCAAGCTCTCAGTGGTGGAAAATAAATGATCCTGATGCCGGACAGTGTAAAAGCCACCCCCCTCCCATTGATTGAGGAGGCCATTTTCAAAGAGATTCTAATGCTGATGATAGGCAACACTTGTTGCATTGCCAATAGGTGCAGTTTAACCTTATTACCCCCTATAAAGTGACAGAATCCCCCCCTTCCTTTTGAAACAAGCCTACAGTCATGGGGGAAAGAATCCAAGCCATGAAGAGGTCCTTGCGTCTGGCATTTCTGTCCAGGGATGAAAGAGACCAACTGAGAGGATTCTCCAAGGAAATCTTCTGCAAGGATTAGACCTGCATGAGATAGGGTTGAAATTCAATACAGGGCACGTGAGGAAAAAATGGAGCTATTTTTTTTAAAGTTTGGACAAAACTAATCCGTGTTATCCAAGAAAGAATGGTGGAGGGACAGGGGTAAAGAGAATACCATACTGGTAAAGTTGCTAGAAACATTCTGCTTCTTTGCCTTTATCTTCCCCCCCCCCCCCCCGTGCAATGATTAGAACATCTACAACTTCAAAAGAAACCAAACGTGAATATTCCTTAAAACACACACACCATAATATTGATGCTGTCTTGTCTTCCATCCTTTCTGTTGCAAGAATCTTCTGTCGGAAAAGAGATTGAAAAATTATCACTATGAAATAAGACAAGGAAAAAAGGAAAACAAGTCATCACTACATAAAACAAGGAAGAAAAAGGGAATGGAAGAAGCTGAGAAAAAGAAGAAGGGAAGTGAAAAAGACATGTGCTGCATTTCATGTCTCAGAAGGCAAGGAAGGTTGATGCTTTTAAAGAGTGCTTATTGGTAGAGAATTTATAATACACAATAGCCTGATTTTTTGAAGTATAGGTTTAGTTTAAATTTAAAGCAAGAATTTCAGGCAAGGAATTTTTTTTAAAAGCATCACCTATGGTGCAAATGAGTCTGTCAAAATTGACATTTAAGGTTGAGTGACGTGGGAGTGGGGAGAGAGCTCCTGATGCAAGTACCTAGCTTTATTCCTCTTTAATATTAGAATGGTCTTGGGTAGCGTTTAGCAATCTGTCAGGATTCCAGATCTCTTTACATATGAACAGGCTCCTAACCAGAACCCTCCGGCAGGATGAATGCACATTGCTTGCTTGCTATGCTGTAACCCTCTCCCTCCCTTTCCTCCCCCCCCCCTTCCCTCAGCAGAAGTGGGGATGGATTTGCTGTCATTTGCATAGCAGGTGCTTGATTCTTGTCCATTCTTAGTTAAAGAAGTTTTAATGCAGGATAAATTGCTAGGAATTAGGAAGAGGAGGAAGGAGACAAGAAAAGGAACTGTGATCTTCTCCCAGCCTGGTTTGAGGAGAAAGAATCTCTCCTGGAGTGAAAGCGTGTAGTATTTTTTTTTTTTAAATCACTTTTCTGCTTTTTTGTTTTGGAGCCCCAAATAAGAAAAATTTTGTCCACTTGGCTGTAAAAGAATTCAGGTTCTATCTGGTAAATCAATAATCCCAAAGAAGACAGCAATACGATTACCGTCCCACTGATCTTTGAGTCAGAAACTCTGGTAGGAGAGTTTAAAATGTTAATCCCTGGTATAATCCCTTCCTTTGGCATTGTACAAGTACTGCAGCCACAAGAGATTTTCTTATCAACACCCCCCCCCCAATTCTCTTGTTTTTATAGAAAGGAGGGGGAGAACCAAGCAAGCAAAATAGGCCCATTGCTTGGAATCATAATGAATTCTTTACTTCAGTGCTTCAATTGTGCTTCATCGAGGCTCACGATTCTGGGAGGGCTCTGGACAGTGTGCACACAGAGGTGGCTTGGAAGTTGAAACCAGAAAGCCTGAGCTTTCACAACCATGATGGGGTAGTCAGTTCTTTAATAGCTGTTCAGGCATAAGCTCATTGGGATCTGCTGTTTCATGCTGTTTCTTTGGCAGCCTCTGGAAAGCTCCATGTAAAGGAGAGATAGCAGGTATTCCTGCTCCCATACGCTATCTTGACTTCTCTCAGAAAATACATTTCAGCCACAAAGAACACCAGTTTTGATACCAAAATAATTGTGCTTCTGTCTTCCTTAAAAATACAGCCAAGATGTATTTTACTGGGCCATTTTTTTATTGCTGGAGGGATGTGAAAATAAAGAATGGTTAAATGTGTATTTCTAGTACACTTTGGTACAATCATACACTTATACTTTGGTCACCTTACAGTATACCTATCAATTTTTTATCCCATCTTTCATTGAAGGAACTAACAGCCCATTCCTGACCTTAAAGGACGAAAGTCCTTTGGAGGCCAAAAAAGGGCTGCGCCAGCATAAGGAACACGGCAGCCGGCGGCCGTGCCACTTACGCCATCCAGGTTGGCATGGATGCTGGTGGGGGGACCCCATGGCAGTGCTGTCCAGGGACACCGGCTGGGCTTTCCGCTGGCATTCCACCAGTGCAAAGCCCCATGCTGGCATCCTGGGGGGCGTTCCCGAGGCATGCTGGGGGGCGGAGCAGCAAGTAGGCAGCTTTCTGTCCCCTTTTGGCCCGGTATGCTGACAGGGACAACAGCATTGCTGCGCCAGCTTTTTTTTCTGGCACAGCCTCGCTGTTCTCAATGGGACAAAATGCCCCATTTTAAAAAATAAGCCTCCAAAAGGCTTTTTAAAGTCTTTGGCGGCCAGGAAACAGCTTTGGAGGTGCCACGGTAGTGCCTCGACCATGTTATCCACAGCTACCGAAGGCTCAGGAATGGGCTGCCCGAATGGTATCTATTATTATACACCCTGATTTTCTCCTTGGAACCACCCTGTGAGGTAGGCAGGCTGGAGAGATGAATCAGCTACCTAGTGTGCTTCATGGCAGAAGAAAAATTTGAACCTAGATAGCTAAGGCTCCCAGAATTAATGTTCTAAACGGTATACTACGAGGCTCTCTAGTTCTATTCAGTTGGTCCTCTCACATTTCCACATATCAAGGTTGTTCCAAATGTACAATCTCTTATAGGATCCTAATACATATATGAAAAAAACCAGAGCGCTGCTCTTTTCTGTGTATAGGAAGCCACAGATATCAAACGTAAAAGGGAATGAAAAAGTCTCATGCAGATTGTGAAGGCTTCGAAAACCTGTTTCCACATGTGTAAAGTGTGTTTAGTGAAGAAAACACAATTATAATGCATACCTGATTAAAGTAATATTTATGGTCACTGGCATTAACAAACAAAATTATTTAAATCATCCAACCTAATAGTAAAGTGGGGTATGTTGCATAAATATGAGCTGTATGCCAAAAAGGCTAGGGTAACACTGGGTCTTGTAGGGAGCCCCTGCTCCCAAATTAGGTAGTCATTTTGGGGTGACTACCTCTTGGATACAGAACATTATTGTGCCTATTGCTCCCAAGCTGCCAGTTGGCTTTAACACGAACCCTTAGTTGGCAGGGGTCAATAAGTCCTTTGGGGGGGGATTGACCTTGCAGAATGAATTTCCAGTCCCTCCATATAATCCTTTAAACGGTGCATCTAAACAGCATACTAGTACATGCAACACATGGTCTGAATTTAATTCTTCTCCCTTGGAGATCCACTGCAGGTTGACACTGTTGCAGCAGAAGGACACGGTAGTTGCTGTCCTAATGCTTGCTCCATGGAGCTGGACTTACCCACCACAGCTCCTCTACCTGTATTGTGCACTTTTTGACTTGAGAACAGGGGCTGTAGTCCAGAGCTAGGAATTGATGGGGGGGATGGAAGGGTAGGAGGAAGGAAAACCCTAGCCTTGCCCCTCCTTTCACTTGTCCTCCTTTCCAAACTGTATCATATAATCATGCATAATGCTCATCACAAAGCACCCTTTTCAGCTTGAATGTATCCGGATCGAGCCCAGTATAAATAGCAACACCTCTTAACTGTCCTTCCCCTGCACCAAGTGGATACAGTTAGGCAAGTATTTTCCTGTTCCAACTCATGAAGCCCTTAAAGCATCCTTCAGTTAAAACTGACACCACACTACTATTCAAGAAAAGACAAAAAGCATGACCAGCAAGCAACCCTCCCCTCCCCTTGGAAAGAAAGGCAAAAAATATATATATGCTTGTTTGGGCTTTTTTTAGGCGTGCATGGGGAAAATATTAACTTTTCATTAATCACACATCTCCAGAACCCATCATATTTCTGAGTCAGAAGTCACTTGTAAGAACAGTAATTTGGTACTCTCTTTTTCAGAACTGTTTGTTTTAAAAATAGCCTGCCTTTAAAAACACCTGTCAATATACAAGGCAGTTAATCCTGCAGTAATTCCGGCTGAAGTACAGGTAAACATTTCAGGACTTCTTCAGTCTCAAAGCCATAGGATGCAGCTCTTCCATAAGTTCTTCCATAAGCTTAAAAGTATTTGAGGAGCCTGCGCTCTACTGTTTCTGATGAAAAGAGACCAGCCAGCATTCTATTGAGACCAGTGCCTTTCTCTCTTTCCTTCCCTGCCCCTTATGTTCAGTGCATCCAAACAGCATCCTAGTCCATGCAACACATGCTGATTGTCAGCACAATTTGGGGCATTTTCCAGGATAATAATGACGATGAAATATTAACCCATCCGTTCAAACATACAGCTGAATGCAGAGAACGACCTGGATCAGGGTGAGTAGAGGTGAATGCTATTGCTTCATTATAACACTGACCGAAGTTCAAATTACAGAATAGATGGCTCTAAAGAAAAGGAGCTTGCCTGTCCCTTAGTGAAAAGATGCCCAGATCTCTATGTTTTGAGGGTGTTTTCATATCCAAGCTGCTTGTGGAAAGTTTGGAATGTTCCCAATTCAGACGGCATGGGTCTTTTGCTTTATACTTTAAAAAAAAGTTCGGCTGAACCATATGGTTTGGAGAGCAATAACCAGCAATGCACAAACAATAGGGAAATTGAGAAGGAGAGGTCAGTGGTGCTGAGCGGGTGGGGCTGCAAGCCCCCCCTTCCAGTCTAATGAAGCCGTTGTCTGGGGGTAATGAGGCACACGCCTCAACCCCTCCGCTTGTTGCAAGAGACTCTTTCCCTAGGACGTGATTTGTCATACAATACGAAACTTTGCGAGGAAGGGAGCCGCCCCCTCAGGATGGAGATGAGCCATATGTCCACTTGCTTTGCATCTGAAGAGTGGAGGGAGGGGGATGCTTTAGAGAGTACCGTTTCTGGCAAAGTTTCAGGCATTATTCCCCATTAGCTACTCAGATTTTATGTATATCTTATTTGTATTACATCTCAACTCCCCCTTTTGTGAGTGTGTGAAAGAGAGAAAGATAGAGAGGATGTCTTGGTTTCTAGGCTTCATTTGCTTTTTGCTTTTTTAAAACAAATGTTGTTCATATATGTGTGTGTATGTGTGTGTGTGTGTATATATATATACACACACACACACACGCACGCACACACACACACACACACACATATTCATATAAATATGAATTTATATGTAATGGTAACAGACTGCTTTTTCGTATCTACACTTTGGAATGACATGTAGGTTGCGGTCAGGGAGCTACCCTCATTTTACAAACCAGCCTACTTTTCTTCCTCTTGATCAAAGTTAAAATTCCGAATACTGATACTCTTGATCAAAGTTAAAATTCCAAATACCGATGCCCATGGCCTGGAAACCTAAAAAGAATTGCATCCTTCTAAACCTATTAGCATGCATTTAAGATTATACTGTGTCACTGGCCTAAAAAACACCCCTCCCCAGTTTCAATATTATATATATTTTTGTTGTTCTCACGGTACTGCTGCTTAACACTTATATGTCACATTTCAGTGTTTGCGTATCACATAATCTTTGTTTCTGAATTTAGGAGAAACAAGGTACTCTGGGAGGGGGGAGAACATTAGTGAACTATCTGCATTTTGTACCCTACTTTGACCACTGATAGATGTCATCATCCTGTATCTTACACAAAAGTCAAAATCTGAACTGGGGTTAGGATGAGGCTCTAATGATCACCGTCTGCCTAACCTGATCTACATCCTTGCCTGCCTTCAGCAGGGCAAATGTGTCATCAACAATCCTGCCATTGCCCCCAGGGCCTTTAAAAGGCTGGTTCCATTAGTCCTTGGTGAATAATAGCAAGCTGTTGTTTGTGTCACCTAATCAAAGGAAGCATTCCTGTACCCTTTGTGCGGATGAAGAGAGAGTGATGAAGAGAGAGTGCAACAAACGGGATACAGTTCCACGTATGCACTCTTCAACACGAAATTGAACTTTTTACAACTGTGAATGGAACATACATGGAAAATGTTTCCAAAAGTTTGAAGTTTTTTTGTTTGGTTTAAATAAGCAATGCTGAATATAAGAATTGTTTATGTTAGAGTGTTCACTGTAAATATAATATAGCACCTTTTTGCAACGTTACTTTGGTCTGATACTGCTGTCATTATAGAGTATAACCAACACCACAGCAGGCTGATTACTTGTTTTACCAGTACCTGGAGGTTGGCAACCCTACTCGTTATACTAATTAATTCCACTATGTTCTTTTTTTCTTTCGATCTTGCCTTGACTTTAGCAAGCAATAAAAATGAGGAAAGATATTGCTGTTGTATGGCTATTTTTATTCCGTCAAATGCAATACAACAGGAACAGTCACATTCAGCTTTATTTTCTCTAGTGTTATGACTTTTACTGCTATCCCATTATTAATGCTATATAACATCATGAGACTGTTAGATCCAGTGTGCTGTTATTTTAATGTAGCTCCATGATCTTTAATTTCAGTGAAATGGTTTGAGTTGAACTCCTTCAGTCTTCTCTTTGTAGAAGACAGTGCCATCTGTTGGATGGTCAGTAACAAATTAAGAACCAATTGTACCTAGTATTTAATTATTCTTCCCCAAGAACATGTTGATGTTAAGTTAAATTACAGGCAACCAACGTTCAGAATGCTCAGAACTCCCAAAAGATACATGTTTAGCCATTTTATCTGGATCTCTTCTTGCATCTTAAATATATGAATATAGACAAGCCATGTCCCAAGCATAAAATTTCCAAAGATTAGGAATTCTGAAGGATTTATTTTAAAATGGGAATTTGGGGGTATATTGAAATAGGTGCATCACTATTTTTGTGGATCAGATAGAAACTTTAGACACCAAATTAAGAATATGAAGTGTATTATGTATAGCTTAGCACATAAAATAATACCGTTTGATATAGTTATGAGGATCGCAGTATATATTTTCTTTAGTTGTTATTAAAAGACTATTTACAAATATATCTAGTGCTAAAAATGGAAATGAAAACTCCTGTACCCTTAGTGAGCTAGCAAATAGAAAAAAAAAAGTAGAAACCACCAACATGAATGGTGGTGAAGAAAAAATAGCTTATATTATTTTAGCCTAAAAATAGCCAAATGTAACTGTAGAATTATTATGAACATTATGCATTTAAGAAAAACATCTCAGGAATGAACTATCCTATAGTACCTTGACGGTTCTAATTGGATGGAAAGGCAAAATACACATGTTTAAAATAAACACCAAAATTAATGAAAATTAATATAATTCCAGTAATTGGAAAAGAAAACATTTCATAACACTGCCCAAATTTCCCCAAAATGTCAATTCTTTTCCCTTGTGGAAAAAAAACAACTCTTCATCACCCAAGTTTTCTGATTTGGAAATATATTAATTAGCACTTCAAAAAATGAAAATTGCTTTTGGATGGATCTGGGATATTTGAAGACAGAGGGCATCACTAATTACTAGCTAATTACTAATTAAATGACTAAACCAAGTTCAAGGGCCAACATGGAGGGTAGTTCTCTCCAGGGCCCTAGACATGACCCTACTTCTTCAGGTGTCAGTGTTTTTTTCTGGATCCAATCCCCTTTTCCACCAGTGAAAA
Organism: Euleptes europaea; assembly: GCF_029931775.1. Lineage (NCBI taxonomy): Eukaryota > Metazoa > Chordata > Lepidosauria > Squamata > Sphaerodactylidae > Euleptes > Euleptes europaea. The sequence goes on along the minus strand of NC_079312.1, from coordinate 92,336,538 downwards.
AGAACCCATTTGACCACCCAAAAAGTTATATTGGGTATCATGGGGGCCTGCATGGACAAAACTCATGTGGGGTCTTTTGGGGGGGGTGTGTGCTAGAGTGTCTGTACCACTTCTGGGTAAACCTGGAAGTGATAGGGATACTCTAGCCATCTCCTCTGAAAACTCTATGGAAACCATGGACTTTTTGGAGGAGATTGCTAAAAATGACCATGAAATCATTGAAGAGAATGCAAAGAATCCATAGATTTTTATTTAATTTCAACCCGTTGGTTCTGGTCCGACCTTCTTGAGCAACAGAAAACAACTCGGCACCCTCCTCTATATGACAGCCCTTCAAGTACTTGAACATGGTTATCATATCCCCTCTCAGTCTTCTCTTCAGGCTAAACATACCCAGCTCCTTCAACCTTTCCTTACAGGACTTGGTCTCCGGAACCCTCGCCATCTTTGTTGCCCTTCTCTGGACACGTTCCAGCTTGTCTACATCTTTCTTAAATTGTGGTGCCCAAAACTGAACACAGTACTCTAGTTGAGGACTAACCAGAGCAGAGTAAAGCCATCACTTCGCGTGATCTGGACACTATACTCCTCTGAAGGGAGGGGATTTGTGAAGAAGTCTGGAATTAGTTGGGGGTAGGCAGAGGCTAGATGGCCATCTGTCAGCAGTGCTGATTCTATGACCGTAGGCAGATCATGAGAGGGAGGGCATCTTGGCCATCTTCTGGGCATGGAGTAGGGGTCACTGGGGGTGGTGGTGTGTGGGGGTAGTTATGCATTTCCTGCATTGTGCAGGGGGTTGGACTAGATGACCCTGGTAGTCCCTTCCAATTCTATATTAAGGGGGTAGAAATGGAAGGGAGCTGGAGAGTGTTAGAAGAGGTTTTGAGGTGTGGGGTTACAGGGAATAGGGGAAGGGTTCCCTGAGAGAAATTCTAGATTGGGGCTTAACTTTATTTGTTTATTCATGTCATTTGTAGTCTGACTTTTCTCATTTGGGCTCAACCAGATTACACAGAGTGAGCCAATACAATCAACAGGATGGGCCGTTCAATAAACAATACAATATAATTAGGGTTGTGGAATCAATCGAAATGAATTCGGGTTGCAGAATCAAGCAGAAATCTAAAAACAGAATGGAAGCAAAGCATAAGTATGAACATGGCACATGTTGAGAAGGGGGGGTTTGAGCAAAGAAGTGGGGATTTAAAGTGGGGGGAATATTGGGAGAAATTGGGAAGGGAAGGCTTTGGGGAAGGGGTAAGAATATTTTGGGTGCGGTGGAACACAGGCAGGATGGTGCTGCTGCACTCGTCTTGTTAGTGGCTTCCTAGAGGCACCTGGTTGGCCACTGTGTGAACAGACTGCTGGACTTGATGGGCCTTGGTCTGATCCAGCAGGGCCTTTCTTATGTTCTTATGTTCTGTTGATGCAGCCCAAGACTGCGTTTGCCTTTTTAGTTACAGCATCACACTGCTGACTCATGTTCTGTGTTTGGTCTACTAAGACCCCAAGATCCTTTTCACACACACTACTGCTCAGACAAGTTTCCCCCATCCTATAATTATGCATTTGATTTTTCCTACCTAAATGCAGAACTTTACATTTGTTATTGTTGAAGTACATTTTATTAGTTCTAGCTCATTTCTCCAGCCGGTCAAGATCATCCTGCATCTTGGCTCTGTCTTCTACCATATTTGCTACCCCTCCCAATTTAGTATCATCTGCAAATTTAATAAGCGTCCCCTCTATTCTTTCATCCAAGTCATTTATAAAGATGTTGACCAACACAGGGCCTAGCACAGATCCCTGAGGAACTCCACTAGTCACTTCTCTCCAAGTGGACGAGGAGCCATTCCTTTGGGTACGATCTGTCAACCAGTTGCAGATCCATCTAACAATAATAGGATCTAACCCACATTTTCCCAATTTGTCAACTAGAATACTATGTGGAAACTTATCAAAAGCCTTACTGAAATCTAGATAAACTATGTCTACAGCATTCCCATGATCAAGCAAGGTAGTAACTTTCTCAAAAAAGGAGATAAGATTAGTCTGACATGACTTATTCTTGAGAAACCCATGCTGGCTTTTAGTGATCAGATCCATCCTTTCTAAATTCTCAACTGTTTGATGATTTGTTCGAACACTTTTCCTGGTATAGAAGTCAAGCTGATGGGTCGGTAGTTACCCGGATCCTCCTTTTTCCCCTTCTTGAAGATGGGGACAACATTTGCCCGCCTACAATGAAATTCAAATTAGATCTGACCACATGTTCTAATGTTGTTTGGGTCTGTCAACCCCCGAAGAACCCCTACTCATAGAACCACTAGGAAAAAAAAGTGCAACCAGAGACTGCAGAAGTATTTATGATTATAATTAACACCCTAATACCAGTTACATACATTTCAGTGTATCTCTCCACCCAATATGTGTAAACTGGTAGAGGCCCCCTTTGGATGTGCATTACATTTTGCCCTTTTCTTAGCCCCTCTGTAATATTCACTCTTCCTATCTGCCCTGACATGGCTTGGGAAAATAGCAAATTCAGTAGTCACCGAGGCAAATGAACTGCCATTGACTTACATGATATGATTCGTTCAGAGAACTTATTTTGCTTTCAAAGCATCCTATGTGGCTGGCTTCCAGTTCTTAAGTTGTAGGAACAGTATATCTTTACTGCATCCTTTATTATTATATCCTTTGATTCATCAGTTATGTTACAACCAGGCCTAATTCAAAGTGAGTATTTGAACCTATAAAGGTCTATGTGGACCTCAGTGGATCAACTCTCCCACCATCTTTGCTCATCAAATCATGCTGTTCTTCATTTACCTATTTATGCAGAATGGTCATCTGCTGCTAAAAGTCCAAACTATAGCAATTGCTCTGATGCTGTAGAATAAACTTTCTTGGGAACTGTGCCATTGTTTCTCTTTGCTTGCATGCTGGAATGGCTGTAAAATCTCTCCCTGTTGTAAGTTGGAAAAGCAGCATACAGTGATTGATTGATTGATTGATAGAGACAGAGACAGAGAGACGTAACAGTTACAACACTTCACCTCTTCTAGAAATGTACTGGGTATGACCTACTTGTGTGTACTATCCACTAGATGGCAATCTTGACTAGTTCTGTGAAATGCATTATTTTTCTAGAACAGGCAGGATTGGCTTTCCTGTCCACATTGGGGTCGGACTATGCCTTCCATCCAGCGCTCATGCTGGGGGTAGGATTGGCTTTCCTGTCCACATTGGGGTCGGACTATGCCTTCCATCCAGCACTCATGCTATGCCAAGGCATTAATGATGCCAACATAGTTGTGGCCATTTTGTCCAATAAATGTTATCTTCTTTAACAATTGTTGCATGTGGTTTGTTGCCTGATTCTCTGTGTCCTCGCATATAGCCCTGGGTCAGCAAGCAACTTCTACAGTGAGTCCTCTTCCTAGATCTCTTCTGCTTTAGACTTCGATCCACCTGTGTGTTTCTTTACTTATCTGCCCACTCATTCATCTATGGCACATGTGAACTGCTGGGGATTATACCTCATTGAAGTCCCTCTCCTTAGGCTCCAGCACCAAAATTTCCAGGTATTTCCTACCCAGAGCTGGCAACCCTAGGTCCAGTTCAGCTCAGGAGTGCTGCAGTGGGTAGGGTTGCCAACCTCAGGGTAAGGCGTGGAGATCTCCAAAGACTACATCTCCAGACTACAGAGATCAATTTCCCTGGAGAAAATGGTTGCATTGGAGGGTGGCATCTATGCCATTATATGCCTACAGCATGTGACGAACTTCAGCGGGGCAAGTAAGCTGCCCCTGTGGCTACTGCAGTTTGGGAAAATAGCTAGGGTTGCCAACCTCCAGGTGGTGGCTGGAAATCTCCTTGGATTACAACTGATTTCCAGGCAACAGAGATCAGTTCACCCAGAGAAAATGGCCACCTTGGAAGGTGAACTCAATGGCATTATACAAAGTCCCTTCCCTCCCCAAACCCCACCCTCCTCAGGCTCCAGCCCCAAACTTTCCAGGTATTTCCCAAACCAAAGCTGGCCACCCTAGGCAGGGGTCTGCAGCAAGCACAGTGGCAGACCTACATTTTTGGGACCCTGAAGCTTGAACTGTTATGGGGGCAACCAGCAACAATAGAGCAACATCCAACAAGGTCCAAAGGGCCTTGCTGCCCTTGCAAGGACCTCAAGGCCCAAATGGCGGAGAACAGTGTGGTGAGGTGCAGTCCTTGAAAATGGGCCATACAGTGTTTGTTCTATGGCAGATATATTAGTTCATTCTCTAACAGAGAGGTAGAAGGGGGGGCTCGTTTGGATAGAGATGTGAAAATCTGATTTTTGGAGTTAAAATGCACAAGCGAGACGAGTGCAGCCTGAATTGAGAATTCAGATGTCTCTTTATGGTTCTGATTGGCTCTAGCCTAAGGGCTGAGCTATCAAACTATTAAGCCGTGCACCAATGAAGGATTCGAGGATCCAGCTGCCAAAATGTAGGCTGTGAATAGATTCTCGTGAGCTCAGTGAACCCATACAGCTGGGGATGCAGACACTGCAAGCCCCTGAGAACATTTTGAAATTTTACCAATTACAGAGACATTTTGAGGCCACATGAAATGGGTATTAGAGCATACTCTAAGGTCAACATTAAGTACTTCAACCCATTGGCTTATTATTCTATCACTAAAATAGCCATATTTTAACAACAAACACTTAAAAAAACTAATGGGTAAAAATGGGTTATCCGTGTTTCTTTAAAGTTCATTTAGAACTTTACATCTGCTACCATTCAGAGGGATTGGATCGTTCCTCTTGGTCTATTGATAATAAAGCTTGTCACACACATGCACAAAAGACACCAGACGTTTGTCTTGGTAATAAACAATCTTTACTCTAACTCAGGGTAGGAAGAAAGTCACTGGGATATAAAACAAATAATCCTATCTCATGCTATGTTTCCTATGCTTGCCAAAAGCCTTTGGCAAGGTACTAAGCTTACTTATGAGTAGGCATCCTTAGCGAAAGGAGAGACTCTCATCCTGCCTGGCTGGCAGTCGAAGCAAAAAGGTATGCAACTGCTTTCTCTTCTAACAAAGGAATCAAAAGCAGTTAAACATGCAAAATAGTTGTATACGTGACCCTTAAGCACGATTGCAATGGCCACCACACTGACCATTTGGTCAGTTACAATATTAACCCTTAACTGTCTGACATGTAACAAAGCTTGCTATCTATAAAACCCAACAAAAACTCCATCAATTTTGTTGAAAAATTCACTAGTTTTAAAAAAAAGTTGTTTCAGGGCCCCTCTGGGATTAGGGACCCTGAAGCTTAAGCTTCATTAGTTTCATAGTAGATCTGCCACTGAGCAAGCAAGCTAGTAAGTCTAACTAGAAGTGTCAAGGGCTGAACCTAAAAACCTACATACAAATAGGGTTGCCAGGTCCTTCTTTGTCACCAGCAGGAGGTTTTTGGGGTGGAGCCTGAGGAGGGTGGGGTTTGGGGAAGGGAGGGACTTCAATGCATTAGAGTCCAATTGCCAAAGCGGCCATTTTCTCCATGTGAACTGATCTCTATCGGCTGGAGATCAGTTGTAATAGCAGGAGATCTCCAGCTAGTACCTGGAGGTTGGTAACCCTACATACAAAGCATGTACTTTAACCACTGAGTTATAAGGGTATTCATCAGAGGAGTGGAGAGACTACCCTCCTGTTATGGCCTGTTTGGGCAAATTGGAACATAAGCCAGAGTGCATTAGGAAAGAGCAAAAACTATCCAGATATTTTAGCTTGATTGTATCACATGTGGCAGTTAAGGTTAAAAACAAACAAACAAAACCTAGCTTTCTTTCTTTCAGTTGATACAGAGCTTGGAACCAACACGGAAATAAGACTGCTAAAACAGTACTTTAAAAGTCATCTGATTTCTTGCAAAGGCCCTTCTTTGGAAAGACCCTCCTTTGAAAAGCAAAACATATTCACTTACTGCCTTACATGCTAGGATCCGCCACTATATGGCTGAAAAGTGGTAACAATTTTCAGAATATGCAGGTTTGAAACGTAGTCTAATATGTGAGTCAGATGGGAATTAAAATACTGCTTCTCTTACCATAAGGTTCTCCATCATTACATAATGCAGAATAACAAAATATACCAATGCAAGAAGGGATCAGACATTTCTTCCGGGGATTAAAAGTGAGCTCCCAACTGCCAGGATTTAGTGGGGCAAATAGAGGCTGTTGTTTAGCCTTCGGTTTCTTTTTCAGCAAACGTCTTTTCTGGGGAGCTGCTAAGTGTTCAGATATAGCACACTTAGTGCCTAGTAACCTAACAAAGCCGCGATTGGTGGCTGCACAGAAAGATTTCTTTTCCATGTAGGTTTCTAACCATGAAAAGACACAAAGTTCAACTGCTCGTGGAATCCTTAATTAAACGCAACAAAGAAGGGCAATTAGAGCTGCGCTTTCTTTCTCCCATCCAACAATCCTTCCGCAAGCCTTTAGAAACATTTTTCATTTCAAGGTTTATAAGCAGGCTTAATCATAAAGACTGTTTTGCAATTATCAATTTTTAGAATGACATCAGAAGTTCTTTCCAAGGTGCTTGTTTGGACTCCACTTTTTGCTAAGGAGTGATGGGGGGCAGAGGGGGCCCCTCAGCATTTCCTAGAACTTGCCTTTTGTTAGAGTTGTTATTCTCCTGCGGATCTGACTTATTGGAGCAGAACTGGAATTTATGGAGCATTACAAGTACCGGACTGGAAATGAATCATGAGATGAAAGGATCTTTGAATTTGCAAATTATTTGCACACCATCAACATAACTTTTTGGTTAAATGGAATGGACACTAGGGCATCCCCTCAACCTTTATAGCTGCAGTTTCCCCTAGAAGTGGTAACCGCTTGGGTTTATTGGGTTCCTCTAATAAAAGGAAGATCTTAAAAGCCAGTATAATAAACTGTGTGTGTGTGTGTAAAGTGCCGTCAAGTCGCAGCCGACTTATATCGACCCCTTTAGGGGGTTTTCATGGCAAGAGACTAACAGAGGTGGTTTGCCAGTGCCTTCCTCTGCACAGCAACCCTGGTCTTCCTTGGTGGTCTCCCATCCAAATACTAACCAGGGCTGACCCTGTTTAGCTTCTGAGATCTGACGAGATCAGGCTAGCCTGGGCCATCCAGATCAGGGTATAATAAACTAGTGAAGTATAATAAACTAATGAAGTAACCACCCTCATTATGATGATACTGAGGTGTGTGTGTAGGGTTTCCAGGTGTACATTGGGCAATACCTGGAGATTTTGCGGGTAGAGCCTGAAGAGGGTGGGGTTTGAGGAGGGGAGGGACTTCAGTGGGGTATAATACCATAGAGCCCACCTTCCAAAGCAGCCATTTTTTCCAGGTGAACTGATTTCTATTGCCTGGAGATCAGTTGTAATCCCAAAAAATCTCCAGCCATCACCTGGAGGTTGGCAACACTAGGTATGTGTGTGTGAATTTGTGTGTCCATCCATGGGGGATAAGCCATTACAGAGAATCTGGAACAGCTGTGTTGCAAAGGATCTCTGTCAGGAAATTTGACCCACAGAATCCCTGTCAAGGGAGGTGATTGTCCAGCCAGTTATCCATATGAGAGAGGCATCCTGAAGGTCATTTGACCTGCTTTCTGCTCCTGAGGACTCCTCTAAGTGGGTTATTCATTTATTTAATTCATTTACACCCTGCCTTTTCCTTCCAATGGGGACTCAAAGCACCTTCCATTGTTCCCCTCTCCTCTATTTTATCTTCACAATGTGTAGTCTCCTTTCTCAGCTGTGTCGCAGGTTGCAGCCTGTTTACTCCACCCCCCCCCCCATATTATTCAATACTAGCCACTGAGAAATTAGGCAGCTCTTAATTCTAAAAGGAATGGAGGAGGTCCTTACTGTATATTTTAAATTAGAGTTTGTCAGCCACCTTTAAACGTGCCTCTTTGTCCCACGCTTGCTCATTCAACTGAATGGGTGGGTGAGCAAGCAAGCATCAAAACAAACAGCATTCCCTGTGTCCAGGACCTAAGAATCATTCTCCCTGGTACAGAATTGTAATACGATCCAAACCCACCCCCCACTGTCCATTCACCTGCTGCCATCCTATACAATCTCACCACTCACAAAAGGAAAATGTACTTCCAATTTACTTCCAATAAAAATAGTAGAGGGCTTGGGCAGGCTCCTCTTAGACCCTGAACCCTAGTGAAATATATAATGACCTCCCCACTTCTCATGTTGAGCCCTGCCCATGGCTAGGTGCCTTGGCACCAGCAATGTAAAAATGTTCACAGTGTAGGTACATTGCATGGTGCTGCCAGCAGCCCTGGTTAAAGGGAGATTCTAGCATGGGAAGAATCACCACTGCCTAGATGTGTGATGTAAATACTCATGAGTTATCAGTGAGCCAGTAAGGGGAAACTCCATTGCAGTTGTGTGTGGCAACATACAGATCCATAACTTAACCTTCAGTCCTATCAGTCCGAACATTCGGATATTTAAAAAGTCTATGTGGCATCCTATGCAGAGCAGCAGTGATGAGAGCTACTGTGGCATCAGCAGATTGCCCCCCTGCAAGCATGGGTGGTTCCAAAGTGACTCCAGACCAGCTGCACCAGAAACGAGCAGCAGGGCAGTGATGATAAAGAGAGGACCGAGGGTGTAACCAATAGTTTTAGAAGAGAGCGGACTCAACCTGTAGGCTGCTATGGCTTACGGCCCCTACCAGGAGACACAGAAATGATGGGTGTCAGGAGGAATCCAAGGGAGTGAGAAGTATAACCACCCCAGTAAGACTGCAACTTAAATGGCAGAGGAGGTTTAGTTAGAAAGAGACTGCTAGGAAAAGTCCCCAGAGGCTGGTGACAAGATGAAAAGGAGATCGTATTGCCCTCAGGGCATCTTGTAAAAGAGCCCAGATTCACAAAGCAGCTGCTAAGGCATAAGGTTGCCAACTCTGGGTTGGGAATTCCTGGAGATTTGGGGGGATGGAGCCTGGTGAAAGAAGATTTTGGGGAGGCAAAGAAACTCAGCAGGAATGGGATGCCAGAGTCTTACTGTCTGAAGCTGCCATTTTCTTCACAGGAACTAATTTCTGTAGTCTAGATATGTGTTTTATTTCTAGGAGAACTTTAGGCTCTACCTGGAGGTTGACAATCCCATGAGGCTCCATAGCTATTACAGTAGATATAGCCTTTTTCTGAGTGGGCCCACAAAATATTTCTCTGTTATACTCAGTTTCACTGTGTGGAGTCTTTAGTATCAAATATGCAGGTCTGTTTGTGTTCTTGAAAAATTTTTGCCAGATATTTAACAAGGAATTAAGAATTCCATTTTAATAATGTATTCCCTTACAAAGCAAGATGCAGGTGCTTAAAATACCACTAGATATCCTTCTAGTTTAATCTTGTTATTAAATTTTAGGTATGGAATTAATACTTGATTAGAGTTACTTCAAACAGCAGTTAGGACAGTTTTTGTTATTATGATGCTATATGTGCCTCTTCTCCTGGCTTTGATTGACACTGAGAAAGTAAAACATAGCCAACCTGGTGTTCTGTCAGGATATGTACTTCATGCTGAGGTAGCCAGAGCCCTGTTTTATTGTTTTGATGTGGAATAGGGACTTCATCCCCCCGCCACAAAATATTTTCTATTATCCTATATCACGTGGAGGAAGATGTTATCACTTTTCTTGCAGGAGAACATCTGTAACCACCCTTTTGTAACTGATCATAGAGAATCTACTTAGAGTCCCCAAATGTCAGAATACGACAATCCTAAAGATTAAGGGTTAAAGTTGTTTCCTGTCTAGGGAGTCTAGCAATATTTGGCAAATTGGTCTTTATCTGGTTCACCTACAAAGCAAGAGTTCAGTAAGCTGCACGTCCTCTTATTGAGCACATAGACTGTGTACAGGGAAACATGCACATCTTCATAATTTCCACGAATCGTTATTTACTAGAATGGTAATATTTACTAGAATAGCTATTTAAGGCTAGAATGGTAATATTTACTAAAAAAGCTATTTAAGGCTCATTTTTTATGTAAAACTTTGACCTGGATGGCGCAGGCTTGCCTGATCATGTCATATCTCAGCTGCTAAGCAGGGTTGGCCCTGGTTAGCACCTGGATGGGAGACCATCAAGGAAGTCCAGGGTTGCTATGCACAGGCAAAAAATGGCAATCCACCTCTGAACATCTATTGCTTTGAAAATCCTATGGGGTCACCATAACTTGGATGTGACTTGATGGCACTTTCCACCACCACCATTCAAGTAGAAACATCCACATATTTCACATTACCAGTTATCCTTACTTTTCTGACGTGCTGAAAATTCAACACAATCAAAGACGAAATACAATGAAAAGAACCCTTGATTAACGAGGAGCTCTTGACATCTTAGTTTTCATTCATATCTGCAGATTAATGTAGAATTCTTGATTCAATGAATATACACAGCAACCTGGAGTGCCAACATCTACTAAAATCTATAACATCTACTAAACAGTATCTGGGGAGGGGCAAAATGGATTCTGAATGCAGCAAGTTCTGTCTCAATAAACCTCTCCTAACAGACTAGTTTCTAAATTGTCGTAGTAGGTATATATTCAAAGGCAATACTCATTTCATTAAGATTTATATCCAAATAAATATGTTATACCCTTAGTTCAAATTTTAATTTAAAAGTCTATTCTTCTTTTTTAAAAAAATAGTTGTAGTCTCTAGCTGCTGATAAAAAAGCAAGTATTTTTTCTTGATGACACTTAATACACACATACTTTTTTCTGAATTAAAAACAATAACAGGAAGTCTTCTTGAACAGTCTTGAATAAATAGCTGTTGAAAAGGTAGAAAAGACTACTCCATGGCAGAAGTCCAACTGGAGAAGCTTTCTTCTTGCTTGGATATGCAGTGATGGAAAGCTTGAATTTCTGCCAGGTATGCAGCTGTTAAAGGCGCAGGATCTTTGGAAGAAAAAGCTGCTAAGCACATCTCAGAGCAGTGAAAAGATATAAGGGAACCCAGATTAGACAGAAGAGCATCCAATCAAAGAAAGAAAGAAAAAAGATATGGTTGATGTGAACACAACATAAAAGAGGATGTAAATCTATATTAGAAAGATTGGGGTTGGAACTGACTTGCACACAGGATCATATCTTGTCCCTCCATATTCTAACTACCCTGTTAGTGAAGCATACATTTATCTAGATGGTATGATTCTTTATATCCCTGTCTTCTCCACAATGGGGATCCACAGTTGCTTATAATACAAATAGATATGATAGAAACAAGCAGGAAAAGGATGGAGAAAGACTTAAAAGTGCAAAGCAGGACTTCCTTCTCTTCTAGCAGATCTTCCACCCAGCTCTAGGCTAAGAGTCAAAGGACAAGAACCCTTCAGCTCACACCTCCTTGGCTCCTAGGCCTCTGGGCATACCCACCCTTATGTACGCAAATGCTGTATGTAAATAGATGTGAATGCTTCAACACCATAGTTCCCCTATGAAGCTAGTGCTGACCCATAGTTCCATCCAACTGCTGTCAAAATATCAAACTTTGTTTGGCCTTGATAGGAGTCAAGAGAGGTCATACCTGGTGTTGTCACTTGACTCTGAAGCTGTCGATGCATAGCTGATCTAAGAGCTAGGCAAGGCCAATCAATTAGATGTTTCTATTTAATCCAGTGGCACACCATATCACAGAACATTTGGTACAGAAGGGTGGGAGGTGAGACAAGCTATACACCTCTCCTTCTGTGTTCGAATATTTGGGAAGAACTTGAATTGTGGTAGGGCTCCAAAACATCCTAACCTGGAAGGGGAAATAGCCTACTATGGAAATGGATGTAAATCTCAGTTTGGAATATTGTTACCTTAACAGCAATTCTTCTCCCACCTCTGTTTCCTCAAACCTACCTGTGTTTCTCTTCATTCTCTTCGGCAGAAAGTAACAAGAAATTTAGGAGGCAGTGGACTGGCTCCATTGCTGATATTTCACACTACATTCTCCCTGAACCCCAGAAAATCCTTGAGAAAGCTATATTGACTGGCTGGAACTGAGGCGGAATGCACCAAGTAATTTATCAGGAAAAGGTATTAATGTTCTTTCTCAAGCCTGAGTCCTGCCCAGTACCCCAAGAAAGTTGCCTGGTTGGAAATGGCACTCTGCCATGGACCTCTGCCAGGTGAAGGGTATACCTCTTTGGCTTCCACGGTACCATTTATGGTAGCCTGAGAACTGGAAGTTTTGGTGTGGCATCCATATAACAGAGTGTGATTGATTTAAAAGAACAACCCTGAACCTACAGCTTCTGAACTAATTTCAGTTCTGCAAAGTAGTGGAGGGAAAAAATCCACAAACCACTGTAAATGTTTTTATCTCAGAAATAAACCCTTACTCTACATATGTAGAATGGGAAAAAATACATTGGCTACAAAATATGGTTACAGAAAGCAGTTCTGAACTATGAATATTTAATGTTGACTCTAAAAATGAAAAAAGTGCAATTGAACAGATCAACATTTTAATGAAATGAAATACAAGTTCTTTGCTATTATTTATGTCCTCCTGAAAAGTGGGTACAGTTTGGGAAAAATCTTATCCAACAGAGGATTGAAGATATTGAACGTCAATCTGACATCTCCAGAGCACCAGATATTAAATGCTCATTACCCAGGAGAGTGCTCAAGTGCCAATTTGTTGTCAGAAATGTGTAGTTTTAGCTGGCATCCATTAGGACTATCCTGTGTTTATTAAAGAATTTCTGTATATTACTTTTATCCTTTTTTGCAATTAATGTTTTCTTTATTTATATACTGGTCGTGGACTGTAATAATAAAGAACTTGAACTTGAATGCTCCTTGAGTGCAAAATATGTGGTTGCCCCAGCAGCCTATTTGTCTTTGCTAGAGTTTAACAGCCCTAGAAGAGCATTTTACCCTTGCAAGGTGTGCGGCATTCCCCCCTGCGGTGCTGAAAGGTAGATTTAAGCAGATTCCGCACGCAAAAAGGTTGTGCTTATGTCCGTTGGGTGAGACTGAAATAATGGAACATATGTTCTTGAGCCTTTGTTAGATAGGATTTCTGATGAAACCAATAAAATTAAACTGTTAGTGGACAAAAACCACCAGATAAGTAGCTAAATTTTGCCTTTTGATAAGTAGGATTTGGGGGACAAGAAATTTAAACCATCACAGGTCTAAATGGTCTTAAAGGGCTGAAGCTTGCATTTTAAAAAGTTTTAAGACTTGAATTACATTGTCATTGGATTGAACTGTTGTTTTCTTTTTCCTATTGTAATATTGGTCCATGACCATAATAAAGTTACAGTATGATGATACCAGTTATCGCCTAATATTGTGGATTAAATACTGTGGGTTATCTTCTAGAAAAATAAATTATATTCTTAATAGGTATGCTGCCCCCAAAAAGGTGCATCAGAAAAAATGTCTGGATCCTCTATAACAAATGAGTAGGAGCTGTGCATTTGTTGAGCTATAAATTCAACAATCTGAAATGGCCTTGAATAGCCCATTTCTTTCCTGCCTTTTAGCATATTGTTCTCCTCAAATGTTCAAATTGCATCCTTTAGGTCTTTTATGCATGGCTGTTTCACTCGCTGTCACCCCTCCAACAACTTCAGGTCTTTGTTTGGATTATGCATGCTGTTTCTGACCATCAGAGGTTGCCTCTCTCTCCCCCTGTGTTTCCCAGCATTTTGCCTGCTTTTTGAGGGACCTGTTTTATCTTAAATTTGAAAACACGGGCAAAACATGGGAATCAGAAGAAAGAAAGAAAGAAAGAAAGAAAGAAAGAAAGAAAGAAAGAAAGAAAGAAAGAAAGGTTTACATAGGCTACTTTTGTTTCTTTAGCACAATTTTTGAATTTTAGTTCTTTTAATGATATTACAGTAAATCAAGTTATCACAAAAAGACAGTATAATGGAACAAAAGGGGGGAAATGTTTCCAGCAAAACAAAAAGTCCTTTCAAATTTTAACAAAGTCTCAATGGGCAGTGCATTAACTGATAAAGGTAATGCACTTTTGTTCATACAGAGCCAACAGGTTCCTACAGATTCTAGAATGTCTTTTATCCATAAGCTCTCATTTCACTCAAGTCCAAAACTTTATAAAGCCATTCCTGAACTGTTGGAGCTGCAGATTTTTTCCAGTTTCTTACCCATACAATTCTGATTATGACTCAAAGATTAACTAGGGACACATAGTCACTGTGATGACATTTCTCAGAGCAAATATAGCTAAATGACTATGAGGATAATACTTCTGGACTGGCCAGTTAAGTGTTCCTAGCTAATCATTTTATATTTGTAAAAAGTAAAATGGATGCAAAGTGAAAGAGACTGGGATCATGCAGCCATTTATTTCATTTAAAGCAGAAGCTTGGAAGAATTTGGCACTTTAAAAGAAATGATGCAGTGTAATCCTCCTCTTTTTTATTCAGCTTGCAACAGCTTTGCCAAAGGAAGAGTAGGAATTTTGGTAAGAATTTAAGTGGCAAATAGCTTGCAACTTTACAGAACTGAAACGCAGTCCAACAGCATCCTACTCTTTGAACAGAATTAGCTGACTTGTAGGGTGTGTGTGTGTGTGTGTGTGTGTGTGTGTGTGTGATGGAAAGCTGCAAAAGGATGAGTTGTCCCAGTAATGGAACCTTGAGTGACAGGAGGTTCAAAAAGAAAAGAAAAACCTTGAGAATGCTAGAGTTGGCAGTGGAGAGAGACCATTAGAAACTGACAGTTGGTAACTGACTGTTGAAGCTGACAGTTGAGGCTGGCTGCTGGAGTGAGAGGAACACAGTTGTTTAGGATCAAGAAGAAGCCTAAGTGTGAGGGAAGTGATTTGAATGTCCTTCCCTAAGGGAAATAGGTCCTAAGTGAAGGGAGTGATCCCTAATCAGTTTTAAGTAGGAAAAGTGGAAAAATTGTGTATCTTGTTCCTGACTTCACCAACATTTGGTTTCATGAAGCTTTAGTCTGACTAAGCAGTGACTGCCAAGTGAACTCAGTTTCAGTCTAAATCACAAGTTTCAACACCTGCCTGTGAAATACATCCTGATTACAAAATATCTATTGTTTATAAACCTCCTAAGTTTCCTCATTCAGGTTGTTGTTTAATCTGCCAAGTTAATTTTCTGAAATCTCCCTGCAAACCTGACTTTACCTTTTCCCCAAAAGAGACAAATTAAACAGTTTTGAGTTTTTACTTCATTAAGACTCTCTTGTGCCATATTCTACCTTATATAAAGAAAGAGCTTTTGGTGGATCCCTCATTCATCAATAGTGTAGAACAGGAGACCAAGAGACAAATTATAAGTCTTAGGAGTCATTGGTGGTTGGGATAAGTGAAAAATAAATAAAACTAGAGAAGTTCCGTCATACGGGGTTTGAAAATATTTACATCACTTTTTGTGTACTCTCCCACTAGCCTGCCAAAACAGGGGACCTTTTTCAGAAAAAAATAGTTTCGTGCAAAAAAGAGGAGGCAATTTTGGCTCAGCTCATCACATTTGCTCTTATTTGCTATCTTCATACAATAAAGCACTGCAGCAAATGCAACACTGGAAAAGAGTAATTGGCCAACATCTGTATTATTAAAAATCTGATCATCCAGAGTTTTAAAATGATTGTTATCATTTATTATGGGAGCCAGCATGGTTTAGTGGTTAAGAGCGGTAGTTTGGAGCGGTGGACTCCAATCTGGAGAACTGGGTTTGATTCCCCACTCCTACACAAAAGTATAATTTGCATACTTACTATGAGGGATATTGATTTAATCTGTGAGCCTCATATTTATGCAGCAGCTTGTCTCTGGGCATCATGATTTACCTTTAAATACAGCTTTATCAAAATTATACTTTTACAGTCTTCAAAAATGGTAAAATACAGAACTCACTATGAAACCTTTGTTTTTTCAGCTTTGAAATAAAATATTTTGATAAAACATAAGAATATGACCAGTCATTCAAATGATCTAATAATTACACATAACAGATAGAGGCAATGGATATAAAATTCTTATTTTATTTTTAGCTCAGCAGTTAGCATGTGCCATAGATTAATGAGTGGGCAGATAAGCAGAAACACACAGTTGGATCGAAGTCTAAAGCAGAAGAGATCTAGGAAGAGGACTCACTGTAGAAGTTGCTTTTGCTTATACACATCTGTAGTGCGCATTTGACCTCTATATAACATAGGGTTCCAGCTCCAGGTTGGGAGATACCTAGAGATTTTGGGGGTGGGGCCTGAAGAAGGGAGGGTTAGGGGAGGGGAGAGTTAGGGGAGGGACTTCAATGGGGTATAATGTTATAGAGTCCACTTTCTAAAGTGGCCATTTTCTCCAGGGGAACTGATTGCTGTCTCCTGGAGTTGTAATGGTGGGAAATCTCCAGCTACCACCTGGAGGTTGACAACCCTAGTATAACATGATTTAATCTGAGCTGGCTCTGGACAATTTAGGGAATCTTTTCGTACCCCACATACAGGTGTGAGATTAAGAGCTAGACTCACGAGCTATAGTGGTAAAATGATCATTGTTCTTAATTCATATTGACTATACTTTTTCAAGATTGCCAGAAAATTTGTCTACTTGATGCCAGTTTTGTTATATGGATTTTCTTCTTTTTTTGTTGAAGGTTCCTTTGTTAGATTCCTATCCGGTGTTTTGGTAAGGTCCAGTGTTATAACACCAATGGAGCATGAAAATGTAATAAGAACAAAGAAGATTGTTCATAACAGTGTTGCTTAATGAATTCCTAGAGCGATATACACCTCACAACTGGGTCCCAGTGGCTTCCCAGTAAGTTATGGTGGACATCTGGATAGTAAGAATAAAACTTGGACTATTAACATAGATCACTAGGCAGTTGTTAATAAAATGTTGGCCACTCCTGCCGTAGACCGTATAAGAACAAGTGACATGTAAGTGGTGACAGGTTCTGTATCCCATTACTAATTCCATGTAGTGCTTAAACTTGACAAAAGGCAAGGAATGTTCCCCCCCCCTTTTAGTTTGCTTTTAGTACAGCTGCAGAAGTTTATCTGGCCCACTTATTAAACCATAGCCCAATATTACATAATTGTAGAATGAATGTAGCCCAGATAATACATAATATGAAATTAAAAGGCAGAGTGAGAAAATAATAAACATCAAGATAATTTAAAAAAGAGGGGACTGAGGAAGGGGGCCTACTTGTGTTCATATAGCAACATGCTTCTATCTCCTGCTCTCCTTGCCAGGGTGAATTTAGGTTAATTAGTATGTAGAACAAATCTTTTTGGAGACAAAATGTGGAGAGTGGAAACATCAGGCATGCAGCATACTTAAAAAACCAAACAAAAACCCAATACCAGAATTGGCATCATTATAATTAATCAGTGATTGCCACACAACGAAAGGAGTGTATAAAGAAAATGTGGCTCCAATAGGCTGTACTTGAGGGGGTGGTGATGTGCTGCCCCAAAACTGCTTTGTTTCCCTTGGCTCTTGCTTCTCTTGGAACCTTTGTTTCTGCCGCCCTTAAGTCCCACGCTGACACTCAGTTATGATTCCAGACAGAAGTAGTGCTGCGCGTTGCTCACATCTGATGCCCACAGTCATTTTTGACCTTTTGCTTCCAGGCTGGTTAAACATACCAGTCTTTCCCATTTCTTAGCATGAAGTTAGTTGATAGCTAGTCTACAAATACATCTCAAATGAAGGAGAGGACTAATTAAATGGTTGCTGATGATGTGTAGCATTTTATGATGGGTAGGGTGGCCAAAATCCAGGTGGTGGTTGGAGATCTCCCGCTATTACAACTAATCTCCAGGTGACAGAGATCAGTTCCACTAGAGAAAGAGGCCGCTTTGGCTATTCCACTCTATGGCATTGAAGTCCCTCCCCTCTCCAAACTCTATCCTCCTCAGGCTCCACACCCAAAATTTTCAGGTAATTCCCAACCCGGAGCTGGTAACCCTAATGATGGGGCTTCTGTTAGGGCATACAGTAGTTGCTGCGGTAATGTGTGTGTCACTAACACCTAGTCGAAAACTGGGCACAAGCTCCCCCCAGCACTGTCAAATAAGTCTGGATCAGGGGACAAGAAAGGGATTATGGTGAGTGCTTGCAGTAGTGAGGACAAACCAAACTATGTTGAGTAGGATCCAAACTCTTGAGAAGATCTAAGCCCTATTTGCACAGGCTTGTGGCCTAATCTACAAAAATTCACATATTAAATCCTCTTTTCAAGATCTGCCCATTGTATGGATTTTGTTTGAGCAGGAGAAGGTTCTTTATTCCTTATATCTTATTTGCTGGCATGATTTATAGGACGTGCTCATTCCATGTGTTGTGTTCACTTTTATGGCCAAGGCTATCATAATACAGCAACTGCTACGTATAGGGTTCCCAGACTTTTAATAAAGTGAAAAACAATGCTCTTCCCTTTTAAATGTATTTTATTTCTTATTTTTTCCATTTGCCATAGAAAGAAATATGAAATCTGCATGCAACTCCCTAAATATTTGAAACATTTAAATAGCATATGATAATTTAGAAGTACAATACATTATATTGAAAGATAATATAGGGAAATCTCCTGTAGTATATTTACAATTGAAAAGGTAGTTTGTTATTTATAATTTTAAAAAGAGGAATGCACTCCTTACCAAAGGAAGTATTACATAATAATGATGTTGCTTTGTGACTAAAATGTATATATCTGTTCCCTTATCAGCGTAGGGTTTTTTCCCTGTAAAAAGATATATTTTTGAGAGTCTCAGACTATAAATCTAAAGAACCATACACAATATTCCTGAAGCTTAAAATATCTCAATACTGAAGCTGCAAACTTTTCATAAGAATCTTAGCTGAACAAAAATATGTACTTTCTTTGTATTAAAACAACTTTATAAAGTTTTTTTTTCTTCACAGGCAAAAATGAAGGCAGGTAGCTTACTGTATTATACCTTCCACAAGGATTAACAGGTGAACAGCTTATTTCATTTTACAACCACTGAGAAATCTTATTTCTGAAAACCTATTGTATCCCACCTATAATTTTCTAAATAGTTAATTGCCCCCCATCTCCTACTGAAAAAGATATATTCTGTCATTGGAAACCTTCAAATTGGCATAGGAAGTTGCCCCAATGCCAAAGAAGAGAAATAATTTTAGAACTCTTTATCTCTCGGTGTGTGTATACAAACTATGGTTCACTGAATGAGCTTATAAAGCCCAGTTTCCAATCAGTGATATATGAACAGCTTTCAATACACTCATTAAAAAAAAAAAACCACTTTAAAATGAAGATCATGACTCATGAGATTTCTCACTTCAAAGGGGGAACGTATGAAATCTAGTGTGTAAAAGACACTTATGAAATCTGGCAGCTATAAAATGTAAAAAGTGATCCTTGGTAAAAAGTGCTTTATAACAATATAATATTTGTGTTGGGTCTTGTGAGAAGTAATCTCCGTTCTCCATCCTTTTCCTTATGTCCGCTACACAACCTTGTTACTTGTATTATCCTTTTACCTTCTTACTCTTCATAAACTCTGTGGAGATAAAACAAACAAATAGAGAACCAGTTTTTCAGCTAGTTTGATTAAACCACAAATAAACCCATAACACTTGTAGGGTAACCCGGGAGTCTAAATACCAAAACGCAGAAGTGCCAGCTTCCTAAATCCAACAGCTTTTTATCTTTCTTCCAAGTTGTTTTTCTCAGTTTTAGGATACATGTCAGTAGACTTACATGTCAGTAGACTGGAGATGATTGAAAATGTATCTCGGAATCAGCAAATTTAAATTCGTTTCTAGGGACATATTCAGCAACACCGGGCTGGAAGGGGCTGTACTCATTTCATCGTTTCAAATAACACACAGTTGGTATTCAGAGGCACTTGCATTTATAGACACCACACTAGGTAGTGGCTCAAGGTGTTTTGCTGTTGTTACCCTCCTGTACTAGGGTTGCCAATCTCCAGGAGGGGTCAGAGATCGCCCAGAATTATAAATGATCTCTAGACTACAGAGATCAGTTGGCCTGGAGCAAATGACTGTTTTAGAGGGTAGACTGTAGGGCATTATGCCCCATTGAGGTCCCTCCCCTCCCCAAAACCCACCCTAGCTGTTGTGGAAAGGCCTTCCTGAGGAGATCAGGAAGTCTGTTACACTTCTATCATTCTGCAGAATGCGCAAAACAACTGTTCAAAAGGGAATTTTTATGTGAAGGAAACAGTCCTGTAATATAATGGAATAGGTTCAGGAGGGTGCTTTTATAAAGGGACTTTGATTATAAACTATTGCACTGTTTATAGTCTTTACTATCTTGGTTTTGCTGCCTTGTCATGTAATTTTGGGATCCAATTCTGCATTCTTTATGTTATATCATGGGTTAATTTTTTGGGGGGAGGGGTGTCTGCATTGTCTTCTAATTTTATACTCCTAGTCCTAATGCATTCTCCATTCACTGTCTTAGGCTGTTTGATTGCATTGCTTTCATATTTTGCAGTCCGCAACATGACTCTGCAAGAAAGGCGGGCTATAAATGAAGTAAATAAAATAAATAAGTAACCCTACAATTCAAAGCATTGTATTTGATTATAAGACCTGGATGCATTAAATGGCATTATGGAACAACTGGACAGGTACAGGAGGGCTTGTAGGTAGTGGCTGGCCATATGGTCAATCTTTCGCTCCTGCTTTGCCACCATGAGCCATCTTTCCCTTCCCAGTCCACAGTCTCTTACGGTTCCAGAAAGTGTTCTGGGTTCTTGTATGGGTTCCTGCACCATTATCTCTGACTATTCCGGTCTCAGTCAACTAGAGGCAAAACCACATCAAAGCATAGAGTGCTGCCTATGTACTGTTGCATACTTTAGAAGGATAACATCTCATATTTTAGACTTAGCCTATGGCAGATTTTCTAAACAGATTGAACAACCTCCATTGTTGCAAATGAGGAGAGTGGAGTAATAAATAATATTTAAGTATTTATAGGCACTTTAGAATGTTCAAAGCACTTTACGTACATTATCTCAGTAAGTATTACAAGAATTGTGTAAGGTAGGCCAATGTTATGATCCTCAAGCTGCAGCTGGGACACTGAGAAAGAGTGGCTAAGCTAAGGTTACCTAGTGAATTTATCACAAAAGCAAGATTTGAACCATATTTATTTGTTTGATTGATTTTTATCATGCTAGCTCTTCCTGCTTCCTGATACCAGATAGAGTTGTCAACCTCCATGTGGGACCTGGAGATCTCCTGAAATTACAATTTATCTCCAGATTGCAAAGATCAGTTTCCCTGGAGAGAATGACAGCTTTGGAAGGCAAACTCTATGATATACCATAGATTCTAGATGAAATCCCTCCCCAAATTCCCACCTGTACAGGCACGTCCCCAAATCTCCAGGAAAATCCTAGGGTGGAGTTGGCAATCCTAATCCAGGTAAAGCAAAAAGAGGGTGCAAATGATCCTAGCTTCAGTCAGGCTCCTGGCCTCAGCAGCGTCATTCTGAATTTAAACAAGCATAAGCAAAACCAGAATGCTTATGAGCTATGGATTTCCATCCCTTTTGCCTTCTCCTAAGTGCGAATGGGAAAGATGTCTGAGATCTGAAAGTGCTTATCCAGCCACATGTTTTTAACTATTGAAAAGTCCTGGAACAATTTATGAAACTATGTCTCTGGTTTAAATACTTCAGAAACGAAATGCTTAACGTTTTCTTTGAAAAGACGTTGAAAAAATCCAGATACTGCATTTGTCCAAATGACCTAAACCACATTGATCATAACTAAGGTCAGTATTATTTCTGAAAGAAAGTTGTGCAGACTTTCATTATATTTAGCTTTTAAAAACAAACAAACACCTAATACCAAGTATTGAAAACGAATCTGTGAGTTGTGTCCAGCTTCTGCTGGCGAAATCCTTATTGACCTTTGTAACAGCAAGATTGAATTCTGTGGATCACATGTGCAGTGTTTTGTCTGTTCCCTAAGCTTGTATTACAAGGGAGGCTTGCATGCATTCAGGCTCTTTGTTCTTTAGTTCATCTGCTTCTGCTGTTTCACCCCAGGGCAGGTGCGCTGAAGTTCAATAAGCCCCGATGCTGAAGAGAACAGCTATTTGCATAACTCTCTATTCATCCCAAAGTGCTGAGCTATATAAGGAAGCAAGGGTGTTCCTATAATCAATAGACTGGCTTTTAACCAGAGAAGCAGGATTTGACCTTTCTGTTTCACAGCAAGCAACTTTTGTGATCTCTGGTCAGTCATGCTGGGTGAGATTTTTAAGGGATACTGAAGTTGCATTGTTGCTTAAGATTCAAATAATTCCTGCACCAGCATGCAAACGTCCAACCAGATAATCCATGTGCCAATGTAACACAATAAAAGTTAATGCTTCTCTGGAATTTCAGGTACAATGAGCAAATACAGAAGTGTTTTATTCTGGGAAGTGTAATTTAGATTTGGAAAAAAAAAACCTGAATGCTACTCTTAAAGCATCATAACCACACATCTGCAAAGACACAGCAGCTGCACTAGCAGTGTGATCCCAGGATTGGAGCAACAGATCCTTCTGTGATGCATATCCATTGAAATGAAATGGCTCTTCCTTGAAGTGTATTCAGGACCATAGTTGCTTTTCATTGGAGAAGTAGTTGTGAATTGGCCATGTTCAGCACATGTCAAAATTCACAGCAGCAAAACTGCTGTGCCCACAAGAAGTCAGGTACCAGCCTAGCCTCTGCACAATCACTAAGCTTGGTCCAAAACAAAATTTATAGAAAGAGGAGCCATGTTTGCAGAACGCATCCAAGCAGCATATAAACCAGAACAGTTTGTGCAATACAGCATGTATTGTACAAGTATATCCAGTTCTTGTTCTTTGGTTTGACCAAATGCTGCTTTCGTTTTTAATAATCTGTTCTGGTTTTTATGACTTGATTTACTATTCCTCACCCCCATCCCCCCAATGATTGACTTTAACTTTGCAGTAATAAGGTTTTGAATAGGTGCTTTTATATGGAAGTGCAAGTAATTTAGACAAAAACAAGCCAAGTAGTGTTCTTGCCTTTCTAATGTCCTTTTCTATAGATTTCTTCCACCACTTCTGCAGTCATCCTTGCCCAAAAGCGATTCAGTCCAATAATATTCACATGCACATATGTGTCTCTATCCTCCTCCCCTGAGTAATGGATCTCTGCTGCTGGATCTCTTTTTAGAGGGCATTTGATGGGTCATGTGATTGACTAGGTTCTTGTTCATCCACACATTTAGAAAGGGTGGTAAAATTATGGACCTTTTCTGTTTTCTAAAAATGTTCAGATGGTACAAACTGATCTTAATTTGCATTATGAAAACTGAGAAAACTCTCATTTAGTTGGGAAAAGTACCTCAGATTAACAGAGGAATGTAAAGCATCTTGATAACGATTACTCACTCCTTAATGATAATCTGTTTTTGTGACTATAAAACCAGAAAAAGGTTATTTAGAAATTTATTATTTAAGAAAATTGAGGAAACTTATCTAGTTGGGGGGGGGGGGAATTACCTCAGATTACCAGAGGAATGTAAAGCATCTTAATCAAAATTACTTACTCCATAATGATAATCTGTTTTGTGACTATTAAACCAGAATAGGGTTGTAATTTAGTTCTGGTTAATTAATCCTAAACAATGGTGAATTATTCCTTTTCAGATGCTAAAATTATGGTTCCTGCCATTAGAATGGGAACTATTATTTGACTTTAGCCTTGTTTTAAAAAGGAAGATGAAAGTGAAAGGGGTAAGGAGGCTGCCTCGTGCAGCCTGGCCAGTGGGGTGGTGGCGGTAGAAAGGGCAGGCTTTTTAAAGCCTGTGTGGTATTTGCCACCAGCTGTTTTCTGACAAAACTGCCCCACCCATCCTTCCCTTTACAACATAATGTAGGATTAGCTGGCTGGCTTTTGAGCCTAAGAAAGTATGGGGGGGGGGGGCTTTTCTTAAATTTGATGTGGGAGAAGCCTCCCTCCACCCTTTGATTTAATCTGTGTTGATATAGAGGGTGTTTTCCAAATAGGCCTGAGTTTAGTGAGATTGGTTGGTCCCTAATTTAGGTCTGTAGAATTTGCCAGGTCAGGTGCTACAATTCAGTTTAGATCGGCAAGCACCTTGAGGCATCTAAGGCTGGGGAGAGCTAATCAAACCAGACACTGTGAACTGACCAGTCCACTGGTATCATCTGAACTTGTACGTGACCATCATAGGGTAAGGGTGTTGGTGTCTAGCTTGTTTGGCACACAGGCAAGAAGAAGGGAGGAGCAGCTGCTTGATCATTCCGAGCTTTGAGCTAGGGTGGGGCTGCCCACACTAGTGAACCCATTGGGTAGCCTCCAGGGAGTCCATATTAAAAGGGAGACAGTGAGTTACAGTCCAGCTATGCAATGTTTAATAACTAATAAAATTTTGTAAAACCAATCAGTGAATTTGAGTTGTTTTGCCATCTGGGAGCAATATGTAGCTAATATTTAACTATGGAACGATGTGATTCCTGAGGGGGAATGAAATGCCAAAAAGCTACAGGAGTTTTCATTTACTATCTATCCTCTTGAGCATAAGAGCAATCCTCAAAGGTATCTTCTGTTTAAAATCCTGCTGGCAGGTTGAAAGGAGGGAATTCACGTAATTCAAGTTCCTTCCCAGTGTACAGTTTCGGAGTGTGATGCAACTAGGTCTAAGTGCAAGACTGCAAGGGTATGTATCAGCTTTGAAACCCAAGCAGTAATATAAAAGGAGTGTAACAGAGCATGTGCAGAGTGTCTTCCAGCTCTGCATAAGCACAACCAGCCCACACATTTGGAGACAGAGGATATGTTTTAGAAGTAAAAGGACTTGACACCTAGGCAGATAAGAAGTCGGCACCCTCTTTTTAAAAAATTGATTCCTGGACTTGAGTACACAGGAACGTTCCTTTTCTCTAGTCAGTTCTGTTTCTATAGAAATAGAGACAAACGATTACTAGCATGTACTTTAGAGCTCCTACTCGTCATTTTCAAATGCAGGAGTGACATTCAAACATTCCTGTGTTGTTAAACGAGACAGTGAAAAGCAGCTTTTAGACTTCTGAATAAACAACAGGGCTGTCTGGTATGGTGATGCTGACATGGGGAATATATCATTAGCTATTTGAATTCAGATCATGTGTGTGTATTGGGGAGGGGGAAGCTGTTAGGGAAAAAAAGAGTTCACATCATAGGCATAGCAAGAAATCAAGAATTAAGCTACAGGCCCCAAATAGCATTTCAACTGGAGGACATTGCAATCTGGACATTTGTCTAAGCAGGGCTTTTGTTTTTGTATTTTGCTTTTTGTAATCCTAAAGACAGATTGTTAACATTAGTTAAATGTAAGTTATTGAGTCTTTATTTCCTTTGTATTAATAGTTACTCTTAAAAATAAACAAGGAAAAATGGGGTTACATAATAGCTGACATTTAGCTGTACAACCCATTTTCTCTCCAGCTCCTAAAGAAGCTGCCTCAAGAACACTGGCAGATAATCAGGCAAAACTGTCAGTGTGACGTAGGAGGAAGGGAGAAAAATAACACTCAGTAGGAAATGGGTTCTGTTGAATTCCATGAAAGTTTCCAAGTAAACATCTTCAGTCTGGGTATAGGCTGAATTGCTATCCCAAGAGTTGAGTCAGAGCCTTCCACTCTCCTGCAAATCTCCAAACTATTACTGTTGGTTTTGATAAAATTCCTGAAAATTATTTCACTTATCATCCTTTGCATCTCCTTTTCTTCATATATTGGGTCTATCCCATTTTATCCTCACAGCAGCCCTGTGAGAAAATGAGAGGCCCAAGGTCACCCTGTGGGTTTTGCATAACTGAGAACTGATTTGTGCTCTAGTCAGACTCATTCTTCACCACACTGGCTTTATCAAGAGCAGCAAGAAGGCTTTTGCCAGCCTCTTCAGTTGTACTGCATACTAACAATGCAGTTCAAGAAAGTGCCTGTCAAGTTGCCAACCTCTAGGTGGTAAGGAATCAAAATAATGCACTTGTACAGCTAACAATAAAAGCACAGACTCAAACTGGAATGCAATTAGGTCTATTCAAAAGAACAACCTCAATGATAAGAATAAATACGTGCTCAAGGAGCAAAAGACAAAAACCAATCAATATTCACAGTTACAATATCCCAAAGGTAAATGTAAGTATAGAATTTCTCTAAAAGGTAAATAGAGGTATAATAAGCAAAAAGTCCAAACATCCAACTGGTAAGTATGCACAGGCAACGGAGTAGTTATAAACCGCAATGGGCTTCCGGTAAAGTCCCCATTTCATATTCTTTTTTCAAGCTTCAAATGTATCCGTGTGCCAATAACCTAAAAGCCAAAAGAGAAAATGCAAAACCACCAATAATATATACTAAAATTACTGTTAAAGTCAATTGATTCATATTATATACATACCCTTATGGGAAAAGAAGCTTATAAGCTTGCAATTAAATATGGACAGCTTTGGTAAAGCGTCTAAAGTGACTTATGCTGAGTTACATTAATATAACATTCTCTTAATTCCACAGGTGTCATCAATTTGCAGTCAAGCTGGAGGTTACCGTATATACAGAAAAATAAGCACCATAACATTTTACAGAAAGCTAGAAAGGTCCATAAAGGAGTTTAAACCATTTGGAATAATAGTATCAAATAAAAAGATAAAGCGGGACTCTTGTTGTGACAATATTCTATCCATATCCTGGTTCTGAAAAGGTCTACCATGGTACTGCCATATCACAAAAAACTGCATTTCTGAGTCGGAATGTTTGAGATCCCTATAGTGCTCCGTGAGTGGAGCCTCTAAATTTAAATTTCTAATTCTAGACCTATGCTCCCCGATACGGAGTTTAATAGCCCTCTTCGTTTTGCCCACGTACAAAAGGCCACATGGGCAACGGATCAAATGTGGCAACTGTAGCGCTTGTGCGCAGGCGCTACCAGTAAAGGAATTCAGGGATATCAGGCAGTACCATGGTAGACCTTTTTTTTCTGTATATACGGTAACCTCCAGCTTGACTGCAAATTGATGACACCTGTGGAATTAAGAGAATGTTATATTAATGTAACTCAGCATAAGTCACTTTAGACGCTTTACCAAAGCTGTCCATATTTAATTGCAAGCTTATAAGCTTCTTTTCCCATAAGGGTATGTATATAATATGAATCAATTGACTTTAACAGTAATTTTAGTATATATTATTGGTGGTTTTGCATTTTCTCTTTTGGCTTTTAGGTTATTGGCACACAGATACATTTGAAGCTTGAAAAAAGAATATGAAATGGGGACTTTACCGGAAGCCCATTGCGGTTTATAACTACTCCGTTGCCTGTGCATACTTACCAGTTGGATGTTTGGACTTTTTGCTTATTATACCTCTATTTACCTTTTAGAGAAATTCTATACTTACATTTACCTTTGGGATATTGTAACTGTGAATATTGATTGGTTTTTGTCTTTTGCTCCTTGAGCACGTATTTATTCTTATCATTGAGGTTGTTCTTTTGAATAGACCTAATTGCATTCCAGTTTGAGTCTGTGCTTTTATTGTTAGCTGTACAAGTGCATTATTTTGATTCCTTGCCTTCCTTGTGCACTTGGAGCCAGTTTTTGATTACTAACCTCTAGGTGGTGGCTGGAGATCTCCCGCTATTACAACTGATCTCCAGCCGATAAATATCAGTGCACCTGGAGAAAATTGCTGCTTTGGCAATTGGACTCTATGGCATTGAAGTCCCTTCCCTCTCCAAACCCCGCAATCCTCAGGCTCTGCCCCCAAAATTTCCAGGTATTTCCCTACCTGGAGCTGGCAACCCTACTGTCCAACCACCCCATTTGTAGATACCCATAAGCCTCATCAGTTAAGTCAATCATGTATTTGAGGCATGGAGTGACCAGACTTTTATTTCATCTACTTATTTCAGCCCATCTCCACCTATAATGCTTTGGCTAAACAAGCTGCCAGATATGGCTGTCGGGTACTTAAAATACTAAACTGAATTGGATCTACAGTACATTCAGCTGTTTACTCCAAACTATACTCCTGAAATAAAAAAAAACCCTGATGGAAATATACACGTCCACTGACTTGTCAGTTGAAATATTACAGTTTTGAAAATTTGAGATCTAGGTTGATATTACAATATCTTCTCCTTTGTTATACTAGGTCCATATTTGCAAAGAGAAAACCAGCAGCAATATCACAAGTGCACTATAGTTATTGATCAACCATTCAAGTCACAAGGGACAACCCTTCTTAAATCAGTGCACCTGATTACCAACAACAACCACTACAACAACAACTTTTATTCCACAGGGAACAGGAGTCTGTCCTGTGCCAATTACAGTCATTACCCACCTCTCTTTCTCTTTCCATATTGTGTACCACTTAAGTAATCTCTTTGTACTTGGGAGTTTGGGATGTAAGCAATACTGATGGCCTCCTCTGAACCGTGATTTCATGGTGACACTGAAATGAAAAACAAGTTGTCAGCGTGTTAAAAATGCATGTGCGTGTGACAGCAGAATCTGCAGCGGCTTGATCAAAGGAGCTATAACATAGGGTTTCTCCTTCACATCTCTTCATCATTTAAAACCTGTATTGTATTATTCATGAAGCGAAGACTCTGACATCAGTGGACTGGGCTTGGGGGATGGCATTGACTTTTCATGGAAACTCCAAAAAGAAGTCTTGTTTGCCGCCCAGCTGCTGTGCTTCTCATGAGGACCATAATGCATACCTTCTGAACTGACAGTGAGTGTCAACAGCTTCAACAGCATGGTTGGTGGTTGGAGAGGGAAGGGAAAGCATAGATTTATTCCTCCCTTGGCCAAACTAGTGTAGTCTCCCCCACAGGGACAGCTCTAGATGTTGGTAGGGTTATTTTGTTTTTTTTACTCTGTTTGGTAGTGTATATGGATCATCACTGGTGTACAGGGGTTCCTGCCTGGGCAAGAACTGGGACACTGCTGCCTCATATGGACAGCTACATAGCTGCAGGTGAGAAGAAGGTTTCCTTGGGTTGCCAGGTCTTCAGAGCGGCTTCACTTAGAGGCACACAGGTTTCCTATGGTGTGGCAGCATAATAAATACATCTAGGTCAGACTTGGTATTTTCTCAGGCTCTCGAACTAAGTGTGTAAGGGCTTGTTCTACTGCCTCTCTGAGATTTTCTCTCAGGCTCCATAGTCACCCTTGTTAGATTGCTGCTGGAAGGCTGCCTAAAGTACAACCCAGCCTTACATCTAACAACACAGTCAGATGAATAAGTATTATAGCTCACCACTTTCAAACATGATTGGCAGCAATTTTTATATCCAGCTCTCCAGGGACTGAAACAGAGATATTTTCCAGCTGTTTTGCTAAAAGTCTTTACCTGGGATGGAATGTGGAACATCTTAATAGCAAAGCAATGCATTCCATCTCTGAGCTACAACGTCTGTTTGACAAAACACAAATTTCTAAATGTGTACATTTTGAGGAACTTTTATAGGGCTATATTTGCTTGCTTATACTGATTTAAATCCCTTAGATATTTTTGTATTATCACAGTTCCTTTCCTTTCCTTTATCCCTTAGAAGCTCCTTGATCTATTGATCTTGAGCAGCATATATCTAATGTTAGAGGGATATAAGGACTGAAATAAATCTTGCCACTGACAATGTAGCCTTGGGATCCCTGTCAATTAGTAAAAAAAGGCATTATGTCAAACACAGAGGCATTAGATTTATATGTTAAAAGGTGAGATATATAATGTGATCGAAGTTCCTCATAAAAGCGGCATTCCAAGAGGGCATGAGCTAATGAACCAATTGAGCCGGAAGAGCAAGGACAGGTCCTGTTTGGATACGGTATATTCAAAATCCTGCCCTGCATAACCATAGAGGGGTTAGCATTCAGTCTAGCTAAACAGAAGGCTCTAGAGAGATGAGGAGTTGTTTATCACAGTTCCAACGAAGTTATCATTCATTAGCAAATGTGGGGGAAATTAATAAAGTGAGGGAAATGATGTCAAGACATTACACTTTAATAATACTATGATGTCTTCATGAAATATTTGTTTCTAAAATATTGCGCTAATTATATACCAAAGAGGGTGCCCTATCAGAGCAATTCATTGATTAATATAAACTCAAATTAAATGCAATTAAATGCATAAAAGCATTAAAGCCGTCAACAGAAATGAAGGTGAAGGAAATGTGCACTAGGAGAAACCAACAGTATACATCCTCAAAGAACCTGGAAACTAGAAAAACAGCAAGATTAAAAAAAAAAAAAACAGAAGACCCCACTCTGAAGCAAAAGGCTCAGTCGTGCATGTTTTCTTGATGATTTTCTGTGAGAATGAAAAGTTTCCCTAATGGGCATTTCATTTACATTTGTACCTCACGGCTTTTGCCTTTTCCATCAACTGCCAAATCTGGCTGCACTTCCAAAGGTCTGGAGCGCACGTCTCTCTCATACCCATCCTAGAAAGGCTTGTTATTGTTTTGTTGACAGCCTTTCAACATCCCGCTTCTGCTGGCATCTTGCTTGTGAGAGCATACTGCCTGTTTGGTTTTCCCATCAGGCAGGCAAACTCTGAGGCCCAGACGTAAGTCCTTGGCATGCAATGCTTGGGCAGGAAAACCCTCGCAAGGCTTTTGTTATGCTGATGCGTGTTTCTAAACCCTTTGTCAGCTTTGGGTTACTGATGTAATGGAAACATAACTGTGTATGCAAGTTGACTGTGAAATTGCTATCTCCATATCTTGTGGGACTTTGCTAATTTGTAAGGACCTGTCAAGAAAGGAGGTCACTGGCACACTCGTCCACATGGAGGGAGGTTGGAACACCCATCCTCTCGTATTCACATGGAAGCTCTGTTCTGGCTTATGTTTGGGTTTTTTTTTCAGAGAAGAGGGGGAGCAAAAGGGAAGGAACACTCTTCTTCCTCAGCCACAGAGCTACAATTCTGAACTTGTATTTTTATATCAGTTAGCAGGCTTACTCTGGCTAGTTGAGGCGTCATTTTTTTTTTTGCCTCAAAATTTGAGACTATGTTCATGAGGAATACATACTAACAATTTATTATTGTACGGTCCCAAGATAGCCAGTTCTTCTTTCTGGGAATTTCTGAAGACAATTCACAATATGGATAGCCAGGGTGGTGTAGTGGTTAAGAGCAGTGGACTCTAATCTGGAGAACTGGGTTTGATTCCCCACTCCTCCACATGAGCGGCACACTCTAGTCTGGTGAACCAGGTTTGTTTCCCCACTCCTTCACATGAAGCCTGCTGGGTGACCTTGGGCTAGTCACAGTTCTCTCCGAATTCTCTCAGCCTGGGCTTCCTCATGAGGTGCCTGTTTTGGAGAGGGGAAGGCAATTGTAAGCCGATTTGAGACTCCTTAAAGGTACAGAAAAGTGGGGTATAAAACACAGCTCTTCTTCTTCTTCTTCTTCTATTGATCGCATGTTCTCAGATCGGTGATCATCAGAACTGTGTGCTTACATCATCAAGTAAAGGAAGTCCAGAGATTCAGTCATTCCCTGGCAAGAATCCACAACCCACTTCCTGCATACTTCCAAATTGCCAGGATTGTTGTGCTGTCGTTTTGAATGTAACATGAATACCTATAAGGATATTACCATCTTTTCCTTATATACAGTGAGTATGCATGTAGAGAAAAATAACATTACAATGATGAGGAAATGGCAGTGGGCTAAGGATATCTAAGTAGCAGTGGGCTTAGACAGAAAACAGAGAGCTAAAGCACAGAGAGCTTGCTAACTATGTGAATTGCCATGTCTAGTCCAAATAATCCTGCAAACCAGAAGCAAGGGGACAATAATAGTGCATGGGCCTTAGAAATGAAATTCTGGAGTTGATGGGTCTTAATTATCCAGAAAAAAAATATTTGGTGGACATTTCTTCCCAGAGAAGTCCTTCATTTCATCAGGAACTGAAAACATTTCTGTTTAGGAAGGTCTCCCCAGACTAATGGACTACTTGTTTTATTGAACTCTGCTGCTGCATTCTGAATGCTTTAGTTAACTGCTGGTTAGTGTGTACTTTTAATTTCTATTCTGTTTTGATGATGTTTTATGGATGTTATTGTTTCAGTACTTCTGCATCTCTTTGGGATACTGTTCTTTGGCACAGAATGCTATTCAAAAGTATTTAGATAACCAACTCCTTCCCAACACAAAACTACCCTTGAATCCTGAACCTCTGAATCCTCCCTGGTTTTGAAAACAAATATGAATTCCTACAGAATCATTATGAGCACCATTTTACAGCTTCATTGTGCAAGCCTATAGAACAAGACCACAATGAGCTAGAGAGCCATGGGAAAAATGCAATGATCCAGAGCAAAGGGGAGGAAAAGCTCACTGAAGCAAACCATGTGATTTCCCCCTGGGGATGCTTACGAAATTTTCCTCATCAGAATTTCTCTCTGGATTTGAGGGCTTCAAATTAAGTGATAGTATTTGTGGAGCAGCATTGATGCATTGCGGGTTACCAATGTGCAGTAATACACACTGTGCACAATAATATATATGTGGTTGCATAATTGTGTCAAATTTTCTTTTGGTACAATGTTTTAATTTATCTGCATATGGGCACATATGCATTGGAGATTGATAAAGAAAAAAACAGATGGCATTGAAACCAGAAAACTGTGTATACACCAATGGTAAAATTAATGTATTTCTAATTGGCACCTGCTATAAAGGCATATTGTTACAGGATAAATTAGTATATTCCTCATCTGGAACTCACCATGAAATGTGTAAGTATATTTATATGTAATGTATATATTTGATCACGCTTACATCCATCAAGAGACTGTAAATGATTACTGGTGTACACTTCAGGAATCTAATCCTTATAATCTTTGGAAAGGGGAAACTATCTTTAAAACAGCATAAGAATGTCAACATAGGTGTCAAATCATAATCTTGAGAATCCTGGGTATTTGGATTACTTCTAAAGGAAGTCTAACTTTTTTTTTTTTTTTTACAAAAATGACTGTCAAATGCAAAATTCCAAAACAATTGAAGTGCAGTAAGGATGCACTCCAATATGTTCTGAAGATGAAACAGGTTGCTACTGGGATGATATAATATATACTTGTGAGCAGAGATTTCCTTTAAAAATATGTTAACTGAACATATTTCCCAGATTACTTTGAAGCTTAGTCCTTTCATAGGTTGAGAAGGTTTCACTGATATCACTGTTCTCTAGAAGAGTCTTTGGATAGATTGCTTTAGTCACTACTTCTCAACATAATGCTGAATCCGTGACTTGATCGGAACTGTGCTCTGTTGCCGTTTCTACTCTGACTCTGTAATCAATATCATCCAAGTGTTTAGTACTGGTATTAAAGCAGAATACAGGGTGCTACTAAGCTTCAATTTCAGGACTGGGGCACTACGTTAAAGCTACACCCATTTCATGCTCTATCAGTATTCTAGAATGAGAGCACAGAGGACTTTCCTCGATCAGAAAGTGGTGCTTTGCATGGCTTCTCTGTAGCTGCTAAGGGCAGAAGTACACATCACATGTAATCTCCCTATTTTTTCAGACTGACACTACAGTTTGAAGCAGAAAACCAGGACAAAGGAGAGGGGTTTCTTCATTCATCCCTGTCAAGCGTTTTTGATTAAAAATCACAGTGTGTCCCACACATTGCTTTACAACTACCCGAGAAAAGATGTATCATTTTCTTAGGGGGTACAGGCAGCTTCAAGAGCCCTGTGGCACAGAGCGGTAAACTGCAGTACTGCAGTCCAAGCTCTGCTCACGACCTGAGTTCGATCCCAACGGAAGTTGGTCTCAGGTAGCCAGCTCAAGGTTGACTCAGCCTTCCATCCTTCTGAGGTCAGTCAAATGAGTACCCAGCTTGCTGGGGGTAAAGGGAAGATGACTGGAGAAGGCACTGCCTAGTAAATGATGTGACATCACCCCATGGGTCAGGAATGACCCGGTGCTTGCACAGGGGACCTTTACCTTTACCTTTTACAGGCAGCTTCAGGACCACAATTTTTCAAGGGAAAAAAAAACTCAAAAAAGAGAAAGAAGTAACCCACGACAGTGTTACCCATTATATGACAGCTTCAGCAGCAGCATTTTTCTGTATTACATATCATCAGAAGATTCTCATGAACTTGTTAATGATTTACTTGGGGTTCAGTTGGATCCCAAATCGGTCTGACCCCCACCCCCCAGGAGTATATTACAATGAGAAGACTTATTTGGAGAACTGACATATTTAGAAAAGTTACCCTGAAATAAAATGTTACCCTGGTTTGCTTGCAGAGCTTTCACACTAGCTTTGCCAACATATTCTGCTCCTATTATTTTATCAACCTCAGAGAATAAAACAAAGACCTTGGTTTTGGAGCATGCTTCACTTCAGTGCAAGATCGCACATTGACTCAAATGGCATTAGCCCAACATCTGGGTAAGCATATTTCATGTTTATAGACAACCGGGCATTTCAGTTGCTCTAACAATTCAGTTCAAGGCAGAGAAAGACTGCTTCTGCTGTGGAAACAAGTCAGTGATCAACTGATGAGCAAGTTCAGTAGGGCAAAGGTGCTATTCTGGACATTTTCTTTTCTTGCCTTCTTCAGTTTTGTACCGGCCATTAAAAAAGGTAATCTATCTCATTTCTGAAACCAACAGATTCTGTATAGTGGCATCTGGAGTCATTTTAAAGTTTGATGGAAGCACTGTGGTCCTTTATGTGCTGTCCATAAAGTGATAGGAGGCAGGTATTATTGAAGTCCCATAGCTGGGATTTTCTCTCTCTCTTCTATACCCTCAGATGAGTCCTGATTTACATAGTATGAATGCATGTCCAAGATAAAACAAGCCATTGGTTGTTTGGGATTTCATTAGCCAGTCTACAATTTCTTGGAAATGGTCAGTGGACTATGTAAGGACTATCACAATCCAAAACAACAAAGACCCTGTATTACCTGAAAATGTCTCTCTTTTCATGTCTCTGATTTGATTTACTTTCCCCAACAAGCTGATTAAAAACAGCACAAACATTTTTTATGACTTCTATGTATAAGCAGGACAGCAGTGTCTCTAGAACTAGTTGACACAAACACGATTTGACCACGATGAAACACAGAGGATAGAAGGATTGTCACCCATGGAGTATGACTTTTTCTTCTCCCCTTCCTGCTGCACCCCTGTATGCTCCCCAAATGCTGTTCATAGGGGGTCTCTTGTCCCCAGAAGCAGCATTTGAGCATGCATTTTGGACTGTAGTGGAAGGGGACAGACCAGAAAGTCGTATTCCATAAGAGGAAATCCTTCCATCCACAGAAACATTCCAATGGAACCAAGCCATAGGATTCTTTTCCTAGAAAGAGAACAAATTGGTTACACATCTATTATGTAACTAGTTCCAAAGTCAGCATTCCAAGGAAGAATGCTAGTTGTTTTCATTTTAAGACTCTGATTGGCACATTTCCAGCAAATGAGACTGCAAAGTGAACAAAGTTTAATATTTTTAATTGGTATAGCTCACAATGAATCTCCAAACTGAAATAATCTCATCCATGGTCACGCAAGTTAGAACGTGTCTCCAAACAGATAGGTATAATGTATATATCGAGGCCAAAGTGCTCTCATCTATTTAAACCTGTTCCTCCAGTGACCTAAGAGGGAGATCCTCATGTGCAGCACAATCCTGCGCTGGTTTAAACTAAAGAGACTGAGTGCAGGATTGCGGACCTGCACACGGTAAAGCAGATTTAATTGAAGATAAGGAGATTTGAGCAGTCCACCCGGTAGCAGTTGCTGGACTACTTGCTTCCATGCAAGTAAGTGTCGGATCAGTAGAGTCATGATGGCAAGAAGCATAGCTCAAGTCATTAATTTTAGTAGGAATGATTGAACTACCCTTATAAAGTTCTTATCGCATTCTAGTGATATACACTTTATGCATATTTATTACTCTAAAGATAAATGGGACATTTTCAAAATGTTTACCTATTGTGTTGTGTCTAATGTATTAGCATATTATAGTAGCCATGTTCATTTTTTATAAAATCTAAAAAAGCAGAAAAAAATAATGGGTAGAAGCCAACGTTTCTTTTGATATAAACCAAATCAAATAGCAGGACTTACATGACCATTCTTTCCTTGCAATATGGATACTTTGGCTTCTCTTCAAGTTTCTGTATATCAGAGAATCTTATTTTGGGGCCTTTTCTTGCACATTTGCATTTTGATCCTATAACAAGAAATATTCACTCATTTGTAGATGAAAATCATGGCATAATATGTACCACACATCATTCCCCTCTTATTCCCTTTATTCCTTGCTTTAACCTATGCAAATTCATGAGCTTTTAAAAAAATTACAGAAAAGATAGTTAAAGTCATGCAGAATAGTGTGGAAGAGGATTTTTAAAAAAATCTAGATTCACTGTGTTTTTAAACATATTACTACAAAAAGGTTTTCCACTGACAAAGATACTGTGTTGTGATTCTATGTGTGATAGACTGTTTATATTCCACTCAAGTCAGTGGGATATGCAACAGAATCCTATGCACTTAAAAACAAAACCCACAAAGTTCAAATACAGAATTGCATCCTTGGTGTTAGAAGCCAGATGGCAAAACTTCTCTTAAAACTGCACCTGCTGTGATCAAACTTTGTAAAAACTAAGAAAAAGCAAAACAAAACAGTGAATCCATTATATAAATCTGAAGGCTGAAGATGACTTACACTAATGTAATGTAATGTCTTCTCTTTAGGCAAACACTTTAAAATGAATCATAGACTACATTCAGAATTCTTAATCATTCTGCATTCCAGTTGTTAAAATAGCCTTTGACTTTAGCAAAAATCAGTCCCTCAGATCAAAACTAGGCAAATTCAAATACACAACTATGAATGTAGCACTGAATCCAGGTATAAGTTCGTACTTCACTGACTTTTTCTGTTAACGCATACAAATTCATCATTCAAAAGGAGTTCATACCAGAGTAAGCACCAGCAAAATAAATCCTTCAGCACTTTAGTTCAGGCAATTAAAATACTAAACTAGGGGCTGTGTTGGACCTTCTGCTTTTCCTGCATTTTTAGTTTTACATTTTTAAAAAAAAATTAAGTATTTGATTCGCTATTTTTAAATTAGCTCAAGACGTCCCTTCTTCCAAGTACAGCGATGCATCTTAAGCAAGTATTTTCATAAGCAGTGGAAATCAAATGAGGAAAGGGGGTGAAATGGGTGGTTAGCGAATAACCTGTAACTTACCTTCTATGCTGGTAAAGCAGATGGCAATGAACACTAAGAGAAAAACGACTGCGAAGAGCTTCATGATAAAAAAAGATCTCAGATACCTAAAGAGATGTTTGCTTAGATCTCACTGGAATAATCTGCTTTCCCCCCCCCCTCGTGCCTCTGTTCTTTGATCAGATGCAGTGGCCAGACTGAAACTTGGTGCTGCCAGGATATGCGTGCCTAGAAGCTGCTCTCTTGGCTCCTACTACTGCTGCTGCTGCTGCTGCTATTGCAATCCCATCAGTTTCAGCTGCTCTCTGCCTGAGCCCTGCCGCTTCCCTCCTCTTTTAAAACATTTCCTGCTGCCCTTTCCTCAAACTCATTAATATGCAGAGAGACTCAATTACTTACAGCAATTTCTCAATCCCCCCACAAAAAAGAGGAGGGGGGAGGGACTTAACAGAGAACTAAAATAACTGATTCTGCTTCAGGCAGCGGAATATTTTTGAGGATAACACTCTGAAGAGAATATTGTATCTAAAGAGAATCTAAGGAAGGGTAGGTGGGTAGGAAAGAGTGATCCCCCCCCACCACCATCAGATGTCCGAGATGGCAGGGCCTCTATTTTCAAGATGTTGTCACGAATAATGTAGATATTTGTGTTAGGTAGATGGTCCCATAAAAGGGGGGGTTGAGAAGCTGTGGTTTTAAAATGTGCACAAGCAGTGAAAACAACCACCCAAGTTCCAGAGAATCATTAGATTATTATTGTACACTGTGATGCTCTCAGGAACGGATTAAGACATGGTAAGGCCCTAAGTGATGTCACATTAAGAGGTTCCATATGAAGAGGAAAAAAACCCTTCATTATTCTCACAGAAAGGACTGAAATATAAATATTTTATTTTTACACATAAACAACACTGAAAGCACACAGAAAAAATGCATTCTAACTAAAGCTTCAACTCCCCCCGCCCCTTATTTAGAAGCCCCTGACATTGTGAGGCTCCAAACTATAACTTGCTTAGCTAATCCCTAAAACCTACGGTGCAAGGGAGGGCCAGATACTTCCCTTTCTGGGAAGTTCCCGGTAGGCGGCTGCCCTGAGGGCCACATGGCAGCTAGGAACAAACTGAGCCAAGTGGCCCCTGTAGCTCTTGCAGAGCCACTGGGGTGTCAGGGCTTGGACTATGACCGCAGGTATAAACTCATCTATTGTCATTGTCAGTGTTGCCCGGGTCTGAGCTGAGTGGTCTTGGCAGTCCGGTCAGCCCAGCATGAGTCGCTTGTATCAGCTTGCTCCAAGGGCATTTTAACTTCCCAGTCCACTCCAGCGACTTGGTGATTTCTCATGGAGGCCCAAGCTGTATGTTGATCTGGGATTGCTGGTGCCATGTTGTTGTGTAACTAGTGGGTTATGCTAGATTGGAACATGTTGGAAGGACTGTAAGCTGTAAGCTGTAGTTGTTTTTAATAATTGTCCATTATTTTACTATTTTTATTATCATTTCTATCCTAGTTATAAAACACAACCTTCTTTTTTTTCAGAATAGCCTTGATATTTTAGAGACTGCGAAAGATTCATAAGGCATCCATACAATTTTTCGCTCTGAATATTGTGGAGACGATCAGTAATCATTTTTCTACTGAGATTTTCACCTTTGATGTATCCCTCAAGTTCATGTGATAATAGCAGAACAAATTGTCATCTAAATCTGACCACCCCTCCCCCAGAAGTATATCTTTAGGAGACAATGTGTTCAAACAGTTTCTATTGAGCACATTGTTCACGGGAAGAAAAAGGACAGCCTTTTAATGAATGGACAGTCTTTTAATGAATATGCCTTCTTGCCCT
Source organism: Euleptes europaea (assembly GCF_029931775.1). Classification (NCBI taxonomy): domain Eukaryota; kingdom Metazoa; phylum Chordata; class Lepidosauria; order Squamata; family Sphaerodactylidae; genus Euleptes; species Euleptes europaea. The sequence continues at coordinate 92,297,373 of NC_079312.1, read as the reverse complement.
TGAAGTCTTATAGAAAAAAAATATTTTGGATTGCACAAAACAATGACTGTACATGCTACAATATCTCCCCCAATGCTTTCTAGTTTTGTGTGCCTCCTTTGCAAAACTATTTCCAAATGTCTCATTTTCCTGGGGAAGATTGTTAAATGATTGCTAATCAAGATTGTTTAATGCTTGCTAATTGCGTTCTTGTTATCCTTGACCTGTCCCATGTCCATATGCTTAAAAGTGTGGTAAAAAAATCCCCCTTTTTTACTATTCCCCAAAGCATACCTATACGTGATGTTTCTGGTCTCCATTAGCAAATGTGACTGTTCAGCCTGGAGGTTGGCAAAGATTCCAGATTAGTTCACATAATCATAATCTAATAATCTAGTAAATTTTTACATTAATATGAAAGTTTTCCTTGCATAGAGCTTGCATCCTGTGTTTTTTCCAATATTTGGGTGTTGGCAGGTTGAGAAGTACATGCATACCACACGCACAAAGAATATGCTGAACAATGTATCCATTCCCCCACCCCCCGCATGTTAAGCTGTTCATGTGAGACGTGCTGTTGACATGCTTGGAACATCCTGATTATCCTTGAGGCTTACTAATGCAAATGTATGTGTTTGTTTCTTTCCCAAAACGTGCTACTTATGTACCATTGAGTGTGTGTGTATGCGTGTGTGTGACATGCAGAAAACAAGCACTCACAAGCCAAGGGCTGCGGCAGCACATGTACACAGTGAAACATATCCAAAGGGCTCGTCTGTTAAAGCTTACCTAGTTAATAGTGTTTTCATATGGCTTTTTATTATTACCATTCAAAACAAAACAGGGACGTGAAAAAGCTCTTGGTTTGAGTTTAGGATGATTTTAAAGTGTGTTTTTAAAAAAAAAAAAAACACACACACACCAAAGATTAATAATACATCATGCACAACACAACACATTTACTTCTTAAACAAATATTTGAATTAAGATGAAAGTTTAGGGTATGAGGTAATGGCAGATTAATTGATTTACTTTACATTTGGAATGTAAAGAGAGAAACTGAGTTAGATGTAATTATGATGTTTGCGATAAGGCAAAAATTGCAAAGAGTATATATTTACCTCCCACCTAAACCTAAATTTTGTACAAGTGGGGAAGCTACTAAATAGGAGGGAGACCTAGTGTAAGTATATTGCAATATAGCTGAGTGTGCATTTCAGGCTACTTCCTCATGAAAAGTATGTTACAGTTAATGCCAAGTTTATATGCACACATACACACCATACAAAAATGAATCCATTTTTATCCCACCAGTCCAAAGAGGTTTGAGGCAACATAAAGAATTTCATAAAACATAGCAAGCCATTAGCAACAACAGCAAAACAGTAAAAACTAAAGAACTGAAGTGTACCATTCACTGAAGACCACAAAAAATCTGTAAACATCACCAAATCAACCCCAAATGTCTGTCGAAAGAGATGGGTTTTTCAATTTATTTCTAAATGGTAACAAGGAGGTTAACTGACATATTAATTTATTCCAGACATTTGGGACTACCATTGAAAGAAGTCCTGCATGTCTTCCCTGCAACTTCACGTCTATCCCTCAGTAAGGGAATTTTTAGCAGTGCCTATTCCTCTGTTACTCGGGGCCAAAGCAGCTTGTGGGAGCTTGCAATCTCACTTAGCATATAAATATTTTTAACACCAGAATATTGGAGTACCAGTCTTTCCCATATTCCCACACAAGTAAGGTACAAGTAGATAGCTCATTACATGGATATACAGTCTCCCATTGCAGGGATCTTTTTGTTGATTTCAGAACAGAAGCCATGCAGATTTGTCACAGAGATGCGAGCCTTGAGGTGGGACCTGGGGATCCCCCGGAATTACAACTAATCTCCAGACTACAAAGATCAGTTGCCCTGGAGAAAATGGATGCTTTGGAGGGTAGGCTTTGGCATTGTGCCCCACTGAGGTCCGTCCTCCCCAGCCTCCATCCACCAATCCCCAGAAGTTTCCGATCCCGGATCTTGAAATCGTAACTCCCATCCCCCACCGGTGGCCAGGGGGGACCTGGCAACCCTAATCTGTCACAATGTAATAATCATATGCTCCTTGGAATATAACTGGTGGGCCCCAGCTAGGAGCTGACACACCAAAAAGAGGCTGATTCGTTTAGCTTCTGTGCCCATGCTACTCTGAGATGTTATATATTTCTCATTTATACTATGTTTCCCTCAATTTTCTACTCACAATAAACTGGTAAAATGACTTAGGCTGAGATATTTTGGCCATATGCATTAGTTACTAGATTTTAAAGAACAGAAAAATATCATAGCAGCCATAACCATCATGTCCTGTTCGGAACTTTTCAGAAGCATTTGGCTATAGCCAATGTTTAGTCCGATGGCGAGCTAGAATATTTAAAATTTCATTCATTTGTACCCTGCCTTTCTCCCCAATGGGGACCCAAGGCGGCTTACATAATTCTCCTCTCCCCCATTTTATCCTCACAACAACCCTATGAGGTAGGTTAGGCTGAGAGAGTGTGACTGGCCCAAGGTCACCCAGTGACCTTCCGCGGCAAGAGTAGGGATTCAAACCCGGGTCTCCCAGATACTACTCTAACACTGTTTACCACTACACCACACTGTCTTTGTGTTCTGATCTCGTAAGGTCCAACTTTTACATCCCTTTAGCATAGTTATGCAGAGAAAAGTGTACACATTTTGTGAAAAAAAATCCTCATTGTTTCTTTTAATTAGGGGAGCATTCTGGTTCCTTCGGTGGTGAAGAATATCACTGATGACCAAGGTCCTGTTAAAAGTGCAGAATTCCCCCCCCCTCCTTTTTCATCTAGGCCACGGATTTTTTTATGGAACCTGTATCCACCACACAAACACACTCACACATACCTGGGAAACATAGCTGCACTGTTCCTGGTTGTTGTATTTTTTTAACCTGGTTGATAATAACAGATGTTGGCAGCACTCACATTTGTCTGAAGTATTTTCCTTGTGATGATACCAGACACTGAATGAGCCAAAGGCTGTATCACTTACCCTCGGCCGCCATGGTTTTCCCTGGGAAGAAAAGCACCATACAAATTTTAGAAAAGATAAAAATACCCTGTTTGTCCCCCCTCATTGAGACCGATGACAGGCTGAACATTTATTCTCATTAAACATTCTTTTCAGCTATTCTTTTCAGAGTTTGTCCTCAAGATACAGTTTCTTGGCCCTGGTGCCCAGTGGTGAAAATTAAACCACTGAACAGGCTAGCCACAGCTTTGCACATGAATAGATGCTTGATGCTGTGGATCATGTGACTGAGGGCACTCGTTTCCCTATGGCATGAGCCTACAGAGCGACTGAAGGGTTTCCTAAGAATATTGTTCAGTGAGGCGCTAACTAGGAATGTAAAACAGATGCCTCAGAAGCAGCTCTTGATTATGATCTGACAAGGGAGCATAAACAATATGCTAATGTCATGATTTAAAAAAAACCTGGAACGGAGAGCAAATCAGAGAGAACACTCCATTAGTAACGAAACACATGCAAGCCATGTCATTGTGTACAGATCATAATTGCTGTCACCTGTCATCACAGTTTAGTGAAAGCTTATGTTGCTACCACTATGCTACTACCCCTGCCACTTTGCATCACATTACTCTCAGCGCGATGAGCATTCATGGTGGCTCTAACTGATGGTGCCTGCCTATACAAGGAATAGCCAGGAACTTCATTCTAGGAGGACAGGGCATCAGTCTAGAGCCCCTTCTCCCATCCTATCAAACTTCAATAGTCCTTCTACCCAGTCTACTTGCTAAATAAATATCTGAATATGTCAGTACATGACTTGATCAAACATAGCGCAAAACCACGGCTTATGTTAACTGTGGCTAGTTTGTGAAACTAGTATTCAGATCACAGATCTTCGTTAAAATTCTGATCTGCCTCTACTAATGCTGGTTTTATCACCTTCACTCTTTCTTCCACCCACCAAGAGATCAAGTGACATTCCGTCCAGCATTGTGGTGGAGATTGCATTGGGAAAACAAGCCCAGGTTGAAGTCAGGATGTCTGTGTTCATCTACATAAGTGCAGAAATTCCCCAATATTGGCCTCCTCTTATCCACTGGCAGTTCTGATGTACTCACACAAGGGTAGGCCTGCCCAAGGATTTTTGGCACTGTAGGTGAATGACTTAACTGTTGCCTGTCCTGTATCCTTAACTGTAGGGCAGTTGCTTCCTCATGGTTTTGCCAATGTACAATACCTCACAAGAACATTTAATAATCTACATTACTGCAGAAGAGTTACATCTCATGAAATTATTGAGAGTATTGTTTCTTGTCGTGTGCATTAATGCAACTTTTAATGCTGCTTGTAAGCTTGGAGAATGAACATTTTCCACAAGGAAAATGTCCTGTAGGTGGGTTCGATCCCAACATTGTGAATTTAAGAAGAAAAAGAGTTGTTTTTATACCATGCTTTTCTCTACCTTAAGGAGTTTGAAAGCGGCTTACAATCACAATCTCTTCCCCTCTGCATAAATCCTGTAAATTAATACAGTTCAACTGGCTACCAGCGGAAGCTGGTCAAAGGCACTCCTGGCCACAGCTCCCACCTGCTTATTGGGGCCTGGCAATTCTACTCAAACTAAAGACTAGGGCTGCCGATTCGGTTTGTCCGAACTGAAAAAACAGCCGAATTTTCCACAATTCGGGGGCTTTCAGTTCGGATGGAACCGAACTGAAAAAAGGCGGGAAAACGACGCCCCGAATTCAGCAAATTCGGGGCGATCACCGAATAAATTCAGCAGGTTCGGCGTTCCCAAACCTACCTTTTCCCACCTTTAAAGACCCACCGCCCGCTTTCCCGGGACTCCCGGGAAACCTGGCGGGGGGTCTTTAAACTCCCCACTTAGGCTCCAGGGACTCTTGCCTTCCAGCAAGGCGCTTTAAACAGATCTGTGCCTTCCAGCTGGGCTTCCCTGAAGGCGCGCAGGGGGCGCTTTAAACAGATCTGCGCCTTCCAGCTGGGAGGCACAGATCTGTTCACCCCCCCGCTCGCCTTCACTGGGCTTCCCTAAAGCCAGGCGGGGGGCGCTTTAAACAGATCTGTACCTTCCAGCTGGGAGGAGCAGATCTGTTTAAAGAGCCCCCCGCGCGCCTTCATGGAAGCCCCGTGAAGGCCCGCAGGGGGGGCTCTTTAAAGACCCCCGCCCCCTTCCCGACTCTCGGTTTGAAGTGGTGGGCGCCGCCTGGGCAGGCGGCGCCCAGCACTTCAAAGACCCGGCCAAATTTTCCCCCGAGCTCTGGATCTCGCGCCGAATTTTGCGGATCCGAAGCGGGGGAGTTCGGACTTCGGCACATCCCGAATTAAAAAGGGCCGAATTTTGCCGAAGCTGAACTTTACCGAATTTTTTTTTCAACAGCCCTACTACAGACCTGTTCCTTCAAGCAGAGTGCAACCCCATCCAGAAGATTAGATCCTTAAGTCCCGAATCAGACTTTTCGCTCACCAGTAGCATTTTTGTCTTGTCAGAATTAAGCTTTCATTTATTATTTCTCATCCACTGAAAAACTAGACCCAGGCACCCACTCAGGGTTTCTACAGCCTCCCTGGGATTGGCTGGAATTGCAAGATAGAGCTATTTGTTATCTGCATATTGGTGACAATCCAGCCCAAATCTCTAGATGACCTCACTCAGTGGTTTCATGTAGATGTTGAAAAGCACAGGGGACAAAACAAAGTCTTGCAGTACCCCTCAGGCCAAGGGGGTGTGCAGCAGTGCCTAACCACCACCTTCTGAAATGTACCCTGTAGGGAGAAGTAGAACCACCAAAAACAGTGCCTCCAAGTCCCAGCCCTTGCATTCCAAGCTGTTCTTCATGAATATATCAGACTAGTAGTATAATGCCAGGGTACTGCCGATGAGGGAAACACCTCACACTCTGGGGTGCATGGAAGAATGGGTTCTATCAATTGTTGTTAGACAAATAACAATGATACCCTCTCCCCACTCTTCTGGAGCCTAACTTTCCAGTAGTGGACTTCTCTCCATAGTATATCATTGCACTTCAAACATGGTATTTATGTTGATGTCCCATGTGTGAAGACATGTACAAACTGATGTGAGGTTGCATGAGTTTAAAGAGGCTTTAGACATGTTCCCAGGCCTCTGGACTTTAAAAAACTGTGTTCATTGGTAGAACTGCTACCCTGGGTGGTTGTCTTCTGTCACTGGTGAACTGCCCTTGATCCTAGCTGCTGGAGTGTATGCATGTACCTTCTAGCAAGTTCCTTGTTTCCAGCGAGCCAATTACCTCTCCTTCTTGAACTTTCCTGTGCATTAAATAGCATGAATTGAGTGGCCGGATGGAGAAAGAAGCCTAAGAAGTCTCAAGACTGAGATCAAATTTAACAGTGTTTTCTTCTAAGAACACACATATAGACAAATGTGGAGAAATGGGAACGGGAAACACATAACTTAGAAACAGAATAAAAGTACACGTTCTAGCTACTTCAGAAGTTATACGGATTCTCTGTAAGGGTGTGCAACAACAACAACAAGTATTTTTTTCAGCTCCATTTATGTTGCTGCAAGGACTGCTGACTTGCCACAGTGGTAACTATGAGGGCCACCCTGAATGGGGCAAGGGCCACTTCTCACTTGGGGCCACTCCTCACTTGGGGCCACTCCCAGGAGGAGGCAGCCCCCCAGGCCCTTGGCCTACTGGTACTTTTTCCAATGGCCTTAATGGCCAGTCTGCCCCCTGTTCATGAGTATTCCACATTTCACAAAAGGAATTCAAGGTGGAACGAATTGTGTTTCCTTCATCTGTTGTATCCTCCAAACAACTCTGTGAGGTATGTTAGGCTGAGAAAGACTGGCCGGAAGTCACCTAGTGAGCTTCATAGTAGAGTAGGGATTTGAACCTGGGTCCCCACTTTCTCTTAGTCCAATACTTTAACTACTACAGCACTCTGGCTCTGTAGAAAGGAGGAAAACTACGTTTCCAGGATAACCCTAATGGTCAGGTGCCTGCCTTTTTCACCCCAAAACAGTCCTTGCTACGCAGTACTACCAAACGAAGAAGTAATCGTTCCCCCCTTGTTGAAAAAGGTACCTCAATTTCTGTTTCAGGTCCAGCCCCCTCTTAACCTTATACACATTTTCTTCTTTCTCTTTTTCACAACTCAGCTATATAAAACCACTACCTAGTCTCATACCTTCCAGAGTGGTTTTTTTTACATACTCTTTCTCATAACTTTATTATAATGCAGCCTGAGATTCAGATACAAGAGATAGAAAATAACAAATACTCTTCTGCCCTTTTATAGTTAGAGCCCTGGCTCATTTATGCAACGGGGGGGGGGGGGATGTATATTCAGCGTGTATGGCTGATTCTTTAACAAGCTTTAATCACAGGACCGGCTTTTTTTTTTTTTTAAAGAATCATTTTTGAGAGATAGTCCAACAGTGCAGTCCTAATCAGAGCTACCCCTTTTAAAGCCCATTGAAGTCAATAGGTTCAGAATAGTGTAACTCTGTTAAGGATTGCAGTGTAATTTCTTTTTTTTACTTGTAACCATGGAAATCTAGCGCTCACAGAACAAAGCCATAAAGCACTTCACTTCAATTATCATAAGTTACAGTAAGTAAGTACAGATACAAAGAATTTCATCTCATATAGTGGAGTTAAAATGAGCAAAAGTGTTCATGACAAACTAAAGGCCACAGTCAAGAGAATACTTTTCAGCGTACCCAAGAGCTTGCATTCACCAAGTGGCTTCTTAAAAAAAAAAAAAAAGAATCCTCTCCCTTCCCCCTCTAATGTTATAACAGGCTAAATATGACAGACTACAATTTTTTAAAAAAATCAAAATTTAAAAAATGTATCAAAAGTCCCACAGAGTGCATGAAGCGATTTGCTCTGTTCTTTTGAACAGCCTCACAGCACAACATGCACACAGACTTGATCTGAACTCCTGCTTGTTCTGGGCCGTGGCCCTGGAGGCCAACTTGCCCTTTTCCAGACAGTTATGCAAGGCCTAAACACTGCTTATTTCCCCTCACTTCCGCTTCATGCTGGTTCCTCCACGATGGATAACATTCCACAGTTCATGACTAACTCTGTGAAAAAAACTGGACAACACTCAGGGAAGCTTTTACGTTGTTTCCAAAACACAAAGAAAACAATCATCAGAGTTTGCAGATGACGTGGTGGATGGGCCTGACTGTAGTGCTCAGTCGTAAGTGTTTACCACTCTTGGAGGGCAGAGACACTCTCCCCCCCCCCCCCGGGGAACTGACCCTCAGGTGACCTTGCCTTTTCATAGAAGTGTTGAAAATGTGAAATGGCCCTCTTGCTTGGGCCTCCTAGGTAGTAGGTTATAAAACGTATGCTTTATTTGTACAGCATGGCTTTTTTTTATCAGCACTGTGGATATTTCATATTAGGGAGGGGCTGTGCCTCAGTGGTAGAGCATTCTGCCTGGCATGCAGAAGGTCCCACGTTCAGTCCCCGACATCTCCAGTTAAGGGGACCAGGCAAGTAGGTGATGTCAAAAGACCTTTTCCTGAGACCCTGGTGAGCCATTGTCGGACTGAGTAGACGATGGGCGAAAATGCATGGTCGCTTCAGCCTCCTTTATTCCCTGTTTCAGCCAAGATTCAGCCAGGATCAAACACATGCCTTTCGCCGAACGTGCGTTCGATCCTGGCTGAATCCTGGCTGAAACAGGGAATAAAGGAGGCTAAAGCGACCGTGCGTTTTCACCCAATATTGACTTTGATGGACCAAGGGTCTGATTCAGTATAAGGCAGCTTCATGTGTGTTCGATTGTTCCTCAGATGTTTCTATTTATGTATGCTAGCATCACCTGCCAAGACACAAACTACTAACTTAATCTCCCCCTCCAACCTTCCCCAACAAACATGAGATTCTTTGAAAATCAACATGTCCATGCCACTTTGTAATCACTTAGATTCTCTGATGTTCATCAACAATGCATCCAAGTTGCACACAGAGTAACGTGGGCAATCTGAACTTTGTGCATTCTTTCCTTTAAATGCTCTGAGCATTCATGCGACGCTGAAAAGTTTAAGCTTCTGGTAGTAGAGCAGCTGCATTATCTGGGTGGAATCATTAGGGAGGGACTCAGCCTGTGCAAACACTCTACAATCCTGCCAGGTATAACATCATCATACATGGATAGTGGAATCTTCAGCAGAGATTTTTAAAAAATCAGATCCAGGCAGGGTGTTGTCAGGAGAGAAGACATAAACACAGGAAGTGAGGTAAGTGATGCTAGAGAGTTGCAGGGATTCAGCAGCCCCAACCAGTACACAGTTTTTCCTCTTTAAACCCTTCCCATGGGATTGGGACAGATCTGAATTTAAAAACATGGTATGCTGCTGTTATGTGTCCTGAGTAACTACTGTACAAGAAGGTCTATGTCAGTGCAGGGGAAGGTGTTGCACCCACCCAAACAGGCTTTCTGATTGTGGCATTTGTTTTCTACCTACAACCAAACTATCTAGCATTTCAACAGTCTCTAATAATTTATGTAGGCTCCTACCAATGATCAGTACCCTGCAAAATTGGGAGGAACCGACTGCTATAGACTGCTAGTAGGTTCTTGTATAAATGTCATGCTGAACACATGACAGTCAAGGTCAGGGCCAGAGGGTGTGGGGCTTATCTCTCCTCCATCCATCTGTTCATTTCTAGCCTGTTCATTTCTGTGATGTTCCAGTGCATCACAAATTAGGGGAAAGCACACTTTCCTGGTAATTTTACCAGGCAGACTTTAGCCCTGACACCTTTTCAATGAATTTAGCAGCACTGGAGAAAGCTTAGGACACTTTCGATAGATATAGTCCATCTGAGAAATAAATGCTGCCATCACTTAACTAGGAGGAAGACTCCTTTAAATTCAACCGTTTTGAGTTCATTTGGCAGTCTCTTGCCAATCAACTTAAATTTCACCCTTAATTAATTTAGGAATTGATTATTTATTCCTTTCCTATAAGTAACTGTAACCTTCTCTCTCTCTTCTCTCTCTATTTTACATTAGACAATGAGGAAAAGATATTTTTCCCTACATCTGACAGACAACTATTTTCTAGCACTAAATGTGAAGAGAAAGGGTTAGCAAATGTTTACCCAACAACTATGCCTCACAAAGTTCACAATTGCTTCCAGGAATAGTTAACAATTTCTTCCTGATTGCATACAATTCAAAGTGACTTCTTCACATCTGTATATCCCAGTCAATTGATAAAAGAATAGTCTTTGACCCCTTTCAAACTGCCTTTATCATTCAGTTGAGCAGTGGTTTGCTAATGGATTTTTTGTGTCAATTCAGACACAACCGGTTTGGCTCTTGGCTGCTAACAGATTTTTTTTTTTTACCTGTTCTGATAAAGCCACTTGCATCCTGTCAACATTGCAGGGCTCTGCTGCTTTTTAAGAAAACTGCTTTCTCCCGTTTTCAGTTCTTCCTTGAACTTCTGAATTGCTCCAGTTTGCTGTTTGAACTGTCTGGAGTGCTTCCGAAAGGACTGCTGTTTTCCCCCTGCCTTTTTCTGCACAGCGTTCTTTTTCAGCTTTTAAAAAAATGTTCTAAGATTTCTGCTATAGTGTTATAGTGCTATAGCACTATAATGTCATAACAACACCACTGACAGGCCTGTCACTGTAGCTGAAAAAGAACGCGCTGCCAAAAAAGGTGGGAAAACAATAGTGGTGCTGTTTGAACTGGCCAGAGTACTTTAGATACAGCTCATAGATGGAGTGAAATGTGCTGTATAAACTTCCATCTCTGTAGCACTTTACTCGGAAATGGGCCAACAATGGATAACATCCAATTTAGAACAGTTATCTGAAAAGGTCCTTTCTCTTCTATCTAGAAGGAGAAATTATAAAGAAATAAAATGAACTGTAAAATTTCAATAAACTAATCTCGAAGGATTCTATATAAATAAGCGCAGGTGTGGTGAGATCTTATCAGGAGCAATATTTGCTAAACTGCTGGCATTCATGTTCATCTGCTAAATCTACAGACACAAACATGATTTAGTTCCTCTTCTTGCAATGTAATTTCATTTAACATGATGGTGTACTCACACTGAACCTAAAGCTACAGTTAATGTAATCTATAAAATTATAGATGCTTGATTAGCCTGCATGCAGATCTGGCTTACATCTTCCTAATGGGTAATGGTTATGGGGTCCAAATATTCTTCTGCATCAGAGGAACCTGAATGGGTTGAATCATTGGGGGAAAGATATGTGCAATTAAATGCTGCTGCTCCTGCCACCATGTCTGGAACTAACACCGTCTCCAACATTAAGGGGGCATAAAAAGAATGATATGTTACATTTTGTTTTGAGACTTACTCTTTGGTGTGTTTATGTGAGTGGCACAGTCCGATCAGTGTGTCTGCAGGACTGGCCCCCGTGATGCCATGCCTGGTGGAGGTTGTGAAGGGATGGAGTGACAAATTCAGCTGTCTGGGAGATGCTGACAGGATTGCTCACTGGAAGAGCTGGTTGGGTTTTCTGGCAGTGTACCAGAAGTTAGGGCAAGGATGGTTGATATGGGAGCTTCCCCTAGGTGAAGTTGCAAACATGTTGGGTGTTAGGGTCCTGTGACAGTGGAGCCAAAGGGCAACTAGGGAGGGGCTGGAACAATGCACATTGGGGAGGAACTTATAAAGGGCCATCAGCTGCAGTCTGGCATTGGTGGATGAGGAGGAGAAGCGAGGAAAGCATTCAAGTCAGACCTTGAACAGCAACATAGAAATGATCTGGTGAAGAGGCTTGACCCATAAGTGAGACGTCTGATCAAGTAAGTCCATCTGGCAACTATGTTTGCATTTAAAAATCTCAGGAATCCCAGATAATGTGTGAAATATCCTTTAAGCAAGTGTGAAAATATATGGAGGACTCAGTTAAAGAAAGCAACAAGAGCACATTTGTTAAGTCTGCTAGGTTTCGTGCTTCTTTGCTGCAAGAGCCATGTTCAGAATTTTCATATCTCTATAGTTAAGACAAGAACTGGCCAATGCTTTTCAACCAAATACCACGGCTGCTTATGATACTGCTGGATTAATGGATTGCACTTCATTGCAGTTGCCAGTCTGCTCTGTCCAGACTCCAGTCTGCTCTGTTCTGCCCTTTGACTAATTTTCTAAACAGTAATCATCCCAACTCTCTTTGGCTGTTTAGGAAAGAGCTAGTCTATTTCCTTCAGAAAAAGGGTTTCCGTTTGTTAGAGAAATAAGACAGCACAGGGCTGCATTATATGTAAAAGTATCTTCTTAAAAAAAACACCAGTTAAAATTGAAATATTAAGCTATTTTGTTTATAAAAATGTTCTTCTCTTCAACTCAATCAGATTGGAATTAGTGTCCTAGTCTAAATCAAACTGAATCGATCTTTGTGTCAGTTAAGTTGAACATACACATCAATTTCTTAGTGAAATTTCTTCATCAAAGTTCTTTGTCAAATGAATATTAATTTCAGCCAAATTCAGAACTTTAATCAGCATTCCTTATATTGTTAGTACTTCAGGAGATTTCCAGTGCTACGACAGAACTATCTTAGCTGCTAATAAAAATGCCAGACTAATAATATTCAAAGCAATGCAAACACTTTGCAATGCATTCCAATGGAAGAAGGGGGACGACCTCTTCCAGACCCCGTAACTTTGGAACCCCTCACCCAATCTTCACCAAACTTGGGAGTTCTTGCAAGGAGAGTCACTTCCAGCTACCCTGAAAAATTGGGACCTCTACCTGCAAAAATTCCCCCAGGAGCTTCACAAAAAAGCCCATTGCCTTACATTTTCTCAGCCCATTTTCTTCTTCCCTAACAACTAATGCAAGCCCTACACAACCACCGGACAACATCACAACCTAGCTGCCTAGAAGCAGAACAACCTAACAGCACAACAAACCACACTGAGAAGTCTATGGAGCTGAGACTCTTAACAAAAACCCCTCAACACAACACACCACAACAAAATCAAAAGTGGGAGCCCTTTTGCCCTCCCCTACCAAACCTACACTATGCGCAGAGTGGAGGCTGGACACAGCACCCAGGCACAATGGAGGAAGGGGGCAACCTCTTTCAGACCCCATAAAATTGGAACCCCTCACCCAATCTTCACCAAACTTGGGGGTTCTTGCAAGGAGAGTCCCTTCCAGCTATCTTGAAAATATGGGACCTCTACTTGCAAAAATGCCCCCCAGGAGCTTCGCAAACAAAAAAATCCCATAGGCTAACATGGGTGGGAAATTTTCCCAGCCCATTTTCTCCTTTCCTAACAACTAATGCAAGCAAGCCAGCCGAGCTCTACACAACCACCAGACAACCTAGCATCACAACCTAGCTACCTAGCAGCACAACAAACCACATGGAGAAGTCTATGCCAGCTGAGACTCTTTACAAAAACCCAGAAACACAAAACACCAGAACAAAATCCAAAGTGGGGGCCCTTTTGCCATCCCTCACCAAACCTACACTATGCGCACAGTGGAGGCTGGACACAGCAGCACCGAGGCCCACTCTGGCAGCACACGCCCCACAAAACCCATGTCCAACCACATGATGCCAGGTAGCGGGAGGTCTGGGGGCACTGCTGCCAGCCCAGATGTGGTGCCAACCAAGCCAATCTGACGCAAAGTGCCAAACCCGACAACAACAACCAGGCACGCAATAAGGATACACAAACCTACCAACAGCCAAGTAAAATGGCTCCCCCCCCCACACACACACACAGAAAATAACCAAACAGGCAATAATTAAACAGGAACCAAACTTTAACACTTTTAAAGAGGAATCAAAAAGGAATTAAACAGGAATTTTAGCAGTTATGAGCAATAACAACTATTGTTATTGCTCATAAGTGTCGTAAGTGTTGAAACCAATGTGAATTCAGTCCCAGAAACCCCTCCCCTTGCTTGCATGCAGCCAATTTTAGGGGGGAAAGCCCCAAATGAAATAAAATGATAGGGTCTCAAATTGTTAGATGCCTTCTCTTCCCCTCCAGGTAGCAGGCAGGAAATAATCCAATGGAAGCAGCAGGCTGTAATCCACCAGGTCAGCTCAGGATGAGGCCAGCAGGAGCAAAAGCCAAGGTTTTTGTACCAGAACAAACTCAGTGAGCAACAGCCAGTAGAGAGAGACCAGGTAGTATAGCCTTTGGCCAAAACACAGAAATGTTTGAATGGAGAGGAGAATCCAGCTTCTGTGATTGGCCAAAGAACACTCTTCTCTCAGGGCTAGTCACTGTCTGGGAGTTAAATCCCCCCCCTCTCCCTTGTTAGGCTGTCCAGGCAAGGTAGGTTGCACCAAGGAGAGCTTTCTCCTGGCAAAAACGCGGGAAATAGCTTCCTCCATTAAAGATACATTGTATCTCTATGGAGATACATTGTATCTCTATGGAGTAGTCTCTATGTTTAAAGCCCGGCTGCTCCATTGCCAAGATACATTGCGAAGATTGCACTAAAGAATCTGCCTACAGCCACTTTGCCAATACTTTTCAATGGAGGAGGATGGGGGTGACCCCTTCCAGACCCCATAACTCCAGACCCCCTAACCCAATCATTACCAAATTTGGGGATTCTTGCAAGGAGAGTCCCTTCTAGCTACCCTAAAAATTTGGGACCTCTGCCTGCAAAAATGCCCCCCCCCAGGAGCCACGGAAAATGTTTCTGAAAAAGCTGGATTTTTGGGAATGGCAAAGTTGGCTTTGCCAACCTCCCGGATTTTGTGGATTTGGTAAACCCAAACCAGAAATTTACCAGAATGGCATTTTCCCTGTATTTTTCGGTTCGGTTTTTACCGAATGAACAGCCCTACTCTTGTTCTTCCTTTTTTGTTGTTCTATTTCTTTACACTGGTTATTATAGTAGTTCTCTTTGTCTCTACATGCGAGTCGCTGGAATCCTGCACTTAGATTTTTGATTCTGTTTCTGTCACCTTTTACTTTTGCTTCTCATCTATCTTTGTCAATTTTAAGAGTCATCCATCAAGGCTTTTCATTTCTTTTGGCTACAGGAATAGTCTACACATATTCTTCCTTGATAATATCTCTAGTTTTTACCCATAGATCTTCTGGTTTACATTCACTTGAACTTAGTAATGCAAATCTGTTCTTTACATGGTCTTTAAACTCTTCAGGAATGTTGCTTAGATTATATTTTGGCGCTATGAATGTTCTGGTGTTTTTCTTCAGCTTTTCTTGATTTTTGATACTGTACTGCAGTTTGCTCCTGGTCTTGTTTTAGTAGAGAGAATAGAGCTTCCCCATCTTCTGCTTCCAATTATGTAAGTTATTTGATTTCTATACTGGCGGTCTGGTGATGTCCATGTATACAATCGTCTATTTGGTTGCCTGAAACATGTGTTTGCTATGAACAAATTGTTGTCTTCACAGAAATCTATGAGTCGTTCTCCAGCTTCATTCTGTGCTCCTAGCCCAAATTTGCCAACAACATTTGATTCTGCTTGGTTTCCTACTTTTGCATTCCAGTCACCTATCATTCACCTATCAGCACATCTTGTTTAGATGTGTGATCAATTTCTTCCTGAACACTTGCATAGAAACTTTCAGTTTCTTCCTCCTCAGCGTCTGTAGTTGGGGCATAAACTTGAATGATGGTTATGTTGATTGGCTTTCCCTGAAGTCTGATTGATATTATTCAGTCAGACTTTGCATTATAGCTCCTGACTGCCTTTGCTACATCTTGCCTCACTATTAAAGCAACTCCATTTCTTCTGTTTTTGTCATTCTTCAAGTAAAACACTTTGTAATTTTCTGATTGAAAATGTCCTAATCCAGTCCACTTTAGTTCACTTACTCCCAGGATTAAAATGTTTAAACGTTCCATTTCTTGCTTTACAATTTCAAGCTTTACCCTGATTCCTGCTTCTCACATTTTATGTTCCTATTATATGCGTTGAACAGCTTTGGACTTTCCTTTTGCATCCATTCACATCAACCACTGAACGTCCTTTTGGCTTTAGTCCAATCGCGTCATTAAGAACAGTGCTACTCATACTTGTCCCCTGCTCTTCCCCAATAGATGATTGAGTGCCATCCGACCTGAGGGTCCCATCTTCCAGCACTATATCTTTTTTTCATTTTGGATTGTCTCATCATAGGGTTTGCAAGGTAAGGGTTGGTCAGAAGTGGTTTACCATTGCCTTCTTCTGCACAGTATTAACCAGGGTTAGCTGTAGTGGCACTGCCGTTGTCTACAAAAGATCCTCCACCAGCATCATCTTTCATTACTGCTGCTGCCCAGTAGCTAACCTTCAAGGATTTATCTGCCCCCATCACCATTGGAACTGCCTGTTCTCTTCTGCTGATGTGGCCATTGATCCCTGAAATGGGTGGACGCATCTTCATCAGGTGTCTCATCTTGAGTGACTCTGCTAGGAGTTTAGTCTCTTGATAGAGTCTAGACCCCTAATGGCATTGCTCCCAGCTTTGCTGACACACACAACCCCCCTCACCACATTAAGATGTGCATCCAAAAGGGGGAATTGGGTACCTTGCATCTTTATTATAAAATGTCTATGGAGAGTGTGAATACTGCTTTCTTTCTCATATGTCATCCTAGCTAACAAAAATCCCAATCATTACTAAGTCCATAAGTTTTGAACACTTACCCAAAGACTCCTTAAGTGGGTGCCATGGTATCCCAGTGTTTTTCTCAGTGCCCAGGCCAGTTTCTTCTTCTGCAAAGCAAAGACCACACATTGAGAAACAAATGCCTCCATCAGAAAATGGTACCTGGAGCCTCCCAATAGTTTGTGATTGTTCCCAACTCCTATGGAAGCCATTTAATGGTGATACCTACTAACTGTTTTCAAAATTTAAAAAGTGCCCAGAAGCTCAACAAGGTTGGGGACCCCTGATATGTGCCTTTCTCAGTTGGAGAATTCACCAAGCCTCCCCTCTTTGAAGTTCTGATTATTTACAACCAACTGTAAAGGACAGGTAGATGAGCTTCGTGTCCATTTATGTTTATTTAACGTTGATAAAATTCGTATTGAAACAATCTTATGTTTTATTGTGTGTATTCTTTATGTGACAATAGCTTGGCCTTCTGTTTTTCTTTTGTTTGAAAAGGCACACTGATAATGGGTGATTGGGATCTGTAAAGCAAGCTTGATTACCTTCAAGATATTATACCTTCAAGATATTAACCGGCATTCTGCTTCTCACACACATAAACACACATGAAGCTGCCTTACCCCAAATCAGACTGTAAAGGCCAGTACAGTCTTGTCTGATTGGTAGCAACTCCCCAATGTCTCAGACTGAAGTCTTGCATATCAACAATTATCTGAGCCTTTTAATTGAAGATGCCAGGGACTGGAAACTTTTCATTGGAGATGCTGGGGATTGGTATCTTCTGCATGCAAAGGAGATGCTCAACCACTGAGCCAGGGATCCTCTCACATATTTGCACCCATCATCATATGCACCCATCACATATTTTCTACCCATCACCTAGAAAATAAGGGTTCTTGTATCAGGAGATTATTCATGTGCTTCAGGAGCCTAGGTCAAGTTCCCATGAGTAAAGGGAATGGAAAATCTACAGTAGCCTATTTTCTGTTTAAACCTGCACTGAATTAAAGAAGTTTATTAAAACACCAAACTTTTAGACCAAACTATAAATTTAGGCAATTTACATTTAGTACATAATATCTCATTCTGTGAGGCAAGGTATATAATCTCTGGTTCTGGGAAGCATATATACCAGTGGACAAGGGGAAAGTATATGTATGAGGACAAATATACATGGGAAGGATATGGAGAGAAAATGTGGAACCATTGAACTGGAGTAGCAACAGAGGATCATGAAAGAATAAGAGGGAAATAGCTATACCCAATGAAGCTGAAATTGAGAGAATTAAACTCCTACTGTGCAAGCTATCCAAGTATGGCAGGTAGCAATGGAAAAATACAACTAGTACTCATTATGCAAAGACTCACCAACCCCTGGGCTGTGTTTCCATATTCTAATTATTTGGTGGTCATAAGATTGACTGATATAATTTGCATAATTTAAGATTTTGAACTTGCGAGTAGGGACTTGTTTAATTTTCTTATTATGTACCAGGATGCTTAGAACATTTCTAAATGCTCCCTAAACATCTAAAACATTATAGTTGTTATTAATGTTAGTTCACAAATGGCAAGTTCTGCTGAGACTATCTCATGTTGGCAGATGATTGGCAGAATTTTGATGTGTGGAAGTAGAAGGAAAAACCCCATAACAATTGAATCACCAAACCTGGCCAATGTCCATCATATCATTTCAAGGTCTTAATCTTTTCTCCATCTACTCAATGCGAGGTTTTGAAACCAGTCTCTCTAACAGTTGTTGGTCCAATAAAAGACATAATCATAGCTTGCTTTTTTCTTTCTCTAACATTCCCGGCATGTCAGAATGTATTCTTCCACTCTGCTCTACTGTATAATTCATTTTACTAGTAACCCCCAAGTCACTAAGATGTGCATTCAGTCCATGCAGAGAAGATGAGAGAAGACATCTGTTTTCTCAAGTGCCAAGCCATTATTTTAACCTTTAATTTATATCCTTGTCTGCAAAAACCCATTCAGGTACTGAAACAAGATAAGACAAGAAAGTCTTTAACATTCTTTATGTTCTGTTTTGTGCTGCTAGGAAACTCTTTTAAAGGGTGAGGCAGAAGTATTTGCACGTTTCCCCCCTGAATTTAATGCAGCCAACACAGGCCTGAGGCTTTCAGTTTTAAGGTCTCTGTTGAAGCAATTCCCCACTTATCAATGGCAAAGTGAGAAAACAGAACAAAACATTTGCATTGCATGAACCACTTTCTGCCTGAACATTACTGCAATGGCATTTTAGAGTTGCAAGGGAAATTACCAAAAATGGGGTGGGGTGGGGGGAAGGATTAGAAGATTTTTCCAGGACTTAAAAATTGAACAAACAATTGAAAGACAGGCCCATGACACTACATAACATATTAATTTGTTTTTAATATTTCTTGCCTTTCCGTAGCTCAACAGTATACGATCAATTAAAATGACAATATATACAATTTAAACACATAAAATAAGATCTCAGTCATAGCCAAATGTCAGACAGATCAGGGCCTGACAAGACAACACTGTTCAACCAGTTATCCCAGAGCCCTGCAAAACAGCTTGGTATGCCAGAAATACTTGTGCCCTTGCTATGGCTGAGTGTGGGTAGATGGTAGGGTGTGCACCAATTATTATTATTGTTTTGTT
This sequence comes from Euleptes europaea, assembly GCF_029931775.1. NCBI lineage: Eukaryota > Metazoa > Chordata > Lepidosauria > Squamata > Sphaerodactylidae > Euleptes > Euleptes europaea. The sequence goes on along the minus strand of NC_079312.1, from coordinate 92,278,076 downwards.
TTGTTTTTTCGAGTTTGGGTTTATTAGACCCAAAATTAAAAAAAAATGGGGAAAAGTCAAATACTTAATTCAGCTTTTCCCTGATTTTTTAAAAATTGGGGTTAATAAACCCAAACCCGAAAAATACAGGGTGCAGAGCTGAAAGCTGGGTTCAGAGCAAGCCCAGGCCTCAGTTCCGTGTCATAAGCTATTTAAGATCTGCTCTACAGACCCTCCACAGGTATACATTAGAATCTCAATTTCATTTTTAGAAAATCAGTTTCAGATCAGGCAACTGAAAGCAGGGGAAATGGCTTATGACTAGCTGGAGATCTGCTGCCGCAGCAAAGCATACTACAGGTAAGAGAAAGAGGGAGGCCAAGGCCAAAAAATGCTGTGGGGAAATAGCTGCCCTGAATAATGCCCAATAAATTTGTCATTATTTGGGGTCCACTTTTTTGGCCCCCATTTATTGCCACCATTATTTTGCCGGTAACCCTCCCTTGAAAACTACCAAAAAGGTTTTTTCAGGGTTTTTTAAATTCAGGATATCAATATGCACACCCCTAGTAGATGGAACCACCAGCAGGGCTTGTGGAGCAGATCTTAAATTGCTTATGACCATATATATGGGAACAGGTGGGCCTAAGCAAGACTACCTTATCTTCCATTAATAGTACTGGCTGCAGACCTGTTGAAGAACTTAGGATGTAGAGATTAAAATCATATACACTGCCATGAAATGAGCCCTTGCATAACTATATAAAATGCCCAAAGTACATATTAGAATCTCAGTTTCATTTTTAGAAAAACAGTTTCAGATCAGGCGATGCACCTAACCCTGTCCCTCCCCACCATTTCCCTATTCAAACCACCACTGAGGTCTCATAGGGGTTTGTACCAAATGTTGAAATTCCACCAAGGAGAAACCCCATGGGGGGGGGAGGCTTGATTTGGAGTGGGGAAATGGTGGTTGACAAAAAAAATTTATCCATCCTCTGCAACTACTTTTCTTAAAAAGTTAAACAACTTTGGAGCTCTAACATGCATGTTTGCACTTAACCCCAATAAACTATTCACTGTTAAGGATCTTTGGTGTGTGTCCATTGTAGACATAGTGGGGTGGATCCTACCCCTATCCTACAACTCCACTAAGCAAAGTTTGAAGTCTTCCTCCAGCCTAATGGAATTCCTCCAATTTTCTCCATTGGAGGAAGAGCCAGTTAAGTTGGAAGAAGGCTCCTTGGAGGATGATTGGATCCACCCCAATGTCAGTGAACTTGCAGAGCATTTAGTGACATATCTGCTTGGAGTAGAGAACCAACAGTTTTGTCCCTAAATTTTAATAGAAGAACAAGGTATTTGATTTTTAAAATGTTATCAGTCATTACTTTAGGCATAGGGCAGGAGCAGGGCATGCATACATATGAACAAGCCCATTTAACAATAACAAAACCTCGGTGTTTCATACGATTTCAGTGTTTGATGCACTTCTGTTCTATAAACAGGAATTGTATGGAAGGCAGACACAACAAAGGGATAATTGTAGGTAGAGAGCCCATGCATAATGCAAAACACTAAGGCCAGACTGGCAGGGAAAGAGCTGAAAAGTACTTGAAACAAATGGAACAGGATTACAGATGATTCTATTTACCACATGCTAGGGAAGTGTATGATTAGTATAGCACAACAATAGATCAATATCTAGTGCTGTGTGGATGCAGCAGGGTTGCCAGGTACTCTCTGGCAACTGGCAGGGGAGGTGGGTGGAGGGGCTTACCAGCCATAAAATGAAGCCTTGGCCTGTTCACTGTAATTGCAATGACATCTCTTCCATAGGTGACATCATCATGTTGCTGATGACATGGGAGACATTCTGGTAGTTGGGCAAAAACTCTATGGTAGAAGCTGTTTTTACCATAGAGTTTTGCCCAAATACCAGAGCATCTCCCATGTCGTCAGCGATGTGATAATGTCACTTCCAGAAGTGATGTCATCATGCCAACAGCTACAAGGCTGAGGCCTCAATTTAGGACTGGTAAGACCCCGGCGGCTGGCTGAACAGTGCCTGGGGGAGGGGGCCCAAAGCAGAGGAACCCCATTCCGGGCAGGGGCCTAGCAACCCTAGGATGCATCCTTTACCTTTCTTTGGTAAAGACTGCCTTTGAAAATGTTTGGAAACTTCACCTGATACAAAAGGAAGCAGCAAGGCTGTCTAAGTAAGAATTTGATTTCTAGTGCAGTGGTCGGCAAACAGCGGCTCGTGAGCCACATGAGGCTCTTTGAGCCCTTGAGTGCGGCTCTCAAGGAGGAGGAGGAGGCGGCGGGCTGCGGCTCCTCCCTGCAGGTGGAGGCAGTGAGCGGCTGGCGAGCGGGCGGGCGGCTGTCGCCTTGCCTCTGCTTCCCCTGGCTCGCGGCCCTCCACCAGGGGGCGGAGGTGCGGGGTCATGGCCCAGGCAGGCCTGGCCAGCTGCCCGGAGGAAGGGCTGGGGAAGAACACCCCCTGGAGCCGGACGGCGAGGAGCCGCGGGGAGTTGGCTGTGGCCGACGTAGGTGTGGGGCAGGGCGGGGACATGGGGAACAGCGGGCCGGGGCGCTGTCTTCTGCCCCACCCTCCACTTCGGAGTCTCCCTTGCCGCAGCTGGGCTGGCTTCGTGGAGTCCGAGAACTTTTGGCTGGGCGTGGCTGAGGGGCACCGTGTGTGTGTGTGGGGGGGTGCATGTGCAGGTGACAATAGCTTTTCTCCTTCTCGTTTGTGCATGGCCATTTATGAATGGGAGGTTTTGCCTTGGGTTTGCCACTCAGATGCACATTTTCCCCATCCAGATTCTCAAAACTCAACAATAAGCCCCCCTGCAGAGTTTTGAGAATGCAGATGGGGAAAATGTGCATCTAGAGAGCGGCAAATCCAAGGCAAAACCTCCCATGCATGAATGGTTGTTAAAAGGCGTTTTGGCTCTCAAAAGAAATCTCAATCGTTGTACTGTTGATATTTGGCTTAGGGCTGTTGATTCGGTTCGGTCCGAACCAAAAAACAGCCGAATTTCCCCCAATTTGGCTGTTTTTCAGTTCGGACAAACCAAACTCAAAAAAGGCGGGAAACGGGGGAGCCGAATTTGCCGACTTCGGGGGTTCGGCAAATAAATTCAGCAGATTCGCCCCCCCGCGCTTTCACAGGGCTTCCATGAAGGTGCGGGGAGGGGGGCCTTTAAACAGGTCTGCGCCTCCCAGGGAGGCGCAGATCTGTTTAAAGGCTCCCCTGCCAGCCCTGCCGGGAGTCCCGGCAGGGCTAGGGGGGGGGTCTGGAAACCCTCTGCGCTGTCTGCGCAGAGAGCGCAGAGGGGCTTGACAACCCCCCGCCAGCCCTGCCGAGACTTCAGGGAATCCCCCTGAAGGCGCGTGGGGGGCCGAATTTCCCCCCAAACTCTGGATCCCCCTGAATTTCCAGGGATCCAAAGCGGGGGAGTTCGGACTTTGGCACGGCCCGAATAAAAACGGGCCAAATTTTGCCGAAGCCGAACTATACTGAATTTTTTTTTCAACAGCCCTAATTTGGCTCTGTTGACTAATGAGTTTGCCGACCACTGTTCTAGTGAATGCGTATTGCCAGGCCTGAGAGAGAGATCCATGGACTTCCAGTTAGCTTTCATTCCCAAGTGGTGATGGTTATTACTTTGCAAAGCCCGGGACCAGGATATCTAAAAGACTGCTTGCTGTTGTATGAGCTTGTCCTTCATTTGAGATTTGCCAGGGACGCCTTGCATTAGCTGCTTCCACCATCAGAATACAGGTGGGTGACCACTATAGTAAAGGCTTGCTCATTGAGTGCCTTGTTTTGGGAACTCCCTTTCTACAGCAGCTCATCTGGCATGAAGCTTAGCTAACTTCAGGCACCAAGCAAGTCTTTCTTGTTTATGGGGCTTTTGATTAATTTGTTTTCCTCTCTGCCCTTGACCTTTTAATTTATAGCATCAGTTAGCTGGTTTTTATATTCCAATTTGCTAATTTGGTTTTATTGCTACGCTGAATCTTATTGGTGGTTTGAGATTATACGGATGATTTCAGTGTGTTTTTGTGCTTTACAATCAGATTTTATGGTTGCAAACTGCCTCAGGAGCAACATATTGTGACATGACTTACACAGTTTTAAACTGAATAAACAAATAAATAATAAACAAGTGACCTTGACTAGAAATTGTAGTGTAATATCAGAACATCAAATATCACCCAAATAAACCAGCATCGGTTTGTTTTCAAGTAAGCTAACCAATAGTCAGCCCATGAGTCTAGGATCTGAACACTGAAACATGTAATAAAGTCATTTAAATACTTAACAGAGCCAAAAACTGAGAAACCTCCCTTGAAAAATACACTTTCTGCAGGCACCATCCTTGCTTCCAATCAACACTTGAACCTGCATTAGGTCTTAAAGTCTTGAACTGGTGACTTGGTATCCTGTCAGACAAGGCCTTAACCTGTGCACCACCATCCAATGTTGGCCCAAGAGATATCCCCTGATAACGGCTTGAGTTAGGCCTATTCATAGGGCTGCCAGTCATGTGTTGAAAAAAAAATGGTCTTGCCCCTTTGACAGATGCTTAATGGGTTGTTATTTACCAGGTGACGTTATTTACCTCTGTGCCATGAAAAGCTTCAGTTGCCCACTTCCACACATTAGAACTCTGTTAAAGGGGCGATGTATTTTTTTCTTCCAGATTGTTGGCAACCTTATGCTCTAAGGCAGTGGTCGGCAAACTCATTAGTCAACAGAGCCAAACATCAACAGTACAATGATTGAGATTTCTTTTGAGAGCCAAAATGCCTTTTAACAACCATTCATGCAGGGGAGGTTTTGCCTTGGATTTGCCGCTCTCTAGATGCACATTTTCCCCATCTGCATTCTCAAAACTCTGCAGGGGGGCTTATTGTTGAGTTTTGAGAATCTGGATGGGAAAAATGTGCATCTGAGTGGCAAATCCAAGGCAAAACCTCCCATTCATAAATGGCCAATAACCCCTCACGCAGAGTTTTGAGAATCTGGATGGGGAAAATGTGCATCTGAGTGGCAAACCCAAGGCAAAACCTCCCATTCATAAATGGCCATGCACAAACGAGAAGGAGAAAAGCTAACATAACCCACACACACACACACACACACACACACACACACACACACACACACACACAGTGCCCCGCAGCCACGCCCAGCCAAAAGTTCTCAGACTCCACGAAGCCAGCCCGGCCGCAGCGAAGGAGACTCCGAAGCGGAGAGCGGGGCAGAAGGCAGCGCCCCCGGCCCACTGTTCCCCGCGTCCCCGCCCTGCCCTGCACCTACCTCGACCACAGCCAACTCCCCGCGGCTCCTCGCCCTCCAGCTCCAGGGGGTGTGCTCCAGCCAGCCGTGGAACATGGCTGGCTACTGCCCTGGTCTTCCCGGCAAAATCCCAGCCTGCAAGCAGAAACAAACTCTCTGTTGCTGCTGCTGCTGCTGCCCCCGCCTCCCCCCCGGCCCCCAGGTTTTCTGCTGTCCTGGCCCAGCTTCTGCGCCCTGAACTGAAGAAAAGAGGCGGGTGAAGCTAACAGGGGCAGGCAGGACAGGCAGCCTCTCTAGTGTTCTCAGACTCCTTTGCAAAGGCCAGTTTGAAGGGAGATCCCCCTCAGAGCAAACTCACCCAGTTCTAAAGTCTGCCCTCTAATCAGATGGAGTTTGCAGAAAAAGGAGAGGGAGACCAGAGCAAAGGAACGACGGTATCCGTAATGTGCATCTACAGAGCAGCAAACCCAAGGCAAAACCTCCCGTGCATCAACAGCCATACACAAATGAGGAGAAAAGCTATTGTCACCTGCACACGCACCCCCACACACACACACACCCGGTGCCCCACAGCCACGCCCGGCCAAAAGTTCTCGGACTCCACGAAGCCAGCCCAGCCGTGGCGAGGGAGACTCCGAAGCGGAGGGCAGGGCAGAAGGCAGCGCCCCCGGCCTGCTCTTCCCCATGTCCCCGCCCTGCCCCACACCTACCTCGGCCGCAGCCAACTCCCCGTGGCTCCTCACCCTCCAGCTCCAGGGGGCGTTCTTCCCCAGCCCTTCCTCCGGCCAGCTGGCTCGGCCGGCCTGGGCCATGACCCCACACCTCCGCCAGGGGGCGGAGCCAGGGGGGAGCAGAGGCAAGGCGACAGCCGCCCGCCCGCTTGCCGGCCTCTCACCGCCTCCACCTGCAGGGAGGAGCTGCAGCGCACCGCCACCGCCTCCTCCTCGAGAGCCGCACTCAAGGGCCCAAAGAGCCTCATGTGGCTCGCGAGCCACGGTTTGCCAACCACTGCTCTAAGGAATTAGACCTGTGCTTTCTGTCTGCGCACTGCATCCACTTTCATCCTCAGCAGCACAAGAGTTGGCTGTGACGTATCATCACTGGACAGCAAATTTTACAACCACACTGCTGATAGGTGAGCCTATAGAGTCCAGCCCAAGCCACTCGGTAGTGCACATTTATTGTCTCCTTACACAGGCTTTGGAGACGACTCCCCTGCATCAGTCTGTTCGTGGCCACAAATAAACTTTATTTTCCTTCCACTAAGTGTGTGTGTTGTAATTGGTCTCAAAACAGCACCAGGCAAATGAACCTTAACTCCAATCTGGGTATCAGTTCTGGTGAGCCAGCCAGGAGCTTTGGTTCGCTTAGCTGGGGAAACTGAGTACCCCTTGGATGGTGCACCCCTGGCCATTTGCTGGGCCAAAGGAGTGACTCAGCCCCTGCCTGGACATGACAAAGGCTAATGAGATCAGTAAGTGGAAGGCCATTTGATCTCTCTCTCTCTCTCTCTCTCTCTCTCTCTCTCTCTCTCTCTCTCTCTCTCTCTCTCTCTCTCTCTCTCTCTCTCTCTCTCTCTCTCTCTCTCTCTCTCTCTCTCTCTCTCTCTCTCTCTCTCTCTCTCTCATCTCTGGAGGATCACAGAGAAGCCATCACTTATGAGTATCCCTGTCAAGTTAAACACACCGAGGTCGCTCCTGTCAATTGGACAGAGCCAGGACAAACTAAGGAAAGGGGAGCTAGGGGTGAGAGTGTAAGTCTCTGTTGTCTGGATAGGGCCAGGATGAAGAAAGGTGATTGAATACATGTTTGTCCCCTGTAGAATTACCCCGCACTGACCAGAGCCCAGCAGCCCCAACACTCAAGGTGGGGTGTTGAAGGCTTCTCATGCTCCAGCGGGCATCGAGAGGGTGTGAATATTTTGTGAGTGTTTGCACACAGACCCCGGTAGCCTTGAAATCCCCTTGCTAGGGTCAGCTTTGATCAATTGTGACTTGATGGCACATACGTACATAACATAATGGCTGCTTCACATACATACAAACTTCTATATTAAATCCAAATTGGAAGGTAGACGTTTGTCATGTTCTGTGTAGTCAGCAAATGTTCAGAGAAACTAACTGAATACAATAGTTACATTTTGCTTTAAAACACTCATTAAAATATTTTGTGAAAATGGATGGATTGGTGGTTCTGCCCCCCACCCCTTGCTGGCTTCTAGGGCTTAATAAGCCTTTCAGTTTAACATCCTCAGGGGAACCTCTTCTGGATTGTTTAGTTTCTCACGTTAGAACTTGTGTCTTTGGGTGGAGTTATTCCACTTATTTTTAAATGGTCTAAAATAATGGCAGGTATCAGCTACATTCACTAGCACAATAAATCATCCACTTCTTGAGCAAACAAGCAATTATTTGAGGCCATTTGAAGCCACAGCCTTTTGAGGAGGGGAGAAAATGATAGCACTGAAATGTTTCTTGTGTATTTTGCCTGCTGAGTTTATCTTACATCATAAATGTTTTGTCAGAAAAGGAGCAGGGCCAGCTTATTTCTTTAGCACCCCCCATTTCCATATCTGCTGCTATTATCTCGGCCATTAAAAAGTCAGCATTATGATTTGTTTTCAAAGGGTAGCCATGTTGGTCTGCAGTAGAAGAGCTAGATTTGAATTCAGTAGCGCCTTAGAGACCAATAAGATTTTTGGGATATGAGCTTTTGAGTGAACACTCCCTTAATCAAATACCAGATAACAGATATCTGCTGAAGGCAGCTTTGGCTCTCGAAAGCTCATACCCTGAAAATCTTGTTTCTCTCTAAGGTGTTAGTGGACTCTTAATTATTATTTGGGTCATTTTTAATTATAAATCCATAGCAGATTTTCTTAGGGGAGAGATTGCTAAGAAGTATTTCACAGGCAGATATCAATAGAAGGGCCTCCACTCCAGTAGTGGAGAGAGATCCCATGAATAAATAGTCATGGAGCAACAGTGGCAGTTGCAGAAGAGTGCAGTGGAGTTTGACATCATCACTATCTTTGTGAAGTATTCATGTTACTCTGTGTTGGCACTATGAAGGAGAATACACATCACCATAAATAATGGGCAAAAACGCATGGTCGCTTTGGCCTCCTTTATTCCCTGTTTCAGCCAGGATTCAGCCAGGATCGAACGCATGCATTTCGCCGAACGTGCGTTTGATCCTGGCTGAATCCTGACTGAAACAGGGAATAAAGAAGGCTAAAACGACCATGCGTTTTCACCCAAAGTTTCTGTTCCCACTGCCGTATAGACTAATCTTTGGATAGTATAAAAAGGATAGTTCTCACGGGAAGCAATCCTAAGCAGGTCTACTTTGAAGTAAGTCCCATGTTATTCGATAGGGATTCCTCCCAGGAAAGTGTCCCTAGTGGGGTTGCCAAGTGCCAGGTGGTGGCGGGCAAACCCCCGCCAATCCACCTGGCTGCCCGCCGACCAGCTGAAGGTTGGCAGGCAACACGTGCACGTGCGCCTAACCATGGCGTCACGTCACATCTGGTTTACACACGGAAGCGCCGCATCGCAAGGCGCCGTTTACCACTCAACTCCCAGTTTGAGTGGTAAAAGGCCCCTTGCGATGTGGCACTTCTGGGTGTAAACTGGAAGTGATGCAATTGCGTCGGTACGGCCGCATACACGCACGATCATACCTCACCGCCACCCAAAAAACCTCCCACCAGAGGAGAGGAAGAACCTGGTAAGCCTAGTCAGTAGGATTGCAGCCACGCTGTCCAACAACCTCAAATAAAATTTCCAAAACAACCTAAATTCCGCATTTGATTCACATAGCGGCTGCATTAATGAGTTCAACAAATGCCATGCCAAATGTACGTTCCTGTGCATTATATTCTTAACCATACAAAATTTTGGTTTAAAAACAATGGGTAACCACAATCCCATGGGAACTATATATATATTTTAAATCTCTTTTCAGACAACAAAATATCCTTAGAGACTTGAGCTACTTTGGGTGTTCTGTGGATTAATTTTTACAAGGGTGAAGGCAAATAGCTTACAGCAGATTAGCAGTTTAATTAAACATCTTCAAGCAGCGCTGTTCCAAAATTTAATGAGTTTTGCCTTTAAAGGTTTATGTTTCAGGGATGTCCTGTGGTATTGGTTTGGCAGAAGATGTATAAGCTGCAAATAGATCGGGCTTTGTGGTTCCCTTCAAAATGTCAGTGTCAATAATTTAACTTAATAAGTGTGTGGCAAAGCCAAGGAGAGCACACAAATATGTACAGGTGATCTATCGTGGAGAAAAAGGGCAGTTGAATTTGTTCTTGAAATAAAGACATTGGGATACACCCTTCCCTCTGTCAGCCATGCCAACCAAAACTGCCTTAAACCAGAGCCTTAAAAAACTATTCAGTGCGTAGAAACAATTTGGTTACCTCTCATACCAGCCTCTCTATCACTGTACCCAGAAGAAAGAATATATATGTCCTTTTGTATATTTTGAGCAAAGTGTTTATTGGATCTGATGTGAGCCTAATGGCAAATGCCTTCTTTGTAGCTGATAGCAGCATGGCAAAAGGTGAGCCCAGAGGCATAACCCCAGCTGGTGTAGAACGCTGCAGCAAGGCTCCTTCCTGGGACCTCGCTGTGGGCACTTATTAAGCCAGTGCTTTACCATCTGCACTGGCTCCATCTGGAATATCGGATAAGATTTAAGGTGATAGTTATGACTTTGAAAGCCTTATACAGTCTGGGACCTTCATATCTGTGGGAATGCCTTTCCTGGTATGCTCCCCAGAGAACATTACAATCTTCAAATACAAAGCTGCTGGTGGTCCACAGCCCTAAGGGGCCAGGGTCAGCACTTTCTCTGCTCTGGCCCCTGTCTGTAGGGTTGGCAACCTTCAGGTACTAGCTGGAGATCTCCTGCTATTACAACTTATCTCCAGCTGATAGAGATCAGTTCACCTGGAGAAAATGGAGGCTTTGGCAATTGGACTCTATGGCATTGAAGTCCCTCCCCAAACCATGACCTCCTCAGGCTCCGCCCCAAAAACCTCCCGCCAGTGGTGAAGAGGGACCTGGCAACCCTACCTGTCTGGAGGAATAGCCTCTGAAATGAGACTGGGGCCCTGCAGGAACTTAGGGAATTCCACAGGGCCTGCAAGACAGAGCTATTCCACCAGGCCTATGCTTGAGGTAGGGTTGCCAGGTCCCTCTTTGCCACCGGAGGGAAATTTTGGGGTGGAGCCTGAGGAGGACGGGGTTTGGAGAGGGGAGGGACTTCAATGCCATAGGGTCCAATTGCCAAAGCTGCCATTTTCTCCAGGTGAACGGATCTCTATCTGCTGGAGATCAGTTGTAATAGCAGGAGAACTCCAGCTACTATCTGGAGGTTGGCAACCCTAGCTTGAGGCCAGCTACATTTTCCCCCCATCAATGCTGGCCTCCCTGCCCTGCACACACACACACACACACACACACACACACACACACCCTGAATCATTCTACCTTTGGGGATGTGGAATATAGCAGGCTTTGCTGTGGCCTATATATTACACCAGTTGCACCTTCCTGGATAATATATTATTGCTTATTGATGTACAGGCTGGTTTAAATAATTGTTTAAACTGTTTTATTGTGTTTTATGATAATTATATCTATGTGAGTCGCCCTGAGCCTGGTCTTGGCTGGGAAGGGTGGATTATAAATCTAATAAAATAAATAAGAGAGAGAGGCTTTGTTCTACATCTAATTCTCCTTGCCCTTGCCCAGAGACTCAATATATGCCTGGTGCCTTTGGAGTAGAGTTCCCAACTGCCTGGAGAGAGAAAAAAATGTCTTGACTCTTTAAGAGTGGTGATATGCAATCAAATGTTTCACCTGCCCATTTCCACACATTAAGGGGTAGGATATATGTTTTCCAGGCCTGTTGGCAACTCTACTTTGGGGAAAGTGGTAAAAGGGTTTGTTTGTATACTCTGTAAGGTGCAAAACTGAAGTTATGCCACTGGTGGGGGCACCAAAGAGTCAGATGCTGATCTTACTCGACTTCATTCTCCCCTCACTTGCAATAGGCAGCACACCTGCGTTGCAGAACAGAAGCTATTGGGCTTGTTCCTTTTAACAGTAAACAAAGAAAGAATAAAGAAGCGCACAAAGAAGGATCAAATCTCTCTACATGAGAGAATCTCTTCACTCAACTAAAAGCTGCCCTGGAGATCTAGTATAGATGAGCCCACCCATTCATGTGAAAAGCAGGGGTGGTGATGGGTGTTTCTTTTTAAACTGAACATGTGGGCGAAGGGAGGGTAATCTATGCTTTCCTGCACCTTATCTCCCATTACTCCCTTGTTTAAAGCATATAATTTTCTTCAAGCAAGCCTCCAGCTCCACAGTGAATACTGGGAAATAACTGAAGTTGGTAGTGGGTTGGAAGAAAAATGGTGAAAGAATTAACCTAGCTGAGTGTTCAAATGCGTTCAGGGTTTAGTGCCCTTTCAGGTGTCTGTTTAAAAATAGTGTAGGGTTGCCAGCCCTGCTTTGGCAAATATGGAAGATTTGGGGCACAGTGCCTGGGAAGGGTGAATTTGGGGTGGATGTCACTTCCTCCATACCCTTCTAGAAATTCTCCCAATTAGGGTTGCCAGGTCCCTCTTTGCCACCAGCGGGAGATTTGGGGGGGGGGCGGAACCTGAGGAGGGCGGGGTTTGGGGAGGGGAGGGACTTCAATGCCATAGAGTTCAGTTGCCAAAGCAGCCATTTTTTCCAGGTGATCTGATCTCTATCAGCAGGAGATCAGTTGAATTAGCAGGAGATCTCCTGCTACTACTACCTGGCAGTTGGCAACCCTACTCCCAATCCTTATGGACTTTACCACAGAGATAGTGGAAACTCCTGGACTGTCACTCAGAAGTGATATCAGTTCTGGGTGATGCTCTAAGAATTTCCCCAATCTCTATGGTAAAGATCATGGACCCCAATCTCTATGGTAAAGACCATAGAGATTAATGAAAATCCATAGGGCATCACCATCAATGCTGCCCCCATTCCCCCCCCCTGCTAAAATTAGAGAGGGTGAGGGATGGAGGGCAGTAGTGGGAGGCTGCCCACTGCTGCCAGGCAAATTGCAACCCTATGTTTAGGATAGCAGTGACTGGACCACCATCAGTGATTAATTGGCTTCCTATGTTCATGTTTGTTCTGGAGCTGTAGAACCGTAACTGGGTCAGGACTCAGAGAACACCCTGTTGTTGATAATCAGTGCTGAGACAGCCACCCATTTTTCCAATGTTTTTTTTTGTTCTAGCAACTTAAAACTTGCTGCCATACAACTTTGCTGTCTTCCTTTTTTATTTTGTTCTGTACATTCCTAAACTGAGGAAAGATGGGAGGTTATACTGTTTTTTTATTGATGTAAGGAGCCAAAAATATCAATATTTGGGGGGGGGGGTGTCCTCCCATAAACCATACAGTTGTGTGCAATGTCACAGGGGAGCTGAGTACCCTTTTTATACAAGGTCTCACAGGCTCCCACAAAAATGTCTTCTAGTAGTACAGAGGTAATGTATACCTGTCAGACCTCTAAATAGTCATTTCTTCCCCATGGCACAGATTTTGCATGGAGTAATCACTCAGGAGGATTTCTGGGCAGAAGGTCTATTACCTTGCTCTCTATATACGTGGTCTCTCACTCAGTGCTCACTCCTTTACAGGTCACTAGTATTAGTTGAGTATCCAGACACATTATGCTTGAATTTACAATTACATTAATCCAGGTCTATAATCCAAACATTATATTTGTGAGTAAAGCACAGGGGAAAAAAAACATTAACCAATTAATCAAATTAGGTAAGAAAAAATATAACAAATGGGTTGGGTCCCGTAATAACAATTTTTTAAAAACAACATCACATACTATAGCTGCCTACGTGTTGTGGGAATCTCATAAACAAAATGCACTATGGGGATGCCATAAGGTGGAGGAACGGAGTGAAATTGCCCTTCTTTCTTGATTAAATGCAAAGCATATTTTGCTACACTTTCTCTGCCAGCAACAGTGGGAGGGAGAGGCAATGTTCCCTGATTCCTTCTCCTCACTACATCAATGTGTTTTGCTTGCAAGGGTTCTCTGAGCACAGGATTTGGAGGGGTACTACGGTTGCCAGGTCTCTCTTCGCCACCAGAGGGAGGTTTTTGGGGCAGAGCCTGAGGAGGGTGGGGTTTGGGAGGGGAGGGACTTCAATGCAATAGAGTCCAATTGCCAAAAGCAGCCATTTTCTCCAGGTGAATTGATCTCTATCGGCTGGAGATCAGTTGTAATAGCAGGAGATCTCCAGATACTACCTGGAGGTTGGCAACTCTAAGGGGTACACAGGGGACTTCTGGAGGAAGGTGGAGAAGATGCATCTCTTTCAGCTCTTTCAGCTCCACAGGAGCTGATTTCCACAGGATCCAACCAAATATAATTTTAATTTCTCTATTTGGGCTGTGCATCAATGCAAGTTTGCACAGCTTTGTCCTGGCATAAATACCCACATCCTAAGGCCTACTTCTCAAATCAGCCCGGTCTCTTTCATCTATGTTCAGAGAAAAGAAGAAAAACAGTAGTAACATTAAACAGTGTTGTAGCAATCTTTTCTGTTGGCTATGATTTTGCATCATATGGCACATGTTTTTGTACTTCAACAACACTTTATAAACACATGTAGTCAGAGTAGAAGAATTTGAAATTATCAGTCTTTAATTTAAAAGACTAAATTTATCAGTCTTTTAAGGTTTGGATGTTATAGGACTGTTTGTTCTTCTGAAACTTATAACAAATATCTCAATGACTAATTGCCTTCAACCTTTCATCAAAAATATACCTCCTTTAACTTACTACTAGAGTTCTGGAAATCCAGGTAACCTCCTACTGAATTTGATGGGCAACAGTATGTGGGTTGGATACAGTCAGTTTTTCCATTGGTGTTAAATATAGGAGAAGGTAATCTTTAATCTATGCAGGGGCTCATGGGAACTGCATGGACAAAGGCATGTGCAACAGAGGGGAATTAGGATAGATTGAGTGAAAAAGCCGACTGCATGCAATCCTGTATATAGTGGTATTGCTAAGAGTTCGTTTTGGTTCTGGAAGCCTTATGCCTTAAGAAAACCACCTTATAAGCTGTGGTTAGTCTGTTCCCCCCTTCCTTCCCAAGAGCCCTTGAGTGTAACATCTGGATATAAGTGTGAAGTCAATCCTATGCGGGGGTTTTGCTGGCAATATGCAAAAATATTTTGCAACAGTTCAGCTCCCTACACCTGCACGAGAACTGCTAACATGCCCATAGACCATTTTGTCATCTTTATTATTTTATTAACCCTTTATGGAGCGACACCTATGGAAATACCAAGTATTTGTATTATCTGCTGGACTTTAAGGTATTTTTTGTACAGCAGAATATACAGTTTGAATCTCAATGGGGCTTTAACTCATGTACCCACATTGCAATATCCATTCATAAGTCACCTTCTCCCTATATCTAACCCATCTTTTTCTTCCCACTGGGAGAGGCTATGTTGAAGTAACTTAGCTAGCCTAAAGACTTGTGTCTGCTGTCTTCCTAGGTCTAGATTGTCTTTTTATGACAAAAGAAATCTTTTAAGAGAAATTCCAACCATACTGAAATAAGTAAGTCAAGCCAAATTCATGTTGCATATTTATGCAACAGACTCAGGTCTGTGACAGTAGTGCATTTGACTAAGTCAATCTGATGAGAAGTCTGAAAACCTTTCTTTCAGAACTGAAACAAGAAGGTCATTAGATTATTGGCATGTACAATATGGTAGGTACATAGACTAATAGTGTAATCCTTAGCAGAATTATACCCTTCTAAATGCATTGAAGGCAATGGTTTAGAAGGGTGTAACTCTTCATAGGACTGTACTATGAAAGAATGCATAGGATAACAATCCTTCATAGGATTGTAAAATATCTTGTTTTCCTTAGCCTTTTAGGTATTGTTTGGTACATTTGTTTGCATCATAAAGTCCTTAAATGTATATGCCTTGGCCAAGAATATCTTTTTACTTGCACATTCTGTCTCTGGAGTTTTGGTGCCATTGAGGGGTTTATTGGGCCATTAGAGGTGCCATTATTGGGCTATTTTAAATTGTATTTTAAATTATTTTAATGGGTTATTGTTTTATTGTGTTTTAGACTGTGTAAGCGGCTCTGAGCCCAACCTTCGGGTTGGGGAGAGCGGGGTAGAAATGTAATAAAATAAGAAGCTAACCTATGCTCGGTTGAGACTTCTTAGATTATGCAAGCTTTGGCTGCCATATCTGAGGACAAGAAGAGAGGACCACAATGCTAGCTGGAGATATAAGGGAACCCTTGTATTTCCACAATGAAAAGAGATAGAAACTGATTTTTATTTTTAAATGAAACTTGGGAATTCAGAGGAGCTAGTGAATCAAGGCAATGAATTGTAACATTTTAATGGGACAAGCAAGGACCCTCAAGGACTTTGGAGGGCATCGCATTTTCCTCTCCCCCACAATTTCCTCTTTCCCTCCCTGAAAGCTTCTCCCTTTCCCCTGCTTCCTTCTCTCCTTCCCATCCACCAGGAAACCTACCGTTATCTGCCCCCTGTCTTCAGCTTTCCCTTCTTTCTTCCCCCTGTCAGCCTCTCCTTGAAAAAACTTGGAGTGGTTGCAGCTACTGAGCCAGGCTGGGCCCAGATTGTGGTGCAGGCCACCTGCCCAATTACACAGTGGGGAACCCACAAGTACTTATGGGGGGGACATCACTTTCCTCTATATCCCTCTGCCAACATTAGTTATTCTTTTCCTTCTCCTGGCAACCCCAAGACCCCCGTGTTTCCATGCTTTCTTTTCCCCCCTCCTTCCTACCCAGCCTCCAACCTTTTGTCTGCTCCTCCATCTTCAGCTATATTTATTATTTATTTACTTCATTTATACCCCACCTTTCTCCACAATGGCGGCCCAAATCAACTTACAGCATTCTCCTCTCATCCATTTTATCCTCCTCACAACAACCCTGTGAGGTACATTAGACTGAAAAAGTGTAACTGCCCTGAGGTCATCCAGTGAGTTTCCATGGTAGAGTGGGGATTTGGATCTGGGTCTCCCAGATCCTAGTCTGAAACTGTAACAACTATGCCTAGGGTTGCCAGGTCCCTCTTCACCACTGGTGGGAGGTTTTTCTGGTGGAGCCTGAGGAGGGTGGGGTTTTGGGAGGGACTTCAATGACATAGAATTCAATTGCCAAAGTGGCCATTTTCTCCAGATGAACTGATCTTTATCAGCTGGAGATCAGTTGTAATAGCAGGAGATCCCCACCTGGAGGTTGGTAACCCTAACTATACCACATTAGATTTCATGGGGTGGTTGCTTTTGAAGAGCAGCAAGCAGCCAGGCCTGGGTGAGTCAGGCAAGTTGTGTGGTATCCAGTTGCCCAGTGGCTCCTGACAAGACTGGCCCCCATGAGTCCTCCCTCAAAGGCCAAAACCTCTATGGAAAGGGACCTGCCCACTCCCTAGGGTTGCCATTCCCCTGCCGGGGGCGGGGGATTCCCTGCTCTGAGCCCCCTCCAAGCTATTCAGCTGGCCAGAGGGGGAACTTCCTAGCCGCAAACAGAGGCTGGAGGGAGGCTGGCATCAAAGCGATGAAGTAACTTCTGGAAGTGATGTCATCACGTCGCCAATGATCACAGGGACATTCTGGGTTAGGGCAAACTGTATGTCTTTGTGCCAGTTGAGATTCCCCCCCCCCACCAATCTATTTCCAAAATTGCCTAAAACAAAATACATTTTTCAGATCTGTACCTTTAGTGCAGGGGATGGAGAGCAATATTCTAGCAGAGGTGACAGTAGCATCATAAAGTATACTAAGCAAAGACAGTCATATAGTTATTTGTCTTTTGTAGTGATTAATCCAAAACCAACAGTACTAAATCTCAAATGCTCACAGCATATGCGTACTGGTTCTAATTACACGTTCCTCCGTGGCCTTTGTTCCAAAATTGCCTCTGGTTTTTAACATCTGTCTTTGTCTGTATCGATAGTTCTCAAACTGACGGACATATTTTTAACAAACATGGGCAGGATCTGCCCAGGGGAGAAGCACGAAACTTTTGCAAAACAGAATGAATTCCTGTTTAGAAAGCCTGATCCATGAGTAGTACAGCTGCTTCAAGCAGCTTCTGCTTGGTCAGTTTCAAGAGAGAATGGATCACATGCCTTTTCTGCTACCTTAAGAGGGTGACCACAAGAAACAAAGGGCGTGCACCTGTCCTATTTTGAGCAGCAGAGTTCTCTTTCAATAGCTTTGGACAGCCAAGCCAATCCTGGGAAAATAAAAAGAAGACTGTAATGCTCTGTTGGTACATGGAAAAACATGTGTGTTGCTTGTCTAACATTCTGGTTATGAGCATAGGTTATGACAGAGGGATTCTCGATTCAAATCCCAGGTCAGTTATGAGCTCCCTAGATGGCAGGCCACTAATTCATCAGTTGCCCTCCTTACCCATGAACAACTGGGGATGTTAATACTGGCTTGCCTCACAGAGGTGGTGTGGCACCAGGGGCCAGGTGGACCAACCTAGCCCCAGGAGGGCAGGGCCGGAGGACGCTGGAGACCCAATTAAACCCATTGCATGGACCTGGCCAGAATGGCATCAGTTGGGCCATGGCTGGTTATTAGGTGCAGGGGCAGCCCTATATGGAGAGGGCATACCTCTGGGTTGAAGAAGGCAAAGAGAGAGATGTCAACGGGCCCCTCCTAGGGTTGCCAACCTCCAGGTACTAGCTGGAGACTTGCTATTACAACTGATCTCTAGCCGATAAAGATCAGATCATCTGGATAAAATGGCTGTTTTGGCAATTGGACACTATGGCATTGAAGTCCCTCCCCAAACCACGCCCTTCTCAGGCTCCACCCCAAAAACCTCCCACCGGTGGCAAAGAAGGACCAGGTAACTCTAGCCCCACGCCCAGTTCCTAAATGGAAGGCAACTCCTGAGGATGAATGGCTGCAGTGAGGAAATGGGGGGAGGAAGCTGAAGAAGTGCAGTAAGGATGTGGGCAAGTGTAGCAGGAAAGGTGGATCCGCAGATGAGCAGCAAGGTGAGGTAACCAAGGCGGTTGGGAGCATGTAGTGAGGAAACTACTCTGCACGGGACCAGAGCTGTATGGAAAACCAGCAAATGAAGCATGTTGGCAAGACTCTTTTGGTATAAGTGGGTTCACTGACTCCAGAGATGGAAGGATGCCCAATCTCCAGCCTGCTAAAGCCCTCTCTCCTAGGGGACACTCAGCTGGGCCAAAACCAGACCTGGTAGCTACAGCTGGTATAAGGGTTAATAATGCATGTGAAGTGTCTGAATCATTTTTTTTTGGGGGGGGGGAATCTGTCTCAATACTGAACATGATTACGTGCATGTTTTGACACTGGCTTCCAGCCACGATAAAAATAGACAAACCGTTTCCCAACTTGAACATCAAGGTCGTAAACGAGATCATTTGTCAGTTGTTCTGGCGAGTAGTCTGATCCTTTATGTTTGGTACTCATCACGCTGTAGTAGCCAGGAGAAAAGTGTATAATAATTGCAGTGGTCAGTAGGGGGAAACCCTCATGAGGATGAAGGTGTATTAAGCTGAACCAGTTAGCCAAACAAGCTGCAGCCTCCAAGGATAAGCAGCTTCACAGTAACGTGCTGGAATGCTGTGCTGGATTGGAGCTTCATGCCCAGATCATTAAAACATTGACATGATTCTTGGTGGAATTTTAAGTGCGTTCATGCGTCTTCTTGAAATAAGGCCAAAGCTCCACTGCAGCTCCCCCTCACTGAACTTACATTGACTCATAAGATTTCCTGCAATACCCCCCCCCCTTATTTTCCACCCCTCCATTAGTATTTGTCCTAGGACTGTCTGGCCTAGATTAAAGAGAAATCGTTGAGATGTAATCCTTTTGTCTCCGTGTGAAGAAGTTTCTCAAACCAAACAACAGATGTGAGGACTTTACTGGCGTGCTCACTTTCTTTATTCATGATGACGTCTCCATTCTCCCAGTCCTTGTTACAGGCAGCTCAGGGAGCCCTTAAGCCAATGCAGGTGCGTGTGGGACTTCTCGCGGTGTTGCGCTCGGTTCCTGGATTTAGCACCAGCGTTGCACAAATGCTGGCACAGATGGCAGGAAGGCCTGGTGCCAGACCCGTGGTTTTTCTCCAACTGGTGCCAGATTTCTTGAGGGTGAAAACAGACGAGGGAAGGAGAGCAGAGATGAAGTAAGAAGGTTGCTGCGTTTTATGTGTGGTCCCTCGTTGACACAAGATCCCTTTCCTACACATCTGTAAAGGAAATTGTATGAGTCCCGTGTGTGGCCAACACATGTGATCCGTGCACATGTCTGTTTAGCTGTGGTACAAATACTAAGAAGCCACAATCAGCAATGACTCTTTGCCACTGGGACATACTGGTGCAAAACAGAGGAGTGTGCATCTCTTCCACATGTAGATTCATGTACACATCAAGTTTCTTCCAATTTCTTAGAGTTTTCCCCAGAGGATGTTTTATTTTGTATGAAGTGGCCCTTCTTTTACTTGATACTTATTTGACAAATTACAGCATCCAAGGAAGTTACCATAGGTCTGTGCTGCTTCCTGAAACCCATTATGAAATTCATTGCTTAACAGAAAACTAGACAAACCCAGTTCTTTCCTTTCCCACCTGCATAAAATTGGTACAGGAAAATCTTGCACTAATATTGGCAGGCAACTGCCCTCTTCCTACCCATCCTTTCAACATTCACCATAGCACCACTTCGGGCTGATTCTTTCTCTCTCTAAAGAGGCATATCTTGTTGATTCTGTAATAACTTGCATCTGTGCACAGCTTCCTATAAAAGATGCATGATGTAATTTTGTTTTTGGTATTCCTTCAAGCAGGGTCCAAGCATGGCTCAGACTGCTAGATAGGGTTGCCAATCTCCAGGTGGGGCCTGGAGATCTCCTGGAATTACAACTGATTTCCTGGGGAAAGTGGCTGCTTTGGAGGGTGGCATTATAACCTGTTGAAGTCCCTCTCCATCTGAAACTCCGTCCTCCCCAGGCTCCACCCCAAAGCTTCAAGAATTTCCCAGCTCAGAGTTGGCAACCCTACTCCCAAGATATGGTCCATTTATGTCATTCAGAAATAAAATAAAATTTTATTTTATGACTTACGAGATTGTATGTATGGGACATGACTTATGTGGGGGTGGGGGGAGAAGAACTATATTTGCCTGCCTATACTTAAACACCTTTTTGGGAACTTATTCGGTTTTATTTCATTTCTTTCAGGAGACATATTCTTCCTACAGCATTTCCTTCCAAATTCTGCATGAAGAGGCCTGGCAAAGAGTAGGTTCAAGTGACCCAAACAATCAACTAGAAATGTATATGGAAGAATATTTTTAAAAGGCAGTTTGAATTTGATATATGACAGATTGTGGATTTGTAGATTTTATGCATGCTGATCTCAGAAAATACTTGCCAAAGGGTTGGATCCAGACTAAATTCTCGGTTTCAATTGATTTCCCCTTTCTACACAAGAGCCCCCACCCCCACCCAGTCATTCTTCAAAATCCCCTATCCAACAGGACTGGCCTTTCTTGAAGATCAGTTGGCTGCAGTGGGAGGGGGAGGCAGAGAAGTTTCATTCTGCTGTTGAAAAAAATTAGTCTGGATCCAACCCAAACCCTAGGGCAGAATTCATAGGGCACTATAGTCACTTTCAGACCCAGTGCTTGAACTTGTTGCTAATTACTAGTTGTGTACCTTTTAATAGTTAAAATAGTTTCTGCAATGTATTGCTTTGTTGTTGCAATTGCATGAATATTCCATAAATATTGTGTGTGTGTATCTGACAGCAAAGAAGCATATCTGGGTAGGCACTATTATTTGTGTTCTCATTCATCGCTTCAAAGATCATCATGAAACTTTAGAGAAAAGTAAAACACTATGCATGTAAATTGTAGCTAAACTAAATTTTTATGCTCTGTGAGTATGTCTACTGAGGAAGTTTTCACTGTGACTGGGGATCCTTAAGGCCATTTCATTCACCCTGTGGCACTGTATGTTTTATACCACAGTGATACTGACCATAAGTGTAGCATCAATAGTGCATGGGTGTGCTCTTGCAGTGCCAAGTTTACAGTGCATACCCCTAATTACAGCCTAGGAACAGACCTGACCCTACCAAGCAGGTACATCAGGTGGAGACTGATGAATTTCCGAAATCAAACTGGAAACCCAGGAGGATGTGTTCTTCTAGGATTTCTGTCTCTACGTTCATTCCCATACTATGTATCCAAAGCCCAAACCAAATCTCAAAGATGTCTCTCATTGGAGCAGGGCTGTAGCTGGGAGGGGGGGCAAGGAGGGCAGCCACCGCCCCTGTGGCATGCAGAGAGGGTGGCAAAACTGCCTCTCCTACAGGAGGAGCGGAGATTCTCTGGGTAGGAGAGGCAGTCCTGTTGCCCTCTCTACATGCTACAGGGGTGGTGGCTGCCCTCCTCGCCTCCCACCCCCATAGGTACGGCCATGCATTGGAGGAAGCCAAGTCAAGAGGTGTGGATACCTATACTTCCTCCTCAAGCATTGCATGTTCCATTGGGAAAGGGAGGTGAAGCCCAATGCACCACCTGCTTAAAAGATCACCCTACGCCCATGGTACTGTCTGTAACTGGCAATTACATGGTCAGACACACCATGTGGAAAGCCCTCAGTGCCTCCAGCGCCTCCCTGGACCTGCAGTTTATGAGCAGCAGGGCCTGAGAGTCTATGCAGTCTTCATGCTGTAAACAGAGCCTTCCCAATAATGCAAAGTAGCAAGAAAGTATTGGCCTCCAGCCCCAGGCATACAACAGTGATGTGCAGATAAAAGGGCCTAATTCAATCCCAGTCTAGACTCTGGCCTAATTTCCCAGACAGTCAAAAAAATGTCTAGTAAATTAATTCTTTTATTGTTGGTTGTTGTTATTATTTCTGGAACAGATTGGCTGGAGGGCTCCACCCACGCCTACCAGTTGCTGCCATTACCACTGAAGTGTGAAAGCAGAGCCACACAAAAATGAGAATCTCCACTGCAACCACTGATGTCCCTTGGAGGTATCAGTAACATACTGTTCAAACAGTACTTTGTTACTAGGGATGAGGTCTAGGAGACCATCCAGTGAGTCACTATCTCTGAGTGCGAGCCTGGAGCCTTAGTTACATTTCAGGCAGAAATAATAACAAACATTTGGTGACAGCTGACCAAGCATAGAGCCCGAGGTGCACTTTCAAGCCAGTTTGATTTGAACGCAGCGTGCAATTATTTTGGGTGGCTAGGAGTTTATTGTTGAGCCCTAAGGCTATAGGCAGACCTGGTTAAAGCAGGTGCAACTTGACGGAAATTCATAGAATTGTTCTTTCGTTCTTCTTCTTTTTTTGTTGTGGTTCATAAATACCAGGTAGTAATTTCTGCAGCCTGGCTCTTGATCACTGATAGCTGGTTTCAATGATTCATTGGAGCCCCCCACATTATACAGTCAGGCATTTGATTTATGTATTTTAATATCACTTACAATGGAGACATTATTTTCCACTGAGTTATGGGCTGACTGGTTTCAATCGGTGTTTGTTTCACACTGCATGACAGGTTGGAGACAAGGCTGGATGCTCTTTGCACCTCTCCCCTGCAAGAATATTGATGTGTGCCTCAAATAGAGCCATCTTAATGAGATCATTCAGCCTGTAGCAAGAAGGGGAAATGTATAGTTGTGAAAACAGCAAACAAAGAACAGAGGAGAAAATATTGTATGGTATGCTGATGAATATTAAAAGGTGATATAGCTACTGTACATAGCAGACAGGGCTTAAGTGGGAACAAAAAACAGATAAAAGAATGCATATGACTTTCAGGAGTTTATAACGTACATAATAAAAAGGAAGCAATATAAGGAGAACAGAAGCAGATGCAGGTTTGGTCTATTGTTCTACAGTTATTTAAAAAATTGTTTCCTCCAAAAGTCTTACAGAGCCATCCATACCAAAGTTACACCCTTCTAAGTCAATTAAAGTCAATGGGTTTAGAAGGGCGTATCTCTGTTGAGGACTGCGCTGGGAGAAACCTGGAGCCCATCCATTTAAACAGAGTTCCTTTTGGAAAGAAACTCTAAGCGCATGCTTACTGAATGAAACTAGTCTTAAAAGCTACTTTTACAATGTGGTTGTTATATATCCTGGACCACCTATTCCACCATCTGGATGTATTGTATCCACATAGAAGATCTCTGTGTCCAATATATGGATGCATATGAGTATATATTAATATACAGAGGGTGGAGGAGAGGATGCTCAAGCAATTCCTTAAACAAATGAAAAAAATAATAACAAATGATAGGGGAAAATGTAGCCTATCATGTGTGTGTAAAGTGCCGTCAAGTCACAGCTGATTCATGGCGACCCCGTAGGGTTTTCAAGGCAAGAGATGTTCACAGGCAGTTTGCCATTGCCTGCCTTCACGTGGGCTGAGAGAGTTCTGAAAGAACTGTGACTGGGCCGAGGTCAGCCAGCAGGCTTCATGTGGAGGAGTGGGGGATCGAACCCTACACCAAGCTGGCTCTCATCATCCCCTATCATCCTCCCCCCAAAAGGTGTTTTTGTTTTATTTCTTTCCAGCACCAATTTGCCAACCAGACAAGTGTATCTTTTGGAATCATGTGACCTATTTGTCTGTGATGCACTCCCTGGTTGTGGCTTGGGAATGGCATAGTCACTTGTACAAACTGATCACAGTCATGTCTTTCCTATGGAACTGGCCTCCCCGTCGGGGTGTTGTTTCTGCCAGGATGTGGGTTCTGAATCAGAAAGGCAATGATCTCCTAGGTGCCACTGCTTTATAGCTAAGAATAAAAGAAGGTCATGAGTCAGCACCAAGGTTTCATGTAACAAAATAGAACTGCTAAGAAACCTAAGGACAATCGCGAAAAATGCAAGGGAGATATAACGGTTCAGTTTTTGAGCTAGGATTCAACCTGAGCTGTTTCTCTGTGTTGTCTCTGGCAATCTAACAACCTCCCAGGAGTTCAGAATGGTTTAAGTAGGGCAGTCAGCTTATTTAAGATTTTTTCTTAGAGCTGATGAAGCATATGGTTTGCAGATAAATTTAAATATACTTACATATTACCATATCCTCAATGTAAGAACTCTTTTGAGGATCTTGAAGATCATAATTCTCATTTTAAAAGGTATATCACACCATCTTTATATTTTATTTTTCACTAATGTTCCATACAAAAGCAATTCGTTACAGCCAAAATAATTTCAAAACCCTAAGTTCAAGACCCATCAGATGGGCAAGGTCCAGATTTAAAAGTTGCATTGATAATGATTTCAATGGAGTTTCAGTTTTATTTGATTTGTGATGCTAGAAGCAAAGTAGCATTGGAAACTAGAAAGATCATCTATGGCCATTTATGCAGTGCTGTTTCCCTCGTGGTCATCCCATCGACTGCTTCAGGGCTTCCTTTTGATTATGCATGTTTTGTTTTGTTTTTACTGTCAGAGGTCGCCTCACTCTCCCCACGTGTTTTCACACATTTTGCCTTGTTTTCCTGATGCTGCTTTAGTCAGAAATCGAAAAATGTGGGTAAAAATGCACGGAAATGCTCAGGGAGCACAAGGTGACCTCTGAAGGTCTGGAAAGGCATGCATAATCAAAAGAAAGCCCTGAAGCAGTTGGTGAGGGTGAACGCTGGGATAAATGGACTGCATAAATGGCCAGTCTTTAAGCTTTCTGCTTCATCAAATGTGGTGTAAGAAGGAAGATGAATATGACCATATGTAAGTATGCTGTCTCTCAATGTCAGCCTTACTTGCTGTAATATTAAACTTTAATTAAATAATATTCTGATTACATCCATAGACTCTGCAATTGTAATTCTTAGCATTGCATTTCTTGAAAACACCTATGCCCAGTAGTCCCATTCCATCAGATCCCCCACTTGCTTTGACTGAAAGACTATAGGGGAGGGGCTGTGGCTCAGGGGTAGAGCATTCTGCTTGGCATGCAAAAGGTCCCAGATTCAGTCCCTGGCATCTCCAGTTAAAGGGACTAGGCAAGTAGGTGATGTGAAAGACCTCTACCTGAGACCCCGGAGAGCCACTGCTGGTCTGAGTAGACAATACTGAATTTGATGGACCAAAGGTCTGATTAATTATAAGGCAGCTTAATGTGCTCATGTATACAAGATATTGTGCTCAGGCCACATTAGTTCACATGAAGGGTATTGCATTGAAAAGAGCCAGAGCTGAAGGGGGAGAGAGCCTGAGCATTCTTCTTCTTTCTGGTAAGTGCTCGGGCCTTCTTTCCTGTTACCAGTCCCTGGAGCCAAGATCTGGCCAACAAGTGGAAAACTTTAATTCCTATTTGCTCAAAGGACAAAAAGGATCAGCTGATTTGGGCAGCCTGCGTGCTTTTCAGAATCTGTTGGTGCCCATATCTGCCAGGAGCAAAGGCATTTCAAATGAACAGCAGTTGGCAATGAGATGCGTGGAGCATGTGAAGACATGCATGTGCCCATTTACCAGAAAAGAAATCAAAGGCAGCTTATTAAAATCCATAAAGCAAAGCAAGATTTTCAGAATAACTATTGTACTTCGTGGGCTGAGAAAGAATGTAGCTGAAAATTAAAATCAGCTGAAGAGAAAATAACTAACAGTTGTTAAGATGTTTAAAAGAGCATTTATGCAGACGGGAATTTAATTCTGAAGTCTTTTGAGAACAGCGAACAACCGTGTGGGCCAGCCACATTTGTCTTGCACATTCATCTTGCACATGTGCATGGCTGCCACCTGATAACCAAGGCTAAGGGTGGGGTAGGGCTACCATCTTGACTTCTGGCTGGGATTCTACTCTGTCGACATAAGCAGAACTGGTCAGACATTCGCTGGACAAAATTTGTTCAGCTTGCTGACAAAGGGCTAGGGAAAGCACTACCAGCTGAATGACTGTATGTCATATCCCTTCTAATCTTATTTGGCAACTCATTTCACTGCACACAGCTGCAATGTACATGTATGTGTAGTTCCTAACTGGTATTTGTGTTCCTATCCAAAAGAATATTTGCTTCGGGCTTGTTTGAATCATATTCAAGAGACGTTTCAGAGGCTTGCCTGAGCTCACATTATTATACCTCTCTCTCTCTCTCTCTCTCTCTCTCTCTCTCTCTCTCTCTCTCTCTGTCTGTCTCAGACACACACACAGAGATCATTTCATAGTGCTGTGTTGCATGATACATACATGCATACATACATGCATACATACATGCATACATACATACATACATCATACATACATACATATATATAGACATACAAAACACACACATTCTAGGCTTCCTAGAGGCACCTGGTTGGCCACTAACAGACTGCTGGACTTGATGGGCCTTGGTCTGATCCAGTAGGGCCTTTCTTATGTTCTTATGTTCATATATATATATAGAGAGAGAGACAGACAGACAGAGAGACACAGAGAGACAGACAGAGAGAGACATACAAAACACAGATTTTGCACATTAAAAAGTTTACAGAATTCTTAGTTCCAAAAATTGTCCACAATGACAATGGACTGTGAACAGAGAGAGAGAATTAAAAGCCCTGCTCTCTCAATCCCACTTAAGAATGGCTGCACAATTACAGTTCGTACTCTGTGTACTGGAACTGTTATAATTTCATTGACCTTTCTCAGGGTGAAGCCTGAAGGACTGCTTTAAAATTCCCCACCATTTTTTTTCATCCTAGCTCATCCTATGACAGTAGTTCCCTGCATCATTATGACATAGTATTGGGGTGCAAAGCATGACTGTGCTACCAGTGGGAAATCCCCAGGTCAAATCTCTTCTCAGCCATTAACTCCATGGGTGGCATTCAGCAAAGCCCTGTCTCTCATCATTACCTCACCATTGTGGCTTAAGAAGTAATTCTTGTTTACTTTACAGGGTTGTTTTAAGGATTAGTGAGATATATGTTCCAGAGGGGTAGCCATGAGAGTCTGCTCCAGCCAAAATAGCGAAGAGTCATGTGGCATCTTAAAGGATAATGGTTTCATGAAGGCAATTATTTGCTTTCTTACAAGGAACAGTCAGTATACCCAAGGGAAATCACTATGCAAGGCTTTGGACTTGATCTGGGACAATTTCTTTACCAAGTATGATGTACAATATGGTCTTGACCATGAGACTGTAAATCTTTGTCTGCAAGATTATTTTAGTCCATGTTTCTTGTTTTATCTGGCCAAGGGCCGTAAATAAACAATTCTGATTCTGATCTTGACCATGAATAGGGTTGTCAGCTCCGTGTTGGGAAATACCTGCAGATTTTTGGGGTAGAGCCTTAGGAGGGCAGGGTTTGGAGAGCGGAGGGACTTCAATGCCATAGAGTCCAATTGCCAAGGTAGCCATTTTCTCCAGGGGAACTGATCTATGTCACCTGGTGATCAGTTGTAATAGTGGGAGGTCTCCAGCCACCACCTGGAGGTTGGCAACCATAACCAAGAACCGAATAGATCAATTGATTATATCATTATCTTTTCAAGATAAATGCTACTAAAAGCCACTTACAGGGTATTCGGTATTTTCTCTGTAATGGGTCAGTGGATGAGCAAATTCTTTACAAGTGGCAGGATCTGGGTTCAGTCCCTGGCATTTCCCTTGCAAGGATCTCAGATAGAAAGTCTGGGGAAAGACTTTTTATCTTTTTATCATCCTGAGAGCTGGAGACCTGCTGCTATTCAGAATTGACTAGCAGAACTAGAACTACAGTAGAACTAAATGGATTGGTGGTCTGACATATTAAAAGGTAGCTTCATATTATGGCTACCAAGTTCCCAGAAAGCAGGAAAACTCAGGGTGGGGAGAGGAACCTGTCCCAAGTCACCTAGGTAGGGTTGCCAGCTCTAGGTAGGGAAATTCCTAAAGATTTTATGGAAGGAGTCTGAGGAGTGTAGGGTTTAGGGAGGGGAGGGACTTTGCCAGGGTATAACAACATGGACCTTACCTTCCAAAGCAGCCATATTCTCCAGGTGAACTGATCCCTGTTGCTTGGAGATCTCCTGATCTGCAGGTACCACCTGGAGGTTGGAAAACCTAAACCTAGGAGTAAGGAACTATGACATCAATCAAAAATATATTTCATGACCTTTTCAACACTTTCTTGAATATAGCAAGGCTGTATAATATATTTCAAGCAAACTGTTCTAGAATTTACTCTTTTAAACAACATCTATGTTCCATTCGAATCAGCAGAAGAGAAAAACCCAGGAATATTTTGAAAAAAAATAAAATGGCCTGGCATTCTGGCCAGCTCAATTATGTCCTTTTGAGGTGGGATAACCAGAACCTACAGGTTTTACAATCTGGCCAATTTATAGGGTTGCCAACCTCTAGGTACTAGCTGGAGATCTCCTGCTATTCTAACTGTTCTCCAGCCGATAGAGATCAGTTCACCTGGAGAAAATGGTCGCTTTGGCAATTGAACTCTATGGCATTGAAGTCCCTCCTCTCCCCAAACCCCACCCTCTTCAGGCTTCGTCCCCAAATCCTCCCACCAGTGGCAAAGGGGGACCTGGCAACCCTACCAATTTAGTTTCAGGCCCTTTCCTGACACTTGCTTTAGAATTTCCCTACATGGCTGAATACATTGATGTTTTTAGTGAGTTATCCAGAATGAACCTAATAACTCTCTGCTGTTTAGACTACCAAGCTATAAATGGATGGGTTTATTTATTTATATTGCATCATTTTATTATGTTGATTCCTGTTTGCCATTTTGATGTCTGTTCACCTAGTTTGGAGATATCCTTTTGGCACTGGATTTGGTTTTGGAGTGGGTAAGAGAATGGGAGGGAACCAGGGCCAGATTTAGGTTTGATGAGGCCCTAAGCTATTGAAGGTAATGGGGCCCTTTATATGTCCAGCTGTCCTTTGTCAACAACAAATTGTCGCTGTTTTTTGTGTTGAATATATGCTATATGGTAATTTATATATAGAAATGAGCAAACCAGTGATATTTTAGGGAGCAGGCTAGCAGGCGGGCCCATTACTTACATCATAGGAGCCTACACAACACAAAACACTGTTGCTATATGTAGGTTTTATTTTATTTGTTTTTTATCTTATATTTTGGAAATGCACATCCAGGTTTTTTTCCCTTTAAATTTTAGCTTGGGGCCCCCAAGAGAGTGGGGCCCTAAGCTATAGCTTGTTTAGCTTATACATAAATCTGGCACTGGGGAACACACAGGACAAAGTCCAACTACTGGGTTAAAAATCCCAGAAACAAACCACCCGAGCAAGCCATAGAATATTATAATAGATGACCCATTGAACTGACTCATGGTTCTTATTTTCTGATATCTCCCAAATGTTCCAAAGTATAAACCTATTAATCTAAATAGCCAGCAAGACATCCAAAACACTAAACATTAAGATCTTCTTCATATTATTTGATCCAACACAGAATTTAATTCTTGTGGCAGCAACAAATTAATCATTTAAAAATATTTGTAGTTCATGATTCCTCAGTGAGCCTAAGATGGTAACAATCACACATTAAAACAACATATTTAAAAATACCATGGATACCACATATTTCTAGACACTCCAAACACAAAGTAGTTAATAAACTTAATTAAAACACTCATATTTATTCCATTACAGAGTTAAAGTTTGGGAGACGGGAATAATGAGTATACCCTTTTAAGCAAAATTCAGATTTAATTAATTCATTAATTAACCCCAAATCAGAGAAACAATGGGAAACCACATAAAACAACAACTTCTTTAGATCAAAGACAGTTTATGTTGAAACTTCATCAGAGGTAGGATTTGTCGTCCCCCCCCCCCCGGGTTGCCAACCTGCTGGTACTAACTGGAGATCGCCTGCTATTATAACTGATCTCCAGCTGATAGAGATCAATTTACCTTGCGAAAATGGCTGCTTTTTGGCAATTGGATTATGCCATTGAAGTCCCTCCCCTCCCCAAACCCCGTCCTCCTCAGGTTCCACCCCAAAAATCTCCAGGTATTTCCCAACCCAGAGCTGGCAACCCTCCTCCTCCCTCAATACACACCTCCTATGAGACACAATATCATTAGAAACCTAGTTTGCATGGCATGCTGTGTTCGTGCAATTAAATTACAGTTAAATGTTCCAAATATAATAAATAGAAACTCAGGAACAGATAAGTTACATTAGGAACAAAGTTTGGTCCTGATTATATTGTTTTCATTCTGGAGGAATGCCAAAGTTAACTGCCGTAATTGCACCTATCTCAATTGGAATTAATAAGGCAGCCAGCCCTGGAGTTATAGATACAATTCTTACATTAGTAACCACGCAGCACTACTATATCAGGTCTCCCCTCTCCCCTAAATTAAGCAGTGGGTTACCAAATTAATCCATTACTGTAACTGTGTTTTTGAGAACATTTGCAGAAGCTCAGTTTTTCCCCTGAGACCACTTACTGGTGCTAATGCAATGCTTGGCGTATGAAATTGATATAAAATTACCCACAGAAACCACCAAGTGTACAAATACTGGTATTTGGTATAATGCATTAAAATCACTTCTGCCATGGGAAAAAATGAGAAAATATAAACTAGAGCCCTGATTTGATAGCCAAGGGACATATGAGGGGGAACTGACGCATCCCCAATGCATTGAAGTATTGCCATTCACTATAATCTGTAGGTAATCTGTTAGAACAGAGTGGGGGATACATGTGCAATGTATTTCCAAACATTGACATTAATTAGAAAGGCTCTGCTCACACAACTTTAATCACTAATGCTACTACTAATGTGGATCTGTGCGACATTGATTTTTCAGAGACACTGGCCACTTACTGGTGGAAAAGAGAGCATTTTTCAAAACATAGATTGGGATTCTATTAGATTTAACCACTAATTCCCTGTTATCTCATGGATAACTTCATTTTCCCATACACGGATTCACAAGATCTTTAATGATGGAATGGACCAGGAGGTTATCAAGGCCAATTTCCTGTTCTAGGGAGAAAATCTCATATATCAGGCAGATGTGCTGACAGACACCTGCAGATATTTTTTTCCTGGAAGACTGCCAATAAAGGAGAAAACCACTATCTGCCCAAGTATATACATTCACCATTCTTGGCAGGTGCAATGTTTTGACACAGGTTAGAACTAAATCTATTTGTTTTGTTTGTTATATCCTTAGTGTATATGATGATAGATTGATTTCTCTTTGAATACTGTTCAGCCCATCACTGTATATCTTGAAATGTGGTGTCTATAAAAAGGCAAGTCAAGTCAAGTTAATATGAAGGGAAGCTGAGGCCTACAAAAATTGAGTTAGGTAGTAATGGGAGGGCAGAGGAGGAAGCCCCTCCCCTTTATCCTTTCTAGCGCACTTAAACTCATTGATTCTATCATTAATTCTCCCTACCTTCTTCTACTGGCTAAATTCAAAACTACCAGTTTTCTTTAGTCTCTTCTTAAGTGGGTGCCTTAGGTCCTGTAGTCTAGCCAAGGGAGGCCTTTACAAAGATCATTTGGCATAGTGACAATAACATAGTGACAATAACAGCAGTTAGCATTCTATGAGTTTCATGCACGTTTCTAGGGTTGCCAGCCTCCAGGTGGGTCCTGGAGATCTTCCGAATTGTAGCTGATCTCCAGACTACAGATATCCGTTATCCTGGAGAATATGGCTGCTTTGGAGGGTGGCCTATATAACATTATACATCACTGAGGTCCATCCCCTCCCTAAGCCCAGTGCCTCTTAGGCTCCATTCCCATATCTCCAGGAATTTCTCAACCTGGAGCTGGCAATGCCAGAAGAATCATTAACATTGCTGTCTCACAATATTAAACCCATATTTCTAGTTTTTGTGGTACTTATACTTATTCTAATGCTATCATATAGTAATGCCTATCCAAAACTAGCCAAATAAGAAATATGGGTTGGATCCAGTGTCTTGGTCTGGCAGAAAGGGCATATTTATTTATTTTAAATATTTATACACTCTCATTTCTCCTGAGTAGGGTTGCCAGGTGGCTTGGAATGGTGGGCAGTAGCCCACCAATCCATTGGTCGGCTCACAGCAAGGATCGTGCATGCGGCTGAAAGCAACACGATCCCATCACTTCCGGTTTACTTCCGGAAGAGCCAGTGTGAAGGGACAATTTACCACTCAAATGGGGGTTTGAGACTGGTAAATCGGCCTGTTGCACTGCAGACCTTCCGGAAGTAAACTGGAAGTGACAGGAACATGTTGCTCAGGCATGTGATCCCCGCCCCAAAAATTATCCCTCCAGAGGAGAGGGGGGACTTGGCAACCCTACTCCTGACGACCTCAGGACCCAAGACGAGATCTACCAGGTGATGGCTCCATTCTATGCCCAGTGGCTCTGCCATTAACTGAACAGATTCACAGTATAACCCTTGTTCTGGAGCCTGTGATGCAGTAGGCCACCAGCCATCTACAGAGTCAGAAAAACCCACCAGAAAATAATAACTTTTTCAGTAATAAAAAACAAACAAATATCTCATTTTTAATAGAGGAGCAGAAGAGAGAAGACTTTGTCTAAATTAAAACTGATTTTGACATTTACATTAACCAAGAGCAGAACTGGGTCTGAATGTTCAGGCTAAAGAAAATGAGCTGCACAGAAAAGCAAAGGAATGAAACATTTTTTAGCTTTGAGTGTCGTAACGCAAAATGCACCGAATCTGCGACTATTTTCATGTCTAAATATTTATAACAAGGGTCAGAGACTCTTTGTTAAATGTCAGAGCTGGTTATATTAAGCATTTCTTGACACAATCTATCAGCACTGAGCACATGTTTTTAATGAATTATGCTCTACTCCCACCCAAGGGTTTTGGCCTGGAGTCGCCAGTGTGAAAAAGAGAAGTTTGGACACCATTTCAGCTTCTTCCTTTTCTGAAGAGTTTGAAAGTTAGGTTCTTTTTCCTAGCACTGAAGGCAGTTAATACAAACAAAACGTTGAAATGATTGTGTTATTCTTGTAGTTATTCTCCCAGTGGGAAAATGTATATGTATACACAGATGTACACAGTTCACTTACTGTAGATTTCTGCAAAAGACATATCATTTTCTTGTGCAGTTGCAGATTCCTCCAGAAAAGGACGTAACAAAAATCATAATGGTAACATTCAGAAACCAACGGACGAGTATTTCAGTCTTTCTGTTTCAGCTCTTAAGATCACTGAAGGAAAAAAGTGTCAAAGGGAGATCCCAGTGTAAGGTTGCCAACCTCCAGGTGGTGGCTGGAGATCTCCCGCTGTTACAACTGATCTCCAAGTGATCAGTTCACCTGGAGAAAATGGTCACTTTGGAAGGTGGACTCCATGGCATTATACCCCACTGAAGTCCCGCCCCTCCCCAAACCCTGCCCTCTCAGGCTCCACTCCCAAAAGTTCCAGGTATTTCCCAACCTTGGAGCTGGCAACCCTATTCCAGTGTGATTCTGTATCTGGATACATTGTATCTCTATGGAGGAGCGGGGCGAAGTTTCCCACCATTTAAAGTCCAGCTCTCCCATTGAGAGACATAGCGAAGATCACACTAAAGAATCGGAATGCAGCCACTTTGCTCTTTATTGTCTATGGAGGAGGATGGGGGCGAGTATGGGGGCAACCCCTTCCAGACCCCATAACTCTGGACCCCCTGACCCAATCTTCGCCAAACTTGGGGGTTCTTGCTAGGAGAGTCCCTTGGAGCCCCGTGGTAAATTTTGGGGCTCTACCTGCAAGAATGCCCCCCCAGGAGCTGCAGAAAGCCCCATAGAATTTATCAGACCTGAATTTTTCAGGAAACCCGAAAAAAAAGCCGAATTCCTATATTTACCGGTATGGGAATTCGGCTTATTTCAGGTTTACAAAAAAATAATAATAATAAAAAAATTGGGACCAATAAACCAGAACCCGACTTTTACCTGATTTTTTTTTTTTTGCACAGCCCTAGTTCGCGCCCCAACACCAGCGTCTGTGCCAGTCACAGTGATGCAAGTGGCCCGGGCACTGGCACAAGCAGCATGGACACCAGCATGGCCCCTTCTGCACCTCCTAAGACCTTTCACCCTCCCACGTCAGGAATAGGCTCTTCAGTGATTAGTTGGCTGGCTATTGTGGATTCTCTTGTCAGCCTTAGGCAAGCAGCCTGTTACCTGGCACCTTCCTTTCCTTTGATAAATATCTTGGCTCTGAGGTCTTGGTGGGGAGGGTTTGAGTCTGGGTGAGGATTTTCTTCTGGACATAAATTTCATAACTTTCTAGCCTTACAATCTGAGTCTATCAATTATATTGGTAGGGCAAGTGATTGACACAGGAATTGATTTCTTTTGCAGCTTGAATTGGGAAATTACTAAAACCTGGCCAGAAAATCCCTATTTTCTTTGAAAAGACATGTGAACCAAGTACAACATGATGTATGTCAACAATCCATGATTCTGAAATAAACTAATTATGCACAAAAGCTGGAAAGTTGTACTTCTAATTTTTTAAGAGTGAGCTGCTGGAATTAGCTTAACGTGAACCAGGTGTTCCTCCTTTGAAAACAGGAAAACCGATCCATTCCAGTCAAATACTAGTGTAGAGCATTTGGGATGGAAAATCATGAGCAATTGCAGTATCTTATGTGCCCTTTATTGACAATTAATAAGGTGCAGATGTGGTATTGTGCAAATGATGCCATATATGGAGTTCCAGTTATTAAGTTAAATGTCATAAAGAGGCGTCACTTCACACTCAAAAATGCTTTGACGGTGTTATCCTTTCCATGTGTGAAAAACACGCACATTTTTGTTCCAAAATGGCTACTTGCAGTGGAAAATCTCTCTTTGTAACATTTAAGTGGCAGCCAGTGTGGTGTAGTGGTTAGAGTGCTGGACTAGAATCTGGGTTTGAATCCCAGGTTCGAATCCCCACTCTGCCATGGAAGCTTGCTGGGTGACCTGGGGCTCTCTCTCATCCTAACATACCTCACAGGGTTGTTGTAAGGATAAAATGGAGGCTAGGAGGTTGATGAAAGATGGTTTGGGTTCACATAGGGAAGGGGTATGTGTAAATGAAATAAGTAAATAAATAAATAAATAAATAAATAGGCTCCTGACATATATAGGGCCTAACGTAACTAAACTTAGGCCGTTTATGCTTGGTAATTAGCAGTGCTTTCCAGGGTGAAGCGCCCCGCATATTTTTTTTATTTCTTCACACTGAACTGCAAAGCCAGGGTATATCTGCTTTGCATTTCTTAAGAGCCCCTATAACATGACCTTTTGTATTTCCTCCACTCCCACCTTGAAGCATTCACATGATGAATTACAGCCAAGGCTTAGCTATGCAAACGTCGATTGCTAATGGCTATGAAAACAAAGGGCCAAAGGAGCAGGCAAGTGGGGGTGGAATTTGTTTGACTTTCTCCTCTTGCATCGGGACTGTGAATAGTAATTTTAAAGGTCAGATTTAAAACAGGATGTTTGAGCGAGCATTAAAATCGACCCTGCATAAATGGCCTTAGGGTTACCTCCATATATTGCATTAGAGACCCAGACTCATTTTTCCATCAGCTGAACAGAACTTGCCTGCCTCTCCCTTTCCATTGATCTCCATGAATTGGTGTTCCTGCGGGATAGGGGACCCCAAGAGTGACATGAAAGGAGTCTATAGAAGAAAGGGGGAATCAGTAGAAATTGCCCCTCCCCATTTGGGGAAAACTTACACTGAATCCTAGCAATCCATTCTACAATTAAAGGCCATTCAATGTGAAAAGTATGAGGAGCACAAACAGAAATGGCAACCCTTCTATGACAAATATGACAGTTCATAAGTATATATTTCAGATGATGTCATGATATTAGTGATTGTTTTTCGTAATAGATTAAAAGGTAATACCAGAGACATTAAACATAATATTAGAGAATTGCTACATGAATATTATAATAGTAATAGAAGAGAAAGTAAGATTATGATAGAGATAGTGACCTAGAATGTCCGTACGCCGGTGCATTAGAAATGTAACATGAACAAAGATTGATTATTCCTTTCCCTGTTTCCCTTTTCCCATATCCTGTAATAAAAACAACTAAAAAAAATTTTTTTTAATAAAAAAGTGAAAAGTCTGGCAGATGCTCAGGTTTAGATCATGGCAACCCTTTAGGGGAAAGAAAAGTACCCACTGTGCTGTTTTTCCAGGGAGTACTAATGATGACTATGTGTAAGTTTCCCAGTGGAGTGAATAGCAGCTTCCAAGGGCATTTCAATTCAATAAACTGGTGCCCGGCGGGGGGGGGGGGGAGCGGGAGCCTCTTCTCCATACATGCCATGGTCCAGATCAGAATCACTGGAAATCAAAAGGGCTGCACCAAGTTGTTGGAGTACAAACAAATCCACTGCATCGCCAATAAATTTGTCCCATAACCATTCATGATTTATTTCATTTTATTTAATTTCAAAACCATGTTACCTGTACCTGAAATATCAAAAAAGAATGCTTTGTGTAGAAGTACTCTTTGCATGCAGACATGGAATAAGGAGAGCCGGCAATTTCACATGGGTCTCCCACTCCAATGGTCAAATGAGAGGGTGGGGGCAGATGCCAGCCCCTATATGGCCTTCCTCATCCCACCTCTAACACTGTCACAAAGCAGGTGGTGTCAGGTTTGCTGGCTCTTCTTTCTGCCATCTGCAGCAAACAATGGCCTTTTATGCAGGGACGTTTCCCTGTGGTCACCCCTGCCGACTGCTTTGGGGCTTCCTTTTGGTTATGCATGCCTTTCCCAACTGTCAGAGGTTGTCTAGCCCTCCCCTCATGTTTCTGCACATTTTGCCTGCGTTTTCCGGATTTTCGCTAAAACAGCATCTGGAAAACACGGGCAAAATGCACAGGGAGAGCAAGGCGACCTCTGACAAGCGGGTAAGGCATGCATAATCAAAAAGAAGCCCCGACCAGTTGGCAGGGGTGACCACAAGGAAACGTCCTTGCATGAAAGGCCCCTGACACACCTCTATGAGGGCACGGGTCCTAGAACAGCCTCGCTTCATTCTGGCCTAGGCATTACAAGCGATATTGCTAATAGTAACATGGGATAAGTTAGAGCAAAACAGTATTGGCAGAACAGTCAAAATAAAACTGCACAATGGCTACTTAAAAAATGCTTTGGTCATGGAGGGGATGTGGCAGTTAATTAACTGGGAGTTGCAGTCCTTCAGTTCCATATTACTAAAGTCCTGAATCGGTCAGCCTCTGGGCCTCAGGATATTACAACCCTGGGAAATAAAGCTTTAAATGTTTGCTTGCTTCCGACATGCCTCTATTGAGAACAACCCAGGATATTGGAAACACAATGTAAGCACAAAGTGAACTTCTTTCTTTTCCCCTGGAAAGTCTACAAAAATAGCCATTTTAAGGGTTCATGGTTTGCTTCAAAATAATTCATGGAGCCTGTCTGGCATTTGACATTCAGATTATTCATGAATTATGTTTGGCCCCTCAAACCTTCACTAAGCTTTGTGTGTAAATGAATATAAATTTTCTTTAAAGAAGCCCGTAGGTCAAGAAGAAAGACTGGAAAATGTTTATTATCTCTTGATCTTCTTTTATATTCCATATGAGAGAAGAATATTCCCGTGGAAATAAGGCTTCTGTTTTAAGCTCACCACCACCCACAAACAAGATCAGGAATAAGTGGATCGAGCACTACCACTTATTTGATTGTAAATTTAAATAACTGCAAGTGTCAATTGATTTTAAAAATACTGGCCCCTCAGAAGGGCTTTGGGGCACAGCTTGGTAGGAATAGAGGGCTGAAGGAGGGGTCACCAACCTCCAGGTGGGGTCTGGAGTTCTCTCAGAATTACAACTAAGCTTCAGGTGACAGAGATCAGTTTCCCTAGATCAGCGGTTCCCAAACTTTTTGAGTCACGGAGCATTTTTCAGGAGAGAAATTTATCACGGATCACTAATTTTCGCCTAGCATCTATATACTAAACCAAACGACAGTAGTATTTTTCATTCCAATCTCTTCACGGAGCACTT
Organism: Euleptes europaea; assembly: GCF_029931775.1. Lineage (NCBI taxonomy): Eukaryota > Metazoa > Chordata > Lepidosauria > Squamata > Sphaerodactylidae > Euleptes > Euleptes europaea. Next base: position 92,239,662 of record NC_079312.1, on the reverse strand, counting down.
GGAGATGTTTCACAGAGCACCAAGTGTTCTGTGGAGCACAGTTTGGGAACCACTGCCCTAGAGGAAATGGCTGCTATGGAGGGTGGCATTTATAGTATCACATGCCTGCTGAGCTTCCGCCCATACTGCACACTGCCCAGTCACTGCCCCCCCAAATCTCCAGAAATTTCCCAAGAGTTGGCAACTCTAGGCCCTTCCCCTTCCCAATATTGAACACATAAAATTGCCTTATACTGAATCAGACCTTTGATCTTTCACGGGTTGGACTGTCTACTTCATCTGGCAGCAGCTCTCCAGGGTCTCCACTTGAGGTCTTTCACATCACTTACTACCAAATTCTTTCAGCTAGAGATGCTGTGGAATTGAACCATTAACTTTATGCCCTCAAAGTAGATTATCTGCCACTGAGCCATTTTCTGACCCTCCAGATTCTACAGTTTGTGAACTGGCCTTTGCTTAACCCTAACACTGGTTTATAATAACACAGTTTTAACAATCACAGAATAGCAGCAGAATAATAGTTCAGTGAAATAATAGACAATTAACAGTCCTGTCAAGGCAAGAAGAGGACTGACGTTATCCATACATGAAGTTTGAGTTTGCAATGATGATAAAGCAGCAGGTCACAGAAATATGGACACAGGATCAGAATAGGGCCACCAAGCCCTTGGTTGGAGTGGGAGATGTCCTATCCTGAGTTCTCGTCCCCAGCCACCACTTAGAGCAACAGTAAGGGAAACTCACACGTGTCACCCTCATGATGATTTCACTGCCAGGGAATACCCAGAAGCAATGGCGATAGCTCTAGGAACCATAGAGTTTCCAGTGATTCCTAGAGCTACCACAATTGCTTCTGGGTATTCCCAGAAGAGTTCTTATTGCACTGCCAATGCTACCCCTACAACCAAGTTCCCTCTCCCCTTGTTCCCACCTGTTGCTTGGCTTGGCCTGGCAACCCTAGATTAGAACCACAGCTGAGCAGAGGGACAATCAGATTCCTTGGGAAGGCAAAGACTGAAGTAGAGTCAGTTTTCAGAGTGCATTTTTAGAAAGGTTCAGAAATTGCTTTACTTGACTGGGCAAGGGAAGAGAACAAGAAGAGTCAAGGGAGAGGAGGACAGCAAGCACTGAAAGGGGACAAAGTCAAAATCCTAAGAGCAACAACAATGACACCTGCTGTATTAGCCAGAGAAGCCAGACTCATGGTATTTTTACCTGGCACAGCTAATTGAGGCTGCTTGTTTCCTGCCTCTTACTGCCTGCCCATCAAAAAGGCAAATATTAGGAATCCCCATTCTCTATTAGACCTAAGGACAAGTCCCAAGCACATAAGTACCTTTCTCAGGACTGTTGCATTACATTCATTCAGAAACAGAGTTATATAAAAAAAGAAGATGGGTAAAAGTATTATCACCTTTTCAAGCATTTCACAGATAGACAAGAAATGTCATGGATTGCTAATCCTGAATACAGTTTTCCCCCTATTACTGTACAACATGCTTTCAACAAATATGCCTAAACACCGTTTAACAAGCATAAGACCTAATTTTAAAAAGGACTGGTAGAGATATGAGAAAGTACCAGAGAGGCCAACAGATGAAATACTTAACAGCTCGGAGCTGAGCTCTTTTGATGTTTTTAACCAACCCATGTCCCACTCATTTTAAGTCTAGCTCTGGTACCATGTTTTGAGGGTTGGGCTGTCTGTTTTTCTAATTTAAAAAGAAAAAAAGTTTACCAAAGCATTTGAAGTCAGGTTGGTTTGAAACCTCAGCTGTTCATTTTATTTTCCTAATTGGGGTTGTGGAAGTTCAGAATACAGCTGCCGAGCTGACAAGCTCTAGTATGTAGCAGAAACAGGAGTCTGTGTTCAAATCTTGGATTGCAAACTCAAATCCCAGGGAGGCTCAAACCATAATGGATCCTAAAGATCCTCTCTCATGTGCTTAGACTAGTATAGTTATTGCACAACGCCTTAAACGAATATATCTTGCATTCACATGACTCCTTCCATAAGGTTACTTTTTGGATTGGTGGAATGAATCACCAAAATTTCACAGATAAAGTGTGATGTGATTGATGGATAGCCAGTGGCTATCAAATCTAGAGAAAAGAAAAAGAAAATTCCACAGTGTTGCAAGCCTGTTGTACTTGACAATTGCAACATCCTGTTCTTCAGCATCACAAGGTTCACCTTTGCTTGCAGAAGACTTTGAAAGTGATACTGTGTTGCTGCTCTCTGGGCCTGTGGTCAAAAAGTCAAAGCCCAATGACTACAGTTGCCAAGCTCCAGGTGGTGCAACCGAAACTAGGACTAGTGCCCAAAAAGTAGCTATTGGAATTCTCAGGCACTTATGGCAAAGAATGCAAACACATAAATATGCTGCTAACAATATATTGTACCGAGGCACAACACAAACAAATATAGGAATACAAATGATGCACTAACATGCTAATACATGTGTAAGCTACATCTGAGCCTGCATCAATCGTCCGTATAACTTTAAGTCTTGGAAGCTTGATAATACAAGTCAAACTTAAAGTCCTTGAAGTCGTGTGTTGGAAGCCAAAATAAGTCTCCGGTAAGTTCCTTATTTCTCATTTGCTTCTTCCAGTTGGCAATCCACGCTTACAATATCCTCAGAACTTTTGTTCTGCAAAAGTGAACAAGTGCTCATGTATCAATAAAAGATTTTTACAAATAGGAGTGTAAAGCATACATCAATAAATATAAAAGTTATAATCATGTATACATACCCAAATGGATAAGCTCATAACTCCCTCGTAATGGTGGATGACGAATCTGCATCATCTAACCTATAACTACATGTGTTCTGAATATAAAGAGAGTATTTCTAATTGCAAACAGGTGATGCTGACAAGTGGTAGCTGGAGAGTACAACTGATCTCCAGGTGATAGAGATCAGTTCACCAGGAGAAATGGTTGCTTTAGAAGGTGGACTCTATGGCATTATATCCCATTGGAGTCTCGCCCTCGCCCAAACCTTCCATCTTCAGGCTCCACCTCCAAAATCTCCAGGTATTTCCCAACCCAGAACTGGCAACCTTACCCATGAAATATTGTCGAAGGCTTTCACGGTCAGAGTTCATTGGTTCTTGTAGGTTATCCGGGCTGTGTAACCGTGGTCTTGGAATTTTCTTTCCTGACGTTTCGCCAGCAACTGTGGCAGGCATCTTCAGAGTAGTAACACTGAAGGACAGTGTCTTTCAGTGTTACTACTCTGAAGATGCCTGCCACAGTTGCTGGCGAAACGTCAGGAAAGAAAATTCCAAGACCACGGTTACACAGCCCGGATAACCTACAAGAACCAATTACCCATGAAACTTTAGAAAATATGTGGTATATTATGGCCTGAGTTTTAACAAACAATGGTTGAACACATGAAGCTGCCTTATACTGAATCAGACCCTTGGTCCATCAAAGTCAGTATTGTCTTCTCAAAGGGGCACCAGCTCTCCAAGGTCTCAGGCAGGGGTTCTTTCACATCACCTACTTTCCTAGTCCCTTTAACTGGAGATGCCAGGGATTGAACCTGGGACCTTCTGCATGCCAAGCAGATGTTCTATCACTGAGCCACATATGCCTGAAACCTCCCTCCAATAGTTGAAAGTCCAATTGCATTCCCACATAACAACATGTGCACACACTCATGTAAACAAAGAAATTAACCCACTTTTACTTACGGTCTATGTATGTGAATTGCCTCAGTTGATGAACACATTGCCTTAGTAACATGGCGGTGCCAAACTAAGTATTGTGCCAGCAAGATTTCTCTTTACAATGATCTGATGAGACAGAAATAATAACATTTTTGTTAAAGACATTTACAGCTATCTTTGCATTGTCTTTTCAAGAGGAAAACATTGGAATCTTGTGGTGTCTTTATTTATTTACAGGTTGGGAAGAAATGATAGGGCAAAAGCAGTCAAGTAGTCCAAACTTGCTATTATGAAGGCATAAACAATACAGTCCCCAGAATCTAGGATTATAGCGTCCAACACAACAGCTCAAGATGACACACTTTATCTTCCAGATCCACACCTAGAGCAGCTTGGCCTGATTTCTTAGAAAGGCCACATTTAGTGTAGTTGGCCAGTCTAAGAGATCTTAAGGTTCCTGTTTTCGATGAAATGGTCTTAGTCAACATGTGTTTTTCCCATGTATCCGTATACAATGTGGAGGGTTGTGCCTGGCTTTACTAAAAAAGAATGGAGAGATTTAAATGTATGATTCAAAGTACACTTTCCTTAACAGCAATACCCAGTTAATGCTGCACTTACTCCTAAATAAACATGTTTAGGATTGGGATGTCAATAATTTTTTTAAAAGAGAGAGTATATTTAGCATTGATATTCTGTTAGCTGGGTTTAGAAAATAACTGGCTCCCACAAGAATACAAAATAAATTTGGTCTGGATGATAGCAACAGTGTTTCCTGGATTACTAAATTCCGGTATAAATGGTTGATAGGATTGACATCTTCATCTTGACAAAGACTTCGTGTTTTTAACAGCTTCAAAATTTCAAGAGAGGCAGCTCAGAGATGTAGTGATCCTCTTGAGTATCTGCCAATTATGCAGCTGTTAAAAAGCATAGGCTCCTCTATCAGGAAAGAAAAGGAGGAAGGCCTGCCCTAACCACTAATTAGAATTATATCCACATTACTTAAGATTTGGCCTACACAGTTGCTTTAGTCATTTATTCTTCCACGTAACATGAGGACCATACAGATGTTAAAATACAGCTGTTTGCAACATTTTCTAATAAGGCATCTGAGTGTTCCCCTGATAGGTTTTTTTTAAAAAGGCTTTATGTCTGCTGGCAAAACACTGTGGTTATTTTTATTAAAATAATTAGTCATAGTGCATGAGAAAATTAATGAAAAGCTGTTATGAGTTGTGGATCCTTTCCTGTCACCTCCAGAACTTGTATGTTGTTTTAACCCTCGCATTCAAAAGTTTAAGATTTTTCCCCCATGATGAAACCAAAATTCTTATTTACTTCTATTCATTTTTAGAAGATCAGTTCATAGTTGTGTTCCCTAGACAAACTGGCCAGCTGTTAAATTGCACCATGAAAGTTTGGTGTTTTCTCCTTTCGTTGTTTCAGCATGATGAGATATTAAGCATAATCCTATTTATATTTGCACACAACTAGATCCAACTGCGCTTAAAGACCAGGTTGAGATGTTATGGAAGAGGGATACCTTAGGTTTGCTGGGGACAATTGGCTACGTCGGCACAAAGGAGAGGGATATCAGAATGACTCAGAATGACAGTCTATCTAGTCCAGCACCCTATAGAGGCCAAAGGGCGAAAACGCACGGTCGCTTTAGCCTCCTTTATTCCCTGTTTCAGCCAGGATTCAGCCAGGATCGAACGCATGTGTTTTGCCGAATGTGCGTTCGATCCTGGCTGAATCCTGACTGAAACAGGGAATAAAGGAGGCTAAAGCGACCGTGCGTTTTCGCCCAAAGTCTCCCCCTGTTGTACCCTCCAGCAGCAACTGGTATGTAAAAAAGCAAACTAGTTCCAAACATGTACTTTTTGTTTCGCTATTATGGTTAAGGGTTTATATAAATAGCACAGGGTTGAAAACAAGTCATACAGCTGAGCCTGCTGAGTACAATTAGGTGACTGATTATAAAATAGCATCACTGAAGCTAACAATGATTTTTGAATATGGCCATTTATGGATGACTGTTTCCTCGCAGAAAGCCCGCTGACTACCTCGGGGCTTTGCTTTCTTATGCATGCATTTTCCCACCAAAATGGCAGATAATTACTCAGTGCCTCAATACTTGATGTGTGAAAATACTTAACAACTATTGTCCAACACCAACGCACACATAACATTTATCAACCCAAGGAAAGGAACCAGGATGCTTCTCGTTGATGGCTTGTTCAAAATTTGATTCTGCTGAAAGTTTTTGGTTTCAAAAGCTATGGGCTGTGTGGACTGATGAAGAAATTGAAACAGGAACTATCAGCTGGCATTCCTGTCTTTGTATTGAAGATTTGTATTGAAGAATTATTTGTTTGTGCTGAAGAACTCTTTGTAATTTGGCTGTGTTACTCTGTATATATTTGTCAGGAATAATCTCTTGCTGTGAATTTATTTCTTGATGTGTGACTTTAATAGTTGTTAAGTATTTTCACACTTTAAGTATTGGGGCACTGAGTAATTGTCTGTCATACTGTGGCACAAATAGATTTATTTTTGTATTTCACTTTTCATAAATTCTATACACATTTTTTGCTAAATTCTTTTTTCCTTTGAATTCTTGTTGTTGACCTCTGGTACTGTGCACCTTCGCTTTTCTGACATTCTGAGGTCTTCCTTTTAGGGTTGCCAGGTCCCCCCTCTCCTCCATTGGGAGGTTTTTGGGGCGGAGGTGAGGCAAAGATCACATGTGCTCAGGGCCGCAATCACATCATTTCTGGTTTACACCCAGAAGTGCCACATCGCAAGCGGCCGTTTACCACTCCAACTCCCAGTTGGAGTAGTAAAAGGCCCCTTGCGATTCGTTTACACCTGTAAGTGCCACATTGCAATGGGCCTATTACCTCTCAAAGTGGGAGTTGGAGTGGTAAATGGCCCATTGTGATGCGGCGCTTCAAGGTGTAAACCAGAAGTGACGTGGTGCAGCAGGCAGGCATGCGTGCACGTGTTGCCCGTCGACCCTCAGCTGGTCAGCGGGCAGCCAGGTGGATTGCCCGCCACCACCTAGCACTTGGCAACCCTACTTCCTTTCTTTGTTTTCTGTTTGGTTTTGCATTTTCCCACCATCAGAGGTTGCCTCGCTCTCCCCTTGCGTTTCCACACATTTTGCCTGCGTTTTCTGGATTTATGTTTAGCCAGCATCCAGAAAACATGGGCAAAACATACAGAACTGCACAGGGAATGCGAGGTGACCTCTGACTTGGAAAATGCATGCATAATCAAAGCAAGGCCCTGAAGTAGTTGCCGGGGTGACCACGAGGAAACAGCCCTGCATAAATGGCCTATATAAATCCCTTTAAAAAATCAAATAGATTTTATTGTTTCCCAGTACAATGCTGTAATAACATATTATAATACAGAAATGCTTTAAATAACCATGTTTCCATCTATTTCTTTGATTAATATATACCATCTTTAGATTTAATGAGAAATCCAATATGTGGAGGAAGAATGAATATCATACATAAAAACAATTCAAGAAGATTGACTGCATTCTTCCAGATTGTAGTAATTTTCTTCATTTAGTGCCTATAATTTTCTGTCATCTGACCAGTTATCAAAGATACATTATTCAGTCCTGGCTATTTGTGCATATTTCCAGTTTTTAATTGCCACTAACAAGGCCTTAATATTTATTTTATGCCATGTTCCCAGATTGTTGGAAATATTCCAAAAAGGAAAGTGCACATTTTGGGCTTTGCACATGGTTAAGATTATGGATTTGGCTCCCTAAGGAGGCTCATCTTGAGCCTTCATAGCTGGACTTCAGACATTTACTGCACAATCCTAAAGGGAGTCACACTAGGGTTGCCAACCTCCAGGTGGTGGCTGGAGATCTCCTTCTATCACAACTCATCTCCAGCCGCTAGAGATCAGTTCACCTGGAGAAAATGGCCACTTTGGCAATTGGTCTCTATGGCATTGAAGTACCTCCCCTCTCCAAACCCTGCCCTCCTCAGGCTCCGCCCCCAAAACCTCCAGGTATTTCCCAACCCAGAGCTGGCAACCCTAAGTCACACCCTTCTAAGCCCATTGACTTCAATGGATTTAGAAGGGCATACATCCCCTTGGGATTGCACTGAAAGTTAGAACAAAGATTGAAGGTAAGGTTCACATGTTCATCTACAGAAAAATTCAAAAACAAAAATCAGGACATACCAAAGTATAACAACAGTGAGTAAACTTTTGAGTTTACCAGAGCTCCATCAGGGCATATGAAGCCTGATACAAGCCTGAAGAGAAAAGATGTTACACGCCATGGTGGAAAAACCAACGCTCTTCATCTTGTGAAGTCTCAGAATGGAACACAGCAGCAACTGCAGACTTAACTGGACTAGGTAATGATGGATGGAACTGGTTGCCGCAGGGATAAAGAAAAATGGGCACTCATTTGAGAGAGTAACTCGGTTTAGAATTGCACTTGTAGTCCTTTAAATAGCAGAGAACAGAGGGGACATTAGGCTGGAGGGCATGCAGAGTCCCCTCCCAGATCCTCCTCCTCCAGCTGAAGAATTCCATGGCGAAATTAGTTAAGACCATTAATTTTCAGAGGGCATTAGGGATTAATTAATTCATTTTCTAAACTGAAAGTATTTCAACAGCTGGTTGTTTATTGACCCCTACTGCTGGGACTTTTGCTTTGTCATTGTTTTATTGCTATGTTTATTAGTTTACGGTTTAGCTGTTGATTTTATGATGCAGTTTTTATATGTGGCTTTTTGCTGTTCCTACTTTGTGAGCCCCTTGGGCCTAAAAAGAGGGCTATAATAAATGAATTGCTGAAGACACTCCTTATGTTATTAAGTACTAGATCCTTTTTTATTTTCTAGGGCCTAGAATGTTTTTAGCACTGATTCTTTTATGTTTTATTTGCATTTAGGTTCACTGTATTATCTACCTCCCCTGCTGCCTGAGGTCCAAACTAGATGATACATATGCCATAAGTCTGGTTGGGGTTTCCCCTTCCAACTTGCAGACAGACATTGTATCAGGGAACTAACATTCTCAAATGTTCCAGTTTCGCTTGGGAATGCAATGCAGGGGGATGAGGGGTGTCAGGTTTCCCTGCCATGCCATTTTTGGGAGCCAAAACAGGGCAAATAGACCTTCCTGTGTCCATTTCAGCTCCTGAAAACAGCACAGAAGGGAAAGCTGAAGTCCCTCCCCCACCCATGCTGCACTCCTGAGCCGAATCAGGACCTAGCACAATTGGGGTTGTTAGTACCCTAATGTAACATCTGTCTGCAATTCCCTAACCTGTAGGGTTGCCAGCTCCAGGTTGGGAAATACCTGGAGATTTTTGGGGTGGATCCTGATGAGGGTGGAGTTTGGGGAGGGGAGGGACTTCAATGCCATAGAGTCCTATTGCCAAAGCAGCTTTTTCTCCAGGTGAACTGATTTCTATTGACTGGAGATCAGTTGTAATAGCAGGAGATTTCCAGCTAGTACCTGGAGGTTGGCAACCCTCCTGACCTGACTTGTTGCAGATGTATTGTCTAGTTCAGCCTGTAAGTCAGATTGTATCATTCCGGCGCTAAGGTGGAACAAACATTCAGTATATTTGGTTTTTTTCATACCCTGCTCTCTTACTATTGTGTCAGACTCTCCCACCCCAACTTAACAATTAGAAAGGAAAGCAAAATCCATAGCTCAAGAATATTCTGATAATTCAAGGCAGGCATTTGAGGGAATCTCAACATGGTGCATTCCTTTAGTATTCTAAAAATATGTTGAGACGCAATCTAAACTGTATTCCTGATTACCTCCATAGCATATGTAGGCAGTTTGTGTTTTCCTGTATTTAGATGCTGACTTTTATATAGCTACCATGTAGGTAGAAACAGACCTCACCCAAGCCCAACCAAACTGAACTATTTATATCTTGGCTTTAATTGTATACACAGATTGCTTGGGCAAGCTTTTTTGAAGGGAAAGTCCCTCTGTCATGCCCATCTTCTGTCACAGTCTCCCATCACGTAAGCTGAGAACAGGGTCAGTAAACAGGACTCTTTCTTTTATATGACTACCAGCTTGGATGGACTGCACCACTCCTCCGCTTGGTGCAAACCACTTTCATCAGACATCTGCTTCCAGTGGTTTCAGGTAGAAAGAGAAGGAGCCAGGCTACATGGTATGTATCCTCCCGCATGCCTCACCCCATCAAATATGATGAGCATGTTCCTAATGAAGGAAAAATTAAACAGGTGGTCATTGGGCAGACTTAACAAAGTCTACTCTACACCATAGCAGTAGAGAGAAGAAGTGAGCTGTGACTCACAAAAGCTCATACCCTGCCAGTTAATCTTCAAGGTGCTACTGGACTCTTGCTCTTTTCTACTGCTACAGACAGACGAACATGGCTACCCATCATGATCTATCTACACTATAGGTTTATATCATTCCTCATACCAGAAAATTGAGGGAACCCTGTGGTTCTGTGAAGGAGGCTAGGGTTCCCTAACAAAATTCTCATCCCTCTCATCAAATGACAATTAATGCTGAAGGAAACCATGGGAGTTTAAATCATACAATATGATAAATGTGCAGTGTGGATGTACTCCTCAAAGAAAGTTGGGAGTGGTACGTGGAGATTCTTTCCTATTCTGGTAGTTGCAGTGTTTTTGTAAGTCATTCAAGAACGCCCCAATGTGCTGGGATATAATCTGGCCCTGTTAAAATCATACAGAGTTTTCACAGGGAAAAAAAGTGAAGTACAATTTCCTGTTGTTATTGTTCACATCACAGTATTTCTCATTTTATTAAAATGACCACTGTCTGGAAATACCATACAAAACAATAAGGGCCAACTTACTACTCCCTACTGTCCAACATTTCACAGATAATAAGAGGAATATATTTACTTGTAACATTTATCCTCATATCACTAAGTGACACACACCAACGCGTACATGTGGGTGTGCACACATATTGCTGAAGACGCATTTCTGCCTGCTGTGCCTTACTCTGCATTTCCTCTGTTTAATTTCACACTGAATCTGGGGGGCGCTTATTATGGAACAGCTGCAAGTCAAAGCACATTCAGGAACATTTACTACCTGGATAGGTGCTTAGGCGGCGATGGTGGAAGGGCAGCAGTGCACATTGTGCGTGCACGTGTGTGCATTTCAATGAACATGCTCCAGAATTCAAGTACATCTCTCCCCACCCAGGAAGATATAGGGGAGGAACTGAATCTCAGTAATGGCAACTCATACTAAAAAATATTTGTATGAAGAAATCCTCCAAATAGTAAAACAGGGATAGGGTTTTTTGGGTTTTAGTGTAGACAGTGTAGACAGGTATAAGGAAATAAGAACTGTAAATAAGTACAGTGGGAACATACAATAATGTCACCAGTGCTTTGGCGATTCTTTGTAAGATTTCACTAAAGGCCACTATCTGTAGCTGCTTCTGCTGTATCCTGTTCAGTGTCCCAGAACTACAGAAATTAATTCCTCTTTCTCTGTGATATACAAACTTCATAGGATCCAAACTGGAACTCAATGTTGTATTTGTCATCATTTTCAGAGCTTTAAAATTAATATATAATTGAATTTTTTATTAAAGGGACAGCCTCATATTTCTAATATGGCAAGGTTTTTCGTTTGTCTAATCTATGAGCTTTAAATGAGCTACTTGAACATTTTCTTTAAGTCTTCTGGTGATTTTGGGTGGGGGGCAGTGGGGAAAAGCACACTGGAAAGACCATGACCTGGGGCCAGCCCCAGTGCCGGGTGGGTGGGGGGGATTATTTTAATTCAAACCACTATTAAGAACACATTCTTGCTGGCTCCAGTTCTCCCTGCTGAAGAACACTACTCTTGCTTTAAACCATAATAAACTTTAAGTACTGCTATTATTCTAAAGTGTAATGAATCCCAGACCGCCTGGTACAAGGATAAGTTTGATATAAAAGAAAAGCCCAGAGTCTTGTGGAAAAGTTTGTTTTTTGACCATAAAAGAGAGCGGGAGAGAATGTGCGTGTGTAAACTTCAGGAAACAGTAAAAAGAAAAACCCTAACAGTGCATTCCTAAGGAGAGTTACTCCAGTCTAAGCCCATTGAAATAAATGGGCTCAGACTGGAGTAACTCTCCTTAGGAATGCACTGTAAAAAACGTAGCCACCTAGAGGTGGGATACAAGCACTGCCTTCAAAATTGCCCACAAGGAGTCTTGCAGCGCAAACCTAAACAGTTACACCCTTCTAAATCAGTTGAAGTCAATGGGATTCGAAGGGTTTAGCTCTGTTTAGGGTTGCACTGTTCAGGACCAAGCGACTCCTAAGGGATAGTTGTGTTGGTTCGTCACAGCAAAAATAAAGAGGAGTTTGTCCGCACTTTAAAACTAGTACAATTTTAATCCAGCACAAACTTTTGTGGAATAGGGCCATGCCTTTAAAATAAATAGATAAATGAACACATCTAGAGAAAATAGCTGCATAGCGATGATTCACTCATTGCATCTGAAGAAGTGAGCTCAAGTTCATGAAAGCTTATGCTGGAGTGTGTGTGCGTGTATAAATCTTTAAGGTACCCCAAGATTCCTGTTTATTAGGGCAAAATATAGTGGTGGATATCTGTAATCACATGTGACTTGTTATCATAAAAAGCAGCCATGGGTAGAGATTTGAATCAGGGTTGGGGCACTGGGTGGAGGTGAGTTTAATTCTTACTCAGCACACACTTTCATCCTCTTGAGCTGCGATCAACCCCAACAGGCACTGTAACACACATTACAGCGAAGGCACGTACATCCTGCATATACATGCGTACATCTATTTGCAAGAAAGAGCCAATATGTGTTCTCTCTGTAAATGAAAACAGAGACCTGTTCCTGGATAAATGTGTGGTGACAGTCACACGTTCAGCTGTACTCGTGCACTGAATGTAACATGATGCAAGTGTAATGTACTCAATGCAAGTGTAAAGAAGAATCAAGTGTACACTGTACGTGAATTATATGTTCAAAAGGCTTGCAGCTGAGCTCAGGTGCAAATAGTTGCCTTGTGTATCTATACCCAATATAGTCTGGCTCATAGGCTGTTCCTCATACTTCACCCTCCCTGGCAGTTGTCAGCTATTCCCCAATACATGGCCTACGGGCCAATCTATGTTGGGTATGGAGATACAAGTAACAAGTACATGCCTGCCCCATGAACTGAGACTAGTACTTTCAGGTTTTTTTAAATTGCCAGACAGGGTTGGACCTAGTAATTTCCGGTGTATTTTGCCAAAAAGGGGGGGGATATATAGAGTATCAGTGTGGTGTAGTGGTTAAGAGTGGCGGACTCTAATCTGAACAGTTGGAAACATGAGTCCTGAGGGTCAAGGGAACCCTCTGAAATGGCATGTGGTATGGGAGGGCTGCAGATGGAGAATCCATAGGAAATATAGGAACACCCCCCCTTGCATGAATGGCAGTACTTTCTGCTTGTGCAAACAAGGCCACTGTAATTCAAACCAGTTCCGAGGGACTTCTTGATTGGGTAGGAGAGACCCATGCCCTCATTGTGCATCATTCACAAATACTCTCAGAGGCATGGAATTGCACCATGGGAGAGAGCTGTTCTCTCTGTGTGCGTACTCATGTGGGTGTACCCATGGGTGTGTGTACGCACGTGTATAAAAAGTATTCCATTTAGTGCAAGTTATCACTCTGGTGTCAGTAGGTGATTAGATGGCAAAAGTGAGCAATATTTTGCTAGGAATACTTTCAAACTCGAAACACCGCAGCATTTGTAGGACGGGTTCTGCCTCAAGCAGTAAGTCTGTTGTCATGATTAATGTTGCTGAGGAATCTAAGCAATCCACAGATGCACATGCATCTACATGAGTCTTTATTTAACATTGCCGCGAGTCTCTTTTGAAAATCTGATACATTTTCCTGATAAATTTCCTTTTCTATGTTAACTTGATTTATGAACTGTACAAAATGGCTAAACATTATATTGAGGAGATTTTACAACTCATAGCACGTTTGCCTTAGAAATAACAGTTTTTCATTCCTCTAGTTATTTATCTCTGGGTCTGATCTCTATTCTAGAGATCTCACCAAACATTGCCTCTGACTCTATAACAGAGAGATCTGAAATCCATTTTTCCACTTCTGGTTATCAGAGTCAGAACTCCCTGTTCAAAAAGACCAAAAAAAATTATATCAGGGTTTCACCTTTAAAATTAGTATTTAATTTCCAACACCAAAAGCACAATTGTGGGGGAGAGGGGTTAGAGCACAGGGAACCAGCTAAGCACACCAAAAGTATCTCTGAGATTATACGCTGGTGTATCTTTGAGATGCGCTAGCAGAGCACCCTGGGAGATTGGTGGGTGGTTGGCTATACCTGCGTGTGCCACTCAAAGGAGCATCATTGGCTGTCGTTGTGTGATTGGTGTGTGTTGTCAGGTTTCCTATGGCCTCCAGAGTGGTGTAGTGGTTAAGAGTGGTGGACTCTAATCTGGAGAGCCGGGTTTGTTTCCCCACTCCTCCCCATGAAGCCTGCGGGGTGGCCTTTGGCGAGTCACAGTTCTCTCCGAACTTTCTCAGCCCCATCTACCTCACACGGTGCCTGTTGAGGGAGGGGAAGGGAAGGCGATTATAAGCCACTGTGAGACTCCTTTTGGTAGAGAAAAGTGGGGTAAAAATACTAACTCTTCTTCCGCTTCCTCTTCTTTTTGCTATGCAGTCTGTGCCTTGTGGTGCTCGTTGTTATTTCCCTCTGCAGTATGTCCATAGGGAACAGACCAGGGGCACTACTGTTGTGCTGGCAGCCAGGTACCTCCACCTCAGCAGCCCTCAGGATTGCATTGCTCATGATCTTATGATAACATGACTTGTAGAAATCTCTGTGCAAAATTCCAGGCCTCTTTAGAGTTGATTCATAGGTAAAACCAAAGAAAAAAAATCATTTCAGCCTCTCTCACAGTTTTTGTGTCATGCACAAATGTTGTTGACACAGGAGAGAATGTTCAACAAAATTCAAAGTACGTCCCAGCCAAATAAAAATACTGAATCTGAACCTTACGTGTGGAAATAAACTAAAGCGCTCATAATATGGAGAATCAGACTTTCTAAGAATTATGACCACTAATTTAGTTTAGATTTGGGCTGGTGGATGTCAGAGCATGCCATCAAAGCTTTATTTAGTTAGCATAAGACAACTTCTGCAAAATGGAACGAAAACTGCGGGCATGTATGTACATACAACAATTTCACCCGTGCTCCAATATAGAGTATCTGTCACTTACTTCATTTTCGTTTCCAGCATAGTGTAGTGGTTAAGAGCAGTGGACTCTAATCTGGAGAACCGGGTTTGATTCCCCACTCGTACACATGAAGTCTGCTGGGTGACCTTGGGCCAGTCACAGTTTTCTCTGAACTCTCTCAGCCCCACCTACCTCACAAGGTGCATGTTGTGGGGAGAGGAAGAGAAGGTGATTGTATTTTGGTTCTTGTAGGTTATCCGGGCTGTGTAACCGTGGTCTTGGTATTTTCTTTCCTGATGTTTCGCCAGCAGCTGTGGCAGGCATCTTCAGAGGAGTAACACTGAAGGACAGTGTCTCTCAGTGTCAAGTATGTAGGAAGAGTAATATATAGTCAGAAAGGGCTTGGGTTGAGCTGAATCATTGTCCTGCAAAAAGTATCAAAGGTAATGTGCTAATCACACATTAACAGATCACTTCAGGATACAATGGTTCCATTTTAACATACGACACCCTCATTAGCACATTATCTTGATACTTACAGGACAATGATTAGCACATTACCTTGGATACTTTTTGCAGGACAATGATTCAGCTCAACCCAACTCCTTTCTGACTATATATTACTCCTCCTACACACTTGACACTGAGAGACACTGTCCTTCAGTGTTACTCCTCTGAAGATGCTGGCCACAGCTGCTGGCGAAACATCAGGAAAGAAAATACCAAGACCATGGTTACACAGCCCCGATAACCTACAAGAACCAATGAACTCTGACCGTGAAAGCCTTCGACAATATCACAAGTATTTTATTCTGCACAGTCCTGTCTAGTTCTACTTACTAGTTCTGCCTTACTAGTTCGAAGTGGAGAAATGAGGTCTTCTGTAGCATTTGCCATCAGAATTCACAAGGAAACCATTAATGCATAATTCATTTATTTTATATGAACACCACCAACATACAGGGTGTTTTATAGGAATTTACAGAACAAAATAATTACGAGGAGAACCAACCAGAATATGAGAGGAAGGAAGGAAGGAAGGAAGGAAGGAAGGAAGGAAGGAAGGAAGGAAGGAAGGAAGGAAGGAAGGAAGGAAGGAAGGAAGGAAGGAAGGAAGGAACAGATGTTACAGTGAAAAAAGAGCTCTCAAAACTGTGGGAATTTGCCATCACACCTGAACTTACAAAATAAGTCAAGAAAGTGAGAAAACACGGTGTAAGAAATCAATGTACTAACATGTAGGTAACTTTCTGTTTGTAAGTGAATAACAAATATGTATCAGTAACCGTAAGCCAGAAATATGTTGGAAGTTTACCATTTCTACATCCACTATAGGGGAACCAGAGAAGTGAACAGATTTGTGTGTGCCTGTGTGTTCGTTTCTTTGTTTCTCCTGCTATAAATCCTGCCCAATCATTTCTTACTGGGTCAAGCATCCTAGCATTTGTATTAGTTCACATTTTTTTCCAGTTCTAATATAACTATTGTCCTAAAAGTAGTTTGTTCTATGCGCAAAAAGTTCATACAGAACCCAGATTGAGCCTGGAATGTCGTCTTGGCAGCTCCTCTAATTCAAATAATGCATGAAAGATATCACTAAGTATGGGAATCATGGGAAGGCAAAGGGAAGAGGCTTTTAAGCAGGCTCTTCCTAACCATGCAGGAATTTTTTGCATTCTGTCGACTCATCTCCATGAATTAGCGTGGGACTAGCTGAACACTTTAAGGTTGAACAGGATTTTTTGGATCCCTTTAAATTGGGCATGTAGAAGGTTCTCTCTCTCTCTCTCTCTCTCTCTCTCTCTCTCTCTCTCTCTCTCTCTCTCTCTCTCTCTCTCTCTCTCTCTTTTTGTATAATAGCCTTCCATTCGAAGTGGGTCATGTATTCCTTGGCAATATGATAGACGTACATCTATTGCCACATAAGACATCTTCCCGATAGAGAAAGCACTGGCGAAATGGGAGTTACACCGTGTCCCCATCTAGGAATTTAACCAGATTTCTTATCGTCCGCGATTCTGCAAAGCAGCTCCTGGTGAAGAAATTGCGCTTCTATACACGCAGGAGCGATTCGACTGCTGGGCTGACGAACACCGCACCCGGATCAAGTCTCCTCCACTTGAGGAATTGAGAGACACTATGTGGCAGCCCTAGGTTTCTAGGCTGATTTTTTTCTATTATTTCCACCATTTCGGGACTTTACAGTATTGTGTTGAACACATGATAATTGTATTGTATAGTACTGTGATATTAACATTGTGTCCTTATAATTGTGTTTTACATAGAATCATAGAATCATAGAGTTGGAAGGGACCACCAGGGCCATCAAGTCCAACCCCCTTCGCAATGCAGGAAATTCACAACTACCTCCCCCCTCCACACCCCTAGTGACCAATGCACCATATTGCATAGCAGCAAATTAGATTTTTGATGCAGCCATCAGTGCTTTTCTCTTTCCCGACCACCTGGAGGTTGGCAACTCTACTAAGTGGCCCACACTCTGAGGCACATGATGAAGGACAACTGCTAAAACAGCCCTTCACTGTGTAAGAGCGGTGTGGGTGGGAACACCCTTTGTGCTGAGGCGCATCAGCCAAACCCTTAATTTATTGAGCAGCATGTCCGGGGGCGGGGAGGCTTGGTACCTCTCAGCAGAGCTAATGTGCCAGCATTCATGTAGGATGAATTTGAAGTCAGGGTGGTGTTGCCCAGTTAATGGTAGTCTATTTGCTATGTCCTTGCAAGGTGCCATTCAAGGTCAAGTCACACAGGGATGATGATGGAGATCAGCCTTTGAATTAATAAACCTAGTATTATTGTCGAAGGCTTTCACGGTCAGAGTTCATCGGTTCTTGTAGGCTATCCGGGCTGTGTATACCAAGACCACGGTCACACAGCCCGGATAGCCTACAAGAAACCTAGTATTGTTTCTCATATCTTCTGGGGAGAAGAATATGCTGGCACAGTCACTTAATTTGAAATTGTTTAATAACATTTAATGTTCAGGGGAAATTGTACAGTGTAATGAAACAACAGAAAGATTATAAGAAGGGTAAAAACAGAATAAACACACATGTTTCATATTGGTTGTGGGTGAAGGCATAATACTGCCATTTGATCTCCTGACTATATGTTTTATTGTCCTTTAAAACTCATAAATAAAATATTTGTTTTTCTGATTGAACATACTAACCTGTTCTACATTTTAACATCAAGTGTTTGGCAGATATCCCCCCACCCACCCAAGTAATTGGGCAGAACATGCAATGTGAGAACAGTTGTCCTTCAGCTGTTCATTCCCATAAATTATTTTAGGTTTTTTGTTCTGTATGCAGACATATCAAATTCCAATAGGAAACAATGCCTGACTCTTGCTAATGAGGGGATTAATATGTCTCGTATATACACCAAATTAGTGTTGAAACATTGATGGCTTTCAGGAGACAAGAGTGTCCGTTGCTAAATAATTAAGCATCTGAAGGTCTCCCTTATCCATCTGGTTAAATCTCAGGCAGGCCAGACAGACATCCATGGATAATTGATGTGTGATAAACTGCTAGTGTTTCAGAGCTTACTGTCCCCTTTTAGATGTTTAAATGAATAAAGTCTGATAATGGCACACCTAGGGTTGTCAACCTCCAGGTACCAGCTGGAGATCTCCTGCTATTACAACTGATCTCCTGCCGATAGAGATCAGTTCGCCTGGAGAAAATGGCCGCTTTGGCAATTGGACTCTATGGCATTGAAGTCCCTCCCCTCCCCAAACCCCACCCTCCTCATGCTCCACCCCAAAAACCTCCCGCTGGTGGCAAAGAGACCTGGCAACCCTAGGCACACCCCTAGAACAGCAAAGGTGGCCTCAGCAAATGGTCATGAGTTTGTATTTTTCCAACTGCTGAAATTTGGCTTTCTGCAAGTGGATAGTTTATGAAAAGCCAGGCAATACCTTTTTCCAGGCCTCCTGATCATTCAAGATATGTGCAGGACAGTGTGATGATGATGCCCATACCAGAAGTAAGGATCAAAACAAATGTAACATTACAGCAGAAGTTGCAATGGGATGTACACCCTACAGTTAGGCCTGGAGATCTCCTGGAGTTACAACTGATCTCTGGACAACATAGATCAGTTCCCCAGGGGGAAATGGCTGCTTTGGAGGATGCACTCTATAGAATTTACCCCGCTAGAGTCCTTACCCTCCCAAATCCCATCCTCTGCAGAATTTACCAACCCACAGTTGGCAACCCTAAAATAAACCAAGTGTTGTACTTCAGTACAAACTAGTGCTGTGCCAGATAATTTGCCTCAGACTTCCTGTTGTTGCCAAGATGACAGGGCACCCTTGTGGGATGGGTAAGGAATGGTAGCTCCAACTAGGTATCTGGAGTTGAAAGAGCAAGCAGCCAGGGCATTTAGTCACAACTATTGCTCGCCCCTCTCAGTGTGCTCGCAGCAGCAACAGATCACCCCTTTAGGGCACGTTGTTCCTGGCACTGCTGCTGCGAGCCTGTCTGCCCTGCAGGGGAAGAGAAGGGAAGCCAGAGTAGAACCCAAGAACCCCTACAAACCTGAAATCAGCCCTGATGTAAGGTATAAGCTGGCCCTTTTAAAAAGGATGGCATGTTATCCTGCTATTAACTGTACCGCCATTCTGATTCTTTTCTCTTGAAGGCCTCAGGATTCAGAAGAAAGTGCAAAAGATGCTTGCTTAGGTGTGCTGCTACTGTATACCAGCAGTATCTTGTCTGGTAGGCTTGCCAGTGTTTTGCACCAATGGAAATTTCCAGTTCCCAAAGGCGGCTCCATGTTAAGCAAATTGCAGTTATCTGATAAAGCTGAGGCCAGCTTCTCGTTGCACAATGATAATGCCCTTTCTCCGGCAATTAATTCCCTTCAAGTCAGCAGGACAGGCTTTGGACACTGCAAGAAGCATTTCTTCATGTTTGCATTTCCACTGTAATAGGGAAGTTGCACCGGGAAGCTGTGCAGCCTTCAGATGTATATAACTTGGGAATCTCCCTTCAATCGAGTTCTAATTTGGATGTAATGGTGCAAAAAGAGATCCATCAAGAGAAAGCGACACATGCAAGCAGTCTTTGTGAATTCAGGATGTAGTATTCTTCAAAGCTGAGCCACCTTGTGAACCTGTACAGCCTGAGACAGCAGAGTTTTTAAAATATTCTCGTAAATGAATATGCAACTGCATTGGACACTACCACTGTGGCATGTGGCAACAGCTGGAAGAAGGCCGTAGTCTTTAAAGTTAGGACATGTATTTTAAAAATTACCATAAATTATATTTGAAAATGCTGGAAAACAAGGCTACCAAATATTTACGAAGTTCTTCAAATTTATACAAGATGTTTTCCACTACATTGGGTCAGTACAGCATTTCACAATGTGTTGTTGTGGAGTTCCAATAATACTGAAGGGGTGGTTTCCTTAAAGCTGTCCAAAAAGAACAGTGTTTATTTGGGGGGGAGGGGAATTGGAGTATAAAAATTGTCTGAAAAACCTTATATCCGTTCAATAATGCACTTGCTGATTTAGGAGGTTAGAAAGTAGGACTTTAAGGTCTCATGGTCATACCCAACCAATTGTTGTCCAGACACTAGCTAGAACCAAGTTTAATTTCCTTCTGTTTAAGCTGGCCTTGATTTTGCTGCTGCTGTTAGGACAAGTAAACACCTGATCTTCAATCTAAACTGATCAGTAACTCAGTAAGCCTGCCCGGCTTGCAGAGGAGGGTGAGCAAGAGGACTTTGTTTTTCACAACTAAGCAAAGCTTCCCACGTTCATAATACTTCATGAGGCATGGAAACATGTGCCATCGTTCCTGGCTACAACAAAAGAATCTGCTCTCGTATTAATGGCTTGATGAATCTGCCATGCAGCAGACTTTACAATTGTTACTGAGGATGCCTGTGAATTTGTGGGTGGAGGGGAATTGTGTATGTTGGTGTGACAGAAGTACAGCCCACCTTCCCAAACACTTGCCTCTACTGTTGGGTGTAACTACAGTAAATATAGGCTTTACATAGCCCAAATGAGTGATGATGGTGAGAAGGTCACCCATGCCACAAGCCCTTAATAGAAATATTTCCCCCTTTGTAAACCATGGGGCAGGAGATCTCATAGAAGAGAGGGCTTCATGTTAACCGGGTTTCTGCAGAGTCCCCCAGTGAATTCTGGAAATCATTTGCATCCACTAGTCACATGAACACATGAAGCTGCCTTCTACTGAATCAGACCCTTGGTCCATCAAAGTCAGTATTGTCTTCTCAAACGGGCAGCGGGTCAAGGGTCTCAGGCAGGGGTCTTTCACATCACCTATTTGCCTAGTCCCTTTAACTGGAGATGCTGGGGATTGAAACTGGGACCTTCTGCATGCCAAGCAGAGGCTCTACCACTGAGCCACACCCCCTCCCCATGGCTCTCCCGGGTCTCAGGCAGAGGTCTTTCACATCACCTACTTGCCTAGTCCCTTTAACTGGAGATGCCGGGGATTGAATCTGGGACCTTCTGCATGCCAAGCAGATGCTCTACCACTGAGCCATGGCCCTTCTGAGGCCCTTTATATTCATGGGCCCACATGATGGTCTACCATGACACAGGCCTCAATTCCACTCTTTGCAGGTCACGCCCCCCCCCCCCAAAAAAAATCCCTGCTTAGGACAATAGAGCATATTAGTATATGTACTTTTCAATGTATTGGGCTCAGAATAACTCAGGACAGTCCCATGGTAGCCATGAAATCCTGAGCACAACCTGGCATGGATATCGTCAGTGAGGAATGTCAACCTGGGTGTTCTCAAAACCAGACCTGAGACCACCTTTACCAGCTTAGGTAGGGTACTTGCTGGAGGACAAGGCAGACATAAGCAAGGCAGACATAAGCAAGAATCATCCTAGCCTTTCTTTTCCCTGAATATGAACTTGAATCCTCCTCACTTTGCTCTCCCAGATTAGTAGAATTCACTAGTTTTCAATATTCAGCTCTTAAATCCTCAAATGTATGAAAGTAATGTAATCAAAATCCATATCCAGTAAATTCCATCAACTTTGAACTCCCTTCAACCCTCCATACAATACCATATAAACAAAGAAACTGCTTCCCTGTGGCTTCTTAGGATGATACCAAGTAACATTCAAGCCCTAAAGCCATATAGGCAAAGCCAATCATACTCCCCCCCCCTCCCCAATACAACTAGATTATAACTCAACTCAGCCAGGAGAAGCCTCACTTTCTTTTGATCTCCGACATTTATGTGGTTGCTTAATTCATGTGTTGGATACTCAAAGGGTGGGTGGAAAAGAACTAAATTATGAAATATGTTTATTATAAAGCGCTCATGCATATATTAAAAACAAGCCCATAGGTCAACAAAGCCAAGGTTGATGATCTATAACCATATGTCAAACGTGTTTCGGCCCCCAGGCTTCATCAGTGGTCTAACAAAACATATTATGCACACATACACATAAATCAACAGGTAAAACGATTTTGTAACATCCCAGGTATGTATTTAAAGATGTATTCCAAATGGACTCTGTGTCTGTGATATCAGATTGTTATTAAAATATGTTTTGCATTGTAAAAGCACACATTCGAGGAATGCAGTCTAAATATTTCTTTCTGGAACGGGCTGACCTGACATTCAAAGCGTGCACAACAGTATCAACCAAATAGATGGAGGTGGAACCTGTTGAGGGCAGGGTTCGGGGATGGGAAGGACCTCAGCAGGGTATAATGCCATAGAGACTGCCCTCCAAAGCAGCCTCTTTCTCCTAATCTCTGTAATCTGAAGATTAGTTCCACAAAATCTCCAGGCCCCACCTGGAGGTTGGCAACCCTAGGATTCTAAAATCTGCTTATGGCCGTTCACTTACTAGTTAAACATAAACACTTTAACCAGATTTTTTTTTTACCAAGTATTGAAATAATCCTTCAGATTGGTGTCTTGGTAATAACCTTGCAATTAAAATAAAAAAACAGTTCTAATTAACACTGTCAATCAAACAGATTAGTATTTTTTTTATCAGAATGCTTTAACTGAGTCTGTTTGAACTGAATGTTGAGGGCTTTTCTGAGATAATATTTTAATTAAAGAAAAAAGATTTGATTGCACTGAAGGTACAGAATGTATGAAAGGTTAACTAAAGGAATATGAATATGTCCGATATCATAAGAGAAGCCTAAATTTTGAAGAAGTTATGTATACATATATTTTTTAAAATGAAAAATATGGGAAAGAGACAGTACTTGTATAATCCTTAATAGGCTTTAGAGGTGCCCATCTCCTACCGCCCATATAATGTTCATTTTGAATATTACACATACCTAAAGTGTATTCATCTTTAAATAACAATTCAGGGTGGTATTCAACTTTGTCTTCCTGCAACTTGTGTCTCTTCCATTGGAGGAAGAGTCCGTTGTTGGAAGAAGGCTTTGGAGAGAGGCTTCAAGCTTTGATTAGTTGAGTGGTAGGATACAGGCCACTAATTTCAGGACATGAAGCAAGAACTTGCTCAATGGTGGGACATTATAGGACAGACAGCCGTAACGTGAGAGAGCATATAGGCATGCCAATGAACCTGTTTGTAACAATTTCAGTGAACATCTAATGCTGCATAAACATCAAACCCCAAACATCCCTTTTTTTCCAGATTTAAACTGGGGGAAGGGGAGTCTATGGATCCTTCAAGCATCTCTAATCTTATACCTAATAAAGATGAACTAAACACTATTCGAGGTAGACATGATCTTGCTAAGACAAGCAGAATGGCTGAAGCGTGTCTAAATCTGGCATTTTTCTGACTGCAGATAACAACTACAAATATCTAGCAGGCCAAGGCAGCAATGGGATGGACTATTGTTAATAAGCAACCATTTGATGGAACAATCTCAAAAGAGTATGGTGGCACCTTATAGACTAATGAATGTATGGTGGCATGAACTGATGGAGGTGCAGCAGACTGACTTGCCTATACCTCTGGAATTCATCATAAGTACACAAGAACATAAGAAAAACCATGCTGGATCAGACCAAGGCCCATGAAATCCAGCAGTCTGTTCACACAATGGCCAACCAGGTACCTCTAGGAAGCCCACAAAAAAGCAGCATCCGCCTGTGTTTCACAGCACCAAATATAATAGGCATGCTCCTCTAATACTGTAGAGAATAGGTAGGCATCATGACTAGTATTCATTTTGACTAGTAGCCATGGATAGCCCTGTCCTCCATGAACATGTCCACTCCCCCTTAAAGCCTTCCAAGTTGGCAGCCATCACCACATCCTGGGGCAGGGAGTTCCACAATTTAACTATTTGTAGTGTTATGTAACATATATTTATGTATTTCAAGACCGCAGCTCTTCATCCAAGGACAATGAAATTAGTTATATGCTCTCATAAATGCTGTACCACAATACATCCTGCCCATTTACAGCTTTCATTTACTGGCACATATCCTTGGTAAATCACTGCATGTAATTGGTCCTTTGAAGAGATGGGGGGGGGTGCCATTAAAATAATTTATCAGGGTTGCTAAAGGAGTTGTTTCAGGTGTCAGCCCTCTGTCCCACATCTCTAGAAGTTAAAACAAACAGGTACAGAGGCTAAGGTACTATGTAATATACTGTACACCCTGCCATTTCATACATTGCAGCTGGGGAAGCTATTTTGAACTGGTGATAATGTTGTATAGTACAATTATATTTTTTTAGTATATCTTTAAGCAAGACAGGAAATGTACTGTTTCTTTTGCAATAAACTATCCTCCAGTGATTTAGGAGTAAAATAAATAAGGCGTCTGAAAAGAAATAAATACAGCATACACAGTAGGCACAGAAGAACTTACAGCAGATGATCATTCCATGGGTAGGAATCAGAGCTCAGTGCTGTGTTGGCAAACAGAATACTTTTTGACTCTGAGTCAAATGTTGGAACACTCCCTAAAAATGTGCCTTCTGGCACATTCAAAATTAGTATAGTAAAGAAAAAGTCTAGGCAAAAATCTTCTCCTTGGTACGCTAATTTTGCTTCAGGAGGAAGCTTCTTTTTACAGGAGAGCTTCTAAACATTCTGACTTGTACTTTCTAGTAGGGTTGCCAACTGTCACTGAGATTTGGGGGCAATGCCTGGGGGACAGTGGAGTTTGGAGAGAGGAAGGAGCTCAGTAAGGATATGATACGACAGGGTCCACCCTCTGAAGCTACCACTTCTTCCAAGGGAGCTGATCTCTGCAGTCTGAAAATCGCTTGTAATTCTGGGAGAACTCCAGGAACCACCTTTAGGCTGCCAGACCTATTTGCAAGGTGGCATAGTCCAGCAACACAACGATCAGGTAAAATGCTGGTTCGGTTAGCTCCGAGAATCAGTGTAGTGCAGTGATCTGAATGTTGGATTAGGACTTGGGAGTGCCACATGCAGATCCCAACACTGCCATGAAGCTTTCTGGTTTGGGTTGCCAACCTCCAGGTACTAGCTGGAGATCTCCTGTTATTACAACTGATCTCCAGCCGATAGAGATCCGTTCACCTGGATAAAATGGCCACTTTGGCAATTGGACTCTATGGCATTGAAGTCCCTCCCCTCCCCAAACCCCGCCCTCCTCAGTCTGTGCCCCAAAATCTCCAGGTATTTCCCAACCCGGACTTGGCATCCCTATCTCTGGGTGGTCTTCTCCAGTCTCAGTCACACTCTCTCTACTTAACCTATCTCACAGAGCTACTGTGAGGATAAAACAGAGAATGAAGAACCTTATAGACTATCCTAAGCTCCTTAGAAGAAGGTCTAGACAAAAATGCACTGGATATAGTTTGCCCACATATGCCTGGAACTGCCTCCCACAATACTTTGTGATGCTACCTTTTTCTCCCCCCCTTTAAATTCCTCCTCAAAACTGACCTTGTACAAAGATTTTGCCACAACCTCTTTGCCCCATACTGAAACTAAGAACATGAACACATGAAGCTGCCTTATACTGAATCAGACCCCTGGTCCATCAAAGTCAGTATTGTCTACTCAGACCGGCAGCGGCTCTCCAGGGTCTCAGGCAAAGGTCTTTCACATCACCTACCTGCCTAGTCCCTTTAACTGGAGATGCTGGGGATTGAACCTGGGATCTTCTGCATGCCAAGCAGAGGCTCTACCACTGAGCCACAATCCCTCCCCCTAAACATGTAATTGGGCCTGTATTTTCCCACTGTTTACCATCTTTCTCCTCTGTGTCAGTTGCTTAGATTATAAACCCCTTCAGGGTAAGGCACTGCCATTTTATTGTTACTCTTTAAAACATCCTGGACATCAATGACAATAACAATAATAAACAAGCACTTAGCCTTACTTGTGAGGGTGGTAGAGCACATTTTTTTTGCAGAACATTATATATTCAATCCCTGCCACATCTAGTTAAAGGATTTTATGTAGAAGGGATTGAGGAAGACCCTTGATTGGCCAAAGAACTGCTGCCAGTAAGAGTGGGAAATATTGAGTTAGATAGACCAGTGGTCTGAGTAAGTGTTAAGTATAACCTTGACTCCACTAGTGGGCTAAAGAGCTGAGTTATTCCATATGCCCCCACATACACAATTCTCCTAAAGTGATTGGAGGGCATGAAGTAGCAAGTAGCTTGCCTCAGGAGGACTCCAGCTTGTCTATAAAATTATGCATTAATATTTTAGGGACTGTCAAAAGGACTCCCTCCATTGTTTAATTGAAGAAGGGTTTCTTTCAAGATCCTTCTTTGAGTGTGAATTAAGTAGAAGTTCCATAAGGCAGTTTCATGACTTGTTGCTCCCAAAACTAAAAGAAAATCCCTTAATTCATTCAGTGTCTACATGCTATTTCTCAATTAGTAGCTAACTGGAAAGAAAACCTTGGAATTCCTTTCCAGTGCATATGTGAGAGAAGACACATCTAAAAACAGAAATAAACAGGAAAGGCCTCCCCTGAGTCTCCTTTAAAATGTGTCAGTTTCAGAACTTGAGAATACTACTTGAAATGTAGGCTGTTTCTTGTTTAGAAGAAGCTGGAATTCAGGGAGGAGGGGGCTTCCATTTAATTCATTTTCTGAATTACTGGTATGCTACTCACGTCCCAAATGTCATTAATTGTTTTTGCTACATCTGTGATTACTTTAAGACACTAGCCAAAAGTATGCATTCCCCAAATGATCATGGGAGTCCTGCCTTAAAGCTTGCCAAGAACTCTCAGTGGCATCCTGGCTTCCCCCAAGACGAGCAGATACTGAAAATGACACAAAGAGAAGTGATAGTTCCTTTTAAGATTTCTCTCTCTCTCTTGTTTGAATATAGATATTCTGTGTCATTGGACATTAATATGCTACAAATCCTCACCCTGTGTGCTTCTATTGCCATCTGAGCTAAAACCTTGTAGATTTGTAAATGTTTTAAAGACAGGCTAGTAGAACAGGTGAGCTGTTCTGTGAGCAGGTAAGGAAGGATCCTGCTCCTAGAGAATATTGTCCTCTTGGATGTAATTTGAACCTTGTATAAGGACTGAAAGGTCAGAGAAGGTGCTTGAAAAATGAGGGTGTTTTGGTAGTTCTTTCCCTGAAATTGCCGAAGCGGCCATTTTCTCCAAGGAAACTGATCTCTATCATCTGGAGATCAGCTGTAATAGCAGGAGATCTCCAGCTGGTACCTGGAGGTTGGCAGCCCTAACCACAACCCCTGGGCATTGCTATCCTCCTCGCTGCTGGCCCCTAGGGCTGTCAATTCGGTTTGGTCCGAACTGAAAATCAACCGAATTTCCCCTGATTCGGTGATTTTCAGTTCGGACGGATCCAAACTCAAATCTGGCGGGCAACCGGGGGGGCCGAATTCAGCGAGTTCGGGAGTTCGCGAATAAATTCGGCCAATTCGGCCCCCCCTTCAGGGGAGCCCGCTGAAAGGCGCGGGCTGCCCTTTAAACTGATCTGCGCCTCCCAGCTGGGAGGCTCAGATGAGTTTAAAGGGCAGCCCGCCTCCCTTCAGCGGGCTCCCCTGAAGGGAGGCGGGCTGTCATTTAAACTCATCTGCGCCTCCCTGCGCCTCCCGCCCCCCTTCACCGGCCGGGCTCCGCTGAAGGGGGGCGGGCTGCCCTTTAAACTCATGTGCGCCTCCCGGCCGGGAGGCACAAATGAGTTTAAATGACAGCCGCGCCTCTCCAGCGGAGCCCGCTGGAGAGGCGCGGCTGTCCTTTAAACTCATCTGTGCCTCCCGGCCGGGAGGCGCAAATGAGTTTAAAAGACAGCCGCGCCTCTCCAGCGGAGCCCGCTGGAGAGGCGCGGCTGTCATTTAAACTGATCTGTGCCTGCCAGCTGGGAGGCTCAGATCAGTTTAAAGGGCAGCCCGCCCCCCTTCAGCGGAGCCCGCTGAAGGGGGGCGGGCTGCCCTTTAAACTGATCTGCGCCTCCCAGCTGGGAGGCTCAGATCAGTTTAAAGGGCCCCCGCGCGCCTTCAGGGAATCCCTGAAGGCGCGCTTCGGCCGAATTTTCCCCCGAACTCCGGATCCCCCCGAATTACCGGGGATCCGAAGCGGGGGAGTTCGGACTTCGGCACGTACCGACCCCACAAGGGTCAAATTCGGCCGAATCCGAACTGTACCGATTTTTTTTTTGACAGCCCTACTGGCCCCCACGATCACTGCTGCAGCTTCAGGTGTAGCAGTGAGGATGGGAAGCAGGCAGAGCAAGGAGGTTAGGAAGAGAGGGGATGAAGGAAAGGCATGGGGAGACAGAGCCAAGGTTGGGGCTAGGCTAAGTAGTGAAGATGTGGGTGGGGGAGAGGGGAGGAAGGAGAGTCGGGGGAATGGGATGCCCCCTCTCTGCAAGTTCCTTGCGGGTCCCCACTTGTATGGTATATACAACAGAGTACGTAAATGGAGCCCGTCCCTGTTTCTGAGGATATGAAGAGTGTGTATGTATATATATTTTTTCTTTTGGCCATCTTGTTTCCTAAAAAAAGCTCTGAAATTGTCAGGTATAATTCCATACATGCACATTTCAAATTTCAACAAGAGGAGCTGTATGCTTCAACAGAAAACAGGCACCATTTTAGAAAAATCCAGAGACTTGTCTTTTAACATTGCCTATGAAATAGTATCAGGTGAGTAGTGGCGCTGGTCTGCAGTAGCAGAACAGATTCTGAGTCCAGTAGTACCTTAGAGACCAACAACATTTTCCAGGGTATAAGGTTTCATGAGTCATAGCTTGCCTTGTCGGATAAAAAGGGACAAAATGACCTTTGACTCACGAAAGCCTATACCCTGGAAACTTTTGTTGGTATCTAAAGTACCACTAGACTGGAATTTTGTCCTATGAATTAGTCTGTATTTTAAGTAATGATGGCAACAAATTTATTGAAGGAAAGTTATGTTCTGCTTTGAAAAGGCTGAACAACAGGCTATTAAGGAGCAGTTGTGACTACTGAAAATGAGTTGTAAAAACCTCTTAATCTCAAGACAATTGTAGAAAAATTTGTTGGTTCTCATAATCGCTGTAAATTTGCCTTTACTAAGAAGGTAAATTATTTGCACCACTAAATACAGACGTAAATCATGTGGATCTCACAATCTTTGCTGCCATAATTAATCTCTTAAATCACATCTATCACATCAATAATGGTCTTTGCCACTTCTTTGCTCCTCCAAACCAGTTTTTCTAGGATTGTCCCTCAGGGTATTACATGGTGACTGGTGCATTAGCAAATGATCTTTTTTCAAGCTTTCTGGTCAGCAAGACTAGCTATTTTGTGTGTTTAACACTTCTGCCTTTAATAATACTTTTAATCAAATTTTCCAGGAGACTTGTTATGCTAACCAATCTATAATTCTGGGGTCCCTATTTAAAAATCCGAATAATGTTGGCTATTTTCCTATCTTGTGGCACAGATGCTGAAGTTAATGACAAATTAAATATTTTCGTCAGGAAGTCAGCAATTTCATTTCAGAGTTATTTAAGAACTTTGGTTAACCAATCCAACCCCGGTGATTTCTTAATTTGTATTATTAGCCCTAGAACACCATCACCCCTTTAAAAAAATCATTTTTTTTTTTTTTTACTCAGTTCTTCAAACATCCTTTCTGAAAAATTTGGTTCAGGAACAAGTATCTGCCCAACATCTTCCACAGATTCAAAGAATTTGTTTAACTTATCTGTAATCCCCTTATTGGATGTGGAATGATATGGTATAGCCTGATCTCGTCAGATCTCGGAAGCTAAACTGGGGTCAGTACTTGGAAGGGAGACTTCCAAGGAAGACTCTGCCGAGGAAGGTAATGGCAAACCACCTCTGCTTAATCATTTGCCTTGAAAACCCCACCAGGGGTCACTATAAGTCAGCTGCAACTTGACAGCACTTTTCACACACACACACACACACACACACACACACACACACACACACACACACTCCTTATCCCCCTTCATTAATCCTCTTACACCTTTATGTATTCCATTTATACCTCACCTTTCTCACCAACAAGGACCCAAAGCAGCTTATAATGTTCTCCTCTCCACCATTTTATCCTCTCAGCAACTCTGTAAAGTGGGTTAAGCAGAGAGTGTGTGATTGGCTCAAGGTCACGCAGCAAGCTTCCATGGCAGAATGGGGATTCATAGCTGAGTCTCCCCTGAAGCCTGAAAGTGGCCCTCTCCTGAACTGTGTTACCTGGCCACCCCAACAACACATGTCACCACCATTCCAGACATGCAGCAAGCCCTAGATGCAAAGGGAAAGACTCATGCATCACCCCGCGAGACAGGCACCAAGGATCCATGGGCAGGACAACTCCTCTGAGTGAATCAGAGGGAATCCATTTTCCTGCAATCCCGTCCCAGTATCCAGCAGATGCCATTTTGCAAGGAACAACTAGACATGTAGCCAGCCCCCCCCCCTCCATCTGCATGACAAACGATCCATCGGAAGCCCCCGAGGTATCAGCACCATAGAGATCACACCTCAGGCAACCAGGAAGTGATTCACCCCGGACGCAGCTGTTCGCGTCTTTGTATCAACTCAATAAACCCATCAGCGATTGTCTCCCGGAATTGCACAAAGCCGATAGGTTCTAGTCAGCCCGTCTAAATCACCCATCGCCCCACCCCAGTAGCCAATCGTTAACGGCATTGTCTGCCTTTGTTTGCCATGGGAACCACGAGGGGGTAAGCCCATCATCCCCCAACCCCAAAAGAGTATAACTGGGGTAGGTTTTGAGCCATAAGCTATCCTTCTTTTACCCCTCCTATACTTGCTGTCACTCTGTTGGCATGGGTTTTGCGCAGCCCAGCCAATATATTCTCCGACTTGCTGGTCAAGCCCTGGGAATCCCTTCCCCCGCTGCCCTTTTTCTTGCTAGCCGCACGGAACTCAGGACATCTCCGCTACTAGACCAGGTGTAGTATTACCCCTCTTCTAAGGGAAACTGCCACATTGGCGAATGTCTCTGTACTCCTGCCTTTATTTCCTAGACTCTGAGTGTGTGTTGTGTACGTGTTATTGGATTGCTTGTGCACATATTTTAAAGTAAACTTCTTAAAAGAAACCATTGCTCCCGCCTCTTGTTTGAATCTTGGAACGGACTCCCGTAAACAAAGGTTAGATCCCGAGGTTATGCCCCTTGCTGATTATTGATTTGCTAATTTCCCCATATAAATATTCGTAGCCAAGCATTTTGGCTAACACCCCGATCCAATCTGCCACTCTAACCACTACACCACACTGCCACTTATCTTTGTCATCTGTTGGTCTAACAATGTGTTGGGACTGTCCAGGCAACTTAATGCTTGCATCTATGTTAAATTTGATGTCCCCATGGTCATCATTCCTCAGTAGATCAGTGCACCAGATCCCAGGCACCATTCAAGATCAAATTCACAGTCACCTCCTGTATTACCCATGGTTCAGAAAAAATTGATTCCAACAGGCAGGTATTGGGGAGAAAAAGGTGCAGCTTTATTAAACAAAAATAACCCTGTATCCAGGCTAATAACCTTAGGAAGATGGGAAGTCATCTCCTGGGAGGCAAGCAAGCCACTTCGTCCTGTCTGGTAGCCCGTCCTTGTTCTGCAGATACCCCTTCTCTCTGTCTCTGGCTTCTTATCTGGAGCCCTCTTCTCCTCCCTTCAGTAGTGAGTGAAGCCAGATTTATTTCACCCACCACCAGGTGCTCATTATTTACAGTGTCGTGTGACAATTAACTCCCTGATACCCTGAGATTGCTCTCACATGGAGAAGGGCTGCACTGAGCACCACCTACTTCCTCATGAGTACAATTGTCTTCCGCAATTTCCACTACACCTCCTCTAACTGACTATAGGATTAACAGTTCTAGAGCACAGACATTTATCACATCTGTCCTGATCTGAGCAGATATTTGTCCAATTAATGTGATGGTACTTTAAGTTTTCCATTATTAAAACAATGGGGAAAAACGCACGATCGCTTTAGCCTCCTTTATTCCCTGTTTCAGCCAGGATTCTGCCAGGATTGAACGCATCCGTTTCACCGAACGTACGTTCGATCCTGGCTGAATCCTGGCTGAAACAGGGAATAAAGGAGGCTAAAGCGACCGTGCATTTTCACCCATTGTCTCCTTCATCTGCCTCTCTGATTTCTTCCACCTTCAGGTCATCATTGGAGCTTTAATCGGGGGGCAATAGCGTACTCTTAAGCACTAAGGCTGCATCCATACATCACTGGATATTGCCCTATAGCAATCATTCACACATGGATTGTCTTGTTCACACAGGAAAATCCAGTTGTAAATTATTGCTATAGTGTAGGGGTTTCCAACCTTTTTGAGTCTGCAAGCAACTTTAGAAGTTTTACAAGAGGTGGTGAGTACAACCCAAAAACTGCTGCCAAATAAACAATCCTTTGCAAAAAAAAATTGTTCATGGGGAATAAAAGGGAGGGAGGGAGGAAGAGAAGGAAGAGGGGGAAAGAAACATATGACAGCCCAACAGGGAGAGGAAAAAGGGAGAAAAAAATAAATGAAGGAAAGCATGAGGGGAGAGGGAGAAAGAGATCGGGGTTGGGGGGGAGAGAAGGAAAGCCTGAAGGGGGAATGGAACCACACAATGACTATGGACAGATCAGAAGGTTACCAGTCCTTCTGATTCTCCTGTGGCTGTGGAAGTATTACAGCCATGGAAAACCTTGGAATGAGGGGAGCCAATACACCCTTACCTTTCAATGGCCTCATGCACTTTCTGAAAAGCTTGGCAGGTGCCAGGGAAAGTGCTGGTGGGTGCCATGGCACCAATGGGCACCACTTAGTGGAACCCTGCTATAGGGCAATGATAGTATGTTACTTTTCATGATTTCTGTTTCCACCCACTCCTATTCTATAAAGGAGTTTGTTCCTCCTGTGCATTCTTATTTTCCTGAATGCCTATGTTATCCCCATAGAAATGCACAGCCTCTTTTTATTATTAGAGAAGGTGAACAGGATGGAACGGAGTTTTGTATGAAATAAGCGAACAATGCAGCCAAGTTTTAGTACATAATAGCAATCCAAAGGTTCTCCCACAAGGCATTCATGGACAACAACAGAGGTCTGTTTACCACAAATCCTCATACACACTCTCTCTCTCTTTAGGGTGGTTATTGCTAGGCCCTCTGTTCTTCAGCCAGATTTTACATCCTTTGTCTCAAATGACTTATGCCTGGAAAACAAAACACACAGAAGTTCATTGGGACTTGAGATCAAAGTCTAGAACACACGCATTTGGGTGGTCAGTTATATCAATTTTAACCTAAAGTCTACTTGTGTTTGGCATGGCATTTCCCCCTCTTTTTATTAAAAAGCAAGCTTTATTCTATGAGAAAACAGCTGAACTCAGACCAATAGACACCCAAGAGGACCATAACATTCGATGAAGCATTGGGAATATAGAGATACTTGTCATCCAGCCTAGAGTTTTAATGAGCATAAGATAAGAAGAATGCCTTCCCAAATAGCAGTAGCCTAGACACAAGGTGCTGCAAAAAGCATAATGCTATCAGTTCAAAAAAATCAGCTTTTGAACTTTGATTTCTGCTTTATATTTCATGATACTGATGAAATGCATGAGCTTCATGCAGGAAACAGCCTCTTTTGCTGTTAGGCAATAATTTTAAAGGAGGGAAATCCCCAGTTAATAGCACATGGAAGATAAGAAAATAAGAAAGGCCCTGCTGGATCAGACCAAGGCCCATCAAGTCCAGCAGTCTGTTCACACAGTGGCCAACCAGGTGCCTCTAGGTCAGGAAGCCACAAACAGGATGACTGCAGCGGCACCATCCTGCCTGTGTTCCACCGCACCCAAAATAATAGGCATTCTCTCCGATACTAGAGAGAATAGGTATGCAGCATGACTAGTATCCATTCTAACTAATAGCCATGAATACCCCTTTCCTCCATGAATATGTCCACTCCCCTCTTAAAGCCCTCCAAGCTGGCAGCCATCACCACATCCTGGGGCAGGGAGTTCCACAATTTAACTATGTGTTGTGTGAAAAAATACTTCCTTTTATCTATTTTGTTCAAAGATGGTTGAAATAGTAAGAGCCAGCGTGGTGTAGTGGTTAAGAGCGGTGGACTCTGATCTGGAGAACCGGGTTCAATTCCCCACTCCTCCACATGAGTGGCAAAGGCTAATCTGGTGAACTGGGTTGGTTTTCCCACTCCTACACATGAAGCCAGCTGGGTGACCTTGGGCTAGCCACAGCTCTGATAGAGCTTTCTCAGCCCTACCTGCCTCACAAGGTGTTTGTTGTGGGGAGGAGAAGGGAAGGTGATTGTAAGCTAGTTTGATTCTGCCTTAAGTGGTAGAGAAAGTCACCATATAAAAACCAACTCCTCCTCCTCCTTCTTCTTCTCAACTATAGTTTAATTGCAGGGTTGTGTTTTGTTAAAGCGAATGAGGCGAAAAACCAATCTGCTGTTCAACCAAAGTAGATTAGTCTTTCCAACTTCATTCTAAAATATTAAGTCCGATATTTTCTTTTTTGTTCAAAGCCTCACTTAGGCAGATAGGTTGCTGTAATGGGGTGACTACACCCAGTTGCCATGGTAATGCTGTTTATGCTTCTCTGTACTCTCCCTAGGATCTTCTGGAGAGATGCCTAAATGAATCTAGCAGTTCACACCTCTGGCACTGAATAAATGTTTACTACTAGAAGTAGCAATTTTAGGCACACGATACATGAGGTGTTATAATTTTTTAGTTATATACTTATTTCCAAACTAATACAAAGAAAACCAAAGACCCAGTTGTTACGTTTATGAGGGTTAAAAAACCACAGGGCAAACAATGAATAAACAAGGGGCATCCATTCCCTTCATTTCCCTTGCACCTGACCATCAGAGGTAAAGAACTCAAGGTGAGCAGAGGTCAGAAGAGAAAGGAGACAAGAAACTGCCATGACTGGAGCTTTCCAGTCGACAAGCATTTTGTAACTGATGGGAACTGTCCTGAAAGACATTTCTTTCCACAGTATTTTTATCTGTCATTGCTGGCTCAGTGACTTGGGGAGTGCTTCCTTAATTCTAGGTAGGTGGCAAAAGGATCCAGATTTCTTCTTTGAATAAGCTAATTTTATTCTTTTATGCACTTAGGATCCTTTCCTGTTTAGCAGCTGAGACTTTTCTCCATCTCATTTCCTTTAATGCTTATTTTAAGTCTGTGTCTTCCATCTCTCCATGTTACTGAGTGCAGTTTCTTCCCTATATATTACCCACCAGTTTAGTTCATGTTCTGCTTGGCTGAAGGGAAAACACACACAAGTGTATCTTGATTGGTGAGAGACCAGCTCTGCCATCTGAGTGGAGCTCTCAGGTTTTTATTAAGAAAGACACAAATGAATAGCAAGGTTGATCAATACTTTTAGACAATGGAATTTAAGCATGGCATACCACGATTAATGATTAACAAGATCAAGGCATAGCGAAGACAATGATATATTCTATCTCTTGGAGTCATCCTCCTTAAAGCAAACATCTGGCTGTCTAGCACCTTGCAATGAGTGGATTAAGCTAATCCCTTTAAGATTGCTCCACTGAGGTCATTAGGTCACTATACAGTCAGTAGACTTTGGACAGTATATATCCAGAGATGAGACCCAGAAATCGTTATGACAATATTATAAGCAATGAGGGTTTGCCCTGCCATTGCAATAAAACCATAAGAACTGCTACACTTGGCAATTGCAGAGAGCCATTTTTTTTGGGGGGGTAGTTCAACTTTTCACAAGCAGCTTGATCCGGTTTCTCAGTTAATTTTTCACATACTCAGATAGTACAGTAAGTATTTTACACATGGCCATTCTCACATCGCCCATTAGGAGTCCTGCTTTCCTCTGTCCCACACAGACCTGACATTGCTGCACACTGCTTAGCAGTTAATCATATACTGAGCACATCAGTCAGTCAGCCAGTGATAATAAACAAACACTTATTTTAAAAAGTATTACCGTTTGGTATTTCAGTTCGTATTATCATCATGAGGCTGTTGTACTTTGGTCACATTATGAGAAGACCAGAGTCACTGGAAAAGACAATCATGCTAGGAAATGTTGAAGGCAGCAGGAAAAGAGGAAGACCCAACAAGAGATGGATTGACTCTATTAAGGAAGCCATGGCCTTTACTTTGCGAGATCTGAGCACGGCTGTTAAAGATAGGACGTTTTGGAGGACACTGATTCATAGGGTTGCCATGAGTCAGAAGTGACTTGACAGCACTTAACACACACACACACACATTATCATCAAGGTTATTTTGCATCTGAACCTTTTATGTGAATTGTAGAACCACCACTGCCCTACCTCACCTGACCAACAAGCATCCATGACTCTGGGGGAGAAACAATTTCACAAACTTTGCAGATGCAAAAGCAAACTGAAAGTCAGAAGGAAATGAAAGTCTACCACCACTACTTCTGTGAAATAGCAAAGCTGTCGGGCAGCTGCATGAGTCAGAGGCTAGAGAGGCAAGGAGAGGAGAGGCTCACAAGTGATCACGGCTGTCAGAACAGTATGGTGGCCTGTGGAACATGTTTGCTAAGAAGTTCGTGGCACCCATACTCTCTGATGGGGGGGAAGCCTAAACTCCTCTGGCAGGCTCCCTTCCTGCTGCTCTTTTTCTGATTGGGGCTGGAGAGAATCTGTCTCCTCACTGGAATTCCTGAGCCCACGTTGTCTGGTATGGCAAGTCCAACTCCAGCAGCTGAAGTCACACATCCGCAGGGGACACTGCTGGAGTCGGAGGATCCGGTCACGGATGCTGCTCTGCCTAAGACGGCACTTCCTCACCTCAGCTGCTTGTGGCTCTGGGTGATGAGTGGCAGGCTCTTTAGTTCCCCACTCAAATTCCCCCTTTGCCTCTCTCCCCATGTCTCGTTGTGGCCACTGGAGGATACTGCTGCATTCCTGGCAGCAGTGCTGCCCTCCCAGTAGAGGTGTGTCACTTTGGGGCCAACCATGGACAAATTTGGCTGGGCCAATCAGGACAACATGTCACCAGTTTGCTCAAGGCAAGTCAACATACATAAGGCATATTTATCCTTTGGATGTATGCATGTGGCAACAGAAAGATTCTAGAAAAAGTATTACCTCAGAGATCATTTTTCTCCTGCGATACAGCAGTTATGACTGACAAGGGGAAAGCTTAGCTTCATTTCAAAGTATTGCACATGAAAATGCAAAAGTCTGAATATATTAGGGATGTATCTTTCTTTGGAAAATGACAGTTTAAGGATTTTTTAAAATCTGATGAAGATAACAAGAATGTAAATATCCTACTTTCCTTTTAAGAGGAGCCACTGTAGCTTATTTGGGCATATTACATAAATGTTAGTTAAAAATAAATCTGCAAATGTTGTAAAGATGATTTACAGCACAATCCTAAGCAGACTTATGCCCTTCTAAGGCCATTGGCTTCAATGGACTTAGAAGGGAGTAAGTCTGTTTAGGATTGTTTGAAAGACTAAAAAGGTGACATTTAAAGTGGTTTATTTTGGAAAATCAAATGTTATACTGTTGCTGATAGGTTGTTCCTAAGTGCTAGAAAGGCGTAAGTGACAGAATTACTGATTCACTAAAAAGAAATGGATTACTAAACACATTATTCTAGTGCTATGTATCCTCTCTCGCCAAAGGTGCACATCATTACCTTTCACTCAGCAGTACTAAGAACCAATTTTCAAATCTAAAATAAGCCCCATATTTCTTGATTAATGAGATTTATTTCCTGCTCGTCTAGCTGAAGTTCCTGAAGCAGAGAGGAAGAGCCCGCCTGAAGGACCTCGCATGCCTTGACCCTGGAGAATGCCCATTCTGAGTGAGAGCATTCCCTGTCTACTCCAAGAGAGGACCAAACACCAGCATGTAATCTTCAGAGGAATATGCATCCCCACCTCACCAAGCTGGAATCTACCACTTACCTTCTGAAGTGTTACAGTCCACTCAAGGCTCTGCCACCTTATTCTCCAGCATCTCTGAACCAGGCTTTAGTGTCCCTTAGCTGGCATGCTTCAGGATTTAGGAACTCGGATCCTGGCCAGTTTTGGTTCTCATTTCTCCCTCCCCCATATATAACCTTTAACTACAGAGTTTCCAGTTTTACTCACAAAAGTACCCACGAGCCCCAAAGGAAACTCTACCAATATCTAAGGCACAAATTAAGCCTAGTGGCTAGAAATTAAAGCAGCTTTAAGAAAATTGCAGATTATAAATGCCAGCAGACCTCAGGCGAGAATAATCACATTCATTTGGTTGTCACAATTTAAAAAGGTGGTTACTATGGAAATGTCATAATTGCATGGTCCATATGTTGCTGTAAAAAAGGAGGGGGAGTATTTTCTTAATAGTAATTGAGAGTCATGAATACAGATGGTATTTGTAGGTCTAAAAGAAAGGAAATCCTCCCCCCTCCCCCCACTAAATATCATCAGATGTGCAACCAACTCCTTTGAAGTTGTATTTCCTTTGGTCCACTTGCCAAGCAGGAGAGGTGAGCTACATCAAAATACTGTCCTCTTGGTTTCTTTTTAAAAGATGAGTTCAGTGTTTTCAGAATGCTTTTTTCTTTTACATTATATCATCCCTGAATACACTGTACCTGCACGAGACACCTGTGTAAATATTTATAAATATCCATCCCTCTTCCTTTTGGACAGTGCTTGCAAAGCTTTGGAATCTCAGGGTTACAATTCACACAGAAGTAAATCCTTATTCAGTTTCACTGAATAGTTCAGCAAGTTAGGTAGGTTTCTTTAGGCAGGGGCCATGGCTCAGCGGTAGAGCATCTGCTTGGCATACAGAAGGTCCCAGTTTCAATCCACAGCATCTGCGGTAGAAGAAGAAGAGTTGGTTTTTATACCCCCATTTTCTCTAACTTTAACTTTCTCTAACTTTGGTTTTTATACCCCCATTTTCTCTAACTTTAACTTTCTCTAACTTTGGTTTTTATACCCCCATTTTCTCTAACTTTAACTTTCTCTAACTTTGGTTTTTATACCCCCATTTTCTCTAACTTTTCTCTCCCCAAAACAGACACCTTGTGAGGTAAGTGGGGCCGAGAGAGTCTGGAGAGAACTGTGAGTGGCCCAAGGTCAGCCAGCAGGCTCCATGTGTAGGACTGGGGAAACGAACCTGGTTTACCAGATTAGAGTCCACTGCGCATGTGGAGGAGTGGGGAACCAAATCTGGTTCTCTAGAGTACAGTCTACCACTCTTAATGCTGGCTCTCAGTATCTGGCAGAGGGTGATGTAAAAGCCCTCTGCCTGAGACTCTGGAGAGCTGCTGCCAGTCTGAGTAGTAAAAGATACAGACTTTGATGGGCCAAGAATCTGATGCAGTATAAGGCAGCTTCATGTATTCAACTTGAACAGCTGACTCAGGGGGATACACTGGCCCATGTGTTGCTACCATGCGCTTTTGCCTCTATACTCAGCCATGAAGTCTGCAGCAGGGCAGGCTGGGATACCAAGCCTCACATCTCCCTGCCTTGTCACAGTCAGCTGGGCAGTTGCTGAACAGTGAGCTGCAGCTATCAGGGCACTTATCACACTGGGCTCCCATTGCCTCCTGGCAGGCCACCCCATAAGATTGCCAACCTCCGGGTGGTGTATGGCTACCAACCTCCAGGTAGTAGCAGCCAGGAGATGTCCTGCTATTACAGCTTATCTCCAGCCGATAGAGATCAGTTCACCTGGAGAAAATGGCCGCTTTGGCAATTGGACTCTATGGCATTGAAGTCCCTCCCCTCCCCAAACACCGCCCTCCTCAGGCTCTGCCCCAAAAACCTCCCGCCGGTGGCGAA
The DNA here is from genome assembly GCF_029931775.1 of Euleptes europaea. Taxonomy (NCBI): domain Eukaryota; kingdom Metazoa; phylum Chordata; class Lepidosauria; order Squamata; family Sphaerodactylidae; genus Euleptes; species Euleptes europaea. The sequence goes on along the minus strand of NC_079312.1, from coordinate 92,199,406 downwards.
GAGGGACCTGGCAACCCTAAGATGGTGGCTGGAGATCTCCTGCTATTACAAGTGATTTCCAGACAATAGAGCTCAGTTCACCTGGAGAAAATGGCTGCTTTGGTAATTGTACTCTATGGCATTGTAGTTCCTTCCCTCCCCAAACACTGCCCTCCTCAGGCTCCACCCCCAAAATCTTCAGGTATTGCCCAACCTGGAGCTGGCAACAGTACCACCCCACTTTCTCCCTGCCCTGCTACAGCTGCTCAGCAGGCCCTGCACACCTGCCCCTCACCGGAGAAGATCTGTGGTTGAGGGGGAGGTACAGGGGGCTATCAAAGGGAACAGCCATGTTCTCCTCACAGGCGGCTGCATTCAAAGAGTGGCCCATTACTAAGCTAAACAGGGGCTGGCCATGGTTATTACTTGGATTGGAGACCACCAAGGAAGACCAGGGTTGCTATGCAGAGGAAGGCAATGGCAAACCACCCTTACGTGTCTCTTGCCTTGAATACTCCATGATCCTGACTTGACAGCACACTATTACTACTACTACTACTACTACTACATGGCACAAATGTTATAACAAGAAGAAGAAGAAGAAGAAGAGGAGGAGGAGGAGGAGGAGGAGGAGTTGGTTTTTATATGCCGACTTTCTCTACCACTTAAGGCAGAATCAAACCGGCTTACAATCACCTTCCCTTCCCCTCCCCACAACAGACACCCTGTGAGGTAGGTGAGGCTGAGACAGCATGGTTTGCCCAAGGTCACCCAGCTGGCTTCGTGTGGTTCTCCAGATCAGACTCCACCACTCCAAACCACCGCTCTTAACCGCTACACCACGCTGGCACAAATGTTAAACAATGCAGAAGAATATAGAATTTTTTACAAAGACATTACTGGTGAGGAAATAAAAATATGATCACAGTACATAACAACAATGACAAAATCTTGGGAGATAAGATTTTCCTGTGGAATTTTACCGAAGTTCTTGAATTCTCTTACCCAAACTAGAGAGACTGTTTAATAAAGTTTTACACACTGACAAAAAGAATGAAGAAGTTGACAAGGACATAAACCAGGGAGGCAACAGATCTATCCAGGTCTTGTTAGTGTTCTTGGAAGTAGGTAAACAGAACAGAGAATGTCTACATCAAAATAAGCCACCATTTGCAGATGTTTAAACCATGAAATGGGATGTGAACATTATGTGTGGTTTTGAAATATACTAGCTGCTCCTAGGACCCTCGTTATTTGTGTCTTTCTGCAGGATACAACCATTTCAACCACTGTGCTTTCACCCAGAAGATAGAAGAGTTCACAGAACAGATAGAGCTTGAGGACATTACACAGCAAGTAGCAACTGCCCATCATCACTCTGGGTTCAGATACTTCAATAATTCTATAGGATGAACTATGCCAGTTATGAATGGAACAGTCTAAGATAACCCCTAACTGCACTGGAGATGTTGAAAGTAGCAGGGGTGCTATATATTTTCTCAGCCTCCCGAAAAACTGACGGACACTTCCCCCCACAGAATAGCACTTTCAGAGTCCATCTTTGGCGTTGCTTTACTCTTTTGTAAATAAATAGCCTCCATTCAGTAGAAAGTAAGAAGAGGGTGGCACCACCAATGCAAGAAACAACAAATGCAGGAAAGCCTCGTACGTTACCCCCTAATGAATTTTACTTTGTTCTCCTAACACATGGTGAGATTTGTTTTCTTTGTCGGGGAGCAATGTTTATTGGGAAGGCTGTGAAGAACATCTTAGACCAATCTCTTTGATACTGACACCAAGTTTGGCTTCATAACTCAGACACACACACACACCCGCACACCAATTTGATAAACAACAGCATGAATATGGACAACCTGGCCGAGATATTTGGTTGAATAAACATGATTAGTAGAAAAGAGCAAGAGTCCAGTAATGCCTTCAAGACTAATACAATTTCTGGCAGGGTATGAGCTTTTGTGAGCCGTAGCTCACTTCTGAAGAAGTATCTGAAGAAGATACTGAAGGTATCTGAAGAAGTGAGCTGTGGCTCATGAAAGCGCATACCCTGCCACAAATTTTGTTAGTCATTAAGGTGCTACTGGATTCTTTCTCTTTTCTACTGCTAGTGACAGACTAACACGGCTACTCATCGTGATCTAAACATGATTAGAAAAGTCAAGAAATACAGTCTTTTTAGTGATGAGTCATAAAATGATTAAGCTTAGTGGGCTTCTTATCATTTGCCCTTGGAATACCCGTGTTTGTCCCCCTTCTAGATTCAGAATGAATGCACAACACCATTGAGTCCTATATATGGGGCGATATTCAACAGCTACTGAATGGCATCAGGGACTCCTGGCAGTTAAGCTAGAGTATAATTTTGCTAAAAGATGTTATTAGAGGGTTTATCTTGTTTGATTACAAACTGTTAGCAAAACAATCATTCAATTTCTGAGTAGAAAATAGCATTTATCAGTGAGCATTTATCAAACATAATTGAACAACATTACTAGAAAATAGGGTCAAACTTTTAGGAGTCAGTATTGCTTAGATAACAGGCACCTGCAATTTTTCCAGTGCTGTTCTATGTGCCTGAATGTACACACACACACACACACACACACAGAGAGAGAGAGAGAGAGAGAGAGAGAGAGAGCATATATTGACCAACAAAATATAACTTGGAGCATACACACTGGTTTAATTTCATTCCCTATTGATTCAATGGATTACAACTGGCTCTGTATACCATATTGCCTTTTAAAATATCTATAATGTTTTAAGGCATATCCATTTCTGGTGCTAATTTTTGAGCAAGCATAATTGATTCTTGCATGCTTGTATGTACTCCATATGCATACGGGTCTACATGTGGTCTTTCACAAAAGATTTTACAAGCCTGAACAGACTGCTGTCTGTTCGACGTAGGATCGGGCTCACAGGCTAACAATATAAAGGAGCAGTTCTCGAGTTCACTTTTAAAGGTTCCCAAATGCAGCTTCCATTACTAATGAAGCAATAAATGCTGCAGTTCTCTGCTGCTTCATACGGGGCACATAAACATGACCAAGGTATGGACCAACTACCTCATTTCAGAAGAGTAATTTTCCCTTTGAAACACATTAATGTAATTAACATCTGCAGCATGTTAAGGTCATATAAAATGCAAGGCTGCAATTCAAAGTCTCTGTATTGGAAAGGTCAAATGCCTTTCAGGCTTGGTTTGTCCCTTTAGCTGAATTATTGTCTCAAGCTGTCTGATTGTTTCATATTCAATCCTTGTCTGCCCAAGAAAAGTGCATCCAGCATTCCAGTGTTTGATATCTGAGGTGTTGACATTGCTTCTTAAGACCAGTATGTAAGGAGATAATGGGCTATGTACAAAATACTAATTATCAGAATTCAGTTACATTCATCCATGGTACATCCATATATATTCTGGGAGTCAAACAACTGCCCAGTTCATTCTACATGTCCAAAATGGCTTTCTCAAATAACAGCAGTGTCTCCGTGTTACACCAAAAAATGCTTTTGAAATGGAAGAGCCTCTGTAAAACTCATCACAATTAAAGTCCAAACAATTGATTCCCCCAAGGAAAACCACTGGATCCTTCTGGTTGCCAGACTGAATCCCAGATATCACATAACAGAGCATGACACCTTGTTTCAAGTAGGTTACTAGATTGAGACAATATGGGGAAAACTTGCCAAACTCCATGAGCAATTTGGGGCTACATCAAATTTTGCTGGTGTCTTGTTTATGCTATGGGCATTAACATGGTGCTTTGTTGAAGCCAGTCAGTTGAACAGTCATTAAATTATTAATCAAAAATAAAGATTTTTGTTTCTTTATCCTTGTTTCTTCAGTCCCTGAAAGTATTCTGAAAGCTAAGACTTAATCACGTGAAGACACCTGAAAGCAGTCACCAATAAAGCATAAACTGCTTGAGAAATGTTGTGACAACAACTTAATGGCTTATTACATGTAAGGGTTTATTTTGTATGTGTGTGACTTATTTATTTATCTTTAATAACAATGGTGGTTGGGACATGGGCTAAATAAGAGCTGTGAACAGGCTATCAAGCCCTGAGCTGGATGCCCCGATTTTGTCAGAAAGCTAAGCAGGAGTCAGCCTTGGTTAGTATTTGCATGGGAGACCACCAAGGATGTCCAGGGTCGCAATAAAGGGGCAGGCAATGGCAAACCATCTCTGAACATCTCTTGTTTTGAAAACCCTATAGGGCTGCCATACGTCAGCTGGGACTTGATGGCACTTTCTACCACCAAAGGTTAACCAAGGTTTCATCTATGCCACTTGATAAAACTGTCATTAGATCAGACAGTTGACAGCATATTCTCTCTTTTGGCTGGGTCTTCTGCTTCTCCTCAGTGTGTGTTTTATCTTCCCTCCATTTTAAAAGGCTCATTGTCAGTGCTAGGCAACTTGAATAATTCCATCTACTTAATTTACTGTGAAGAGTCACCCGATAGCTTCAATAAGAGAAAGATCACACATCATGCCATCAGAAAACCCCCAAGATTAAGTGGTGGCACAAACAACAAAGTATTGTTTTATTTATGTACTGAGGCCTGCCCCTACTGGCTCTGGTCAGGAACCCCACAGCTCACTGGCTGTGCTTGCTTGCAATATTTAATAATAGTATAAATACTGAAGGAGCATTTCTGCCTCCTGCCAAAAGAGTAGAAGCAATACCTGATGAAAAAGCAGCTAGAGAGATCATCCTTTTTTGGGTGAACTGTAGGGAAAATTTGATTTATAACAAACGTCATACCCTGCCTTTCTCCCCAACAAGGACCCAAAGTAGCTTGCATCATTCTTCTCTCCTCCATTTTATCCTTGCAACAACAACACTGTGAAGTAGGGTTGCCAGGTTCCTCTTTGCCACTGGCAAGAGGTTTTTTGGGCAGAGCCTGAGGAAAGGGGGGTTTGGGGAGGGGAGGGACTTCAATGCCATAGAGTCCAATTGCCAAAGCGGCCATTTCCTCCCGATGAACTGATCTCTAGCGGCTGGAGATCAGTTTCAATAGCAGGAGATCTCCAGCTAGTGCCTGGAGGTTGGCAACCCTACTCTCTAGAACTGAGAAGCTCAGGACTTGTGACCATAACTGGAGGAGGAGTTAGATTTACTGTGGGCTAGTTGTGGCCTGTTTAGTTAGTTGGCTGTTGTATTCCAATAAATACAGTTCTTATAACCACTGCTTTCCCTCCCTAAAGGCATAACATATTGTAGAACAGGCATGATCTGATGGGAACCCCAGCGCTATCCCCTGTTCACACCCTTGTGGGAACCATCCCGCAAGCCTCCAGCTTCACACAGTTTGGGAATCTGTGATATATTAAAAGCTGACAGCAAGACGGATTTGCCTCGTGAACCTGAGTCCTTCATGGAGTGTATAAATCTCTCTCCAACTTTGTGTGTCATTTTATAAACACATTGGTGTTTTTTTTTACACTGTTACAGTCTCCCTGCCCCTACCTCTGGCTAGATGAAGTTAGAGAGATATATTCAAGAAAACTCGTGGATGACACTTCTTGACAGCAACAGCTCACATATCTCCCCCTTGTCACTGTTCTTCTATTCTCTGTGTATTACTAACCTTCTTGGAATGCTTGTCTTTTCATTAGGCTTTGTTCTGGTTTTGATATAACCTGTCAAGCTGTAACAGGTGAAAATAAAGCCGGGTCTTAATGCTGGTGACATAAAGTAGATATACGATGTGGAAAACATCCTACTATCATAATCTTGTTTGCCCCCCTCTCTTTCTTGCATTTCTTTCAAAGCTGAAATGGAATGCTGGTGGTGGAGAGGGGCCGGATACAAGGATGAAGTTATAAAGAGTCCACAAAGGTGCCTGGACAGGGTCCAACCAACAAACTTTGATTGGAGTGATACTGATACCCAACATTTCTGCGTGCTTTCATCCCTGCCCATAATCTTTCTTTCACAGCAGGTTATGTTCTTTCTTTCTTTCTTTCTTTCTTTCTTTCTTTCTTTCTTTCTTTCTTTCTTTCTTTCTTTCTTTCTTTCTTTCTTTCTTTCTTTCTTTCTGTGATTTGCAGCGTTCTTTACCATTCAGGATGCTCCGTTGCCCTTCTGTTTGCAAACTGCGAGCAGCACCTTTTGAACAATTAAAAACAAAAAATGTTGCTTTTGCAATGCCAGAAATTGGACTGCAAATGCTCTGTGCATGCACATGATCGCACTGCTTCCCCCGTCTCTATCTCTCATCTCCATCATAAGTTCATGTGTGGTGGGGAGAAGCTGGTTGGCTTGTCTCTCTGTTGTTGTCTGGCACATTTTGCTTCACTTGGCTGAGTCACTGTTCATGGAAGAGTTTGAGCCCAATCACAAGTATTTTGTACGTGTGCAACAGAAAATAATAACTCACAAAAGAGATGCTTTAGTTGTTGTCTTGATACTGCTTGGCGGGAGGGAGTTGTGTGACTTGTCTTTCTAGTGTTCCAGCCTTGCTACTTTACCTCTATGTCTGACTCTCAAAGCTGTGTGTATAAGAGACAGGCACACACAGAGAGACAGAGAGAGACAGAAAGAGAACTGGATCATACTTATTCATTCTTTTACTGCTAGCTGGGATGATCTGTAGCTTGATTCTGTAAATTCTGAGCATGTGTTAGCATGAAGAATGATGTCACCTGATGAATGATACTAACTGGGGAGGGGCTGTGGCTCAGTGGTAGAGCTTCTGCTTGGCATATTGAAGGTCCCAGGTTTGATCGCCAGCATCTCCAGATAAAAGGATCAAGTAGTAGGGGATGTGAAAGACCTCTGTCTGAGACCTTGAAGAGCCACTGCCAGTCTGAGTAGACAATACAGATTTTAATGGGCCGAGAATCTGATGCAGTGTGAGGCAGCTTCATGTGTTCAAATCACTGTGCATGTCCAAGGCAGCACATATACACTGGTACTAAAGCAATGGTTCCCAAACTTTTTGGGCCACCACCCCCTTGGTTCTACAAACTCAACCCCAGCGCCCCCTATCCTATAAAAAGTATTATTCAAAATAGGGGTTTGCATGACACACTAAAGAAGATAATAACAATAAAATTTCAAAACAGTAACAATTAATTGCACATCTATTCAAAATCAAATTAAAACTTTTTAGCTGAAATTTATTCAACAAAACTGATAAATCTGATCCAGTGGTACCAGCTCTTCAAAGTCTGGAAAAAAATTCTGATCGTTTCCACCAAATTTGCCAGCATGGTGCCATAGCTTGATCTATTGTCAATTGGTGAACAAAACACAGTTGAAGGGGCCCACCTCTAGTGCCCCCTGCTGCCTGCTTGCCTCTTAGTGCCCCCCTAGGTAATCCCACCTCCCCCCAGGGGGTGGTACTGCCCACTTTGGGAACCACTGTATTAAAGGATGCATGACCCACCTAGTGATGATGACCCTGGGGCACACCTGGGGCATCCAAATAAGCCAGTAAACTGTGAGCATGTTATCAGCAGCAGCTAGGCAGTCAGTTGCCACATTGAATGCTGCCAATGTACACACATAAGACTACTTGAAATGCTTCTTGCTTTCAGTTGAAAGTGAATCAATGAGACAGTCATATGATAGAACACAGGCACTGTGAAAAGGGTAAGTCCAATTTTTGAACACAAGTGAACATGTGAACATCAAATCATCTCTGCTCAGGGTGGATTAACCCACATTTATTTCTAGGAGTGTCACCGTGTTTGTTTCTATAATGTGACAATTTGTCCGCACATGTACAATTCATTTAAAATATCAGTGAGAACTTAGTGCGACATGACATTGCCAGCCTCCAGATAGGGCCTGGAGTTCTCCCAAAATTGCTGCTGATCTCCAGACTTCAGAGATCAGTTCCCCAAGGAAATGGCAGCTCCAGGGGACAAACGTTATGGTACAGCATAGGTTCTAGATGAAATCCTTCTCCAAATATTCTCTTTCACTGCCAAACTTTTTACATCTATTGATTTATATGGCATTTTACCAGATTCATGGCTAAATTCAATAATAATTCCACTCTACAAGAAAGGGGATCCCAAAATACCAGACAACTTCCGTCCTATTAGTCTCTTATCCGTAACTGGCAAACTATATGCGAAACATCTAGAACAGTGCTTGCGCTGCTGGGTAAAGGACAACAATATTATTGGACCTGAACAGATTGGATTCTCTAAAAATAAATCAACCTTGGACCATTGTTTAACTTTACTAACCCTGGCTGAGAAGTATATGAAAACTGGCACGAAGAAACTTTACGTTGCCTTTATTGGTTTAAAAAGTGCATTTGATTCAGTTATAAGAGACAAACTTTGGGCTAAGTTGAGCAATCTAGGAATAGATCAGCGCCTTTTAATCCTTTTGAAGAAACTTCACATTGGTACTTCGTGCCGGGTCAAATTTTCTTCAAATGGTTTTCTTACTGACAAAATCCCATCCAACAAGGGTGTAAAGCAAGGGTGTGTTCTTGCCCCCCTTCTTTTTAATTTATTTCTTTCTGATCTGCCTGGAGCGTTGGAGTCTGTGGACGGCCACCCTCCCAAATTAGGTGGCAGAGCAGTGCCTTGCCTTCTATACGCAGATGATATGGCAATTCTATCTTTTACCAAAGTTGGTCTTCAGTGTTATTTGATGGCCTTTGAGAAATACTGCAGCCTAAATGAGCTCAAAATTAATCATTCCAAGTCCAATGTTATGGTTTTTAATAGAAAGTGGATCTCCTATAGATGGCATATTGGTAAGAACAAGATCCAACAAGTTAAATGTTATAAATATTTGGGCATTACATTTAATTTTAACCTTCAGTGGGCAACTCATAGGAGAAGATCTATTAATCTGGGGAAATTGTCTTCCAATCAATTAAAAGCCTTCTTTTTTCCCAAAGGAAATCAATTTGTTCCTGCCACTGATAAAGTTTTTAACTCTAAAATTTTACCTCAGGTTCTTTATGGGGTTCCTATATGGTTTAACGCTTTTAATCATGAGATGGAGGCGATTCAAGCATCCTTTTTTAGACAAATTATGGGCTTCCCAAACTGTGTTTCTTACTATGCATTGTGTTCTGCTTTAGGATTACATTTAATTGAAACTAAGGCATGGATGTTAACTCTTCGTTACTGGCTTAAACTGTATTTTAATACTGATGATGGTTCGCTTCTGTCTTTTTTATTAAAGGAAATTTATAATACCTCTTGGGATCATAAAATTCGATCTAAAATAAGATCCATTGGCATTTCCCTGGAGGAGTTAGCTTTCTCCTCGAAAGTTTATATTTTTAAGACGATTAAACAGAGGCTTTTAGATATTGAACTTCAAAAAATACAGCTGTCTCAACCCCCTGTCTGTTCATCAGCTATATTAAATCTTAAGAATGTTGCGGGATGTATTCCCTATTATCTATACAATCTTGATAGTCCTAGCCATCGCAGAGTTTTTTCTCTTGCACGAGTAAATGCCTTCCCATCTAAGTTGTTATATGGAAGGTTTCAAAATATTCCTAAACATGAACGGAAATGTGAATGTGGCTCCAACTCTTTGGACTCAATCAAGCACATATTGCTAGATTGCTCATTATATGCATCCGCTAGGAAGAAATAGTTAAATACTTGGATACATTCTAAATATTATCTTCCTAATGAAATAAAATGTCAAATTTTATTGAATGATACAACAGTAGAGATCACTGTGGCGGTGGCCAATTTTTTAGTCGATGTGTTAACAATGAAAAATTTGGGAAACTCTGTGTTATGATTTATGTTTGTTTTAGCTTTTTTAGCTGATAGTTGTATTTATACTGTTTTTCTTCTTCTTTGTAATATTGGATATACCATTAAAGGTTTATTGATTGATTGATTGATACTCTCTTTCACAAGCACTGCCTCCAAATCTCCAGGAATTTCCTAGGCCAGAGTTGGCAACCCTAGATTTCCCCAGTAAACATGGTATTTGTTATAAGATAATGACACAAAGTTGGTGTGGGAGTGAGGGAGAAAGTAGTTCCCTACACAAGGTCAAGAGACTCATCACCATGTACACACAACTGTTAACATTATGGGAATTTTGTCCATATTTAATATGGCACCTTTACTCATAATACACAAGAATGAAACAGACTCCATTCATGATGTATATGGCTGTGGTTAGTATATAAATCTGTTTTGTATTCCAAATGGATTCTTTAATTAGAAGATTTCAGTTATTCAATATTACTCAATCTCATTCCTTTCCCAGTAAGAGTAATGAAATAGGATGAAAAGAGGCTGAATCAGAGCTAGATCGGTTATTCCAACAAATGTTTAAGGAGGACAATTTCCTGACAAGTAATTTTCTAACCACAGTAATAGCCTTGTATCTTCAGTATTTATTTCAGTGTTTATATGTTGCAGTGGCTACATGTGAGAAGGTTAATTAGATATGTTTTTTTTTTTACTTCTCTTTGCAAGCTGGATGAAGTGACTGTGTACAGTGGAAGGATCTCAGAAGTCAGGACAGTAACCAGATAGAGGACCATGTTAGTGGGTGGAGGAGCAACGTCTAAAATATGTTTTTTTTCCTTCAGGGGGCGACATAACCCACTAGCAAAGTTTTCTTTCCAGGAAGGGACAGACATTTTCATATAGGATGACAATTTAGGGTTTTTTAAAAAAAAAATTGAAGTCTCACTGGCTGTGGATAGAGCCAGTCCCAAGAAGTAAGTGTTTTTATTCCCCAAAATCCTCCTCCTCTCTAAACGACATAGGAAAATCGTTGATTTGTTAAATATCTTAATGCTTTGTGTTTCAGCCTGTGATTTGTTTGTGTGTTCAAGGGGCAACTGGAACTGTTATTTTATTATACTGAGGGGTGTTCAGACAAGCAGTAGGTCGGAACGCCTCTTGAATTAAATAAGGTAGCTGTGGATCCCCATGAATAGCCACTAACCACACGTATGTAAGGGAACGAGTGAGCAGGGGTCTCAACCTGAAGGTAGGCCTAAGCATGAAGTCTGGCTAGTGTAGTCTAGGAATTTTTCTACACATTGCACAAAATGTGATGGTCGAAGTCTAGACTATGCCACTGTAGGCTGTGTATCAATATGGAAAAGAATTGTGTGTGTGTGTGTGTGTGTGTGTGTGTGTGTGTGTGTGTGTGAAAGAGAGAGAGAGACTGCTATCAGTACCTTCTTCTAATGCTCTACAGCTGGGAGCTACCAAAACTTAGACATAAGTAACTAGTAACACTGGGGTAATTCACAATCTCTCCGGAGCTAGGAGAACCCGGTAGGTCGGTCTTATCAGAACCAGGGTAAGCCTTATTTCTCTGTCTCTCTGCCAATTTGCTTTATACTACATACATTAGGAAAAAATTTTTTACATGAAATCTCATGGGTAATATTTTTGTTACAGAGGCAACTTTGCCCTGCGGATTGTAAATACTTGAATTGAACCTTGATTAATATTGCATGATGATTATGGTAAGGCTCTAATTAATACTAATGTAATAAGTAATTTACGTGATAACATTGGGAATTCTTTAGATTAAATGAATATTATGTATTACAGAGGCAAATATGCCCCTTAACACGTGACTGAAGAAGCTGTTTACAAGCGAAACGGTCACCAATCTAGAGGTGTCGTCTTGCCGCTGATTGCTGTGGAAGAATATTATTCTCATCTTGTGAAAATTTTGTTTTTGGTGAATCAACCTGTATAATTTTGTTGTAGGTGACGCAACCTGTAACGTGGTTTAGTTGATATTGATTAGCCTTCATAGTCACATTTGTTGATGGTATTTTCATTGTTTGAAATACTTATTCTTGGACACTTTTGTGAATACATTTATTTATTACATACATTCTTTCACAGTAAATAGACATATCAAAAGAGCCTTCGTGCTGTTGTTATTGTTATTAACCTCCAGGTAATAGCAGAAGATCTCCTGCTATTACAACTGATCTCCAGCCAATCAGTTTCGCCTGGAGAAAATGGCCGCTTTGGCCATTGGACTCTATGGCATTTAAGTCCCTCCCCTCCCAAACCCCGCCCTCCTCAGGCTCTGCCCCAAAAATCTCCTTCCGATAGCAAAGAGGGACCTGGCAACCCTAGAGACTGCTGGGCCTGAACTAGAACTGCCAACTATGGATTGGGAAATTCCTGGAGATAAGAGCATAAGAAAAGCCATGCTGGATCGGACCAAGGTCCATCAAGGCCAAGTCTGTTCACACAGTGGCCAACCAGGTGCCCCTAGGAAGCCCACAAACAAGATTTGGGGATGCAGCCTGGAGCAGGGTTGGGGATGAGGATGGAGTTTAGCAGGGGAACAGATCTCCGTATTCTGGAGTTCAGTTGTGATTACAAGAGATCTCCAGGCACCATCTGGAGGCTGGCAACACTAGCTGAGCTGTGTAAGAAAAGCCATAGGTTGATAGGTGTAAAAATCTTTATTCAAAGAAAGCTGGAAGGTTGTTTAGAGACAAGGTGCTGTTTGATAAAGTAAGAACAAGCTTTGAAACAGACAGTAGGGTATGTGTGTAGCAGGAGCAGATTACCTCTTGGAATGCACCCTCACATAAAAAACTCCTTGCTTGTAGTAAACTATCTGCTGCAATTTAAACAAAAATGTATTTAAGAATACAATAAATGGCTAACACTCAGTAAGATCATTAAACAGACCCTGACTACTTCTAACATTTAAAAATGTAACCCAAATCCCAGATCATACAATGTTCAGAAACGTTTACTCTGCTTTGCATGAAATTGCTATTTTCTGTTAATCAAAGTAGTTTAAGTAATTCCTATGTACTAGCGAGCCATCCCTCCATCACAGGTGGCTCTTCCTGTATTAAAGATTTATTTATTTTATTGAAAACAGTTGTACTTTGCATGTTGTACCATGCATGTTCTTGAGGTAGCTTTCAGTCAAGACCACCAAACAAATTTCTCAATAAACAAATGTCAACATACCAGCATTAAATCATCAATTGTATACTAAAATTCCATAAAATCAGTAAAACAGCAACATCAACAGTTGCCCTTAGATTGTACCATGCATGTTCTTGAGGTAGCTTTCAGTCAAGATCACCAAACAAATTTCTCAATAAACAAATGTCAACATACCAGCATTAAATCATCAATTGTATACTAAAAGTCCATAAAATAAGTAAAACAGCAACATCAACAGTTGCCGTTAGAACAATAAGATCTGAGAGCAATAGAATCTGAAACTATGAAGAAGAAGAAAGAGAAAAAAGAAAATACAGGCATGTATTACTATAATACCCATACCCAAAATAATCAGCTCAAAGCTTGGAAAAACTGATTTCACACCTAGCATCTGAAGTTTAGCAATCTTGGTGGTAGGCAAACAACTTTTGGGAGGATCAAACTCAATGTGCCACAGCAGATAAAGGCCAGCTCTCTAATGACTACCCTCTTAACCTCTGAAGGTGGAGACTAAGCCATAATGTCTCTGGCATAAAATTGGGGGAAAGGATGGTGGACACACACACACACACACACACACATGTGTATAAAGTGCTGTCAAGTCACAGTCATGCACGCAGGCCAGTGTGGTATAGTGGTTAAGAGCGGTGGTTTGGAGTGGTGGAGTCTAATCTGGAGAACAGGGTTTGGTTCCCCACTCTTCCACATCAGAGGCGAACGCTAATCTGGTGAACTGGCTTGGTTTCCCCACTCCTCCACATGAAGCCAACTGGGTGACGCTGGGCTAGTCACAGTTCTCTTAGAGCTCTCTCAGCCCCACCTACCTCACAGGGTGTCTGTTGTGGGGAGGGGAAGGGAAGGTGATTGTAAACTAGTTTGATTCTTCCTTAAGTGGTAGAGGAAGTCAGCATATAAAAAACAACTCTTCTTCGTCTTCTTCAACTTGTGGCAACTACAGCAAGGGGCTTTCAAGGCAAGTGATTAAACAGGTGTTGTTTGCCATTGCCTTCCTCTGCAGAGTCTTCCTTGGAGGTCGCCCTTCCAAGTACAGATCCTACTTAGCTTCTGAGATCTGACTAGATCGGGCTATACCATGCTGCCTTCCCTCCCCACACATATATATACCCATCCCTCTTTGGCCTAACATTGTCTGATTTACTTGGGAATTGGACCCTAACCTTGCTGGAATATACTTAATTTGAAGCTCTATGGGTTTTATTCTTTGGCAGTGGGTGTGCTGCTGTTATAAAATGTACACATTAAATCAGGTTTGCATGTGTAAGTTATCATGGAAAGCATGGAACACCCCCTCCCCCTGCAGTCAAGTGTGGTGTCCTGCCAAATGCTTGATAGCCCTCTAGATTCCCCCCCCCCCCCATTCAAAGCATACAGCTAAATGAAGCCTCTGGTGGACTGCCATTCATAGCTGGTGGCCTGTTCAGCTTTCATGGGTGGGGTGGGGTTTACATGCTGTGCAGTCCTCTACTAATAAAATCTTACTGGAGAAATGTGCATTCAGGGATGTAGCGAAACGTCTAGTTCATGCCTGAACATCTTGTGACTTTTATTTATTTGTTGACTTTATAGTCAAGCCTTTCTCATTGAGACTCAAGCTGGATTGGTGGTGGAAAGGGCCGTCAAGTTGCAGCCAATTTATGGCACCCCCATAGGGTTTTCAAGGCACATGATGTTCAGAGGTGGTTTGCCATTGGCTGCCTTTGCATCGCAACCCTGGACTTTCTTGGTGGTCTCCCATCCAAGTACTAACTAGGGCTGACCCTACTTAGCTTCCAAGATGAGATCGGGCAGGCCTGGGCAATCCAGGTCAAGGCCAAGGAGGATTACATGGTATGAAGAAATGCAATCAAATAGCATGATGATGGCATGAGATATCTAATAAACAGTGTACTGGGACTAAGATGATAAAAATTAGAAAAAAATGCAAAAAAGTATTAGACATGATATACCAAACAATGTAGATACTGAAATTGCAGAATTAGAACACAATGCCATAAAAGTAGTATAATACATAGAGTAAACAGATAATGCATATAATAAATGGTGGCATAGACTAGGGTTGCCAGCTAATAGCCTGTGGGCAATGGAAACGAGGACATGGGGACACCATTGCACAGCAGTGTGACATCATTTCAGGGTAACCAGTTCAGAAATGATGTCATGCTGTCGATTTGGCAATTTTTTTACTCATTTCCCCCCACCACCACCACCACAGGGTGTGGGCCTGCTTCCAGGAGGTCTCCTACTATAGAGGAAAACCTGGCAGCCTTGGCATATACTACAGTTTGGTTTCCTTTATGAAAGCACCTACCTGAACTATTCCATTATGAGTATACTATAGTCCTATTCACCCTGAGCTGGATAGCCCAGGTAAGCCTGATCTCATCAGAACTCGGATACAAAGGAAGATCGGCCCTGGTTAATACTTGGAAGGGAGACCACCAAAAAAGTCCAGGGTTGCTACACAGAGGCAGGCAATGGCAGACCACCTCTGAATGTCTCTTGGCTTGAAAACCCTATGGCACTGCCATAGGTCAGCTGCGACTTGATGGCACTTTACACACACACACACACACACACACAACACAGTGTCCTATTTCCATTGTAAAAATGCCCTCCCGAACAATTCTGTTTTATATAGTTTGCAGAATAAGAGAAGTGGATAGGAGTGTGTCAGAAAATAATCCCTTGGCAAAAGTGAAACAAAATCCTCTGGGCCAGATGAATTGCACCCAAGGGTACTCAAAGAACTTGCAGATGTAATATCGGAACCTCTGTCCATTATTTTTGAAAAGTCTTGGCAAACAGGTGAGGTGCCAGAAGATTAGAGGCGGGCAAATGTTGTCCCCATCTTCAAGAAGGGAAAAAGGAGGATCCAGGTAACTAACGACCCATCAGCTTAACTTCTAAACCAGGAAAAGTGTTTGAACAAATCATTAAACAGTCAGTCCTTGAGCATTTAGAAAGGATGGATCTGATCACTAAGAGCCAGCATGGGTTTCTCAAGAGTAAGTCATGTCAAACTAATCTTATCTCCTTTTTTGAGAAAGTTACTACCTTGCTGGATCAGGGGAATGCTGTAGACATAGTTTATCTAGATTTCAGTAAGACTTTTGATAAGTTTGCACATAGTATTCTAGTTGACAAATTGGGAAAATGTGGGTTAGATCCTATTATTGTTAGATGGATCTGCAACTGGTTGACAGATCGTATCCAAAGAGTGCTAGTTAATGGTTCCTCGTCCACTTGGAGAGAAGTGACTAGTGGAGTTCCTCAGGGATCTGTGCTGGGCCCTGTGTTGTTCAACATCTTTATAAATGATTTGGATGAAGGACTAGGAGGATGCTTATTAAATTTACAGATGATACTAAATTGGGAGGGGTAGCATATGGTAGAAAACAGAGCCAAGATGCAGGATAATTTTGACCGGCTGGAGAAATGGGCTAGAACTAATAAAATGCACTTCAGCAAAGACAAATGTAAAGTTCTGCATTTAGGTAGGAAAAATCAAATGCATAATGATAAGATGGGGAAGACTTGTTTGAACAGTAGTGTATGTGAAAAGGATCTTGGGGTCTTAGTAGGCCAAACACTGAACATGAGTCAGCAGTGTGATGCTGTAACTAAAAAGGCAAATGCAGTCTTGGGCTGCATCAACAGAAGTATAGTGTCCAGATCACACGAAGTGATGGTATTGCTTTACTCTGCTCTGGTTAGACCTCAACTAGAGTACTGTGTTCAGTTTTGGGCACCACAATTTAAGAAAGATGTAGACAAGCTGGAACGTGTCCAGAGAAAGGGAACAAAGATGGTGAGGGGTCTGGAGACCAAGTCCTATGAGTAAAGGTTGAAGGAGCTGGGTATGTTTAGCCTGAAGAGGAGAAGACTGACAGGGGATATGATAACCATGTTCAAGTACTTGAAGGGCTGTCATATAGAGGAGGGTGCCGAGCTGTTTTCTGTTGCTCAAGACGGTCGGACCCGAACCAACGGGTTGAAATTAAATCAAAAGGGTTTCCATCTAGACATTAGGAAGAATTTTCTAACAGAGCGGTTCCTCAGTGGAACAGGCTTCCTCGGGAGGTGGTAAGCTCTCCTTCCCTGGAGGTTTTTAAGAAGAGGTTAGATGGCCATCTGTCAGCAATGCTGATTCTGTGACCTTAGGCATATGATGAGAGGGAGGGCATCTTGGCCATCTTCTGGTCACTAGGGGGTGGAGGGGGGAGGTAGTTGTGAATTTCCTGCATTGTGCAGGGGGTTGGACTTGATGGCCCTGGTAGTCCCTTCCAACTCTATGATTCTATGATTCTAAGTACCAAACAGAATTACCGCAGAAGCTTTTTGCTGAAATGGAAGTAGCCCTTCCACTTTTGGAACCCTCAGTTCCTCACCTGTATTGCACATGGTGCCCTGACCTGGTTAGCCCAGGCTAGTCTGATCTTGTCAGAAGCTAAGCATGGTCAACTCTGGCAGATATTTGGATGGGAGACCTCCAAGGAATACCAGGGTCGTGACGCAGAGGCAGGCAATGGCAAACCACCTCTGAACTTCTCTTGCCTTGAATACCCCCCTGGGGGTCGCCATAAGTCAGGTGTGACTTGATGGCAAAAAAAAAAATTGCACATGGTAATTTCTTTAGCCACAGTGAGGTGAGGGCTTCAGCTGGTGAGGGCTTCAATAGCTTAACAAAGCTATTGTTAAGCATCTCCCAGCTCCAGTTCTTCTCTCTTACTAGCAATGTCAAAGAAAATGTGTATTAAAAATGGAGTGGAGGCGTTCTACTTGTGATAAGTGTTTGACCCTTTGGTTTGGTATACAGCTTTAGCAACAACATATGGTGTACTGGATTAGAAAAGTTGTGGATTGAGCAGCAAGAGTAAAGCTCCCTGAGCTTCGGTTGGTGTGCATAAAATCCCATGGGAATAAGCCATTGTACCAACACCTCTTTGATGTGCTAAAGGCTTACTGTTAAGACAGTATCTGCTGAGAATAAGGAAATATTTGCATTGGTAATGAAGGTTTTTTTTTCCATTCGCAAACTCAGAGTTTTGCTACTTCCATTCACTGCGCCTTCTGCTTTTCGTTTCGACTGGAAGAAGAGCTCTGCGAGAGTCTTAACATTTTGCGTTGTCTTTCATTAACCATGACAGTGCCTTACAAACTTCTTTTGAGGAGGAATTGAATCATTATTTACTACAGTAAAACCTTTAGTGGCAGGCTTGACTAAAGCTTCCCTGCTGTTCAAAAGAGCACTTTCTGCATTCTTTCAGCTGACCCATTCCTTAGCTCTTTTCCACAAATACTTCCCTGAAGACTAATGTCTCCCCATGTCCTCTTTCTCAAGATTGATGGTTCCTGAAACCAGCAACTCTTCATCAGCAACATCTGAACTCAATTATATTATCCACTCTTTAGGAGGATGGTATTTTTTGCCACTTAGGAACAGCTGGACCAAAGGTCATATTACATTGCCTATTAGATGTCTTATACTGTTGATTGCACTGACTTATTCCAGTTATATGAACTCGGCAGCAAACTCAAATCCACACACACATAGGGTTGCCAACCTCCAGGTGGGGCCTGGAGATCTCTCAGAATAACAACTGCTCTCTTGGTGAGAAAGATCAATTTCCCTGGAGAAAACGGCTGCTTTGGAGGGTGGACCCTATGGCATCATACCCCACTGAGATCACTCCCTTCCTTAAAGCCTACTCTCCACAGAATGTACCCCAAAATCTCCAGGAATTTCCCAACCCAGAGTTGGCAATCCTATATTCACAATTACCATCTATCAAAAGAATCACATTTGCTTCCATCCTTGGCATGAGGCCTATACCTCAGGGAGGCGTGCAGCTTACCTGTTCCTCCGGTGGCAGCTGTTACAAGGTGGAAAACACCTGCCAACCAAAAGCCCCACTGGGCAGGGACCTTGCCCACTTTCTTGAAAATGGGGCAGGTGGATAGAAATCCCCCCAATGATATTTTGCACTTACTTTCTCTCATCTTACAAAAATTGGCCACCACTTTGGTAGCCTTTACAAAGATATTAGATAATTCCTGGAGGATAGATCCATCCATGGCTATTAGCCCTAAGAATTCAATGGAACATCCATGTTCAGAGTCAGTAACCATCTGAATATGAAGGCTGGAGTAGGGTAGGGATGTCAGCCTCCAGGTGGGGCCTGGGGATCCCCCAGGATTACAGCTCATCTCCAGACTACAAAAATAAGTTCCCCTGGAGAAAATGGATGGTTTGGAGGGTGAATTTTATGGCATTGTACCCTGCTTAGATCCTTGTCCTCCCCAGATGCCACCCCCAAATCTCCAGGAGTTTCCCAACCTGGAGCAGGCAACCCTACCCTATCCCCAATCTGTGGCCAGGGTGGGACCTGGCAACCCTCAGTGAGGGCAACAAGAGGCAGGGGCACTGGTAGGGTTGCCAGCCTCCAGGTGGTGGCTGGAGATGTCCTGCTATTACAACTGATCTCCAGGAAACAGAGATCATTTCCCCTCGAGAAAATGGCAATTGGACTCTATGGCATTGAAGTCCCTCCCTTCTCCAAACCCCACCCTCCTCCAGCTCTACCCTCAAAATCTCCAGATATTGCCCAGCCTAGAGCTGGCAACCCTAGGCATTGGCCTCCATACCTTACCTGTAGACCTTTAGGACTCCAGAATATAGAGGCATCTGGTTGGCCACTGTGCAAAATAGGATTCTGGAATAGATTTTCTGAAGAACATGCAGCCATGCTGGATGAGACTATAGTTCTGTCTGATCCAGCATGGTTGCACGTGTTCTTAAGAACAGTTTTCTTTTGTCAGTTCTGTATGTCATGCGAAGTTTTAATTTCTTTTAGAAGAAAATAAATTAGTAATCTCTTTTCAAAGAGAGATTCATATAAAACCCAATAAAAGCAGCTATTATGGCATGACCTAGGTTAAACATTGTAAACACAAGACTCCCATCCATATATTTTCAACCAAGATAATAAGAGGGGAAAAACAAGGAATGTCACTCACAGCTGGCTAGGGACATAGATTACACCCATCATTCTCTTCTGGAGACAAGAAGTATAGCTGGTATTAGAACGATCACTAATGACAATCTTGTTTTAACGCAAAGAAGAGGGCACTTTGAATACTTCAGTTGGTTTTATATTCTTCTGTGATTTTTTTTTGTGTCCCACTGACTGCAGAATATCATGATTATGTATTTTTTATTATAAACTTTTATACCACTTTTACAAATATAAAGTTTTATACCACTTTTACAAATTTTATACCACTTTTACAAAAGTAGAGTCCAATGGCTTGATGTGGGTACCTCTAGTGTGAATGTTAGGTCTACAGTTGAGGGCAGTCATGTACCTTTTTTTCCCCTTTCCCCGTCAAGTCACAGCCAACTTATGGTGACCCCGCAGGGTTTTCAAGAGACGTCTGAGAAGTCCTTACAAAACAGCCCCATGCAAAGTACATTACAGTAATCTGTTCTTGAGAGAACCAGAGCACAGATACCTGCAAGGTCATTTTTTCTTCAAGGAAGTGTGCATCTGATGAACCAAACATCGTTGGTAAACGGTGCCTTGAGCCATAAAAAATCTTAGATTCTAGAACTTCAGAATGCTGTTGCAAACAACAGTACCTCAATAGCTTTTGCTCCATAAATTATTCCTTCCTTTGTTTTTGGTATATTCTCCATTCTTTGGCCTCATGACCTCTATACTGCAAATGCACAGGAGACAACTCCAGCATTGAAATTAATGGGAATTGTTTCTGTATTGAAAATGTTCACATAAGGTGACAGACATAAGTGTATCTTCAAATAAGTGCAAAACACGTTTGCTAGAGAAAATACAGAAAGAATTAAAATAATAAGCAATGCAAAGATCCCCCCCCCCTCTCAATTTTTGCCACTGCTATTAATTCTGTCATTGGTGAAATTAGACTAGGGCATATGCATAAGCATATGCAATCACAATTATCTAATCACCTGCTTTCCAGCACAGAATATTATGTAAATAGAGTTTTATTTCTCACTATTAATGCTTCATTAGCTGTCTAAGTATAATAAGGCTCGTATTGATCACATAATGATAAAATACATTCTTTTTCAAGTCAACCTGTCTTATAATTAACAGATAAAACAATGTCATCACGTTCTCAGAAAAGTGTTTGCCTCTAAATGCTTACTGAGTGGATCATCTTTACTCTTGGCATTACAAGTTGCAGCAACAATTGGGGATATGGTTGCAACCAGCTTAAAGGGAAATCTGGTAACTGCCGTTTATTCCTATGACCTGAAGGCTAATTATGGTTCTCTAATGGAAGATAGAGGGAGGGTGCATCCTAACTTTAGCTGCTTCGTCTCACTGTATATTACATTCAAATAAGTCCAACCAAACTTCAGTGCCGCAATTTCAGGAAAAAATTGCTTCATAAGGGGGACACTTTGAATAGAGAAAAGGTATAAGTAGGGTTCCCAGCCTCCTGCTATTACAACTGATCTCCTGCTATTACAACTGATCTCCTGCTATTACAACTGATCAAAGTTTTTTTGGGGGGGATTTCCCACCACCACCACTACTACTTACTTAAACCCTAAATCCTTCTTTGCAACTTGGTATGGATGTTGCAAGGTATATTTACTATAGCTATGGTTGTCAGGTCCCTCTTCACCACTGGTGGGAGGTTTTTGGGGCGGAGCCTGAGGGGGGCGGGGTTTGGGGAGGGACTTCAATACCATAGAGTCCAATTGCCCAAGCCACCATTTTCCCCAGGTGATCTGATCTCTATTGGCAGGAGATCTCATGCTACTAACTGGAGGTTGACAAACCTACCTATAGCAATTCAGACTTGTCCCAAACATCATCATTAAACCCTGACATCTTGCCACAACTGATGCAACTTGTTTAATGTGGGACGGCAGCGTTTTTGGGATTTGTAATAAAAAACACAGTGTCATCATTAAAACAGGCTTGCCATTGTATTCTCACCCACATTGCAGTTCTCCCAGTTTTGAGTGGGTTCGTCCTCATTGCTGCAGTGAAGGGGCTAGTAGATACAGCACAGAGAGTAATGGGGTGAACACATTTAGCAGAGTTGGCTCACTGCCATGGTTTTGACATAATTCATTCAGTTTCTATCCTCCTTGCAAGCATTTTATCTTCTGAAACAAACAGTTCCAGAATTTGGAGTGCCAAAGTTTATTTGTTCACTACCTGCTGGTTCTTTTGAAGTTCTGCATATACTTATTATGAATTTTAAGTGGCCACTTTGTTTCAGTCTTACCCAACACCCGGCTCCATTCAATGGGGAGTTGAAATTAGAAGGAATTATTTAGCCAGCTGTGAACACAGATGGAATAGTTTGGATTTATTTCTAAACATAAATCTGGCAATTATACTGGGAAAAAGGAGAGTGGATATTATTGTGTTTTTGCTCCGACCTGATTCACATGAAAACTTTTCCCACTATGCACTAAACTTTTCAGTCACACATGAAACTTGAACTTGTGAAGGGATCCATTACACATTTGTTCCTCCTGCTTACATGTTCACAATCCCAAAAACTAGATTGCCTGTACAACCCCCCCCCCCCCAAAAAAAATCACCATAGAGAAGTTGTTGGCATTTATGACATTTGCATCCTGTCCTTAATCCAAAAAGAGCACGCAATATCCTATTTGATCCTCACAGTAACCTATAAAGTAGATTCAGCTGGGAGATGCTGGCTGAGGTAAAGTCATCTAAAAACTTTATGTAGAGGTTGAATCCAATTCTTCCAGTCTGATTTCCATCTTCTGTTCACTACATCATATGAGGTTTTGCTTCCTCCCGCAAGACCTTATCTAGTAGCAGCTTTGTTACGGCTGGACTTTGTATGAAGATAAGTAGGAATGATTTGTATGTAAGGGGAGGGGCCGTGGCTCAGTGGTAGAGCATCTGCTTGGCATGCAGAAGGTTCAATCCCCGGCATCTCCAGCTAAAGGGACTAGCCAAGCAGGTGATGTGAAAAGCCTCAGCCTGAGACCCTGGAGAGCCACTGCCAGTCTGAGTAGACAATACTGACTTGGATGGACCAAGGGTCTGGTTCAGTATAAGGCAGCTTCATGTGTTCATGGTAAGGTACGAATTTGTTGGATGTGGGGTTTCTGTCTCTGTAGACATAGCTTGTTATCGCTTTTTCACAATGGCTGGGGGAGCAGGGGTCTGCACATACACTAAACTCATGAAGGACCAGAGCAGATATGCTTGGCTGCTTCTTTAGACACCCACTGTGCCTGGCTGATTTCGTATATCACCTCCACACTGCAGGACTGGATCTTTTTCACTGTCCTATAGACTCAAGCGTACAATATTTGAAGTCTCTGCCTCAGAGCTCTGTAGTAAAGCCTGTTTCTTATATTGGCCAAATGTGTTTTGAATAATGAGTTTCTCCAAAACTGAGAGCCAGCGTGGTATAATGGTTAAGAGCGGTGGTTTGGAGCGGGGGACTCTAATCTGGAGAACTGGGTTTGATTCCCCACTCTTCCACATGAGCGGCGGATGCTAATCTGGTGAACCGGGTTGGTTTCCCCACTCCTACACATAAAGCCAGCTAGGTGACCTTGGGCTAGTCACATTTCTCTCCAAACTCTCTCAGCCCCACCTACCTCACAGGGTATTTGTTGTGGGGAGGGGAAGAGAAGGTGATTGTAAGCCAGTTTGATTCTCCCTTAAGTGGTAGAGAAAGTCAGCATATAAAATCAACTCTTCTTCGTCTTCTTCTGAATGTAAACATCAGAGTCACTTTTTATCACATTAGAATAAATATTTTCAGAATGCTAATAAAACATTCTATTTTGCACAAACTTTATGACAAGTACTAATTCCAGAAAGGAATTGTCATGTTTAAGGCTTAATTAAGGAGCTGAACTTTACTGGGTGGGTCAGTTGAGTAGGGTAAAAACAAAGGCTGTCTTCTGATCTTCATATGATTCTAGGGTTGCCAACTCTGTTTTGGGAAATTCCTGGAGATTTTGGGATGGAGCCTGGGCAGGGTGGAATTTGGGAAGAGTATAATGCCATAGAGTATACCCTCCAAAGTAGGACATTTTTATCCAGGGAAACTGATTTCTGTTGTCTGGGGATCAGTTGTCATTCTGGGAGATTTCCAGGCCCCACCTGGAGATTGGCAATTCTATGTGATGCTCACTGCCGCTTGTCATATTAGAAGGCTATTAGAATCTCTAGTTTCTATGACCTCATAAAAGAGACGGTAATTCAGCTTTTGATGTCATGGTAAAATCTTTTCACAGTTCACAGGTGTGGGTCTGACTGAAGGTAACACATGGGAAAACTAAATTTATATTTTAGTCCCTGAAAATAACCCCACACACATACTAATTATGGGTAGGGTTGCCTGGCCACTGGCAGGGGGTAGGGGATAAGTTTGCCAGCACCAGGTTGGGAAACTCCTGGAGATTTTGGGGTGGAGCCTGGGGAGGACAGGGACCTCAGTGGAGTATAATGCCATATAGTCCACCCTCCAGGGTATTCATTTTCTCCACAGGAACTATCTCTGTAGTCTGGAGACAAACTGTAATTCTGGGGGGTCCCCAGGTTTGACATGGAGGCTGGGATCCCTAGCTGTGGGCCTAACTAATTTTGAGCCCCATAATTAAGGATTGTCTAAAGAAATGAAAGAAGTCAATTTGATCAGGATTCTTGTTTTCTGAACTAACACAATGACTTCATTTTTTCAGTGACTTTCACTTATCTCAAAATGTGTGGGCTTTTATTGCGTATGGTGAAATCTTGATGGGATATTCTGAAGTAGCCTTGAAAGAGCTGTTTCTTGGAGAATTAATGTTCTATGCCTTGAAAAAAGCAATGAAGGAAACTCTTCTGAGGAGTTGGATGTAGGTGAAAAATCCTGAAACAGCAGCAGATCAAACACAGTTCTTAAGAGAATGATCTGTGTTGTTCTTTTAAAGACCGTAGGCGTCTTTCAGTTACTCTTAGAGAGAGAAAAGAAAAGTGGTTATTGACATTTCAGTTAGGAATTATTAGAAGAGGAATAGAAAGTTTGCGGGAGTTTCCTTGGTCACATGAATAAATCAAAGATGTGTTGAGTACTGTGTGCATTTCTTCACACATAAACAGCATGAATACCATCCAACCACAGTTAAACACTCTTAAATTCCTTTGTATTCAGTGAGAAAGTAAGAACATGCTGGGCAGCCCATTCTTGACCTCCAAGGATGAAAGTCCTTAGGAGACCAAAAGGGGCTGCGCCAATGTTGGGGCCCCCTGTGCCGGTGCCCGGGCTACTTATGTCACACAGAGTGGCCCCAACGGCGGTGGGGAGGCCCAAACACTGGTCTCCCAGCATTTCCATGACAGCACCGCCCAGGGACGCCAAATGGGCCTTCCACCAGTGTCCCACCAGCACATAGTCCTGCGCTGGCGAAAGGCTTTTTAAAGATTTTCAGTGGCCAGGAAACGGCTTTGGAGGCGCTGCGGCGGGGCCTCGGCCACTCTGTCCCCAGCCACCGAAAGGTTAGAAATGGGCTTTAAATCTCTCCCATGGAAATGAATGGGAATTAGTTGCTTAATTTTGGCTTCACTGTGCCTTATGGAGATTCTCATATAGAGGAATCCCCGAAAGGCCTAATAGTCTGACTCTGCCATTCCCCTCTTGGCTTCAGAACATGAACCCTCAGCCCACCAAGTTAACACAGAGAATGTGTGTGTGTGTGTGTGTGTGTGTGTGCATGCACATTCCTGTTATCTCTGTCCCCCATTTCTCCTGTGCTCAAAGATTGTGTTTCTTAACCAGAAGGGGAAGGTTAGGTGGAATGCCCAGATAAAATAAAAAGGCTATCAGAACCAAGGTTATTGGTTTACATTAGAAACTGAACTGGATGACTGATGTATATCATAATTACTAGCTTGGGAAAATTAAATAGGTAAATATTTTGCCTTTTTATATGACTCCGGGGTATCTAATTATATTAGCAAGCAGCAAGATTAAAACCAGCAATGTTTTTGAGTTAAGGTTGCCAACCTGGAGATCACAAGACTACAGAGATCAGTAACCCTATTGAAAATGACTGCTTTGGAGAGTGGACTGTATAGCATTATACCCTGCTGAGGTCCCTCCTCATCCCAAACCCTGCCTTCCCCAAGCTCTATCCCCAAATCTCCAGGAATTCCCCAACACAGAGTGGGCAACCCTATTTTGAATAGAGCAGAACTTACTTGTGAAACACTTTGTGAGAGAGAAGGGTGAACATAAATAGTATAATAAGATGCAAGATACAGAGGTATACATTTTTGTTTGTCATTACGTACATCAAAGTGGTGTTAAAGAGTACCAAAAAAAATCATTTATGTTGAGCTTTGACAATTCAGATCTGTTCAGGACCTGAGTCCTATTTAGGGTTGCCAACTGCCAGGTAGTAGCAGGAGATCTTCTGCTAATTCAACTGATCTCCAGCCGATAGAGATCAGATCACCTGGAGAAAAATGGCCGCTTTGGCAATTGAACTCTATGGCATTGAAGTCCCTCCCCTCCCCAAACCCTGCCTTCCTCAGGCTCCACCCCAAAAATCTCCTGCCAGTGGCGAAGAGGGACATGGCAACCTTAGTCCTATTCAGCCCATTAACTCTCACTGATGTGGGCTGATCACTGTATCTCAGCCTTAAGAATCAAATAGGGGAAAACTTTATGAAACAGTTACTTGTGAGGTTGGATGAAAATATACAGTAGTGAAATAAACTAATGGTAAAATTAGGCTGATCAGTTCTATCAGTCTCAACCAATCAGACAAATCTGAATGAAATATGGCTAAGAATAACAAATTCAAGAAATGTGTGACTAGGGCTGTATACTTTTAACTGCTACACAGTAATAAAATCAGCAAGTGAAGCCTTCCCTGCAAAAGTAGATTCAAAAGTTGGGACTGTTTCAGCTGCAGAAGCTCTATGGCCATTTATGCATAGCTGTTCCCTCGTGGTCACCCCACTGACTTCTTCTGGGCTTTGCTTTGATTATGCTTGCATTTTCCTACCATCAGAGGTCACCTCACTATTTCCACGCGTTTTGCCCATGTTTTCTGGATTCGTGTTTAGCCAATATCCAGAAGATGTGGGGAAAACGTGTGGAATCACGCAGGAAGAGTGAGGTGACCTCTGGCGGTTGGAAAATGCAAGCATAATCAAAGCAAAGCCCCGAAGTAGTCAGTGGGGTGACTGCGAGGAAACAGCCATGCATAAATGGCCTATGTGGCATCATACTGCTATTAAAGGGACGAGAGCACTATCAGACTCAAAGTTTTGTCCTATTCTTCCACACACAAATCAGGCAAAGAACTGCATTATCTAACTGGCTCTACCAATTCTTACACTTGTAGTGAGAGAGGTTTCCCAGTAGTGATTTTGCAGCTGCAAAGATTAGTCTTTAATGTTTAACTCGGAATACTCATATGACTAGATCAACTTGTTTCTATCGTAAAGCTGCACCAATGAAAAAGGAAGACAATGCAGAAGGGAAATTTGTCCACGATGAAAAGAATGGTAATCAGGAAACGTTGCAAATTGCTGAAGAACCAGCAGAAAAATGGGATTTTGCCATGGAAAAGCACAGAGAAGAAAACATTGCCGTTACAGACAAATGAGGTATGACTTCCTTCAGTTGGCGCTTCTTCAGAAACTACCTGTTCGTCCTCTCTGCTGCAGCCGTCAGTCACCTATCCAGTATGCTAATTTTACCCATCAATTTTAAAAAAGACTAGATTGACAAACAGTTTGAATTTCTGGTTGAAACTGAAAGCTACCACTGGCTATGATTCTTTGTGGATTCAGAGTGGTATATTTCTATCCCTTGGTATCTCTTGTGAACATCCCCCACACTTTTATTGTCACATGTTCAGTTTTAGAGATGAAGTGCTAATTAGGACTGTGGTGGTGCATGATTCTCTGATTTTTCCTGGTTTCTGCTTGACTCTTTAATCTCTGTTCAAGCACACCAGATCCCTTATCTCGTTATCTTTTATACTGTATTTTACATCCTTATCACCCTCTGGTTTTATTGTAAACTGTAACATGAATTGTTTTAAAATTGTTTTAAACTGTTGTCAGCTGCTCTAAGCCTGGCTTCAACCAGGAAAGAGCAGCCTATAAATCAATGAAACGAAACGAAACATCTGCAATTGGAATGGTAATCTGTTTGACCCAAACTATGGTTCTTGGTAGGAACAAGAGGATTCCTGCAGTTCCGTTCCAGTTAGGCTTCAATCTCTCTTCATTTCTGGGGATTCAGTCAAAAGATCTCCCACCAAAGTCTGTGAGCTTCAACCGAGCAGAAAGCCAGTCCATTCATTGCTTCACTGCTCTGCCTCTTTTATCTATTTTTGCCCATTACAAACTGCAAACACTAGTGGGGTGGATGGGAATTCCAATTTAGGGTCTTAGACATGGTTTTCTGAGGGCCAAACTAGATCATGTGGCATCCTCTGAAATGCTCCGGGGACACAGCTGCCATTTTACCACCAGAATTCCCTCACTTTACAAACACCACAAGGCTCAATATTGCTTGGCACCATTACTGGGGGGGGGGGTGTCCTGTACACTCCTCTTGCTCTGTTTTAATAATCAAAAACCCCACAGGGTCCTGGATTGATTCAAGAAATGCACCGTTCTGAGTTCAGATACTTGAGCCAAGCAATTGGAGAACTGGACTGAGTGATATCCTGTTATATTCGTAGATAACAAGAATCATGAGAATAATTTAGACTCAAACCCAGATACTATGAAAATATTGGTAGATACTTTAACATCTTTTGTGCCATAGGTATGATAACTGACACATTAGGGGGAGATCAATAATTGTGATTAGATTATAGATCAATGGGGGTCTGAAATCTTGATTGTGAACTCAATTCATTGACTCTGTCAATTTCTTTCAGGATGAGCAACAAAATCTTGAGGCAAGAAATGAAAGTATATCACTGATCTCCTGTGAAGAAATCCCCAAACCCCTATTACAGTTGTTTGAAGATAAAGATGAGGATTTTGATACTGAATTGACCCCTTTTAATGATTTGTGGGACACCAGTGACCTGGTGTTCTGTAATGAATATCTGCCTTACTATAGAACATATGCAAACCTCTTGGAAGTCCCTCAGGATATAAATACAGGAGTGAAACAGGAGGATATGGAAGGAGAGGGAGGACTTCAAAGCAATGGGTGTGTTTTTAAGTCCATATATGAAGATGAACCTTTAAATGACATGGGCTCAGTCACTGGATATGTCCCATATTATCGATCATATGAGGAATACTTTGGCAGCCCAGCTCTTCCCAGTGAGGTACACAGTAGAGCAGACAGTGAGGAGTCTGAGACAAACAGCACAGAAGAAATAGAGAATGAAATTGATCATGAAGTTGAGGAAGTCTTTGAAAACTCAGTAAGTTATATATGAAAGGGTAGATCTTATCTACCACTGAATCTCGTTCAGAGTCATCCCTTTACAGAGAGCTTTATGTCTGGCAGAAATTGCTCTGTTCCATTGTGGAACTATGGGCCTAACTCCAGATTACGTGCAAACACAGGTAACAAAAGACAAGACTGATGGTCCTGCTCCTTGCAGTCAGGTTGCCTTTGCCAGGAAACTGGACCTTTGGCCCTGAAGCTGGCTGAGCTTGGAGGCTGGGGAGCTGGAGCTGGAAAGCTTGCATGCTGTGGACCAGTTAATCTAGCAGGGTAGACCTCCCAGGCCTCAGTTTAAGTAGGCTGGGAGGTAATTGGGCCTAGCTGCACTGCCGGCAGATGCTGGAGCTCCTGAGGCTAGGATTGCCAATTCCAGGTTGGGAAATACCTGGAGATTTCTGGGGCGGAGCCTGAGGAGGACAGGGTTTGGAGAGGGGAAGGACTTCAATGCCATAGAGTCCAATTGCCAAAGTGGCCATTTTCTCCAGGGAAACTGATCTCTATCGTCTGGGGATCAGTTGTAATAGCAGGAGATCTCCATCCACCACCTGGAGGTTGGCAACCCTACCTGAGGCTGCGCTGTGTTCTTGCCAGGATCCTTCTAGGAAGTATGATTCTCAGCGACTGGGGTTGTGTGCAGCCAATCTGGCTCTTCACCTCCTTTGTGCTGCCTCAGCCAGGGCCTTCTGCTGCTACCATTCCTGCAGAGTGGGAGCAGGTCCTGGGGGACTATGGGCTTGGGTTCATTTCCTGCCCTGAGGAGGCCTGGTGGCTATCTCGGGCTGATGGCAAGTCCTCCTTTGCAGGCTGGGGCAGGGAGGCCTCTGGGGCTGCTGGAACATTGTCAGCAGGCGTCTCTGCCATGTTGGGCCCATCCTGGTCCTTCTGCTCCTTGTCAGCTACCAGACTTTAGTGACTGTCAGTAAAAGTGTGGGGGACAAAGTGTGGGTCTGCAGTAGGGGTTCCAGCCTCCACGTGGGACCTGGGGATACACCGGAATTTCAGCTCCTCTCCAAGCTACAGAGATTAGTTCCTATGGAGAAAATAGGTGCTTTAGAGGGGGGACTCAGTTGCACTGTAGCCCACTAAGGTCCCCATCCTCCCCAGGCTCTATCCCCAAATCTCCAGAAGTTTCCCAACCTGGATCTGGCAACCCTACCCCTCTTCCTGCTGGTGGTCAGTGCAGACATGGCAACACTAATCTGCCATGAAGGGGAGGATCAGTGAAAATCACTGTCCCTGCATCCACCAACAGAAATGCCATTACACTGGCCGATGCGCCATTATGCCAAAAGAACTGCATTTTCTGATCCAACCCAAAACACTGTACTGCTTACAGTGATAGCTGTATTTAAGTAGTCTTGCTGTTTTGACAAGACCACAAAGTTCTTTGCATACCATCTTTGAAATACCATCTCTTAACACAATCCCCTGAATTCCCGTTTCAAATTAGGTTGATGTCAGTTTATTTCATGCAAAGTTTGACCAGGTATCTATTTTTGTTTCCAGGTTGTTCAGGAAAAGTGCCCCACAGATGAGTATGTCAACCAGGACACTGAGGAACTCACTGACAACCATCTATTACCTGACTCCATTATCAACCCTTGTGATTCTGAGATCTCTCTCCTTGATGAAATTCTAAGCCTGGATCAGCCTCCTTCCGGTGGCTATTTTCCATATTATAGAACATATGGACAATTGTTTCTCAGCCCAGTAGTCTCAAGTAATACTGAATGTTCCATAGCAGTGAACACACTTTGGTAGAGTTTGATATGGAAAATGGAAAGAGGAGGAGATTAGGGAACAAAGAATTATAACAGTGGCTGTTCAGAGGGTTGACCCCACTGAAATTCATAAGCATGGGCATAGTTATCATTATACCAGTTGTCATTATACCAGCCTAATCATAATTCACGTTTTAATCTTCTCATTAAAAAAAACTTAATTTAATGCTAAATGGATGTTTTTGAAGGACACGAATAAGAATTTTTTAAATAAGAAGATTAATTCAAGTCATGTCTTGCTTGAATTTTGAGAAACTGGGTCATACGTTGAAGAAAAGAGGGGAAGGGAGAAGACGAACGCTATAGTTTTTGCTGATGCTACTGAGTGGAAGACTATTATTACTGTTATGCTCTTCAAAACGTTTATACCCAACCTTTCTACCAGAATAGATTCTGAAGTGGATTACAGCTCACCCAGTCACATGCCCTTTACAACACAAGTATGTTGAAAGATCCCAGCATGATAAGTCAATTAGGGGAAGCAAGTTGCAGTTAAGAACAGAACCTATAAGAACTAATAAGTGAAAAGCTCTCTCTGATGACAGTCTTCAGCAACCGATAAAAGCCAGCAAAGAGAGGTTAGGACAAACTTCTCTTCTGAGAGTATTCCAGAGTCATTATACCACTCTTATTCCATGGGGATGCATGGAGAAGGCCCTGTGAAAATGCTCAGGCAGGTTTGTATGATCAAACAGATTTTCAAAGCTGTTTAAAGGGGGGAATGGGAAATCCCAAGATCAAAGCCAGCTTCTAAAGAACTGAAGAATTTTCCAGTAAGAAGTCTGAAAACTGAATCTCTTTCTCTGTACCACTAATAATCTTTGAAAAGCAAAAGGTAGAAGTTTGTTTTTGCAGCAGAACAGATAATGGCAAATGAAGTGGGACTTGCCCGTTGTTGCATAGAAGATGCTGTAAACATGAAGATGTTAAAACACTTTATGCTTAATTTAATAAGCAGTCCCGTTTAAGCATTTTCATTGTTTTCCCTCTTTTAACTCGTAACTGTTAAATAAAACAGTTAAATAATATAATACTGCTGTATAATCCAGTCATCCTGTTTGACCACTAGTCAAGGGGAGTACCTTTCAGTCCCCGTATCTGAATGTTGCATTCTACCCTGCCAGCTTTGACAATTTTATGCCAGAGTTTTAACAATTACAGAAGAAGATGGGGATGGTGAACATTGAGGGTTATGCATGCAGATGAACTAGGGGCAATGTAACTATTAAGAAGCATTCTGTCAGGCATTGCTAGCCTTCTTTGTGATACAAAAAACCCGATTCTGTATTGTATTGTCTTTCATGTGTTCTATAGAAAAGAACTGTTTTGCATTAAAATTTAGAAAATAAATCCATATTTTGATGTGTTGGTGTTTTAAAGTATATGTTCTTCAAAATAATTTGCAATTATTTCAATATGTAAATAAATGCTTACACACATATACCCAATTTAGCTCCAAGAAGCTTACATGAAGTGACCTCTGTCCATCCCACATAGAAATCAGGCCAGCTTAAAACTGTGTCATGTTCCTTGAGGCAATTTTCTGGAAAGTAACAACAAGCTCAGTTGCTAAATTCGTTTGAGGGATGTAAAAAAAAAAAAAGTCATAATTAGAATTGTAGTCCAAATTTGAGAAATGTAATTTGGTTTAATGTTGCATCTCAGTCACTTCCAATACACAACTTCCAGCAGCCATTCCAATATCTGCCATGCCTATGAATCATTATTACATGCATTGGGTTCATGCTGTTCCTCTGGCATAATGGCAAGCAGAACACCACTTCCCTCAGCAGCTGAGGAGGCAATTTTTGTTACTTTCCCCTTGCTACTGCCCTCATTCCCCCCCCCATCTTTTTGTGAGAAATCCCTGACCCAACAGAGCAGAATTTAAGGAGACTCAGTGGGATAGCCCCATGGCCAGAGTGGTAAACTGCAGTACTGCAGTCAAAGCTCTGCTCATGACCTAAATTCAATCCCAACAGAAGTCAGTTTCAGGTAGTTGACGAAAGATTGACTCAGCCTTCCATCCTTCTGAGGTCGGTAAAATGAATACCCAGGTTGCTGGGAGTAAATTGTAGATGATTAGGGAAGGCAATGGTATACACGGTAAAGGGGTAGCAGATACGGTAGAAGACAGAGCAAAGATGCAGGATGATCTTGACAGGATGGAGAAATGGGCTAGAACTAATAAAATGCACTTCAACAAAGACAAATGTAAAGTTCTGCATTTAGGTAGGAAAAATCAAATGCATAATTATAGGATCCTATAGGGGGAGACTTGTTTGAGCAGTAGTGTGTGTGAAAAGGATCTTGGGGTCTTAGTAGGCCAAACACTGAACATGAGTCAGCAGTGTGATGCTGTAACTAAAAAGGCAAATGCAGTCTTGGGCTGCATCAACAGAAGTATAGTGTCCAGATCACGCGAAGTGATGGTATCACTTTACTCTGCTCTGGTTAGACCTCAACTAGTGTACTGTGTTCAGTTTTGGGCACCACAATTTAAGAAAGATGTAGACAAGCTGGAACATGTCCAGAGAAGGGCAACAAAGATGGTGAGGGGTCTGGAGACCAAGCTCTCCTTCCCTGGAGGTTTTTAAGGTTAGATGACCATCTGTCAGCAATGCTGATTCTGTGACCTTAGGCATATGATGAGAGGGAGGGCATCTTGGCCATCTTCTGGTCACTGGGGGTGTGGAGGGGAGAGGTAGTTGTGAATTTCCTGAATTGTGCAGGGGGTTGGACTTGATGGCCCTGGTGGTCCCTTCCAACTCTATGATTCTATGATTCTATACACAGTAATGACCCAGAGCTTACACAGGGGAATACCTTTACCAGTGGGAGAAGCAGGAAGGCCCTATTCTGCAAGCTGCATTCTACCCGCAGAAGTCTGGATCCAACCCATCATGTTTCTTCCAATATCTTTGTCTTTGGATGAAAGCGCTTGCACTATTTTCACCTGTCTCTATTGTTGCAATATTGTAACTCCTTCACACCAAACCATCCTGTGAGCAAAACAGTCATTCATGAGAACTAGGACAACTTTTAAAATGCATAAAAACATTTGGGTCGCTTTAACTGAAGGAATGGATTGATAATGAAAGAGAACAGAATGGAACTGGCCAACATTCCTTTAAATATACCCACATTTGTTGGTCTGAATCTCTTTGTTGGTCATAAACCCATTCTGACATTGCTGTTGGATTGCTAAATATAAAGAACAAAGCCAAGATTTTGGTTTATTCTACTTCTGTTTAGTCAGTATTTCATGTATGTAAAACCATCTGATGTCCAAACTGGTCAACTTTTGAAAAGAGCTTTAATGTGTTGCGCAGAGTGGTAAGCTGCAGTACTGCAGTCCAAGCTCTGCCCACGACCTGAGTTTGAACCCGACGGAAGTTGGTTTCAGGTAGCTGGCTCAAGGTTGACTCCGCCTTCCATCCTTCCGAGGTCGGTAAAATGAGAACCCAGCTTGCTGGGGATAAAGGGAAGATGACTGGGGAA
The DNA here is from genome assembly GCF_029931775.1 of Euleptes europaea. Classification (NCBI taxonomy): domain Eukaryota; kingdom Metazoa; phylum Chordata; class Lepidosauria; order Squamata; family Sphaerodactylidae; genus Euleptes; species Euleptes europaea. The sequence goes on along the minus strand of NC_079312.1, from coordinate 92,164,713 downwards.
GGCACTGGCAAACCACCCCGTAAACAAAGTCTGCCTAGTAAACGTCGGGATGTGACGTCACCCCATGGGTCAGGAATGACCCGGTGCTTGCACAGGGGACTACCTTTACCTTTAACAGATACCTAATCATACTGGTTTTAAAAGTTAATATTTTTTTTAATACTGCACATTAAGTCAAGAAATAGGGACAGTATTCTTAAATGTCTGGCAACCCCTCAATGAAACTGGCTCCGGAGCAGCCAAATGTAGACGCAGTTCAAAAAGAAAGGCCGCTATTTCCCTTGCTCCTTTGGGATCTGAAGAATTGCAGCATACCTCATCCTTGCCAAATATCTCACCTCTTTTTAGACTTCACACAGAGTTGGCAACCCATGTCCTTCTTTCTTATTGTTGCTAAGCTGGTGGACCTCCTTGTTTTCAAAATATAGTTGTGTTTGTCTTGGCAAAATATAGTTGTGTTTGTCTTTAACAGTTCTCTTAATGATATTCACCCACAAGGATTATGAGGTTGTGTTGATACATGCAAGCATCTCTTCAATTGTGTCCAGTCGAATTAGATTTTTTCTACCTCATTGATCAGAAAAAGTGAGAGCGTGTTTCTTCCTTAATGAATGCATAGCCCACCATAAATTACGACAGCTGTAGTGAGTTGAGTTGTCCTATGGAGATCCACTGATTAAACTCACAGGTTTTTGGACTTCATCAGCATATGGGATACCATTTGGGGACCTGTGAGAAATTTGTAGTGGGGGGAATAAAGTGTTCGGAAATTTCCTTTCTAGCACTGTAGTATGGCACAGCTGACCTCGAGTAGGTGAGGAGCTCCTTTAGGGTGCAACTCCAGGATGGGAAATTCCTTGAGATGTGGGGGTTGTACATGGGGAGGATGAGAGTTGGGGAGGACAGGGACATAATGCCATAAAGTCTAAACTTCCGAGCAGCCATTTTCTCCAGGAGAATAGATCTCTGTCATCTGGAGATCGGTTGCAATTCTGGGAGACTTCCAGGTCCAATCTGGAGGTTAGCAGCCTTACCCTGCAAACTAGCACAACAGCACAATACCCCTGAACACTAAAGCAGCGGCTTGTCCAGGTATGGGCATGAGTGACATAAAGCAAGAAGAGGTTTTAAAAAAAAAAAAAATCTCTCTTTTTCCATAAATTAGGAGTTTATGGAACTGGGATCAAAAAATGAATGCATCACTGCATGCTTTTCCCCAACCTCCATTTTACCCTTGATTCCAGGATAGATTTGTTAGTCTCTGCCCCCTTTGCATCTTAAATATTTCTTTAAAATAAAGGTAAAGGTCCCCTGTTCAAGCAAAGGGTCATTCCTGACCCATGGGGTGACGTCACATCCCGACATTTACTAGGCAGACTTTGTTTACTGGGTGGTTTGCCAGTGCCTTCCCCAGTCATCTTCCCTTTACCCACAGCAAGCTGGGTTCTCATTTTACCGACCTCGGAAGGATGGAAGGCGGAGTCAACCTTGAGCCGGCTACCTGAAACCAACTTCTGTTGGGATCGAACAGAAGCTTGGACTGCAGTACTGCAGCTTACCACTCTGCGCCACAGGGCTCTTAGAAAGATTTCTTAGGTATGATTAATTAGACTGAGGAAAAAATTAAATCCATATACCAGGACTCCTTTAGTTTCAAAGTGATCTGAGCACTTTCATGCCTGTTTTCATACCCATCTGCATTGGTGATGATGATGAGGTACTCAGGTTGAAAGATCTTCACCTTACAACATGCATCCCTCACCCTAACACCCCCCCTACACACACACACACACTATAAACTATTGGGGCTCAATCAGGCCAATATTTATTTATAATTTACTTAAAACATTTCTATGCCTCCCTTTGCTCAAACATGGATCCCAAGGCAGCAAATGTCAAAACATTTCAACATTAAAACATTTGCAATCTTAAAATGGTATTTAAATAAACAGCGTTTATAAAAAGTACACAAAAAATATTTAAACAAATTCAATTCAGCATAAAAACACACAAACACACATATCAACACAACCAGGGAGGAAGGCCAATAACAGTTAGTGGGAAAACATCAAACAAAACAAAAAAGTCTTCATCTGCTGGTAGAAGACAACAATAGAGGGAGACAAACAAACCTTTCTAGGGAGGGAGTTCCAATTTTTTTGCACCATGACCAGGAAGGCTCTTTCTTTGTTTGCCACCCATTAGGGTTCCCAACTTCCAGGTACTAGCTGGAGATCTCCTGCTATTACAACTGATCTATATAGGTTCATATGGAAGTAAGTGGTTCTTAAGGGATGCTGGACCCAAGGCTTTAAAGGTCAATTCCAGAGCCTTGAATTGGGGGCAGAAGCAATAGATGGAATAAGACTGGGGTTGTGTTGAAGGAGAGTTTTAAGGATACCATGGACCCCCAAAAAAACAAATAAGTTGGTTCTAGATCTAGATCATTCTGAACTCTCCCTAGAAGTTAGAACAACTAAACTGAGGCTATCATACTTTGGTCACATTATGAGAAGACAAGAGCTACTGGAAAAGACAATCATGCTAGGAAAAGAGGAAGACCCAACATGAGATGGATTGACTTGGTAAAGGAAACCATGGCCCTCAGTCTGCAAGACCTGAGCAAGGCTGTTAACAATAGGACATTTTGGAGAACATTAATTCATAGGGTCACTGTAAGCTGGAAGCGACTTGACGGCACTTAACACACACACACACTGTGGTTTCATCCTGACAGTAGTTAACATTGATTATAATAGCCATTTCATTGAGACACATACCTCACAAGTGTTGAAAACCTTTTAGTAGCATCTGTTGTGAATGCGGTAGAATTAATTGATGTTGTAGCAGCCCCTTCAGAGCTAAATGGTGGCAAATGCCTGAAATGACACCAGTCAAGTAAGTTCAGCATGGAAAATATTCTGATGTATAAAGCAGGCATAATACCAAAGACTTGTAGCAAAAATATGAAGATTATCTTGAAGCTTAATATTTGCATTTTCAAACACTTCAAGGATCAAAGAAAGCGCTCATTTCCAGCTACCAGATATATCTAAAATTAACTGATCCATACTGTCGGTTCTGTATAATTTATGTGAACAAGGATTCTGTGAAATCGAGGATTTTAGAAATAAGTATATTACAAGCTCTCTGGATTAGGAAGTAAAAACTAAAGCAAAATCATTAAGTATTGCAATTTACATCATCATATGGAAAGTTATTATCCCATGGAAATTTTCCATACATGTCTGCAAATGAAAGAGAGAGAATGAGCAAGAATATTGAATGCAATATGCCTTTCCTTGAATATCAGATACTCTCCAAACCAATTACTATTTGTTTTTTCCAAGAGGTCTGTTAACTTCCATAGCATTCAAACCACAGAATGATTTTCTCAACATTTTCTCCATATATTAGCATGTTGCATTAGGAAAGGGCATGCTGTAGCCCTTTACTAAGGGAACGCCTCATCTGGGAATGACAAGTATTTCAGTAGACTTGGCAGACTGGAGTATATTTACTTTTATCTTTCTACTTGAAAAAAATCATAATTATTACTTTGAGACCTCAATATTTCAATATTATTAGTGATCCTTTCAAGTCTGCAAAACAATCCCCAATTACTTAGAGGCACACTGTGTTGTTTCATTGATCTCACATAATCCTTTAATCTCACGAAGCCACAAAGTGAATGCTTACAAACAAGCCTCAACAAAATGTTCCTTTTAAATAATTAAATTGGGAGTGTGTACTGGGGCTGATTCCTTAGGGAATCAGCACAAGAGACTGGACTGGGCTCTGTTGTGAAGCACATTGTAAGAGTTTCTGTCACACTCGACTTTGGCCAAGTCATATCTGTCTGCCAAACCTACCTCCAAGGTTAGGGAGAGGGTGTAATCACATAAAGATGCATTTCAACCCGCCCTGTCCATCAGACATGGCAAGAGCATGTAAATAAACAATTCACGCTCTCCTTGCGTCCATATTTGGAAATAAATATAGAGATGTTGCTTAAATATAGGTCTGTGGCCGGTGTTAAATTATCTTTACTGGGTAATTAGTGTTACTGTTTATTTAAATAGTTTTGACACTGTCCAGACATTACTTCCCATGACAACTGGCCTATTTACTCAGTTGTGTTGTAATGCTTGCAGCTGAGGATGGCATCTAACCCTTCTCCATTGGTAACTAGGCATCACAGTCTCCAATAATTATAATCAAGAGGCAGTTTTTCATGTTTGAAAGGAACATATGACACTGAAAACAACATATGACATTGTAATGTATTGTGTTATTATAGCTATATCTTCCACCTTTCTTTTTAAAAGTAAACTCACAGTAGCCAACAAATACAAATAATACATACAAATTGGTGACAGAAGGCTAATGGAAGTCTTATCCAGCAGAGTAGCTACTCCTTGAAGCACGGTGTACAGTACTTAGCATACTATCTCAAAGAGCATAGTCCTATTTGAACCCACGGGTCCCTTGGTGCTAGACCTTGTTAGTAAGATAATAGTGTTTTCTTCATTTATAGGTAGGTGACTTAAAAACGTAAAGTTGAAAGCACCTGTGCAAGCATCGGGTCATTACTGACCCATGGGGTGACATCAAATCACAACATTTACTAGGCAGACTATGTTTATTGGGTGGTTTGCCGTTGCCTTCCCCAGTCATCTACACTTTCTCCTCAGCAAGCAGGTGAATTCCTCTGTATTTTTTCCCCAGATCGTGCACAAGGGTGAGTTTACTTCAGTCTGGTAGACATGGCTGTAACCCAACTTGAAAGTCAGATCCAGGGGGATGTAGGGCACAGGTTTCTAAGAGAGATGCTCCCTCTGAAAGATCTGTCTTGGAGGTATATCTGTGGTCCATTCCTCCATTCCTTCTTTACTTTCCATTTTGGGTATAGGTATAGATCATTTCTCAAGGCTGACAGACTTCATTGCCAATCTCCTCACAGCATTTTCAGTTCCATATTTCTGATATGGTCAGTCATGTTCTAGAGTTCTTAGCTAAAGCCAAGAAGCCCTAAAATGCCATATGTGTGCAACTTCCCCAAATGACTGGATACCCGTATTCTTCTTGTCTGGTATAATGCCTCCATCCTGTAGTCATCAGCAAGTTTCCACTATAATGGGGACCTTGTGAATGGTTCATAAAATAGCAAGATATATGAAGTTATGAGCAGTTTTTAATCAAAGTTCAATATGAACATTTTTTTAAAGCACCAATGGCAATGTCCATTCCTCTATAAACCAAAGAGTTAAAGATATCGAGCGACAAGTAGATCTAGCAAGAGTGCCCCTATTTATGGCTCCCCCCCACTCCAAATTTATCCTTGCACCGGCAGCCTATCTCCGTTACTTAGAGATAAACAAATATAGGAGGGCTTTTACCTTGGCTAGGTGCGCAGCCTTACCTTCTGCTACGTTAGAGGGGAAATTCAAGAAGATACCCAGGGCAGAGAGATTATGCTCCTGCAAATCCGAGAATTAGAAACCACTGAACATGTTCTCCTGAACTGTAACTTTTACACTATACCCTGTTCTAAGTGACTTAGGACTCGACTGTAAACCTTTGTCGGTAAGACCATTTTAGTCCATGTATCTTTTTTTGTCTGGCCAAGGCTGCAAATAAACTAACTATCTATCTATCTATCTATCTATCTATCTATCTATCTATCTATCTATTTATCTATCTATCTAATGTCCATTCCTCCAGTGAATTTTTCTCAAGCCCCAGTTTGAAAGTGAATCAAATTGTTGAAAAGTTCTTTAAGGGCCTGCAGGATGTGTTTTAAAGGAACTTTAGTTGACAAAGGGGTATTCTTCATGGATATTTGCTGCTGCTTCGACGCTGTTTTGCGTCGGAGGCAAATTTTGGTTATTCACTGCAGAGCCGTGTTTTCACTCACTGAGCAAAATAAGCCGGTTTAAAAGAGAGGCAATCCAAACCACTTCTGAGCCGTACTTTCCAGTAAAAGAGCGTTTTTTTGCTCGGATGCCCATGAAGAAATGTTTGCTTCGCTCCCCGGGACGTCTCCTTTCTCCTCCCCCAAGAACGGTGATTGGCTGGGGGAGTTGCCACTCTAACAGCATCGCACCGGCAGGAGGGAGACCCAGAGCAGACTGGCTGCCCCTCTTCAGAAGGGTGATGGGGGTTTTGCCGCTCTCAGGATTCCCCTCCCCAACACACACACACATAGGATCGCACCGGCAGGAGGGAGACCCAAAGCAGACTGGCTGCCCCTCTTCAGAAGGGTGACGGGAGTTTTGGCTTGGGTTTGCCGCTCTCATGGTCCCCCCCCCCAAACACACACACACACATAGGATCACACCGGCAGGAGGGAGACCCAAAGCAGACTGGCTGCCTCTCTTCAGAAGGGTGACGGGAGTTTTGGCTTGGATTTGCTGCTCTCATGGTCCCCCCCCCACACACACACACATAGGATCACACCGGCTGGAGGGAGACCCAGAGCAGACTGGCTGCCTCTCTTCAGAAGGGTGACGGGAGTTTTGGCTTGGATTTGCTGCTCTCATGGTCCCCCCCCACACACACACATAGGATCACACCGGCAGGAGGGAGACCCAAAGCAGACTGGCTGCCTCTCTTCAGAAGGGTGACGGGAGTTTTGGCTTGGATTTGCTGCTCTCATGGTCCCCCCCCCACACACACACATAGGATCACACCGGCAGGAGGGAGACCCAAAGCAGACTGGCTGCCTCTCTTCAGAAGGGTGACGGGAGTTTTGGCTTGGATTTGCTGCTCTCATGGTCCCCCCCCACACACACACATAGGATCACACCGGCAGGAGGGAGACCCAAAGCAGACTGGCTGCCTCTCTTCAGAAGGGTGACGGGAGTTTTGGCTTGGATTTGCTGCTCTCATGGTCCCCCCCACACACACACACATAGGATCACACCGGCTGGAGGGAGACCCAGAGCAGACTGGCTGCCTCTCTTCAGAAGGGTGACGGGAGTTTTGGCTTGGATTTGCTGCTCTTGGGATGCCCCCCCGCCCAACACACACACACAGGATCATGGGAAGAGTGGGCGGGATTAGGCGGATTTGGAGCGGTGAGTCATGAGCGGCAGCAGACGTAAGCAGCGCAGAGAAGTGCGCTGTTTCTCCCGTGAAAAATTGGGATGGGGGGAGAATCTGCACTGCCATGAAGAAGCTATTTAAATCAGTTTATTATTTGCTCCGGTTCGAAACCGAAGCAAAATCCACCGTGAAGAATACCCCTAGGTGAATTCACTGAAAAACACTGCCGGTATGTTTAAGCTCTTGCCCCTTCCCAAGAGTCTGATGTACAGTGCAATCCTAAGCAGAGTTCCACTCTTCTAAATCAGTTGAAGTCAATGGGCTTACAAGTATGTAACTCCATTTAGGATTGTACCATTAATAACTCAGCTTTGAATTCCATTGGAAACTTATCATAGTGCAACAGAACTTGACATTCAGCAAAAGAGGCTTATAATTTTCTGCCTTCCCATTTTGTACAAAAATTGGAAATGATTCATTATGAGGAAGTTGCTTTGCTTCCATTTAGAGATTTTCTTGTCATAGCATTAAAACCAGTACCTTGACCTGTTATGGTTTTATACATTCTGCTTGAACTAGCAATGTTCAACACATTTATTCACATCATTAGCTCACTGCATTATTAGTGATCTCATATTTTCACATATATCTGCACATTCAGCAGAGCTTTAGGATGATACTGGACTCCCATTTCAGCTAGGTTTGTCTCTGAGATCCCATACACATGACTTGTTTTGTTCTCATAGGAATAGTTATGAGGACCATCGAGGTTCATTTCCAAGTGAAGCACTTCCCATGTCTCAGCCATGCATTTTTGTATAGAAATCTTGTCTGCCTGGGACTCTGGAGATGAAAGTACATGTTATGTGTAAAAATCTCTGCTGTTATCTATGTGTGTGTTAAGTGCCGTCAAGTCGCTTCCGACTCATGGCGACCCTATGAATGAAAGTCCTCCAAAATGTCCTATCTTTGACAGCCTTGCTCAGATCTTGCAAATTGAAGGCTGTGGCTTCCTTTATTGAGTCAATCCATCTCTTGTTGGGTCTTCCTCTTTTCCTGCTGCCCTCAACTTTTCCTATCATGACGGTCTTTTCCAGTGACTCTTGTCGTCTCATGACGTGACCAAAATACGACAGCCTCAGTTTAGTCATTTTAGCTTCTAGGGTCAGTTCAGGCTTGATTTGATCTATAACCCACTGATTTGTTTTTTTGGCAGTCCACGGAATCCGTAACACTCTCCTCCAACACCACATTTCAAAGGAATCTATTTTCTTCCTATCAGCTTTCTTCACTGTCCAGCTTTCACACCCATACATAGTAATAGGGAATATGATGGCATGAATTAATCTAGTCTTGGTGGCCAGAGTCACATCCTTACACTTCAAAATCTTTTCTAGCTCCTTCATGGCTGTCCTTCCCAGTCTCAATCTCCTTCTAATTTCTTGGCTGCAGTCTCCCTTTTGGTTGATGGTGGAGCCAAGGAATAGAAAGTCTTGAACCATTTCAATTTCCTCATTGTCAACCTTAAAGTTGTGTAATTCTCCTGTAGTCATTACTTTTGTTTTCTTGATGTTCAGCTGTAGTCCTGCTTTGGCACTTTCTCTTTTAACTTTCAGCAATAGTTGTTTCAAATCTTCACTATTTTCTGCCAATAATGTAGTGTCATCAGCATATCTCAAATTATTAATGTTCCTCCCTCCAATTTTCACTCCACCTTCATCTAAATCTAATCCAGCTTTCCTAATTATATGTTCTGCATATAGATTGAAGAGATAGGGAGATAAAATACATCCTTGTCTGACACCTTTGCCAATTGGAAACCATTCCGTTTCTCCATATTCTGTTCTAACTGAGGCCTCTTGTCCAGAGTACAGGTTGCGCATCAAAACGATCAGATGTAGTGGCACACCCATTTCCTTTAAAACCAGCCATAGCTTTTCATGATCCACACAGTCAAAAGCTTTGTTGTAATCTATGAAACACAAGCTGATTTTCTTCTGAAATTCTCTCGTACGCTCCAGTAACCAGCGTATATTTGCCATATGATCTCTAGTGCCTCTTCCTTTTCTGAAACCAGCTTAAACATCAGGCATTTCTCATTCCATATATGGTAACAGCCTTTGCTGTAAGATTTTGAGCATCACTTTACTTGCATGAGAAATTAATGCAATGGTCCAATAGTTGTTGCAATCTTTGATGTCTCCTTTCTTGGGAATTGGAATGTAAATGGATTGTTTCCAGTCTGTGGGCCATTGTTTTGTTTTCCATATCTGTTGGCATATTCTTGTCAAGATTTTGATGAACTCCGTTTCTGTGGCTTGGAATAGCTCTATTGATATCCCATCTGCTCCTGGTGATTTGTTTCTCCTGATTGCTCTCAATGCAGCTTTCACTTCACTTTCTAAAACTGTAGGTTCTTCTTCAAAAGATTCTTCTTGGAAAGAATCTTTTATCCTTTCATCTCTTCTGTATAGTTCTTCAGTGTATTGTTCCCACCTTTTCTTTATTTTGTCCTGTTCAGTTAATGTATTTCCATGCTGATCTTTCAGCATGCCTAACCGTGCTTTAAATTTCCCTTTGATTTCTTGGATCTTGTGGAATAGATCTCTTGTTCTTCCTTTTTTGTTGTTCTCTTCTATTTCTTTACACTGGTTATTATAATAGGTCTCTTTGTCTCTACGTGCTAGTCGCTGGAATGTTGCACTTAGACTTTTGATTCTATTTCTGTCACCTTCTACTTTTGCTTCTCGTCTATCTCTGGCAATTTTAAGAGTTTCCTCAGACATCCATCGAGGTTTTTCTTTTCTTTTGGCTACAGGAATAGTCTTTGCACATTCTTCCTTGATAATATCTCTAGTTTCCACCCAAAAGTTCTTCAGGTTTACATTCACTTGAACTTAGTAATGCAAATCTGTTCCTTACATGGTCTTTAAACTCTTCCGGAATATTGTTTAGATTGTATTTTGGTGCTATGAATGTTTTGGTGTTTTTCTTAAGCTTTATCTTTATTTTCGATATTACCAATTCACGATCTGTACCGCAGTCGGCTCCTGGTCTTGTTTTGGCCGAGAGAATAGAGCTTCTCCATCTTCTGCTTCCAATTATATAATCTATTTGATTTCTATACTGGCCGTCTGGTGATGTCCATGTATACAATCGTCTATTTGGTTGCCTGAAACATGTGTTTGCAATGAACAGATTGTTGTCTTCACAGAAATCTACGAGGCGTTCTCCTGCTTCATTCCGTGCTCCTAGCCCAAATCTGCCAACAACATTTGATTCTGCTTTGTTTCCTACTTTTGCGTTCCAATCACCTATGATTATCAGCATATCTTGTTTAGGTGTGTGATCAATTTCTTCCTGAACACTGGCATAAAAACTTTCAATTTCTTCCTCATCAGCATCTGTAGTTGGGGCATAAACTTGAAGCATGCTTATGTTGATAGGCTTTCCCTGAAGTCTGATTGATATTATTCGGTCAGACTTTGCATTATAGCTCCTGACTGCCTTTGCTACATCTTGCCTCACTATTAAAGCAACTCCGTTTCTTCTCTTTTTGTCATTCCCTGAATAAAACACTTTGTAATTTTCTGATTGAAAATGTCCTAATCCAGTCCACTTTAATTCACTTATTCCCAGGACTGAAATGTCCATACGTTCCATTTCTTGTTTAACAATTTCAAGCTTACCCTGATTCATGCTTCTCACATTCCATGTTCCTATTTTATGCGTCGAACAGCTTCGGACTTTCCTTTTGCATCTATTCATGTCAACCACTGAACGTCCTTTCGGCTTTAGTCCAATCGCATAATTAAGAACAGCGCTACTGCTGTTATCTAAATTTATCTAAACAAACATTTAGTTTGTTTAGTACAAAAAGCATGTACTATCCATCTATGCTCATTAGTAGATATACACAAGGATGAAGGGATCAGGTATTTATTTGCTTATTGATTTATTTCATTTATACTCTACTTTTCTCCCCAAAGAGGACCCACAGAGATCAGACACAACCTGATTTTAACCCTGCCCCCAACAGCCTGCTATATCTTCTGCAGAGTAGGAGATTAACCCTTAGGTTACTACATTCAATATTGTTTGTTCCAACTAAACTTTAATATCAACAGAAAATTATTTCCAATCATGTAGAAAATTATCATATCAAACACTTTGAATACTCAATACATATTATATAAATGTTAAGGGTTATGATAATTAATAGCCTTTTGCTATTTGTGGATATATATGTACTTACTATGGTGCTTACAGCCCTGCTCCTTCATGAGAGTGAGGATCCTGGCTGGGTGACTTTCCATACTTCATGGGAGACTTTGGAACTCTAACTATTAAGTCAATGTTCAAGTTTTGTGGGTACAACACTGCACCAGGGCAAATGGAGGTCCCATCTCACTTTGTTTTGTTTTGTGCTGCCACGCCTGCATATTCCTTAGGCATGCCTTCTGTTTGCCAATATCTGTCTCATGCATGGTCTTGTACAGTTCTGCTACATGAATGCAGTCATGTCAAGAACTGCTGCACCACTGCATTTTCCTGGCCTGGATCATTTTGTGCTTTAGTGCATGATCATGGCTCACAACACTGAACAAATGCAATAGCCTGTGCATCCAAACCTGTCCACATGTTGCTTTACACACAAGCCATGGGACTGGACTGCAAAATGGATTTATAATGGATGGCAAAATGGGTTCATAAACTTTATCAGAGTGAGAGGAGAAAATTGGTATAATATTAGTTATAACACTACTTAACATTAATAAAGACTTCCTGATCCACAGCAATAACTCAGATAATGGGAGGGTGTAAGAACAGGGCAAACTGATTCTGTATTTTTTCATGATTCATCAGATGCAAGCCAATTTATTTAACGTATTCATATCTTTCAACCTCAAAGAGTCTTCAAGGCAGCTGTCTTGACTCTGAGCAGTGCTTGCAGGTGATCATATAGGCCAAGGCATAACAGGCATAATGATAGGTGTCAAAGGAATATTAGTAGTTGGTCAGAATTTATTTGTGCAGAGGCTGCAGATCCTCAAGCAGCTCCAGGGCTGACTAGCTCCAGAGTCAGTCTGTACCCCTAAATTCTTTTATAAGCCCTGAAGACGCAGCCTGGCCCCACCTTCCCAGGATCAGTGATACCTCCATTAGGGGTCCAATATTCTACTCTGAGCCTTGCATTCCAGCAGCTCTTGATCTTGTTTTCCTTAGTGAGTGAAGCTAGATGACTACTACTTCTGAAGTTCAACTCTGGAATGCCTTTCCCCTACCCAGTTGTTCCTTCTTGAACTGGGTCTGTGGTTAAGCCAGGCTACAGATGACCCCCACAGTTGTTCCAATCTCAATAGTCACGGAACAAGCTTACCACGCAGGACACATTTTAAAGAGTTTCCCATTGATTCATCAACTAATTAAAAATATGGATACTTTAATGGTAGCTTCTTTTTTCTGCCTTGTTGGATCCATGTCCATAAGGAAGGAAGGAAGGAAGGAAGGAGGAAGGAAGGAGAAGGAGGAGAAGGAGAAGAGTTGGTTTTTATATGCCAACTTTCTCTACCACTTAAGGAAGAATGAAACCAGCTTACAATCACCTTCTTCTCTCCACAACAGACACCCTGTGAGGTAGGTGGGGCTGACAGAGCTCTAAGAAAGCTGTGGCTAGCTCAAGGTCACCCAGCTGGCTTCATGTGTAGGAGTGGGGAAACCAACCCAGGTCATTAGATTAGCGTCCACTGCTCATGTGGAGGAGTGGGGAATCAAACCTGGTCTCCCAGATTAGAGTCCACCATTCCAAACCATCGCTCTCAACCACTACTCCATGCTGGCTGCTGACCAAGATCTGGTGGTGTTTCTGTTAGGCAGCGGAAGACACACCCAGTCTTACTACCCATGTGTGGATGATTCTTGTGCTTATGTATGTTATCAGAGCCATACTATCATTGAACTGTGTGGTGCACTGAAAGTATCTGTGCATATGCAGAAGGTCTAACACTGTCTTGTGGAATCAAACTGGAGAAAAACAGCTCAGGATAGCAAATCTCAGACTAAATAATTCACACTACAGGGTTGTTGTGGTTTTGATTCACAGGCAAAGCAATTTCCACAAAAACGATTGCGTTCATGACTGGCAACGGGGAACGGAACATGGCATGAACCAAATGAAATTTACATAAGGTCCAAAGGTGGAGGTTTGGGAAAGGCAATTAATGTATTCCTTGCAAACTTTGGGGGTTTTTTGTTTGTTTTTTACAAAAAAGCCAGTTAATTGCATTTTAGAAGCAAAGGTGACAGTGTCTGATTCCAAATTACCAGTAGCCTTGCTAGCACTTGATGGTTTAGGCTAAGAGATGATGGATGAATTTTAATCTTCCTTCTCTGTTTTCCTTACATTAATATTTATATCTGGCAGATGTATTCCCATAGGACTGCTTCAATGATTAGTCATCAATGCGCAGCTGAAATATTATGCAGCCACTTGGAGAAAACTTCTTTGAAACAACCGCTTGTTATGTTTAATTCCGTATTCATATCAGCTTTATAATGGCAATGCTCTGGCTTAGACAAGAATGTTTCTTTTACATTCAGTCATCCAACGTGATTACAATCTAACAATAAATATATGGAGTGAGAGCTACAGAGGTGACATGCTTAAATATTTGGGAAAGCTAGTTACATCACCATGGAAGTCAGGACCACAGAACATAATTTAAAGGGCCTTTGTGGTGAAATCCTAAAAAGAGTTACACCCTTTTATATCCATTAAGACCAGTGGCTTTAAAATGGTGTAACTCTTCTCAGGATTGCATTCCAAGAGATGGCAGGATTTCTATTTTTTAGTTTGTTAGAGAAAAATATTGTATTGGGAGAGCTTTAAAACGCTTTTCATGATCTGACGAGTACATATGAAGGCCTGTTAATAAGTCATTTACTTCTCTTTAGGTAAATGGTAAATTGGACAATAGCCTGTGAAATGTATTATGCATGGTGCTTTGAAGACAGTGGTTTTTCTGTGGAAAGTAGATAATACAATTGAATGTGTTTTATTGAGCTATGTAGTCTCAGTTCCTAAACGGTGTCAGGATATTGCTTTGCGTTTGTCGACAGCTGCAAGACTTGTCTTCACAAGAACATGGAAGTCGAATTATAGACCTCTAGCTGGAGATTGGTTTATTAAAGTAGAAGAGTTGTTTAAACTGTTAAATTGACTTTATTACATAAGCATCAAGCATTCTCCTCAAAGAATAATCAAGCTGTGAGCCACTGTAACTCTAAAGATAGAAGCACATATGTAATGAAATTGGAAAGAAATGACCAACTGTCTATAATAATCGGCATATAGTTTGAAGTGGCATTTGGTTATATACAAGTTTTGTTCTTTTCTGTTTAGCCATATGTTTTCTCATTGTGCTTTTACACTATGTTCTATATACAATTTTTTTTAAAACCTGCAATTTTTTGGGAAAAGTATCATACTCTAGACACAACAGCAAAGCATTTGTGTCCTTTCACATTGTCAGAATGTATTTCTGTTCAGACCTCTATGCCTTGCTTATTTGAGGATAGCAATGATACCTGCCACTACGGCAATGTCTTTATCTGTGGAAACATGGAGCTCGGAAAAACATGCTTCATAACTGGAAAGCACTAAGAACACTTTCCTGGTAGTAAGCCACAATGAGTAGACTTCTTTAGGGTTCAGAGTAGACCTGTTTTGGAATGCACTGTAATCACTACCTACAGGCCAAATAGTATGCTGGGCTGTATTTCCATTCTTCTTTTTCCTTGACTTCTACGTTCCCACAATCTTGGTTAACATTTGTTCTCTGCTAACCCCATCTCTCTTGAGGCCATTGGTTGATCTGCTCTGATCACAGTAGGCCATGGAGGACAATGATACCACGGCATCTTTTTTGCTGTATTGGCTTAGCTCTTCAGTGTGTGTTTGGGATCTGGGCAGGGGAATTGGAAAACATTACTAGAACTTTATTTGCTTCTGTATGAGGAATGTTTGTTCAGCAAGCACATTAGTGCTTAGACAGCTTGGACTGCAAAACAGCATATTGGTACAGACCATATTAACATTTTAGTGATATTTGATTGAAAAAGACTGACATTTGCTGCTGATGTATGCAATATTTTACATAATGTCAAGAAACCGTATTGTGTGAGTGTAAAGTGCCGTCAAGTCACAGCCGACTTATGGCAAACCAATAGGGTTGCCAGCTCGAGGTTGGGCAATACCTGGAGATTTTGGTGGTGGGACCTGAGGATGGCAAGGTTTGAGAAGGGAACAGATTTCAATACCATATAATGTCAGAGTCAATCTTCCAATGCAACCATTTTCTCCAGGTGAACTGATCTATGTTGCCTGGAGATCAATTGTAATAGCGGGAGATCTCCAGCCACCACCTGGAGATTGACAACCCTACAACCCAGTAGGGTTTTCAAGGCAAGAGACTAACAGAGGTGGTTTGCCATTACTTTCCTCTGCACAGTGACTCTGGTATTTCTTGATGGTCTCCCATCCAAATATTAACCAGGGCTGACCTAGCTTAACTTCGGAGATCTTACGAGATCAGGCTAGCCTGGGCCATCCAGGTCAGGGCAACTGTCTCATAGACTGAATCAAAAAGTTGAACTTAAAAAGGAACTTAAATCAGGAAAAATACCCAGACCTGATGGCTTTTCTGTTGAACTTCTGAGGAATTAGTGGTTTTAATGAGGCTTTTAAGGCTTTTACTAATTCCTGACATCTACAGAATGTATACATTGTAGTCATTCCAAAACCTGGAAAAGATAAGGCATATCACATGGAGATTGTTATTTCACTAAACAAATCAACACTTTGCTAAGAGATTACATTCATAAAGACCAACCTGTTTTATCAGTGTAAGACAAATTGCTGGTGGTAGCATCTTCAGGGTGCACGCTGTAAAACCAAGGGCATTCCTTTAGTGGTTATGCCTCTGCATGCATAGAGACCCTGAAGGTTCCATATAGTCTACGCTTATTATGGCATTTAAAATAGGGCTTACATTTCTTCTGGGAAATCCTTTATGCCAACCTTAATTAATTTACCTGCATGCCATTTGCTTAGGGTTGCCAACTCAGGATTCAGAAATTTCTGGAGATTTTAGAGGTGGAGTCCAGGGACCATGGAGTTTGGGAAGTAGAGAGACCTCAGCCATGGATTCCCCCCTAAAAAGCAGCCATTTTCTCCAGGGGGACTCGTGTCTGGAGATCAGTTGTATTTCCAGGAGATCTCCAGGCCCCACCTAGAGGTCAGCAACCTTACATTTGCTGTATGCATCAGAGTTGCCTCAACCCTCCTTTTTCTTTCATTGGAGCCCTTTGCTGAACACCTTTTAAATACTACCCAACACATTTTAAATACTACATCTTTGGTGTCTTCAATTCCTGATATTCAAAAGGGGGAAAGAACACTTTGCTTTGGTAACTAGTTTAAAGATTAATTGTAAAACATCCCAAATCATAGCTACATATTCAACAGTCTCACCTCCAAAACTTAGTGTGAATGGTGTCATACTGGCCTTTGGAAGTCTGTCCTTCCTGAAGCAGACAGAAGCATTACCAGGAGTCCCCGAGAGAAACCAACATTGCCCCCTCCTGGCTCTTTTGTGAGAAGCAATATGGCTGGTAGCAGCCCTAAACTCAGCTCTAACTGGCATAACTTGGGCGTAGATGCCTGGTTAAGGCTAGTGCATCCCCTGTAGAGAGGCTATGGATCTTGGCTGTACCATTTAGAAGTGTTTTGTTTGGATTGTCACCATCATATTCAGAGGCTCATGACCCTTCCAGGCGTTTTTAGTGGCCGCTGCCAGCATGTGGAGACTTCCAGTGTGATCAGTTATTGGCCAGGTTGTGTCCATTATATCTTCCCCCACTCCTACTCCACTGTAATGTTTTACTGCAGCCTGGCCAAAGAAAACTAGATTCATACTGGTATAGCATACTAGACAGGCCAGAAAAGTTTCAGTTGAGCAGTAGTATTGTGTTCATCCTGGCCTGTTTAGGATGCTGGTACTGTAATATCTCTCTTTCCCTGGCCAAGCAGCAGGGCACAATTGATGGAAGATTGTTTGGGAGGAAGAAGACGGAAGCTCAAAGAGCCCCCCTAAATATTGTCGAAGGCTTTCACGGTCAGAGTTCATTGGTTCTCGTAGGTTATCCGGGCTGTGTAACCTTGGTCTTGGTATTTTCTTTCCTGACGTTTCACCAGCAGCTGTGGCCGGCATCTTCAGAGGAGTAACACTGAAGGCAAAACGTCAGGAAAGAAAATACCAAGACCACAGTTACACAGCCCGGATAACCTACGAGAACCAAAGCCCCCCTAAAGATCAAGAAGATTGTTGGATAGTATAGTTCTGCCAAGGTCTCCCATCCATTGAGAGTTGTAACAGCTTCAGGCAAGGTTGCCAACAACCCCAACAACCTGTAGGAAAGCAGCTTATAAAACTTTATATATATAAAATCGGAACACAGCAATAAAACAAAAAGAGCAATCCTTGGTGGAGTGTTCCCCATTGACAAGTGGTGTACAAGACAGTTTTATCCCAAAGACTTGGTGGAGGATTTACAGTTTTAACAGACTTGGCAGTGGTCATTTTAATGCTGACTGGGTTTCTGTGTCAGTGCGTGCGCACACACATACACACTTTAAAATCTGGAATCTGTGTTTTTTGTAAAAAAAATTGGATGATTATGTTAGCAGGTTTGAGTCTGAGAGTGTAAAGGAGGACACAAATGTTTTAAATAAATAGCTTGAGGTTTATCTCGTCTCCCATAAATGTTCCCTCATGGTAAAATGGAAAAATTACCATTTCAAATGCCTTCTATATGGTTTTCAAAACCGATTCTGGGATGGACCATCATCTTCTCCCCGCCTACCATAAAATGCTGTTGGCTGGGGGTGGAGGAGAGGAGCAATGTATAAATATTATACCATAAGCAATAGAATGTCTTGGGCAGATCATGGGGAGGGAGAGTATTGCATATGTGATAACTAAGCCAGTCCGGAATCAAGAGATTAATCAAACATATTGGGCCATCTAAGTTCTTATGCTAGGATTGCCAGCTCCAGGTTGGGAAATACCTGGAGATTTTGGGGTGGAGCCTGAGGAGGGGGGTTGGGGAGGGCCTTCAATGGGGTATAATGCCATAGAGTTCACCTTCCAAAGCAGCCATTTGTTCCAGGTGAACTGATCTCTGTTGCCTAGAGATCAGTTGTAATAGCAGGAGATCTCTAGCCACCACTTGGAGGTTGGCAATCCTATCTTATGCCCACTGCATACAAGAGAATCCAAGTACTGGGAAAGGGAATCCAACAATAATTCCTGTCAAAAGCGACTTCTGTCAGTGGAATAGGACTTTCTCACTTCTTCCCTTCTGCTGCAGCCCAAATGCTGCTCCTGGGACACAAAGGACCCAAAGAAACAGCATGAGGGGTAAATAGGGAGGGAGAAATCGCCTGGCTCTTTTCTTAGCAGAAGCTCATTGCTGGGTCTAGTTCAATGATTGCTCAGTGTAGTGAGCTGTTCTAGTGTAGCAGCTCACCATGTAGATGACCCATCAGCACAAGGCTTTTTAAGGCTGCAAAACAGAAGTGTATTTACTTTGATCTGATGTAATAAGGACTTTAACAGTGTGCCAGTGCCTCTCCAAACAATCTTTTTTTAAAGATGCCTTTCCCCCACTGATCAGTTGAGATGGATAGCCACTTAAAAAAAAGGGATCAAATTTAATCACACACTGCTGCCTAAAGGAAATGTGAGGAATTACTCAGAACAAGGAAGAAAGTATTACATTGAAACTGCTAATGGTTAATTTATCTATACTGTTTTTGAAACCAAACCATTTCATGATATGTTCAGATATGTATATCTCCATTATATATACACTCAGAGTCAGCGTTGGAATGAACATGGCCACAACGTTATTGGTAACAGCAATAGGCATTGGCATGGCATTGGGGGGCGGGGACCAAGCAATCAGCTGACCCATCTGCCAGCTGATTAACCTCCTACTAACCAGCCCTCCTGCTGGAAGTAGCCTGGGATGGCAGTATCCTGGACCCACTTAGACAGATGCCTACTCTGTGGTCCCCTGCCACTTGGTGGGAGGCCACCCTGACTAGGGTTGCCAGGTTTCTCTTCACCACCGATAGGAGGTTTTTGAGGCAGAGCCTGAGGAGGGTGGGGTTTGGGGAGGGGAGGGACTTCAATGCCAAAGCAGCCATTTTATCCAGGTGAACTGATCTCTATCGGCTGGAGATCAGTTGTAATACTGGGAAATCCCCAGCTAGTACCTGGAGGTTTAAATACAAAAAAACCTATGCTGAATAGACAGTGTTGCTAAGCAAAAAAAAAACACAGCAAGCAGGCTCTATAAGTTATTTGCCGAAATTATTTAACTACTTATTCAAAATATACTTATCACTTCTTCTATAAACTACACTCTATGCTATATTCTAAACATATATTCATATATACATAGCTTATTTGCCAAAGGCAAAATACAAATCCTAAGTGAGAAATTCCTTAATAAGGAGATCCTTTGAGTGAAATGACAACAATTCCAGTTTCTGGAAAAAGTTCTCACGAGAGGGTGAAGTTTTCCAACAAAAGTTCTTTTGGAGAAATAAGTTTCTCCGTTCTCGGTCGTGATTTTCATGGGGCACGTCTCGTTTCCCAAAGAGAGGTTTTTAGTACATGAAGGCATTGCCCAAGGTCGGGACGCCACCTCCGGATCAGTGTGCGTTTCGCCTATTCGACTTCATCAGTTAGACTTAGTATAAATCAAGGCTAATTGCCCACCTCTTATACTTTCATGGGTACTAATACCTCTGCAATAAAAATATATATTCACTAACAATGTAAAACAAAAAACAAACCATCTCTAATTTTATATTTCAATTTAACATGACAGCCCCAAAGCTGGGCATGTTGCAAACCTGGCCTCCCCCCAAACCCCTTATTGGGGTCCCCAGAGTGGAGGAAAGGGGGCGTGCAGGCTGGCTTTTCCCCCAAACTGGATCCAGCCCCATGCTAAAAACCACCAACAGAAGTTGTGATGAATTATAACACATGTACAACCCAACAAAACAAAGGGAGGGTGGGTGCTAAGATTGCTAGGCAATCACAAGAGTATTGCCAGTTGGTTTCTGTCAGTAAAAGGTAGGGGCAGGGGCAGGGTCCTTTCCAGGGCTGTTTTGGCCCAGCAACCACTGGGCAACTTGATACCACAAAAGTTCCGCTGGGCACCTTGA
The DNA here is from genome assembly GCF_029931775.1 of Euleptes europaea. NCBI lineage: Eukaryota > Metazoa > Chordata > Lepidosauria > Squamata > Sphaerodactylidae > Euleptes > Euleptes europaea. The sequence goes on along the minus strand of NC_079312.1, from coordinate 92,144,366 downwards.
TACCACTGAGGCCCAGCTGCTCACTACTGTTCAACAGCAGCCATCACATGAAAGCCAGTGTGGTGTAGTGGTTCGAGTTTTAGGCTAGGATCTGGGAGACCCAGGTCTGAATCCCCACTCTGCCATGGAAGCCTGCTGGGTGACCTTGAGCCACTCACACACTTAACCGACCTCACAGGGTTGTAAGGATTAAATGGAAGGCAATGATATAAGCTACTTTGGGTCTGCCTTGCGGAGAAAGGTGGGTATAAATGTTTTAAATATATAATAAATATAGCTGAATATGGAGTGCAGATAAAAGGTAGGTTGGTGGTTGGGTGGGAAGGAGAGAAGGGGAGACTATGGGGGTTGCCCAGTGCAGGGAAACAGGAAATAGTGTGGGGAAAGGGACACAGGGGGGACTTCACAAGTTCTTGCAGGTTCCCCACTGCTCAACTGGGCTCGGTCCAGTGACTGGCACTGCTCAACAAGGCCATCATGTTCTTGGAGGGGCTTGCCAGGAGGACAGAAGGAGTGAAAGCTGAAGACAGGGGAGCAGATAAAGATAGGTTGGCTGGTGGGTGGGAACAAAAGAAGAAAGCAGGAAATAGGGTGATGCTATGGAGGCTTAAAGGCAAGGGAAAGAGGTAACAGTGGGTGGAATGAGATTTCCCCCTGCAAATCCCCCACTTGCAGATATATAAAAGGAGGATACATATCATCTGAACTAGTGGCATCATAATGCTGCTTCATACATGAAAGTGGCTCTATTTTTCCTCTGTATGACTTTGTACAGTGGTTCACATAAAAATAGTCATATAAACCAAGAAGCTTAAATAACTATAGCCATAGCAGCTATAACACTGAAAGGTTATGCTCACTGTTGGTGTTAAATAATAACAACCCATGACCAGTGCTGTCTATTTTTACCTTTCCCAAAGTTTGCAGTAATTTTTCTCTCTGTAGTTGTGTCCCCTGAACATGAACATCTCGGAAAACAATGGTCGCTTGCATGTGTGACTTGCCCTTATTTTTGAAATAATTTAAAGCATATTTTGTTTGCAACACTTTGTTTTTTAATCTTGCAACTTTTTCTTTCCTCCCTGAACAAAAGGGGTAATTACAGCAAAGATAGGCACGCAGCTCTTCCTGTGAATGACCACAGAATGAAAGAGGCCAAAATGGAACATTGCATGTAGCGAGCCAAGTCTGAGATTTAACAAGAACAAAATGATGTTTTTCCGCAAACAGAAATGACCTCTTTCTGTATGTTCCAGTGGCGTCTCATAAACAGACAGGGTTTCCTTGCCCTGTTAAAATTCCCTAGAAGTTTTTAGGAATTTTCATGATATGCCTGTTGGAAATCTTTGTTTTTACTGCCATGATTTCCCCCCATAATTGTTTGCCAATATGTCGGTGGCTAAACAGAAGCATTTGCCTTTAAAGTTAGCCAGCTTCTCCTTCCTAAACCATGACCTCAAGCTACCATTGAGCCAAATGCTGGCACTGAAACAATCCCACAGAAAGCAAACAACAGAACAAGAGAGGTGGAAGAATCCTTGGAGAGGTAAACACGGACGAAACTACATTTAGCTGTGATACAGTCCCCCTAAATCTGGACAATTATTAAATGAAATACTTCAGCAATGTGAAAACAGAGAACTTGCAGTATCTGTGGATGTCAAGTTACTTTGCCACCAGAAGTTCAGTTCTCTTTAGTTTGGCTTGTACTGTCACACTATTTTCTGTTACTGTGCTTGAAAGACTTTTCACAAACACTTCTACAGTAAGCATACAGAGCACAGTCCAGCAATTGTGTTCCTAGCCTATAAGACTGTGGAAGTCCCTCTTTTAAATAAGGCACGGGACCCTGATTGGCTCTGACTGGACCATTTCCCCCCCTCGTGCATTGTAGTTAATGGGTCCAGGTCAGCTGAGACCAGCTATTTAAGCTGACATCCACCCATCCACCATTGCAGACTTTGCTGTGACTTGGCCTATCTAGCCCAGTGGCGGACTGGCCAGGGGGTCAGCTTGCCCAATGACAAATGGGCCCTGTGGGCCCCTGATGAACTGGCCCCCCTTAAACATTAGACAATATGTTAAAAATGTTAATGACCTTTTAGTAGCTTACAATCACCTTCCCTTCCCCTCCCCACAACAGACATCCTGGAAGGCAGGTGGGGCTGAGAGAGTGTGACTAGGCCAAGGTCACCCAGCTGGTTTCGTGTGTAGGAGTAGGGAAACAAATCCAGTTCACCAGATTAGCATCCATCACTCGAGTGGAGGAGTGGGGAATCAAACCTGATCAGAATCCACCACTCCAAACCACTACTGTTAACCACTACACCACGTGGTTTCGTCACCATATTGATGACAATCAACTCCAAAACTATGAATGATTTGTCGTAAGGGCTTTACATAGAGATTGCAAATCAGGGGGGATAGAATTGCCCCATAAAATAGGTCCTGCACTGATGAAAACTAGTTTCCAATAGCAACCCTTTGAGTCTGATCCATGAAGAATTATTTCAACCAGTTCAATGCACATTCCCTGATACTTCTGTCTCCAAGCTCCTCAACAAGATGGCATGATCTACTGTATCAAAGGCTGCAGATAAGTCCAATAAGAGCAAAAGAGAGACATGGCCTTTGTCTAATCTCAGATCTCTGCAGATTAGCCACATATGCCTTTCAAAGCCACAGCAGTAATAGTAATATATCAGTACTTCATTCCAGTTGTCATCTTTTCCAGCTTTGCACTAGGCACTATAGCACACAGCTGGGAAGGGGTTCTCATTACCCCCTTCCATCTTTCATACCGCACAAGGATTTCTGTTCTCACTTGGCTGACAATATGCAAAAGGTCATGGTTCTATACCTTCAATAGTTGACAGAAGCGGGAATTTCAGCAAGTGAAGCTTGTTGTGTCCAGTTCTGCACCAAATATCAGCATTCATATGACTATCTTAGCATAGGCTTTTGGTGCCTGAAAGTCAACAAGAAGCCATGTGCTAAGAAGCTTATGGGCAGGGATTTGGTCCTCAAGCTGTGATAGTACAACACAGAAAAATATACAGTGATGGTCAGCTGGAAACAAAGGCAGCCATCGTACACACAGTTTTGCACACACCTGTCTCTGTGATTCTGAAACCCCCTCTCTATCAAGAATAATCACAGGGGAAATGGGTTTTGCAACTACTGTGTGCTCCATTGTTGCCTTCCTTTGCTTTGGGAAGTCTAAAGAAGTCAGTACTAGAAGGACTGAAGTAATAGCCCCCTTGCTAATGTGTACATCTTGTACTGAATATTTCTCATTTGATCACAGCAGCGCTGCAGGAAGAGGAGGCAATTTCCCCTGTCCCTTCCACCATTTTCCTAATCCACATCACTCCCCTTCTGAAGTTGCTATTAGTCCATAGCAGGGGTGGGTGGGGAATACAATTGCCTGTTTTGTGCCTGCAATTTTCCCCTTCCAGGACTGACAGCAACTTGGGGCAGAAAGCTACTTAGATCAGGAACAGGCAAGTGAGGAAAAGGTTAACCAGTGCCCCCTCCCCATGGTTGCCACTGTGCTGACCGAATATGTAGCCCTTCTCCTCTCCTGGCTGTTTAAAAAAACAAGACAGGAGATCAGATCACAGTTCTCCAGCATGTTCCATCCCTCAACAGCATCACACAAAGCTTGAATGTATTGTGTGTGAAGGGGGGGGGGGGTAAGGCCAGAATAACTGTTATTGACAGCAGATGGCAGTATGCTAACAGTTTTTCTTTTTTTAAAAAAATCACTTAAGTCACAGGACAATACAAATCTATATAAACCTGCCGTTTAAAATATAAATCCCGTATAATTTTTCTATATCCATAGCTTCCATTTGTGTGTGTGTGCGTGTGTGCGCGCGCGCGCTCGTGTCAGAGCCTGAGCTTCATTTCTAGAGTTAAAATTTGTGTAAAGTTCTCAAGTGCATAGAAAGGGCTGGATCTCTGGTTCAGAAAGTAGGGTGGGAGATTTCTGTCCGCTCTCAGCAAAGAAAGCTGTCGGGTTCTGATGTTGTCGTTGCAAAACCAGACATTCTTGTTGAACAGCCAACAGCAGAAAGGCATGGTCATAGATTTAGTGTAAATTGATAGTGTGCAGCACAGATTTAAGAAGACAGAAAAGTCAAAAGAACAATAAATAAATATTCTTGTGTTTCTGACCTGATGGGTGAGTTAGAATATTTCAGATTGCCAATATTTCTAATTGAGCAATAAAGGAAAGATAATGTCTTGCTATGTCAGCTACCTTTAGGCCAGCTGAGATGACACAGCAAAACTTGTCAATTGGTTGCTGTAATAAAAGCCCATAACAAAGTAATGTAGGAGTGACAGGCCATACCTGGCAACCAATGACAGCACTGGGGCAGGGATATGGGGGGGAGGGGGAAACCAGCATCATGTCATTCTAGGAATTGCTGGAAACACTATGGTGAAATAGGAGGAGGCTGCTGGCAGGAGAAGAAGTAGGAGGCAGATTGCAGCATGGGGTTGCTTTGCTTATGTAACACAGTCTGACCGTGAGGTGGGTGAAGTGAACCACACCTTCAGTGGTCTGTATTGACAAATAAAGTAACTGGATTAAAGAAACAATGACTGGGGCTTGTGACCTCAAGACCGCATGGACTGCAGGTATGATGTTCTCTGCCAGAGGGTAGGGTTGCCAACCTCCAGGTGGCATTGAAGTCCCCCCCCTCTCCAAACCCCACCCTCCTCAGGCTCCATTCCCAAAATCTCCAGGTATTTTCCAACCCAGAACTGACAACCCTACCAGAGGGTGCTACACCTACTGAGCTCTCTTCCCTCACACACCTTCCCTAGCTCTCTCTCACACACAAAGCCTCTCTGAACCAGCCAGTCCATTCTGCCCTCTAGGGTACAGCTATCATCCAGATGTAACACACTTCAATCGCCCATCCAGCGCCACTCTAACTTGCTCTACAGACCTGCATTTTAAATCACAGCAACATACATATAAAACTCCACATTAAAACCTGGAAATAAAACACACACAAAATATCACACTAAGGTTGCCAGCTGCAGCTGACAACCAGTCAGGAGAATTTACGAGACAGGGACAGGCTCACCAGTATCATGGCAATGCATGATGTCACTTCCAGTGCAAAACCAGAAATGGTTTTGTTCCATCACCAACACCCAGGTCCATGGCCAAGCATGCAAGGACCATGAATGCCATCTCCCACCTGCTACAGATCAGGGCAATAGAGAGTGTCCCGTTAGCGGAACAAAGGACTGGCAATTATTCAATATTTTTCACTGTCCCCAAAAAGAACGGGGACTGGAGGGCAATCCTGGATCTAAAGTACCTCAACAGGTTTGTGCAGACCAGGCGATTCAGAATGGAGACCCTGTCCTCCATCATAGAGGCACTACACCATGGTGCATACATGACCTCCATAGACTTACACGAGGCGTACCTACACGTTTTGATCCACCCTGCACACCGAAAATATCTGAGATTTGCCTACAAGGGTCTTCGTTTTCAGTTCAGAGCCCTCCCCTTTGGTCATCAGGGCAACACCGTAGCGGTTTAGCTGAATCCTAGAGTGTTGCTCAGTCATGATGAAGTCACTTCTGTTTTTGTGCCAGAAATGATGTTGCTGCACATTGCAATGACACCAGTGACCCCCCCCCCCATTTTTCTCCTGCCAGCCTGTGAAACTGTGGTAAGGACTGAAGGGGCTATGATGACCCAATAGTCAAAACAGACAAATGAACACATGAAGCTGCCTTATACTGTGTCAGATCCTTGGTCTATCTATGCCAGCATTGTCTACACTGACTGGCAACAGCTTTAAGAAGTCTAAGAGATGGATTTTCTATATCATCTATTACCTGATCCCTTTAATGAGAAAAGTCAGGAATTGAACCTGGGACCTTTGGGATGCCAAGGAGATGCCAAGCAAACACCCTGAAACTGATCCACAGCCCCTCCCCATAAGGCTATGCTTGGGTGAAATTAATGTGTCAGTCCAAACAAAAGTGACAAAGACATTTTGTGTTCACTTCCTCAGAAATATACATTTTTCAGCTCCAGTAGTTGCATTTGTTTGAAGAAATTGCTCGCTACTAATCTGTTTTTGCCCTGACCTGGATGGCCCAGGCTAGCCTGATCTCGTCAGATCTCAGAAGCTAAGCAGGGTCGGGCCTTGCTAGTATTTGGATGGGAGACCACCAAGGAATACCAGGGTTGCTGTGCAGACAAACCACCTCTGTTAGTCTCTTGCCATGAAAACCCCAAAAGGGGTCGCCATAAGTAGGCTGTGACTTGATGGCACTTTACACACACACAATCTGTTTTTTGATTCCAGTCAGACTCTTTGTGTTCACTATTAGGATTCAACTGGTCAGCTTCTGTACATCAGTTTGAAGAGTAAGAGTTCCTTTCTCCAGAAGGGTTAATGGCATGTTTTTGTGCTTTCTTATACGTGGGATGTGTCCAAATTGAGAAACAGTTTGCCTTTGGGGCAAAAATATATAACTGAAGATACCATGCAGTGAAACTATAATACCTCTGTTAATGTGCCACTAGATTTATGTGGTAATGGATAACTATAGGCAAAGAGTAAAAGATGTGGACTGTTTGGTTACATACAGCAAGTTACCTAGTGATTCCCCACCCATGCTCTTTCAATGCATAAATACAGGGCTCTGTGGTTTGCAAGAGTTCAGAATATATCAATGACACATTTCTCCTCTGGATTGTTTTTAAACCAGTGCAATTGATCAAATATTTGGGATGGGTTTGGAAGCTGGAGGTTCATGTCGAACCAGGATTGCATTGTGTGTGTTATGGTTACCAACCTCCAGGTGAGAGATGGAGATCTCCTGGAAGTACAACTGATCTCCATATGCCACAGATTAGTTCCCTTGGAGAAGATAGTTGCTTTGAATGGTGGTCTAGGGATGCCAGCTTCCAGATGAGACCTGGGGATCCCCTGGAATTACAACTCATCTCCAGACTGCAGAGATCAATTATCCTGGTGAAAATGGATGCTTTGGTGGGTGTACTCTATGGCATTGTACCCCACTGAGGTCCCTGTCCTCCCCAGGATCAATCTTCAAATCTCTGAACCTGGATCTGGCAACCCTACCCCCCATCCCCCACCAGTGGACAGGGGGGACCTGGCAATACTACATTATATCCTGTGATGGACCATTCTACTCTCCAAACTCCACCCTCTCCAAATCTCTAGGAATTTCCCAACCCAGAGTTGTCAAACCTTGTGTGTGTTTGTGCACACATGTGTGCACGTGCACACACACACGGTCACCCAGGATGATAGACCAATCCCCCTACCTACCTATGGCATCTTAAAATAATTATCGAATACCATGAGCACTGTCCAAGGGTAACCTCAGCACCCCCATATCCTGCATGCCAATGGCCTGCATACAGTAGAATTTGGCCCAATCCCTCCCAATCAACACACCAGGTCAGTCTGCCCTCCAGGTGAGTAGGCCCATTGAAGCAGGGTCAAGAAAGGAAGAAGCAAACACAGTGTGGGGTGGCCCTGAGCCTCAATACGTTAGCATCAGCTGGCGAGGAGGAGACAGGGCAGCCATTTAAAGGAGGTGGAGGGTGAAGCTGGAGGCCAGCCTGGCCCATTCATACCTAACTGGCAATAGCTAACACTAACCCTAACTGGCAATAGCTCCTGCCAATCAACCTCGTGGGACAACCCTCAGGGAGACAGGAAGATAAAGGGATGGGCATACCCCAGGGAGTCTCCCTCATGAGGGCCAAAGATAGCTAACTGGCTACAGGGAAGGACAGTAGAAAGAGAGGAGGAAGGCCTAGGGTACAGTTAATCCCATACCCTGTCTTGTCTGAGGCCTCCAAGAGAGACTCTGTAGGACAGGGGTCCTCAAACATTTTAAACAGGGGGCCAGTTCACTGTCCCTCAAACACCGTTGGGGGCCGGACTATAGCTTGAAAAAAATATGAACAAATTCCTATTCACATATTTTATTTGTAGTGCACAAAAAATAAGAGAAACAATGCAATATTTAAAATGAAGAACAATTTTAATCAACATCAACTTATAATATTTCAATGGGAAGTATGGGGCTGCTTTTGGCTAATGAGATGGTCAATATCCGGTTCCATATATGGAATGCTTATGGAATAAAGAAATGGTAGATGCTAACATTCTTGGGACTGGAAAAGATGCATGATGCAACAGGGCAAAAAGTGAAACACCAACAGGTTTGGCAATATAGTGCTCTGAATGCAGGGAGGAATATGAATTATGCTCAGCAAGTGCTCCAGCCTTTAAAAGTCTTGTTCCCTTTGAGAAAGATGGCCAAGTCATACTCATGTCTAAGGAGCTTAAGAATTAGCCCCATGGCCTAAAATTTGGCATATGGGCAGTGAGCTATACCTGCACTAAAAAGCATCACCCTATCTTAACATTACGAGTCCTACAGACAACAGATAAAACTCATCACACTATTGTGTGGCAAGAGATTGTGAGACACCTAAGCAAATGAGAGAAAAATAGAGATGTCACTGAATTCTTGTTCACAGAAATTAACCTAGTTTTGTTTTTTAAGTCCTCATTTCTCTCATTTCCTTCCTCCTGCCTTGGGAGACCCTTCCCGCTCTCGTCGCGCCCCCCCTTCCTTCAATTGCCCAGCCTCGAACAACCGTTGCAGGGAAAGGGACGGTTAGGAGGAGGGGGGATTTCCGAATCTTACTGGTTATCCAGAACCGCCACCTCCTCGCGCGCGTGATGCGGTGTGAAGCTGCGCAAAGAACATGACTGTGCACAAAACAGTGCGAAAAGCAACAGCTTGCTGCCGGGCACAAACGGCATGCATCTGAGGCAGCAGCAACAGCGCACCGCCGAGAAAGGGGGTGCGGCGATCATGGCCCCGCCTATTCTCTCTAAAAGGCATTGTTGCAAAGGGAGAGGAGGGGGCTGTGGCACGCGGCGACAAAGAAAAAAATTCAATTTGAGGTAACTGCTTGGGTAGAGAAGAGGGGGTGTTGAGGCCCTTTAATGTCGACAGGTGTTTTGATTGGCCAGCAATGCCACGAGAAGGCGGGGTAGAATGGTAACTTGGACGAATGAAGCAAAGGGAGGGAAACAGGATGAAAGGTGGTTGGTAGTTGCTGGCTGCCGAGAGGGACGGTGATGGGCGTCTTTCCCAGTCAATGAGAGAAGAGAAAGAACGGCAGGGCGGGCTTAAGAAGAACTACGGCTTCCCCGGCGAATACTTTAGGCCGGGGGCCGGGTTCAGGACCCTGAGGGGCCGGATCCGGCCCGGAGGCCGTAGTTTGAGGACCCCTCCTGTAGGATATGTTGGCCTTGCCCAACCTTGATGGTGCAGCAGGCACTCACAGTATACATATGTACTAGGAATATTCTAGCAAAATAATTAAAAAACTACACTTTGGATAAGAAGAGGCATTCACTCACTAATTAATTCATTAAGGGCATTTGGATACACACAACCCCCTGTATAAAACAGCAGAGTCCTAGATACCAGTGCCTTTTTTGGAAGGAAATTATTCAGTAGATTGTATATCACATTACACAGGGCTACAGGTTTGGCAGCGACATTATACACTGAGTATACTCTACACAGAGAGAGTGGAAGAGAATCATACCCACTGCTCCTGCCTTTGATGTCCATACAGTCAGTCAAGTGTCTGGAACAAGCCCAATTTAAATACAAGCTAGGGTTGCCAATGTCATCCTCCAGGTAGTGGCTGGATCTCCCACTATCTCCAGGTGATAGAGACTCTATGGCATTATACCCCATTGAAGTCTCTCCCCTCCCCAAACCCTGCACTCCTCAGGCTTCACCCCCAAAATCTCCAAGTATTTCCCAACCTGGAGCTGGCAACCCTAGATTACTAGATTACACACAGGATCAGAATCCTGTTTATTACAGCTTTACTAGTCACATGGATGAGTTGCCCATGTGATACCCTTGTATGCACATAGTGCTCTTTGCAAGTGTTCAGCTGAATGCATGACTACCAGGGGTGTGGACTGTGTATACAGTATATGGGATCTGCACAGGGTTTGTGTCTACTAGGTGAATTTTTAACAAATTACCCTTGTGCATCTATAAAACTGAACAAGAAGGGTATTGGAATTCAGAAAAGTTTGAATATAAGAATCATTTTGGGGTAGGATTCCTAAAGACAGTAGAGTTAGTCTTATTATGGTAAGAGGCCTCCAAACAGTAGATATCCATAATAGTCATGGGGAAAGGGTAAGATTTTGCAAGCCTTGTTCTAACTCACACCAAAGGAGCTGCAACTCATGTATTAAAATGTGGTTTTCAATGCATTACATTTAAAGAGTGTGTATACTATAGATGTGCAAGCAGAAGGAACCCATGCAAGCGGGTCTTTCCCATATTCTCCTTTCCACAGTCACTCAATGTGCACCCCCAAAATGTTCTGCTGAGAGTTAGGGGACTCATATGTTAAGTGACATAAAGGGCTTTCCCTTGTGCAAGTGCAAGGGTGCAATTTTATCCAATTTGCCTTCCTTGCTGTAGCTCCCATTGTCATGTCACTTGGTTCAGGAGGACCTCTTGACTCCTAGCAGAGGGGTTTCAGGGTACAAAGAGGGCTAATGAGGAAAAGGGAAGAGAGAAAAGATCCTTTATGTGAACTTCTTCTGCTCACGTATCCATATGTAAGTTTCAGGTGGTTAGTTTCATTGGTCTTCAGTAGAAGAGCAAGATTCAACTCCAGTAGCACCTTATAGACCTACAAGATTTCCAGGTATGGTTGCCAACCTCCAGGTGGTGAAGAGTAGTCAATACAAAGTTAGCCTGTTGTCACGTAGGTGGTGAACAATAAACAACAGAAAGGCAAAACCACAAATGGTATGCAAAAAGTGAACGTTGTTATCAAAATATCAAAAAGTGTATCAACTTCAAAGTGCAGGAATATATAACAATATACAGCTTATATGCAAAATACAAAGATTTCCAAGGTAAATAGTCCTTTTAGATCATAACATGAATATTGTAAGGGTGCCTCCAGGGCAATCCACCAGCTTCCTATGTAGCATGCGTTCTTGGAATGTCAGAATGTGAGCCAGCCACTGAGCGGTCCATGTCCTGGTCTGAGGAAGATTAACCATTGAAACAGGAAGATTACCGGATCCCTGTTTGCCTACACTCTTGTTTCAGGTCAAGGGAACCCAAAAACAGCACGATATGTCCAAGAACGCATGCTACATAGCAAGCTGGTGGATTGCCCTGGAGGCACCCTTACAAGATTCATGTTATGATCTAAAAGGACTATTTATCTTGGACATTTTTGTATTTTGCATATAAGCTGTATATTGTTATATATTCCTGCACTTTGAAGTTGATACACTTTTTGATATTTTGATAATAATGTTCACTTTTTGCATACTATTTGTGGTTTTGCCTTTCTGTTGTTTATTGTTCACAACCTCCAGGTGGTAGCTGGAGATCTCCTGGAATTTCTACTAATCTCCAGATGACAGAGGTTCCTCTGCAGAAAATGGCTACTTTGGAAGATACAATGTTTGGCAATATACCTTGCTGAGGTCCTTCTCCTCCCCAAATCCCACCTTCCCCAGGCTCCAACCCCAAAATCTCCCGGAATTTCTCAACCTGGAGCTGGCAGCCCTATTTCCAGGGCATAAGCTTTCGAGAGTTAAAGCTTTCTTCGTCAAGTATCCATAGGGTATAGACCAATGTTGTTTAATCACAGTACTCATACAGATCTGTTCAATTAGTTTCTACAATGAAATTTAAGTGATAATCTGGCAAGATTTTTATGAAGTGGGTGTTTTATTGTTTTATCTTTATTTCATTATCTTCATTCTAAGCATTTCTCCTGTGGAACTCAGTCCGCTGCTTTAAACCCCAGTTCTTCATGAGCACCACCCCTAAATATATTGTTGGTCTCTCAGGGTGCTGGTGCAGTTTCAAGCCAACCCTGCTTCCACGTAAGAAATTTTATTTCTCCGATTACAAAAAGGATGGTAAATATATTTTAAAAATGAAAACAAAGAATGTACTTCTGTTTATCATAAAATGGATATAGAGTTGTAAAGGGAGTGCCGTAGGTATTTGCAGTGAACGGGAAATGTACCGTGCCTATTTCTGTCCCCGGTTGCTATTGTTGCACTGTTTCTTTAAACTCTGTATGATGTCACTGTGTGCTTTTGAAGGCACTCTGAGAGAGACACTGTGAGAGAGGTTTGAATCAGAGTTGTTTCAGTTTTGAAGCTGCTGAAAGTTGTCAAAGAAACAAACTACTGCTATGCAGTCACTCTAGGACACTGTGGGATGTGGAAAAAAACAGACTGAAAGAGAGAGATAATCAGATTCTCTTCTGTTGCTTGCTTGCTGCTGAAGGAGCTGAAAGTGAACTGCCCCGAGAATAAAATTGACCAGGACTGATTAAAAAATAATAATATGGGCAGCCTTCAGTTGGATGATTTTGTAGCTGGATGGGTAGGAGGTAAGTGACCCTTCCGGGATAGCTGAAAAGGCAGCAAAGACTTAATATAGAAGGGGTACCTATTTAGCAAAATACTTAATAATGGATCTTAACTGATGGCACACATGAAATTCTATGCATTTCTCACTTATTGTGAGTGACTTGTGTAGTATGTCCCATTTAGGCAAAAGGTGCTTCTGAATTAAGCAGCAATTGAATCCCCTGACACTGTACCAGCTTGTTATACCTGTACAGTCCTTTGGATATGAAAGGTACCATAACTATAGATATCAACTACTTCAGGAATCATTTATGAGTGTGAATGAAAATTGCACAGATTCTCATAATTTTACGCAAATGTCAACATAATCACAATTCAATAAGCTTTCCTAAGTGAAATTAGGATCAGAAAAGGATCCCGGTGTTTAAACAGCTGGGACCAGCCATCGGCCAATCAGAAAGGATTCTTCATTTACACCCTTCATGAACTCTGGATCTGACTGAAAACAGAGATAAGAAAATGTGGATAAATGCCACCATTTCAACCCGTTTTACAATCTATGCCTGTGTAAGGGCAAACAGCCTATTTCCCCCCTCTTCCCTTTTGAAGGATTCCAATTACTATCCGTATAATCCTAAATAGAGTTGCCCCCTTCTAAGCCCATTGCGCTCAGTGGTGTAACTCTTCTTAGAATTGTACTGTATATCAAGTTTTTGCCACTGTTAGCCTCTTCAGGTGGTTTTTAAAAATTGTTGTTATTTTTCTATTCTCACTGAAGCAGCATTTACACAAATAGTTACTTTCATTCACTAACTCCTGCCTGAACCTCTGCACTTGTCTGGTTCTTGCCAACATAGGGATTAAACAAAAGAAGAGTGAGGAAAATGAACTGGTTTCTTATTTTTTTTAAAGGGCATAGGTTTTCTTGAAGTTTGAAGCAGAGCCACTCACCTTCTTCTTAGGGTCCAAAAAGATGGGTCACTGGGAGATCTGTAAATGGTTTTTTTAAAGTAAATTTCAGTTGTGCACATCCACACAATTTGATTGAGGGCTGCCGGGGGGGGAGGAGGTTTAGATTAAACCACCCCCTGCACATTTTCACTTGCTGAAGCTGTCTTCCTCCCTGCTGTGTCCTAGTTCCCTTGGAAGGAAAACAAAGGCAAATACCCATCTTTCTTCTTCTTCTTCCAAAGCTAATAGGAAGACCTGGTGGTGGGGTTCAACAGGCAAAACTTTACCAGAGGAATCGGATTAAACTGCTTTTTCCCTTCTCACATGGCCCTGGCATTTGCCTTTTAAAGATGCAGAGAAATCTGTGCTCTCTGTCTCATTGATTCTCGGGGAGCCTTGATTGACAGTCATATTAAGAAAAATTGCATCTAGCTGCTGTTATGGTGCCTGGTTGTTTGGCTTGTAGGGGAAGGGGGAGAGTGACTTAGGAGTTATGGTAAATGACAGGGATGTTGACCAGTCAGCAGTATCATATATAGGGTTGCCATGTCCCTCTTCACCACCGGCGGGAGGTTTTTGGGGCAGAGCCTGAGGAGGGTGGGGTTTGGGGAGGGACTTGAATGCCAAAGCGGCCATTTTCTCCAGGCGAACTGATGTCTATCGGCTGGAGATCAGTTGTAATAGCAGGAGATCTCTTGCCACCACCTGGAGGTTGGCAACCCTAATCAGACACACTTCTCTAGTCTGTCTTTCACATTACTAGATTTCTGGCTGATGTTTACTTGATTTTATACGAATACAATGATTCCTGTTTGACTGTTGTTCTGTTCTCCTTTGGGCTGAGCCTAGATGATTTCAGAAATTGTTGTAGTGGCAGGCCGTATGTTCTGCAGTGTGTCCAGGGAGATTAAATCCCCCCCCCCATTTCTGAATGTTGGGATCTCTTGTGGCAGATTTGTGTCCATTGATTCTCTCACACAGAGACCAATCCATTTGTCCAATGGAGATAATAGAAGTGCATTTCTGGCACAGACCCCCTCACGTTCACATGTACACATACTTTAGATATGGATGTGATGATACTTGATTAAATACATGAGGATCTCCCTGAGGTAAAACTCACATCTTAGTACTACAGAATAGCAAAGGGATTGGGTGGTGACTCATTTCTACCCGATGTCATTGTACTCATTATTTGTCTGTTTTGTGTGGCCACCCCAGAGCTGGCAACCCTAGAATATGTGCCCCCCAAGGCCGCTCCATTTGTTGGAATGGCTTCCCAAAAGTGTGATGAGGGCCTCAGAGATTTCAGAGGCAAAGCTTTTCTCATGTGCTTTTAGTAGCTTGTGGAGGTCAGCTATTATGGTCAGGTAAAACAGCTTGCTGTCTTCTGTAATTTGTACTGAATTTTTATTAAAGGAAATTTTACTTGGTTTTGATGATGCAAGACACCTTGACTCCCATTAATTAAATTAAAATCACCTCATCTCCCAACCCTTCTCATTAAAGCATAGCTCTTCCCACTACCATATTGCCCTTGACCATGCAGCACTTGTACATTATTAGAAAACATGTTTGGAAAGAACAGACCCAATTTATACCCAGCTGCATGACAGACTGCAAGGCCCACAGGTTATGCCCCCCCCCCAGATTATTTTCCCCAAAACACTGTTCTTCAGAGCACTGAAATCACCCTACTTGCAGTACTCTTTAATTTATCTTACCAATACCTAGGACAGATAGGAGGATGCTGGGCTTCTATAGTCCAGAATATAATATCATTATTGCTGGAAGGGTGGGTAGCATTTGGATTTTCTGCTTTAGGTGCCAGAATATCCTAGGCCAGCTCTCATTTCAGTGATACCAGAATCCATACATTTCATCTTCTAAACGAAAAGATGGAATTATGATTAAATCCAAGAAACCTGATTTAAAAAAAAGCCATATATCTGAATCAAAACTCTACCACTTCTAGGAATAAATGATATTTAGCAATGGAAGTTACTATGCAATAAAAAAAACCCAGAATGTTTTAGTTTTATGAAACTTTCTTAGGGTTCACAGAGTTTTTCATAACGGGGTATAAAGTTTCTACTGTTGACATTCTGAGTATCTCTGAACTTTCCCCACATGAAATATTCACGGGACACAGCACTTTCCTTCTCCTGTGATCCATGTTCTTGTGCCATATCAGAGTCAGAACACTTTGTATAGCTGCTATAGGCACATGTTTCAGGGCCATCAGTCCGTGCCAGGTTATGTGGCAGATGCTTCCTGCTAGACGTCTAGTGGCTATCTATAGTGGTAAATGAACACGGTAAAAGTGCAAAGTGACAAGATACCTAAAGCTAAAGAAAACGTCAATGAGCTTTAGCATACAAGCACCATCAGCAATGATGTATCAGCAACAAATGCTTGCTGCAGGCTGCTTCTCATATTACCAAAAGTAACAGTTCAGTTCTTTGCAGAGTTACTCCAGCCATAGACCACTAGAATCTGTCCGCTTACAATGGAGTAACTCTTGATCAGATTGCACTCAAATCAACTCCTTTTGCACTGCATGTACATATAGTTCAAAGAGATTGGTTTGTTTGCCTTACATGTTACCTATTTAGCATACATTGTACTAACAAATTAATGGTCTTTTATGCATGGCTGTTTCACTCGCTGTCACCCCTCCAATGACCTCAGGTCTTTGTGTTGGTTACGCATGCCTTTTCAAACATCAGAGGTCATTTTCTCCAGGTGAACTGGTCTCTATCAGCTGGAGATCAGTTGTAATAGCAGGAGATCTCCAGCTAGTACCAGGAGGTTGGCAACCCTACGCTAGTACCTAGTACCTAGAGGTTGGTAACCCTAGTTATTAATGTTAACACAGTAAAGGAACATCCATAGCAATTTGGTGTGGGGATTAGATATGCACAGAGTAGTTCTTTGCCACCTCTGCCTACTGATAGTAGCATCTCCTGTATCCCTCCTCTCCTCTTTAGGACTGGGGGAACCTTTTTTCCGCCAAGAGCCATTTGGACATTTATAATATCATTTGTGGGCCATACAAAATTATCAACTTAAAAATTAGCCTACCAAGCCCCAAGCAGGTAGCTGCCCCAGATGACCCCCCCTCCGGCATGGGCAAGCAGGCAGGCATCCAACCGGTGGCGTACTCGCCCAGCTGGTGGCACAGTATGGTCTGTTGCACCAGCTGGGCGTAGCCGTCCAGCCGCACGCTGGAATTCCTCCTGCTCTGCATGGTCGGGGCCAGATTCTACAGCCGGCTCCTGCTACCTCCACCTGCAGGGATGAAATGAGGACACACTGGCTAAGAACTTGCCTCCCCACGCATTCTGACCCTGCCCCCTTTAACCCCTCCATTGTCGCCACTTCCACCCCCAGCCCACTTGTAGTACAGAGGGAATACGTTTCTCCATGGCCCAGGTGGGAAAGGGTTAACACAGTTTCTTGGGCAGTCCTAGCAGCTCCATAGCTAATGACTGTTCTGCAAGGGGGGGGGAAGGTTCCTTTTCTCAGCAAAACAAACTCACATCCGCCTTGAACAGAGGCTATTCCTGTCCGCGGGAGGGAGTGGATCACCAGTCTTAGATCCTTCTGAGCTAGCGATCTGCCAGGACCCACAAAGGGCCAGACCAAATGATTTTGCGGGCCTTAAATGGCCCCTGGGCCTGATGTTCCCCACCCCTGCTTTAGAAAGTCCACAGAAGTGCTAGATTCAAGTCCGGTAGCACCTTACAGACCAACAAGATTTTTGAGATATATGCTTTTGAGAGTCAAAGCTCCCTTTTTCAGATACTACAGAAGTGCAATTTTTGCTTGGTACATGTGCAGCAGCCCGCTTCAGTTCAAGTTTCCTCAATTTGGCGTAATTATTCTGGTGGGATAGAGAGACTTTTGTAAAGCAAAGTACTAGCATATGACAAGTCATACATTTTCTTGCAGTACATAGCAATGCAGTGACTTTAGATGACTTTCTTTCATGCAACTCATTTTATTTTACTCTCCAGGAGCCACAGGTGTAATTGTGGGACATCCTTTGGACACAGTAAAGGTAAATAGTTTTTGTTTGTTTGTTTTTTATTTTGCTGAGGCTTCAGTTCATTGTGTATAAATGTTCAAGGTATAATCCCTTGCTACAGAAAAGAGGAATAACATAAAAGCTTTCTCTTGTGGGAAACATTCTGTCTTCATGATGAGCAAAATCCAGAAGAAGAAGAAACAACCAACAATACAGAATCAGTGGGATTAAAATGCCTATTTAACTGACTACATGAGATATACATGTACTATTCTCTAGATAGTGCTTCTATATAAACTAGCATGTGTTCTCTCTCTCTGTGTGTGTATATGTAAACAGATACATACACACACATACACCAAGTGGGGGACCTGCAATGACTTCCTCTTGTTTCTCCTCTTTACCTCCCCTGGCAGTGCCTGAAGCATCTCCCCTTTCCTTCTCTCCCACCCACTCTTTCTGACCCCCTTCCCATCTTCACCTTCCCCAGCCTCTTGCAGCCTCTAACATTTCCCAATTCACTCCCCACCTACCAACCTATAGTTTCTGTTCCTTTCTTCCATCTTCAGTTTTCCTTTTTTTATGTTCTTTGCTTCTCCCCCTCAAGTTTTACCTTCCCTTCCTTTTGTCTTGTATCTCTTTAGTCCCTCCCCACCAATCACCACCCAGTACAGACAGTAACCAGTGCTTGCAATCCTCAGCAATGCTGATTGCCAAGACCTCACAATGTAGTCTTGCTATGTCTCAGTGGCATTCTTTCCTTTAAGAAGCAGATGCTGCTTCTATGAGTTTAGAGTTTTTAAACTCTACAATGTATATTTTTTTAACATTTTATTATTTGTTCTACATATTTGGTTTTCCCTCCATGCGTGCCAAAAATCCCTGTCTGTACTTGGCCCCATTGTATGGATCTTTTGATTCACAACTCTATGCCATAGTTTAGAAATAAATATGACAAGTGGGGGAACCTGCAGTATCCATAGGGGATGAATACTGGGTGTTGAAAGGAATGGAGGAGGGTACCCATACACTTTCTGCTTTAAAGCTTCTTGCCCCTGCCAACACCCAGTGGACAGGAGCAGAATGGATGAGAAAGCCTGGCCCAACACTACTACCCCCATCAGCTGACAAGCATGGTGGCAGGAGGCTTTGAAGCAGAAAGCATGGTATGCACTTTCTGCTTCAGCTCTCCTCTGTCTCTTTCAATGCCCAAATTATTGATGGCTGTAAGTGTTGTCATTACCCACCTTGCTCCTCTATCTTTCCTCCCCTTCCTTCTCCCCCAATTCATTCCTTTCCTTATCCTCTTCCTGCCTCACTTTCTCTCTGTGTGTTTCTTTAAAATCTCCCTTAGAAGGCCAAAGGCCAATTGTGATCTTGCATCTTGTTGGTTGGCATATTTTTCATCTAAGATCAGAGGCCTGTGGAATTGCAGGATTGCAGATTTTCCTGCAAACCTAGGGAGTCTCCTGGGTTTGCAGAAAAATCCCCTTCTCTGTACATAGCTCCATTTAGTGATTTTTTTTATCTGCATTGAACACATGAAGCTGCCTTCTACTGAATCAGACCCTTGGTCCATCAAAGTCAGTATTGCCTACTCTGACAGGTAGCGGCTCTCCAGGGTCTCAGGCAGAGGTCTTTCACATCACCTACCTGCCTAGTCCCTTTAACTGGAGATGCTGGGGATTGAACCTGGGACCTTCTGCATGCCAAGCAGATGCTCTACCACTGAGCCACAGCCCCTCCCCATTCTATGGCCACATTCAGAATTAGATACATTGATGTTTTATATAGTAATTGAGAACTGTCTCTCTAAAATTGAGCACAATCTAGACAATTTAAAGTATATGTAGTTCTTGCAAATGTTTAAATGTGCATTTTATCACACTGATTCTTTATAAGACTTGTTTTTTCTAGCTGGCTGTATATGGCATATTGAATATACAACCAGTCATCTGAAAGAGTGGTCCATAAAGATGGTAACTTAATTTTATTTAGGGTTATCTCCTTTTTTAGTGACATTTAGTTGAATTTAGGGTTGTGTGTCTACTCCTGTGCCTTTAACAGTCTAACATACAGGGATTAAACACTATAGTCATTCATTGCCACACTTTACCTGCTTAATTTCAGTGTGTCAGACTGCTGATAAGGCACAGAAGGAGGACCGGTGAAAAACTAGCAACCCTAGCTGTACTTGACAGGAAGATACAGGGCAGAGGTAAGCTCCAGCAGTCAGTATGCTTTGTGAGTGAAATAAAGTTAGTATGACTTTTTATGTCATTTGTGCCATATGGTTCAATTGCAATGGTCCATTTTGTTATACTTGATACTAGAGGCTTGTAATTGAGGGTGGAAACTTGCAGGTCAGGGCCATGCTACCCTTCCTCGCTAGGTAGGTATTCCACATTTCCAAATGGGGCTTCAAGGAAATGAATGGTACGCTGGTGATTTCCTCACATGCAAGAGACATTTCTCAAACCCTGCATCAAAGACCCACTCTCCATATCTGTTTTAGTATCTATTAAATGTTAATGTCGGGGCGGGGGGAATGTCATTTAAATAAGAACAAATTCCAGGAGTCTGATCTTGTTAGTCTTCTGCAGCTCATATAATAAAGAGTCTTGTGGGACCTTTAAGACTACTTGTTTGGATCTGGTGATCTGTGGACACAAAGATTGTGGCTCTTTCATTTGTACTCCTTCCAGAAGTCATTCCAACCCTAAGAGGAGGGGAACAAGAGAAAGATATGTATTTGTCAGCACCTTCTGCTGATGGGTCACTGGATTGAACCCAATTAATTTCTTTTGGCATGAATTTTTACAAGCCAAAACTCACTTCAGCAGATGCATAAAGTATTATATTCAGTTGGCAGAAAGATTTATAACCTTGGCTGAAAACAGAAGAATTACTTGGGGACGGGGGAGGGGGAGAGCTGTTATAAAGAGAGGCCAGAAGGCTCAGTTCTCCAGATATATAGGTGTGTTACGTTACATTGCAAAGCACAGATTTTAAAAAGACCCAATCAAAGAGTAAATGAGCCACTCAATGGGGGCATGGAACAGGCAACAGTTGAGAATTGGCAAGGTATGATGAATTTGACTAGTGAAAAAATACCTGTAGGGAGGATCAGTTAACCAACCTCAGTCCCTATTGAGTCAAAAGCAATTTGAACCAGGGAGAAAATCTAGAGCGAGAGATTGTATTTCTGTCCAACGTAGTATCTTTAAAAAGCCAACCTCATATACAGTTATTTCTTTTTGCCATCAATTAACATTTTCGATAGTGAAGCAACCATTTGCATGTAGAAGGTATCATCAACGAGCTGCTTTAAATTCCAAATGACCTTTTTGATCTGTGGATGACTTGAATATTTAAAGGAAGGAAAATCTCACCACAGATAAGAAAGATGCCCACTAAGTGAGGAAGTCACCCCTTAGACTGCCACGAGGGCAGATTTGCCTCGGTTGCAGAGCGTGTATATTCTCTGCTGCTCAATGTCATCCGAGGCAGGATGTTAGAGGAAGCTAATCCACTGTAATCATTTCTGTGTGCCCATGAACAGTATTGTTATTGTGTGCACTTGGAAGGTTTTAAAGCAAAAAGCTGCAAAGGGCTGTGTTTGGTTGAATGCTCCCCCTTCCTGTAGTAGCTGTGCCAGGGCATTAATTGTGTTTGTGTTTGGATAATTTGCTGTGCTGTTCATGAATTTTTCTGGAGTTAAGTATTGAAGGAATATGTGCCTTGCAGTACTGGCAAACAGATGGCTTTGCTGTCCTTGCTGGTCGTGCGTGCTATAAGCCGACAATGGCTCTTGTGGGAACATTTTTGCTACGTTTTCTACATTTGGTGAGCACTGCCAAGAAACAAGCGACGCGCATCTTTAAAAGACGACTGTCAAGCTGGCACCTTCTCTGCTCTTGGATCTGAATGCTTCTTTGGGAATAGCAATTAGGCAGCTTTGTTACCTTTCCAAGTGAGTGGGGGGGGGGGGAGAGGTTTCAAATAGTGAATTCAGAAGCAGGGTAATTCAGCATTTGCTGATGACCCTTCACAAATATATCAAAAGAGCATCCTGAGGCATAAGGAGTGAGAATGGGGGAAAGAGCTGAATGGCCAAAAGTACTGAATGTGGGTTATGTTCCAGGACTTCAGGTCTCCTCCCACTAACATGTAAGCCATGCTCAAAGTGAGTTCTCTGACTCTACAAAAACTCTGGGCTCAGGATGCCAAGTGAGGGATCTGCCTGTGTTGATTTCAGGGAATGAGAAAATGAATATGATGGTCCATGAACAATTGGTAGGTATTTTTGAGTTTTAATACCAGATAGTTCAATGGTTTATCCCTAGGAAAAATGATGTAAAGGCCTATCGATCATATCCTCTAGATGCTCACCCTGGCCCTCTGTCTAGCTTTTGAAGTGTGCTTGAATACCAAAAACAGTTTCTTATTTTAAAAGTCCCAAATAATTAAGCAAGCTGATAATAACATTCATACAATCATAGAATTGGAAGGGACCTCCAAGGTCATCTAGTCCAACCCCCTGCACAATGCAGGAATTTCACAACTACCTCCTCCCCACACACCCAGTGACCCCTACTCCATGCCCAGAAGATGGCCAAGATGCCCTCCCTCTCATGAACTATCTAAGGTCACAGAATCAGCATTGCTGACAGATGGCCATCTAACCTTGTCTTAAAAACCTCCAGGGGAAGAGAGCTCACCACCTCCCGAGGAAGCCTGTTCCACTGAGGAACCGCTCTAACTATTAGAAAATTCTTCCTAATGTTTAGATGGAAACTCTTTTGATTTAATTTTCACCCATTCAGAAGTAAAAAACTGGAATAAATTCTGCATGTACTTTGTTAGCTTTGTTTGTTTTTGGCATGGATATGAAGGAGCGGTTAATTTTCAAAGCCCATTGAAAACATATTCTGATATATTATATAAAATTCCTCCAGAGGAAAAGGATGGGATGTTCTTTTGCAGTCATTTGTCTCAGTTAATTGGTCAATTGTTTTTCCCTTGAAAGCAAACTCAAATTATTGCTGATGTGAAAGGTGATCCGTTATCGGACACGAGCGTGTCTGGCAGCCTGTGGGTGGTAAAGACCCACCGCCGCAACTTTACGACGACCCGTAACATCATGAAGTGCACTGTCAACACCTCTACCCACTTAGAGTATGAGTCCACGACAATTAAAAAAACCTTGCCCTGGAATGGACCGGCGAAGTCTATGTGTACTCGCAACCATAGCATGTGTGTGGACTCCCAGTGGTGTACTGGCACCAGGGGCATTTCCGGACATGATTCTTGACACGAGTTGCAGCGGCAGACCCACTCCTCAATAGCAGCGTCTATCCCAGGCCACCACACATAGTTGCGTGCCAGAGCTTTCATCTGGACAATGCCCAGATGGCACATATGTAGAGCCTCCATCACCTTGTGACGTAGTTTGGTGGGTACAACAACACGGTTACCCCAGAGCAGGCAGCCTTTATGTACAGACAGCTCATGCTGTCTTGAAGCATAAAGGGTAAACTTGGCTGGCGGCCGCTCCGCCGGCTACCCCTTCCACACCCAGTTGAGTACAGGGCGATGTCGGAGGCATGCAGCGGTGGTTCTGGGAGGGCCTCAATCAGTAATGCATAGTGGGCTGGAGCCGGGTCGGGGTCATTGTCAGCAACAGGGAGACGGCTGAGGCCATTGGCATGGCCAATAGAACAGCCGGGGCGGTGGGCAAGGTCAAACGAATATGCATTCAGGAACATCGACCATCACAGTACCCATGGGGAAAGAATTTGCGGCGTCTGACGGTCGGGAGCAAAAAGTCCAAGCAATGGTTTGTGGTCGGTGATGATGGTGAAGTGCCGGCCGTAGACAAAATCATGAAACTTTTTGACCGCCGCCACGATGGCCAACACCTCTTTATCAATCTGTGCATAATTTCTCTCCGCTGGCGATAACATGTGCAAATAGAACGCTATCGGGTTGTCCCTGCCCGATGGTAAGTGGTGGCTGAGGACCGCCCTGATGTCATACGGTGAAGCATTGCATGTCAGTAGAACAGGTAAGCGTTCGTTAAAATGGACAAGGAGGCTGGATGACGAGAGCAGATGTTTGGCGGCAATGAATGCATGCTGGCGTGTTGGCCCCCAGGACAACGGGGTTGCTTTGTCCAGGAGTCTGTGGAGCGGCTCGGCTACCGAAGCCTTGTGTGGCAGGAAGGCATGATAGAAATTAAGGAGGCCGAGACATGCTTGCAGTTCGGGTTTGGATGTGAGGGCCGGGGCAGCATGGATGGCCTGTACCTTGGCAGGGGTCGGGTGAATGCCGTCGGCGTCAATAAGGTAGCCGAGGAAACCAACTTGAGGGATGCCCAGCTGACACTCTTGATTACACACATTCACACTGGCAGCGAGGCCAGTCCCAGCGGTGGCCAAGCACCATGGGAGTGCGCCTCCCCCCTCCGCCAGCGCGGCCTCTCCGTGGCTCCGGCAGCGGCATGGAGAGGCCACGCAAGTGCAGGGGGGCGGGCTGGGGGTGGGCCGGGGGGAGGAGCCGGTGGCTAGTTGGCTCCCTATCCCCTTTTGCCCACTTGCGCCAGTGGCCAGAGCTGCGTTGCTGCGCCTGCTATTTAGCAAGAGCAGCCTCGCTGTTTTCAATGGGGCGAAAAGCCCCAGTTAAACAAAAAAAGACTCAAAGCGGCTTTTTTTTGTTGTTGTTTAACAGCGTTGGGAAAACAGCTTAGGAAGAGGCGCCGCTGCTCCTCTTCCCCGCCATCCCCGTATGCCTCAGCTCAGGAATGGACTGTTAATATAATTATTACAGGGGAAAACGGTATGCAGAAAAAAAATCTCCAAATTCACAACCTTTGTGCAGTAGTACTGCATGCCACAACAGTAAAGGGGGCTTTCCTGCAATTTATGAAGCAATGTCATCGAGCACTAACTTTATTTAAGCATAAAAGTATGATATTTTGAATACAATGAACTGGAAATACTAAAAACAAAATGCTACATGATCTGGAGGATTTAATAGTTACAATTGCAAATTAGCTGAAAAGCCTGGGAGGTGTTGGTCTGATCCTTATACTGACAATCAACACTGAGAATTCTTATTTTTCACATTTCAAAACATGTTGACAGTTAAGAATTTAATTATGATTGTGTGGGTAGATCTGCTCTGGCAGTCCAAAAGAAATCCTGGATAGATGCATGATTTATTTTTTGCTCTGCTGCTTTGTTTTTTGCTTGGAACAAAGCAAGACTTATAGTCAAATAAAAGTGTGCATTGTTTGTACATCCCAAGCTTTGGTTCAATGAAACACTAGGATTATAAACATTAAATTACATTATTCTGTTTTTCAGACTCGCTTACAAGCTGGACAAGGCTATGGAAGCACATTTAACTGTGTCCTCACTGTGTACAGAAATGAAACTGTAAGTATATCACCTGGTCTAAAAGATGCAAGTAAATAGAAAAAGAAAAAAGAAACCCTGAAAATCAGATACAACTGAAATACGTCTTGGTGAATTTAGCCTTCCAAGTCCTGGCACTGTGAAAAGAATTAGTACATAGTCTTCCATTGGATTAGGGATTCTGCCAAATCAGTACAACTTGGATGGATTTTAAAGATTACCTTCTCAGAGCTGTGATTTCAAGCTGTTTGAATACCTAAAGGGAAGAAAGTTTAGATTATTCTTCAATTGTAAGTCAATTCTACCCATTCCAAGTCAATTCTACCCTGTCTGTCTGTCTGTCTGTCTGTCTGTCTGTCTATCTATCTTATAACATTTCTTTGCCTCCTTTCCACCCAAGGCAGAAAATATTAAAAGCTAGTTCATATAGGATGTATACATACATAGATGTATGTGAGTGCAGGAAAACTACTGCCATGTACTAAGATCATATAAGTGCCTGTTTTGCTGGACATACACTCTAAGGGAGACTGCAACTGGTAGCAGAAATGCACTGGGCATTTATTACTTTCAGAAAACACCTTTGTTTGAAATAAAAATGTGGCCCTGTCTGAGTCATCTAGAAAGTCTGCTGTTTGAACAAATGAAATGGCTATATCTTTTACTGACAATCTCATCATCCTTCCAGAAAAGGGGTATCTTGAGTTTGCCGAACTGGAAGCAGTGTAAAACCATAAAGATATTCAATGTAGACCAAAATCTGTAATGACTAAGGGTCTGTATTTACTTCTTGTTTTACCTGTGCCAGAGCTTGCTATGCCACTTATTTTGAATGCTGGGAATAGGTGAAGCACAGCATTTCTCTCCCCGCTTTTTATTATTACTTTCTGTTTACATAATGTTAAGTAATTACACACCACTTAACTTATTCCAGTAACATGCTACCTTCATCCCAATTTTTAGAAAATTCACCTAACTCACCACAAATATTGAGCTTTTCTTATTCATGTAAGTCCTTATATTTATGATTTCCCACAGATATTCCTTACACTTGGAATAAGTTTTTTTCCAAAACTTGGCATAAACTATTTTTGCAGCAATCAATAACTTCATAATAGATAATATCCTTTTTTGTACACCCAACATACCTAATAACACTTTTTTCATGTTTTATATTCTGGGAAAAGGCAACCACATAGATCCATAATCTGCACAAATACGATCACATTTCCAGTATTCAAAACTATTTTATTCATCCTGGTTTTAGCAGCCCTAAATTGCCCAGACTAGCCCAATCTCATCAGAGCTGGCTTGTTAAGTAGAGTCAACCCTGGTTAGTACTTGGATGGAGACCACCAAGGAAGACTCTGGAGCTGCTTATGCAGAGGCAGGCGATGGCATACAACAGCTGTTCATTTCTTGCCTTGAAAGCCCCATGAGGTGGAACTTCATGGGGTCGTCATGAGTTGGTTGTGACTCAACTGTATGCTTTACTTTTTATTCATCCTGTCCACCTTTAGGGAATAAGATACCATACTCAGCATTTTAAAAGAAGCTTTTCTTTCATCTAAACCTCTTGTAAAACAACCAGTAAGCTGAAAGGTAGGATTTCATTCCTCTATTGAGATTTCTGGTATCTGTAACATAGGCCACTCTGTTTTGAATTGATCCTGTTTATCAGCATGCCTGCTTTGCTTCCCCACGTGGTCTGGCTCACATATACGCTAGACACATATCCATGTGGAGGTAGTCTTACCTCTTGAATGGAGCCTGTGATCACACTCATAAACTCAGGTGTTTTCCACATGAGGACAGGCTGGTATAAACACATGAAGGCATGAAGCTGCCTTCTGCTGAACCTGACCCTTGGTCCATCCAAGTCAGTATTGTCTACTCAGACCGGCAGCAGCTTTCCAGGGTCTCAGGCAAAGGTCTATTCACATCATCTACTTGCCTAGCCCCTTTAATTGGAGATGCCGGAGATTGCACCTGGGACCTTCTGCATGCCGAGCACATGCTCTGCCACTGAGCCACGGCCCCTCCCCGTATAATATCCCAGTTGCTGCTGTGGCTGCAGATATAGTGCAGTGGCAACAGGACTTCCACATGGCACATTTCCTCACATTTTTCCTGCTGCAGCAGTGGTTATCCCACCCACCCACTCCTGTACTACCCATGCTTTTCTAGTTTTTTTAATCAGCAATTAACCATTGTCTAAAATTCCAGCAATTAACAGATTGTCTAAAATTCCAGCTTTCATTCTTGACTATTATTTTCATTGTGAATGCATTTCCTCCTCCTGAAACAAAAGGATTCAGAGACCTCCTTAAAAACAGGAAAGCAGGGAATTCAGCCAGCCTGATATATAGATTGGCATATCGTTATAACAATATAACAATATTCAATTGACAATTATTAAGCAAGCCCCCGCAGTGGGAGGAAATGGTGACTGCTGGTACAGAGCAGGGGAAATGGCTGCCATGTGAGCAGGACCAGGAAAATCCAAACTTCCCTACCAACATGGCAGCCTTCCAGGCAGTGCTGCTAACTTTTCCAAAATTTCACAGCAAAGCAAGTTTGGTAAAGATAGGACTAAAACTGGGGAAACTACATGAGGTGCACACATTGATCACAATGATGTAAGGAAACTGTGCTTCCCAATGGCATCAAAATCCAGGGCAAATAACCTGTGTGGAAAGATCGCAGTGTAGAAAGACTGCTATTCAGCATCTCATTCTTTGAGTGGCTGACTTGGAGTTGAACAGTGGCTGAAGAAAAATGTTCTGGGCAAAAGTACTCTTATGTGCTTCCATACATAGGTTGGCATGCAGAAGATCACAGGTTCCATCTCCATCATCTCCAGTTAAAAACGCAGGTAGTAAATGTTGAGAAATACATTGACCTGAGGCCCCAGAGGGTTTCTGTCAGTCAGAGAAGACCACAGAACCATGGTCTGTATAATGCAGCTAATCCATATCTAAAAATCTTAAAATGCCAATTAGAACAATGACCTACTTGCCAGCAATGAAGCAATTTGGTGAAGAAATGGTGCAATGAACAATACAGAGAGCCTAAACAGAATTAAAAAAATAAAATAAAAGTTTTTAGAGGTGAATCATATAATGCTTCAAAGCAGAGAAGTTAGCTAATCTGAACGTGAAATTGGGTCTGACAGATTTTGATTTTACATTACTTAAAGATCAATACAGATACATAGCATGCACCGACTCACCCCACTGAAGAGCCCAAGGTTGCTGAGCTGGGCCGTGGAGGTTGCGGGGCAAGCCGGTCCCCCCCTGCTCCGGGGGTGGGCTGCCATTAGCGCAGGGAGCCCGGGGGCTTCTGGCCGGAGCTGGGCTCCTCCGCGGCGTTCTGGGCGGCAGCAGCAGATATCGGGGCGTTGGCCCTGACACCACGGGTCGGGCCGCGTGCCCCCCAGTGAGAGGCAGGGAGCCTGTTTGAACGAGCCAATCAGGCTCGGGCTCCTGGTGGGGCGCCCTCCCTCAAGGCTGGACCTGAGGTTTTTACTCAGGTCCGGCTTCCCTGCATTTAAAAAGGCCTCGCTTTGATTGTATGTATGTTATAGGTATGATGTTAATTTCCTTATGCCTGGTATCCTTACTTGTGTGGCACTTAAGAAGAAACCAGTAATCATACAGGAAAACAGGAAAATAGGAAAAGCACAGAAGTGCCTTATGGGATAGTCAACATGATGTTCATCCATAAGAGGGCACAAGCACATTAGGGCGAGTTCATCTACAGGGAAAGGAGCCCCGTCGTGCAGAGTGGTAAGCTGCAGTACTGCAGTCTAAGCTCTGCTCACAACCTGAGTTTGATCCCAATGGAAGTTGGTTTCAGGTAGCCGGCTCAAGGTTGACTCAGCCTTCCATCCTTCTGAGGTCGGTAAAATGAGTATCCAGCTTGCTGGGGGTAAAGGGAAGATGACTGGAGAAGGCACTGGCAAACCACCCCATAGACAAAGTCTGCCTAGTAAACATCAGGATGTGACATCATCCCATGGGTCAGGAATGACCTGGTGCTTGCACAGGGGACCTTTACCTTTTACCATCTATAGGGAACAGTAACTTCTAGATATATCATGCATGTTGGGAAAACGTCTGATAGTCAATATATATTTTTAAGAGAGAGCAAATTAAAATTTGCCTGGTGCCAAACTAGATGAAATTGTGTGTTCCTGTTTGTTTTTAAAGTTCAAAACTACAATTTAATTGAGCTATACATTTACTCATTCTATTAATAAAAGACTGAAAAGCCACTTTGCTACAGAATCTGTTCATGTATTTTATTGGGCAAGAGTGTACTTTAAAAAGGATATGTAGAGTTAGATATCTGAATGAATAGGCCAGTGTTCTAGTGATGCTGAGGTTTCATTTATTTCTTAAGAGCAATCAAGTCTATTAGACATCTGTCTCATTTCATTTGTAGGCTGCTGGATTCTTCAAGGGAATGTCATTCCCACTTGTTAGCATCGCTGTCTACAACTCAGTGGTATTTGGTGTCTTCAGCAATATCCAAAGGTTCATTTGCCGGCATCGCTATGGGAATTCTAACAGTTCGCCAGCTCTTATGGACTTAGCGTTAGCAAGCATGGCAGCAGGGACTGTGTCAGTAGGAATTGGTGGCCCAGTTGATCTGGTAAAGATACGGCTACAGATGCAGACCCAAACTTTTCTTGAAGGTAAGTACCCAAAGTTTTAAAAAAATATTTTTCCATATTCTTTGTTTGTGTGACTAACCTATTATATATATTAATATGTTTTACAAAGATGCAGCAATAGTTGTAATAAAATGTGACTCATAGCACATACTTATATAGTGTGCAAAATTACTCAATAAAATAGAGACATTGCCTCTAAATATCCCACTTACAACTTTAAAAAAAAATTCAATAAAGGTCACTATTACAATTTATTTATTTGTTACTTTTGTTTCCCATTTTTCAAGAATTCTGAAGTGGTATATGACATAAATTCCCCCATAATAAAGCAATTTAAACAAAAATATAACAATAATTAAATCGTAAATAACTTTAAAGTTCTGTTGGTCAGTTAAAAACAGTATAAAACAACAGCAGCAATGAAATCCAATTTTATCTCCTTGGCAGAATGCCTGTGGGGAATGGGGCAAAATAAATTTCTGGGACAATGAATGTCAGTGTTCTGGGGCAACAATGGAGAAGGCCCTGTGATGTGTAGAGTTTAGCCTGGTTTCATCGCAAGATGGAACCTTCAGCAAGTCCTCTCAGGATTATTGCAATGAGTGAAGGAGATCTATAGGGCAGTAGACACGCTCTGATGTAGACTGGGTCCAGGCAATTTAAGGCTTAAAAGTCCAATGCCAACACCTTCAACCTGGCCACCAAAGTGAAAAGGAATGACTTCAGTATTGGTATAGCATGTTAACACTTGCTCTCACCAGACAGAATTCTATCTGCATTGTTCCTGCTAGCTGCTGTGTTCAGCTTATGTTTAGGGACAGCTCCGCATACAGCACAGAGTAGTCTCATTTAAAAGTTGCCAAGGCATGGATGGTGACATTTTCCAACAGGGGGTGCAGTTGAGGAATCAGCCAAAGCTGAAAAAGGCAGCCCTGCTGCTGCTGCTGCTACCTATCTAGATGCCTGCAGAATATCCATTATCACCTCAACACTTCAAATTTTATATTTTAAGGAGAATTCTGGCTAAGAGGAAATTTCCCCTTCCAATTGAGTGACTGACTGTACCACTCACCAGTTCCATTTCAACTAGTGTGCCTCTTCAGCATAGCATCTTGGGTCTGAATATATCTCAATAAATTCCAGAGAGCCTGCGGTACAAAAATTTCATGCAATAACGTGAAGGCAAAAACAAACATCACTGTAGCCCATGGTATTTCTAGAGTTGTGTATTAGAGAGAAGGCAAAACCCAAGAGAATTAAATGAGAAGATCTATTAGTTGTCCATATGGAGATCGGTGAACACTAGTCCTCTTTCAATTTGTAGAGTTAATTGCAGTATGAGGGAGAGAAGAACGGTTGATTTAGTTAGAACATAGTCTGACGCTGCTTCAGGAGGTTATACAGACCTGAAGAAGAGCAGCAAAATATTTTACTGTACTGTGTGTTCCCAAGGTTCGAGGAATGAACTGTACCAGAATTCTAATTTAGCAAAGGCCAAAATCAGCTTTAAAGATGCTTCTGTGTTGAGTAAACACTGTGCTACATCAATAGGCAAATACTGTTCATGTAAACACCTGCCTTGACCTCAAGTTATGCAGGGGGTGGGGAGAGAATGCAGAGAATAGAAGCAATATTGTAAGAGCAGATGCATGCTATATCAATG
The DNA here is from genome assembly GCF_029931775.1 of Euleptes europaea. Classification (NCBI taxonomy): domain Eukaryota; kingdom Metazoa; phylum Chordata; class Lepidosauria; order Squamata; family Sphaerodactylidae; genus Euleptes; species Euleptes europaea. The sequence goes on along the minus strand of NC_079312.1, from coordinate 92,113,138 downwards.
GAAATTTACTCAGTACTTTGAGTGGAAGAAAATTAAAATATATAATCATGAAAAAATTTGCCGTAGCATTATTTTATTAGTTATAGTAAGAGAACAGATAAGAAATGAAAGACCTTAGCATTGGCATGGCTAAAGAAACCTAAATAGCATGAATGGTTATTTTTTTTCTATTACAAAAAGCTCTCTTTAAAGGTGGATTGTAAATTACATTATGTGATCATTCAGCATTAGGGATTTTTCCTTCTCTCTTTTTGAGCCCCACGGGAGCCTTTCTTCCCCCTGTACCACAGCTCTGAGCAGGATCAGGCCAACACAATTTTTAAAGCTATAGAAAATCCTGAGGTAAAATGGCTGTGGGGACACTATATTATCTAGTTGTGCCCTCAGTGTTCTATCAGAGGAGGGGCATATTGGGCTGATGGTCTTGTGGGGTGAGCCTCCCCACCCGGCCTACCCCAGCCCTGAATGAGGCAAGACTCACCTCATGAAGGTGGCCCCACACAAGAAAGATGGGAGCTACCATGAGCTGGTGGTCCTAGCTTTGAGTGAGATGGGCAGGCAGGAGCTGCCACCACTGCAAGCTGGTGGACCCTGCTTTGCATCAAGTGGGTGCTAGGTCCCTCTTTGCCACCGACGGGAGGTTTTTGGGATGGAGCCTGAGGAGGGCGGGGTTTGGGGAGGGACTTGAATGCCATAGAGTCCAGTTGCCAAAAGCGGCCATTTTCTCCAGGTGAACTGATCTCTATTGGCTGGAGATAATTTGTAATAGCAGGGGATCTCCCTGCTGTGTGCAACCCTGGAAGTGATGTCATCATTTCAGGGTGATGCTCGAGAGCATCATGCTGAAGTGATGATGTCCCTTGCACTGGAACTGACATTGCAGCATTGGAACAATGCATATTTGCATACCCCTGCCCATCTAAACCTCCCACTGGTTGCCAGTGCCGAGCTGGCATCTTAGCGTTCTTAGATCTACCTGGACTAGACTCTGGGAGACTAAGGTTCAAATCCTCACTTGTGCCATAGAAGCTTGCTGGGTGACCTTGGGCCAGTCACACTCTCTCAGCCTAACTTACCTCACAGGGTTGTAGTGAGGATAAAATAGAGGAGAGGAGAATGTTGTAAGCTGCTTTGGGTCTACATTTCTACTGTATCTTGGCCATTTCCCTGGCAATACTCTGATACACCAAGCATCTTTGCTCTCTTCAATACCACCTTGGATTGTTGCCACAGCAGCTGTGCTGCTACTTTCCAGGAAACCTCCATTACTCCCTGTTTTGTAGCTGTTCACCATCCAGCCACTGCTGTGTTGGTTGAATCTTCAGAAGTGCAGGCATTCCTGGTCCCACAGATATATCCAATAGTCCAGAGAGTTAAGGCATCTTACAAATACAACATTAGGTTGAAATAACAATAAATTCAACACAAAAATTCCATCAATACCTACAATATTTCTAAAACAGCCAAAAGAATCATAGCAGCCCATCATTAGTGTAAGGAAGTATATCTGAAAATGCTAGGGTTGCCAGCTCCAGGTTGGGAAATACCTGGAGATTTTGGGGGTGGAGCCTGAGGAGGGCAGGGTTTGGGGAGGGGGTATAATGCTATAGAGTCCACCTTACAAAGTGGCCATTTTCGCCAGGGGAACTAAGCTCTGTCGCCTGGAGATCAGTTGTAAACAGCCACCACTTGGAGGCTGGCAACCCTAGAAGATGTGGTCCATTAGGTATGAGGCTCTCACAATGTGAAGGGCTTGAAAGGTATGAACCAGCATGCTGAACTGGGCTCAGAGGCACATAGGTAACTAGTGCAGATGTTGAAATGCCGGTGTTTACTGCTGCATTATTTCTGGAACAGCTGAAGAGAGAAAACCCTTGTTGATTTGGTTTGTTTTTGTATTTTGTTTTAGATTTTATTGTTTGGTTATTGTTTGTGAAATGGCTTTATTACTGTACACAGTATATATATAACTGCTTTGGGAACATGTATTATGAATAATAATAATTCTGAGGAATTCTAAGGCATTTTACAAATGTCATTTGTATTTGCTTCTGCAGCTAACTTAAACCTGAAACACAGAGTCACTGGCATTTCCATACAGACTGCCTACAGAGGCCCAGTTCACTGTGTTGCCACAATTCTTCGGCAGGATGGTTTAGCTGGACTCTATCGAGGTTCTAGTGCTATGATTCTGAGGGACATTCCTGGATATTGCCTCTACTTTATTCCGTACACATTTCTCTGTGGATGGATCACCCCAGATGGATGCCTATCTCCTAGCCCCTTTTCTGTGTGGATAGCTGGTGGTATTGCAGGTATGAACATTTATTTTCTTTATCACTGAGATTAATAGGGCAGAGGAGGGGGCTAGTTGTCCTCACTTTAGTTCACCCCATCAGTAAAATCAGCAGAGTTCAGCCTAGGGTTACCAGCTCTGTGTTGGGAAGTACCTTAAGATTTATGGGGTGGAGCCTGAGGAGGGTGGGGTTTGGGGAGGGAGGGATTTCAGTGGGGTATAATGCCATAGAGCCCACCTTCCAAAGGAGCCATTTTCTCCAGGGGAACTGATCTCTGTTACCTGGAGAATAGTTGTAATCCTAGGAAATCTCCAGCCACCACCTGGAGGTTGGCAACCATAGTCCAGCAGGAGGCAACTGTTCAACCCACTGAGCTTGAATAGTAGGTGGTGGCAGAAGAATGGATAGCTGAAATTTCTAATATAGCCGAGCAACCCTAGGATGACTTGACTTAATGTAGTTTCAGTCATATTTTTGAATTATCTGTTTAGCATGTACTTTCAGTTTTCTGCAGCAAAGTTGCACAGTCTACTTAGGACTAGTCTCCGATTCAGTGTTCCCTGTTTGTAAACTAGGTCAATGACCACCAGAACGTCTTCTAAATTATTAATTCCTTAACTATATTATATGTTTGTGACTTGATAGTAGTGCATGGCTGGTCTCACCTGCTTGACTTGTCTGCTGCTCTGCATGTACTTGTAACACAACGGTATGGTTTGAAGTTATTGATGAATAGAATTACCAGCTCCGGATCTGGAAATGCCTGGAGAATTTTGGGGCAGAGCCTGAGAAGGACAGGGCTTGGGGAGGGACGTCAATGCCATAGAGTCCAATGGCCAAAGCTGCCATTTTCTCCAGGTGAACTGATCTATATCGGCTGGAGATCAATTGTAATAGCGGGAGATCTCCAGCTACTACCTGGAGGTTGGCAACCGTATTAATGACATTTATGTTTTCTAAAAAGTAGCTCCTTTTGTCACACAGATAAGCCAATTCCACTAACACTGAATGTGTTTCTTGCCTTTCCATCCAAGCTGTGATGAGGGTGCACAACTTGGATGGAAAGGCAAGAAACACATTCAGTGTTAGTGGAATTGGCTTATCTTGTGACAAAAGGGTTGGGGAGAGCTTACAGACAGAGTGTAAAGGAGTAACTAGGGTTGCCAACTCAGGGTAAAGAAATACCTCGAGAATTTGGGGCAGAGCCTGGGGAGAGTGAGATTTGGGGAGGGGAGGGACTTCAGCAGGGTACAATGCCATAAAGTCCACTCTGTAAAGCACCCATTTTCTCCAGGGAAACTGATATGTTGTCTGGAGATCAGTTGTAATTCCAGGAGATCTCCAGGCCCCACCTGGAGGTTGGCAACCCTGCAAATTACCTATTGTCTAAATCTGCTGTGTCCCTTATCTACTTTTTTCCAGGAAGCATATGTTGCTGTTGGGCAAGATAAGTCTTCCTGACTTGACCTGAATTATGGGGTCCCACAGGGCTTGACCCTCTCTCTGATGTTGTTGTTGTTGTTGTTGTTGTTGTGTGTGTACCCTCTTGCTGACATTGTCAAGAGGTTTGGAGTTGGGTGCCATCAATATGCTAATGATACGCAGCTCTTCCTCCTGCTGGATAAGTAGCCAGCAACAGTCACCTCCAGATTGGACTACTGCAATTTGCTGTACGTAGGGCTACCCTTGAAAATGCTTCGGAAACTGCAAGTGGTTCAGAATGCAGCTGCTATGTTGCTGACCGGAACACCATGATCAGCATATATTACCCCAGTTTTGCGGCAGCTGTACTGGCTACTAATTCGCTTCTGGATCCAACTCAAGGTGTTAGTGTTAACTTTTAAAGCCCTTGACGGTCTGGGACTCTCATACCTATGGGATCGCCTCTCCCATTACAACCCACATGCCCCCTTTGGTAATCCACTCAAGGCCTCTTGCAAATGCCCATCCCCAGGATAATTCCATTAGCTGTTACCAGGGGAAGGGCTTTCTCAGTTATGGCTAGGGTTGCCAACTGCCAGGTAGTAGCAGGAGATCTACTGCTCTTTCAACTGATCTCCAGCCAATAGAGATCAGTCCACCTGGAGAAAATGGCCACTTTGGCAATTGAACTCTATAGCATTAAAGTCCCTCCCCTCCCCAAACCCTACCTTCCTTCTCAGGCTCCACCCCAAAAACCTCCCGCCGGTAGCAAAGAGGGACCTGGCAACCCTAGTTATGGCCCCTTCCCTGTGGAATGCATTCTCCGATGACACCTGTGCCCTGCAGGACTTGCTTAGTCTCTGCAGGGTTTGTAAGGCCGAATTGTTTAATTTGGTTTTTGGAGCATAACCGGATGTTCTGGGCTGGTTTGATAGTGGGTTGGTGCTGAGTTATGTTATGTATCTTAATATTTTATATGTATTATCTTTGTTGATTTTTAACTGAATTATGATGCTGCTGCGTAAGTGTTCTAAGTCACCGTGAGACCCTCGGGGGGAGCAGCAACTAAAAAAAATCAAATAAATAAATAATTTCAAATTTAAATCTATTGAACTGAATAGAATAATTCATATTACCTTCAGTTATAACAGATTTTTATTATACTGTTTTAACCTTTATCCCTTAAGATTTATACCATTAAGCATGCATTTCAAATTTTTTATTGTGTACATTGTTTAACACTTTCCTTCACATTCTTAGGAGCAATATCTTGGGGAACTGCTACTCCTATGGATGTTGTGAAGAGTCGTCTTCAAGCAGATGGGGTTTATTTCAAGAAATACAAAGGAGTCATTGATTGTATCTCCCAAAGTTATCATAATGATGGTCTAAAGGTAAACAGTACCAAATGATATCATCTTGATATTAGGAATTAATTTGGTAATAAATTGCATGCTGGCTAATTGACATAGTTACAGATGTACGTTTATAATTTTAAATAGCAAATTTAATCTTATTTATAAAGGAAAAATTGATTCATTGCCATAAGTTCTAGTGATGGCCACTGGCTTAGATAGCTTTGAGAGAGGATTGGAGAAATTCATGGAAGATATTGTTGAAGGCTTTCACGGTCAGAGTTCATCGGTTCAGGTAGGCTATCCCGGCTGTGTGACCGTGGTCTTGGTATTTTCTTTCCTGACTTTTCGCCAGCAGCTGTGGCAGGCATCTTCAGAGGAGTAACACTGAAGGACAGAAAATACCAAGACCACGGTCACACAGCCCGGATAGCCTACAAGAACCGATCATGAAAGATACTTCTCTGTTCTAGATAGCTAAATGAAACTTCCTTATTCAGAGGCATTATACATTTTAATACTAGATGCTAAAGAAAAAGCAACTAAGGAAGATTGTCACCTTCACCCCCTATTATGGGATTTCTGGAGATTATGGCCACTGTTTGAAATAAGATGCTGGACTGGATGAAAACCTTGGGGTGATCCAGAAGGGCTCTTCTTTTGCTATTAGTATATGTAGGGAAGTTTGCTCCATTATTCTGAAACACAGTCATTTGGCAGTAAGTCCCATTTGTTTCAGTGGAACATTCTTCTGAGTAAAGCAATCAGGATAACAGCCCTAGGGTCAGATGATTATGTATTTAAAGCAAGGAAAAAAATCTTAATCAGTGAGCCCTCTGGAGCTACCATTTCCTCCAGGGGAGCTGATCATTGTAATCTCCAGACCACCGATCAGTTGTAATTCTGAGAGATCTCTAGGTATCACCTCGAGGTTGGCACCCTTACTAACCCCATGGCATCAACATTTCTAAAAGGTTTACATTTCTGTGTAGGAATGACCACTAGAGTTTCTCCATCAGTTGAATTGCCCAGTCATTCACATCACAGTTAATTTAAATTGCCTCCTTAGGGTTATTTCTTGTGACTTTTTAAAAAGGCTTGTTTCAGTCACGCAGCGGCTGGGAAACCTCTTTGGAAGTGCCGCGGTGGCGCCTTGGCCACACCGTCCCCAGCCACTGCAAGGCTCAGGAACGAGCTGACAGATTGCAATCCTGAAAGGGGGGGAATGGATCTGCGGTAGCCAGGAGCAGCAGAGCCCCGCCACCTCTGCAGAGGCTTCTTGGCTGCTTATTAAAAAAAAAACTTTTGAAAAATACAGTTTAAGTCAAGGAGAGAGAGCTTGACTAGCAGTGCAGGGAACTAGAAAAGCATTCTGCACAAACTCTTTGGTTTTTAACACTTCCACAGCAGGTTCACATTCAGCATTCCCATTTCCATTTTGATTTAGAATAGTGTTTTCTGTTTAAAAAATAAAGAAAAATGACGGGCCCTTTTGGAGTAACCTTGTCTACCTTGTTCCGAACAGGTCTTTTTTAGGGGGCTCACGGTGAATGCAGTGCGTGGATTCCCAATGAGTGCTGCCATGTTCCTTGGATATGAACTTTCACTCAAAGCCCTAAGAGACCAAGCGGAAACAAATCCTTGACTTCTAGGTCAGTTTCATAACAAGACTGAGTGGTTTGAAAACTGCTTTGTATATTAAACTAGGGAATTATTCTAATGTTAAGACAGGCAATGATCCCAAGTACTTTTACTAGAATGTGAACCACCCTGAAACCAATTGAACATAGCTTACATATAATGACCTCAATCCATAAATAGTGAAATGTGCCAAGCCAATTAAATCAAATGCAAATCCAATCAATTATAAAGCTGTACTTCGAAATCTCTATTGAATTCAATGGAACTTCTGACTAAAAATGTGTAGAATGACTGTGAATCTATTCAGTGCACTGGATTACTGCCAAAAGATGCAACCAGTCTCCTATAAAACAAAGGTGATCTTTACTGTTAGTTACAATGAGAGGTGTCAGTCACACTCAGTGGCTCAAATCGAGATTAATCTTTGACGAGTTTACTGCAATTTGCTTCTCATTGAGCACTAACAAAAAGTTAATTAAACTGAGATATTTTTGTTGGACAGGGAACCTCCTTGTGCTGTTTTCTTTTCTTCTTTTTAAGCATTAAGTAAGCAATAACTCTTTTCAAAGAAAAACAATTCCCAAACATCTGCACTCATGGGATGGAAAGTGATTTATTCATCTAGTAAGTTTACTTGTAGCAGCAGTGGCCATATATTGGGGAGCTCATTTTGGCATTTCCATGGAATCGTTTGACTCAGTTTGCTGTAGTAGGACATGAATGTTGTACTGTGGGTAAAACAAGGAAGTATATCAGTATCTGCACACAATTGAAAATGGATTGTCTACATGCAATTGTTACTGTTCTTTTTATTGACAGTTTTTTTCTTTGATCCTCCTGAAGAATCTTCTGCACTTTTCACTTCCTGAGCCAAATCAACATTACAGCCTTGAGGAGAGATTTGATGTCACTAACATGGAACAAACTGAGTAAACTTCATCATGCCAGAGAGCTTTCCACATCCGGTAGGGCTTTCTTACAAGCTACAAGTAGGCATGAGCTGAAATCTGACCCAAACCCTCTTCATCTAAAATGTATTTTTTAAAAGTTGGAGGTAACTTTACAATGTATATGGTGGTCTGACGATGACCAAAACTTTTTTTTGGTCCGCTTTCACAATTATTGGCCATTATGTCATTTCTACCAGTATCTATAACAAGGTAACTGGACTCCAGTGTTTAGAGAAATCAAATAAAATAACCTATGAATGTTTCAAGTCTTTGCAGTTGGTAGTCATGCTTCATATGTGATGCAGCTATCTTCCTTGCCTTTGTATGACTAAACATTTTGTCCATCAGAAGACAAGAATGAATGTAAGCAAAGGGCATGGGGACTTACCCATGGCCCCCTTTTGCTGGCCTGGGTGGGGAAGGGGCCAGAAGGAAGCCAGGAAAAACGGGCAGTGGCTCGCTCGTGGGCGGCAAGGTGGGAAAGCACGCGGACGAACGGCTTCTCCCTGCCACGTTTAATTTTGAAGCTGGGTGAGTTTCCCAGCCAATCGGGAGCTTTCCTGGGCTCAAAAGAGCCTATCAGCTGTTGGGGGGACGGGGGAGGAAAGGAGAGGGGATGCTGAGTGAGGGTTTTCACTCAGGTCCGTCCTCTCAGCATAAAAGGGTGAAGGTGCCGAGATTGCAGCAGATCGCCTTTTGGCTTTTGTGTGGAGAAGGAGGAGAGCGGACCTCGAAGGAGAGAGGAGTGACGGAGAGGAAGGGAGCGGAGCGGCATAAGCAAGGGCGCCTCGCAGGGCAGCAGGAGAATGGTCACGGACGACTCAACAGGCGAAGGTTGCAAGCTGCGTCAGCCACTGGTATCGGCTTCAGGCACCAAGGCAGGAAATTGGGGAAGGGAGAGAGGCTGTAAATCACTGAGCTGAATCACGCTGAAACATTAGCTCTCCCTACCCTATTGGCCTTGGAAGCCAATTCTAGGTGGCAGGGCAAGGCTTTCAAAATGCCTCGGAGCAAAGGCGCTTCATCTCCTGGGGGACCGCAGCAGCGCGTTTCGCCCCCACGGACGAGAGGCTGAGCAGGCGCCCCTCAAAGATCGTGGGAAGGTCTGGCTCTGGGGCGAAGACATGCAGACCGGGCCGCAGCTGGTGGGCCGACAATGCCAGGAAGGGCTGTGCACAGCACCTCCACGGAGGGGGCAGCGGCACGCCCAGAGGAGGCAGCAGGCGGCAGGCAGCAGGGACAGGAAAGGGCAGCAAATAGCTCCTTTGGGGTTGAAGCGGCAGCTCACCCCTCTGGTCTGCAGGACAGAGCCACGAGCAGGCGATCAAAGGGCAGTAAGGGCGCCTCAATACAGGGCCTTTCCAGGGCTGTCGAGCAGCTGGCAGAGCACGTGGAGCAGCTGAGAGCGGAAGCAGCAACACCAGGAAGCTTGAGCACAGGAGGAAAGTCATGAAAGAACAGGTACTCATTGGCCAAGTCACCTATTAACAGGAAAGCCTTAGCAAGAATCTTAGCACGTTACCCAAATAGGGATGCAGCAAAATATTTGTGGGAAAGTTTTTCCTATGGGTTTAGAATCCCATTTTTTGGCCCGCGGGTTCCCATGCACTCAGGCAATTTGAAATCAGCTAAGGAGATGCCGGAGGTCTTGGCATCAAAGATTTAAAAAGAATGTGCAGCTGGAAGAATAGCAGGCCCATTTGATTCCACCCCCCGTTTGCTAATCTAAGAGTTTCACCGTTGGGGTTTGTGCCCCAAAAATTCCCCCGGGAGTTTCAGCTGATCCAGCACCTGTCATACCCAAAAGGAGATTCACTGAATGAAGCCTTACCTGCTGAGTTGTGTTCTGTTAAATATGCATCCTTCGATTATGCTGTAGCGCAGGTGCGATCCTGTGGGCATAGAGCTTTAATGTCCAAATGTGACATTCAGTCGGCCTTCCGGCTCTTGCCTGTACATCCATCAGATTTTTGTTTGCTATGTTTTTGTTTCCGGGAAGTGTGGTATTTTGACAAAGCCATGCCAATGGGCTGTTCCATTTCCTGTGCAGCCTTTGAGTCATCCCGCTCCTTTTTGTGCTTTTATACTTATCAGCAAACGTCACATTTATAGCGCATCATGTGCCAGGGGTAAAAAATGAAATTGCGGATGCGTTATCTCGCTTCCAGGACAGCAGATTTTGAGCATTGGCCCCGCGGGCAAACCTCCTACCAGAACAATTCCCTGAGGAGTTGTGGAGCCTTGGAGGCACACTATAATACAAGGGGTATACGGATCAGTGGCTCCTGCGACATGGCATTCATATGTGGCTGCAGCTGAGTTTTCTGGCATTTTCAGCACAAAATGGTGGGAACTCGGACTGGCTGGCAGAGGAAGAAATGGTGCTTCAATATCTAGCTCATTTGAAAACCAAGGGCTGTGCGGTAAAAACTATGAGGGTGCCCCTGGTGGCCATGGCGTTCTTTAATAAAACCCACGGTCATCCTGACCCATGCAATAATTTTATTGTAGGGAGGGCAGTCGAAGGGTGGCGGCGGTTGTCCCCACCTGCTCCGGATGTTCGTAGACCCGTCTCTATCGCCATTCTTACCCAGATAGTCGACTGCCTTGGAAAAATATGCCGGTCACCTTTTGAGGCTACATTATTTGAGGCAGCCTTCACTATTGCATTTTACGGTGCCTTCCGGGTGGGAGAACTAGTAGCAGGGTCACGAAGCGACAGGTCCGATCGGGCTTTATGCTTGGGGGATGTATCTATGGCCCAGAGAGAGGTACGGATCATAATTCGTCGCTCAAAAACAGATCAGGGGGGTAGGGAGGTTATGATTAGGGCTGTTGAATTAAAAAAAATTCAGTATAGTTCAGATTTGGCTGAATTCGGCCCGTTTAGATTCGGGATATGCCGAAGTCCGAACTCCCCCACTTTGGGTCCGTGCAATTCGGCGGGAATTCAAAGTTCGGGGAAAAAATTCGGCCGAATAAAGCCTTTAAAAACACAAGCGCGCCTTTCCGCGGCTCTGGGGGGGCATTTTGGGGGTTAGAGGTCCCAAACTTTCAGCAGAGCTTCAAAGGCCGTTTCTTGAAAGACCCCCCAAGTTTTGTAAAGATTGGGTCAGGGGGGGCTGAGATATGGGCCCCGAAAGGGGTCCCCCCCCACCCTTAATGAGCATGTCTGAGCAGAGCTTGCCGCCCACACACAAAGCTCCCAGCCCCGACAAACAGCTGAGAGGTTTGCAAAGCATTGCAACAGTAATGCAAAGCAACACGACTGCACAGCAACACAACCTTGTAAGCAACACCTTTGCAACTGTGCAAAGCAACACCTGACACCTGGGAGTTTGCAAACCATGGAAAAGGACAGAGGCAGCTAGCTATGCATAATGAGCAGGAGGGGTGGAATTTCCCCTTTTGCATCGGACCGGGACCAGGAAAATGCATTCTTTAAGTCACCATTTGAAAACCAGTTTTGAGCAAGCATCCAAATACACCTAACCGCTCTTATGAATGAGGGAAAACCTGAAGACACACAACTGAAGCCCCCCCTCAAACCAGGGAGAGAGAGACTCGAGGGGGAACACACACCCCAGGCAGAACCGGCAAAAGCCCCCTTTGGCTTCCCCCCCACCCACAGAAACTGCTCCCTCCCCACACACACACAGACTCTGCTTTCCCCCCCCCACACACACACACAGGAGAAAAAGTATAGATTAAAGCCCCCAAAGGGGTCTTACTGTGGCTGTCTTCTGTTCCATCAGGAGGGGTGGGAGGAGGACTGGGTAATCCAAGATGATTCCATTTAAGCACGGGACGTTTTGCTCTGGAGATGCATACAAGATCAGCTGATCCATTCATCCCAATAGAGAAAAGGTGAAAGGAGAAAGCCCATATCTCGGGACCCCCTGACCCAATGTTTACAAAACTTGGGTGGTCTCTTAAGAAGGCTTGTCTGAAGCTCCGCTCAAAGTTTGGGATCTGCACCCCCAAAAATGCGCCCCCTGAAGCCACTGAAAGAGAAAAGGGGGGAGCCGATATTTCTGCCCCCACTGAACCCAACTTTACAAAACTTGGGTGGTATCTTAAGAATGATTGTCTGAAGCTATGCTCAAAGTTTGGGGACTGTATCCCAAAAAAAGCGCCCCCTGCAGCCACGTAAATGGGAAAAGGGGGGAGGGAAAAGGGGTGGAGCCCATATTTCGAGACCCCCTGACCCAATGTTTACAAAACTTGGGGGGTATCTTAAGAAGGTTCATCTGAAGCTCCACTGAAAGTTTGGGGTCTGTACCCCCAAAAATGCACCCCCTGCAGCCATGGAAAGAAAAAAGGGGGGAGCCCATATCTCGGGACCCCCTGACCCAATGTTTACAAAACTTGGGTGGTCTCTTAAGAAGGCTTGTCTGAATCTCTGCTGAAGGTTTTGTGTCTCTACCCCAAAAAATACGCCCCCTGCAGCCACAGAAAGGAGCAAATGTGCACAAGCACCCCCCACACACACACACACGAGGATTTCCCTCTCTCTCTCTCTCTCTCTCTCTCTCCCCGGCCGGGCCGCACATCAGCTGATTCCTCCAGTACTCAATCCTGACTGATTGGCCAGAAGAAGACCCAGCTTGGCCACCGATTGGCCGGGGGAGGAGAATGCTGCTTACTGACGGTTATGCTGCTTACTGACGGCCCCGAATTGGCCGGATTTATTCGTGAACTCCCGAACTCACTGAATTCGGCTCCCCGGTTTCCTGCCATTTTTTAGTTCGGTTCGTCCCGAACTAAAAACCACCAAATCAGGGGTGATTCGCCTTCAGGCTTCCCCATGCAGAGGGCCTTGCCCAGTAAGGGCCCTTTCAACCTTTTTGGCCGTACGGCCTAGTCAATTTGTTCATACACAGGGACGGAGCTTACTTAACCAGGTTTCAGTTCATACAGGTTTTTAAGAAAGCTCTTAAGGTCAGCAGATTCCCGCCTACGGAATTTGGAGCACACTCTTTTCGAATTGGGGCTGCCACAACCGCTGCCGGCCTAGGTTTGCCGGAACGTAGAATTAAGGCTATAGGCAGGTGGAAATCTGGGGCCTTTAGAGGGTATATCCACCCGCATTTGTACACTGTTTAACTTCATGTTCTTTCAAGTTTCAGCGTTACCTTTCAGATGTGTCTGGATTCTGGGGCACAGTATTTTTTTTTGGGGCCGGTCGTTACGCCGCCTCTTCAGGCCCCAATACCTGGGGCTCGACGGATAGTTGAGAATTTACTGGATGAGATGCAGGGGGATGCGTTGGTCTGCCATGTTGCCCCGTCTATACAAGGAAGTTCATCATCATGGTGCCCCGGATGCTATTGTGTTACAATTGGGTGAGAATGACATTGGGGAACGGAAGGGAAAAGAGTTATCTGAGACAGTTTGCGGGGATCTGCATGCTATTACAGCCTTGTTGCCTAAGACGGTCATCTTTTGGTCAGACTTCTTGGAAAGGAGGTCTTGGCATGGTTCTTCCTGTCCAAGGAAGCTGGACTTTGCAAGGAGAAAAGCCACAAACACCATCAGGAAGCAAGTAATAGCTTTGGGTGGCATGATCATCAGGCACTGGGGTATTTCCTTCAAAATCGAAGCCATGTTTAGAGCTGATGGTGTACATCTTTCAGAGTGGGAGACTGATACGTGGCTCCATAACGTGAGGCAAGGTTTGCGGGATTGGCTCCAGCTTTAGCTGCAATTGGCGGGAGCAAGGGTCGCCAAGGGCTTACCCATGCTCTTTGGCAGGTATGCATGAGGCTGGCTTCAGGATTTAGGGGAAAAGCAGCCTGCATGCCCCTTTTCCCCACATATGGGGATTTACTAAGGGATTTTATGAGAGGCTCCGGTGGGTCACATCAGGCTGGGGGCTGTACAGGGAGCCTCATTACAAGTGGCAGGGGTCAACCAAGTGGCTCATGCCCGGGTCATTTCCCAACACTGCCATCCCGTCATACTCACAGCAGGCGTGCTGTAGTAGGTGGTCACATCCGCCGCATTGGGGTCGGCGGATGTTTCTGTTGCCAGTTCCCATGCTGCGCCATTTGCAGTGTTAAGCTTGTTCCAATAAAAGTTGTGGCCAGTTAAAAATTCCAAAAGAAAATATTAGTGTTGTGTCAGTTTATTAAAAATAAAGGAGCGACAACTTGCCCCATCTCCCAATTGCCCTTGGTCAGCAATAACACCTACAAGATTTTAGTTGTTTAGTTAAAGTGATTTTACACTTCTTTCTTAGTTCAGTGTGATAAAAGTTTCCCCTCCCCTTTTTCAATGATGTTGCCCTCCTATGAACATATCTTCAAGTTTTATTTTATAAAGTGTGGTTTAGTACCCCTACACTACAATCCTAGTTACTCCAATTTAAGTCCACTGCACTGTCAATAAGAAGCAAAATTTACAAATGAAGGATTACTTTTAAGTATTTCATTATGTATTGGTGATAACAGTAACAAATGATACAGGTTTGACACTGCAGATCAAAACAGCAGCAATGCAAACTGAAATATCAGTAATAAAATCTAGTGTGATGTTAACCATCACACGCATTCAATCTATAATTCATTGTATGATCAGCCCAGAAATTTTGCTGGCTTTTGGCTCCATCTAATGGAAAGACAACCACGGATCCAGTAATATGCCTCTAAATAATCAAGTAGTTGGAAGTTTGACCAATGACACTGTCCCTCTAGACACTGATGGAGAAACTTATAGCAAGCTCCCTTATACGTTAATCATTTCAATAAGTAACAAACATATCTTGCTCAATATCCTAACCACATGATTAGGACTGGCAGGTAAAAGTAATAGTTCTGTATTGAACACATGAAGCTGCCTTCTACTGAATCAGACCCTTGGTCCATCAAAGTCAGTCTTGTCTACTCAGACTGGCAGCAGCTCTCCAGGGTCTCAGGCAGGGGTCTTTCACATCACCTACTTGCCTAGTCCCTTTAACTAGAGATGCCGGGGATTGAGCCTAAGACCTTCTGCATGCCAAGCAGATGCTCTACAAACTGAGCCACAGCCCCTCCCTCGTATTACTCTACGATGAGGACAAATTGCATCATTTCCAAGCAACATGAAAACCTTCATGGTAGTGAAGTTAGATCTATTGTGGTGGTGGAAAGTGCCATCAAGTCACAGCAGACTTTTGGAGACCCGTAGAGTTTACAAGAGACGTTTGGAGGTGGTTTGCTATTTCCTGCCTCTATGTGGGCTCAGAGAGTTCTGAGAGAATTGTGACTGGCCCAAGGTCACCCAGCAGGGAACTTAGTAATAGGATGCTTAAGATGTAGCATCTTCCTGTGGATATAAATAACATTTTCTTAAATTAGTGAAGTGCTGTGATCTCTGGGCTCCTTCTTCCACAATCCACCTCCTGAAGGGCAGTGGCCTGATCACCCACTGGTCTGGAAACATAATTAATAATTAATTGGCAGGAATTATTTTGCATTTTAATAATTTTACTTACAAAAGAAAAGAAAAGAAAACAGCACAAGGATGTTCCCTGTCCAACAAAAATATCTCACAGTTTAATTAGGCCTTTAACCTACAAGTGCCAAGACGACCATTAATCAACAAGAATCAAGAATTAAAATTAAGTCATGATGTTTAGCAAGGCAGGCCAGTTAGTTTTTCAGGAAAAAGGACTAAATACTAATCCAAAGCTGGATGCTGCATTAATACCTCAAAGATGCACGTTATTTACATTTCTTTGACCTGCTTATACATTAACTGGGCTTATACACTGCCAAAGTAAACTGAACTTCAGAACACAACATTTCCAAAGGGATCCCCCTTAACTCTTTATACGTTCAAAGTATTTTAAGAAGAAAAGCATGGCACTAGAATGAAATTAGAGAGGAAAAAATAAATATCATAATTCTTCTGTCATCTGCACATACACATATAAAGTAGGATGTTGCTTTTGCTGACTCTTAGCAGGATGAGCAGAAATGCTATTTCAGTAGAGACTGGGAAAGAGCAAAACAATCTGAAGAGCCAGGTGAAGGACAAATTATTCAATTTTCCACCCAATTCTTCAAGTAGAAACGTACCCTGTGTGGATGTATATGCCTGCTCTTGAATCTGTTCAGGTTTAACAAATAGATTAGGCTGATAGATTGTGACTATCAAAAAACACCCAGCAAATCTCATGGCTGAGCTGGGATTTGAACAGGTTTCCCAGATTCTAGTTCATCCAAACCACTACCCCACTCTAGTCTGGGGATAATACAGAGTGTGAAGTGTAGCATATTGTTTTTACATTTGAAGCAGCTTTTGTGTGTGTTTTTTGCCATCAAGTTGCAACTGATTTAAGGCGACCCCGTAGGGATTTCAAGGTAAGAAACACGCAGAGGTAGTTTGCCATTGCCTGCCTCTGTGTCACGCCCCTGGTATTCCTTGGAGGTCTCCCATCCAAATACTTGCCAGGGTCAAGGGAAGCAGCTTTTAATTATGTTCATATCATTGTAATTCGACTACTATCATGACAATTTCTTTCAAACATGCTGGATCAGTGCTGTCCCTGCTTCTAAGAAATCACCGACTCTTGCATGTGGCCCTATCTCCACAGCTTGTATCATTTTCACCTACTTTGATAACTTGTTTTTTTCCCATTTTGTTGATGGATTTTGTGTAAGTTTTTAAAGTGTGGGATATTTCCTCACCATCACTTTAGTATGCTCTTAAAAAAATTCTAAACATATAATGGGGTAATCAAAGAACAGAAAAAATTGTATGTTTGAGAGGGTGTGAGGGATCTGAGAAAAGATTTTCTATAGTTAGAGGTTGCTAAATGTAAATTTATGCAAAATTATGACTATGTAAAATCAGAAATATTGTGAATAAAAGTAACACAAGGCTACCACCCACAATGGGAAGTTGAAAGACAGTTATTTAAGCTGTTCCCCTTTCCCTGATGTGGGACTTTGCCTGAGGAGCTATCCACCCTTCAGTATACACAGTTTGGGATTAGCCAATTTCTACATGGCCAGGCAGGAATTTTGGGAGGCTTTTCTCAAACTGGTCAAGAGAGAGATCAATTTCTTGCCTGGTTTACATTGTTATGTTTGGGTGGGACTTGAGGACTGGTAAAGCCATTAATAGAGTTGGCAGGGTTGGTGTGTCCACTATTTGAGGAGAGCACCACCTAGGAATGGGAGGCACCCAAGCTTGCCATTCACAGTTGACTGGACCTGGGCACAGGAGAGAAAATCTCCTAGGCTCAATCTACACATTACAAAGTAGTTGTGTTAGTTGAGGAAAGTCCTGCCCACAATGACTTGATAGTTGTTGGTGGGGAGAATAGACCTCTATCCTTCTGCCCATGCCACAGGAAAGAAAAGGAACCGTTTGGAATGGAACTGTCCCAATTTCCTTGTCTTCATTTTAATTTAGTTTTTCTTATGATTCTTTTTTGTTTGAAACTATTTTATAAACTATGGATAATTCCTTGGGTGCCAATACGGGGGAAAGGTGAGGCAAATGAACAAGCAAATAACTAAAATGGTAGTATCCCATGGGAAACCATACAGAAGATGTTTCCCTGCCTCCCACTGGTGTCTTGCCTCAGTAGAGGAGGTAGTTTTATCACATTTCCTTTCTTGACTGCAGTCCTTTGTACTGTGGTACATACTGTTCATGAGGGTCCCGTAATTCTCAGATAAAATCTCAGGACACATAGAAGCCTTCTTGGGAAAGGGGAAAATGGGGAAAGATGCACTGTGCCAACTCCTTCCACAAACTTTGCTTTGTGATCCAACCTACTGAGCTTCAACTTACCAGGGAGGATATAGGCTCATCTAAGATGAATGTTAATATCTCATGCATATATCTCAACGAAGGTGCTCACATCCTTAGTACTCAAAATATCTTAAAAGAGTACATTAAGCATATGGTACGTACAATACTAAACACTTATGCAGCATATCATTCTTAAAAGTCCCGCCTCTTCTCCATGGCTCTGAACCAATCCTTGTGATTTAGGTCGTATGCAAATCCCAGTGATTGTCACTCAATCAGAGGCTATGGAACTCCACTGGATGGGAGGGGGTGAGCCAGCCTCAGCTAAACAAGTTGCCTCAGATTCCAAATGAAGGCTTTCCATGTTGCTTATGTAGCATTATTGTATTATATGGTGCCACCATGTGGTCAACATGCTCACTTTGAGGCATTTTAAGCAGTTCTTTTCTGTTTTATCATTCAGATAAGCCTAATATGTTAGTCTTTGCAAAAGCTTCTGAATCATTAATTTAAATGGATGTTGCTAGAGGGTTAGGGCCTCAAGGTCTTTAGATCACACAAGAGGGAGGCCTGTGAGGCTCACAGGGGGTCCCATATCCCCCCCTTCATCGCAGCTCCAGGCTCCACCACCCATAGGGTTACCAGGTCCCTCTTCGCCACCGGCGGGATATTTTGGGGGCGGAGTCTGAGGAGGGCGGGGTTTGGGGAGGGGAGGGACTTCAATGCCATAGAGTCCAATTGCCAAAGCGGCCACTTTCTCCCGGTGATCTGATCTCTATTGCCTGGAGATCAGTTGAATTAGCAGGAGATCTCCTGCTACTACCTGGCAGTTGGCAACCCTAACCGCCCACCTTAAGCCTGGCAGTGACAGCAACAGTATCTGGGAGCCACTTGTAGTGTTAAATTCATAAGGGCTTACTGCTACCATTCAGAGGGAGTGGATCGTTGATCCTGGTCTATTGAAAATAAAGCTTGATCACACACACGCACAAAAGACACAAGACGTTTGTCTTAGTAATAAGCAAAGTTTACTCTAAACTCAAGGGTAAGGGAAATTCACTGGGAGCAAAACAAATAATCCTTACTACATTCTAAGTTTCCTATGCTTGCCAGAAAGGCTCTGGCAGCTTACTCTCGAGTAGGCATTCTTAAACGACAAGAAAGCCTCTCCATCCTAACACGCTGGCATCCAAACGGGAAGCAGAAAGCAACTGAACTGCTTTCACTTCTAAACAAAAGATATCGAAAGCAGTTAAACATGCAAATTGTGGTATACGTGACCACCAGGCATGCGGTCGATGGCCACTATACTGACTACTTGGTCAGTTACAATATTAACCCTTAACTGTCTGACATGTAGCAAAGCTCTCTATCTAATACCCAACATGTAGCTCAGAACAGCTCCTGGTATCCTCCTCTGCCATGGCTTGGCCCAGAGCCTCTCCCAGAGCCTCTCCCAAAGTGTTTCACCACTGCAGCCAGGCTCGGAGTGGCTTTCAGAGTGTTCTGCCACGGCAGCCAGGCTTAGAACCTCTCCTGGCATCTGCTTCCGGAAGTGACATCATCATGTCAATGATGATGAGGGAGACACTCTGATATTGGGGCAAAAACCCTATGGTAGGAACCGTTTTTACCATTGAGTTTTGCTCAGATACCAGAGTGTCTCCCCTTTCATCGCCTGTGCGATGACTTCACTTCTGGAAGTGACGTTATCACGGCGACGACATTGAGTCCTAGGCCTCATTGTAAGCCTGGTAATACTCCCACCGGTCAGCTGAACACCGCCGGAGGAAGGGGGCCCAAAGCAATAGGGCAACCCTATTGTGAAGAAATGTTTAGAGGGCTTCAATGACCATTTCTGGCAAGAGAAAGCGAAAAAGAAGCTGTATGCATGTGCATATCACATCAAATGGCACTTAGGATCCTGCCTGTGCTCACAAATTCTGTGTGGTATAATGTACTGCAAACGTTGCAACATTTTTCACATTTGTGAGTGAGTAAGCCAATAAAATATCAGCTACAAAGAGATAAAAGTAGGTTTACACTCCCTAGAAAAATATGTTTGACTCTCACAGAGAACATCTCATTTTGTCCTTTCAAACCGCTATCAGTATCATTGAGAGCAATTAAAGCAAAATAAATAAATATAAACTTTCTTGCCACAAGCTTTTATTACTCACATGTTGATGATTAAGATATTTTCTTTTATTACTGCTGCAGAGTTCCGTGAGGTAGCTTTGTACACAATGAGCAATGATTGCTACCAGATCTTTATCACTGGAAAATGCAAAAGCTATCAAATAAGAACCATCTTTTCTCTTTTGTGGCTTTTTCTTCAGCAACATCTTGATAACTGTATACAATAACTCCAGGAACCCTTCTCAAATGAAAGGAAGTTCATCACTTTAAATGAAAGGAAGTTCATCACTTTATGGATTTTTTTTCCAGTACAGTTTCCTGGTTTGAATCTTATCTCTACCATGACTCAATAGATAACTTTAGACAGCTACCTCTCTCTCTGATAATAGACGTAACTATTCTTGGTATTAGCCAAGCATCATCATCATGGGTACAACCCAGTCAACGTTAAGAATTTTTAAGACCCGTTGATTTTAATGGAAGATAATTTGAATGCATGCTTAATTTCTCCTTCCGAATACTAACATTACTAATAATAGATTACAATGGGTAGCCATGTTACTCTGTCAGTAGCAGTAAAAAGCAGCAAGAATCCAGTAGCACCTGAAAGACTATTAATAATTAATATAATTATTAATAATAATAAAGCACCTAAAAACCTAGACAATATATACAGCAGCCACTAACAGGACAAACTTGCTTCAATTGGGCTGGATCATACCCAGTGCATTTTTACTGGTCGTGGACCGTAATAAATATCTGTGGTTGATACCCAGGGCATTTAAAACCAACCGGCATCATTCTACTTACTGAGTAAAACACAGAGATGCTATGATCTTCATACAGTGGACTCAGAACCTGAATTGTGCTATTTTTTTCCTAGTTTAAAGAAAGAAGGAACATTTTAATTATGGAATAATAGGATCATGACCTACCGAATGGAAAGGTACCTTTTCAGCCACAAGAAACTTGGTAACTAATGCATTTTTTCTGCTGCTGTGAAATACTGATCTATGGTCCTGGATTCACTGGATCAAACACATATCATACACCGACCAACAGGAACTGTTACTTAGGGCTTTTCTGTATAGGTTTTTTTGGGGGGTGATGCTGGCCCCATACTGCTTTGGTTCGTCCCCTGATTTCCACATTCATTTTTGTGCCTTTAGTTTTTGCTTGGTTTCCCCCCACCTTGTTTTTTTTTTTTTGGTGACCCCACTGGTGATTACAGCACCCTCCCTTGAAAATGATGATGATTTAAGGCACATGCAGAAAAAATACACTGAAAAAATACACTGCATGTTGCCTCTTTCTCCGCTTTATTCGGTTTTCCAGAGAATGTTTTACCCTGTCCACACCTTCCTAGATAAGAGACTACTCCAGAGTTGCTGGCTGCTTGCTGCAGCTGCACGTGAAATTAGGAAGCCACACTCTGAAGTGCCTTCTTTTTAACCCTTGGCTCGCTGAAGCACAACAGACGCAGCAAGGGAAGAAGAAGAAGAAGAAGAAGAAGAAGAAGAAGAAGAAGAGTTGTTTTTTATATGCCGACTTTCTCTACCACTTAAGGGAGAATCAAACCGGCTTACAATCACCTTTCCCTTCCCCTCCCCACAACAGACACCCTGTGAGGTAGGTGAGGCTGAGAGAACTGTGACTTGCCCAAAGTCACCCAGCTGGCTTCGTGTGCAGGAGTGGGGAAACAAATCCAGTTCAACAGATTAGCCTCCACCACTCATGTGGAGGAGTGGGGAATCAAACCCGGCTCTCCAGATCAGACTCCACCCCTCCAAACCACTGCTCTTAACCACTACACCATGTTGGTGTAGGGAAGCCAGCGCAAGCAGGGTGGGACAGAGCCCAGTGTAATCCAAAGTCCCTTTTCCTTCTGCCTCAGTGGGAATCATAAGTTCAAATCTGGAGATTGAAAACGTGACCCAAGTATGTGAGCTGCATTCTGAACAGCGAAGCGCCAAATCAAGTGCTGAGACCCAGGGCTAGTTCAAGGACCCCCTGCTCCCCACCCTCCCAAACTGGAGGCCAATGAGTGCATGAACTCCAGCTCATGTTTCCAAACAACACGCCTCAATTGTCCAAGCTGGAAATGTCACCGCTTCCCCCCCCCATCGCCCTCTCCAGCAAATAAAACCGCATTAAGTTGCTCACCAGAGGAGAAGGAAAAGTAAGTGTATGCTTTTTTTAAAAGGAAAGAAATAACCCTATCTCAAACGCAACAACTGGGAGGGTTATTCTAACACTCCAACATTGTTTCGCAAGATCAAATGCAGTACATTAAAAAAATTAAAAGCAGGGAAATGGTTGGCTGGATTAGAGGGGAGGGGAGGGGAGGGGATGGGGTATGGGAAGGAGATGGGTAACACAGTGGGTGTGGACAATGGAGGGGCGGAGAAATGAAAAGCGTCTCCAATATGTCCGCACCACAGGGGAAGCCGTCCTTGAAATGGAGAAAAGGGAATATCATCGTATAAGTGCTTGTCGAAAACACAGACATTAAACAATTGCAAAATGTATCCAATACCAAATGGAGGGGAAATTGTGCAGTTGTGAAAAGATAAAACATTTCATTAAACGTTGCAAACAATTAGTGTGAAAGTAGCCTGATTCCAGTGCTTATTGATTGACTAGCAAGAAAAACAAGAGTCAATTGAGTGAGCAGCAAAGCCCTTAGCTGGAAGACCTAAGAATCCATATTAATAAGAACAGATTTGATACACTGGCTTCGATACCCTGGAGCATTTACCATGGACAGAAGGATTTCCTCCTTCCCCCTTTTTCTGTCCCCTACCCAGTAGCAGCAGCATATGTTTAGAGGTTATGTCTTGGGTCCTCCATGGTGTGAGCAGAGTTGTGCTTAACAAAGACTTCTCTGCACTTCCCTCCCACTGCAGCCTTCTGTGCTCCATAAAAATGTATTTCTGCAGGTCAGTGGACCCCCTCGAACAGTGGGGGTGGGTGGGAAATGAGAGTCCACCGCAGGAGGGGACCTGGTAAAATTGCCATCCATTCATCTGCAAATGCTATTCTGTCAGAGGAACTGCTGTTGTGCTGATGAACCTTAGAATCCAAGCCTATGTTTCTTACATTTGGTAAAACAAAATCTTTCATCAAGAAGACAACTATTAAAGCTTTGAATAATTCCAAACTGTTCACATTAGAAATGTGAACTGAACTTCTAAGCAAATATGACCATACCAGTAATTGCCAGAAGATTCTGTTGAGGCGACCATCCACTTCTGTGATCAGTTTGATGTTATGTTTTGTTACAACATTTTTAAAAGTTTTACCATTTTATGGTATTTAAACAATTTTACCATTTAATGGTCTTTTATTGTTTGTAAGACCCCTTGGGGTAGAATAGCAGCATTAAAAAAAGAATAAAAAATAAACAAAATAAAGTATCTGTCTGTCTCCACAAGCTTTGTTAAAATGACTCTTTTAAAAAGTCCTTTTACTTTAACTTATTTCATTTGGCTGTGTTTTATGGTCGGTAGTTTTGTTGATCTGTTGAATATGAGTGTTTGCAATGATATAGAAAGGTTGTACAGAAATATAAAAAAAGAACTCATGCTCTTGGTGTCAGATTTTGTAGACTATCTCGTTCCATAATTATCTTGTTGAATAAGGACAAAGACCTACGAGAGTACTACAGAACAGAATTACACATCAACATTGTTTCACTGAAATGTCAATCTTTTTAACAAATGGGCTGTATGGTTTTGATACAGCCAAATAATAAATTGATTAAAAATCATGGCTGAATTCCACATAAGCTTGGAATTTGTCAGAGGTGTATTAGAAAAATCTGAATTAAAGCAATCAAGCTGATTCTATTTGATAGTCATGGGAACTATTCCAAGTTTAAATGACTAAAGCTAGAAGAATGATTAGCTATGGAAAGGAGCCAAAAGACATTACGATAACACCACCACTGTCAACAAGTTTAGATGCTGCAGGAGAAACACAGTTTCCTGCAAAATTGTGTCTGGCCAATTGATTTTTAAAACGAGAGCTTATTAAACTTGTCTAGAACATCACTCTCCTTTCCTCATGTTATTTACATCTGCACATGTGCACACATATGTATGAACACTAGAAACATAGTCTTAGCAGTACTGGGCAGCTTGCAGGCAAAACAGGGCTGTCATGAGGCTTTTGGAAAGCTTCCCTGAAAAAAACAGCAACTGAAACCCTAACCCTTACACAAGGAAACAAATGCCATTACACAATCCTTATTTTCAGGAGGTATTTTCTTCTAAATGAGAATCCCGGATTATTTAGTCCAGGTAATGGAAAGCCAAAGCTTACACTCCTTCAAATAAATTTACTTTGCCCTTAGGCAGCATGCAAAATTATTCTACAAAGTGCAAATCTAGCTTTTACATTTCCTATTTATTTATTTACAAAATGCATACCCTGCCTTTCTGGTCTCATCAGTGTTGACAGGGCCTGGGCCCCTGTAGCTCAGCCTCCTGAATAGCACCAGAGGCTGCAAAGCGTTTAACTAACAACTTGTAGCTACTACAAAAACATACAAAATAGCTGTGACAAAGAAATTGCGAGACATGCATTGCAGTATACATATAATGAGCAAAAACAAAGGTGTTGATAGTATAACACAAAAACACAACAGTGATATGTATCATGTAATGTTTGTAGTGGTTGTACTTTTGTTTGTTGCATCCCAAGGTTACAGTCCGAAGGAGAGATATCGAAACAGGACATTAGCTGGCAGACTGTCACTGTTGTGCTAAGTGGCCTGGCGCTGGCATTAGTACCCATTTGGATGGCGCAAGTGGCACTTACGCCAGCGCTGGGGTCATGCTGCCTCCACTATCCTTTCACACACATCCTTGGTATTTCACTATTACAGCCCATTCCTGAGGTGGAGGGCTGCACCGGTGACTAGAGGCAGCGCAGCCATGCTGCCTCCAAAGGAGGTTTACACACACACACACACACACACACACTGAGGCCAAAACCTTCCCCTTCCCTGGAAAACTCATGCAACCGCTCCATAGGGTTGCACAGGGATACACAGGAAAGGGAAAGGGGGCATTCCAGGGCTGAAAGGGCTTAGGAGGCCACCTAAAGGCAGTTCCTTCCCTGGCCCGGTGCCAGAACACCCTGGGAATGCTGGAATGTCCGTGGGAGGACAGCGCATGAAAGTGCGCCATCAGGACACTGGCGCAAGGCTGTGCCCGTGTCCCTGGGTGGCTCTGCCATGGCAGCACCAGGAGGATCCAGGTCCCCCACCGACATCTGTGCCACCCTGGGTGATGCAGGGGGCCCGAACGCTGACACAGCCCCTTCCTGGCCTCCTAAGGACTTTTATCCCTGAGGCTCAGGAATGGGTTGTCACTCTAGGACTGTGTTGGTGAACCCATGGCACGCGTGCTGGAGTGAGCACGCAGAGCCCTCTCTGTGGGCACACGCGGGTAACTTGAGGAGCCATCACGTCTGCCTTGGTTTGGAGTGGCTCGCTGCAGTTGCATGAGAGGGCCGGGCGCAAGGCAGCAATGTCCGCCCCCTTCCGAGCCTCCCACCCTGCACTTCCAGGGCTCCAAAAGGCCTCCCCGGTCAGTGTCTGGGCCCCTCCCTCTCTCTCAGCTGAGCTGCGGCCGCAGCTTTTGGAGCTTGCAGGTGAGGAAGGCGGGGGAGGGTGTGTGTGTGCTGGATCGGGGCCTCCCTCCTCCCCGGTGCTCGGGCCAGCACGTTGCAAAGATCGCCCCCCCAGGCGCGGCGGCGGCTCTGGGCTGGCGGAAAGGCGGAGAACTTTTGCGGGACTTCTCCGTGCATGCAGAGCCCGGCCAGGGCAGGGAAGGGATGCCAGGCTCTCCTCCGCCGCGACGTGCAGCCCCGATCCTCTGTCGAAGGAAGCCAGCCCCCCCCATGCCCTCCGCGCCCGAGGAAGGTGGCTTCTCTCAGGTGGGCGGCCGAGATCCTTCAGCCCAGAGCCGCACTCAAGGGGCCAAAGAGCCGCATGCGGCTCTCGAGCCGCAGTTTGCCTACCCCTGGTCTAGGAAAACCACCTACATTGTTTCCTATGATGACTTTACTAAAGAGAAGTCAAATCAATCACTTTGTAAAAAAACTTTGTCTCCCACAATGGAAAAACCAGAACTCATATGACTCAGTCCTACATTACGCTCTATTAAAATGTACTGTAACCCTCAGAGGAAAGGAAATAGTGGGCATTTAGCATCAGTTCTGTGACCAATTTTTCCCCACTACTAGGAATGAAAGTTTTTTCAAGTATAAATTTAAAGGACTTGCTCCAGTAGATTTGCCAGCATCAACTTGAGTAGGACTCACACTCCACAACAATGCTGTTCTATGTAGTATTCTGTAGTTTTATCTTTGTACAGGTCATGGGACGATGCTTATACAATGAGTTTAGAGACATAATAATTGACTTTACCAACGTAAGTACATTCATAATACGGCTAATATTATTTGGCTTAAAAAATTGTTTACAATCCAAAAAATGCTAATACTTACAAAATTGTTTCTATGTTATCCTTTAGTCTGATATAACTGAGCCCTGCACCACTGAAGAATATGTAAGTCAATTAACTTTCTTCAAAATTATTTTGATGACGTTCAGTTTCATAGACATAGCTTAGCAGCATTGACCTGTTTCTTTTTTTCTAATTCAGGCACATTTACATCTTCCTACTGAATGGGTAAGATAATATTGCAGTTATTTTAAAATATTCTGGTATAGAAGATTGAAATACTTACACATAATCCCATTTTATGCTATCAACATTTTATTAATTCAGGGTTTTAAGCATGCATGCAAGGGTGAACTTTTTCTTTCTGCTAAATTAATGCCTTCCTTAATTATGTGCTGTTAATCTGTAGGTGAAGAGTCAGTCATTTCTGTATCAGTTTGAAGATCGCTGTGCCGCACACTAGGGTTTTTAAATTTTAAAAGAATATTTTATATAAGTATAAAAATTATAAAATGGAAGAACACAGTCAATTGAAAATCATTGTATCACACACTAGGGTTTTTTTAATTTAAAAATAATATTCTGTGTAAACATAAACATTATAAGATAGAAGAACACAGACAATCTGCACCTTATAGCTGGTGGCAGAAAGTGCTGTCACGTTGCAGTCAGTTGGTTATGAACAAAAGCCTGACTGTTACTTTACCTCATGTGTTGAAAATCATTATTTATCCCCCATAAAAGTGACAGATGGGGATAAAAATCAACATATCCGAGAACATTATAAATGTGGGACTATTTTTTAATTGAGTAGAACTTTTAAGAGAGGGAAGGCAGCATGGTACAGCCTGATCTCATCAGATCTCGTAAGCTAAGCAGGGTCACCCCTGGTTAGTATTTGGATGGGGGACTACCAAGGAATACCAGGGTTGCTGTGCAGAGGAAGGCACTGGCAAACCACCTCTGTTAGTCTCTTGCCTTGAAAACCCCATAAGGGGTCACCCAAAGTCAGCTGTGACTTGACGGCACTTTACACACACACACACACACAGAGAGAGAGAGAGAGAACTTTCAAGCACAATCCTGTTTGTGTCTAATTTTTTTCAAGAACAAACTGAGATATCCAGGATTTTCACAAAAGATCAAGAGATATTTTTTTTAATTATATGGTACCAAACATGACCCAGCAATGTGATTACCATGCTTACTCTTGCATCAAAGACACTATATTTTTTAGTGTATGGAGGCTGGCAACCAAATGTTTGTTTAGTTGTGTTTTTTTAATGAAATACAGATGAACAGTTGGGTTCTTAGTGTACTTCTCCATGAAAAAATTCATCACAGAAGGCCTTTTAAACTGTGCCTCTGCCTTTTAAGATATGTTAATAGTAGCCAAAATTATTATGCAAAGATGATAAATCGTTATGCTTATTCTCCTGATTTAACCATTTAAAAAGGCTTTTACTACTGAAATAAAATATATGCTAAAATGTATATGAATGTGTACAAAAGTATGTGAATGTGTACAAGTCTTACAACAGTAGGATAATTTTATACTATGAAATATATATATTTATCTATTTAGGAGATTTCTATGCTGCCTCTTCAAAGTCCTGCCTGAGGCATGTTACACTTAACTCATTATCAATAAAAAATCAACAACCCATAAAAACTGCTTTTGGTACTCATTTTATGAACATTGTATTATGTTCATTTAATTTTACATCTATCATTATTATAAGAATAAAGACATCTGAAGTCACTCTTGCTTATGTATTTGTGGATCCTCAGAACTCAAGGACCTCACCCATTATGTGTTGTATTGCTCGATGTACCATGAACCCAGATCTAAATTTCTTGCCTCTTTTTTTTATCCAAGATTAGCTCTTTTAGTGATCAGGAGAAGCTTTCTTTTCTCCTGTCCGACATTGACTCTGCTTTTACTTATAATATGTCTCTTTTTGCCCTGGCAGCCAGGAAAATTCAAGCCAGCATTGCAGTTAAACTGGACAGTATTTGTTTTGAATTTATTTTTGTACTTGATTTTAACTGTTCTCTTGTTGAATATGATTTGATTTTGTCTACTTGATTGTCATGGCCTTTGTCTATATACAATAAATCTGTACCTGTACCTGACATCTGAAGTCATAATAATAAAATATTTTGTATTTACCAGAAAGATTGTGGGTGGCCCTGTATCGATGAAGGATTTGAAGATATTAAAAATAACTTTTCACAATCAAATTTAACATGTGCTAAACGCATGAGTCTCATTGCTTCAAGAGCAGCAAAAGTAACAAGAAATTGCAAAGTAAGTTATGTTATAAATATCCAACATATTCATTTGATTTTTAATAGACAATTTACTACTGAAAAGCTTTGCCAGCAGATTTCTATGGCTTCTCAATGTCACCAGGTATCACAGAACCTCACTTCATGACAACCGATAGACCAAACTGGATCAATATAATTCCTTTGCCTCTTTATTGCCAGTCACAGTCAGTGGTGCAGTTAGGTGGTTTTTAGATCCTGGACTTAATGGTTTTAGGGCCCTTCCATCATTACTATCAGATTGGTTCTCGTAGGTTATCCGGGCTGTGTAACCGTGGTCTTGATATTTTCTTTCCTGACGTTTCGCCAGCAGCTGTGGCCGGCATCTTCAGAAGATGCCGGCCACAGCTGCTGGCGAAACGTCAGGAAAGAAAATACCAAGACCACGGTTACACAGCCCGGATAACCTACGAGAACCAATGAACTCTGACCGTGAAAGCCTTCGACAATATTACTATCAGATGTTCTGAGAATTATAATTCATTGCATGCCTTGGGGGAAGAGAGTAGGGAAATAAAGGTGCAAGTGATTCGGACAGATCTTGCCCATCTCTAGCAACAGCCTATAATTGGATTTCCGCCCCCCCCCCCCATTACAGGTGGCTGGAACCCTGAACGTTTGCCACAAAGTCTGTCCCTATCAGCACCACTGACCACCATAACCACCAGTCACAGATACTGATTATTTCAAAAAACAAACAAACAAACAATAAGCCACCCTACACTTGACATTTGAACTTTTTTTTTGCCATCAAGTCACATCTGACTTATGGTGACTCCAGGTGGGGGTTTCAAGGCAAGAGACATTCAGAGGTGGTTTGCCATTACCTGTCTCCACATCATGACCCTGGCATTCCTTGGAGGTCTCCCATCCAAATTCTTGCCAGGATCAACCCTGCTTAGCTTTGGAGATCAGACGAGACCAGGCTAGCCTAGGCTAACTTATCTTCTCTAAAATGCCTGTTTTTCTGTCAAGTCATGCCTCTCTTTTCTGAGTACCTTGAAGATTTTCTTGCGAGAGTATTGTGAGCAGTTCTTGTTATGCATTCTGGCTGCATTCAGCCTTGCAAACAGGTGCATTCTGGGATTCTAAAAGCAGCAAAGTTAATTTAATTTCACATTCCTAGGCTCCAAGTTGTGCTTTTCAGAACTAATACATTAACAGTAGAGGTGTGTATTTGACTTTGCCGAACCGAAAAATGCCTTTTCGGCATTTTCTGGCTTTTTTTCAGCTAAAAAAAGATGTGGCCAAAAAAAGGTCAAATTTAAGACATCATCATTTTGTTTGTTTCTTCCACAGCCAAAACATTGTTTAGGACAATGTGAACATTTTACTACAGGGAACATAAGAAACTTTTTAGCAGAGGTTTTAAGAAAGCTTCAAGAAACAGAATGGAAGAAAAAATATACCTCCAATAAAGGATGAACCGTGAAGTAGCATTATTTGTTATACATATGGTTATAAAGAACTTCAAATGTTATTTAATGTTATTTAATGTTATTTCATATTATGTCATATTATTAATACTATCCATATTATTTCATAAATAATATTATTTCATATGCCAAAGTAGCAGTGACTATATCACTATCTCATCCCACTGTACTCCCCAAAATGGTGCTGTTGGCTGAGGGACAACCCTCAGGTACAACCCTCTGAAACTGAATGGGTGTGATACTGAGCTGTGCAATGGAAGGGGAGAATCACTGAAAACAATCTTACACCTACGAAACCCTCTTCTGTGGGTGGGAGACAACTTTGGATCCATCCTTATATATTTTTCTTGCTTCTTTTTGCATGTTTTTGTATTTATGCCAAATGAAGGTGTGATTTGATTTGATTGTTTTTGTACATTTAGTTTTTTGCTTGTTTTTAAATATACAAAAAAGAAAAGGCAGGGTTATTAACAAAGTCACTTGGTGATGTCACAACACATCTGGAGGCATCATCTTTTTTGCTCCAGATATATGAACATATTACCATGTGGAAAGACCTATGATTGGTGTTATTAATTCACATAAAGCCACAGAGGATATAAGGTTTATAAATTTCAGATAAAATACCTTATAAAGTGAATTTCTGGACATGTTTCTGAATAATCATGTTTAGTATAATTTGACCACTGAGGAAGGCCCAAGAGGCCGAAATGCATATGGTCTATTGGTCATTTCTATTTTACATATCATCAAGGGTGTTGATTATTTTTGTAAGGGTTTATACTTGTGATTTAATATGTAGCCTGCAGTCCAGGCCCAGTGTTTTTATGTATTGAGTACACCTAATAAATATATAAATATATTTTTAAATAATTTTTAGTTCTCAGCTCAACCCTTAGGTTCCCTGTACTTTCTTTGGTTGAGTTTGTCCCCCCCCCTTTTTTGTTGTCTGTGAAAAGTCTTTCTGAGATATGGTCTTTCTATGAGGTATGGAATGCTAGAGTGTTAAATATGTATATGAAATGTTAGAAAGTTTTGAATTATGAAACCATGGCATATGCTTGGTCAATCTTGCTCGAAAAAGATGGCTTTCTTCTGCATTTACACAGAGTCCAAAATGCTAACGAGCACCAAATTGCAGGCACAATTATAAAATAAAAAGAGCTATCAAAGATAAAATTTGCAAAAAGTGAGTGATATGTATTTAAGCATTAAAACACACATGTTGTAAAATGTCTTGCAGGTACATTCATTACAAAACAGTAGCACAACAGAGCACAAACAGAACAAATTGTAAAACATGTGAACGCCATGTGACAGGAATCTGATATTATTTCCCATTTCACAATTTCTTCATCAGAAGAGTACAAAATTAAAGTTGGATGAAACCTCTATAGCTAGGTCTCCTGCATGGTTAAAACAGTTAGTACATGCCAGTCATTACAAGTTGATTTATCTTTGCCAGAGGCAGAGTCTTTTTTAAATAGTTTTATTGAAGTATACAAAATATTACAGAATATGCCAACAAATACAAAAGAACATAGTACACAAAAAAGAAAGTGGAGAATAAAAAGAAAAGTGAAATATAAAACAATAAAGAAACCGACTTCCAACTCTCCTCACACAGAACAGAAGATTCATTTCTCTCAACCAGTTGTGGGGCAGAAGCATGAACATCTTTTTAGTTTTCTTTAACACCCTATCTTTTCCGATTCTCACATTGTCCTCGCTGGTGGTACCCAAAATATTGCCTCCTGTACCTTCTAATATTCTTTGACTTGGTTCCTTAAGGTTATGCTGTTATTTTATCTGGCTTCCTTGCCTCTCAGAGTTACTTATGTTAGCTTGATACACATCAGCTTTCTGATGTCCTTTTCCGTACATAGCACCTCTTTTGAATCTGGGGACCTTCAGGTACCCATTTCCATACTAAACTTTCTTCTGAGCTTTGTGTTGGAATCGGGTTTGTATAGGAATTACCTTGTCTCCCAACTAGAAATACCCATCCCAGTCTCTACTCCCTTTTTTATCCCTGCTTTGAGCTTTGACTAAATATTTCATTTTGTCTAGATTAAGTGACTACTTGATTTCTACTGCACTATGTACAAACTCTGGCACTGTTCAGAAATGCTACCCTGAGGCACAGCAAGCATTAATCTTTCCCTGTGATTATATTCTCTCCAATTCTAGCTTAACCAGTGCTAGTTAGAATATTGAAACTTGAATGAAATTCAAAGTCAGGTTATTTTCATTTTAAACCTACCGTATTTTTCGCTCCATAGGACGCACCTGACCATAAGACACACCTAGTTTTTAGAGGAGGAAAACAAGAAAAAAACTTGTTTTCCTCCTCTAAAAACTTGTCTTATGGAGTGAATGCCGGCTGGACGCGTGTGCATCGGGACGGCGCGAGCCTGCGTTTCCCGTCACGACGGCCAGCTGGGAGGCGGGCGGGGCCGCACAGAGCCGGCTGGGCAGTCAGGGCGCCCGCCTCCCAGCTGGCCGACGGGGCGGGGAACGCCGGCTCGCGCCGACACGCACGCGCCCAGCCGGCATTCACTCCATAAGACGCACAGACATTTCCCCTCACTTTTGAGGAGGGGAAAAGTACGTCTTATGGAGCGAAAAATACGGTATGTGTTTAAAAGCTGGTGGTGGCAGCATTTACCATCATTCCCTTACCTGTCTCCCATGATCTGAGCTACCTAGATCAGAGTTTCTCAAACTTTTTGAGTCAGTAGAGAAATTCATCACGGAGCACTAATTTTCACCTAGCACCTATATACTAAACCGACTGACAGTAGTATTTTTCTTTCCAATCTCTTCCTGGAGCACTAGGAGATGTTTTGCGGAGCACCAAGTGCTCCTTGGAGCACAATTTGGGAACCTCTGACCTAGATCATCCCAAGGGGGCTTCCTCATAAAGAACTTTAAATAGAGCCTGGACAACCATCTGTTAGGCATGCTCTAGCTTTAGGTTTTGTTGGATTAGCACCTTCCAGATCTATGATTCTGTTACTCTGTGATCCAAATACATCACTGCCATCTACCAGTACAATAACAGTGGGTCCTGTTTCAAAGGCTTATGTGGAATAGGGTATATATTGAACACCCCCCAAAAAACCCTAAGGAAAGCAGGAGGGCAATCCAAGCAGAATACTGCATCTTTTCAAGTATCACTTGGATCTCAAATCAAGGTTAGTACTGGTATAGATCAACCAAAGTTTAGAACTGAAATCTGACCCATGTTCCTCAAGACAGCAGTTACAAGCGACAGAGTAATTCAAGAGCTCAGTTCTTCCAAGTGGAATTGTCGGAGTATGAAGCTTACACCCACTCACGTTCCTAATGGAATCCCATATTATGATGTACATGTTAGAATCTTGGGGAAAGCCATACCTTCCCACCAACAAAAAATAGTTTTTTTTAATGCAAGTATAAGTTTCAGGGAGTCATTGAAACTGTTTTGACAACATCTGCTTGAGTTGCACTCAAACCTACATGGCAATGCTGTCTTATGGGGTATTCTGCAGTTTGTTTTTAGTAGAGGTCATGGGGAAATGCCAGATTGAAGACTTTAAGAAACAGATAATTGAATTTAACCAAGTAAGTATATCCACGATACTCTTGCTGCTTACCATTTTTTAAAATGTCTTCAAACCACAAAATGTTCATTTACAGAATTGTTCCCACCTTATCTTTCTAGTCAAATGAAATTGAAATCTGCATGGCTAGAGAATACGTAAGTGAATTCACTTGCTTCAAATTTTATTTTTACATTGTTCCGTTTCACACAAACCATTTTGTTAGCAATACTGACTTCTGTTTCTCTCTCTCTCTTTTTAGGCACATATACATCTCCCTATTTACTGGGTAAGATAATATTCTCGTTTAAAAAAAATACTTCTTTAGGTATAAAGACTTGAAAAGGTCAGTTCTATTCATAGTTTTGCCATCCACATTATTAAAATTTTAAACATACATTCTTCTCCTTAAAAGTAATGAAAGGTAGATGGACAATGGGGTTATCAACCTATTTGCCTAGAAAGCAAAGAATCACAGAAGGTCATTTATTAACAGTGGAATATTTTTATATTGTAAAGAATATGGCAAATTTGTCAAACAGTAATATATTTTATATTAATGTAAATTTTAAGATACTTTGTAATAAAATTAAGGGATTAGCTATTGTACAATTATTTTATGTTCTGTGTTGCTTCTTGTTAATTTGTTTTCACTTTAGTTGTTGCTTGCAACTGCAATTATTATAAGAGTTAAGACCTTTGTAGGTACAGTTTTATACAGTGAGAGTTTTCCATCAGGCTCTTCTGCCAACAGTGATGTACAATTTTCAGTGCTTTCTCCCTCCCGCTGCGGACCCCCAAATAATGCCTAGCAATATTCATAGATGTCCCTTGAACCCTGGGGGTAGCATTTCAGAGGATGATGTGAACGGATGTGAGAATTTTTATTCTGTGAATGAAACTCTGCTTATAGTTGGTTGGATACAACCCATAATATTACTAAAATATTTTTGTAGGTTTACCAGGCAGATTGTACGTGGACATGCGTTGATGAAGGATTTGAGGTTATTAGAAATAAGTTTCCACAACCAAGCTCCTTGTGTGCTGAACGAATTCTCTCACTCAGTTCAAGCGAAGAAGAAATAGACACACACTGTAAAGTACGTTAACAACTAATATATGCCCAAGATTTTTTAGCAGATTAAAACACGATTTAAAGATTATCCATAGAATTTTCTTTCTGATCCCCAATTATAGATCAACATCCATGGTGAAACTCAGATGAGAAACTGCAATTGCATGGGAGTACCAATCTAGCATAATTGAGGTATTTCTGGCTCAATATCAAGGCAACATGTGCTCACTTACAGTAGTGAGAAAGAATATCTTTATTGATATGCCGGTGACACAAAGGTTCCTTTATCTTGAGTTCTGATGATTTCAAAGTTATAGTGAATACTTGTGATTCTATAAATTATTTGGTCAAGTCACCAGAATACACATGGTGGAGGGAAGCCTGTCTCACCAATCTTGTTTGCTGATACCCCAAAAAATCCTTTGTTGTTGCTTCAAGAATGAAAAAGCCCACCTCTTCACTGCGGGAATCACACCATGATACTGTTTTAGCCTTATCCTCTGAAATGAGTGTAATGGAATTCAGTTATGTTTAAGCAGAGCGTCAGGGGGCCTGCCCCAGACTCTCACTGCTGCTCAATGGAATACAGGGAACAAAATAAGTGGAAAAATCAGCATTTTTGGCATCACTGCAATGTCATTTCCGGTCTCGTACCTGGAAGTGACATCATGGACTTTCACCACACCCTAGGAATTTTCCACAGAGATTTGTTGAGCAATGTGATTTTCATAGTGTCCCCCCCCCCACCGCATCCTTTCAGGATTCGCACCACGGAAGCAAAAAAGTTAGGTACAAGTGCTATACCTTACCCCCTCCTCTTACACAGCTAATTGTGGCTTCAGTGGAGGGGGGTTCAAATTGTGGAAGAGGCATTGGTAGAAATATTAAACACATGACATAACATAATATTTATTTGCAGTCAAAGGCCAGCAACAGAATATTAAACACTACTTCCTTCAGAAACTATATCTTGATGTTCAAAGTAACAATGTGGAGCTGCTTAGGGGCAACATGGTTTAGTGGCAGAACAATGGCTTTGCATGCAGAACATACCAAGTTTAGTCCCCAGCATCTCCAGTTAACAGCATCAGGGAAGAGGTGATGTAAAGGGCCTCTGCTGAAAGTCAGTCACTGCCAATTACAGAAGACAATACAGTCCTTGATAGACCAATATAGAGCAGTTTCATTAAATAGATTCAGCATAAGGAGTTATAGTTTGGTTCAGAGACTGAAGAGACCCATTCTCATACTCCTGTTCCTCTTTCCTCTTGTCTTACAGCTGTTCTCATACTTGCTTTCAGTTCTTGTAGTGCAGGTCCCTTTCTGCCCCCACTTCTTTCTGCTGATGTGGCAAAGTAGTTTAAAGCTGCTCCCCCCCCCCCATGAAAACAAATGGAGCCAAGCTCAGGTATATGTTACCCTTCAAGCTGCATCTATGCGGAAGACACAGCAGGAGGCAGCTGGAGCTAGGCTTTCTTCTCCCCTGCAAATTCCATCAACTCTCCATCCTCCCATTACCTTCAGCACATCTTGAAGCTAGCTGGGGAAGCAGAACAAGTGAAGGGTTAAGGACAAAGAGACTGAAGAAAGAAAGAGGCACAAAGAAAGGGGAACACAGGGATGGGACAGGTGACAAGGGAAAGCACTTCAAAATGCATGATATACACTGATGTAATGCACAGTACAACATCCTTATAAGGTAAGCCAATGTTGTTACCAATATGTTGAAAACGGGTAGGTGAGACTGAAAGGGTGAAAGGGGGTATTTAAGCTTGACTGTGCAAGAGAACTTCATAAATTAGTCTTACAAAACATGGAAGAGGCTGCTTAGACATTTTCTCAGTAAACGAAACATGTAACAAATCTGTGGTGTTTCTTTTTTCCACAGTCCATGCTCTGTACTGGAAAGTGCAGGAATTCTACTGGAGGGAATGTACAAGAATTTTTAACAGATGTCCTAATAGCCCTTGACAAAATAGTACAGAAGAACACTACCTCAAAAGGAAACTGAATCATAAAAGTAACACCACTTATATTTATCACTCAGCTAAGCCAGTGATTTGCTATGCCTTAAAACTATCATTCATACAAAGAAAAGTTGTCCTTTGTTGTTGTTTCACTTCCTGTTTAATCTTCCAACAGATAATGTCAAGAGATTTGGGGAGAGCCGCTGCCACCACTGCTGCTGTGGAGGGGCAGAAGCAGGTGGGCGGCTGGGAGTGTCACTGCCAATGCTGCTGCTGTGGGAGGGGGACGGGAGGCAGGTGGGAGGTGAGGAGGGTGATGGGAACAGAAAGAATGATTGGGTAGAAGGGCAGACAGAGAGAGAGAAAGGGACAGTCATGGAGGAGAGTGAGAAAAAGAGTAGTAGGAGGGAGAAAGAGTGAGAGACTGCAAGAAATAGGAGAGGGAAGAAAGCAAATGCAGGGGGGGGGAATGGGATAGCTGCTCCTGCAAGTTCCTTGCAGGTCCCCACTTGTAAAATATATTTTTGTGCATGTCCTTATCACCTCTCCAGAACAAAACTGACAGAGGATGCTCACCACAATAGCAAAGCAATTAAACCCACAAATGAATCGACTGGAATTTAAATAGCTAAACTGCAATAGAATCATAAAAACAATGCACATTGTCTTAATAGTTATCCTTCTCTAAAGAATTTTTCCAGACAGTGCTTCCAGTTTACCTCATGCCTGTGAATTCATGGTCAGGAAATAATTGAGAACACTGTCCCTTATGGTCAATAGTACCCAAGATATAAAGCCTCCACAGATTTCTGTGAGGGCTTTACATGAACTTCACAGGAATTAGTTTGATTAGCTTTGTTGTTAGAACGGGACAAAGTTTGAACATATAAGACATTTACAGCAGAGGAGCAAAAGAAGAAGAGTGCATTAATGTGGTCAATGGCAGTTTCCTGTTATTGAATTCATTTCTTGTAAGATATTGTTAGAATTCTGGGAGGCAAATTGATTCGTTAGTCCACCATTTGTAAGAAACCGCTGAGTTGACATATCATACACTAATCTTTCATATGTGTTTTGTGATGAACCATTTAAACCATAAATAGAACTCAAATGACTTAAACAGTTCTGTCAAAGGCAACTTCCCATTACCTTGATTTCCTGCTATAATGATTTCACATATCTTTGTGTATTATGTTTGTTAATAAATGACTAATCTTGATGTGTCAGAGGTAATACATGTACTTCAAGTTTAACTAAGATTTTACTCCCAGCGTTAAATCCCCTCTGTGAAGAGGAATAGATAATCTTTCTGATTTAACAAATGGTTTACAAAATATGTGTAGCTGGCAAATTTCTGTGGAATTACTTTATGAGGTGCACTGTAACATCAGCCCAATCCTGAAGGGGGTGTGTGGATCTGTGGCGGCCTTCTCTGAGGCTTCCCGGCTGCCGTGAAGCAAGAAAAGCCTTTTAAAAAAAGAGGAAATAGAGAAAATCCCCCATTGCCTCCAACAGGGCTGCGCCACCAAAAAAGGTGGTGCAGCCCCACTGCTGCTTGAGGGGGCATTCCCAGGGCAAAAGGGCTATGGAAGCTGCCTAAAGGCAGCTCAACCCCCAGGAACACACACACACACACACCCATGCCGGTGAGAGCTTTTTCTTCTGGGAAAACAAGGCTGCGCTTGGGGTGGGGGCTTGCAGTGCCTGGATGCCAGCGTGTTTGCCTCCGCACTGG
This sequence comes from Euleptes europaea, assembly GCF_029931775.1. Lineage (NCBI taxonomy): Eukaryota > Metazoa > Chordata > Lepidosauria > Squamata > Sphaerodactylidae > Euleptes > Euleptes europaea. Next base: position 92,074,986 of record NC_079312.1, on the reverse strand, counting down.
CATAGGTGCCACCTTATTCCGTGATAAAGTGGCACCTACACCAGCAGGGATCACACCAGCTCCTAAGAAGCTTTGCCCCCCCCCCCAGGGATGAGCTCTTTAACCATCTATAGTCATAATCTTCTTGTTCATCTGAATTTTAAAAGCAAGTCTAGCCTTTTTCATTGCACATTTGCATTTATGAGAATTACATGGAGAATCATTCCAATGTGGAAGCCGGCTAGATTTATTTTTGTTAATTATGTCTTGAGAAATTTTATGTATTTTCCCTTCCGCATTTATTAAACCTGTAAAAACCCATGTAGCCAGGAAGTTTCCTCTGGCCTGCAAATGTAATCAGAAGAAGAAAGATATTGAGTGAAACCAGGGCTCATGACATTATTCCTAAAAAAGAGATATCAATCAAGATAACCTTCTAAGCACACTGTAGGAGAACTGAGGGAGGTTTGGTCAGTGACTGGTTTTAAACTTGGTCATTTGTCAGGAGAAATTTCAACAAGTTAATTTTGCTTTGTCAGTTCCCTGAGATTTGATTACCCACTTACAAAGCAAGCAAAAATGTAAGCGCTGAGTGTTAAATATTTATCACGGTGATTTTAGTGAATGAAAGTGCCATAGAAAAGAGCAAGAGTCTAGTAGCACCTTCAAGATTTAAAGAGTATGAGCTTTCATGAGTCACAGCTTACAGTGCCATGTAATTCAGTGAACTAAGCCCATTGCCTTCAAAGGACTTAGATTCTAAGTCTTAGAAGGATGTAACTCTGTTTAGGATTGCACTGAATTTAATTCAGAGATTGGCATCCTTCTTGGGCCAAGTACCCAAAAAGCACATCTGCCTGAAGGTACTGGTGTGCTGACAAACAAATGGGAGGGCAATAGACCAGGGTAGAACTTGCCCTGATACAGTGGGAGTAAACTCAACTCCGTGACACTGCCAGTGAGACAGGGGCTCAGCTCAGAGGACCACGTTAGACATTACCATCTATACACATTGTTTGGGTTTTCCACCCTGTTAATCAGACATGGGTTGCAGATTACCCTCAATTCGTATGGAGTGCCCAATTCAGATCATACCCAAGTTGCAGAGGGAATATTGAAGCACCTTCTCTTCATTCACCATGGTCATGATCCAAATCAGACACCACCCAGATGGGAATTGAGGGGAACCCACAACTCGCATCTGACTGAGTTGGGAGCCTAGACACAGCTAGGTAGACCTTAATGTATGAATTGATTGATGATGACTTCAGGGATCTGGAAGGCAGTAATGAGAATAAGCCATGCTGCCATTATCTCTTCCCACATCACCAAGATTAACTGCTTATTATATAGTATTTGGATGGGAGACCACCAAGGAATACCAGGGTTGCTGTGCAGAGGAAGGCACTGGCAAACCACCTCTGCTAGTCTTTTGCCATGAAAACCCCAAAAGGGGTTGCCATAAGTTGGTTGCGACTTGATGGCACTTTACATACATACATACATATACAGAAACAGGCAATTTGTGCAGAGAATACAGAATAGTAGGAGTTACTGAACTGAACCAAAATCAGGTGACTTTCTTCCACATGGGCTTCAAAATTGGAAATTCCAGAATATTCTGGGGCATTTTGAGAGTCTTGACAGAGAAGCTATTGAGGCCTGGTATCTGCTGGGAATCGTGGATTATCTGGGTCAGGGGTCCTCAAGATTTCGGAGTGTGTGGGAATCTTTGAAATTTTGGCAGGGTGGCGGGCGCCATTACAAAATGGCTGCCACAAAAGTCGGAGGCAAGCACACATACACATACAAGAGGAAGGGGATGGCAAATATAAGCACATGTACACACACACATCCAGAAGAAGCCCAAGGGGAGATAACACACACGCACAGAAGAAAAAAAGAGGATGAAACACACAGAGAGAAGATCACCAAGAGGTGGAAAGAGATGCTCTACCATCTCACATCAGATCCACAAGTCCTGTTTACAGGATTCTGGATCCTCCCCCAGTGAGCAGTGGGGAGAATCCAAGTGAAAGGCCCCTTTATTTGTATGAAGGCAGCCAGCTACCGTTTCTGCCTTCACACTGGTCCCACCTATTTTTCTTTAGAAGTTTCTTTATCAGTTATATGGTTTATCAGCTCTTTTCCCTTTTTGACTAGCTGGTCTGGTCATACTGATCCATGCATCTGTAGTCTTAAGGTAGCCTACTGCAGGGCATTATGTGTGGAGCTGTCCTTAAAGGTAAAAAAGGTAAAGGTAGTCCCCTGTGCAAGCACCGGGTCATTCCTGACCCATGGGGTGACATCACATCCTGACGTTTACGAGACAGACTATGTGTTACGGCGTGGTTTGCCAGTGCCTTCCCCAGTCATCTGCACTTTTACCCCCAGCAAGCTGGGTCTTCATTTTACCAACCTCAGAAGGATGGAAGGCTGAGTCGGCTACCTGAAACCGACTTCTGTCGGGATCGAACTAAGGTCGTCAGCAGAGCTTGGACTGCGGTACTGCAGTTTACCACTCTGCGCCATGGGGCTCCTTAAAGACAACCCCCAAAAAATCAAACTAGTGTAAAATGCAGTATCACATTTGTTGTTGTTAGTGGCCAGCAAGAACACATCCACTTGTGTTAAAACAGATACACTGGTTGCCAATTTGTTTCAGAACTCAATTCACAATTGTCACTGTGATTTCTTCATGCAAAAATTAACCATCTCTTGAAATAGGTACATGTACAGTAGATACAATATCGCATTGTGACACTTCCTCGCTGTTGTCCTGTTCCTTCTCCTTCCCAGATGAAAAATTCTTTTCCTAATTGCAGAAAATCAAAGTTATTTTAGAAGAACTGGACGCACAATTTTTGGATGGGAAAATCCGTGCAAAAATAGAAAGTTGAAAAGACTGATCCAAGAAAAAAAAGAAGTAGAATTGGTTTGCAGAAATAACTAAGAAGCACATTCGAGTGAGCATACCCGCCACAATACTCCTGACACCCCACAAAACTAAATTAATATTACCTCATATTACTTTATCTAAACCTCCAAAGAGTGTAACTTGTTCTGAAATTCTTTTACACTGATTATTTTTCTGTTCCTGGTAGCATATTATTATTTCTTTCAACAGTGGGAGCTTTTTCATTTCCTCAAACACAAACTGCAAGATTTTCTAGCCAGCATAACTTGAATTCTCCTTTTCTTTTGTTATCCCTGTAACAATATACTAACAGTGCATTCCTAAGGATAGTTACTCCAGTCTAAGCCCATTCATTTCATGGTGGTTTATGAGCTTGGCACTTACTTATCTGAAGTTTAATTAATTTTTAAACAGTTCATTGCTAGAATACATTACCCAAGCTTGTCACTTCCAGCATAAATTCTTGAAGCTGTTTTGCTTATGAGTGAGGGACAGTTTGCCAAACAGACTGCATAGTTGAAGGATTTGCCTTTATCTGCCATCTCTTATTTCAGGGAAATATTTCCCCACCACTACTAGAAATAAGCCTTGTGGTTGTGGACATTTCTGAGTCATTTTGGACCAGAAATTTCAGGAACAATCCTAAGCAGATCTACTCATAAGTAAATTCCATTTTGTTCAATGGAGCTTAGAACCAGGGCAGAGTTCTTTATTCATGCAGGGTCTTTGACTCATTATACGTTCATGAAGTCTCAACATCAGTGCACAGGGAATTTATATACTAACAAGTTTAAACATTTTGGTAACAACTAATTAGGAAATGGAATGGCATGCAAATGAATGAGTTCTTTTACTATGTCCCTGCCTACAGAATCGTTTTCTTCCTGCCCTCAGATTACATTATACCTATACATATACAAATACATGCTGTTCCTTTTATCATAATTTTAAAATGCACTCATAATTTAACATGTACTCATTCACAATGAAATCCCCACCATACCACTACTCCAAAATTAATCCAGTCCCATCTCCTGCCTTTTTCAGACACAAAGGAGTCCTTATTCTATTGTCTTACCACAGTGGCTTCTCCCTTTTTGATTCATGAAATTCCTCAACAGAAGAATGAATTCTGTTTTTTGACAACAGTGTGCATATGCATGCACGAGCACACACATACATATGCTCCTGAGCACATACCAGAATGAGGCACCTGCTAAGTTTCTGGAGCCAAATCGAATTGAACAGTTCAGCTACTGGTAAACAATGAACACAACAGTGACATCTGCTGGTAAGCAACACTTTCCACTGAAATAGAGTACCATTATTTCACCCTATATCAGCAATCTAAACTGTTTAGAAATATGCTTTTTTTAAAAGATGAAAGATGCACGTGATTGCTTAGAATTTCATTCAGATGCTTCAGGTAATATCCTTAATTCTGCCAGAGCACTTTGGTTGCAGGCCTTCTGCAAATTATGGGGAGGCGAGGGCATGGCAAAGTCTTGGCATAATAAATACATCATAAATCGATTGTGCAGACTTCCCCCAGAGGCTATTTGTAAGGCAAGGGGGCATGTTTTACCACAGGATAGTCTCCTGCTAATAATGGCATGCTGCTTGTTTACACCAATAATGTGGTAGTACTTTCTTGTGGCTTATCATAGCATTACTGCTCTAAACACCAAAAGAGGATTATTTCTTGGGACAACCAGGTACTCTTTTGAGGGTCAAACCAGGCATGAAGGCACCATGCATTGGTGAGGGGATTGGAAACCTCCCTGAGTCCCCCTTCCTTCTCCCCGTCCATTACCCCCGTCTCTTTTCTTCTGGCTTAATTCCAGATTTTTGACTAGGCTGTTGCATAAAGGAATTTGGGCCACCAGCAACAGCAAAGTAAGTACATTCAGCTCCCTTCTCCCTTTTCATGTTCAAATCACCCCATGTTCAAATCACCAGCATCACATTTATTGGGTTGAGTGCTGTGCAAAATCTCCACTGGCTTTTTTTATGTGGCATGGGGCTTCTTGCTTCCTTCCTCAAGGTGCAGCCCAAGATCCCTCCTGAAATGAGAGGAAAGTAAGACATAACAACATACCCACAGAAACCTTCCTCATGCTGTCTGTGTGAGAGGGAGGGGAGGCTGCAAACATGGCACTACCGACTACAGCATCATCACCCTTTTTAAGGGAAGAACCTTGTCTGATTTCCAGGTTAGCCAAAGGCAACGCAGTTTCCACTGTATCGTGGATGTTGTGACTGAAAGTTCTATTAACAGAGGTATCTTGTAGCTGGACTGCCTTTGCTGTCAGCTATTTTGAGTTCTTGAGATAACTACAGGTTCCAATTAAACATGCCATATTCCATATTTCTTGCTTACAGACAGCCTGCTAACCTAAAACAACTTCTCGCAACGATAAACTACTTAACAGTATAATGGACCCTAGTACCAAGGCCTGCAAAAAAACCAAGGTGGCAATTTTGCTCTCATACAGATCCTAACACCACCATCACTGGGCCTAGCAACATCAGCCTCAGGTTCATACACCTGCTCATCTTCTAATGTGATATATGCCATCACATGTCAGCAATGCCCTTCCACTCTCTACGCTGGATAAACAGGCCAGTCCCTGGGACAAAGATTAAATGGACATAAGTCTGACATCAGAAACCACAACATTCAGAAACCAGTGGGGGGACATTTTAACCTTCCAGGAAATTCAGTTGCTGATTTAAGAGTAGCAGTTCTCTTACAAAGGGATTTCAAAAGGAAATTAGAGAGACTGCTGAACTACAGCTATTAATGAAGCTCAAGACAATGCATTCTCCTGGTTTGAATAGAGACCTTAGATTCCTGTCTCATTACCAATGCTGATTTCTCCATGCCTACTACCTTCAGCATATCACACCTAATCCAATCACACCTGCGAATATCATTTACCTCCTAATGACATTTACATGCTATTTCCATTGGGTATCTGAATTCACTCTTCTCTATTTAAGGACAGATGGACTCACATTCTAGTTGTATCTGAAGAAGTGACTCATGAAAGCTCATACCCTGCCAGAAATTTTGTTAGTCTTTAAGGTGCTACTGCACTCTTGCTCTTTTCTAATGCCATATCCCAGTTTGACTTCAAATCATAAATAATTGGGATCCACCATCACAGTATGGATCTAATAATGTATGGCAAATTGGAATCAAAGACCTGTTTTGTTCTTCAGTTTAAACCAGATGAAGACTCCTGTAAGCAGTGGATCCCTCCGGGGGGGATCCGGGTTTGCGGGCCCGAGGGAGTGGGGAACGGGGGGGGCAAGTGGGGGTCCTGGCTTACCGGCTGCCTCGGCTGGTCGGGGGCGGTGGGGGTGGTAGCGCCTCCCCCCCTGTGGGGTGGCCGGAGGGAGGTAATGGCAGCGGCTTGCTCCCAGCCGCCCCGCGGCTTTCTCCCCGCCCCCGGACTGTTTTGGCGGGCCCTCCAGGGCCGTCACGGGACCGGGCCGGCTCCAATGAGATCGGAGCCGGCCGGCATGCCGGGGGGGGGAATAAAACATGACCCCGCCCCCGGCCATGCTTCCCACCACGCCGCTTGTCCCGCCCGCCCTCCCCTTAGTTTCTGGTGTTAGGGTGGGTCATCTGTCACAACTGAAGGTGGCGGTTTGGGCATGGGGCCGGATTGGGGGAAAGACGGCCTGCGTGCCCCGCTTCCCACTCTGGGGACCCTAATAAAGGATTTTGGGGGGAGGCCATGATTGGTAAAGCCTGTCTCGGGGGCTGCGGTTTGGCCTCCTCCCAAGTGGCAGTGGACCACACAGTTGGCTTCCGCCCATGTGGGGACCCGACATACTGCCAGGCTGCACCCAGCAGACGGGTTGGGCACAGGGTGCTATCAGCTGACAGACAGGTCAGCTGATCCCTGGATCCTGCCCCTCATGCTTGCCAATGCCTAACGCTGTAATCAATAAAGTTGTGGCCTGTTTCACTCCAGCTATGTGTACTAGCCGTTCTTGGGTAGGACCACGGGTCGGTTGCCAGGGAATGGAGTTACTGCCCCGGGGTAACGAGCCTCCCCCTGTTCCCCCCCTATAGGGATGGGGCCGCAAATGGGTAAAAGGAAACATTTAAGAACCAGCTTACTCCTTTTCAAGTTGGATAAATTTTCTTTGGTCAGTAGGTTGGATCCAGTAGAAAATGTCCATGGACGGAAAGATCTCTCACTCCCAGTAGGAAAATGGCAAGCCTATATACCACTGATGTGATAAATATTGTGTCACGCCTCCCTGGCGCCGCCGTTGCCTTCGGGGTCTCTGCCCTGGAGGGAGGTCTGACCGGAGGAGCCTCCTCGGCCTCAGACCAGTCCGAGGGGGAATCAGAACTTGTCTCCCCCTCGGAAGCAGCCAGGTTGCTCTGGGTCAGCTCAGCCCTTGCCACCTATTGCTGCTGCTCCTCCTTGGCCCAGGCTCCTCTCTGGCCTTATATCCTCTCCAGGCCAGAGAGGCCCCGCCCCTTCCTCCCTCAAGGCCCGCCCCCGAATTCCCAAATAAGGGCCGCCGCCGGGCCACGTGGCCGGCCTCAATGCGAGGAGCCGGTGCGCGCTCTCCGGTCTCACCTGCGCTCTCCCGCGGCTCAGCTGTTGAGCGGGTCGGGGTGTAGGCGCGTGAGTCGGCGTCGCCGCAGCCGGCGCTGCTGCCGGGCAACTCGGGCCGTCCTCTCCAGGAGGCCCCAGGGAGGAAGCCCGGGCGGAGATCCGGCCGCCAAGCCGGCCGTCGGCGGGGCGGGCCGCTTTGCCTGCGGGTCTCCTCCCATCCCTGGTGAGTGGGGACTCTTCTCCCGGGGGGGAGACCTTGGACGGCCCGGGCGACGCTGGGAGGGGCTCGCCCCGGGACACACCCCTCCCCTAAGCGCTGGCTGGATGGGCGGGTCCTCTTCGAAGACTCTGGACATATAGTCGGCCGGTACATGCTGGGCTCCGGGTCTGTGTCGCACTGTAAAAGAGAAAGGCAATAAGGACACATACCACCGGAGAATCCGGGAGTTATGGTCTTTCATATGTCTCATCCATAAAAGTGGCGCGTGGTCGGTGACCAAGACAAAGGGGTTATTCTCGAGATAGTACTGTAACGACCCCACGGCCCATTTGACCGCCAGGGCTTCCTTCTCGACCGTGGCGTAATTGCGTTCTGCCGGCTGTAATTTGCTACTAATGAATAGTATGGGGTAGTCTTGACCATCCGTTTCTTGCATGAGCACTGCGCCCAATCCTGTGGCGGAGGCGTCGGTGTGCAGCGAGAATGGCCTGTCAAAATCCGGGTTTTTCAATACTGGGCTGCAAGATAAAGCCGTTCGTAAGTCATGGAAGGCCTCCAATGCTGTGGGGGTCCATCTGAGTTGATTGGGACATGTCTTCTTCAAACAATCGGTTAACGGACAGGCCCGGGTGGCAAAGTGGGGTATGAACTTACTATAGTACCCAACGAGGCCTAGGAACCGACGGAGTTGTTTCTTTGTTCGTGGGACCCTACTTCTAATTGCCGACGTTGGATACCCTGGTCATATTGCTCCTTCTGGCGGGCCTGGGCCAGGGCCATATTCTGTGAGGCTATGGCTTGGGCGGTCTCCATCCTTTCCCTCAATTGCCGGACATATTCTTGAGTCCCTTGCCCCTGAGACTCCTCTAGGTCCCTCCCAGTGACCTGCCCTTCGATTACCTGCAGGATGCCCCGGGGTTTGCGCCCGTATAACAGCTCAAAAGGGGCGTACCCTGTCGAGGCCTGGGGTGTCTCCCTGATGGCGAACAGTACCGGGTCGATGTATAAATCCCACTGGTGGGGTCGGTCTCCGGCCAACTTACGGAGCATGTTCTTTATTGTTTGATTCAGGCGTTCTACTAGCCCGTCAGTTTGGGGGTGCGCAATGGCTGCAAATATTTGGCGGATGCCTAACGTTTTACATAAGGCCTTGGTGATAGAGGCGGTAAAAGACAAGCCTCTATAGATACGATGTCTCGGGGTAGCCCTACGTGGGCGAATAAATGGATCAAGGCTCGGCAGACACCTGGGGCCTGTAAGGTGCGCAACGGAATTGCTTCCGGGTACCGGGTGGCGTAGTCAATTATGACCAACAAGTAGCGGAATCCCCTGGGTGTGCGTGGGAGAGGCCCCACAAAATCCATGGCGATCCGATCAAAAGGTGCCTGGATGATGGCCAATGGTTGGAGGGGGGCCCGAGGCGGGGGCCGTCCATCCCATTTTTGACACCGTAAGCAAGTCCGACAGAGTTGCTTTACGTCTTTTGAAATTGCTGGCCAGAAACACCTCTGTTGTAAGCGCGCTAGGGTGTTTTTCACCCCTTGGTGTCCCGCCCAGGAGTGGTCATGACTCAGCTCCAAGAACCGTTGCCTATACCTTTGGGGAATCAAGAGTTGGAGGACCTCTGAACTCCCATTCTGGGGAACGCAGTACCACAAACCCCGTATTTGCTGTATCTGGGGCCACCTATTGGCTCGTCTCTCATCTACCACCCGTCCGTCACTTACCGCCACCATGTCTCGCAGCTTGGCCAAGGAGGTGCTTCGGCATGCATTGCTTCTTCCCACCCCAAGTCGCACTCCATCATTGGGCAGTCTCGTCGGTAATGGCCCCATTGCCCACACGTGAAGCAGGGCCCCATTGCCCGGCTCTCTGGGCTTTTACCCTCTTCCTTGGGTTGTGGCCGACTTCCTTCTGCGGTGGGATGTCCCGGGGTTGGTAGTAGGACTGGAGGATTCCAACGGGGCCTCGTCCCGACAAAGGAAGGGATTCGAGGCGTCAGGCGGGCCCTTCCACCCCTCGGGTGACCCTCAGGACCCTTGCCTCGCCACTCCGTCTTACTATTCTCGCAAGGGGGTTCTCGGTACTCCACGGCCAACACATTTTCAAGTAAAGCCATGGCCGTTTGCAAGGTCTCGGGTTTGTTGCAAAGCAGCCACTTAGGCGGTACGACGGCCAGCAACTGCTCTAACACCACCTGGTCCACTACTTCCTCGCTCTCAATCGTTTTGGGTCGTAACCATCGATAGGCCGTATCTTTCAGCGAGGTCACGAAGGCCCGTGGGGGTTCCCCCTTTTTCCACTGCATCGTACGGAATCGGTGACGATATGTCTCGGGTGAGATCGCGTATCGTTCCAAAATGGCTGCCTTTAATACCGCTTACTGTCTTCCTTGGGAAGTGCTTTGAGGGCGGCTTGGGCGGGCCCTGTAAGGTATGGCCCTATGATGATGGACCACTTCTCCTTCGGCCAACCGGAGGCTTCGGCGGTCCGCTCAAAGGCCTCGAGGTATCCGTCAACATCGTCATCAGGCCCCAGTTTCGTCAACTGTACCAAAGGACCCTTGGCTGCCCCGGCCCCTGTGTCGGTACCTGTGGTTGAGTTGGCGCTCCCCGTGGTTTCCAAGGCTTGGCGCATCTCCCGGAACATTGCTACTTGGGACTCCTGATGCTGCAGTGTCATTTCTCTGACCAATCGTTGTTGAGCCTCTTGCTGGCGCTGTAGGAGGTCTTGCATCATGCGCCCATGATGTTCCGTTAACCAGCGGCCGAACGAGGGGAGATCCCCCATATTCCCTGGAGCTCCTTCGGCGGGCTCCATGGTGACCTCTCCCGTACTGCCAGTTGCCACCGTTAACACTGGTGGCCGAAGAATTGGGTTAGGCGGGCGCCAGCCGGGGGCTGTTGGTAAGCGGGGTGGGGGCCTGGCTAGGTCCGCCCCCCTGCCCACATTCTCCACCACGTTGTCACGCCTTCCTGGCGCCGCCGTTGCCTTCGGGGTCTCTGCCCTGGAGGGAGGTCTGACCGGAGGAGCCTCCTCGGCCTCAGACCAGTCCGAGGGGGAATCAGAACTTGTCTCCCCCTCGGAAGCAGCCAGGTTGCTCTGGGTCAGCTCAGCCCTTGCCACCTATTGCTGCTGCTCCTCCTCGGCCCAGGCTCCTCTCTGGCCTTATATCCTCTCCAGGCCAGAGAGGCCCCGCCCCTTCCTCCCTCAAGGCCCGCCCCCGAATTCCCAAATAAGGGCCGCCGCCGGGCCACGTGGCCAGCCTCAATGAGAGGAGCCAGTGCGCGCTCTCCGGCCTCACCCGCGCTCTCCCGCGGCTCTGCTGTTGAGCGGGTCGGGGTGTAGGCGCGCGGGCCGGCGTCGCCGCGGCCGGCGCTGCTGCCGGGCAACTCGGGCCGTCCTCTCCAGGGGGCCCCAGGGAGGAAGCCCGGGCGGAGATCCGGCCGCCAAGCCGGCCGTCGGCGGGGCGGGCCGCTTTGCCTGCGGGTCTCTTCCCATCCCTGGTGAGTGGGGACTCTTCTCCCAGGGGGGGGAGACCTTGGACGGCCCGGGCGACGCTGGGAGGGGCTCGCCCCGGGACATATTGATTGGAAAAAATTAAAACCCCTTTTATCATCTGATATACGTGAGTCTATCAAGCCCTGGCCTAAAGGAATCTAGTGTTTTTCTTTTTTTTCTTTTTTTTAAAGATTTTATTGAGTTTTATATTACAAATTTTCCATTGCAATAATCAACATCTATAACAATATAAAATTTCAATTCTGACTTAATGTTGTTATAATTCCATACAATATATATATATAAAAAAAGAAAATTTTGGAAAAATTTATGACTTCCCCTTCACCTCTATCTGCCTCTTAATAAAAAGTTCATCCCGTCGTAGTTGATCTAATCTTAATAATCTATTAATACCATTTAAAAAAAATTTTTAAACCATAATCTGTTAATAGGTATAATTTTACTTATTCATTATAAAAAAACAAAAATAACCCCTGGATCAGATTAGAAAATATTCTTCCATTCTTCCCAATTTTAACTCAAATTCACAATAATTCATCCACGCCTCCCATCCCCCCAAAAACTGAACATCATTTTCTTCATTTAAGATAGTTGTGAGTTTTGCCATTTCTGCCACTTCAAACATTTTAACAATCCAGTCTTTTTTCTCGGGAATTTCGGTTCCTTTCCATTTTGCTGCATAAAGCATTCTCGCAGCTGTTGTGGCATAAATCAAAAAAGTTCTTTGTGTAAACAAGTCATCAGGAATCATACTCAATAACATCATTTCTGGTATTTTGGGTATATTTTTTTGTAGTATTAGTCTCAATTCGTTGTAAATCATGTCCCAAAAGTCTTTAGCTTTGTCGCAGGTCCACCACATATGATAAAAGGAACCAATTTCCTTGTTACATTTCCAGCAGATAGGGGACATTGTTTTATAAATCTTTGCAATCTTCTTGGGTGTTAGATACCATCTATACATCATTTTATAAATGTTTTCTCTCACTGACTGTGCTTTTATTCCTTTTAGATCTTTGGACCATAGTCGTTCCCATTTATTTAAAGCGATATCATGTCCTACATTTTGAGCCCAGTCAATCATAGTTGGTTTAATCGTATCCTGCTCACCATATATTGTTAAAAGGAGATTATACATTTTAGAAATCAGTTTTGTGTTGTTATCCAATAGAATCTTTTGAAGAGAAGATTTTACTTTAGAAAATCCATTTTTAACATCTTGTACAAAAACTGATTTGATTTGATAATATTGAAGCCATTGTAGATCCTCCTTAAGAAGTTGAAAATCTTTTAATGAGCATTTCTTTCCATCCCAATTAATTAAATCTTGATAGGTAATAAATTTATCTGGTCTAAGTGGGCGCAATGTTAACATTTCTTGAGGAGATATCCACATCGGTGTTACTGGTTCCAAAATATGTTTATATCTCATCCAGATACGGAGTAGAGAGGACCTGATTATATGATTACGAAATGTTGCTTGTAACTTAATTTTATCATACCACAAGTAGCCATGCCATCCGCTTAAGTTATTGTAACCTTCCAAGTCTAGCAAACGTGTATTTGACAAACTCATCCAGTCTTTTAGCCATACTAAAGCTACCGCTTCAGCATAAAGTTGAAAATTAGGTAATGCTAAACCTCCTCTAGTTTTTAGATCCACCAGATATTTATAAGCAATTCTTGGTTTTTTCCCTTGCCAGATGAAATTCAAAATGTCTTTCCTCCAAGTATCAAAGTATTTAGTGTGTGATATTATTGGCAAATTTTGGAATAAGAAAAGCATCCTCGGTAAAACATTCATTTGAATCGTTGAGATACGTCCCATTAATGACATTTTTTTATTTGACCATATAATCATATCAGTTTTAATCTTACCCCATAACTTGAGGTAATTGTTGGTTATCAAATCTTTATTCTTTGCAGTAATCCAAATTCCCAGGTATTTAACTTTGTTGGCTTTCTCCCAACCGGTATATGATATAAATTCTTGTTGCTGTATTTGAGGTAAATTTTTGAATATTATCTTTGTTTTTTCTTGGTTCACTTTGAAGCCTGATATTTTCCCAAAGTCGTCCAAAGTCTCCCGAAGTATATTCATTGATTGTGTTGGATTCTCCAAAATTAACAGGAGGTCGTCCGCGAATGGTCTCACCTTAAATTCATGTTTTTTAATTCTTAACCCGCGGATGTCCTCCATACTTCTTAGTTTCACACATAACGGTTCCAACACCAACAAAAATAAAAGTGGAGACAGGGGACATCCCTGTCTAGTCCCTTTCGTGATTTGGCAGTTATCTGACATTGATTCATTGACTAAAATTTTAGCCTGTTGAGAGGTATAAATAGCCGATATACCTTTCTGAAAACGGTCTCCAAAGTTCAATTTATCCAAAATCTGTTTCAAAAAATTCCAAGAAACCATATCAAAAGCTTTTTCTGCATCCAAAAATACAAATGCCGCAGTTTGTTGGATATTCTGGTCATAATATTCCAATGAGTCCAGTAAAATTCTTACATTATCTTTTATTTGCCTTCCTGGTATAAAGCCTGCTTGGTCTTCATGTATAAGATCCTTAATAAATTGTTTTATCCTACATGCCAAAACCGAAGCAAAAATTTTGTAATCCACATTTAACAGCGATATAGGTCTATAGTTGGATGTTTTTTCTGGATCTCTTCCTTCTTTAGGTATCAATGATATAAATGCATGTGACCAAGTCTCCGGAGATGTTCCCTCATCCAAAATTGCATTATAAAGTAAGCCAAAAAAACCCACTAAATTGTCACTAAATATTCTGTAAAATAGTGCAGTAATTCCATCTGGTCCCGGTGTTTTATCCGTTTTTTGTCTCAGTATTGCTTCTTGTATTTCTTCCCTTGTGACTGGAGCTTCAATACATTCTCTTTGGGTTGTTGATAAAGCTTTCATCTGTATTGAATTTAGGAATTTATCTATTTTCTGCTTTGAAGTATTTTCTTTCTGATATAACATGGAATAGAATGAAACAAATTCTTTTTGAATTTCTGAAGTTGAATAGACTGGTCCTTTAACAGTTTGGATTTTTGTTATAATCTTCTTTTGAAATGAATCCTTCAGTTGTGTTGCCAAAAGATTTCCAGGTTTATTTGCATATTCAAAGTATTTTTGTTTAGCAAATTTCAAGTTTTTATTCATTTCCTCCATTATGACCAAGTTTAATTGGTGTTTAGATGCAGAGATCTTTATTTGAATTTCTCTTTTCTCCTCTTCCTGTGTTGCCATTATCAATTTCTGTTCCAAATTTTGTAAGTTCCAAAGTATATTATTAGTAAATTGTAGTTGAGTCTTCTTCCAAGCCGAGTGTTTCTGTATCATAAAACCTCTCAAAACAGCCTTAAATGCATCCCAAACTGTATTCAAAGAGGTTTCCCCATTAAGATTAATTTCAAAAAAGTCTTTCATTAAAACCTGTAATTCCTTATGTATCTTATTGTCTTTTAAAAGTTTATCATTCATTCGCCATCTAAATGCTTGTTTATTGTTCCACTCAAAAGTAACAGGGTTGTGGTCAGAAAAAGTTCTAGGTAGGATATGGATTTTACGTACCTGAGTGAAAATTGATTTACTGGCCCATATCATATCAATTCTGGAGTGTGAGTCATGTCTTGCTGAATAAAAGGTATATTCTTTAGCAGTTGTATTCATTGTTCTCCAAATGTCTTGTAATTCTAATTCAGAAGCCATGGTGAAGAAAGTTTTAGGCAAGCATCCGTCATTAACATCTTTTGCTCTTGATTTTTTGTCCAAAGATGGGAGAGTAACTCCATTGAAATCGCCCATCAATAAAATTTGATCTTTTGCGTGTTGGGCAATCAGGTCGTGTAATTTTTCATAGAAGGATTTTTTCCCTTCATTGGGTGCATAAATTCCAACCACAATTGTCCTTTGTCCCAATATTTTAGTTCTGATAATTACAATTCTTCCTTCATTATCTTTGTATAATAATTCTGGACAAAGACTGGGATGGGCATATATTACCACTCCCTTTGTTTTAGTTTTAGCTGATGCAATAAATGCTTGTCCAAGCACCTGTTTCTCCAAATATTTTTTATGCTTTAAAGCTATATGGGTCTCTTGTAGACAAATTAGGGAGTATTTATATTTCTGTAGGTATTTAAAAATTCTAGCCCTTTTGGTTTTCTCATTCAATCCATTTACATTCCAAGAAATTACTTTTGCCATAGTGTGGTATTTTTTAACAAAGTAAAAAGTCTATAATTTGGTGCCTCCTTCTGCACCCTGTGCCTCTTCTTCTTCCTCCTCTTCTTCCTCCTTCCGTTCCCCAGATAATTCTTTAAGGTCCATTTTGTATTTTCTCAAAAATTTTCCCACATCTGCTTGAGATAGAATTGTCATTTTCATTTCTTTGTAGGTGAAAGCCAAACCTTGTGGCATGATCCAACGATATTTGATACCATTAGCTTTCAATGTAGACACAAAATCTTTGTAGTTATTCCTCTGTGAAAGTAAATGCCTTGGAATGTCTTTTAATAATATTAAAGAGGAATCTCCTGCAGACACTGGATTTTCATAATGAATCTTCATAATCTTATCTTTAACTCTAGTGTCATAAAACACTATCATCAAATCTCTTGGCTTAGATCTTCTCATTCTAGCAGGTAATGGTATCCTGTATATTCTATTAATGGCTTGTTTTAATTCTTGTTCATCTATCTGAAATAAGTAGGCCAAATTTGGTATTGCAGATTCTTTATTGTCTCCCATCATATCTGGAAAATTGCGTATACGAAGATTAGTCTCTTTCACTCTCATCTCCATCATAGCTATTTGATTTTTTGCCGCCATCTGATCAGTTTGTATTGTTTCAATCTGTTTTTCTTGGCTTATTATTTTTTTCTTTGTATCCTTATGTTCATCCATCACTTTCTTAATTGATGCATCCATCGCTTGCATATCTGTCTTCATAACAGTCATTTGAGTTTTTACTTCTTTCAAGTCTCCTGTAACAACATCCAGCTTCTGGTTAATGGCTTGGGATGCTTGACCAAGATTTGTCATCATAGAAGTCAACTGTGCCATCTGTGTAGACATCTGTTCAAACTGTTTATTTGTTGCCTCTGTTTGTTTAGTTAGCATGTCCTGTAATTTCTTTTCCATGGTTGAGGTTTGTAATGATTCCCTTAGTTTAGTGTAGGCAGGGCTGTGTAGTGAACCAGAGCGGGGTCGAGTTCCCGACATTTACATTCAAAAGAAGCTGGTAAAATTCATGTCCACAGACAGGGCCTTTAAGATACTTATTTAAAAGAAAATAGTTCAAACATCAGCCTTATAATTTTTTCGGGTTGAAAAGAGTCGAATTTAGCTTTAAAATTGCGTTTTAAAACTTTGAAATACCAGTGAGTTTTGTCGGTCGCTCTAGATCGGGCTGATCAGGAAGTATACCGGAAGTTGCTAGTGCCGCGGACCTTCTACTGTCTCATCTCGATGGTTGTTCCTTCAGGGATGATTTCAAGGTGGCTCGAGTGTAACGCGTATTCAGTCCTACGACTACTTCCTGTTGTTTTAGTTCCAATGATAGAGAGGGCATTATAGAGTCTTCCGTTCCAGGCACTCCCTTGCTACAAACGTGGCAGGAAATTCTTTTCGCCGGAAAATCAGGAAGAAGAATCACCCTCCCCTTCCCTCGGAGCTTCTCATTTGTGATAATTCTTGTCAATCTAGAAGGTATCCTTCCGACTCTTTGTTTTGGTTTAGGCTGATCAATTTGATAAGGCTCCCGTCGCAAATCCCGATAAATAACTCAAATCAAACTTTTTCAGTTCAGATTAAGGAGGAGCGGGGGTCCCAGAAAGATTCTTATCAGCCCCCCGTCTATTCAAATTTCCAGTAAGTAGACGAAGAGTTCTTTTGTACTCACTTGGGTGTCAAGAAGTGAGGTTCTTTTCTTTATGTAGTCCTTATGTTGGTATTAAGGTGGTGGAGGGTAGAGCTTGATGCCAGAGTTGCGTTTTGGCGATTTTCTTCCCTAGTGCCCTCGCAGGACCGGCGTCCAGGACTCCGAGGGGCTTAAAAAAGCCCCCTCAGAGTACCTGGGAGGTCAAACCGCGTTTGCGGGCTGCAGGGAGTTCCTGCTTTCCAACCCACTTGCAAGGGTCGGATTGGGGTATCTATGTACCCCAGAAATAACGCAAACTTGGATTTCTCCCAGGACAGCCTGGGGAAATGGAGTGCTCGTCCCAGCAGCACCACCGGAAGTCGAATCTAGTGTTTTTCAATAGTTTCAGGAAAATATATAGCAACCCAATTTTTTTCTTCCACTGAAGAAGTTCCCCTTTCAAAATAACTCTATGCTCTTTGAAGTACGAAAGCTTATCTCAGTGGACCAGCATACTTCAGTTTTATTTATTTGAACATTTCTAATCTGCCTTTCTTCTAACCATGCTGAAACATAAAATGGATTTGTCAATACAACAAAATCAACAGCAAAAACAATTGAAAACCTGTCCCAGAACTTACATCAACAACAACACTGTACTGACAGGAAAAAAATATTAACCCTTGAAAACTAACCCTAATAGTTTCAGGAAAATATTTAGCAGCTCTAGTTTATTCCTTCACTGAAGAAATTCCCTTTTCAAAATATATCTATGCTCTTTGAAGTATGAAAGCTTATCTCAGTGGACCAGTATACAGCAGTTTTATTTATTTAGTGTGAACATGTCTAACTTGCCTTTCTTATAGCAATGCTGGAACATAAGATAAATACATCAATAAAACAAAAACAATAAAAATGATTAAAAACCTGTACCAAAACCTCCAACAACAACAACATTGTACAGATAGCAAAAAAAAAAAAAAAAAAACTAACCCTGGAAGAATCCACACAATATTGATTTTAATGCAGCATGCATGTACACATTAAATTGCTTTATATTGAATCAGTCCCTTAGTCCTTCAAGATCAATATTGTCTATTCATACTGGCAGCAGCTCTCCAGTCTCAGGTAGAGGTCTTTCACATCATCTACCACCTGATCTTTTTAGCTGGAGATGCTGGGCTTGGACCTGGGGCCTTCTGCATGCCAAGCAGATATCCTACCATTGGAGCCATGGCTAGGGTTGCCAACTGCCAGGTAGTAGCAGGAGATCTCCTGCTAATTCAACTGATCTCTAGCCTATAGAGCAGGGGTGGGGAACCTTTTTCCTGCCAAGGGCCATTCGCACATTAATAACATCTTTCGGGGGCCACACCAGGTGTAGATCTCCCGGTGGGGGGGAGAGGCTAGGGTTGCCAGATCTCCAGCCACCACCTGGAGGTTGGAAACCCCAGGGGAGGCCAGCCAGAGAAGGCCTGCAGGGTGCTCCCCTCCCAGGTGGGAGGGCAGCCAGCGGTGGGCCCCAGAAAACGAGGTGCCAGGGGGGCGCAGCCCACAGTCGATTGGCAAGGGAGGAAGGAAAACAGAGAAAGAGGAATAGGGAGGGAGGGAGAAAGAAATGGAGAGAGGGGGAGAAAGAAAGAAAAGGACGGAGGGAAAGAATAAAAAGGACGGAGGTAGACAAAGAAAGAGACAGAAAAAGAGGGAGGAAGAGAGGGAGAGAAAGGAGAAAGAGTGACAGAAAAAGAGGAAGAAAAGAGAGAAAAGCCTCCCACACACACACACACCCCCGTGCATGCCGGCCTGCGCAACCGGGCCCCAGCCACCCCACCTCCCCCGCCCACACACACACACCCGGCGGCGCACAGAGCACCAAGCAACCGGGCCCCAGTCTCCATGCACTCCCCCCCCGAGTCCATAAAAGCCCCCCCCCTGCCAAATCGGCTCCCGCATGCATGCTCTGCCGCCGGCCTCTTCCCGCCCCCCACTGCTCAACAGTCAGCAGGCAGCGAGAGGGGCTTACAATGTGCCGCAGTGTTCCTGCACGCCACAGCTGTAGGGGGCAGCCTTGGGGGAAGCGTCCCTCCCCCTCCCCTCTCACCGACCAACAACCGACAGTCGGTGAGAGGAGGTCCAAAGGGCGCTACAAGGGCGCTGTAAGCCGTGGCCCCAGGAACACCCTCGAGGAGGGCCACCCTGCGCCCCGCCTCCGTGGCAGGGTTCCCGGAGCTCCCGAGGGCCACAAAAAATGTCCTCGGGGGCCGCATACGGCCCCCGGGCCTGAGGTTCCCCACCCCTGCTATAGAGATTAGTTCACCTGGAGAAAAATGGCAGCTTTGGCAATTGAACTCTATGGCATTGAAGTCCCTCCCCTCCCCAAACCCCACCCTCTTCAGGCTCCGCCCCCAAAATATCCCACCGGTTGTGAAGAGGGACCTGGGAACCCTAGCCATGGCCCCTCCCCCTCAATGAAAATGGAATGCTCTCCTATACAGATCCCTTTTACGACCTCTTCCAAAGACTGGCAGTATAGAACTCTGCCTTACCATCTCTGAAAGGCAATTCCAAGTAAGAAAGCAACCACTGAGAAGTCTGCATTTGGGCTACAGCAGCACACCACCTACAGTACATTTTACTTAGCTGCCTTGTCATGTTATATTTCTATTTTTAATCACAAGAAAGAATAAAGAGGTGATTGGAGAAGTGTATTATTTTGAATTGATATTTCTAGATTGAATCATTTTGACTGAGCTGTGTTCCTTAAAAACGGAACCTCAAAATACTTTAGCCTGGGAATTCTAAATACAAATTAACTATACTGGGCTTTAAATATCCAAAAATATATTTTTTAGAATTTCCTGCTTCTTCTAAAACCAAAGAATAAAACACATTACTGAAACTATGCTTTAATAAAACAGGCTGAATGCCACGTTGCTCTGAAAACAGATGGTTACTAACAGACTTGCTAGATGGCCTTCATGAATCCTGACACAGTAACCTACTTTGACAGTATTGATACTGTTAACCATGTCTGTCTCTTGAATAATTCCAGTTTATTAGAGCTGAAGTATCTAATCATGGTTAAGACTCAGAATTTTGATTTGAAATAATAAGGGAGACTGACAAAGATTTCTTCTTTCAAACTAGGACCCCTGAGCAGGGATAGCTATAGATTCACTTCTTACCCAAATGTGCCTTGAAGACTTACAGATTTGCAGATTCAAAGAAAGTTTCAGTGAACTTGACACAGAGAATAGACCAAAGATATAACAAGCAAACAAGCAAAGTTTAAATGTACTTGGAACTGGAACAGTACCTTTGAAAGTTCTTACTTCTAAGGGTGAAATTGTAAACCTTACACTAACCAATGTTGCTTTTGTCCCTGAGGCTTCAAATAATCTTCTGGCACTAAAAGAATTGTAAAAAATGGTTATACTGTTATAGTTAAGAGGGATACTGACAAAGTTATTAATGAGAAAACTGGTCTTGTACTTAAGGTTGATGAAAAGGATGGATTTCACTATATTGTGGATGTTAATGATGATTTAAATGCTGTAGTAAATGAAGAAAGATCTGTATGTCAAACTAGACAGGATGTTTGTGACCATACAAATTGCCTTTATTCATGGCATGTAAAACTAGCGCACAGAAACATGCAGAGTATTGAAAAACTATTGACTGAATGTGGAATTAATGCTGTTAAATGTGATAAGACAAGAGAAAGATGTGAGATTTGTATAAAAGCAAAGGGAACTGCTCCCAGCTACACTGGAAAATCTAATACACAGGATAAAAAGTTCCTGGAAGAGGTTTATTCAGATCTTGTGGGTCCCATGCCATTATCTGCAGGCAAGAATAGATACTTTCTTACTTTTACTGAGTCTAAAAGTAAATACAGCTATGTATATGTACTCAAAAGTAAAGATGAGACTCTTGACAGATTTAAATGTCACATTGCCACAGTTAAGAACAGATTTGGCATGTGAAGAAGTTCCACAACTACATCTACGGTCGCCCTTTTGTCATTGTCTCCGACCACAAGCCGCTCCTGGGTCTGTTTGTGCCGGATCGCCAGACACCCCAGATCCTGTCCCCCTGCATGCTTCAGTGGTCCATCTTTATCAATGCCTACTCTTTCGAGCTCGTCCACCGATCCAGTTGTGGCATTGGGCACGCAGACGCCCTCAGCCGCCTCCCGCTCCCTGTTCAGGACACCGACCCCGCGCCTGCCCACGGCATCCTGTTCATCAAGTCCCTCCCGGAGCCGCCGCTGCACGCGTCTGACATTGCCTCCCACTCAGCCAAGGACTGAGTCGTCGGCCGTGTTCTCACCTGGGCGGGGAGGGGGTGGTCGGCAGAGTCGCAGAATTTGCGCCCTTCAACGCCCGCCAGCGTAAACTTTCAGCACACAAGGGTTGCCTGCTGTGGGGAAGCTGAGTCGTGATCCCTGACAAGCTACATGGCCAGGTCCTGGAGGCCCTCCACACCTGCCACCCCGGGATCGTCCGGATGAAGGCGCTCGCGTGGAGCTACATGTGGTGGCCAGGCATCGATACGGCAACTGAGGAATGGGTCAAGCGCTGTCAGAAATGCCAGTAATCACAGCCCGAGATGCCGCACACCCCGGTCCACCCCGGCACGCCGCTTGGTCCCACGTCCACAACTTCACGGAGCCCTTCCAGGGGAGGACATTCCTGGTTGTGGTGGACGCATTCTCCAAGTGGATGGAGGTCGTACCCATCACGTCTATGACTGCCCGGGTCGTTGTTGTTGTTGTTTTTTATAATAATTTTATTGGTTTTTATAATACAAATTTTCCATGATAGTAAATAACAATAAAAGCAATATGAAATTCAAAATTCTAACTCTGTGTTGTTATAATTTCTTGAATTCATAACAAAAAAAAACAAATTAGAAGAAAATTTATGGCTTCCCCATCACCTCTCTCCGCCTCTTAATAAAATATTCATCCCATCGTAATTGGTCTGATCTTAACTATCATAAATTCATTTAACTTTCATAAAACATCTTCTATTAATATAAATGATTATAACTCTTAATATTAATTGTGTCTTCTAGATCAGATTAATAAGTATTCTTCCATTTTTCCCAGTTTTAATTCATATTCACAATATTTCATCCAATCCTCCCATTCTGCCCGGGTCGTTGTTAAGGTGCTGCGAGGGATCTTCGCAATGCATGGCCTGCTGGACACAGTTGTCTCAGATAACGGGGCACAGTTCACGTCTGCCGACTTCCAGGACTTCATGACACGGAACCTGGTAAGGCACGTTACTTCTGCCACTTCCACCCCCCCACCAACGGGCAAGCGGAGAGGATGGTGTGCACCACGAAGGGTGCACTTGGGCAGCTCATCCACGGGGAGTGGGAAACAAGGTTGACTTCCTCCTGACCCAGCGCATCACCCTGTGTGCCTCCACCGGCAGCAGTCTGGCGGAGCTCCTTATGGGCCACCGCCTGAAGTCACTCCTAGACCAGCTTCACCCGGACTTGACCTCCACCCATCCCCCCCGTCCGTGAGGCACCCGCAGCCCCCAGAGTCCTGGAGCTGGAAGTGCCAGTCTACGCACGGAACTACGGCGCTGGGCCAGGATGGGTGCCCGCCACGGTCCGAGAAACCACTGGGCTGGTCTTGTACAGGGTGTCCACCCCAGAGGAGTGAGTTCTGCGGCACCACATTGACCAGCTGCGATGCCGGATCGCGGACACGCCAGCGCCTCAAATGGCCATGGGAATCGCAGCAGTCGAACCGCCGGCGCTGGTGGATAGCGAACCCGAGGGACCCGCCAAGACAGCAGGAGGCGGGAGCGCAGCGAAATTGGCACAAGAGCAGCAGGGCCTCCGAGAGCAACGGGACCTCCGGGAGACCCCAGAGGTTCCGGGAAACGCCAAGCCGGATGCTCCACCTCCGATATCGGCCCCGCGCTGCTCGCAGCAGCCCCAGGCTAAACCGGACTACCTACAAGACTACGTGTGCTGAGGTGGGCCACCTGACGGACCTTGCCTGCGGAGCAGCGGGCTCCAGCTTAGGGGGGAGGGGTGTTATGTACGCAGCGGGATAACGGTTCTTATTGGCTGTAGAGACTGTGGATGTTTTTACTTGTCTTCCTAGTAAAGTTAACATGAGTTTGGGTCAAAGGGGTTCGCTATCTCTGCCACAGACTGTGATGCTTCAGGGACCCAAACTCCTTCCCAACTCGCTTTCAGTAGTTCCAAAACACCAGGTAACTTCCTTCCAAACACCAATTCATTGGGTGTATAGCCCCCAAGAGATGGGTGCACTGCATCCCGATATGCACTAACCAGGAATGGAACCGCCTCATCCCAGTTGCCATGATGTTCTAGGCAAAAGGCTTTTAGCATAAGTGTCAAGGTCCCTCCCCACTTTTCTATCTGTCCATGAGATTGTGGGTGATAAACTGCACTAAGCTGTTGAGTCACTCCTGCCAACTCATAAAGCTTCTGCATTAGATTTACAAACACAGATGATCTATCACTAATGATGACCCTTGGAAAACCAAAGTTGGCAAAGAATTCTAACAACGTCCTGGCAACACTCGTTGCAGTAACAACCCTTAAAGGAATAGCTGCAGGGAAGCAGGTTGCCCGATCTATAATAACAAGAATGAACTTCTTCCCTGATCTAGTAGGGGGGAAAGGTCCTTGGACATCAATCTGTATATCTGAAAATGGCACTTGTACGATCGGGATCTTTCCCAACGGCGTCTTTATATGGTCGGAGGAGTATCCTACCTTTTGGCATGTTTCACATGAATTTACATACTCTTTAGTATCCTTACTTATTCCAGGCCAATAGAATGCTGAAGTGACCTTAGCAAGAGTCCTCTTAAATCCAAAATGCCCAGACAATGGTAGGTCATGGGCAAGTCTTAAGACTTCTAAAGGGCTCAGGAACTATTAATTGCTTTTGTGACTGTAACAATGATCTATTCCTTTTAGGTATAAACTCTCTATAAAGAAGATCGTTGTGCCAAAATATCTTACTGTCTCCAGGTTTATCCAGTGGCAAATTAACTTTCTCAGCAGTTTCACGACATTGTTGTAGATCTAAAGATGTCTTTAGCAAATTCCTAAAGACTTGTGAATCAAATTCCGCAGATTGAGCCATACTTTCAGTCTCAAACGGAGACTGGTCACTTTGATCTAACTGCTGTAAAGCTTGCTCCCTCACTCCCTGTTCTCCTGCCTTCTCCTGCTGAGTATATAGTAGTGGGCTCTCCTCACTCTGACTTGGCACTTGCATCTCAACAACCCTAGCCTTGCTTCTAGTAACCACTGGGAACTGCCTAATGCATTCCCCTGCTTTTGACATTTTAAAATGGACATCCATCCCTAGCAAAAAGGCAGGATCATCTCCTTGATGAACCAGCAATGGAATATCATCAGTCCAGTCCCCTACCGTGAGTTTAGCATAAGTAACAAGCTGCTCTTTAGGCTGGGCATCATAAGTTCGAATTTCTATCTTCCCATCTGGTTTTAGCCCTAAATCATGAAATGTGGTTTCACAAATAGATGACATATCAGCCCCACTGTCCCAAGTTGCTCTAAGGAGAGCCTTCTCTTGTACCTCTACATAGACTGTTCTCTTTTTAGAGCACCATTCAGCTTGTTCTTGGCTGATATAGCATGAAATGGGTTTTTTAGGGACAGTAGACAAATCAATGTGGTTCACCTCAATTCTATCTTCTGATAGTTGGACTGTACCCTGGGACTGGCTTTGCTGTTCTCTTCCTAATTGCACTTCTCTAGCGGGCCAGTCACTACTTCCCCCAGGTCTTTGCTTACATATCATCTGGGTTTGAAGTGCTTCTCCTAAGGGGGCTGTTGCAAGACTCTCTTGATGTTCTGTCTCCCTTTGCTTTTCTTGATGTTGGTCTTGATTTGCCAGCTGTGTCAGTGGCTGACTTGCAATTCGATGGATCCTTGGTTGCTGTGAAGCACCCTTTTTCACCAATAAAGGGCATCGAGCTCGAATATGTCCCCCTTGCTTACAGTGATAACAAACTCCCACTGTTGGCATAAGGCTGATGTGTTCCTTCTGTTCCTGACCCAAAGCCTCTGCTTGTGCTAAAAAGCGTTGTGTGGGAATTGGAGCTGATGGTCTTTGCTGGTACTCTTCAGTTCTTGTCTGTCGTGGGGGCAGGGGTAGCCAATCCCTCTCAGACCTAATAAACCCAAAGCGCTTGGACTGTAAAGGCTGACTTGCAGCAGCAACTTCATCTAACACCTCTGCAAGTATTTGTGTATTCATAGGTCTCTGGGCCCGAGCTAAAACTGTATGCTCTTGAGGAATGGCTTGAAAAATTTGTTCTCGTACTATCAACTCCAGCAGATCTTGAAATGTGTGTGCCTGTGCACTCTCTGCCCACCTTACACACATTCTGTGAACTCTGCTCACAAATGCACTGTAAGACTCTTCTGGTCTCAGGTTGGCAGCACGAAAGCGTCTTCTCAGTTGTTCTGTAGAGAGCCCAAATTGCTGGAGGGCCAATTTCCTAAAATACTGGTAATCTCTTGCTTGATCTGGGGCTAGTTGAGCTAACAACTCAGCAACTTCTCCATGCACACAGCGCCTAAGTACTCCCATATACTCTCTCTCAGGGAGACCATAGTCCTTTGCTGTTACTTCAAACAGGGCAAAAAAAGCTGAAATATCTTCACCTGACCTCAGCTCTGGGAACTTTAGAAGGGACCATCTATCATCCTGGTTCTGGATGAGATGGGTCTGGAGCATATTCATCTGTTGTCCATTTTGCCCAAGAAACTGAGCTAGCAAAGTTCATAGCTGATCCATTGGTGCTGCTGGTGGCACTGCTGCAGAATGCGGGCCCTGAGGGACTGCAGATGACATTGGGTTAACTCCATTACCTGCTGGCTGTGCACTATCTGAAGACTGTAGTTGTTTAAGTGAGGTGCCCACGTAATCTTCCTTTATTCTATTTCGTGTTGCACTCTGCCATAAACATGGGTCTGTTTCCAAATACAGCTCCCGTCTCTGGGAAACACTTGGCAATTTTCTATAGTCCAACATACTCATTCCTAGGCCCTGCAGATCATCTTCAATGCTGAATTGTGGCTTCAAGGGTGATTCAGGAAAAAATTCTTTAGTGCAGCTAGACAGCCCAATAGTCTCTGTTTTATAAATCACTTGGTCAGACGGGCTGCCAGATAGCGAACCCCTTTGACCCAAACTCATGTTAACTTTACTAGGAAGACAAGTAAAAACAAAAAACAAACTTGCTTTGCTTGTTAATCCTCAGAGCTACTCACAGCTGCTGCGGTACGAACACATCCAGGGTCTCCTTCGCTGCCACCATGTATGAACCAGCAACTTCTTGTCCGGGTTTGGAATGCTGATAACAGCCCTTCCAAACTCCTCCTGGGCAAGGTACAGTTCGTCTGACTACAAGGTTGAAGGCTCTTCTTTGTCCAAACCTTATTTCATCGGCCTTTGGTTCTCCCCCGGGAAAGTCGCACCACAACATGTACGGCTTCTCTCGTTAATTTTATAAAACAAGGTTTATTTTCAAGAAGATAAAAGCAACGTTCTCCATTCAAAACAAGCAAAAGAAAATAATTCCACTAACTAGTAAAGGCTGTCGAAAGAGAGAGAAAAAAAAGATTTTTTCCAAGCCGAGGCAAGTGCCTTAAAAAACCTCCCCCACCAATCAAGGTTAAACACTTAATCACCCTCTGGCAAATAACATTCTTAAAGTCATATACCTGTTACTTCCATACACCGCCCAATCGTGTACTGGGGGGTACGTGGCCTACGGGGATGAGTGGACATATAGGCACGGTGCGTTACTTAGTTAGCTAGCTGTAGTCACAATAAAGCGATGTTGTAGTAACTCTGCCTCCTGACTCGTGTATCGCCCACGCGACTTAACAGTCTGAATATAAACAGAGTGGCTTTTTATGTTGCTGATAACACAGCTGTCAATTTTGGGAAACATCAGTCAATGTTTCAAAAACTTAAACAGCAAAACCAGCAACTGATTGGTGTAGGCTGCAAATGCTATGATATCCACAATTGCCTCAAAACTGGGATGCCAGAATTGAGTTTTGATGTGGAAATATTAGTATTTAAAGTATACAGTGAATTTTCATACTCATCCAAAATTGCTGATTCCCTGAGATCTTTCTTTGAGTGCATAGAAATAGGGTATAGGGATATTATTAGGCATGTACCAGCTCGGTTGTTGTCACTTCTGCCTGCTGTAGAACGAATTCTACAATGCTGGCCAGCACTGAGAGCATACTTCTTGTCAGATGGGATGAAAGCATGTCAAAAGAATTCTGTGGAAAGCATTCAGTCCAGAAGAGGAGGAGTCTCTCCCTCTATGTTATATCTATTATCTACACAATCTGATGGCAGTGTTTGACCCAGTGATGAGACTGGAAAGTGCCACTGTCAGCTGCACAGAACTCCATGGAATCCTGCAAGACTTTTACTCAAAACTTTAAAAAAGGAGAAACGATAAGTTCTATGGACATTCTGGGCAACATCTCTCGATCCTCCAGGAAAAAATTCACAAAAGAAGTGGATCGGATGTTAACACGGTGCATTGAATACCTCGAGAAATTGTATGATTTTGAAACATCGTTTTTCAAGGATGTTGCACTGCTGTCGCTTGTCAGTCCTATTACATGGGGTCCATTTAAGAGTCTAATTACAGCCCTTGGTATCAACACAAACACTGATAACCTGCATAATGATTATTGTGTTTTCTCAACATGCCAAGAAGATATTATTGCACAGGAAAAGGTGATAGACAATCGATGGGTGCAGGTTTTCAAGAGAATACCACATAGTAATGACAGCAAAATGCTAAAGGTAGTCTCTTTCGTACTTTCTGTCCCTGTGTCAAATGCATACTGCGAAAGAGTTTTCAGCTTAATGACACAACTATGGAGAAAGGCCAGAAAGCGACTGAGTGATGGCCTTGTGAAGGCAGAGCTCCAAGTAAAGCTGAACTTTAGGATGTCTTGTGATGAATTCTACAAATTTTTTAAAAACAGGCCAGAGCTACTGAAAGCAGCAAGTCAGGAAAATATCGCTTCCCTTCACAGAAAAAAAGGTAGTTTAATCATGACCTGTTCTCTTATTCTAATTGTTAATTGTTTAAGTTAATTAAAATGTTTTATGTTATGATCTTGAAGTCAGTTTTTGTTCCACTGGAAGGAGGCCAAGGCTGCCTAGGAAGCCTACCAGTAATGAAAGGAGGGGGAAAGTGGAGTTGCAGTGGTGGAAAGCAATGTAAGACAGGAAATTTAAATTTAAATAGGGAAAAGAAAAAGCGACCTCATAGGAAGTGGTCCTGGAAGTGACATCACAGGAAGAGGTGTGTCAGGGTTGTCCTGGAGGTGACGTCTCTTGCCCTTTGATCTGGAAGTGACATCACAACATGACATCACATCCTTGTTAAACACTGCCCCCAAAATCTCCAGCTATTTCCCAAGCAGGACCTGGCAACCCTAATTGACAGCCACACCAGCAACAGGGAAACCATACAAGCCTGCCCCCATGGGGAAACCACTCAAGTCATCCTTCCTAAGCTCATAAAATAACAGATATACATACATATATAGAGATTATTTCTCTAAATCGAGCTTTGATAAACAGCCTTTCATACAACACTGTGTATGTGTGTAAAGTGCCATCAAGTTGCAGCTGATTTATAGCAACTCCGTCGAGTTTTCCAAGCAAGAAACTAACAGGAAAGGTTTCCCATTGCCTTCCTCTGAAGATAATACTGCACATTCCATAGTCTTCTGGCTTTCCCAACATCCCTTTCACGATTTGGGGATGTACTGAAACGATTGACAACAATGCCCATAGGGAACAACAGTACTCAGTGCGTCCGTCACTGACTTTCCCAACTGAAAGAAAAAAAAGTCCATATTGTCACCCAGAGGCTCCAAACTTTTGATTCGCTCCCCCACGCTTCCTGGAGGAGGAATTATTCATTTATTCAATGGGCATATTCTCAAGGATATGTCCATTGAATAAATATAATTTTGTCCACACATAATATACTGTAGTGTGTGTAGATAATGTACTACTGAAGAGTTCAGTGTTTTCAATGTTTCATAGAATATTTAAATATGCTGCTAGTCCTGTTGTGGCTCTATGCGACACCTTCTACCCAAATGTGTTGATTCTGTTTTCAACATTTATTTTTCGTGTGTGTGTGCGATCATAGAATCATAGAGTTGGAAGGGACCACCAGGGTCATCTAGACCAACCCCATGCACAATGCAGGAAACTCACAACTACCTCCCCCACACACACACACCCAGTAACCCCTACTCCATGCCTAGAAGATGGCCAAGATGCTCTCCCTCCCATCAGGTTTCAGCTGACTTATGGCAACCCTGTGGGGCAATTTTCCATTGCCTGCCTCTGTGTGGGCTGAGAATGTTCTCAGAGAACTGTGACTGGCCCAAGGTCACCCAGCAGGTTGCCTGTGGAGAAGTGGGGAATTGAACTCAGTTCTCCAGATTAGAGTCTGCCGCTCTTAACCACTATACCACGCTGCAAAAACTAAGATTTATGTAGCATATAACGCAGCAGTTTGTAGCTCTTGCTCTCTCACTTTAGTACTGGGTATATTTGCAATTTTGATTGCAGAAAACTAAAGTGTTTCTATATATCCCCATAGATATACCTACTAGCACCTTTTAATATGCTAAGTTATAAATTATGCATGTTATAATGTTCAAGTAGTAAAATTCTCCCATTTGAGAAGCCTCACAGGAGCGGCACCGACGCAAAATGGCGCCTGGAGCCACGTGACCACTCCCCGCCGGCCTTTCCGCGCCCCGCCCCTGCCTCGAAGGAGCGGCGAGGCCGGCGCCTCAGCGTCGTTTCCAAGGCAGCACAGAGGCGGGTGAAGAGCTGAGGCGTTGTACGCAAGCGCGGGAATCTGGGTCAACCCCCGGCGGACCGTTTGCGCATGCGTCGAGGGGAGAGGGGCGGTTGGGCGCAGGCGCCTGTCGAGTGGGTCCTGTTTTTCCGACCGGTTTTGTGCGGGATCGAGCTGCCGCTCAGTCGGTCACCGCGGCGACCGGTCTGAGATTTCCCGGTGAGAAAGAGCTTGGCGGAGGGAAGGCGGCGGCCTTGGGCAGGTGAGAGGCGAGCTTAGAGAGGACTGATGGTTGTCTATGCCACATAGGGAAAGCCGAAGTATGGGCCCGAGCGGGTGGGGGGGGTTGGTAAAACGTATGTGCGCATGCTCAGGGAGGGACTGAAAGGGGTAAATAACTAAAGGGGTGCTTGCAAACTCTTCTCCCCGCGGCAAGAATACCGGGAGCCCGTATGCATTGAGTGAGGTCATGGGAGTACAACCAGGGTCCCTGCTTTCTCCGTTGCCTCTCCCCTCGAAGCGACGGCTTTGCAGCGCGGCTTGGGTGCAGAGAGTCCCCGTCGTTTTCCTTGCTGCTGTGCCGGGTGCAAGGCAGGTTATAAAAGCAGCGGTTTTGCAGCTCATCTTGGAGCCCAGACGGGGGGTTTGCTGCAGCAGCACTGGTATGGGGAGGCGTATGCCCTTTCCCCATGCTAATTCTGTCAGTCAAGCGTCCCAAAGAGTTCTTGGGTATCGAGCTGATATATAAGGTGTCTCCCTTCAAGGGTGCTGGAGTAAACTCAGCAAGGGAACTTAAGGTTGGTGCTTGAGGCCAGAGAGGTAAATCCATAGCCTCGCAAATCATGAAGTGCTGCCAGCAGTTAGCCTTTACTCAGAGCTGAAAATCTGTTTCTGACATCAAGGGTGTTTAAAGCTACTGTTTATAAGCAGTGGTACTGCTGCAGGAAATTGAATGAGGAAATTGAAATGGTTCAAGACTTTCTATTCCTTGGCTCCACCATCAACCAAAAGGGAGACTGCAGCCAAGAAATTAGGAGGAGATTGAGACTGGGAAGGGGCAGCCATGAAGGAGCTAGAAAAGATTTTGAAGTGTAAGGATGTGTCACTGGCCACCAAGACTAGATTAATTCATGCCATCGTATTCCCTATTACTATGTATGGGTGTGAAAGCTGGACAGTGAAGAAAGCTGATAGGAAGAAAATAGATTCCTTTGAAATGTGTTGGAGGAGAGTGTTACGGATTCTGTGGACTGCCAACAAAAAAACAAATCAGTGGGTTATAGATCAAATCAAGCCTGAACTGACCTTAGAAGCTAAAATGACTAAACTGAGGCTGTCATATTTTGGTCACGTCATGAGATGACAAGAGTCACTGGAAAAGTCAGTCATGCTAGGAAAGGTTGAGGGCAGCAGGAAAAGAGGAAGACCCAACAAGAGATGGATTGACTCAATAAAGGAAGTCACAGCCTTCAATTTGCAGGATCTGAGCAAGGCTGTCAAAGACAGGACGTTTTGGAGGACTTTCATTCATAGGGTCGCCATGAGTCGGAAGCGACTTGACGGCACTTAACACACACACACACACTGTTGCAGGGGGTTAAAGAGACTTAGCTAATTTAAATCAGCTCACCTTTAGTTGCTAGAATCTTTGAGAGGTGAAAGTGGGATGTATGTCCTGATAAGAAAAGCATAAAAAATGTGAAAACAACACATCTGGAATTGCCTTTGTTATGTATATACTGTGTAATGAATGTATGAAAGACATGTGGACATAGGTACGTGTCCTTTTTTCTTTTGTAGATAAATCTCAAGTATTAACTTGGCCTTCTCGGTTGCTGTTGGCCTTGGCAAAAAAAGGAATGTCTAATTAAAAGTTTGGAGTTGCAAATCGGGTCGCTTAAAGCTAAGCTGAACCAATTACGGTGAGTAATTATTTCAATTTCTCACCATTTTAGTAGGAACTTAAGAGTAGTGATGTTAAACCCAAAATAGATGTTATTTCAAATGAGAGAGACTTAAAATATTAAGTTAGTTATTTACCGAGCTCTTTGGAAGCTGATCAGTTTCACTGCAGAGTATGGACTTCTGTACTGACACAGTGTGTGTGTGTTTACCGTTGTTGAACCATGAACCTATACATCTTGAATTAGAAGAAAGTCTATTATGTTTATTCCTGGCTCATAGGAACCTTGCAAGCAATTGTGCATAAATTGAAGACTTCACCTGAATCTCATTTAAATGACATATATCTATGTATGGATCTTTATTAAAAAATATTTGAACTGGATTTAGTTAAATTCTGGAATATTTGATTGGTAATTGAAAAACCACAGGAAACTTTATTGAAAAACCACAGGAAACTTCAGATCTTCATTTGTAAGTAAGTCAACCTGTCCTAAGTTGCACGTTGGATATCAAGAAGATCCAAGAGGTTGTTCATATATGCTGAACCTGAATGCTATTTTTTATCTTATTCCTCTCTTTGCAGTACAGGGATACTTAATTGAGAGCAATGATGTCTAGATAAATCTGTTTTGGTAGGTAGTCAGTTTGACATCTATTTTGAATAGATCCAACAAACTGACATATGATGGCATCTATCAGACAATGTTATGATGGTTCTAATAAAATAAGGAGAACCTTGTACACTGTCTTACACTTAAGCCTCACAGTTGTAGTCACTGTCATGAGGAAGAGTTTCTTGAGCCCCCAGATTTGTCCACAGGAAGATTGTGGAATTTTGTTCGAATACTTTAGACCATAGAAATCTTGACATAGCTAGCACAGAATTCTAGCAGGTATGATGTGCATTTATCTGAAAGTGTTCTTATGTTAAAGCGGCTCTCCTCAAGGTACAAAGCAGTCTAAAAAAAATAACCAAATCGTTTTCCAATCACAAAAGATTCCCAGCCTTGTCAGCTGAAGGCAGTTTATGTTCATAACAGGCGAATAGCTTTGTAATAAGCCAGTTTACCTTTGTAAGACATATGCTGTGATTAAAAAGGAAGGTACGTATACAGAAATGTGAAAATTAATATATTAACAACCTGCTTTTTGCTACATAGTAGGCCCATGGTGAGTCTTTTTTCAGAGTTGTGAGAATAAGATGGAAGGTTGCCATCTGAGTGACCCCTGTGGAGAAACAGTGGAATAAGTGTAAAATATAGCCCATCTGATATGATGACCTACAGTTATGGTATCTGTTAATCTGAACATTGCAGGTGTGAACTTCAAATTCATTGATTATGTCAAGATTTCTATGGTCTAAAGTGTCACTTGGTGTATTTGTAAATATTATGTTCTTGCATGTCAGGAATTTTGACCAATCCTTACTGAAATTCATTTTTGGCAAATATAATTGATTTTATATTTTGCCTAGGAGTGCAAGCTGACAGATGTGGGTGATTGCCTCATGGCCGCAGATAAACCAGTTCATTCATCCAATGTTATGTGTAACTTGGACACATTCTTTAGGTAAGAGAATGATGGTACCAAAATGTATTGTACATATGTGTTGGGTTTAACATTACCACACTAGTTCTAATAGATATCAACAATTAAAGAAATTCAGATATGCTTTACAACTTTTTTTGCATGTTATATTACTTACTGTGGTTTCAGTTATGTTCTATTTCTTTGTATAACATAAATTTATTGGAAGGTCAGAAACAGCATTAAACAAGAGCAATCAAATGAAGAAACAAACCCTTGCCTTTATAGAGAATTAAATGTAGAGGCCCATGTTCATTCCTGTCGCAAAATTGTGTTTCTGTAACTCTTCTGTATCTGTCTTACTTTTCCCAAACTTGTTTTTTTTTCAGTTCTTGCTTACAGTTAGCTAATAATAGAACATTGCATCTAAAAATAGCAAAACTGCATTGTTTGTCACCTCAATGAAGACTTCGGTTTTGAAAAGGCACATAGAATCATAGAGTTGGAAGGGACCGCCAGGGTCATCTAGTCCAGCCTCCTGCACAATGCAGGAAACTCACAACTACCTCCCCCCTACACCCCCCGTGATCCCCACTCCATGTCCAGAAGATGGCCAGTTATGGTCACTGTCTTAACTACTACAGTATCTCTGCTGTGATTATAGTCAGAGTAACCTTTCTGTGATCCAGGATGCTTTGGAGCTTAGTCTCTCTTACATTGTTTGTAGAGATCCCCTTCCCTCTTGCAGAAGGAGTCCTGGTTCTTAGCACCTTATTTCTCACAACACTGTTAGGAAAAGGGGGTATTGGATGCCACCACAAAATGGCTGTTGGGAGGAGTGCATTAATAGAGAATGAGGGGTTGGCCCATCATTGCCAAATAGACTGACAGCACAAATTGAGGGGGATGCCCACCTGCTATCCCTTGTTGCCCTCTTCCTTGCCTCAACCTTTAGCTGTGGCCCGTGAGTGCATGCACTGCCTGCCCGTCCTTTTCGTACTTCACACAGTGTGAGAGATTACATACAACTGAGTGCATTGTTTTTACACAGCTTGGGGAAAACAGGGCAACAGCAGCTGTCAGGCTTTGGCTGAAAGTGGAACAAGGGTGGATAAGCATTTGCCACTCACAACTCACATAGTCAAGAAGGTGAGGGGCAAATTGCATGGGTGTGTGAAACTTGTCGACTGTTCCTAAACAAATCAGCTCTCTGTTCTGTGTATAGAAAAATTTGTTTTTTAAACAGTTTCATCAGCACACTTTACAAATGCATTCGCCAGAAAGTTAATAATCTGAGTCTTGTCTACACTTTTTGGAACAAATCCTTCAAGAATTAGGAAACTTAAATAATTCTTTCCATTGTAGTTACCTTTTCTTAAAACTGTATTAAAAGAAGCCAGGTACATATAACTAAATATTGCATGGCAACTTGAATTAGACATCTGAATAGTTTTCTTGTTAGGATAATTTATTATTTTGTAGTGATGCATCTTCAAAATGTTCATATTGTTCTAGTTGTACAGGATAATTTATAGAGTACTGAAGGCAAAAATAGGCCCTAGCCCATAGAGTTCACAATGTGACATACTTCTCATTCAACACATCAAAGTGACTTTCCCATGTATACCTTAGGCCTCTCAGAGGACTCTTCTTTTTGTAGATCATGTTCTGTGTGATATTCTTCTTGGCCAATATATGCTACCCAGTAGTGTTTAGAAAGTTTCAGTTGCTTGATGAAGGTGTCCTTGCAGATTTTTTCATTGGTTAGTTTTCTGGTATCAGATGCACTTTGTAAAACAGCATGGAGAGCTAGCCTTATGGTAGTCTTGGTTCCAAAAATGTAACTCAGTCCTTAATATAGGATTCCTAGATTTGGCAGGTTGGGTTTTATTTTTTGGGATGACTTCACAGGTCAATCATTCTTCTAGAACTCCACCCTGCTTAAGGAATCCTTTCCTCTCAAACAGGATGACTCATCAGTGGGATGGCTATTCAGTCAAAAGAAAGGTGCTTGTGTTAGACAGGAACTTCTACATTCTCTGGAGGTATGTGTGTATGTGCACCTCTAGTTGAAGGCTTCCTGGCTTGTCCAACTTGAACATAGGTTTTTGTTTTCTTCTTAGGAAGAAAGTATGCTTGGATCTGTTTGAAACATGCTGGTTTACATAAAACATGTTTCTGTGAGTTACTGATAGTTCAGAATAAAGTAGAAACAACAGTTTTATGACTCCTAAGTAATACTTCTCATACAATATTGTTCGGTTTCCTTCCCAAACTAGCTGCGGTTTACTGGTTCCGTGTACAGCAAATAACCAGCATTTTATGTCAGGTATTCTGTATAGAATGTGTTCTGAGAGGACATGTTTGGTAACAATGTGATATAATCTTGAGAGTTCATACAACAGTATACTTAGTGTGATTTGCAAGTTAGCACATGTGACTAATAAAGCATCAACAATGGTCAGGGCTGTAGAAAGCACTCGCATGTCATGACCCATTCCTTGAGATTTTTAGAGCAACTGGAAGCCCTTAGACCAAATCTCACAATGGGAGATGCTGCCTTGTCAACTAGAAGCAAAAGTGGTGTAGAGAAAGTGGTTTCTGCAGTAACTGAACTCGCTGGAACATAATTTATGTGGGGGGTGTAATTTGAAGTACTTATCAATAAGTGCTTTAAGTGACCCTCCAGTGTGGTGTAGTGGTTAAGAGCGGCGGACTCTAATCTAGAGAAACAGGTTCAATTCCCCACTCCACATGAAGCCTGCTTGGTGACCTTGGGCCCGTCACAGTTCTCTCTGAACTCTCTCAGCCCATGCGGAGGCAGGAAATGGCAAACCACCTCCGAACGTCTCTTGCCTTGAAAACCCTACGGGGTCGCCATAAGTCAGCCGTGACTTGACAGCACTTTCCTCCACCAGGAAAATTAATTGTTCATCAAGGCTTAGCAGTCTTTGTTAGACAAGACTGATAGGGCTATGTTGGAGATTAGTGAGAATGGTGTAGAGCAGGGGTCCCCAGTGTGGTGCTCATGGGCTCACTGGAGATTTGATTGGCTGTGCGGATTTTAAAAAACTTTTTGGCAGTAGCTGCCACCACAGCTCAAAACTTTTCACTGTGTGACTGAAGGCAAGCTGCAACAGCATTTTGTGGCCGGCTCTGCATCATGGGGCAGCCATTTTGTAGCTGCATCCGCCACACCGTGTCAGAATTCCAAAGGTGCCTGCAGGCTCAAAAAGGTCGGGGACCCCTGGTGTAGCGGGTGAATATACCCTGAATTCAAACAACTTATTGGGTAACGCTTAAAACCATATAGTATAAAACTATGTTAATATAGTAGTGCTATGTTTAACACTAAAACCTTTGTTTTGTCGTCTCTGAGCAATACTAAATGGCTCTGTTAAGGCTCACAGTGAGTTCTTATTTTTAATTGGCAAGTCATACATCTGGCATGATAAATGTGTAAGTTGTAGTATTTTGTTTTTATAGCCTGTACTGCTTTTCTTCTTCGTTACTTTGTAAACAGTCACACAAGAAAGTTCAGAATCAGGGAGCCAATTACAATTTGACTATCAAAGCTAAACTTTCTACTTAAATGCTATCTAAATGCCTTCTGAGTACTGTTGCCAATTACATTATTTGACCAATTTGCTCTTAATGGCTTTATGTTTGGGAAAAACTGCTAAATTTTGTTCAGGTTAATTATATTACTATCTGTATATTCAAACATGTCCACTTTTACCGAAACCCCTACTTTTCAAATATAACAATATTTGCTTCAGAATATTTTTAAAGTGAATGCAACAGCGGCTAAAGTTCTTGGAGTGCAGATCATATACCGTAAGATTGCTGTGTAGAGGAATACATATTCAGAAATGTTGTCCACTCCCCCCATTATGGAATTCCTCTTCACTGACTGCTTTTCAAAATGACATGGAGCTTCAGGATCTTGTCTGTTTCATCATTAGAAAATCCAGTACATGTAGGCAAACCCAGTTTATAACATTAAATGCTTCTGTGTGAAAGATTACCCTGTTCACGGGTTTTTAATTCTTAATGAAAGGAATTAAACTTTCCTGTACAACTAAAAACATAGTATTCTACTGAACTGAAGAAGAAATAATTGAAAGAATTCTACTAAAGACCTCAAATTTACACATGCCATAGACATGTTACAATGTGGGTATACTACAGTGGCAATACTTCATAGTGTAAATTTTTCTTAATTTCTGAATATTCCTCAGCTTTCAGTATGAGCTAAAATTTGGAGTGAGGAACATACATTGTTAGATACCAGCCACCAGTTTCTGTCTTTTCTGTGATCGTCCTGTTTTTGGAAAACTATTAATTTAGAACTGGGGAATCACAAAGCTAACATAGAAACTGGTGACCTAACTAACAATGTATGTTCCTGGTTAGTTTTAAAGCTTTAGCAAAGTTTGCTATGTCTAAACATTGTTTTTAAAATCTTATAAATGCAAATATACTTTGAAAAAAGGTAGGATGCCAACCCATCTGAGGAAATGTCAAAACTGGAAGCTTTTAAAAGCTGCAATATAAGGAGTACAGAATTAAATTATCTAAGTATTAGCTACAGAAATCTTTTGCATTCATTTTAAAGGCCAAAATACAAGGGAAGATGATTAAAAATGCCCTGTGACAGTTGATGATTTACTTTGTGAACTCTAAGTTTATATATGTAGTGATCGGTAAAATGTAGTCTGCGACATTAGACATGGTACTACTAGACATGCTTGTTTCAGAGATGGAGGAGGGTAAAAGGGAAGGTTTCTCACTTAGTGGCACTTGGAGGGAAGGAGGGGAAGGGCTAAGTCCAAAGAGCAAGAAAGTTAGGTTTGGATGGATGGGAGAGCGGATTAAAGAAGCAGAGTGGAAACTATCATCTGTTGCCTGATACTGTAGTCTCTTCCCAGCTGGCAAAGTTCCGGAAATAGCAAGTGGGGAGGGTCCAGGTTAAAAGAGGACATGTTTGGTGATTTCAGTGCCAGAGAAGCTGCCCTGGAGAGGGTGGGACTGAACCTTTTCACCACTTAGCATTGTCCTCTAGTGGCAGAGGAACCGTCTGTGATGGAAAACTGAACCTAATCTGGCCCCTACCAGGATGCTACCTTTTATACCAGTCATTTACTATTGGAGCCAAACCTTGTTGGTTTTATATTTGGATCCTCTCTGTCATATGGCCAGATTTCATAATTCTGCCTGTAATGGGGAGAATTTGGGGGTGTTCTATGATTGGGAAAAACATTTGAATCCTTGAGATGGAAGTCAGAATCCTGGCTCTTATTCGGAGGCTCAGTTTTTTTCCTCTTTTTGCAAGATACAGGTAGAAAGAAGGTACCAGATGTAGGGGAAGATGAGCTGGATCTGAGTGGGATGATTGAATTATATGGGTGGCAGGTCTGACTAATGCCTGTTGGCAAAGGCCAGGGGATGGATTGATTGAGGGTTGGGGCTATATTCTTGATCAGGTTTCCGGAGAGGCCAGCATTGTACACCAGATTCCTGGGTTGTCCTAGAAGGTTGATTTATTGTCATGCAAAACCTCACCCAGTAATCATAGCCTGGATTTTGATGAGTCCTCTAGAAGCCACTGAATAGAACAGTTGCATAAGGCTATCCAGGCCCCCTGGGAACCTAGCTAATTTCTTGTGCACTGGCCTCTTGAAAAAAACCCATAGCCTGATAATTTATCTGCTTTAATATCAAACCTTGGTTCTCGCACAATCTCAGATGTTGTAAGGCCTGAGAAGTAATTATGTGGGGGTTGTCTTCCAATCTAGGAACTCTTGTGGGGAAACAGTGTATGGAAGAAAGGCAAGTGAAGAGGGTGTTGCATATTAGGTCTTAGCCATTCCTTTTGAAAAAACAAATATGGGCATACCCATACAGATACTGTACTTTTATATTTTAAAAGTTGGATTTTAAATCTGAATAGTATATAAGACTTGCTTTAATGCATACATTGTAACTGAATACATTGTTACTGCATACGTTATAACTGAATGTAAAGACTTTGTAACTTGCATTTACACATATTTACTAGAAGTACATCCATAAAAAGACTTGCTTTTTAAAAGTAGGTAAAGTCATTGAGTCCTGCTTAGTAGGTGACTATCTGAATAAGATAACATATCACTTCTCAGGAAGTGGTCCATTCTAAGAGTATAGTCACTCAAAGGCACGACCCGCTTCAATACTAAGTTAACCTTACATATAAACATCTTTTGCATGTTGTTACTTTTTTAACCATGAAAAGTGGTGGTTGTTTGGTTAACAGCTCCCAGACTTTTCTTCTAGTTGGATATAGCTTAGAATTTTAATACTTTTTTCTTGGCCCTCTACTTTTCTAGAGATCTACTGTACTTGAAAATTTACCGAAAACTTTGTAGCTTATATTCATCCCAGCATTCTTGTACCTGAAACCGTCTTGCTTTCGGAATGAAGAGGATCAGGCAGACAGATAAAGCTGAAAATCCAGTTCTTCAAAAGCAACAGAGAAGAAAAAAGCAAAAAACGGGTTACTGCAAAGCATCTCATCCTTATGGCTTGGTAGATTGGGGCAGCCTGCCACACCATGTAGTCTTGCATATATTTCAGTTCCTGCCTCTTGTTGATCGTGCTCGTGCGTCTTCTGTTTGTCGAAGATGGAATGAAGTGTTTCATATCCCTGATCTCTGGAGGCAGTTTGAATTTGAGCTCAGCCAACCTGCTACGTCATACCTCAAGTCTACTCACCCGGATCTCATCCAGCAGATCATTAAGAAGCATGCTGACCACTTGCAGTATGTCAGCTTCAAGGTAAAAAAGTTGACCTTACCTTCTCACAAAGGTTGCTGTATGCACCCTTTTTGTTTTAATTATTATGAGTCAGGGATAAAAATCAATGATTTTTTAAAAATTAAAAAATCTGATTTGCTTGGTTTAAATTTAAATTGGATTTTTAAAAATAAAATGCTTTTTGAGGAAAATCTATTAGTTTTCTATTTAAGATACATTATAGTCCAAAGGCTTTTCATCAGGAAATAAGGATTAGTTTTTAATTATGTAGCGTGAAGCTGTCTATTCATGCATTGTTTA
Source organism: Euleptes europaea (assembly GCF_029931775.1). Taxonomy (NCBI): domain Eukaryota; kingdom Metazoa; phylum Chordata; class Lepidosauria; order Squamata; family Sphaerodactylidae; genus Euleptes; species Euleptes europaea. Next base: position 92,034,445 of record NC_079312.1, on the reverse strand, counting down.
TTATTTATTTTGGTAAATGCATTCTATTAATCCATTCACAATGTCATGCTCTTCCAGAGGTTTCTGTAAGATTATTTTGAGCAGTTTTTCTGTCTAGCAGATATTATCACAGATGCTTGGTTTTGCTGTTCTCAAAACTGAATTTGTGTCTGCAGAGATAACGTGCCTCTTCACATCAAAAATGCTGTAAAATATACAGAGTTGAGAAAAAGACCATAATCCCATTGTGCCTTTGCAAATCTATGTACACAGAATCAACTCCTTGCCTCTTAAGTGTTACGTTTCAAAAAGTTTAATGAATAGAGGATTGTTTGGAGTGGAATAGGTGTGCAGAAGGAGCGAGGAGGGAGAGGCAATTACCGTGTTTCCCCAAAAATAATACATACCCATAAAATAAGCCGTAGCAGGATTTCTAAGCATTTGCGCAATATAAGCCATACCCCGAAAATAAGACATAGTGATAGGCGTGGCTATGCAGCGTACCAAGACTTCCCGCCAGTTCACTGTTTCCTCGGCCTCAGACCACTCGTCCTGTAGCCCCGCCCGTTTCCCCCTGCCATGCCCATTCCCGGGCCGGGCCCGCCGTTGTTCAGCTGGTCCGCGGGGAAGGCCAAGGGCCTTGCCTCCCGGAAGGCCATTCCCCACCCAGTTTGATTTGGTGCCAGCCGCGACGGAGCTCTGCTGGCCCGGCCGGGAGGCTCCCTCTGCACCGGGGCACAGTGAAAGTGAAAGTCTCCTCAGTGTAGTGAGGAGAAGGACACTGTGCTTTAGGTATTGTGTGTCCTCAGGGGGAAGAAGTAAAGCTCTCTCCCCCAGCACCAACCAGCAACAGTCTGTGGTCTCTCTCATCCCACACAAACACCAGGGGAAATCAGCGTGGAAACTTTGTGAAACCTAGCCTGCAAGAGGTCGTGATTTGGGTGAAGAATTCATGGGATAAAATCACTGACAGTGTTGTTGCCAATGCACTCCGAGCAGGTTACATGGATAAGAGCTGCTCATTTAATGAGAGCTCTATTGCTCGACATGAAAGATTGGGGCCAATGCTTCTAAAGGAAATGGAGTCGCAAGAAATTCAGGATGGAATTCCTGGTTTGGAGAGTTATGACGATGTTCCAGAAGAAGACGAGTTAACTATCTTTGAATAAATGTAGATTGTTGTACCATACTTAATAAAAATAAGACATCCCCTGAAAATAAGCCATAGTGTGTCTTCATGAGGAAAAATAAATATAAGTGTCTTATTTTCGGGGAAACACGGTAGTAAAAATGAAAGTTAAACCTTTGGAGCAGAATACTCCACAAGTCTTGGGATCTTTGTGTGTATAGCCTGGGGTTTATTCTGTCCCTGGAGGGAGAAAATCTATAATGGCAGCATGCCATAAACAAGGCCCAGTCTGGGAATATTTTAATGAAGCTCCTCTACCTATGGGTAAGGCAGGCATGCGTAAAAAATGCAAACACTGCAACAAAGAAATGCAAGGCCTGGTGGCCCAAATGAAACGAGATAGTTTTCCTCGCAATAATTTTAAAATTATCTGTCTATGTATTTCTAAAAGTATAGCCAAATCAGGAATTTTTGATATAACTGTAACACTAATCTAAAAAGTTGTTATTCTAAAAATGAAACCTTAATCTAGTTGTAAATATTAAGGTTATGCCAGCAAGAATGAGTCCTTATGTGGAAAACCATGCTTTAATTCTCATCTTACTGACTAGTAATTTAAATGTGATTTAAATTGATTTGATTTAAATCAAATCCACCCTGTAGTGAGTATTTAATTAAGGCACATAATATTTTAGTGTGCCTTTGTTTTTTGTAGACGAAACCCAAACATTTCTAGCTATGGCCTTGATCCAAGCCACAATGAATGGAACGGAGTTCACAGAAGTGATCTTTACAGATTCCAAAATGTATTCCTGAAAGTCATTAAGACTCAAAGGGAATAGAATTGAATGCATCGTGGAGAATGAGAATTGGTAGAGCTATCCCTTAAGTAAGCTCTTTCTCTGATTATGAAAGTGTAGGGTGTTATAAATTGCCCTTTAATGCAAGCCACCCACCCGCCCCACACAAACACAAAGCATTCTATACCATTCCCATGGTTTCCCCAATGATCAGAAGTGGCTTTTCAGCATAAGCAGGGAGAAGAAAGGGACAAGCAAAAAGTCTTCCTACAAAATAGTGACTTGCAGCCCTGTCTGTATTTAGCACTGGTGTTTGTTTTTAAAGGTCCAGTAAAAAGGCATGTTCACCTATAGACTTTGTAAATTGCCAGATTCATTCTTCTTAAATGAGCCAACGTTAAGGGGTGATACAGGAAATTCCTGGATTGGGAGTTACTTTTATCATTATGGGGGTGGGGGCTGAGTATCGTATCTCTTTCAAATATATTTTCCACCATATTTATTTCAAACTATAAGAATATTGGTGTCAATCACGTACTTGAAGCATTCAGTGTTGAAATTGCTGTGGGGAATATGATCACAGAGTCATGTAACAGTATAGCTGCAACCTGTGAACATTTTCTGTTAAATTGATGCTTTTGCGTTGATGTGTTTAAAATTTACACATCCTTGAAAATAAGTTTTAAGGAGCAGGTATGGATCGAATGCTGGTCACCTAAAGTCCTTGTAACTTAAATGTGGGGTCTCATTCTCTTTTTTTAACTCCCTGGATTATTTATTTTGCTGGTCAGGGCCACACGTTAGAAAAATACAGGTCGCTAGACCAGTTGACAGATTAAGAAGCATTGCCACAGCTGTTAATATTCCTACAGTGCAGCATTTGAGCCAAAGGGAACTCCATGACATTGAACTTGTACTAGATACCTTCAGCTTGCATGATTAATATGCTGACATTAACATTCTGACAACTTTCAATGAAGTATGGCATGTTCCTTAAAATTGTCTTTCAGGTTGACAGTAGTACTGAGTCCGCAGAAGCTGCCTGTGACATCCTGTCTCAACTGGTGAATTGTTCTATCAAGACACTTGGCTTGATTTCAACAGCAAAGCCAAGTTTCATGGATATTTCAAAGGTAATGTGCTGGCGAGTTTTGAACTTGCATTTACAGAAACTGTATAAAAATGGAGGGGGGCACATTCCTGCTCTGCAAGGTAGTTATTGTGGCAGTTTGAAAATGTGTGACTTATTACAAAATACATGGCTGGGCTGCGTAAAGTAATGAAGAAGATGACAATTTTGTAGTGTAATAAGGTGGGCTGGGGCAGAGTTTTTGATTGCAGTAGGTCTGTGTGTGGAAACTAGGGAAGCACATGCAACTTCAGTAGTGAATAAAATGGAAGTGTGTGAAGTCTTCGGTTAAGACAGTGTTTGATTGAAAGGAGAGTAAATCTGTGGCTTACTTTTGTATCTTGTTATTGGCAGTACTACATTCTACTCAACTCAGCAACATACAGATTTCACAGTGGCTTGACTGTCTTCTGGTTTTTACTTTTAAATATTTTCCCTTGAAAAAGCACTTGCATTATGACTTGTTTTGAAAGCTCTTTTCTTATGGTAGTAATACAGATGATGTTGTATTAGCTACTTGTCAGAATGTACTAAGACACATTAGCAACATGATCCCTATGTGCTATCTACTTCCCAGAAAAATAGCAAGTTAATATCCATGCCCTATTAAATACTATGACATGGTAAATTAGGACACAAGGTAATAACATATTTTTTCTTAATATACAGACTGTAATGTAGAATATTGGCATTTTCTTGAAGGTGTTATGTCAGGGAGAATCCAGATCACTGAAATAAACATGTTGACTGAAGATGACCTGATTATACCTTGAGTGCAAGTGAAAAACATGGTCCATGTTTGGAAGACCGATTGTAACCCACAGAGAAGACAAGAGTAAACATGAAAGAAAAGATATTAATTTTTCCCATTGCTGTATTAAATATTGTAGTTTTTACTTGTCGAAATAGATCCTGCCAGGTTGTCTTTTAAATAGTAGGACTTTTTGTTGATAGTAGATCAATAAATGACATATGCAATGGGAATGAAACCCAGCTCAAATGCTCTTTTAGTGGATACTGCTGAAAATTAAATTCATTTGGTGCAGGACCATTTACAAACTTTATACAGATATCCTGAATCATATGGGAAGTAACTATACCAGGGCCCTTGGCTTTTTAGCATATCCGCTTAGAAAAAAGATGTGAATGTTTGTTTTCACAGCCACACTGACCTGGTTGTCTCAGTGCTGTGTAATAAAGCTGTGTTGGGAAGCTGAAAACAGGTTTGTCAGTGGTGTACATGGAAACAACTCGTGGCATGTTCATGTGCTTGCTCCTCTCATCTCATGAGCGTAGTTGCAGGCTTTTCAAGTTTGGGAAGCCTTGAATCATGTGCCAGTTTATTATGCCATCCAGATGCAAGCAGCTCGTTCACTTCACCCCAGCCACACCAGGATTCTTAATATGGGTGTAATTCCAGTTTAAAATTCACCCTGGTGCCTCAGTGTTGAGGTCACAGTGAACTGGCACTGAATTCGAGGCTTTCCAAACCTGGAAGCCTTCACTCATTCTCTGTGTGTAGGGGGGGAAGAGGAGAGAAGCAAGGAGAGCACGACATGTTATTGGCTATCACTGAAACTTAGTTTGTCTGAAGGCAGCCATGAACTAAATAACTAAATGATTGCTGACGTGTATATTTGATCTTAATTTGTCTTTCCTCATCGAGCCTCAGGCAAAAACTTCATTCAGTAGTAATGCTATTAATGTGGTCGTTAATCCAGGCTCAGTCTCTATTAGTTAAGCAACTTTTCAGTAGATTATCCTCCTCAACTATTCAGCCGTAACTTCACATCCTGATTTGGCACTCCCTGAACTTTTATGGGAGGATGCTTGGGCTCCTTTCTCGGCTCAGAGGGACAAAGGGCTTCTTCAAGATGAGTGTTTCCTTTTCGTCTCAGCTCGGGAGGCAGGATTAAATATTTAAATTTCTACTGACTTCTGAGGGTAAACGCCCCCTATAGCCAGTTCTATTTCCTGCCTTTATCGGGAGAGCTGCCTTTCACAGCTCTCAGCTTCAAGGAACAGAAAATCTTACTACTTACTTACTATTCATTATTCTTAATCTACACTTTCCTGTCTATTCTGTATATACTATAGTTATTATTATCTTTCTCTATCGCCTTTTCTATTGGAAATAGAAAGGAATAAGTCAGGGAGGGATCCTTCCTGCCAAAACAAAATGGCGGATCGGCAAAACAACAACTATATTGCCTCAGCCGATTTCAACCCTAGCCTATTACAGGCTATGGCGGATCCTAACAAGCCCTCCACCAGTCATTCTCTTGACTCGAGGATCAAAACTAAAAAGAAAATCAGTACAAGTGGCGGAGGCAAGCACAAAAGGGCCGTCTCGGCCGGCAGGAAGCGCGCCAAACTCTTAGTAGATGCCCCCCGATATGCAGTTGCGCCGCAAAGAAGCGGCCGAAATGCTGCACCACAAAGAAGCAGCAGAAATACCGCGGCGGCCAGCGGCACGGAGAATACAGTGGCACCAGTCGCTTCTCCCACGCAGCAACTCAGGGGAGAGACTCAGGAGGCTGGCAGCTCACCCTTGCCTTGCAGCACTCCGTATCCGCCTGCAGGCGGCTCGCCTTTGGGTCACAGACGGGAAGCAGCAACGGAGACGGCGTCTACTGGTAGGATCTCCCTGCCACCATTGCAAGAAAGTGGGCTAGCCTTGCGAGGAGAGCTCTCATCACTTATTAAGGATGCCTTCACAGAAGGCTTGAGAGCGGCTCTACCTCCCCCCCTCTGATTACGCGCAGCGTCCTTCAGCCCCAACATTACAGGCAACCCAAGAATACTCCACCTTGGGAAATCGCCCAGCCCAGATTACTGCCAGTACCTCTTATGGGGAAGGCAGATGGCCCACCAAGGCGGCCCTTAAAGACAGCTCTGGGCAACAAACAATTCAAGGGGAGGAGGGAGAGAATTCCATTTATTCTGGAGATGACAAGAATGAAAGGGAGGAGGGCGAGTTCAGTTCTGACGGGGAAGACTTAATTGAACAGCCAAAGCAATCCAGAGTGTTTAATGCAGAGGAATTCCCTCTGTTACTGTCTAAAACTTTGGCAGCCCTCGATCTCTCAGAAGACTCGGATACATCAAACCCTCAAAACAAAAAGGGGATGAGAGAATTCTTTCACATGCACGATACCCCAGACTAAGTGGTCCCAGTACCTGAGTATTTTTTATCTCTCATGAAGTCAGGATGGGAAAAACCCATGGCTTCTAAACAGTTCCCCATAACATCAAAATAGTTTTACAATTTAGATCAAAGCACCTCAGACATACTCAAAGTACCCCTGGTGGAAGCACCAGTCACTGCACTGCACACATCAGATCTAGTTACCGAGGAAGGCCAAGCCATGATCAGGGACCCTGCTGACAGAAAGGCAGAGTTAGCTTGCAAAAAATCGCACGAGGCTTCTGCATTAGCAATTAAAGCGTCAGTTACATCAGCTCTGGTTTCCAGAGCAGCAATCATCTGGGCAAGAAAATTGGCCCAACTTATACCACAGGAGGAAAAGCAGGCCTGCGAAGGCGTATCCAGAATCTTAAGGGCAGTATCCTTCCTGGCTGACTCAACACTAGACACTATGACATATGCGGCTAGAGCCTTAGCAACAACATCTGCAACTAGAAGAGCCCTCTGGCTAGGGCCATGGCAAGTAGAACACTAAACTAAGTCGGTTCTAATGGGTTTTCCCTATCAGGGAAAGCGATTATTTGGAGACAAATTAGACCCTATTTTAGTAGAAACTAAAGATAAAAAGCCAGCCTTGCCCAAGAGTCTTTACAAGGATTCTAAGAATTTTTCCAACACAATACCATTTCGTTCATACCATACACTACAAAAATATAGGCCTCACCAGTGCAGGAACCAATGGAACCAGAACCGTAACTCCTTTCGTAGAGGACGGTTCAACAAAACATCAAAATTCTCCACATTCCAAGGCGACAAAGGGAACAAGCCCGGCTGCCAAACTAAACAGTGACGCCACAACACAGCTTGTGGGGGGCAGGCTCAATCTATTTCAACCACAATGGTCAACCTCCCATGCAGACCTGTGGGTACAAAACATAATCATGCAGGGGTATCAGATCGAGTTTTCTCACATACCACCAAACAGACTTCTGATATCCCCAACATCCAAAAACAAGGACAAACTTCTCAGAGCATCGGAAGCGATCCAACACCTGTTGGACATCAGGGCAATAGAGACAGTGCCTCCATTGGAACGCTCATCGGGAATCTATTCAGTGTTCTTTACTGTTCCCAAGTGGGACGGGGGATGGAGAGCCATCCTAGACTTGAAGTTCCTGAACAGATTTATTCTGTTGAGACGATTCAGAATGGAGACGCTGAAGTCAGTCACAGAGGCATTAAGACCAATGGAATTTCTAACGTCCATAGACCTCACAGAAGCATACCTGCATATTCTCATATACCCACAACATCGGCGCTTCCTGAGGTTTCTCTACCAGGGCCTACACTACCAGTTCAGGGCCCTCCCCTTCGGATTAACATCGGCACCACGAGTATTCACCAAAGTACTAGTTACTCTGGTGGCCGACCTTCAAAAAGGATAAGAATACACCCATACCTCAACAACATACTGGTATGCGCAGATTCAAGACAGCAAAGCTTACAGCACAAGACTAGTAGTGGAAAAATTGACATTCCACGGATTCATAATCAATTACAAGAAAAGCAAATTGACTCCCACACAACGAATAAAACATCTTGGGGTCGATATAGACACACAGACCAACACACTCTACCTTCTAGAGGAAAAAATCAACCTCATATCACTAGCATGCGCAAAGCCTTCACATCCCGGTCATCCAAACTCATGTCCCTTGCCAAACGACAGGGTCATATGGTAGCTTGCATTTCCACCATCCAATGGGCTCGCCTACATGCGAGACCATTACAATGGATACTCAGACCCTACCAAAGAGACATACAGAAAAAACGAGACATCAACATTCTCATTCCCAGAGAAGCCAAAAACAGCCTACAGTGGTGGTCGCAGAGGAACAACCTATCAAAGGGTCTCAGATTCATTTACCCTGTCCCAGAGCAAATATGCACGGATGCATGCACGACCGGATGGGGGGCAACATTTCACGAGCATATAGCACAAGACAGCTGGAATCTGCAGGAACAAAAATTACACATAAATGCATTAGAGATAAGAGCAATATTCAGAGCTCTACAGAGTTTCAGCTTATTTATTCAGGGAAAAGACATTTTAATAAGAACAGACAATGTGGCCGCAAAGGCACATTTAAACAAGCAGGGGGGATCACGATCATCAACCCTCCACAAGGAAGCAATGAAGATACTGAGATGGGCAGAGTCCAATCTAACCTCACTCTCTGCAGAGCACATACAGGGAATCACCAACGTGCAGGCAGATTGGCTAAGCAGAGAAACAATCAGCGAGGCGGAATGGTCCCTTCACCCAGACATATTCCAGAATATCACACAGATTCGGAACACCACTAGTAGACCTGTTCGCATCCAAAATAAACCACCAATTACCATGCTTTTACTCCAGGTACACTCAACAAGAAGCGGAACAGACAGATGCATTGACGGCTCCATGGCCCAAGGGAATGCTATATGCCTTCCAACCCCTTCCCCTCATACCACGGGTACTGAGGAGGATAAGAACAATGAAAGCACACGTCATATTCATTGCCCCATATTGGCCCAGAAGACCATGGTTCCCATCCTTAATACAGATGTCGAACAACAACATCTGGAGACTCCCAGACAGACAAGACTTACTGATACAGGGCCCAGTATGTCATCCCAATCCAGGATGGTACAAAATGACCGTATGGGTATTGAACGGTGTAGACTGTACAACTTAGGTTATACCGATGACATAGTCAACACCATTCAGGCTGCACGCAGGCCTTCAACACAGAGAATCTATAATTCAACATGGAAGGCATTCATTAGGTGGTGCAGATGCAAAAACATCAATCCACTCAAACCTAGAACACTAGGCATCCTGTCCTTTCTACAGGAGGGTCAGAAAATCTGTTTAGCTGCCTCCACACTAAGAAGGCAGCTAGCATCCATAGCCACTATCGTTCCTCGAGTGGCAGGACATAGATTAACCAAACATCCTCACATAAAATCATTCCTGAGAGGTATGAATCTTCTTGCTCCACCAGTGAGACACAGGTTTCCCACCTGGAGCCTGCATACCGTTCTAACAGCCCTCACAAAACCTCCTTTCGAGCCACTCACAAAGGTCGGGTTAAAATGGTTGAGGATGAAAGTACTCTTTCTAACAGCGGTAACCTCTGCACGCAGAATTTCTGAGATAGGAGCACTATCAGTTCGCCCTGGCCTCATCATATTTCACAAATATAAGGTGGTACTTCGACATGACCATTCATTCATACCAAAGTGCAACACAAAATTTCATAGAGAAAAGGACATAGTCTTACCATCATTCTGTCCTAATCCAAAGACACCTATGGAGAAGACATGGCACTCACTAGATCTCTGTAGAGCACTACATGTTTACATTTCTAGAACAGAGAGTATCAGAACATGAGAGTCACTATTAACATTTCACAACCAAAAAAGGGTAAACCCATGTCAAGGACAGCAATCAGCTGGGCCCTTTCCTTATGTATAAAGATGGCTTATAAGGAAAGTAAACTACCCATACCCGGAGGCATAACTGCCCATTTGGTACGAAGCGCGGCCACATCTACAGCCTTCGATAGACAGGCTCCCATAGAGGAAATCTGTAAGGCAGCCACATGGTCGTCCGTGTCTACCTTTGTGAGACACTACAAATTGAACCTTTACTCATCAGCAGAGGCCGCTTTTGACAGACAAGTATTGCAAAGCATATTATGGGACGTCTAACCCTCCCTGGGCCGGGACTGCTCTTATATGTCCCATCTTGAAGATGCCCTTTGTCCCTCTGAGCCGAGAAAGAGCCTTGGCTACTTACCGTGAAGGCTTCTTCTGCTCAGAGGGATGAGGGGCATCTTGCCCTCCCAGACGTCCATCACAAGTTATACCCTAGTTACAGTTCAAGGTTGCAACTTAAACATTAGGCTTGTATTTCGTTAATGGTTAGTTTTTTTCTTTAATTTCTTGTTTTTTCTACTATGTGATCAGAAGACTAATGGTCACAGTAGACTGGCAAATTAACCTATTCTCAATTATAAAGCTTGGAAAGTTTTTCAGTGGCTATAGGGGGCGTTTACCCTCAGCAGTCAGTAGAAATTTAAATATTTAATCCTGCCTCCCGAGCTAAGAGGAAAAAGAAATACCCATCTTGAAGATGCCCTTCGTCCCTCTGAGCAGAAGAAGCCTTCACGGTAAGTAGCCAAGGCTCTTTCTATTCTTCCATCTCCCCTTATATACTATGAGCTAAAAGAGGCAGAGGGAAACATGAAGGAGGCCAAGGCTCTGTGCAGGCTCACTCATGGATCACTAACCCATGGCTTGGTGTTACGGCAGAATGAAAGATGCTAATTTTTTTCCCGTCATGAGACTAACACCGTCAGTCGTCGTGTGGAAGACGTGTAACTGCTTAGCAAATATTTTCTATTTTGTTTCTTTGAATAGGCTCACTTTGTATCAGCGTTGACAGTAGTATTTGTCAATTCAAAGTCATTATCCTCCATCAAGATTGAAGACACACCAGTAGATGATCCATCTTTGGAAGTCCTTGTTGCTAACAATAGCAATACTTTAAAATTGCTTAAAATGAGTAGCTGTCCTCATGTGTCGCCTTCTGGTAAGTAATAAATCTGGCAAAGCAAAAATATAACCTCTAAGTAGCAGTTGATGTTGAATTATTTCTGCTAAAAATTTATTATTTAAAATCTGGTTTTATTATGCCAAATGGAATACTTTATCTACCGTATATACTCGGGTATAAGCCGACCCGAGTATAAGCCGACCCCCCAAATTTGAGGCCAGAAAAGGGAATTTCTTATTGACCCGCGTATAAGCCGAGGGGCAATAAGAAATTCCCTTTACCGGCAATGCTGCGCTCTAAAATGGCGGCCGCCATTTTAGAGCGCAGGGCCCTGCCCCAGGTCGCCCTCCCGCCGGCCTCCGGGCCCTCCCACCCCACCCCGACCCCAGTGCCATTCAAGGGGGGGAGGGGGAAGAGCCCCTTACCTGGAGAGGCGGCGAATCGGTGGCGGCGGCGCGGCCTTCCTGGGCTGGCAGGAGGCCCCCGCCGGCCGGAGGGGGCCTCCGGCCTGGGCGGGAAGGTCCCTACCGGCCAGCCAAAGGCACCCAGGCGCGCGGGCGGCGGGGGCCTCCTGCCTGGGTGGGAAGGTCCTTGCCGGCCGGCCAAAGGCGCCCAGGCGCGCGGCCGGCGGGGGCCTTCTGCCTGGGCAGGGCGCGCGGCCGGTGGGGGCCTCCTGCCTGGGCGGGAAGGTCCCTGCCGGCCGGCCAAAGGTGCCCAGGCGGCGCGGCCGGCGGCGGCCTCCTGCCTGGGCGGGAAGGTCCCTGCCGGCCGGCCAAAGGCGCCCAGGCGCGCGGCCGGCGGTAGCGTGGCCGGCGGGGGCCTCCTGCCTGGGCGGGAAGGTCCCTGCCGGCCGGCCAAAGGAGCCCAGGCGGCGCGGGCGGCGGGGGCCTCCTGCATGGGCGGGAAGGTCCCTGCCGGCTGGCCAAAGGCGCCCAGGCGCGAGGGCGGCGGCGGCGCGGCCGGTGGGGGCCTCCTGCCTGGGCGGGAAGGTCCCTGCCGGCCGGCCAAAGGTGCCCAGGCGGCGGCGGCGCGGCCGGCGGCGGCCTCCTGCCTGGGCGGGAAGGTCCCTGCCGGCCGGCCAAAGGCGCCCAGGCGCGCGGGCGGCGGCAGCGTGGCCGGCGGCAGCATGGCCGGCGGGGGCCTCCTGCCTGGGCGGGAAGGTCCCTGCCGGCCGGCCAAAGGAGCCCAGGCGGCGCGGGCGGCGGGGGCCTCCTGCATGGGCGGGAAGGTCCCTGCCGGCCGGCCAAAGGAGCCCAGGCGGCGCGGGCGGCGGGGGCCTCCTGCCTGGGCAGGAAGGCCCCTGCCGGCCGGAGGAAGGCGCCTGGGCCCGGCGGCGGCGGTGATGGAGGTAAGTTCCCTCCTCCCTCTTCCCTCCTCCCCCCTCCCTCTTCCCTCCTCCCTCTTCCCTCCTCCCCCCTCTACCGTATTGACCCGCATATAAGCCGAGTTCGGCTTTTTCAGCCCTTTTTTTGGGCTGAAAAACTCGGCTTATACACGAGTATATACGGTACTTTGCTTTTTATGATGTCAGATTTGTGGAGATTTGATTAAGCTTTTTTTCATTCTGCTGGAGGAAAAAAGTTGTATACATGACTGTATTTTGTTGGTTATGGATTTCATTCCTTTTCCTTATTTTTTTTTTTTTTTTTTTTATGAAATACAGGGTTGGCTTAATGCAAAATATATCTTTTTTTCTCCTTTTATTAATTTTTATTTCTTTGCAATTTAAGGTTATTGATGTATAAAAATAGCTAATAGCCTCAGGTTCTTTAAAGTTATTTCATTGGCACAGAAGTTGGCAGGGCCATCTTTTAGTATTACAGGGTTGAGCTTGCAAGTGTAGACACAGTGTCAGTAGTACGCTTGCACAGGCAAGTTCACAGAATGCACCAATCACGGCCAGCCCCACCCACCATATGTGACTTTATTTTGCTGGTTGACCAGGGCCAACCCTATCTTAATGGGCAGATGACACAGAGTGATCCAACTGGATTCTAAGAGCAGCATTCTAGTACTTCTGTCTGTATTCATTCCCATTAGAAGCCCCAGACTTCTAAGCCAACTCCCCCTTTTTTTTTTCCTGCAGCAAAGTCAGTAGGTATGGACACTGGCACTTATTCTAAGGGGTTTTGTTCTGTTTTGAGCCACAATGCAGCAGCATGCTTTCTAGTACATCACTAGAAAGTGGTGGTGGAGTCCCCGTCTTTAAGCAGAGGCTGGATAGCCATCTGCGGGAGTGCTTTGATTGTGGGATCCTGCATGGCAGGGGGTTGGACTGGGTGGCCCTTGTGGTCTCTTCCAACCTTGTGAACTACAGCAGTCACTCTACCCATGCTGTGGTCTGTGCCATTCAATTACCTTAGCAGTTTCAGACTTAAGTTAACTATGTTTTTTTATATATATAATTTTTTATTAGTTTTTTATAATAAATCCAAAAAAACCAAAAAAATATACATAATAAAAGAAAAGAAATAAAAGAAAAAATAATACATACGTGTATAGAGCGTAAGTTTCTGTTAATACATTATTATACATATAAGGATATATATGTATGTCCTTCAAAATCCCACCCCCCACCACAGTGCCCATCACCCATGGACTTCCGATGGAGTGTGGTGACTAAAAGAAAAAATCACATTATTATATAATTCGTTAACTGTATTTTTAAAATCCGTTTTTGCCAATTTATCCCAATATGCAGCGGCCTTTGACCATATAATTTTAAATTCCTCCATGTCTTTACCATGTAAAGATGCTGTAATTTTGGCCATCCGCATATACATCCATAATTTTTCTCTCCACTCTTTGATTGAAGGTTTATTTGTTTGCTTCCACTTTTTAGCAATTGTAATCCTTGCTGCTGCAAAGCTATATTGACATATGACTCTGTCACCTTTATCCAATTCTTTTTTTGGAATACCCAATAAACAAAAAGCAGGATCTCTCTTAATTTTTACTTTGATCAAATTATTAGTCTCATTAACTATGTTAATGACTGAGTTAATGATAAAGCTTGGCCATAGCTCAGTGGTAGAGCATCTGCTTTGAATGCAGAAGGTTCTGAGTTCAGTCCTCAGCATCTACAGTTAAAAGATCTGGTGGTAGGTGATGTGAAAGACTTCTGTTTTAGGTACTAATGAGCTGCTACCAGTTGGAGTAGGCAATACTGATCTTGATAAACCAGTGTTCTGAATCTGTAAAGGCAGTTTCAAGTGTGGGGTCGGGGGGGGGGGAATGACAAAACGCGATCGTCTTTAATGTAAACTTAACCAACTAGCCTCATTTAATTCAGGAACTTGAGTATGTACACACTTAAGTAGTTGAAACTGAGTTGCTTGTTGATGTACTAGCAAATTAAGGATGCAGTGGTACTGCTTTTCAGAAGCATGTAGTGCTTTTGGGTTCAAAAATGCATGCATTCTTAAAAGTATGTTAATAGATTTACAAGCAGTGACAGTAGTATCTAAATAAGCATATAGATTGCATTTGATAATTCCTAGGATTTATGGGCTTGTTTCTCATTGGATCAGGCTGCCTTGGAGGAGTCTAGGTAGAAAGGTGGCATAGAAATATGTTTAAAAATAACATCATTTAACCTTCAGTGTAATACCTAGCATTTGTTTGCTAAAAGGCATCATGAACTATACATAGAAAGAACTACTTCGCTTGGAAAATTCTTTATTTAAAGCCTTGAGACAAATTCTGTTGCTAATACAGGAAGATATATGTGGTGGACAGAGCCCCCAGACTCGTTGTTCTGATAATTCTAGTGCCCAGTTTGAAATACTGTACCAGCATGAGATTAATGTAAATGGGGGGTTTTATGCTGATTTTATTGACATTATTTTCTTATCCCTAGGAGTTCTGTGTGTTGCAGACCAGTGTCATGGCCTCAGGGAGCTTGCTCTTAACTACTACTTACTAAGCGATGAACTCTTGCTGGCTCTCTCCAGTGAGAAGCACGTTAAACTTGAACATCTCCGTATAGACGTTGTGAGTGAGAATCCTGGACAGGTTGAATTTCACACCATCAAAAAACAAAGCTGGGATGCTCTTGTCAAACACTCCCCCAAAGTGAATATTGTAATGTATTTCTTCCTATATGAGGAAGAGTTTGATGCATTTTTCAGGGAGGAAACTCCTGTAACCCACCTTTACTTTGGTCGTGCGGTTAGCAAATCGATGCTCGGCCGTATTGGAATGAACTGCCCGAGGCTGATTGAATTGGTCGTGTGCGCTAATGGCCTTCAACCACTGGACGATGAATTAATTCGCATTGCCAAACGCTGTAAGAATCTAACTGCCATGGGGCTTGGTGAATGTGAAGTGACTTGTCGGGGCTTCATTGAGTTTGTAAAGGTGTGCGGAGGCCGGCTCAGCCAGCTGTCTATTATGGAGGAAGTGCTGATTCCCGACAGCGACTACGATCTGGATCAAATTCATTCCGAAGTTTCCAAGCACCTGGGAAGAATGTGGTTCCCCGATATGATGCCAACATGGTGAACAGTCCGTGGGACAAAAGGCCAGAATGGCCAGAACTGGTTGGACAGGGCATTGCTGTCTATGCAAATAAGGAACTGTAAATATGATATTGAATGATGTTCCTCAGTTAATTGCATAGTGGCAGGGTTATGCCACATTAAAAATGGAGTAAAATATACTTAGTAGTCTGAAAATTGGAAGTGCATTTATTAGGTAAGATGTGCTTAGTTCATCCTCCAGTTAATAGGAACATTTTTTTAAAATACTTGGTTTAATACAGGGTACTACAGTATTAGTATTTCTGGGGTGGCTAAGCAGTTTGGCCTTTGCCTAACAGATGTCGGAAACTTTCAGTTAAGCGCCGCTTCTCCTGTTCCTTTTTAAAATTAATGTACAAACTTGTAAACAGCAGCTTACAATATAAAACTTGAAACCTGAATGTATTACTGTTGTGGAAAACGTGTTTATGCTACAACAGGACAACTCTGTAAAGGCACTAATATGGTTCGTCATTAACAGGTTGAAGAGTTGCTCTTAGTTGTACTGTAGTACCTGTAAGAAAGTATTGGTAAATATATACCATCCAGTTCATGGTAACTCTAATTACTAACAATGAATAGAGGTACTGCAGATATTAGCCATAGTATTTATATCCAGATGCCTTGAAGGATGCATTATCCTTACCAGCCTCTACCTATAAGCCCATGTGAAATAGGCAGATGGCCTTGTGGAGAACAAGTTTGCTTACTCCAGAAGCTTTTCCTGTCTTGCCTACATGCTACACTTCTAACCAGTTGATATTTTCCCTGCCAAACCATCCCCAATAGAGAATCCATATCAATTCCTGTAATGGAAATAGAATTGGGAAGGGAAAGGCATTTACTGTATAATGTTAACATTCCTTAAGAATCATGCCTTTACAGTAGCTCTTTCTGAACTTGTAAATAAAAAAGACTGATCTTATTGAATTCATAAGTTTGTAGGGAACCCCATCCCCCTTCACCTTTGTAATATTTTAGCTGGATAAAACATTTGTTTCTCAGGCTAGGCTTCCCAGCATTCAAACAACTATAGCTGCTGTGAAAATGGTTCTCCTTTCATCAATATGTGTTCTGGTGATAGGTAACTTGTTCTTGTCGCAGGCACTTCTTGGATAATGTCTGTAATCTTGCCTTACAATTCAGATATTGAAACCAGCCTTTAAAAGTGTGGGAGCCTGATTTCTTTGGATTCTTTGGGTTTTTGCTCTATAAAGTGCTTCTGAGTTTGATTCATTCTTTTCTTCTTCCCAGGAGTGGTGCATATATCTGTAACTCCAAACACAGGAGGACAAACATGTTTTTCCTCCTTACCTTGGCTCTAATACAGTTTACAGGTGTCTCAGCAGTGCTGCAGAGTTTGGGCTAGTATGAGTATAGTTTAACGGTCCTTGCTGTAATCTGGAACCAATATTCTTCTTTCCTAAAATATTCTATCTAGGAAGAATTTTTCATGTTTGTCCACATTGCTATTGAGCCTGTTCCATCATAGAGCCTAATAAAGTAAATACATGTGTTGGGGTCAGCTTGCAATTTAAGCTGAATCAGGAGGTAAAGTTTTTCTGGGATTGTACCATTTAAAATTGCAGATGTGAGGTTTTGTTTAAATACTCCTGTATGTTGAAAACGACCATGTCCCTTTTTCAGTGGTTTTGCTGGGCCGTATGCTAAGGATCTTTTTTTCAGACCGGCTGTGTCCCTTCCCTATTCAGTTAGTGGACTCCTTGGTAAACATCCTTTTGCAGTGTCCTTACGTGTACTAATTTAGGACTAAAATGGATTATACCATGTTTTAACAAATGTTCCACATTTTCTCAAGCAACTTTGGAGCAAAAGGTTCAGTTCCTCTTAGAGGACTCTGACCCTCAGTGTACTTATTTTGTTGCTCGTTTTTTGGAGGCTGCAGAGAAGAGTCGAAGGGAGGTGTTTTTAGAGATGGGTCTTATTTAAGTTTTATGATTTTATTGTTCAACACCTCTGTCTAAGAACAGGGGAGAAACAAAGAAAGAAAGAAAAACTACTATACATGAGAGAAAGAATCAGTCTGGCTGTCATTGGAATGTTGTCTTTCTGCAAACAGGAACATTGCTTGAATAGGGAAGCATATAAACCTGCAAACACCTCTCCTGATTAACCACCTGCCTTAAAAATCTAGTGTTGATGAGCTATGGGGTTAGGATATACCCCTCATAGTAACAGTTGAAACAATGCTGCAAATGACTGCAGATTAACATAAAAATCAAGAATTTCTTGAAAAGAAACACTGTTCTAACAAGGTATGGCATTCAGTAGTTTCCTGCCACGTGAAAAGTAGATTTGAAATAGCAAACTTTTACATGGAATATTTTGAAAAGACAGCATTAGAATCGGCACCTTACAAACCTACAGTCTGGTTCAGGTTTGTAGATGATACATTTACTATTTGGAGCCATGGTGAAGAAAAATTAATGGACTTTTTAAACCATCTTAATAATATCCATCCAAACATTCAGTTTACCATGGAAAAGGAAATTGAGGGTAAACTCCCATTTCTTGATACCCTTGTCATCCGTAAAATAAACTCTCAGTTAGGTCACAAGGTCTACCGGAAACCAACTCACACAGATCGCTACTTACACAAAAACTCCAACCACCACCCCCGACAGAAAAGAGGAATAATCAAAACATTAATGGACCGTGCAAGACGGATCTGTGAACCACAGTTTCTCAAGGAAGAAACTAATCATCTAAATCACGCACTGCTAGCAAACGGCTACTCCAAGAATGAAATCAGAAGGGCCATTAAACCAAACAAAAATCAGAAAACTCAGGAAAAACAGTCTCCCATAGGGAAGGTATTCTTGCCATTTATTAAAGGAGTCACTGATAGGATGGAGAAACTTTTGAAAAAACATAACCTACAAACAGTGTTTAAACCCACCAAGAAAATACAACAAATGCTACGATCAGCAAAAGACAAAAGAGACCCCCTCACCTCTGCAGGAGTATATCGTATACCTTGCAGCTGTGGAGAAGTTTACATCGGGACCACAAAACGCAGCATACAAACAAGGATAAAAGAACATGAAAGATACTGCAGACTTGGCCAACCTGAGAAATCAGCAGTGGCTGAACATGGACTGACACAAACAGGACACAGGGTCTTATTCCAAGACACTGAAAGACTGGACAATTCTACCAACTATTTTGTCAGATTGCACAGAGAAGCCATTGAAATTCATAAACATCAGCACAACTTTAACAGAAAAGAGGAGAGTTTAAGAATGAATAAGGCTTGGCTTCCTGTTCTAAAAAAAAAACCCTCCAGACTAACAAAGACAACATTCAACAATAGCCATGCAGATTAGCTTTGGATTACTCACATTAACAGATCACTTCAGGATACAATGGTTCCATATTAACATACCACACCCTCATTAGCACATTATCTTGATACTTACAGGACAATGATTAGCACATTACTTTTGCAGGACAATGACTCAGCTCAAACCCAACCCCTTTCTGACTATATCTTCCTACACACTTGACACTGAGAGACACTGTCCTTTAGTGTTACTACTCTGAAGATGCCGGCCACAGTTGCTGGCGAAACGTCAGAAAAGAAAATTCCAAGACCACGGTTACACAGCCCGGATAACCTACAAGAACCAATAGATTTGAAATAGTAGTACTGTTGAAATTGGAGTAACACCATACACACTTTTGAGCAGAAAATGGAATACAGCTAATGACATCAAAATTGTGTTCTAAATATTCCACTGAGACTTGGGGTTTATTTTAAAAATGTTTTCTTTTGCATGTGTAAACAGTATCCAGGTGGTTGTTTTTTGTTTTGCTTTTTGCAAAAACCTTGGCTTAGCAGCAGATAACTGTCAAGGTGACACAAAACTTGTTATCTCAGTTCAAATTGCAAGCTGCAAAGATCTTTGTTTTATAGCACTCAGCTACATTGCTGGAACTGGGATTGCAAGTAAAAAAAATAAAATTATGAACCTTTACACTATAAAAATTAACTGCTACTGTGGAGAGAATAAAGACAAACTTAAGGTAATTGTAGTTTGCTACCAGTGGTATAGTGAACTCCATTGAACTTCTAGTGAAAATGTTTTCTAGATACAATGACATATAAAGTACAATTTTACAATGAATTGGGATGCCTATAGCCTCATACTAGGTTCACCATTTTTCCACCCTGCTTTTACTCCTGCACTCGTGGTCAGTGAGGAAAAAGAACATAAGCTGTTGGCAATGGCAGACTGCCCTAGGAGTTGCTGGAAACTATGGTAAAACCTGGGTTCCCCTGGGAGTGATATCACCAGATAGTGGCCCCCATGCGCCCCCCCCCCCGTGTCTTGATGGTTGCCAAACTGTGCCTGGCAACCCTACCCCCATATGCCTGGGTGTATAGTGCTTTCACTTTCTCATTCATGCCAAGGGAGAATCAAATATACCCAGTACTGATCTGGTATTTTCCCAATTAGTTTTAAAAAGTAAAACTGGAGGTGTGGAGGGCTGAAATAATAGTGCACAACCGTCATTATTCTCTAACACATGAAATAGAAAGTACAGAATTGCTAAAAGTTATTTTAATCTGCATTCTGGGAGGTGCTGTGGCTCAGTGCTAGAGCATCTGCTTGGCATGCAGAAGGTCCCAGTGTAAGCAATTGGACCCTCCTCCCGCTAAGGGGTGCAATGGAGGCACAGGGACCAAAGACCGGCATATGAGCAAGATACTGCTACCGGCAAAATGGTTGCTTCTCAGAGTTTTGGGATCAAGCCTGGGCAGGAAGGCAGTTGGAAGCTGTACTTTTCCTCTGGCCTTAAGGTGTGCCTGGCTGGATAATGGGGCTAGCTAATCTCCATTATGTCACCCTAAGGTGATTTAGTCAGCGCTCCGAGCAGACCATTACTTACCCTGTCTGTACCCATCCCAGCAATCAATCAGTATTCAAGAGAATAGTCCAGGCATTCTCTTGGGTCCTGACGACTCATCAAGCCTCTCCTATCTTATTGTTGGAACCCCGGAAAAGCAATCAGTTTTTGTCTCGCTTTTCTGCTAGTTTACCTCAGGACCCATTTCAGGGAATAAATATTGGTCCTTTGTCCATTCATAGTGTAAGTGTGTGTTCTGGATCTGTGCATGCACCCCCATTTGCGTGTGGGCTTTTCCTTTGCTCCTGGAAATGCTTATTTTCCCCTTCAGCTCTGCTTTCCCCAAATGTCCTTTCAAGACTGGTAACTATCACCCATCCCTGAAACCCTATTCATCCCTTTTCTCTTAGTTAGCTCTTGAATGCCTTGTGTATATACGTTCCTTGGTTACAGTATATTCTCTAATAAAACCAATTTTAATTATACAACTGCCTGCTCATTTGAGAGTTTTCACCCAGGACTATTCCAGTATACATAGATTATTAATCCCAGTTATTCCCTCTAACTCTCCCCAGCTAATTCCCCTAACCAAAGTGGAGACTGCCTACTTAGGGTGCACCAAATTCAATCCCTGTTGCCACCGTTAAGGATCAGATTGTAAGTGATGGGAAAGACCTCAGCCTAAGACTGAAGAATCACTGCCAGTCTGAGTAGACAATAGTGACTTTGATGGATCAGTGGTCTGGTTCAGTGTAAGGCAGCTTCATGTGTTCATTGGTAGAGTAACAATGTATACTTACCATGAAAAAATACCCTTGGTTTTGTTAAGTATATAAATGCTAGCTTAGAGATGCAAGCTGGAAAGTGGAGAGAAACCATTCCAGGTTGCAATATATCAGACCTGTCACTGCTGGCCAAGAAATAAGCATGCAGCAAAGATGTTTTCAGAGATGCTTGGTGTTAGAGTTGCTGCCAGAAGCACGTACTCCATACAAGCACTTTCCATACATTTTTTTTTGCCAGTATATGCTCTTCCTCATACAAGGACAGGTATAGAATACCCCCTGCTAAGCCTAGTTTACATATCAGAGCACAATTCTTCATTTGGCACACATTCCACTAATTAGAGTGAGAATCAGATTCTACATTGGTGAAAGGCTTCAGTTGTATGTATGCTTATTTTGTAGCAAGCCCATGTTACTTTGAACACATGAAATAGTAAAATGCATGTAGTCAGCCCATACTGGTGGCTGATACTAGTCTGTATTGTACTAATCCTTGCTTCTACAAAAGGGCAGTGCTGAGTGTCTTACTTTAGCGTAACATTTTCGCCTGAGCCTTTGGCATTAAACAAACCAGTCTTTTTATGACATGCAGAATTCTTTTTGAACCAAATTGTTAATCGACCTGTACACGTGTAAGCCTTAAATGAAAGTAAGCACTAAATGAAGCCCTAGTAGACACTTCATTTAAAAAGATGAGATAACATCCCATTTTCCTTAATAAGGCAAGCTAAATGCACATTTTCTTTGAGGGTTTTGTTTGTATCCATTTACGTTCTGTAACTGGATGGCTCAGTTCAGATCTGAAAAACAAAAGACAAAACTGAGATGACCCAATTTCCTTTGTTTAGAATAATCCATACCTACCAAACGTTGAATTGATTTTATACTGCAAATTGGAATATATACAAACTTAAAGACAGACCTCGTGTGGTTGGAAGAAGAAGAGTTGGTTTTTATATGCCGGCTTTCTCTACCACTTAAGGAAGAATCAAACCGGCTTACAATCATCACACCTACAGATGTATAGGCGGCCTGCAACAAGGACTTGGAGATAAAGAAGCATTGCTGCTTGTCCAAAGTGATGACTTCTGGTGAATTAGATTTATTAATTGCCTAATAACAGCTGCCTTGTTTGTTCTGTATCACAGCAATGAAGGCAAAGAGCTTGTCCTTTAAACAGACTGAAAAGCAATTCTCCAAGTTTCCGATTAAAGCTATCTGTATATAGGACCTTACATTATAGAGTCATATCAAGTTTTTAAAACCTTATAAACCCTCTTCAGCTCCTTAAGGAGTCTATTCCAGAATACGGAACCTATCACTGGGATCAAATGGGCTCTAGTGAATGCCAAGTGGACAATCTTAAATGGGGGATTGACAGAAGGTAGGGACTAAAGAATTTTAATCGGCACTCAGGATCATAGGCTGACAAACCTATTATGGGTCTCAAGGCTTCATCAAAGGTTATAACCAGCACATTCAATTAAATTTGGAAATAAACTGGTCCTCAAGCTATTGGTTGTGGGAATCTTTTAGCTGGTCTCTTCCATCTCTGCTGGCTTTGCCTCTACTGGTGCTTCAAAAGTGCCAAGGAAAGGAAAAATACTAGCATTTATGGCTGAAGTACTTTACATTTCTACATTATTAAACATAAGTAACGGCTTGCAGCTTTCTTGTCTATCCTTATTTTCACTGCCGCTGGTATAAACTGAACACTGTTATCCAATAAACACTGCTGCTATTCTTAATAGTGGTCAGCAGAGGGAGCAGCAGATCTTTTTAAAGCTTTCTTTTAAAATTGTGGCTCTTGCTGTACAAGGATTGAGCTAATACTTCAAGGGATTTTGCTGTCCCCATTTATTTAAAAGGTACAAAAAGCAATGACAAGTGGGTGTGGTTCATAAAAGCTGATGCCACAGTAAATTTGCTAGTCTGTCTCACAGTTTTTAAAATAATTACCATACATTTTTACATCATAAAGGTATGACATCAACAATCTAGTTGGAATGCTATCAAGTACATACTAATGCTAATTATCAAACACTCTCTTACGATATTCGATTAAACGTTTGATTTTTCTATCTTCCTGGATTTGCCGGGGGCGGGGGTGGTGGTTGTCAATAGGGATGCCAACTCCGCTTTGGGAAATACCTGGAGATTTTGGGGTGGAGGGTGGGGTTTGGAGAGAGGAGGGACTTCAAAGTCATAGAGTCCAATTGCCAAAGTGGCTATTTTCTCCGGGGGAACTGATCTCTGTCACTTGGAGATCAGTTGTAATGGCGGGAGATCTCCAGCTACCACCTGGAGATTGGCAACCCTAGGTGTCAAACACAAGGAGCTCACACACAGTACATGGCAAGTTAGCTGAGTTCTGTTCAGTAGGTTATAAGTCTGTCGCAGTAGCCCTCTACAACTGATACTACAGATGTTGAAGTCAGTGTGTGTAAATGGGGGAGGAGGCACGAGCACCCAGGCTCCACCCACTTCCATGTATGGTTGCAGTCTCATGAGCAGAAAGTACACGTGTAGGTTCCCTCCCTGTAGCTGGGGGCACTTTAAATAATCAGCATTCTGAGCCATGCAGACAGAGTTTATGCTCACACATTTTGTATGCATGCAGACTCTGTGAGCATGAGCTGGCTGTTGCGCAGAGGCAAGGACAGGGCCAGTGCGCTCAGGCCTACTCACCTGCTGCATATGTTGATTTCAAGGGTCGTGGTGTAATCTGTAGATGGTGGTTATTTTCTCAGGTTCACATGGTATTACATAGTTGGGTGGCACTCTGTGGGTCCTGGGATTTTTTTGTTTTCTAATTCTGGAGTATCCATATCCCCACTCTCCTGTACGTAGACACACCTCCTGGCCCAAAAAGTCACGCAACGAGCTTTACAGTTTAAGTGGGAATTTGGATCTGACTCTCTCCACTCCTATTTCAGCACTTCAACCACTGCACCATTCAAGCCCTACACTTGCCTGCCACCTGATCTGCTATTTGTCGAGAACTAGGCCAAGGTTTGTTCATGGCAACCTTATCAAACAGCATTATTTAGTCCAGTAGTAAAATACTTCCTTTTGTCCCTATCTGTACTACCAACTCCATGGAGACTCCCCACCAAGTTGGCAGTGGGGGCAGTACGGAAGTGAAGAACTTTATTGCAGGAAGGAAGTATGGCTGTTTCAGCATAAAGGTATGAATGCACCCACAGAGACTTAGTATAGTTTAATGGCTAGAGAAGGATAGGTGTCAGACTAGGACCTGGGAAATCCAGGTTCAAATCCCCTCACATGCCATGGAAGCTTGCTGGGTGACCTTGGACGAGTCACACACTCTCAACTCTGACCCTGGCTAGTATTTGGATGGGAGACTGCCAAGGGATACCAGGGTCATGATGCAGAGGCAGGTAATGGCAATATGCAGGATGTTTTTCACTGTGGTGGCCAGTGCTGAAGGGAAGGGTCTTCTGTCCATAGGCAAAAGCACTTTTATCTTTTTAACTGACATTACATATGTTCCCAGGCAATCTCATGACACTAAACACAGCAGGTACCAGGGCTGAGCCTGGCTGAAATTGTTTTCTACTGGTAGGCTATGGTTAGGCTATTCATATGCATTAGATTTTCTGTACCATATTGGTTTCCGGTGACAACTGCTGCTGAAGTACCAGTTTCCATTACATTGTCACAGAGCAATTGTTGCTCCCCACAGCTGAAAAAGCCAGTGTGGTGTAGTGGTTAAGAGTGGCGGACTCTAATCTGGAGAACTGAGTTTCCTCCACATGAAGCCTGCTGGGTGACCTTGGGCCAGTCACAGTTCTCTCAGAACTCTCTCAGCCCACGTGGAGGCAGGCAATGGCCAACCACCTCCAAACGTTTCTTGTCTTGAAAACCCTACAGGTTTGCCATAAGTCATCTGTGACTTGATGGCACTCTCCACCACCGCAGCTGGAAGAAACTATGACATCAAATGTCCTTATTTTAGTTCTAAAGGGTGCATCCTGCACAGTTCTGCAAAACATTTAATATTATCCCTTATTTCAAAAATATGAGGCCCCCTATAAGACAGACAGTCAGACAAGTTTCACCAAACCTCTTATTTTGATCTTCTGCCTGACAAACCTAATGGCATGCATTGTTGGCAGAAAGGTAACAAAATATTTAAAATAATTTGGTTTATTTCACATTAGATTAGACCAGTGGTTCCCAACCTTTTTTTGACCAGGGACCACTAGGACTTTTTTGTTAGGTGAAGGGACCCCAAGGTTCAAAATAAAAATTCCAAGAATTTGAAAATAAACTTTAATCATAACTGTTAGTTAAACATTAAATTTCAAATAATATTTGAATATATATATTTTTATAATACAGAACTTTTAATTGAAAATATTAATTTATTATGGGTTTATAACATTGTTTAGTGGACCTTAATTTAGTTCTCGCGGACCCCTGGGGGTCCACGGACCCCCGGTTGGGAAGCAGTGGATTAGACTGTGCTCATCTTCCAATGACTGCACCTACCACACATTCTCTTGGGGAAATAACAGTGATCATGGACAGAAACATGATGTACCTGTCACTATAAGAGGGTTTCTTACTGGCTACACTCCATGATTATAGCTAAATTTTATAATTTCTAAGTGCAAATAGCTGCTGTTGTACCTGTGTAGGAGTTGTGCTGCAACACTCCTAAATCCCCCTATGAGCCTCTACTTCTTGATACAGAACATCCAAAAGACATATCCACAAACTGATTTTGAAACTCCTCTGTTTCAAAGGGGCTTTGGTATATGAGGGATTAATGTAAAAAAATTAGTTTGAAGCTGCATAGGGCACAGAGAGCTTGTTCTTTGGGTTGTGGTTTGTAACAGGCAATAAAGTACCGCAGTGCAATCTCTTTGCTCTCCTGTTGGCAAACAAGCGCGTACATTATTTATTAAAACCAATATAGAATCCTCAGCCACAGGATGTAGATGAAACGCCTCCTATCCCCAAATGTGAGGCTAATACCTCTTCAGGGTCCGAGTTGCTACAATTACTGCTGCTGCTGCATTGATTGAAGCACTTGAGATACAGAGGTATTAACTCAGTTCTGTACTGCTCACCTGCAATCTGAAGCAACCATTACCGTATGTCCCTGAGGGACTTCTTCTCAGGCTGGGCTAGTGAGCCAAAGAAGAACCCCTCCTTCTTTTCTTCCAAATTCACCAGGTGACCAAGGCTAGGTATGTACGCAGACACTTCATTTGTTTTCAGATTATTTTGTTCTATATTATGTTCACACTCTTTGATAACATCACGGCACAAAGTATTTCATTCAGGTGACATTTGCTGATTTCAATGAGAAATATCCCCCTTAACTTTTTTTTTGTCTCCCAATCAACTGGGATGGAATTACCAAGGACTGTACACCTCACCAGAGGGATCTTCTCTCCCAACTTTAGGGAAGTTAGAGAAAGCATTCCCATTTTAGAGGTAATTAAATATTCACTTGCAAGCCAGGTGATTTCCCAGAACTAAACCATCACCTTATTGCTACCCAACATGTTCCTATGTCTGCCTTCCCTGCCCTCAGAGAACTAATAGCAGCATTAGGAGAGGTGATTTAGTTGAAATAAAGAACATGGGAGAAAAGTGTTATATTGTGGGCAGTTGTGAATTTGTTGATGTCCCCTTATTGTATGGTATAGTTATTTTAACATGATCCCTTAGGGTCAAAGCCTTTGCTTTATTTTCATTTTTCACTTGTGTTGTTGCTTGCTGGCTGTGACTGATTATGGCCTAGCAGGGACCAGACCAGGCCTTGGTTTTGTTCTAATAAATTCTGTTTTGGTACTGGGTGCTGTGGAGTTATTACAGAAAGGGTTAACATCTCATCTCCTGGCACCTCTTCTCCAATCTTCAAAGTAGTCATACGGGGCTGCTACTTAAAAACAAGAAAAGAAAAAAAGCTGAACATTTTAGTCATTTTCCCTGTCATATTTACGTAGACCCCCTCAAAAATCAGAACAGATGGGATGGGATCCTATTGGTTTCTTTAATCACCTGATCTCATCTGGGCTGGGTTTTTAGTATCACCCTCTGGCCATCTGCAGAGGGGTGATCAGGGTGGCACAGTTCAGATCAGGGTGACAATTGTCTCTGCTTGTAATCTGCAACAAGGGAATGGGGCGGGGGGAGTGGCCTTGGTCACCATCAAGTTTCCTGGATTGAGACACACACACTTCTGTTCAAGCACTTTATACATTAAAGAGTGCTGTATGGGAAGGGGGGGGGGACAAGCACCTGGACTTGGTTTGAATGGAATAGGTGTGTCAGCCTGGTGAGCAGCTACTGGGCCAGGGAGCATCCAGATAGTCTATATGGCCTCTTATGCATGGTCTGATTCCACTGGATCTGCTGCTCTCTAACTGTACAGTATTTGCAGTTGAATTCTCAAAACACTATGCACAGGGCCCTTTCCCCCTGAAAAAATTCCAGGAGTACCTTGTGATTCATTATGCATCCCCAGCAAAAATTTAGAGATTGTGCACCCTTCCCCATGAAAATACACTACTAGCCCCCATCAGCCTCGGAGCAGGATTCTTTGATTTTAACTGAATCAAGTGGCCATTTTACAGCCAAAGCACAGAAGAGTTCGGCTAACACCCTCTCCCAACAATTTTTTTTTCTGGCTATCTCAATCCAGAGGTCATAAGAACATTAAAAACACTCACACAGTCATTTCTACTTCATTGTTCTATCATAATCTTGCATTCGCAAACGAAAAAAGACTTTCATGCCTATAAGTGGACGTGAATAGGGGGATTGCAGAAAATCAGCCCGACTCTGTTCAATTCCCAAGGTCCGAAAACACTCATTGAGAAACTGACCAAGAGAGGGGGGAATCAGATCAGCTCAGTTCAATTCCCTAGGTCTGAAAACACTTGCTGTGAAACTGAACAATGGGGGAGGGAATCAGCCCAACTCTGTTTGATCCCTGAGAACGGAAAACACTTGCTGTGAAACTGACCAGAGGAGGCATATGAGGGGAGGGGAGGAAATCAGAAAATGGGCATAGGTAGACAAACCTGAAGAAAAACTATGCACATGATCAGCTTTCGATGTGGGATTGAGGCAGACTTAAAATTCATGGTGAAACAGCATCCGGAAAATGCTAGGAAAATGCAGTGGGAGAACAAAGTGACTACTGAAGGTCCAAAAAATCATGCATAATTCCAACGAAGCACCAAAGTGATCTGGCAGTGATCGCAACGCAAATACTCATGCGTAAAAGGCCTATGTGAAATTTGCTGATATGTGTAAATCTATGGACCAAGGTGTATGACTTTCCCCAATACACATGAACATGAGATCCCTCCCCCCAACTTTTATGAAAAGGGAATTCCTCCCCAAGCATCCCTTCTCAAATCTTCAAAGCAGCCACATGGGACTACTAACCAGTCACATCTCATTTGACACTCAATTGCTCACTCTGAGCAGCTCCGACATGATAAAACAATATATAGCAAGGTTTTCTAATCGAAAAGCTCTTATTTTAAAGGAAGTTAAAAAGAAAACCACCACCACTGCGGCTGCAACCCTATCCACTTTTATGGAAAGTAAACCCAACTGAACTCAGAGGAACTTCCTTCAAAGTAAACATGTATAAGATTGAACTCCATATTACTTTTCTTTTACCATCATCTAAGCTTACAATACTGTCTGAAATTAATTAATTCCCTGTTCTGCAGAAGGACAGCCGTTCTGTGGATTTGTTACATTAGTCAAATTCAATTTCTTTCCCAGAAAGCATCTCAGTATTTCCTTCTCATATGTGATTTCATTTCCTCACTTTCAACATGAATTAAGAGTCAGCGTGTCACTTCCAAGTTGGTCTGCCTCATATCCCCGTGGCAGGTTAAGTGAAAATGGTATCCATTTTAAACAATAGTTTGAATTGCCAGGATTTTAAAGCTAAATCATGATATGAATAACATGCACAGTTGGTTACCTACATTAACCTTGTATGATGAGATCATTTCCAGTAAACTCTTGAAATACAGTAATGTGAAAAACATCTGGCTGATGTACACTTGTATTTGATTTAAACTTGGACGCCTCAGACCAAGGAGACTACATATTTATGCATCAGTTATTCTCTTTTTGGAGGTTTCCATGCAGTTGACTCATTAGACATCAAAAGCAGGGAACGTCTCTGACTTATTGCTTCACGTTATTTACAATTCCTCTCCTGCTTTAAAATATTTTCTAAGCAGGCCTATTATTCTGTTTCTGACAGCCTCTGCTGCAAGGAACCCAAATGATGTAGCAGAGATTGCCAACCAATGTCACGTGAAGGCTAGTTGAAACCCTTACAATTCAGGGTTTACAAACATAGGTGTGAGAGTCCTCTGTGGCTTTGTTTTTTCTTAGCTTCCACCTGCCTACCCACCACTGAAGGTGTCACTCCTGCCACCACACACTGAACTGAACCCAGATCAGGGTTTTTTTTTGGAAGTTCAGTTCCAGAATTCTTCCCCCCCACCCCCAATGGTTTGGTTCAGACAGTTTAATTAAACTAACTATATTTAGGGTTATCATCTGAATGTGAGCCAACTACCAGCTAGAATTAGGACTGGAGACATCAAACCAAGACATTGTTTTATTAACCACAGTTAGCCTTAACTTGCCTTTGCATGATGTACAGCCATGAACTTCCTGGCTTAACCCTGGCTTGATCCCCAGTGCTGTTTCAGCTGTTACTCAGGCCAGGACACCACCAGCCAATCAGCCATTTTATATGGTAGATATAACAGAATTCCTCTGTTACAGGGGTTGTCCATGCATGGCTGGGGGACCTGAACACCTAATTCATGTCTTATTGCACTGTAAGTTTTACTTGTTTATATCAGACTTTTGTTTTGATGTTGAGTGCTCAAGAGTTTTTCAGACCAGCAGTTGGCTTGTACGTGCTCCAAGATCACGTGATCATATTAACAATGTTATTTTAATGCTTCTATAGATGATTTGGTTTTTGTAATCTTTTATAACTATGGTGTGATAAGTGTCTAATAAAGGCGGTGGTGATGATGATACCACCAGCCAAATCTCTGTGAGGAAAAGAGCAACAGCAACAAAAGCAGCATTTGTTGAGCAAACTAGAATTTGGGTTATTATTTGCAAGCCAAATACTCTCAAACTAAACCATGGTTTATTATTGAACCACGAGGGAAGGTGGGGTACAAATGTTTCAACAAAATAAATAAAAATGGGTTCATGATGCATCTGAACCTAGCCACTGTGATCAAGTAGGCTGGGGATAGAGGGCGGGATATAAATAGGAAAAAATAAATAAAAGTCTGATCTGGTCTTGACCCAAAAGATTTTGAACCCTTCAAAAATAATTCAAGATTCATAAATCATTTGGATTGGCCCAAGTGGGGCAGGGAGGATTCTTCTAAGGCTCAAATGTTTGAATTCGTTTTCAGTTTTCACATTTAACATTGAACTAGGGTTGCCAACTTCCAGGTGGTCAACACTGAACCAAAGTTACCTATGCTGAATAACGTTAGTTGCAAAAATAAACAGCACACAGCTCAATATTACAATAAATAGAAGCTATTTAGTAAAGTTCAAGGTAATAAACAAAGGCAAAAATAAATATAATCAGCCAAAGCCTTAATTACATGACACAAATATGAGGGCAGGATTCAGATTCTGTTGTCATGTCCAAACATAAATTCCAGAACCAAAATAGTCCAGTTCAAGTCAGTTTCAAGTAGCAGTGTTTCCGTCCAAGACTAGTGGAATTCTACCATCAGAATGCTTAAAAAGAAAAGTGTTCCACATACGGTTACTCCACCGCTGTGTCAAGAGTACAGAAAGTAATATAGTCGCAAACGGTTAACTCCACCGTAGTTCCAAGGAAATAAAGAAACCAAAACGATACTTCCGGATCTCGTGATCGTTTTGCGATAGCTTCTTCAGTCATGTATTCTTATAATTTATACATGGTGGTATTCAGACCTAAACCACAAAATTAAATGAACCAATAATAATGTCTTATAATATACAATATATCCAATAATACAATATATACAATATATACAAACAGTAGCCAAATCATATTATGATATGTCAAAGCTTACCAGTTACTGACCAGCGACCCATATGGGCTTCTTACTATCTCTGATAGCTGGTAATAGGTGAAGTTCTGCTACCTTGTTATAAGCAGAGTGGTTCTATCTACACAGCTGAATGAAATCAAAGTCTTAAAGGAAACAAGTCAAGTCAAACTCGCTGTTGAGTCCTGCAGGTGACAGTGATTTAAACAAATAGATATACCTCAATTCCTGTTGGTGTAATATTTTCACTATGTCTTCTTGTTGAAAAGGACGAGGTCTGTATTGCCACAGAGCAAAAAATAAAATATCATTTTCTGAATGGCCATGTTGTAAATAGTGTTCCGTGAGCGGCGCCTCCAGGGTCCTAGAGCGGATCCTGGCTCTGTGCTCACTGATTCGTATTTTTAATTGGCGAGAGGTGGAGCCAACATAAATTTTTAAACAGGGACACAGGACCGCGTAGATGACATTTTTAGATAAACAATTGGTAAATTGTTGCAAAGAATATTTAAACTTGATGCTGGATGAGCTGACCTCCTTAATGGGGAGGCTGAAGGGGCACATCGCGCATGTGCCACATTTGTAGTGACCTCGAATGTTAACTCTTGGTTTACTCACAGGGCTATCAGTACAAACCAAGAAATTACGTAGTGCTTTGGTCTTTCTCAGACCAAAAGTGGGTGGTTTGGAGCAGCCTGGAATATTGAACAAAATGTGCCAATGGCGTCTAATAATGCGTTGGATCTCATGGGTTAAATGGTTGAATTGAAGGGAGGCAAAAATGCCAGTAGAATCCTCTTGTTGAGCCAGGGACGGTTCCAAAAGAGATTCCCTATCCTTAAGAGCCACTCTGGCGAGGGCTGAAGACAGAACGGAGTCATCATACCCCCGCAATTTTAATGTGCAGCATAGATCTCGTGCTGCTGGACGGAAGTCTGATGTGAACGTAGAATTTCTTTTCAGCCTAAGAAGTTGGCTGAAAGGTAGGTTACGGCGCAAATGCAGAGGATGATTTGAGGCAAAATGCAGCCCTGCGCCCACGTCGGTGGGTTTACGATAGGGTTTCATGGCAACAGTGTTCTCCAGGGTCCTAAAGACCCATAGATCTAAAAAGGCAATTGCCTGTTTGTCATAAAGCCCTGTGAATTTAAGGTTAGGATTTAAAGAATTGAGAACTGAGAGAACGGAATCAAAGGCGTCAGCTGTATTCAGAATACAAAACAAATCATCTATATAACGAAAATAATAAAGAACATTGGTTCTTGTAGGTTATCCGGGCTGTGTAACCGTGGTCTTGGAATTTTCTTTCCTGACGTTTCGCCAGCAGCTGTGGCAGGCATCTTCAGAGTAGTAACACTGAAGGACAGTGTCTCTCAGTGTCAAGGGTGTAGAAAGAGTAATATATAGTCAGAAAGGGGTTGGGTTTGAGCTGAGTATTGTCCTGCAAAAGTATTGTCCTATAAGTATCAAGATAATGTGCTAATGAGGGTATGGTATGTTAATATGGAACCATTGTATCCTGAAGTGATCTGTTAATGTGTGTAATCCAAAACTAATCTGTATGGCTATTGTTGAATGTTGTCTTTGTCTGGAGGTTTTTCAGGGCAGGAAGCCAAGCCTTATTCATTCTTAAACTCTCCTCTTTTCTGTTAAAGTTGTGCTGATGTTTGTGAATTTCAATGGCTTCTCTGTGCAATCTGACAAAATAGTTGGTAGAATTGTCCAGTCTTTCAGTGTCTTGGAATAAGACCCTGTGTCCTGTTTGTGTCAGTCCATGTTCAGCCACTGCTGATTTCTCAGGTTGGCCAAGTCTGCAGTATCTTTCATGTTCTTTTATCCTTGTTTGTATGCTGCGTTTTGTGGTCCCGATGTAAACTTCTCCACAGCTGCAAGGTATACGATATACTCCTGCAGAGGTGAGGGGGTCTCTTTTGTCTTTTGCTGATCGTAGCATTTGTTGTATTTTCTTGGTGGGTTTAAACACTGTTTGTAGGTTATGTTTTTTCAAAAGTTTCTCCATCCTATCAGTGACTCCTTTAATAAATGGCAAGAATACCTTTCCTATGGGAGACTGTTTTTCTTGAGTTTTCTGATTTTTGTTTGGTTCAATGGCCCTTCTGATTTCATTCTTGGAGTAGCCGTTTGCTAGCAGTGCGTGATTTAGATGGTTAGTTTCTTCCTTGAGAAACTGTGGTTCACAGATCCGTCTTGCACGGTCCATTAATGTTTTGATTATTCCTCTTTTCTGTCGGGGGTGGTGGTTGGAGTTTTTGTGTAAGTAGCGATCTGTGTGAGTTGGTTTCCGGTAGACCTTGTGACCTAACTGAAGGTTTGATTTACGGATGACAAGGGTATCAAGAAATGGGAGTTTACCCTCAATTTCCTTTTCCATGGTAAACTGAATGTTTGGATGGATATTATTAAGATGGTTTAGAAAGTCCATTAATTTTTCTTCACCATGGCTCCAAATGGTAAATGTATCATCTACGAACCTGAACCAGACTGTAGGTTTGTAAGGTGCTGATTCTAATGCTGTCTTTTCAAAATATTCCATGTAAAA
Source organism: Euleptes europaea (assembly GCF_029931775.1). Taxonomy (NCBI): domain Eukaryota; kingdom Metazoa; phylum Chordata; class Lepidosauria; order Squamata; family Sphaerodactylidae; genus Euleptes; species Euleptes europaea. Next base: position 92,000,820 of record NC_079312.1, on the reverse strand, counting down.
GTTTGCTATTACTGGACTGAGTGGACTTCCCATAGCTACTCCATCAATCTGTTCATAAAATTCTTGATCCCATAGGAAATAACTTGTTGTCAAACAATGGTGAAATAAGGCTGTTATATCTTCTGGAAAAATCTGGTTAATCAATGAGATTGTGTCTTTAACTGGAACCTTGGTAAAGAGGGATACAACATCAAAACTGATTAATATATCCTTTGGATTGAGTCTTAACGGACTGATTTTGTTGATGAAGTGAGTTGAATCTTTGATGTAAGAAGTGGTTTTTCCAATGTGGTCCTGTAGGAGGGTGGTCAAATATTTAGCTAATTCATATGTTGGGGAACCAATGGCACTCACGATGGGTCGGAGTGGAACGGAATCCTTATGAATTTTAGGTAGTCCATATAATCGTGGTGGTTGTGCTTCAGTCTTGCATAGTTTTCTGTGTGTGTCGGGATGAAGAGTGGAATTCTTGATCAGAATGCTAGTTTTCCTGGTAATTTTGCAAGTTGGATCTCGTTTTAGTTTTTTGTATGTGGCAGGGTCCAGAAGTTCCTCAATCTTCTTTTTGTATTCTTCTGTTTTCATGATCACTGTGGCATTGCCTTTGTCAGCTGGTAGAATAATGATTTCTGGATCTGCATTGAGGGTCTTGATGGCGTTTCTCTCCTTGCGTGTTATATTGCTAGCAGGGGGCTTTGCTTTTCGTAGAATTCTTGCTGTCTCTCCTCTTATTTCCTCAGCATCTTCTTCAGGTAGATTACGAATGGCAGATTCTACATTTGCAATGATGTCTTCCACTGGAATTTGGGTGGGAGTGACTGCAAAGTTTCCTCCCTTAGCTAAGATGGAAGTTTCTTCAGGTGAGAGTTGTCGGTCTGTCAGATTGAAGATAATCCGTTTGTTGTCAAGTTTTGGACTGTTCTGTCTTCTTTCCTGTAATTTGTTAAACTTTTGCTTCTGTCTGGAAGTATGGCTGGTTAACCCCTGTTCCATTTTTCTGTAGGTGAGATTATCAATCTTGTCCCAATCATGGCTTCTCATTTTGTGGCTAGTATTGATATGTAAGGAAAACAACTCCTTGTCTGTGGCAGCAAGTTCTCTGCGGGTAGTGTGAATTCTCTCTCGTAAGAGAGCCCGTTCTAGATGGTCATAAATGCGGTTAGCTCGTGAAGTTTTAAAGATTCTTTTACTTGTGAGAAAAGATGGTTCCAGTGTCTCTGCATCGCAGTAGAAAAGTTAAAGAACAAAGTAGATGTGCTTTCTTGTTCCGAAGTGTTTCCAATCTCCGGGTCTGTTGAAATATTTCCTCCTTTTGCAGTGTCCTTACGTGTACTAATTTAGGACTAAAATGGATTATACCATGTTTTAACAAATGTTCCACATTTTCTCAAGCAACTTTGGAGCAAAAGGTTCAGTTCCTCTTAGAGGACTCTGACCCTCAGTGTACTTATTTTGTTGCTCGTTTTTTGGAGGCTGCAGAGAAGAGTCGAAGGGAGGTGTTTTTAGAGATGGGTCTTATTTAAGTTTTATGATTTTATTGTTCAACACCTCTGTCTAAGAACAGGGGAGAAACAAAGAAAGAAAGAAAAACTACTATACATGAGAGAAAGAATCAGTCTGGCTGTCATTGGAATGTTGTCTTTCTGCAAACAGGAACATTGCTTGAATAGGGAAGCATATAAACCTGCAAACACCTCTCCTGATTAACCACCTGCCTTAAAAATCTAGTGTTGATGAGCTATGGGGTTAGGATATACCCCTCATAGTAACAGTTGAAACAATGCTGCAAATGACTGCAGATTAACATAAAAATCAAGAATTTCTTGAAAAGAAACACTGTTCTAACAAGGTATGGCATTCAGTAGTTTCCTGCCACGTGAAAAGTAGATTTGAAATAGCAAACTTTTACATGGAATATTTTGAAAAGACAGCATTAGAATCGGCACCTTACAAACCTACAGTCTGGTTCAGGTTTGTAGATGATACATTTACTATTTGGAGCCATGGTGAAGAAAAATTAATGGACTTTTTAAACCATCTTAATAATATCCATCCAAACATTCAGTTTACCATGGAAAAGGAAATTGAGGGTAAACTCCCATTTCTTGATACCCTTGTCATCCGTAAAATAAACTCTCAGTTAGGTCACAAGGTCTACCGGAAACCAACTCACACAGATCGCTACTTACACAAAAACTCCAACCACCACCCCCGACAGAAAAGAGGAATAATCAAAACATTAATGGACCGTGCAAGACGGATCTGTGAACCACAGTTTCTCAAGGAAGAAACTAACCATCTAAATCACGCACTGCTAGCAAACGGCTACTCCAAGAATGAAATCAGAAGGGCCATTGAACCAAACAAAAATCAGAAAACTCAAGAAAAACAGTCTCCCATAGGAAAGGTATTCTTGCCATTTATTAAAGGAGTCACTGATAGGATGGAGAAACTTTTGAAAAAACATAACCTACAAACAGTGTTTAAACCCACCAAGAAAATACAACAAATGCTACGATCAGCAAAAGACAAAAGAGACCCCCTCACCTCTGCAGGAGTATATCGTATACCTTGCAGCTGTGGAGAAGTTTACATCGGGACCACAAAACGCAGCATACAAACAAGGATAAAAGAACATGAAAGATACTGCAGACTTGGCCAACCTGAGAAATCAGCAGTGGCTGAACATGGACTGACACAAACAGGACACAGGGTCTTATTCCAAGACACTGAAAGACTGGACAATTCTACCAACTATTTTGTCAGATTGCACAGAGAAGCCATTGAAATTCACAAACATCAGCACAACTTTAACAGAAAAGAGGAGAGTTTAAGAATGAATAAGGCTTGGCTTCCTGCCCTGAAAAACCTCCAGACAAAGACAACATTCAACAATAGCCATACAGATTAGTTTTGGATTACACACATTAACAGATCACTTCAGGATACAATGGTTCCATATTAACATACCATACCCTCATTAGCACATTATCTTGATACTTATAGGACAATACTTTTGCAGGACAATACTCAGCTCAAACCCAACCCCTTTCTGACTATATATTACTCTTTCTACACCCTTGACACTGAGAGACACTGTCCTTCAGTGTTACTACTCTGAAGATGCCTGCCACAGCTGCTGGCGAAACGTCAGGAAAGAAAATTCCAAGACCACGGTTACACAGCCCGGATAACCTACAAGAACCAATGAACTCTGACCGTGAAAGCCTTCGACAATATTTTAATAAAGAACATGTTCCCGGAAGATGGAGTGGCTCATCCAAGTGTCCTCAAATGCGATCATATATACATTGGCCACCGACGGGGCGCAAGCCGCGCCCATCGCTACTCCTTTCGTTTGTAAAAAGAAAGAATCCTTATACCTAAAAAAATTATTTTCAAAATAATTTGGAGGCCTCCTGGGATTACAACTGATCTCCAGGTGACTGAGATCAGTTCACCTGGAGAAAATGGCCCCTTTGGAAGGAGGACTATATGGAATTATACTCTATTGAATTTCCTCCCCTCCCCAAACCCCATCCTCCTCATTTTCACTTAACCTGCCACAGGGATATGAGGCAGACCACCTTGGAAATGACACACAAACATGATAACGTCACTTCTGGCGCAACCCGTGATCATGTCACTCTGGTGCAATGTAAGGATGCTCTATCACTCTCCTCAAAACTCTATGGAAACCATAGAGTTTTGGGGGCAACTGCTAGAGCATCCCCCTGGTGTGATGCCGGCGCTTCCACATTAGACCAGAAGTGACATCATCACAGGTGCGCCAATCACCGCCCCCTGTACCTGTCCCCCCCCCAGATCGCCCACCATTTGCCAGGAGGGACTTGGCAACCCTAATTCCATCAGACCAAAAATATCATAACATTTCATGCTATCTTTAGCACATTAAGCTCAAGTTTTCTTTAAAGAGATGGCTTCTGTAGGCTGTTGGTTCATGGGGGCAGGAGTATCAAATTGCTGCTAGCTGTTTTAAACTTTCTGTGATTTATATATTTTTATTTATTTTTTACTTGCCTAAGATAAATTAAATGAATGAAAGAATGGTGGACTGGCTCTTGCCAAACATATCTGCTGACAGAAGGGGGCATTTTTTTTGCTGATTTCCCCATCTTGTACCAGACCTCTGACTCCCCCCTCATGCTGTTCTTGGGGGTTCCCCAGGAGCAGCATTTGTCTGGCATTTTGAGCTGCAGCAGGAGGGGGAAGGAGAGAAAGTCATGTTCTGTGAATAAAAATCCCTTCTATTTGCAGAAATTATCAGTGGATCCAAGCCATTGTCTTCAGTCTTCTGTACATCCTCCTTAGTTTTCTTTTTTAAAAGTAAGTTTCAACTTATGACCTGCATACATTACGTGAGACGTGCAAAAATAATTCTTGAAGGAATTGCTCCAAAGTACAGTATTGTATCGGTAGTTGCTACTTCCAAAAACTGTACACAAAAAAAGAGAGGAATAGCTATGCAGTGTATCAGTTACCATTATAAGTATGTATTTAGCAAACTGTATCATGGAAAGTTCTACAGCTGCCATTTGGCTCATTTAATGCAGATTCTGATACTTCTCTTTACAAATGTAGAAACAATTCTCTATTTTGGCATTTATTTATGTAGCATGAACTTTCATGAACTAGGAACAACTTACTAAAACACATGAACTGTTATCCTCAGTTGGCAGAATATATATATATCAATTTTTGCCAATGGAAGGGAGGGAGATTTTAGCTGATTTCCCCATTTCATTGGAGACCCTCAATTGGCTCCTCATGCTGTTCCTGAGGTTTCTCCCAATAATAGCAGTTTGGATAGCTCAGTAGGCTACAGCAGGAGGCAAGTGCCTTCTATCAACTGAAAAGGACCACTGGATCTTTGGGACTGTACTTGATTGCTTTGAGTTCCACAGAAGCAGAGTTGGAAGGGGTCTAACAGACCATCTGTTCCTATCTACTGTTCAATCCAGGAAATCTAGTGTTAGGACATCCCTGACAGATGGCTGTCCACTAGCCTTTGCTTGAAAACTCCAGCAACGCAAAGCCCACCTCACCCTCAAGTAACTGGCTCCTGTGTCAAACTGATTCAAATGTAATGTTGCTGTATTACTGCTTTTGACATTTTCTAGAAGACGACAGGCTTGGGTTCAGAGAGGTTCTCTTGGGTAGATAATTTCAAAGAACTTGGTTGCCCCCTAACTAGGATCTCCATCTCCGTATATAATTTGAAGAGGTGGACACATGTTTGAGAAAGGGAAAACACCAAACTCCTTGCACTCAGCCTAGAATCTTACTTTCATTCCTTGAGCCAGCATGGTGTAGTGGTTAAGAGCTGTGGACTTTAATCTGGAGAACTGGGTTTGATTCCCCACTCCTCCACATGAGCAGTGGACTCTAATCTAGTGAACCGGATTGGTTTCCCCACTCCTACACAGGAAGCCAGCTGGGTGACCTTGGGCTAGTCACACTCTCTCAGCCCCACCTACCTCAGAATGTCTGTCGTGGGGAGGGGAAGGGAAGGTGATTGCAAGCCAGTTTGATTCTCCCTTAAGTGGTAGAGAAAGTTGGCATATAAAAACCAACTCTTCTTTTTCTTCTTGTGATTGTACTATAACTTTGGCAGAGTTGCAGCTCTACCCCCTCATACAGTGCATGAGTACACATTTTTTCCTGTACAGAGAGCAGGAAAATCATCACATATGAAGAGCTACCTCAAGCCAAGAGGAAAGGCAGGGTATAAATATTTGAATAAATAAATAAGAGTCTGCACAAATAGGAAAGCTAGAAGCAACAGCAGTCTACAACAGAAACCTGGCACAGAGACTATTACTACAAGGCAACAAAAAAAAGTAATTCCATATTAACCTTTCTATTTAATCACGTGCTCTCCTTTTCCTATGAATATAGTGACTTTAACAATTAAGTTCTAACTTTGGCAGAGTTAAAACCCAGTCTAGGCAATTAAGTTGATAAAACTGACTGGGAGACTCAAACTAGAGGAGGTACTAGGTGTTTTTGTGTTTGGATCTTCCTAACATTTTTCTTTGTAAACGGCAACTGTGTGGGGACCCTATTTGGATCAGGGAGATGTAATAAGAGATGAAAGCCTTAATCCTTCCCTTTGCACAGCTTTCCTGAAGCAAAATGTTGTTGAATAACTACTATTTGCCTCTGGGGGCATGCATACAGATATTATATTGGTGTGCTGAACATTTGCCCTAGTGGGACAAAGAGCAGCTACAGAGAGATTGTTTTTCAGGTCAAGAAAATGATGCTGGATGCTCTTATCTGAATCATTCTCCTGCTACAGCCACTATTCACCAATAAAAAGACAACCACTGTTTCCCCAGTTTCTTAATTTTCATCTGACCCTTCCCTTTGAATGCTTTTTATCTATTTTCTCTCATCCTTCCCCCATCCATTCGTTAGTGGAAGGAGGTGTATTTAATTTTATTGTAAAATCTCAAAGATCCAATGATATATAAAATAGTCCTTGTCTTGAACAAGTGAAGTAAATAAATTCTTTTAACATATGAACTTCATAAGCTGTGATTTATCATATCCTAATAAACACTGCAAATTATCCACACGTGGCCTTATCAATAGGAGTATTTTGCAAAGGAATTTTCTAGGGGGCCAAATATTTTGAGAAATGTACTTGAATTAAAAAGGCTCTTCCATATAAATTGCTGCTGGGAACAGCTCTGCACAATACACAGAATCAAACAGCAGGACTCTGAATCCTAGAATGGTGAGAGGGTCATTTTTGATGTCTTCCCATGTTTTAAAAATCTTCCATGTGCTAAACAAATAGTTCAGGGACAGGGCTGCTCCTTTATACTGAAGTGCTAGTTTATAACATTTAGAGAATTATTATTACGCAAATCTAACTGTTCTACTGCAAACCAGTATGGCTACCCTCTGAAATTATCTTCATGGAATTATTGTATGTGGGAAACATGATACACACACACACCCTTCAAATCTAACACTCCTCCTCTTCAAAGCTGCAGTGGTACAGCCTAGAATCTGCTGTCAGTCTACCATCTCTAGGAATGGGTAGAATAGCTCTGTTTTAAGAATATAAGAGCCCTGCTCACTTAGACTGAATGTTCAGCTTTTCTAACATCCTATTCCTATTGCCAATGATCCTAAAATCCTTTATTTTTCCTGATTGCTTATTGTCAGCTTAAATGTTGTTTTGCCAAAGATTGCGCTGCTGTTTGTTCTAAAACAAGCAAGACTTACACTTTTTTAAAAGGAAGACTTCTTGCCTTTTATGCTTTCTTTGATCCAGCTATATAACCACATTGGCATTCTCAAGGGGCTTGGTCATACATTCTCCAAACTGTGATTGATTTTAAAGTTCAGCAGAGATTTGCCTTTTTCCACTGAAAGGGAAAACCATCATTTAATAGCGATGCCACTAAATTTCACACTTCATGAGACAAATTTCATGGGTCCCAAAAATCTCTAGCTTGGATGGTGCATGTGGTTTCCAACAGAGCTGGAGAAAAAGGTCCAGGGTTAATGTTATAAGAGGAGACCCATGGTGCAGAGTGGTAAGTTACAGTACAAGCTCTGCTCACAACCTGAGTTCTATTCCGATAGAAGTCCGTTTCAGGTAGCCGACTCAAAGTTGACTCAGCCTCCCATCCTTCCGAGGTTGGTAAAATGAGTACCCAGCTTGCTGGGGGTAAAGTGTAGATGACTGGGGAAGGCACTGGCAAACCACCCCATAAACATAGTCTGCCTAGTAAATGTCATGATATGACATCACCTCATGGGTCAGTATTGACCTGGTGCTTGCACAGGGGACTACTTTTACCTTTTTAATGTTATTAAACATGTGATGCCATTTACCCTTATGCCATTAAAAGCTTTGACTGCCCATTTCTGCCCATTTAACAAAGGGCTAGGACATTTTTATCAAGACTGGTTGGCAACCTTAGTGGTACATCCAAGTGGGAAAAGACCACCTTCCAGTTCTCCTCATCCTCCTTCCCCCCCCCCTCTTTCCTTCTCCATCTCTTACTTCCTATTACTGCGCTGCTGTGATGGTGGGGGAGTCAGTTAGCCAGACATCTGGCTGGCTGGGAAGAAGAAAGAAAAACCTCTTTCTATCCTTCCTGCACCTGATTTGTTCCATCATTCACTGAAATTCCCAGTGCATAATGGGAAACATAGTTTCAAGCCAGAAATGATGGGAGTTTTCTTCCTTTCCACCAGCCAGCTATCAGGCTGACTGGTCAGCTGGCCCACTGACCACTGCTCGCCTGATTGGCCCACCACCATCCCACTACAGCCATCTGCTTGGCTGACGCATCCATGGCTACAGCAGGAAAGCAGGCAAATTGGGTTGGGAGCTTCAAGAACCACATGGCTCTTCTGACGATGTCAGGGGGAGCACCATGTGGTTCTTTGCCCGCCTGAGTGCTTGTCATCAAGCTTGGAATAATAGCGGGGTTTATGCAAGTATGATTATGCTGCAAGCTGAGGAGAACTTGCCTATTTTTAATTTCATTTGGGGGAAAAAATAGAATAATCTCCAGAAATTGAATGGGAAAGGTTTCTGTGAACCATGTGAGAAAAGGTCGTACCCAGGGGACAGAGACAATTACAAATGGTCAGGTACTGGAAAATATTTCTCCAGCCAAACCATCTGTACATTTAGTCTGACTCATCTGAAAACCAGACCAACAAGATGAGTTACCTCTAGTAATAAAATAGCCAACGCATAAATATTCGTTTCAAGTAGCCACATTACTCTATATGTAAAGCATGTTTCAAACGCTGCTGTGGGTATTTTCCATGAAAGCACAATCTAAGCACGATAATCCCAGCTACTCTGACTATATAACATCTGCTCCCAATTTTCATGTGATTTATGTTAGCATATTGTAAAGTATACATAGGTTAAAATCCTAGCTTCATATTAAGTAGAACTAAATTATCAAAGTTTTATATTTTAGATTGTATAGAGACACCATGAGAAGGGCTATCCTTCATGTCACATGTTTTAATTGTGGCACATGTTTTAATTGTGTTTGTGGAAAGTGCCATCAAGTCGCAGGTGACTTATGATGACCCCTTATGGGGGTTTCAAGGCAACAAGGTGGTTTGCCAGTGCCTTCCTCTGCATAGCAACCCTGGTATTCCTTGGTGGTCTCCCATCCAAATACTAACCAAGGCTGACCCTGCTTAGCTTCCAATATCTGACGAGATTGGGCTATACCATGCTGCCTTCCCTCCCTGCAGGCTCATATACTGTTAAAAATATCTTCATACCAACGTTTTGCATAAGTGATGCATAAGTGATACATAGAGGACATTAGACATTGTGTTCCAAGGCTGTGGTTGCTGTTTCTTTATTGATAATGGTTTACCCCTAATAAGGCTGGGTGGTTCAGGGATGCACAGTCAATCAGTCTAATGGCTCAATATTTGTTTGCTGTCTTAACTTCACCTAAAGAACTCTGGGAATTTTAGCTTGCTGATGATCCCGAGAACTCTCAGCTACCATCTCTAACCCCTCACAGAACTACAATTCCCAGAGACAGGGAATGATTATAAAATCAATATATTACTTTAGAAACTCTGTTTTCCATATAGTCCTATTGTATGGTATACCAGTTTGGCATGGACACTCACTACCTATTAACATTATTATGGATAGAACCACTGGTTCAGATTATCTGTACTGATACGCTCATGGACATACATGCTTCTTCATCCTTCTCCATAGTCCATGCTGTGACAGTGCTCCATATGATTTAGGAGCTCTGTTTTCATAACATACCTAACAACGTGATGATGTTTTAAAATTTTAAGCTGACCAGCTTCAGGGAGCACACAGAATGTTGTTCTAGGTGGACCACTAGTCTGATCTTGTTCAGCAATTTCACCTCTCTCTTTATCTTTCTCTCTCTCTCTCTCTCTCTCTCTCTCTTCTTTAAGGTAGGTGAAACTTCCTAGCACTACATGGAATCCATCCTCACAAATCACTGCTGCTTCTCCCATGAGATAATAGGCAGTGGGAACCAAGCTGGGAAAAATATATTAATGCCTGTCATTCACCAGTTTTGGTTTATCCAGCATACATGCCCAGAGAGTGAGCTCCACCCTTGTTTGCCACAATGATGTAAATAGGGCCAGACATATCATTCCTCAAAACTGAGAAGACCAAGAATGATGACAGTTTCACAGGACCATGTGATAATTACATTCATCTGGAGCATGGCAATGCTTTCTGCATGCATCCATTTCATGGATTGTACAAGGCCTTTAATTAATTTTTGGAAGTCCACTGTCCCTTTTAAACTCATGAGATGCACAGAATACATTTACCATCTCTGCTACTCTGCTTTCATATCAATATATCTATTTCCAAACAGCACCATACTGAGGATAAGATCAGTAGAACCACAAAATGGAGCTAGGGACAGACCGCGGGATTCTCCACAAACCTCAAGGAAATTCCAGGGTTGCATAAAAATCTAAAAGCTAAAAAATAAAATACATCAAGGGATTAAAACTCCCCAAAATAACAGAAACAATACCCATGGCTTTAAGAAAAGAATGCCTGCTGAACTCTGAGTGGCTGTTGGGAATTGCTAGGCAGCCACAACAATATTGCCAAACCTTGGTTTCTGTAACACAAAGCCATAGGGGGAGCAAGAATGGATAAGGAAGCCAAAATAGATCTAGAAAAGGTCCAACCTCCCTATACTGTCAAGTCCTCTGATGGAGGAGGACTTGTCAGGAACAGGCCCAGCAACAACTACCAGAAACCCACTAGCGACAGAACTCAGCCTGGCCCAACAGTGGCTACCACGCAGCTCAGCCCAGCCTGGCCCAGTCCAGTGTTAACCACTGCACAACTGGTTCCGGTCACTTTGCAGCCTGACCTACTGCTACTTGAGTTGCCAGGCTGTGCCTGGAGCTTGAGGGTAGGGAGATGGGCTGGGGTACATGGCATCTCATGTACTATGATGTCTCTTCCAGGCAAACCATAACCTTTCCACGATTCCTAGAGCCACCCAATGTCACTTCTGGGTTTTCCCCAGAAGTGATGTCACAGTGCACACAATGCCAACTTTTAATCTTTGTCCTACAGCCACTCAGAGTGGCAGTGGGGCAACAAGGGTTGCCAGCAGGAAGTGGTTTCTAATACGAAACCACTTCCGTCATATCCTAAAATAGGTATACTATTTCAATCTTTTTTTTCCTTTCCCACAAGTATTTGTATTGTGTAATTATACAGTAAGGCAGGCATGCTCTCCCCCCCTCCCACTCCACAGCTTAATCCTCATCATCATCATCATCATCCCCACTGCCAGCACCGCCCTGGCCCTTCTTGGCATTCTTCCTCTTGACACATCCTGGATGGCCACCACCATACGGCGAACAGAGGGATGAAGGGAAGGCACCCCGAAAGGGCCTTGGGGAAAGCACGCATGGTGCTTTGAGGGAAGATGCATACAGTGTCTTGAGTTCCCGAGATCAATCTGAATTGCCCCAGTGATCTCTCAGTTTTATTAAGGAATATTACAATGGAATAGCAAATGTCAGTCAGTGATTACACAATGGAACTAAAATAAGGCATACCAAGATTAATGATTAATGAGATCAAGGCATAGAGAAGACAATGACACATTCCTCTGGTAGCCAGCATCCTTGAGCAAACATTGGCTGTCTGTTACATAGAATGATGAGATTAAAAGAAGCTAATCCCTTTAAGGCTGCTACACTGAGGTCATTAGGTCACTATACAGTCAGGAGACTTTGGCCAGGAGCATTTCCATAGACCTAGAATTTGTTATGACCAATATTTCAATATGGCAAGAATCAGGGTTCTGTGGAACCAATATTAAAATGGCTAGGGTGTGCCCAGCGGCCAATTAACATGATTTCATAAATCTCTACAGAGGGAGAAGTCAATATGCTTCTGAGAATCCAGGTGGACAATGAAAGAAGGGATGTCCACCATCTGCTTCCTTATGTGGATGTGTCTTTGGCAGATGAGCACCCAGGCATGGATGGATTTGGCCAGGCTCAGCTTGAAGTCCTGGGTTTGGAGACGTCATTGCAGGAAATCCCCAATTTTCAGGCCCAGGATGTAATCCAATTTAATCTTGCCCTCATTCAGCACCCCACTTCTGACGAGATGGCGTAGCAAGGCATTACCCTCAAAAAGGCGCCTCTGATCCTTCTCATCCAGGATGAGCAGCTCTCGGTTAGCTCTGCAGATCTTGGCCAAGGTGAACTTCACTCGCTGTACTTTGTGCTTGTTCGGCAGTCCATACTCACCAATCAGCTTTAACTCCTGGTCAAGGGCCGCCTAGGGGTGAGACATGCCTTCTGATACACCCAACTCCTTGCAACATGCATTCTGGCCTAAAGAGACTGAGACCAGGCCTCTTGGCACCACCGGCTACAACGGCTGGAAAAGGTATACGATTTCACTCTTGTATTTCCATTTAATAGATTCAGTTTAGACCAAATATTATTCATCCATCCATCCATCCATCCATCCATCCATCCATCCATCCATTTGACTTTTATCTCGCTCTTTCCCAACAAAAGTCAGGTTCAGAGCAACTTAACAATATTCCATATCATTAAATAAAAACAAGAAGTTACAAACCAGTATAAGACTTTAAAACTTGAATTAGCAATTTGTCTAAAATAATGAAAAGATGGTGTCCTCAGTTATCCCCTTAACATTAGGTGAACAAGCAGCAGCAGCAGCAGCAATGGTCAAAATAACAGTAACAAGAACAGGGGCACAGCACAAAGCAAGAGGTCATGACCCTGGAAGGGTCAAGCAGGGAGGCCGATATACAATCATCGCTGCCCTCGATCATAGGCCCAGTGGAACATCTCTGTCTAAAACCATTGAAGTAAAATTTAATTAGACTGTTATTTCATATTATAATGTTGTGTGGTATTCTGTGTTTTTTTTAAAGGCAGGAATTAAACAGTACTATGGCACACTGTATACTGAATTTATGTACAGTGTGTTACTTGGATTAGATTAAGATAGTCATATTTTCCAAAGCACAAAATACCCCCAACAGTAATCCCCCACTCATTTCCTCTGCTCCAAAGCAATTGATTTTGACTGACCTTTATTTTCCTCATTCCTTAGCAAGTCTGGTACCCAGCATGTCATGACTAAGCATGTTGTTGCAAAAGATGCCATAATGGCATGATCTCAGTTGCTTATAAAAATCTTTTCAATGTTGGTAAATCAAATGTAAGAGGAAGACTGATTTCAAGCATATGTGATAGATCTGTCAAACAATCCGAAGGGGGCAGCGGAGCCGCATAGGAGCCAGCGTGACCCCCTACACCGGTGCCCATGCCACTTGCGCCTGTTCCTTCTAATTATTAAAAAGACAATGGTGCTTTCAACACTGGGACAGGCATGGGTGTTTCCCCATTGCTGCTGCAGCTGCCAATACAGCCCAGCAGCAGTGGGGCTTCCACGTTTATTCATTATTTGTTAATAAATGTTTTAACCCGCCACCTTTCTCCTTTACAGAACTCAAAGCGGCTTACAATTATAAAAACACATCAAAAGCAATATAAATAAAACACAAACTATAAAACAGTGGCAGGTTTCCTCACAGTTGCCCTGCCCCAGTCCCCCACCAGTGGCCATTCCACCTTCCTTGAGCCACTGAGGCTTTTCTCATTTTCTTTTTAATATCTCCAATTGAATATTGTCACATCAATGTACCGTAATAACAATATGTATATTCGATTCTCTGAATTCTCAGATTCCATTTTTTTTAAAAAGTCTCTAGCCTCTTTCCTTGTAGAAATATGCCGTTCCCCTTGTATCTCACAATGTATGGGGGTAGTGACTTATCCATTTTTAATCAAAGCTTGGGAGAGAAGATGAAGGACGAGGTCAGGGAAAATGGCTGCCACGTCAGTGGGGAAATCCAAACTTTTCCACCCACACAACAGCCATCAAGGTTTCACTGCAGCCTTTCCCAAAACTTCACAGCAAAGAAGGTCTGAGAAAAATCAGAGAAAAGCTGGGAAACCACAGGAACTGCATGAGCGCACCGCAATACTTTGGGGGAGCTAGGGAGGACATCTGAGGCAAATAACCCACATGGAAATGGCCAATGTTATGACTTCTCAGATAAACGAAAGGAAATCACATCAACGTGTTTAGGGAATATGTCTCTTTAACGGTTATTACGCAAAGCCTACCAAGATATCTGAAATGATTACTAAGCCCATTCTTCTCACTATTTCATTTTAATGCTCACTACCTTGCACTATCATGTCTTTTATATGGCCAAATCAAGGCAAGATTACAAGGCAAATCGAGGCAGCTTAAAAGCTGTATGAAAGAAAGAAAAAACGGCCATGCCCGTAATTCAGAAGTGATTTGTACAGACAATTTACATTAATGCTGCTGGAAAATATGCACGTAGAAACCGCAGGAGTAACGTCAAGGAACATGTCAAAAAGCCCTGCTAGTACATTTATAGCAATATGTAATGATTTAGTCAGAGCACATGTCAAGAAACCAACTGCTTAAAAAGGGGGAAAAACTTGATTGAGTGCACAAGGACAGAGTCTGAAGTGGTTTTGATCATTAAAGGGGCGAAAAGGGAGAGCCCTTCTGAACCAGAACACCGGCTCCATGTTATTAAGCATCAACATTCAAGGAACATTTTCCATAAAATAGCCTTGGCATTTGAAGCGAATGCCTGCGCCAAGTGAAAATGAATGGTTGGGTATTAGTTTCTCATGTGGGTGGTGGTTTATGGAGTGAACGAAGCTAAATTTCCTTCTGACTCTGCTGCTGTCCATCCCCATAACATGACTGAGGTGGCATTTTGGAGTATTTCAAAATACTGAAGTATTTCAAAAAGCATAAGTGTTCCCTTGGAAGGGGAAAAAAAAAATTAGGGATGCTCGGGGCCTAATCCTGAAGGCACAGCATTTAGGATTTAGTGCTGGGCTAAGTAATGCACAGCCGGAATGACACTGTGGCTTTGGCCATGGACCTTTGGGCCAGAAATACCTAGTAAAATTGCTTCTGCTAGGGGCCAAGAGAGTGTGCCAGATGAAGTCATTATTATTGGTATTTGTTCAAAACTTTTGTATTGGGAAGAAGGGAAGGGCACACCTATCTTAGCCTCTTCCTGGCCTTCTCACACAGCAGTACCATAAGCCAGTTTACTTCAGAAAAGTGGCTGGGAGCAGCATAGCTGTTCTTTCTCACCTGAGCCAGCTGCAGTGTTGCCAGTACCAGCTTGGGAAATTCCTGGAGACTTAGGAGTCGTGCAGTACCTGGGGAGGGCAGAGCCTGTGGAGGGGAGGAAGTGTGGTGGGTATTTGATGCCATAGACTCCATCCTCTGAAACTGCCATTTTCTCCAGGGGAACTCGCCTCCGTAGTCTGGAGATCAGTTGTAATTCCAGGAGAACTCCAGTCTCCACCTTCAGGCTGGTAACCCTAGCAAGCTTTGACCCATAATTAGGGTTGCCAACCTCCAGGTGGTGGCTGGAGATCTCCTGCTATTACAGCTGATCTCCAGATGACAGAGATCAGTTCCCCTGGAGAAAATGGCCGCTTTGTCATTTGGACTCTATGGCATTGAAGTCCCTCCCCTCTCCAAACCCCGCCCTCCTCAGGCTCTGCCCCCAAAATCTCCAGGGAGCTGGCAACCCTAGCCATAATATAAAGGGCTATAGGGATTCATCTTCTCTTCTCTCATTGACTCTCTTGTACAAGACATCCTTTGCACAGCGAACCTTCCCTTACGGGGGAATCACAGTAGAGAAACTCAATTAACTATCTTCTGCCTGCTGATATTTCCATGTAATGTCTCCCCTTTTACATTTCTCACAAACACACAGTTTAAACTCTGCTGTGGGAAAAGCCACATGAGGTGATTCAGAGGAGGGGGAAAAGCAGACGGAGAAGCAGTTAAGGATATCCCCCTCCCTACTTCTTCATTCCTAATAACCCTTTGAGAGTAGCTTTTCATTCTGAGAACACCCAAGAGAACTTCAAGGGGGCATACACCTGTAGTCTGAGAGATACCGATTACCCTAGACATTTGTAAAATTTCCCCTAGAACTGGGGGAGGCAAAGAAGTATCCCCACACAAATAAAGCTGGCATCACATTGCTCAAATCACTAGGGCATATTCACACCTAGCTGTCAAATCTTGGGACATAAAGTATACCTAATAAGAGGCCAGCATTTCAGCCCAGAATAAGCCAAGGCCCAGGTGGGGTGGAATGTCCGGCTGCGGAGGTTTTGTTGCTGACTTCATGCTTCCATTTGGGTGAAGGCAAGGAATAAATATCAGTGCTTCAAGAATGCAAGTTTAATTTTCTAGAACTAGAGAAGGGCAAAGCTCGCAACCAAAGCCAAAAGAAAGCAATGCAGGAGGCAGGCCAGCCTAAATCAGGGCTCACCGAACTTTTATTTAACAAGAGCGACTTCTGAGTAATTAAAAATATCCTGAGCTCCCCCCCCCCACCTCCCCGGGCATATTACCAAGTTTTGTTATGTGCTAAAAATAGAACATGGACTGGGAAGAGCACTAGAAATGAAGCTAAGCAGCACAGAGAAAAATCCAATGAAATGCAAGCCTTTTTTAAAGCATAGAGTAGATTTTTTCACAATTTTGTTGTGGGTCTACTAGGGCCTACACGAGCCATTCCACAGTAGCTAGCAAGTGACCAGTAGCTCCCAACCTATCTTTTGGAGACCCCTGAAAAAACCCGGGTGAGCAAATCAAGTCTTCAAATGTTTCTGTTGGCCTGCTTCAAAGGGGTGGAGGACATCAGGAATTGTTGTCAAGAAGACCCTGATCATCACCTGTACAGATTATACTTCCAGGAGGACAAAAACCAGACCATGAGTTCAATCCACCCCAGAGGGGAGGGGCATATGGCAGAAGGCACCTGATCAAATAATTCAGTATTGGGTTACAAGGATGTGCACATTTATTTGGAAGTAAGTCCCAGTAAAAGTACAACTTACTTTTGAATAAACATAGGCCATTTATGCATGGCTGTTTCCTTGCGGTCACCCCACTGACTACTTCGGGACTTTGCTTTGATTATGCTTGCATTTTCTGACCATCTGAGGTCACCTTGCTCTCCCCACACATTTCTGCATGTTTCCTCCACATTTTCTGGATGCTGGCTAAACATGAATCCAGAAAATGCAAGCAAAACGTGCAAAAGTGTGCGGGGAGAGCAATACGACCTCTGACAGTCGGAAAAGGCAAGCATAATCAAAGCAAAGCCCTGAAGTAGTTGGCAGGGTGACCGTGAGGAATCTGCCATGCATAAATGGCCTTAGTTGAGATCAAGCTCTTAGCCATCTGTGTACATGATGTAGCAACTATGGAAGTAAAGGTAAAGGTAAAGGTAAAGGTCCCCTGTGCAAGCACCGGGTCATTCCTGACCCATGGGGTGACGTCACATCCCGACGTTTCCAAGGCAGACTTTGTTTGCGGGGTGGTTTGTCAGTGCCTTCCCCAGTCATCTTCCCTTTACCCCCAGCAAGCTGGGTACTCATTTCACCGACCTCGGAAGGATGGAAGGCTGAGTCAACCTTGAGCCGGCTACCTGAAACCAACTTCCGTTGGGATCGAACTCAGGTCGTGGGCAGAGCTTTTGACTGCAGTACTGCAGCTTAACACTCTGTGCCACGGGGCTCCTTAACTATGGAAGTACTACAGAAATAAAACCAAATTAAATGCAAATATATGTATTTTAAGATAGAAAGAAAAGAACTCTTTCTTCCAAGCCATGTTTATCTGAATGGAATTCCATTAAGGATATGATTAGTATTGCAGTGTAGCTTTAGTATTCAGGCAGGAATCATTTTGTGAAGAGTTTGATGGATTTGATTGCAGCAGGAAAAAGAAAGGCTCCTGCAGAATTACTTTGGAGATTGTAATGGAAAAGGTAAAAAGAAATCACAGGCTGCCCTCCTGGGAAACAGCAGCTGTCATTAACAAAGAGGGAGCAACTTGTCATTAGTTCATGGCAGTGTGTGGCAAACTCCCTGCACTAAACATCTGGAAATTATTTATAGGGGAAATCTCATTAAGACTTTAGATCCTGTGACAACGCTAATCTATTTTATTTTTCCCTTTCTAGATTCATCAGCAAACATTCCAAAAGCAGAGGCCAACAACAAAAAGAGAATAATATCAAAAATAATATTTAAGAACATTACATATATTGTACAAAAAGAATACAGCATTATGTTTAATCAACAAGCCAGAAGGAGAGGAATCAAGAAGAAGCTCAAGTAGGAGGGAAAATGTCTCTCCAGTGAGTTGTTGTAGAGGATGGAATGCGAAGAGCTCATAAAAAGAGGAATTGGGCTAGCTGCTATCACATTTGGAAAGCATCAAAAGATTTGGAAAGCAAAAGCATGATGAGAAAAACAAAAATCTCCTATATATGAGGTAATTACCATGCCAGAATATTGATATGAAGATCAGTGGTTAGAGACAGAAGTATTTGTGTGGCATCTTAACTAACAGATTAGGGGAAGAGCTGTGTCTCAGTGGTAGAGCATCTGCTCTGCATGCAGAAGGTCCCAAGTTCAATTCCCAGCTTCTCCAATTTAACGGATCAGGTAGCAAATGATGTGAAGGTGATGTGAAAGACCTTTGTTGGGCCAACGGTCTGATTCAGTATAAGGCAGCTTCATGTGTTTAAGTGTAGGCAGGCATTTGCACAAAGCAATCCTATCATTTCCTCAATAGCTCTCTGGAAAAAACAAAAGAAATGGGATGAGGGCAAGTCAGTCCTACCAGAAAGAAATATGCAAGTAGCACAAAATGGACCTTTTGGCCAGCCTCAGAACATCAGGAGGAGATAAGCTTCGAAATCCTAACTCTCTAGCCAAGCAGCTGTAGGATCACGTAGAAGAACAAGTCATGAGGTATGTGGAGATAATCCCAGATAATGGGATTAGCCATGACTGATAGCATTCTGCAATAGCACGGAGTAGTTTATGTGATTGAGGTCCCAATTGGAACACATGGATATGATTACTGACACATAGGATTGCCAGGTCCCTCTTTGCAATCGGCGGGAGTTTTTTTTCTTCCGGCGGAGCCTGAGGAGGGCAGGGTTTGGGGAAGGACTTCAATGCCATTGAGTCCAATTGCCAAAGCAGCCATTTTAACTAGGTGAACTGACCTCTATCAGCTGGAGATCAGTTGTAGTAGCAGGAGATCTCCAGCCATCACCTGCATGTTGGCAATCCGAGCAATGGGCAGTAGTTTTACCAACACAGAACATGCTAGCGATTAAGAGAGTCAAGCCATTTAGGTGCTCCTGCGGTCCCCATGCCTCATTCCTCTCCGGAGATTGCCTTTACTTTTAAATTCACTTTTGGGGAGGATAGCGTCGTTATTGGGACAATAATCGCCTTTCCACAGTTGTACAATACCGCTGGCTATTTCTTTATAATCTGCTGCATGTAGCCAGCTGGTGCTTTATCAGTGAACCACAGCCTGTCTCTATGTAAGTGTTTGGACAGCAGTTGTAATGACTAGAAAGGAGTGCCTTGTGTGGTGACCCACAGATGACTCCCTAGGGTTGCCAACTGCCAGGTAGTAGGTAATCAAAAACTGGCTACAAGTACACAGAGAAGATAAGCAATCAAAATTATGCACTTGCGAAGCTGGCAATACAAGCACAAACTGAAGTGTAATGCAAAATGGTCTATTCAGGGGAATGACCTGTATATACAAAATACAAACAACAAAACGTGCTCAACAGAGCAACTGACAAAGACTGACCGCAGTACAATATCAAAGTCACAAGGTAAGTATAGGTGTACAGTTACAATTTCCCAAAGGTAAGTCTAGGTGTCAATAAAAGCATCTGCAATTCAGTCAGAAATCCAACAATACAAAAATGATGATGCATAGGCAATAGTCCAACATCCAAAATTGGTAAGTATCACAGGGCAACGGAGTACTATTCAACCGCAATGGGCTTCCGGTAAAATCCCCATTTCACAATCTTTTTCAAGCTTTCAATGTTTCCGTATGCCAATAGAACCTAAACAAAAAGAAGGAAAATGCAAAAACCTCCAATAACATTATACAGTCTTAATATCAAGTTTATTAAAAATTCCTATTATATACATACCCTTTTGGGAATAAAGCTTATAAGCTTGCAATGTGGACAACTTTCTGAAGCGTCTAAAGTGACTTATGCCAAGTGCTGAATATATTTTTTTCTCTTGATTCCACAGGTGTCAGTAGTTCGCCATCTTTCCTGGTGTTACCGTATATTTTGGTGACAAAGCACCATTACAATTTATAAAAAACTTGAAAGATCCATAAAAGAATTTAAGCCATTTGGAATAATAGTATCAAATAAAAAAATAAAGCGAGACTCTTGTTGTGACAATATTCTATCCATGTCCTGATTTTGAAAAGTCCTCCCTCGGTACTGCCATATAACAAAAAACTGCATTTCTGAATCAGAATGTTTAAGAGCCTTATAATGCTCTGTGAGTGGTGCCTCCAAATTCATATTTCTGATCCTAGATCTATGCTCCCCGATACGAAGCTTGATGGCCCTCTTCGTCTTGCCCACGTACAAAAGACCACAGGGGCAACGGATTAAATAAATAACACATTTACTGTTGCAGTTGCTAAAGTGTCTTAATGTAAAGGTAAAACCCGTTCTGATATCCTTGAATTCCTTGACAGGCAGCGCCTGCGCACAAGCACAGAAAAATGGCCACTTTGGCAATTGAACTCTATGGTATTGAAGTCCCTCCCCAAACCCCACCCTCCTCCGGCTCCGCCCCAAAAATCTCCCGCCGGTGTTGAAAAGGGACCTGGCAACCCTATGACTTCCTGCTGCCTTTGCTGGTGCCTTGTGAAAGTTTACGCATGTATGTTTTATAGGCTGCAGACCTCCCCTTCCTATACAATGCCTGCTTTATGCCCCTTGTGGTCAGAGACAGTGCAATCAGCTGCTGAGGGAGAAACGATGGTTAAGCCAGTAACCACATTTTGCAAAGGAGTGAGACATGGGAGAAAGGCTCAGAGATCATATGTGGGAGATGGAAATTTTACTTGTGTGAAGCAGATTGTTCTTGCATTGGAAAGCAACAGAGGACAGAAGAGCAAGAGGGATGTTTCCGCTGGATGTTTGTATCCTGGTGCATAGTTCTGTAAGGGATTCTGAGAAGATGAGCTTGGACAATATGCTCTTCCTCCATTTGTTATCAGATGTGGCAAAGCGCCCTTTCCCCCAGAATTCCCATTGCCAAATTCCTGTTCATCATGTATTCTAAGTGTATTCTAAATGTATGCAGTGTAAAGCCAGAGTGATATTGTTCATGTGAAATGCCCTGTCATCTGAGATATGTCGGATTTACTTAGAATCCTGTGCTTTGTGAGGACCATGAAGGCAAAGTTACAGTTACAAATGGGTGCCGAGTGCCTTCTGCATATTGGTGACCCAGCTCAGATCTCCAGATGACCTCTCCCAGTGGTTTTATGGAGATGTTAAAAACTTGGCAGGGCCTTTTTGATTCTATATAACTAGGGAGGCCAGGTCTTCCACTTTGGCAGGAGAGCTCCCACCCCACCTGCTCGGCCTACCACCAGTCAGCTGAGTGGGGGTGGGGGATGCAGAGGGAACTCTGGGGAATCATTGTCTTGCCAAAGCCACGTCATTTCCAGCATCAGGCTGGCAATTCTGTATATAACAATGAGTCCTGGTTGCCTGAGCTGTTCTGGTATCTGAAACTGCATGTGAGCTAGACAGGGCAGGGAAAGGCAATGCTTGTATCCACTGGCACATGAGCAGGGAACATGGGGGCAGAAGAGGCAGAGGTTATGGTTTGTCCCCTCCTTTGTTAAGCAGGCAACATCAGCCAGCCCCATTATGTCCCGCAGAAGACAGAGTAATTTTTTTGTATCTGAGTGGAGCAGATGGGGTGTGTGTGAGGTAAAGAAGAGCCTGTGATTCCACAGCATAAACGAAGAAGGAAATGCTGCAGAGACAGGTGAGGGTCAGCCCCCACCCCAGCAATAGGATTAGTTTATGTTGTAGTTTAGAACATGCCTCTGCAATCTTCCGAGGTCTCTTGGAAGCCGATTCAATGTAAAAAGGGTTATCTGACGGAAACAACACTGCTTTATGATAATTAAGCAGGGTTGGTGTGTTGGAATATTACCTAACAAGTGAAAATGTCATCAAGAAGATCTGATATGCATGGCATGGAAATATTTCCAACTGTGTAGGCTAAGGTTTTTGTTTTTTTTCTTTTAGGCAGAAAAATAGAGCCTTTAAAGCAGTCATAGTGCTAACTTGCACTGGGGACCAAAACACCTTTCCTTAACAAAGAATGCAGGAAGATCAGTTAGAAACTCCAAGCTCTTCATCATCTGGTGTATAAGGTGCTGGCCAGCCATGGTGTATGTAAACAGCAACTATTGCCAGTGTGCACAAGGCATTTCATTGGCCAGCCAACATCCAGTAAACATTTAATACCATTGACTAGCACCTCTTTATTTAAACATATCCAGACATAAACCATACTAGGGAAACACCTGGCTGCTCCTCTGGATTACATCTGACAGCAGCCTTTGTAAACTTCTTGAACATTTTACCAGAAAAGGTCTGATCTCTAAACGGCTTATGTTTCTTTTGGAATGGAACCTATACAAGTCATGTATACTAAGTGCAGGAGCGCATGCAATTTCTACAGGCAGTATCCTGCTTGGCACCAGAAAGAACCATGTTGTAGTGAAAATTGATGGGAATCCTAAACAGAATTACACCCTTCTAAATCCATTGAAGTCAATAGGCTCGGAAGGATGTACCTTCGTTTAGGGTTACAGTTCAAATATATCATCATCCCTTCTCCAATACCCGTGATCAAGAATTTTTCTGTATTCTTAGAGTATTTTCCATCCACATCTGATGCAAGGAACTTGGGACCATATATGTTCTAAAGTTGCCAGACTTAAGGAATTATTTGAGTGTTGGCGACTATAGATTAAATACACCAGTGTTGCGCAACCGAAGAAGAAGAATTGGTTTTTATATGCCAACTTTCTCTACCTTTTAAGGATAGTCAAACCGGTTTACAATCTCCTTCCCTTCCTCTCCCCACAACAGACACCTTGTGAGGTAGGTGGGGCTGAGAGAGTTCAGAGAGAACTGTGACTAGCCCAAGGTCATCCAGCAGGCTTCATGTGTAGGAGTGGGGAAACAAATCTAGTTCACCAGATTAGCCTCTGTCACTCATGTGGAGGAATGGGGAATCAAACCCGGTTCTCCAGATTAGAGTCCACCGCTCCTAACCACTATAATACATATTGCACCACAAACCGTTTCAAGCTGAGTAGTCTTTTAGAGATGTATTGCACTATTCACAATATCTTTTCAATATAGGATAAACCACTGAAAATATCAAGACATGTCAAAGATGGTTCTAACCTTTTCTGCGGTGTCTGATTTGGTGTCTAAGCAGTGCTGAAGTGGAAGTAGGCAAAATGATGTCAGCTCTCCTCATATAGTTTTAAAGATTAAAACCACATGCCTTGAAAAAACCTTGTCTTCATAGACAGCTATTCCTTGCTGTATTGTCCAACAAGAAAAGCAGACTCCCTTGTTTCTTTTTTGCTCTGTTTATTTTAGAGTTTAACAGATACAAATGATTCTTAGTCTAAATTAGCACATCTCAGGGGGATAATAAACTACAGAAGCAAAAGTTTCTGCTTGCCAATTTAACATTCATACAGCGATTTTTACTGAAGGTGCCAAAAACCTTCTGAACTGCAGACTCCGATGAGCAAAAGTGATAAACACCAAATCTGTCTGTTTCGATCAGGCTACAACATATAGATGAATCCTGCTGGAATTTTACATAGATTACATCATGTTATTCATGTACAGTATATATCACTGATGACTTTTAAATATTATAACTGTAGAAATTACTTTCCCCTTGGTAATAACATGAGACGGCAACAGCTTGCTGTAATGACATTTTCTCGTGCTTGGGTTATACACGTCTCAGGATGGAAAAATTCACACAATAAGATCCCTGAGTTCTAGAGGGAAGGACTAGTAGCATCTCAGTCTCAGCATGCATAGCACAGTGATTATAGTGAGTCACCACCAGGTTGTCAGGATTGGAGGAGGGGAGTATACTGTGTAACCTAAGAAGTGAAGAAAGGGGAATGTTTTTTGAATTACACTGTGAACTTGGAAGGCCTTCTGACCATAGATGTTCCAAGGATAATATGGGGGGGGGGTTTAGGACAAAATACAACTTTGTGATAGACAAATCAATTCTACCGATTACTCAGATGATCGGTTAAGGGGAGCACAATTTGACCTCAATTTGTCTTGTCCAACAAATACTGGCTCAAAGCCTGAGCTCATAACTTCTGGCCTTTCTACTCGCACTCTTACATTCTTATGTTTAGAGACTTTTGACAAATTGTTCCAGTAAAGGTGGTACAAAAGTGTGATGCTTGGTTGTTTCCTTCTAGGCTTCCAAGCATTCACAGATCCTGTATAGGATGTCTGAAACCACTGGACTATAGCAAAGTAAATGAATTTAGGATTTGTGTGCAAGGGGGGAATCAAGAGGTGTGTGAACTTAGTGCTCAGCTAAATCAGAATTGATTTTTATAGGAGAATACATAAAAACAGTTCTGCAGATATCTGAAGAGACAAAAACGGCACATCACATTTAGTCTCATGTAATTGTTTTTCCTGACTCCTTTCGTTTTTTCAAGATGCTGCTGTAGAGGCACATCTGCAGTGGAGGGCCCACAGGACGGAGGGGGGAGGACTTCTTAACCCTTTTCCCCTCCAGATTTTTTCCTGCTGATAATAATTCTCACTATCCTGTTGGAGCCGCTATTTCCACTATTGGTAGGGTTACCAACCTCCAGGTGGTGGCTGGAGATCTACCGCTATTACAACTGATCTCCAAGTGCCAGAGATAGGGTTGCCAACTGCCAGGTAGTAGCAGGAGATCTCCTGCTAATTCAACTGATCTCCAGCCGATAGAGATCAGATCATCTGGAGAAAAATGGCCGCTTTGGCAATTGAACTCTATGGCATTGAAGTCCCTCCCCTCCCCAAACCCTCCCCTCCTCAGGCTGCGCCCCAAAAATCTCCCGCCGGTGGCGAAGAGGAACCTGGAGTGTTCACCTGGAGAAAATGGCCGCTTTGGGAGGTGGACTGCCTGGCATTATACTCCACTGAATTCTCTCCTCTCACCAAATCCTCAGGCTCCACCCACAAAATCTCCAGATATTTCCTAGCACAGAGCTGGCAACCCTACTCATAGGGAGAATATATGTGTGTGTGTTTCAAGGCAAGAGGTGCTTGGAGGTGGTTTGCCATTGCCTGCCTCCATGTGGGCTTAGAGAGTTCTCAGAGAACTGTGACTGGCCCAACTGTGACTGGCCCAGCAGGCTTCATGTGGAGGAGTGGGGAATCAAACTCAGTTCTCTAGATTAGAGTCCGCCACTCTTAACCACTATACCATGCTGGCTCTCAGGGGGAAAATATACAGCTACTCATATCGTTTAACATGTAGTAGAATAAGGGAATAATGTTTAGAGGAAAAACTACTAGATGGGAAATCTGCAGTGCAATCCTAAACAGAATTATACCTTTTTAAGTCCATAATAGTCAATCAGCTTAGAAGAGTATAACTCTGGTATTAATTTCTTTATTTACTGGCGTCACTAGCTGCATTACAACAGATTTAAAATATTTTTAAAATTCATTTATTTAAACGATTTATTAACCGCCTTTCTACCTTATAGGAACTCAAGTCTGCTTACAATGTAAATAATGATAAGATACAATACAAATAAATACATAAAAACCACTAATTAAAATAAATAATTTAAAACTGCCAGTCAGCAGAACTAATCAAATGTTGTCATGAATAAAACTGTCTTCAGCCTAAAGATTGTGAGTGGGCCAGGCGCACCTCCCTGGGAAGGTTGTTTCATAATTGTGGCCTGCCAATGAAAAGGCCCTCTCTTGTGTACCTATGAGACAAGCTTCTTTGATAGATGGGACAGTCAATAGGGCCTCTTCCTGTGATCTTAGTTCCTCGGCAGGAACATATGGAAGAAACGGTCATTTAGATACCCCAGTCTCAAGCCATGTAGGGCCTTAATAGTCAAAACCATACCTTGAATAGGGTTGTCAGCATTGCCAGTGACTTGGTGACATCATTACTGGTGCACACCGGAAGGGACATTGCCATGTTGCCAGCGGTGCAGGCTTAGGCATTCTTTTGCTGGTGGTAAGTCCCCCGCTGGCCAGTTGATCAGTGTCAGGGGAAGGGCTTTGAACTAGGGGGATCCCCAGGCCCTGGTGGAGGCCTGGCAAGTCTAACCTTGAACTGGGCTCAGAAGCATCAGTAGCCACTGTAATCGTGGTAGGATTGTATCACATGATCCTGGTAACTGGCCCTGACCAGCAGTCTAGCTGTAGCATTTTGCACTAGTTGCAGCCTCCAAACACTCTTCAAGGGTAGCCCCAAGTAGAGTGCCTTGCAACACTCCAGTATAGATGCAACTAAGGTATGGATCACTGTGGCTAGATCAGACTGAAATGGGAACAGGCACAACTGGCACACCAGCTGGGCGAAAGCGCTCCAAATCATAGCATCCACATGATTTTTGAAGGTGACCACTGTGTTAAGCAGCACTCCCAAGTTGTGAATCTGACTTTTCAAGGGGAGTATAACCCTATCCAAGACATGGGAGATCTCAAGTCTGTGCTTTGCCTTTCTACTAACCTAGGGCACCTCTGTCTTGTCAGGATTAAGTTTCAGCCTGTTCATCCTCATCCTGCTCATTACTGATTCCAAGCACTGGTTTAGAGCATCAAAAGCTTCCTCAGAATTAGGTGGAAAAGAAAGGTAGAGTTGGATATCATCCGCATATTGGTGATACCGTAGCCCATACCTCCTGATGATCTGTCCCAGTGGCTTCATGTAGATATTGAATTGTGTGGGGGATAAGATAGAACCCCACAGGCCAACAGCCATTGTGAAGAACAGGAATCCCCTCGCATCACCTTCTGGGACTGGCCTCCCAGATAGGACTTGAATCACCATAACATGGTTCCCATTAGTCCCAGCCCAGAGAGGCAGCCCAATTGGATACCATGGTCAAAACCACTGCAAGATCCAGCAGAAGTGACAGGGTCACACTCCCCCTGTGTAGTTCTCGGTAGAAGTCATCAACCAAAGTGACCAAAGCAGTCTTTGTTCTCAATCTCAGCCTAAAGGCAGATTGAAATCTGCTCCAGAAAATTAGACTCTTCCAAGAACCCATGGAACTGAGAAGCAACCACCCGCTCTAGCACCTTTCACAGCTCAGTGAAATGCTTGTGGAGATGGTGCCAAATGAACTTCTCAGGGCAAAGAATTTCACAGCTCAAAGGGTTAAGCTTAGGGTTGCCAGGTCCCTCTTCGCAACTGGTGGGAGGTTTTTGGGGCAGAGCCTGAGAAAGGCAGGGTTTGGGGAGGGACTTCAATAGAGTCCAATCACCAAAGCGGCCATTTTCTGCAGGGGAACTGATCTCTATCAGCTGGAGATCAGTTATAATAGCAGATCTCCAGCTAGTACCTGGAGGTTGGCAACCCTAGTTAAGCTGCCCTCCTTGCCAGTTGTCCTTCTCCTGCACATTGTAGCCTCTGCAGTTATTTTTTTTAAAAACGTGGAGGGAAGAACTCCACATAACCAAGCATCTCATGGAGTTTGGCCACAAGGCACCACCATAGTGGCGTGAAATGCTTTGAAACGTGCTATGAGAAACATTTTTGAGCTTTTTGAGATAGACAATATTGCTGTAATTAATGGCTGACCTGAAAATAAACTGGCTTGTGCATTAAGCTCTCTTTATGTATTATTTATACAGAGTGTAACATATGGTAGTCAAATTTAGCTAATGAAGTGGGATATGAAAGGATAGATCTAATGTTCTTTATCTGACTGGTTGTTAATCAAGAAGCTTTTATAAGAGTCCTAAAAAGTCTCTTTTTTACTTCTCTTCCTATAAACAGTTAGCATCTTTTACCAATTATCTGTTTAACTGTAATCTACAAAATTGTTCTTGCTAAATTAAAACATATGTTTTTGAAATAGAAAGATAGGAATATATATATATATATATATTCCTGGGACTGGCTAAAATGTACTCAGAGTAGGGCCCAAGGGTGAAGGAGATGGCTGGCTGCCATTTTTCCACTCTGAGCCTGGGCTAACCTAGAGTCTAGCATCATGATGTAATGGAGCAAAGGAAAGAACTCTATTAAACATCTCAGTGTCCAAGAAATTAATTAAATAAATAGTCACTTGGCACAGCAATGCTCAAACACATGGACGTTTAAAAAGATTCAAATTCACAGTATAAACATATTGGGGATGAACACTGTTTGGAACTCAGAAAATCCTTCCCTAGCATAGATGCCAGAGATGGGGATGAAAACTGGATGGATGGAGACTGGAGCTCATTCAGTTCAATGGGCTTAGACTGGAGTAACTCTCAGTAGGATTGCACTGTAAATGGCATGGCTAAACAGAGCCTCCCTGTTAAGGAACAGTGTACCTTGTACTATCAGATGCTTGGCTTAAACAACGAGCAAATAGTATTGCCTTTGTGTCCTGTTTGTGAGCTTTCCAAAAGCTTCTTGTTGGACAAAGAATCATATGGCCATTGGTTTCATCTACCTAGGATGTTCTTACATCTCTCCCTTTCCATACTTTATTCACACCCTTCATTCATATAACATAAAGTTGCAAAGAGATTATTTGTCCTTCTTTCCTCCCACCTTTAGAATCATTATATTGCAACTTTCCCCAATATTCATTACTTCTACCTCCCAGTACTAAGGTTCTTCCATGGCTCTATGATCCCGCTGCAGTCTGTATTCCCAAACTATCTCATGAGCTCCCACACTCTTCCATATTCAGGTGTCACTTGAATAGATCTCTGAATAACATTCCCACTGAAAAGATGATCAGGCTGCTTACCGAACCCATTTCTCCAGGGTTGATTCTGACATATTGCTTATCTTCTGAGGATATGCATATACGATATACCGTATATAGTCGCGTATAAGCCGAGTTTTTCAGCCCAAAAAAAGGGCTGAAAAAGCCAAACTCGGCTTATACGCGGGTCAATACGGTAGAGGGGGGAGGAGGGAGGAGGGAGGAGGGAGGGGGGAACTTACCATCACCGCCGCCGCCGGGCCCAGGCGCCTTCCTCTGGCCGGGAGAGGCCTGCCTGCGCAGGCAGGAGGCCCCCGCCGGCCACATCGCCACTGGCCGCGCGCCTGGCCGCCTCCCTCTGGCCGGGAGGGGCCTGCCTGCGCAGGCAGGAGGCCCCCGCCGGCCGCGCCGCCGCCGACCATGCACCTGGGCGCCTTCCTCCGGCCGGCAGGGCCCTCCTGCCAGCCCAGGAAGGCCGCACCACCGCCGCCGCCGCCGCCGATTCGCCGCCTCTTCAGGTAAGTAGGGGGTTCAGGGGCTCTTCCCCCTCCCCCCCTTGGATGGCACTGGGGTCGGGGTGGGTTGGGGTGGGTTGGGAGGGCCCAGAGGCTGGCGGGAGGGGGACCTGGGGCAGGGGCCCTGCGCTCTAAAATGGCGGCCGCCATTTTAGAGCGCAGCATTGCCGGTAAAGGGAATTTCTTATTGACCCTCGGCTTATACGCGGGTCAATAAGAAATTCCCTTTTCTGGCCTCAAATTTGGGGGGTCGGCTTATACGCGGGTCAATAAGAAATTCCCTTTTCTGGCCTCAAATTTGGGGGGTCGGCTTATACTCGGGTCGGCTTATACCCGAGTATATACGGTATGTGCTGAAATAAAGACTCCTCATTTACTTTGCATTCCCACATAATGTTTCTGCATGTTTTCATATAGGTTTCCCTTCATGGAAGAAGAAAGTTACTTTAGAATTGGCCTACTTTTTCATCTGAGGTTTGACCTGACAGCATCAGACGCTTGACTGATGAGTCGGAGAATAAGAATCTTTGTACATAAAATTTTGCTAAGAGTACAATCTTTTAACTGATTTAATTTTTACACAACCAGTGAATAGATATGGGACTTAAATAATTTAAAAGAAAGGTAACAAGGTGTCTTTCTTGTTCCCTTGTCTGTTTAGGGTACAGTAGTCACCTGTCATTTATGTATTTATTATCCTGCCTTTGATCCAAGAACTACAGGGTGACACACCCAGTTCCCTTCTCCTCCATTTTATCCTCTCAACAAGCATGTATAGTAGGTTAGATTATGAGAGAGTGATTTGCTCATGGTCACCCAGACAGCTTCATGGAAGAGAAAGGATTTGAATCTGAGTTACCCCAGTGGAAGTACTGCACTGTAACCACTAAACCACACATATAAACAATGATATCATTAGTTAACATATCCTGAGTGCATAGTGACTAATGTATACACCAGCAGGTTACATCATTTTTCCCATGAAGAGATTCTGTTACATGCCCTTTTCCGACCACTCAATTGCAAGCCTGGGACTCTGCTTAAATGTTACATCAGAGGTGAGGTTGCCACCAGAAAGAGCAATCTCACATCTCCATCTCTTCTATCCTCTGTAATGTCTAGGGATCCTCAGCACATGATGTTAGGTAACATGGCTGGGCTGCGAGTTTCCCTATCCTTGTTCCATCTTATGGAATGCCATTTATGGAGATACAGAATCTCTCCGCACAATGACATCATGGCATGCACAAAGGGCAACAAAACACGGGACGGCTGCTTTCTCCAACAGCCTGATATCTCCTATAAAGATGAATTCTAACCTTAGATAAGAACATTTATATACGTGTATGTGTGCACACGCATGCACATGTACATCTGGAATAGCCCCACCAAATTAACCAGTTTGGATGCTTGAGCATGCAGCCAGCGTGGTGTAGTGGTTAAGAGCGGTGGTTTGGAGTGGTGGAGTCTGATCTGGAGAACCGGGTTTGATTCCCCACTCCTCCACATGAGCAGCAGACGCTAATCTGGTGAACTGGATTTATTTCCCCACTCCAACACACAAAGTCAGCTGGGTGACCTTGGGCAAGTTACAGCTCTGTTAGAGCTCTCTCAGCCCCACTACCTCACAGGGTGTCTGTTGTGGGGAGGGAAAGGGAAGGTGATTGTAAGCCGGTTTGAGTCTCCCTTAAGTGATAGAGAAAGTCGACATATAAAAACCAACTCTTCTTCTTCTTCTAAAATCACTAGTAATTCCCAGGTCCTATGAAATATTGCACACACTGCCATCTGATCACTGTTGTCCAAGCTCTAAGAAATGGCGTTTTGTTGTCACGCGCTGACATCTGTCCTAGTAAAGGAAATGAATTCAGACTGGAAAGTATAGCCTTTCAAAGCGGCTCAGACAACACATGAAAAAAGTTATTTTGCTATATTGCAAAATAAACTGGAGCCAAACAAAGAGGATAATCACATCAGGCATCTGTACAACACTGACATCACTGAAAGAAAACCAGAAACATCTTTTCTTATCTGGTTCAGACTTGGCCAACCAATTCCGAATATGGCTTTTCTCCAGTAGTGACACAGATTGTTCCGTAGCTAATGCAAGAGATGGATATCATCTGGTGGAGTCTATGGGTATAAATTTTGATTTCCCCATTCCCCCTTAACCATTTATTCATTGAAAATGAAGGGCATATTTCAGTATAGAAAATAAATATTGGAACAGACAGAAGGCAAGTACTTTTAGTCTCCATGTCAGTATTTCTGACAGCGTATTGGGTACTGTACAAAACTCAAAAGTTACATATCCGTGCCCTGAACATGTAAAATTGAGGGCGGACAAAGGGACAGATAAGAGTTTTTTTTTTTTTTTAAGTAATATACAGATGGGGTTAGATCCAGCAAAAAATTATACTAACAGAAGTGGGGGGATGTCAGGCTGCTATCTCGGTTTCAGTATTGTTTCTGTGTCGGTACTGTACTGTCTAGCCTCAAGGCCGACCACACATACCAAGGCCTGGGAATACTGCTCCTGGGAAAGTTGACTCTGTCTGTGTATGCTGATGTTGTATAATCTCCCGCCATTTACTGCCTTATATTATCGTTCGGCTAGTGAGACTCTCATAGCTGCCATAGTTCCCTGTATGCACTGTATTGCCTTTTTGACCAGTAAAAGCCATCTGCTTGGATTCTATATGACTCTGTGGTGATTTCTGGTTCGAAGGGTCAGGAGCTTACATTATGGCAGCTATCTATCATCTTCTTTATTGTACTACTAGTCAGGCTGGAGCCCAGGGGGGTTCGCCTGCCGCTTGGATGGGAGCTGAGAAGCTCTCCGAGTGACCTACTATCCTGGATTCCTCTCGGAAGGATCCCACCCTGTTACAGGACATAGTCGCTGAACTCTTCAGAACTACCCTAGAGGTTTGCCGCTTGAGGGGACTGGTACAGGAGCAGTGGCAATCTCTTAAAGGGACTCTCTGGATGTTGACGTCGGAGGATACTGATACTCGTTTAGATCTTCAAGACTTGGATCAATTACTGGACGATGCCCGGTCGGCAACTGAGGATTTACAAGTACTAACTGGACTTTTGGATAACCTTATTTCTCGAGAGACTCTTTCCTCTAGTTCTACCATAGCAGGAGCCCCACCGGAGGGTTTTTCCCTGATCCCGGATGCGGCCAGCTGTCAGGCTGAAGCCAAGCGAGTCGCTATTCACACCGCTCTTCTCCTTGTGGAATGTACAAAGGACACCCCGGTCGCCACCTTGGCTCAAGCTTTGACCTCGACTTTTGGAGCCGATGCACCTGCACTGGCGGTTCGAATACAACCCTTGCTGGGCGGGGAATCCGACCCCATACTCTCACTCCTGGAAACAGAACTTTTACCGCACATTACGGCGGAGGCTGCCCTAAGACTTGAGAACGCCAAAGTTCTTGCGGATAAGGATGCTGCCGAAGCGGCTAAGATCGCAAGAGAGAGAGAGGCTGCTGACGCAGCCAAGGCGGCAGCAGCAAGGATTAGGGATCGGGCGAGAATGGATACGCGCCCCAAGGGCACTGTACAAGGGCTATCAGGTCTGTCTTTTTCCCCGGCGTTTGTCCCGTCGCGCGCGACCCAACGCGCACGTCGTTTGGCTGACCGACGTCGAGACTCAGGAGAGTCTGAAGACGAGGATCTTTATGGAGATAGCTCTCAATGGGCCACGAGCTTCCGGACCAGTAAACCTCATCTCACTGGTGGCCCAAGTGAGGAGGTTCACCTCTTACGAGCCCAGAATCGGGAGCTCTCCGACCGTGTTGATCAACTCCAAGAACTAATGGAACGTATGCTTCAGGATAACAGGCAATTACAACAAACCCTGATGGCCCAAGCACAGCCTGTTCCGATACCGGGTCAGGGGGTGCCCATCCAGCCACCCCAACCACCCGCTAATGTGCCTGCTCCACCCTTGCCTCCCGGAGCTCCCGTTGTTCCTCCGCCCGGACCACCCGCGCAACCGGGCCAACCTGCGCCCCGCCCTTGGAAGCAACTTAAATTGAGGACTACGTACGACGGATCTCTCGAGACTTTGCCTTGTTTCTTGCATCAAGTGGACAGTTATATGCGAGAACAAGGACAACTTTTCCCCATGGAAGATAGCCGGGTGCGTTATGTAGCTTCCCTTCTGACAGGTAAAGCAGCTGACTGGATGGTCCTCCAGTTTGACACCCGCTCTCGGGCTATTCGTTCCCTCAACAACTTCATGACTGCCCTGAGAAGGAGGTTTGAAGACCCCTTCCTGGGGGAAAGAGCCAAAACGGAACTTTTACAACTAAAACAAGGCTCTGCTACAGTTCGAGAATTTGCCGATGAATTTCAACGACTGGCAAGCAAAATTGTAGGCTGGCCCGAGACCACCCTAATTCATCATTTCAGGGAAGCCTTGCACCCTGACGTTCTGAACTGGTCCTACATGCGGGGCGATCCCGATACCCTTGAAGACTGGATTCTATTGGCCGAGGAAGTGGAAAGCCGCCGACGCTTTATTTCCCTAGTCCGTCAAAAGCACAAGGAAAAAGGCACCCAAAAGCCTCAATCCAAGGCACCACCGCCCGTCCCACGAAATCCTCCACGTCCGCCCCAGGAACGTGAAGTCCGATTTCAGAGAGGTGCCTGTCTTACTTGCGGAGAAATGGGCCACTTTGCAGCTGTTTGCCCGCACCGCCATGAATTATTTCGTCCCAGCACGACGACCCGCGCCAGAGGTCGTCCACCACGCAGAGGCACCGCGGCCACCCGCAGCGCAGCTCCGGGAAGACCCACACTCTCTGCACTCCATGCCGGAGACCCAGCCTCCCTGCCTACTACCAACGACCCCGCCGGGTCTCGGATTACAAGTGCCCCATTGGGGGACAACTTTCCCTCTTCGGATGAGGAAAATCCTTGGAATTCTCTCGCCTTAAACCTGGAATCTCCCCTCGACTTGTCAAAAAACGGCTCCGGTCTGTGGTGAATGGAGCGTCTCCACAGACCTCTCAGGATCCTCCTGTTAAACCGAATGCTCCTACCAAAATCAAAGAAGTGGACTCCACCGTCTACGTGGATGCAGTTTTACAATACATTAACGGTGGCCCACAACTACCCGTCAAAGCACTAATCGACTCCGGTTGCTGTCGCACTCTCATAAGCGAAGCCACTTTTGCTGCACTCAGAGCCGAATCTGAGGCTTTACCCGCCCCTGTCCAATTTGCTCAAATGGACGGGAGCCATTTCCAGGGGGGTCCAGTTGATCACCGCACCATAGGGGTGGCAATGGGAATTGGCTCCCACTGGGAGCAAATAGACTTCACTATAGCCCCTATCCGTTTTGAAGTGGTCTTGGGTATTAACTGGATTAAAGGACATAGTCCCAGTATTAACTGGGAAACAAACACTATCTCCTTCGCCAGCCCCATGTGCAATCAGCACCGGCAGAACTTTGCACTGTTATATCCGCCCGTACCAGCATTGGCCTCCGATGTCCCAGCACTTCCAGTCCTACCTAATGTATATCGAGACTTTGCGGATGTCTTCGACCTTAAAGAATGTGATACCTTACCTCCCCACCGGGCCTCGGACTGTACAATTGAGGTGGTCAAGGACTGCACATTAACCAAAAGTAAAATTTACCCTATGAGCGCTTCCGAGCGCACTGTTCTCCGGGACTTCCTTGACAAAAATCTCGCCAGAGGGTTCATTCGCCCATCGAATGCCCCGAACTCGGCCCCCGCGTTTTTTGTCCGGAAAAAAGAGGGCGACCTTCGTTTATGCATTGACTTCAGAAAACTCAATGCGGTTACCCAAACCAACGCCTATCCTATCCCATTAATATCTGATATTTTGGGACAGTTACAGGAGGGCCGGGTGTTCTCCAAGTTAGACTTGGTGGAAGCCTACTACCGAGTCCGCATCCGCGAAGGAGATGAGCACCTCACTGCCTTCTCTAGCTGTTTCGGTATGTATGAATTCCTCGTGATGCCGTTCGGATTAAAAGGGGCCCCGGGGGTCTTTATGCAACTCATCAACGAAATCCTTCATGACTTGCTGTATCGCGGGGTGGTGGTTTACTTAGACGACATTCTTATTTATTCAAAAACCATGGAAGAGCATGTAACTCTAGTCCGAGAAGTTCTGCAGCGCCTGTGCGACCACCAACTCTTTGCAAAACTGGCTAAATGCGAGTTTCATCAAAGCCAGCTCACATTTTTAGGATACATAATCTCCCACCAAGGTCTTCGCATGGACCCTGTCAAAGTCCAAGCCGTTCTCGATTGGACTCCTCCCACCAACCGCAAGCAAGTGCAACAGTTTTTGGGATTTGCGAACTTTTATCGAGGATTCATTCCTAACTTCGCCCAAGTGGCCCTACCCATTACTGATCTACTAAAAACCAAAGGGAAAGCAAACACAGCTACCTTACCCTCCGCAAAAATCCTGTGGACTGATCAATGCCAAGCCGCGTTTGTGGCTCTCAAACGCCTCTTCACATCCGAACCCGTACTACAGCACCCGGACCCAAACCAAATGTTTATTGTGCAAGTCGATGCCTCCGATGTAGCTATGGGAGGTGCCCTCCTCCAGAAAGGTCCGGATGGCCTCCTTCACCCGTGCGCTTACTTTTCGAGAAAATTTGCGCACGCACAATTGAACTGGCCCATTTGGGAAAAAGAGGCAGCGGCCGTTCACCATGCCCTGACTCTATGGAGACAATTCTTAGAGGGGTCTAATATCCCCTTCGAGGTTTGGACCGATCACAAGAATCTAGCTGCCCTCACGGGGTCCCATAAACTGTCAGCAAAACAACAACGTTGGGCTGAATTCTTCGCTCAGTTTCGTTTCGTCCTCAAGCATGTTCCCGGGAAGCAAAACGTTCTCGCAGATGCCCTCTCCCGGTTGCCACAATACCCGGTAAAACTCGAGAGACCAACTGACTCTCTGTTCACCCCTACGCAAAGGGGAGCCCTTCCTGTACTGGCCGTGCACACTCGATCTCAGCAACAGCATCCCAGATCCAGTTCTCCAGCACCTCCAACCCGAGCGGCTACCCAACCGCCCTCGCAACAACAACGAACCGACGATTCCACTCCTCCAACCCCACCGGCTGCCCTACCGCCTACAATCTGCGCACCACCGCATGTAAGCACTACCCCCATAGCTGATCCTAAGACTACTATAGCCGGGGGGGGGTTCCCGCCAAGGTTCCCATCTCCGAATCCTTTTTAAATACCCTTCGGAACCACTGCCTTTCTGAACGCTCCACTCACACCCTACCCCCTGGGGTGATAGAACAGGGAGGCTCATGGTACAAAGACTCTAAATTGTATGTACCCAAGGCACTTCGAAAAGACGTCTTACACTTAGCTCATGGAGTAAAAACAGCTGGACACTTTGGATTCCTAAAAACTCTCCACTTATTGCGCAGACAATTTTGGTGGGGGGGAATGCGTTCCGACGTTGACTCTTTTATTCGCAGCTGCCCTGTTTGCGCCACAGTGAAACGATCACAAGGCAAACCCCCGGGGCTACTGCAACCTCTAGAAACACCCACCAGACCATGGGAAGTGATTGCTATGGACTTTATGACTGATCTCCCTCTCAGCGGGGGAAAAACTGTATTATGGGTTGTTACTGATTTGTTTTCCAAACAAATCCATTTAGTTCCATGCGCAGGGATCCCCTCTGCTCAAAAAATGGCCCGCCTCTTCGTGACACATATCTTCAAATTACATTCGTTTCCGCGCAAAATAATCTGTGACCGCGGCAGTGGCTTTGTTTCCAAGTTTTGGAAAGCATTCCTCAAGTTGGTGGGGGTTGAACAAGGATTGTCTACTGCGTACCATCCTCAAACCGATGGTCAAACTGAACGTGTAAATGCTGTCCTCGAATGTTATTTACGCTGTTATGTAAACTACCACCAAGATAACTGGGTAGAACTGTTACCTTTTGCAGAATATGCCTACAATAATGCTGTACATCAATCTACAGGTTTTAGCCCATTCTATGCAGTGTATGGACAGGATTTTGGTCCTGTTACGCCCAGAAGTAATGTGGAGGG
The DNA here is from genome assembly GCF_029931775.1 of Euleptes europaea. Lineage (NCBI taxonomy): Eukaryota > Metazoa > Chordata > Lepidosauria > Squamata > Sphaerodactylidae > Euleptes > Euleptes europaea. The sequence goes on along the minus strand of NC_079312.1, from coordinate 91,963,176 downwards.
GGAGGGAGATCCTGACGTTGCTTCCTGGGCACACACCCTCCGTACCACTTGGCCTTGGCTCGTTAGCAATCTCGACCGAGCCAAGCGCAAATACAAAGCACAAGCTGATAAACATCGTTCCCCCGGGGGCGAACTGCGAGTAGGTAAATTGGTCTATCTTTCCACCAAACACCTACGTTCCACCCGTCCGTGCCTTAAACTCAATGCTAAATTCATTGGCCCTTTCCCCATCACACGGGTCATAAATCCTGTCACGGTGGAATTAGCTCTCCCGAAAACCCTGAGGCGTGTGCATCCCGTTTTCCACATTAGCCTCCTGAAGCCCCATACGGCCTCTCCACAATGGCATCCCGATCCGCCCCCCGCACAGCCCATTATGGTGGGGGGGGGAAGAGCACTTCGAAGTCTCCAAAATCCTTGACTCTCGTGTTCACCATGGAAACCTACAGTATTTGGTCCGTTGGAAACACTTCCCCCCTGCCTACGACGAATGGGTTCGCGCACGAGATGTCTCCGCCCCCAAACTAATCGATGCCTTTCACACTGCCTACCCGGACAGGCCATCCCCCTTGCAGACAGGGAGGGGGCCTTAAGGGGAGCAGGATGTCAGGCTGCTATCTCGGTTTCAGTATTGTTTCTGTGTCGGTACTGTACTGTCTAGCCTCAAGGCCGACCACACATACCAAGGCCTGGGAATACTGCTCCTGGGAAAGTTGACTCTGTCTGTGTATGCTGATGTTGTATAATCTCCCGCCATTTACTGCCTTATATTATCGTTCGGCTAGTGAGACTCTCATAGCTGCCATAGTTCCCTGTATGCACTGTATTGCCTTTTTGACCAGTAAAAGCCATCTGCTTGGATTCTATATGACTCTGTGGTGATTTCTGGTTCGAAGGGTCAGGAGCTTACAGGGGATCATAATTTTGACAGTATTTTCTCCTTCTGCTGTACTCAACCCTCTTTTTGTTCCCTGAGGTCCCCTCTCCCCCAGAAGCAGCATTTCAGGGAGCCTTTTGAACTGCAGTGGGAGAGGGGAGGCAAGGAAGATCAGACCCATTGATGGAAATCCAAGCCATAGAAATTATATAGTGCTTTAGAGTGTTTAAAATAGTTTACATAAATTATTTCTTTAATCTTTATAACAACTCTGTAAAGTAGGTCATATTATGAGAGCCAGCGTGGTGTTAAGAGCGGTGGACTCTAATCTGGAGAACTGGGTTTGATTCCCCACTCCTCCACATGAAGCCTGCGGGGTGACCTTGGACTAGTCACAGTTCTCACCGAACTCTCTCAGCCCCAACTACCTCACAAGGTTTCTGTTGTGGGGAGAGGAAGGGAAGGCAATTGTAAGCCGGGTTGAGACCCCTTAAAGGTATAGAAAATTGGGATATAAAACCCAACTCTTCTGATTGGCTAGCTGAGACCACAATATAGTTGTTTGCCTAAGATTTAATTTTTACAGCCCACTAGATCTCTGGATCTAACCCATGGCATCAGGTATGTGTGACTGGATCCCCCAGCACAAAATATAGCCACAAAAGTAGCTGTAAAGGAGGGGTTTTAATTGGGGCTGTAGCACTGGGGAAAGGGAAAGGTTAATTTTTACTTGTACACTGTTTTCCTGAACTAAACTATACCCCTGGGAGCTTTTAGTCTCGTTATGGTAAAAAGTCAGGTATCATACATTAAAAGGAAAAAAACCGAGTATTGAAGCACCTTAAAGATTAACAAATTTATTATGGCATAAATTTACATGAGCCAGAATCCATTTTATCTGAAAGTTGAAGGGGGTTCTGATGTATGCAAGTTTGTGCCATAATAAATTTGCTATTCTTTAAGGTGCTACAAGACCTTTAGTTATTTGGGCTGCAGCAGACTAACATGGGCTTTCCCTCTATATTGTGCATTCCCCCCCCCCCACTCTGCCTATGCTTAAAACAGCTTAGGGGAGCAGTTTTGTCTGATGAAATAGTATGGAGGGAAATAGCTAAACCCTCTTCCCAAATGTCCATACTGAGATGCTTCCATGGTGGCTTTTGAGGCTAAATCACACGTTGGATTATCTAGCCATGGATTCCTGAAGTCATGTATAATTTGACCAAAAGATTAATAATTGGAAATGCAAGTGATACTCTTCACTTCAGTCATTATGATTTTGTCACTTCAATCTCACATAACAAGATAGCAAGCTACTCATAATCATACAGAAATGTATGACCACCATTTTGTGTGAATAAGGCAATATATATATATATTGAAGCTTTGGTACATGCAAAGACGTACCCTCAAAAATCTGGCTTTCCAATTGTGATGATTGAAGCTGGAAAATATATGTGTTGCCCTATTCACACAAAATGGTGACTGTTCATAACATGAACTCCCCTTCTTTGTGGTTAGATCACCAAAATTGTAATCACTGAGCAGGGCTATAGTCAGGAGCAAAAGGTGAACAATTAGGCCTAAAAACTTGAAGAAGGGGCAGAAGCTCTGTAGCCAAGGACAGTTACAACACTGGGAAAGGAAGAGAACAAAGGCATTCTGGGGAGGAATAGCAAAACAGAAGGCATATAGTTACCAACCTCCAGACGAGGCCTGGAGATCTCCCAGAATTACAGATGATCTCAAGATGACAGAGATCAATCCCCTTGGAGCAAATGGCTGCTTTGCAGATTGAACTCTATGCCCTTATACCCTATTGAGCTCCCTCCCCTTTCTAAATTCTGCCCTTCCTAGACTCCACTCCCCAAAATCTCGAGGAATTTCTTATTGGCAACCCTTGAAGGCAAGCCAAGAGGGTAATGTATCTTAGATAATGAAGGACAGTGAAAATTTAGGCAGTACTTCCCCAAAGGAAAAGTACCTGTGACTGATGGGTTCTGAATGTATACATTTGCACAAGAAGTAGCACAAACATGTGGGTTAGGGTGGCAATATTTTTTTTAAGGGTTGGATAAAGAAGAAACCCCCACACACAAAACCCACATCCAAGAAAGGATGGAAACACCAAACAAACAAAAGGGCAGGGCTATCAATACTTACAACCCTGGACTACTACTTCTGCTTTTTCCACAGTTAACATTTTACAATAAAATAAAACAGAACAAAATGGTTCAGATATATGAGGATGCCTGTCAGGAATATGTCATATTAATTAGATGTGACTGCAAGGGACAGATTGGATGAAATGTGAAATATGAGAGATCATTTTAATCGGTAAGGAACACCTGCAGGACTCCCTGATTCTATCTAGTACACTTTTATCCCCCAGGAACTCAGAGCAGTTCTCCTCCCTAATTTTGTCCTCACCACAACCATGTGAGGTAGGTTAGGTCCAATGCCTCCCAGTGAGCTTCATGGCTAGGGTTGCCAGGTCCCTCTTCACCACCAGTGGGAGGTTTTGGGGGCAGAGCCTGAGGAGGGCGGGGTTTGGGGAGGGGAGGGGCTTCAATGCCATAGAGTCCAATTGCCAAAGCGGCCATTTTCTCAAGGGGAACTGATCTCTATCAGCTGGAGATCAGTTGTAATAGCAGGAGATCTCCAGATAGTACCTGAAGGTTGGCAACCCTATTCATGGCAGAGGGGGGATTTGAACCCACATTGAGACCACAGGGGATAGGGAAGATGAGAGTTTAGCCCTTTGCTCTTTCCTGACCTCAAGTGGTTCTCTAGACTTGCCAGTTGCCCCACTGGGGCAAAGTACAGGTTGAACCAAAGTAGAAACAAAGACTGTTTATAAAACAAAGTGCATTCTAAGTGCTTAAGACACACAACCACATTTTAGATTGCAAGTGCAATAAGGATTACTGTGTTGTTTGCAGCAATATCACATTTTCTTCTGGCACAAAATATAATTAAATACACAGTTATGCCCACAACAAAAGAACTATCTGAAAGCAAACTGTGTGTAATGCAAACTTATGTGGAAGGAACCACATGGAAAGTGCTAACTGCACCACAAACCTATACTGACTTTATGAGTTTCATTGTTGTGATTTTGACCACAGAATTGTAGGAACTGGAGGCTCTAATTCCCCCTTACAGGATGACAGTTACTGGCCTTTGTGGGGGGGAAATCGGAAGATGGAGACGTTCCTTCACAGCTTGCATTCCAATGCATGGCGATTTTAAGCTGGCAGGATTCCTTGAACCAGTATGTTGGCAAGAACTGTACAAGTGCCCACACGTGTATCATTTTATCCTGACCACATGAAGCTACCTTATAGCATTAGACTATCTAGCCCAGTGTTGTCTGGCTGTTTGGGTTCTTGAACACAGGAATGGTCTCCCAGCCCCTGCTGCCTGGGGTTCCTTTGGCCAGTGGCGGACTGGCCAGGGGGTCAGCTTGCCCGATGGCAAGTGGGCCCTGTGGGCCCCTGATGAAATGACCCCCCTTAAACATTAGACAATATGTTAAAAATGTTAATGACCTTTTAGTAGCTTGAAAATATAATACAAGTTCCAATACTATTACTGTATGCAACTAAAATTTTAATTGTACCTTTTTTCCACTTATGTATTTTTTGACAATTTTATTTATTTCTTACAAAAATTAAATGATAGTCTTATAGTTGTGGGTGGGCCCACCTTTGTCTCCTGACAACCAATATTTTTAGACCCAGTCTGCCACTGCCTTTGGCTAGAGGCACCAGGAATTGAGCCTGCATGCAACCCACATGCTCTGTCGATGAGTCACCATCCCTCCTTCTCTTGTGCCAGCTGATTTTTTCTGACCATCAAAATTCTCTCTTGGCATGAATTGGGAGGAGGGAATGCAGGGGAAGAGTAAGAAGGCAGTGTCCTGGAAACAGCAGTTGGACAGCCATAGTAAGCAAGGGCAAGAAAGGTGCAGGCGGCTAGAGATGTTCCTACTACAGTTGATCACCCAGACAGGCAAGCTGGTTTTCAACAAAAACCTGCGCACCCAAGAGAATCCACAAAACTGCGTTTCCATTTCCAGCTTGTCCATTAAGCCAGGTGATTAGCTGCATCAAAAAAAATAAAAAAAAAAACATCCAAAAGACTTCCAGCTGTGTGCATGTCTTTCTCCTCTGCCTGGGCATTAATTGTATAAAACTTTAGCCAAAAAAATAATCAAATGCCCATTTACATGTAATTCTGATATGATTTATACCTGCCGTTCACTTCTTATTGCCAGCAATGGGTTTATATTTACACGGAAAGAAATCTGATTCTGCAAACTCACTTTCCGTTTGTGTTGCCTTTGTAGCCAATGACTCCTCTGTCACAGGACAAAGTACCCAATCAGTGCCCCAAGAAAGCATGCAGTAGTGAGAGATCAAGCATCTCTGGGAAAAATGCCTTGACTCGGAAAAACTGCATTGGAAAGGTATTGAAGAAGACGAAGAAGAAGAAGAAGAGTTGGTTTTTATATGCTGACTTTCTCTACCACTTAAGGAAGAATCAAACTGGCTTACAATCACCTTCTCTTCCCCACAGCAGACACCCTGTGAGGTGGGTGGGGCTGAGAGAGCTGTGACTAGCCCAAGGTCACCCAGCTGGCTTCGTGTGTAGGAGTGGGGAAACCAACCAGGTTCACCAGATTAGCCTCTGCCGCTCATGTGGAGGAGTAGGGAATCAAACCCGCTTCTCCAGATCAGACTCCACCGCTCCAAAAACACCACTTGGATAATATTCGAATAAATGCAAAAACCATTCTTGATGAAAAGCCAGAAATTTCACAGGAAAAGCGGCAGCTCTTCTCAGAGGTAAAATATATGGAGAAAATATAAGATGTAATGTAAAGCTTGATGGAAAAGACTGTGGTTATTGGATCTGTAAATATTTAGTAACTGTTTGACAGCCATTGTGCCTGACCATTTTTTCTGCTTTGTTTCTGTGTGGCTGACCAAACATCCCACCTCTTGCATCAACACATGAAAACGGTGCTAGAAATCCCCTAGGAATGACTACCAACCGCCTGGCCTTCCTACGCAGAAGAACAGCAACAGTATTCTCCTTGCAAATAGTCCAGTCATTTGTTCTGCGCATTTTGCTTACGGAAGGGGAAAAAAAGGCTTTCCAAATAATAAAGCTGTATCACTGCTAAAGGCTTCTTCTGTTTGGCTCTGCGAGGTACCTTGGGGAGAAATTTGCTTCCTGACTTGTTCTGGAACTGCTGCCTTTTCTTGGCTGTTACTTTGGCTTGAGAAAAAAAGCACAAAAACATTTTTGGTACGTCCGTGTGCATAGTCAATATTTCCAGTATATCCACAAAAGTGAGACAGTTAGAAAAGTATTCCCGAATGAATGCTTATAACAACACTTGCTTTTTTCAGAAAATAACAACCGCATTGAGAAACTGCAATGCTTACTGGGTATGATACTGACTTGGGATCAGTAGTAGTGCAGTCCCAAGCATATTCAGAAGTAAGTCCCATTGAACTCAACAACTTAATTCACTGGCTTTATCTCTAGTAATTGTGCTCAGAATTACAGCCTGGGGCGGGGGGCAAAGTATACATTATGGTTTTTCCATGAGTTGTATTTTGGATATCCCTGAATTGACCAATTCTCAAACATACAATTTGGACAAGACCATGGTGTGTGAGGAGAAGTGGCTTCAACCTGGTGCTATTTGTCCCATTGGGGAACTGTACATTTAGCACATTAGTATACATGCAGCTGTCAATGGGGCAGATTGTGCCCCTGGAGCCATATTGAGGGGAAATGGTATGGGGAGACTTAGGGTTGCCAACCTCCAGGCACTAGCTGGAGATCTCCTGCTATTACAACTGATCTCCAGCTGATAAGAGATCAGTTCCCATGGAAAAAATGGCTGCTTTGCCAATTGGATTCTATGGCATTGAAGTTCCTCCCCTCCCCAAACCCTGCCCTCCTCAGTTTCCACCCTAAAAACCTCCCGCCAGTAGCAAAGAGGGACCTGGCAACCCTAGGGAGACGGAAGCCCCCCCCCTCCCAGGCTGTGTATTGTGGTCCTGATCTCAGTGGGGTTACACATGCTTGGAAACTGGATTCCTAGCAGGAAACTTGCAGCTGACATCTGACTGACTGAAAGTCAGGTTGAAGAGCCCAGTCACAACCTGTAGTGTGTAGTTTGACCCTTGAATCTTTGTCCTCTCTGTAGTTTGTATGCTATTGAGTGGAACACAAACCTATCCTATGCTCTTGCCCATCTGCGTGTTTCACAGAAGACTCTGGTGCATTCTATATTTCCCTGCTTCCTTTTGAACTAGGGTTGCCAACCTCCAGGTGGTAGCTGGAGATCGCCTGCTATTACAATTGATCTCCAGGCGACAGAGATCAGTTCACCTGGAGAAAATGACTGCTTTGGAATGTGGACTCTATGGCATTATACCCCATTAAAGTCCCTTCCTTCACCAAACCACACCCTCCTCAGGCTCCACCCCCAAAATCTCCAAGTATTTCCAAACCCTATTTTGAACTGCCCCTTTGGACCATATATTCATTTGTGGTGAAAGGAGGGTGGACACATGCTCAGGAGGTGCTTTCCAAGCGGAAGGCTTTCCAGATTATGAGAACAGGAAGGGAGGAGGGGGAGGTTAGAGGTGAGGGAGGTAGTTTCAGAGGGTAGCCATGTTGGTCTGTCACAGAACAGCTAGATTTGAGTCCAGTAGCATCTTAGAGACCAACAAGATTTTCGGGGTCTGGGTTTTCAAAAGCTCAGCTTTCAAGAGTTTGACAAAGGGAGCTTTGACTCTTGGAAGCTCACACCCTGAAAATCTTTGTGGTCTTAGCCTTAGAGAGGTGCTACTGGACTCGAATGTAGGTCAGTTTTGGGAGTAAAAGTCATTATGTTAGTAGCTGAAATTGCCAGGGAGGTTTTGTTTGGCAAGATCAAGGACCTACATTACATCGTTTTCATGTTGTTCCTCTCCCTCATGTCCACCAATGTCCTGTTGACCAGACATTCTCTATAAGGTCTCTAGAGGGACCGTAGGTGGTGCCTCAGGTGAGAAATGGCAGAGGAAGGTGGCCCATAGTGTTCCTCAAAGGTGCTGTTTAGGGATAAAGTGATTTATGGCACTGAAGAGATTCCAGAGGAGCCTGTAGTTTGAATATTTCTTCTCTCTCCCTCCCAGTTAAAGAATTCTGTGAATTACAACTCCAAATTAATAAACTGGCAATATTCTCTCTAAACATTACCTGCTGATGTATGTAACAAAAGCTTGATGGAAATACTGAAAAAGCAATTAGACAGGGAGGAAGGGAACCTCTGAAGAACACAGTCACAAAAAGGTGGATGACATCAAACAAGAGTGTGTGATCAAAGGTGATAGAGAGATCAAGGATACTGAGGACAGAATATTTGGCAGTGAGGAAATCAATTATTTTAGTTTGGACAGTTTCAATGGAACACACAGAGTTCACTTCCCAACCATACTGTCCTAAGGTGTAACTATGTCAATTGAAATCACTGGGTATCAAAGGGGGTAACTCTGATTAGGATTGTTTGGGAAGTTCACGGAATCACATTGCTGACAAATGGCCATCTAGTCTCTGCTTAAAAACCTCCAAAGAAGGAGAGCCCACCACCTCCCGAGGAAGCCTGTTCCACTGAGGAACCGCTCTGTTAGTAAGTTCTTCCTAATGTTTAGCCGAAAACGCTTTTGATTTAATTTCAATCCATTGGTTCTGGTACAACCTTCTGGGGCAACAGAAAACAACTCCACGTCATCCTCTACATGACAGACCTTCAAGTACTTGAAGATGGTTATCACATCACCTCTCAGCCGTCTCCTTTCCAGGCTAAACATACTGAGCTCCTTCAACCTTTCCTCATAGGACTTGGTCTTCAGACCCCTCACCATCTTCATTGCTCTCCTCTGGACACGTTCCAGCTTGCCTACATCCTTCTTAAATTGTGAGGCCCAAAACTGAACACAGTACTGTAGGCGAGGTCAAACCAGAGCAGAGTAAAGCAATATCACTTCACGTGATCTGGACGCTATACATTTGTTGATACAGCTCAAAATCACATTTGCCTTTTTACCTACCACATCACACTGCTCACACTGCTGACTCATGTTCAGTGTATGGTAAGATAAAAAGGAAGGTCACGGTGTGGTTTTTTGAGACTGTGGGAGCAATGACATGTTTGAATGCTGTAAGGAAGGACTTAGAGAGTAGTAGAATATTGTTGTAAAAGAGAATGAAGGTCACGGAAGATGGCAAATAGAAGCTGGGAAGAGATAGCATAAAAATGAGAGTATAGTTTGTTTTGTCAATAGGATAATCAAATGAGATGAAAGAAAGAGGAAAAGAAATGAATGAGTGCAGGAAGAAGAATATCTCAGAAGAGGTTCAAGATGGTGGAGGGAGAGAAATCAGATATTCAGCTTTATCGCTGAAGAAGGCAAAGTCTTGAGTATGGAGAAGGTGGGGAGAGGAGTTGGAGTAGGCCTTAGTAGAGCATCAAAGGTGGAGAGAGAAAAGGTGGGGGGGGGCTTTTTAAAAGGGGGAATAGTGGGAGCAGTTGTCCTGGGCCTCACACAAATAAAGGGCCAGACCAGCATTAAGAGAACAATATCCGAAATGATCAGATTCTTTCCCCTCCAGAGCAGTCACACTAGTAAGTGAAAATGTAAACCCAGATCCAAAAAAATTCAGTACTTTCAGTTGGTTCCACAATCACTAGGGTATTAATGCTAGTGAAGAGATTTGCTCTTACTTTCTTGTTAGACTGAAAGATTTAAAGCATACCACAGCTGGATCCAGTAATCCATCAGTGCAAGTAGTTGACGGAAATTTCCCTTAACCCCCCCACCTCCACACCATTCTTTCTGACCCTGAGAAAGTTGACTCCTGGAATGGCAGGATCTGAAGGGATGAATAGCCCTATAGTTACAGGGATGTTCAGAGGAGGGAAAGGGGGCAAAATTGCTCCACCTTCCCACTTTTGTCCACAGAGCTGCTGTGATGGAAGAGGCAGAAGGGGGGTGACTTTGCCCCCTTCACTTTCTTCAGCACAGCCCCTCAACCCACATGGCTATTATAAGTCCATGAGGGTCCTGCGACTCTGGAGATCAACTTTCTTGAGGTCAGAAAGTTCAGCTGGGGAGAGAGGAAAAAGGGAAAGATGTGCATTCCTTGTACCCATGGATCTCTGGATCTAACCCACAGCCTAAGGCCTTTCTGAACCTCCCCATTCCCCATTTGTCTGATAACCTGGCTGAAAGGAATAAGCAATTCCAGCCTTTACCAGCAAAGAATACTTACTAGCTCAGAACAAGTTTCTGATAAATAGTGTTGTCAGCTTTTTTCCAAGTCACATTATTTTGACTTCTAAAAACTACTACAAATGGGTGCATCTCATTTGACAGAGTACTACATTTTGTGAATCAAACTGCATTTTTTCTTTAAAAGATGTAGAAGAAGAGTTGGTTTTTATATGCTGACTTTCTCTACCACTTAAGGCAGAATCAAACCGGCTTACAATCTCCTTCCCTTCCCCACAACAGACAACTTGTGAGGTAGGTGGGGCTTAAAAAGTTCAGAGAGAAGGTCACCCAGCTGGCTGCATGTGTAGGAGTGGGGAAACCAACCAGCTGCTCATGTGGAGGAATGGGGAATCGAACCCGCTTAGCTTCCAAGACCTGAAGAGATCAGGCTAGCCTGAACCATCCAGTTGACATCCATTACTCCAGTATACATCCATTAATTTCAATGGACAGACTAGAGTAACTTAGTTTAGGATTGCACTGATAGTATTGCTTAGCCTGATAAGTGACAGATGAGGAGAAAATGACCCATTTGTAATGGATAAACTCAGCCGAAGTTTAGGTAGACCCTAACTGAAAGGGATCTGAGCAAGGCCTCCATGTGTTCTCTAAAATATAAGGAATCTACACTGAGAAGGGTTTGTTTAACACGGTCCAGGTGTGTTTATCTCATGTATGAATGATGGCTCCTATGCATCACTAAGCATTTTTAAATCTGGCAAAGAAATTCCTGCCCTGCATTCTGTATCACTCCCCTGCCTTTGCCCTAAGAGGCTTACCTCTTATTCCTTATATTGCACCTTATATTTTTCCCTGTTAATATTTACTTGAGCATAATCTGCATAATCTGCAACACAAAAAAACTCCACTGAAGAACAACAATGTTAAGCTGCAGCACTAAAACCATTGGTTGTGTATAGTTCCTCAGTTTAGTTTTTTACTTGGAAAATGGGGGCAAACAAAGATAATACGAGAAGTGGAAAGGACGAGGGAGACACAGAGGGGAATGGGGACAAAATGCCCCTTTCTGCCTCTTTCTTCAGTATAGCTGCACTCTGCTTTCTGATCTGCCTAGCTATGAATCCATGCAAGTCTCACAACCCCAAGAATAAACTTTCTTGGATCAGAAAGGACTGCTGGAGGGGACACACGGGAAAGATCTGCAATCCTTGTGTCTGCAGGATCCAAGCCTACTTTGCACAGTACTAGAAGGGTTGCTAGCATGAGAGCCAGTGTGGTGCAGTGGTTAAGAGCGGTGGAGAACCAGGTTTCATTCCCTACTCCACCACATGAAGCCTGCTGGGTGACCTTGGGTCAGTCACAGTTCTCTCAGAACTTTCTCAGCCCATGCAGAGGCAGGCAGTGGCAAACCACCTCTGAACATCTCTTACCTTGAAAACCCTACGGGGGTCACCATAAGTCCGATGTGACTTGACGGCACTTTACACAGGGGCCAGAGGAAGTCTGTGTGAGGAGGCAGAACAACTTGTTTGACTGGAAAAGGAGAGACATGCAGAAGAAGCAAGCAGCCATTGCTGAAGATGGTGAGTGCAGGATCTCTTTTGCCCTGGGGATCTGTGGGGTTGCCTTGTAGGAGAACATCTATTCCTCTCCCCATCGCCTTCTGTCTGTGTATCTGTGAATAAAGCAAAATGCAGCTGTTTCCTCCCAAGGGAACCAACCCATGTAAGCTTGGAACTTGTCACTGCTCAGAGATATGGGGAACACTTGTTTTTTTGGCAGGGCTTATGCATCTTTAACAGTTATATCAGAAGCAGCCTTTCAATAACTTAATATGCAAAAATGAGGACAGCATCAGTAATCTAATTTCTACCTGTTATGCCTCTGTACAAGGCACACATTAACCTGCTTTATACTGAATAATACCCTTGGTCTATCCAAGTCAGTATTGCCTACTCAGACCAGCAGTGGCTCTGCAGGGTCTCAGGCAGGGGCCTTTCCCATCGCCTACTTGCCTCATCCCTTTAACTGGAGATGCCGGGGATTGAAAAGGATCTTGGGGTCTTAGTAGACCAAACACTGAACATGAGTCAGCAGTGTGATGCTGTAACTAAAAAGGCAAATGCAGTCTTGGGCTGCATCAACAGATGTATAGTGTCCAGATCACGCGAAGTGATGGTATCGCTTTACTCTGCTCTGGTTAGACCTCAACTAGTGTACTGTGTTCAGTTTTGGGCACCACGATTTAAGAAAGATGTAGACAAGCTGGAACGTGTCCAGAGAAGGACAACAAAGATGGTGAGGGGTCTGGAGACCAAGTCCTATGAGGAAAGGTTGAAGGAGCTGGGTATGTTTAGCCTGAAGAGGAGAAGACTGAGAGGGGATATGATAACCATGTTCAAGTACTTGAAGGGCTGTCATATAGAAGAGGGTGCCGAGTTGTTTTCTGTTGCTCAAGAAGGTCAGACCAGAACCAACGGGTTGAAATTAAATCAAAAGAGTTTCCGCCTAGACATTAGGAAGAATTTTCTAACAGTTAGAGCGGTTCCTCAGTGGAACAGGCTTCCTCGGGAGGTGGTAAGCTCTCCTTCCCTGGAGGTTTTTAAGAAGAGGTTAGATGGCCATCTGTCAGCAATGCTGATTCTGTGACCTTAGGCAGGTGATGAGAGGGAGGGCATCTTGGCCATCTTCTGGTCACTAGGGGTGTGGAGGGGGGAGGTAGTTGTGAATTTCCTGCATTGTGCAGGGGGTTGGTCTTGATGGCCCTGGTGGTCCCTTCCAACTCTATGATTCTATGAACCTGGGACCTGCATGCAAAGTAGATGCTCTGCCACTGAGCCACGCAAAGAGTCCAAACAACTTTTTTACTATTTGTATTAACCTGTGGGTACAGCGTAACACTAAGGGTTTTAATGGTAAATTGTGTTGCGCTGGTCTATGACTGTTTTTAATAAAGATTGAAATTGAGACCACTGAGCCACAGCCCCGACCCTGTCTGGAAGGCACAGTCCACCACCAGAGAAAACGGTGGCAACCTTCACGGAAAGTTCTCTAGAAATGACAAAGGACTGATGCTAACAGCTTATCACACCAGCACACACACTTTGCATCGCCTATGTCGCATCTGAGCATTACTTGGCAGTCTGCACTTGGGCTGAGAGCCTCACCATAACTTCACCGAGGTAGGCCCTGTAGACTGAACACGGAGGCGAGGAGACTTGCCCAAGGCCACGCGACCAGCCGCAGCAGGCCGCAAGTGTCCGAGCTTGAATCTCTTCTTCCTGCCATGTAAACGGAACCTTCTCATGGGGAGGGGGGTGGGCAGGGGGGGCAGGCTGCCCAGACAGAAAGTCAGGAGGGACCAGCTTCAGACAACCCAACAGAACTTTTTTCAGGACGTACTAAAAACTAGGAACAGCGCTTGCCCATAGACAATGCATAACTGCCCATAGGGAATGCATGCTTACCCATTGGGAATAGTGGAAACCACGCTTGCCAATAGGGAACAGAGACCACACTTGCCAATAGGGAATACTGGTGTCATTGTTCCCTATTGGCAAGCAGTGGGGTCATTATTCCCTATTGGCAAACGTGGTTTCCACTATTCCCAATGGGTAATAGAAAAGAGCAAGAGTCCAGTAGCACCTTAAAGACTAACAAAAATATTTTCTGTAGTAGAAAAGAGCAGTAGCACCTTAAAGACTAACAAAAATATTTTCTGGTAGGGTAGGAGCTTTCGTGAGCCACAGATCACTTCTAACTGCCCATAGAGAATGCCTGAATCTGAAGAAGTGAGCTGCGGCTCCCGAAAGCTCCTACCCTGCCAGAAAATATTCTTGTGAGTCTTGCAGGTGCTCCTGGACCCTTGCCCTTTTCTACTACTGCGGACAGACTAACACGGCGACCCACTGTGAAAAATATTTCCTGGCAGGGTCTGAGCTTTCGAGAGCCACAGCTCACTTCTTCAGATACAGCTAGAATGTGACTCCATCGGTCTTTAAGTGGAGGAGAGTGAATTCAGACAAGCGGATGGAGTCACATTCTAGCTGTATCCGAAGAAGAGAGCTGCGGCTCCCGAAAGCTCCTACCCTGCCAGGAAATATTCTTGTGAGTCTTGAAGGTGCTCCTGGACCCTTGCCCTTTTCTACTGCTCCAGACAGACTAACCCGGCGACCCACTGTGAGTTGTCCCAATGGGTAAGCATGCATTCTCTATGTGTTGTCTATGGGCAAGCGCTGTTCCTAGGTTTAGTACGTCCCACTTTTTTCTCTCTCTCTCTCTCTCGGGATCTCCGGCCGGCTTCGCCTGGCAGCCCGGCGGGACGGGGGCTGAGCAGGCCGCCCCGCCCCGGAGCGCCGCCCCCTGGCGCCCTGATTTAACGGCGCGTCCCCCCTTGGCCAGGGGCTCCTTCGTCCGCGCCGCCGCCGCCGGCCTCGCTCTCCCGCAGCCCTCGAGATGCGCGCGGGGCTGCTGCTGCTGCTCCCGGTCGCCCTGGCCGCCTGGGTCACCGTCGCCGGGGCGGCCAGGTCGCCCTACCAGCAGATCCTGCACCACAGCCGGATCCGGGGCAGGCATCAAGGGTAAGCGTGGGAGGGGAGGTCGCTCTGATCTTGGAGCCCAGCGGCCCCCGCTTGCGTTTTGGCAGCGCGGCCCGTTGACGCCTTGGGTCTGCCGCTCCCTAGATGCCCACTTGCCCCATCCGGATTCGCAGAAACTCTGCAGGGGGGCTGATGAGAATGGGGATGGGGGAAATGGGCATCTAGAGAGCGGCAGATCCAAGGCCGAACTTCCCTTGCATGTGTGACCTCAGTTGTTGCGGGGGGGGGGGCGGGGGGAGGATGCTTCCCAAGTTTTCCTAGAAACGGAAACGAAGCCGAAGCCTCTAGGCTGGAGTTTCTCGAAGGCAGCGCTCCTTCTGTGCAACTGGACCAGAAAGGAATCGAGATTGCTCCTTTGTGAAGTTTGCACTTAGCCCTGCAGGCTTATCCCGCGGAAAGGTGGGTTTCACCATTTATTCATGGAAGGTTTTGCACTGGGTTTGCCACTCTTTAGATGCACTTTTCCCCCATCCATATTCTCAAAACTCAACAATAAGCCTCCATGCAGAGTTTTGAGAATTCAGATGGGGAAAACGTGCATCTATAGAGTGGCAAATTCAATGCAAAACCTTCCATGAATAAATGGCCTTTGAAAGTTGCCTTGCTGGCCTGCAAGTGCATGGCTGCTTTCATGGGTATGGAATGGGGGAGGAAAAGTTTGTTTTTTAAAGGAAAAATAGTCCGTGCAGTGTGGGTAGACTGCAGTTTCCATGTGGCTTGCCTCGGAAACAAGTGAGGAAACTGCTTGGCCTGGGGGCTATAAAGATGAGGAGTCCTGCTGAAAAGGTGAGCTGCATCTCCCCTGTTCCTAGATCTCAAAAGAATAGTCTTTGAAGTTAAGAAAATTAAGGTTTCTTATGCGGTGTGAGAAGTTTTCAAGTTATGCAGAACTCTTCCTGCCAAAGAAAAGCTCTGCACAATAAGTACATTTGCCATGGATGAGACAGTATTTAAAACCAGAAAATAAAATTCAAAAACACTTGCGCTGATATTTAAACAGAACTTTGTTGAGGTTAATGTGCAGACTTTTAAAAAATGAATTTACCTTCAAGTTGTTTTGGATGCTAGATGGTGGTGAGATGACTGGGAGCAAATCAGCAAAATCCCAATGGAACTTCTAACCAACATTTGGTGGTGGAAAGTGCCATCAAGTCACAGTCAACTTACAGCAACCCTGTAAGGTTTTCAAGGCAAGGGATAAACAGGGTTGGTTTGTCATTGCCTGCCATTTTGTAGCAACCCTGGGCTTCCTTGGTGGTCTCCCATCCAAATACTAACTGGGACTCATCCTGTGTAGCTTCTGAGATCTGATAATATCAGATATGATGTCAGGGCAACCAACATTTGCTTGACATTAAAAGGGCCAAACTCAGTGTTTCTGAGAGTGTCTGAATTGTGGTTCCCTTCCTAAGTGGACTGTACCTTTTGGAGATCCTCATCCCAGTGCTACTTATTTGTTGGGATGAGGCATTGGGAGCCTTATGGGGAGAGACAGTTCTTCAGACATGTGGGCTCTAAGTAATGAAGGTCTTAAACGATCATCCCTAAGTAACAGCCCACACAGTATCAAGCGGTTCTCATGTACTCCCAAGATGCAGAGGGGGTTTGCCATTTGCCTTCCTCTGGAGAGTCTTCCTTGGCGGTCTCCCTTCCAAGCACTGACCCCCCCTCTTGAACCTAATGTAGTACCATTAATGCCAACCAGGACTATTTTGTATCTATGTACATATGACAGCAAAAGAACCAACTAGAGGAGGGCATCTTATACTTTCCAATCTTGCTGACTTTTCAGCTCCTGTGCTGTAGAGGACAAGAGCGCTTTTGATATTCTTAGGGCTAATATGATTTGCTATTTAAATATGAGTTATTTGTCTCTTTTGTGTCTAAAGCCTTCTGGAACTTCAATGTCCTGCATGTATCAGTTTGATTTAGTTTGTTTAAATGTGTAATTCACTTTCCTTGACATCCTTTAACTTAAGAGCATGTTCTGCAGCAGCAAGCATTGGGCTCAGATTTCAAATGAATTAAAGGCCCAGTTTACACATGACTAAGGCTGCAATCCTGAAGGGAGGGAGCTGAAGCTCGTTAGGAGCTGGCATGATTCCATGCCAGCGTAGGTGCCACCATGCCGATGTGGGGGCACACACGCCAATGCCAAGGAGCTCCATCACCGGTGCTGCTACACCGGCAGCGAAATCCCAGAAATGGGAGCCTGCGCTGGCATGGGGCGAGGCATTCCTGGGGGCAGAGCTGGGGCGGTACTTGGACGGGAGACCACCATTCTTCACACAAAACGTCCCCTCTAATACCCACCGAATGTTCCATGCAATACAATGCAGTAGTTTTGAGAGATAACAATTGCCTGAAATTCAAGAGTAAGCTTCATTTTTAAGTGGTGATTCAAATGGAAAGCCAGTGTGGTGTAGTGGTTAGAATGTCAGACTAAGATCTGGGAGACCCAGGTTCGAATGCCCACTCTACCAAGGAAGGGTACTGGGTAACCTTGGGGCAATCACATACTCACGGTGTACCCTACCTCATAGGTTTGTCAGCCTACCCTAGCTCATAGGCTTCCCTATTCCCCCCCCCCTTCTGTATTATTTGCTGGAATCCATCTGAGGGAGTGGCCTGCCTGTCTACTCGGTCAAGTTGGTTGAATTGGAACACCACCTTGAGACTTGCCTTGTTTGAGCTAAAATGTTATTTTATTGTTTTAAATTTTTATGTCTGATATACATTTTAAATGATGTGACCTGGCCTCTGCCGGGGAGTGCGGGCAAGAAATCAAACAAACAAACAAACAAACAGAGGATAACAATGTGGAGAAGAGAATGATGTAAGCTGCTTTGGGTCTTCATTGGGGAGAAAGTTGGAATATAAACAAAGTAAAGAAATAAATGAAGACTTCCCACATCCAAACCTAACACTGAAGCCATTGTACTACAGTGGAATCCCTGAGTGATTTGTCTGGCTACTTTTGCTGCCCCCCCCCCCCCCGCTCTTTTCCACTCTCATGCAACTTGGGAATTTCTTCCTTCTGCTGCTGTTCTGTGGAATTGTCAAGTGTGTGAATATCCAGTATGCAGGCGGGACTGATCTCACCCCTTCAGCCCTAGTGCTGTGCTATCGTACCCGTATCTGAGAGACACCCATTCCATCAGTCCAGCCCATATGGGTGCTTATTCTCTCTCTGCCTCTCTCCACCCCTCTCTCGCGCGCATACACACAGGTTCACAGAGTGTTGTGGAATTGCACCACAGGAAATTGTCTCTCCCCCATTAACCGGTGTGTGAGATCATTAGATAGAGTGCTGAGTTATATAAACCATTCATCTAACCCAATATGGCAGTTACATACAGGAAATCTTAAAACAGTTGGGTGGTGTTTTTTTGTGCATCTGTGTGCAGTGTGCACAGCATCACTGGTATATGGTATAAAAGCATTCTTATACTAATGAAGAGTTTAGCATCTCAAGCCTTAGACCAGGCAACTAGTCTAGAAATGTATGATTGTTTACATTTTGCAACTCTCTGAAATGTGTAGGTTCTCTTTGATTGTTTTTGTACAACTAATCCTTTTGTTTTGTACTTGCTGATTATTTAAGTAGGAACCAAATTTTATTCCTAAATTGTAACTTCCAGTGACTAATGGAAATCTTTACACAGTTGTAACTGAAGCTTTTAAAGTTATTGTTATTGTTACTGGGGGGAAGAAGAGGTCAAGATTTTGCATGCATTTAGGGAAGTCTTTGAAAAACCTGGCTTGGTAAAGAGGAAGCTATGCCACATTCCAGTTCAGTTTATAATGGCTATTTTATATTCTGATCTCCTGGAAAGTTAAACTGCAGGAATAAAAGGATTCCTTCTTTATAAACACAGTGGTTCTTTTCAGACTTATTATTGACAAGGCATCTTTAAACATCGTGGCACGAATGGGAAACTTACAATGTCTTTCCCCCCTTTCCTTCATCTGTAGTCCCAATGTCTGCGCTGTGCTGAAGCTTATTGGAACAAACAGGAAGTACTTGCCAAACTGCAAACTGTGGTACCAGAGGAAAATCTGCGGCAAATCAACGTAAGTTCTTGAGGGGGTTAAGAAAAGGACTATGGTATGAAGGTAGATGATGACTTGTGGGAGGGGGAGGAGGGGTTACAGCATCTGCTTGACCACCCAGCCAAACATGGCGTCTCAGTTTGTGCAGTCCCGGGCAGAGCACAAAAACAAGATGATGATCAAGCTCTTGGTGGCTCCCGATGAGAGCTGGCTGAAGGGCATCAGAACTTATTCAAAGACAAGCTATTGGTACTTCACAGTTTTCAGAGATCTAGCACTGGAAAAAACTTTTGTGGCTGCTAAAGCCTAGTTTGGATTCACTTCTAACCTACGCAACTGTGTTTCCCCCCATTTCCTTGATGATGAGATGGCTCTGACTGTCCAGGCTCCCAAACCACAACCTGCACTCCATGCTCTTTGTCGCCCTTGTATACAAGTTGAGGAGAATATGTTTTGCATGATGTGCTGTTGACATCAGAACATGCCATGGTAATAACACGCAGCCCCACTAGCTACATTGGAGAAGTAGTCCTCAAGATACAGGCAGCTGCACTGTAAGATGTCCAAGGCATCTTCCTTAATGGTTCCATATTACCTTAAGCCACCTCACTCTTGGAACGGCAAGGATAGCAAGAATGGGAGATGCATGTGGCTGCGGTGAGAAAAAGGACAAATGGGAAATGTGAGAGTCGGGGGGGGGGATTCCCAGTTTGGGAGGCCAGGCACTTGCCAGCCAGCCTGTCCAGCTGCAGCTCCACAACAGCTACCTCCACCTGCATGGAGGTGGTTAAGCCAGTGTGGTGTAGTGGTTAAGAGCAGTGGTTTGGAGTGGTGGAGCCTGTCCTGGAGAACCGGGTTTGATTCCCCACTCCTCCACATGAGTGGCGGAGGCTAATCTGGTGAACTGGATTTGTTTCCCCACTCCTACACACGAAACCAGCTGGGTGACCTTGAGCAACTCACATTCTCTCAGCTTCACCTACCTCACAGGGTGTGTTGTGGGGAGGGGAAGGGAAGGTGATTATAAGCCGGTTTGATTCTTCCTTAAGTGGTAGAGAAAGTCGGCATATAAAAACCAACTCTTCTTCTGTGTGGCTCACGTGGTGGGGTCTACCGAGCATCCGCTCCCCCATCTCAAGTGGTGGGGTGGTGGCAGCAGCCGCTCCTGGCCCTTCTCCCCCACTTGACTCCCGCACCACTTTGGTGGCAGAGGAGTGGGGCTCCTTATGTGCTGCCATACCCACCTGAAGCACTGAGCGGGTAGGAGCAGCGACAGCGCCTGTTCTTCCTCCCCAACCGTCCTGCAGACTGAAACTTTGGTGGTAGCTCCCACTCCTCTTCTCTGCCTACCAGCCTGCAGAGGAAAGGTGACAGTGGCAGGGTTGTTGTTGGCAGCAGCGCCTAAGCTGGGACCCTAGGCATCTAAAATGAGAGAGTATGATGGGCCCAGAGTCACCCAGTGAGCTTCTGTGGCAGAGTGGGGATTCAAATCTGGTTTTCCTAGATCCTAATAACAACTACACCACACCGTCCATTGTTAGGTGGCTGCTATTGAAGAGTAGTGAGCAGCCAGACCTGGGTGAGTCCTGGAACTCGCATGATATCAAGTTGCCCAGTGATTGCTGCTGGGCCTATTGCTGCTGAGTCCTCCTCAAAGGCCAAAACAGCCATGCCTCTTCCCCACCTTTTACTGACAGAAACTGAGGTTTGAAGGCTGGCAACAGCCACTGAAGACATTCAGTGAAACAACACTTGCTGCTTCCATTATTTTTGGAGGGTTTTAACCCACCAATGTATGTTTTTTGTTAGATTTCAGATTTTTCTGAAAATCTGTAGAGACGTTTCTCAGGTTTGTAGCCCAGTATGGCCCCAGTATATGGATTTAAATATCCACAGATTGTTGAGAATTTGATATATGATATTAAGGCAGGGGGTGTAATCTACCTCTTAGCTGAACATGAGTTTCCCCCAGATGCATAGTTTTTCTGAATAGTTTACAAGATCTCAATTTCTATAGAATCCTGGGCGAATCACAGTCTTATTTCTCAAGATTAGTCATTATCCACTCCCCTGGGGTATTCATTCATTAGTTTGTACTGTATAACATAGAGGTTACTCTTCTTGTATCAAATGCTTTGTTAGCTACATGTAATTTCAGCGCAGGAAAAATAATTTACATTCTGATATGTAAGGACATTGCCAGTGTTTATTTTGTCACGGCGACACATGTTTGTGTCGTAGATCGTACGCCAAATAATTGCCTTGTTATTTGACAACCTCATCAGCCGCCATGAGCGAGATTTACAAATCCAAATGAGGCCCATGCCTGCAGATGTGAGCGCTCAACGGACGTTGCATAAAGCATCCTATGTAAGCGGCCTAGACACGTAGTTTTGGAAGGGGTGGCCTGCACCTAATTAAGAATGTGTACATGTTTGGCTGACTGCCAGTCTTGAGCTGAAGTCTGCTAGTCTTCTATGGAAGATGTAAACTCCTCAAGGTCATGGAAACTCCAAAGAAGTGAAATTTGGGGGACGAGACAGTCTCACAAATGTAAAAGAAAGACTCTAGACAGCTAACTTCATTTGAGCAATTTCTATGTTTGTAAGCAAAACAACTATAAATAAAGGTTTCTGTGTGATCGGAGGCAAACGCAGAAGCAGAAAGGGTAAACTTGTGTTAAGTGAACAAACATCTCTTCAGAACTAGTACGTATGTGTGTAAACTAGCAGCATTTTAATACTTGGCGTTATGTAGCGAAGAGGTCTGGCCTTGGATCGAGAAGACAGACCCAGTTTCAAATTCCTATTGAGCCATGAAGCTGACTAGGTAAGCTTGGGTCACTCGCTTTCTCTCCACCTGACCTAACTCACAGGGTTGTTCTGAGGATTATCTGATGTTTCTTGCCATGAGCTCACTAGAGAATAATATATTATCAGACAAGTGATAAAAATAGGATATACCTACCTTTTTGTGCATGTGTTGCCATGGAAAACCTGTTCCCCAAATTCTGCGGTCGGGTGCAGTAGGAAATCAGAGCACACTTCTTGCCCGGTATAAAACTACTGCAGACTCCTAGACACTGGGAAGATTAAGGCCCAAACTATCTTTGGCCTAATCTTAAGACGTGCAACAGAATGAGGTGGCAGAGTGGGCTTTAGACTGTAGGTATGGGAATCCCAGTTTTGAGTGGTCTTTCACTGGAAAAAAAGCCTCTCTGCAAATGGAAAACTAGCACAGAATGTAAAAGATTAGGTGGAAATCTTTCTTCCTGATGAGCTAATTTTTATTTGCAGTGAGTTGTTACATGGGGAAACACTAACGATCTGACCATATCTCCTCATTCAGCTACATGTGTTGACCAGGCCTTTGTGACCAAGGAATGTTAATAGTTTAGGGCCGAACATATGTGGATTGTAACACCCCAAAGTAAATGCCTCCTTATCACCCTAGGACAGCTAAATGCCTCTCATTTAAAAAGTGCATTAGGCTACTACAATGTGATGTGTGCATGAGGCTGCACTTAAAAGAATGTCTGGAAGCTACAATTGATGCAGAGTGCTGTGGCCAGAATTGTGGCTGGAGTGGGTGATAGGGACCGTATCAGTCCAATCTTGTTCCACCTACCTTGGCTCCCAGTTTCCTTCTAAGCCCAATTCAAGGTACTGGCCTTGACCTTTAAAGACTTATGCCTTAAGGACCACCTACTCACATATGAACGTACCCAACCACTGGTATCTTTGGAGGCTCTGCTTTGAGCATCCTGGACATCTGAGGCTTAGACTAAGGTTGTGCACCTTTTTGTCCTGGTATTTTTTTGGGTTTAATAATCCTGGAAATTTTTGAAAAACCTGAAAAGCTGAATACAATAGATCTGGCTTTTCCAGAAAATCAAAAATTTTCGGGCTTATAAAACCCAACCCCCAAAAATATATAGCACACAGCTGAAAAATACATGGCACACCTGCGGAGCCCAGTGTTCAGTTCTGTGCTGCTGAGGCATTCAGAGCCCCGCTGCCTGCGGCCTGATTTCTACGTGGAGGTCGGAGCCAGAAGACAGTGGAGCTCCAGCCCAGCACTTAGTTCACAATCATGGAGGCTGCGGTGTGTGTGTTTGTGTGTGTGTGTGTGTGTGAGAGAGAGAGATGTAAGCACTGGGCTGTAGCCCAGCACTGAGATCCCACCCCTGCTGCCCCGGGTTTTTTTTCTGGTTCGGCTTTAACTGAATGCACACCCCTAGCTTAGACCCAAGAAAAGGCATTCTTGTTATGGTACCAAAATCATGGAATTCCCTCCCCGGGAAGATCCATCCGTCCCTTTCTGTCATTTCCATCCATCAGTGGGTAAAGACTTCTTTGTTTAGTCTGTCATTCCCTTGCTGATTCTCATTGACCTTTGCTCCCATTCATTTGTTTATGCGTATTGTTTAAGTGTTTCATATATTTAGATGTGTTTTAAATCTTCTTTTAGTATTTTTATTATTCACCACCTTGGACCCCCTACGTTAGTGGAAAGGCAGCTTAAAATGTTGTAGATAAATAAAAAATAGCGTTCACAAAGTGTCATTTATGCTTGCTCTGTAGAATCCATAAGCACCTTCTTCAGTGTACCTTACTTTTGAAGCTTTGTTCTGGTAACTCCACTTCTGCAAGAGGCTATTCGTACAGCTTCCCTTTAGTCACCAGCTCTTAGCCAGGCACAGGCTATTGTCTACAGGCCCATATTCCTTTGGTGGTGGCAGGATCGTCAGTCCAAGGCCAGATTCGAGTCCAGTAGCACTTTAAAGATCAACAAGATTTTTGGGGTTTTGGTCTCTAAGATGCTGCTTGACTCTAATCTAGCTATTCTACTGCAGATCAACATGGCTACCCTCCTGTAACTATTCCCAGGCCGGCGTCAGTAGGAAGTGACATGCTTCCGACAGTGACATTTAGAATGGGAGCCATTTTCTGGTCTCCATCTCTACGCGTCGTTAAAATTAGGCACTCCAGCTGGGAGGAGATGAGGGTTCTTTAGCTTCAGGTGCACATCAGACTAAAGTTTGCATTGCTCGATTCTCCCTCACTGACAGAGAACATTCATAGACAAGGTTGCCAATTTGCAGCTGGGAGCAGGAGACAAAGTAACTGTCTTCTCTGACTCTTCAGCCCTTTCCTACCTCTTGAAGTAATCAGGATTCCAGGTTTGCATAGAGCAGGTGTAGGATATGGTGGGTGATGGAAATTGTACAAAAGCTTTGGTTGCTGCATAAGGGGAATTAAAAGAAAGGCACAGTCATGGCGGCCTGTCAACCCTACTCATAAGCTATCTCTTATGTAGTTGGCAACTCAGTAACCAGGGAGAACTCCTGCTCTTGTTTCCCTGGCTCCTTATCCAATAATGAAAGAGATGTGAGTCAGGAGTCCCTGGCATTACCAAAGATTGCTGAGTATGCTTCAGTTTAGTTCAGGCTCTGATTCATTCCTCATATACATACACAAATCAGTGATTGGGAGCAGTTATGCAATGTGTTGTCCTGGGATAAGCGGGCTGTCCATGCCCTGGGGCGTCAGTTTGTTAACTATTGAGATGGAAATCCAAAGGGACAGAAGCTTTACACTTCATCAGTTTCAGTCCTGTTTCTTGTAGATGGGCTTTTTAAGATATGGATCCCTTTGTATTTTGCCAGGATACACTTTCCTTGATTAAAAGAGGACTGCGGTTTGTGACATATTTAAATATATAGAACTTTACAAAAGAAACTGCAGCTTGTTTTTATAGTTATAGAATGCTTCCATTTCTTTTCCCTTTCAATTCTTCTCTGCCATTTATCAAGCTCCCTGCAGCATCCGCCTGTCTTATGTGTTCTGTGATCTTGAGTCATCACCCAGAAAACATTAAGTTGTCTTATTTGGTGCGTGAGTTCAGTGAGATCCCCTTACCCTTCTTCAGGCTTGGGAGGAGGATGCGATCTCACCAGCATAAAAAAGCACTTGCTACTCGCCTGGTGGTAAACACTTTTGTGGACCCCAGTGCATGAAAGTTGTGTCAGTGCTGTAGTATCTTTTTCTTTGGTGGTTCATTCACTCGTTCAAGTTTTCAGTTGATACCATAATCCCCAAGCAGTGAAAATGCACGTGTAAAAGAGCCTTGTGTGTGACACTAGATAACTTTACTTAAGAGCCTGTTTGGCTAACAAGAACTGCAGCTGAGCTGTTTGTACAAGTTAAATATATTCAAACTGTACATGACATGCTTAGGAATGTACTATGGCTTACTGTATTCCACCACAGCTGATCAGGACAAATTGACACATGCATGCTCATTAGGCAATGACTTGCACAAGTAATACAGCCATTTGTGAGCAAATAGCACAGATATATATTTCATATTATGTAGCATAAGTGCATATGCAAAACAAGGACTTTATAAGTCATTTATGAGAGCAGTGAAATAAACTCTGGGCATTTTCCAATATATTCCTTTTTTTGTAGGGGAAAGAGAAGGTTGCTGTTACTTAAGGCCTCTTGTTCCATTCAAGCATGTAATCTAATTACCCTTTGATGTAAGAAAATATGTGGGTGTCCATTTCAAGCAGTTGGAGGGTGGGTCTCCTACCTAGGAGTCATTAACGCACACATTATTTTCCTTCATCGAACATATTTTTGATGAGGCATCTGGCTGAAAGGAAAGTTTATAACTAAGCTCTTTGTTGATATTAGTCATGCAATTATCTGCTTTGCAAGGACTTGTATAAATGTTATTGGGCCTTGTATTTAGATAAGGGTACTGTGACATGGTTAAATTATTTTAGGGCATGTTGACTTGGTTGTAATTTAGGGGATCAGACACATTGATTGAGTCTTTTCAGTTCCCACAGTCTCCATATGCAGAATGCTGCAGGGAAGACTGGTTCCTGCTTGTAGGAGCCAACTCAGAATATGCATTCTATAGGTGGCTTCCTATATTTATACAATACTTTGTATCTCACTCCAGCTAGCAGAGTTTTGAGCAGTTCTCAACTGTAAAGAGAAGAAAATCATACACAATAAAAATCATGTTAGATGCTGAAAACCATAACAACACCCAGAATGTTGACTGGAGTGGTTCATAGGGACCCTCTCATTCCAGTTTTGTTCCATCAACATTGACTCCGAGTTTGCTTCTGGGCCTCATTCAAGGTGCTGGTATTGACCTTTAAAGTCCTATATGGCTTGGGGCCAGCAGACCTGAAGGACTGCCTATCCCCATATGAACCTACCCATCAATTCCAGTTATCTTTGGAGGCCCTGCTTTGGGTGCTCCCACCATCTGAGAAAGGGCCTTCCTGGTCATAGCAACACAACTTTAGAACTCCCTCCCCATGGAGATTCATCTGTGTCCCTCTATCATTGTCTTCTGCCAGTGGGTGAAGACTTTTTTGTTTTGTTTGGCGTACCCCCAATAATGTTATTGGCCCTCCTCTCTTGTTGTGTTATCTGTGTTTATACATTTTATTGAATTGTTTCAATGTTTTATATATACTTTATTTTCGATGCTGCTTTAATGTCTCAAATGTTGAAATGTATTAATGTTGTTTACTGCCTTGGGAGCCCTATTTGTGTGGACAGACAGCATAGAAATGTTTTAAATAACCTGCAAGTCCTCGGGCCAGATACATAGGAGATTCTGGTCAGATCATCTGAGTGTTTAAGCTTTGCTATATAGCAAACACTGGAATGGGGAGGGAATGTAGAGTGGGACTGCGGCACTGGACAAGGGGCCCATGCCCCTTTTCTAGTTTTCAGTGATGTGTGTCTCCAGCCTGGATCCCTGAAAATCAGATACCTATTCTAGTTTCTTGTGTTACTGGAGGTGTTGGTTGGAGCAAGAAAATGCAGGCAAATATGGCTGGGACATTTACAAAACAACCCAGAATGTTCCTTGCTTGGGAAGTTGGGTGTCTATGGTGAGCCAGTCTATTTGTCTGATATACAGCTTTCATTTCCCTATTTCTTTAGTTCGGACAGTTTGTCATTATGGTAGGTCACCAGGTTCTCATTTTGCACTTGGAGACTTCCTGACTGGCTTGCTTGCCCACCACAGGATAGTTGCCTGTCCTTGGGTCAACCCCTGTAAGACCTGTAAAGCTCTCTTGCTGGATCCACTGGGGTGATCAGTCAACTAGTTTCACTGCTGTGCCGACAGGCTTCTTGCAAGCTGGCTGAAATTTTCTTACCCCTGACTTCCTCTTAATAGATTCTGCCAATGTCTTGAGTCTTGAGCACGTCTTATGTTCCAGTTCAGGTATAAAATAGGCCCAGGCAGCAGCTGGCAACAGGATTGCACATTTTTTCCTGTTTTGTGTGAATTCTGCCTGTGCTGAGTTTGATGTTGTGTGAGGTTGCCAGTTGAAATGAATGCTAGACCCATATAATGATAGTGAAAATGCATTCTGACCTTGTTCACCTACTTTGTGGTGGGGGAGATCACAGAAACCCCCTAATCTGTTGGGAAGCTGCTGCACTGAAGTAGAAGAAGACTAAGGTATATATGGGTTAATACAGACATAGCCCTCAAAAAGAACTGGCCATTCTTTTAGATAATCCACATTTTGGAGTACATGCTTTGATTGGACATAGAACTGGCATAGACATAGTAAGTTTGGCAAAGATGTGCATAAATTGGCATGCGAGAAATTGCAGCTAATGTGACCTCATGGAATTTTTAAAAGTATATTTGTGGAAGAAAACCCCTGTTGTGCTAATCATGTAACTTTCCATAGTTGGATGTTGCAGGAAGAAAAAGAAATCACATTTCCTGACATTTCTGTATACTTGTCTTCTTGGTTGTTTCCCCAAATCCCCCACCTATGGTTTAATGCCATAGAGCCCCTCCTTGAAAGCAGTCATTTTCTCCAGGGGGACAGATCTTTGTTATCTGGAGTTCAGCTGTAATTCTGGGGGATTTCCAGGTCCCACCTAGAGGTTGGCAACCCTAGGCCAGACAGCAACCTCTAGGTGACTTGATACCACTTGACTTGCATGACTTAACTAGGCCTAGCTGCTTGCTACTGTCCAACAGCAGCCACTCTATACCACATTGTTATAATGTGGTATAGCAGTTAAAGCTTCAGAGCTGTGTCTGCGAGACCCAGGTTCAAATCCCCATCCTGCTGTGGAATTTCACTGGGTGATTTTGAACCAGTCACTTACTTTCAGCCTAACCTGCCCCACATGGTTGTTGTGTGGATAAAAAGGTGGAGGGGAAAGTAATGTAAGCTGCTTTGGTTTCCACTGTGGAGAGGCTACCAGCGGGAGGGCGGGGGAGATGGAAAGCTTAAGACAAATGGGCAGTTAAAGACAGGTTTGCTGTTGGGTGGGAAGGAGATAGGATTGCCAACTCCAGGTTAGGAAATACTTGGAGATTTGAGGGGTGGAGCCTGGGGAAGCTGGGGTTTGAGGAGGGGAGGGACCTCAGAAGGGTATAATGCCATAGACTCCACCCTCCAAAGCAGCCATTTCCACCAGGAGAACTAGCGTTGCCAACCTCCAAATGAAGGCTGGAAATCACCCAGAATTACATCTGATCTCCAGGTGACAGAGATCAGTTCCCCTGGGAAAATGACTGATTTGGTGGACTCTATGACATTATACTCTGCTGGGGTTGCTTCCCTCCCCAGACCTCACTCCCCCAAGGCTTCATCCCCAAATCTTCAGGAATCTCCCAACCTGGAGCTGGCAGCCCTAAAGGTAACTGATCTCTGTAGTTGGGAGATCCACAGTGGTTCCGGGAGAGCTGCTGCCACCACTGCTGTTGTGCGGGGGCAGACGGATGGGACAGGAGACAAGTGAGAGGCCAGGAGGGTGATGTGGGGCACACAGAGAGAGTGATGGGGGTGGGAGGCAGTAAGAGAGAAAGTGACAAGCATGGAAGAGAGAGTAAGAAAAGGGGTGGCAGGAGGGAGAGAGAGTGAGAGACTGAGAGAAGTATGGGGTGGGGAGGAAGCAAAGGTGGGTTGAATGGGAAAGCTGCTCCTGCAAGTTTCTTGTGTGTCACCACTTGTGAAACTGAATGTCTGTTGTGTACAATGGAAGTCTTTGCTTGAGAGTGAACTGTAATTGTTTTATTTGTAGTTGAAATATGTTGTATCGACTGTTCTCACGGTTGCCTACATTGAGGAGGCTCTTACTGTAGCTGAATATGCCCTGCGTTTGTGCAGGGAATTTCGGGAAATATATTTTAAAGATGGTTTAGTTTATTCCTGGAGGAGAAGCTACGATTGCTTAGAAATTAATGATGAAGGCACCATTTGGGAAGATCACAAATACAGGCTTGCTGAGGTAATTTTTACAGGACCAAAAGCTGATAAACACTACAGTGGCAGCCAGGATGAATTCAGAAACCAGAAATTTGGTACTTAATAGACTGCATATCAGGCTGGGAAAGGAGGCAGGAACCATGCCAAGAGCAGGGGCACGGAGCCAGAGGTGATAAGAACTTGGCCCTTCTGGCATGGAAATCATCATTCCTTCGACATAGACTGTGATTGTATTTGGCCTAGCTTGGAATACCAATGCAGAAAAGAGCTCTACTGAGCTGAAAGCACAGTATAAAGTACAAGAAATTCTGAGAGCCATGTCCTCCATAACTAGAGCTGGAGCCCTTTAGCTGATCTAAGAGATCTTCCTAGGTTATGTTGAGGTAAGAGAGCCAGGGATGACCAAGTAGGCCATTGTGATTTCCAGGTAATAGTCTGAGGGTTTGCAGTGGATTCTGCCATATAAACTGGCATTCAATTACTGTGAGGGTCCACCTAGTTCAAAGAGATTCATAAATAAAGCACATATGTATGCAAGTATAGCATGTGCAAAAATCAGTATAGTTACATATATGTACAGTCCAACATAGAGGCAACATTAGAGTGTGGACTGTCTTTTTTACACTTAGACAATAATTTTTTTGAAGGAACATAGAATCATAGCGTTGGAAGGGACCTCCAGGGTCATCTAGTCCAACCCCCTGCACAATGCAGGGAATTCACAACTACCTCCCCCCCCCCCATAACCCCAGTGACCTCTACTCCATGACCAGAAGATGCCCAAGATGCCCTCCCTCTCATCATCTGCGTACGGTCATAGAATCAGCATTGCTGACAGATGGCCATTTAACCTCTTCTTAAAAACCTCCGGGGAACAGAATTGGACTAAACTTTAGTGGCACTGTCAGAGGACACATTAAAAATAACTTGGTGGTGATGGGGCAGAGCCAACTCCAGGACCATCAGATGACCGCCCTTATGTTAGAAAGCAGTGATGTAGCAGGGCAGCAAAAAAACAAAAAAAAATCATTTATAGCCCTCTGCAGTACTACTTCACACCTATGGGCCTTGGGCACACCAACTTTAATACCACTACTGCTGCGCACTTTGAGAAAGGCATCCGCTGAAACTACATGGTGATATCGTAACAAATACTTCAGTTGTGAAATTCTTTCGATGTACAATTGAAACTGTAAATATTAACTGTGGCAAAAAAGACACAGATACCTTTGTCAGGGACCCATGGATGGCTGCAGTTGCCTGGGTTGACAAACTCAGGTGTTTGCCTCTGTGAAATGACCCTCAGAACCATATTGGCCAAAGCGATACCTTTACTGTTAAGCCTTGTGTTGGGAGCCTTTCTTCCCCCTGCAAGTTAATTTGCAGCCTGGTTTGCTTCCCTCACCCTCTGGTGGGTCTTCCCGGTAGGATTTGTTCCCAGAGGGTTTAGGCTTTGTGTAAATTAAGTTCCAGGCCTGTTAGTCAGAAAATCATTAACTTCCCATCTCTATAAATAAGCCTTTGAGAAACAACGTCATATGTTAAGAATTCTTTATTCTAAACTTTGGACTTGATTTTAATAATCTCTTTGAGCATTTATTCATGGAAGGTTTTGCCTTGGATTTGCCACTCTTTAGATGCACTTTTCCCCCATCCATATTCTCAAAACTCAACAATAAGCCGCCATGCAGAGTTTTGAGAATTCAGTTGGGGAAAATGTGCATCTATAGAGTGACAAATCCAATGCAAAACCTTCCATGAATAATGGAAGTTTGTGTTTAATTCCAGTTTTAAAACACAGTGCTGTCTAGACTTTGGGAGAGTGTATCTTTAGGGTGTGTGTGTGTGAGTGAAACACAAAAGACATGTAGGGCATACAACTGGGATTGGGGGAGGGCGTGAATGCACATTTCCTAATGAGACAAATAGGGTAGTGGAGATCAAAATGGGGGCCAGTGGGGTGTTGAAACTTCCAGGAGTCAAAGAAAGCAATTTGCTTTAGGCAAAGCTTTTCCCACGTGGAATATATAATGTCTAGACAATCGGTCTGGGTTTTTCTGTGTCGGTTTGCTTGGAAACTGTGACACAGAATTTATTTGCTTTTATAATGGAAGCACAGGTATGTTTTAGTCACTAACACTTAATTGCCTTGCTGAATTCTGTTTCAGCCTGCGGTGTTCCCACTAGTGATTTATAGGTCCAGATCATGACATATCAGACAGGCTGAATTATTCACTCCCCACCCCACCCTTTGTCTTTCTATCCTTGCAGCCCAGTTCTTGAATATATTTGTCTCTGAGGCAGTTCTACAAACCACCTCGGTGGTGTGTACACTGTCAGTCTTTGCAGTTTTGACACTGATGGTTATATAGCTTTTGGAAGCAGACAAACTATAATCTAGACATAAAACAACCCTGAGGAAACCATTGTTTTAATCGACTTGTTTTAAAAGGGGGCTGA
Source organism: Euleptes europaea (assembly GCF_029931775.1). Lineage (NCBI taxonomy): Eukaryota > Metazoa > Chordata > Lepidosauria > Squamata > Sphaerodactylidae > Euleptes > Euleptes europaea. The sequence goes on along the minus strand of NC_079312.1, from coordinate 91,931,604 downwards.
GTAGACCCCAGAGTATTTTTTTAAAGAAACCTTGGAAGTTGCGTTGAACATGCCACCCGCAACCGAGAAAATCCCCAATGTTTTTTTAATACTTCCCCTTGGTAGTAAAGAACTGGAATAGCATTAGTGCCGGGGGGGGGGGGGGGATATAAGAAAAATAAGAAAATCCTTAAAAACATTTTTTACCCTGCATGTTAATTTCCTTTTGATACAATTGGGGGTAAAAATGGCCCTAGCACTCTCAGGTTATAGGCTGCAAATTTACAAAATTAAACATGGGGTGACATAAAACAAAGGGCAGCTGTCTTTATTGTGATTGAGAAATATGAGCAGTGTGGCATTATAGAAGATCAAAAACAGTTTTATCCATTTTTTCCTTGGGAAATTTCGACCTGATTTTTGTATTTATTAATAAGAAAATAGTTTTTCTGCTTTGTACAAAGATTTAATAGCACAAGGGGGGACTGTTGGGGGAAAGGCAGCTTATATAAATGTGCTAAATAAATAAAAGACAGAAAGAACAAACTGCTGGCTGTTAAATGTTATCAGACTGTTCATTAGTGCATAATTGACCAACTTTTTCTGTAAAGCTTTACAATATGTCTAATTGGAGTGGCAATTTGGTTTATTTCGCAGGGTTATGTTTACCACTTTATTTGCTTGACTGCTGATAGCATAAATGAGATCTTTGCTGTACTCATTAAAATAGGTACCAAAGGCAAATAAAACCACCTACACCTATGGATAAAGTCCTAGCGGGAGCTCTATTAATGTACATGAGCTAAAAGGATCTCTTGAGAGAATTATGGTTTCAGTTCTGGGACCTGAGGATAGAAAACATTAGCTTGCTTTGTTAAGATAATAAACATAATGGAATTACAGTGTTATCCAAACAGTGATTAAATATGGTGTGCAAGCCCAGGGGTTTCCAAAATAGCTTAATCTGATAACAAAACACGGCACTTGCAACTTCGTTCCCCGCAAAGTCAACACAAGGGACTGTTACTAGACAAGAGACTTGCAGCTAAACAAAGTACTTAAAGCTTCTAAAATATGGGAAGAGGCGATGAGTTGGCAGAGGCTTCTGGGGAATAGCCTGCCCTGCCAGTCAATTTGGTATTGAAATCTGACAGCTTGGAAGCAGACCAGAAATATAAACCAAACTATTAGGCCTGCCCTGACCTGGATAGCCCAGACTAGCCCAATCTTGTCAGATCTCAGCAGCTAATCAGGGTCAGCCCTGGTTAGTATTTGGATGGGAGACCACCAAGGAAGCCCAGGATCCCTATGCAGAGGCAGGCAATGGCAAACCATCTCTGAACATCTCCTGCCTTTAAACCTTACAGGCTCTGTATAAGTCAGCTGTGACTTTTTGCCACTTTCCACCACCATGATGACACTACAGCCCCCCATCAGCGTGTGGTGATGATCTGTGGCAATCACACGCATACTTAGGCTTCAGAGCACCATGTGCTTTCTTGACCTTGAGGGACTTGAGTGCCCTGTATAACTCCGTACCCGTATCCGTGGCTTTCAGAAAGAAATCTAAAGGATGACGAATAAGAAAATATACATGTTTGCTGATTTTGTCCAGTTCAGATTTCAGAATTGAAATTATGTTTAGGACTCAAACAGACAAGACTAATATTTGGTGTTTTGGCATGCACATATTTCCAGTTCACATTGCAAATGAGAGCCTGAGAACATCTGGATATAAGAGATCTGGCTTATGTGAAGCCAAAGCTTTTGTGATCATAGGCATCAACATAAGCTCCACCCAGTCCCAAATGCCCCCCAAATGCTTCTGGGGTTGCAGCAGGAAGTGGGAGATGAGACTGTCACACTTTGCAGGCAGAAATCCTTCTGTTGGTGGAAATGCTCTGGTGGATTCAAGCCAATTTCCAAGCTGAACATTTAGACACAGAATTACTAGGTTGAATGCCATCCTATGTTCAAAATCCCCTGCATGCAGAGAGCTAGCATCTCATGGAGAACCTAGTCCTCTACCTCACATGTTTGTTTCCGACGTGTAAGGAAGGCTATTTTTTTTTAATTCAAGCATTCAAACATGTGACCATTTACCTGCTATATCAAGGCATACAGCCCTGGGAGGGTGATACTCTACAATTTTTCTGATCGTGTTATGGTTAGTAGTTTCTGTTAATATTTTTGTGTCTTTTTTTCATTGCAGGGTGATTGCCTATGAGTGCTGTCCTGGGTATGAAGAAATTCCAGGGGAAAAAGGCTGTCCAGCTGGTAAATAAAATAGAGCAAAATAAAAGCTTATGCAAATTTGGAATGGTTGGTGGCAGGAGAAGGAGTTCTTAATCATTTCCTTAACTGCAGATTACCTTCTCCAAATTGCAGATTACCTTCTCCCTTTGGTTCCTGTCCTCCAACCTGTATAGAAGAAAAAAGGCTACCAGGAGGGGGCAGTTTGGACTTGGGGTGGACAAGTGAAGCTTTTCTATTTTACTCTGCTTGAAGGCTGTTGTTGTGTAGTGGTTAGAGGAACAGACTAGGATCTAGGCTAACCATGTTCAAATCCCTCCCTCAACCATGAAAGCCTGCCAGGTGACCTTGGGCCCATCACAATCTGTCAGCCTTCACAAAGTGGTTGTTTTAAGGATTGAGGGGAGGATCGGGGGAATTATGTGAAACCTTGGTGTACCAGATCAAGTGAGATATATATTTAAATACATTTTTAAAAATTTCCTCAGCATAGGGTTGCCAGGTAGTGCCTAGCAACCAGTGCTAGGGGTGGTGGGGGCACAGCATTACAGGTAGTGCTGCCAGCTGCAGGTTGGGAAATTCCTAAAGATTTTGGGGGTGGAGCCTGAGGAGGGCAGGGTTTGGGGAGGGATTTCAATGCCATAGAGTCCAATTGCCAAAGTAGCCATTTTCTCCAGGGGAACTGATCTCTGTTGCCTGGAGATCAGTTGTAATAGTGGGAGATCTCCAGCTGCTACCTGGAGTTTGGCAACCCTAAAAGGAGAATTTTTTTTTTTTAAAAAAAACAGCCTCATGTTCATTCCAGAAGAATATACAGCAAGTGACAAAGGGTCGCACTAGTGATCACCATAAGTTCTGTGGTAAAACCATAGAGGTTCTAACAATTCTTAGAGCTATCCCAGAAGTTAGCTCTAGGAATCACTGGAAACTCTATGGTAAAAATATAACATTTGCAATTCCTAGAGCTACCCTTTCTCACTTCCTGCATAAGCTTCTGGTAAGTATGCAAGGCTATTTTATCCCTTAATTTTTCTTCTGCTACCACTTGGCATGAAATGACTGTTCAGATTTTTAAAAGGGTTTCAAATCTTTCCTTTCTATGTAATTGTGGTTTGACCCTAAAATTTCGTATTGGTGGTGGTAGCCATGACTGAGCTGATGGAGCTGGTGTTGCAGGCATCAAATCTTTTGGTGTTGGGGGACTTCAACAGACACTCCTTGTCTGGTCTGCTTCAGGACCTCAAAGCTACTATGGCAACCACGGGGCTGTATCAGGTTGTTTGGGGCCCCACACATGAGAAATGTTTTGTGTTGGATCTTATTTTCTGCACCAGTGTTGATCTGGGACTGATTTTATAATCCATGCCACTGTCAGATCATTACTTGCTGAAGATGAAGGTTGTGTTCCTTCCCCCTCTCCCCAAGGGCAGATTGGTTAAGATGGTCTGTCTCCAGAGGCGAATGAATCCTGTAGGATTTCTAATGGCTCTGGGGAGTTTTGAAAGCCTGGACAGTGATTCTGTAGAGGCCCTTGTATTGGTGCAGAGTGCTGGGTGCTATAGGAAGGGTTGTTCTTAGTGCCCTTTCCCTCCCTCGAGAAGGACTCAGACCCTGTGTTTTCCAATGGAGTTGGGGTTTATGAAGAGGTTGAGTAGATCACTATAGAGCCGTGTTGGCGAACCTGTGGCACGTGTGCCGACTCCGGCACACGGAGCCCTCTCTGTGGGCACGCGCAGGGGCCGGAGCCAGCTGGCAGCGCCCCCCCCCCGGCCATTCACTCACTCCGCCACCCAGGCAGGCAGGCAGGAGGAGGGACCTGACCGCTGCGCCGGCACCACAGGAGAAGAAGGGACCGCTATGGAGCCGCTGCCACCCTTGTGCACGGGGGACCTCTCCGGCGCGCCCTGCGCCTCTCCATCCAGAGCGGCCTCGGGGGAGCGACCGGGCAGCCCTGCTCGTCTTCTGCTGCCACCGCCGGGCTGCTGGGGCCTCTGGGCTGCCGGCTTCCCCACGCCACACTCGCCGCCTCCTCCTCCCGGGCGGGCTGGCAGGTGGGGGAGGAGCGTTTAAAAGTCCAGAGTCTGGGCTGAGAAAATGGGGGGGTGGTGAGGGAGGAATTTTCTGCCCATCCGTCTGCGACCCCCAATTGATCTTTTGGTCAAATTATACATGACTTCAGGAATCCATGGCTAGATAATCCAACGTGTGATTTAGCCTCAAAAGCCACCATGGAAGCATCTCAGTATGGACATTTGGGAAGAGGGTTTAGCTATTTCCCTCCATACTATTTCATCAGACAAAACTGCTCCCTAAGCTGTTTTAAGCATAGGCAGAGTGGGGGGGGGGGGAAATACACAATATAGAGGAAAAGCCCATGTTAGTCTGCTGCAGCCCAAATAACTAAAGGTCTTGTAGCACCTTAAAGAATAGCAAATTTATTATGGCACAAACTTGCATACATCAGAACCCCCTTCAACTTACAGATAAAATGGATTCTGGCTCATGTAAATTTATGCCATAATAAATTTGTTAATCTTTAAGGTGCTTCAATACTCGGTTTTTTCCTTTTAATGTATGTATGATACCTGACTTTTTACCATAACGAGACTAAAAGCTCCCAGGGGTATAGTTTAGTTCAGGAAAACAGTGTACAAGTAAGAGTTAACCTTTCCCTTTCCCCAGTGCTACAGCCCCAATCAGTGGCGTAGCGTGGGTTGTCAGCACCCGGGGCAAGGCAAGTAATTTGCGCCCCCTAACCCGAGGATTTTAGCACTCGAGTCTCTTCCACTAGATTAGTTAAAGAAATCCTTACCCCCTAAGCACATGTATTGTTTGTTATGAAAATACTGATGTAATTAAAGTAAAATGCATCTAAATACACGTTTATTTTCAAACACTTTATTGAGTGCGAACATGCATTACACATTCTCCACATTTTCAGCAGGTCTATGAATACAAATCTACAAATGTAGTAACCTAGCATGGGCCATGCTATTATATGTCGTCTCACAACCATCGTAAAAGACAACAAATAACAAGAACAAAAACTAAACATCAAAATGGAACCATACCCTGGAGATGATCCAAGACTGGGCTAGATGGAGCCAACTTCCTCAATCCTGTACCTCTAATTGTAATTCTTTAATAGAAGTGCAAGATATCAATCTGTATATACAGATTAATTTAAATTCGCCTGCTTTTAATTAGCGCAAATTTTTCAACAACGGAATTGAAATCTACATTAAAGTCTCTCTCAATGGACAGTATTGCTAGATTACTCACTCTTTCTTGGCTCATTGTAGATCTCTGATATGTTTTAATTAGTTTAAGTTTTGAGAAACTTCTTTCACAACTCGCTGTAGAAACAGTGATAGTAAGAAAGATTCTTAATGTGACAACAAAGTTAGTTAAACTTTCTTGCAGCTTCCACTTATACACCCAGCGAAGCAAATCTAAAGCTGACCAGTTTGCAACCTGCTCATCAGGATTGACCTCCTTATACAAGATAATGTGGTGCCGAAGTCGAGTTATTTCGGTGAGCATAGATGCAGCATTCAATTCTGTGTACTGAGCACACGTGTGCTGAATTTGTTTCTTAATAAAATCATCTTTTTCAGTATCCAACAATGTTTGGATTTGCAAAAAAGCAAATCTCTGGTGAAGCGTATTCATCTGCGTAGTAAGTTTTTTAATTTCTGCCTGGAGCTGATCAATTGCTTCCAGTTGTTCTCTGCTTGTTTCCTGTATTAAGGTCAAGCCAGCATCGCAACTGTTCTCACCATCCATCTTCTTGCGTCTTCCAACTCTTCTCTCTGTAGGTATGCGATAGGTTTTGCATACCTGCAGAGCTTTCTCAGTTGCCTTTGACACTAGACTATCACGTTTTTCATGACAAAATAAAGCCAATGCTTTTAACTTTTGCACGCATTGATCAAGCGCAAGTCCTTCTTGCTGCAGGTAGATCTGAGTATCATTTACTTCGGTTAGTACTGGGTTCCAAAAATGCAAGAAAGAGAAAAAAACATGTCATTATGCAAACTAAAAGACTTCCTGCATCACCCCTGGTTTCAGAGGTTTCTTCCGGCCTATCTCTCAACGCTTCCAAAGCGTCTATTATTTTCTCAGTGTGTTCAGCAAGTACGCATACAGCTTCATGCTTTGAACTCCATCTTGTGTTACACGATCGCTTTACATGAATTGGTACATGTTTCTTAAGGATATCCCACCTGTGGGTGGAGCTTGAGAAAAATGCATACACCTTTTCCACAGTGCCAAAGAAAGTAACAGCCTTTGTCCCAACACCAACTACATGCATCCCAGCAAGATTGAGCGAGTGATTGTTACATGGCACAAACATTGCTTTGGGATTCATATCCAAAATACGTTTTTGTACACCACTAATGTATCCAGCCATAGTCGCAGCATTGTCGTATCCTTGGCTGTAGCAATGCTCTAGTTTAAGGCCATCAGCTTGCAACTTGTCACAAATTTGTTTTGTAATGACATCAGCTGATTTCCCATATAACTGAATAAAGTCAATGAAAGACTCTGTCACATGGACTCTTGAATCTTCAATATGCACATATCGAATCACTTGGGACATTTGATCAGTGTGTGAAATATCAGGAGTGCTATCAAACATTATAGCAAAATACTTGGCCTTTATGATATTTTGAAAGATGACTGTTCGAATGTGATCGTCGAGCAGGCTAATAAACTCATTCTGGCTCTGTGGAGAGAGATAGGACACAATGTAACCATCTGTGCGTTGTACTCTGTGAAGATGTTGTTTGGCAACTGGGTCATATTTGGCGAGTTAACTTGAAAGTTTCTAAGAAATTTCCACAGTTATCATCTGTATTTAAATCTTCAGAGTGACCACGTAAGGGTAAGGTTTGCCTGGCTAGATACAGAACACAATCAAGTATTCTGACTAAGATTGCCTTCCATTTTTCAAATGACCTCTGTTGTGCAAGCTGGGCAGCAGCATCAATAGTCTCCTGTTTATGCAGCCGCATTTCTAATTCTTTCCACATTGTAAATGCACTCAAGTGATATGAACTGCGCTCATGCTCTAGTAATCTAGGGCTTAACTTTCTCCATGCATTAAATCCACCTGACTTTCCAAATGAACTTTCCCCTTTAGCCTTCTGAAAAAGCATGCAAGGAAAGCAATCTGCAGCATTGTTTACAGGAGAAAACACCAACCATGTCCTTAACATAGTCTCACCATTCTCCAAATGTATGTAGAACCAATCCTTGGAAAATGACCTGCCATTACTGTCTCTTGGAAACCATGCATCCTTATTCTGCAGTTCCTCTGTCCTTCGCCTGACAAGTTCAGTTTTCAAGGTTTCATCCATGGTTTCAGGCCAATAGCCAATATCAGTATAAACTTTTTGGTCAATATTTTCTGGCAGATTTGGCTGAGTATAAACATCCTTAGATGAAACTGTCTCTGCTTCTAATGCAGGAACAGGAATGTCCACCGACACAGGATCAGGATTATGAGTCTCCTGTGGTGCTGCTGATGGTCCTGCTGTAATTTCAGCAGTACTCACCAAAAACCGGTGAAGGCTTCCAGCTAACTTAGCTTGTTGCTCTGTCTCTATTTTTCTCCTTTTCCTGCCTTGTGCACCAGATTCTTTTTTGTATGGCATGATATAGGTGTAGTATTCTGCTAAAATTCTAAAAAAGAAAAAAAAGAAAATCACTTTCTTGCCTTGCTGCACTTTTAGTACCCCTTCATTGTATAACCATTTATTTACTCTTAACATAATGTTTATTCACCTTCATGCCTATTGCCTTACTCTTTCAGCAAAAAAAATAAATAAATTAAAGGTTGCTAGACCCACTGGCTTACATCAACTTATGTTGAGCTGGAGCAGCTACATATGGATCAAAATCTGTCTCGTCACTGTTGAACCAACCAAACTTACCTGCAGCGGCGGCTTCTACTCAGTTCCCCGCGTCTCCTCGAGTCCTCCCGCCTCCTGCTCGGCAGCTCAGCCAATTGCATGCTGGTTCTCTCCCGCGCTCAGCGCTGCGCTGGGCGGCTGCTGCACTGTCCCTCCCCCAGATAGTCCCCCTCTCTCTCCGCACCGCACCGCACGCCTGGCACGCACCCCCCCCTCCACAGTGGGCGGCGACCCGGCGGCTCAGATCGGATTCGCACAGCCAGCACTGCAATGAGAGTGAGTGAGTGAGCCAGGCAGGGGCAGAGAGCTGCGAGTGCGAGCGCGCCCCCCCAGATGTTGCGCCCGGTGCGGCCGGGCCCCCCTGCACCCCCCACGCTATGCCACTGCCTCGCGCGCCTTGCACTGAGGCCACAACTGTCTCTCCCGGGCTCGTTCCCCTCCGCCCACGGCCAGGGAAGCGAGCTGCTAGAGGCGGCCAGGCCTGACAAGCTCTGAGCTGCTGCTGGAGCCTGGAGACCCGGCCTCATTGCTGCTGGCCTCACCGCCCCCGTTGTCATCCCCCGGGCTGGGCTCGGTGCCGCTGCCACTGGCGGGGGCCTTCCAGGCGGGCGGCAGGGAAGAGCGCCAACACAATGCCTTTCTCCCCCCCCCCCGTGCGTGCGCACGCGCGCGCATCAGCAGGGCTGAAGGCTTCTTGCCTCACACGCATGCGGCTGGCTTCTTCCTCTTCCCCCCTCTCACCCCCCAACAGCTGACAGGCGGCGGGGAGGCCAGCAGCAACGAGGCCAGGCCTCCTCCTCCAGGCTCCAGCAGCAGCTCATCCTCGCCGCCTTCCTCCTCCTCGTTCCCCTCAGGCGGCTCCCAAAAGTCCAGCTCCAGGCTGCCGCCACCATCGTCCTCCTCCTCAGGTGCATCTCCCCCGGCCGTTTTCGCCTGCCTCCTCCTCCAGGCGCTCATGGAGGGCCAGGCGGCCCCTCAACAACCGCGCGTCCGCCAGAGAAAGGCCTGCCGTCCCCTGCCGTCCTCCCCCTCCCCCTCTCCTTTCTCCCCCTCTCCTTTTTCCCCCCTCTCCTCTCTCCCCCCTTTTCTTTCTTTCTTTCTTTCTTTCTTTCTTTCTTTCTTTCTTTCTTTCTTTCTTTCTTTCTTTCTTTCTTTCTTTCTTTCTTTCTTTCTTTCTTTCTTTCTTTCTTTCTTTCTTTCTTTCTCTGTCCCTCCCCCCATTCTTCCTTCCTTCCTTTTCTTCCTGCCGTGTTGGCACTTGGTGATAAATAAGTGGGTTTTGGGTTGCAGTTTGGGCCCTCGGTCTCTAAAAGGTTCGCCATCACTGCTATAGAGTGTCATTGGTGGAAAACTAGTTCCAAATAGGACAGAAAACACTGTAGAGCCCATTTAAGGCCCTGTGAGGTAGCACGGATGGCAACATTCTTTTCTGCTACTATGGCATCAGCAGAATCTTGTCCAACAAAATTATTTAGGGTGGTTCAGGGCCGAATGTCATGTTTGCCAAATACTCTTGATTTTGATCTGGATATTAGCTGTTTTGCGCTCAAAGTTGATAATTGCCCCATCAATCAGTCACTCTCATCCAACTTAGATACCTGTTTGAGGGTAGACCCTGTGCTTGGTTTCTCAGATTAAATTCTATGGAGCGTTTCAAATTGGTCTCCTTGATTGATGCCAACAGAGCGCTTGGGGCTGTGAAGGCCACTACGTGCACATTGGATCCTTGCCCATCCTGACTGTTAAAATCATCCTTGAAGAAAGGTATCACTCCATTAGGAAAGGTTGTTAGTATTCCCTTGTTTCAAGGGATTTCCTTCACAGCTGAAAGAAGCTGTGATTAGACCTCTTCTTAATAAATCATCTTTGGATAAGAGTAGGGTTGCCAGCTCCAAGTTGGGAAATACCTGGAGATTTTGGGAGTCTGAGGAGGGCGGGGTTTGGAGAGGGGAGGGACTTCAATGCCATAGAGTCCAATTGCCAAAGCAGCCATTTTCTCCAGGGGAACTGATTTCTTTTGCCTGGAGATCAGTTCTAATAGCGGAGACTGGCAACCCTAGATAAGAGGGACATGGGCAGTTTTCAGCCCATGTCCACTCTCCCCTTTCTGGGCAAGGTGACTGAGCAGGTCATGGCAGAGCAGCTGCAGGCATATCTGGAACAGCCATCTTCCCTTGGCTCATTTCATTCTGTCTTCAGCCTGGGTTTCAGGACTGAAACAGTTCTGTTGGCCTTGGTGGATGATTTTTGGCTACAGTTGGATAAGGGCATAGAAGTAGAAGCAGAAGAGTTGGTTTTTATATGCCAACTTTCTCTATCACTTAAGGCAGACTCAAACCGGCTTACAATCGCCTTCCCTTCCCCTCCCCACAACAGACTGTGAGGTAGGTGTGGCTGAGAGAGCTCTAAGAGAGCTGTGACTAGCCCAAGGTCACCCAGCTGGCTACATGTGTCTGCGTGGGGAAACAAATCCTGTTCACCAGATTAGCCTCCCCCGTTCATGGGGAGGAGTGGGGAATCAAACTCAGTTCTCCAGATCAGAGTCCACCATTCCAAACCACCGCTCTTAACCACTACACCATGCTGGCTCCCATACCATCACTGCTGAGGCTTTTAGAGGGAGCAGCAGCCTTTAATATGGTCGACCACGATATTTTGGTGGATTGACTGTAGGAAGTGTTTAGAATAATAAGAACTGGCCTTTGCTGGTTTCGCTCTTTTCTTGTTGGTTGGAAACAAAAAGTGTTACCCAAGGAGAGGCAGCGGCAGTCAGTTGGGACCTGATACGTGGGATACCCAAGGGCTCCATTTTGTCCCCAGTGCTCTTCAATGTCTGTGCAAGGCAATGGGCTGAGAACATTAGGAGTTTTGGAGTGGGTTGTCAACAATATGCTGATGACACTCAGCTTTGAATTGCATTATTCAAGCCTGTGGAGGCAACTTTGGGGTCAGTGCCTTGAGGCTGTGGTCAGCTGGCTTCATTTCTACAAGAAGGAGGCGATACTAGTAAGGAAGGCAGAGAGTTTGGCTGATGCTGGTTAAGCATTCATTGGTAGGATCGAGTTAACAGCTTGGGGATGCTTGTGGGCCCAGCCTTGTTGACGGATAAGCAGTTGGGTGCTGTTGCTAGGAGCACCTTCTTTCAGTTATATCTGGTTCTCGAGCTGGCTCCAAATCTGTTCAATCTCATTATCTTGGTCTGCATCTACTCAGCATTGAATCTGTGCCATCATCCTATTTTATTTGACGTATGAAATATTATTGTGAAATAGTATAATGCTACTGTTGTCTTGTTAATTTTTTTTAAAACAGCTTTGCCTCTTGCAAATCTTTATGAAACCCTTGGCATTGTTGGGGCCACTACCACTAAACTCTATTCCGCCAGCTCTAACCTGAGTGCTGAAATCACCGGGCCTGGAAGCTACACAATTTTTGCTCCGACCAATGAGGCCTGGGCGTCTTTGCCTGCTGTAAGGAAAATTATATCTTCATTTTCTTGATTGTTGGTTGGTGTGGGCAATGTGAAAAACAGAAATCCTCTGTCAACTGAATAAAAGCATTGGAAATGGACAATAAGACATATGTAAGCTTTTTGCTGTAAGGCATTGGATAGAGACACCAATAGAAATATGACCATCCAAATACCATGGGTTAGACTCTACACTTCACTCACCTCAGTGCAGAGCCTTCTTCCAGTGCAAGAAGAAGAGAAGGTTCATGGTGCTAGAGGGAGGCTCCACACTTAGTATGGCAAAAGGGTAACAACCAAACCATGATCCCTATTTGGGAGCACTTATTGCTGTCAAAAGATTTACAAAAGTAATTGCAATTGCATATTTTTTTTCATGGCAGACTTGATCAGTTGGCCAGGATCTGTGTATTCTATGGACTGATGATTCCATGTTTCCCCTTAGCACAATGGCCTACTGGAGGTTGCCTAATCCCTCACATCTAAATCTATGAGTGGAGCAGCAACTACACTGGTAGAGTCCCTTATCCCCCTGCAGGGTAACTGATGCAGACCAGGTGCTCATTTCCCTCTTTCCATTTACAGAGGTAGCCAGAGATAATCGAGCACTATTGCATTGGTATATCTACGATTCTTTCAGAATATGTTTGGTGGAATTGAGTCATCATTGATACGATATTGCTTGTTCTTAGGAAATGCTGGATTCTTTGGTGAGTAATGTTAATATTGAGCTGCTCAATGCTCTTCGCTACCACATGGTGAATAAGCGAGTCCTGACTGATGACCTGAAACATGGAACAAGCCTCCCTTCGATGTACCAGAATATTGATATCCAGATCCATCATTATCCAAATGGAGTAAGTGACTGGTAAAGCTCTTAACACTACCGAAGCTGTGTTTTCTTTTCATGGTACCAATTATTAAACATGTGGGGACAAAAAAAATTAGGAATATCGATTGGTTTTAGATGGATTGATCATAGTTGAAGGGCTGTAGTAGGATGGGGGAATCAGTGAAAATTCCGCCCTTCCCTCCATCTGTAGAAGTGGATCCGAGCAGGGATCCTAATGACATAACTCACGACATTCTTGAAACTACTTTAGTGTTAATAATATGTACTCATCTCAGTTTTGGACTTAGCTGTTCCATGTTCTTTGCAGATTGTGACAGTGAACTGTGCGAGGTTACTGAAGGCTGACCATGATGCTACTAATGGAGTGGTTCATCTCATCGACAAAGTCATTTCTACAACAACAAACAGTATCCTGCAAATTGTTGAGATTGAAGAAAGCCTGGAGACCCTTAGGGTGAGTTTCTGGCAGATAGTTCCATTGTATCCTTCGATGCCAACTGAAGGGGGAATTGTTTTTTTGGCCATCTATTGGTTTGCTTTTTTCACAGAATGAACTCTAACATGTCTAATTCCATCTCTTTCACTTTTATTTACAGGCTGCTGTGGCAGCTGCTGGTCTTAACAATCTGTTGGACGGTGAAGGGCAGTTTACATTGTTGGCCCCTACCAATGAGGCCTTTGAGAAGATCCCACAAGAAACTCTAACCAGGATCCTAGGAGACCCAGAAGCTTTAAAAGGTGAGCAGCCACTTGACCAGACTCCAGTGCATGGCTGTCATAAATAGACAGAGGAAGTGATTAAGCCTAGACTTTGTGTTTTGCAGGAAATCTCATAACGTGATAAGGGTACTCTATAGTTAGTGAGGAACGTGGGCAGGCTGTATTTCTGGAGCTTAATGCTGTTTTGCTGGCGTTCTGTATCTGTCCCATCCTGCCCATTTTAACCAGTTGGTAGAAGAACAGTAGTGAGTAGTTGCAGAAGAAGTGGAAACAGCTGTACAAATCACTGAAATAGTATCTGAAAGGGTAGTGACCTGGGCAGTTGCCCTTAGGGATGAACGAGTAAGCCCTTTTCTTTCTTCTTTTTGTGTGTGAGCCTTTTGTTTCATCTTGTTTTCATTGCTGCTGTTCCTGATTAGCTTGTTTCTTTTATGCCATTTCCTCCCTGTTTTATACTATTTTTGTTATATGCCATTTATACACCATTGATGCAAAAATAACATCAACATTCGGTGAGAGGGAACAGAAGGTGGTGCAAAAATAAAGACTCATTGGCTCCGTTTGCAGAAAGAATAAGCAAAAATGAAGTGGGGAGTTTTGAGCTGAAGATCAGTAGCATTCCCTTTGTTCCAGTTGACTCCATTATTAATCCAGCCCCTTAGATGGGTATTGAAAAACATTTTTCACAGTTCAAGAATGCTGTTTGCAAAATCAGAGCATGCCCATGTTAATAATGAGCATGATCCACCCTAAAGTATGCTCTTCTAAGTTCCATTGCTGGTAAAGAAAGATGCACATACTTATGTCTCCCTTACTAAAATCCATTATAATTACCCAGTAGCCGATTGGAACTCCCAAATTTAGATTAGCATTTGAATACTTGTACTTTTCTAGCAATTAATTTACAAGCCTATAGAACAATGAGCATGGTCCATGTGTTTCTGTTAAATTCCTCATGAAGATGTTCAAATGCTGCTCCAAATTTGTGAATTTCAGTTGTCTATTGAATCATTTTCATGAAAGAGGGCAATAAATCATTATTTTTCCAGATCCAGGAGCTGAATCATGTGTGAATTAAGCTCACACAGAGGCAGGCAATGGCAAACCACTTCCGAATGTCTCTTGTCTTGAAAATCCTACAGCGTGGCCATGAGTCAGTTGTGACTTGACAGCACAAACACCCATGCACACCCAGTAGTTTGGTGGGAAAGAGGCTGTCAGTAAAAGGTGGACCTCCCCACTTGCAACTGCCATTGGAGCTGTTTCCTATGTGACTGCCTTGGACATTTAAAGCTGAGACTTGCAGCCACCCAAGTGAAGAAGAAGAGTTGATTTTTATATGCCGACTTTCTCTACCACTTAAGAGAGACTAAAACCGGCTTATGATCACCTTCCCTTCCCTTCCCCACAACAGACACCCTGTGAGTTAGGTGGGGCTGAGAGAGCTCTTAATAGAACTATAACTTGCCCAAGGCCACCCAGCTGGCTTCATGTGTAGGAGTGGGGAAACAAATCCCGTTCACCAGATTAGCCTCTGCCGCTCATGTGGAGGAGCGGGGAATCAAACCCAGTTCTCCAGATCAGACTCCACCGCTCCAAGCCACCGCTCCTAACCACTACACCAGTGCTGTCCTCTTTGCTTTCAAAGGCAGAAGACTGATAGACCACACATACAAATCCATCTCCCCAGGGCCAGGGTGGTATGCTGTGTTTGTTGTAGATGCTTTGTCCTAGGGTGGTATGCTGTGTTTGTTTTAGGTGCTTTGTAGGTCCTAGCTCCTTCTTACGATGGTGCTTCGTCCTAGCTCCTTCTCATTCCTGCCTGACAGATAGAGAAAGCCATGAGGAAACACTGTACTAGCACTGACTCATCAACCAGGAGACAGACTGGGAGTCCAAAATCAGGGGGAATTAGATGAGCAACAGCAAGCTGAACAGCACTGTGCTTGGGGAACTAGATGAGCCATAACTAGCAGCAGCCACAAAGTAGTCAGCACTTTGAAGGATTTACTAAGTCAGCACTAGTCTGGCCGTACTAACCTTTGCAAAAGCAAGGCAGGAAACATTTTTTTAAAAAATTCTTGGGAATCTGTTCATTTCCAAAAGAGAAGCAATGCACAATTAAAGCCAGGGCTTTGTGCCTTTTTAATGGGAATAAGGTGCAAATGTATCCAAACTAACATGAAAAATAACCGTGCAGAAAGCCCTCACAGGAAAAAAAAGTGTAATCTGCTTTTTAAGGCCAGCATCCTGAGCATGAATGCCTAGGGTTGCCAGGCATGGCTTGGCAACCAGTGGGAGATGAGGGGAGGCGGGTACTTACTGCGGGGTGGGGGTAGTGATCGTCATCGCACACACTACTGCCACAACCTGGAAGCGCTGGCATCATGCTGCGGCAGTGTTCTAGCACTCACCCCAAAACTCTGTGGAAACCATAGAGTTTGGGGGCAAGTGCTAGAGCATCGCCCAACACAATGCTGGCATTTCTGGGTCATAGTGGAAGTGATGTCATCACAGCGTGGCAACGATCGCTGCCTCCCCAGTTTGGCCGGCTGCTTCTGCCCACTGACCAGCTGAGCATTGGCGGGCAACGGGCACAATTATTGAGAATTTGCTGCGGCCGCCTAGCAAGCCTATGCATACCACCTTCAGTAAGAGGGAATTATTTGTGCAAATAAAAATGAATGATCTACATTTTCTGGCTACAGGAGAACATTACATGGGTGCCAATGTCTATAGAACTTCCCTCCATTCCAACCTCTTTCCGTTTGTGTCTCATGGAGGTTGTGATCATCTCCCTACAAACTGACATATCCCTGTACTGAAACACTGCACTGTAAATAACACCTTTCCTCCAGTGTAGTACAAAGGAAAATCTTTCTCCAGATCCAGAGAAGCTGCTCTTTCTCCTATCAGACACCAATCCTGATGTTTCCTACAAAGTGTCACTCTTTGCTTTACCAGCTAAGAAAATCCAAATAAAGCTGTTTTTAATCAGGGATCTTAACATATTTAATTATTAGTTTCTTGTGGGTCCGACTGTTTTAAAGTTATTTTAATGTTATTTTATGATAATTTTATGTTATTTTAATGTTTTGTATGGTGGATTGTGATGGCCTTTGGCCACAGACAATAAACTTTATCACTTACAAAGGAAAATCAGAAGTGTCACTTTTCAGGCCATTGTAGTACGTGAGTGGTCATTTTCAATCAGCTTTTTCAAATCCCTGTTTATCATTGATTGATTTGTTTGTTTATTCATTTCGATTTCAAACCCGCCCTCCGTAGATATGTTGAACCACCACATCTTGAAATCAGCTATGTGCGCTGAGGCCATTATTGCCGGCTTATCCATGGAAACGCTGGAGGGTGACATGCTGGAAGTGGGCTGCAACGGGGATGAACTGACTCTCAGCGGAAGGCCCATCATTGCAAACAGAGATGTCATAGCAACCAACGGCGTGATACACTTTGTCAACGAACTCCTGATCCCAGACTCGGGTAAAGCTTAAAAAAAAATATTTTTTTTATCGTCCCAAAGCAAGCATGCCATCAAATGTAAACAGTGCCATTTAAGTGCCGTGACTGTTTTTCTAGATCTGTGGAGAATAGATTAAGGCCATTTATGCAGGGTCAATTTTGATGCTCACTCAAAGCTCTTTTTTAAATGCGACCATTAAAATGCCTATCCTCGGTCTCCACTCGCCTGCTCCTTCGTTCCGTCCGTTAGCAATAGTTGTTTGCGTAGCTAAGCCGTGGCTGTGTGATTTTGCACACTTCCTTCAGGGGATTCTTCGAGGCGGGGGCGGAGCAAACACAAAAGGCCGCGTTAAAGGGGCTCTTAAGAAATGTGAAGCAGGTATGCGCCGGCTTCGCAGTCACTTCCTGAATGACGGTTCAGCTTCCTGAATGACATTTCAGCGTGAAAAACTAAAAAAAAATATGTGGGGACTTCAGCTTGGAATGCGCTGCTAATTACCAAGCATAAATGGCCTATGAGAGCCTGCTGGCAAAGCAGACAGTGTTCCTCAGTTCTGTCCATTCACTTCCCTGTTTGTGGTTGCAAATTATGCAAGGCTTCTGGAAAAGCAGGAAGTTGTCTGCAACAAAATGGCCTGGCTGTGCTGGAAGACCTCTGTTTGAACTTAATTTCCAGCTTCTCTTGAATTAGGCAAACTACCCGGATATACACATGCACAAAAATACATTTAGGGAGAATCATTTTTTGTGCCTTGGTAGAGGGAAGGAGCAACTATCTCTGCTGAGTGTTTGCTGCTTCAGCTGACCAGCCCCCCTCCCCCCAAAAGGTGCTTTCCTCCTTGTGGAGTTCCAGCTTTGTGTTTGTCCTTGCAAACATTGATATGAAACCCGGCAGGGGGGGGGGGGGCTTAAGTGGTAGAGAGCGTTTCAGTGGAAAAAGTAGTGGCAAGGAAAATAATAATGCCCCCTTTCTCCTTCTGTTGCTCTGCACAAAAATACCCTGTCCTCATTTATTTATTACAAAAATGGCACACTGGGGTTTTATTACATGCATCTGCGTAAGTTTGTCCCTTAGCCACTTGTTTCCATGACAGCCCACCAATATGTGTGATTTGATAGTATGTGCCCTAGCATTAGCAAGATACTTTAAGGTGGATTTTACATAAAAGTATCTTTTTTTCCTGTCCTCACAGACTCTAAAGTGCGTTAGGAATAGATGATGATGACGTTTAACCATTTTGCAGAGACTTACCCCCAGTCTATGGAATCTCAAATTCATTAGAAAGCTATTCTCAGTTCAATCAATCAAGTACCTTTATTGGCATAAAAAAGAGAAAACATTTAGCTAATACAGTAACACACTGAAGAGCTATTTTAGGCCAACCGAATTGCAGTCATGCCGACAAGGAAATTAGGCGCAGCTTCTGTAATATTATAATCCTGATTATTGAGAAGAGTGAGAACCATTTGGTAATTAGGGAATCTCACAATCTGGGTTAAAATAGGATTTAAAAATGTTAAATGTAGCGATTGATAAAAGGGGCATCGGAAGAAAACATGTTGAATAGTTTCAGCCTCTTCATTGGAACAATTGAAAGTGAGAAATAACTCATTAGAGCTGTGAATGGTTTGTTTTGTTTTTAAAATACACATATAGCATTGAAAATTCATGTTTAATAAGTCTTTTCACTTGACAACTGTAATTCTTTCACCTTCTGTGGTTATTCATAGATTAATACTTCCTCAATAATTTCTTATACCTCAAATAATTTTAACTTTTTGCTTTTAAAAAATCAAGCTAAAACTTTGTTGGAATTGGGAGAGGAATCCGAAGTCTCAACAGCCATTGGCCTTTTTAGACAAGCTGGCCTCAGTTCACACCTCACCGGAAATGAACGGCTGACGCTTCTTGCCCCGACCAACTCATTCTACAAAGGTAAACTTTGGAAATTCTTCTATCCTGAGCAGAGTTACACCCTTCTGTGTCCATTGAAATCAAAGGGCTTAGAAGGGGGCACCTCTGTTGGTGGTCGGTGCTCACGTCTTCTTCATTTCAAAGCAGTTCCTTCTTGCACAAGGACGACTCCTGGCTCTTTGCTGGGAGGATTGCATTTACTGACCACTACTGATGGGGGTGGGGGAAGGGATTTGGAATATTTTCTGGAGGGCATCAGGAGGTAGCAAAGGAGACACTGGTGGTACTACTAAGGAGGAATTACCAGGTGGCTGCAGATGATGACATTGCATGCTGGTGCAGGGTTGTGCTAATTATGCGGTAGTTTTGTACCAACGCAGTGCTGCAAGAGCAGCCCTGGTGCCTCCGTGACTGCCTTCTTGTGCCCTTTGCTGAAGGCACCAAACCCTCTTTCCCACCCTTAGCAGCACTTAGGAAACTGTAGTCCTCCAAGTGAACCACCACACAAGCTATCCCTGTGCATAAGGGGCCTCTTCCATGCCATTTCCCTACTGTGCATTCCTTCCCTGACATTGCTAGTAACCCCGCTGGGGGAAAATACATATAACCAGCATGGTGGTTGTACTTATTTCCTTAGTGGCACTAACAGCAAGTTGGGTTCTCTACCAAAGTAAAGAAACACTCCGCATTTGTTACATTTGGGTCCTGCCAAGGTCTGCCTAGCATTAGGTTCAGCTGGCTTTAGATAGAGTACTCAGAGAGTAGACAGAGTACTTAGATATCAGTACTCAGGGCCTAGTGACATGTTACAAAGTTGTCATAACCCCTGCATGAACTGAGGTGGACATGTGGGGAAGGGAAGACTTTGTAATGTGGGGTTAGGCCCTCAGTGAGCCATTAAGTGCCACAACACTCTTTTGTGTTTGTTTTGTGACAAGAAGACTACCACTGTTGTCCCTCTGGAATTACTGTTCACTTATATTATTTTGGAAGGTGGCAGGGCAATGGAAGAATATAGTAATTGTGATTGAGCCATAAGCTACAGGGAAGATGGCCTGTATCACCCAAAAAAAATAGGGGGGGACGTTGACCAATATTTTTTCCTCTTCCATTTTAAAGATAATTAGATTGTAAATATTTTCTGAACTTTGGCTAAATTAAGTAAGGCAAGAATAGTATTAATGAAATGTTTTCTGTCACAAATCTGAGCTCTTTTTAATATAAAATATCAGAATTATACATCGAGACTAGCCCCCCCCTCACAAGTTTTCCATCTGCAAGATGTCTTTACTCATGTATAACCTCCCCGATATAGGTGCGGGGGCAGACTTAGTTTCTCTACTGGCTGTGTTTTAAAAGGAAAGCATTGGGCAAAAGTATAATTTTATTCTTTCCCTTGTTTGGTTGGTGTTTTCGGACCATTCCTTCTAGAGCGATTTTATTTCTGTTGTTGTAAATTGAGGCCTCCTGATCTTACTTTGTGTTGCAGATCACACTCCTTCTGCAGACAGGAACCTGCTCCTGGATCACATTGTTAAAGACCAGCTTTCCTCCAAGTACCTTTACCATGGACAGAAGCTAGAAACGCTAAGTGGCAAGCAGCTGCGAGTGTTTGTCTACCGCAATGTACGTTCCCGCCAAATCACCTCCCCCTTGACTTATTTATTGGCTTCCTCTCCCGTCTTTCTTCTACCCATGAAATTCAAAGCAGCATCCATAGGAGCCTCAGGAGGTATCCTGCCTGGGTCCTGACAAGCCCCAGACAAGGTTGCTACATCATGTGTCTTTGAAACATTCCCTGACAGCTCTCAAAAAAACAAATATAGCTCAACTCCATAGAAGTATCAGCATGGAGTTTATACCTTGATACGTCAGTCTGTCCTATCACATTTGTACTCTAGGTAAAAGTAAAGGTCCCCTGTGCAAGCACCGGGTCATTCCTGACCCATGGGGTGATGTCACATCCTGACGTTTACTAGGCAGACTTTGTTTACGGGGTGGTTTGCCAGTGCCTTCCTCAGTCATCTTCCCTTTACCCCCAGCAAGCTGGGTACTCATTTGACTGACCTCAGAAGGATGGAAGGTAGCCTTGAGCCGGCTACCTGAAACTTCTGTCGGGATCGAACTCAGGTCGTGAGCAGAGCTTGGACTGCAGTACTGCAGCTTACCACTCTGCGCCACGGGGCTCCTCCATTTGTACTCTAGCCTTCCTAAAAGAGTCCACAGCAGCATGTGGGTTATAAAAATAGTAGCTGTTAGGCTAGTTTCTTTGGGCCTGGCTTTGGCCCCGTGTGCCAAAAAATGAGTGCCTGTTTGATTTTGAATCTAGAGTTGTTGGCTTTTAAATCAGTATTTAATTATTGTATTTTTATTGTATTTTATGATACCTTGATGGTTGTAAGCTGCCCAGGGCTCAGCTTCGGCCGGTATAGAGGGTGAGATATAAGTCCAACAAATAAATAACCTTAATGAGGTGACGCACAAATATTTTTTACCCTTACAATAATATTATATGGAAGGCTAAGTGCAAAATCAGTCAGTGGACTTCATGATAGTACAAGGATTTCAATCCTGATCTTCTCCCAGAAAATTCTGCACTTTACCTGTTTCTGACTCAAAGGGGAAGTTTTTCAAATGACATAGAGTTGATTCAGTGATACTGAGTATTGTCACTTGAATACCACCCAGAGGGTAACCTGTTGGTCTTGATTGCAGAGTTACTACTTGGGTAGACAGTCCGTGTTCGGATGCTTTCAGGAAACACAAAATGAGCCCTGATCTGCTCTTGTTTTCCACACAGGAGCAATCATTTAAAAATCGGTCATAGCCACACTGTAATTAAAATGTAATCTTTCTTGTAGAATCTCTGCATAGAAAATGTCTGCATTGCAGCCCATGACAAAAGAGGACGATTTGGCACCTTGTTCACTGTGGATAAGATTTTGACTCCCCCCATTGGAAATGTTATGGATGTTCTCAAAGCAGATGATCGTTTCAGGTGAATTTTTTCCCTTGCTATTGCCCCTTTCCCCCCCCCCCCAGAAGCCTCCAAAGCACCGATGCTGCAGAACTCACGTGGACAAAAAAGACACACAGACTTTTCTCCACCTCCCCCTTCCACCAGCAGCTAGTTGAGCCCTCAAAAAAGGTAAGGCCAAGGCTTGACAGACCTGCATGAAAGAAAAGCCATTCAACAAATGGGGCTGCAATGACGATGGGAAAGCGAGTGAAATCTCCCTCCTGTCTCTTCTTCCAGCAGTACTTCCGAGGCTCTCATGCCAGACGAGATTGACAGAAGGGGTAGCAGACCAAGCCAGTTTCACTCGCTTTCCTCTCCTTGCTGCAGCCACCTACGTTACGTGGGGTTTTTTATCCATAGAGGCCCTCAGCATTTCCAGTCCAGTGCAAAAAGAGCGCCTGCATGCAAATGAGCATTTAGGCGTAACTTGATTATAACTTTCGGCGTATCTTCAAAGCGGCTGTTAAGTAGTAAACTATGGATAGGGTAACAGCCTTATCATTACCAGACAGCAAATAGATTAAGTGGTAGTCACGAGAACATACAGGAAAGTGTGAAATCAATGGAGTAATCAAAGATCTTATAGAAGAATATGAATCACAACTGAATAAAAAATGGATAAGTGTTTCTGACTTTGCCTTTCCACACGGGCGGACTCTCTGTTCGACTGGGGTTTTCAAAAATCTGCCAATTAATTCATTGAAGGGGTAAGGCATTATGTCTGGCCAAGAAGAAAAGTCTTCAAAAAGTTGGAATGGTTAAGAATTGAAGATAACCTGGGAGCACAGGAAAAGAGGGGGTGCTCTGTTTCCAGAAGGGAGGGCCTCTGCATTTCAGTGCTCACAGGGGAAGGGGGAGATAGGAAAAACCTCTTGCACTGGTGCTGCATAGATTTCCACTCATGATACCTGCAATTGTAACATCTCTGTGAAGTATGTCAGTATTATAGATGGAGGGTTGAGGCTAAGTGTTGAAGTCTTTTGCTCCAGGAATCTCAGTCTTGTGGAATTCGTAGCCAGCGGGCATAGTGATCACAGTGAACATGCACAGCTTCAGGCAGATTAATGGAGGATAGATAGGTCCTTCAGTGGCTATGGTCAGAGTAACCTTCATATGCAGAAGCAGCAAACCTCTGAATACACCTGTTGGGGGGCAACATCAGGGGAAGGCTTTGGCCTCTGTATCCTGTTTGTGGGCTCTCCAGGGCAACAGCTTGGCTATTTTATAAAGCAGTTTGCTTGACTAAATGGACCACCAGTTGGATCCAGCAGGGCCTTTGCTATGTTCTTTGTTATAGAGGAAAATATCAGAAGTCCTATTGGGTAAAATTCTGGCTCCAGAGTGTTCATATTGCTAGAGAGACTTCTGAATGAGCATCTCCCTACTTCACCTTTATGTCATAATGGAATAGGCAGCAGGCTTTTAGATTAATTCTGGGCTTTTGTATGAAATCCTGTTTCACGATGTTAAACTTAACTTTTGTTTGAATATGGAGTAAAAATACTTTCATTTTGGAAAAATTTCATGTCCTATAATGATTGGATTAGGACTGAGACTAAAAGAAGATATGGTTCCCATATTCATGCAGGAAAATCAGTGAATCAACGATTACTTCTGTAATTTAAGTAGACATTAACAGTGCATTCCTAAGGAGAGTTGTTCCAGTCTAAGCCTATTGAAATGAATGGGCTTAGACTGGAGTAACACTCCTTAGGAATGCATTTAAATCCCCTATAATACTTTTATCCTCACCAAGAACGAAGGCAGGTTAGTGAGTCGATATTGATTCCGTTTTTACAGTT
Source organism: Euleptes europaea (assembly GCF_029931775.1). NCBI lineage: Eukaryota > Metazoa > Chordata > Lepidosauria > Squamata > Sphaerodactylidae > Euleptes > Euleptes europaea. The sequence goes on along the minus strand of NC_079312.1, from coordinate 91,908,196 downwards.
GAGGACCTCCTACTTAGAGGTAGAGATGACTAAGTTTGCCCCTACTGAGTTCTTCACTGAGCTGAAATTTTGAACCCATGTTACCTCTAAGCAAGTCCGTGTAGTGTTGGATCTGGGAGACCCAGGTTGGAATTCTCACTCTACCCTATAAGCTTGCTGGATGACCTTGGGCCGGTCACGCACTCTCAGCCTTGCCTACCTCACAGCATTGTTGTGAGGGTAAAATGGAGGAGAGGAGAACAACGCAAGCCATTTTGGATCCCCACTGGAGAGAAAGGCAGGGTATAAAGGAAGGAAGGAACTCTTCACCTGGACCAACAATTTATTGCAAGTGCAGGAGCTCGACTGAAAAGTTTACCTGAACAGAGTTGCATCCTCAAATGAAATCAATTGAAAAAGATCTGAGTACTCGGAAAGTTCATGTACATGTTGTAACACACATGAAGCTTTAGATTGGAGGCTTTTGTATTTCATTGAAACATTGTTACTAGTTTTTGAAAAAATACTTATGTATAATTATCCTTCCCCCCCCCCAAAAAAAAAGTTGGGTGTGGACTTGAACAAATGATACTTACAAAGGTTTTTGTGTGTGTTTGTGTGCATGTTTTACAGCACCTTAGTGGCCGCCATCCAATCTGCAGGCCTTACAGAAACACTGAACAGGCCAAGATCCTTCACGGTATTTGCGCCAACAAATGAAGCTTTCCAAGCCGTGCCGCAGGGAGAGCTGAACAAACTTATGGGTAACTAAATGTCCATAGATCTCACTGGCCGTGGATGGTATGAAGATGTGCTGACTATTTGAATAAATAGGTTTCTAGCACTTCGTACACTCAAACAGGTTGCAGCATTTCAGTTTTCCACAGACGCTGTCAGGAAAAGTATGCACAAAATGCTGCCGTCGTCACTTCATCTAAAATACATCAGTCTTGTGGTTGGATTGAATACAACCTTTATTTTATTTGTGATGTTTCTGTGCCAAATTTTTGCCCAACAGTGGCACCCAATAAGGCTAACAAACAAATTCATTCAGCAGAACGTCTAATGACCCTGACACCTTCTAGGAAATTATGTTTTCCGTAACTGAGAATTAGGGAAAATAGGTGAAGAGCAACTATTTCTTGAATAAAGACACTGAGAGATTATGTATGTATATATCTGTCTATGTAGGTACAGATAATACTGCAGGTGTTAGAGGAATCATAGACAGCAGTAACTGTCTGGTGCAGTGGTTAGGAGCGGTGGACTCTAATCTGGAGAACCGGGTTTGATTCCCCACTTCTCCACATGAGCGACGGATTCTAATCTAGTGAACCGGGTTGGTTTCCTCACGCCTACACATGAAGCCAGCTGGGTGACCATGGGCTAGTCACAGCTCTCTTAGATCTCTCTCAGCCCCACCCACCTCACAAGGTGTCTGTTGTGGGGAGAGGAAGGGAAGGAGATTGTAAGCTGGTTTGATTCTCCTTAAAAAGTAGAGGAAATTGGCATATAAAACCCAACTCTTCTTCTTCTAACTGTATGCCAGTCGGGTTAGTACAGGTAAAGACCAAATGGTCATAAGTACCAAACCATTTGAAAAAGCGCCAGCTTGTTGCTCTATTCGGCATAAGTATGTGGTTATGTTCAATCATGTAAATGCTGAAACATTCTGTCTCCTGAGTTTGAATATAGTTGTGGCTTGGAAGGAATATGAGTTGGTTGAGAGCAATGTCTTTTCATTGGCTAAAGCCCAACCAATCTGTGACATCAAAGCGCGGTATTAGCTTCCGGGAGCTGGTTATCCTTTTATGTTCGCTGCGCAGCAGTCTGCACATTTGTTCTGTTGCTTAATGCACAAATATTTCATAACTGATTTGTAACCACCATAAGCAGCTGTGGAACTGAAACGTCCCAGATGTGAACAGTTGAAATGTTGTTGAACTTCATAAGCAAAATATTTAGCTTATGGTTTTAGAAACGGTGAATCACAGTTGGTGGGAATCTATAGCTGACTTGTGCAAGAGGGGGAGAAAGAAGGAAGAAGCTGGCTGAGACTTCGGATTTAAGCAGTTTTATTTCTTGATGGTTAATGTAACAGGTATTCCACAAATCATAAAACTGGTGCTTATTTAGTTGTTATGCCATAAGCAAACATGGTATTGGAACATTATTTGAGAATTGAAAGTCTGCTGGATTCTGGGATGGTCTGTGTGATGTATGAAAGTTGGGTTGTGTTTCTAGAGGCGAAAATCCACAGGAGTCTTACTAGACTGACTGTGAATTAAATTTTGTTTGGGTAGTATTTACTACCGATTTAAAAGGGGCTTAGATCCATATAATAGCTATGATTCAATTCCAGTTAGATTCCCACTGTCAATTACAGAAGAAAAGATCTGTAAATACATGGTCTGTCTTCAAGAAGGGGAGACCCCAGCTGAGTGAACGGTAGATGAAACTGGCCAATGAGTTCATTACCATTTGCTCCAAATAATCCTCAGGAACAACCAAGGGAGGCCACTGTATGTGACCACTTAAAGTGATATAGATGATATCTGTGCCTAAAGGCAGATAACCTTCAACATGGTTAGGTTTCTATTGGCAGCTGAGCAAAAGTAAAGTCTCCGCCACAGTTAAGGCAAAAGAGCCTGAAATTCTTTGTTTTCCCTTTGTGAAATCCGGAATCAAGTGTTTGATGTGAAATCCGGAATCGAGTGTCTTTACTCATCATTCTGTTCAGTCACCAAATTACATGGACAACGAGTGGGGGGAGGGGAGGGAGTCAGGGGACCGCATGCGGGACCGTACTCACCTCTACATATTCACTTGAACTTGTGCACTGAGCGTGAACGTGGTTTCCGTAAAAGTCTGTTTCTGCAGATCGTTCATACTTGCCCTTCAGCTGCTAAATCCAATGATGTCTCAGTATTGTAGTCCTTCCTTCAGCTAAACGTCATGCTTCAGCAGGCATGTGCCAAGCAGCAGTTGATTAGCAGGAAGGAAAACTTACTGGCATCCAAGAGAATCTGGAAATCGGTACTATCGAGAAACAAGGATGTATTCACTTCTGTGGATCAGCTGCATGTTTTTAGTGGGAGAGGAAACAGTTTTGCATTTTTCCCCCCTTCCAAACTGCTGAACTCAATACACAAGATTGCTGTTTGGCGTTTTAGTTTCTTTCTAAGGTATCATGAAACATGGGAAAGAAGCTATAAAAATGCATGCACGCTTGTTGACTTTTCCTCCCCAGGCAATGCGAAAGAACTTGCCAACCTTCTGAAGTATCACATTGGAGATGAAATATTGGTTAGTGGAGCAGTTGGTGCTGTTGTACGGCTGAAATCTCTGCAGGGTGATAAACTTGAAGTCAGCACTGTAAGTCCTTTTTTTTTTAATTTTGTGCTCAATCGCTCCATTCTAATGCACTTTCAAGAGCAGCTTCCAAATTTACATCCCTTCCACCCAAATGGAACCGCAAGGGCCCAACTGATTGAACGTTGCCATATGGAACCCGAGGAAACATTAAACTCTCGTGTCAGGAGCAATCTGTTTTCCATCCCAGATGTCTGAAGCAAGACATTACTGGGCTGATCTTTCACAAATACCTTGAAAAGTGGACAGTCTTTCTTATTGTTGAATAAAATATTTTGATTTCTTGTTTCCTCTCCTGCTGATTTCATGATTGCAGGAGTGCGTTTTTGTTAAAAAAAAAATCAGCAGAACAGAAAAAGAATGCAGCTATTCTTAATATTGAGTAGCAAAAAATCTCCAGGATCAGAGGAGCATGCCTATTATATTAGGTGCTTCGGAACACAGTCAGGTCAATGCTGCTGCAGTCATCTTGTCTGTGGGCTTCCCAGAGGCACCTGGTTGGCCACTGTGTGAACAGGCTGCTGGACTTGACGGACCTTGGTCTGATCCAGCATGGCCTTTCTTATGTGTTTGTCTCCTAAGATTCTACTGGGACCAGGAAGAGAAGGTCTGCACACCTTTTCCTAATCTCCTCGCCTGATTTCTCTTGTCGGGTAATCCCCAATTCAAGCACATAGTGGCTCTTCCTGGCTTCTCTTGGCAGTGGAGGGGGCAGAGGTCTCGCAAGGCTTCTGTTGCAAAATACGTTTGAGCCCTGCACCTTATCTCTTACCCTATTCTCTGATAGAAGCCAAGGTGCAAGTTGTCATCTGAAGACCCCTGGGGTGAGAGGAATGCAAAGCCAGGAATCTAGTGCCATGCTGGATAAGAAATTCCAGTGGGCGTGATTAGGAAACAGTGCTAACTCTGCCCCTTTATCCCGTGCCCCCCAACATGATGTATGTGATATGGCCATATTAGCTTGCTTGCTTTTTATTACTTCATTTATACCTCACATTTTTCCCCAGTGGGAACCCAAAGCAGCTTGCATAGTTCCTTCCAAGTTATCCTCACAACCACCCTGTGAGGTAGGTTAGGCAGAGAGTTTGTGGCTTGCCCAGCATGGTAGCGTAGGGATTTGCATCTGTATCTCCCAAATCTTAATCAAGCACTCTAATCACTGTGTTTCACTGGCTCTTTCCAGTCTTCAGAAGTTTAGAACATGCTGTTGACAGTCGTAACCTAATGCTCCATAGGTGGTGGGATGGTAGTTATCTAGAGGCTTCTGCAAGAGTTCTTAAAAATGCTGTCTGTATAGGGTAGATAATTGGTAGATATTTGTATCTTCTACAACATTTCTTGTTTTTTTACCTTTCTGCTTATGTATATTGCCTGATCATTTTCCCTACCTTTTTTGTCCTTTTTAACATCAGAAAAGAAACGTAATAAATGTCAATAAGGAGCCTGTTGCCGAGGCAGACATTATGGCTACTAATGGAGTGATTTATGCCGTGAATACAGTTTTACAGCCACCAGGTAGGTTAAATTGGATTCACTGTAAATTGGATTCTCCTTCCCAGGTTTTGTAGTCTTAGTTGTTAAGGACATCAGCATTGTACAACACCAGTAAAATGCCTGTTTGTGCAAGGGAGTTCATTTCCTCTGCAGAAGGAAATAAGCAAGTAATTCTTATCTTCCTGAGAAACACTACTGTTTGCCTCCAAATTCCTCATTCATTCCAGTGGGGCAGGCATGCAACATCAACATTCTTCAGTTGACTTTTCATCTCTCCCCTTTTGACATATAAATCTATTGCCTCTGTGTCTGACATAATGCCTTTTTTTACTAAGTGACAGGGATCCCAAGGCTACATTGTCAGTGGCAAGATTTGTTTCAGTCCTTATATCCCTCAAACATTAGATGTATGCTGCACAAGTTCAATGGATCAAGGAGCTTCTAAGGGATAAAGGAAAGTTGACTTTTCAAAGGTGAAACTTAGGAAAGCAGTGCAGGCACTTTTATACCTGTTGGCTGAAGATGTTGGGAGGAAAATACAAACCTGATTATACTATACCATAAATCATTATTTCCTTCAACAGTAATTTGGTCTTGTGCACATAAGAGATACTTTGTAGGTCTTCCCTGGGCGAAGTCCAGAGACTTGCTTATGTGTGTGGAGCACTCTGTATAGATTCAGTGGTTCCCAACCTTTTTCGAGTCGTGACCCCCTTTTACAATTGCCAAGTAACCTGCGACCCCTGCCACATTTGCATAATAAAGCCATAAATGACATTTTCAATAGGATAAAGAAAACATAATACAAATAGATTTTTCAAAATATAATTCCAATGTAATATTTAATTAATTAATTTCATTAAATAATTAATTAACATTTAATGTGATGGTTGTGCTTGCGTCTGGGTAACCAGCTTCAAATTTCGTGGCTGAGTGTTTGTTAAAGCCAACCTCATGTCATCCTCAACATTTAGTCTGTTTCTTGTCTTTGTTTTGATATGAAGAAGCATTGAAAATCCACTCTCGCAGAGATATGTAGAGGCAAATGGAATTAAAACTCGGAAGGCGAGCATGGTGACATTTTTATGCTTTGGGCTGGTTTTACCTGATTACATTAAGGCAGGGGTGGGGAACCTTTTTCCTGCCAAGGGCCATTTGCACATTTATAACATCATTCGGGGGCCATACCAGGCATTGATCTCCCGGCGTGTGGGGGGGGAGAGGCTAGGGTTGCCAGGTCTCCAGCCACCACCTGGAGGTTTGCAAACCTAGCAGAGGCTATGCAGGGGGGAAGAGAAGGAACAGAAGGAAGGAAAGAAGGGAAGGAGGGAAAGGAAGAAAAGAAATGAAGGAAGAAAAGGGAAAGAAGGGAAGGAAGGAAGGAAAGAGGAAAGGAAGGAAAAAAATAAAAAGGAAGGAGAGGGAGGGAGGCTTCCCCCCCCACACACACACACACACGCACTCGCCAGCGGCCCGGGGATCTCGAGCACACACACACATACACAGGGAGGGCTGGGGGGGACCCTCTGGCCGCAGCGCAGCAAGCGCGCGACCAGGAAATGGAGCACAAGGAGGGGGGGACCCTCCGGCCGCAGCGCGGCAAGCGTGCAGGCCGGGAGAATGGAGCACAGGGAGGGCTGGGGGGGGGACACTCTGGCGGCAGCGCAGCAAGCACGCAGGCCGGGGGAATGGAGTACGGGAAGGGCTGGGGGGGGACACTCTGGCGGCAGCGCAGCAAGCACGCAGGCCGGGGGAATGGAGTACGGGGAGGGCTGGGGGGGACCCCCCGGCGGAAGCGCGGAAGCCGGGGGAATGGAACACATGGAGGGCTGGGGGGGACCCTCGGGCGGCCTCAAGGGGGACCGTCCTCTTCTCCTCCGAGACCTGAACGGGCCGAGCCAGGGGAGCTTCCTTGGCCTCCCACACATCCCGCTGCGTCATCCGCCTGGCGCAGCCGCGCCCGCGCCCAGAGCGGGCCCACCAGCCTCTCAGCTGGGCGGTGGGGCTACAGCTGGTGTGCGGCTGCGCGCCGCCGCCTCTCTGCAGCCCAGCTCCTTCCGGCTGTCAGTGGGCCGGTTCCTCGCCTCTCTGCTTGGGGTCTTCCCTGCCCTCGTGGACGGATCAGGGTTACGGGGCGTCTGGGTTAGTCCTGGACAGCCCGGGATGGGGGCTGTCCCAGGACAGTGGCGGCGACCCCCCAGAAAACATGCTGCGACCCACAGGTTGAGAACCACTGGTAGAAGTAGAATCTGCAGAGGCTCCCTTAGAATCCTTGTGTAGTCTAAAACTCCGGCGTGAAAACATAACACAGCTGCATGCTGGTCGCCATCTTGGAATCTCCAATCATATATATCATGGATTGTAAGTACCTTAGTAACCATCCTTCTGTTTATTTTGCATAGTGCACCTAGATCTGTTCTCGTAGTATCCTGAGTTTGTGCCTTGTAGAAACAAAGTTGTTTAATTAGAGAGAGTCTGCACAAATCCTTTCCTGCCTGCTTTGACCCCTTGGCACACTACAGTGCGATACTGCCGCAGAGCTTGCCTTGGGCCTTAGTTGTGCAATTGGAGCCCCTTGTGATGGCTTTAAGGTACTTTACTTTTACTGTTATTACAGCCATTGACCAGAAAATACATATTCTCGTATATAAAACATTCAAAGCTTTAAGGTAAGATTGCTTCAGCATAAATAATTTTGCTTCAGCATACATGAACACATGAAGCTGCCTTCTACTGAATCAGACCCTTGGCCCATCCAAGTCAGTATTGTCTACTCAGACTGGCAGCAGCTCTCCAGGGCCTCAGGCAAAGGTCTTTCACATCACCTACTCTCCTAGTCCCTTTAACTGGAGATGCCAGGGATTGAACTTGGGACCTTCTGCATGCCAAGCAGATGCTCTACCACTCAGCCACAGCCCCTCTGCTAAATAATTTTGAGGTTACAATCATGGTTTGTATGGCCCAGTTCATATACGCGGCAGCCCATGTGGACTTTACACACCGGCTGGATAGTGGAGAGCAGCAACCTATTCTATGGAGTTCCAGTTTGCATGCTTAAAATCTACTCAAATCTCCTGGTAAACCTTTAAGATAAACCACTCCCTGCACAGACGTCTGTCCATCGTGTAGCTCTATGAATGGTTGTTAAAACTATAACATTTAGTCTAGGGGCCTTAAATTCCAGTGAGTTAGGCATCCTAAATAACAGATGCCATTTAGCTGCATTCTGTGTTTTGTTCCAAAAAAGCTCAGCGTTGGGAGTGCAGTAACACACTAGTAGCTAGCTTCTAAAAATCCCCTTTGATGTTCTAATCTCTGTGACAGCCTTGAACATCTTGCCTGCCAAAAACTGCACACACCTTGTCCCTGTCATCTGAGCCTTCTTCCCCTCTGCCACTTCTTGACTGAATCTTCTTTCATGCCAAAACAAGCGCCCCCAACCCTGCCAGATGATATACATCCCTATAGACCAAGACTCCTTTTTTGCTGACCAGAGGCAAGCACCACACTTTTCCTCTTTGCCATCAAATGCTGGCAGATTGCAGCTGGCTCCTTTCCCATTGTCCTTGATACCAGTGTTGGTATAATTATAGCTGACTGGAAGAGAGGTTGTACATAAAGCCAAAATTAAGGGAGCATGAAGGATGATATGTGGAATTTTCTTGGTCTCCACATAACTTTTTAATGTTTTGTTGCTTGGACAGGAAGGTACATGCTGTAGCATTACTGTAGGGTTACTCCCCGAATACTTCTGTTGATTTTACCGTATACCTTTGTATCGAGCCTCCCCCCTGTATTCACGATGGTTCGTGTCAGTATATGAACACAAAGTGCAAATATTTAAGACAAAACAATACATCTTAGGACCAAACTACACGTGATACTGAGAGTTCTATGAATGATCTCCCAAGCTCTTTTTTCCCCTTTTTCTAAAATATCTGTATGGGATGCCCCTGATTTACACTGGGTTTCCATCTTGAATTGTCCTCAGAGATTTGCTATATGAACCACTGAAACAAACGTAAAGATCTTGGCCGAAACCCATATAAGGACCTGAATTGAGCTCTGCGGTGCTTTTTTAAGTTGGGGGGGGGGGGAAGAGTCTTAAACCCCCTTGCCCATTCCATGGTCCTCCTGACAAAAGAAAAAGAAGGCTTGGGGACTCAGGGAACCCCCGGTTCTCACTTGATATAGCCCCTACTCTCTTAATTAGTGGAAGGAGAAAATATTTATAAATGTTTCATTAATGGTGGTTTGAATTGTGTCCTTTAGCTTTGAGGCCTAATGAAAGAGCTGATGAGCCCGCAGATCCGGCAATGGAAATCTTCAGGCATGCCTCTGCCACATCCCAGGTAAACCTCATGCGCAGCCAACATCTAGGGATGTGTCTAAAAGAGGAATTCTTTTTAAACATCTGAAGCTTCCTCATACCAAGTTGTACTGCTGGTCTACTCGGACTGGTAGCAGCTTTCCAGCATCTCAGGAAGGGACAGGTTTCCACCTACCTGAGATCCTTTAACTGGAGATGCCAGGCACTGAACCAGAGATCTTCTGCACGCAATTAATCTGCTCTACTATTGAGCCACCAGAGTGGATTACAAGGCAAAGTAGATCCCACGTTCAAATAAACATAGTATCTCCTCAATCAGTTATATTCTACACACTGAGAAAGTCGGGGGCGGGGGGGGGCGCTAGTGAGCTCAAAGTATGTCCTTAATCTCATGATGAGTATGCATGAAAGAAAGATTATTTTATTTTTGTTTTATTTGCCATATAAGCTATGTAAATATGGGGAGGGGTGTTAAACAGTGCACATTAAACATCTTTTTCTTTTCTTTTTAGATTTCTCAGAGGAGTGCTCGGCTAGGTAAGTAAGGTTGACAGGATTCTGGACTCCCCTAAGTATATATTACCCTATAGGCTATCTGTTGGTACATACTATTTTGCATACTACCCTGCCCTGTCCTCTTACTCCCGAGTTACATACTTGCCTGAAATATTATGGAAAATTGGTCTTATTCGTTTTAGCTGGCAAGCATAATTGAAATGTTCCTCCTTTCAGATGTGATTACCAGTGCTATAGTATGTAGTATATGCCAGTGGCAGCTGAGCAGCTATATAGAATCAGATCAATGAACCTGAATTGAATTTGGAATATGTTACATTTTCTGAATGGGGACTTATATATGTTTCAAAAGTCAGTAAGGTAAAGTTGTATTGCTAATTATGCTGTAGCAATACAGGGCCTTTTTGACCATATTCACATGACCAGATCTTCAATGCTTCCCTCCTTTTCTCCAGAACAGCTGGCCGGTAGTGAAGACACTGTACAGTAAGGTTGGTGGGGGGAAGGATCATGGTTTCTAGATATAACCCAGGGAACTTGTGTTGTCCAAACACGTTCCCTTCCTATCCAAATATGTACCTTTCCTACTTGGTCATGTCATCAACCTCTTCAAATATTGTTGTGGTCGATGATGGAAACTGCTCTCCATTTTTGCTCATGAGTGCATAGTCCTGGCATGAGTATAGGAGTGGTTTTGATCTGTCAGCTAAACAGATATAAATAGAATACATTGTCCAGGTTTCAAAATATTTATTTTCAGAGTTTATGGAAGTAGATGTAGCTTTGGGTTCTTTTTTTCCCCTACTCCTTTTTTTTTACCATGTGTACTTCATCATTTGCAAAGTGTTCAGCCAGTGCTTGTTAAGTTCTGCAGGCCCACTGAATGGTTAAAGTGCCTGTTGGAGGCAAAACCAGAATCCCCCTAAACTGTAGAAACCCAAATAATAAATCGACAGGCTTTCTTTCGCACACACGTACAAAACCAGCATGGGGCAATCAACTATCTTAGTGGTGATTCGATCACTCATAGTATATGATGGTTTGTCCACTACAACTGGAAGCAGCAGAATGTTTCACACCCTGGTTCTCTCCCAGGAGTCTTTTGTTTTCTGCCTGCTAGTTCTTAAAGCACCTGCAACACCAAAATGAAGTGGTAGAATCCTGGGTGGTAGAGCAGATGGTACCACTGCAGGCTGTAGCTGGCACATGCTATTTCTGAATGCTTCCCAGTCTAAAAAACTCCTTGCATGTTAAAACCAAGCCATCGTGGAGAAAGTAGCCCAGTCTATGAATTCTGATTTCCTAATTTCCTACTAGCAATGAGTTGGTTATGTGGAGGAGCATTAAAAAAATGTGATTCCCCCCTCCACTTGTAATATCTGAATGGTACAATCCATTCTGCCACATCTGGACACTACCTGTTCATTACCACCTGCTGATCAGCAACTTTAGTGTTCACCTCAGGGCCTTGGTGCACACCCAGAGATGCAAGGACCAATTCATTCTCCCTGCTGCCAAGGAACAAGCACACAGTATTCCCTGCTCTGGTACAACTTTCTGGACCCAGCAGAGCTCAGCAGAGCTTCAGATTATACCCTAAAGGATCCAATTACACGGTGAAGCACAACAGCTTCAGAGGAGGCCTCGATCATGGACTTGGTGTCCAAAGCCAATACTGTAGGCATATTCTAAAGCCAACTTAGAGCAACTCAGACTTCCATTAAATGAATCAATGTTACAAAGAACTGTACTGAAACAGAAGAAAGCATAATGATTATTGGTTTTAATTCAAGTAGAGGCGAGGATCCCCTTTGAGTTGTAGCCCACAGGGATCATTAAGCAGTTTCTTTTCTCATTGCATTTGCTTTCTTTTCTTTTTTTCAGCTCCTGTGTATTCCAGACTGTTAGCAAGGATGAAACATTAAAGTGAAAGCCATTCTACACGTAAAGCACAATTAGGGGATTAGCCAAAGGTTTTTTATCATTGGGTTTGCTGAAAAGAAGGACTCTGTTGTTCATCTGTTGTTGTTTCTTTTTTAATAAACCAAGTATTACACAAATATCATGTTTTCCAATTGAAATGAAGGAGAGAAAATAAAAGCCATACATATTTAAACCATTGATAAAGGTAATTTTGTTCCCAGCTGAAGCTGAGAATTTGTGGTGGGGGGCTGGAGTATGAGCATCATCTCCAAAACTATTTAAGCCCAAACTTCAGATGTGCAAGAGTTAAGAATGACTGTCATTGAAAGGCACACCTGGTCCATGTAAATCTTCTCAGGTTAGCACTTAATCATTGTTGAAGACTAAGCAAAGGTTTGGATGTGCTGTCAGAAAAGGAACATACAAAGCAACTGCCTGCTGAGTCAAATGACATCTCCAGCCAGCCAGTGTTGTCTAGCCTACCTGGTAGCAGCTCTAAGCAAATATTTTTCCCTAGCTCTGCTATCCAAGATCCTGTTGGCATTTGAATCTGAGGCTTTATACACACAATGCTTGTGCTCTGCCATTGAGATATGAACTTTCTCCAGTGGGAGGTTTTCCTAAATTAAAACACCTGTCAAATATTTCAGGCTGCAACCCTGGAAAAGGAGATTCTTGAAATCTTGAACATTCTAGACTCAAACTTTCAAGGATCCAAAGTTAACTTCGATTTGCCATGATATTTTGTCTGTGTGACTTTTGAGTTTAGTCATTTAGACTGATCCTGCACTTAGGCACATTCACATGAAAAACAGAGATGGAGGTAGCTCATGAGCCTAAAACTGAGGCCAGAGGGATAATAGCCAGTTTTCTGTAAGGAGATAGTAATAGCACTTCCCTATTTCACAAGGTTTTGTTTTGAAATACACTATTAAGTCACAGAACCATTTAGAAAGTTTCCGGTTAGTATAAGGGCACAGAGTCATTGGCTCATGTTCAGTTCTGCCATGGGTAGGTAGCCATTTTGAAACACTGGAACAAAGAAACCTTGACTTTAGAAAAAGTCCAGCTTTGTGACGCTTTCATTGCCACCTTAAGCAGAGTTACAGCCTTCTAAGTACATTAGAAGTCAATGAGCTTAGAAGGGTGTGACTGCATAGGATGGCACTGTTTTAGTGGTCTTCATATTGAGGTTACAACCCAATCCACAAGCTGGGATGTTCAGATTGAGGGCTTTTCTTGTGGAGAAGTGGGGGTTCATTGGAACTTTCGACTAGATGTGTTTGGCAAACAAAGACCAGGCATTTAATTTCATCACTCGGATCTAAAATCTTAATGTCTCTTTCCAGACTCGCTACCACTGTAAATAAAGTTTCATGGGGACATTTTGCAGGAAGTAGATTATCTCTTTAGAAGGGGTGGCCTGAGTAGCTTTCAGTCTGATACATGACCACCCTCTGCATGCAGAGAAATCTGTCCCCATCCCAGCACACAGAAAAGCCCTTTTGAATTTCAGGAGCATTTCTAAAGTGTTTTACTATGTAATGTGGGAGGCTGCTGTGAGGGGAAATAAAAGACAAAAGCCAATGCACATACTGAAAGGAGCTCTCTGAATTGTGGCCTGTATTCTTAAAGGCCCTGCAAGGCACTGTCTGAACAATGTCATTGGTGTACTTTTACAGGAACATGTGGTTTTTATTTTCTTCCCTCCTGTGCTTTGAAAATCCTCCGTGCAATTCTACATTTTAATGTTTTTTTAAAAAACTCACTGTTGATATTAAGGAATTTGCATTATATAAGCTATGGTTTGATCAGTGCTGTCAATTAGTTTCTGTTTACACATGATTCTTTAATACCTTTTGTTCTTCGGAAGACCGAAAATGCAACATCTCTGTAATGTGGTCACAGAACTCCCCCTCACCACAACCGCCAAATAAACAATTCCTTTGTAATAAAGTTTGCTTTTTATTTTTACAATCCATATTTGCCTTGTAAATATTACGAATGGTGACAAGCGGTTTCATTATTTGAGAGCACAGTTTATACCCCACAGGGCCAGTACTGACGTTATGCTGAATGGTGTGGCAGACGTAGCCATGCTTCTGTTTCCTGCACCACCAGAGTGAGAGAAGCTTATTAGGGAAGGAAGTAATGCTGTGGCTCTTCACATCTCTATTGACCTAGTTTTTCAAGGATTGATGTTGTCATGGAATGGAGCTACAGTATGGACACCTACTACAAGGTCGATAGAGCTGGGGTCCACCAACCTTCTTGAACCCATGGGCCTGTTTTAGAATCTTGAGAACAGGTGCCATGACAAAATGGCTGGTGACAATCATGTCCAGTCACAAAACACTGGAAGATTTGACAGTGTGTTAGGAGGTTCCAAGGCAAGCATCATCGTATGATGGAGAAAGCTGTTTCCAAATAGGTGCTCCCTGCAGTCACAAATGTGATCCCTTCTGTGCTCTTCCACAACACTTCCTGCTCCAACAAAGTGGATGAAAGATGGGATTATCTCTGCTTTGGGGAAGTGCCAGGAAATGCATTGGTTTGTGCCATGGGACCCATGTGTACCACATTGGGGTTGATAGACTGGGGCTTCTTGTGTTAGTTCAGCAATATGGGAAGGAGTAGCATTACTGTAGATCCCACGCCATTAGGGTAACTTGCCCACTGGGCATGGAGAAAAGTTCTGTCTGTTGCCAAATGGCCATCTAAGAACCATCTATTAATGTTTATCCTGTCCTTCCTCTAAGAAGTTCAAGGCAGATTTCATACCTCTCCCATCCTCACAGAACCCTGTGAGGAAAGTTACTCCAAGAGAGAATGACTGGTCAAAGATCACTCCGCTTCAGGGATCAGGGTAAATTTGAATCCACATCCTCTCAATCCTAGTCCAACACCACAGCCATGTCACCATATGGGCTATCCAATGACTGCCAAATTAAGCATTCATTATCCGAGGTGGTAGTCATCTTGCTCAGTTTGCTCATGGAGAGTTGCTTGTTTGAACGGGTCTCTGAAAACCTGGGTGCACCCACATCAGAATTTACAATCTCAGAAGTTGTGAAAACTCCATTTCTCTCTGATGAGGTCAGTTTTGACACCGCCTCATGATTTTTATGCATAATCAATATAAAACAAGCCTATTTGTGCATGAAATCTGGTGGCAGAGTCAGATGGCAATATTTATTTATTTATTTATTTGAAGATTTTATATCTTGCCTTTCTGCCTCCTCAAGGGCTGCTAAAGCAGCTAACAAGTTAAAACATGCATGATAAAATATGTATAAAACCATTAAAATAACCCCCCTCCCAAACAAGCCGCATTAATACAATTTTTAAAAGAGTTAAAAGACAGTTACAATACATATAAAACATAGGTTAGGAAGGAGAGATCATTGAGGGAATGCCAAATGAAACAAAAAAGCCTTCACCCACTGGCAGAAGATAGCAACAGAAGGGGAAGATGGATCTTTCTGGGGAGAGCGTTCCAGAGCTTTGGTGCACGACTGAGAAAGCTCTACCCCAGGTAGCCACCCACCCAAAAGAGGGCCTCTGAAGATGACTGTAGCAGTTGGGCAGGTTCATGAGGGTTTAGACGATCCTTCAGGTATATTATTCCCAAATCGTATAAGGCTTTGAAGGTCAAGACCAGCATATGGTATCACTTCAATATTGTACCACTTCAGTTAGTGAATCTGTGCTTGAATTGGCTGAGGAGTGCGAGCTGTGAATGACGACTTTACACTATTCTTTTTTTTTTTTTGTATGTGTTTGTAGGCTGTGTGTGTGTGCACGTGCTGTCAAGTCATAGGTGACTTTCAGTGACCCCATAGGTTTTTCAAGGCAAGAGACTTTCAGAGGTGGTTTGCCATTGCCTGCCTCCGCATGGGCTGAGAGAGTTCTGAGAGAACTGTGACTGGCCCGAGGTCACCCAGCAGGCTTCATATGGAGAAGTGGGGAATCGAACCCAGTTCTCCAGATAAGAGTCCTCCACTCTTAACCACTTCACCACTCTGGATCTCATTTGTAGGATAGCTTGAAGTAATAAATAAAATAAGGACATGATGACATAATGAAACCACAAGTATTTACTTCATGGACAAAACAAAGCAAAACAGCCAGGGATGGGTTATATGAGCAATTTCTTTGGTTGATTTCTCAGAAGATGCTAGATACACCTCTTAAACACAGAAGCTCTGTGATGTACACCATCCAGCACATGCAGGAATTAGAGACAAAAATATTTCCAGATCTAAATTCTATAGAGCTAGATAGTTAAACTGCTGGCTAGGCAGGTCACTTTCCAAAATCTTCAGCATGCCAACTTTTTTTTTTTTTGGCTTGTCAAGCCATTTCTTTTTAAACTACCCCCAAGTCTCTTTTCTATACCCTGTCATAGAATCATAGAATTGGAAATGACCACCAGGGTCATCTAGTCCAACCCCCTGCACAATGCTGGAAATTCACAACGAGCTCCCCCTCACACCCCCAGTGACTCATACTCCATGTCCAGAAGATGACCATTTTGGTACATTTTGCCATTTTGGTACATTTTGCTGTGGCAGGGTATACTTTTTGACTTCATATTATAGATCCCATTCAAATTCTAGAGGTATCCATATTAATCTGTTGCATTCCTGAAAAGTAACCAAGTATCTTGTGTAGCAGTTTAAAAACTAACATATTTATCATCACATAAGTTCTACTACTTATTAAATACAAAAACAAAAACCAACACTTTTTAAAGAGACCATCATCAACAGCAGGCAGCAAAGCTTTTCCTGGGTTGTACTCTTTCAGGCTTGCATGTTTGAATGCTCTTTCACGAAAATCCTCCTTGCACATTGAAGGAAAGCATATAAGAAAAAAAGCTAGCCTGAACTGTTTGACTTGAAATGCCAGCTTTGGATGTGAAGAGGGGCCTTTAAAAGGGGGGGGGGGGTATCTCAAATATGCAAAAAGCCTGAACAGTCCAATTTGATTCTGTTGATGATATAAACTGACCCAAACTTAATGGAAAAGATTGTTCTATCATTTTCTTCAGATAAGATTTGTGAACTCATTCTGTGAACCAAAGAGCCGATTCCAGAATCCTGCTATGTACAGGTTTTCTTTCAGAGATAAGCATCTGATATATACTGCACATCTTGTACTTCCAAGGACAGAGGTAGATGTGAAATGCTGCAACTTGGAAAAAAAGGGCTGAGTGAAAAATGGGGTGTGGAGATATTAACTAAAACTCTGGAAAACAATAGCTGTGGAAAAAAAATTTCCTTGTGTTACAGCACTTCTGAGGAACAATGAAGCCAACACAATCCTCAAAATGGAAATTCACATTTAAGGGCAGAAGAAACAGGATGTACCAAGTTTCACAATTTTTTTTAAAAAAAACCCACATAGCACAGCAAAACATATTCAGTCACAGCTGTTTTAGGGTAAAGAGGGAAATGAAAGAGGAACAAACATTTACATACTTCATACAAACTTTAATCGTTATTCTAGTACCACTTCCGAACAAAGCTATCTTTTTCTATCCTGCCTGTTAAGTTTCCGTTCTTATTTTTTGTCAGAAACTCACAGCTACAGGAGTCATCTATAGTCCTTTCCTCCCAAGGAACAAAGTCAATGACATCCATAGTCGCATGATTACATCTGTGGATTGATGACTGTACTAGCAAAACCCATAAGTAGCCTGCGGCTGCAGTATGTATAAACTAGGCATGAGTTTGTTCTGCTGTCTCAGAGAACAGTCTGAAAGCACATGATGGACTTCTACTGTTGAAGTTAAGTAAGTTCCGGTCCTGAAAGCTGTCAGGATAAGAGACCACCTGGGAACCAATGAAAGTAGAAGACAAATGAGGCATCCTGAAGCCAGTATCACATTTGTTGACCAAAAGCCATTTAGCACATTGGAGAAACCTGCTGTGCTCTTCAGTGCAGGCTTACTAGCAATAATTTCTGTTCCCGTGGTGTGCTTTTGCTTCTGGGTTTCTTTTCGGTGATGTCTCATATGTTATTCCATGTGATGTTAGTAACTAAGATTTTGTGGGTTTTGTCCTGATGACAGAAGTCATGCCAAAATAATTCACATCTCTGCACTTGAGGAATGGTAACTTTTTCCTTGCCAGTTGATACTGGGGTCCCATTCATGTACATCTGCAGCAACATGGGAGCTGATCTTCTCCCTTCAATCCAGATTAGGGTTGTACCAAAAAAAAAAAAAAAGCTGTAAATTTTGGGTCCGGGTTTATTGGGCCAGGTTTTTCCGGTAAAGCCAGAATAAATAAATATCAGTATTCAGTTTATTTATGGGTTTATTGAAAAATTCAGGCCCATTATACTCTATGGGGACTTTTTTCCAAGGCTCCTGGGGTGCATTTTTGGAGGTAGAGTCCCCAAATTTGCAGGGTGGCTTCAAGGGAATCTCCTAGGAAAGTCACTGAAGTTTGGTGAACTTTGGGACAGGGGTCCAATTTTATGAGTCAGCAAATTGGTCACCCCATCCTCTAAGCATTTGCGAGCCAAGCTGTCCATCAGTTTTTTAGGTTCAGAAGTTCAGCATTGCTGAGGAGTGGTGAAAAGAGCCGATTGACAGGCTTGCACCTCAAAGTCTGGGGGCTCCATTCATATCTGGGGTGCGTAGCATGATGTCCATGCCAATTAGCTTCCAAACTGAGGGAAAAGGCTTAAATGCAAGAAAAATAAGGTCAGGAAACATTTCTTTTGGTGGCAAACGACATCCTGTGAACAGTCCTTTATTATGGTAATCAAAAATCTGATTTCAAGAGATGGTCACGGTGTGGGGAAATGAAGCTTCTACTCGAGGTGACCTTCAGTTTGACAGCAGATTTTCATGGGGTGTTTTTTTTGTTTTGTTTTTTTATTTTATAATTTTTTATTATTTCTATAAGAAAAACATAACAAATTATAAGTCACATAAAAAGAAAACAAAAAAACAAACATACTAAAAATACAAAAATACAAAAGGAGCACTTATACTATAGTTTTACATCATCTATTGTAAAATTATAAAATAAACAGTGCCCAAATACCCACCACCCATCTTAAAAGTGTATCCCACCACCAATGGACGTCCGGAGAAGTATTCTGACAGTATTTAAAGTTACTTTATACTATTATTATATAAACAACATTACACTTTATAATTCATTAACTATATTTGTAAAATTCATTTTCGCCAGTTCATCCCAAAATGCAGTGGCCTTTAGCCAAGTTTTTTTAAACTCTTCCATATCTTTACCATGTAAAGAATCTGTAAGTTTGGCCAACCGCATATACATCCACAGTTTCTCTCTTCAGTCCTTAATTGAAGGTTTATTTACTTGTTTCCAGTTTTTTGCTATTGTAATTCTTGCTGCTGCAAAATTATATTGACATATAACTCTATCATATTTATCCATATTATTTTTAGGAATTCCCAAATTCCTAAAAAGTTTGACAGCAGATTTGACAGCAGATTTTCATGGGGTGTTTTTTTGTGTGTGTGATATCGGAGCCAGCCGAAGTCTCGACCATGGGCACTGTCTGAAGAAGATTGCTCATCCGTGCGGGTGAGGGAGTCTCCTTTGGAAGCCTGGTAGTCAGCAGCTATTGAAGCCAGTTCTTTTTAGTTGGAGGGTATATCCCTCCAGACAGGACTGGTGAGCCCTGTTTTTTAAAAAACCATTGTGCTTGATCCAGATCAACCCACTGAAAGGTTGGTCAGATCAAGTTGGCTCTGATTACACAATCTCGACCATGACCATCTCTTGAAATCAGATTTTTTATTACCAAAACCAGTCAAAAAAAGAAAGCAAAAGGGGAGAAAGCACAGAGCCAAACCTCTGACCCAAAGTGAATAGCCAAACCCAAAAAATTCAAATAAGTATCCAGCTTTTTCAGGAATCGCCTATTTAGCTTCGGGCAGACCCCCAGGTTTTGGCGTTTGGTAAACTCAAAGCCAGAAAATTACCAAAATGGCTAGTTTTGGGTTTATTTTCGGTTTGGGTTTATTGATATGCACAACCCTAGTTCAGATGATTCAGTAGAAAAGACTTAGGAGAATAGCCTCACTCACTGACCTTGGTACTGGTTTGGTGGAAGAGCCAGCATACCCCCTTCCCTCCACCACACAGTTAACATAATGTATTATTTATCTGGCTAGTCACATAGATGTTTGATCTGTGCAATCCCCACTTTTTAAAAACTAAAAATATCCCTTGAATCCATGTGTAGCTCCCACACCATACATGACATTATATATGAGGGTGAGGGGACAGGATGCGCCTGCTTCCCCATCATGTGAACAATGTCATCATCCAAGTTTAGTGTCAAAACTAGCTAACAAAATGGTAACTTCAGAGTACATGCAGCAACCTGATAAGCCAGCTGCCTAAACTGCCTCCCAGTAATTTCAGTTTGTGTATTCATTTATATCTTGCTTTTCTCAACAATATGTCAGTGTAAATAAGGGGAGGGGCAATTTCTTCTTTGCAATACCCCCTCTCACCTTCTGACTAGGATATAAGAACTCCGAGATCTCCATTCCAACTCCTGTCTGACAAAGGGAGCTTTAACTCTTGAAAGCTCATACCCTGAAAATCTTGTTGGTCTCTAATGAGCTACTGGACTCAAATCTAGCTTTACTCCTGCAAGCAAACATGGCTACCCTCTGAAACTTGGTACAAGCTAGCAACCATCATCCTACAGTTCCCCCTCCTGTTGAAAATGAGAATTCCGTCTCTTCCCAGGCTCCCTCGACTTCTAAGCAGGGGCAGAAGTATGGTAAGATTCTTCTCACCACAACTTTGCAGGATCTCATGGTTAAACTGTTGTGGTTTGTGCCCACTGCAGTAAGTTACTACTTGATAAAACTTTGTATTCTACCTCTGCATTCTCATGCCAAATAGCAATGCTTTTACCCACCCCGAGTGCAGCTGTGTAGTAAAAGTGACATTTTCATCCTTCAAGTTCTATCGACACCTAAGAATTCCATTTAGTGAATGGGTGATAGTCACTGAAATAGCATCATGCTATTCCTCTGGAACTTCATGACATTTTGCATATATACTAAACCAGTCATCATTATTATGGCCTCAGAGATTCTGAATTCCACCATAAAAAAGGACATAAGCAAGGATTGTCAACCTCCAGGTAGAGCCTGGAGATCTTCCAGAATTTCAATTGTTTTCCATACTACAGTTCTCCAAAAGGAAACGGCAGCTTTGGAGGATGGATTCTGGGGTAATGAGGTCCCTGCCCTTCCCAAACTCTGCCCTCCCCAGACTCTAGCCCCAAATCTCCAGGAATTTCCCAACCTGGAGAAGCTCATTTGCCAACTTTTACACATCTTTATATGCTGGCTGCGTAATTCCACCCAATTGCACCCTGGATGTTAAAAACGGAAAGGAAGTTCCATTTGTTTAAAAGATTGACCAACAGGGAAAAATGTGATTTGACAACGGCTTCTGTTATTGTGCTCTCCCTGAGAGAAGTCCAGATATTTACTGAGGTTTATTCCTTGCCAAGTTCAGCACCACCCCAGGCTTTATGTCTGTGAAACACTTTGCTCTTGGCAGAGGAGCCTCTGACCCCAGCCAGCAGAAAAGCTCGCTGAAATCTTTATGCTCTGCACTAGGAATACATTTCAACCATTGCTAAAGTGGGTTTCAGAGCTGCAATAGTCCCCTACGCAGTTCAGAATTCCTTTTCTGAAAACAGGCTGAAAATAGGCATGATTTACCTAAATACCTTTGTGAGTCATGGAACTGAGGTGACTGACTCCTAACTATACTTCTACAAGAACGCTCCTGAGGGCATTTTTGCACACAAGGTTTAACCTCTTGCTTCAGTTGACTTATTTTAATGCAAATGCAAATGAAGAAGATGAAGAAGAGTTGGTTTTTATATGCTGACTTCCTCCACCACTTAAGGAAGAATCAAACCGGTTTACAATCTCCTTCCCCTCCCCACAATAGACACCCTGTGAGGCAGGTGAGGCTGAGAGAGCTCTAAGAGAGCTGTGACTAGCCCAAGGTCACCCAGCTGGCTTCATGTGTAGGAGTGGGGAAACCAACCCGGTTCACCAGATTAGCGTCTGCTGCTCCAAACCACCGCTCTTAACCACTACACCACGCTAGCTCTCTACTTTACCCAGAATGTGCATTTGCATTACAAACATCTGTCATCCATGTGAGTAATAATTAAATGTTCAAACAATAGAAGAAAGCTCAACGGTGATTGCTAGGATTGCCAACCTCCAGGTACTAGATGGAGATCTCCTGCTATCACAACTGATCTCCAGCCAATAGAGATCGGTTCCCCTGGAAAAATGGCCCCTTTGGCAATTGGACTCTATGGCATTGAAGTTCCTCCTCTCCCCAAACCCCTCCCTCCTCAGGCCAGATATTTCCCAACCCAGAGCTGGCAACCCTAGTGATTGAAGCCTCTCAAATAAAAAGCAGTCTCTGCCTTACCATCCTGAGCCAAGTTACTCTTTGAAGCCCATTAGGTGTAACTCTTAGAGCTGCATTGCTAATCACCTTGCCACAGAGACCATGCAAGGCTGGCTGCTTCCAACTGGTACAATTGCTGTCATAATTTTCTAGGATAAAAGATCCAATAACCCCAACAGCCCAGGCTAGGCTCCCACCTAGTGAGCTGTTATGGTCTATGTGCACTCATGTTGCAGAAACGTCTTCAGGCCCAGCAGAGGCTATTCAGCATTGACTCCTCTGGTTAACTGGCATAAAGTAGTCTGTGGATAGGCCAGGCATGTCAATACTAGAAGCCCGACCTTCTTTTGCTTCATCAGATGAGCAGAAGCTTCTGCCCTCCTTGGTCAAACCACTGTCCTAGAAGACCTTAGCCGGAGAACATTCAAACAGAAATGAACCAAAAATTAAAATTGGTGGTGGTGGTGGTGGGGGATCTCTGTGCACATCTATAACATGGAGTGTCAATTCAATTTTTTTTAAAAAAAATTGATAATTGAAGTTTCAAAGAAGTCACAGGCCTGGATACCAACTGATAATATTTCAACTCTGGAAGATCCATTTCAAATCTGTTTAAATGTTTTCATCGCCTCTGTAGTTTTTGCCTGCTGGTACGGCCTGATCTATGTCCTTTGGAAGTGATTCTCCAATACTGCATCAGGACCCGCTGGCAGCTCATCAGTTATCAGAATAATGGAGCTAGGGAGAAGAACAGAACGTCCAGGGAAGATGTGTGGGCCCTCATCTATGACTCTTCCGATCATAGGTCCTCTTAGAAAAACAGCTGGAATCGACAGCAGTTTTAAAAGTGGCTTTATGAGTTTCTTCACAGAGGATGTCCTTCCTTAAGCCTTTTTACTGCTCCTCTGCAAATGTATTTAAATATAAGGAAGGAATGAAAGCATCGTGCTGTGTTCCAGCACAAATTCCATTCAGTTGAAAAGTGTGCATTCTCTCAGCCATGCAACAACAACAAAAAACAACAACGGAGCATTGTTCCCCTAGCTTACAAAGAGGGCTGGGAGTTGCTTTGACCCCATGGGCTGAGGTTTGGGTGGTCGGTCTAAGAACGCTGTGCGGCAGGCTCGAGCAGATGCACTATTGACGCCGACGTGCATCTCATTAGGCGCTCCCTCCGCACTTTTCGTTGCTAAACGTGTAACAGCGGGAGCATTCATTTGTCTTAAAGGCCACCCATGGTATACGAGCCAGGAGAGAGAAAGGGAAGGCTGAGAGAGAGGCACGATTCCGGAGACCTTTCAGACAGCGAAGGTGAAACCACCCACACACTGTTGTTGAGAGCAGCGTGGTTCCCCCACCCCCCTACCCCGCCCTCAATATACACATTGGCGCATTATTATTTGGTTACAATAAATGACCAGTCACAGCATCACCTAAAAGACTGGTGGGCTGTACCCTTTTAGGTTGGGCAGCACAGCAGGGGGAAGGTGGGAAAGGACTTAGAAGAAGATGGATCCTATCCTATGTCAACAATGAGAGCCTGTGAGATGCAGCCACAATAGCGTTGACAGTTTTGTTTCCAATGGAAGCGGAAGAAACAGCTCAGAGGAAGACATGGCTTGCCTGATAAATTCCTAGAGGAGTGGGGGGGGGGGAAACCTGTATTTGATGTGAAGTTGCTTGCAGCCTTTTAGGTTGAAAAGCAGGTCAGAAAAGCAACAGCTCTCATTCGTTTGCATTAATGTACCATTGTTTAGCCCTGAATGCTCAAATGGCTTGAAAAACATCCATTTGAGTGGGTGGTGATAGGAAGGTCTGAGGTGTCTGTAATGCCTGGTTTGTATGTTACATTTTCAGTCAAGGAGTCATTCCTTCACTCAGCCGGTTCCTGTGGCCAGGTATCTCCTTTAACCAGTGATGACTGAGGATCAGTTTATAGATTCCTCAAAATGGACTTGAAAGATTTTCTAGGATTATACTACCGTACTTCAGGATGCCGAGGATGTTGTTTTGTTTGCTTGCTTGTTTTGCATACGTTAGTGCTCCACTTGAACGGAAAACAAAGAAACAGTGCCTTATCATATGTTACAAATTCCTTGGGTTCCCACACCTGCCACGAGTCCTATTGACAAAGTGCTCCCCAAATACCTCGATATTTGGGGGGGGTGGAGCCTGGGGAAAGTGGGGTTTGGGGAGGGATGGATGGGACTAGGGTTGCCAACCTCCAGGTAATCGCTGGAGATCTCCTGCTATTACAACCGATCTCTGGCTGATAGAGATCAGTTCAACTGAAGAAAATGGCTGCTTTGACAATTGGACTCTATGGCGTTGAAATCCTTCTCCCTCCCCAAACACTGCCCTCCTCAGGCTCTGCTCCCATCAGTGGTGAAGAGGGACCTGGCAACCCTAGATGGGACAGGATTTCATTGGGGTATAATGCCATAAAGTCTACCTTCCAAAGTGGCATTTTTTCCCAGGTGAACTGATCTCTGTTGCCTGGAGATCAGTTGTAATAGTGAAAGATCTTCAGTCACTACCTGGAGGTTGGCAAACCTAACTGGTCTACTTAGTGCAAGCCTCATGTCTCCAGCTCCAGGCCCAGTATCCCTGCAAAGGCAACCTGACTGCAAAGAGCAGGACTCCCCCCTCCCCTCTTCCCTAAAAAGCACCCACCATGCACCAGACAGTGAGCCTAGGGTTCCCCATAGAGGCCTTCATTCTTTAGTGTCTCAGACTAATGCAGTGCAAACCACATCAGCTACACGTAGGGTTGCCAGGTTCCTCTTTGCCACCAGCGGGAGGTTTTTGGGGCAGACCCTGAGGAGGGTGGGGTTTGGGGAGGGGAGGGACTTCATTGCCATAGAGTCCAAAGTGGCCATTTTCTCCAGGTGAATTGATCTCTATCAGCTGGAGATCAGTTGTAATAGCAGGAGATCCCCAGCTAGTACCTGGAGGTTGGCAACTGTGGCTACACTTTAAAAGCAAGTTTGAGAAAAATGGTTGTCTGGTCTTGCAACACAGTCTAGGCCGCAAGGGAAGCCTGAGGCAATGCGAGGTTGGGGCCTTATTCCTTTCCCCCACATCTGATGTTGAATATTTGAGATGCAACCACTGCCTACAAGCTCAGATTACAGAGGGTAGCTGATCTTATAGGGCCACGGCTCAAAAGACTCCTAATCAATCTCATCTCTTCACTGTAGGAACTTTGCCTGGAGAGAGAAAGACATTTCCTTGTTAGTTAACAACTTCTATCCAGAGCCCAACTGAATGGGGGTGGGAGTCCTGGAAGGATTTTCAGAGCTGCTCATAGAAGCAGAAAAGACAAGCATTACTAGGGTTGCCAACCTCCAGGTACTAGCTGGAGATCTCCTGCTATTACAACTGATCTCCAGCTGATAGAGATCAGTTCACCTGGAGAAAAGGGCCACTTTGGCAATGGGACTCTATGGCATTGAAGTCCCCCCTCCCCAAACCCTACCCTTCTCAGGCTCTGCCCCAAAAACCTCCAGCAGGTGGCAAAGAGGGACCTGGCAACTCTAAGCATCACACAAAACCTGTACTTCTGATATTAAGTTGAAAAATGTAATTGACTATTGTGAACCATGGACTAAGAGTGGTGTTTATATCTCTGTGCCAAAATTATGTGCATTGGGAAACAGAGGGGGGAAACCCAGCACATTTATCTACCTGTAGTAACTATGATGCCTGTATTAGCAATATACCCCTTGATGTAACTCAGCCAATTAGAATTTTCTGACTACTGTACAGAATAACTAGGTGACTGTGACTGGCAGCACTTCCCTTGAGCCCCTGCCCTTCAAATGAGGGAGACAATCCCTGCTCCCCCTTACTAGAACACTGAGAGGGCTCCATTTTTATATCAGCCTGGTGGGGTTGAGAGGGGCTTGTCCCCAGTCCTTGCAAAAGGCTCACAGATCCCCTTAAGTGTCACCAGCTCTAGTTTGAGAAGCACTGAATTACAGTGAGGGGGGAAAGTATTTGATCCCCTGCTGAATTTGCCCGTTTTTCCCTCTGACGAAGAAATGACCAGTTCATAATTTTAATGGTAGGTTTATTGTAGCTGTGAGAGACAGAATAACAACAGGAAAACCCCCAGAAACCCAGAAGACAAAAGTCAGAGATTGATGTGCATTATAATGAGTGAAATAAGTATTTCATCCCTTTGCAAAACATGACTTAGTACTTGGTGGCAAAACCCTTGTTGGCAATTACAGAGGTCAGACGTTTCTTGTAGGTGGCCACCAGGTTTGCACACATCTCAGGAGGTATTTTGTCCCACTGCTCTTTGCAGATCCTCTCCAAGTCAGTAAGATTTCAAGGCTGATGTGTAGCTACTCGAACCTTCAGCTCCCTCCACAGATTTTCGATGGGATTAAGGTCTGGAGACTGGCTAGGCCACTCCAGGACCTTAATGTGCTTCTTCTTGAGCCACTCCTTTGTTGCCTTGGCCATGTGTTTTGGGTCATTGTCATGCTGGAATACCCATCCTTGACCCATTTTCAATGCCCTGGCTGAGGGAAGGAGGTGCTCACCCAAGATTTGACGATACATGGTCCTGTCCATCATCCCTTCGATGCGGTGAAGGTGTCCTGTCCCCTTAGCAGAAAAACACCCCCAAAGCATAATATGTCCCCCTCCATGTTTGACGGTGGGGATGGTGTTCTTGGGGTCGTCGTAGGCAGCATTCCTCCTCCTCCAAACACAGCGAGTTGAGTTGATGCCAATAAGCTCGATTTTGGTCTCATCTGACCACAACACTTCCACCCAGTTCTCCTCTGGGTCATTCAGATGTGCATTGGCAAACTGCAGACGGGCCTGTACATGTGCTATCTTGAGCAAGGGGACCTTGCGGGCTCTGCAGGATCTCAGTCCTTCACGGCCTAGTGTGTTACCAACTGTTTTCATGGTGATTATGGTCCCAGTTGCCCTGAGATCATTGACAAGTCCCCCCCGTGTAGTTCTGGGCTGCTTCATCACTGTTCTCATGATCATTGCAACTCCACGAGATGAGATCTTGCATGGAGCCCCAGACCGAGGGAGGTTGACAGTTAGGGTTAGGGTTGTCACCTTCTCACCAAGCTGCTTGGCAATAGTCTTGTAGCCCAGTCCAGCCTTGTGCAGGTCTACAATCTTGTCCCTGACATCCTTGGACAGCTCTTTGGTCTTGGTCATGGTGGCTAGTTTGGAATCTGATGGATTGATTGCTTCTGTCGACAGCAGAACCCTAACCCTAACCCTAATCTGGCTGGTTGATAGGGGATCAAATACTTATTTCACTCATTATAATGCACATCAATCTCTGACTTTTGTCTTCTGGATTTCTGGGGGTTTTCCTGTTGTTATTCTGTCTCTCACAGCTACAATAAACCTACCATTAAAATTATGGACTGGTCATTTCTTCGTCAGAGGGCAAACGGGCAAATTTAGCAGGGGATCAAATACTTTTTTCCCTCACTGTAAACCCTAGTGGCTTATGCATATGGTCCACAGCCCATTGTAAAGGAAAAATGTGGAAAATCAACATCAGAGCTACTGGATTAACTGTCATTGTCTTTATTGTAGTTGGATGGTGTGGAAATGTCAGTCACAGTTTTATATTAGGTGCTATATTCCCTTGGCAGAAATTGAGTGAACTGATGATGAACTTGTTGCTTGCAGCAGATTTCCTTGCAGTAACAAGAGAATCAGCATTGTGTTGGATTTTCCTGTATTTTATGGTCTTTTCCATTATTTGTGATATGTTACCAGTATGGGCAGGGCAGCAACATAGCCTAGATAAGAAGGTGATGAATTCCTGCTTCCATCCACTAGCCAGTGAGCAGGGGGGTAATTTTCACCTTGACTGTTTTGGGAAGCAGACTAATAGACAAGGCTACTACATGCTCGTGGAACACAGTGTAGGCTTAGGTTTGACAGCCTCCAGGTACTAGCTGGAGATTTCCTGCTATTACAACCGATCTCCAGCCGATAGAGATCAGTTCACCTGGAGAAAATGGCCACTTTGGCAATTGGACTCTATGGCATAGAAGTCGTTCCCCTCCCCAAACCCCACCCTCCTCAGGCTCCACCCCAAAAATCTCTGGGTATTTCCCAACCCAGAGATGGCTACCCTAACTAGGCTGCAAAGGATGCCTGAGACAACGAGATCTCTCTCCCCTATCCCTTCCTACCACATTTGATGCATGCTAGAGATGCAACCATCTTGGGGAGGTAAATTGACTGGCACCTGGTCCAGTCAATTGACTCCCTGTTATTTGATCACAGTTAAATATTGTCAAATATTCCATGAGATCAAGAGTATCTCTGTGCAAGTGGCAGCTTGCCTATTTATTGCTTTATGGTATCATCTGTTAGCAAGAACAGTCTTTACTGTTGTTACTATTACTTTGCTGGGTTTGCCTTTTAATCAGAGATACTCAGTTGCCTCTCAGTTTAGATCGTAATTTGTTTTCAGATTATGAACAGGACTCTTGGACTCATAACCCATCAGTGACCCATGCCAGTAACGAGGCGTGCCCTTTCTGTACTGTCTTAAGAACCTAGATAAGGGCATTGGTGCTCCTTGAATTCATTGCCAAACTGAGTTTGTATCGTCTGAGATGCCGCATATGGTGGTGGCAGGAGCATCATCATAAGCCTGGTGGGCACCACATAGGCAAGAAAAAACAACACAGGTCTTTCCCAAGCCCAACCAAGTTCAGGAAAGTGCTGACTGGGTTGATCTTTGCAATTAGTCTTTTAAAATTTCAGCAAAAAATGTACAAATGTGCTAGCAAGGAGGAAGGGATTGTGTTACTCATCACTACTGAGATCATAGCCACTAGCCAGGAGGTGCCATCATCTCCTACAGTCACATTGCATACAGAGCTCTTGTCTGAACTGTATACCTAAAGGCTAAACTAGATGTGATGGCATCCACCGGTCTGACTAGTGGACTCAGGATATCAGCCTCCAGGTGGGACCTGGGGATCCCCTGGAATTAAAGCTCATCTCCATACTACAGATATCAGTTCCCCAGGAGACAATGAATGCTTTGGAAGGCGGACTCTATGGCATTGTCTTGCACTGAGGTCCCTATCCTTCTCAGGCTCCTCCCCCAAACCTCCAGGAATTTCCCAATCTGGAGCAAGCAACCCTACCCTCCTACCCCCTGCCAGCAACCCTCCAGTGGTCACTGCTGTTATGTATTGCCACCATTTTAAAGTGATCCAAACATTCCACAAGGGCCCAAGTGCACAGTGTAGTGGGGCTGAGGTGCTCTCTTGTTCCCAACCTTCCCCCTTTCCAGTGCTGAAATAGCCATACTCCCCCCCCCCCCCACCCCAGTGGCTGTTTAGGCATTTCAAAAGGCATAGGGGAGAACATGAGTGCCCCAGCCCACTGTTCTGCAGGCCCAATCAGGATCACTGCCTCACAGCATTTTTAAATTGCTTTAAAATGGTGGTGGCATCCATAGGGTTGCCAACCTCCAGGTACTAGCTGGAGATCTCCTGCTATTACAACTGATCTCCAGCCGATAGAGATCAGTTCCCCTGGAGAAAAATGGCCGCTTTGGCAATTGGACTCCATGGCATTGAAGTCCCTCCCCTCCCCAAACCCCGCCCTCCTCAGGCTCCGCCCCAAAAACCTCCTGCCGGTGGTGAAGAGGGACCTGGCAACCCTAGATGTCCATGAATCTGACCCATGGACACTGTCACAACTAGTTTGGCCCCTAGTCAGAAAGAGGGCTGCATTTTTCAGTGGACTAAATGTCACTTGAGTGCTGGGGAAACGACTGAAATAGAACCGCTGGGGGAAAGGCCGTCTGAAGGCCAGGCATGTATGGACAGAGGGCAAGGTGCAGCTGAAACCTGGCACTCGTAATCAAGAACCAGTAGTAGCATTCTACAGCTGAGGTTTCAGAAAAAGAGCAAGTAACTAAAGGTCAGTTTCCACATTACAGACGATATAGGTTGGGTCAGTTGTGTAACATGAGTGCCACATGCAGAACTAGATTCCTTTGCATGTCCTGCAACCCTTAGGGCTTGGGGACAAAGGCAGGCGATAAGACTAAATATAGGGTGCTCTGATAAAGTTATGGCATTTAGGAGGTACTGCTTTAATCCTTTCCCTACAACCCATCTCCCTAGGAAACTAACACCACAGATGATAAATGTTTGAAGATCTGTTTTCAGGAATGGAGAATAGCATTTATATTGTACAGGGATATTTATTTATGGTATCATTTCTGCGGGATATATTGTACAGAACATTCTTAGTTCCCGAAGTATTTCGAGTTTCCAGTTGCATCTGGGGATTTTCCGAAACAAAGTACACATCAAGTATGCTGCCACTGTGACAAATAAAATGGAAATGTTAGTGCCTTTCCAAATAAGCTTATACTTTTTTTTGGGTATAGAGGTCTATTTAAGTAACACAATACTGAAGTAAAATTGCTTAGAAATAGAATGGAATCCTTGTTGATTTAACTGTCGGGCATATGACAGTGCTTTGAAATGACAGAGGCCTAGGTCACTCCAAAGGCTCCACAGACAATGCTCCAGCTCTGTCTCTGTTTTTGTCTTATACTCACATAAACACACATGAAGCTGCCTTATACTGAATCAGACCCTTAGTCCATCAAGGTCAGTATTATCTACTCAGACTGGCAGCGGTCCCGAAGGGTCTTAGGCAGAGGTCTCTCACATCAGCATCTTTTAACTGGAGATGCTGGGGATTGCACCTGGGATTGGAGATGCTGGGGATTGCACCAGTGTGGGGCTGGGTTGCATGTGGGGAAGGGGAGCAGGTGTTGCTGGGTGGGTGGGTGTGCCATCAAGGGAGAAGATGCGTCCCTGCCTGTCCTTGAGGAAGAGGAGGAGGGCTTGCCCCTCTGGGAGGGAGGACCCCTGGGGCTTGGTTTGACAGCTGCGGGGTGTGTGTCTTGAGGGGGGGTCAGGAGGTCACCGTGTGGGCACAGGGAACACGCACATGTGAGTCTCCGGAGCGGGGGACCGAGTCTTGCTTTGTGGGGTGTGTGCTGTGGGGTCAGGGAAGGGTTTCTTTGGGGCAGGGTGGTGCGTGGGGGGGGGGGGAGAACGTGTCTTGGCGGTGCTGTAGCGGTGGGTGCACTGATCCCTCTGGGGCAAGGGAATCCCAGGTGAGAATTGTGTGATGGAAAAGGGACCCTGTGGAGGGGACGCCTCCCACCCACCGCTCTTGGGGCTCCCCTTCCAGCACCAGTGAAGTGGTGTTTTCAGGGTCCCAGTTCATACAGGTGAGAGGGGGTGACCTGATCCATAGTGCACTGGTTTGAAGTCATCTGGGGGTAGGTGATCAGCACACAGCCTAACTACTTAGGGGAGGGGCTGTGGCTCAGTGGCAGAGCCTCTGCTTGGCATGCAGAAGGTCCCAGGTTCAATCCCCAGTGGCATCTCCAGTTAAAGGGAGCAGGCAAGTAGGTGATGTGAAAGACCCTGGAGAGCCGCTGGCAGTCTGAGTAGACAATACTGACTTTGATGGACCGAGGAGGGTCTGATTCAGTATAAGACAGCTTCATGTGTTCATGTGTGTTCGATAATATACCTAAAATGCCTGAAATGATGTTACTTAGCATGATACCTGACTCTACCTTAACTCAGAGATCGTTTTTAATATATGCCACCACTGCTGCAAGACTGATTTATGCAGCTAAATGGAAATCATCGGACATTCCAGACAAAAGAGATTGGATACAAAAAACGCTGGAACTGGTGGAAATGGCAAAACGTACGGCATTGATAAATCAAAAAGACAGTATGCAATTTATGGGTGAATGGGAGGCATGGAGAACTTACTGTGAAAATGAACTTCAAATGGGGGAATCCAAAGGTTATTCATTGATCTAATCCATTTTTTACTATTATTAGGGATGTTTTTTAAATTAAATATAAAGTAACTATAATAAGGTTGATTTGAAGAAAGCAATAATTATGTATGATCTGAAATATATATTTTATTTGATTTTTGATAACGTTCTATATTTATATATGTGTAACAATATTAGGATTAGAACTTTATACAAAAGAGTTCACAAATTTATAATGAGATAGAGGGAGATGAAGAGGAAGTCTTCATATTTTATATCTATATATTTGTAATTTCAACAATAATTAATTGCTTTTTATCTTCCTTTGATGATTTATATCAATTGTTGAACTGTTTTTCTTTACTTTTGTATGTTTTGAAAAATAATAAAAAATTATTACCAAAAAAAAAGTTACAGCAGACTTACGGTGTCCTCGTAGAGTTTTCAAGGCAAGAGACGTTCGGAGGTGGTTGGCCACTGCCTGCCTCCACGTGGTCTGAGAGAGTTTTGAGAGGACTATGACTGGCCCAAGGTCACCCAGCAGGCTTCATATGGAGGAGTGGGGAATCTAACCTGGTTCTCCAGATTAGAGTCAGCCACTCTTAATCACTACACCTCGCTGGCTCACACCGAGCTGTTAGGCGAAGGATATTTGCTGTCCCTCTCAGATAAACTAGCGAGCAACAAAGTTAGACACTAAGAGTCCAGACCTAAGCAGAGTTACATCTCTGGGGACCACAGTACAAGGGCATAATGTTTCAGGGGACACCAGTATCCAGAATGCGATTTAGTTGTGGTACTTTCCTCATGCACGTATATCACTTGATTGTTTGCAGGTGAACATATCAACTTACTCCAATTAACAACACTGTGCTGATCAGCAGCTTCAGTCTGTGCTGCTTGATCTGCGATGGATCACTTACTTTTGAGGAACATTTTCATATTCTCTTTTTTCTTCAAGGAACAGTCCCCTCCCTTCATTCATAGGTCTCTCAGGCAAATCCGAGCCAATCTCTTTTATGTATGGTTCTATACTCAGTGAGCTCAGTGCCCTTTTTAAATTAACACATATCTTACAAGGAGGGAAAGGTTAGTCCCATAAATTCAAGTGATTGATATTGTTAGGGGCCTCAAAGTGTATTAGTGCTGTATAAAGAAAAAGCAGAGTAAAACAAGGCAAGCTTGTTTATAGCTCCTGGTCCTCACTTGAATTGCATCTGTTTGGATTACTGAGAGTTAGAAAGAAGGAATATAATGCATTGGCCGAGTTATGGCCTGTTGATTTATTAACGGAGAATTCATACCTGTAGCATAAGAACAACAGGAGATATTTATGGCAGCACATACCTGATGCCGATGACGTCTTTGGCACTTCATTGTGCCTGCTGTACGGAATCACTGCAGGCTTAATATTACAAAATTCATAGTCTGTCAAAACAACATCAATGTGATTTTCAGTTTAGAAACAGTAGGGTGGATCCAACTTGGAGGAAGGCTCTTTAGAGTAGAGAAGGCTTTAAACTTGGGCTAAAAGGGAAGGTTGGGTATAATATTTTTTTAAAAATAAATCAGTAAAAAACTCTGTTCAGTAGAGTGGTAGGATAGGGGTAGGATCCACCCCCATCCCATCTTATTGATACATCCCTTTAGGCGTTTTCATGGAATAATTTCAGAATAGCCTTAAAGCCAACGAAACGACAAGAATTTTAATTATGCCCTTGAGCAATTTCTTTCTTCTGGAAATGTTTCTATTTCAGACTCACTTGCTCTAATGGAAACATGAAAACCAACCTTTGGAAGGCAGAGCGTCCCCAGACATCCTCTTAGGGAAAAATGGCATAGAAATGGCTGCTGGTTTTATGGAGTAGTGTTTTTTTTAACCAAACTTAATAGCTGTAAGTAAAAGCAGTCATTCCAGAGTATCTCTCTAGCGCGCTGTCCACCCACCCTGCTGATTGTGTTGCAAAGGAAAGGGAGACTATCTAGCCAAACTTAAGCAATGAAAAATGCGACATTACCCCAAATCACTAATTAATCGGCAAAAAGCTGGAAAACAGGTATCCTGCTAACTGAAAGCAACCAGAAAAGCCAACAAACCACCACCCCAACAAAAGAAACCAATTCCTCAGAAGCACTAAAAAGGGCGGAAGGTCAAACCAAATACTACCCCACACAGGGCCCAAGATGACAATAAAAACCACACCTCTCTGAAACTCCCCCGACAGACAAATGTGCCCCCTTTCCTAACCCTCTCCCAGAGGAAAAGGACAGAGGCAAGGCTGGCTAATAGTAATAATACATTAATCAGACCAGCCTGTTGAGAAGTGCCATCTGGCCAGGATCCATCTGGCCAGGGTCTAGAGTAATCCAAGCAAGGCGTCTTTCCCAAGACACAAGTAGCAGCAAGTGCAGCACTCACACAGTACACACACACACACACACACGTGGTCCAAAAAGCCAATGCAACAGACCGCTGCAATTTAAATATTCCCTCTCCAACAAGAAAGATTATGGGATTGGCCAAGGCAACTCACCTGATTTGTCCTAGGGCTAAGATTGGCTGGGACAAATGCTATTTCCTGTTGGATTGTGAGGGTTTTGTTATGTCCAAATCCCTGTTAAATTAGCAAAGTGCACAAAGGCTGTTGTGCTCAGAGAAGCCCATCCAAACTTCTGTGTGTGCCAGGAACACAATTGCTAGGAGCCTTTTTGTCTATTTAACTAATATTTATTGTAGGAAATCCATTTCTGGATAGGATAAAGTATAGTTGCCTATCTATTCTAACTAACTAGGATGGAGGGAGATCCAGGACATGTGTCCTTCCCTCATGGTGGCAAGATGGAGAAGAGTGCCAGTGTGTGTGAGGAGGTGGGGAAGAAAACAGGAAGGAAGGAAGTTTCCCTAAGAGTAGCAATCTACATATCAAAGGGATAGGTCAGAGCAGTAGAGAAAGGATGCCCCAGTGTCTTGTCCCCTCTATCTCTCTGGTCATTTTTTCACTTTGTTTTGCCCCGCTTCAAATTTTTGATTTTTCATGAACGCTTCGAGTTTTAGCAGAAAAACCATGTCAACTCCGCGTCTTCTCAAACCTGTGTTGGTCCGTTCTTTGTGGTTGCTACGAGTTTTTTTTTTTTTTTTTTGCTCCATGAAAAATGTTCCTGGGTTCGGACCAATTGTCCCCGCCCATGTCGGCTAATTTCTCCTCTCCTGTGAACGGCGATTGGCTGGGAGAGTTTCAAGCCCGGGGGACAGCCTTCCTCCAAGGCAGGACAGATCTCCCTCCTGCAAATCCAAGCCAAAACTCCAGTCACCCTTCTCAAGAGGGGCAGCCAGTCTGCTCTGGGCCTCCCTCCTGCCGGTGCGATCCTGTGTGTGTGTGTTGGGGGGGCATCCTGAGAGCGGAAAATCAAAGCCAAAACTCCCGTCACCCTTCTCAAGAGGGGCAGCCAGTCTGCTCTGGGTCTCCCTTCTCTATCTGGATGGAAGTTCCTGGCAATGGATGGCTGGAGCTCTACGGGGGGTGGGGGACACAATGATGACCGTCTGGGAAAGGGTGGTGGTGGCCAAGTATGGGGGGGGGGACAGGAAGCATGATAAATAGAAAAGTTATATAAGGAAACCGGAGGGACTGGTGCTTTTTTTGGTTGGGGCTGTGTCCACAGAAGTGAACTGCACTGGGTAATCCACTGGGAGGAGTTGGGGCGGAGTTGGGGGTGGGCATAAACCATGAGCTTTTCAGAAGGAGACAGACCAAACAGTTGTAGAATACTGCTTGCTTTGTTCCCATGAAAAACAAAACTACTTCTGGATTGACGGGGATATAAAAACATGAATTTAAATCGCACCCATGAAAAAAAATTTAAATCGCTTTTTTTTTTTGCTCCGCGGCAAGAGAGCATCAAAATCTTCCGTGAAAAGGGGGCCTCTGACTCACTAGTCTTGTCCCCCTCTGGAGTCTGAGGTTAAGAGACAGCGCAAAGTCCTTCACTTCCAACATTTCCTGGGGAATGAGGAGCACCCTTAAAAAAAAATAACAGGCAGGCAAGCTCTGTTAAATTCCTAGCAATTAATTCACAATGTTAAGAGATTGGTAAGTCATTCTGGGAAGCCTTTGACTACCTCGGTTATAGCCTACCCAATACACTGGGTAAATCAGATGACTTTTATAGTCGGCAATACCTGACTGTACATCTCTAGATTAAATTATCAGATTAGCGTCACATGGTTTTGTATTTGATCTTATGAAGAGTATAAAGCATTCAGTATCTATTTGATGAACCACCTTATCCTCTGGTTCCATTCTAAGTTTCAAACCTCTTGAATTCTCCCTGTGGGCCAGTGGATAACGTGGCCCATCAAATAAGATACTAAACATTTTGTACTCTTCAGAAGGTCAAAGACAGTTTGTAAACATTTTTCAATATTGTGTGATGCAAATTGGATAGTTTAATCAACTCCAGGAATTAAATTGCTCAATTCTGCAATTTCCAGAACAAATATAATCCATATGATCTGCTGAGCTTTGGGAGTACATCCTGTAAAGCTATGTATCCAGACTTGTGTGTGTGTAAAGTGCGGTCAAGTCGCAGCCGACTTATGGCGACCCCTTTTGGAGTTTTCATAGCAAGAGACTAACAGAAGTGGTTTGCCAGTGCCTTCCTCTGCACAGCAACCCTGAACTTCCTTGGTGGTCTCCCATCCAAATACTAACCAGGGCTGACCCTGCTTAGCTTCTGAGATCTGATGAGATCAGGCTAGCCTGGGCCATCCAGGTCAGGGCATCCAGACTTACCTGTCAAGAATGTTTTCCATTGCTTTTGTGTTATTTATTGTTAACTGGGTAGAAACTTTGTAGACCAAAAGCCAAAGTTGTCATTCTATTTATTAATGAAGCAGGAAAACTGTGTGTGTGTGTGTGTGTGTGTGTGTGTGTGTGTGTGTGTGTGTGTGAGAGAGAGAGAGAGAGAGAGAGAGAGAGAGAGAGAGAGAGAGAGAGAGAGAGAGAGAGAGAGAGAGAGAGAGAGAGAGAGAGAGAGAGAGTGTTTTCAGGCTTTTCTCCATTATAGAATGACATACCTAGCTAACCAGATAACCGGCTACCCCAAGCAAAAGTGTGTGCGCTTATGAGGAAGAGAGTGAGCGAGCGAGCTTGGGCCCAGACCAAGTCTAGGCTTATGCCACATGGATCCATTTTGGCCTCTGACAGTTGCCTTTTTATTTTCCCTAGCATACCATTGGTGAGCAATGGTTAGGGTCACCAACTAGGGCTTGGGAAATTCTTGGAGATCTGGGGGCAGTGCCTGGGGAGGGCAGAGTTTGGGGACGGGAAGGGACTCAGCAGGGTATAATGCCATACAGTCCACCCTCCAACACTGCCATTTTCTCTAGGATAACTAATCTCTGTAGTCTGGAGATCAGTTGTAATTCTCGGAACACTCCCAGCGCCCACTTGGAAGTTCATTGCCCTGTTCCCTTACAAGGGATCTTCATGTTTACCCCTGCATCCAAACCATGAGGAGAAGAGGAAATGGTGGCTGGGATGAATTCTTGTGCACCGACCTTTTCACATGGAGAGTTCTGGTGCAGCAAAGCACATAACTGTTCCCTGTGGAACACATCCTTCACAAAAAGTTCACAGTGCACCAATCCGTGTCCTAATTTCCATGGCCACATTACACTAGCCATATATGCACAACTGGAGCTAGACTTTCATAAAGTTTAGCACCTATTTGAGGGTGTGTTTTTTTAAGGTAATAAGCATCAACCATATATGGGGAGTTGTTGAGTAGACGGCACTTTGGAAAATGGTCTTGTATTTTAATGGCTGAGCAGTTGGTGACAATAAAGCAAAACTCTAGCTTGATTGCTGCTCACTTTGAAATACAGTCCTTCCTGAGAGGTTCTAAAAAACCACCCTAATGACTGGATCTTCTGTTGTATTAATTCTCACTGCTCTTAATGTCTCCCTTCATGGAGCCGCCTGCTGCAGCTCGGGACAATTTTGTTCCGCCTTTTGCTACAGACCAATGCTGAGTGATGTCCAAAGTTGCCTCTCTCTTGAATATTTGCTTTCCATATCACTCTTGACATCTCCAGCACAGCACCTTGACTATTGAGCAGTCTATCAGAGTCGAACCCCAGTTATTCTAAGTTCCAGAGGGGCTCCAGGACATGTAGAAGGCAGCAGAGGGGAGAATAATTGGGGAGCCAACCCAGTAGGGTGTTCTGACCACAGACTTCAAAGACGGCCTGGCAGGCTATAGAAAGCTGTCTGGCTTCCTCAGCAGGGTTCAGCAAAATCACCTGAGCTCAAATTCAGCACTCAAGCACTTTCACTTACATCCTCCTGCATCTTGCTAAGTCAGAGATTCATTGTAAGGACTTCCTTTGAATCAGGCCAATATTTTTAACATGAGGGCTAGCAAGGGGAAGAGATAAATGTATTTTACAGGGAGACCCTCAGTTACATTAACTCTGTATGTTGTCTGGGATACTTTCCCTTTCCTTCACTTTTCGTCTTTTCTTTCCCTTATTCTGTGCCTCCCCCATCCTATGGTAAAAAAGTGCTCTGGCACATGAATTTATCATGGTAAGATATTTCATAGGCTACAGGCCATTTCCTCTGCTATATACAGGTGGCAATCCTAAGAATACCTTATTTAGAACTAGTCCCATGAATAAAATGGGACTTACTGTTGAGTCAACTTTGCTCCCAAAGGAGGCTATAAACTTGTCAAGATAACCAATTGTGTTAACGTGAAGGATACAATACTTGACTCAATGAGGTACACATGAATACATGAAGCAGCCTTCTACTGAATCAGACCCTTGGTCCATCAAAGTCAGTATTGTCTACTCAGACCGGCAGCGGCTCTCCAGGCTCTCAGGCAGAGGTCTTTCATCTACTTGCCTAGTCCCTTTAACTGGAGATGCCGGGGATTGAACCTGGGACCTTCTGCATGCCAAGCAGATGCTCTACCACTGAGCTACAGCCGCTCCCCAATAAATTATTTCTTCCATTTTATGTGTAAAACTGTTTATTTGCTACCCACATCTAAAGGGATCCCTGAGTGTGTTCAGCCCAGGAAAGCTATAGGTCACCACACAGTATTCTATTGGTGATGTCAGAGAGATGTGCCGGCATTGCCAAACACTGATTGGCTGCTTCCATCTGTGGCTCTCATGGAGGCATTAGTATCATGCCACCCTGTGATTACAGAGTCTCCGTGGGATTGCTACAGATTCCAGTGTAACTTCTATGCTCTCCGCACCTTGGAGCCACACATTTTTTGCATAGATTACTGCTCTGCTGAAACAAGCATAGGATACCTACTAGCAGTGCCAGTAGGGTTGCCAACCTCCAGGTACTAGCTGGAGATCTCCTGCTATTACAACTGATCTCCAGCCGAGAGAGATCAGTTCACCTGGAGAAAATGGCTGCATAGCAACTGGACTCTATGGCATTGAAGTCCCTTCCCTCCCCAAACTCCGCCCTCCTCAGGCTCCTCCCCAAAAACGTCCCGCTGGTGGTGAAGAGGGACCTGGCCCTAAGTGCCAGGGATGGTGATGCAGTGGTGCCTAGTGCTTAGGTTTGGGCTGCCCGTTACTGTGGCTGAGTCTTTGAATGACAGGTTAAAAGTTCAAATGAAAGAAACAGCTGGCAAGGCTTAAGGAAACAGGGCTGCCACATGTTTGTTGACGCTGCTTCCCTCCCGCCTGGAATATTTATTTGAACAGCAAAATGCACTGGTTAAAATGTGTTTTTCTTAACTAGCTCATAATAATTAAAAGAGTGGTGTACTAAGCAAAGTTTACTTAAGTTGTCAGTGGTTATAAGAGAGCTTTTTTTCTGACAATGCTTTAAGAATTCAGGCTGGATTCTGGCAGTCTAACCATTTCATAAATAATTTCCTTCCGTTTTCTGAAAAATCAAAGGTTTCATTTTGTTCAGGGCTTTTCTCTGCAGCTTATTCCCATCTGCAGAGTTATTTAAATGTGGTCACCGTTCCTTGAATCCATTTCCTCAGCAAGGAATGTTTCACATTAAGCCCAAAAGTACTTCAGCTGAGTGCTATAGATGCAAAACTGGCAGAATGCTGAGCCAGTAGTTGTCAGCTTAGCCTCACCCCTTCCTTTCGGGAACTATGGTCACTAACTGGTTTTCATATTTTATCCTAGAAGCAACAAGAATCTGCAGAAGCTATTCCAGCCTGGATCTGGCAACTATTCCCGCTCCCCATAGGGTTGCCAACCTCCAAGTACTAGCTGGAGATCTCCTGCTATTGCAACTGATCTCCAGCCAATAGAGCTCAGTTCCCCTGGAGAAAATGGCTGCTTTGGCAATTGGACTCTATGGCATTGAAGTCCCCTCCCCTCCCCAAACCCCGCTTTCCTCAGGCTCCGCCTGAAAAACCTCCCACTGGTAGTGAAGAGGGACCTGGCAACCCTAGCTATCTGTCAGATAGGGCTTCTGACAGCTCCGTCCTCAAACAAGATGGTTTCCCCGCAAACAAAATGGAGTTTTCCGTGCACCCCTCCCCCCCCCCGTTTTGCACATGAACTCCGGCCAGAGATTTACAATTGTATTGGGACCCGCCCGTGTAAATCTTTGATCTGATATCGGGTCCCGCGCACAAAGCCGAGAGCTCGGCCATCTCCTCCACTGATTGTTCATAATTGTTTCTGTTTCGACTTGACTTCCCGATCTCCCGATAATACAATTGCCATTCAACCTTACAAAAAACTCACAGATAGGGGAGGTGGTCTTCATTTTACCTCTCTTCCATATAGCCAATATCTGCGTTTGAAGCGCAACTCTACCACCTCTGCAGACTTCATATCAGCTGCTAATTTGCTTACACAAGATCTTCGTTCTAGAGCATATCCGGAATCTGTACTTACTCAGGCTTTTGAGAGAGCAACTTTAACTGACAGGTCTAAACTTCTTACTCCTAAATCTCAGCAACAAGTCCCCTCTAAAATCACGGCTTCTTTCAACTTTACACAGCTTTCATATGACATCAAAAAGATCATTCAATGCCACTGGCATGTCATTGACCACATACCAGGTTGTGAGTCATCCCCAATTTTAGGTTTAAGGAAGACCCTTGCTTTAAGGGATCAACTTATTAAAACTGACATGCTTTCTGAAAGAACGAAAGTCTTGGTATGTGGTCATTTTAAATGTCATGGCTAGGCAGCCTGTCCCTACAGCCTACCAGTTAAACAGATTACCTCAATTGATGGCAAATTTACTTATGTTTTGAAACAGTTTTCCAACTGTGCCTCTTCTTTTGTTGAATATGCTTTGCTTTGTTCTTGTCCAGTGCCAAAAATGTACGTGGGCTGTACAATTCGCCAGGTCAGGCTACGCATTGGCTAACTTCGCACGCGCATCAGAGCTTGCACAAGAGAAGCGCCAGTAGTAAGTCACTTTCTCAGCCATGGACACAGTGACCGTGACCTCAAATTCTTTGTCTTATGGCAATTTCAACCAAAGGGATATCAAGCATAGGACGTCCAAAAAATTCTAAATCGTCAAGAGAGACGCTTCATCTTTCTCTTTAAAACGTTAGCCCCCAGTGGCTTAAACACTGATTTCGACCTCTCCTGCTTTCTATAATCATCCTGTCACTTTAACAATTTTTGCTTCTGCTACACTAAGCCCACAGGTGAAGGTATTTCAGCACACAGTCAAATTTACCTTTCACTCCAAAGAAATTTTTGCAACCATATGGGTGGATTCTATTAATTCCATTGGAGCTCTTGCCTAAAGAATTCTTTGTTTATTTGGTAAGATTTCTTTACATCATTTCCTTATACACTGTTCACTTTTGAAGTTGGATCTATAATATTTGGTTTTGTTACACTCTAGAAGGGCTTTACCTCAATGAAGTTCTGCTGATGCAGTTCTTGAAACATTGAAGCAGTGGGTAAGCAAGTCTTGTCTATTTCATACCATTAACCTTAGAACTGTTACAATTGGTGATAATATGTGTTCTCATAACTCGGTGTTCAGCCGTCAGGTTCTGTTCATTATTATTATAAATTTTAGACGCTCACTGCACATGAATGGAATGAACTAATTCAAAGCGGTCCCTTTAAAATTTTGTCGGGTCAGTAAGCTGATGAAGATTTCGAAACGCGTCCTTGCTAGCCCACCTTGGATCTGGTCATTGACTCTAGCTTTGACTACATTTTCTTCGCGATCATATGGATACACTTTGTATTGATACACTTTGTATTTACGCAATGAAATAAGCCCTAGTGGCTATTGTGAATGTATAGTATTTTCTCAGGTTGTTATTATTATTTGGCTTTCATCCTTGTGATGCTAATTGTGTGAGCTATAACACAATACTAGCTAACTTTTTATTATTTGGGTCTTAAGCCCTGCTAGGCAAATCATGTGTATCTGAACACAATATTGACAAGTTTTGGTTACATATAAAAATAACTCAGCTTTATTTGTTTATTTATTTATTATAAATTGATTACCCAGAGCCACGCGCTGCCGCCTTTCACAGTCTTCACTATTTTCAGCGTAGGCTTCCTCTTTTTCTAGTACCTGGAGGTTGGCAACCGTAAGGATGGCCAAGACCCCTGGACTTTTGTCCTCCCAGTTCCTTCCCTTCTACAGCCCTGCACAGAGGATAATCCTGGAGCTTTGAGCCAAATGGCTCATTTACGCTACAATAAATGTCAGTATTTCAGAAGTGAAAGCGTGTATTAAAAAAACAACAACCTGTCTGCAGTGTCTAAATGCATGACCCATATCTTAACAAGCAATACAATGCTATGTTTTATAACCTGCCTTGAAACTGTTTGGATTTCCACAGTGATGGGGAAAACACACTGACAGCAGGGAAATCTGTTTAGTTTCAGATGGAGTTATTACTTTAGCTCTGGTGCCATCATGAAATCTGGCATTCATTGGAAGTGAAGGCATCTGGAATTTGGTTTATAGAACTGAAATAACACTGACTCTAAGTGACTGATAAGAAAGGTTTCAGCTTTCTATGATTCCAAACACACAGAAGGGGCGGGGGGAGAAACCTTAATGAAAATTTATCCAGGGTGTGATCATAATCACACCTATGTTCTACCCTTTATTAAAGGAAAGGAAAAAAAGGGACTAAAGTTTGGGGGGTGGGGGAGTATCATTCTCACAGCTGTCAAAATAGAAGCAGAATTCTTTCACAACTGAAGTGATCTGAGAAAGGAGGTCAGAATGCGTGTATTAATTAATCTCAGGCACCCAGCCAGAACATTCAAAATGGATTTTATCCTTCCCTTAACTTCAGTGAGACGTGCTGCCTGAGGCCAAGAGGAGTAGCAGAGCCAGATCAGGTGTGAGTTGTTTACAACGTCTTTGTCACATGATGAGACACTAAAAAAAAAAAAAACCTTAGGATTTCTCTCCAACTAGTTGTACTATGTGTATATACTGTTAATGGTGGGTAGAATGTGTGGGAGCATATCAGACCTGCCATTTATCCAATGTATATTTTTATAGTCCTGTAATGGAGCAATTTAAGAAACTTGGATTTAAATCTCACGAGGGAAGCCACCTTCACTGTTAAAACTCGTCTTCTTGGCATGGTGTAGTGGTTAAAAGCGGCGGACTCTAATCTGGAGAACTGAGTTCGATTCCCCACTCCTCCACATGAAGCCTATTGGGTGACCTTGGGCCAGTCACAGTTCTCTCAGAACTCTCGCAGCCCCACCAGCTTCACAAGATGTTCGTTGTGGGGAGAGGAAGGGAAGGCGGTTGTAAGCCACTTTGAGACTCCTTAAAGGTAGAGAAAAGTGGGGTATAAAAACCAACTCTTCTTCTCTCTGATAATAGCAGTTTACCAAAAGGAGAATCCATACCAGCATCAAAGGGGATAGCGAGAAAGGATTATTCACAAACACACCAGTTGCTCTTTCTTCACTGCTGGACCATCATTATATGAATTCTGTCTTGCACATACTGTCCAATAATGTGGTATTTCCCCCCTAAAGTGATAACATACTAAGTTACAGACTTACTGCCCTTCAAAAACGTTCTCAGAACCGGAATTGTGGAAACTGGGTGATGTTTATTTCTGCTATAACATGTGTACTGTGTCTACAGGATAGTTTGTCCTCAAGAGCATTATCTTAAAGAGATAATTGTTTCCTTCCTCTAAACGAGTAATTGCCACTTTCCAATTTTGCATGGCTTTCCCTCACAGATTTGCACTGCACTGCTTAGGGCGGAATTAAAAGAGCTACTTTAGCTAGACCTAGGGGTTTATTTATTTACTTTATTTATATCCCGCCTTTCTCCCCAGTGAGAACCCAAAGTGGCTTACACCATTCTCCTCCCCTCTGTTTTATCCTCAAACAACCTTGTGAGGTAGGCTAGGCTGAGT
The DNA here is from genome assembly GCF_029931775.1 of Euleptes europaea. Lineage (NCBI taxonomy): Eukaryota > Metazoa > Chordata > Lepidosauria > Squamata > Sphaerodactylidae > Euleptes > Euleptes europaea. The sequence goes on along the minus strand of NC_079312.1, from coordinate 91,863,873 downwards.
ATGTGTAACTGGCCCAAGACCATCCAGCAAGTTTCCATGGCAGAGTGGGGGTTCGAACCTGGATTTCCCAGATTCTAGTCCAACATTTTAACTACTGCACCAAGCTGGCTCCAGTTTTGGTTTGCTTTGTCCTCTTCCAGTAAGATTTGTGGCTTGTTCTCCCCAAAGTAGATAGCCCTTGATGTATCACAAGCCACTTTTAAAACTTTTAAAAGTTGTTACCTGTGAGATATGGCCAGGGTGAGAAAGGTTGCTATTTACAAAGGCTGCTATTTGAAAAGGACCCCCTCCATGGCAGCACCAGCAAGTGCTGTGTGAATGGCATCCATGTGCCCCTTTCACACACCACTTGCTCTGCAGCTGCCCCCCTCCTGCCAGTCACACCAGCGCATTGCACAAGGCCCCCCACATAGCCCCACAACCTCCTTTTAAAGAACTTTAAAGGGTTTTTACACTGACCTGGATGGCCCAGGCTAGCCCAATCTTGTCAGATCTCAGAAAGTAGGAACAAAGTATCATCAACCAACTGTGTAACAGTCACAACGAAGTAAATTGCCAAACAGAGGATGATAAAAATGTATTATTGTATCTTTAACGACGTCAATACGTCAAAGGTATATTTCTCGAATCTTCAGAGCAAGTTACATGAATAACAGGTCTCCCACGATAGAGAAACCTACGCAAATATACAAATTGTTATGACAAATACAACTGAAGCCAGGAGATACAATGTCATGATAAACATGAGAGCTTCTAAAGTGAAATAGGAAGACAACAGAAGGCACTGTCTTCTTGTTTCATGAGTCTTCGTCAAGTCTCTCCTCATATGATCATTTCACAAACATCACTCTATTATAGAAGAAGAGTTGTTTTTTATATGCCGACTTTCTCTGCCACTTAAGGGAGAATCAAACCGACTTACAATCACCTTCCCTTCCCCTCCCCACAACAGACACCCTGTGAGGTAGGCGTGGCTGAGAGAGCTCTAAGAGAGCTGTGACTTGCCCAAGGTCACCCAGCTGGCCTCGTGCGGAGGAGTGGGGAAACAAATCCAGTTCACCAGATTAGCCTCCGCTGCTCATGTGGAGGAGTGGGGAATCAAACCCGGTTCTCCAGATCAGACTCCCCCACTCCAATATAAAGGCATAAACAAGAATTACCACCCATACACCCAAGCTTGACATTTACAGACTTCATCCTGATTGCCGGCCAAGTCTGACTTACCCCCAATGCACATGAAAAAAACTGTGGTTAGTACTTTGGAAGGGAGACCACCAAGGAAGCCCAGGGTCGCTATGCAGAGGCAGGCAATGGCAAAGAACCTCTGATCATAGCAGCTTGGCTGGACAGCTTACCCACAGCCTATGGTAAAACCTGGTCTGGAACTACTCCAGATTCTGGTACATTAGAACTATAATAAAACACGAAATGGACTCTCAATATTATGCCATTCACAGTTTTGTTTCATTTAGGTTGGCCCTAAGATACAAAATTATCGAGAGCCGGTGTGGTGTAGTGGTTAAGAGCGGTGGTTTGGAGTGTGGGACTCTAATCTGGAGAACCGGGTTTGATTCCCCACTCCTCCACATGAGCGGCGGATGCTAATCTGGTGAACTGGGTTGGTTTCCCCACTCCCACACATGAAGCCAGCTGGGTGACCTTGGGCTAGTCACAGCTCTCTTAGAGGTCTCTCAGCCCACCTACCTCACAGGGTGTCTGTTGTGGGGAGGGGAAGGGAAGGAATTGTAAGCCGGTTTGATTCTTCCTTAAGTGGTAGAGAAAGTCGGCATGTAAGAACCAACTCTTCGTCGTCGTCTTCTTCGAATCAGGATGAACCTGGTTCCTATCAGAGCTCTGTCACAAACTCCCCAGGTGGCCTGAGACAAACCATTATGTTTCAGACACCCATCTGCAATATGGTTATAATAATTCTGTCCTACCTTATAGGATTGTAAGGCTTATGAGTATAAAGGATGTGAAGTGCTTTGAGTACATAAAATATACTATATAAATGGCAAGTCTGATTATTCATATAGAACCATCAAAGTACACGGTGATCATAAAAGCAGAAAATTCCAGGCAGATCCCTGCCCCAAATTGCTTATATTCTAAATTGAAAAACGGTCACCGAGACATCAGAAGCTAGAGAAACTTGTTAATGAAAGGAGCAACTGGGCAAGAGTTGTTTCCTGAAATTTGTCTCTCTCTGGATGGGTTGCAAGAGCTGGTTTGGGAATACAGACATTCACTACTTCCTCAAAGGTGGACTTGAATCAGCCAAAATCCATTTCTCACATGCACACCTCCACAAATCATTAACAATTTGGTTCACAATGGTCCATCTGGGCAGGCAGACCTCATTTGCAGAAAACTGGTTATTTTTCAATTTGATTGAAGAAGCAGATTAAACAGAAAATCAGAAAAACATGTGGACTGTTGAAGTGAGGTAGAGAGGCTAAAGAATTGAGACATGGTTCCTTGGCTCAGCAGTGGATGCTTGCAGAACATGAATGCATGTAGTACACAGCACAGACATGCTTCCAACAAGCAAACACTTCTGCCATGCACTGCAAGTATAGGCACATAAAAAGCAAGCTCAGGTTTTCATGACTGCTATTTAATTCTATATTGGGAAATTAATGGGCTGCAATTCAGAAGAAGAAGAAGAGGAGGAGGAGGAAGAAGAAGAGGAAGAGGAGTTGGTTTTTATATGCCGACTTTCTCTACCACTTACGGGAGATTCAAACCGGCTTACAATCACCTTCCCTTCCCCTCCCCACAACTGACACCCTGTGAGGTAGGTGGGGCTGAGAGAGCTCTAAGAGCTGTAACTTGCCCAAGGTCACCCAGCTGGCTTCATGTATAGGAACGGGGAAACAAATCCACCAGATTAGCCTACGCCGCTCATGTGGAGGAGTGGGGAATCAAACCCGGTTCTCCAGATCAGACTCCACAGCTCCAAACCACTGCTCTTAACCACTACGCCACACTGGTGATTTGGGGAAGGCCAGAACCTATTCCTGCCTGCCAAGAAACTGGGGTCATAAGGCAGGGTGATAGTTGACAGTTTGCCCTTCAGTACTGTTTCAGGCAACACAAGATGGCTTTCTCCTTTTAAAATTAATGGCTGCCATTCACTACTATGGGAGAAAACTTATAATACTGGAGGGGACACTGTTCCCATGGGAGGAAAAGGTGCTTCATTGTCTCCAAGAGGACCAGCCTCCACAGTGAGAGACCAGTACCCCCTGGATATTTTGTCCATGATCACTACAAACCTGTAATGACCCCCTGGATATTTTGTCCATGATCATTACACAGTGAGAGACCAGTACCCCCTGGATATTTTGTCCATGATCATTACAAACCATAACTTCTGCAAACGTTATCTCCAGACTTGGCAAAGTGCATTGTTTCCAGTTCTTAGCAATTAACATTATAGCCCCTACCAATAAATCTGATTCCTGGGTAACTATTCTGCATTATCACCCAAAAGACATGTCATTGAGGTTAAAAGTTATTCCCCTCCCATGATATATCTAATTCCTTTCTGAACTGCATCCCAAAAATATTTGGTAATGCTCCATTACCAGCACATATGGAGATTAGACCCAATAAGTTTCCCTACTCTCCAGCACATACCTGTGGTGTTTGCAGACATTTTTGCTAACCTTTTTGGTGTATAATACGCCCCCCCCCCAAATTACCTTTAGGCAGTTTTCTCTGATCTCCATATTTTTAAATAATCAGCACACATTTTTAAAAGAGGGAAGCAGCTTTAAGAAAGGCCTTAAGCACATTTTACCACTGTTAACCTTGTATTCAGGGCACTTATTGCCCTACTATAGTTGTACAACTAGAGAGCAAGCATGGTGTACTGGTTAAAGTGTCAGACTAGGATCTGGGAAACCCAGGTTCGAATCCCCACTCTGCCATGGAAACTTGCTGGATGATCTTGGGCCAGTCATGCACTCTCAGCCTTGACCCTGGCAAGTATTTGGATGGAAGATCTCCAAGGAATACCAAGGGAGTGCTGTGGACGCAGGCAACGGCAAACCACCTCTGAACGTTTCTTGCCTTGAAAACCTTAGAGGGTCACCATAAGTCAACTGTGACTTGACAGCAAAAAAAAAAAGTTGTATAACTCCTCAGGTTTAGGGACATCTATTATCCCACATTATGAGAAGACAAGAGTCACTGGACAAGACAATCATGCTAGGAAAAGTTGAAGGCAGCAGGAAAAGAGGAAGATCCAACAAGAAATAGATTGCCTCTATAAAGGAAGCCACATCCCTCAGTCTGCAAGACCTGAGCAAGGCTGTTAAGGATAGGACATTTTGGAGGACATTGATTCATAGGGTCGCCATGAGTCGGAAGTGACTTGACGACACTTAACACACATCATCCCAGCTGGTTCCACACCACCATTTAGTCTGGAACTGCCACAGGTAGCTCATGTGTTTTTTACCGACTGTGTGGACGACACAGGGGTCTGCTTGTTGCACTCCTGTGTTTTCCATGTTTTTTTCTGCAGACTTGATATTCGGTGTTTTGTTTTTTTAACTTCTGTTTCAGTTCTACCCATCCACATGTGGACTGACGAAGCTCCATCTTCCTTCTCTTTCTTGATTCATTCTCTGTGCCACACCGCTGGCATTTTGGCATTCCTGAAAGGATCCTTTCCCTGGAGATGTGGGGAATGTTTATCCTTTCAACTGTCTCGTTTTTCCATTGCAGCACAAGAAATGGTTTGTTTTTAAAACCTGGTATGATCATAATGGAGCAATTACAAAATCATGATTGTAACAAAGCAAACATGTTAATCAGCACAACTTTGCAGCCCAAAAAGGAATGCAGTAATTAAAGCCTCATGCCAGTCCTTTAATTCCTTCTTGCTGTTTAAAAGCTGCTTACACTTCTCTGAACTTCATTAATTGCTTCTTGCTCGATCGGGTTCCCTTTCTCTAGAGGAGGAGGAGGAGGGTTTAGTTACTGCATTTGTTCTCTGTACAGTCCCTTGGCAATGGTATGTGTCTGTGTCAAGTGCTGCTAAGTTTCAGCCAACTTATGGCAGCCCCAGCAAAGGGCTTTCAAGGCAAGTGAGAAGCAGAGGTGGTTTGCCATGGCCTGCCTCTGCAGAGTCTTCCTTGGTGGTCTCCCTTCCAAGTACCCGCCCAGTTTAGCTTCCAAGATCTGGCTAGATCGGGCTATACCATACCACCTTTCCTCCCTAGGCAGTGGTATAGAAGGTATATAAATATGTTATTGTGGTTACTATTACACAGATTTTTGTGTGTTGTGCTTAGCTGCAGCTATTTCATACTTCCCTCTCTCTGATTTTTGAACTTTTAAAAGTAGTTGTCATGATTGGCAGGAGAACCCAGACGATGCTCTTAAAGGGAGCAATAAAGTCACTGCTGGTCTTCTATTTGAACACGGAGGGCTTTTAGGATTGTGAACTGAATTGGAGTAAAACAAGAGGGGACCAGAGGATTGCACTGATTCAGTATAAGGCAGCTTCATGTGTTCATGTGTACTTTTGAAACTCTACTTTTTTCTGCTCCCACAAATTATGCATAAATTTATATATCCAAAGGCATCTGTCTCTTAGTAAATATTCCATACTGAATTATACAAATAAACATGTTTCTTCAAAATCTGGTTTAGTTTTTTAAAAAACTGGAGAGAAAGTTGCAAAGTTCCCTTTGAAACATTTGAAAGACATTTTATAAAATAAGTTCTGTTCCAGAGAGAAGGTATCATTTTGACTTTTCACTTCAGGTGCAAAGCTGTCTAAGGCTGGTACTTCTGTGATCCAAAGACCACTGAGAGACAGGGATGCAGGGTACAAAACTCCAGGCGCTCAGTGAAGCCAGGCAAGGCGCCCTTGGAGAATTGCAGCGCTGCCAAGAAATCTCCATATTATTTTGTCGTTCTCTCCCTTGCCCCTCCTTCTTGTCATGGGATAACATCTTTCTCCCTCTCTTTGGGTATCAGTAAACAAGCTTTGGTCTATAATCACACACACACACACACACACACACACACACACACACACAAAAGGACAGCTGGTAGAACCAGGAGAACCCTGCCTAATCTCATCACACTTACCGAGGAAACTAGTCCACAAGGTAGAAGCCAAGCCTGGCCCAGTGCTGAGCTATCAGACTATCAATCAATAGAGTTGCCAGCTCTGGGGTGGGAAATACCTGGTAATTTGGGGACGGGGCCTGAGGAGGGTGGGGTTTGGGGAGGGGAGGGACTTCAATGCCATAGAGTCCAATGGTCAAAGCGGCCATTTTCTCCAGGTGAACTGATCTCTATCGGCTGGAGATCAGTTGTAATAGCAGATCTCCAGCTAGTACCTGGAGGTTGGGAACCCTATCGATCAAAGGCTCTCCATGATTCAACAGCATGCCTTTAGCCGCCGAATGATCCTGCTATATTAGCTCTCTGCCAAAAAAAAAAACAAAAAAAACGTACCCACATTAGCATTCTCCACAAATAGGTCAAAGCCACCTCACCAATGAGACAAACAGTGTTGCTTACCTGTAACTGTTGTTCATCTAGTGGTCTTCTGTGCAGGCACACATGGGTACTGCGCATGCGCAGGCCAGCCGCGGAGATCTTCTGGAAAGCTCTAGAATTTCGGCTCGCTCGCGTCCTCCCTCCCCCCCGGGATCCTTCCCGCCTTTCTGGTCATGTGATGGGGGAGGAGCGAGCGGCCGTCCCTCCAGTTCTCCGCTTCGCCGCCGCGGAATTGCCCTGTAAGAAAGCAACCCACAGCGGGGACGGAGGGAGGGATGTGTGCCTGCACAGAAGACCACTAGATGAACAACAGTTACAGGTAAGCAACACTGTTTTTCATCGGCGTGGCTTCTGTGCAGTCCCACATGGGAGAATAGCACGCTAAGAAACACAGGAGGCGGGAGTAAGGTTGCAAACTCACTTCAATCTTTATTAACCCCCTACAGCACTGTGTTCAAGACTGCCGTACCCACAGCTGAGTCGCAGCGGGCACCAACATCCATAGAATAGTGGCGTACAAAAGTGGCCGGATGAGACCACGTCGCTGCTCTACAAATGTCTGGCAAACTGGCAGCGCCTCTGAATGCAGCCGACGCCGCTACCGACCTCGTGGAATGTGCCCTCAAACCAAGAGGACAGTCCTTACCTGCCATTTGATAGGCAATAGAAATGGCCTTGGTCACCCATCGGGCGATAGTCTGAGCCGATGCCCTGTAGCCCTTCTTTGGGCCAAAAAAAACATACAAACAAACTATTATCCTGTCGAAACTGTTTGGTTCTATGTAAATAAAACAACAGAGCCCGTCTTACATCCAATGTGTGCAGGCGCCTTTCTTCATCCGAACTGGGGTCGGGGAAAAAGGTAGGCAACACTATGTCCTGAGACATGTGAAATTTGGATACCACCTTGGGAAGAAACTCTAAACTGGTGCGGAGGACTACCCTATCACTATGCACCTTCAGAAATGGGGGGTCATGTCGCAGGGCTGACATATCACTGACCCTCCTAGCCGACGTGATGGCTACTAAAAATGCCACCTTGTAACTAAGATAATACAGGGGACAGGAAACTAAAGGCTCAAACGGTTTGAGCATTAACTGAGATAGAACCCTGGTGAGATTCCACTGAGGTAAGGGCGGCTTTACTGGAGGGAAAACATTATTAAGGCCCTTCAGGAACCTTTTGCACAGAGGGTGGGAGAACAGAGACCGAGTGCCAATCCCCCCATGTAAAGCTGAGACAGCTGCCAGGTGAACCTTCACTGACGAGTTCGCCAAACCCCTTTCTTTAAGGGCCAATAGATATTCCAAAACTTGGGGCAACGGGCAGGAAGCGGGATCAAGCTGTCTATCTAACGCCCACAACTCAAACTCTCGCCATTTACTAGCGTAAGAACGCCTAGTAGAAGGTTTTCTGGCCGCTACCAAAATCTCAGTGACCCTATTGGGGATCTCCCCACTTAACCCGTGAGCCAGGCCGTCAGATGGAGTGACGCCGGATCGTGATGCCACACATCCCGTATGGAAATCAGATCCGGTGTGACAGGGAGCTCCCAAAACCGTCCCCGGGCCAACCTCCACAGCATCGGGAACCATGGCCTTTTCGGCCAGAATGGGGCAATCAGGATTACCTGTGCCCCTTCCGCCATAATTTTCCCCACCACCCTGTGAACTAGAGGGATTGGGGGGAACGCATACATCAGGCTGCCCTTCCATGGGATCTGGAACGCATCTCCCATTGAGCAAGGATCCCACGCTGCCCAAGAACAAAAATTGGGGCACTTTGCGTTTTCCCTTGAAGCGAACAAGTCCACCGAGGGGATACCCCAACGGTCCATAACCTGTGTCAGAATACGATCGTTTAGAGACCACTCGTGTTGCCTGTCCGCATCTCTGCTGAGAGCATCGGCAACTATGTTTGACTGCCCCGCGATGTGAATCGCCTTTAGCGAGACGCCATGCTGAATTGCCCACTCCCAAATGAGCATGGCTTCTTCGCAGAGAAGGCGTGATCCTGTGCCACCCTGCTTGTTTATATAGTACATGGCAGTCACGTTGTCTGTAGCCACCTGGATCCGCTGTCCTTGTATTGACCCTGCGAAAGAAACCAGAGCATATCTTATAGCCCTGAGCTCCAGCAGGTTTATATGAAATTGTTTCTCCTCTGGAGACCATCTGCCCTTAGTATGGAGCTGTCCACAGTGTGCACCCCATCCCTCTAGGGAGGCATCCGTAAATAACTGGGTATCATGGGATGGGACCCCAAAGGGGATCCCCATCAAAAGATTGCTCTCCTTACCCCACCATGCAAGAGATCTAATTACTGTCCTGGGGATGGAAAGCATCCTCATCTGGCTGTCTATGTTCGTCCTAAAATGTTGCAAAAACCACAACTGGAGCGGTCTCATACGCAACCGTGCGACGGGAACCACGGTGGTGGTGGATGCCATTAACCCAAGCAATTTCTGTATCCTGATTGCCCTTTGGAATCTGGTGCGTTGAAAGGCCTCCACCATGGACTGGATTGCCCTCACCCTCTGAATGGGGGGAAACAACCTAGCCTGCTGAGAGTCCAATACGGCTCCAATGAACTCCACGGTTTGAGAGGGTTCTAGCCTAGATTTCATATCATTAACAATTAATCCCAATTTATGTAGAAGTAGCAGAATCTGGGCTACATTGTCCCTAACCTCGTTGGGGGAGGAACCCACCACCAACCAGTCATCTAAGTAAGGAAAGATGATGATGCCGGATAACGCTAGATGAGCAATCACCTCCCCTACACATTTAGTAAACACTCTGGGAGCGGTAGCGAGACCAAATGGAAGGACGTTAAATTGAAAATGAGCATCCTCGCAGGAGAACCGAAGGTACTTCCTGCACGATTCGTGGATAGCCACGTGAAAATAGGCATCCTTCAGGTCTAATACCGCGAAGAAAACTCCTTGGGACAACAGTGTCCCTACTTCTTGGACCGACACCATCCGGAATGATCGAACCCGGATAAACTTATTCAGGTCACGTAGATCTAGAATGGGTCTCTTACCACCGCCCTTTTTGTCTATGAGGAAATAGGAAGAATAAAATCCTTTCCCCCACTGGTCTGGTGGGATCCGGCTAATGGCTCCTTTATGGAGTAATTGGGTTACCTCTTCCCTCAGTACCTGGGGGGCTTGAACAGCCCGTAGCGGTGGATACGAAGAAGGAGGACGAGTAAGCCATTCCAAAAAATAACCATCTTTTATTAAGGATAACACCCACTTATCAGAAGAAATAGAACACCATTCAGTGTAGAAACCAGTCAGCCTATTCAGAAAACGTAAGGGCAATGGCTCCGGAACATGGGCGGTCAGTCATTGAGGTCCCTTCTTAGGGTTGGATCTATTTTGAGGGGATCTGTCACCCCTTTTGCCCCTTGCCCTGGAAGGGAAACGACGCTGTTCAGTGGCAGGAAAGGTCTGCCTATTCTGGTTAGCATAATGATATGGGACAAACCGATAACCCCTGTTGTAGAAAGGGGGTTTTTGTCTAGGTTTATACCTCTGACGAAAGGAGGAACCCGATGACGCAGGGGCTGTAATCCCTAGTGATTTTGCAACCGCTCTATCCTTCTTGTACTTATGTAAGTACTCATCAGAGGCCTGATTGAAAAGTGCCCTCTCATCAAACGGCATGTCTTCCAACCTGCTCTTTGCTTCTTGGGGCAAATTAGAGGAGCGCAGCCAGGCAAAGCGGCGTAACGCTATGCTAGATGCCAAGACTTTACTGGCGGCGTCTGCCGCATGCCGAGCTGCATACAATTGGTGGCAGCCTAACTTATAGCCCTCTGCTTGCATGGCCTTGGCTACTTTAATTTTTTCCTCCGTCACCTCTGGGAAAAGGTCGGTGACATGCTCCCACAAGAGCATCTGGTAGCATCCCATCAGTGCATTGTGATTAGCTACCCGTAAGCCCAAAGACCCCGCCGAATATAACCGTCGGCACAATAAGTCTAACTTTCTACCCTCTTTGTCGGAGGGAGACGAGTGGGACCCTGCTCTTCCTCTAGCTGGTAGGGTGTCAGCGACCAGAGAGCTACTCTGGGGATGCTGATACAGGCAAGGAAATTCCCCTTCTTGGACACGGTAGAGATTGTCCACCTTCCTGGGGATTAGTGGGTATGATGCTGGTTTGGCCCAATTAGTAAGGGCAACCCCTCTAATACCCTTAACCATAGGGACGGCGATGGGTTCAGCGTCCGGGGTATAAAGGACATCCATAATCGGGTCCTCTTCCCTAGATTGTGTGGGATTCACCTTAAGCCCCAGAGCCTTAGCCATCCGGGCTAGTTGTTCATTGTAACCCCTAATATCCTCAGATGGGGAAACGGGGAATGGGTCCCCTACAACATCGTCAGGAGACGGCCAAGAGGAAGTCTCTGAACCCTTATGGGAAGCCCTAGAGTCCTCGTCAGAATCAGAGTTGTGATGATAAACCTGCCTCGGTAGAGGAGAAATGTCCTTAGAGGCTTTCGACGTCGAAGGGCGCGCAGCCCGGTCCCGGGACCTGGAGCGACCTCTCGACGTCGAGTGATGATGTGCCCTTGGGCTTCGGTACCGTCGTTCGTCTCGATGTTCCGAGGAGTGAGAACGATGGTGCCGGTCGTCGCTCCTCGGTGACGAGCGGGCTCGGTGCTGACGCTCCGGACCTGGTGAGTCTCGGTGCCGAGGCGAACTCCGCAGTCGTGTTCTCTGCTTAGGCGGCGGGGAACGGCAGCAGGAACAGCTCCTCCTCTGATCCCAGGATCGGCGCGCATGGTAGCAGCCGCTGCGATGGGAGTCAGCTGAATGACGCGACCGGAGCTCCGAGTCAGACTGAAAGTCCGGGATGACAATGACATCATGGTCTGACGGCGAGAAGGAGGCTTGTCTCTCGCAGGGAGATCTCTTCCTCTTGGGAGAGATGGAATTTCGTCTGGTCAGGGACTCCTTGCTCCTGGAGGGGGCACGGCTACGGCGTCCCTTGGACGAAGAAACAGACCTGTGGGTCTCCACAGATTTCGGGGAGCAGAGCTGGCGGTCCCCGACGTCGAGCCCCTGGAGAGGTGCAGATCCCGGCGCCCCCGCTGCCGAAGGGGAGATTGGGCCTGCTTCCCTCGGTACCGATCCTGTCTTCGGTGCCGAGCCTGCCCTGGACGTGGTGGCACTCCTCGGTACCGATCCAGTCGAGCGGGTGGCTGGGAGGTCCGGTACCGACCTCTTCTTTGATGTCGACTTCTTGGAAGCAGAGTCCTTTTTGGCCTTAGACGAGTCCTGGGTCGTCGTCCCACACTCTACCGGTCTTCCGGAATCCTTCTTGGACCCAGAGGTTGAAGGCTCGGCCGAGTCCCGGGACTCTGACTTCTTTTTCTTTTTAAGAGATGGAGAAGGGGAACCCTTGGAAGAAGCCGCCAGCATGGGGAAGAGAGATTGCTCGTATAAATGAGCTTTCAACTTCATCTCTCTATCTTGGCGGGACCGATGAGAGAGCGACCTGCAATGCTTGCAGGACGCAGAGTTATGGGTTTCCCCTAAACAGTAGATACATCGATCGTGATCATCCAACTGCGACATCTTACAGCCGCAAGATGAACATTTCTTGAAAAGCGCCATCATAATTAGGCCGTGACGACTCAAGAAATGCAGAGCTAACCAACCGAACATCCTAACCCCGCGGCGGCGAAGAAAGAACTGGAGGGACGGCTGCTCGCTCCTCCCCCATCACATGACCAGAAAGGCGGGAAGGATCCCGGGGGGGAGGGAGGACGCGAGCGAGCCGAAATTCTAGAGCTTTCCAGAAGATCTCCGCGGCTGGCCTGCGCGTGCGCAGTACCCATGTGGGACTGCACAGAAGCCACGCCGATGAACAAGATTGTTCCCCAAGCGCACCCTCTTCCCACCTGCAGACCACTCTGCTGTTTCCTTATTTGGAAATATTCCCAGGACTGTGAACTGTCCCCTCACCCATTTGGCCAATCAGAAGACATAACAAACTCACATCCTTGCCCCCTCCCCTCTTTCCAGGCTTGAAAGGAAAAGGTTCTTTTGCCTCTTACCCTATACAAAAGACAGAATCTGCCACCATATCAAGAGTCTGCCAGTCCAGAACTGCCCTTATCTTGTGAACTTTAAAGAGCCACTGGATGTACAGTACACGCCTCCACTTCTTTTCTCCTCTGGATTACTTGCTGCATGGATGCTTAATTACTGTTTTGGAGAATGGTGTAGTGGTTAGAGCAGGGGTTCCCAATGTGGTACCCATAGGTGCCACGGTCCCCCCTAACACCTTTTCTGGTGCCCAAGTGTTTTAGCAAGTGGGTAGGGCCAGCTTGGGCTTTTGCCCAGCAAGGATTCTTGTTGACTATTGGAGATGTGATAGGTTGTATAGATTTTTTAAGATGTTGCTTTGGCAGCATTTGCCACAACATAAAGATCTATACTGTGTTACTGAAGTTAAGCTGTGGCAATCATGTTGTGTCTGGTTCCGCCTCCTGTAGCAGCCATTTTGTGGCAGGCATTTCGTTGCTGTGTCCACCATGCCAAGTCAGAATTCCAAATGTGCCCATAGGGTCAAAAAGGTTGGGGACCCCTGGGTTAGAGCGTCAGACTACAACCTGCTGGGAAACCAAGGTTCAAATCCCCACTCTGCAAGGTGACTTTGTGCCAGTCACACACTCTCAAACTAGCCTACCTGACAGGGTTGTTGTAAGGATAAAATTAAGGAGAGGGATCCCTAATAGGGAAAAAGATTGGGCATCAATGAAGAGAGTAAGTACTGTATTTTTTCGTGTATAAAATGTTTTTTTCTTTAAAAGTGTACTTAAAAATTGGGGGGTCGTCTTATACCCGGAATAATACGGGCAGGGAAGAGAGTGGGGCCCATAGGAAGGCTTACTCTGTAAGCCCAGCTCTCTTCCCATGGGCTCCGCTCTCTTCTCCGCCGGCTCATTTCGCTGCCCATCAGCTAATGGGCGGAGAAGAAAGCGGGGCCCATGGGAAGCCTTCCCATGGGCCCCACTCTCTTCCCTGCCCGTATTTTTCCAAGACGCCCCCATGTATAAGATGACCCCTTTCCCCCCTTAATTTTGGTTCAAAAAAATAGGGGGCATCTTATACACGGAAAAATACGGTATATAAATAATGGGAAAACTGCCTGAGACTGTACAGAAAGGTAGCTATAGTCCCTGCAATATAATCTTGCTCTACCTCATGGTTCCTGTTTTTGGGCAGTGCCTGGGGAGGATGGAGTTTTATGGGATATGATGTCACATACTCTGTAAAGACCACACAGATTGGCAGATTCTTAGACATCACCAACAGTGCTATTCCCCCCTATTTTTTCTCCCACTCCTCAAATCACCGAGGGCAAGGGATTGAAGGTGAGAGGGGGGTGTCTTCTGTCAGCAGGCAAAAGGCAAGCTTAGTTATTGCTGACTTTGCATTTTCAGCGGGATGCCTCCATATCTAGCTTCTTTCATCCCATAAGACCAAGTTTAAGCTGACACCGGTACTATTTTAAATTTGCATACCTGTTCAGCATTTCACATAAGCATGCTAGCAAGGTAAGACCTTAAGGTCATGGCCTGAAATATCCCATTATACCCCCTCAGCCCTCACCCTGAAACTATCCTGCCTGGCGAAGAGTTCTGTATCTTGTACACTGTTTTGTGTCATTTTGGGCTGGTCCAAATAAGAGGTATTCTGGGGTTTCAGAGTGGAGAAGATGAACAGGTTTCTAATCAGAAATATGGCTTGCTCAGTTTGTTTGGGCTAAAGAAGAGTTGGTTTTTATACCACACTTTTCTCTACCTGTTGAGTCTCAGTGGCTTATAATTGCCTTCCCTTCCCCACCCCACAACAGACACCTTTTGAGGTAGGTGGGACTGGGAGAGGTCTGAGGGAACTGTGACTAGCCCAAGGTCACCCAGCAGGCTTCATGTGGAGGAGTGGGGAAACCAACCCGGTTCTCCAGATTAGAGTCTACCGCTCTTAACCACTACATCACACTGGCTTTCTACAGATAGACATTCTCCATCTTTGATTTTTAACACAAGATTCCATATACAGCAAGCATCATCCTATGAAGGTTTATGACTCTGCTAGGAGGAAGAGAGTGCCCTATTGTTACATCCTGAACCATGATTGCTGTTCTATGAAACCGAACAACCTACTTCCTTTAACATTAAGACCTTTGGAAAATCAAGTGTGAAATCAGGCGTGCCCACTCTGCAGGGTCCCGGATCCACGATTACCTGCTGCGGCTTAATAGCCTAGTGATACGCCATTAGTGTGTTCCGATGCCATGTGAAAGTTCTGGAAAGGTCACTAGACGTCCCTTGGCTTTGATCTTTCTACCCAGCAGCTGCAGGGCTAGGAAGAAAAATCATACAGGAGGGGGGGGGGGCAATGCTGGAGTTTTTCCTGACAGAGTTGCTAATTGGTGGAGTGTCTTGACTTTATTAACTTTCCCCAAAGAGGCCTCCTTTTAGATCAACGGAGTTTTGTTTTTGCTGTACAGTGCAATAATCCTAGCACAATCAAGACCTGGGAAATTAGGGAAGCTGTTCTGGATTACATGGAACAGAATATATGAGCATAGTTGCCCACACATAAGGTTCACTCTATGTAGACTTTTCAGATGCACAGGGGTGTTGGAGGGATCATCATGGAGAATCCTGACCCTCCCAGCATGTTTGGTATCCCTAGTTTTGAAGCCCTGGAAGGGGCAGTAGAATCAGGGTATGCAACCTCTATTTTTAGGGTTGCCAACCTCCAGGTATTAGCTGGAGGTCTCCTGCTATCACAACTGATCTTCAGCCAATAGAGATCAGTTCCCCTGGAGAAAATGGCCGCTTTGGCAATTGGACTCTATGGCATTGAAGTCCCTCCTCTCCCCAAACCCCGCCCTCCTCAGGTTCCACCCCAAAATCCTCCCACTGGTGGCAAAGAGGGACCCGGCAACCCTATCTATTCTGATCTTCAACTGAATGTGCCTAGATTGGTAGTGGAGCTTGCTGCCCTGATCCCATTGCCCAACTGCATTTGTTCAATGTACGCACATTGAAAATGTGTATGGGACTTCCATTATTATTTCATTATATATTTTTGTTTGTTTCTTATTTAACCAGAGAAGAGCTGTCTTTTGTGTGTGTGTGTGACTCAGATCCAAGTGGCAGGTGGGTCTGGATTTGTGTTTTCTTTATGTCGGCTCATTTTAAAGAATACTCTATGGCAAACAAATAATACTTTCCTGCCACCATTGTGTCTGCTCATTGTAGGCTGGTGGAGCAGTTCTGGGGGTGGTCAGAGGACTGTTGGGATCTGGCCTGCAGGAGAAGGTGGACTGCCTGAAGGCCACTGGGATAGTTTCATTCAGCACTTTACAGATAAAATCTCTTGCATCCATTCCAATTTGGACTCTACGTTAGCAGTGACAGGGTTAAGCAAACAACACCCTTTTAAATCCAGTCAAAGCAAAGGTTATTTTTATGACCCATTCTTGATACATAAGTAAAATGATCAGAGAATTATAATACTAGAGGGTGTCTTTAATAAAGCATATTTTTATTTATTCAGATCGAGTAAAATAAAGCAATTCGATTCAAAGAGGTTTTTTCACCTACAGTTTAGGGTTGGGATGCAAAGGGCCACATGGATATCGGGGTTTCACTCCTTCACAACGCGTGCGGGGCCTTTATGAGAAAGCTAAGGCTGACAATCCGCTGTTTAATGGGGAGGAGAGCGAGACGGCCATTCCCCTTCCAAACTGGTGATTGTCAGGAGGAGTTTTTTAAAGGCTTCTGCGTGCACAGTGCCAGCAGCTGGATTAGGAGGGACACCAGTCAACTGTGCAAGCATTTCTTCATCCAGGTAGGGACGCGCTTTCAGAAATCCACACAGCTCCCAGTTTCATCAGAGTGTCTGGTTTTCAAGTCCCCCTTCCCCTCATGCCCCCCCCCCAAAGCAGCCCTTTAGGGCTGGGAGAATTTGCGGAGTGGCATTTGGTGCAGCGCGAGGGGCAGCAGAAGGAAGGAACAACCAGCCGGTTTGCTTTCCTGAATCTCAAACCATTAAATATTGGTGGACAAAAAAGCATTTGTTCCTTCTCTTGGCCTTCTGGTCGATTTCTATCGACACCAAAAAAACATCAGACTGACTTCAACTCATCTAAAAGGGGGGGGGGGAAATGAACAGAAATTTTATTGGTAGAAGCATCTCTAAAATGCTAGTAAAGCACGGCTGGCAAGATCCAGACAAAGCTCTGTCTGTTGGATTCCAGTGGGAGAGTTAGGCGTGGGATAAACTTCCTCACTGAAATTGATGGCATTCACAGAGCAATCTTTAACAGAATGTCACTCAACTATGATGTCAATAGACTGTGAAGAGTATAACTCTTTTTAGGATTGCACTGTCAGAATAATTTAATTCTGACTAGATTGTTCCCTGTTTTGTTGTTATTATTATTAGGCTCTTGTGCCTTAGAGCAGGGGTGGGGAACCTCAGGCCCAGGGGCCATATGCGGCCCCCGAGGACATTTTTTGTGGCCCTCGGGAGCTCCGGGGCCCTGCTGCAGAGGCGGGGAGCAGGGCGGCCCTCCCAGAGGGTGCTTACAGTGGTGCTGCGGCGCCCTTTGGACCTCCTCTCACTGACTGTCGGCTGTTGAGAGGGAGGGGGAAAGAGGCTGCAGAGCATGCATGCAGGAGCGGCAGAGCATGCATGCAGGAGCCAATTGGGCTTCGGGGGGGGGCCTTTTGTGGACTCTGGGGAGGAAAGGGCATGGAGACTGAGGCCCAGTCGTGCGGGGCTCTGTGCGCCGCCGGGTGTGTGTGTGGGCAGGGGAGGCTGGGGCCCGGTCGCGTGAGGCAAGCGGGTGTGTGTGTGTGTGGGGGGAAGGCTTTTCTCTCTTTTCTTCCTCTTTTTCTTTCACTCTTTCTCCTTTCTCTCCCTCTTTTTCTGTCTCTTTCTTTGTCTCCCTCCGTCCTTTTCTTTGTCTCCCTCTGTCCTTTTCTTTCTTTCTCCCTCTCTCTCCATTTCTTTCTCCCTTTCTCTCCCTTCCTCCCTTTTCCTCTTTCTCTGTTTTCCTCCCCCCCTTGCCGATCGACTGTGGGCTGTGCCCCCCTGGCACCTCGTTTGCTCGGGCGCACTGCTGGCTGCCCTTCCGCCTGGGAGGAGGGAGTGGGGGCACCCTGCAGGCCTTCTCTGTGTGGCCTCCCCTGGGGTTGCCAACCTCCAGGTGGTGGCTGGAGACCTGGCAACCCTAGCCTCTTCCCCCCCCCCACCGGGAGATCTACACCTGGTATGGCCCCTGATGTCATAAATGTGCAAATGGCCCTTGGCAGGAAAAAGGTTCCCCACCCCTGCCTTAGAGCATGTTTACGTGGCCATAATCACAGCATTTTACTGAGGTGAAAAAACGATATACTACTTTTTCTCTTTATTTTACCTGATTTGCGAGCAGGATCTATCAAGTACACAATTACATAACTGTAAAAGAGAATATAGAAGTCAGCTGGAGATATGGGGAAAAGCCACCTGAAATATTGATGTATTTTCAAATGGAGTTTCTAAAAGCATTTCTGCAAGTCAAAGCAAGAGGTCCCTCTAGTGGTTGACTAGGTCAATTGCTATTAAGATGGCTTTGACTAAGGTGGGGTGTGCAACCTTTTATAGTATGAAAGAGACAAATTATGTCAAAATGCAGAGCAAGAGGCCTGTATAAGAAAACTCAATATCATAAAATATACAACTTAACATTATTGCTAATTTACATGTCAGTTAATAATCGCGTCGAACAAAATTGATTCTAGTCAAAAAGGGCAAGAGTCCAGTAGCACCTTAAAGACTAACAAAAATATTTTCTGGTAGGGTATGAGCTTTCGTGAGCCACAGCTCACTTCTTCAGATACTCTTGCCCTTTTTGACTACTGCAAACAGACTAACACGGCTACCCACTGAAAATTGATTCTGAATTACATTGTGTTGACTGTTGCAGATATATTTTAGTATTGTGACAATTTCAAACAAAGAAGAAGAAGAGTTGGTTTTTATATGCTGATTTTCTCTACATTTTTAAAGAGAATCAAGCCGGCTTACAATCTCCTTCCCTTCCTCTCCCCACAGCAGACACCATGAGAGGTAGGTGAGACTGAGAGAGCTCAAAGAGAACTGTGAATAGCCCATGTGGAGGAGTGGGGAATCAAACCCGGTTCTCCAGATTAGAGACCACTGCTCTTAACCACTACACCACACTGGCTCTAGTGATGCAAAGATAGTACAAGAGAATTTGGGGTTACAAAAATGCAGGCAGGGTAGGGTTCCATGCCAAGCCATCCCAAACTTTAAAATGTCTCCCACTGTTATATGATAAAGATTCAGGGGCAGTTCTGGCCATGCATGTGTTGCCAACAGGTCTACTTTGGCCCTATGTTTATATTTTTGATGGTCAATAATGGGGAAAGTCATTATTTGTCAGCATCTAAAAAGTAGCTGCTGTGATGTAGAGACAAAAGGGCCTATTCTGGAAGCTCTAAAGTTTAAATGGAATAGGAAAGCTGGGTGTGTTCCTAAAAACATTACATCACATTATTTGCCAATATTGCACAATTAAATAGAAGGCCAATATCTGTAAATATTGGGTTCACATGGACACTGACTGGGCCTCATCTGAGCAGATTTATTACATTTGTTAACATGGTTATAATGAAGTGATATTGTTGATGCCCTATTGGTATAGACTCTTTCCCCCAGAGACTTTATGGTTTTTATCTCCATCTCAGAAACATGAAAGAGAGGTAGACGTAGGATTGGGGTGGATATCAAAGTGAGCATTTTCTCTATAGTGCAAAAAAGGCAACTTTTCTTCCTTGATTTTGGAGCAATGAAATATTCAGCTGTCAAATTGTTTGATCATGCTGGGCAGATTTCCAGCTTCCACACAGGTCTTTTCCTTGTGCCATCTATTAGTTCCACTCAGTTTAGCCTTTATTTTATACCTTTCTATATGCAATAATGTGCCTTCATTCATGACCTGAGGTGGGGGCAGATCATAATAAGGATATATGGGCTAATCTGACTAGGGTGTTTGGGTATAGAAGATACTGAAACAGCTGGTAGACGATATTCTTTTCTTGTATATCCAGTGGATGAAAGTGAAAATGTTTTGACTGCCTTCCGAAGGTATGAGTTACTGTATCGTGAGAGACAGGAAAGCACAAGTTTGAGAAGTGAAAATGTTTTGTACAGAAAAAAAGGTTGAAAAACTCAAGATCATTTGAAAAGTGAAAGTACAGATGTGGTGCCCCTGCCTCCCCTCCGCTTTCTTGCGGCCTCCTGTTCTGGAGAGGGTCTGAGCCGGGGGAACTTCTTCAGCCTCAGACCAACCCGAGGGAGAGTCAGAGCTTTCCTCTCCCTTGGTGGTTGCCAGGTTGCCTTCGGACTGACTTTGGGTGTCCTCTGGCTGTCCTGATAGCAAGAAGGACCCCTGTTTTCCCCTGTGCTTTCTTACTTGCGGTTGGGGTTTCAGCCTGGATGGGTGATTCTTGGTGGCTGGAGGTGAGTTGGGTGCCTGGGAGAGGGCCCAGGACCCAAGGGTGGGGTGTCATCCTGGGACAACAGATGTGAGTACACCACATGAAACCATGCTGGTGGAATGCACCATCAAGTCGCAGCTGACTCATGGTGACCCCATAGGGTTTTCAAGGCCAAAGATGAACAGAGGTGGTTTGCCATTGCTTGCCTCTGCGTAGCATCCCTGGACTTCCTTGGTGGTCTCCCATCCAAATATTAACCAGGGCCATTTTACTGCAGTGCCTGCATTTGAACAATAATACTAGTCCTAGTCATTCAACCATGGTTTAACATGATGTCTGAACTGAGTTTCTACAGTAGGGGTCAGGAACTGGTGACCCTTTGACAAATCTTAGACCACCTACCATCTCTGCACCAAATCCATATATTAGTAGGGATGTGCATTTGAAAAAAATGTGGTAGTTTTTGGATTCAAATTTGGGGAATGGTGGCCATATTGGGTTCAGTTCTACAGACACCTGAACAAACTATACTACTTGTCTCCGGTAAAAAAAAAAAATTCCATGCTTTCTTCAAGGTAAGGAATCCAGTAGCCAAACATCCATGGGCAACCACTGGCCAAAAGCCAACATCATACCAGAGTCTCCCAGCAGTACCAGCAGCCAATGCAAAAAGCCTAACAGAATCAATATCAAACAAGATAATCCAAGATAATCCAATGACAGGGCAGACAGTTCTAGGAAAAAAACCCTCCCAACATCTGATCCCATCGCCTGCGAGAGCTGTCTCCCTCCCTCCCCCCTCCTGTTGGCCAAGAATCCAGTGAAGAGGAGTTGTTTTTTATATGCCGACCTTCTCTACCACTTAAGTCAGAATCAAACCAGCTTACAATCACCTTCCCTTCCCCTGCCCACAACAGGCACCCTGAGATAGGTGGGGCTGAGAGAGCTCTTAATAGAACTGTGACTAGCTCAAGGTCACCCAGTTGGCTTCATGTGTAGGAGTGGGGAAACCAACCCATTTCACCAGATTAGCATCCCTGCTCATGTGGAGGAGTGGGGAATCAAACCCGGTTCCCCAGATCAGAGTCCATCGCTCCAAACCACCACTCTTAACCACTACACCACGCTAGCTCTCAGTAAAACTGAAGGGAAAAGCAGTCCCGGGAGGCTTGAAATATCAGTCCTGGATGTTTTTGGCATTTTTCAGGACCCAATTACTGGTGTTCTGGAAAATCCAAACATTGCCCAGATAATGGAATATATCTGAAAAAATACCAATAATGTATTTTTCAGAAATATATTAAGACTGGTATCAGGTATATATGTTGAGAATGCAGTAGGATTCATTCATAGGATTTGCTGCCAATCTACTCTGGGGACCCACCAACCTCCTCCTTCTCCTCAAAACTGGACCCTACTAACCCATTTTCAGACTAACGCTGTACAGTCACAGACTTCTTCTAAGCAGAAAATTAACCTTTCAGGCAATATTAGAAGTAGCTTTGGTAACATGTGCTGCATTTGCCAATACAAAAAGAAATGGAAACATAAAGGCTTGGGGGGGGGGGCATTTTATCCCACCTTTTCTCCAAGGAATAAAGTATGGCTATAAAAGAAATTGAAATTGTTCAAGACTTTCTATTCCTTGGCTCCACCATCAACCAAAAGGTGACTGCAGCCAAGAAATTAGAAGGAGATTGAGACTGGGAAGGGCAGCCATGAAGGAGCTAGAAAAGATTTTGAAGTGTAAGGATGTGACTCTGGCCACCAAGACTAGATTAATTCATGCCATCATATTCCCTATTACTATGTATGGGTGTGAAAGCTGGACAGTGAAGAAAGCTGATAGGAAGAAAATAGATTCCTCTGAAATGTGGTGTTGGAGGAGAGTGTTACGGATTCCGTGGACTGCCAAAAAAACAAATTAGTGGGTTATAGATCAAATCAAGCCTGAACTGACCCTAGAAGCTAAAATGACTAAACTGAGGCTGTCGTATTTTGGTCACGTCATGAGACGACAAGAGTCACTGGAAAAGACCGTCATGATAGGAAAAGTTGAGGGCAGCAGGAAAAGAGGAAGACCCAACAAGAGATGGATTGACTCAATAAAGGAAGCCACAGCCTTCAATTTGCAAGATCTGAGCAAGGCTGTCAAAGATAGGACATTTTGGAGGACTTTCATTCATAGGGTCGCCATGAGTCGGAAGCGACTTGACAGCACTTAACACACACACACATAAAAGAGTTGGTCCATTTTATCCTCAAAAGAAGCTTGTGAGGGCCAGAGAGCAGTTGGCCAACAGGTAACATAATGGCTGCAAGTGGGACTTGAACTCACATTTCTCTGGTTCAGGTCTGGCACTTTGTCACCCTGGATTTTTTTTAAAGCATTTTCAAATAGAAAATAGAAGATCCTTTCATTCTTCAACAAAACCTGTAATTGGGAAAAGGGCTTTAATCAGAACTACAAAACAGTGCATGCAATGGCTCCTTAAAAACAGCCATGAGAAGGTTAAGGAAAACAAATATAAATACAATATGATGATGATTATTATACTTATTATAAATAATTTAGGGACAGAAAACAAAATGCCATCTGGACTCACATCAAAACACTTGCGCTGCTTGAGTTGCCGGAATATCCCTGCCTTTGTTTACACTTTCTTCCATGACTCCACCCTTAGCGCAACATCTTGGCAATCTTGATTAGGGAGCGAAGCCCCGGGCTGTTGGGTGGGTATACTCCAAGGCAAGGAGAAGGCTGGGCTGTTCAAATGTTTGTGTTTGTCCAAGGTCAGCTATTGTTCAATGTGTTATAAATAGCCTTGTTCTGGCAATAACCCACCTACCCCTGATATTCACTTTTTATAACCACTCCTTAATTTGTTGCTCTCAAGGTAGACAGCGAAATATAGTATTCAGATGAGAAAGCTGGCAGTGATGTCATGCAATCTCAACACTATACCCTAATATCTTATCAAGAAGAAGAAGAGTTGATTTTTATATGCTGACTTTCTCTACCACTTAAGGAAGAATCAAACCGGATTACAATCACCTCCCCTTCCCCTCCCCACAACAGACACCCTGTGAGGTAGGTGGGGCTGAGAGAGCTCTAACAGAGCTGCAACTTGCCCAAGGTCACCCAGCTGGCTTCATGTGTAGGAGTGGGGAAACAAATCCAGTTCACCAGATTAGCCTCCGCCACTCATTTGGAGGAGTGGGGAATCAAACCCGGTTCTCCAGACCAGAGTTCACCTCTCCATACCACCGCTCTTAACCACTATACCACGCTGGCTCTCCTGAGTGTCTAAGGGAGACTGTGGTGATTCTAACTTTTTTTAAAAAGAAATTGTTGGGTGAATTAATTGGTCCAGAGGCCAATGAGCACCCCAGCACTCAAGACATTTTCAGCTAGGTCTTGCTGCATTTCCAATTTTTTTAGCAATCATAGAACACAGACATAAAATATTAATCCAGTGTGGACTGCTCTGATAGTATAGTTAGGCTACATTTGAAAGGATTTTTTTAAAGGAAATTAGGTGACTTGGTTAATGATGGTGTGAACATTTTACAAAATCCAAGCCAGTCTAATTTGTTAATAGTGACTCACTTATTTTTGGCAATTTCACACCCATATTTTATTGTTTCTGAATATGCATTGGCATATGTCTAACATATAAATAATTGAAATTGCTCACCGAATCATAGTTCTTCTAGGTCATACATCCATTGCAGAGACTTCACTTCCTTTAGTCTCTACAGACATTCATAACTCTAAAACAGGGGTGGGGAACATCAGGCCCAGGGACCGTATAAGGCCCGCGTAATCATTTGGTCTGGCCCTTCATGGGTCCTGGCAGATCTCTAGCTCAGAAGGATGCTGCCCTGCCTGAATCTCTTGGGCCCAGCTGGGGACAGCAGAGCTCAAAAGCGAGTCGCTCTATGTGGCAGACACTCGGAGCCGTCTCCGGTCGTGCCTCTTGGCTAAATGTTTGACCAAATATTGCAGGCTAATTGATAATTTTGTATGGCCCGCGAATGATATTATAAATATCCAAATGGCCCTTGGCAGAAAAAAAGGTTCCCCACCCCTGCTCTAGAAGACCCACTTGTTAGAAATTCTAAATAGTGGTCCATATCATGTTTTATTATTGTGAAGCCTGCCCTGCTCTGCCCCAGAATGCTCATGTTCCACCATCCTGGCTAGGGTCAGGCCTGACTGCAGGCTCTTGTTCCTCTGGGCCCACACTGAAGGGGGAGTGGCTTCTAAGTTGGTTGGGGCTCTCGCTGCTTTTCCTGCTGCCATTGTTCCCCTGCCTGGACCCCAGCTCACAGGGTGGGGAGAGAGTCAAGTTGGGGCCCAGGGCCTGGACCCAGACACTCAGACTTTAACCTTGTACTAATACCAGTTAACTTTCACTTAAACTATTGACCCTGCTCACTCACCATCTAGGATGTGCAACTGCTAATTCTGTTGATTTATGACAGGACTCATACCTCACCTTTCTACATCACCTTTCTAAATTCTCCCTTTCCCCTTTATATGGAGAATTTACACTTAAAGACATCATATAATTCACACCAAGCCTTGCCCCCTCCCCCACAAAAATTTTCCCAGTACGATTTTCCCTTCACATTATCTATGTGAAGAGGTGACCTCATGAAAGCTTATACTGTCATAAACACTGTTAGTTGCTGTAGTCTTTGATGTCTCCTTTTTTGGAACTAGAATGTAAATTGAATGCTTCCAGACTGTGGGCCATTGTTTTGTTTTCCATATTTGTTGGCATATTGTTGTGAAGATTTTGAAGGACTTGGTTTCTGTGGCTTGGAATAGCTCTATTGATATCCCATCTACTCCTGGCGATTTGTTTCTCCTAATTGCTCTCTGTGCAGCTTTCACTTCACTTTCTAAAACTGTATGTTCTTCAGAAGATTCTTCTTGGAAGGAATCTGTCATCCTTCCATCTCTTTTGCATAGGTCTTCAGTGTATTATTCCCATCTTTTCTTTATTTTGTCCTAAGTTAATATTTTTCTGTGTTGATCTTTCAGCATGCCTAACCGTGCTTTAAAGTTCCCTTTGATTTCTTGGATCTTGTGGAACAGATCTCTTCTTCTTCCTTTTTTGTTGTTCCCTTCTATTTCTTTACACTGGTTATTGTAATAGTTCTCTTTGTCTCTACATGTGAGTTGCTGGAATGCTGCCTTTATTTATTATTTAATCTTATACCCCACCCTTGTCCCTGGCCAAGGCTGGGCTTTACACTTTTGCTTCCATCTCTGTCACTTTTTACTCTTGCTTCTTGTCTATCTTTAGTGGTTTTAAGAGTTTCATCAGTCATCCTAGGCTTTTCATTTCTTTTGGCTATAGGAATAGTCTTTGCGCATTCTTCCTTGATAATATCTCTGGTTTCAACACATAGTTCTTCTGGTTCATGTTCACTTGAACTTAGTAATGCTAATCTGTTCTTTACATGGTCTTTAAACTCTTCAGGAATGTTGCTTATATTGTACAAGTGGGGACCCACAAGAAACCTGCAAGAGCAGCTATTCCATTCCCTCAACCTTTGCTTCCTCTTCTCTCCCCCCCACTTTTCTCAGTCCCTCACTCTTTCTAACTCCTGCCACCCTTTTCTTATGCTCTCCTCAATGCCTGTCACTTCTTCTCTCTTTAGGCCCCTACCCCATCACACATTCTTTCTTCCCCATCACATTTCCATATGCCCATCTGCTCCCCCCACCCCAGCAGTAGTTCTCCCAACTACAGAGATCAGTCCCCCTTAGAGTTGCCAGCTCCTAGGTGGAGCCTGGGGAGGGTGAGGCTGTTTTGGAAGGTGGACTGTCTGTCAGTACACCCCACTCAAGTCCCTGCCCAAACCCCACCCGCCTCAGTCTCCACTCCCAAAATCTCCAGGTATTTCCCAACACGGAACTGGCAACCCTAGTGGGTAATGATCTTTCTGGAGGTTGAAGGGGGCTGGAGGAACAGTAAGAAGTGTAGGAAAACTCCATGTCCCATGTGGTAGGACACATGCCTCTAATCTTTTTCTACCTCTACATGCGATAATCTTTGGCCTTCACATTTTTTTTCTTATTCATAACCTTTGACCACGTTTCTTTGCCTTTACTTTCCTACCAAAAAGATTTGTTGATTTTTAAAAACTGGTTATAAAATTCTATTTGCACAGTATGTGCTTTAGAAACCTAAGCAAAGTGGAATTCGGCTGGCAAGCGTAATTGCTTTGTTTCACTGCAATAAGCATTGGGGCAGAACATGCCACTTAATGACTACTGTGCTCTGCTCGTGTGTTTCAGAAACCTAGTAGAATGCATTTAGGATTCAGACTCCTAATTACAACGAAAAGGCTTTAAAAAACTCTAACTGCAACAATTAGAGCATTAGCTACTATTACAACCTCAGTGTGCAGTTTAGTGGGCATCTCACAATCTTGCCAGCTCACAGGAGATATAATTACAGCACATCCTTGCCTTTTAAGCTTCACGATGAGATGTTTTTCTTCTGCTTGGAATCAATGCCTGCCAGCACAACGGTTACAATTTCCTGAGGAAGTAGTTAAAGAGGACTATAAAAAAAATGGGACAAGTTTAGGAGGCAAAAAGAAACCCTGCTCTGATTTCCAGAAACACATGGCATCAAAGGAACCTTAACAGTCTGATTGCCCAAATGTCCTGCCAACACAATCCTCACTGGAGCAAGTAGGGTGTGGCATGGTCATAATTACGGGCATGTGTTTTTCTCTTATGGACCACTGTCAGTCCTGAAGTTGGGGTGTGTGGGGGGGAGGGGGAAAGAGGGTGTATGCATGTGTGGGGGGTGGGGGTGAAGAGACTACAGAAACAGGGAACAGGCAGTTATATAAAAAATGGAGCCATAACTAAAAAGTACTTAAAATGTACAAATGGCCCTATTAATTTTTGTGGAGGAAAAAAATCCACTAAGGCGGTATAGGAAGGGAAGACCACAGTGGTGGGCAAGGCTGTTTTCTTTTCCCTCAGGCACTTGAGAACTCAGATTACTGGAGGGTAGGGGTCAGGTGTCCAGTGGAAATTGAACAAAAGAATATTTCCTCATTAAGAAAAGGATTTCTTTGATGTAGCGTTATGTTGGGTCCCAAGTGAGGCAAAGCCAGTATCACCAGCACTTGTTTAAAGTCGCCAAATTAACAAAAAATAACATGCAGATTAAGAACACGAAGGGGACAGGCATGAGCTAGCTAATTTCCTTATATTTAAAAGTACAACCCAGTTTTCCACCAATGGATTCTGACCAGAGACATCATAAAAAACAATGTAGGCAAACATTCATTTTTAATGCCAGATCAAAAAGCATCTAATACAGAACCAAGACAAAAGAAAGCACATCTTCAGGACTTCCTTTTAAAATGCCAGTATAGCAGGTTGGGCAAGCCTCTAGATGGGAGAAGGTCCCCAATTCAGGTGCCAGGGAAAAAAAGAGGAACAGAGCTGGGAGTCACCAGCATCTAGACCACACCATGTTCCAAATCCATGGACAATCTTTTCCAACATTTTTCTGTAGAAATTAAAAGGCATAGGAGACAAGAAGGAAACAAGTGGAACTCCGTAATTTCAATGGGATGGAGTTAATGTCTACTAGTACCGAGTAACTTCCTGGGAGATATGAGCAGAGCTACTACAGCACAGCACTCTCCGAAGAGATCCAGAAGGATACGCAGTCAATGCTACTGAAAGCCAGCGAGGGGACAGTCAGTAGCATCATACTTTCCAGATCACTTTCCCAGGTTATTAAGAAAACAAGGTATTTCTGTCCTACATCCCAGACAGAACTCATTCAAAAGCACATGGAATGGATATGCCACTACTTTTTTACACCCCGATTTTCTCTACCTTTAAGGAGTCTCAAACTGGCTTCCCTTCCCTCCCGACCCCCACAACAGACACCTTGTGAGTTAGGTGAGGCTAAGAGAGTTCAGAGAGAGCTGTGACTAGCCCAAGGTCATCCAGTAGGCTTCATGAGTAAAAGTGGGGAAACCAACCCGGTTCACCAGATTAGCACCTGCTGCTCATGTGGGGGTGTGGGGAATCAAACCTGATTCTCCAGATTAGAGTCCACCGCTCTTAACCACTACACCCTGCTGGCTCTCGAGAAGCACTGGATAGCTGGCAAAAGAAAGTATCTTCAAGAGCCAGACAAAATCAGAACAGCCCTGACCTGGATGGCCCAGGCTAACCTGATCTCGTCAGATCTCGGAAGCTAAGCAGGGTCAGCCCTGGTTAGTATTTGGATGGGAGACCACCAAGGAAGTCCAGGGTTGCTGAGCAGAGGAAGGCACTGGCAAACCACCTCTGTTAGTCTCTTGCCATGAAAACCCCAAAAGGGGTCGCCATAAGTTTGCTGCGACTTTACGGCACTTTATATACACACACACAGACAACCAATACAAATTTGGAACCTAGATCCTCTTGACTCTGAAACCGCTGATGGGACTTAGCAAAACCGAAAGCAATCTGTGACTGCATTCTGACATCACAAACAAGCCATAGTTCACTTAAGCCTGACAAACCGGGAAGTTCTCAGCCTCATGTATCCTCAGCTCTTCCCTCCTCCCTTCACACACGGTGCTACAGTCAAGAAACTCACCACAATTTGCTGTGACATCTGAATCAGGCACTTCGTGCTTCATTTCTTGCCTAGAAACCAGGCTGCTAAACCACAATTAAATTGTACTTTAGAATCCTAGCTTGTGGGCAGGAAACCAACTGCTGTTTCTTAAAATGCCCCATTTGGACATCATGGTAAATTGTGGTTAGTACTTAATCAGGAAGTTTTCAATGTTAACATGAGAGAACAGGAGACAGAATATATGAGCTGAAGAACTTTTGAGCCTCACCATCATTCAGGCCAACAAACCATGACTCATTTGGTCGCCTAAATGTAGACTGTGTCTGCTGAGTCATAGTTTAAGTAGTCCTTCTCTGCTGAGTCACAGTTCTACAAGTGCTGTTGCCAGAAAGGAACTGCTCAAATTGCAGTAGGACACAACAGGTGCAGAGGCCAATATGCCTTTCTGTTTTAGATCTCTCTCCTAGAAAAAGACTGGCTTCAGAATTATTCACTGGCTATAATAATATCTCATTATGGTATTTATAGGATGAACACATGAAGCTGCCTTATACTGAATCAGACCATCGGTCCATCAAAGTCAGTATTGGCAGCCATTAACAAGATGAGTTTCTTGTTAACATTTTAAGGAATCTGGTAATACAGTTTTGACAATTTCATTTTGTGCCAGCATCCAACTGTCTTTTTCTAGAGAATCATTCGATACAGTTTGTTGCACCCTTTGAGAAGACTGGGGAAAATTAAATCATTTTATGAAGCAAATTAAGAGCTCTTTCATTCAACAGTACCTAGTTTAAGAGTTGTCAGAGGTAATTTGTCTAACATATGTCTTTCCACTCATAACCATAGTAGAGTCTTAGCAAAAACTCCACTAGGAAATTGAATGTCAGGTTCGTAGTTTTATTTGTCTAATTTCCTCATACATTTATATATACTCAAAGGAGAATTTATTAGGATTTTTAAAGCCTTAAAATGGAAAAATAGAGCATATGAATTTGTGAATATGAGTTTGATTGATGCTGTGTGACACATTTTTGTAAAAAAGGAAACATTCTTACAAAGTACTGTTTTTGGTATACATGTAGATTGTCAAGTAGATGGTCAAGGAAGTAAAACAATGGATATTTGCTCTTTGGACACCTTTCCACTTCATATTGGCATAGTTCCAACATTTAAAAGATGGTTTATTTTAACTACAGTTGGTTTGTGAAACTAAGAGTTGTCATTAAGCCAGTCGTTCACAGTATGCCTCAACAAATGGTGGTCACGTTGTCTTCATTCTTTCCCTCTCCTTCTCTGCAGAGACTCAGCTAGAATCTTGGCCTGCACTATGGCAAGGAAGGCATCATGAGAAAAGATAAAATATTCAGCTTTGGACATGACAAAACTAGAGGTTAGATTAGGGCTGCTTCCACACTGGTTGTTTTTCTCTGCTTTGGCTTCCAAAGGGGAGCACTTTTTTAAAAAAAAGCATCCACACAATGCCGTGCTCTAATTGTGTTCCAGCCATCCTCCGTCCTCAGTATGCTCTTTCCCAAGCCTGCTTTTTTCCTTTCTTTTTCACATTATCATGTGATCAAGCAGATCATCGTGCCCTCTTGGGAAGAGATGCACATTTTCAAAGGCTGCAGCCACACTGGAACCATTTCCTTCTGTGAGTCCCGAGGATATGCCATTTCCCAACATGGCACCACAGAGCCTTTTGAGGACTTAAAAAAAGGTAAATTCTATCATTGCTACACCATTATAGCAATTACAAATTTTCAAAAAAGAACCCTCAAAAGGGCCTCCATTGGTACAGTCGGAACGAATGCAGAAGAAATGGTGGCTGACAGAAAAAGTGCCCAGAAAATTCCTGTGTGGAAGCTCTGTTCCCAGTGTTCATGCCTCTGCATTTGCAGCAACAATGAAGGCAAAATGGGGAATCCGTACATTGTGGATGCTGCCTAACTGTGGTTTTCAGATCCATGCTAATTAGTATTCTAACTAACCATAGGCAGTAGAGTGACCGATGCTCAGACAATCACATTAATCGCAATTAGTTTAATTAAGCTATGGTTTCTCCAAGCCATTCTGCGTAGGGCTCGTTCACACTACTGTCTGGATCCATAGCGGCAAAATGTTTTTCACCAGTCCTGCCAAAAGCTGAGCCACTGGCGTGAAAGCTCCTGCTGCCGCCCACGAGATGAACCTGGATTTCCTGTTTACAACCATTCTAAAAACTGTAGCAGAAATGGCTTCTGGAAAGTCAATCTGGGCTCTGTTCATTACATGGGACTTCCTCTTGAGTGCACCTGCTTGGGATTGCTCCCTTTGGGGCCTTACGTGAAACTCGTTTCACTTTCCTCATTCCAGTAAAACCAAATCTGAAATGGCATTCTGTTTTAGGGGTTTCTGCCGTTTCTTTTGCACCTTAGAAGAAACAGTGCAGTCGGGGCTAACACTGACTATTTCATATTCACGTGATGGCTTTTAGAAGAAGTCCTGTGAGCTCATATAGATGGAAAAATTATACCACAATGAGCTCTTCGTATCTTAGGCCCCTTCACACAGAATCATCTCAGGAAAGTTACATGATATCCATTTTGTTGAATCCTTTAGAGATGTCTAGTCACGTGCAGGATCACTTCAAAAACTAATCAGGTAAGTGGAAACTATTAAGGAGAAATGAGTTTTGAGTTTCTCATTTACACCTCATTACAAGTATCTGTGTTGCTCAGACAGGCCGAAAGGGACTAATGACTTTACCTGAGTCACTTCAAGCCCAGCCTAGAAAGTTTGCTAATTAGAAACACGTCAACTTAATATGCGTATTATAATTTTTCAGGTGTCTTGATTTGATTTCTCAGCAAACTGCAGATCCTCTATGAGAAAGACATGTAGCCTCCAGATTTGCTACATAATCTAGCTAACAAACAAGCAATTAAATTAATTGGAGGCAAGCTTTTACTAAATCTGACATTACTGATATGGCAAAGGGTCAAGTCTTTACACTAAGGTTGTTTCTGTAAAATGATGTTTGTTTTAGTAATGTACAAACAATTTTCCCCATGGATCAATGTTGGCTACAAAATCTTTCACTTTCAGATGCCAGTGAACTCCCATTTCATGGAGAGATCGACTGTGACCCACCAGTGAATCAAGCTGGTTGATGAGATTCTTGCAAATGACAGGACTTGATCCTGATTTTAAAAGATACCTTACATTTTAAAACCAGAGTTACATGCTCAGGATCACTTCATTCAGATTAGTTGTGCCCAAACTGTTCACAGGCACTGACTATGTATTCTTTGCTTTGTTAATTTAACTAAATGAACCATGAGGATTCTGGGAAAACAAAGACCACGCAAGATGGAAATCAGTCTCCAAGTTATTTTAATTAATGATACTTAAAAAGTCTTTAACTTCGTGATCATCTTAGGGTTGATTTACCTGGGCTTTGGCTACATACAAATTTGGAGAAGAAATGTACTATTGAAGATTTTACAATTATAATACCCACAAAGGGGTGTGATGTGCTGAAAAGCTTTAGTACCCAATGACACAGCATATTTTTCCCTTCAATTTTCTTTATTAAATCAGAATTACAAAAGCTCAGTAGGCTCGTTTAGTCAATATTTTACTGCCAATGCTGCACATTATGTCATTTGTTTAGCAAGACGAACTATCTGGAATGCCCTGTGTGTAACACCCACAAAGGGGGAGGAGAAACAAAGCATGGGCAACATTACTTTGGAGATGAACACAAAGTGATTGAGATACCTCCCATCCCCTCCCAACACACACTGTTCCCACAAACTTTAGTTAAAGTATAATGTTCCTCAATATTATGAATATAGAGCTGCTGCCCCCAGTGGGGGAAGCTGGCACTCCCTGTCCCCCTGCTGGCGCTCAATAGAATGGCAAGGGGGAGAATGGGGGGAACAGTGTGCACATCACTTCTGGCCAGGAGCCTGAAAGTGACATCATTGTGTAACGCAGTTATGTTTCTTCCAGTTATTCAGCTAGAAGTGACATTGTGATGTCCAGTAAAGCCATTTTATTAGGTCTCCATCCCACCCCCCCGCTTCTCTTGCTGGTTGCCATTGCTGGAGTAGCAACCCTATATGAATAGTACATATTGCCTTCTTGTCTAATACATCTTTAAATGTACTTTTGCTTGACAAATGCTTTACCTAAAGGCACTTTTATAGAATTATTTCCCAGTGGCTTTGATATGTTGTAATAGCTCTGCACAAGATGGAACTATATTACTTTGATGTGCATCTATTTTAAGGTCTTCATGAAAAATCATGACTGACGCTAAGATGATGTATAACCAAAGAAAGGGAAAATCCTAACTATACAAGACATTTGGAGCAGAGAAATTCCTATAGCAGCTTACACACACACACACACACACACACACACACACACACACACGCTCCATCAGCTCAAGCTTCGTTTAGCAGTTTGGTAAAAGGTTGGATTATAACTGAACAAAGTTTCTTATACATAGTAAGTCAGTCGCGTGCTGCAGCTCTGAACCCCTCCCCACGATGTGCATCTATCTGATTTAATGCCAAGGATGTTGTATCTGTGACACTAAACAGTGGTTAGTCATCTACTTAATATTCATTAAAAGATTAGCCCAACATTCTGTGGGATGCTATTAAGAATGAATTTCTCCAGACGAGAAAAGATCGGCTACAGCAGCTGAGAATTTACTGAATGTTTCAATTTGCACTATGTATTTCACATCTTAAAAATGTATCATCATAACAACCACTTCTATATGTTGAGCCTGACTATTTCTAACCCCTAAATTATTAAATGCACAATCTTGAAAACATTGCTGCGCACTTAAGGACATAAAAAGATACAACTCGATCAGATTCATTGTACTAATTAGTTTTTCTATGTTTCAAGGACTGGCCTATACCCAGCCGTAGGCGGTGTGCCATCTTTTCAGATGGGGCTTCAAAGAAATTAACAGGAAATGAGTGATGTCTTTATACATTAGAAATATCTGCATTAGGGTTGCCAGGTCTGGGTTGGGAAATACCTGGAGATTTTGGGGGCAGATCTGGCCAGGGTTTGGGGAGGGCGGGGTTTGGGGAGGGACTTCAATGCCATAGAGTCCAATTGCCAAAGCGGCCATTTTCTCCAGGGGAACTTATTTCTGTTGACTGGAGATCAGTTGTAACAGCGGGAGATCTCCAGCCACCACCTGGAGGCTGGCAACCCTAACCTGCTTCTTGTTTTCTCCAAGACCAAGAATCTGTTTTAAAATCTATGAATTGTTAGCATCAGTAACTACATGTTGAATAAGACCTGTTATTTTTAAGTCAAAGGCACTACGGTCAGCTTACTATGCCCCATGGAAGAGTACGGTGGTGGACAGCAGCCCTTGGCTTGGGCTGCTTTGGCCATCCCCTAGGTCTGACCAAGGCACTGCTAGCCATTCAGCAGCAGTGCACCTGTACACAGGTGAGGGAGTGGCCCCAGGGTCTCCACCTCTGCCTCCTGACAGCATCCAAGAAAGATGCTGACTCACATCCCCACTCACTGGCACTCAGCAGCAAAAGCTGGTAGCCCTTCAATGCAGGGCCATAGCCTGCATGAGTTGTTGATACACACATCTTATGAAACGCTGATACAATGATGTTAGCAAGCTCTCTTTCAGAACACAACTAAGCTGTCCAAACTCCACTCTTGACCACTCCCATTCAAGATCACCTCTCCCAGCCTGGAAATCACCATCATAGACCCCTACTACAGCAATCCCATTAGCTTCTTCTAAACCCTCTCTCATCTTCACTGTCCGTTTCTGATTTAGTCTCTCACAGTGCTGAAACTTATGGGGTTTTGCCTGTGATCATTGTGTACATAACTGTCTGCAAATTGCATGTTTAAATACACAGAAAACAAGCGGCTCTATCTTGTTTTCAGTAACAATCAGTGCAAATACATAACTTGTGTGATGTGCTGAAAAACGTTAGTACCCAATCAGACAGCATGTTTTTCCCCTTCCATTTTCTTTATTAAATCAGGATTATAAAAGCTCAGTAGGCTCTCGTTTAGTCAATATTTTACTGCCAATGATGCACATTATGTCATTTGTTTAGCAAGACGAACTATCTGGAATGCCCTGTGTAATTATAAACTTTCCTTTCGATTGCATTTCTCAAACATACTCCCAGTGAGAAATGTTTCTTACCTTTTGAACTTTCCCAGTACTGGGCTTGTATTTTCTTTCAAAAAGAACATTGTCCAAAAGTTTATTGCTCTTTCATTTTTTTAGTTGCAATTCCTATCTGGAGTCAGAAGGTCTGCGTGCTCTTAGCAGGAGAGGGATGGCATCATTAGATTCTCCCTTCACTGCAGCTTTTGCCTGCTTCCGACATTCTACCATTTTAAACTGAGACAAAGCATAAATATTATGCCCAAATTTAGCCAGGAAAGAGTATCGGGAAGGAGCTGTGGCTCAGTGGCAGTCCATCTGCTTGGCAGGTTCAGTCAACCCCTAGCAGCTTTTAAAATGGTCTGATGAGACTTAAATATGCACCAGGATGGATGGAATGTTGAAAGCAGCAGGATGTTGGGGGAAAGGGGGGGGGGGAGGAAAGGAGAAAGGGAGAAGTCTGCTCAAGCCCTGAAAGTTTAGAGAACCATGAAGAGAAGATTTTGGGAGGCAGATTTTAAAGCTATTTCCACATCCTCCAATTCTTCATGGATCCCCAGCATGTCACTACATCTAATAGTAAAGGGGCTGGCCCATGTAATCATAAGGAAAGCAGCAAAGCAGGCTATTCATGGACAAAGTAAAGATCTCTATATACTCATGGGACTCTCCTGGTATGCAGAAAAAATATTTGTTTCCTTACTTAATGCAACACCCCCGTTTACCCCAAGGAGCTCAGGGTGGCATACTTGGATTCCTTCCCTCCTCCATTTTATGTTCACAAAAGTCCTGTGACTTTTGTCAAAAATTTTAAAAAAACCTTAAATTTAAACATTCAATTAAAACAACACCCTTAAAATCTGGCCTAATGAAGACTAGATATGCTCCAGAAAAGCTTCATTTGACCAGCTGTTGTGGGAGAGGGTATGAAAAAGACACAGATGATTCATCCTGAATATGCATCAGAGGGGATGATCTGGAGTCTATATATTATGCAGTAGTCTCCACTCAAGATGGATCTAAATGGTGCAGGGGCCACCATGCTGAAAGCAGCTCATCCATCCCATGCTGTGGCTGGCCGGATGGTTGACAACCTCCCTGATTTTGTCATCCTTGTCTGGCAGCAAGAATATGGGGCTTCTGGGTCACTGCCCTACCCAAGCCATGTTCAGCCTGGTGGGTTACAAGACGTCTGCTAAAGGGCAGTTTCTGTTCTCTCAAGTCTGTGATGCTGGCACCAAAGTGGGGCTGTTCTGTGTTGTATGGTACCAATTTTTACCAGTTGCATTTTTTCCTCTTGTTTGCGATTGTTTTATTGTTTGCCACCAAGGCAACTCATACTGGGGTTTATTTGGGGAGCTATATAAAGTGAAATCCAAGTGCAGAACAATTAAAACCTTGCCACATTCAATTAGGCTGAGGATTTGTAGCAAGATAAGGGACTGCCAAAACAAAAGCAAGATAACATCATTGTGTTAAGTGCTTTGGCGTCCATCTTCATAATTAACACAGAGCTGTTTTCCAAATAGGCACTGGGAGCCAAGGTGGATCGTTCTTAAGGCCTAACTAGATGCAACACTACCTAACAGACCTTTTTGAACTGCCAAAACTGCTTCAGGAGGGACAGCTGAGACCAGAAAAGAAGAAGAGTTGGTTTTTATATGCTGACTTTCTCTACCACTTTAGGAAGAATCAAACCGGCTTACAATTACCTTCTCTTCCCCTCCCCATGACAGACACCCTGTGAGATAGGTGGGGCCGAGAAAGCTCTAAGAGAACTGTGACTAGCCCAAGGTCACCCAACAGGCTGCATGTGGAGGAGTGGGGAAACCAACCATGTTCACCAGATTAGAGTCCGCCACTCAGGTGGAGGAGTGGGGAATCAAACCCGGTTCTCCAGATTAGAGTCCACCGCTCCTAACCACCATGCTGGCTCTCTAGAAGAGTGTGAGCTTTATTCATTCCCTGCTTACCTTTTCCCCAGTTCAAATCCCCCTTCCCTGGATTCCAAATAATAGCAATTGAAGCTTCCAAACCATTTCTAGAGCACCCCAACATATCACATTGCATTGTCTTGCACTGCAACAATTCATTCTGGAGGATCAAGATGGCCAAACCATGATGTCTCCAGCTCAGGCCTACATTTGTGATTTCTTCAGAAGTTTTTTATTTGGATTCATTTTTGGTTTACCTTATTCTTTAATAATTTTGTTTTCCTTATTATAGCAATTACGCTTATTTTCTTTGCTTCCATTTGGCAATGTGAAACACATTTCCATCTGTAATGTTTCCTTCCTGCAGCAGAGAACAGAATAGCAAGCAAGCAAACAGGGTCCACTATTGCCCATATATTACAGAAGAAATCCTTTGATGTAATATCTGGCAAAAACTGGAAACACTATGCACAGAAATGCCTGCTGGGATAATTACCTTTGGTTGAAAGATGTGCTAATTATTCTGGTTAGAAAGTGGGCCTGTCAGATTATCTGCTGAACTCCTCTCTTATATCTCTCTTGCTGCTTTTGCCTCATGCAGCTGTGAAAAACCAGGAAAGCACCAGAGTAATGGTCATTTTTACAGGTTATTGTCAGTCCTTTTAGGTCTTGGTATATTGAAGACATTAAGGAAAGGAAGTGATTTGGTATGTTAACTACCAAGTGCACACCCCTGCTTTCCTTGATTCCCACTCTGCCCACTCACTCCTCCAGTTCTCTGCTCCATTTGCCAAGGATTTAACTGCCCACTCTTAGCTGCTCAGTTGCCAGACTTCAAAATTCCCTCGTTTCATTCGTCTCATGGCTCTTCCCTGCTGCCTTCTGTTTGACAGAGAGCTCAATTAAAGCATAAAGTCTGAAGGGGAAAACTGGCAACCAGTTATGGAAACCCCTGAAAAAACACAGCAGTTCTTGCAGGTAGTAGTAGCTTATTGGGGAGGGGCTGTGGCTCAGTGGCAGAGCATCTGCTTGGCATGCAGAAGGTCCCAGGTTCAATCCCCGGCATCTCCAGTTAAAGGGACTAGGCAGGCAGGTGATGTGAAAGACCCCTGCATGAGACCCTGGAGAGCTGCTGCTGGTCTGAGTAGACAATACTGACCTTGATGGACCAAGGGTCTGATTCAGTATAAGGCAGCTTCACATGTGTTCATCCTAAAAAGGTCAGAATCCTAATCAGGTCTATTCAGTGGGGCTTACTTCCAGGAAAGGGTTCTTAGGATTGCACTGTAACTCTAGTAATAGAATAGAATAGAAATTTTATTACAGTCAATGACCAGCACAATAACTGTAGTAATAGTGTATAGAGGATGCAGAATGAACCTAAGTAGCTTGTGCATTTCAATCAAGGAAATTTTTAGAAAGCGAGAGGAGCAAAATGCAGCATGCCTAACACAGTTCTAATATCTGAATTCATATGTCCCTGTCAGCTAGCAATAAGGAGAAAACGAGACCTACACATTTTGGAGCCCAGTGGCAGGAACACATGATTTATGGGTAAAAGAACTTCTTGCCAGGGTACGAATCAATGAGAGGAAACAGAACAAGGAATTTTCAGGAGATGCTGATGACTGCATTTGGGCAACTGGGTTAATAAGCCATAGGCTTGAAGACTGAGTGGGAGACTGATGTTTAGAGAAACATAAACAGATATGGAATTTGGATCTGAAACTAAATGCACTTCATAACATGCTTTGCCAGCACAAAATGAACACTGAGCATGTTGCATCTGAACATGAAAGAGTTGCTATTCAACATTGGCAAAACATCCTTATTGAACAGAAACATCAGAGGCTCAGATCCATTCTTTGCATTTGTCTCAGGAATTTCTAGATCTTGTGAAGAAATTCAGAGGATTAGTTTGTTTGAAATTTACTATAAATATATAGGCTTTAAAAAAAATCTTTGCACACAATACTATCTGAATTGGATATTGTTACACATCCCCCACTTCTCCAAGCAGCAAGAAGTTCCAGGGGTATTGCTTAGCTGGGCTGGTTCTCTTTGGAGGAGAGAATACCAGTGTCTTATGATGCTTTTAATAATTTCATATATCTGATTCTGAAAACAGCCATACAGTATGGATCAATATATCTACAAAATGGAGCTAGGGGCAGATGGGTGTGTGTGTTCCCAACAGGCCCAAAGGAAGTCCCAGGTTTGCGGAAAAATCTGAACTGTAAAAAAAAAATGAATTGGGGGATTAAAACTCCCCAAAATAACAGAAACAATGCCCATAGCTTTAAGAATGCTCACTGAGCTAGGCAACCACAATAATACCGTGGAGTCATCCAAGCCTTGATTTCTGTAAAGCAAAGCCATGTTGGGCAGAGCAGGGGTGGACCTGGAGGTTGAAACAGTCCTAAAAAGGGTCCCGACCCCCTCCCGTCCTGATGGAAGAGGATTTTGATGGCATCCATCAGAGATTCACTCCTCATATCACGCAGCCTGGCAGTGGTGGCCATTATGCAACTGGGCCTGGCCTGGCACCAGCCGACTATGGGCGTAGAACTGATCACTCCCAACTGGGCCTGGTACTGGCAGCACCTGAGCAATTCAGCCAGACTTTTCCTGAGGGGAGAGGACAGATTGGATAGTTGACTGGTGTGTGGGAAAAAGAAAGAAGCAGGAAAAGCTGAGAAGCTATGGTGGCTGCCATGGAAGGGAAAAAGGAAATAGTAGGGGAGGGGATAGGATACTTTCCACAAGTCCTTGTAGGTCCTCTGCATGTTTGCACTATTTACAAATATTCAAGTAATGAAGACATGGATGCAGAGGTCTTTCTCCACAGCAGCAGCTTTGCTACCCCCTATCAGATCCTCTGAGAAAGATCCTGTATCCCAAGATGCTTCAGCTCAACTCAGAACTGCCTGTCTGCTCACCCGCCCTCTCCCCCACAACAACAGATATACACCTGCCTCCTCCCTTCAGCTGGGTAGAGGGTCACTTCCTCCATGCTCTGATGGGTGCTTCAGTACAGCCATCACTGGACCATCTTTGAACAATTATCTCCCATTGAGCAAAGATCCACAGATGTTAAGGTACATTAACATTCTTTTGTTACAGGCCTTGGCTCCAGTCCCCTTAGGCCAAACCCATTATAGTATTTTCAATCTTTATATAACTGCATAGCTGCAGGCTTAGAACAGCCTGTTTAAAGCTATTCTGTTTTTTTATATATATACTTTGATCAGTGGGTCAAATTAAGACTGCGTGATGTCTTAAAACACTTTAGAGCCATTTACCCAAAGTAATGTTTATCAGGACTGTTGATTTTATTAGTAACATTCGGAATGCTTTCTACTGCCCACCATTTCAATTTAGTTTGTTCAGCAGGGTTGTCATATACTCAGCAGGGTTGCTTTGGATAAGCCTGCCCAATGTTGGATCACTTCCAGGCCAACTAGTAGGCAAATAAATGTAAAGTTATATGGATATGAGGATTTAGCGTGGACATACCGTTAAGGGTTGCCAAACTACAGAAGGCAGCTATTACAACTGATCTTCAGCCATCAGAGATCAGTTCTCCTAGAGAAAATGGCAGCTTTGGCAATTGGTCTCTGTGGCATCAAAGTCCCTTCCTTCTCCAAACCCCACCCTCCTCAAGCTCCACCCCCAAAATCTCCAGGTATTTCCCAACCTGGAGCTGGCAACTCTAACACCATTCCATGCCATTAATGTATATGGGTGCTGGCAATGGAGCACACAAGATGTACACGAGGGGACACATAGCAGCTTACAGCGTTGTTTTCCCCTCCTCCATTTTATCCTCACAACAGCAACCCTGTGAGGCAGGTTAGGCTGAGAGGTTGGGGAACTGACCCAAGGTCACCTGACGAGTTTCCGTGGCAGAGTGGCGATTTAAAACTAGGTCCTCCAATACTCTAACCACAATATCATGCTGGCTCTGCAATGGCCGTGCTGGGGGGAAAGGGGAAGAGGGTGGCAGGGAGACTTTTTTAAAAAGGAAAAGATAGAAACACTGCAATTAAAACATGCATGAGATTAGACAGACAATAGCTAATTTATATGAAAATTGTAGAAAGCATTTGGCAAAAACAAACAAAAATGCAAAAACAACCAAATAAGAGATTTTACTCAGAATCGTTTTAAAACATCTTAATATTAGCTAAGGCCTATGTTTGAGCAAAGGAACACAGAATTATTGAAGGGCCACATTATATGACACTTAGTGTGTCATTAAATCTTTTAATCCTAGGTGCTGTGGCGGGAAAATCAAATGTGTTGTTCAGCTCATACACTCCAACAAACCAACTCCAACATCATATGTTTTTGTGCTAGTACTAACATTCAAGCCCCACCCACATTCCACCTTGAAACTGCTGAAGCAGCATGGAGCGCTAGAATAATGATAGTTTATAACTCCTCTGGGATTAATCTGGTGTCTCAGAGGTAAGCATGTTGTTTTGAAGGCTGTATATTTCCCCCCACTGAAAATGGTGCAGCTATCTTCAATGAATCTTTACGTCTGGTTTTCATACTTTATGAATCAATATGATGCTCTCTCCTTTGTCACAGCTCTTTTGCTTCTCTAGAATGTATGCTTGCTACTCATTCACTGAAGGTACAGAGATGGGTCTTTTGTGGCCTTTTATTAGCTCAGACTCAAATCAATGGCTATTAGAAAAGGATACAACTCAACTATATTTCTCAACTGTACTGCATCAATTTCTTTTATAGCCTCTTGCTTTACTAAGTGCCATTATCCTTTCTGTTAGTTTTGAAGGTTTCTTTTTAGTTTTACACAATATTGTTTCACACTCTGCCT
Organism: Euleptes europaea; assembly: GCF_029931775.1. Lineage (NCBI taxonomy): Eukaryota > Metazoa > Chordata > Lepidosauria > Squamata > Sphaerodactylidae > Euleptes > Euleptes europaea. Next base: position 91,822,232 of record NC_079312.1, on the reverse strand, counting down.
TTGCTGGCAGAGGAAAGTTCAAGGATAGCCTTTAAGGGCATGTTTTCTTTGGAGGAGAAAGAGCAGGAGATTTATGGTGACTTTGGAATAATCTGTCCATTGACCAAAGATCATTGGTTCCCAGAAACAAGCAGGCTGCACGCAAGCTGGAACTGTCAGCCCAGCTAAATCGAAAACCTGTTTTTCAGCTCTGCTGGCACCTACTCCCCAAGCCTGGAGTTTGATGTTTCCAATATCGAGAGGAATTCTATACACAAAAGAAAACAGTGTAGTGGTTCCCCATTTGCACAACTTGAGTGCAACTTTCCAATGCACATAACAAAACAAATACATGCTCCACATGGTGACTGTGTGATTTTGTCCTGCATGGAATGTTATCCATGTAAGACATCCATCACACTGTATCCATGTAAGACATCCATCACATTTGAATTTGACCTCAGACAGGGCAAACCTGCTTCAGCTCGCTGGCGTCCTGAAGATGAGGGTAACTCAGTATACATTCCAATGTAGCTTTAGACAAGGAGCAGCCAAACTGCCCATTAGTGTGCCTTGTTCCCAGGCCATACCAAAGCCACCTCTCAGTTTGCATAATGGGATATCACTGCCAGAATTACTATGACTTAAATCCAGCTTATCATGTTCCTGCCCCATGAACTCCAAGTGTAAAACTATAGGTGGATGGAAAATGGCCAGTCTTAATGGCTTTCAAGAAAGCTGTCTGACTTGATACTATGGTGTGAGAATCTACCCTGTTCTCTGTTTCAATAAGGAATAAGGAATGTATTTAAGGAAGTTGTTCTTACCATTCAGTTACATGATCAACTTTTCAGTCATTTTTGGCCTGGTAGCTATAAATGCTGGAACTTTCTTCTACTGCCCATAGAAATTTGATATCAAATGCTCTGATAAGTCATGCGAGAGTGTACTAATGAATGCATAACTGATCAGGCCCAAGAGATGAAGCCAGCAGCACAATTGTTATCAACACTGGCAATCCAAGAGGACAATGCAGGCAAAAACTTGTGTTAAGAAGTAGCAGCAATGGGTCGGCAGAGCTGCGAGGCTGCCAAGAACAGCATATCACCTATTCAGCGCCAACCGAGATAGCCAGTGATTTGATTGCATATTGGAATGCTAAAGATATCACCAATCTGATCAAGATAAATGCGGTCTCTCGTTCCATAAGTGGGCAGGATAGTACTTCATGTGCCATGGGTTTTGTTAACACAGGTAGGGGGGATTTAAACTTATTTCCCAACAACTGCTGGATGAAAATGGGATCTCTCTTTTTCATTAAAACAGAGTAGCTACTCACTGCAATGAAAAAAGAAATAACATGCACGTTAAAGAATTTTTGAGCTAATTGTTTCAAAAGGACATTGCATTTGAGTGGCTCAGAGTATGAGCCGAACCATTTGTGTGTGTGCGTGCCGTCAAGTCACTGCTGACTTTTGGCAACCCCATAGGGTTTTCAAGGCAAGAGACATTCAGAGGTACTTTGCTATTGGCTGCCTGTGCATCACGACTCTGGTGTTCCTTGGAGGTCGCCCATCCAAATACTAACCAGGGCCAACCCTGCTTGTGTGTAACGTGCCTTCAAGTCGCAGCCGACTTATGGTGACCCCTTTTTGGGGGGTTTTCATGGCAAGAGACTAACAGAGGTGGGTTGCCAGTGCCTTCCTCTGCACAGCAACCCTGGACTTCCTTGGTGGTCTCCCATCCAAATACTAACCAGGGCCGACCCTGCTTAGCTTCTGAGATTTGACGAGATCAGGTCAGCCATTAGCTAGGGATTTTTTGGTTAAAATATCACCTCAGGCAAGCCAGTGTCTCTCCACACACCCCTCTCCCACTCACTCACCTGCAATACTGAGCTAGTAATGCTGACCTATATAACAGCGTTGTTGTAAAGATTACTGCGATAAGGTATATGAAGTATATGATTTGGCAACTTATAACACTTATATATTTACCTGAAAGGAAGCCCAGTGTGTAAAAAAAAGAGAGAGAGAAAAAGAGAGAGGGCCGTAAATTCACATAAAAGTTGCAGTTACTTACAGCAATAACACATCTTTTTTTTGTGTGTGTCTTACATTCAGGGCTGTTTTCCTTTCAGGTAAATATGGATATTATTGTCTAACTTCCAGAAGTTTTTTAGGGCCCCACATGTTTGTGTGTTACAGAAACCTAGCTCCCAGCTGCTGCAGCTGCAGCAAAAAAGGTAATTGATATTCAGTCATCATGAAGGGTACAACTGTATATTGTGTACAAATTTGGAACAAATTTGGCAAACATGGTATTTGTTTGGCGTACCTATTGTAGAAACAGTTATGATGAATGTTAAATGTAGTACAGTTATTGAATGGGTATTTTGAAAGGCTTGATTTTAAGTCCCTGGCATTAACTTAATTAATTAGCTGGCTAGGAGGCCTGTGTTATTGCACAATATTCTGTCACACCAAGCATTGGGATAGCAAAATTGAGAACCAACTTTCATGTATATGGCCAGAAATAGAGGGAAACAATTGCTGGTCCTGACTACAAATCATGGAGGGCGCTCCTGCGGGTCAGAATGGGTGTATTGGTAGGAGACCACCAGATAATCATATGTAAGAGAATTTATAATCCATATTTTTGATATTCTTCGTTAATGTTAAAATGTGGCAAGAACGAATGAACATAGCTTGTATATATTTTAACAAAATACATCAATACAGAGAATTTTGTATGGCATAATTACCCAAGAATGTGAGTCCCACCAGGTGTACTAGCTATTGTCAGATTATATAGAAAACCTGTAAATATGGGGAAATGAATTAATCTGGAGCACCTTCTTTGAAGATACTCCTTGCTTGTAACCTGCTTGCTCTTGGTAAAAATATTTAATGGGCTCAATAATTGCTCTCCTTTAAGGATCTATGTAACATTGATGCATTGTATTATGATTTTCTTTCAAGTGTATATGTCAAAAGTGTAAATAATGTATGTTTTTAATAAGAATAAGAGTTGGTATTTACACCCCGCTTTTCTTTACTGAAAGGAGGCTCAAAGCAGCTTTACAATTGCCTTCCCCTTCCCCTGCCCCAACAACAGGGACCTTCTCTGATAGGTGGGGCTGAGAGAGTTCTCAGACAACTATGACTAGCCCAAGGTCACCCAGCAGGCTGCATGTGGAGGAGTGGGGAATCTAATCTGGTTCTCCAGATTAGAGTTTGCCGCTCTTAATCAGTACACCATGCTGGCTCTAAAATGCAGGCAAGATTCTCTAGTTTTACTTTACTTGTTTATTATACCCAAAACTAACCAAAAAAGTTGTTGAGGGGTACTTCATGCCAGAAAATGAATGCTACAGGAAAGCTACATTTAGATTTGAATCAAGAAGCACCTTAAGGACCAACACAATTTTCAAGGTATAAGTTATTGAGAGTCAAAGTTTGGAGACAAAGCTTCCCAGTCAGAAGGTTGTAAAGAATTCTTGTATACGATGTGTGTGTGTGTGTGCGTGTGTGTGTTAAGCACTGTCAAGTTGCTTCTGACTCATGGTGACCCTATGAATCAGTGTCCTCCAAAATGTCCTATCTTTGACAGCCTTGCTCAGATCTTGCAAATTGTAAAGGATACAAAGGTACAATGCATATTATAATCAGCTTGATTAGAGCAGAGGGGAAATGCTTGGGGGGCAGAAAATTAACATCTGCATTGAGATAAGAATCCTATGTCCCTATTCAGCCCTGGGTGTTCCATTGTTCTGAATTTGTAAATGAACTCAAGTTCAGCAATCGTGATGTAATTACCCCTTGAAGTTGCTTTGAGGACTGCCACTCTTAGGTCAGTAATGGAATGATCTGGAAGATTAAAATGTTCTCCCACTGGTTTTTGAGTGTTGTGGTTTTTAACACCATATTTATGTCCATTTATTCTTGTGTGTAGTGACTGACCTTTGTCCAATGTAGAGAGTGGAAGGGCTTTGCCGAAATTTGATGGCATACGTAATGTTGGAAGATGACCAAGTGAATGAACCTGAGATAGTATGGCTGAAAGTAATTTTTCCTTTTTTTGCCATCAAGTCACAGCTGACTTATGGCGACCCCGAAGGGTTTTCAAGGCAAGAGATGTTTGGAGGTGGTCCACCATTGCCTGCCTCCCCATCATGACCCTGGTATTCCTTGTGGTTTCCAATCCAAATACTAGCCAGGGTCAGGGCTGTGTTACTGGCCCTAGGTCACACAGCAAGTTTCTATGGTTTGAGTGGGGATTTGAACCTGGGCTTCCCAGGTCCTAGTTCAACACCTTCACCAATACACCAATGCTGACTCTCAATCAATTAGACATCTAGGGCTTCTTAAATGCATACTGGTGTCTGAATCTAGCCTGACCAGAATCATATGGAACACCCCTATAAGAATGAAAAATCAGGTCCCAGATGTGCAGAGTTCTTGAAAGAAGCCTAACTGAATGTTTGTGTGTGCGTTTTTAAAAATAAGTCAAGTTGATTTCACTGAAGACCATGAGAATGTCTCTAAGGAAAAAGGACACTCAAGATGAGGATATAAGCTGAGGATGTGACAGAATGTGAGCTCCTCTTCAAAGGCCCATCTGACCATTTTCTCATTCACATTTCATTTCCTCCCTTTCTGCATTCAGGAGAAATCCCACACGAATAAAAAGAGGGACATATTTGATCAACCTATCTTCATGCCCAAGGTTGTCATAATGGCATGCCTTCCCCTAAACATAGCAATTTAAATTCCCTATCTTTCAGGAATGGCTTTTAATTCCTTTTCCCTCCACTTCTGTTCAAGTAGTAGAATAACCCCATTAAAACTTGCTATGTTTAAAGCCTCCTATTCAGTTCTAGGAGCCCCGTGGCGCAGAGTGTTAAGCTGCAGTACTGCAGTCAAAAGCTCTGCTCACGACCTGAGTTCGATCCCGACGGAAGTCGGTTTCAGGTAGCCGGCTCAAGGTCGACTCAGCCTTCCATCCTTCCGAGGTCGGTCAAATGAGTACCCAGCTTGCTGGGGGTAAAGGGAAGATGACTGGGGAAGGCACTGGCAAACCACCCCGCAAACAAAGTCTGCCTAGAAAACGTCGGGATGTGACGTCTCCCCATGGGTCAGGAATGACCCGGTGCTTGCACAGGGGACCTTTACCTTTACCTTTTTATTCAGTTCTAGAAACACTAACTTGGGTGCTTTTTTCTTGGAATCATTCAGAACCACGAGTCACCTTCAATTGTGCTTTAGGGAACTAAAATGTAAGATTATCTCAATGTTATGAAAAGGTTGTTGGCTCACCACTACCCCAGCTGTAGGAAGTTTCCAGGGTGTGCCTCTTCACAGGGTCTGTTTCCTTGTGATGAGAGAAAAATGTAATTGTGTGTATGCGTGAGGGAGACTAACAGTCTTAGTAATATCTATTTAATATGCTTTGCTTGCATATTTGTAATTGAAAGCAAGAAGATTCTGAAAGCATTAAGCATATCTCAGATTTTCCAAGTGCAATTGCGTGAATGCTGTGCAGTCCCTAAAGCTGTTTTCTAGCTGTAGCTAATTCCAGCTAAAAAACTTCCAGCTCTCTGACCCTGGAAATCTCCACATTGAAAATGATTTGTTTTTCTATTACACAAAGTCATAAATGAAACACTGATCTCATACAGATTGCCGATTATTAAACCCGATTGAAGAAATAGCAGTTGACCATCCCTGAACATAAGCAATTAACAAATGATTGCCAACTCAATGTTACAATAATACTCAAAATTAATCCTGGTGATCTGGTGCTAGTTTTTCCTCTAAAATCTCTCTTTAGGGTGGAGATTAGGGAGTGCTTTTTTGCCTTAAATGATATGTTTTTGGATCACTACAGTTCGTGGAAGACAGCAGATTTCCTGAATTCTTAGGGAAGGGGCTGTTTTATAAAACCTTGTACAAAGAGTCTTGGCTGCAGATTGCTTCTAATAGGTGTAATCAGCATGGTGGGTTTTCTGCTTAATCTAGTGTGAGTTCTCAACTGCCAAGTCTCAGATTAAATGCAGAATCCAAGATATGGAAGCACAGTGGGATTTACTACTAGAACTTTCCCCCTGGTTTAGATTTATAAAACAGATTCATTGTTTGGGAGGTTATTTAACAGCATTCTTTTAAGCTAAATAAGCCTTTTGCAACCCAAATCATGCCAGCCATAGTCATATGTGGACATTATTAAGAGTTTGCAGTTGCAGAGAAGATGGGACAGCCCTTTGCAGTTGCAGGCTACCTACCTAACACCTAACAAAGGTGACACAAAATCTGCTATTGCCTGTTTTGAAGGGTGCTAAGCAGAGGGACACAATGGCCGTTACAGCACTAGGTATTCCCAGCGATGTTTCAAGAGTTTGGAAATGTTGTAAAAAAAATCTGTTCGCACTTTCAATGTTTTTCCACCCATTTATTAAGGGTTTTAAATTGTTGTAAAAAATGGTGTTCGCACTTACTGTGGTCCCTTCAGCTGTGAAGACGTCTTCCAACCGTTTATTGGCCGTGGTATCCAAAACCCCTTTACAAGCGGTGTATTGGTTTGCTCCATTTAAGTGACGTCACTAATGACCCGCGAGTCCGGCGAGAAGCCCTCCTGCCCCCCCCTCCCAGCCCAGCCAGCCAGCCGCCCTTCTCCGGGGCGCTTCTAGGTGTGGCGGCAGTGGGCCCTGGGAGTCCGGCAAGAAGCCCCCCCCGCGATCCCAGCCAGCCGCCCTTCTTCGGGGCACCTCTAGGCACGGCGGCAGGACCCCCGAGTCCGGCGAGCCCTCCCGCGCCCCCTCCATGCAACGTTTTGGAAATCCTTGAATACCGTGCTGGAGTAGAAGAGTGCGGTAGGGAACACATTGGAAAAAATTTATTATATAACGTTGTCCAACTTTAAAAAATGCCCTAGAAGGCTGAGTGTGGTAACCTCCAATGTTTTTGATGAGCTGAATGGATAAGGCAATCAGTCCATACATCTATTTTCTTGGGCAAATACAATTAGACTGAAGAAGTAGGAACCCACAAGGACTTGCAGGAGGCATCTCATTTCGCCTTCCTCTTCCTCTATTTCCTTTTTCCCTTTCCTAAAAGACCCCACAGACTCTCCCCATTTCCTGGTTCCTTCTCTCCTTCTAGGGTTGCCAGCTCCCAGTAGGGAAATTCCTGGAGATTTGGGGGTGAAGCTTTGGGAGGCAAGGTTTAGGGAGAGAAGGACCTCAGCAGGGTATAATGCCATAGAGTCCACTCTTCAAAGCAGCCATATTCTCCAAGGAACTGATCTCTTGTCATCAGTTGTCTTAAACTTTCCTTCTCCTCCCTCCGTCAGTCTCTACTTTGTTCTGTGGCGCCAGCCACTGGGCCAGGCCTACTTGCATGGGAGGGAACCCTCAAGGACTTGGTACCTTACTTTCCCCTCTATCCCCCTCCCCACACTATTCCCTTACCCTCTTCCAGCAACCCCATATCCTCTCCCCTTCCCCTGCCTCATTAATTCACCAAGCTACCTTTTATCTACCTCCCATCTTCAGCTATATTTTTCACTTCATTTTTACCCCACCTTTTTCCACAGCTGGGACAAAAGCGGCTGATATATTCTCCTCTCCTCCATTTTATTCGCACAACCTAAAATCACCTAGTGAGCTTCCACAGCAAGATGGGAATTTGAACCTGGGTTTCCCAGACCTGACTCTGAAGCTTCAACTGCTACACCACACTGGCTTTTACAGTTTAAGAGGGTAGCCATGTTGGTCTGCAGTTTCAGAGGTTTGTGGTGGTCTGCAAAGTACCTGATGAAGGGAGCTTTGACTCCTGAAAGCTCATACCCCACCAAAATCTTGTTGGTCTCTAAGATACTACTGGACTGGAATCCAACTATTCTACCTCACAGGGTTGTTGTGAGGATAAGATGGAGGAGAAGAGAATGACATAAGCTGTTTGGGTCCCAACTGGGGAGAAATGCAGGGTATAAATGAAATAAATCAAGTGATAGACATACTCCATGATGTCTAATTTTGATTTCTGGAGGTATGGATTTTGGTTTGTCATTTCTTCCTGATTTATCCTGCCTTTTTTTGTCGGCAGTTTTTGGCTTATTGCTGATTTTTACTTAACTTATACTGATGTTTTGCCTTTTTTGTTAAATGTCTTTTGGAACTTAAAATACTGACAGTTATTGTCGACTAAAGTCTGCTTCATGAGATGCACATTGTCTTCATCGAGAGCCAGTGAGATAATCTGGTTGGCTCAACCCATAGCGTGTGACATTTCTACGCAATGCTCAATAACAGACAAGATGCAGTGACAATTCATTAACATCAACAAGAGGTGATGGCACAATCTTCAAAGATACGCTAAACCAATTAAGTCATGCAGCGGGATAGGAATGCACTGTCTTAATCAAGAGGCAGTGAGATAGCATCAAGCTTCTTTCAAACTGTGGGATGCTCTGGTGCTGACCTGAATAGTCATCTTTTGTTAAAGACTTTTCAGGTCAGCACCAGAGCATCCTGGGAGAGTGAAATGTTCTCCCGCTGGTCTCTGACCACTCTACGGCTAATTTAAAAAAGCAAAGATCTGATTATATGTTTTTGAAATAAAGGAAGACAAATTCATATCCGCGTGTGTGTGTGTGTGTGGGGGGGGACTACAAATGTCAAGCAGTTCTACTCAGAATCCTACTGAAGTCTACTCAATGGGGCTTACTCCTAGAAAAGTTATCTCCAAATTGCACTATACAGCTCCTCCCATGGCCACACCTTTCTTCCCACCCTCTCATCTTAAAAAAAGAAGATAAAGAATGAATTAACTGCAGGAGAGAGATAAAGAGTTTCAGACAACTTATCCAGATGCGAATGTTTTCAAAATAACCCTGTCTCTTCCAGCCAGAATTGGGTTGGAACAGAAAATACAATCTCTGTACCTCCTCACCTATGTGTGTGAGCTTTGCATTTATCCCTGAAACAAGTTTTGATTTTTTTAAAGTTAAAAACAGTCTTAACAGTTATATACAGCTTGCCTGAACGCCGAGAAGCATGAAGAGACTCTCCTGATCTTGGAACTGCTGGCTGCTCTCTTTCCTCCAAGGGTAACATCAACAGGCAAGTGGCCAGCACCAGCCTTTCTCCCCCACAGAGGGCTAGCCACATTAATCTGTTGAAGGAGAAAGGAGCAGAAGTTATGTGTTAGTTTTCTATTTGCAGTTTTCTAAAGGAACGTTGGAAGCCGGAAGCCGTCACTCGGACTCTGAAGTAGTGTGTTCCAATCTATCACCTCATGCTCCAGTATGCTTGGCTCCAGATACATCATGTCAGTTGTTCTACGCTATACCGCAACATACAGCATGTGAATAGAAGGGAGAGAATACTCTCAGCACTTTCTTATTTTAATGAAATTTTTAAAAACAATTTCAAATTTTAAAAAAAATACATTTTACTAGAACGTATATAACAGCACAGTCCAGCTCAAATTAGGCATTTTAATCCCCATTGTTTTCAGTGGGTGAGGTTTGATTTGTAATTATTGGTTGGTGTATTTGCTAGCTCAATAGCTGCACCAGGCGGCTCAGAACAAAGGTTGGAGCAACAGTGGTACGATTAAAGCATGTACTTAACTTTCCCATAGATCTTATGCATACTTTTTTTAAAAAAATTTTTTAATTATTTTTCAAATTAATTTACATTCAAGTATCATTCCATTCACATGGTGTATAATAAACAATTTCTATCTTATCACTAAAAAGATATATATAATTGACTTCCCCTCTCCCCTCCTCTATCCATTTAATATCCTTATTTCTCTTTGTATTTAAAGTCTAATTCATTATAATAACCTACATTTATCATTATCTTAAAGTCTAATCTTTAACTTTGATATCTTAATTACTTCAAACAATTTGAATTAGATCAAAACATATCCCTTAACATTTCCCAAGTTAAGTTCATTTACACAGTATGTTGTCCATGCCTCCCATTCTCCCACAAATTCCATATTGTCCTTTTGATCTATTAATGCCGTGGATCTTATGCATACTTAACTTTAGCTGGATCGCGCCCAGTACATAGGGAAGGGGAAAAAAACGCCAATCCTGAAATCATTTTATCTGTGATAAGAGAAAAATTTCAAAACAAGCTAGCTTTTTAAATGTAATTACCAATATGCTGTACATTGGTTCTTGTAGGTTATCCGGGCTGTGTGACCGTGGCCTTGGTATTATCTTTCCTGACGTTTCGCCAGCAGCTGTGGCCGGCATCTCCAGAGGAGTAACACTGAAGGACAGTGTCTCTCAGTGTCAAGTGTGTAGGAAGAGTAATATATAGTCAGAAAGGGGTTGGGACAATGATTCAGCTCAAACCCAACCCCTTTCTGACTATATATTGCTCTTCCTACACCCTTGACACTGAGAGACATTGTCCTTCAGTGTTGCTCCTCTGGAGATGCCTGCCACAGCTGCTGGCGAAACGTCAGGAAAGAAAATACCAAGACCACGGTCACACAGCCCGGATAACCTACAAAAACCAATGAACTCTGACCGTGAAAGCCTTAGACAATATGCTGTACATTGCCTGGGAGCACTTTAGTTATGGGAGTGGGGGGAAGAGAGCCGTCTTGGTGGGAAAAAAAGAACAAAAACAAACTTTCCCAACTGAAGCCTGCCTCTCCTTTCCATCTTGGTGGCAAACACGTCATTCGTTCTACAGACACGCGGCGGGGAGCGGGAAAGAAAACTGCGCTACCCGCTTCCCAAGCGGGGCAGAACTTGACGCATGCGCCCCGGCCAGCAGCAGTCCCCCGTCCCCCCCCCCCGAGTCGATTCGCTTAGCGAACTTGGGCGACGGGGAAAGGCGGGACCGGCCCGAGCCGAAGTGGCAAGAGCCGGCGCACGCGCAGTGCCGCCTTCGCTGGGGATTCGCCCGTTGCTCGCCTGAGACGTTCTTACTCACATCCGGGGCCTTTCCGCGTCCCGGCCCGGAGCTCACGAGAGAGGAGGCGTTGGGAGAGGGGCCTGGTGCGGCGGCGCGCGGGGAGCGCCTCGTCCTGTCCCGCGGGGGCCGGGTAAGGAGGAACCGCCGAAATATTGGGAGTCCGGGCGTGGAAGGGTCTGGTGGGCCGGGGCCGGGTGGGCGTGTGGAGAGTGGAGGCCGGGGAGGGAGCCCGTGCTTGGGCGGGACGGGAGCCTTGACCTGGGGAGTTTGAAGGGACCGAGGTCTGCGGGAAGTGAAGTGGGGCTTGGTGGCGGAAGAGTTGGCCATGGGGGAGAGTCGGGAGTGATGGGGCGGGGTGGGAGGCAGGCAGGCAGGGTTCAAGGCATTTTGCCGTCCTTCAATGGGTGCGAGGAGGAGGGGGGGGGCTGCAAAACCGGCACCGAACAGTAACCCACTCACCCCCCCCTTTGCTCTTGCTACCCCGATGCCTGCAGGGCGGGCTCAAGAAGGAACTCCTTTATTCGGGATTTACTCAAAAAGGACTCATTAAATGGCTTGGCTTTGACAAAAATAGAACAATTAATGGCATTAACATGACACTTATTAGATATGTGGGAGAAATGGAGGAATTAGAATATTCATTCTTTGTGTGTGTGTGTGTAAAGTGCCGTCAAGACGCAGCCAACTTATGGCGACCCCTTTTGGGGGGTTTTCATGGCAGGAGAGTAACAGAGGTGGCTTGCCGATGCCTTCCTCTGCGCAGCAACCCTGGTATTCCTTGGTGGTCTCCCATCCAAATACTAACCAGGGTTGACCCTGCTTCGCTTCTGAGATCTACGGGATCAGGCTCGCCTGGGCCATCCAGGTCAGGGCTTTCATTCTTAAAGGAAGTTAAAAATGATACTTATAATCTAATCCATTTTTTATTATTATTTTTTATATCTGTTCTTCCTTTTTTATTCTTTCTTTTCCTTTCCTTTTTTAAATTTTAATATAGGTAAATGAAATAGTAAATATTGTCGAAGGCTTTCACGGTCAGAGTTCATTGGTTCTTGTGGGTTATCCGGGCTGTGTGACTGTGGTCTTGGTATTTTCTTTCCTGACGTTTTGCCAGCAGCTGTGGCCAGCGTCTTCAGAGGAGTCACACTGAAGGACAGTGTCTCTCAGTGTCAAGTGTGTAGGAAATAGTAAATGTTATAAATGTTTGTAACAATATTAGGATTAGAATCTTAAACAAAGGAGACTACAAATAAATGATAAGATTGAGGGAGGTGTAGGGGAAGTCTCTATATTTTATTTTTTATCTATATATGTATGAAATACCACCACTCCAGTATATAGTTCTTATAAACTTGGGGCTGCAAGCCTCTCCTGAGTACTCTGACTCCAGAGATCTTATGAGATCTCAAGTGCTGTTTTTAGTTGTTGAAGCCGACAGCAACATTGTGAGGGCCATGTCTTGAGTTCAGTGGAGCCTTGCTTTGTACTCTCTCCCAGAACCCAGGCACCTGATGTTTGGGAAAGAAGAAGAAGAGTTGGTTTTTATACCCCGCTTTTCTCTCCTGCAAGGAATCTCAAAGCATCTTACAATCACCTTCCCTTCCCCCGTCCGCACAACAGGCGCCTTGTGAGGTAGGTGAGGCTGAGAGAGTTCTGAGAGAACTGTGACTGGCCCATGGTCACCCAGCAGCCTTCATGTGGAGAAGTGGGGAATCTCACCCAGCAGGCTTCATGTGAAGAAGTGGGGAATCTAATCTGGTTCTCCAGATTAGATGCCATCGCCCTTAACCACTACACCACGTAGTAAGTCCTTCAGATTCAACAGAAAACTTAATCTGTGAGGTGGAGGCCTTGCATTGTTGTCTCACTTCACCCGTTGCTCTTCTTTCCTCCCATCTTGCTTTGGCTGTGTTTCGCCTCCCCCTCCCCCCATGCTTGTGCTGCAAACAAAAGATGAGTGTGGTGGGTGAGAAGCAGGAAGAGGATGGGGAAGGGGATGACTCTGCAGGCTCTGAAAGGAGGAGGAGTCTTAGCAAGGAGGGAAGAAGAGAGTAGGTGCATCAGGTGGTTGGGGGAGGGGATGGGAGAAAGGCAAGGGACAGGCAGGTAGAAAATTTGGGCAGGTCGGTCAGCGCTGGGGAAGAAAGAAAAAAATAGATGAAATAGAGGCCAGTAGGTGGAATGGCACTTCTCCTTCTCCCGTGAGTCCTTGCATGTCACCTTTTTGCACCCAGTATAGTACAGTGGTGCTCACACTGTGGCTCATGGAGAACCATCTTTTCACTTACTGTCAACTGAAAGAACTACTTACATTCCTGGCATGAGACCTACACCACAGGGGAGACGAGCAGCTTATTTGCTCTTCTGGTGACAGCTGTTGCAAGCCACATAAGGCAAGGGCCTTTCCCACTTTCCTGAAAAGGGGTGGTCATGCCACATTGGGAAATAGTTCTCAGAAGGGCCACATGTGGCTCTCAAGCCACTGAGTATCACTTCTGTAGTATATATGCACATGCATACATTGGGGTACATTCTGTCCCTATCCTAGTGAATAGAGAAGCAGGATAGAGGTTTGAATCTGTGATGTAGTCATGTCCATCACCTATCCTGCTCCTCTCCAAGGATGTCAGAAATCCATACTGTTATGTCTTGTGCAGGAGGAGTAATTTAGACTCAGTCAGCCTATAGCATTCTATAAAGTTTTCTACTTATATATTGTCGAACCACGGTTACACAGCCCGGATAACCTACAAGAACCAATTTTCTACTTATATTCAGTAGAGCGCCTGGTCACCACGGTGCTGAGAAGTTTTATCTTGTGTGTGTGTTAAGTGCCGACAAGCTGCTTCCAACTTATGGCGACCCTGTGAATTAATGTCCTCCAAAGTGTCCTATCGTTAACAGCCTTCCTCTTGCAGAAGAAGGCTTCCTTTACTGAGTCGATCCATCTCATGTTGGGTCTTTCTCTTTTCCTGCTGACTTCACCTTTTCCTAGCATTATTTTATTTTCCAGTGAGTCTTGTCTTCTCATAATGTGACCAAAGCACAATAGCCTCAGTTTAGTCATTTTATTTATTTATTACATTTATAACCCCCCCTACCTGGCCAAGGCCAGGCTCAGGGCGGTTAACAACAATTAAAGCAACATAATAAAATTCATTAAAACCATAAAATCTAAAATTATTTCTAAAATCATTAACACAAGGCGTCGTATAATATGGTGCCTGCTAGAGCAGAGTGCTAACCAGGTGGGACCTTCAAACTGGGTCGGGAACACAGACAACACCCCCGCCATAATTCAGTAAATAGTTGTAAATGGGGGGGAGGGAGTAGGGAGGCCAGGACTGATATTACCTGCAGCTGTCCTCAATCATAGGCCTGGTGGAACAGCTCTGTCTTACAAGCCCTGCAGAACTCTTTCTGGTCCTGCCGGGCCCTGATGTTACTAGGCAGAGCATTCCACTAGGCTGGAGCCACGGCTGAAAAAGCTCTGGCTCTCTTCGAGGATAGTCGCACACTCCTAGGGCTGGGGATCACCAACAGATTTTGATCAGCAGAGTGCAACACTCTTCAGTGGGCAGGAGGGGTAAGGCACCAGCTGCCAGGCCTGGCAGAGATGAAGAAGAGTTGATTTTTATATGTTGCCTAAACTGCTGTTGTGACCTGAGCCTCCATCGATAAGGAGGCATCAAGGATCACACCCAGACTCCTGACGGCAGACCTAAATGTTAATTGCACGCAGTCAAATGTCGGGAGTTGGCACTCCGACCCCAAACCACCCTGACGGAGCCACAGAACCTCGGTTTTAGCTTCTAGGGACAGTTCAGGCTTGATTTGATCTAGAACCCTCTTATTTATCTTTTTGGCGGTCCATGGTGTCTGTAAAACTCGCCTCCAGCACCACATTTCAAAGGAAACAACTTTCGCCCTGTCAGCCTTCTTCATTGTCCATTAGTGCCTAGTATTTTCAGCAATTTATTTTATTGTAGTGTTGGCAATCTTCAGTAGAAGTAGAGAGCTTATTTATCATTTCACATAAGAATGTTTTGTTGTATGACATAAAAATGCAATGTGTGAAGTTCTTTTCATTGCTTATTTATATGTTAACTTTACACCATTCAGGTGTCATACATGAATTCTTAACCAGTTGCTTTAAACACTAGCTCCATATTCAATTAATTGAAGGTTTTTAAAACAATAATGGAATTACAAGAAATTTGGAAGAAGTTAGGTTAGGGTTAGAGGTTAGCTTTTTGTTGTACAACCAGGGCTATCCCATATTTATTTAAGTACTGCAACACTTTTGTCATTAGAGTGAGGTTTTGTGGTAGCAATAACTAGAGATGTGAAGGTCTGTGGAAAAAAAGCCATAAACATTTGAAAAAACAAACATTGTGTTCCACTTTTTTCCAAGGACATTTATTCAGTAATTTTCCAATGAAATGTTGGGAAGTTCTGAGTAGCACTGGAAAACTCCTCTATTACTCCCCCCTTTTGGAATGAGTGGAAATCTTGGTAGATCAAGTTTTACTCAAAATGTATAATATGCATATTTGTATGTAAGATGATCTACAGATGACAATTCCTAAGTTTATTAGTGACACATAGAACATATTTTTGCGGATATGTTTATTGGTGAATTTTGAATAGTTTTTACAACAATTTGCTGATAATGTGTTTAATGATAATACAGTTCATTGGTTTCACTGTTTAACTGAAACTTGAAATCCAGATTTATAGTGCAATCATATGCAGAGTAACTCCAGTCTAAGCCAACTGAAATTAATTCGCTTACACTGGTGTAACTCTTTTTAGGATTGCACTGTTATTTTATTTACTTCGCTTATTACTTTGGTAGCCTTATCTTTTGTTTGCTACACAATTTGTTTTCTACCTTCAACTTTTATTTTTTTTTCTCACATGGCAAAAATTAGTACATGTGCTTAGACAGCATAGGATGAAACAATTTGCAGCTCTTTCTCTCAAGTATTGAGTATACTTGCAATATTCCTTGTAGAAAACCAAGGTATTTATAGCTTTAAATTCCATGAATGTGCCAATGGTACAATTTAATATTTTAACGAAGTTATAAATTTTGAATGTGCATTGTTAGGGTAGTAAAATAAGCCTAGGTTCGATGAACAAGTACGTACCGCATGTATTTCAATTCTTCACAGAATTTCTTCTTTTTCCCCAAAACGTCAAAAATTCCAGCAATATTGTATCATTGGCAATTTTTGGACTGGCTCCCAAGAGTTGTAAAAAAGTAGTAGAGGTGAGACTTTCACACTGAAATTTAACAAATAGATGTTTAGAATATGCTTGTACCACAGGCATCAATGTAATGCCCATGGTATAAATATGTGGAAAACAGCACCTGCCTTTCTGACTTGCAACAAGTGTGTTGTTTGCCTTGGACCAGAATCAAAACTCTTGCAAGGCCGTGATGCTTGATAAATGGCCTCGAGCTCATTCACTATCTCTCAGCCTTACAGCAAAGGTGGTATGAAGATAAAACAGGAGAACCCTGTATTTTGATTTGAGCTCCTTTCTGGGGTAGCATTCAAATGGGCTTTGTGTGTGGTAAGAATTCAAATATCCCCTCCCCCACAACTCAGAGATACCCCAAAGGAAGTTTATTGTAGCCCATTGTATTTTAGCCAAAATGTTTTTTCCCTTTTAAATTGAAATGTGTTGAGGTATAATAAATATTTTCTAGAGTTCTCTCTAAAGTTGCTGCCTCTTAATTTCACTATTCACGCACTGGTAAAGCTAATCTCTCTCTCTCTCTCTCTCCCCCCCCCCCCCCCGCAATGTTGGAATCCAAAGAAATCAGTATGTGAGGCTCTTGTGTGTGTTAGTAGTAGAATGGGGGTTACCGCACTTTGTATTCCCGGCGATGTATTAAGAGTTTGAAAATGTTATAAAAACATTGCTTTAAAAGGGTTTTTGGATACCACGGCTTATAAATGGTTGGAAGACGTCTTCACAGCTAAAGGGGCCAAACAAAGTGCGAACAGTATTTTTTATAACATTTTCAAACTCTTAATACATCGCTGGGAATACAAGTGTGGTAACCCCCAATGTTTTGTAGGGAACTACTTAGGAGGCCCCCTGTGTAAGGATCTTTGTGGCAGATTTGGTGGGGGCTCCTGCTAGAAGGGGAATACTAAAAAGTCTGTGGGCATATAGAGAGCATCACATAGCATGATTTGGATCTCTGCCAGTATATTCAGTGCTTCAAGAAGGATTTCGTATTTTGAACCAGTTTGAATTTTATAGATAGATACAACTGCAAACTTCTGTCACGATTTCAAAAACATTATCTTTGAAAAAGCCGGCTCTCTTATTCATTGTTTGCATCTGTGTGATAAGTGATACCTTGGAACTATATGGCAGTTCCTGTATTTCATGGCTTACCATGCAGTCGTAAGCACAGTTACCAAAGTACCTTGATTTCACTGGACTTAGGAAGGCATAACTGTCCTTAGGATTGCACTGTGAGATCAGCGGGGTGTCAGACTTTTTGAAATGAGGCTCACTTCTAAACTTACTGAACCTTTGGAGATCTACTTCCAAAGTAAACATCACACTAATTTTCCCCTCTCCCAACATAAAACCCTGTCTTGCATCAGTGCGTACTGAACCAGTTAATTTCATGTTAATATATTGTGTTAGTAAGGGAAAGGCTAAATTTTGTGGCCATTTCACACATTATGCAGCAGCAAACCCAAATTTGCCATAAGCCTCCCAGAGCCTCTTCTTGCCTCACTGTGTTCCTTCTCATCCTAGTGACCACCTGTGAGTGAGCCATGATCCACTTTTGGGTCCCAGCCCGTAGTTTGAGAAGCATTGGCTTAGCTAAAAAGCATAGCAGAAGAAGTGTGACTTTGGGGTTTAACCTTTTTATTTCTCTCCCCTCCACACTAATTATAGGGAAATGTCTCCTAGAGATGTAATTCACAGCTTGTGAAGTGTTCAGAGATCACTTACGGTACTTGAACACATTAAATTATTAGTGCGCTTGAACGTTTGCTTCATTATGATGATACATTAAGGGCGCTTGTAGAACTTTGGCCTGTAAAAAGCATTTGAAAATTGTGCCTGCAAAGTGCACAATTTCTGTGGAGCGGCAATTTTCTCTTTAAAGGGCAAGCATTGGACAGTAACACTGATATTTTGCTTGAAACAAAACTTCCATTCTGTGCAACTGATTTTCATTCACATGTGATTTAGGCAGTATTTGTTAAACAATATTTTTGTCACTAAAGAAAAATTATTGCTGTGGGAACAAAGGCAATAAATAATGAAAGGGGATTTTTACAGTAAATTCTTACACTTCTTTTCTCTTTGGGAAATCTTATACTTATTTGAAGCACAGAACGTAACTTGCGCTCCACTCTTGGGCTTGGCTCCAATGTAGCATGTTTGCTGGCAGAAAGTTTTCTAACTGCAGTTATGACATTCCCACCTTCTCCCTCTTGTTGCAGTCCAACATGCCTCCTGAAATGTCATTCCAGGGAGTCCCCGTTCCTCCAGGAACCGCATTTTGGGGACTGCATGGAGAAGTGAGGTGAGGAAGTCATGCTCCACAGGTGGAAATCCTCCGCCGGATCAAAGCCTTAGATTTTTTTAGCTTGTGTTTCCTGTCTTCACTACTGAGAAATAGCGTTTGCATCTTCATATTAGTATGCAACGTGTACTGTTGCAGTTATAATGCCCCCAGAAATATTCATTCTGTTGTTTTATAGCAGGTTTTTTTTTAGTGGTGGCCTTGTGATAATGTGGGTAAATTCTGTTAGCAGTTTCACTATTTGGCCAGTGAATATTGGCAAGGTTCAGGACTTCGTTTGCCAAATCTGTATCCCTCCTGACTGACAAGCAAGCTTGAGCCTGCCAGGGACTATAACCCTTAACACAGGATTTTGTCAGACAAGCGGACAATGGTATTCTAGATAAGAGGCAACGTCTCTGTGCTCTGGGTCAAATTTAGACCATTTTTCTAGTCATAAATTGTGGCTTCCACGTGAGCATGCCTAGTGTTGGTTGGTCTTCTCTGAGGTGCCAATATTTTCTCCTTTTTAAACATTTAAACTGTTTGAATGTTTTTGTGTTCTTCAGAACTCTGTGCAAACACTTAAAAAGAGTGAGTCCATTGAAACATCTTTCATATACTCATATTAGTTCATGTCCATTTTGAGGATAGTAATAGCCTCTACAGGAAAATATCAAGAAAACATTCATGTGCTTTTATATCATTTAACATGAGTGATTCTGACATGTTTGTGATCAGAATTCTTACGTTGTGTAGTCAGCCATGTATTTTTTCTTGGTTAGGTCTGTACTACTGGTTATCTCATTCTACTGCAACCAGAAAGGGATGACTGAAAATTGCCCACCCCTTATCCCCTTTCTGTGTGGGAAAGAAGGTAGGGGGCTGATTCTCATCCTGCTCTGTTGGAGTGAAGTGAAAGCTAAGTAATCACTCCCCTTCATCCTTCCCTGCACATAAGTATTCATCCCAGCCAGCCAGAATTTAACAGGCCTGGACAGAACTCTCCACTCTTTGCCATTTCCATAATTGGAGGCAGCAGATCTAAATAGAATTCTAGCAGCGCTGTCTCTGTGGTTAAAGCAAGTGCACATGTCTGCAATAGTAGACTGATGAGGATAGTAGCTGGATTTGTAGAGTAGTGTAAGTGGTAGACTGAATGGAGAGCCACCCTTCTTTGTGACTAAGTAAAGATGGCTGGCACCATTTTGCAGGGTGCATTTGGTGAGGCTGCAAATATGTTTTGGGTCTTAGCCATCATTTTGCAGTAACTCAGCCGGTGTGAAGTAGACCCCACATCTCCCTTCAGTTGATGGACTCACTGGGTGGCTACTCTGGCATCTCAGAGTTCTGTGAAAACTGCTGCTGCCACCCTTGGAAGCCAGACTGAAGGCAAGGCACAAATTCCATTGTGTGAACGGTCAGACTGACAAGGGAACATTCTCTTCACAAAGCAAAGGTTTGTTCAAGTTTAGGGATAGTTTGTTCTTAATGTGTTTAACTTTGTTCCTTTGGAAGTGACTGCATACTTTGAGAGGCACTAGTGCTAGGATTTTTTAAAATCAAAAGTTGCCCGTCGTGCACACAGATGAAAGGAGTGTTTTTGGCATTGTGATCATGCTGCCTCTTGAGGTGCATTGAGTAGATGGAGAAGAGAACATCTAAAGGAAGACTAGTTGCCATTTTCCAGCAGGATGTGATCCTCATTGCGGTCCCTGCTGATGTGCTCCCAGCATCTGCTTGTTGTCCTGCTTCCTGGAAAGCCACACTCCTTCCTTATCCCTTTTCAGGTTCTATTCTTCTCTTTGTCCTCCTTTTTCCTGTTCACATTCCCTTAGTTTCAGCACTTTCCTTTCACATTCCTTTCCCTTGCTCTTCACATACCCTATTTTGCTTCTTTAGCCAGCTTCAAGGTACATAAAAGGCTGTGAGGGGATGAACAGGTAATGGTGCAGTTATGGAATTGGTTCTCAACCTTCAGTGAATCTTGAGCTTTCTCCTATGTCATGCTGACAAGTACTCATAGTTTAAAGGGTAACTCACGGTTGTTTGAGCTCACTGCTTGGCTCCATTTGTCTGTCTTACAGGCTTGTATAGTGAAGTCAGATGCAGTTGTGGGTGTGTGTTTTCTAGACTGGCATTGGCGGTGAGCACAAAATTTCTTTCTTTCTTTCTTTCTTTCTTTCTTTCTTTCTTTCTTTCTTTCTTTCTTTCTTTCTTTCTTTCTTTCTTTCTTTCTTTCTTTCTTTCTTTCTTTCTTTCTTTCTTTCTTTCTTTCTTTCTTTCTTTCTTTCTTTCTTTCTTTCTTTCTTTCTTTCTTTCTTTCTTTCTTTCTTTCTCCATCAAGTCACAGCTGACTTATGGCGACCCTGTAGGGTTTTCAAAGCAAGAGATGTTCAGGAGATGGTTTGCCATTGCCTGCATCCCCATCATGACCCTCGTATTCCTTGGAGGTCTCCCATTCAAATGCTTGACAAGGTCGTGGCTGAGATTGTGTGACTGGCCCAAGGACACCCAGCAAGCTTCCATGGCAGTCCTAGACTGATACCTTAACCACTGTTCCACACTGGCTCCAATCTTCAATAGAAATGTATTTATTGTTGAAACTATTTTGCTGTGGCAACTGCTCCAGCTCTGAAAAATGTGCCGTTCCGTTGGCCATAACTGCATGTTGAGAAGAAGGATTTTCCCTTTTGTTTGCACAAGCAAACAAGTTCAATAATTAAACAAGTGATATCTTTTTTATGTGCAGGGTTTGCGTGTACTTGATGTGAATTGCCTCACATTTTGGGCTGAGAAGCACTTGCACTTCACTGTAGACTACTGTGGACTGCTATTCTTGAGCACTCTTTTGAAAGTAACTCTTACATAGCAAAATCTGAAGTACGTTTTATGAAGATTCCACAACGTGTTGCTCAGATTGTTTCCCTGACATAAGTGGATAAAGGCCCTGATAAAATTCTAGTTATGCATCACAGCTAGTGATCCTGGGTAGGGTTGTGCATTCCTCTCAGCATCAACAGGCTTGTATAGTGGAGTCAGATGCAGTTGTGTGTGGGTGTTTTCTAGACGGGCATTGGCGGCGAGCACAAAATTCTCCTTGCTAATTTGGTGGTGGTGTCTAGGCTTTAGAGTGTCATCCCACTTGAGGCTCCCCTGGTGGCGTGCCTTCTTCTTTAGGCACCAGGCCCAAATACTTCTTTTCACCCAGGCTTTTAACTGAGGGGTTCCATCTTTTTCTTTTGTAGCTGTTTTATGTTCTGCTTCTTGCCTGAGGGGTAGTTTATGAATATAATTTTAGGCTGTCCTGTGTTTATTTTAGGCTGTTTGTGTGGCCTGGCGTATTTTGTTTGTGAGCTGGGAATGTTGAAGTAGAGTAACAGAGGCATGGGGTGGGTGTATTCAATTAATACCTCACCCCCAGGAAGGATGGAGCTGCGGACAGAAGAGAGGAGGATTGGCTGAGGAAGGTGCTAGTGCCTTCCCCAACAAGTAGAACATGGTGCAGAGTTCAGCATCACTGTTTTCTCCATTCACTGGGCACTGTAATAACACCTCAGCTGCCGTTGGGGAAGATACTACTTTGTCCATTTGAGGTGGGGATGGCTGTAAAGTTTTCTGTCCATTCTCTCAGACAGAAGAGATGCTTAAACCAGTGCTGCCCACAGTGAATCATCCCTCACTTCTAGGCATCAGCCACTCTGTCAAAATGGAAGCTGCTGGTTAATTTATCTCGGAGGCTTAATAAAGCTCTTAAGTGAATTCTGTGACTGGGCAGGAGAGCTCTTTGTGAACTGAAACTTCTGAGGAAGAAACATTTTCAGAGCGTACCCAAAATTCCTTCCTGCTTTAAATGGTATACTACTCAGCTTATTAAAAAGGCTTTTAAAAAATTAAGGGATATTTCATTGCTGGCCGAGAAGGGATTTTACTTGGGATACAGGTAGCTGTTCTGATACTGTTGAATAAGAAATGTAAGTTGGGTTATCTTTCTAGATAACTTGACTCATTGCATAGGTGTGTGTGTTTGGGTCAGGGGAAGAAAAATAATAGAGATTTTGTTCAGGTACTTGACCAGACTATTGATTTTTAGTATAGAAGAGAGGTGACAATAGAATGTTAAATTTGTAATAGAACGTAAACATCTCTGCTTGCGCCGATTAGAGGTGGTGGTGAGAGAAGAGCTAGGGATCTGAGTAGGTGAAGCAATGGCAGAATAACAGAATCCGTGATTTTGTATTCCAGGTTGACATTGTAGAGTTGATTCACTGCTTGCCTCCAAAGCATATGAGCTGGGCTCATAGCCAAGCTTTATTGGTATGGAAGCTCTGGTTCAGTGAATCGGCACTTCTACATGGGTTGCTGTCCTTACAGATTTGATTTCTATGGTGGTAGGTACAACCCTACCCCCCCCCACACACACACCTGTTTTGAAAAGAGCCGCAGTCATGAGCATGGCATCCAGGTTGACACAGAGTGCCCTATCAACCAGTGATGGCCTAACGTTTTTGAAGTGATCAGATGAACCCTTCCGCTGACCCTTAGTGTAAATTTATAAAATATTTTAGTTGTTGGGCTTGTATACTCATGAAACTATCCCTTTTCTTATGTTCCAGTGTGGCATATGAGATGCCCTGCAAGTGCTCTCTTGACTCTTCACTCTGTCTGCCAAATTTGTGTGCCATATGTATTTTCAGAAGTGTTCCTGGCTATGATACCACATCGATAACCTCCAATTTAAATAACAGATCAGTTACAATTTAGGTGGGGAAAAATTGTATTTTGGAAAAAGGGGCCATTAAGCCAACTGAAAATGTATGTCTTATGTGAGCCCAAGGGTGTACTGAAATAACTGTGTTTACCCTGACATTAGAAAAATGTATAAGGTGCTGTCTGTGTCCCACCTGCCTCTGGTGAGAGGGAGAATCTTCCCAGGGTCTGACCTCTGTTTCCCCTATAGTGGGACTTGCAGGGTCTTGGAATGGAGAGGGAAGGGGATTGTATTCACTAGAGGTGTGAAAACCCAGAAGATTGGAATTCCCCCCCCCCCGAGGACTTTTAAAAACTTTTCTGACAGAAAATTAGAACATTTGAGGGAGCACTATAAAAAAAAACCTCCTATGAAATATTGTCTCTTTTAGAATGAGTAAATTGCTTAAGACAAAGATTTTCTGCATGCAAAATGTCTGGCGTGAAAAAGCCTGACAACTTTTTCAATTTTCCCAGTGGAAAAATTGGGAAATTTTAGGAGCGCTGAAAAATACTCCTGTGAAATATTTTCTGTATTTTTTCAGTGAGGAAAATCCTTGTCCAATAAAGCATTTTGCTCATTCCAAACATACAGCATGAAATTCTGAGGACTTTTGTCAGTTTTTCTAGTGGAAAAACTGAGACATTTGGGGGAGCAATGGGGCGAAAACATTATGCTGTAAACATATACAACACTTTCAAGAATGTTGGGGGGGCTATATGTAAATAATTTGGGTAACAAAAAGCTATAATGCATTTAATTATAATACATTATAAAAGAGTTCATTGTTTTCATTTTTACAGAGTTCAGTGTAATATCTAAATATGCCAGCAGTCTTACCTATGAGAGAAACTCAGAGTTTCTGTCCAAATAATACACTACCGTTTACTACAATATTGTATTCTGCCTTTATCTCATATATTTTCCTGCCTCTCTAATAGCAAAAATTAATCATGCTTATGCTCTAGTAGCATAGGAATCAGCAGTTTCAATTTTTCAAAACAGGATAAATTTCCCCCATCTTCAAAACTTCTAGAAATTTTACATCTCACAGTACTACCAGCAAATTTGGATGTCATCTAATGTATAACTTTTGAACATACTAAACTTTTAATATTGTGTTATCAATGAACACATTATAGCATATTTTTACAAAAATTATTCATATTTACTCAATAAATATTCTTAATGCATATGTTTTTGCAGTATGGAAGCTTGGATGACCTTGGCCCAAGCCATCAGTGTGACCTACCTCACAAGGGAGTATAAAATGAAAGGGGGGAACACTGTAAGATGCTTTGGGTCCCCATTGGGGAGAAAGGTGTGATATAAACTAAGTAAATAAATAAATAGGAATTATCATTAGCTTATGCTGTAGATGTTCTTATATAAAAATTTTCATTCTACACTTAGAGTAATAAATTGCCTTTGTGCAAAAAATGAAACATTTCACTTGTTTGTAAAGGGGGGCTATCATAGTTTCTTTTAGTAATCTCCAAATTACCGATTTCTATATTGAACAGTGACCTTTCCTTATTACATATTTGGAGTGAGATACCTTGTCTTAAGTATTTCCCTTATCCCAAATGAGAAAATAGTTGACAGGATTTTTTCTCCAGTGCTCCCCAAATTTTCTCAGTTTCCTATCAGAAAGATTGAAAAGAAGGCCATGAGGGAGAAGTACTATTTTTTCCTGATTTTGGGGTCTCCCCCGGGCAGTCATATCTGTAAACCAGAGGTCACCAGCCTTTTCTTTATTGAGAATTATTTCTGAGTAATGAAAAATATTCTGAGCTACTCTCTCCCCAGTATGTCCTGGAAACAGAACGTGGACCTGGAAGAGTACCATAAATGAAGCTATGAGCCAAGCACCACAGAGAAAAATTCTATGAAATAAAACTTTTTTTGTAAAATAAAATATGGAGCAAAACTTTTTTGCTGTTTCCCCTAGCTCTTCTAGAGGATGCACAAGCTGCTCTGTAGCAGCTTGTGAGTTAGGGGGTAGCTCATGAGGTACATGCTGGTGACCCCCAACGTACATGAATACCAAAGGGTAGTTTTTGTTTTTAAAACACAACTGTGATGGGCCAAGTCTTTGCCCTTTTTCCTGCTCTGCCAGTCCTCCTTTTACCCAATTGGTGTGTTGAGACAGAAACAGCCAATCATGGCCCTTGGTACCCTTGGAGAGAGAGCGAAGTGGGAGTGGGTAGAAAGAGTTTAACTGTCACTTGGGCAGGTAGGGTTATACCGTGCTAGCAACTGCTTCCAAACCAATGTCTTTAAAAATCTGCACAGCTAATCAAATCTGCAATGGCCAATCAGAAGCCTTGCTGGGCAAAAGCCCCACCTGGCTCTACTCACTTTCTAGAAACACCTGGTGGGCACCAGGAAAGGTGTCACACATGGGCACCAGCCTGGGGACTCCCACCCTATGTTCTGGCAAAGTAACATCCACAATGCAGCACTCTGATGGCGTTCCTGAAAAGGTCTCGCTACACAAATTGCCTTTGCTTGATGATGAAGTGGGTGCAAATACTGCAGGTATTTGACTGTTTTGTCTCAGATAGGAAAACACATGGCTGCTGTATCTGGGCATGCTCATACTCAACGCTGGGTCACCTGGAGGCAGCAGGTGTCTTCCCCCCCCCCCAGAAGCAACCAAAAAGCACCTTAATTTTTTGTTGTTGTTATTTAGTTACACAAGCTTGATGGACTGAAACTGTGTTCCTGTCTCAGGAGCCATTATGACTTTCCAGAATTTATCTTAAACTTAAAAAGACAATATCTTTCACCAGGAGCGGAAGTGACTTTGTTATTGACATCCTCTTTCTTTGTTTAGTGCTTGCTTTGTGCCAGCTGCCTATGGTCTGTCTGTATTTGTTGAGTATTCTTCAGGGATTTTTATGAGGTCTTATCAACATGTTTCCACTGCACACCAGTTCCTCTTGTCATCATTACTCCTTTTTTTTAAAAAAAAGATTTGATCATCTACTAAGTATAAAAAGTGCAGTATTGCTACAGAACACAGAGAGACCATTGTACTGTTTTGTTGCATTTGTTCTGATGTATCTTTATCAATCGTTGGAGTAATCCATTTTACAAGGTCTGAGAAACATTTTGAGACATCACAGTAAATCACAGTTGATACTATGATGTGATTAAACTTCAAGTGTGGTATCTGACTACAAAGCTGCCAAACCAACTGTGGCTTCTTGGTTGGTGTTAAACTGGGAGTCTAAACCATAGTTTATTCTTGGCTTGTTTGCTGTGGTTAGTGTTGTTTAGTTTCATTGTGAAGTCCAAATTCAAAAATCCCAGCTTTTTCAAGCAGCAGCACCCCCCTTCCCAGTCTCTGCCTTTTGTGCTTTGGCACACTCTCCTTCGCTGCCTTTGGCCTTCTCTGTGTGTGTTCACCACCAGACTAGTGATGCAGAATTGCAAGTTCAACCTTTTCTAAAGGAATAACTTAAAGGTACTGGGGCAGAAGATCTCTTAATCATATTTTTATTCTCTTTACCAATACATACAATATAAATTAAAGGTAAAGGTCCCCTGTGCAAGCACCGGGTCATTCCTGACCCATGGGGTGACATCACATCCCGACATTTACTAAGCAGACTTTGTTTACTGGGTGGTTTGCCATTGCCTTCCCCAGTCATCTTCCCTTTACCCTCAGCAAGCTGAGTACTCATTTTACCAACCTCGGAAGGATGGAAGGCCGAGTCAACCTTGAGCCGGCTACCTGAAACCGACTTCTGTCAGGATCAAACTTGGGTTGTGAGCAGAACTTGGACTGCAGTACTGCATCTTACCACTCTGCGCCACTTACTCCATACAAAATATTGTTAGAGTTAAAAACAGTTCACAAACCCACTGCCATACTTTTCACACACAAAAAAAGTCCGCCCTTAATATCCTAGAACAGTGGTTCCGAAACTTTTCGGGCCACCGCCCCCTTGGTTCCACAAACTCAACCCCAGCACCCCCATCCTATAAAAAGCATTATTCAAAATAGGGGTTTGCATGACTCACTAAAGAAGAGAATAACAATAAAATGTCAAAACAGTAACAATTAATTTCACATCTATTCAAAATCAAATGCTGCTCCCTTGCCTCTTAGTGCCCCCCTAGGTAATTCCCTCCAGGGGGTTGTACTTCCCACTTTGTGAACCACTGTCCTAGAAGAAGGTAAGTAATGACCTCACCATCATCATAGGTAGTTTTTTGGAGTTTTTAATTCCCTTTCAGAGAGAACAAAGTCAGGGAATGTGGCAAAGCAAAGTGTGTGTATGGGTGAGGGCTGTAAGTGATCTATTGTGGTTCATGATACTGTTGAAAGAATGCAGTGGCTGGACAGAAATGAGAGTGGGATGACTGACAATGGACTATAATTTAAAGAGAACTTAAATTATATACAATTTAAAATTCTGTTCTTAGTGTGCTATGAAATCCAGTGATATCACTGACTTCATTAATGAAAGATGCAAGAACTTATTCTGGAAGGACTGCGTTGTCAGTTCCACCAATATGCTAGATTCCATGATGGTGTCATTTCCTTTTCTGGCTTGGATTCTAAGGCTTACTTCTCCTCTTTTCCATTTCGGGAGGTATTTCTTCAGTTCTAAGTGTTTCTGCCAGTGCAAGATCCCAAAATGCCTAGTGTCAGGGGAACACGCTCTGCAGTGGAGGAGGGCCTCTACAACAGAATACAGAGCAAGCGGAAACAGAATGCAAGCATGCGTGCTATGAAAATGATTAAACTTTAAAAACTTGATTCAGAGTTATTGAAGCCTGTAATGGATTTTAAAATATCTGCTTATCCTGCACCTATCCCTTTCAAAATGATATGGCGGTAACTAATGGATTGTAATTATTTTTAACAGGTCAAACTTAGAAGAATATTTACCTTGGATTTAAAGAAAAGTTTTTTTCCTGCCACTCTGCAATTTGTTTCTAAGAATTGCTTGAAGACTTGTCAAATGACGTCAATGGCCAGCCTGTTCTCTTTTACTAGCCCAGCTGTAAAGCGTCTGTTGGGCTGGAAGCAAGGAGATGAAGAAGAAAAATGGGCAGAAAAAGCAGTTGATGCCTTGGTTAAAAAACTGAAAAAGAAAAAAGGAGCAATGGAAGAGCTAGAGAAAGCACTGAGCAGTCCCGGACAACCCAGTAAATGTGTTACTATACCTCGCTCATTAGATGGACGACTTCAAGTTTCCCATCGCAAAGGTCTCCCCCATGTTATTTATTGCCGTGTGTGGCGTTGGCCTGATCTGCAGAGTCATCATGAGCTGAAGCCACTGGACATTTGTGAATTCCCTTTTGGATCCAAGCAGAAGGAAGTCTGTATCAATCCTTATCATTATAAAAGGGTGGAGAGCCCAGGTATGTTTGAATGGGATTATGCTGTTACCTTCACCCACCCACCTTCTCCAAAGTGTCACATCAATATATTTAATTCTCAGTGTGGCCAAATCTGTGGATGTGTGATTGGAGCTGTGAATAGACAAGACAGATCTTTCTGCAAACTTGAAAAATGCCCCAAGTTTGCAAAAAAACCCCAAAGTCAATAAAAAAACATTGGAGGGCTGAAAGGTAAAGATAAGTTGGCTGGTGGGTGGGAAGAAGAGAAGGAAGCAGGAAAGAGAAAGGCTATTGGGATAATAGCGGGCAGGGGAAAATGAGATACCTCCCATAAGTCCTTGTAGTTATCGCACTTGTAGCAATCTGGTTTTGTGACTTGCAGAGATGATAACTTAGTGAAAGTTGAAAGCTGGGAATTGGTTCTCAATTGTTTGCAATGTTTTTGAACTCTGGTGTGTCTTAAACACTGGTGCTGTGTGTTTACTTTGCATTGCTTTTATCTGTTAAGTTTTGTGCTGTTTGAAACGGGATCCCCGATGTTAGTTACTAACAGAGGGTTGTAGTAAACATCCCATGGACTTGTTAATTAGTTTTATTCTTTAAAATTCTAAACCTCCCTTTTGGTCTTTCTCATTGCTTCTGCATAGATGCTTATAATATAGTAGGTGGGATGTGTTCAACATATTTCAATGTAATATTCTGCAGCCTTCTGCGTAGTTTGTTTTAATTCACCCTTAAGCGATTAGACCGACATTCTTCCTAAGCCCCATACATCTGTCTGGATGCACCTTCTTCCCCTGCCAGACTTCTGTTTTGCATATAACTGGATTTTCAAGACCATGAAACACAGTGTAGTGCTATGACAAGTCTGCTTTTAGCATGTGCTTGTTTCTCTGTGTCTTCTCTGCTTATAAAGCTAGTAACATATGTGGGCCAATGGTGAAAGTATTTTGGTTATATTTTCTTGTTTTTCAGTTCTACCTCCGGTTTTAGTGCCAAGACATAGTGAATTCAACCCACAGCATAGCCTTCTGGTTCAGTTCAGAAATCTAAGCCACAATGAACCACACATGCCGCAGAATGCCACATTTCCAGATTCGTTCCAGCAGCCCAACAACACTCCTTTCCCCATTTCTCCAAACAGTCCTTATCCGCCTTCTCCAGCCAGTAGTACTTATCCAAATTCTCCAGCTAGTTCTGGGCCATCTAGCCCATTTCAGCTACCAGGTAAGGACTACCGGTGTGTGATGTTTGTTGAAAGGCAGAATTTCTATAATAAAGTCAGATGGAGTATTATGTCTCTCTCATACTATGCGTATCTGTAACAAGCATAACAAATGCTACCTGAAGCTTTAGGATTAGTCTGGAGACAGCAGTTCACATCTTTTAATGTACAGCTGTTGTCTTATGCTCCTATAAGAGGAGAATAAACAATGTGTGGATACAACTGATAATTGTAGCAAGAGTCCATCTGTAGACAGTGAATATTTTGAAGCTGTCTGCAAATATTCCTCAGTATTTATATTCTGAGAAAAATGGCAGGGTTAAGGGAAGGTTAGAAGAAAATACCAAACATTACAAGATGCATGGTGAGTAGGAATCAGAAGGAATGGAGTTGAGAAAGCAGTTGGAGCATGATCGCTGGGGAGAGACTTCATTTAGGTACACATAGCTGAAAGTGGAAATTTTTGTAACCTAATGAAGCCACTACCATGCAGTGAACTGTTTGCCTATCTCTCCATGAAATTCACATGGTTGACTTATAATGGTATGCTTAACGTAACTCAGGGTTGCTCAAGACCAAAATCAGGAACATTGAAAAGCACATTATTAATACTATAACTGTAGTGTGTGACGGCAGGAGACAAATGATTCTGGGCTCAGGTAAATGTTAATCTTACTTTTAATAAAAGTAAAGTTGTGGTATGGAAAAGCTGAAGATTCTGAAAGTATGTCATTCTGTTAATTAATTGAATTTTGCTATAGTAACATCAAGAAATGTATAAAAATCAGTAGGAATGATATAATCAGCAATATGCTTCACCTCTCTCCATTATGTAAATAGCAAATAGATACATTAATGCAGTCTATTAAGACAGGGATGTCAAACTCATTTGTTACGAAAGCCGAATGTGACATAAATGTCACTTGGCCGTGCCGTGCCTCACCAGCCCTGATTAAGAGTGGGGTGGTGGTGGTTGCCTTGGCTGGCGAGCCAACAGTGGGCTCGCCAGCCCAGATCCAGGGTGGGTCAGCTGGCAAGACTGCAGCGGACTACCCAGCCAAGATTGGGGCTGGGGGGGGATGGGTGCCTCAGCTGGCAACCCCGCAGCGGGCTTGCCAGTCAAAATTGAGAGTGGGGGAGTGGCTGCCTCGGCTAGTGAGCCCGCAGCGGGCTCCCCAGCCCAGATAAGGACTAGGGTGGGGGGTGGCTGCCTCGGCTGGCAAACCCGTATTGGGCTTGCAAGCCTAGATTGGGACTGGGGGAAGTGGCTGCCTTGGCCGGCAAGTCCACAGCAGGCTTGCCAGCCCAGATCAAGAGTCTGGGGTGGTGGTGGCTGTGATGGCTCTCTTGAGGGCCTGATAAGAGCTCTCAAGGGGCCGAATCTGGTCCCCAGGCTTATGTTTGACACCCCTGTATTAAGAGATCTGTATTCCAGGACCTTCATTCTCAGCTCTCTTATTTTTACAACAGTGAATTTGGCGTTAGATAGGCTTTTTAAACAAAAGTAGTGGGACACAGTAGAAAATAAAGGAGCCAGAAAGAAGAGGAAAAGGTTTCACTAGCAGCCAGATATGTACTTAAAACATTCTAAAAATAGATGTAGGTTTTTTGGAAATGTTTGTGAAACCTGTCATCTTTTGTAAACAGTTCACTCCTTAAGAGCTAAATCTATTATTTCTGCCACCCAGATTTGGATTTCTAGAAGATCTTTGGCCTTCCAGGCTTTGCTGCTAGACATTGGGCAATAAGAATAGCGCAGCATAATCAGCCTTGCTCAGAGGCTAGTCAGTGCCCACACTCTTTTGAATACAGTCAGTTCAGTTTGAATACAGTTTGTGAACACGAAGAGTTCATAATTTGGTTTACTGCTGCTGACTAAAGATTTCTGAAGGCCCTAGGGAGTGACAGCATGTGATTAAGATGAACTTAGTTCAAATTGCTGGAGAGGTAATGAAAATTAACAGAAAAGTTTGATTAACAAGATAATAGGAAGCCAGTGGATTGATAAGGTGGTGTTCTGTTGCAACTGTCTTGGTAACAGTTGAATGATTTAGGTATTTCCTTCAGCATCTTACTCTAATGTAAAAACTTGGTTTGTTTCATTTAAATATTTATATCCCACCTTTCTTGTAATCCATTGCAACTTACAAAGCAGTGCTATCCAATCTCTGTACAAAATAGTTACAACTCATCCACTGTACAGTTTTCAAAACACTCAGCCCTCTCGTTTAAATAAAGTCTTTACAATGCCTCTGAAACTGGTCATTGTAGGAGCCCTCTTAACCAACTTTAAGAGGCTGTTCCTGGCAGCTGGGACTGCAACTGAAAAAAAAGCTTCATTCAAGCTGTAGTGATCTGATTGATTTAACAGTCAAAATGTTGTTTTCATAAGCCAGTTTTAGTTGCTGAAAAGTGGCGTAAATTATGTTAAATAGAACACTATTAGCTAAAAAATGGAGATAGGAAGAAGGAACTGGAGTAAATGGGATAGTGATACTTGAACAGTAACTCTGACTAGGCTGTATAAAGTGTACTCATTTTATTCAAATTTGTTTTTATTAGCAGACACACCACCACCTGCATATATGCCCCCTGAAGATCAGATGGGACAAGATAATTCACAGTCTATGGACACAAGCAGTAGTATGATTCCTCAGATAATGCCAAATATTTCCAGCAGAGGTAAACTAAACATTTTCGGTAGACCTGTTAATAATTTGACACCAAGGGAGAATGTTCCTACTTGCTGTTGTAAATTCCTGCTATCGAATCTACTAATTTCTGCTGAAAGCTGGCTTTATTCCTTTCATCCCCTTGAAACTTCTCAGTATTAGCAGCTGCTGTTGGGCAACATATCATGTTTTCAAGCTGTTTCCACATGTGATAAGGAAGCAGGGTTGCCAGCTGAGCACTGGCAACTGGCAGGAGAATTTGAGGTGCATGGAAAATGTAATTGCCATTGGTTTTACCATAAAGCTTCAGTGGAATCCTGGAGCGCTGTCCTGTTGCAGTGTCGTCACTTTTGGGTTCACACTGCAAGTGACATAATGGCATCAGTGTGAAACTGATTTTTCTTTAGTTTTCCTTTATTTTTTCTCTTGATGCCCTGAGTACCAGGAGATCGGGGGCTGCCATTGGGATATCTCATGCTATGGTTGAAGACCTGGCAGCCCTGTTGGGAAGGCACACCAGTCTTAAACATGTGTCCATGAAAATGATGTCCACTTTTTAGTGAGATCCAGGTTCATTCTGGAGAAGCCTGTTAAGGAAAAGAAGAAGAGTTGGTTTTTATATGCCTACTTTCTCTACATTTTAAGGAGAAGCAAACTGTATTACAATTGCCTTGCCTTCCTCTCCCCACAACAGACACCTTGTGAAGTAGGTGGGGCTGAAAGAGTTCAGAGAGAACTGTGACTAGGCTAAGGTCGCCCAGCTGGATCATGAGGAGTGGGGAAACCAACCCAGCTCTCCAGATTAAAGTCCACCGCTCTTAACCACTACACCATGCTGGCTCTCCTTTCTGCTTCCTCTCATTCCTTATATTAAAAGGAATTGCGGGTTTAGCAGTTATGCCTGCTGTAAGGGGAGGTCTGCCCGAAGCTGAGTTCGGCTATTTACCTTTGCTCAGAGGTACAGCTCTGTGCTTTCTCCCCCCTTTCTTTCTTTCTTTTTTTTTGACTGGGTTTTTTAGGGCCCCATAGTTGGGACCCTTTTGAGGTCAGGACCATGTAATCGGAGCCAACTTGGTCTGACCAACCTTTCAGTGGGTTGATCTTAATCAAGCATAAGTGTTTTTTAAAAGATGGGGCTCTCCAAGTCCCGTCCAGAGGGATATACCCTCCAACTTAAAAGAACCAGCTTCAACAGTTGCTCACACCACCAGGCTTCCAAAGGAAACTCCCCCAACCAGCGTGGATGAGCAATCTCCTTCAGATAGCCCCGTGATTGAGACTTTGGCTGGCTTCGATATCCCCCCCCCCCCGAAAACCTGCTCCAAGTAGAGGCTTGGTCACTCCAAGTAGGTCACTCCAAGTAGAGGCTTCGTTTCCCCGCACCGTGACCATCTCTTGAAATCAAATTTTTTATTACCATAGTAAAGGACTGTTCATAGGATGTAATTTGCCACCAAAATAAATGTTTTCCGTGCCTTGTTTTTTCTTGCATTTAAGCCTTTTCCCTCAGTTTGGAAGCCAATTTGCATGGACATCATGCTATTCACCCCAGATACGAAGGGAGCCCCCAGACTTTGAGGCACCAGCCTGGCAATCAGCTTTTTCTGCCAGTCTTCGGCATCGCTGAACTTCTGAACCTGAAAACCGATGGACAACTTGGCTTGCAAATGCCAGAATGATGCAGGCCCATAAAATTGGACCCCCTGTCCCAAAGTTCACCAAACTTTGGTGGCCATCCAAGGAGAGTTCCTTGCAGCCACACTGCAAATTTGGGGACTTAACTCCCAAAAATGCCCCCCCCCCAGGAACTTCGAAAAAAATCCCCATAGACTATAATGGGCCTGAATTTTTCGGTAATCTCGGTAATAAGCTGAATACCGATATTTACTGGTATGGGTATTCAGCTTATTCTGAAAAAATAGGGCCCAATAAACATACATACATATATATTTGGCACAATTGTGCCTAAGCACACATTCATTAAATTCATTAAACGGAGGTCCTGATCAGTGGTCTGGAGCTAGGCAGTTTTTCTCTGGATCTTTCCTTATAAGTATAATGCAAACAAGATGAATGTAGGTCTGATCCTGCCTTCTATACTGGCTTTCAGCTTTGTTTTAGAAATGGTCTGAAATATGCTTTTGGGGCCTCATGGCTGGCAGATTTCCATGCCAACATGGAGGGAAAAAGAAGGACTGACAACATTGAATCTTGATGATAGCAACCTATCTGATCAGTTGCGCAGTGCTATTACAGAGTGGGAGATACCATGGGGTAAGGCTTGTGAACAAAAAGCAGAAATTGAAATAAAGTTTCTTCCTTTAAGATTCCCCTTTTTAAAATTGCACTTTGGTGTGTTATAACGGTGGGTACCAATTGTACACAGACAGAAAGCTATTTTTTAAATGTTACCTTGAGCATATAGGACAGGGCAGGGTGTCTATCTGGATGACTATTAGAGACAAATTTGGAGATTTAAATGGCTTTAAGGTGAATTTAAAATACTGGAACAAACTTTTTCCCTGTGGCTGTAATATTCTTACCACTGGGGAGCTGAAAGGAGAGAAAATTCAAGGTTTTCCAAGGAGAGCAGCCAACAGGAATTTGGAAGAGTGTATAATAAATATAAAACATGTATTTTATACTTTGTCTATTGCCAATGACTACTTTTTGAAATGATTTTGAAAGGGAAAAGGCCCTCTTTGAGGTTATATAGTGTTGCAGCATTCCAGGGTACTTAATACTTGTATTTTAACAATTGTTCAGTGAACTTGCTAGCTAGGCAGACTAATAACTTTTTATTTTGAACATAAAAATTGTCATTGTTAAATGTAAGTATTTTGAGTATATGTAAATATTTTGAGTATATGCTATCTTGAAAGTTCCTTCAAAAGTATGTGTCCTACTCTTCTCAGAGCAAAGTTTGGAGCCTTCGTCCAATTTAAGTGCCTTTTCAATTTCTCCAGCCTTACATTGGATATGTGGTTGTATTTTTTAATGTGACCTGAAAAAGCTATTGGGCGTGGTTAAAAGTAAACGCTCTCACAGAGATTTGAGTTGGATAGTTTAGTGGTTACAAACATGAGAGATGAGCTGGAAATTTCTGATTTCATATGTCACCTGAATTGGAAATTCACTAGCTTTTTAGGCACACCACTCTCTGAGGCCTAACTCCCCATCTATAATAAAAAACTGATGAAACTTTACAAAAATTACTACTAGTCTATGAGCCAAGAACCGAATATTGACATATTGGTATCAGGTAAGGTGGCAAATCCTCTTTATGTTTTTCTGAAAGGTGTATGATTGTTTTATAGTTGGATGTGATAACCCATTCTGATTGGTAGCTTAAGCTTCTTATGATGTAATGAAGATGTCCAAAGCCATTTTCCCCTACCTTTTTTAATGTGAATAATAATAACGATAATATCATTTTATATGGCACCCTTCCCCAGCCAAAGCAGGGCTCAGGGTGGATTACAACAGGATAAAGACAATATCAATGCAATAATAGTAAAACATAAGACAAAAAATAATATATTAAAATAAGAATTTACATTTAAAATGGTGCTCACTAATCAGTCAACCACCCAGCTGTTGAGGCTAATTATTCCTTATATCACAAAAAAATAATAGCGGCATTATTGGTATTTTTTATTTGTAGGATAATTTATTAGCTTTCCAACAGTGCTTCAAAATTTGAAATTGGTCACTTAGTTCATAAGTTATGTTTGAATTAGAAAAGGTAGGAAAAATTGGCTTCGGCCATCTTGATGACATCATAAAAAGCTTAGTTGCATAATCCTAAGGGGAGATTCTGCCATGGCTGGGGACAGTGCCAGGTGCAGCAAGCTGGAAAGTGAGATTAGAGAAACCCCGTGAAACTCTCCATGGAGTTCCACAGGTCTATACCTGCCTATTTGCAGGCATAACTCAGCACCTGCAAAAAGAGGCATTCCTGGGCTGAAAGGGCTTAGGGAGCTGACTAAAGTCGGCTCAGCCCCTGGGAACGTCCCCTTTGATACCGGCACAAGCCCTTGTGCCAGGAAAATGCTGCTGGCGAGGCTGCGCTGGGTCCCCAGAACTGACATAAGTGGCCCTGTGCCAGCTTAGCTGGTGCAAGTGGCACTAACGCCGGTGCTGGGGTGACGCCAGCTCCTATCCCCTTTTGCCGCCCCCCCCCCCGTTAGAATTGGGCTGCCTGTTACCAATGAGAGAAACCTAAAGAAGTTTTGCCACCTTATCAGATACTGACATCTGGTGTGGCCCACAGACTGTAAGGAGATGTATTAATGTTAGGTATTATGTTACTGTGTACTTCTTTGAGATACTAAATATCCATTTATTTTGTTCATTTCATAGATGTTCACGCAGTTGCCTATGAAGAACCCAAGCACTGGTGTTCAATTGTGTATTATGAATTGAACAATCGAGTTGGGGAGGCTTTTCATGCCTCTTCCACTAGTATCTTAGTAGATGGATTTACAGATCCTTCCAACAACAAAAATAGATTCTGCTTAGGTTTACTTTCTAATGTTAATCGCAACTCAACAATTGAGAACACCCGGAGACATATTGGAAAAGGTAATAGAATGTGCTTTGCAGGATCATAAGCTGTCTGCCTCCATAGACTAGGTCATAAATTAAGCAATGGATGCAATTACATTAATGCACTGTATTATTTGTAAATTCCCATGATTCAGCTAGAAAATACATAGCAAATATATACATAGCAATTGATTGTACCATAAGGCTTTCAGTTGTTGTCAGCTTTCCTGTCTTGGGTTCGTGTACTGAAGTGATTTTCAAAACTTGATTTCTGATGCACAGATTTTAGTGTTTTTGTGCATATGTGGCTTCCTGATGCTTGCATAGCTAGTTGTCTTAACAACAAAATAAAACATTGAAGGGCAGGCTTCCAAGTATAAGCGTGGGGGGGGGGATGCAGTGGGGGGGATCCTGGCTCTTGGCTGGAAGTAGGACTGTTAAAGGAAAAGGGAGGGACTTGGTAGATGAGTGTCGGGAATGTATTTTAATAGTCCAAAGTTGAAGCAATGCAGATTTAAAAAAAGATATAGTATGCTTTGGCATAATACATTTAATTAAATCTTTTCATTTAAATTTACCAAATTACCATAAGAACAGGTAATTTAATCCACTTCGTCATATTCCTCATGACTGGATACTGGTAACAGAATACTAACTTTTAACAGAATGGGTAACATTTCAATACTGTTTTGTGTTTATTTGTTTAAAAATCCCTTTCTGTAGTTTGTGGGAAGAGGACATCTAGTGGCTGGTAAAATATTGGATATTTGAAGTGAGACTAAACTGATTTAAGGCATTTAAGACCTTGGGGATCTGAAGTGGCTCATAGAAAATACCAATACAGCTCCAGTGAACAGAGTACGATTTAAGGGTAAAAAAATTAAACAACATCCTGGCCTGGTCATTTAGTGCTACATTTTGCAAGCTGTAGGTTAGCTATGGGCCAAGAGTTCTTTGGCTTTTAAATAAAAATGAGCCTGAAATCGAAGGAGTGTTAAATTTTTTTTTTTTTTTTTTGGTGTTTCAGGTGTCCATCTCTACTATGTTGGTGGGGAAGTCTATGCTGAGTGCCTAAGTGACAGCAGTATATTTGTACAGAGCAGGAACTGCAACTACCATCATGGATTTCACCCTACAACTGTGTGCAAGATTCCTAGTGGCTGTAGCCTAAAAATTTTTAACAATCAGGAATTTGCTCAGCTGTTAGCTCAGTCGGTGAATCATGGATTTGAGGCTGTGTATGAACTTACCAAAATGTGCACAATTCGAATGAGTTTTGTAAAAGTAAGTGAACTTTACTTATCGTCATCATTTTAGTGTATCTCTGGTCATGACTTGAGCAAAATTGAGTCGCCTGAGTAGTATATTCCTTTGATTAAAATGTTTTTTGATGTACATTTTATCTGATACTGACTTTAATATATAGCCAAACCTCTGTAACAATTTTTGAATTTAGTATTCCCATATCTTCATTTTTTCCTGTATGTTAGTGTAGCAAACCTAGTCATGTCCTTCACCATCTCTTGGAGAATCTGCATGCTTAGATATATTCTTCTTTGCAACGTATTCTGTCTTTTCAGTGTCGACTACTTTGAAACTGGTGGTAAGCTCTCCTTCCCTGGAGGTTTTTAAGAAGTGGCTAGATGGCCATCGGTCATCAATGCTGATTCTATTACCTTTGGCAGATCATGAGATGGAGGGCATCTTGGGCATCTTCTGGGCATGGAATATGGGTCACTGGGGGTGTGGGGGGGAGATGGTTTGGAATTTCCTACATTGTGCAGAGGGTTGGACTAGATGACCCTGGTGATCCCTTCCAAATCTATTTGGAATTTCCTACATTGTGCAGAGGGTTGGACTAGATGACCCTGGTGATCCCTTCCAAATCTATGATTCTAGGTGCTGGTTAGAAAGAAAGACTTCTCTGTGTTGTGTTTATGGCCCTTTCCAGTCAGGATGAGGATTAGTTACATGCCCTTGAGTGGCGCAATTGAGCTATAATTTTCTCTTTCTTTCCCTACCTCCAAATATGTAGTAATTCAGGTATCTCATGAATCCGAACACACAGAGGCTTGAGTGATAGTGCCATAGGACCTGAGTCATGTGGCATGAGGACCATGCATTGTTCTGCCATCCCTTCCTGCACTCTGATACACCCCCTTGGCTGTGATCTACTAGACATTTCAAAAGGGAGATGTTAGTGATTTTTTAAAAAATATTTAGGAATTGTACTAGTGATACGGCATCAGTTTGTTGGTTTTATT
Source organism: Euleptes europaea (assembly GCF_029931775.1). NCBI lineage: Eukaryota > Metazoa > Chordata > Lepidosauria > Squamata > Sphaerodactylidae > Euleptes > Euleptes europaea. The sequence continues at coordinate 91,782,936 of NC_079312.1, read as the reverse complement.
TTTTAATTTTGAAGCTAATAAATATGTATCTCTTTGTAGGGATGGGGAGCAGAATATCACCGGCAAGATGTTACCAGCACCCCATGCTGGATAGAAATTCATCTTCATGGGCCTCTACAGTGGCTGGATAAAGTACTTACACAGATGGGTTCTCCTCTAAATCCAATCTCTTCCGTTTCATAGTACTCTTCACCCATAACCATAGAGACCATTTTCTAATTCTACAGACTCTTCCAGCATGGATAGTGTGAAAATGGATGTCCTGTGTTAGCTTCTCCCATCTGTGGCCAATTCCATACTGATGATCACTGTTCGTTTGTGAGAGTAAGGAAACATTCAAGTTTGCAGGACAATAACTTTAAATCCAAACTTTTTTTTGCTATGCATATTTAAAAAAATCTTTGCCTTCACTGGAAATGCCCTCTAGAAGCAAGTTTTGGGAAACTGACATTAGGGAGTAAACACTATATGTGCAGCTGCAACTAACAAGTCATATTTTAATGTAGCATAATTTTGTGCGTGATAGTTCTGAACAAAAACAGCTTTGATACACCTGAGACTGCCTTTTGTTTGAATAATAACATGACAGTAATATACTCATGTTGAAAAAATCATTTGTTACAGGTTGTCTGTCAGAATATTTGCATTATTGGAAGGCTGTAATAGCAGCAGTGTTACCCTTTCAATTTAACATTACTGTTAGCCATTATTTTAAAGAGTTACTGATCTGCCTAGCTTTTTCTTTTTTAGACTAACTGTTATTTTCCTTTGATTTACCACTCATGCTATGTGTGGGAGTTTCAAGGTGTAGCATGGTAAAGCAATCCGTATGTAGAACAAAATGTCTTCTGTATATAACTTTGCACAGAGATTCACTGTGGTGTCTATTGTGTTTTGCCTCTCTGTCGCTGGTTACCTTGAAGGCTTCCTAACTTCACTGCTACTATCTTGCAGTATTGTGATTTTTTATGTATTTCACTAACAGAAATATTGGGAATTTCACTTCATTTCAGTGTTTGTGGAAGCTTCTGAAAGAGTGGGTGGGTTAATAAAGGGTACAGAATGATTTTCTTCTAGATTACCAGGGCAGATCAGTCACTAGATAAAAGTAACAAAAAGATAGTCGCTATCTGGTGATTGCTACCTAGGTGATGCAAGTAATGGATCTTAATCCCCCATACACATATACTCTGTGGTGTAATCTACTACTAGAGTAAACAGCCTCGTTATGCAGTTCAGAGTGCATGGGCCCACTGACGATTAACAGAAGAGGAAAATGATACGTTGCCCTATGTTAAGACAAAGATATCGTTGGTGCCAATTGAGAAATATTTCTGGCCTCTTTGCAGGAGAGATGAATGTGTGCCTGGGTCTCAAGCATTTACTAATGCAATTAATCAAAAATGTAATTACCTTAAATGCATTGTGCATGTCATTCAGCTGCTGTAGGCAAACAATAGCCTTACCTGCTTCTAGCCTTAAACCATCTAATCTTCCTCATTGGTCAGTGTGGCTACTGTGGAGCAGGTTCCCCCCCTTTTACCCAGACGACTTGTGTGCTATTACCATCTTGTTTAAATTGCTTTAAAAATGGATTTAACTGTAAATTAGCATATGATGGGGGAGCTCTTGCATGATATGATATTTGGTTAAAGTATGGCTGTAGCTGATGGCGAGAGTCTTTATAAAAATCTTAATTCATACAAGTCCATATCAAAAGCAGGGCGGAAGAGTTTTAAGAAGGCCAGATCATGGAGTACCAGTGCTGTAATCTTGGCAGATGGTTTTGGAAGATATCGGCCTTGTTCTGATCCAGCAACACATTAGGTTGTATCCAGCACTTGTCCGCTTTTAGCAAGCAACTGTGTTGATCCCCCTTCATCCAGCATGCCCCCCCGTCCCACATTGTGCCCACTACAGTTCCTGGGAGGGATGCCCACTGTTCCCCTGGGGTACTATTGCGGGGCATTGCTGTAGGGGGCAGGGGAAGTTCCAGCCCACATGAAAATCATTGGATACAACCCCAACCCCCTTTTTTTAAAAAAGGGTACTCAGACTCTCTTTAGCAGTTAAAGCATAACTAATCTATGCTAAGCGTCCCCGAGTATGCATTTTTGCTGTAGAAATGTAAAACTCATTGATGTGTCACAGGGATGCTAAGAGAAAAAAACTAGACAACTTAATATTGAACTCACCCATCTGTAATTTAAGGTTTCAGCCATTTAAAAACCTTGCAGGATATAGCATTTCTAACTATCTCTATGCTATTGGCAGCCTCTGGCTAAACAGCGAAGGAAGTGAGTGTTAGAAATAGTCCTACAGCTGCTTAGAAGTAATGGTATATATGGAATTGACTAAAGCCGTGATGCTGGTCATTTGAAATGGCCAGCACATGTGGCCATTTAATGTCCTTATTTATTCACCTTATGCAACATGCTTCACCAATGTTTGAAAGTTCTAAAACACCGCAAAAAGGATATTTTTGTAGTTGGCAAATACAGACAAAAATTAGGGGGGTTGGCTGCAAAGATTACTGTATGTGTTTACGTGATAGTGCTGTCAGCACATGGTAAAGAGTTTTCAAGGAGTAAAATTGTTTACATATGATAAGTGCATTTGTTCTAGAATTGCCTTAAAGGGAAAAAAAGATTGTATTAACTTCCACAAATGCTGTTTTACTAATACTCTTTTACTAATTTTTACTTGATCTGAGGAACAAATACTTTCTCCAGCCTTTATTTAAAGGAAAAACAAAACAAAAACATGGGAGGAATATAAGACGGTGTTGTTTTGTCATCTCATTTCTTAGACACCTTCTGCTACTTTAGAACTACAGCCAAAGATTGCTAAATATGCAACAAGCTAAGGGCAGAATCACTGGGAACTCTCCTGTGCATTACCAGTGAAATGAATGGAAGCTTCCCCAAGAGCATCCAGTTGGCTCTGCCTTTTGTTCTTGGTCCTAGATGTCCTGGGCTTACATTCACTTTTATTTTACCTATGTGTAACACCAAGGTATAATTGTCTTTAATGTGCTTCAGCTCATTTGAATTTAGTCTACCTGTCCTCCCTCATCAAAAGCCTTTATAACTGACAATTATGACATAATAGGCTTAAAAGCATTTGCAGGTAACCGTACTAACCAAACATCTTGGTGTGTGCTGTTTTGTGGGCAGGACAGGTGAGTGTGCAGTCTTGATCATGTTGCAGTATGTCTACAGTTAAGAAATACGTAATGTTGTTAAGAACTCACGGAAGATGTTGGAATAGCTCTTTCCCTCCTTTCCCACAGCATTCTGCTGCTTGATGTAAAGGTCCTGAGAGTTGAGAGAGACCTGTGATCAAAATGTAGCATTGTATCACTGGCTGCAGTGGATAGAGGAATTGGGTGAAATCATCATTTCCTCAGTCTTCAGCACTTGAGAGAGGAGGGGATGATTTTGCTTGACTGCCCCTTCCTCACTACAGCTCATCATACTTTGGTGCATTTTGTTCACAAGGGTTCCACCACCCTCAGAGAGGATTTTTTGGGGAAACCAGCAGGCTGCTGGGGGAAAAGAAAGGTGAGGACAGACCTGCTTCGCCAGCTTCTTCCATGGGAACCAACCCTATGATTTCCCCCTCTTTAATTTTTTTTTGTACATGCATATTCATGTTTCCAGTTCTTTTAAAGTTGCTTTCATTGCTGTAAAGACATCTGTGCATCAGAAGGTTAGTTAAGCTGTGCTTAGTATTACTTGGTTCAGTTTCACAGCAATGCAAGAGTGGTTCTCCTTTGCAGAAAAACAATAAGCTAACAAGTTTACACGACATTTTATGTAAAAATGAAAGTAGACGGTTTGATCAGTCATGGTATTCCCATTGTCATAGATATTAGCCTGTATAAAATTAGTAGATAATCTTGCACATTGTTGCACTGCACAACTTCCATGCTGATCACTAGTTTCAGTTAGATGAGGGAGGGATATTTGTTGAGAATCTAAGCAAGATGTGCATGTGCTGAGTGGCTTTATTTTGTTCATTGCAATTCCTCCAGGCATTCAAAGGTACTAGACAAATTAACTTTCTGTCTAGATTCCAAGTTGTTAATTAAATCTGTTACAAATGTGAATTGCCCAAATTGTGCAAGATGTTACATCAGACTGGATTGGAAATCAGTTGAAGGACCAAAGTCTCTCATAGGATTTATCTTAACATTGTTTTAAAAAAACAACTTTATAATGCTGTGTCATTTTCACAAGAACCCAATGAGATCCAATTAGGCAGATAGTGTGAAATTTGGACTTTGAACCTTCCCACATCCAAAAGTTCTCTCCCACAGCATTATACTTTTTGTCTGTTCAGATAATTAAATATGTAAAATACTGATTGGTAAAAATACTGATTGGTAAAAAATAACAATAACAGTTTTGTCTTGTGATTTTGATTTTTTATTTAAAAAACACATGGATTTATGATACAGTATTATGTTTATATGGGTAGGCTGGAAAACATCTTAAAAGGGTTAAGCTCTTTCTTCCTTGACCTTGAAAAATAATAAAGTTAATGTTTTTGTTGGCCAAACTGTTGCTCAGTAGCAGTATTGTCTTAAAATAATTTTTTTACAGTGTTGCGTAAATAGACATACCAAGACTACATTTAGAGTTGTATATCTCTTTGGAAAAGTTCAGTTAAATTCACTTCCACAAATGAACCAGTGGCTTATACCCTAAGTGCATTTATTGTGTACTAGTCAACAAGTGGTGTTTGAGTGCACTTGGTTGTCATAACCTTTGATCTTTTTATACAGCAAGAGATGTGGCTGTAGCGACACATTTTAAGCTTCTGTACTGTATAAGTTTTTAGCTGTCTTAATGTATTGAAGTAATTTTTGTATACTTTTGCAATCTAAATAAAAATCTTTCCCAGAGTGAATTTTGTAGTTCAGTATAAATAGAAATCCCAGAACTGCCTCAAGTGTAGGCGTGTAGGTTTAATAAATGTATGTTTCAACCAAGTACATTTCATCCAGGTAACTGTATTTTTTCAGTAATGAAGAACAGATTCCCTTTCCTTTAATGTTGCACTGTATTACATTTTAATTTCTGATTCTAAATGTTGGACTTTATATTTATAGACTGTTGGTTTCCTGCGGTGGTAGGGAGATACACATTTTGAAACTTCTTTTAAATGACCACAAAAACTTCTCTTGGTTTATATATTTTACAGCATTTTTTTTAAGAAAAGGGAATATCTGTGATCCATTCCATTGATTTGGTTATTTATTTACTTAATTTCTCCCTGGCGGGTGCCCAAAACAACTTACATTGTTCATCTTTGGCATTCTGCGCAGTCCCACATTTGAAATATGCCGAGGCCAGCTATGGAAAATAATTATCTAGCTCAATAAAACTAGAGGGGCACCTCCTCCCTGACAACAAGCCCAGTAGTGTTTCCCCACCCAAACAATCACATGCGGTGAGAGAGGGGCACTTCTCTCCTCTCTTTGCCACCATCAAAAGAAGATCCCCTTTCTAGCATCTTGTTCTGGTTTTTCTTCACAGCTCTTGAGAAAGGTCAGGATATTGTTAAAAAATGTTTTTAAAAATGCTGGAGAAGTTGTTTTTTAAAAAATGTACCCGGTGCACTACAAAAAAGACTCAGATGGGATTAACACTGTCTTTTTTCCACGACGTTTCTGCTTGGTGCCTCGATTCACCCTTAAAACTCATCACGATAGAGCCTCCAGTGTTGTGGGAAGGTGCGTTGTCTGGCTCTGTCTCCCCGGTTGTGAAGTCATCTGCAATGGAGGGTACTACTTGGGCCAAGTCTGTTGCTTCAGTTCCATCAATTCTAGCCTTGGATCTGCCTTTGCAGGAGTGCATCAGACTCCTAACCAAAAGATGCCTTCTGTACATGTACAGGAAGATTCTTTGTCTGAGAGTAAAGGTGAGCAGGACGAAATTGCTTTGCATCCAGTGACAGCTAAGAAGCGTTCTCCTGTTTTTGGGAACCACCCAGGTACGGGGCTCCTTGACTTGCACCCTTTCCACTGATCCCTTACTCATATTTTCCCTATCCAGCATATTGAACTGATTGGGGAGATTACTGTTACCCTATGGTGCAGTTAGTTCCACCAACATCCACCTCTGTGGCTCAGGGCCATTTACTGATTCCAGCCCCAGTTCCATTCTATATTCCCCTGCATTCTCAAGATACTTCATACATCAAAGAGGGTGATGATGCCCAATGTTCCAAACATACTTCCAAGTTTCCCTCAATGCCATCACCTGATAAGTCACGGGAATCCCACTCCTATATCCCCAAATGAAGAGCTAAGACTATATTTGGAACAGATGTTACTAATGGCTAAATCTTTAGAAATACACATAATTTCCTGTTATCCATGGAGCTTTATATTCTGATTCTCCTGGCTCAGTAGCCTTTCCTGTGTTGGAAAGGGATAGTGGATATTTCTGGTTCCGTTTGAAAGAAACCTGCTTCCATCCCTGCTATTTCACAGAAAACATGGAATTCCATGAGGCTGGATAGTTTCATATTCATACCCCCATCATCTTTGGTGGCTGATGAGATGTTAACTGAACATAGGGGCTACATTCCTCCCCAGTGGACAGGGAGGGCCACAAATTAAATTCCCCTGGACATCAGCACTAAGCTTTTGTATCACCAATTGTGCTATTATGGCTGACTACCAACTTTCCTCTAGGAAAAAAAATTCTACTTAGTCTCTTGCGCTCTGGAATAAGCTCTATTGGCCAAAGTTTTGTAAACTTGGGCCATTTGGCTCCCAAAGCAGCAAGTGAGTGCTGGCGGACATGTGGCAGCCTTTCCTGCTCCTTCAGTGGCCTCTTGTATCATTATCAGATGTCACTCTTGGCTCAGATCTACAATTTTGTCCAATGAGAATAAAAGCAAAGTTGAGTACCCTTTGAGAGTACTCTCTTAATTTGTGCAAAAAATGATGACACCATTGCTCAAATGAATAAAAACACCCTCAAAATCTCTTGGTGTTACTTCTTCAGGGCCCAACACCTCAGTATCCTTCCTGCCCTGACCTGGATAGCTCAGGCTAACCTGATCTCATCAGATCTTGGAAGCTAAGCAGGGTTGGCCCTGGCTAGTATTTGGATAGGAGATCTCCAAGGAATACCAAGGTTTTGACATGGAGACAGGCAATGTCAAACCATCTCTGAATGTCTCTTGCCTTGAAATCCCTACAGAATTGCCATAGTTCAGCTGTGACTTGATGGCCAAAAAAACCAAAAAACCCTCCCAGACCTTTTGCCCAACCTCAGTCTCAGAATAGGAAGAGGGGGCCTAAATCCAGGCCCAAACATCAACCTCAGTGTTTGAAAAAGCCCCAACAGGGCCAGAAGTCATTATTCTGACTATCCTCTTAGCCACAGGTGCCTGTTCTTTTTCTAGATAGGTTACCTCCCTATCTTTCACATTGGCAATCTACCACTTTTGATAGTTGGGTTTTTATCAGTCATCCAATATAGTTATTTAGAGTTCCAAATGCTTTTTCCTGTGTAAAATTCTTACTGCCCCTGTTGTTAGTTCTCCTGCTTAGATCAGGGTTTACATGGCATCCTTAAAGAGCTGTGCAATTGGTTCCCCACCATGACTTTGGTTGAAGTTTTATTCTAGGTATTTCTTTGTTAGCAAAAAAAGGATGGTGGAAACAGCCTCTTCTAGATTTATGTGATCAGAGTTATGTCCTTGTAAGTCACTTGAAATGCTTTGAAGTTAAATGCTTTATCTGGTGCTGTTCAGTTGTGCGAAATACCATCATTTGCTGTTCTTGACCTACAAGAAACATATTTTCAATTTCCATTCATCCGAGCTACAGGAAATCTCTTTTTCAATTGTGGTCATTCAGTTTTTCAAAATAAAATTTTGCCTTTCATATTGTAGGTAATCAAAGGTAATGTGCTAATCATTGTCCTGTAAGTAACAAGGTAATGTGCTAATTAGGGTGTGGCATGTTAGCACATTACCTTTGATTCTGTTGCAGGACAATGACTCGGCTCAAACCCAACCCCCTTCTGACTATATATATTACTCTTCCAACACACTTTGACACTGAGAGACACTGTCCTTCAGTGTTACTCCTCTGAAGATGCCTGCCACAGCTGCTGGCGAAACGCCAGGAAAGAAAATACCAAGACCACTGTCACACAGCCCAGATAACCAACAAGAACTTATGAACTCTGACCATGAAAGCCTTCGACAATGCATCTTTTTGTTTATCGTTTTGATACCAATAAGGGCAAAGCTGCTTCTGCTCAAACGTTATCCCAATTGATTTTTAGCACAATTGATAGAGAATTGATAGGTTTAGATAGAGAAACCTTTTTTCGTTCTTTGGCTACTGTCTACGAAGACAGTAGACAAAGAACGAAAAAAGGTAAGTTCTCTATCTAAACCAAGTTACTAAATTCTCTAATCTAATGGCAGCAGAGCTGCAAAAAATCCTACTCTATCAGAGGCAGGAAACGATCTGGAGATGAAGAGGAAGGAGGGGTCATTTCCCTCGAGAGACAGGAAGTCTTAAACCTTTTTTGTTCCTTCCTCCCTGATCATGAGAGTGAAATAACCCGTATTGAAGATGCCCTCCTATCCAGAGTGAGAATGAAACAGTTACTTTGGTCAGTGAAGAGCAGATATATAGGTAATAGCAGTGCCTGCTGTTAAAAGTCAGCCTCTAGCTACCATTCATGAGATTTTTCTGTACCCTTTAAAATACCCTTAAAAAAAATAAAAATAAAGGCTTTAGTGTCCTTAGCCTTTTAAAGCTCCAGACCAAAGGCAGCAGGGTCCCTAATGACAAATTATTATTTTAGTTTCCCTTGGCAGAGAGATCAACTGCTAATGTTGCCATACAAAATGGTAATGCAATTTAGGCTTCATAAATGCTAGAATGTTAGAAGCCTGCCCTTGACCTTGTCAGTGTGACAACTTGTAGGGGTATTAAATGCATCATGGAAGAAGCAGACGTTCCTACTGTGCTGTGGTTTTATTTGTTTTTTCACACACAATCCTCTGAAACCATTTTGTCTTCAGGCTATTCATTATGGGTCTTCTCAGGTCCTGTGAGTCTATAATGTGACTTCTTTTGGCTGCGCTGTGGAGTGCTGTCCTGATGTCCTTTCATCCTGTATCACCCGTCAACGCTGCAACCACTGGCAAAGCTACAGTGACTTGTGGACAAAGAGCTGTGGTCCTGTGGGGCTTTTCTCCTCTGTTGGACCTGCTGTGACTACTCCAACCGTTTACAAAAAAAGAAGCTGGGAGCTGGTTGCATAGCAGTTAAGGCACCTGAAGATATGCCTGCAGTTTGCTGAAGAGGAGAGCACCATGTGAGCCCTTCTGGTTGGAAAGCCTGTGTTTGTGTATCTATTTGTATATGCTGATGAAAGCTAGCTCAGATAATCATATTGAGGTTTGAGGGGAAATAAAACCAAATATGTTTTCCCAGTCCTTCGTGTTTCCAGAAAACTCAAATGAGACTGAAGTCTTTCAATCATTGGACCGATATTAGAGCAAACAAAAGCAAATACCTTGAACAAAAGGACAACAAAAGAATTACTCTTGTGAATGGCAGGACATTTTCAGTAGTATTGAATGGATGAGGAGGCATTATTTCCTGAGGAAGTACTCTTATTGGGAATAGATTTTGTCAAAATCAAAAACCTCTTTTATATTGAAACCTCTTTTATATTGATCTTCCCCTTTCCTCTAAAAAGAAATAGCAACTGTTCCTTCACCTTGGGTAATTTTGTAAGAGTTCAGGTCTGTTTCACAATATATTTTTTTAATTATATATTTAGATCCTTCACGCTTTTTCCAGTGGTGTTCTTCTAATGCGCCTTTCAGAATCCTTATTTTATGTTTAAGGTTTACTTCCTAAGGGTTTTTGGGTCTCTGCCAGAGGAGAGAGCATGGTTTCTTAGTTGTTTTCCAGAATCAGTGCCTAAGAGAGGACACTTAAAGCTGGATCGCACACTTCCCAGGACACAAAGAGCAATATCCAGTCTGTTGGAAACTTATGAGTAAGACCTCACTTACATATAAACACATACAAACTGCCTTATACTGAATCAGACCCCTGGTCCATCCAAGTCAGTATTGTCTACTCAGACTGGCAGCAGCTGTCCAGGTTCTCAGGGAGGTCTTTCACATCACCTCCTACCTGCCTCTTTTAACTGGAGAGGCTGAGGATTGAACCTGGGGCCTTCTGCATGCCAAGCAGATGCTCTACCACTGAGCCACAGCCCCTCCCCTTCTGTCCCCTCTCTTACATTTTTTGGTAACATTTATATAAATTATTTTTCCTTTGAATGCTCTCTGTGCAATTCCAGTAGGGGAAGTACTTGTTACTATTTCAATACATTAAGGGTGGGGGTATAAGTGAGAGATGGAATGAGGAGTGTTGTGTCTGCCGGGCTCTGCAACTGTAATGAAGGAATAGTCTGAACAGCAAGGCGGCCACAAAAATTGTTGTGCTCTTTTTGTAATTTCTCTCCTTAATTTCCTCCTGAATTTTCAGTCTTAGCAGCTGGTTTTAATGAAACTTTGTGTGGGAAGGATAGGTTCATAAAAACAGCTTTTGATGGCTGTACGGCTCAGTTGAAAACTAGAGTTTCTGGACCATCATATAAAGTATTTGCAACAGAATACATTTAATTATCAATAACTCTGCAAGGTAAATTCTAAAATTGCTTGCTAAAAAGAAAGATGAATACAAGGTTGCAATTATATTATTGCCTCTGGAAACAGGCCTATGTGCAATTAGTTTGGACTGAAGTGACTAATGATATGGAAACAACCTATTCATTGTATAGACTTGAATTGATTCTTGGTTGGTAGTAAAGCACATGTGATTCCTAATTGAACAATGGGGAATATACATGGAGGGGAAAGGCTTGCATGTAGAGAGGCCTGATGTTTAGCACATGGGGTGGCAGCCATCATATGACAGAAAGAGGTGCTCCAGAAGGCCCCTGATTTTCAGGGCACGCTGACAGCTAGCACCAGCAACGGAGTCTCACTCTGTGCAAAGGAGGATAGATGTCTGAACAAAGTTGGGCCTGTCAGCTTCTGCCCAAGGGAGACTTGTTTGGCCTTTTAGTGACCGTGTGTAGTTTGATGAACAGGGTTTATTACCTCCCCTCTGATCTACACTTGTAGCACACGGGGGGCGGGGGTAGAATGAGCAATACCACTTCAGGGTGCAGATAGGATGCCACTTTTGAATTCCCACCCTGCCACCCATGAAAAAATCTTGTTGCAATTAAATTGTCATATCAGGGAGGCAGTTTATACCCCACTAGTTTCTGTTCTAGTCTCTGACAGTTTATATATATATAAAACTTTTATATATATTTTATATATAAAAAAACTTTTATATATATATATAAAAGAGAGAGAAGCAGTATTTTGTTGTTGGAGGGGGATTGGCAGCAAGTTGCATATCATGGTGTTACTCTAGTTGGTAATGCCACCAAAGTAAGGACAGAGAAGCCTGCCTTTAGCGTAGCTGGCAATCAGGACCGTTTTGCTACCTGTAAGTGCATGCAGACTGTGGCTATGAAAACAGTCTATAAGCAAAAGTTAAGCAGCATTTATTGGGTTTGCTATCTGATTCATGCCATGCTGTGCCCTCTCCCCAGTTTTCTCTGTTCTCTCAGATGCATCCAAGAGTTTAAAGAGTGATGGGTAGTTTGGGCTGAATTTAAATATGTCTGACAGCACATTTACATTAGGTAAAAACAACTGACCCAATTGACTACACCATAGGGGTGTGTACCATTATTATATTTTGGTGTTTTTCAGATTCAGGTTTATTGGACCCAATTTTTTTTGGGGGGGGGGGGAGAAGCCTAAAAAAGCTGAATACCCATACCAGTTTGGCTTTTTTGGCTATCCGAAAATTTTCAGCTCCATTAAGGTACTCTGTGCAGTTTGATTTAGTCCAGCAATTTTGAACTGTTTCTGCAGGAAGAGAGGTGTGTATGGGAAATACTGAACTTTGTATTTTAACGAACTACCATCAATAGACTGAATTGACAAAATATTTACAGTGCTGCTCCTTCATCTCAATCCACAGCCTGCATGTAAAGCATTACATGCCTGTCAATGGCCTAGTAAGCTAATCAGTTTAATTGGGTTCTTGAATCATTCAACTTCAAACATATTCAAGACATTTTAGCTCTCTGATGGCCTGCAGCTGTGAAACAATGCATTGCGTTTGAACCTAGGTGAGTAGTTAGATATCTTTTTTTGTGACAGCCAGTGGCGGATCTACTATGAAACTAATGAAGCTAAAGCTTCAGGACCCCTAATCCTTGAAGTAACTTTTTTTTTAGTGAGTGAATTTTTCAACAAAATCGATGGCTATTTTAGTGATAGAATCAGAAGCCAATGGGTTGAAGTACTTAATATTGACTGCAGAATATGCTCTAATACCCATTTCATGTGGCCTCAAAATGTCTGTGTAATTGGTCAAATTTCAAAATTTTCTCAGGGGCTTGCAGTGCCTTCATCCCCAGCTGTATGGGTTCACTGAGCTCACAAGAATCTATTCACAGCCTACATTTTGGCAGCTGGATCCTTGAATCCTTCATTGGTGCACGGCTTAATAGTTCTATAGCTCAGCCCTTAGGCTAGAGCCAATCAGAACCATAAAAAGACATCTGAATTCTCAATTCAGGCTATACTTGTCTCACTTGTGCATTTTAATGCCAAAAAATCAGATTTTCACCTCTTTATCCTAATGAGCCCCCTCTGATAACCTTCTACCTCTCTTTTAGAGAATGAACCAATACATCTGCCATAGAACAACCCCATTGAAGAAGATAACAGTGCTTACCCAGACCTCATTGCTGGTGGGAAGCGGCTCGCTGTATGGCCCATCTTCAAGGACTCCACCCCACCACCCTGTTCTCCGCCATTTGAGCCTTGAGGTCCTTGCAAGGGCAGCAAGGAAGGCCCTTTGGACCCTGTTGGATGTTGCCCTATTGTTGCTGATTGCAAAGGGGGCCCCATAACAGTTCAAGCTTCAGGGTCCCAAAACTGTAGGTCCTCCACTGGAGATAGCCCATTCAAACATGCATTGTTTGGTGGTGGTGGTCAGTCACTGACTGCTATGATAGTATCATCCTTTCATTTCAAGTAATGTTTTTAGGACAGCTTTGATTGTGATCCTTGGGAAGATTCCTGAGGCTAGTCTGCTTGCAAAATCTGAAGTGTTTTGTTTCAAAAATAGCATGTTTATCTGCAGAAGAAATGTCTTGGCATGTGTTCTTCAGATTGTGTTGGCATGAGTAATGCTCAAATACTACTCTACTTATAGCTTTGTGCTATAATTTAACTAGGGAATGAAAAATCATGTTCCTCTCCTAATGTCGAGATGCTTTATAAGGTTTTTTTCTGTGTTGATCAGCAAAAATAGAATCCTAAAAATTCCTCATGCTGTTTAAGCAGAACTCCCACTTGGTTATATATACATATAGCTTTGAATGCTGTGTGTGTTAGACATTTGTGTATGGCAATACTATAGATTTTTCTGGGTGCTGGAAATAATAGAACTGTTCAGTATTTATCATATCCAAATATTTTCCACACCTGCTAAAGGATTAAAATATAATTCTAGTTATCAGTGAAAAAAGATTTAACAGTATTTCTAATAACTGATATACTGGATTGAACAGCCTATTTTAGAAAAGTGGGATTTATGCATGTAAACTGTTTAGCAGATGTTGTAGAAATGCGCTGAATGTCATTACTTATAATGAAATGCACAAAAATATGGTCATGTGTTCTAATATGCAGAACATAAAAGTGTATAGTAGCACTAGAGAACCTATACAAAACCCATAAAGTACAGGTCTGCTCTTATGGATATTGTTGGTTTGCCTTAAGTGCTCACTGAAAGTTGACTTTTGCATAGTTAGTAGACGTGCAGGCTAGGGTTGCCAAACTCCAGGTGGTGGCAGGAGATCTCCTGCTATTAAAACTGATCTCCAGCCGATCGAGGTCAGTTCACCTGGAGATAATGGCCACTTTGGCCATTGGACCCTATGGCATTGAAGTCCCTCCCCTCCCCAAACCCCGCCCTCCTCAGGCTCCTCCCTCAAAAATTTCCCACCGGTGGCGAAGAGGGACCTGGCAACCATAGTGCAGGCCCAGAAATATTTAGGAACAAACATGTTTTTCCCAGTTTCTTTCTTTCTTTCTTTCTTTCTTTCTTTCTTTCTTTCTTTCTTTCTTTCTTTCTTTCTTTCTTTCTTTCTTTCTTTCTTTCTTTCTTTCTTTCTTTCTTTCTTTCTTTCTTTCTTTCTTTCTTTTAGTTTTTCTGATGGAAAATTTGGTGGACTCCACAGGTGGAACACTGAAAAAACCTCCTAAGAAATGTTTTCTTTTTGAGTGAAAAATGCTTTGTCTTACAAAGCATTTCACGCATTTTAAATGTACGGCATGGAAACGTCTGAATACAGATATATTGGGGAGCACTGAAAAAATATACCCTCATACTGTAGATATATATAACATTTTCAATTTTTTTGGTGTTTAAATATATATATATTCCATAAATATGCCCAATAGTACAATTTTAGATGCTAAATTATACATGATGCCACCTGAGATCCTTTTAACTGGAGATGCCTGTACTTTACTTCTACTAGTATCATCCTACGTGCAAAGCGTGTACTCTACAACTGAGCCCTTCCCCCAGTCTTCATATTGTTTTTGTGAATGGCCTGTTCACACATACAAGTCCTCACTTGCATGTCGTTCATTGGTAACTAACATCATGTGTGAACGAGACCTGAGACGAGGAAATTTTAAGGTAATCTCTCTGATTTGATGAGACTAGATTTTTGATGTGGAAGCATATAAACAAAAGCAGGGAGAAGTGTTAGTTTGCAAAACCATGGCACTGATATAAGGACTGAAGATACAAGGTAAAAATTATAGAGAGAACTAGAAGGCACAAAGAATGGGATCAGTTCTGCAGTTGAATCTTCACTACTCCTTGAAGGAGCTCAGAGTGGCCTACATTGTTCTGCCTTCCCTGTTGTATCCTCAGAACAAACCTGTGAAGTAAATTAGGCTGAGAAAGAGCCCAAGGTCACCTACTCTGATAGGGTTGCCAACCTCCAGGTACTAGCTGGAGATCTCCTGCTATTAAAAAGGATCTCCAGCTGACAGAGATCAGTTCACCTGGAGAAAATGGCCGCTTTGGCAATTGGACTCTATGGCATTGAAGTCCCTCCCCCTCCAAACCCCGCCCTCCTCAGGCTCCACCCCAAAAACCTCCTGCCGGTGGTGAAGAGGGTCCTGGCAACTCTACTTCTTGAGCTTCATGGAATTGTGGAGAATTGAACCCAAGTATCTCCCAGATACTAGTCCAAGAACTCTGACCATTGTCCCACATGGTCTGTCATGAACTTCTGAGACATTACTTCAAATTCTGACTGGGTGATTATAAGAGTACAGAAATGTATTGCTAGGGGACATAGGTATGGAATGGAGTGTGGATCAGTCATTTTAGTCCAGATTATCTGAGAGTTTCAAAATCATATCTAGGTACCTTTTTGGAATACAGTGGTGTTAAATGGTGATAAAGGACTGTTGTAAGAAGAAATAAGTTTTTTAAAAAAACAAAAACCCTGAAATTACTATATAAAATAATTTTATCAACCTTATTGTTCAAAGGTAAATCCCACTGATTTCAGTAGGACTACTCCAAGTAAGTAAATTTACAATTGCTTGCAGCTGACATCACCTTGACTCTGGAGGTTAAAAATAGTTTTAAAATCATATGGGAGAAGCAAAGTATTTTCTAGTCTGAATTGCTTAAAACTACCAGCTCATGGTGTGTGTGTGTGGAGGGGGAACCCATGAGGGTTTCTTTTAGTTTAATTAAAATGGTTTTTGTTAAAAAGGACCAGTGATGCATAGCAATGAGACAGCCAAATGAAATAATTTAAGTGATTTGTTATGGTTCCACACTATGATCTAATCATCCTTTAAGATAATTACATTCATACTAAAGGGGCTTGTCTTGCTCTAGAAAGACAAGAGGTTGCAGCTTCAGAATTTATACAACTAATTTGTGTTAAAAGTTTGAAGAGAACAAGAAATGGTACTGCACCAAATAACTTAGTTTTATTAAGATACATTAATCTGATTCCATTGGCTGTTGTCCAAAGGAAATATTACTAAATAAAAGTCCTAAAGAATCTATGTCCATCAGCACAGGATGGAAAGAAATTTAGATCTTTTGAAAGTAACCCCTTGAGTACATTCTTTGCTGTCTTTTGTGCTGATACGGCCATCTGCTCATGGGTCAAAGTCCTGCCCTGGCTAAAAACTGCTGACTGATATTTCAGGATGTTACAGGAAGGGAGAGGAACCAACTGGAGAAAACAATGTGCCGTAACCCCATTTTCAAGGTATGCTTGGAAAAAAAAACTAGGCGTTTGACCCAAACTCTAATTTGTCCAGTTCTTTGTACTTTATGGTATATTGGTGTTCAGTAAAAGATTGCTGAATCTGGGAAGTCTCCGTTTGAACTCAAAGTATCACAGCATCTGTTTCTTCATGATGTCTGTGTGCAGCCAGAGACTCCAAAGCAGTGGTTCCCAACCTTTTTTTGACCAGGGTCCACTAGGACTTTTTTGTTTGGTGCAGGGACCCCAAGGTTCAAAATAAAAATTCCAAGAATTTGAAAATAAACTTTAATCATAATTGTTAGTTAAACATTAAACTTAGAATAATATTTGAATATATATTTTTATAATAGAGAACCTTTAATTGAAAATATTAATTTATTATGGGTTTATAACTTTGTTTCGCGGACCTTAATTTAGTTCTCATGGACCCCTGGGGGTCCATGGACCCCCAGTTGGGAACCAGTGCTCCAAAGGCTAAAATGGATCTAATGTGGGAGATCCATGATCAGATTTCCTGAAGTTTTATTTATTAATTGCATTTTATCTTGCCCTTCCTCCAAGCTCAGGGCAGTACACATCATCATCCCTTCCCATTTTATCCTCACAACAACTCTGTGAACTCCAATGGGGAGGGGAGGGGGAATAGGACCTAATACCAGTTTGTGAAGTGTGACATTTTGATCTAGGAAATAATGTTGTGTTAGGGGGAAATTAGGATCTGAAAGTTTCCTGGAGCTGCCTGAAGCAGGTAGATCCACCGGTGAACACTGCTACTCAAGGGGAATTCACTTAGAGATCAAATTACATGGCAGCCCTTGTCTGACTGAGGAGGATCGGGCCTTACTCAGAGAGGGCAGCATCATGCTACTAATGTGCTAGGGAAAAATCACACACTTCAAGCCATGCCTTAGGTTGAATATAAAACTGAATCAGAAACCAGGGCCATTAACGCATGGCAGTAGCTGGGGTTTGTTGCTGGTCCACTGCGCGCCTTTCAATTCCACATTCAAAAAATTGAATACATGGACTGAAGGCGTGCAGGTAGGAGCCACCCCACACTCTTCCTCCCCATCCCCCCACCCCGCTAGGAAGGGTTCCTCTGATGGGTGGAGGTGGGTGGAGGCGGCCATGGCAGGTAGTCTCCCAGCGCACCTTTCTCTTCACCCCCTCTCAGGCTCTCCGCCCGTCGGAGGAGCCCTTCCTAGTTGGGGGGTGGGTGGCAGGTGGAGGAGTGCAGCGGTGGCTACAACACTCCTATAAGCTTACCTTTCTCTTTGTCCCCTTGGCAGGCTCTCCGCTCTTTGGAGGAGCACTTCCAAGCCAGGGGGGCGGGGGCTGCGGATGCAAACGCTCTGGCTCCGGCAAGAACTCACAACTGATGCGAGTCTTGCCTTAGATTCAGGACAACCCAGAACCTAGAAAACCCGGGGAAGTTTCGGAGGGAGGTGGGTTGATCTTGCAGGCAGGGGGTGACCATGCTTTCCACCTGCAGTGATCCGCTACATTTGCGGGAGAAGCACAGGACAAAGCGGCCGTACATTTTTGATACAGGTCTTATTTTAAATCCTGATGCAAAGGCTGTCTACACCAGAATTTTTCATCTAAGGAATGATGACTTTCTATTCATAGTTCCTGGCAAGAATAGTTATTGTTTTCAATTGTCAGTTTATTCCAGAATTATTCTGGTATATTTTCCTTTCCTGATAACTCCCAGAAGCAAGCTCTGTGGGGGAAGAAAACCTGTGAAGAAAGCTGTAAAGTGGGAGGATGACTTCAGATAGCCTTGGAGTGCAGTAATTTTAAAACGGTGAGGGAGTATAGTGAAATTAAAATAGGTATGATCTTCACAAACAAGGGATTCTCTTCTGAGGATCTGATGTGTGGAGTTTTTGCTATCATTTCTAGCCTCTGTGGGAAGCCATCATTTGGACTGGGGGGTGGAGTTTATTCCAGTGCAAAATGCACATTCACACGTACTCTTCCTTCTTTCTCTCCCCTCTTTCTCTTTAAGCTACTATTTATCTTGAAGGGAAAATGTATGGAAACACTGCAGGGCACATAGTCTCTGGGGGTAGGGAACTGAAATCAAGAAAATGACACAGAGAGGGCTAAGCCTCCCTCATCTTGCACTGAACCCTCAATTTGTGGGCTGATACTTAAAAGGAACTTTGGCGCTTACTGTGGCCTTTTATGCATGGCTGTCCCCCTCGTGGTCACCCTTCGGACGACTTTGGGTGACGGTCTTTGTTTTGATTATGCACGCCGTTTCAGACCGTCAGAGGTCACCTCGCTCTCCCCCTGCATTTCCGCGTGTTTTGCCCACGTTTTCAGATTTGTGATAAAACAGATCCCTGAAAATGTGGGCAGAATGAGCAGAAATGAGCAGGAAGAGCGAGGCGACCTCTGACGGTCGGAGATGGCATGCATAATCAAAATAAAGACCCGAAGTCATTGAATGGGTGACCACAAGGGAAACAGCCATACATAAAAGGCCCGTGAGTGTTCATTCTTCTTACTGGATAGAGCCCATCCTGGCTTCTCACAACCTTATCTAGAGGCCAGGCCCATTTTCTTAAGCCCCTGGCTGAGGGGAGCATTCCCTAGTTTTAGGACTTCAAACTGCAGAGAAACATTCCAAAGATAAACTTTCAAAACTTTAAACCATCTAACTAGAAAAGGATGGACCAATCTTGGAGGAAAGGGAGATAATTTGGACTAAGGCTCATAAATGGACATTTTCTATATTCTGTGTATTCATTTTACTTCCAGTTGTAACATATGCAGGGTATACATTCATTCACTGTCATGTGAATAGGGCTCCAGAAAAAGTGCATTCAGAGTTTTTGGGATAGGTTTTTGGTGAGTTCCAAGGACTTGTTAGGGCTTGGAGGACCAGTGAGAAGTCCATGTTGGGAATCTGTGTACCCTTGGGGGCTTGAGGAAGGAGGCTTCTTTAAGAAATCTCTTAACTTGAAGAGATCATGAAAGTGTAACCTATCTCTTGACTTCAGGACTGGGGATTACGAAGGTAGAATTAGTCCCATAATCTACATACTGTGGGTTGGATCCTATGGCTTCCTTCCACTAAATCATCCTTCAGCAAAGAGAGATTTTTCTCTGTCAGAGGAAGACTTTCACCATCAGAAAGTGTAGTTCTGTATTGGAAGAAATCTTCCGGTCATGAAGAAAGGCTTAGCAAGAGAGTCAGAGGATCAAATCCTGTGTGTGTGGTGGTATAATTGCTGGTCAAATTTCACATGTTTTGGAGTGCTAATGGTTGGGAATCTCCGAAGCCAATGCAAACATGCCTAACTGTGTTTTTCTGGTATATATAGTAATAAAGGTAAAAGTCCCCTGTGCAAACACCAGGTCATTTCTGACCCATGGGGTGACGTCACATCTCGACGTTTACTAGGCAGACTTTGTTTTACGGGGTGGTTTGCCAGTGCCTTCCCCAGTCATCTTCCCTTTACCCCCAGCAAGCTGGGTACTCATTTTACCAACCTCGGAAGGATAGAAGGCTGAGTCAACCTTGAGCCGGCTACCTGAAACCAACTTCCATTGGGATCAAACTCAGGTCGTGAGAAGAGGTTGGACTGCGGTACTGCAGCTTACCACTCTGCGCCATGGGGCTCCTTATATATAGTAATAAGAGTCACAAAATAGTGCTGTAATAAAATAATAAAAGCCATAGCATGCTGGCATTTTGAATAGCCCTAATGGCTAAATCCCACCCCCCTGATTCTGCCCACCCACTATACTTGGGGCTTCTGCATCTGGTAGTGTCACTCTTTTTTGTGGCTGCTTTCAGAGGAGAGAGTAGGACAATAAAATGAGTATGTATTCCATGAGCTGGAATCACAACATCTTCAGCTCTGAAAAAAAAAAATGTAGCCAGCCTATAGACATGTAAGTTTAGTGGTCATCAGGTCCATACAATGACACACTAAGCTTTGAGTATCCTGTTATGTTAAAGGAGTACAACATTTAGTTTGTCATACACTTAAGGTTGCATAAAAATGACAGCACCACAAAGGGAAGATTCCATAGCGAGGAAGTGCCAGGCTTATTTGTGGAGGTAGTTTTCAAACAGCATTCTAGTGAATTTAGAAACTTGGCAAAGTTTAACTTTAAAGATTAACTTCCCTGAAAAACAAACATGTTCATTCTTACTATTCTCTGCAATGTGCAGCCATGAGGAATGTCAGATGTGTTTAGTGTTGCCAACCTCCAGGTACTAGCTGGAGATCTCCTGCTGTTTCAACCGATAGAAATCAGTTCCCCTGGAGAAAATGGCTGCTTTGGCAATTGGACTCTGTGGCATTGAAGCCCCTCCCCAAACCCTGCTTTCCTCAGGCTCCACCCCAAAAATCTCCAGGTATTTCTCAATCTGGAACTGGCGACCCTAGATGTGTTCTAGGGAGCAATCTCAGTTCATGTGGGACAAGTGTGAGACCAAAGAGGCCTGGCTGGGGTCCTATAGGAACTGTGTCTGCTGCCTGAATGCTCTGCAGAGTTCTCTGCAATATGCATGGTTTCTGTGTCAGAAGCACAGTGATTTCTTAGCAGACAACAAACCGAAAGGGTTCACTGAAGACAGAAAGTTTGAAACCCATCAATTTAAGGAGTTCTGTTCAGAAACAGGACTAGGAAACAACATGGGAATGATTACATCCAGAAATTGAATACACAGAAGTCCACTTCACAGCAGTTCTTGTGTGTGCTTCACACAGCTTCCAAATATTATGTATAGTTTTTCCCCATGGTAATTAACACATGTGGAAAAAACAAGGTTACTGGTGTTAGCACTTGGAAATCTATGAACCTTTTTGTCTTTTACATCATTGGTATGTAAGAATAGACCTTTTCAACGCAACCACCAATGTTTTGCTTTGTTTTTTCCATTACAAGTCTGACGTCTTTGAGGTTTCAAAGCACAAATAACTAGGTATCGAAATAGATCCACTTTTTTAAAGGATCGTTAAAAAAGAGGTCCTTCATCACAACAGCATCCAACGGAGAACTGCTGTGTGTTGTGATGGAGAAGAGCTAACATCCTCCTACTTTTCAATAGAGCCGCCCACTCCTGTATAAATACTGTGTCCCACTGCACAATATATCTCCACGGGAAATCGGAACTTTTCGTCTTGCTCCATCTTTCCAGCTGCTAGTCATTGAAATCTGGCTTTGTAAACTCTGGATGGCTAGAACCACCCCTTAAATGATTTGATTGACTATTTTTTCCCCTATTTTTAACATTTACTGAACTGTTTACCGAACTTCTTTCTGTAATGGAAGCTAAATAAAGTGGGAAATTTTTACATCTCAAAGGCACATTTTGAAATGGGTTTTCCTGATAAGTAAGGTACTGTGGAAAGGTCCCCATGATCACCAGCTGCTTATTATTACAATGTATGGTGAAAGAAGCTACCATTTACAGAATCCACGAATGGTCTGTCTACCCCAGTACTGACTGCTACAATCTGACTCATTCGTTCAAATATTTATACCCAGTCTTTCCTCATAGCTCAAGGTGACATACAATTACAATTTAAAACATACAAAATAAAAAACCCAATAACCCCACCCCCTCAAAACACCTACAGTCTATACACCATTAAAAGCCTTGGCAAATAAAAGGGACTTGCAGCATTGCCCAAGGATTTCTAGTGATGGTGCCCCCATCATCCCTTCCGAGCTTTCCCCACAGAGTGAGAGATAAAGTAGAAAAGAAAATGGCCTCTGGCTGATGCCTAGTAAGCTGCCTTAAGACAGGAAACAGCCAGTGGCAGTGCTTGGACTGTAGTTGGTGTATGGGCATGTGCAGGCCTTTAGACATGTGGGTCCTAGGCCATGAAGGGCTTTGTCGCCAGCTCTCCCAGGGAGTAGTTTTTCCAAACATTACGATCCTTTAATTGGAAATGTTAGGGAGCAGACTCCAAATAGGGTTGCCGACCTCCAGGTACTAGCTGGAGATCTTCTGCTATTACAACTGATCTCCAGCCAATAGGGAAAATGGCCGCTTTGGCCATTGGACTCTATGGCATCGAAGTCCCTCCCCTCCCTAAACCCCACCCTCCTCAGGCTCCACCCCCAAAATCTCCCACCAGTGGCGAAGAGGGACCTGCCAACCCTAACTCCAAATGCAGTTTTGTAGTTGTGCAAAATCTGCCTTGGAAAAGTTGACAGTCTGACACATCTTATGGATTTGCAGCTATCATTTTGCAATTCCCCCCACCTCATTTAATCAACTCCATCATACTGCACTGAAAGCTGCAAATGCTAAAATAGCACACTGAATCTAAAAAATTATAGCCATCCTCTTATATTAGAATATAATATATAGAATTCAAATATATTAGCTGTGATTGCAGAAATCAGAGCTGCAACTTCAGCACTGTCGGTGGAAGAATCATAAGGAGAGATACATGCTATACCTATCAGACCAGGAATAGTACATTGCAGGACAACTCAATGTCAGTACTTCTATTGACACTTAATGAATAGCAACACAATTTAGGCACTGGCCATGGCTTTATTCCCAGGACAGATTGGAAGGTTTGAGTATATCCAATGTAGAGGTTTTACTCGGTATACCCAGCATCCAAGGCACAGGTCAACCGTGCATTAGCATACAATCAATCTGTATCCCAACGTTATACTTCTTCAGTATTTGACAAAATAAGATCTGGTTCATGAAAGCTGATTAACACTACTTAGGGCATTTTCACGCATCCTGAATAATGCACTTTCAAGCCACTTTCAATGCACTTTAACAATTGTTTGCAAGTGGATTTTGTCGTTTCACACAGTAAAATCCAGCTGTAAATTGCATTGAAAGTGGATTGCAAGTGCATTATTCAGGATATGTGAAAGCGCCCTCAAAGAAGCCACAGGACTCTTTGTTCTTTCGACTGCTCTAGTAGCTTTCTGTTAATTATACTTGGTTCATTTGCAATGGTGGTACTATGAAGTAAGTAGCTTCAAGTCTAAATAGAGAATACCACAGGAAATAATATTGTCATAAACATTAGTGGTTAGGATGGTTAGGTATGATCATCTTCACTTGACAAGAAAACTGAATTCTTTTAGATACTTCCAAGTAGCAGACAAGAAAACTTAATTCTTTTAGATTCTTCCATGCCACCAATGCCTTCTTTCACTTTTCCTGCCCCTCCCCTTCTGTGTGCATTTTCCTTCCTTTTTTTGTCCCCCAATTACCTTTTGCTTCTCCTGCCCCCAGACTTTCTGCCACCTCTGCCTCCTCCCTCTGGTTTCACCCAGTTAAGTCACCTCTGTTGTCCTCCCCACCCACCTGCTGGCCAGCCTGCCTATCACCTTTCCACCCTCCTGACCACCTTG
Source organism: Euleptes europaea (assembly GCF_029931775.1). Taxonomy (NCBI): domain Eukaryota; kingdom Metazoa; phylum Chordata; class Lepidosauria; order Squamata; family Sphaerodactylidae; genus Euleptes; species Euleptes europaea. Next base: position 91,759,111 of record NC_079312.1, on the reverse strand, counting down.
GCACCCTGGCTACTTGCTTTCCTTGCCAGGCCTCCCACTATTCAGGCTGCCTGCCAGCCAGCCCACCTGCCTGCAGCCCTGCCACCTCCATCTGCCTGGTTCACATGGCAGCAATGGTGGGAGATGGCAGATCTTCCTCCTCCTCCTTCCCCCCGTTTTCCTCCTACTGGCCAGCAGCAGCTTTTAGCCACTTGAACTGGTTTTCAGCCCTCAAGATGGCAGCCAAGATCTTGCAACATAGTATCACAAGATATATTTTTTCCCTTGTACATTAATTTCTCTTTAAAAATCTTTTTGCGGGGGATTTTTGTGCAAACCTGGGTGCTGACAAGGGTTTTTATAAACATCCTCCCAGTCTGTACCTGGACCCAGCATGTGGGTATTTTGATCCTCCATCCAGGTTCAGCATTAGATATATGATGGTGGGGAGAATGCTTTTGGGGACTACTTTCTATAGAAAATGAGCACTTTGTAAAACCAAATTCAAGTGGACTGATGGATGATGTGCTTCAAAAACCAAGAGTTACTGGATAGAGAAAATGATCTCTAACTCGGTTAAACTATGTCCATTGACACTCCAAAGTTTTAACGTGTTCAAAAGCTGTTTCCTCATACAGAAAGCAAGATATGAATCATAAAGATATGGAATCCGTTTGTTTATACTGAGTCATATTCCTCATGCACTGTGGGTGGCTGCTTGTATCATAACATACCTTTTGCATGTAGCAAAGTATTGAGAAAAAATATTTAGGTAACCAAATTCCAACCTTGTTCATTTATAGTGAACTGAGATTACATTTCTAGTGTAAACTAGACACCAACAGCCAATGTTTCATAAGCCATAGCTGACATAAAAAAAACAGCTACATGCAATAAAAACCTGTCTAAATATCTTGGTTACTATTGGAATGCCAGGTTTTATGTTCCTTTCCCATAGGTATAAGAAATGGCCCAGATTATGGTAGAGAAATCATCATGCAGACCTTGTGGGGATTTACAGAAAGCCCCAGAGGAATTCCTTCTGCAGGAATTCTATCTGCTTCTTAGATTCTGGATTTCCTTACTTCCTCTGATACTAGCAATTTCTCACTTCAGTTACCAGTCTTGGAAGCTTTTATGCAGTATGACGGTGTGCAAACTATGCATGCAAAATGAGTTTTGTAACTTGATATGGGGGGAATGTATATTCTTTCCTGCAAAAGACTTATCCTGTGAAAACAATAAGGATTTCAATATGTCTTTCCAATCCCTGTATATCAACTGGAATCCCCTTGTACGTAGAATTCAGTTAGAACCATGGTTCTCATTTGCTTACTACAGGATGCAATCCGGAGTAGAAGTCTGCCATCCAGATATGCTTTTATTGACAACTATGTCTTGAATTTGGGCCAGAGCAATTTGTTTAGCACCACATTTCACCCTGGGATATGTTACACACTGGAACTGTCACATCAGTTGCACTTAGTTTTTTTTTTACATTATGATGAACATGGCCATTGGTTGAATTCAGAGGACTGATAGCCCCTTTGGTTATCCTCACATTTGAAATCGCAATGATGGTATAAAGATGAATTTGCACCAGTGTGAACACTTTTAGACTGATTTATTCATCCATGTGTTTGATCTGAGAATCATTAATATGAGTCTCGTATATGAAAACAGACTGAAATTGACTTCATGTTTAGACTGAATTCTTGATTAATTATTTAATTGACTTTGCATTCAGAGTAACCTTGGGAGTTACACCAATATTAAATTGATAAGTGAGAACAGAGATTTTTATGATGCAAGTGTGGGCTGTTTCTGACAGTTCTGTAAATAAAAGGGTAAGCCTGCAAGCCCAGTAGATCTGGGAGGTTTCTTTTAAACCCTAACGTGGAACAGCAGATAATCTATATGCCAAATACATTTTAATGTGTAACAATTTTTTTTGTTACGTCACTTTGCCTTGTTGTATAGACAATGCTTCCAGTACAATTAATGTTAGTCTGAACCAGCACACACAAACAGGAATCTTGTGGCACCTTAAAGCAGGGCCGGTTCCAGGTTTTGGGGGCCCCCAGGCAGAAGGTGCCCAGGGGAACCCTCCCCTCCAGTCCTCTCCTTGTGCTTCCCTTCCAGCCCACCTGCATGCCCCCCGTGGTCCCCCACTTGCTCTTACGCCCTCACAGCACATGTGCTCCCTGCCACTTGCACCAACTGCAGCCTTTCCCCTGTCAGCATAGGGCAGGGAGTGCAGCAGGAGGGTGCTGCCTTCGTGGCTACCAGAAGCATTGCCATCACTGTGTACTACTTGCATGCTCTTCCCTTGTGGCATTGGGCAGCACGTTCCACCAGAAACACAGGTGGCACAGGTGATATGCTGATGCCTGCCCTTCCTTAAAAACTTAACAAATTTCTTAGCCTAGTCCCCAAAAAGCTTACCCTAGAATACAAAGTTATTTTTCTTTAAGGTGCCCTTAACATTTACAAGTAGCTGCTCTCTCTCCAAACATTTCTGATCATGGCCTTTCCAGTACTGTAAGTTGATAGTCTTTGTCTGGCAATGCCTAGAGAGAATCCAACAACTTCATACTTGCAACAAACTGGTACTTTGCAATAAGACTACATCCTTTCTTTTTAGGGTTTGCAGAATCAGTACCAAACATGACTCCTGTTACTTCAGTTCTTGAGTAGAAAATTCCTTCCCTCCATTGCAACATATATAGAGAAAAGGTACCTACCATATTTCTCCCTTATATTCTGAAACAAGGGACACAGTCAAAGAAATTGTGAGACACGGGGATCTCTTAACAGTCCTACATACTGGACTGATTGTCCATTATTTAGATTGAATTTAAGTACACACTCACATTCATGCTATAATTTTTAGGGATAGGTAGAAAGAGACACCAACATTCTTATCAGGAGATTTAAAAAAATCTCCGACACTGGTTTTTACACTGGAGTGACCCATTTTACATCAATGTGAAGGTGAATTCTATGCCTGTGTGTTGTCTGTTCATACCTATGACTTGGAAAGGGTCTTCACTCCTAGCTAGTGAAAGTAGTTCATCAAAGCACGGGTTTCCTTTAAATATGTAAGATTATACTTCAGCCATCCTGAAAGCCTACAGTCATTTGGATTGGACACATAGGATATCTTTTCAACGAATGGATATAAAGATGCATCATAATTCACGGAGCTTTAATAGCATAGTAATAGAGCATTTTCTTTTACTCATTTGTTGACAATATTTTAATTTTTTATTCCCCCATTAATTTCTTACATTTTTCAGTACTATGGATTGCTGCATATCCCCTTTCAATGGCAATATTTAAATGTGATTAATGGAAACCCATGAATTCTTTAATTGATTTTTAAAAATGACACTAGCAGCAGGTTTAACTTTAAAAAAAAAACAAATCAGCCATCTGAATGGTGACTGCATAAAATATCAAATGAGAAAAAAAAGTTATGGGATCTCTTTGTTTGGAGTTAAAGCACAGAATAGCAATGGCTGAAAAGGCAGATTTTGATTTTTTTTTTAATTTGGAGGTCTCTTCTAGCTCAATGGTTCAATATTTTGGGGATGAAGCTGATTTTTTAAAAAATTTGGAGGGATCTTCTAGCTTAATGCTTCAATATTTTGGGGATGAAGCTGCTGTATTCAACAGCTTGCAGGACCGCAGACCCAATTAGTAATAAAAATTACAATAACTAAATGATAATCCCCCAAAATTGATAATTGTAGAACAAGATTTCAGTATTGCCAGTTGATATGAACACAGCAAATACCAAACGAGACCTGAGGTTTCAGAATGTTCGCTTTTATAAATTTCTTTCAAACTTATTGCCATATATATATATTTAGTATGAAAACCAGAGGTTTTTCCAGTGTAAAAAAATTCCCAGTTTTCTTGGCATGGAGATGTCAAGAGACTCAAGACAATTTTTTTTTAAATGATGATTTCACAAGCACAGGTAGTAGTGCCACCAGAGGTGAGTACATACCTTTGTCAACACAAACATTATATAGCAATGGAATGCTGTCTTGCAAAATTTGTGCCCATACTTTTAAGGAGCGATTGTTAGATAATATGTCAATCCTCCCCTGCCTAGACATACATCAGTGAATTGTGATAATGTTTTATTCACGCAAATCCATATGAAATCTTTTTATTGGTAGCCATGCCTCAAACATAACTTGACAAGTAGCGTCTTCCTAGTACTTCAGAGAATGCTGTGTTGATATTTAGGAGAGAGCCTGTTATTTATACATGGTTGAATCCAACCAGTCACAAAGAGAAATAGCATTATTTTTATACAAGTATGAGTGTTCGTAACACCCTTATACATCATACCAAAGCTTATACCAGGCATTTTCTTTCTAGCTCTGAGGATTAAACAGCCTGTGTCTTCCAGGGGCTTCTCGCTTCTCGAAGTGATCTGTCATAAGGTAGTGTGGCAAAAAAAGAATTTTTCAGCTGGCAGTTAATAAAAAGTACAATTATTGTCACACCCAAGAACAGGAAGAAGAACAGAACAATGTAAGTCACCAGATCTGGCTTATTTATCTCACCTTCTTTTAATACCCTGGCTGTGGACATGTAAAAAGTGGAAGAGCTGACGGGTCTCTGGGTGCTCCCTATGTAAGGAGAGTTGGTCTGAATGCTTAGGTGAGGATCTGTTGCATTGGTTGAATTTAATAATTCCCCGTACATTTTCCTCTTTAGAATTTCTTCCTTGGTGCTCATATGTGTACACAAATCAGTCTCTTGGTGGGGTGAGGATCAGTCCTCCTATGCGCCTGAGCAAAAGAGAACCACATTCCCTCTCAGGAAACAGCTCGAGATGTTTCTTCCCAGCATCTCAGGAGAACCTCGGCGGCAGCCACCCATGAGCCTGGATCAGCAAAGAAGTCATCAGTCGATTGCCTTAGCCTTTGGGCTGGTCGTCTTTGAATTGCGTCTTGGTTTTCCAACACGCCACCTGCAGACCCTTGGGAAAGCCCAAGGGTCATGGAGTTGGGCACTGGAGCAGGAGGACAGCCCAACACGCAGTGGCAAGCAGGACCTGACAATCCCCTCTTTGACAAACTGCCGGGTTATACCCCCACCACCATCCCAACAGAGGGGCTGTAATCTTCAACTCACTCGTTTAGGAGAGAAGCCACAATCGTTTCCCCAAAGGGTGATGGAACCCGATTCCGACCAAAATCCACGTCCACCAAAAGCAAGAGGGTCTTCCTTGGCACGGAGCGGGATCTCCTCTCCTGGGGCCACTCTTCCTCCCCGTGAAGACCCTGCTCCCGCCTCGCACGGGTTGGCTTGCGATCTGCTCGGGTCCTTCTGCCAAGCAGCTGGAAAAACGGGGCAGGGACCGTCCCGTCCCTCTCTTTTGGAGGACGGGAAACTCCCAGGGCGTCTACAGCGGCGAGCCTTCTCTTCCAGCAGGCACCGGCAGCCTCGCCCTTGCTCGCCGCCCCTCCGATCTTCCTTCCTGGGGGCGAGGAGCCCCGCAGCGCCGGCGATCCCGAAGGCGACTCTCCCCCGAGCGACACCGGCGGCGCCAAAGGCGTCCGGGGTCGGCGATATCTGGCGGGGACTTGTGGTTGGGGGGGGGGGAAAGGGGGCAAGCGATCCTTCTGAGCAACCCTTCGGACCGTCGGCGGCTGCGGCTTCCAAAGGAGAAATTGTGTGTGTGTGTGTGTGTGTGTGTGTGTGTGTGTAGTGCCTTCAAGTCGCAGCCGACTTATGGCGGCCCCTTATGGGGTTTTCAAGGCAAGAGGCGAACAGAGGTGCTTTGCCAGCGCCTTCCTCTGCGCAGCACCCCTGGTCTTCCTTGGTGGTCTCCCATCCAAGTACTAACCAGGGCTGACCCTGCTTCGCTTCCGAGATCTGACGGGATCAGGCTCGCCTGGGCCACCCAGGGCAGGGCAAGCGAGAAACCAGGAAAGTTTCAAAAGCAAACCCCCAACCTCCAGACGAAACAACCCTCCGGGCAAAGCTCGAGCCAATTGCATCCGAGATCTCCTCCCTTCCGTAGACTTTTCTTGTTCCGACGGATCTCTCCGGGGGATACAGAGAATGTCTCCTATCTCCCCCCCTTTGGACTCCCAGCACCCTCTGCAGCCTGACAATGAGGGCGTTAATTGCGTTTCACCGAAGGGCCTTTTGCCCTGCGATTAGCCCCTGGCCGCTCGCCAGCCGCCCCCTCCCACCCATCCGAGAAACCGGGCTAAGCGTTTCATTCGGACGCGTCGGGCGATTGACCAATCGGGAATGGGCGGCGTGGGGAAGCGGGGGGGGGGGCATTTGTTAGCTCGACGAGGCGAAGCGGAGAGACACGTGTCCCCCCCCCTCCTCGGCGTGCCAGCAAACGTCGATGAGTGGGTATCGTCCCTCCCCTACAACTGGGGGAGGGAGAAGCGTTCGAAGGGACGCCAGGAAACCCTCCTGTCCTTCGAAAGAAAGAAAAAAACAGTGGAGGAAGAAGCCTGACTTAGCCAACTAAAAAAGCCCTGAAAGTTTCCCCTCCCTTCTGTCAAATCTGGAATGATCAGGGATGCGTGGCGTTCATAGTCCACTTCCCCACAACTTCCTCGGGAGGGGGTGAGCCCTCCTTCCCTGGAGGTTTTTAAGAAGAGGCTGGATGGCCGTCTGTCAGCAATGCCGATTCTGTGACCGTAGGCAGATCATGAAAGGGAGGGCACCCGGGCCATCTTCTGGGCATGGCGTAGGGGTCACTGGGGGTGGGTGGGGGAAAGGTAGTGGTGAAATTGTTCTAACTACTCAAAGCACTTCACACAGATCATCTCAGTAACTCTCGCAACGCTCCTGCAAGGTAGGCCAACGCGATCGTCTGCAGAGCCAAGGCCAAGATGGTGCCGCCAAGTCCATGGCTGGACTGAGATTTCCACCTGGTTTAGAAAGCGGTATGAGGGGCCAATTACCATAAATGTAGGTGAGACAGAGCGGTGAGTAAGTGGCCAGTCTGAGCTGCAACGTATCAAGAAGTCTTTGACTTGAGTCTCATCTCTGCCCTGAACCCATGGCTCTAAGCAAGCAGTGGTGTATCTTGTAGCCACCGGAATATTGTCACTTGCTCCCCTCCCTCCAAAGCATTTCAGGGGGCATTTTAGGCTGCCGGGGGGAGGTGATAAAAAGTCACACTGTGCAGGCAGACATCCATCTAGGGAAATGTCCTGGTGGATCCAGGCCACTGTCTTCACCTACAACATCATCACACTTCACTAAGCCAGTATTGTTTGCAGCACTGAAAAAGAAACTTGCCAATGCAGCACAAAGCATAGCAGAGATGAACTCAGCTCTCGCACAGGTCTAATTCCAGCTGACAATCTACTGGACCACAAGGACTGAGCATCATGGTTTCGCTTGGTACAAGAGACGGTGGGGGTATGTGTGTGTCATGCTGAGAGTTTAGCAGCTGAGTGAGTGAGGAAACCAAGGAAATTCAAGGCTGGGGGGAGATCCTCCTTTTTACAGATCTTAATGCATTGTACTGTCTCTATACTGCCTTGCTGAACGTTTTCACCTCTCATGTTGTATTTTCCTTAATTAGATAATTGTTCAATCATATCTTGCCTATGTATCAACAATTGTGAGTGGTGCTGGTTGCTTTTGGATTGAGTCTTGTTTTCCACTATTTTCCTTTTTAAAATGTGCCCCATTTTCACCTTTCTCAGTGGAACTCAAAGTGGATCACCCACCTCTTCTTGGAACTTCTCCCCACTCCCCCACCCCATTTCTGTTGCCTGAACTCTTAAGTATAAAGGTAGTCGCTTTGGATGAATGCTCCTTGCATCTGATGACGCGAGCTCTGACTCACACGAAAGCTTCTGCATTTTGTCTTTAAGGTGCTACTGGGTCTCTGCTTAATTGGATTGGGAGCCTCTCCAGGCAGCTTTCATTGGGGAGATTGAAAATAGCGCTTTGTTGCTTCCGGTTCATAAGGCTCAGACGTGTGGGATGCTTTGGATCTTGCTGGTCCCTCGCCAGCATGCATGATTGTCGTGGAACATAAGTGGACCATGCAATTTATGTTCTTGTTCACAATTAGAAGTTGACCTTTTTCATATTTTGCATTGTCTGGCACTTGCAGAGGAGCTTGATTAATTTGGCTGCTTCTCTGCTAAAGCCAGTTTGGAATGCACCTCAGTGCACATCCACAAACCAAAGTAAAATTTACTTGGCTTGGCCTTTTCCGCTTGGCTGGCAGATTCACCCCCCCCCCCCGAGCTGCAGGCTCAGTTTTGTACAACTGAACGGGTATTGCTGTGAATTGGATGCTCATTGTATATTTGTTCCTGCATCCCTGCTCAGGCTTTCCCGTATACTCAACTTAAAAAGGTAAAGGTCCCCTGTGCAAGCATCGGGTCATTCCTGACCCATGGGGTGATGTCACATCCCAACATTTACTAGGCAGAGTATGTTTACAGGGTGGTTTGCCAGTGCCTTCCCCAGTCATTTTCCCTTTACCCCCAGCAAGCTGGGTCCTCATTTTACCGACCTCGGAAGGATGGAAGGCTGAGTCAACCTTGAGCCGGCTACCTGAAACCAACTTCTGTCAGGATTGAACTCAGGTCGTGAGCAGAGCTTGGACTGCAGTACTGCAGCTTACCACTCTGCGCCACGGGGCTCCTCATACTCAACTTACTCCTGATTTTCTTGGGAGTTGGTCCACAAGCTTTGGAATTGATTTGGGCACGGTTCTTCCCCGTCCCCCTCTGCAATTTAACAGTTGTGGAGTCAGTGCCATCAATAATGGGGATTTTCAAGGGAGGGTCAACGGTGCCTTTTCCCTTATATGATATTATTATTGTTATTATATTGTGCATTATTATAGAGAGTGGGGTAGCTGTGTTAGGCCTGTGGTAGCAAAATCAAACAGGAGTCCAGTGGCACTTTAAAGACGAACAACATTTATTCCAGTATAAGCTTTCATGAATCAGAGCTCCTTTCATCAAATGTGTGAAGCATACACTTCTTCATACCTACATTCTTCATATGGTCTGGAGAGAGTGGACAGGAAGAAGCTTTTCTCCCTCTGTCATAATACTAGAACACGGGGTCATCTGCTGAAGGGTGAGAGATTCAAAACAGATAAAAGGAAGTATTTCTTCACACAACGCGTAGTTAAATGGTGGAACTCCCTGCCCCAGGATATAGTGATAGCTGCCAACATGGAAGGCCTTAAGAGGGGAGTGGACATGTTCATGGAGGAGAGGGGTATTCATGGCTACTAGTACAACAATGGATGCTCGTCATGATGCATACCTATTCTCTCCAGGATCAGAGGAGCGTGCCTATTATATTAGGTTCTGTGGAACACAGGTAGGATAATGCTGCTGCAGTTGTCTTGTTTGTGGGCTTCCTAGAGGCATGTGCCTGGCCACTCTGTAAACAGACTGCTGGACTTGACGGACCTTGGTCTGATCCAGCTTGGCCTTTCTTATGTTCATGAATCTGATGAAGTGAGTGCTGTCTCACAAAATCTGATGCTGGAATAAATGTTGTTTCAAAGGTGCCACTGGGACTCCCCTTGTCTATTACTGTAGAGGCACCATGAAACTCTGCTACTGTCTCCTCTAACAAGAACTTGCCTGGTAAAGTCTGCCCTTAACTCTCCATCACCCAGTAAAAGGAGAGCAGGAAGCAAAACTGCTGATCCCATTCAGTGAGCATCAGGTTGGTCCTGTGTATGGTTTGCCTCAGGATGCCTCCTTTCCTCCTAGTCATGTGCTAGATGCTCCAGAGCATAGGCGGCTGACAGCTGGATAAGTTGGGAGTGGATGTAAACTTTCACAACTCTCCTTCATTCTAAAAGGTTTGCGCGTTCTTTCGCTAAGCATGAAGAGAGATGCCTTAAGAACTGGATTTGGCTGCCCAGTTGATTGCTGGACTTGCTTTCTCACCAGTTGGAAACAGAAGATAAAGAATTGTCTCTGACAGTGCAATCTTCAGCAAAGTTATACCCCCTCTAAGTCCATTGGGCCCTGACCTGGATGGCCCAGGCTAGCCTGATCTCATCAGATCTCAGAAGCTAAGCAGGGTCAGCCCTGGTTAGTATTTGGATGGGAGACCACCAAGGAATACCAGGGTTGCTGTGCAGAGGAAGGCACTGGCAAGCCACTTCTGTTAGTCTCCTGCCATGAAAACCCCAAAAGGGGTCGCCATAAGTCGGCTGCGACTTGACAGCACTTTACACACACACACAAGTCCATTGGGCTTAGAAGGGTATAACTCTGCAGAGGAGTGCACTGTTAGAGGCACCAATTAGCAAGTCATCCCTCTCCCCAAATCCATAACACTATGTAATACGAAAATGCTATTAGGAACAAATCTCCTACAATCATGCCAGCAGGAATTCTGTTGCACATATAACAAGTTAGTTATTCTCCTCCTCATTAGCACAGGCTTTTATTACAAGCTCCCCAGTGTTTCTTTTGCCTAATAATTGTACAAATTTGATATATTCAGTCTAGGTCAGTGTTTTTATTGACATGGTGCAGCTGCCTGAAATGTTTCTGGAATATATATATAAAAAAACCCAGCCTCAAAGTGATAATTTACAACTAACCTATGCACAGGAAATATACGAGCACATCAATCGCTTTCTGACACACTCATAGCATTCAGCTGCTTATGATCTATGAGCTTTAAGTATGCCAGACATATTTTGGTCTCAAGCCAATAAATCCAGATTTAATTTAAAAAAGCGTAATTGACCGCAAACAGTATCTTAAAGAAAAAAGAATCCATCTTTTAAAAGATCTATGTTTAAGGGCGTGGGTGAAGGGGAAATTCCTTGCTGTTTTGGTTCTTGTAGGTTATCCGGGCTGTGTGACCATGGTCTTGGTATTTTCTTTCCTGACGTTTCGCCAGCAGCTGTGGCAGGCATCTTCAGAGGAGTAACACTGAAGGACAGTGTCTCTCTCTCCTTCAGTGTTACTCCTCTGAAGATGCCTGCCACAGCTGCTGGCGAAACGTCAGGAAAGAAAATACCAAGACCACGGTCACACAGCCCGGATAACCTACAAGAACCAATGAACTCTGACCGTGAAAGTCTTTGACAATACCTTGCTATTTTGTTTAATGTTACTACCTTAATGAGTTTCTTTGTGAACATGTGAGAAGGCCAATGTGTGGATTGGAGCATCACCAGGGCCTGGGCACTGTAAAAATGCACACTTCACCTTCAAATAAATGAAGCTTTGTTAAGAAGGAGTAAGGAAATGGATAGAGAGGATGCTTTTTAAAACTGTCATATATCCCGAGGTGTTCATGACCACCTTCTCATAAATAAGACACCTCTACAGGATTGCCAGGATTCTTGTTTTACATTTTGTTGTGACACATCCTTTAGAATCATTTTTTTAAACCATAGTTCTTTACAGCAAATGAAACACAGCCCCAGTGCTATTTTAAAAGCTATTTATTTATTACATTCTGAAATAATGTTTATTTCATCCATAGGAAAATATCATACAGAATACAATTCAACTAATATAAACAAGAAACTGTATTTCAAGATGAAACAAAAAGGGTATCAATAAAACTAACGAATGGGTACCAAACCTGTGGAAAGGAAAGCATTCTACAGTATCTCCGTCATTGCTAAGCCTGTGAATGTAGCCATTTCAGCTAAGTTCCAAGGGTCACTCAGCCACTTGGAAATGATAAGAAATGGTGGGCTGATGCCAAGTTTTGGAAAGAAGTATTTTTGCTGCAGTGAGAAGGTTCTAAATCATGAGAAAATATGTGGATTGAATGACGTTACCAAGCAGATTGAAAAATAGGATTCATTTGGTCAAAGTGATGATCATATCCCATCATAAGATTAATTGCAGAGATGTCCCCCCAGTATTGTTGAATACCAGAACAATCCAATCAGTATTGGCATTATATTTTACAAGTGGGGCCCCATAAGACTCATGCGTGCGGGGGTGTGTGTGCATCCTTCCCACTTGCCCGCTCAGTCAACGTGTGGCTCTCTTCCAACAACCCTGTGAGGTAGGTTAGACTGAGAGAGGAGGACCAGATTAAGGTCATCCACTGGACATTGTGGCTGAATGTGGTTTTTAAACTGGGTCTTTCCCCATCTAGGCTTATCTACATAATTCATTTTTACAGATTCTTTGTACCAGTTATTTGCTGGAAGTTCCATGCTTGGAACTCATTTCCCAGGACAACAAGGCTCCAGTATGGATCATGACTGCATTATGTGGCTTCTCCCCTGTGCTGTTCTCCAACTTGACATGGCCCCAGGGAACTGCTGCTATTTGACCTGTTGATGACATCTTTAGTAAATGTAAGTTTCCCCAAAGGGGCAAATTGTGGCTCCTCAGGGGGGTTCCAGGTGGTGGAAATACCATAAAGGAGAGGCTTTAGCATGCTCTCCCTGTGCAATGTGGTCCCCATCCAACTTGGGTCCTTACACATCTGGGGCGTAAGTTCTGAACACACATAAGAACTTTAGAAGAGCCCTGCAAGATCAAACCACTGGTCCATCTAATCCAGCATCCTGTCTCACACAGTAGCCAATCAGCTACTACGGAGGGCCAACAACAGGGCATAGAGGCCAAGGACTTTCTGTAGACAGGACACAGGGCAGTGCCATAAACAATGTACCATGTAGCTACACTCTGACAATCAAACTAGCTCCTGAAAACTGCTTTGGAAGGCATCAGTTTGGGGGTGAGAAGCCATAAGTACGTGTTTGTGAACCCTTTCCTCCCCACTGTTTTCCCCTTGCGGGTCTTTCAATGTGTGTTTGTGAAGGCAAGAATGTATATTATCTAGGGGGAAATCGCCACAATAAGCTATCATTTTCTACAACGTCTGTTTGCTATTTAAGACACACACCGAATTGCCAGACAGATAGCCAAGTTAGTTTTTTTGCAGCAACAAAATATATAGGAGTCTTGTGGAACATTATATATGAACAACCGTTTCATTCTAGCCCATGTTTTCGTAGAGTAGAGTGGGGGGGGCATAGCTCAAACAGCTAAAGGGGCCACAACAAGCTAAGTGGGTGGAGCTGCTCCGTGACCAGACCAGCAGCACTGTTATCAGCCCAGAGGAGAGACAGAAAAGGTGATTTTCTGACACCCCCTCCCACATGGGAAACTGATTCCTTCCATCTCATGGCCTTGCATTTGCAGGCCCTGGAATCCAATGGAAAAATGTCTTGCAGTTAGGGTTGCCAGGTCCCTCTTCACCACTGGTGGGAGGTTTTGGGGTGGAGCCTGAGGACAGCAGGGTTTGGGGAGGGGAGGGACTTCAATGCCATAGAGTTCAATTGCCAAAGCGGCCCTTTTCTCCAGGTGAACAGATCTCTATCGGCTGGAGATCAGCTGTAATAGCAGGAGCTCTCCAGCTAGTACCTGGAGGCTGGCAGCCCTACTTGCAATTGCAAGTGCCTCTGGAAGATTTCCTCAGTTCATCCCAGGCATTTGTACATTCAATCCCTGGGGGGTGCCTGTAAGTAGGTGGGTGGGTGGAGGGTCAGAACACCACTGAGAGGTAGTATTTTAGAACTACCCCCCCCCACACACACACACAAGGTTATGTCACATATCTGCACTCTTGGCATTCTGATACCACCCTTGAAAGCTCCCTGCTGAGTCCAACGAGGGACATGGCAAGAGGTTTCCAGAGTGGGTGCCTAAGGGAGGGCCAGATAGCAGTCAGAGTGCCAGAACGGGATCTGAAACCAGCAATACATCTGCAAAAAAAGAGGGGGCAAGAGGCAAGTTTGTACATGGCCTTAGAAATCCGACTTTGATGAGTGCTATAAAATTTGATCAGAGGGTTCTGGCTAGCGATGAGGTTAAGGAGATGCACATATGAGGTTTTGCTTTTAGGTGTCCATGACCTTACTTGTATATTTGTTACTGAACAATCTGACAGGATTTCCCTAGGTCTCCAGAACTCTTTCCTCATAAGGAAATTAACCTGACAGAGCTGCCTTAGAGCTTCCTACAGCTCAGGGGAATGAACAGCACAGCACAATATATATATATAAATTGGCTTGTCAAAATGTGCACTCCTTTTAATTTCTTAAGTGCTGGCAAGATCTGTCAGTTCACTTGGGGAATGCATACGATGATCCACGGCTGGGTGAGAAGAAGCTACTACTGTGCTGCCAATTCATAAAAATGCTAGGAAAGCTACCACACTGGAATGAATGAAGGCACTCAATTACCATCCAGTATGTGGTTTTGCAGTGGGGAAAATGCACTGTTTGAAAGTATCAGTGCAGATTGAAACTGAGTGGGGAACTGAGCTGAACAAGGAATGCATACAAGCAGTAATTGAATACGATCATGCAAAGGCCCCAAGAGACCAAAGCGCCTGTTGCTGGCTCTATATTTCAAATAGCTGTTTATCCAAGCCTGCTTTTATATTCCCATGTGAATTTGCTATGAAAGGCCACATTGGGCACCACATTTATCAGCTGTGGTCTGACTTATAAGTGCATACCCCATGCTTTGAGAACACAGAGACAGTATCATGCACAAGGCAAGCCTGGGGGAACTAACTTGACTTAGCGGTGAGAGGGACTTCTCGTCATGGTTACTCGTGAAGGGATAACCGTCGATGAGAGACTTAACTGAACCACAGGCCCAGAAATGTCATTTTAAGCAGGGGCCTTATAAGAAAGCAAGTGGAGATAGAAAAGGAGCTATAACTCTGTGGCTATCCTGGTGTTTCATAGGTGTAAGTCCTAGGGCATAACCTCTGGCACCTACCAATCAAAGATCTTGGGTGAAGGTAGGGTTGCTAATCTCCAGGGGGTGGCTGGAGATCTCCTGCTATTACAACTGATCTGCAGGCGATGGAGATTGACTCAGCCTTCCATCCTGCCTAGGTCAGTAAAATGAGTACCCAGCTCATTGGGGGTGAAGCGTAGATGACTGGGGAAGGCAATGGCTAGGGTTGCCAACCTCCAAGTTGTGGCTGGAAATCTCTTGCTAGTACAACTGATCTCCAGGCGACAGAGATCAGTTGACCTGGAGAAAATGGCCACTTTGGAGTGTAGACTCTATGGCATTATACCCCACTGAAGGCCTTCACCTCCCCAAACCCTGCCCTCCTCAGGCTCCACCCCCAAAATCTCTAAGTATTTCCCAACCTGGAGTTGGCAACCCTAGGTATAGGGATGGGAAAGACCACAGTAGACGAATGTTCAGAGATGTTATCATAGCCTGGGACAAGGGAACTGGCTTACAGCCTGGGGAGGGCTCTGTAAAGAGTACCCATCGCCCTCACACAGACTCTGCTTAAGTGGTCTGACTCAGCCTATGACCACTACTTACATTTTTATACAAAATGGCTGCTTTTGACAAAGCTGGGATAGGAAGCCATTTCCCAAAATACGGTTTGCCTTTCCACCACGTATGGAAGTGCTCGTGGCTATCAAAATCATCTCTGTCACCATCACACATTATCTCTTTCTACAAAGTATGTCATGCTTAAGAAAAAAATGCTACCCCCCCTTTGTCCTGGTTTGGCACTGTAGAACAAAACTCCCCCTCCTCTTTCATACACATCATTGCACTCCCAGCATACATTTTAAATGCATGTGCAAATTAAATACCCTATGTACACTGTAAAGGAACATATTAAACTGCCCATGTTGCCTGATGCGATACATGTTCAGAAGTAAATTTTATTAAATCCAATGGAATAATCTAATAGATCTGCCACCTTATGTTCAATTAACATCACGTTACTCATTTATAGGGTTTCCAACCTCCAGGTAATAGCAGAAGATCTCCTGCTATGAAAACTGATCTCCAGCCAATAGAAATGAGTTTACTTGGAGAAAATGGCAGCTTTGGCAATTGGACTCTATGACATTGAAGTCCCTTCCTTCGCCAAACCCCGCCTTCCTCAGGCTCTGTCCCCAAAACCTCCTGCCGATGTCAAAGAGGGATCTGGCAACCCTACTCTTTTAGGCCCTCATCAATGCGTGCCCCCAATTCCGTGAGACAGTTACTATATCAGCTCCTCATGAGATGCTTTTTAGGAGCTATTCGTTAATTTTGAACCAGGTCATGATTTAAAGAGGCACAGAAAAGAGTCAGGATATGGGGACCACAGAGAGGCCAGAATGGAGTGGAGCAAACAAAAATTAAGCCAGACTAAGAAGAAGGCAAGAACATTCATTTTTGGCATGCATGTGCTATCATGCTTCAACTAGTCATTCTTCTGTGACAGAAACTGCCACAACTTCACTCTGTCTCGATGTGTGACATGCAGTATAAAAGACAGTGCAAGGTTTGGCCTTGTGATGTCTAGGGTTGCCTTGTGATGTCTAGGGTGGCAGCTGGAGCTCTCTCGCTTTTATAACTGATCTCCAGGCAACATGGATCAGTTCACCTGGAGAAAATGGCTACTTTGGAAGGTGGACTCGATGGCATTATACTCCATTTAACTCCCTCCCCTCCCTAAACTCCGCCCTCCTCAGGCTCCACCCCCCCAAATCTCCAAGTATTTCCCAACTGGCAGCTGGCAACTCTAGTTATATCTCCTTTTGTTTTTTATGCACTGTCTAGTCCCACAACTGCTGGCAACTACAGTGTGGATGGGCAGGGGCATTTGAGGGGCCAGTGGGACTGAGCAGTATGAACTATGGTCCTCAGAAGTCCCCTGGAGGCACATTCCCTGTTACAAAAGTTTGAAAACTGTACCCAAAGGGCGTTGGCACATCACCAGATCAGGAGCCCCCTTATCAGAGCCCCGCCTGCTTTCAACGGCTTTGCAGTGGCCGAGTGTGCCCGAATTTGAGCATGTGGTCAAACAGCAGCTTTACTACTTGTTCATGCGAATTGGCCCTTGGGCGATACCAAATAAGGGTCCACTTTGTTGCCCGGCTCACTGATTGCGTGTGTCGTTCTGTTATTTTTAAAACCATTTTTCCGCTTCAGGGGAAAAACCATGTTTGTGTTAGGCCTCAGCCAGTTAGCTTTTTTTCTTTTTTCCTTTGGTGAAATACGCAATGGATTACAAAAAAAAAAAAAAAATAACAAATTGCATTAACAGCTTTCCATTTGAGCCAGTTAAAAAAAAAGGAGCTCTGTTCCCCACAGGGTGCTATTTATTAATGTTGCCAACAGGAGTAAAATCCATTTTCAGGGCAAGCATGAATGTTAATCTGCAGGCTCCTCTCCATCTCTCTGCCACTTCAGGGCCTTCTCATCCCCTTGCTGACAGGAGTAATACATTGAATGGTGGGAATGGCAGTCCATCTTTGGCATATGACCACAGCCTCCTGGAAAAAATACCTAGAAAATACCTTTTGGCATCAACGCACATTATATATACCACATGTGTTTGGCAGTGCTTTAAACACAAGTCTGTTCTATCAGAGGCAGAAAAACAGAGCGTGAGATTTCTGTGCAGGCAAAAGTGGATATCCATGTTTATCATTTACAACTGTATCGGAAGCTAGGGTTGCCAGCTTCTGGCTGGGAAATACCTGGAGATTTGGAGGTGGGGCCTAGGGAGGGTGGGGTTTGGGGAGGGACTTCAATGGGGTATAATGCCATAGAGTCCACCTTTCAAAGCAACCATTTGCTCCAGGGGGACTGATCTCTGTCGCCTGGAGACCAATTGTAATAGCAGGAGGTCTCCAGCCACCACCTGGAGGTTAAACCCCCAAAGTGTGAGTTTTTGGGTTTAACTAGTTTGTACACAGAAGTGTCAATTTTTATACCACCTGGAGCAGGGCCGGATTTAGGTCTGATGAGGCCCTAAGCTATTGAAGGTAATGGGGCCCTTTATATGTCCAGCTGTCTTTTGTCAACAACAAATTGTCACTGTTTTTTTGTGCTGAATATATGCTATATGGTAATTTATGGACCTAATAGGTATCTAAAGCCATTTGCACATATCAAAATATGTATTTTATCAAAGTAATTGTTGAACTGAAATACAATTACGAAGAAGTATATTAATAGTGAAATAATTATTATTTCCTTTAATTTTTTGGGGGGCCCCCAAGAGAGTGGGGCCCTAAGCTATAGCTTGTTTAGCTTATATGTAAATCTGCCACTGACCTGGAGGTTGGCAACCCTATCTGAAGCATGGATTGTTCTGATATATTGCACTTCTGATATTCCAGTTCTGGAGTGTTGAAAATATCGATCATTTTTTAAATTAAAAAGTAGAGTGTCATGCAACAAGTGTACAGTCTCCATTAGTGTATAGTCTCTCATTCCTTGTCTGGTAATCTAGAGTTCCAGATTGTCCAGATAATACAGGTCTGTTACCTTCTTCAGTGGCCGTACAGCTATACTTTCTAAAGTATTTAAAACCACAAAAGCTTTCTCTAAGTTAAAAAAGACTCCTTCTAGGGACACCTCCATAAACCAGTTTTTAAATAGTAGTTGTAAAGCTCCAAAAAACTTTCATGAATTCCTGTGTGCTAAGAAATAACTCTTTCTACAGCAACTGGAGAGAATACCTCGGGACAGGCAGAAGCATGCAGGCTTGTACCAAACCATGCAGTTCCATAGACTTAATGGCACTTATATTTTCTTAAGGGGAGGGGTGATCCCTCCAGATTCCCCCTTCCAATGCAGTCCACTGACACCCCCCACCCAAAACTGTGTTCCTTTGAGGTCTTAGTCAAAGTAGTGGGATCTATAAAAGGAGGGTGAATCAGAAGAAATTGCTGCTCCTCTTAAGAAAACTGAAGTCCCCTTTAGTCTGGTTGGATACAGGCTATAGTACTTCACATATATAGTATGGTAGGGGTTATGTTGGAAGTTACTTACTATTGCTTGCCAGAAAAATATCTTGTGGTAACATGATTTTTTTTTTCAGAAAAGAAATGATGCTCCCTGTTATCACAAAACAGCTGGAGTCTGTTCTTCTGGGGCAAATTGAGTACTGTAGTATTAAAATTTCATATAGTACATTATTAAAGAATGTACCAGTATTTCTGAGAATTGCCACCACAGGGCCTTTAACTCTGATGAACAAGAAAATTACTGAGCTGTGGTTATCTTGTAAATAGTTCTTCTAAGAGAAAAGGTTGCCATTGTGTTTTCATTTACTCCTCCCTTTGAGCGAAATAAAGTGATCTACTATTTATTAATACACATTACCTGTGCCAGGTGATGGCATTTTTAATTGAATAGCCTAGTAATTAACATGGGATTTTTGTCAAAAACAGCAAATTTGCTCAGCTACAGTTCCAAAGACTTCCAAGGCCCCTTTTCAAAAGTGGGACCCTGCCTCATACTAGAAAAGATACTTTCTAAACTCCAAAGGAACACTTCATGCTGCACATTTTGTACTCCAGCAGTAATAGTTACAACAAACATATGAGGCAAGCCAATGGCTGTTACCGCACTAGGTAATGCCAGCAATGTATCAAGAGTTTGGAAATGTTATAAAAAACATCGCTTTAAAAGGGTTTTTGGATGCCATGGCTAAAAAATGGTTGGAAGACGTCTTCACAGCTAAAGGGGCCAAACAAAGTGCAAACAGTATTTTTTATAACTGTTTCAAACTCTTAATACATTGGTTCTTGTAGGTTATCCGGGCTGTGTGACCGTGGTCTTGGTATTTTCTTTCCTGACGTTTCGCCAGCAGCTGTGGCCGGCATCTTCAGAGAAGTAACGCTGAAGGACAGTGTCTCTCAGTGACAAGTGTGTAGGAAGAGTAGAGTATAGTCAGAAAGGGGTTGGGTTTGAGCTGAATCATTGTCCTGCAAAAAGTATCAAAGGTAATGTGCTTATCATTGTCCTGTAAATATCAAGATAATGTGCTAATGATACATCGGTGGGAATACATAGCAAGTGCGAACAGTATTTTTTATAACATTTTCAAACTCTTAATACATCGCTGGGAATACCTAGTGCAGTAACAGCCAAAGTTGTCCTCATAATTGCAAAAAAAAAGGGAAGGCAGAGGCTAAGTGGAGTTCTGCTCAGGGAGCTAATTTCTAGGCTTACTGCTCTCACAGCCCATTCCTGAGGATTGGGCTGAATGTGGAATGGAGGCGGCATCACCCCGCTGCCAGTGTGAGTGCCCTCTTATCACGGAATAAGAGGCACTTATGCTGGCGGCAAGGGCAGTTCCATCAGCACCTGAGCGCGCAGAGCTGCACAGTGCTCCTCTAACGCCACAGCCTCTGTGGGACCTAAATCCTGGAAGAGAAATGTGGTCCTGGCATGGGGGGGGGGCATTCCCAGGGGCCTTCCCAGGGGCAGAGCTGACTGTAGTCAGTTTCCTAAGCCCTCCATCCTGGGAATGGCCCCTCAGCAACAGCGTTGCTGGCCAGGTTTTTCTTGGCGCAGCATCGCTGTTTTCAGCGGGGCTATTTCCCCATTTTTTACTTTTTAAAAAGGGTTTTTTAGCCTTGCAGCAGCTGGGAAACCTCTTTGGAGGTGCCACGGTGGTGCCTCAGCCATGCTCTCCCCAGCCGCTGCAAGGCTCAGGAATAAGCTGTTGTTCCTCAAAACAACACTTTCCACTAACCTGTCAATTTTGATCTGGTTATAATTACATCAAATCAATACCCATCCAGTTTTTTACACCAGCGTGGTGTAGTGGTTAAGAGCAGTGGTTTGGCGTGGTGGACTCTGATCTGGAGAACCGGGTTTGATTCCCCACTCCTCCACATGAGCTGCAGAGGCTAATCTGGTGAACTGGATTTGTTTCCCCACTCCTACACACAAAGCCAGCTGGGTGACCTTGGGCTAGTCACAGCTCTGTTAGAGCTCTCTCAGCCCCACCTACCTCACAGGGTGTCTGTTGTGGGGAGGGGAAGGGAAGGTGATTGTAAGTCGGTCTGAGTTTCCCTTAAGTGGTAGAGAAAGTCAGCATATAAAAACCAACTCTTCTTCTTCTTTTAGTCTCTGGCCCAAACTAAGTGGTATGTTTGAATCTCCAATACAACAGCAATTGGACAACTCACAGGAACTATGCTGTGTCCTCAGCTAAACGTAATAACAAGGCCACAATTCGTTTCTTTTATGTTTATGGTGGCCAATTAGTTCCTGCTGCCTTACGAGTGTTTAAGGCTAAATCCATCTCCCAAATCCTATATGGAGTTCCTATTTGGGTAAGTGCCTTTAATCAGGACATTGAGAGGATTCAGTCCACCTTCTTACACCGCATTCTTGGTGTCCCCAATTGCGTAGGGTATGCAGCTCTGTGCCTTGAGACAGGTCAGGGTTTTTTGGAGACCAGAGCTTGGATCCAGACCATTAAGTTCTGGTTACGTCTGCCCTTTCTAACTGAATATCCTGGCTATATTCCTGCATTGCTGGGAGATTCTTACATAAGCCAGTGGTCGAAATTAATTATCAGGAATTGGTTCTTGTAGGTTATCCGGGCTGTGTAACCGTGGTCTTGGAATTTTCTTTCCTGACGTTTCGCCAGCAACTGTGGCAGGCATCTTTAGAGTAGTAACACTGAAGGACAGTGTCACTCAGTGTCAAGGGTGTAGGAAGAGTAATATATAGTCAGAAAGGGGTTGGGTTTGAGCTGAGTATTGTCCTGCAAAAGTATTGTCCTGTAAGTATCAAGATAATGTGCTAATGAGGGTATGGTATGTTAATATGGAACCATTGTATCCTGAAGTGATCTGTTAATGTGTGTAATCCAACAATGTGTGTAATTCAACAATAGCCATACAGATTAGCTTTGGATTACACACATTAACAGATCACTTCAGGATACAATGGTTCCATATTAACATACCATACCCTCATTAGCACATTATCTTGATACTTACAGGACAATACTTTTGCAGGACAATACTCAGCTCAAACCCAACCCCTTTCTGACTATATATTACTCTTCCTACACCCTTGACACTGAGAGACACTGTCCTTCAGTGTTACTACTCTGAAGATGCCTGCCACAGTTGCTGGCGAAACGTCAGGAAAGAAAATTCCAAGACCACGGTTACACAGCCCGGATAACCTACAAGAACCAATGAACTCTGACCGTGAAAGCCTTCGACAATTATCAGGAAAATCAAGTCTGTCGGTATCCCATTTGATTCTCTTTTGATGCTTGGGAAAGAGCAAGCATTTAGATTGATACGTCAATGCCTACTAGATATAGAAATGCAGACCCTAACCTCCCTAGCTAATAGACACTGTTCCCCCATGTTTCATGGTATTACTCCGGCTTATGGAGCTGCAGCTTCCTGTGTGTGTGTGTGAAGTGCCTTCAAGTCGCAGCCGACTTATGGCGACCCCTTTTGGGGTTTTCATGGCAAGAGACTAACAGAGGTGGTTTGCCAGTGCCTTCCTCTGCACAGCAACCCTGGTATTCCTTGGTGGTCTCCCATCCAAATACTAACCAGGGCTGACCCTGCTTAGCTTCTGAGACAGCTTCCTACTGGTCTTATTTGGAGTCACCGGACATTCGCAGAGCTTTCATGCTCGCCAGACTTAACATTCTTCCCTCAGCTATCCTACAAGGAAGATACAAAGGAATCCCTTTTATTGATAGGTATTGTCCATGTAAAACTGGGGATCCTGAACACTTAACTCACGTGCTGTTGTACTGCCAGCTTTATATGAGGCTGAGGAATACTTATATTAAACCCCTACTGCCTAGTGAACAAAGTCTTTCAGACCAGCAGTCGGTGATGTACCTTTTATCTGATAGAAACCCTTCCATTACCTAACAAGTAGCTAGTTTTCTCCTGTCTGCACAAAGGATTTGCGAGCAGTTTATACGTACTTCTAAGTAATGTCCTTTTAATGTAATCTGTTTTAACCGATTTTGTAATTCTGTTTATGGTGTACTGATGTAAATGCCTAATAAAGGTAATGATGATGATGAAGTGGTATGTTTAACAAGTGGTCCCATTGGAGACTGATACCTGAACACCTGCTGTGAGTGCATCATCGCAACTCAATTTAGAAGGCTGAGTGACCAAGCTCCAGAAATATATAAATGGAGAAGCCAAAGCAAAAGTACTCTTTAATCATAGCAATGAAACTGTTTCAATGGTAAGCAGTTTCAACACTCACTTCAACACACTAAATAGTTTCAACACACTATTTTTAGTTTCTCCAATGCTAAATATCCAATTAATCAATGCATACTATAAATATGCGGACCTTGCAACCATTGGCAAGTATTTATCATTTAGCTAGTTCATCAAGAACAACCAATGTGGGTGCTTTAGGAATAAGGTCCACACAATGCTTGCTACTCTAGAGAAGACATGGATGTTGTTTATTGTTAAGGAGTGCCATACTATGGTAGGAAAGGAAGAACAGGCATTTCAGCTGTGTATCCAAACTAGGATACAGAGAAATGCTGACAGCACATGTTCCTCTCATGGAGGTTGGGCAAAGAAGCAGGGAGAGAAAGACGCAACCAGAAGGAAGTCCCTGAGAGTAGCAATCTGGGTAAACAAAAAAATCAGCAGTAGAACAGACAATAGGAAGAATACAGCAGAAGCCTATCCACTTTACTAGCTCTAGTGTCCCCTCTGGAGTACTGGTGTGCTTGATACAAAGAGACATTTTACAGTCTTTCCCTTCCAACATAAACTTTAAGCAAAGTGGAAAAAAACCCCAACTAAGCCAAAGTAGATGTTAAGTAAAACCCTTCCGCTTTTGCTACAGTGCACTCTATATTTTCCTTTTGGGCTGCTTCCCTGGAAGCAAGTGACATTCCTTAAATTGGTAAATTTTATCAGTTGATAAATCTCTAAACATTTTTGTGTCCATTCTTGAATTAACGAGGCAGTATCTCTCTTCCAATGCCTTGCAAACACAATTCTGGCTGCTTTAATAAGATGTAACACAATAGGATGCAGATATTTTAGAACCTTTGGATCATAATTGAGCGACAAGGCCTCCACTGACAGAGAAGCACTTAATCTAAAACCAGCTTTTATTATATCTGAGCAAGCTTGCCAATAATTTTTTGCTTGCGGACAAGTCCGCCACATGTGATGAAAGCCTGCTCTCAGTGATTTCCAATACCAACACTTTCCCAGTAAATTAGCATAGGTTGTAGCTAGTTTATGTGGTGTTAGGTACCACTGATGTAACACTTCTCCTTCAACTGAGAAGATACTGTGAAATTAGAGCCAAATGTCAATATGGACCACCAGCTTCTCTAAGAATAGTCCGACCCAAGTCCTTTTCCTATTTTATTAGAAAATGTTGCTTATTAGCCACTTCCACATTGCCAAGGATAATATTTTTGCCAATAGATGACAATGGTCTCTCATTAAAATTTTTTTCTAATTCTGAACATTTTCTAAATTTAAACCCTCACACAACCTTTTTCTCCAAGAAATTTTTTTACTTGAAGATATTCAGATAGATTAATCTTACAATTACTTTGATAGGCAACTGTCTCAAAATTGATTATTGCATTATTTCTGATTAAATCTTCATAAGTATAGTGTTGCAGCATTCTCATTTTTTTAATGACTGGAGTTGAAAGGTTGGGATTTTATCTAAGTCTCTCACCACAGAGGACACTGGAGAAGTACTGGGAGTCCGTTTCTTTTTATTCGAGCCCCAAACAGAGATCAAATTATTGATGATAAAGTTGTCCTTTTTATATACCTGGTTTCTGTTGGGTATACTAGTCTAGAGGAAGATTTTCGGTGGCATTCTCACAAAAGATTGCTCAATGGCAATCTCAAGATCAACGGACTGATCCTTGATCCATTTTTCCAACCACACCATCCTTAACTGCCTCATGATATAACTTAATGAACACTATGCCTCCCTGGTTTGCTTGCAACTGAGCAACCTTCACTCTGATTCTTGGTTTTTAAGAGTCCCAAATCTATTTATTTTACTCTGCCAAGCTTTTACAATTGTATTGGAAATCATAATAGGAATAGTAAATAATAAGTAATGGATTGTAGGCATTATTTTCATTTTCAGCGCACTCATGTGTCCAAGCAAGGAGAGCTTATATGATTTCCAAATATTAAAACTACTCGTTATTGCAGCAAATATCTCTTAAAAGTTGTTGTTGTAGAGGTCCACGTGATTTTTCCCTAGCCTAACTCCTAGATAAGTTACATGTCTGCTGCTTGATCTCATTCCGGAGGGAGTAAAATATGGGCTAACAAACTCCAAAGCAACAGATCACCATTTAATAGGCCGGCCCTGGGAGGGTTGAGGAGTAAGAGCCAAGACTCCAAAGCAGTCCAAGGAAAGGTGCATGGTTGGAGAGAGAAAGCCCTGGGTGAAACAGAACCCCCCTCCTCTCCACAGACTGGGTCATCCCCAAAGGGTGCTGGAAGGTGCACCAGTCCCTGAATCTGACCTGCAGGAGGCAGAGCCTGACAGTGTCCTTATGGTCTGGAAAAAGAAACTAGGCCAAGGGGAGAGATGTTAGGTACTTAAAGCAGGAACCTCATGGGCTGAGATCTGAACCAAGGAGCATGAGACCTTAAAGCCCTTTTCAAGAAAAACAGAAAACAGAAATGATTAATATTGAGCCTTTCAGTTAGCAAGCAGTATAAAGCCTCTACTCTCATCAGCCAGACTTGGCATAGGAAACAGTAGATCAGGTAATGGTTGATTCTGAGCTTCCACAGCATACAGAATAACACAGACTGGGAAAAGTACAGGACCAGCCATTTTAATGGGCCTTATCATCTGCCCATTGTCAGTTGTTGAAGTATTGTGCTATTGTCACTTCATGTTGGACCAGAAAGGATTTTCTCATTTTGTGAAAGAAGATTATGAATACAGGAAGAAAGTGTCTGCATTTTCAAATAAGAAGGGAAGGACTGAACTACATCGCCATACTCCACAATTGTAAACCGACTGTAGCACCTTACTATCAAATATTAAAAAGGTAGATAAATGTCCTCTGTGCAAGCACCGGGTCATTCCTGACCCATGGGGTGACGACACATCCCGACGTTTACTAGGCAGACTTTGTTTACGGGGTGGTTTGCCAGTGCCTTCCCCAGTCATCTTCCCTTTACTCCCAGCAAGCTGGGTACTCATTTTACCGACCTCAGAAGGATGGAAGACTGAGTCAACCTTGAGCTGGCTACCTGAAACCGACTTCCGTCGGGATCGAACTCAGGTCGTGAGCAGAGCTTGGACTGCATTACTGCAGCTTACCACTCTGTGCCATGGGGCTCTTCTCAGTCAAATATTAGATGTGTGAAAGTTATGCACTGTCTTTGCCTCTCAAGCATCAGAAAAGTTTGGAAGAAAATTGTCCCCAGTTTGGCTTAATTTCTGACCTTTATTTTGATATAAATCAGCATTTGCAACTCCATTGTGGATCCTATGATTTGGATCCAGCCAGCTTTTCTGCTCCTGCCCCCCCAAAATGCTATGTTGGGGATCAGGGGACCTGGATCTACAAAATCCATGTGGGATGAGAGCTGTAGTGGGAAAGGGGGTTGGGTAAGGTTGAAAAAGCTGGCCGGGTCCAGCACTATGTTAGTGAAATGGACATTTCAGTTTTGGTCATCTAATTGCTGATTTGCGATAAGCTCTGGCCTTAAGTCTGCTAGGAAGGCCATTAAATTTAGAGCTACTCTGAATGGGAAATGTATGGCACAGTGTTGTTTCTTCTGGGATACTATTTATTGCTATCAGTGGTAGGGCTGACCTGGCAATAGCTGGTTGGATGTGGACTGTGCATGTGGGCACATTTTGTGTGGACACATTTTCAAAGGCTGTTGATGTCTGGTGCTAACAAGCAGTCATTTTCACATGCAAATCCCTTTCCCTTCACCATTCTATCTTCAGTTCCTATTTGCCTCTAAGCTTGACTTGCTTTATTGTGGCAATAATTGCCTACATGGCATTGCCATTTATTTCTGTCAATTAGATTCTGAAGCATATTTTCAATAACTCAGCTTTCCTCTTGCTCACAAACATTATTGCAGCTTTTCTTTCTAATAGGAATCCGTGTTGGATTGTTTTAGTTGCATTAATATGCAATTCCTGGGGTGCCTGCTGGGTTCCTGCCAACAGTACACAAAGGAGCATTTTTAAAACAAAGAATGAAGTTTGCCACAGTGAATGGTTTTTGTGGCATCATAAGGAATAAATGGCAGATGGTACCCATTTGGCTTGGGGTAAAGCAGTAGAGTCCTTGACTTCCAAAGCACTCAAAAATTACTTTTCATGCTTGACCCCTTCATGCTCTCCCACTCAGGAGATACTTCCCCCTTGAGACAATACTCTTCTCCTTGTGGATTTGTGCAGATTATCTCATTTCACATGGGATGGTGAACTAATGTCCCTTGGTCAAGAGGTAGGCACAAAAGGGTGCTGGAAACCCCCAACAACTGTTGGGAGAATATTTTTTACTGCCACCAACAACAGAATGCTTGTTGTTTTTTTCAGGACCCTGGACAGCAGTTTGTTTGTGCTTGTTGGGGTGAAGAAAATAACAAAAGATGGAAGATGGAAAGATGAAAAATAACAAAAGATGAAAATAACAAAAGATTCCCAAGGATGGAAAGGAATACTACCATGGAAGTATTGACCCTGCTTAGCCTTTGAGATCTGATGAGATTGGGCTATGCCATACCACCTTCCGTCCCCTGCCTGATAAATAGTTCTGGGGATTTCAAACATTTGCTCATTGTTTTGTGATATTTGAGTTGGTTACAATGAACATTTCTATTGACCAGTTTCTATGGACCTGCAATCTTTGTCAGTAAGGATTAAAAAGCTGTTTACCTAATAAGAAGGCCTATAAAGATTACATTGCAAAAAAAGTGTTGGACTACTTTTTAATATTTCATTATAATTATGATAATTATGTTATCAGTAGAAGAAGTAGTGTTGGTTTTTATACCCCACCTTTCTCTACCTTTTAAGGAGTCTCAAAGCGGCTTACAATCACCTTCCCTTCCTCTCCCCACAACAGACACCTTGTGAGGTAGGTGAAGCTGAGAGACCTCTAAGAGAACTGTGACTACCCCACAGTCACCCAGCTGGCTTCTTGTGTAGGAGTGGGGAAACAAACCTGGTTCTCCAGATTAGAGTCTGCTGCTCTTAAACACCGTGCTATGCTGACTCTCAGACCAAGCTATCTCTCCTTTTAGTTATGAGGTTTGTACCTTTGACATACATACCTGGTTCAGATGCTCATTTAATTGTTTATAACAACAGCAATGCAATCCTAAACAGAGTTATACCCTTCTAAGTCTACTGAAGACAACACATGAAGCTGAGAATTATACTGCAAGTCACTGAGCACCAGTGCTGAACCACTGAGTTGGCATGAAAAACTGGTACTCCTGAAGGAGGAGGCAAATAAATTCCCACCATCCACAACGATAATTATGTCTGTATATTTGGCCTTTGGTAAAAGAAGCTATACCAAAATTAGAGTTGGCTAGATATGACCAAATATAGGAAAATCCTGGAAAAACATACAAACTGCCTACAGAATCATTACGGCATTCAGTTTTTTCCAGCTGTTTCCCCCCTCAAAAAAGACAAACCTAGCATTGTCTAGTAATCTTTGCTGGCAGACTTATTTTTACAGACAGGTTTGCAAGTCACTGGTTGTTAGTGAATAATTATCAACGAGCTTTTCACAGATCTGTGCATTGTGACACTCAGTCAGAAATCCACAGTTAATGAGTTATTCTCTATCTTGCCGATCAGCTCAAAGAAGCTTGATACACCCAGAGGATCCAGAAGAAGAGAGCAGGTGGTGGTGTAGAGATTATAGTGTTGGACTAGCATCTCGGAGTCCCAGGTTCAAATCCCCACTCTGCCTTGGAAGCTTGCTGCGTGACCTGGGCCAGTCATGAAATCTCAGCCTAACTTACCTCACAGGGCTTGTTGGGAAGTTTAAATGGTGGAGGGGAGAATGATATAAACCAGTTTGGGGAGAAATGCAGGATATAAATGAAGTAAACAATTAAAGATCACGTGGAAGAAAATGACTCCTATTCTGAAGGACAAATAATGACATGTATAGCCATACCATCAATTTATCTGAACTAAATGACTTTACTCTCTGAATTTCGGTTGTCACGCTCCACTACTTTATTAATCTACTTCCCACAGCAGTTCTGTTTCCTTAATCAGTATGCTCAACAACATCAAAATACAAATATATATCATACGCCTCAGGCTTCTTTTCCCCCCTTGAGTGCTTTGGCAGGAAAGAAATTGTAGTGTCTGTACTATCTGAGCATTTGTAAGATGTTTTGGGATCTTCTCTCTTCCCAATCTCCAGTATTCTGTATTGAACAAGACAAATTCAAGATAAATACCTTTATATATCTGTGTAGAAATGCACTCTTTTTTTAAAAAAGAAGACATTTTCAGCACATTATTCCAAACTGCAGCCTTTTCATTTTGTAGCAAATACTACTATTTATCAGGAAGAACCTGATAGATATGTATGACAGGACCAAACAGTATGTGTTGCTGTATCATGTGGCCTTACCAAAAGATATTTTGTATATTGCAGAAAGTGGAAGGCAAACACTGAGAGGAGGATTTCCTTCCTCCTTTTGTCTCTGGAAGTGTTTCTGCTGAAAATCTGCCATTGTTCCCCACTCTACCCTGTTGAAGAAAAAACAGGAGGCGCAAAGTTGAACTCTAAACTGCAATCCTTTTAAATTCTCAACTAATGCACTGAACAGCGTTGCTCACAGTCCGTGCAATTGCCATCATTATTTGGAAATGGAAGAAAGCCATTTCGAAAATACTGCCAATTGTTATGTGTGAATTATCTTAATCTCCTGAAATTTGGAATACATTCTAGTAAACAAAATGGTGCAAAGCAAAACACTGCAGAAGCGACACATCTTAGTCTAATTTCACAAGCTGCCTTTCTTACTGAGCTCTGACCCAGTTCTCAATCCTTTCTTCTGCTTGGGACGGTAGGTGTTTCAGCAGCGTTTTGCCTGTGAAACTGGAGAAATGGGCTCTGAAACGAACAGGACTAGTCTGTAATAGCTTCCATTGATGAATTATCTCAACAGACTTGGCTGTGCTCAACTCTCTCAAAAAACCCTAACAGCTCCCTGAGGTGGGGGGCTGAAAGTGGTCTGGAGGTGGCGTGACCCCTCTGCCAGCATAAGTGGCCTCTTATCACAGAATAAGACTCACTTATGCTGGCGGCGGGGGCAGTTCCATTGGCACCAGGGTGCCACAGAGCTGCACGCTGCTCCTCCAATGCCGCAGTCTCTCCGAGTCCGAGACCTAAATCCCAGAAGAGATATGCGGCGCAGGCATGGGGGGCATTCCTGGGGCATTCCAGGGGGCAGAGCTGATGGTAGTCAGCTTCCAAAGCCTCTCCAGCCCAGGAACGCCCCCTCCAGCAACAGCGTTGCTGCGCCAGGTTTTTCTTGGCACAGCATTATTGTTTTCAATGGGGCAATTTCCCCCATTTTCACTGTTTTCTATGGGGAAAAAGGCCCATTTTCTTTTTTTTCCTGTAAAAAAGGCCTTTTTATTAAGCCTTGCAGCAGCTGGGGAACCTCTTTGGAGGCACCACAGCAGCACCTCAGCTACATCATCCTCGGCTGCTGCAAGGCTCAGGAATGAGCTGTAAGCCATTTTTTTTTACGGCAGGGGGTCCTAGGTGAAGCTCACTTTCTACACTCTTGTGAATACCATCTTACATGTCAAATAATAGCCATAGCAACACAAATCCCTGGTTTAATAAATGCTATTGCTGACTTCTTCCCATGTTCTTGAGGCCTTTCCTACTCTTTCAAACACTTTCCTCATATGTGACCAATTGAACACATGACACTGCTTTATACTGAATCAGACCCTTGGTCCATCAAAGTCAGTACTGTCTACTCAGACCAGCAGCGGCTCTCCAGGGTCTCAGTTAAAGGTCTTTCACATCACTTACTTGCCTAGTCCCTTTAACTGGAGATGCCGGGGATTGCACCTGGGACCTTCTGCATGCCAAGCAGATGCTCTAACACTGAGCCACAGCCCCCGCCCCCCCGTAATGTTCGACCCCTCTGCTTTGTGATATGGCACTCCTTCTATTATAGATTTATTCATTTCATTATACTTGGGAGTGCCAAATATCAAGAGCATCACATTCTGAAGCTTTATCATCTGATAAGTCTTTTTTTTAATGTTGGAAAATATTTCTTTTTAAAAACTTAAAAAACTAATTTAAGTCAAACTAAATGGGGAATCTAGAGATTCAGAGCTTGCCTCTTTTATATTTCTCTATTTTTATTTTTATTTGGCACTGTCTTCTGTGTTTCTCAATTACTCAAGGCATTCACAGTTCATTACTGAAACCCTCTCTGCTGCCAACATCTTTGCCACTCACTCTTCTGTATGGATGGCATTAAATAGATTAAACCTATCTTCTGCATGAACACATTTGCTCTCTTTTCTTTGGAGCAATGTAATGCAGCTGGTCTTCTTAAGAATGTGCATTAAGTAAGTTATGCAACAGGCATCGTCTGTGACAAAAGAGAATGGCTCCTTTCCAAAAAATATTTACTCTAGCGCAGATGGCCTAACAGAAAATGCCCTCCCGTGGTCGCAAACATGAAATAACAAACTCAGTAACTGATAATTTTCTGACCTTTATGCCACAAGAAATAGGCCACTCATTGTTTCTAATGGTGTAGTTGGCTCTGCTCTCCGGAGTAACATGTCTAAGATATCTCAAGCAGCTGATAGTACGGTACACAGAATCACTGATATGCTTTTGAACATATTGCTGTTGTGGTTCACTTTCCTATTTCTTTTACTGTTTGTTCAGCTGTGTCATCATGAGCTCTGCATTCCATGGTACAGGGGATGTAACAAGGCCATCAGTGAGGAAACAGAGTTTTGGTGATGCTTACAAGCATTGTGCAGGGATTGGACTAGATGACCCTGGAGGTCCCTTCTATGTTTCTATGATTCTGTGATTTCTATGGTGCTTACAATCAGCTTCCCTTCCCCTCCCCATAATAGACACCCTGAGAGGTAGGTGAGGCTCAGAGAGCTCCAAGAGAGCTGTGACTAGCCCAAGGTCACCCAGCTTTCATGTGTAGGAGTGGGGAAATCAACCTGGTTCACCAGATTAGAGTCCACCACTCCAAACCACCACTCTTAACCACTATACCATGCTGGCTCTGTATGTACTTCACCTCACTGGCAACCTGTATGTCAACAATTTCAGGGTACAATATAAGTCTCCTGATTTTGATCCTCCATTTCCCAGATTTTCTAGTAATGAGGCTGTATTGCACTTCACATATACAAAACTTCAGGGCTCTAGCAAAAAGTATCATATATTTTCCCTACTCCTATTTATTAATCAGTTTCTGGACTTTTTTTTACTGGTGCTGCAAGCATACTCCACACATGTGATTTAATAGTTTTTGCAAAACCATCTAAAGGGTTACTTTAATTACTCCCTGAGACCTTTAATGTGGCATTTGAATGTTTCCACTTAATGGTTCAATTTTGCATTGTCTTATAAAGAGTCCAGGTTTGCAGGGTCTTTCTTATGCATTGTCTCCAGCTTTGTTCAGAGCACACAATTCATTTTGTATTCTCCTTTTAAAAAATATGTGCACATGTGAGGGTGACTATTATTCTCTTCTGTGTTGTCTTCCCTAGGAAGGAGTTGCAGAAATCAGTGCTGCATACAGAAAAAGCTGCTGGTACTTTCTTTTGGAATTAGAGACCATAATCTCTTTGTTCAGTTTTCAATCAATGCTTCACTAGCGCTAGTTTTTCTTATTTCCTTCTGAAGATTTTAGCACACAGACACTCTGTGGGGTATAATGATTGCCTTTTGATGGCAAATGCTCCACACTGGTATTTTCCTATCTCTGGGATCATTTTCCAAGTTGTATGGAAGCCACCTATCTTCGAGTAGCTCCTGTGTGGCTGGGAGCATGTTTAAAAGACCCAATTATATGGGTGGTACTCAACCCCATGAATCTTCCCATGGAATTGGAATCCTCCTATAAAGAGGCCACATGGGAAAGATCCATGCAATCAGGAAATAATTATGTTGGTATGGTTTCTGAAAAATCAGAGCAAAGAAAATAAGATAAATATGTTTAGGGAGAGAATTCCATAACAGTAGGTGCATCTAATGAAGACCTGCTAAGGAGGACCACAGATTACAGGTCTGTCCACAAGGTGATCTTTTAGATACCCTGTAAATAACCATGTAGGGCTTTGCATTGTTACACACAGGAACAGTGAACTGTAGGAGTTTTAAAAACCCACAGTGTTGATTTGCCAGCAGTTTATATGCTTGATGATTGAGTTTTGGCTGTAGAGAGTAGTATGCAGCTCCTTCTAAGTGTGTGTGTGTGGGGTCTCCATCAGGGTGGGTGATAACGTACATGTGTGAAAGCTGATCAAGCCATATTGAAAAGGAGTACAGCAACGCTTCCATAGCCACAAAGGGCAATCAAACCAATCATCAAAAAATCAGCTGCCCAGTCACAACTGGCAATCAGGATGAAATCTAAAATGCCTGGTGTTTGAACATCCCTAGAATTAGGTGGATCTTTGGTTTGAAACATCAGGTCTCACCCTTTTCTTAAGTTCCCAATGGGAAGGTGAACCTGGGGAGACCGTCCAGAGTGCTGAAACTGCCTCCAAATGTTGAATTCAGGAGTAGTCTTTCCGCCATTTTTGGCTATTGGCAACATAAGCCAACAAACAATACCTTGTGGACACATTCGTATTATGCACTCCCTAGCAACTGAAGTATCAGGCTTCCATGTAGAATAAAAATAGATCCCAGGACTGAGAAAGATAAATACTTGCATCGATGCACAATGTTGTTTTCCATACTGCCCTTTCATAGGCTCAGAAGAATAGTAAAGTAGTTTAAGATTGAAACAAATGTAAAACATAGGAATTCTTTATGTTAGCTAAGTCTACCCTACAGTCAAACTCTAAGTTCATTCCAGGTTGCTTTGTTGTCTTTAACTGACCCAATTAATTTTTGTGTGTGTGTAACGAAAATGAGATTAATAATTGGAAATAAAATGCATGATAGCTGGCAGTGCCATAATTATAGGATGTCTGATAAAGTGCAGCTTGGCTTCCAAGGTTTTAAAAACTCTCTATTTCACAGTTTGTAATTTTAGAACAGACCTTTACATAATTATAGCATCTTATTATGGCTCACTTTATCTGGAATCGCCTTCCCTTTTTCCCCTTTCCCTTTCCTACCTTTCCTGTTCATTCCATTCCTTTCTCTTCCCTACCCATCCCATCCCTTCCCTTTCCAGAGCTCCTCTGATCAGTAACTCTTGAGCAATTACAGAAATAGCTGAGATTCATTGGCTCCATTTTAATAATCACCTAGAGTGGACCATACCCTTTGTTAATGGAAAGGCACAGACCTATGTCCCCTCTGCACATTATAAGTGATGTGCTATTCAGACGTCCACCCTACAGCCTGTCTTTCATGTGATAAGCCAATTTCCTTGATGCTTCTTCTTAACAAAAGGAGTATGGAAATTATGGCCATTACACAAATAAAAGTATATCCATTCATATGTGTATTGGTGATAGCACCACTCCATCATAGCACAAAAAGATAATTTCCACATTATTTATGTGTGTGACTAGCCCTTGGGCTGATGAGGATAAAGCCCATAGACAGGTTTTGGAGGCCAAGATGAGGATTCTTTGTCATTAGTTTCATTTGGATAAGACTACACCAGATGCATGAGGGCAGAAAACAGCTAACATCTGCATGTTGATTCTGTGGGGGACTCAGCCAGACACTTGGCTTGATCATTCCAAATGGCGGAGGGAAATGAGGCTAATGTTTATAAACTGTATTGATAACCTGTTCTTAGGCATCCTAATTTGAAATATAATCGCTAGGAACAGAAACCCACATTCTTCCTTTAGAGGTAGATCTTCTCATTCTTTCTGTGGCTATGAGACTGCAGAATAGCTGCACTCTACAATCATGAAGGCTGGCTTTGTTTACTGTATGGAAAGTGCCATTGTTTGGATTTCTTCAGGGTAATGCATATTCATTTTACTTTAATATTTCATAGTGGTTCTATATGAATATAACATTCCCATAGTATTGTCGAAGGCTTTCACGGTCAGAGTTCATTGGTTCTTGTAGGTTATCCAGGCTGTTTAACTGTGGTCTTGGTATTTTCTTTCCTGACGTTTCACCAGCAGCTGTGGCAGGCATCTTCAGAGGAGTAACACTCAAGGACAGTGTCTCTCAGTGTCAAATGTGTAGGAAGAGTAATATATAGTCAGAAGGGGGTTGGGTTGGGTTTGAGCTGAGTCATTGTCCTGCAAAGTATTAAAGGTAATGTGCAAATCATTGTCCTGTAAGAATCAAGATAATGTGCTAGAATTTAAGAATGAATAAGGCTTGGCTTCCTGTCCTGATAACCTCCAGACTAACAAAGACTACAGTCCACAATAGCCATGCAGATTAGCCTTGGATTCCACATGTTAACAGATCACTTCAGGATACAATGGTTCCACATTAACATACCACACCCGCATTAGCACATTATCTTGATTCTTACAGGACAATGATTTGCACATTACATTTAATACTTTGCAGGACAATGACTCAGCTCAAATCCAACCCCCTTCTGAGTATATATTACTCTTCCTACACACTTGACACTGAGAGACACTGTCCTTCAGTGTTACTCCTCTGAAGATGCCTGCCACAGCTGCTGGCGAAACGTCAGGAAAGAAAATACCAAGACCACGGTTACACAGCCTGGATAACCTACAAGAACCAATTCCCATAGTAATTCATAATTCTGGTCATCTGGTCATCAATTTTAGATTTTTAAAGCTACGTTCAAGCAAGTGTTAATATTCTTTTAATATATTGTGTAATTTTTTTACACGGGTATCAACATAGTTTAACCCATATACAGCGGTGGGTCTTCAGTACATGGGACTTACACAAATTGCTGTATTTTAATGTTTATTTTTCTTAATGTATTTTGAATAAAAATATTTAAACCAATGGTTGAACACTTCACGGATGAAGTGAGCTCTGACTCTCAAAAGCTTCTATTGGAAAAAATGTAAGTCCTTAAAGCAGCACCTGACGCCTGTTTTATTTTTCTGTATTTTAACAATATGTATTAGGGTCTGAGCAATAGATTTAGCACCCTCTTGTTTTTGCTATGATTTTTCCCGAGTAAGAACTCACATGCTTAAAACATGCTAGGAGACATGAATAACCAGGGAGGTATGTTTCGTCTTCAGATCTTAAGCCTACGTGGTCTCCGTGAATTGCACTTGAAGGTAAGCATATACTTCAAAAACGTTTAAATGCTAGTGTTTCCAGATGCTGCACACCAACATTTTCTACCGAGTTCTGTTCTATTGAATTCTTTGACATCTGATTTTGCAAAGCATGTAATTGAAAACTGTACCCTTTTACTCACTGCAGAAGCTTGAAACTGCACAAGTTAACGCTGCATTATTTTTAGCATATATTTAAGTTTATTCATATTGAAAGGTGGCACTTATCTTGTGTAATTTTAGAGCAGCGATTTGGACAAGAACACAAGTATAATTCTACTTTAAATGCCATGTGATGGGAGCAATATTCAATCTATTCTCTGTGTGAGTGTATATCTGTGTGTGCGTGTGCGTGATGGAATGAATATTGATTTTTGCAGAAAAGAAAGTTATTGATCGTATCCACAGACTGTATTATTCCAAAAGAAAGTATCTCTATATCTATAAGCTAGGGCTGCTGCGGAATTAAATTTAGGGCCAGGATTACTGGCATCTGATCTGTTTTACTGCAGGTCTGGAAGGCTTTGGAAATTTAGCAAAAAAAACACGTGCCGTTCCTATGCCAATCCTGAAATTATGCCATGTGTGCCCAAGAGTCTTCAGTTCCTCAATGATATTGTATCACCAAAGCTTCCAGAGCTACCAGCACCGACCGCTGAAATCCAGTGGATTCTCATAAGTTTGATGCGGGTACCTGGCCCTTTAGAACTGACATCAGTTCCATAATAGTGAAAGGCAGATCATCAGACGCTTGCAGAAACATGCTGGATTGCAGAACTTTTGGCACTGAATATCTCTACTCATCTTTGCTTGAAAGCGAGGGCCAAACTAGATAGGATGACATCCCAGGGTCCAACCCAGGGGTGCCACCATCATTTGAAAGTAGGGTTTAGGGCTGTCGAGTCGGTTTGGCCCGAACCGAAAAACAGCCGAATTTCCCCTGATTCGGCGGTTCTTAGTTAAGATGGAACCGAACTCAAAAAAGGCTGGAAACCGGGTTTGGGGTGTTCGGCGAATAAATTCAGCAAATTCGGGGTTCGGCACAGCAGCATAACCATCAGTTAATAAGCAGCATTCTCCCGCGGCCAATCGGTGGCCAAGCAGGGTCTTCTTCTGGCCAATCAGTCGCGATTGAGAACGTGAGCCCAGCTGCTGCGTGGCCCGGGGAGAGAAAGAGAGTATCTGTTTGTGTGAGAGAGAAATCCCCGTGGGTGTGTGTGTGTGTGTGCACATTCGCTCCTTTCCGTGGCTGCAGGGGGTGCATTTTTTGGGGTGCAGCCCCCAAACTTTCAGCGTAGCTTCAGATGAGGCTTCTTGCAAGAACCCCCAAGTTTTGTAAAGATGGGATCAGGGGGTCCAGAGATATGGGTCCCCCCTTTTCCCTATTGGGATGAATGGGATCAGCCGATCCTATGCATCTAGAGAGCGGCAAATCCAAGGCAAAACCTCCCGTGCTTAAATGGAATTGTATTGGATTACCCAGTCCCTCCTGATGGAACAGAAGACATCCACAGTAAGACCCCTTTTGGGGCTTTAATCTATAATTTTTTCCCATGTGTATGTGGGGGGGAAGCAGAGTCTGTGGGGGGGCAGTTTCTGTGTGGGGGGAGCCAAAGGAGGCTTTGTCCCATTCTGCCGAGGGGTGTGTGACCACTCACCTCTGTGGGAGTGTGTGTACTGCTTTTAAAGTTAAGTTTAAAGTTGAGTCTGTGTGGCAGCTAGCAAGTCTCTCTCCGCTTGGCACCCTTGGTGTCGAGCCTCCTCCTTGGTGTTTTTCACTGTTTTTGCCTCTAGCCTGGGGTTGAGTGCAACGGGGCGGCTTGCATGAGATCCCCTGCGTCTTGGATTTTTTCCCCGTTTGGGGGGTGCACCATGGCTCCGTATTGGTTGGAGAGGTGGGGGGTGGTGCTGGTGAGACTTGCTTGAGTTTGGTGGGGTCGTTTGCATAAGGGGGGAGCGTCCCTCCACCATGAGAAGAATGAGAAGAAAATACAAACTCTGGTTGTTGTTGTTTTTTTGCATGGTCTGTTTTGCTGCTCACTCAAAAATGTTTTTGCAAAATCTGACTTTCACAATATATTTTCACGGTCCAAGTCACCTGCTCCTTTTTTCCTTTTTGCTATAGCTAGCCTAGTGCACCTATGTTCCTTTCCATGGTCACTAGCGTGTTGCTTTGCATTGCAATGGTTAGCACGGGAGGTTTTGCCTTGGATTTGCCGCTCTCTAGATGCATAGGATCGGCTGATCCCATTCATCCCAATAGGGAAAAGGGGGAACCCATATCTCTGGACCCCGTGATCCCATCTTTACAAAACTTGGGGGTTATTGCAAGAAGCCTCATCTGAAGCTACGCTGAAGGTTTGAGACCTCTATCCCCCAAAATGCCCCCCCGGAGCCGTGGAAAAGCGCCAATGTTCTTTAAGTGGCTTTATTCCTGTCACTGTGGGCGATTTCTTTGGGGGGGGCAACCTCTTCCGGGCCCCATATCTCGGGACCCCCTCTTTATAAAACTTGGGGGTTCTTGCAAGAAGCGTCCCCTCAAGCTACCCTGAAAGTTTGAGACCTCTACCCCCAAAATGCCCCCCCGGAGCCACAGAAAGGCGCGGGTGCATTTTTAATGACTTTATTTGGCCAAATTTCCCCCCGAACTCGAACTAGGCGCCGAATTCCACGGATCCGAATCAGGGGAGTTCGGACTTCAGCATATCCCAAATCGAGACGGGCCGAATTCTGCCGAATCCGAACTATACCGAATTTTTTTTTCAACAGCCCTAGTAGGGTTGCCAACCTCTGACTCAGCATGGCTCTTCTTATGTTCTTATGTCTTCCAGTGGGTCTTATGTAGGGATAATAGGACACAGCTTTCGTTTTTGGGTGGAAATCTCTCTTGATTGGTCTGCAACAGGACCTGTACATTTCTTTGTCAGTAGCTGGGGTGAAGGCTTCCTAGCTAAGTTAGCTCCTTCTCTAGTGACTAGTTCAGTAGAATCAGAAAGGAAAGGGTTGACAGGTAACAGTTGGTGAGCACCCTAAGACATCAATGTGGTGAAGACTTGCTTGTTTCGATCAATCACTGGGGCCTTACCAGCTTGAGGGGACCTGGGGTAGGGGGCCCTACTGGCAGGGTGCTGAGGGCACTTTGCATTCCTTTAAGATGGTGGCTGGTGATGGACAAAGAATGGTGACATTATTGATGTAAGGCTTGGAGTTGGAATGGAGTTGCCTGAACAAAACAAGGTAGCTGGAGTCTGGAGATGTATTTTCAAGGATACTCACAGTGAGGAAGGGGAAGGTTGCTAAATAGCAAAATACGATCCAGTTCCAAAATTGAATTAATAACAACATTGTGGCACTTTGTTCAAGCCAATCACTGTGTCTTCATTCTGGAGACGGACGATTAACCCTTGTTGGCCTGATATAATGAATGGATGCGTCGCTTAGTAGCAGGCATCTTGTACTCACACAGAATATCTGTATACATTAGATGAACAGACATTTTGTGCCAGTTTTTTTTCTTTGACCAGCCAAAATTTGCTCCTGGATACATAAAGATTCTGTCACTGGGCCCTGCTCAGCCATCAGTCTTTTAAGTGTTGCCTGGTCCAAACAGAGCTGCTTTTGGATATTGCCTTTCATTGCATAAGAGATCGTGAAGCTACATAGGGGCTGTGATCAGGCTACTCTGATTTCTGGCTTTCCATGGAGCAGAATTTGGATAATTTTAGACTATGAATGAGTCTCACAGTCCACCACATTTTCAGATGTACTGCTTCCTGATGGAATCACAGATGGCATCCAGCAGCACCCAAATAGACAACGTATCTGCCAGCGCAGCTCAATTAAATCAGTAGAAGCCAAGATGTAATGCAAATTAAAGCTAAGAAAAACATCCTTCTCTGGTGTTCTCACTTTATACTGAACACATCTGAAGGACATTCCCAACCACCGGGATTTCCAACACAGGCCCCAGGCCCTTTATTCCTCCATCATAACCTCCACACCCTTCTTCATTCTTTTAGCATGGAACATTTTCCTTCCTTGGATGTGCATCTTAACTATCTTGTGAAAGAAACTGTTTTCCTTCCTTGGATGTGCATCTTAACTACCTTGTGAAAGAAACTGTTTTCCTTCCTTGGATGTGCATCTTAACTATCTTGTGAAAGAAACTGTTATTACCAAACTAAACATCTAAAAGTATTTTGTAGAAATAAGAAGGTGTTAGGAAGTGGTACATACATCTGGGTGCTAAAGTTTCACCAAATGAAGAATTTAAGAGTTCATCGGTGAAGGGAGATTTCATTGGACAATCAGTAATGCAATTAGGCTGTGACAGGTTACTATCAATAACACTGAGACAAACAGAAAAATTGGATGGAAACTTGGGAATGTCGATGGACAAGTAGTTTTAACTTCCATGTTCATTGTCTTCTCTCATTTGGAATTTTCCCCCCAATAATAAAACTCCAGGAGAGTTAATGTTGGGATGATTATTGTTATCGGAGAAGAACAAGGAGGTAAAGAAATTGGTTATGCAAATGAGAAGAGCATTTTATGAATATTGTTGCTAGAGATGGATGTTGGAGCTATTGTGTCTGGCTTATTTTTAATTTCACTTTGTTCTGTGCCCACACCTATTTATTTTAAGCTAAAGAAGATTATTATGTGTTTTTTTTCAAAAATATATTCCGAAGGAGTCTTTTTAAAGAAGAATAACGTACTTTGAACGTTTATTTTTGAGAGGTGTCTGAATGTTTAAAGAAGAAATTTACTATACAGCTTGGTTATCTATATAGGTAGAAGTTCAATACAGAAATATTGGTACTATGTGGATTGGAAATAAACTATTGAGTTGATCATGTTTTTAATGAAGTATTTTGTATTTCTTGTTTAATACAAGATATAGGCAGAAAAGTTGTTTGGATGCTTAAAGTTTATACTTACTCGCTTATACAGCATCTGACAGTATCATCCTAAGGAGAGTTATACTCCTCTAAGCCCATTTCCTTCAATGTACTTTGATGGGTACATCTCTGCTTGGGATGACACTGTTAGTTCAATTTATACACTTTTCCCCACTTGGCCTTCTGTTTACTTTTATCTAATTAGATATAAATAGGGGAAAAAACCCAATGTAAAATGTGTCATAGCACTATCTGTTCATTATTTTATTAATTTATCCACAATAATTAGTTCTCTGTCTGAAGGTTTCAATAATGTATAAAGAAAGCATGACACACATTATTAAAAACTATTAACAGTGACCCACAGTCAATATAAACAAATTCTACACACAGTCAGTCAAGGCACCAAATTAAAGCTGTGTATAAATACAGAGTAAAACAGCTGAGCAAGTATGGTCAATAAAATGAGTTGCACCGAAAATGAGGACCCACACACACAAAACAAACTCGACACTGCAAACAGAATGCTTGTGCAAATAAAAATGTTTTCATCTGAGGCCTAAAACTTTAAAAGTTAGCTTCCTGGAGAACCATTTTAGTATGCGCATTACACAACCAAGACACCACCACAGAATAACTGTAATTCATCCAGTACTTCAAGATAAAGTTTTATCTGGCATGTGTGAGGCAACCTTCAGAAGATCAAGCAGTGTAAAGCACCTGGTATAATTTTAAACACAAGGTTTTTTCAGAAGAGGCAGTTCACAGATTCACCTGCTGCTATGTAGCTGAGTGATGACATGCTGCTGTGTACCATATATTTTGACCTCAGATTCAGACAAATGTAAGATTTGGTGGCAAGCTATGATTCTATTCAATATATTCATGTTGGCTTGTTATTCGGAGGAGCAATCCTCAACCAGCCCAGGATCTAGCAGGCGAGAAAATTGACTCCATTTATGTTGTTTTGGATAAGCTTTAACTGCTGGCTTACTTGGGCTTGTTAAAGTCCCCATAGAAGGGGAAATTTCCACTCAACCTTGGTTCCTCTCGCATTAGATAGATTTCCTAGATTTCTTAAATGAAATTAGCTGTATTGTTTAGACATTATTTCA
Organism: Euleptes europaea; assembly: GCF_029931775.1. Lineage (NCBI taxonomy): Eukaryota > Metazoa > Chordata > Lepidosauria > Squamata > Sphaerodactylidae > Euleptes > Euleptes europaea. The sequence goes on along the minus strand of NC_079312.1, from coordinate 91,716,874 downwards.
CATTGCTAGATGAAATCGAAAGGCTAGCTCCTTCAATGTACGATATCTAAATAATAATGACAATTTTATTTATTTATTTATTTATTTATTTATTTATTTATTTAATATCTTTACATTCCACCTTTCTTCCACACCAAGGGCAGATAACAACATGGGTTAAAACAATACAACCATAAACCAAAAATACAATTCTTATAAAAACATAATGAGGGGAGAACAAGATTTCAGCACTCACCAGCCTCCCTTGTGGATGCTGGACAATCTTCAGTCTGGCTCAGAACTGAGCTCATTGGAAGTGAACAATGATAGCTTGGACCAGATGCCCCAAACTACACCCTACCCACCTACCTCATCAGTGGTCTGGTGATCATGGCAGCCATGTGTCTTGGTGGCAATGTCCCACTGAGGAAGGTGCTTTGGTTCCTGCTGGGGCAGCTCAATGAAGGACACAGGCTAAGAGCCTCTTGGCTCTTGGGTTTGTATTAAAGACTCACATCTCTGGCAAGCTCTGGGCTTTCGTAAACACCTGAAAAGAGGAGGGACAAATGCTCATCAGATCTAGCTCAGGTCCCCATATTACTATCCCCTTAGAATTTATGGCTAGAGCTGGACTTTTCAAAGTACCTGAACGCAGAAGAGCTTTATGTTGTATTTCTTGCCCTGCACTTCTCTTTTAGGGAAGTGTAGGTGAGGAGGAAAGTACAGAGTAGATGCCTCCTGGCTCGCAAATTCGGTTTCTGTAAAACAAGCCTTACTCTTACTTCTTGCTGGAAGTAACACCAGTGGGCTATAGCTCCTTGTCACTTTTGCTTCATATTCTAGAGAATAATATACTGGAAAACCTTGCTTTAATTTTCCTTGTTTCTTTTCCTTTTCCCTGAAGGTCTGATGACATACACATGGGAATTCACACCTTCTCTGACAAACATTTCTTCTGATACAGTGTCCTGTTTAGTTACCCATGGGATGAAATGAATATGATAGCTGACAGATTCCACTGAGGGGTGGGGGGCAGCAATGAGGCTGCAATCCATCGGGTGCAGAGGCCCCCGAATCCTCCCATACTTGGCCATTACATTCACAGTTGTGCTGTGCATAGGAATTGCAGTTTTTCAGATAGTAAAAAATTAGACATAAAAATATTACAGTTTAAACGTGGAAGCTGATAAATGGTTCACCATATCTAAAAGTGGGAAATTTTGGAAATTGCATTCAGAAGACATTCCTTGAGGTATCTGATATACAGAATGTGGGTAAATGTGTTTAGGATTAGGGTCCTCCAAGAAGCTGAAACAGATCTATACAGAATCCTATTCAAGTCCATTCTGCGAGGCTTACTACTCCCAGGAAAGTGCTCTTAGGAGGGCACTGCAAGGCAGTGTAAGTTGATGCTCAAAATTCCAATTTATCCACTCAATAAGCCTGTGAGTCATGGGCAGCCACAGTGAGTTTTCATGATAATTGGGGATCTGAACCTAGGTCTTCCTAAAAGTAGCCCAGTGCTCTGTGGGCATCCTGGGTTCCTGATCCCTGCCCCTCCAGACCTAGGGTTGCCAACCTCCAAGTACTAGCTGAAGATCTCCTGCTAACTACCCTTTATGAGGCCTGCATGGCAGGTTGCACATGCCCCATGCTCTTCTCCTGACTTTCATGAGAATATCTGATCTGATGGGAAGGGGAGAACACAAGTTGCTGATGTGGCCTTTCCCTGATCCTGCCCTAGGGTTGCCAAATCTTGGCTGGGAAATTCCCGCAGATTTGGGGGTGTAGCCTGGGGAGGGAAGGGTTTGGGGAGGGAACTCAGTAGGCTACTCAGTGCCATAGATTCCACCCTCTGACACAGCCATTTTCTCCGGAATGCTGATCTCCTTAGTCTGGAGTTAAATTATAATTCTGGAGGGTCTCCAGGTCCTTTCTGGATAGGGTTGCCAGGTCCTCCCTCTCCACCAGCAGAAGGTTTTTGAGGGCGTGGTTGGTAAAGTGCCCCATTGTGATGTGACACTTCCAGGAGAAAACCTGGCAGTGATGTAAGCACGTAATGCACAGCTGCGTATGCAGCCGCCACTCCGAGCAACCTGCTAGATTAACTACTGCAGGCAATTGCCCGCCAGTTCCAGCAGCCTGGCAACTCCGTATCTGGAGGGTGGTAACTTTATCCTGCTCCCACCTTATTTGTTTATTGTTTATTTAAAATTCTTCTCCACCAGTGTCAGGCTAGCCATTTGTTCCAGCAGCTGGACCTTAAGATCTTACACTAGAGTTGTCAACCTCCAGGTGGTGGCTGTAATTCTCCTGCTATTACAATTGATCTTCAGGAGACAGAGATATGGCAGTATACCCCCACTGAAGTCCCTCCCCTCCCCAAACCCCACCCTCCTCAGGCTCCACCCCCCAAATCTCCAGGTATTTCCCAAACTGGAGCTGGCAACCCTATTTCATACTGTGGTGATAGCAGGGCCTAGAAAAGTCTGAGTTGTGGAGAGAGTGGTGCTGCTGGGGCCCAGGTAAACCTGTTGTCAGGGCTTCATAGCTCTCTTCTCCTCAGGTGGGGGTAGGCTGGAGAGTGGGACATCCCTACTCTATTAGCTTGTATTAGTGTAGAAGAAGAAGAAAATCATTTTGACTCGTAAGTAGAATATAAATCACATTTCAGGCAGTGGTATTACATATAGAAAATCCAATGTATAAATATGGATTCTGGAAATTAACATTTATGGTATAATTCCAATGTATAAATGTGTACTCTGGACAAAAAAATATGGAGAAAATTAAAACATTCAACCTGTGCTTCTTGAATTAATACTTTCCCACTTAACTTCCTACCCCATTCCATCTCGCAGTTTTGTGGAAGAATTTAAACACAGCTGAAGATAAACCATCTCTCGGGAACCAACTAGGTCAATAAACAAGAGAAATTTATATTAAACCAATACTGAGCTGTGTTTGCTTTTCTAAAGAACCAAGTTGTAGTCCCATTAATTATCTTTAGTAAAGCACACCAGACTTAGCTGTGCGTGAATAATTGGGCTCTTTATTCAGAAGCTCTGTGGTGCATTTAAAGTTTTAAGGACATAAAGAAAACAGAGGAAGTAGAACAGAGAAAGCCGGAACTGCTGCCAATGCAGATCCTCTGACTGGCTCCTATACTACAATGATCATGAGAGGCAGTGTTGTGTAGTAGTTAGAGTGTTTCACTGGACCCAGGAAGGCCTAGATTCACTGTGAATCTCACTGGGAAATCCTATGTAATATAGAATAGTCATACATCAGGGCATGGCTTAGGGTTGCCAACCTCCAGGTACTAACTGGAGATCTCCTGCTATTACAACTAATCTCCAGCCGATAGAGATCAGTTCACCTGGAGAAAATGGTCGCTTTGGCAACTGGACTCTATGGCATTGAAGACCCTCCCATCCCCAAACCCTGCCTTCTCAGGATCTGCCCCCCAAAATTTCCTGCTGGTGGCAAAGAGGGACCTGGCAACCCTAGCATCTATGGTAAGACATCCAAGTTTCAATCCCTGGCATCTTTAGTTAAAAAGATCAGATAGGAGGGAACATTAAAGAACTTTACTTGAGATCTTAGAGAACCATTGCAGGTCTTAGTAGTCAATACTGACCTTGATAGACCAATGGTCTGACTCAGTAGCTTTGTTGATCTTACGGTGATCAAAAGTACATCCTGTATGTACATGTGAACATCTGTAAGAAAAAGCCAACCTTTGCTTGCTTTGCAACTGAAACCAGGTACCAATCTCTGGATAAATGTGGGATTTGTATCATATGTTTAGCTGTACATGCATTGAGTGTAACATGAGAATTACTCAATACACATATTTAAAAATTAAGTGTACACTGTACATGCATTCACTGTAACTTATGAACAGTGCTAGTATAAGGCAGCTTCATGTGTTCATGTGTATGTCATGCATGCATTAATGTGGCATGTAAGGCAACATTACTTCAGCAAATATGTCACCTAGGCAAGAATGAACCAGACTAGTGTCTGACGTTCCTAATTGATGCAAGAGAACAGTAGGTGGAGGGGTCTCTGTTGGCACACAGTACTGGACATTTGCTCTTATCCTGCATTCATGGTGCTTTAGATTGTGCATTTTTTTAAAAAAATAAAGCAATAATTTTGCATTCAGTGTTGGGAGAAAAATGTACAGATCAACATTATGAATATGGGATGGACAAATAAAAAGCAAAGAAAGAAGAATCCACAGGCTTTGGGACCTTACAGACTCATCAACATCTGACAGAGATGACAAATGTTGAGTGTGTTTAGAAATATGGTAGCTTGTGGCTGATGGCTGTATGTACTTGTACCAAGGGGTCCAAAGGAATAGCTCACAATCCACTAGCATTCTGAGGATGTCCATTGTCTACTATGTCTGGATTAAGATAAAGAGAGTTTTTATGGGGGAGCAAAACTTTTTATTGAGTTTCACCAATAATGTTGCATTTCATAAACTGTAAATTCTGAATACTGATTGAATGGAGACAGATGGGAAGAGAAGATGATTAATTGAAACATTAGCTAAACAAGCAGCCTTGTAACTTTTGCTGTTTATTGTGAATGCTGAATACTAAAAATGGGATGGCATAGCAGATGGATGGTGAGCTCCATAGGGATGGGTGCTAAAGGCCAAGACAAGGGACAGGCTGCAAGCCTTTGAAAGACATGAATGCAAATACGTATGGAGGTGTATTGTAGATAGATCAACTGACTTGATGGTTTTTAGTCTTCTGCAGTTGTAGAGACACAATGCAAATTGAAATCTATATAATTCTGAAGTGTGCCTGGTTGCAACAGACACCGGGAGCGGCTCCTGGATGCCTTGGGCTGCTCTGAGGACATCTGGGTCCAGCTCTCTGTGGTGGCAGCCATCCCCACTGCAGAGAACTGAGCCCAGTCGGGGGATCCCCCCCCCGAGGGGGATGGTATTCCTCCCCCCGAGTAGGGTTGCCAACTGCCAGGTAGTAGCAGGAGATCTCCTGCTAATTCAACTGATCTCCAGCCGATAGAGATCAGTTCACCTGGAGAAAAATGGCCGCTTTGGCAATTGAACTCTATGGCATTGAACTCTATCCCCTCCCCAAACCCCGCCCTCTTCAGGCTCCACCCCCAAAATCTCCCGCCAGTTGCAAAGAGGGACCTGGGAACCCTATCCCTGAGAGGGGGAGATGGCCTTCCACCCATGAGTTTCATGGGCCCCCACTTGTGGTGTCTATATTTTTGCATGTATTCTCTAGTTTTGATGAAGGCTGAGAGATTGATTCAGAAGGGAATGGAGGAAGAATTTGGCAGTGAGCTACTAAACTCAATAATGATTTATTCAGATGTGGAGAATAAGATGAACACTGCAGATGAAATTAACTCTAAAAGAGTGGTCTAGTGTGCATACAATTGGTTCAGCATGCAGGGTGCCTCATTTCAACATGCATGTCCAAGTCCAATTAGAACATTTTAGCCTATGAAAGCAGATGATACATTTGTTGGGACTTCCATATTAAACTAATACTGTTTGGTAGTTCATCCCTGACATAATTAGGCCTCTTGTAGCTTGGTATATCAGAAAGGTTATTTAACAAAACAAAAGCCGACAAAATAAAGTGTGTAGTGGTGGTAGCTTAGATGTAACACAACACAGTAGGTGAGGGATAAAATGTAAATTGGATTACTCCAGATAAACCAGTAGGTGGCACTTGAAGATTCTATTAAACAAAAAGCCATTCGACAGGTCTGCTTAAAATATAAAATAGCAAGTTGGGAACCAGCGAGCCAGGCATTATGTTTGCATGAACATTACAGAATATAAAAGGAATTGTCAACCATGAAGATGAGGTACTGTTAGTCTATAAATGGGCATCCATTTCTCTACTCTCTGTATTAGAAAACTCATCTGACCTGCCTTTGTATATCAAAAATGGCAGGGAGCATCAGCTGCTGAGAATGATTAAGAAAGGGAAGCATTCCTTGCGATGAAATCTAGCTGCTATATATCCCTTGCAATGTGAAGGGGGAAAGCATCACCCTCACAAACACTCGTATAAGATGACAAGGTCAGGAAAAGGAATTTCGGTCCAAAGGCCTTCCACAAGCACTCTTTCTGATCAAAGAAAACAAGTATAGAACAAAACTTTTCTACAATTTATACAAGTCTCTCTCTGAATGTGTGCTCTCTCTCTCTCTCTCTCTCTCTCTCTCTCTTTTTTTTTACTACTTTTGTATTATTAGAAAGAGAATTTAATATACTGGTGCTGGTATTTTGCCTCCAAGCACCACACTTTTAAATTGCATTTATAAATTTTGAAATTATACAATGCAAGGGGTTAAGCGTATTCAATTCTGTTTGCAAAAACACATTTTTAGAAGTAGACGCTTCTCTGGCTTTTCCTGGAAGAGGAGAGCTAAAGGAGGAGCATAAACTACCGGCTGAATAGGTCATTGGGGAGAGGTGGGAGAATAAAAGCAGCATGAGGCAGTGTGAGAATAGGATCAAGGTGCTGCTGAGATTGGCAGGAAACGTCAACTGGAAGCTCAGTTGATCTTAGTTTGTATGACATTTTGTCCTCCATTGTGGCAAGGGAGACAGAAGGTTGTCCATAATTGTCTCATTATGTATGTATCATTGACTTCCTGCCCAACCTGACGTGGATGGGTGTATAGTTTTCTCCCCCATATAATGGCTCTAATAGATACAAAAGGCTAAGTTTTCTGAGATTCTATTGTAGTTTATTCTGCCCTCAATGGAGCTTTGGGAGGCATACCTAATTCGTCCCTCTTTCACATTGTAATTAAAAAAAACCTGGGGGAGAGGTTAGCCTGAGAAAAAGTGTCTAATTTCAGTTCATCCAATTAATTTCATGGCATAGTGGGAATCTGAATCCATATCTACAAGAAGAGCCAGCATGGTGTAGTGGTTAAAAGCAGTAGACTCTAATCTGGAGAACTGGGTTTGATCCCCCCCCCACTTTTCCACACGAGCAGTGGACTAATCTGGTGAACCGGGTTGGTTTCCCACTCCCCCACATGCAGCCTGCTTGGTGACCATGGGCTAGTCACAGTTCTCTCAGAACTGTCTCAGCTCCACCTACCTCACAAGATGCCTGTGTGTAAGGGGGAAGGGAAGGTGATTATAAGCCACTTTGAGACGCCTTTTGATTGAAAAAAGTGGGGTATAAACACCAACTCTTCTTCTTCTTGTTGAAAAATCTCTAATCACACCATAACACAGGCATGGCACTCTGAACAACTTGCATGGACAGAAGGAGAGCTTCGTGGATTTATATATATTTGGTTGGATGATAAGGTAATCTTGTAGTTTTACCGTAACTCTTGTTGATGAGCTGAACACCATACCATAATGGTATGGCAAACCCTTTTAATAAGTATTATAAACTGTATTTTGTTTTAGTGACATGGAAATGCCAAATGAGATATCTAGGTAACCCCTTTACCTAAACCCCTTTATACTGACCAGACAATGAACATGACATCACCCCAACTATTTTAATGTACTATAAATTTTGATAAGCCACAGGCTACTTAATCAGGTGCATGTTTAATCACTACTTCAACTAGTATAACTAAGAAGTACATCATTTTAATGCTGTAAATAAATATCCTCCATAGACCTGCTCCATTTTACATTTGATTGTGCTGACATAAGATCACATCTTATTTTTATTTAGATCATTTATATTCTGCTTTTCTATGTATAAGATGCACTTAAGGAAGGTGACTTACAAAAAACCAGGAAATGCAATATTACATAAAAGTACCAATCAACAGCACAGAAACGAAAAGATAATAAAACCAGAGGTACAAGAAACCTGTGCCTTCTAGAATACCTAAGTCTTAAAAGGCTACTGGAGGCCTGTCAGGAGATGAACAATGAAGTTCTTGAAGCAAGGGAGATGCATAGCTTAGGAGTGTCTGCTGAGAAGGTCTTTGTATGGATAGATGAGCCTGTGAACAAACTCCCCTTCAGTTAAGCTCAGAGCATAGGAAGGAAAATGCAGGTGGAGGTGGCCCTTCACTTTGCACTTTAGACTCTGGTCATTTGTGGCTTTAAAGGTAACACTAGCACTAGCCTGATCTTGTCAGATCTCAGAAGCTAAGCAGGGTCAGCCCTGGTTAGTATTTGGCTGGGAGACCACCAAGGAATACCAGGGTTGCTGTGCAGAGGAAGGCACTGGCAAACCACCTCTGTTAGTCTCTTGCCATGAAAACCCCAAAAGGGGTCGCCATAAGTCGGCTGCGACTTGAAGGCACTTTACACACACACAGCACTTTGTACTGAGCTTGGAAACAGACTAGAAGGCATATGAAATTGGTGCAAAATAGGTACAATGTGTTTGTTTACTTATTGAGATATTTGGGGCTCAGCAATGGGGACCCAGAGCAGCTGGCAAGGTTATTGTCCCCTCTTCCATTTTATCTTCTCAACAGCTCCTATGTGAAGTAGGTTAGATTGAGAGAGAGACAGAGAGAGACAGAGAGAGAGAGAGATTGTCCCAAGGTCACCCAGAGAGCTTCCATGGTAGAGTAGAGATTTAAACCTGGGATTCCTGGATCCTAGTTTGACACTCTTGTGGCCTATAATGCCGGCTGTCATTGTTGCAAGGACCTGTCAGAATTCTGGCTGCCATATTCTGGACCATCTGAAGCTGAAGTCAAAGGTAGCCCCATATCTAGCATGTTACAGTAGTTCAATCTGGAATTACCAAGGCATGTGGCATCATGGTCAAGTCAGCTTTCTCCAGGAATGGCCACAGCTGGAGTACCAAATAATTCTCACAGCACAGCCCCCTCAGGGTTATCCAGGATCATAATAGAGTTTATTCCCAGGATACAACTTGCTCTTTCAGGGGGAGTACAAGCTCAACTAGGACAGGCTGGACAACTATGTCTGTATCAGCTTTATATACATCCACAAATACTTCCATCTGGATTAAATTTCAGCTTGTTTCATTTCATCAGTAGTTTACTTCCTCCAGACATTGATTTAGCATAATCATTGTGTCCTTTGAATTAGCTAGAAATAAGTGAAAGAGTGCTGTGTATCATCTACATATTGGTGATGATAACATACTTGGAATGTCCAGATGATGTCCCCTGCTGGTTTCATGTAGTGTTATACAATATGGAAGGCAAGATGAAATCCTGCAGAAACTCATAATCTAGTTGCCAAGGGGGAGAACCACAAATCCTCCAGCATTACTTTCTGAGGGTCAAACTAGAAGTTATGACATCCATGGCTTGAACCCATGGATGGCAACTGCCACTTTAGAGCTGAATTGCCCTTTAAAAATGCTGCAAGGGCCTGAGCCTGATTGTACCTGCAACATGGTAGGATCAGGTGCTAGTGTTCCTCTCCCATGTCTTTTCAAGTGCCGGTTAGTCTGGCCCAGAGATTTACCCTCGGGAAGAAGTAAAGCTAACTGCACCTTCGAGGCCCATTCCTGTCAGGCAACCCAGAATGATACTGTGGTCCAGAGTTTCTCAAGTTGAGATCTGGTAACCCCCAGGGCCTGCAAAAGTACTCCTGATGTTGTTTGTAAGAACAGAAGGCGAGCCTTTGTCACGCCATCTGGCTAATATGAAAACAGGACCCTCTCCATCTTCAAGGAATGGGGCAGGGTTTCCACTCCTCATTGAACGTCTTCATCCTCTTTGGAAGAGTGGGAGTTCATAGAGATTCAAGATTCATTTTGAGCACCAGCCAGAAAACATGCTAATTTGTTCAGGGAGTCAATAACTCAGGCCTAAGAACTCTAATGGATTGAGCAGCATTGAGGAGGTATCCTAATGTAGTCATCATAGTCATTTATTTCTGCTTTAAAATTGAAGTGGTAGAAGGAGAGGGCTTAAGGGTCCACAGTTTTTAAAATCAAAATGGGGGTTCTTGGTTTGCTGTAGAAGGAAAACTGCTGTCATGGTCAGTTATATCAAAAGCCACTGAAATGTGCAGAAGAACTAGCAGGGAGGCAACACCACTCATAGACGAGCATCATCAATCAGGAGAAACAAAGCAATTTCAGTGCCACGTTCAAGACGGAAGCCAGATTGAGAAGGGATTTTAAAGAGACTTCAAATGTTAGACTTTCATTAATCACTGATTTAGATTCAAATGCCTAAATACTATAGAAGTTTGTCCTCCAGTTATTATCATAGAAATTTCACTCACACTGTTTACAAGACTTAAGTTAATTGGCTTTATTCAATTACTTTGAAAACTGTGATTAGCTGCAAATACTTTTATCTGTTCTTATGCATTTCCCAGTCATTTGAATATAATCTTTCTCAGTTTTCATTATATTGAACTTCAGAAAAGTCAGATCTCCCGCCTCACAACCTGACAGATTACTTAAGACTATTTTGTTGAAAAATGCTGTCTACTGGGGTTAATTCATCCTACTTAAATGGAACCTTTCTTTGCCAGGCTATTTATTAAGGCCCAAGAATTTCAAAATATGTTTTATGCTGATAAACCTTCTTACCCAATCTTGTCTATTAAAGAAAGAATGCTGATGAATGTACTTCTAAATATACTGTATGCTTGAGCTTTTGCTCTAAACACATTCTGGTTCATTAGTGCCCTAAACTTTAAAGCATTGATACGATGAATATTTAAGCAGTGACGGTGGTGCATTAATGTATAAGAACACACAAACAGTCCTGCTGGATCAGATCAATGATCCACCCAGTTCTGCATCCTGTTTTCCACAGAGGTGAGCCAGATGTTCTGGCCCACAAACTGGGGCACAAAAGCCAAAGCCTCTCCCTGATGTTGTAAGTAGCAACTGGTATCAAGTTTCATTTAGCCATCATGTTTAATAACCACTGACAGACCATGACTTTTTCAAATACCCTTTTAATGCCATCTATGTTGGCGCAGAGTGGTAAGCTGCTGTACTGCAGTCCAAGCTCTGCTCATGACCTGAGTTCAATCCCAATGGAAGTTGGTTTCAGGTAGCCAGCTCAAGGTTGACTCAGCCCTCCATCCTTCTGAGGTTGGTAAAATGAGTACCCAGCTTGCTGGGGGTAAAGGGAAGATGACTGGGGAAGGCACTGGCAAACCACCCCGTAAAACAAAGTCTGCCTAGTAAACATCAGGATGTGACGTCACCCCATAGGTCAGGAATGACCCGGTGCTTGCACAAGGGACCTTTACTTTTTTTTATGTTGGTAGCCACCATTATATCTTGTAGCTGTGAGTTCCACTGGTTAGTTACACAGTGTGTGAAGAAGTCTGTTGGTATGAGAAAGCAATGTTCTATTTTAAATCTGGTATAACTGGCAGTTATTTGTTTTATGATTTATGAAGGACTATCTCTCCCAATAATTGTCCCGTGGCACAGAGTGGTAAACTGCAGTACTGCAGTCAAAGCTCTGCTCACAACCTGAGTTCACTGATAATGGAAGTTGGTTTTAGGTAGCCTGCTCAAGGTTGATTCAGCCTTCCATCCTGTTGAGGTTGGTAAAATGAGTACTCAGCTTGTTGGGGGTAAAATATAGATGACTGGGGAAGGCAATGGCTAGGGTTGCCAGCCTCTAGGTGGTAGTAGTCAAAAGCAGGCTATTAGTGCTACTGGAAAGTTTTGGCAATTCAAAATAAAAGCACCAGCAAAATTACACACATAGGTAACAATAACGCAATTGCTTTTAAAAAATATATATTCATTCAACTGTGGTTCTAATTGATACAAACAAATTGAGCAAACAACTCAGTAGTAGTTTACAAATGGTCCAGTAATGACCCCAGTACAGAAACGCAAGGCGTTAAGAAAGAAATAAATTAATTAATGGCAGGCAAATTGCTCAGTACTTGAGAGTTCAAACATAAAGTGCAAATGCAATAAATTAGGCAGCGGAGACCGGACGTGTAGCAAGCTTTATAAGTCCTTCAACGCATACACGCTGGGAAGGAGTATGCCTTCCTTGTATGCATGGACGGCAAAGTAAGACGCCTCTAGGTGGTAGCTGGAAATCTCCTGCTATTACAACTGATCTCCAGGTGACAGAGATCAGTTCACCTGGAGAAAATGGCCACTTTGGAGTGTAGACTCTATGGCATTATACACCATTGAAAGCCCTTCCCTCCCCAAACCCCATCCTCTTCAGGCTCCACCCCCAAAATCTGAAGGTATTTCCCAGCCCAGAACTGGCAACCCTAACAATGGCAAACCACCCCGTAAACACGGTCTGCCTAGTAAACATTGTAATGTGATGATACCCCATGGGTCAGTAATGACCTGGTGCTTGCACAAGGGTCTACCTTTACCTTTATCTCTCCCAATGTATTCCCTGATGCCTGCTGAGGTCAGCCTTTTCTTATGAAAAATTCATTTGGTCATGATAAGACCTACTTTACTATAATTGAAACTATGATGCTGCCTTATACCAAGTCAGACTATTGATCTATCAAGGCAGTATTGACTATTCCAACTGACAACACCTACCCAGAGCCTCAGGTAGAGGTTTTTCGCATCACCTACTAACTACTCCTTTTAACTGTAGATGCCAAGGATTGAAGCTGGAACTTTCTGTATACAAAGTGGATGCTTTGTCATTAAGCCATAGCCCTTCCCTCAGTCCCATAGTCTTTCCCAGGAGATATGCAGGGCACCTTTCCTGACAAGGTTTAGAAAGCTTTGAAAATCTATTTTAATCCAATGAGCATTTGGCTTTTAACAGCTGGTTGTGGGATGGTTGGCTGGGAATTAAAATATCACAGCTGTGGTCGGACTGGGGGTAGCATTTTATAGCGATTGTGCATTGTTTTAATTAATTTGATTGTATGGAATTTTCTAAACGACTTCATGCATTTCAATAAATAGGGTAAAATATTTTTTAATAAAATAAATACATAACATTCGAATAACGAAGCACCGAATGTTCTATTCATTGTCAAACTAAAAAAAGAAGAAGAAAAAATCATGTGGTGATCAAAAAGTGCTAAACTACTAAAAGTACTAAACTACTAAAAAAAATGACTGGTAAAGAGATGTCATCTCCATTTTGCTTTCTCTTTATGTGAGAAAGGAAGATCTTCAGCAAACACAACAATAACATTGATATCAAAAAGGCTTTGTTGTTTTATGAACAAGTTCCTAACAGACTCAACCCTAAACTTAACTGATTGTTAGTATATACATACACATACATACTCTATGCTAAACCTCATCATGTGTTTTAAGTACATACACAGGACTTCATAATTTATAGGCATTGTCTTGGTGGGATTTGATCAAAGTATTCTTATAACTAATAGCTAAGGACTGGCAACCATGTCGATTAAAAAAAACTGGGCAAGATATGACATCCCTCAGTACAAGTTCAGGATTCCTTTGGGGTTGTTACAAAAATGGGCTACTCTCCCCCTACATGCACAAGATCGCAGTGAGATCTGCGCATTTGTAGATTTTGCAAAAGAAAGGGGTTTGAATGACATATGAATGGCTCCTGACATGACTGCAGCAACCACGACCACCACAACAAGGATGAAGGGGAAATGGAGGGAAGGGAAGGGAAGCCAGGGGAAAGGAGCCATAGAAAGGGAGGGATACAAAGCACAGCTGGGGAGAAGGGAGTACAGTGGTGGAGTCAGTGGGAGAACCAAGTGGGGGAGAGCCAGTGGAAGGGAAAGAGGGAATGTAGAACTGCAACAAGGAGGAAGCAGCAGGGGCTGAAAACATGGGAATGCAAGGTCTGCTCCTTTTCTGGAAGTTCACAATTAGGGTTGTGCATATCAATATACCCAAACTGAAAATAAACCCGAAATTAGCTGTTTCAGCAATATTCAGGTTTTGGGTCGACTAAATACCAAAACCTGGGAATCTGCCCAAAGCCGAATAGGCTATTCACCTTTGCTCAGATGCATGGCTCTGTGCTTTCTCCCATTTTCTATCTTTTTTTTTACTGGTTTTATTAGGGTCCCATAGTTGGGGCCCTTTTGAGGTTGGGGTTATGTAATTGGAGCCAACTTGGTCTGACCAACCATCACCTTTCAGTGAATAAATCTGGATCAAGCATAAGGGTTATTTAAAAGACAGGGCTCACCCAGTCCCGTCCAGAGGGATATACCCTCCCAAAAAAGAGAACTGGCTTTAACTGCTGCTCGAAGGAGACTTCCCCACCCACACAGATGACCAGTCTGCTTCAGAACAGCCCCCGTGGTTGAGACTTTGGCTGCGCCCCCCTGAAAACCTGCTCTCAAACTGAAGGTCTGCCCGAGTAGAGACTTCGTTTCCCCACACCGTATCCATCTCTTGAAATCAGATTTTTGATGACTATAATAAAGGACTGTTCACAGGATGTCATTTGCCACCAAATGAAATGTTTTCCGTTCCTTATTTTTCTTGCATTTAAGCCTTTTCCCTCAATTTGGAATCTAATTTACATGGACATCACTTGTGTTTTATATATGTGCTGGTCTATGACCGTAACAATAAACTGAACATGGACATCATGCTCTGCACCCCAGATATGAAGGAAGCCCCTAGACTTTGAGGCACCAGCCTGCCAATCAGCTCTTTCCACCAGTCCTCGGCAATACTGAACTTCAGAACCTGAAAACTGATGGACAGCTCGGCTCGCAAATGCCTGGAGGATGCGGTTCACTCCTTTGCAGGCCCATAAAATTGGACCCCACCCCAACATTCACCAAACTTCAGTGACCGTCTAAGTAGAGTCCCTTGCAGCCATACTGCAAATTTGATGACTCTACCTCCAAAAATGCCCCCACCGGAGCTTCAAAAAAAAAATCCTCATAGACTATAATGAACCCAATTTTTTTCAGTAAACCTGGAAATAAGCCGAATACCCATATTTACCAGTGTGGGTATTCAGCTTATTCCGGGTTTACCGGGAAAAAAAATCAGGCCCAATAAAGCCGTACCCAAAATTTACTAAAAATGTTTTGCAACACCCTATTCGCATTAGGACACAGTGGAGTTGGATGGCCATATCATAGAATTCATTCCCAACATCTAGTAATGTTCCCCTTGTACGTGATGATATTATTTTAGCTATCTTGGCTAGCAGTCACTAATAGACCCATCTTCCATGGATTTATCTAACTGGCAAATCAGAACTTTTGCAGAAACATACTTTTTTATTCATTTGTATGGTGGGGGCCTATCCTCTTCAATGTGCACAAAAGGCAATACTCTCTCTATTGACATGGATAGGGAATATTTTACAGATAAAAAAAAGCTCCGAATGCATATCAGAAGCCCTGGGTTTGAAAGAAGTCCACAATGCAAGAAAGTCCTATGGCTGTGGAAGCTTCAGTCCTCTACACATGACTCATCTGTGCAGTGACTGAATATGTGGGGAGGGACAGTGGGCATGAGCAAGCTGGCTCTGCCTCCAAACAATCACTAGCTCATGAACACTGTGCCTACATGCAGAGGAAGTATTTGTGCATTTGCTCTGTCCCTGTGACTGGCAAGGTTCAGAAGGCAATATCCCCAATCATGGAGAGGGAGCGAACATGCGGATACCTTATCCATATGTTCACAACGTGCAAATGAGCTGGCAGTCACAAAGGCCTTTTATGCAGGGTCGTTTCCCTACGTTCACCCCTGCTGACTGCTTCAGGGCTTCCTTTTGATTATACATGCCTTTTCTGCCTATCAGAGGTTGCCTCGCTCTCCCTGAGCATTTTGCCCACATTTTCCAGATTTTGGCTGAAACAGCATCTGGAAAAAATGGGCAAAATGTGCGGGGAGAGCGAGGCAACCTCTAAAGGCATGCATAATCAAAAGGAAGCCCTGAAGCAGTCGGCAGGGGTGTCCATGGGGAAATGTCCCTGCATACAAGGCCATAGCGGCAGAGGCAGGGCCAGAACACTTATGTATTCAGTCAATGCATGGAGGGGTCCCGTGTAGAGGGCTTTGTATACATTACTCTGTTTAGAGCAGCCACATCCTGTTACAGTGAACACACATACAACCTGTATATACATATGTGTATCTAGTAGAGAGAAAGAACTTCCATGCATTCAGTTAAAAAAAAAAAAAAAACAGGAACCAGTACCTGGATAAATCTGGAGTTTGAATGACATGTTCATATATACTCATGATGCCAGAATACATGGATCACAGTGTGCAGTTTTTTTTTTTTTTTGCAACTTTAGAAGCCCCAGGACTTTAGGAGCCTTATTTCTTCCACACCTTAGAAACACTGCTAATATTTGTTTAGCAGTGGCTGGTTAAGAGATTTTCCAAAGGTGATGCCAAAACGCTGTTAGTGATTTTGTTCTATAAATGGAGATGGTAGCATCTGTACCCCAAATGACTAAATCATGTTCCCAGAAAAGCCACATCTTGCACCAGAAATATTATTAGAGCATACATTCCATTATGAAAATTAAGGGGGAAGCCATTGTTAATGTAATTGTGCACCTTGTTCAGTTCTTCTACAACAATTGTACCAAAAATATATTCAAATCATGGGAGTTCAGCTTCGGCAGCACATATACTAAAATTGGAATGATACAGAGAAGCTTTAAGTTAGTTAAAGTAGACAGTACTTTAAGGTATAACTATTGTTAAAGTATAGAGGGGCTAAATGCACAGATATAATTCTTTTTTATTGCAGTGAAATAGTCATTGACCTTTTACATTAGGATTACTTTGAAGTCATATTCAGAATAAATTATGCAAATCTATTCACATAGAATACGCTCCATATAATTAATTATTTGACTCTATGCTTTCGGTTTTGCACGTTTTTTTTTTACTGCTAGCTGGTTTTTATAATTTAGAATCCTATGAACTGAGAATATCCTCAAATATAAACTAAAAGTAAAGAGCTAGATTAAAAAAAAAGAATATCAATGCAGCAACTAACTTTACGGAGATCAGGGTTAGAACTGGAATGATTTTGCTCCTCAAAATTCTCCTTTGAAATTCTGAAGGCAAATATTCCATCCATCCATTCATAACCTTATTTATTGGCATGATAGCAAAAACATCAAATACAAAAATGAGACAACAAATATTCTCCAGCTGTCTGCTCATTGCTCAATGTTGTCCCAATATTTGAGACCTACATTTGGCACCCAGAGATATTTCATTTCAATATTTGACATCTGAAGTTTTTTAGCACTGAAATCTTGAAACCTGATACCCAAAGAAAGATCATACTTTCAGTCTTCAGGATACATTTTCCACATTAATATCTGTCTAGTAATCTCAATATATCTCAGCATATAGCAGAGGATTCTGGAGTGGAATGTGTGTAACAGTATATTCAAGAACATACTGTGCCATGTAAGTTAAAACACATAGGAAGACAAATTGCAGAAGGAGGCTAAACTGGCAGAAGAGGCCAGAGAATGGCCTAAGAACTATCAGTGTTTGAAGATGAATAGCCTCATACCCACAATGAACCACACAACACAATCACAGGGTTAGAAGGGGTATCCTGAAGCTCTTGTATGGAAACAGGTGCAGGTACTGGGAACCTCCAGGATTCATGAATGTCTATTGAATAAGACAAAAGCAAGATGAGGGCCAGATGTCAAACTGACACAGGAAACGTGGGGAGCAGAAGAGCAAGTTAGTCAACAACCCTGGGACAAGGGAACAAGACAGAGTGAGTTCACAGAATCAGTGGGCTGATGCAGATGATACTTGCTTTGGAGACAGAAACTCTGTTATCAGGATGCATTTCATCCCCTTCAGAAAGAAACTGGACGACCAAGTGTTGATATTTCTACCTCCACCCATGATCAACAGAAATGTATAAAGGCACAGGACTGGGTGAGGTTCACTAGAATAAGTAGGGGATTTGGACTGAAGGAGGGGACCTTGAGTCTTGGCTTGGCTAGCATAGATAACTATGGAAACTATTTCACACTTACAATAGTTCAGGGAGCATAGTTTTAAACAGGATGAGTAGGAGGGTTGTACAGTTGTAGGCTCAACTGCAGAACCATTTGCTACTATTTTTCTGCTGCTATTTTAAGAATGTATCTAATTGTTTTGTTTGTGGTGCATCTAGTTCATCTCTCCACTGTGTCTGGATTGCCTTGAAACGGCCAATAATTCTTTTATTCTTTCTTTTTATGGCTTCTTGTATCACTGCGCTTCATTAAGTTATTTAATTCATTTCAGTTAAGCAATTGAATTTATATGTTCCACATTGATTCAGCTTTTGCCCATGGGGGCAATATATGAGACCTATTGTCAGAGTTAATATTGTCTCTTACAAGATCAATATACACATATTCAGCCATTTATTAACAATTATAACTGGAACTTGGGTTCTTTTAATTGAGGATGTACTACTGCTCTTGCTGAATTGGAGGCCCTGAGGTAATCTTCATGAGAGGCTGTATGTGCCAAATTCTGCAGGGTGCCCAGTGCAATATGTGCTGCTTCCTAGACTGGCTGTCATTCACATTCTCTTCATGTCTCTAATTTGTGTCAGGTTTCTTATTAAGTGTGTGACCTTTACTGAGCATAGTGTTAAATGTAATGACTGTAGTTTGAAGATGCCTGGCTACAAATGTTACACAGAGCCTCAACTGGTTCTTGAAGAGTGGAAAGATTTACAAGTATATCCCTCATAAATCCCACTATTTAT
The DNA here is from genome assembly GCF_029931775.1 of Euleptes europaea. Lineage (NCBI taxonomy): Eukaryota > Metazoa > Chordata > Lepidosauria > Squamata > Sphaerodactylidae > Euleptes > Euleptes europaea. Next base: position 91,698,265 of record NC_079312.1, on the reverse strand, counting down.
TCTGTCACATTAAAGCGTACTGGATTCAGAGCTTTTGGGGATAGTTTTCAAATGCATAAGAGGAATTGCACAAACTGATTTATAACACACTGACTAGGTATTCCTTTGCAATAATTCTATGGCAATTTGTTAGTTTTTAATAATTACATATTGTGATGTTTTTATATTTGATAAATGTGATGTTTTTATATTTGATAAATGTACATTGTACTATCTTTACATACTATACTAGTTATTTCCCTTTCTGCCATTAATTTATGTATCCATATCTTCCAAATGCGTGAGGCTTTATTGCTAGAATGTATTTTCCAAATTGCAAAGAGTATTTGATGTTTGTTTTGGCTGACAGGAATCTAACATACCCTGAAGTGTTTCATCGCCAGGGATATAGGGATACAGGTATCAAAAATCATTATTCTGTGGCTCAGGACCAGCAGTCATTCATGGTACAGTTTCTTATGGGTCTCAGATGACACTGAACATAGAAGAAAAGGAGGTGATAGGAAAGGGCCAAATAAACTGAGAGAATAACAAATTTGTGCAAAATGGCTACCCCCTTTCCCTCTGCAGCCGCAGGTAGCCTTTCGCAATCTCCCTCCTAAAAGCTGGTCCCAGAGAGTCAGGGACCCTCGAGAAGAGAGTGTGGGATGCAGTACAGGGGAGACTTGGAGAAATTGTCTACTCTTGCTTTTGTGGGAAAAGTCACAGAAGAGGGGAAGGTAGTGATTTCTGGAAGGTTCCTCTGAAGCTGCAGCATATTCCCCTCCATTATGGTTGCTAACCTCCAGGTACTAGCTGGAGATCTCTCGCTATTACACATGATCTCCAGCTGATAGAGATTAATTCACCTGGAGAAAATGGCTGCTTTGGCAATTGGACTCTATGGCATTTAAGTCCCTCCCCTCTCCAAACCCCGCCCTCCTCAGGCTCTGCCCCAAAAATCTCCAGATATTCCCCAACCTGGAGCTGGCAGCCCTACCCTCCATACACTGCTCCTGAGCATCCCATGAGCTTCTGGAACAGTTCTTTGGAGGATGCAGTTCCTTATTCTTCAGTTCTTAGGAAAGCAAACCTATGGGATTTTTGGTGTGAGGCCCCCACTCCCTTCTCCAGCCAAGACCTCTTAGATTCCCCCCTTATTTTGGACTTAGTTTTTTTTAATAAGCACCCCCTTTTGCAGCCTAAGTGCCAGGGATATGAAACTTGAGGAGTGTCATAAGCCACCAGGGTTCAGCCATGGCATTGGAAATTCCCAGGAATGAAGAGGGTGCTTCTGCAAGGGAAGCAGAATCTCCCCCAGCTCGTTCTCGGTAACAAAAGACTTTTCATCCCTGGAGACATCACCCAGTATCCTAACATACCCCAGAGGTGTCTGCCCAGCACAAGGATGTTGCTATTTTATTAACAAACTCCCGGTTCGTCGTTTTCCTTTTTTTTTTTTTACTTATCAAGAAGGACACTCAAGTCATTGATTTGCCCTCCATCCTGTTCCAGGAGTTATCTTGCCTCCCCCAAACTTTTATGTCCATGCAGATCTGACTCACTTCAACCTGATTAAAGTATGTTAATCATGTTGCCTCACCCAGGCTCTTTGTGCCCATGCAGATTTTGCCCACAATAGCTTAATCAAGGTATTTCACCCAATTTTTCCTGCTGAAGTTTGACAGCAGTTAAATTCAAACTAGCCAGTGAGATTTAAACATTTTATCTTGACCCAATCCAAAATTGGAATGGTCAAACCCCATCTATCCTGGAGATCTTCTGTCTGAATGTCTTGGATTGCTAGGCCTTCTGTTCTCTAGGGGTGCCAGCTCTGGGTTGGGAAATACCTGGAGCCTGAAAAGGGCAGGGTTTGGAGAGGGGGGGAATTCAATGCCATAGAGTCCAATTGCCAAAGTGGCCATTTTTTCCAGGGGAACTGATATCTGTCCCTTCGAAATCAGTTGTAATAGCAGGAGATCTCCAGCCACCACCTGGAGTCTGGCAACCCTACTGGTCTCCCTTTGTGCTAACACCCCTTTCCCCTCCCTCTTTCTATACCAATGTGTATGTATACTTCTGCCCATTGAATGAAATTCACCAGACACCTGACAAAGCGAGATCTGGCTGATGAAAACTTATACTGAAAAACATTTGTTCATTTAATTTGCTACAAGACAGGCATTGATGTATTTATGGCAAAAAGGTAGCACATGACCCCTCTGTATTTTCTAAGAGAAGGCAGAGAAGGAGGAATATAGCCACTATGAGGAAGAGGCCCTAATACAGTTAAATCTAGCTATGACTAACTCCCAATGAAATTTTTGAAACCAATGGGATTTTAAGTTAGTTGTGACTAACTTAGTCCATTAATTTCAATGGAACTTAATTGCAACTGAATACCCTTGTTCCTTTTAAAAGTTCTCTCTCACTGATATTGCAACTTAGTTTCTCTGGAGCTGATGAAGAAAGCAGAACTTCTTGTTGACTGAGCAAATTATTTGGCTAATCACGCTCTGTCACAATAATTTTAATGGTAGGTCAGTGAACTCTTACTAATTGAAAGAAGCATTCACTACTTGCTTTTAGGATGCCTTCCAAAAAGAAAGATAAATGTGTTTAAAAGAAAGATTGCTTTCCCCTGCTCTTGTGCTGTGTGTGTGTGTGTGTGTGTAAAAGACAGAAACAGTGCAGGATAGGACATTGGAGAATGTAAAGAATAATTATTTTGACAACCTGAAATAATTCCCTATGCTAGGAAGCCAATTAATACTGGCAATTTGCTTCAGTGCTGCAAAGCATCCTTGGAAGGTAAGAACTGGCAGTGGAGAGAAGGTTGGAAGGGGAGGGGAGGAGGCATAACTTTCTCCACTGTGGGGTTCCAGGTTTTATGAGGTCTGGAACTTGATAAAAGTGTCAGAAGAGGAGTGATACATGGATGCAACCTGCATGAATGGCATCAGTTGTAGGGGTCTTTGCTACCCAGCTAGCCTTCTCAGTCAAGCTCGATTGCTTATCAGATGGCCATGACCCTCATGATCCCACATGGTTATATTATTGATGCATGCCACAGCTGTGTGAGATAGTGACACAGGGGAAATATTTCCCACATGGCTGGGTATGTTAAAGGGGTCATGTGGCATTCAATTTATGTGAAACATCCCACATGAAACACACACATGAAACTGTCTTATACTGAATCAGGTTCCTGTTCTATCAGAATCAGAACTGTCTACTCGGACTTGCAGTGGCTCTCCAGAGCTCAGGCAGAGATCCTACACATCACCTACTACTTAGTACTTTTATCTGGAGGCACTGGGATCTCTGAACTTGGGACCTTCTTCATGCAAAGCAGATACTCTACCACTGAGTGTCAGCCTTTCTCCTAAGAGCTACCTCTTGAAGATTCAGTCATTTCAAATATGTGATTGTAAGCCATAAAACCTCCATAACCACCACACTTAGAGATATAGTGAAATCACTAAAAATCTGTGGTGATCCATTCACACAATAAACTTCCCACGTGGAGGTGCATTTACATTGTATGCACTTTGTTCATGGATGCACAATATGCACACAGGGAGAATGAAAGCCTGTTTGCTCCATTCATAAATTATCTCTGAGAGCCAGCGTGGTGTAGTGGTTAAGGGTGGTGGGCTCTAATCTGGAGAACCGAGTTGGGTTCCCCACTCCTCCACATGAGCGGCAGACACTAATCTGGTGAACTGGGTTGGTTTCCCCACTACTACACATGAAGACAGCTGGGTGACCTTGGGCTAGTCACAGTTCTCTCCGAATTCTCTCAGCCCCACCTAATTCACAAAGTGTTGGGAGGGGAAGGCAAGGCAATTGTAAGCCGGTTTGATTCTTCCTTAAGTGGTAGAGAAAGTCGGCATATAAAAACCCACTCTTCTTCTTCTTCTGTGTTAAAATTGTAGTTTATTCCCAACAAAGAACTATGATAAGCCTAAAACAGCTGAAACCCACAAAATTCAATGTCTTCTGGTAGATTATTTCCTCATAGAGCTGTGCAAGAGATATAAGAATTCTGCCACCCCTCCTCTTGACTGATATGCGGGCCCATTTGACCTATAGAAATGACAGTAGAGTGTAGGCTTTTTATTTCCTGGTGGAAATTGAACTAAATAATATAAAGAACATGGACCCACATAGACTTGTATATTGTGTGAGTGAAGGGCAATAAACAAGGTTACACACAGAAGAAACCCAAAAAAGGTTTAACAAAGGCTTATCTGATAAGAAAAAATAATCCCAGTCAAGTCACAGAGTTCCTTTTTTGAAGAGGAAACATAACAGAATGGCATTGCAGAAACATGCTTGCCTTCTAAAGAAAGCAACTAATAGAAATGGGCACAATACCTGCTTGATGAGGCACACAAAAAGAAAAACATTCTCCTCAACCATCACAGAAGAATCAGTGTCACCACAAAATTACCCCTTCCTTCCCCGTTCAGCTCAAGGGCAAACGGAGTGGAGAGCTCTAAATATAGGTGAAAGAAACCTCTCCCCCAGTTTTGGAGTATACTATAAAAAGCTAAAATGCAAGATTCAAGAAAGTAGCAGGAAAGGTAGGGCTGTTGAATTAAAAAAAATTCGGTATAGTTCAGTTTCGGCTGAATTCGGCCCGTTTAGATTCGGGATATGCCGAAGTCCGAACTCCCCCGCTTTTGGTCCGTGCAATTCGGCGGGAATTCAAAGTTCGGGAAAAAAATTCGGCCGAATAAAGCCATTAAAAACACAACCGCGCCTTTCCGTGGCTCTGGGGGGGCATTTTTGGGGGTAGAGGTCCCAAACTTTCAGACGAGCTTCAAAGGACCCTTCGTGCCAGACTCCCCCAAGTTTTGTAAAGATTGGGTCAGGGGGGGCTGAGATATGGGCCCCAAAAGGGGTCCCCCCACCCTTAATGTGCATCTCTCAGCAGAGCTTGCCGCCCACGCACAAAGCTCCCAGCCCCGAAAAACAGCTGATGAGAGCAAGGGCGGGGCAGGTGCTAAGAACTTTGCAAAGCAATACAACTGCAAGGCAACACCTTTGCAAACATGCAAAGGGCGGGACAGGTGTGAAGAATTTTGCAACACAATACAACTGCAAAGCAACACAAGTAGGACTGTCAATTCGGTTCGGCCCGAACTGAAAATCAGCTGAATTTCCCCTGATTCGGTGGTTTTTAGTTCGGGAGGAACCGAACTCAAAACTGACGGGCAACCGGGGGGGGGGGGGCGAATTCAGCGAGTTCGGGAGTTCGCGAATAAATTCGGCCAATTCGGCCGTCAGTAAGCAGCATAACCGTCAGTAAGCAGCATTCTCCTCCCCCGGCCAATCGGTGGGCAAGCTGGGTCTTCTTCTGGCCAATCAGTCAGGATTGAGTACTGGAGGAATCAGCTGATGTGCGGCCCGGCCAGGGAGAGAGAGAGAGAGAGAGCGAAATCCTCGTGTGTGTGGGGGGGGTGCTTGTGCACATTCGCTCCTTTCTGTGGCGGCAGGGGGCGTATTTTTTGGGGTACAGACACAAAACTTTCACTGGAGCTTCAGATGAAGCTTCTTAAGGTACCCCCCAAGTTTTGTAAACATTGGGTCAGGGGGTCCCGAGATATGGGCTCCCCCCTTTTTCTTTCCATGGCTGCAGGGGGTGCATTTTTGGGGGTACAGATCCCAAACTTTGAGTGGAGTTTCAGACCAGTGTTCTTAAGATACCCCCCAAGTTTTGTAAACATTGGGTCAGGGGGTCTCGAGATATGGGCTCTCCCCCTTTTCCCTCCCCCCTTTTTCCATTTATGTGGCTGCAGGGGGCGTTTTTTGGGGATATAGCCCCCAAACTTTTAGCATAGCTTCAGTCAATTATTCTTAAGATACTACCCAAGTTTTGTAAAGATGGGTTCAGTGGGGGCAGAAATATTGCCTCCCCCCTTTTCTCTTTCCGTGGCTGCGGGGGCGCATTTTTGGGGGTGCAGATCCCAAACTTTGAGCGGAGTTTCAGACCAGTGTTCTTAAGATACCCCCCAAGTTTTGTGAACATTGGGTCAGGGGGTCCCGAGATATGGGCTCCCCCCTTTTTCATTCCATGGCTGCAGGGGGTGCATTTTTGGGGGTACAGATCCCAAACTTTGAGCGGAGTTTCAGACCAGTGTTCTTAAGATACCCCCCATGTTTTGTAAACATTGGGTCAGGGGGTCTCGAGATATGGGCTCTCCCCCTTTTCCCTCCCCCCTTTTTCAATTTATGTGGCTGCAGGGGGCGCTTTTTTGGGGATATAGCCCCCAAACTTTTAGCATAGCTTCAGTGAACTATTCTTAAGATACTACCCAAGTTTTGTAAAGATGGGTTCAGTGGGGGCAGAAATATCGCCTCCCCCCTTTTCTCTTTCCATGGCTGCAGGGGGCGCATTTTTTGGGGTGCAGATCCCAAACTTTGAGCGGAGTTTCAGACCAGTGTTCTTAAGATACCCCCCAAGTTTTGTGAACATTGGGTCAGGGGGTCCCGAGATATGGGCTTTCCCCTTTTCCCTATTGGGATGAATGGATCAGATCCTGTGCATCTTCTCCAGAGCAAAACGTTCCGTGCCTAATTGGAATCATCTTGGATTACAAGTCCTCTCTTCAGCCCCTCTTGATGGAACAGAAGACAGCCACAGTAAGACCCCTTTGGGGGCTTTAATCTATAATTTTTCTCCTGTGTATGTGTGTGTGTGTGGGGGAAAGCAGAGTCTGTGTGTGTGTGGGGAGGGAGCAGTTTCTGTGGGTGGGGGGGAAGCCAAAGGGGGCTTTCGTCGGTTCAGCCTGGGGTGTGTGTTCCCCCTTGAGTCTCTCGCTCCCTGGTTTGAGGGGGCAGGTTTCAGTTGTGTGTTGCAAAGGTGTTGTTTAACAAGGTTGTGTTTGCAGTTGTTTTGCTAATTTCTCAGCTGTTGTCGGGGCTGGGAGCTTTGTGCGTGGGCGGTAAGCTCTGCTGAGAGATGCACATTAAGGGTGGGGGGGACCCCTTTCAGGGCCCATATCTCAGCCCCCCCTGACCCAATCTTTACCAAACTTGGGGAGTCTTTCAATTAACGTCCTTTGAAGCTCTGCCAAAGGGTTGGGACTTCTAACCCCAAAAATGCCCCCCCAGAGCCGCGGAAAGGCGCGATTGTGTTTTTAATGGCTTTATTCGGCCGAATTTTTTTCCGAACTTTGAATTCCCGCCGAATTGAACGGATCCGAAGTGAGGGAGTTCGGACTTCGGCACGTACCGAACCCACAAGGGCCAAATTCGGCCGAATCCGAACTGTACCGAATTTTTTTTTGACAGCCCTAAACACAAGCACGCAATGCAACAGTGCAAAGCAACACAAGCACCTTTGCAACAGTGCAAAGCAACACCTGACACCTGGGAGTTTGCAAACCATGGAAAGGGACAGAGGCAGCTAGCTATGCATAATGAGCAGGAGGGGGTGGAATTTCTCCTTTTGCATTGGACTTGGGACCAGGCAGATGCACTCTTTAAGTCACCATTTGAAAACCAGTTTTGAGCAAGCATCAAAATAACCTAACTGATCTTATGAATGAGGGAAAACCTGAAGACATAAAAATGAAGCCCCCCCCTCAAACCAGGGAGAGAGACACTGGAGGGGGAACACACACCCCAGGCAGAACCGGCAAAAGCCCCCTTTGGCTTCCCCCCCACCCACAGAAACTGCTCCCTCCCCACACACACACAGACTCTGCTTTCCCCCCCACACACACAGAGAGAGAAAAGAAAAATTACAGATTAAAGCCCCCAAAGGGGTCTTACTGTGGCTGTCTTCTGTTCCATCAGGAGCGGCTGGGAGGCTGGGTAATCCAATATGATTCCATTTGTATCCAATATGAGATCCATATGTATGCATCTCTCGAGGGTGATCCATTCATCCCAATAGGGAAAAGGGGAAAGCCCATATCTCGGGGGCCCCTGACCCAATGTTTACAAAACTTGGGTGGTCTCTTATGAAACCTTGTCTGAAGCTCCGCTGAAAGTTTGGGATCGGCACACCCAAAAATGCGCCCCCTGCAGCCACGGAAAGAGAAAAGGGGGGGAGCCGATATTTCTGCCCCCACTGAACCCATCTTTACAAAACTTGGGTGGTCTCTTAAGAAGGATTGTCTGAAGCTATGATAAAAGTTTGGGGGCTGCACCCCCAAAAAAGCGCCCTCTGCAGCCACGAAAATGGAAAAGGGGGAGAGGAAAAAGGGGTGGAGCCCATATCTCGGGACCCCCTGACCCAATGTTTACAAAACTTGGGGGATCTCTTAAGAAGCCTTGTCTGATGCTCCGCTGAAAGTTTGGGGTCGGCACACCCAAAAATGCACCCCCTGCAGCCATGGAAAGAAAAATGCGGGGCCCATATCTCGGGACCCCCTGACCCAATGTTTACAAAACTTGGGTGGTCTCTTAAGAAGGCTTATCTGAATATCCCCTGAAAGTTTGGGGTTTGTACCCCAAAAAATGCACCCCCTGCAGCCACGGAAAGGAGCGAATGTGCACAAGCACCCCCGCACACACACACGAAGATTTCCCTCTCTCTCTCACCGGCCGGGCCGCACATCAGCTGATTCCTCCAGTACTCAATCCTGACTGATTGGCTAGAAGAAGACCCAGCTTGGCCACCGATTGGCTGGGGGAGGAGAATGCTGCTTACTGAAGGTTATGCTGCTTACTGACGGCCGAATTTGCCGGATTTATTCGTGAACTCCCGAACTCGCTGAATTCGGCCCCCCCGGTTGCCCGCCATTTTTGAGTTCGGTTCGTCCCGAACTTAAAACCACCGAATCAAGGGAAATTCGGCTGATTTTCAGTTCGGGCCGAACCGAATCAACAGCCCTAAGGAAAAGGAACTCTTTATGTATGTCAGATGGCATAACCAGACTACCTCTGCACTGCCCTAAATTTGCTTCAAAGAATCCAGAAGCTGGCTGGCTAGATGGAGAATACAAGACTATGGGTTGGATCCAAACATCTTTCCCAATCAATTTCAACTAATTCCCCCCCTATGACCCCCGTTGCATATGCCTTTGGCCCATGCAGGTACCATGATCACCTGTGTTGCCTTTTTGGCGGTCAAAGGGGACAATTACCTCCATTTTTAATTGTGGAGAAACTGATTGGATCCAACCCTATTTTAGAAGAGGTTTGGTTGAATCAGCAGCGGCACTACAGTCGCCTCCTTGAGGGAATCGCCTTGGCTATGGCAGCCTCGGGGGGAACTGATCAAACTTGGTTGTGAGCAAGCTGGAATTCAGCTTCTTTAATGACAACATTTGTCCAAGTAGATGACATCCATAGACACGCATGCCCCTGAAATGGCTGTTATGAACCCTCATGGAGTCAGTCGAGCTAGTCACCGTATTGCATTTCTGGAATACCAAAACGGATTAGGCATTGAAATTATTGGTGGCTGTCAAGAGCAACCTGAAGAAGACTATGGGATTTTCATAAAGAATATATTACCTGGTGGGAAGGCTGCGATAGACAGTAAATAATTTATTTTTACGTACTCTTGGATGTTGTCATGGCTGTTTTGAACAGCTTTGTCACTGGGTATTGATTATTCCACTTTTATTGTGCTCTTTTATAGATGCCTCAGGCACTACTAACAGAAGGGTAGGCATGAGGCACATTTTATAAGGACTGCAGTCCCTCTAGCTGACATATAGAGTGATATTCAGCGCTATATAGAATTGTGAAAGTGCTGAATGGATTCTTCATGGATAATGTGTGTATCTATGTAGTGCATTTTTAATTGGTTTCAATGTTTTTGTTTGTTTGCTGTCTTGGGAGCCCTAAATTGAGTGGAAATACGGCATAAGAGTAATGTTTTAAATAAATAAAATTATGTGGGGGAAAAAAAGGTTTGGTTATGTTGATGCATAGCTTCATAATGAATCTCCACACCACCCCTCTCTCTTCTTGTAAATGCAGAGATAATCTCAGTGTTTTAACTCAATGCTAAAGCCACTCGTTTGAAAGCAAATGACACTGGTTTTAGTGAGACCCACATTCAAGCAAGTGCATTTACAGTGCCGTTGTAAGTAGGGGGTCTACCATTCTCAGCCCATTGACCTAACTCTGATTAGGATTTCACTGCCAGTCTCACACTCCAAAGGCTCAGTGTATCACAATTTGAGGAAGTTCAGTTTGGCAGCTTACAAAACTACTTGTGAAAAAGCCTCCACATTGACAACAGTTACCCAGGAAACTAAGCTGCTGCCATGGAAACTGAGCACCTGTCTCTATTAGCAACAGCAACTTCCTACAATTTTCAAAAGTTTAGCATTTTAAAACCATGCTGTAAGATGTAACTTTTATGTAACAATCAAGTGAACAGGTATTGCTTCATAGTGTTTTACACCAAGGGATTTTTGACTTGCCGGATCACAACTTTTTATCTTTCAGCAACTTTCAGCATTAGCTTCTGGCCCTCTAGAAACTGTCAAGTCCACTGAAATAAAAATCCTGAGGAAATATTCTGTCATTAAGCTTGCTAAGTAATATTATTGAATCCTACACATTTTTGTTGAAGATGCAGTTGTAGTTGCAGAAAAAAAACAAAGCAATTTCATTCTATTGATATGAAGGCCAGAACAGATTGCGAATACAGTTCAAAGTACTATACTCTACCTGAAAAAGGATATCATGGAACTGAAAGAAGTGCAGAAAAAGATCAAGGAATTGAAGTGATCAAGGAATTGAAGAAATGATCAAAGAATTGAAGCAGCTTCCCTACAAGGAAAAGATAAAATATTTGGGATTTTTACTTGAGAAAAAATTATGGCTAAGAGAGAACCTGGTAGAAGGGAGAGCCTGGCATGTAGCACGGCTTAATATCTTGAGCTTCCTCTACCCACATCATTCTTGCCAGCAAACAATACAAACAAAAAGTACAAACTGACCTCAGAGGGAGTGAAAAATGAAATTTCCTGTCTGCTTCTATGCCATGTCTGTGCTCCATAGGAAACTGTCTAAGGCTACAGCCAATCACAGCTCTTCAAAGCACTACATAACCCCTCCCAAGCCAATTCATCCATACCTCCAATGATAGGATGCACCCAGTGCCAAGTCTTTTTGGCTTAATGTTATGCACCCTCAGAACACACAGGGGGTGGTGATGGGAGGTCTAGACAAAGGGCACGATGCACAAACAGCCAAGACTGAGAACGAACATTGTTGCTGCATATTTCTATTACTGCTTTGCTCAGGACATTTACAAGTACTCCCGTTCAAGGCAAAAGTACCAACCTAGACCCTCCAATCTGGGGACTCAAGGACAATGACACTCACGTGGGTAAGCAAGGAAAGGCAATCACTTGCCCTCATGTTTGGACTGCTGAAAATCTCTGACCCCTGGCAACATATATACCATGGGTATCAGCAGCCTTCCCTCCCTCAAGAGTTGCTAGCAGTGTTTCCCAAATAGAGAACAGTGGACAAGAAAGGGAGCTTCTCTTGAAGATCTGCTGGCAGAACATCACTACAATGCAGGTAAAATACCATACCACTGCATACAAGTAGGGTAAACTAGGGCAATTAGCAATGGTAGTCAACTATGCCAAGTAGCTGTGTTAGACTCATTCTTTACCCCGGGCCTGAATCCTGAGATTTTTCTCAAATGTCATGAAATGTTAACTCTCAGGGTCCAAACTTGAGATCTGACAAGAAAATTGATAGCCTAAGGTTACATTCGAAGATGGTTCCCTTCACCAACCATTAAAAAAAAATCCTTAATAGTCATCTAAACCTTACATTTTTGTGATTCTCTAAGAGCACATGTACACAATATCTTGGAGGATAATGGCTTTATTTTCAATTTCTCTCACAGATACAGTTACACATCTGCTCACAGAACAATTAAAATTTTGCACTTCCGGTACCTGGGGAGGGGGTGGATGGGTGTCAGATTGACTTTCCACTTCACACAGCTTTTGCTGAGGTCATTTTTTCATGTTTGGGAAATTAATAGATTCTCTTTTTCTACTTAGGTAGAGAACCTGTTATATCTTACAATACCACTTTAGCTCCGGTGCACATGGCTGTGCCAAGACAGTAAAAGCAACACCTTATCCCAGGCAAACAATCCTAATAAGACTCTGCCATAGGCCCACTCATAGGCCCCTCCTTGTTTGGTGGCTTCCTAGAGGCACCTGGTTGGCCACTGTGTGAACAGACTGCTGGATTTGATGGGCCTTGGTCTGATCCAGCAGGGCTTTTCTTATGATCTTATGTTCTTATGTTCTGACAGGACAAATCCAATGGAACTTAGGGTGAGGTATTATGGCTGTCAAGGGCCTTGCCCTCTTCTTTTCTTGTTTCCTGCCTTATTCCCATCTGTTTCTAAAATCTATCCCAGAATGCTAGCTGAGTTCCAGCAACAGAAGAAGACAATGATGACCAGATACTGAGAGCATAATTTGAAATCCTAGAAAAAAGGGGGTACTCCAGCAGGGTTTAGGATGAGGCTTTGTCTTTTTGCAGCCACTAGGGTTGCCAACCTCCAGGTACTTAAGCAATCAAAATATACACCACCATACTACTACTCACAGTCAGGAAATGAGTACAGATTCGGCTAATCAATTTTAAGTCAATCACAATCACAATTCAGTCCAAGGTTCTCAAAATTTATCACAATCTAGTGCAGTTGTGCAGTTGTGCAGTGAAAGACATATAACATACAACATACAATTCTATTTTATTTAGAACATGTCTCTTTAAGAAAGAAGCACCCGTGCATACCAGCTGCGGCCATTTAACTTTAGCAATGTCTCGATTTGGCAGTAGCACTTTGTATCCCTATGGGAATGGTTAGTAGCATCTGTGCGACTACGTATTCAGAATTATATACCCTTGGAGGGATTTTTGAAAATAAATTATACGTGGTTGCGTCTGCATCCCGACCGGGAGAAATGGAAATGACTTTTTGAATGAATGCAATTAGAACCAAACTGTAAGTAGAATAACACTTTGTTAATGAAATGAATTTTATACCTATGCAAGATGTATTTTATATATTTAAATGGGATTTTATAGGAAAAGGGGCTGAGGAAGAACTGAAACGATCATCCCCCTCATCACTCTTCTGTGAACAATTGGATCTTACCCTTATGGGACATTGGAATCTTGACTTCTAGCCTACATTTGAGAAGACTACTCAAGATAGGACTGTGGAGATTGTTACCGTGTAGGATTGTGAGCATAGGATTGTAAATAGAATTGTATGTTGCATGTTGTATGTCTTTCACTGCACAACTGCACATTTGCACTAGATTGTGATAAATTTTGAGAACCTTGGACTGAATTGTGATTGTGATTGACTTAAAATTGATTAGCCGAATCTGTACTAACCTCCAGGTACTAGCTGGAGATCTTCTGCTATTGCAACTGATCTCCAGCTGATAGAGATCAGTTCACCTGGAGAAAATTGCTGCTTTGGCAATTGGTACTGAAGTCCCTCCCATCCCCAAACACTGCCTTCCTCAGGCTCCACCCCCAAAACCTCCCACCAGTGGTGAACAGGGACCTGGTAATCCTAGCAGCCACCCACCATTGTTTTATTATGATTTATGTGGCTTTTTGTATACCGCTTTAAGTACATTTAGTAGAAAAGAGGCAAACAGATACGTTGAAACAGTACAGAAAATGTAATGAAGCTAGTATTTAAAAATACTAGACTTCTATCAGTAATGAAACAAAACCAACACTGGTAACCTGAGGTCCAGCTAATTAGTCTTTCTCCCAGTGCAGCAGTTGAACTACGGACCCCGTCTCTGGTGCACCAGGACGTCCTGTTCAATCCTCATTCTCAACTGAAAATTCCCATCATTCATCATTGTCCATTTATGCAGGGCTGTTTCCCTCATGGCCATCCCACTGACTGCTTCAGGGCTTCCTTTTGATTATGCATGCTTTTCCCGACCGTCAGAGGTCACCTTGCTCTCCCCGTGCATTTCCACACATTTTGCCTGTGTTTTCCAGATGCTGTTATAGCCAGAAATTGGAAAACGAGGGTAAAACGCTTGGAAACGCATGGAGAGCTCAAGGCGACCTCTGACAGTCGGGAAAGCCATGCATAATCAAAAGGAAGACCTGAAGCAGTCGGCCTGGTGACCCAAGGGAAACAGCCCTGCATAAATGATCACTGTCCCAAACCAGTGTTTTTATTCTAGGAAGGGCTGAAAGAAGCGGGCCACTCATAGACCATGTGTAGGGTTGCCAACCTCCAGGTAGTAGGTGGAGATCTCCCGCTATCTAGCTGATAGAGATGAGTTCCCCTGGAGAAAATGGCCGCTTTGGCAGTTGGACTCTATGGCATTGTAGTCCTTTCCAAAACCACACCCTCCTCTGGCTCCGCCCCCAAAAATCTCCAGCTATTTCCCAACCCGGAGCTGGCAAGCCTACCCATGTGACTTTATCTGTAAAGACTCAAATCCCTCAAGAGTCCTCTTTTTCACAGTGGCAACAGAAGTATGAGTGATCTGCATATTACCTTTTCATGCTTTCTGTGCAATATGAGCGCAAAAACATAGGTGTTTGCCCCATGATGAAATGCATAAGCATATACCTGAAACTTGCCATAGGGCACAAATGAGTTCAATTTCTGCATATTACATAGGAAGCTCAAAATATGTGTGTATCACCGGTCACTCTTTTGCTGTAACACGCAAACCTGCCATTCATCCCCACTTGAACCTGGAGTACTATGCGCCCATTGCTTATGTGTACTCACACAGGGGCGCCTAAGTTATGACAAACCATTTGTATAAAGCAAGTGTCATGTGGTGAACGCTGTGGCATTCACACAGTCCAGATGGAACGTGGCACACACTTCACACACAGGAGTCAATCTAAAGCATTCACCACATAACTCAGGGTCCTTTGTATTAGCATCCGAAATAGCCAATGGCACTTTATGGTCACAGGCAGATCACTTAAATGATGCCCTTTAATGCTTTACAATTTGTTTGCCTTCAATGCCTTAAAATCTGTTGCCTGCAGCACATTACTTTGATAAAGCTAATGGTAGGGCTGGCCCTGACTGAAATTCTAAAGGCATATCTAGGTAGGAAATTATTTCAGGATCCCTTCTGTGCATCTACAGTGGGTAATTGTTCTCTCTCAACTTCTGACATTTTTTTTGAGTCATAGCAATCTGTCAGCAAGCCACCTGCTAATCTTCTTTTCTGTTGAAGACACATACTCAGTCCCTTCAATGTTTTGGGGGCTTCCCAGAAATGTGATTTTACCACAGTGTCTCACACAGTGTCTCGTGCTCTTTCTTTAGTCAAAACCACGGCAGTTGAAGATCTGCCATGACCACAACTCACTGCGAACTCCGATTTTTCAAAATGCCCTAAAGCCAATTTATGACAGATTTCAGGAGAACAGGCAAGTTGCCTGTGGCAGTGTAATATGCACAAGAAAACACATAGTACAGTAAAACAGGCCTAAGTCATATGTCTATATTATTACGTAGAGAATTTATATGCCACCTCTTCAGACACCTGCTTGAGGTGGCTATGTGCACACCTGTATCATGAGCTGAAGTGGTTGCAGCAAGCAAAAGCCCAATGTTTGGTGTGTGCCAACAGCAGCCATGGGACTGCCAGGACATGTGGGGCCAGCATGCACATGACAGTTATCATATGGGAACTGGTTATGAGACATAGCCCTGAGTCAGTTTATGGAACACCAGTCAAGCTGCCTGCACAATGAAATCTAATTTTAAAGAGGTTCCATTGTCCAGGCAGTAACTGCCTGATAATCTATCAAATTGATGTAGGTTCTCAGCATGGTATAGTGGTTAAGAGTGGTGGTTTGGAGTGGTGGACTCTGATCTGGGTTTGATTCCCCACTCCTCCATGAGCGGCAGACACTAATCTGGTGAACTGGATATTTTCCCCCACTCCTCCACATAAAGCCAGCTGGGTGACCTTGGGCTAGTCACAGCTCTTAGAGCTCTCTCAGTCCCACCTACCTCACAGGGTGGGAGGAGAAGGAAAGGTGATTGTAAGCCGGTTTGATTCTTCCTTAAGTGGTAGAGAAAGTCAGCATATAAAAACCAACTCTTCTTCTTCTTATCTAGTGAGGAATTATAGTATTCACTCAAATGCGAGACTAGGTTTTTTCCAGGTATGCCATCAACAAAAAAGAGAGGGCCATCTTAAATTCGCATGCAAGTTACAGTTATGTCCAATACTAATTTTTTTTTGTTTGTATAACATTTTTGGGGAGGGTCATCTTACATTCTGGGACATCGTCCTTTCAAGTAACTGCGGTAAGTGAAGTTTTACATATTAAGGGCATTAGATGCTTTATAGGTCTCAAGGGTTATACCTGCAATCCTTTAGACATCTCTTGGTCAGCTCATAGATACAGGCATTTGTTTTTCACAGTTGCTGAGAAACTTTTTATACCGCTTTTTAAGCAATATCTATTAGAAATGATTAGGGAGGGAAGGCAGCATGGTAGAGCCTGATCTCGTCAGATCTCGGAAGCTAAGCAGAGTCAGTACTTGGAAGGGAAACCGCCAAGGAAGACTCTGCAGAGAAAGGCAATGGCAAACCACCTCTGCTTAATGGCTTGCCCTGAAGGCCCCTTGCTGGGGTCGCCATAAGTTGGCTGCAACTTTGTGACACTTTGCTATTAGAAAGAATTTTAGGCTGCAAGTATCTTTATATGATGTACAGCAGCTGTCCTTGGAGATTAGAACAGTGGCAGCCAAGTTCAAATCTAACACCCAGGCAGAGGAGAGCGAATGATTACTTGATTGAAATACCTATCTTCCTCCTCCCCCACCACGGTGTGAACATTATATAAAGAAACATTGTCACCAATTTGAGGTTTTTTTTAAACCCTGAGAGGAAATAAATGAGAAGCATAAGGTACAACCAGTGAGGGTAACTGGGGCAATGACCCTTCCTGCAATTTACTGCTGCCATTGTGATTTTTGTGGCTCTGCTATTCCAGTATTTTACTTGATCACCTAAAGAATTGCTAGCTGATTAAGCATCTGTTTTTAATCAATTAATGTACTAATCCATTGATTCCGTTAAAAGTTCAATCCATCTCTCGACGTGGCACTTTCTGAGGGTATATAAAAGAGTGAGAGGTAACCTACAAATGAACCAGCCAAAGCTACTGCACATGATTACGATTTGCTTTCTGATTCCCTCTTACAGTGATGCCTGAGAACTGAAATAGCCTCAAATAGGAAATGAGGGCATGGTTGGCTGCCTTTAAGTTACAACTTAAGCTGCGCTTTAGCACTGAGGGGTTCCTAGCTTCTCTGAAGCACGACCCTTTTAAATCCTCGTGGCAAAAAATCTTAGATGAGCAATTGTCGTTGTTGGGTTTCTTGCAGGATGTGTTATTAGATCTTGGGAAAACTGAAGCTTTCACCAAAATTAAAAAGCTCATTAAAGAGCTTGATGATAACAGCACTACTTTTCGTGCTCGCCGCGTTTGTTCAGCTCAGTTTTTCGGAATACCACCACCACGAGTTTTGCCCACTTATGCTTATTATTTGACAACTCCTTGTCTCTCTAGAGCCTTCTGTTTAGCTAGACTGAATGCTAACCCCTCTATGGTTATGCAAGGCAGAATTCTGAACATACCATACCCAGACAGGACCTGTCCTTGCTCTTCTGGCTCTATTGATTCATTAGCTCATGCCCTCTTGGAATGCCACTTTTATGAGGAACTCTGATCACGTTATATCTCTCCCCTTTTAATATATAAATCTAATGCCTCTGTGTCTGACTTAATGCCTTTTTTATTAAGTGACAGGGATCCCAAGGCTACATTGTCAGTGGCAAGATTTATTTCAGTCCTTATATCCCTCAAACACTAGATTTACGCTGCTCAAGATCAATGGATCAAGGAGCTTCTAAGGGATAAAGGAAAGGAAAGGAAATAGGAAATGAGTGCACCTTCATTCTCAGCACCACTGATTCGAATTTCCCCCATACTGCTTAAAATTGGCTCCACTTATTAACCAGCCTAAGACACAGTTCTCAAGGAAGTTTGCCTGCAAAGACTGCAATGGAATATACAGAAGCTGTGCCAGAGCACTGCTATGCATTTGTTCCCCTGGAGAAAAACTTCCTGGAATCTCATGCCCTGCAACTTCCATTGGTTAAACAGAGGAAAGTTTGCAGCCCCATATTTTATGTCTAGGGTTGCCAGGTCCCTCTTTGCCACCGGCGGGAGGTTCTTGGGGTGGAGCCTGAGGAGGGTGGCGTTTGGGGAGGGACTTCAATGCCATAGAGTCCAATTGCCAAAGCAGCCCTTTTCTCCAGGTGAACCGATCTCTATCAGCTGGAGATGAGTTGTAATAGCAGGAGATCTCCAGCTAGTACCTGGAGGTTGGTAACCCTATTTATGTCAATTGTTTCATCTTCTTTCTAACAAGCTCAGTTTTTGTGTTCATCCCAGCAGAAAAAAATTCTTTGCACTGTGTCCTGGAAACATATATTGTTTTTTTTTTTAATGTCAAATACCCAGTTTTCTATCAAAGGTGATGGCCTTATCTCACCATTCCTTCCATAATAAAAAGACAAAACATACATACCAATAACAGGATTATATATGCTAATAACGTATATACCAATAACAGGATTGTTGTTCGAATAGCAGCTCCTATAAAAATGCAGACGGAAAGGGAAAGAGCTGAGCCACTTGCAGCAGGACTTTACCAGCCTGCTTCCTTTTTAATCTTACAGCAAAGGGGAAGCAGTCAGGCTTAGCCTTTTCATCTTGTCTCCTCTGTTGGTGCACTGGAAGATTCAAGATATCCGTGTTGCCAATTGCTCCCTGGATGCTTCTGCCTATGACTAATAACAGCACCTCCCCAAATGATAGCGTAGATGAAGCAGTATATGTGCATTGAGCTGATGAAATGCTGCAAAGGAATTCAAAGCTGGATCACTTCCAAACCATCACAACTGGCGGCGGGGTGGGGGGGGGGGAGAGATTTACTGATTTTTAATTTTTTAAAATCTCTGATTGCTGTGTAACAGCTGTTCAGAACACCCACACATTTTTCTAAGTTTGCTTGTTAGATTTCCCCCAGTACTGATCAGCCACACATAGAAGTGTTTGTTCTTGTCCATTCTTTTTGCCTCTGTGCTTCAACTATTGTACAGAAGGTGTGTAAAAAAGGGACATTTCTGAAGTTTCTCTGAGATAGCAAAAGAATAATTTTGAAACCATCCCCTAAGAACAGAACTCTGTGTGGCATCCTTTTAGCATTTGCTTCTCTTCACCTGCATAGTGGCTTGTGTATACTTGTTCATAAATAATAAGTTATAATCACCAGTGTCGGATACACATGAACACATGAAGCTGCCTTATACTGAATCAGACCCTTGGTCCATCAAAGTCAGTATTGTCTACTCAGACTGGCAGCTGCTCTCCGGGGTCTCAGGCAGGGGTCTTTCACATCAGGTACCGCTTGGTCCTTTTAACTGGAGATGCCGGGGATTGAACCTGGGACCTTCTGCATGCAAAGAAGACACTTCCACTGAGCCACAGCCTCTCCCCTAATAGTAGTTAGTGTGTCAGGCTAGGACCAGGGAGAACTGGATTTGAATCCCTGATCTGCCATGGAAACTTGCTGGTCATCTTGGGCACAGTACTCTCTCTCAGCCTATCCTACCTGACAGGGTTGTTGTTGGGAGGATAAAGTGGAGGAAAGGGGAACAATGTGATAGGTGGCTTTGGGTCCCCATTGGGGAGAAAAATGGGGTATAAATAACAGTAAAACAAAATAAATAATGAGTGTTGCCTTGCCTCTATCTCGCACATTACCCCCCAAATTGAATCAGCCTCTCTCATTGTTCAGCCCATGTGATCCCTTTATTTAAAGTGCTACTTTGGTTTCCTGTACACTCCTAGATCCTAACCCTCCTTTAAAGCCCTTCATCCTCCAAAGCTCCGCACCCCAATTACTACTCCAATCTCATATTTTGATACACTGCTACACGTGACCTTTGTTCCTCCAGCTCCACCACTTTTAGTGGTTGGAAGGTCTCCAGCGTGGTGTAGTGGTCAAGAGCGGTGGTTTGGACTCTGATCTGGAGCACCGGGTTCGATTCCCCACTCCTCCACAAGAGCAGCAGACACTCATCTAGTGAACCGGGTTGGTTTCCCCACTCCTACACATGAAGCCAGTTGGGTGACCTTGGGCTAGTCGCAGTTCTCTCAGCCTCACCTACCTCACAGAGTGTCTGTTGTGGAGAGGGGAAGGCGATTGTAAGCAAGTTTGATTCTCCCTTAAGCGGTAGAGAAAGTCAGCATATAAAAACCAACTCTTCTTCTTCTCATATTTCATTGTTCTGATGTAAGACCACCTAAATATCTCGAGTTTGTCCTAGGTTGCTAATCAGTCATTTCCTGTAGGTCAAGAAAGCACAACCTACTACTACTTTTACTACTACTACTACCACCAACTCTTCTTCTTCTTTTACAATCTCCCATTCAGGCAACAAGGTATCTGCTTAGCTTTTTAAACAATCGATAGTGCTGATTGCCTCCAGGTCATTCCCTGGCTGGCCTACTTGTTGTGGAGGCAGAAGCTTCCGCACCTAAAACGTCCATGGGTAAAACGAGAATTATCTGCTTCACCATAAAATTCAGCCTCCCAACGAAGGTATTCCTGGGGACACCTCCCCAGGAGCAGCATTTCAAGGGCATTTTGGGCTGAAGCAGGGGGGGCGCATACAGATACGTCAGAGTCTGCTGATCAAAATCCCTTACATTTGCAGAAGCTTTAGGCAAGATCCAAACATATAATTTCACCCACCTCGAGAAATCCAATGTTGCTGTTTAAAATTTCCCATTTACCATAAGCAATGGACAGCGAGGAACTGGCAGGGACAGAACAGATGTTTCAAAAAAGAGCAGCACTGACTTGAATGTTAGCTGACTTGAACTGTTCTGTGGCCATTTCAAGTGCTACTAGTTCACAGACAGATTATTATAGCTTCATTATTAATTTTTTATTTGTTGTTTAATTAGCCTCTGAGGAATGCCACTCTTGGAGTGTCGTGCAGAATGAAGAATGCTTCGTTACTACTTTTGCTCGCTTTCCACAGAACTGTCTAAGGCTTACAGATACAATAACTGCTTAGAGCTAGATTATTGATTTGTGAGCACAGCCTGCAGGCGGTGAGATAGAACAGAATGAAAAGAAAGTCATGCATTGAAGGGCTTGTGATTTCTCAATCCTCATGGACCAGTCCCCTGTTGGTAAGTGAAAATATCCCACAATATTAAGAGAGAGGGGTAATCTTATGCTACTGTGTCAGCATTTGTAAACAGTTATGTACAAGAATATGCAAGTCAAACAGCGGCACATAATTACATCAAACAAACAAATGCCATAATAACATTGGCCCCTAAACCATTTCCCCCCCGGTTTCCTTTACCACTCTCCTATAGTGACTTGCCCTGACCTGGATGGCCCAGGTGAGCCTGATCTCATCCGATCTCAGAAGCTAAGCAGGGTCGGCCCTGGTTAATTCTTGGATGGGAGATCACCAAGGAATTCCAGGGTCGCTGTGCACAGGAAGGCAATGGTGATGCACCTCTCCTAGTCTCTTGCCTTGAAAACCCTATGAGGTCGCTATAAGTCGGCTACCACTTGACAACACTTTACACACACACATGTGACTCATGTTATAGCTGTTTACAGGCTCAATGGAAGACAGATATTTAGAAGGCTTCATAATGTTTTATTCTGGGATGTGGGAATCAATTGCTAAACTCCTTAAAACAACACTGGTGGTCAATCAGTGGGATGGCATAAGTAGCGGGATTTTGGGGTGTGAATGGGACATGGAGGCTTAGATAAGACATAGAGGCAGAGCAAAAGTCCTGCCTGGCCCAGGCTGTCATGCTGCACTGCTCCTTGTTCCCCAGCTTAATATACTAGATGCAAAAGAGCAGAGGCTGAATATGAACTGTATAGCATGTGCACTAGGTTGATATTATCTTGTATGTGGCACTCTTGGCAAAATGGTTGGCCAGTTCTGTTGCAGTTAATTCAGTTTAAAATGCCATTGAGAAATTGCCCTGCTATATTGTCCTATTTATAAACCTGGAAAACTCTATTTGGACAAGATGGCCAATATTAAGCACTGAAGCTACACCCAGGAACCCCAGCACTATTTCATGCACACCCAAAGCTTTGGGTATTCCAGGGGTTTTTTCCCCCTTCCCTCTTGCCATAGTACACTCTTAAAAAAAAAAAAAAAAACCACTCAAAATTTCAAAACAGCCTGCTCAGTGGCATGGAGATCTGCCCAAATCTGCCTTGGAGACACAACTCATTATAAAGTTCTTTGGATCCTAGTCCATACACTTAATCTTAACTGTACTATCTGACTAGAGATTCTCGGAAGCCAGAGAAGTAATTCACTGCTTCTTCAGATTAAAGGTTTGTGAACTGCAAAAACCTGTTAGTCCGTAAAACTCCTTCTTGCTTGTGTTCTTAAGGAAGCATCACACATTTCATCATTGTTGCCCTCCTGATGTTAAAAATGAGATTTCAAGTGTCATGTATTGCTATCATGTCTCTTACATAGAAGAGTTATGCTGCCCATGTTAACTCTGCACAAACAAAATTGGCTCTCAGTCTAAGTAATGTCATAGATCTGGGATATATCTTTATTGATATTGGAGTGGTGACATATGCCTATGGCAATTCTCCAGGATGTGCTCAAAATGCATGTCAAGTAGAAGCTGTAAAAGTAGAGGTTCAGTCAGTGATCTGAAAAATGCTACTGGAGATCAGTGCAGTTTTATCCATAGCTTCTTTCCTAAACGTTTTCTGTCTTTCTTGTGATCTGATTGGGGGGAAAAGGCAAATGAAATATTTCTACAAATGCACATATTTCTACAAATGCACAAATGACCAAAATCACAGCATCTACATGGGGTTGATTTTAGCAAAATTTTGGTTTTTGCAAATAAAAAATTGAACTTTTTAAAAGGGAATCCTAATGGCTGCTTCTTGATAAGTTTCTTTTGCATTATTTGTGGGCAGGAGGTAAAACTGACAGTTCAAGAGATTTCACTGAAATAACAAGCTTATTTTTCTTGAATTTGTTTTACTGATAAGGTAGGTCTGACATTCTCAGCAGTGAAGTCAATAAGGCAACATTTTTCAGAGGCTTTAAAATCTATATAAATACAATTTATTTTAAGTAAAATTAATGATGTAATGGTGGTAGGTGATCATAGGCAGCTCTCACCTCAGCTGTGGAAGTTGAGGACAACAGAAGTGAAGGAGGGCCCAGCTGTAGGCTTGCCATTTGCCTACCCACAATAGAAGAAGAGTTGGTTTTATATGCTGACTTTCTCTACCACTTAAGGGAGAACCAAACCAACTTACAATCACCTCCCCCTCCCCACAACAGACACCCTGTGAGGTAGGTGGGGCTGAGAAAGTGTGACTAGCCCAAGGTCACTCAGCTGGCTTCATGTGGAGGAGTGGGGAAACAAATCCAGTTCACCAGATTAGCCTCTGCCGCTCATATGGAGGAGTGGGGAATCAAACCTGGTTCTCCAGATTAAAGTACACTGCTCCAAACTACTGCTCTTAACCATTGCGCTATGCTGGCTCTCACCACACTGGGAGAAGAAATGGCCAGAAAAATGGATGTAACTCCAAAAGCAGCTGTGAGCTAGGAACCATATTTTCTTTTAAATGATATTAATAAAAACAAAACTTAAAACAAATTACAAAAAGAACTGGGATTACTACAATTTATATAGAAGGACTCATGCCAAGGTCTCCTTTAGAGATAACATAATAAACATATAATAGAAAACATTTCTTTACTTGGAAAAATATTTTAAAAAATCAGTAGTAGGTACAAGAATAGGCAATATATGATAAATAATTGAATGATACAAATCACACTATATTCATCCCTGTGTGTAGATGGTTTCTCAGGTAGAGTAAATAATTATAATTGAGTAAATAATTATATAATTTGATTTCTAATTATTGAGTTTGAACAAAATTTCAAAAATTGCAATGATTTGCAATGATTCAGTTTGAGTTAACGCCATCTTATTTGAGATAACAGAACAATAAACACAATAGATACTATCAATGATTCATGACTTACATATCAGAACAATATACTTCTCACTGTGTCACCTCAGGATGACATTTCCCATACTTCCCCCATACTTTTAAATCATGCCTGTATTTAGACTTCTTTCCACCTTCCACTCCACTAAAACTCAAACTTTCCAATAAGATTCAAAGTTTCTATCCTGAACCCAATCCTATTGAAGCAGAGACACTGCCTCCTTCTCAATGCAACTAAAGGTGCATAAAAACCACCTCTCAGCCTCCAAACCTTTGTAGCTGGTTTCTGGATCTTATCTGTTACCCCAAGTTCATGGTTGGTCTCCTTCCTTAAAAAAGGTAAAGGTAAAGGTCCCCTGTGCAAGCACTGGGTCATTCCTGACCCATGGGGAGACGTCACATCCCGATGTTTTCTGGGCAGACTTTGTTTGCGGGGTGGTTTGCCAGTGCCTTCCCCAGTCATCTTCCCTTTACCCCCAGTAAGCTGGGTACTCATTTGACCGATCTCAGAAGGATGGAAGGTTGAGTCAATCTTGAGCCGGCTACCTGAAACCGACTTCCGTCGGGATCGAACTCAGGTCGTGAGCAGAGCTTTTGACTGCAGATTTCCCTTCCTTTGAACCCGGGGCTTTCATCTCAAGACCTGCTTTTCATCACCCACTCCTGGACTGGACCCATCTTTTCTGTTCAGGATCATATATTTTTTCCTCGCCTTGTATATTTTTTCCTCACCTTTTATTCCCCAAAGCACCACCGGCTTGTCTAGCTGCTAGCCGGTCTCCCTTTTCCAGATTTCCCCCCACATTTACATTTCTAGCTCAAACATTACTCTTGATCCAAACTGAAATAGTTTTGATTTATTTCTAGTTGTTGGTGATGTTTGTCTGTGAGTTGATTTTGTATTTGCTCAGGATAAATCCCCCCCCCAATACTGTACCATATCCCTCAATAAATGCCACATTTTATTTCAAACCTTTAATTTGGTCTCTATTTTCCTTTTCCTACTGGGTTTTCCCTTCTTGTGCAAACACACATGCTAATTCCCCATATTAATCCAAACATACTATAGAAATCTATGGTTTCAGGTTGCTACCTGAAAGCTTAGAAGAAGCCAGTAAGATGTCTCACCCACAACTCTCTTTAGTTCACAGAATTCCAGCATAACTGGTATACAGGTTCATGAAACATCTGTTCTGTTGCAAGGATATGTGGAGTCCACCTCCACTCTCCCGAACTTACCCAAGAAGAGTTGGGGCTTGCTTCAACCCAGGTGGTGGGACAACAAGGATCCACTCCATATTATGGGCTCCTTAAAGGAATGTGGACTTGTGGGATGAGCATTGGGTTGGCAGAGAACCTGGCCCTGCTTGCGTCTCAAGAGACCACTCTATTCAGCTGGTGAGGGGAGTTAAAAGGGAGGCATGATCACTACTGATGCCAGTTTCATTTCCCTGGGAGAGGGGTTGGGATTCCTCCACTAGCAAGGGCAGGGTTCTTCCTCCCAGGGAGTTTCCCAGGTGATGACACTTGCTGAGATGAGTCAGGGGCCAGATGTGGGCTAATGACATTGGGTTCCATTAACTCAACTATCTTGGCTTTATGGTGTGAGTTAGAGTGGTTCCTCAGTGGAACAGGCTTCCTTGGGAGGTGGTAAGCGCTCCTTCCCTGGAGGTTTTTAAGAAGAGGTTAGATGGCCATCTGTCAGCAGTGCTGATTCAATGACCTTAGGCAGATAATGAGAGGGAGGGTATCTTGACCATCTTCTGGACATGGAGTAGGGGTCACTGGGGATGTGTGTGGAGGTAGTTGTGAATTTCCTGCATTGTGCAGGGGGTTGGACTAGATGACCTTGGTGGTACCTTCCAACTCTATGATTCTAGGGATTATTGCAACTGGTGCTAGAGAAAGCCACCTCCCTAGAGCATGATCCCCAACCCCAAACCAAAAACAGTTACTGCACTTCCTAGGCCCTAAAGTCTACTACAGCTGGATCATCCCCAATTTTGCCACCAGCCCTGCACCTCTGATGGACTGTCTGTGGAAAAACCTGTCGTTGGATTGAATAGGACCCTTGACTATTAGGGGCTCCTCAAGGGAGTGTGGACTTGTGGGACAGGCATGGAGTCATCAGAGACAACTAGACCTGCCTTCATCCCCAAGAGGCTGCTTCCACGGTCATCTCTGACAAGGCCAGCTGTGTCTCATTGGCCTGGGAGAGGGGTGGCGCTTTCCCCATTAGCAAGGATAGGGCTGTCCACCCCAGATAATTTCTTAGGCGATGGTGCTTGCTATGATGAGATGGCTGGCTCTGGGCCTACACAATTACAGGGTGAAGCTAGGGTGCCAGGTCCCTCTTTGCCACTGGCAGGAGGTTTTTGGGGTGGAGCCTGAGGAGAGCAGGGTTTGGGGAGGGGAGGGACTTCAATGCCATAGAGTCCAGTTGCCAAATCAGCCATTTTCTCCAGGTGAACTGATCTCTGTTGGCTGCAGATCAGTTGTAATAGCAAGAGATCATCAGCTAATACCTGGATGTTGGCAACCCTAGCTGGAGATCAGTTGTAATAGCAGGAGATCTTCAGCCATTACCTGGGGGTTGGCAACCCTAGGTTAAGCCCTTAAAAAGGGACCTCAGACTGCCAAGGGGAGGTAGGTGGGTGGGTGCATGGGTTGATAATCTCTGACAGCTAAGAGACACCAGCCAGGAGCAGAGCCAAAAAAAGGGTAAATGGGAGGGACTGAAACTCTTCCCTCAAGCTTCCTGTGTCCACACTGAGGCTGCCTTTCCCAGGGGAGTTGAGCACTGGAGGGCGCTACAGCACCAGAGGACCCCTGGCTTACCACCTGCTCACAAAGAGTTCAGCTCAAGGGCCCAGTCTCACCAGCTCACTGATTTTAATGGGGGTATTGGGGCTTTCCTGCACATGACATAGTATTGTTTATTGCCCACAGGATAAACCTTTCCTACAAATTCAGCAGCTACTCTTATCCCTATTTGCCACGTCCCTATCGGTTTGCTTTAAATCCTTCACAGGCTGACTGCCTTCGCCTCCTTTGGAGCATGTTAATAATGGTGATTTATACTGGCTATAGCAGAGCCCAATAATCTTAAATCTTCCTCACTTCTTTTAATTAGGACAGCCCGCTTGCATATAGAATGGACATCCATCAAGTACATAAATGTAAAACATAGCGTCACTCTTGCAAATCTGTGGGCTATTAAGCTTTAATAAGGCACCATGCATTTCCTTTAGGCAACCAGTGATGTCAATGTTACTTTTATTTACACATATCATTGCATCTAAGGAAGCATTGCTAAGACTGAACCAGTGACTGAAAAACAAAATTGAATTAAGTTGGCCTTTAAAATAAAAAGGATACCTTAAGTTACAGCCGAAAACGTGGAAGTATGAGTAAATGTGAGGGCTAAGCAGGAGGTTTTCACAACCTTCCTTGCCATCCACCATTACCCAGCCCCAATATAATTTCAAAAACCTACAAACATGCTTGTTATCCCTTCCCTCACTGATCTGGGCATTTGGCAACACTCCAGTTTTTGTGAAAGCCTTAAATGTCTATTTTATTAATAACAGGTAGCGGAAATAGAGCTGTTAAGCATAGGTAGGTTCAGAGGATTAAAACTGACAAGCACAGTAATATAGTGTTTTTAAAAAACACACACATAGGTTTATGGTTTGGAAATAAGAAGCACATGATACCTGCACCAGAGATAATAAAGCATTTCAACATTTCTTAAAAAGCAAATGTCCCAGGATGGTCAAGGTCAATATTTGCTTACATAAATATAGAGTTTTAGTAATTAAAGTATTTTTCCAACTTTAGAATCCTTTCAAGTTATAGGAGTCAGACAGGTATGGCAACAGGCCTGGAGAAAAATGTCCTGTTCCTATAATAAAGGCTTAATGTGTGGAAATGGACAGCTGAAGGTTTTCAAGGCATAACATGACAATAACATCACCTGGTAAATAATATCCCATTATCTTTCTGTTAAAGGGGCAGGACATTTTTTCAGATAGTTAGCAACCATAACAGACAGCTGCATGGACACATTATCCCATATAATTATGAAAGCAGCCACACTACCCCACCCAACCATATATATGGTAAAGAAAGGGGGGACGGACCCTATCCGCTCAATTCTCTTTTGTTGCAAAATCTCTTTGTCTTTGAAAATTGGAAAATGTCTATGTTAGTTTCATATCTCTTGATCTGTCATGACTCTTTTTTGTTATGAGTTTGGAAATGAATGCACTTTCCTACAGGTCAATGGCTTAAACTGCAACATGATTGTCAGAAGGCACTACTCTGTTAATATGCCAAAGGCAGAAACACAATGTTTATACTAGCCCTGTTTAATCTAGAGACTTTGTGCTGGCTTGCCAATTGTAGAAGCTGAGATAGCAGATAGTGAACCAGAAGAATTATGGGTTGAAACCAGAGATATTATCAAGGAAGAATGAGCAAAGACTATTCCTGTAGCCAAATGTGATGAAAAGCCTCGATGAATGACTGAGGAAACTTTTAAAATTGCTAAAGGTAGAAGAGAAGCAAAAGTAAAAGGTGACAGAAACAGAATATAAAGTCTAAAGGCAGCAGTCTAGCAACTTGCACGTAGTGACAAAGAGAACAATTATAATAACCAGTGTAAAGAAATAGAAGGGGACAAAAAAAGGGAAGAACAAGAGATCTGTTCCACAAGGTATGCTGAAAGATCAACATGGAAATACATTAACTGGACAGGACAAAAAAAAGATGGGAACAATACACAGAAAAACTATACAGAAGAAATGAAAGGATGACATATTCCTTCCAAGAAGAATCTTTTGATGAACCTACTGTTTTAGAAAGTGAAGTGAAAGCTGCACTGAGACCAACTGGGAGAAACAAATCACCAGGAGCAGATGTGATATCAATAGAGCCATTCCAAGCCACAGAAATGGAGTCTATCAAAATCTTTACAAGAGTATACCAACAAATGTGGAAAACAAAATAATGGCCCACACACTGGAAATGGTCAATTTACATTACAGTTCTAAAAAAGGAGATATCAAAGACTGCAGCGACTATCGGACTATCACAGTAATTTCTCATGCAAGTAAAGTGATGCTCAAAATCTTACAACAAAGACTGTTACCATATATGGAATGAGAAATGCCCTCAATCCTCCATGGCCCTGATCTGAATTGGGCCTAGGAAGCACAGATGTTCAGAACATGTCTCTCATTTTGACCCAGAGACATCCCCAGGGAAAATGTAATACATAGTTAGACCCTAAGCATCTGGTTAGAAACCGGGTTTGCAATGCAACCCTAAGCAGAGTTACACCCTTTTAAGTCTTTTGAAGTGTAACTCTGTTGGGATTGCACTGTTAGCACATTAACTAAAATGTGCTTTTAAACTGATCTATAATTGCATACTACATTTGGATCTGAAAAATCATAGAGTGTGGCAGCTGCTTTACCATGCCATTTTCAATCTGAGCTAACAAAAACATCTCTCTCTACTACCCACCAAGTCATTCAAAAAATGTCCCTGAGTTTAATAAGAAGAATCTTGCCATATCCAGCCAACATCTTTCTTTTAACTGGAATATAGGAGACATAGCATGCAATTCAATTATCCACTCTACAGCCTGACAAGCCTTCAGTTCCTTTCCTCTGACGATATTTATATCCAGACTTTTTGTCAAATAGAATGCTTGTAGGTTAGGTTTGGTTGGCTCGAGCAGGTTCTTATTAAACAGAGTGCAAACAAAGGCAGTTCAGAAAGAGGAAAGAGGGCAAAACTTTAGAAGGCAACGGATATGCAGCCAGACAGAAAGAATTACCTAGTATCTAACACAAGTACTCCACATGAAAACACTTTTTTCTCCACTGTAGGATATACGGTAATTTTATTTCCCACTTGAAGGCAGGCATAGGCTGGTTCTTTGAGAATGTAGCATATAATTAATAGTGGTGAAAAACGTCAGACCCCCTCCTCCCATTAAGGGGTACAATGGAGGCATGGGGGCCAAAGATTATCATAAGAGCAAGACACTGCTCCCCACAAAATGGATGCCTCTCAGAGAGTTTTGGGATCCATCTTGTGTGTCAAACTTGGGCAAGAAGATGGTTGGATGCTGAATTTCCCCCCTGGCCCTAAGGTATGCCTGGTTGGATAATGGGGCTAGCTAATCTCCATTGTGTCACCCTAAGATGTAGGGCTGTCAAAAAAAAAAAAATTCGGTACAGTTCGGATTTGGCCGAATTTGGCCCTTGTGGGTTCGGTACGTGCCGAAGTCCGAACTCCCCCACTTCGGATCCGTTCAATTCGGCGGGAATTCAAAGTTCGGAAAAAAAATTCGGCCGAATAAAGCCATTAAAAACATAATCGCGCCTTTCTGCGGCTCTGGGGGGGCATTTTTGGGCTTAGAGGTCCCAAACTTTCAGCAGAGCTTCAAAGGACGTATATTGAAAGACTCCCCAAGTTTTGTAAAGATTGGGTCAGGGGGGGCTGAGATATGGGCCCTGAAAGGGGTCCCCCCCACCCTTAATGTGCATCTCTCAGCAGAGCTTGCCGCCCACGCACAAAGCTCCCAGCCCCGACAAACAGCTGATGAGAGCAAGGGCGGGGCAGGTGCTAAGAACTTTGCAAAGCAACACAACTGAAAAGCAACACCTTTGCAAACATGCAAAGGGCGGGGCAGGTGTGAAGAATTTTGCAAAACAATACAACTGCAAAGCAACACAAGCACGCAATGCAACACCTTTGCAACAGTGCAAAGCAACACCTGACACCTGGGAGTTTGCATACCATGGAAAGGGACAGAGGCAGCTAGCTATGCATAATGAGCAGGAGGGGGTGGAATTTCTCCTTTTGCATTGGACTTGGGACCAGGCAGATGCATTCTTTAAGTCACCATTTGAAAACCAGTTTTGAGCAAGCATCAAAATAACCTAACTGATCTTATGCATGAGGAAAAACCTGAAGAATAAAAATGAAGCCCCCCCTCAAACCAGGGAGAGAGAGACTGGAGGGGGAACACACACCCCAGGCAGAACCGGCAAAAGCCCCCTTTGGCTTCCCCACCCCCACCCACAGAAACTGCTCCCTCCCCACACACACACACAGACTCTGCTTTTCCCCCCACACACACACAGAAAAGAAAAATTATAGATTAAAGCCCCCAAAGGGGTCTTACTGTGGCTGTCTTCTGTTCCAGCAGGAGGGGCTGGGAGGCTGGGTAATCCAATATGATTCCATTTGTATCCAATATAAGATCCATATGTATGCATCTCTCGAGGGTGATCCATTCATCCCAATAGGGAAAAGGGGAAAGCCCATATCTCGGGGGGCCCTGACCCAATGTTTACAAAACTTGGGTGGTCTCTTAAAAAGCCTTGTCTGAAGCTCCGCTGAAAGTTTGGGGTCGGCACACCCAAAAATGCGCCCCCTGCAGCCACGGAAAGAGAAAAGGGGGGGAGCCCATATCTCGGGACCCCCTGACCCAATGTTTACAAAACTTGGGTGGTCTCTTAAGAAAACCTGTCTGAATATCCCCTGAAAGTTTGGGGTCTGTACCCCAAAAAATGTGCCCCCTGCAGCCACGGAAAGGAGCGAATGTGCACAAGCACCCCCTCACACACACATGAGGATTTCCCTCGCTCTCTCTCTTTCCCCGGCCGGCTGCACATCAGCTGATTCCTCCAGTACTCAATCCTGACTGATTGGCCAGAAGAAGACCAGCTTGGCCACCGATTGGCCGGGGGAGGAGAATGCTGCTTACTGAAGGTTATGCTGCTTACTGACGGCCCCGAATTGGCCGAATTTATTCGCGAACTCCCGAACTCGCTGAATTCGGCCCCCCCGGTTGCCCGCCAGTTTTGAGTTCGGTTCCTCCCGAACTAAAAACCGCCGAATCAAGGGAAATTCGGCTGATTTTCAGTTCGGGCCGAACCAGTTCGGGCCTGAACCTACTAAGATGATTTAATCAGTGCTTGGAGCAGACCATTACTTACCTTATCTGCACCCATCCTAACAATCAATCAGTATTCAAGAGAATAGCCCAGGCATTCTCATGGGTCCTGACGACTCATCAAGCCTCTCCTATCTTATTTTTGGAACTCCAGAAAAACAATCAGTTCTTTGTTTCTGGTTTTCCTGCCAGCTTACCACATATTGCCTCAGGATTCATTTTGGGGTATAAATATTGGTCCTTTGGCCATTCATGGTGAGGGTGTTCTGGATCCGTGAGCGCAACCCCACTTGTGTGTGGGCACTCTCCTTTGCTCCTGGAACCACTGGTCATGTTCCTCTTCAGTGCTACTTTCCCTGGACGTACCTTCAAGACTGGTAACTGTCACCCATCCCTGAAATCCTATCCATCTTCTTCCCTTTTCTCTTAGTCAGCTCTTGTATGCTTTGTTTGTGTATATTCATTGCTTAAAATATATTTCTTGTTTTGCTATATTTTCTCTTTAATAAAACCAATTTTAATTCTACAGCCACCTGCTCATTTGAGAGTTTCTGCCCAGGACTATCCTTGTATACATAGGTTATAGATCCCAGTTACCCCCCCCCCACACACACACACACCATCTCCAGCTAATTCCCTGGACCAAAGTGGAGACTGCATACTTAGGGTAACAGATGGATCTTGCAACAAAGACTGTCAGCAGGTTGAGTCTCAACAGAAGACACAGGAAAGAGTAGAAGGGAGCCAAAGGTTCAAAACTCCAGACATAATTTTGGTCTAGAGTCAATGTGAATATCAGGGCTCACATGCACACATATGGTTGCCATCTTTAGCCTCCCCAGTAGTTCCACTGGCTGCCTAGCTTGCATGAGCAGGAGACTGGATTAGCAAGAATTAACTTCAAAAGGATGGAATAGCAGGTTTGGGTCTTTGATGATGATCTTCAATATGCATATTAACTGAAGTCTACCAACCCAGTTCCTGATTAATTAGCAAGCAACAGTACAGAGTAGAAAAACACACCTGTTGAAACCTTTTCTGCAAACCTAGTCAGAGAGCCCTCCACCTCTGAAGTCAGGACAGACTCTTCTTCTTCTTCTTTTTTGCTGGACGAAAAATGGTAGGTAGGAAGAACTGGATAGAATATATTAGCTGAACAACAGAGAGTGACAAAAGCAACCCTGAGTACAAATTGCCACCCAATCAAACAAATTTGGTCTTCTGAAGAAAGGCTCCTACAGTACAGGCTGAAAGGTGCTGCCCCACCCTGACAATAAAGAAACACATGCTTTCTCATTTACTGACCCTTTCTTCAACTAAATCAGGGAGGAAGAGGGTCCAAGCATGGAGCTTTCAGAAAGACATCTTTCTCCCTGTAGGAAGCTTTACTTTGCAGGATATTCTAAGTCCTCATGCAGCCTTGAGGTAAATCCTAGAAGAAGAATTGAGTTCTTCAGATGTCTGCCCCAGGCTGCCCCTTCTCATTTCTGCCATAGTTGTAGTGAAGGAATGCAGCCCTAGCCGATCCTTTGCGCATCCAAACTGTCTCCACCTTGCTTCTCTGTAATGTTGGGATTTGTTATTTAAACACAGTAATCTTCAACCCTTGGGTTGTGATCCTTCGATGGGTGGCAGAGCTCCACCTCCTGGGTCCTGACCCCCTTAAAGCCACCAGTTTTTGCTGTTTTGGGAAGGACCTGTTACTATTGTGCATATGTAGAGAACACAGGACCTGCGCCTTCAGCATGTCTTTACATGTACATTGAGAGGAATAAATGGATGAGAAGATGAGGTCAGTGAGTGGCAGAGATTATCCCCTTAGGTCATGCAAGTTCGGAGACCACTCTCCTCTCTTTTCTCTTCTCTCCACCTAGCACAGCCTGACCTACTCACCCCACAAGTTGGTTCTCCAATGCTCTGTGTGCACACGCAGTTTAAAGCCCCTCCTCCACTAATGAACATAGCACTGCCCCCTCCTCTTTCTGTAATGTGGCTGGGATGTTCAATGTGATGCTTGAAGCTCATTGTGACTCATGTCGTCACCTGAAGGCTAAAGGTGTGTTCCAGCTCTGAAAAAGCTGAAGACCACGATTTACACTATAACTGCATTAATTTGCTAAGAAAGTTGTAATATTGTACTAGAGGATAGAATGGAGTATTGCAGTTTGAGCACTCTTTTTTTGTCGCTATATGGCTGCACATTTTGAATGGCTGTCACAACAGTTAGATGGCAGAAAGAGCTGAGAGGAGGCTGATAACAATACCCAAATCAGGTTTATGGCATATTATATAACACCAGGGGTAGGACAGGGCTTGCTCTGCAGAGCCAATATGGCTCAAGCAGATTGTTCCAGGCACCTGGAAACTTAAGGAACACTGAACATGACACTAGTTTAGGGGTGTTGAACTCATTTGGTACAAGGGCCAGATATGACTTAAATGACACTTGGTTGGGTTGGGCCATGCCTTGCCAGCCCAGATCGGGACTTGGGGGTGGTGGTGGCGGCTGCCTTGGCTGGCTCGTGGGCCGGATGAGAGCTCTCAAGGGGCCGGATCTGGCCCATGGGCATTATATTTGTCACCCCTGCTCTAGTTCATACCTTGCCAGTCACACCTTTCTCCAGACATAGCAGTCTGTCATTGGGATCTACAAACCAGAGAAACTGCATTTGTTCCCCACTGGTCAGGCAGCTATATTTTAACAATTTTAGGATTGCTTGTTGTGACAGCCTGAAGGAGGCAATCTCGCCACCCACTTTTCCACAAAAGTCTGTAATGTATCAAAGTATCTACTGCTAGGGTAGACTGAGCCTGGCAACCAGCAGGAGGGTTGGAAGCAGAGAAAGGGGTTATGTGATGTTGGTGATGTCACCCCTTCCCCCAAGTTCCCGCCTCCAACCCTCTCACTGATTGCCAGGCTTGGTATAGCAGCACTATCTACTGCAGTTCTTTCAGTAAAGCCGTGGCTTTGTGAAACCAGAGTTCACATGTGACGTGGTCCTTCTGTGATCCATTGACCATTTCAGAAGACAAAAAACTGAATTTTCTGAAAGACGATAGAACCTGAATATGAAAGTACATGCAAGATGAAAATTAAAAACTTTACCTCTGCTCTTGAATAGCAAGGGTACCAGCAAACAGGATCACAGGAATGGCCACTTTTAGGCAACATGTTAACAACTACCTGATGTTGAAAGAATATTACAGCATTTCATCTGCATATAAAAAGGTAGCAGTTGAATGAAACCTTCTGTATTTGAGTGTCAGAAGGTACTCAAGCTATGTCTAACCATAGGAAGCATACAGTCATGATTACAAGGAGATTGTAAGAAGTTTCATTGACTCATTTTCATTTCTAATGTGATCATCAAAATGGAATAGCTTCCATTCACATGAATGGCTTTTCAATCAAGCCTTTCATGATTTATACAATTCTTGATGTAATATTATAGGGTGTGCAGGTGCTAGGTTTGTATTCAGGCTGCCAAAATGCACTCCTGCTATGTTTTGATTTCTGGCTGCCACCTTGGTTGTTGCATTGTCTATGCAGAGCACTGAACAAAGCGGAACTCCTGCAGAAAAGAGGGTATAATTAAAGGTTGTGTTCCAGTTCCTGTGCTCAAAGAGAAACCCATTTAGAGTAACTGGAAAACCAGAATGTTGGGTTTAAGAATATACAATTGGCTTTGATAATGGTACAACCAGAGTTCTGGTTAAAATGCCCTTGTACAAATTTATGGTGAGACCACACTTGGAATACTGTGTACAGTTCTGGTCACTGCACCTAAAAAGGATATTACAGAGCTTGAGAAGGTGCAAAAAAGAGCAACCAAAATGATTAGGGGACTAGAGCAACTGTCCTATGGGGAGCGGTTAAGATGCTTAGGGCTGTTTAGCTTGGAAAGAAGGTGGCTGAGGGGTGACATGATAGAGGTCTATAAAATTATGCATGGTTTGGAGAGAGTGGACAGGGAGAAGTTTTTCTCCCTCTCCCATAATACTAGAACGCGGGGTCATCTGCTGAAGCTGGAGGGTGAGAGATTCAAAACAGATAAAAGGAAGTATTTTTTGACACAATGCATAGTTAAATTATGGAACTCCCTGCCCTGGGATGTAGTGATGGCTGCCAACTTGGAAGGTTTTAAGAGGGGAGTGGACATATTCATGGAGGAAAGGGGTATTCATGGCTATTAGTTAAAATGGATACTAGTCATGCTGCATGCCTATTCTCTCTAGTATCAAAGGAGCATGCCTATTATCTTAGGTGCTGTGGAACACAGGCAGGATGGTGCTGCTGCAGTCATCTTGTTTGTGGCTTCCTAGAGGCACCTTGTTGGCCATTGTGAGAACAGACTGCTGGACTTGATGGGCCTTGGTCTGATCCAGTAGGGCCTTTCTTATGTTCTTATGAGGGCAGACTTGATGGAGCAGCTCCCTCACCAATGGAAATATAAGAACTATGAAGCAGCCATAGAAGA
Source organism: Euleptes europaea (assembly GCF_029931775.1). NCBI lineage: Eukaryota > Metazoa > Chordata > Lepidosauria > Squamata > Sphaerodactylidae > Euleptes > Euleptes europaea. Next base: position 91,661,712 of record NC_079312.1, on the reverse strand, counting down.
ATGAATGCCCTTTCTTCAGCGGTTTTGGAGGGCAGATATAAAAAAGTGCCATACTCAAACAGAACATGTAGATGCTCACATGACAAAGTTGAAACTAACAAACATATGATTATGGAGTGTATATTTTTAATGAGCTGAGGGCCAGTTTAATTACTCCTTTATTTAAAAATGTGGAAATGTCCATTGAGGCATCTGGCAGTACGAGGGCACAAGTGACATGGCTATCAGATACAAATGATTCTGTGTCTGTGGCAAAAGGTATAGGGGTAATAATTAAATACCAAAAGAATAACACTAAGTAAGGCATTTTTTATTCCTTTATTTTCTGCTCAAGGCTATAGCTGTATGAGCAGTACTAGACAGATCGACAGAAGCAGCCATAGAGAGTTTCCAATTGATTCTAAAATATGTTTTGTTTGTACGGAGATCTACCAGGACATCTAGGCAGCTAATGTGCGTTTCTGAGATTGCAAAATGAACTGTAGTTCTGTTCCACTGTTTTCCTCTGCTGTAAAATTACAAAACAATGGCCCTGAACAACATTATTAATATTTTCTTTTTCTTTCAGTTTCAGCCGGATCCATGCTGGTCAATAAACCATTTAATAAGTCAGCCAGAAAGTCTTCATTGTGGGGCAGTGCAATCATAAAACGCTGTGCGTTATGTGGCAGTGCAATTATAAAACACTGACTTCAATGGACTTATATGGGTGAAATTCTGTTTAGGATTGCACTATTAATCTGATGTACAGTCTCAGCGGTGAGGAGCCACATGGTCTGAGGTCTGAGGAGTCATGCCTTTATGTGAAAGGTAAGATGTGTGTGTGTATGTTGGAAGAGGAGTAGTTTTAAAAAATAAGGAACAGTGCCAAGAACCTAAATACTAAACAAACCTTAACACAGCATGGTCCTAATCAGAGTTGCATTCTTCTAAGTCTGTGGACTTCAATGGACTTAGAAGGCTTCAACTCTGCTTCAAACTGCAACGTAAGTTTTAGTTTGTTCTCTCTCTCTGTGAATGTGTATGAGAGAAAGGAATGTGTTCAACTACAACAGGCTCATTTGCATGCATGTGTATGTACGTGGCATTATTCTTGACAAATCAAGGTTAGAAACCCATATGTTTAAAAAGAAAAAAAAGACTCAAAAATGGAAAATGAGAGAAAAAGCTAGAAAGTGACAGAAAAATGATGTGATGCTTCATCATTTCGAGTTAAGTACAAAGCCTGCCAGTAGTCTCTTCTGTCTTTCCAGTGAACCATAACCTCTGCCAGTTACCACAACTCAACCTCTCAAGGGAAGGAGTTGTATTATTTTTGCCTTTGATGTAAAACACAGGCTAATAGTGGAAGCAGGCCAACTGGGGGCATTATGTGCCAAGTCCGAATTCAGCAGGCTCTAGTGCCTTTTAAAGAGACACCACTTTACTGATTCCCCCCAATTCTGAATTCGCCACCTTCAGTAGTCAATGACATACATAACTTCAGCATATTTATTTTACAGTGTGTTGGATTTTAAGAAGATAAAGCAAATATTAATCATTTAAAAGATCAGGTAAATGTTCAAGGTACAACAAAATATTCTGAGGTAATTTTATTTTTGTTGTCATTGTTTTAGATAAAAATATTACAGTATACAAGATAGAATTATTAAAGGTAAAAATACATTATTTGATTTTCTCTCTCTAAACAGTTATACCTACAGTACACATTTTTTATTTTTATTTTTAGTTTTTTTTAAACAAATATAACTATTACTCTATTAGGCTATCTGTGTTCTCATCTGGCACTTAAGAACAGGTCACAGGTCACCCTCTGGTTCTGCTTATTATGAATCATTATTAATAGCGGATATCTACTGTCATTGTATCTTGTAAACAAACAGTACAGTTGTATGAGTCCGTAGTAGCAAAGTGTGCTTTAAACAGCTGGAAATCCTTTTTCTGCCATTAAAGAAGTATGAAACTGAGTTTTCAGGTGTAGTAATGCAAGTTAACAATGTGATCTTATGCAGAGTTACTCCCATCTAAGTTCACTGAAATCAATGGGCTTAGACTAGAATAACTCTACATGGGATTGCACTGTTAAGACTTGCTTCTGTTTGGGAGAGTGCAGTGTGAAGACACCAGTCCTGCAGCCTCTAAGTGCTTAATTTTTGGGGGGGGGAATTCCCTCAACTAAACAAATTGCAGCAAACACTTTTTCTAAGAAATTTCACATTTTGTTGGAATGTTATTGAATGGATCAAGATCCACCCAAGGTGTTGCTGATTCCAGATTCTTTGACAACATGTTTTATAAACTCACATTTACTCTATGGCTTTCTATTCAGTCCAGGCTGGGTGGGCCTTTTGCAGCTTGGTCACAAATCCACCTTCATTGACAGAGACTGCAATTCAACGTATATTGACTTGGGTGTAAATCCAGGTGAACTCTGTGGCATATGCTATGGATCATTTAAAACCCCCAAAATATTTTTTTTTCTAGAACATACACATTCCTGAGCAAAACAGAATTACTTTTTAGTGTGAATAGAGATTATAGGAACGTGTCTGCATTATCTTGAGGGACACTTCTTGTGTTATAATTTAAAAATAACATGAAAATTCCTGAAATTTCTCGTGTCTCAAAAATGTGTTGGTATGATTACTATACAATTCCCCAGTACAAATTCTACAGCCAATAATGGGGAAAACTGGCTGCTCTGACAGAATCCAGCTGCTGAAATACAGCCTCAGAATCTTACAGATCACAGTCTTTCTAAGGAAAGGAATGTACTATGTACTAATCATTCCAATGTGACATCTTCTGCCATATTCCCATAGCCTCAGTCCTGAGATTGACCACAGGAACACTAGAGCACATACATGAAGTGTTTCTCCATCTGTACAAGTTAGGGTTGCCAGCTCTGGGATGAGAAATTCCTGGAGCCTGGGGACAGTGAGGTTTGAGAGGTGGGGGACCTCAGTGGTGTATAATACCATAGAATCCACCCTCTACAGCAGCCATTTTCTTCAGGGGAACTGATCTCTGGAGAGCAGGGGTAATTCTGGGAGATCTTCAGGCCCCACCTGGAGACTGGCAACCATAGTACAAGCTTTGGAGTATATATGAAATCAGGGAACCTCACCCTTAGACTAAACTTCATGATGACCACTGAAAGCCAGGTCAAGTAACATGCACTGAGGATGCTATAGAAGGGTCAAGGTTCCAAATGAACTTTGAACTTGCTATGAATGTTTGTCTAGTTAATCCAGAATTCACAACATGGTCATGAACTTCTGCTAAATTCAGGCTACATCTCTTCCAGTTTCCTTGATGTTCCTCACTGAGTGGAGGGAAGTCTTTCAGTTCTTTCTCTAGCTAAACAATGTTGATAGAATGGGTTAAGACTAGGTTAGATGAATGATGTGGAGGAAAGGACCTCCTTTCTTGATCTCCAACCATCTAGTCTCTGCAAGAGCTATTAACTTAGATATTAACCTTTCATTTCTAATGCTCTCCTCAAATATCTGTCCAGAACGTTTCATGATTCTTTATCACAGGGATAGAAGTTCCACTACAGTCTTCCTAAAACAAAAAATCCAGGTTTAATGCTTACCATCGAGTGGTTGTTCTTTCACAATGGACCATATGTTTTTCCTGAATGAGTCACTCAGTCTCAGGCATTTTGCATGTAAATGATTCTATGAACTCATTTCAGGCCATGGGGTTTAATGATCTGCAAGCAAGTAGTGCTCTGTAAAACTCTGTCATGTTCACCTGCTCGTGTAATACAGGAAACATCCTGTGAACACAGAATGTTTTGATATTTAGACCAGCTAAAATTGCTAAGATTTCAAACAAGAGGATATTAACTTCTTTGCATTGTAGAGGGTTCAAAGCACACACTCACATAAATTGTCTCAGTAATCCTTACAATTCTGTCAGTTATGACAGATAGGGTTGGAGGAGAAGGCTAATAGTGCCGTATTAAGAAGAGTTACAACCAAGTCCATTGGTTAATGGGCTTAGAGGGTGTAACTCTGCTTACTATTGCACTGTAAATCTGATAAATATTGGCTTACCATAGCCTGCCCATTGAATTGAATTCCCATTTTAAGTCAAATATGAGGGCAGGGAACATTTGAGGGGACAATTGGGAAGGGGTGCTTGACACTTCTTCTATCTGTAGCATCTTCCTTTCAAATCCCCCAGGTTATTTTTAGTTGTTTTTTCCAAAGGTAGGCCCTGAAGCTGCACATAATGCCAGCTGGAGGAAAATGGCTGGGAACAACTGGTGGGCACAGGAGGTTGTACCCCCGACCACCTTGGTCACATTTTCTCCCCTGCAAGTGTCCCTTGCGCTCAGTTTGTGTTGGCAAGTGCAAGCTTAGGAACATGTGATTTCTAACATAACAGTCAGTTCCAACTAAAGGTGAGATTTGAACCAGGGGACTTCCCAGCTCACACTCTTAGCTGCTACACCATAATAGGTAGATGTTAGTTTTGTAGGATTCATAGTGGCTGCACAAATGAAAATACGTGGATTGCAAGTTTTGAATGAATGTTTCTGGGACACATTTATGTACCTCTTCTCCTTCTTTTCACATTTCCTTACCATTTATGCTTTTGATCCTTGGTTACTGTCTGCCGATTTATCGCTTTGAAGATCTGGCTTTTTTCCCAATTTTCAAAAGTTGCTTTGGGTTTCTAGAACAACCAAACTTGTCTTCTGAAGGTTATACATGTAATTCTGATGTCAAAAGGACTGCTTCGATACAAAAAAAGTCACCTTTATATCATAAAGGAAATACTTGATCATTGGCTTCACCCAATAAACCAAGCTAATGCACAGTGCCTCTAAAACAATTGGAACTCAACAAAAACAGAGCTTCCAATGCTCTCATCTTGCACAGCTTTTGCTCCTTTAGAATGCTGGTTGAAATAATAAAGTGTTTCTTATTTGTCCACCATCAAATGTCCTTATTTAAGTTCTTTCCAAACTTGTCACTGAGTTGCTGTATTAGGTTTGCCAACTCGCCAGTTGCTTGTGACTTTTCTTCTAGAAGCTCATAGCGCAGACTTGAAATATCTTGCTTAATCTCCTTAAGTTCTCCTAAAATTAAAAGAAACACTCTCATTAATAGGACAGAATAAGTAACAACATCACCTCCTGTGGGAGTTTCCAGCCCTACCCACTTTGCCTCATGATCAGCTCTCTCATGAACAAAGAACTTTGAGCAATGACCTTTGTGGAAGAGCTGCAGTTATGTTATGGCTTGCTTAAGGGACTAGCAGTGTCTTCTATCCTAAGCAGAGTTATAGGCTTCCTAAGTCCATCAAAGTCAATAGGTTCAGAATGGACTCTCTGCATGGACTCTCAATAGAACGGCACTATAGCTTCATCAAATCCTAAAGATGACTGCTTAAGTGTGTATTAATTTTGGAATAGGAAACAAATCTGCACAAAAGTGGGACATCTATTCACATTAAGACCCCAAACAGAACTAAGATAAGAGGTACAATCCAGCAAACGCTAGTTGTGAGTTAGTAAGTCCCAATTCAGTGGTTTCAACAGGAATTAATGGTAAATAACTTGTATTGAATGGTGACTTCAATAAGAAACTAATTGTGACAACAATAAAATCAATAAGATACAGTCATAATTCCAAAATGTTTTTATCTGCATGCACAGATATCTGTTTTTTGTTTGTTTGTTTGTTTTTTGCATAGAGACACTTAAAAAAGGTGGGTAAAGGTAGTCCCCTGTTAAAGCACCGGGTCATTCCTGACCCATGGGGTGATGTCACATCCCAGTGTTTACTAGGCAGACTTTGTTTATAGGGTGGCTTGCCAGTGCCTTCCCCAGTTATCTTCCCTTTACCCCCAGCAAGCTGGGTACTCATTTTATCGACCTCGGAAGGATGGAAGGCTGAGTCAACCTTGAACCAGCTACCTGAAACCAACTTCTGTTGGGCTCAAACTCAGGTCGTGAGCAGAGCTTGGACTACAGTACTGCAGCTTACCACTCTGTGCCACGGGGCTCCTATAGAGACACTTAGGAAATGATAATTTGGGTGTAGAATTTTCAACCTTGGTTTACATGCATGTTTTTCTCTTCACCACCAATCAATGGTTCTTTCTTTTGTAATGTTATGGGTAGGGATGTCATAGCCACATTGTTTTAATTAAAAAACCCTAGTTTCTTACATTTATTCTTCCTGTTTGGAATGAAAACTGCAGTTGTCTTTGTTCCTCAACCATATGAATTAAATTTGACCAACATATTATCATAAAAATTGATGCCTGTTTTTGTGTTAATTGTGTAAGTGGCATATGGTATAAAGTGGTGTTTCAGATTTGTTTACTGGGAAAACCAGTGACCATGGGAGGAATGTTTCACAATACAATATATGAAAATAAAAATATAAAAAACAGGGCATAGTTATAATCTCTAATATTGGGCCTAAATCATCCTAATACTTGGGAAAAAAATACGCTGAGAGTAAGTTTACTCTTCTTTTGTGCTAATTTCTTGAAATTTGTGATAACTGCTATCACCCTTCTTATTGATACATTAATGATATTTGTACTATACTTTGTACATGCAGTACATGCATATATATAATTTATTATCACTAAGCACTGCTATGAGGGAAACAACTGGAAAGGTTAAAGGTTGGATTGAATTACTCTCTTCTGCTAAGTGAAGAGTCTTCCTCAGATAAAGTAATCAGTTCATCAGAGAACAGGTCTTTACTTAGCAGTCAAGAAGCACTGGAGTTTATCTTATATTCAGTGGAACATACAAATAGGTAAGGATTCCCCTCTTTTGCTTTTCTATATAATGTCCTCATGCAGATGTTATTCAGAGTTTCTACATTGCCCTATGAAGGCTGCTTCCAAACTCCATTGAAAGGTTATTGCTTTCTCCAGTATATATGGTTACTTACTCATTGGCTTTCCCAGAGTGCTACACTGCTGAACTCTGAGAGAAAAACAATCCCCTGAGTGAATCACATTGAGATGATTTCTGTTTTGGTTCATCTGGACATTTCTTAGTGACGGTTTCCACTTATCAGAGTTCTGCACATTGTGCTCTAGCAAAACTTTGAGGGTGGCTGGTATGCTTAGGCAACATTCTTTTGAAGCTTCCAACAAAAAACCACCATGGAAGTGATGCTATACTCATGACAGAGATTGTCTAAAATCCCTAAGGCTAACATTTTGATCATCTCCTTTTTTGCTTGGTTAGCTATGCTTTCAGAAAAATATTCCTGTCGCTTCATCTATTTGATTGACAACTGAATTGTCATAAAAACCTTTAATAAAATGCTATGACTTTAACTTTGCTCACTATATAATACCATTAAATTTAAAAGGACTTGCCTTCATTGACTTCATCATTCTCTCGATCCACCTGGGCCTTCAGAACATATCGTTTAATAAGTCTCTTCATTATTTTCTGAAAATTTAGTTAAAACAGTTAAATGGAATGATGTTGTCTGACCATGTCAGTTTAATTTTAGGGCCACAATCCAGCGCAGTTATTCATGTTTAAGGCCATTGATAGCACTGATGAACTATATTGGACACACACAACTATATTGGATTGTGGTCTAAATGACTTAGAGACTTAAAACTCTTCAGTTGTATATTTATTTGATATGAGGATTGTATATCTATTTGATATGAAATTATAATATGTAAAAGACAAAGATCACTACACCACTGAGATTCCTTTTGTACTTTACCTGGAGCAGCTGCCACTTGGTCTTTGGTCATTCTCTTGCAGTCTCTAGCAATGTCTATATCTTTTGCACACACGATTCAGGGTGATTGTTTGGTTGTGTGCACCGTTAGTAACACCCGTTCATTTTGGGGGCATATTTGCTAGCTGCTCTGCCCTAACCACAAGTATGGAATGGTTTATGCATTACTAGGAGTGGTGGAACAGCATCTATGGAGGTAGTGACAGCTGCTCCAGACATCTACTGATGGAAAAATCAGGAAAGGAGGTTTTGCCCCTTCTCCCTCTTTATGGCAGACTAGCCATATCTGTAGCTCCACTTGATCCTGAAACCCTGGGAATCAAATTCCTCAGGGTTGGAAATTGGAAATGAGGAGACCAGAAAGTGGGGGAGATCTTTGACTGTTCTTCTACAGATGAATTGCTGAATCAAGCCTAATGTCTTTATGATGAAACTCAGTGAATTCACAGCCACTGAACAGAAAACAGGAAGTAACAGCAAATTGTGAAAAGAATATCCAACAGCAGCGACAATGGTTTTAGAAAAGAAAAGCTGATGGACATTGATGTATGTAAAGAATACATATTGATGTATTCTTTAATATTAATTTTTAAAAAAATATCCTTTCCACTTTGACAAGGCATTATAAAAACAAAGTAACTCCAACTGACTATTAGAATAAAATTAAAATGAAAGCTTGTTGGACAGAAGAAATAAGAGTCTTATGTACAAATGACTGCAGTCAGCAAAAGAAATATATGATATTGAAATGTGATATTGAAATTACAACAGTAAAGAAAGTTATCTTAAAAAAAACTATAGAGAAACCAATTCCAAATCAAACTATACTTGAAGTCTTTAATATGCCTTTTAGTTGTAAGGCCAAAACCTTTCCAGAGTTAATGATTAGAAACACCAACAAAGTTGACCCTCTTCTAAAGGAATACTTTACACCAAATCAAATTAAATAATTAAATAATAAATGTGCCTACTACCAAAACTTCAATATAAATGAATATTAATGTAGTAAGTAATTCATTGTTACACAGAAAGACCATCTTGAATATTTTATCTTTCCCCCCATTAATGCATTAGATTCAAACCAGTTTAAAAGGTTAACTCTCAGTCCTATGTATTACACTTTGCCCTGATGCTCTCACATTAAAATTGGACCCTTCAATGAAAAAGTAAAGTTTAATTAATGCCTACAGTATTAGAAATCAGGTTTTGTGTACAACTTTCATTGCAAATGCCAATTAAATTTGATTCCAGTGTTCATACTTGAGAAGAAAACCTAGAGAAGGCTTTTCCAAACTGCGGCCCTCAGACAGCTATGAATGCAGCCCAACACAAAATCGTAAACTTACTTAAAACATTATGAATCAGCTATCGATAGTGTTAGTGTATTTTATGTGCAGCCCAAGACAATTCTTCTTCTTCCAATGTGGCCCAGGGAAGCCAAAAGATTGGACACCCCTGACCTAGAGGGTGCTCAGAATTTCTATGGCACAGGGCGCAGTGGGATTTTTTGATCATTTACCTAGCTCCTTCCTATTTAATTCCTTCTACCTGTACAACTAAATTGCCTCCTATGATACCTACAATTCTGTACTTCCTCTCGAGTGTAAGAGAAAACCCTCCCAAGTAGGGCACTCTGCACAGATCTCAGCTCCAGCAGGTAACCATTTGACTTTTATAGAAATGATCTTGCCACTGCTATTCATGCTCTGGTTATATCCAGGGTTGATTATTGAAATGTACTCTATGTGGGGTTCCAGTGGGAACATATTTACTAATCCTGAAAGAGGTTTAACTTTTGGAGGTGCTTTATAGTATCAGACCATTGCTCCCTTTAGCACAGTATTGTCTTCTCTTGACAGGCAACAGTTCTCCTGAAGAGAGGGAAACCTTTCTCATCAGTGCTATCTGAGATTCTTTAACTAGAAATGCCAGAGGTGGAACCTGGGACCTCCTGCATGCCAAGCACATGATCTGCACCTGAGTCACGGACACTCCATTCAGTGGCTTCAGTTTGGTTCTATGGGCCACAGCATCTTAAGAACTGTTTATTCTCATATGAACTTTCCCAGCATTTAAAGTTTTACTGTTGGTTTGGTTTTATTGTTTCTGTGTTTTTTTAATTAATGTAAACTGCCTTGTACATCATTTTAAAGGAAAGCTGAGGTTCACATTCCTTAAATATGTAAATAATTTTTCTGACTACAGCAATCCCCTTTTGGAGGTAAAAATGTTCTTATCTGTTGGATAGAATGAGGTGGCCACAAATCTCAGGTGGTTTCCTGCAGCCACTTACACTATTTTGGAGCAACAGGTACAAGTCACTTCATTGAACATTAAACAAAGAGAACTGGCGTATGATCCAGCCTAAGATAAGTACTTTTAGGTCACATTGATTTCTATGGGACAAGTAGGCACATCCTTAAATTTCTTCCACTAAAACTAGTGGGACATGAAAGTGCTTCACTTTGTCTGGGTTGTGCCCTCAATGTGTAGAAACTCTGCAGCAGCTCAATTTTTATTCCAAAAACAAAGGTCTCTCCTACAAACCCAAAGATCTGAGGTAGATTATCTACAGTGGTATAAATGATACTTTTTAGTTTGTGATCATTGACTGCAACATGGGATCCTAATTCTCCTATGATAAAGTTAATTATACAGTAGCTATGCAGCCCAATCCTATGCATTTTGCTTTGAAATAGGCCCCACTGAATTTAGTAGGGCTTATACTCAAGGAACTGTGCATAGGATTGCATAGGATTGCAGCCAAAAGGATTCAACATTTTAAACGTGCATTCTTCTTTAGACGAAAACAAATACTGGACAACTGGTTCTAAGAAACATAACAAGGACAAACGATGTAGAAATAAGTATCGACAACTAGTTAGATAGTTAAAAGAGTGAAACATGTACCGTATATACTCGCGTATAAGCCGAGTTTTTCAGCCCAAAAAAAGGGCTGAAAAAGCCGAACTAGGCTTATACGCGGGTCAATACGGTAGGAGAGGGGGGAGGGGAGGGGGGAGGAGGGAAGAGGGAGGAGGGAGGGGGGAACTTACCTGGGGGCCTCCTGCCAGCCCAGGAAGGCCGCGCCGCCGCCGCCACCGCTTCGCCGCCTTTCCAGGTAAGGGGCTCTTCCCCCTCCCCCCTTGAATGGCACTGGGGGTGGGGTGGGGTGGGGCGGGAGGGCCTGGGAGGCCGGCGGGAGGGCGACCTGGGGCAGGGCCCTGCGCTCTAAAATGGCGGCCGCCATTTTAGAGCGCAGCATTGCCGGTAAAGGGAATTTCTTATTGACCCTCGGCTTATACGCGGGTCAATAAGAAATTCCCTTTTCTGGCCTCAAATTTGGGGGGTCGGCTTATACTCGGGTCGGCTTATACCCGAGTATATACGGTATATATTATAAATGCAGAAGTTAATGGCATATTTGCATGGTGAAGAAAGACAGGGTTACTTCCAGAAGAATACATGAGGTACAATGCACATACTATATGCTGGAGATGACCATGGTGGTAGAATCCATTGGGAAGTAGTGTTGCCACCTGAAAAAACATAAATTGAGGAATGTTTTTTTGGGAAAGTGGGGAAATAACTGAATCCCAAAAGAAACAGTTATCAGGAGAGTCTTTTTTTAAAAAAAAGGAAAGGGGGAAGGGAAATAACAAATCAGGATGCAAAAATGCCACCATCTCTTCATTGATCACCGAAGTCTAACATACCGTTCACCACAGAAATTGCAATAATGAGTTAACGGCATACTTTTTCAAAACTTTGCTTCTGTATCTTAATTTTGTGTCTCTAAGCAAAAATAAAAACAGAAAGTATAGCTTTTACGTTTAATTAGGTATACTTATATGTATCTGCATAATTATTAGAAGGTGCCCAGTAGAATTATTAATAGGTACTCAATGAAGCTTAATCTAGGTAAGACTGAGGTGGCCAGGGATACAGCAAGTCAGGGATTTTTTTTTGACCCGTCAAACTCTATTTGGGTGAGATTATATCCCCCAAAAGAGGGCTTTTGTACTTTATTGATGCTATTAGATTTGGGTATACAGCTGTTATTTCTAGTCTCATCTAAGGCATATTCTGTCTTTAGCCAACTTCGGTTGGTGTAGCCCCTCTTGGCTTGGATCCAAACTAGGCATTTCAATGGGCACGAGGATTTCTGTCCACAGAATTTGATTGTCCTGCCTCTCCCTCTCCCTGCAGCCTGAAATGCTCCCCATGTTCTGTTCTTGGGGCGGGGGTCTGTCTCCTCCAGGAACATAATATCAAGGAGCAGTTTGGGTTGCAGGAGGGGAGGGGGGAGCCAAGAAAACCACATTCCAAGGGCCAAAACCGTTGTGCCTGCAGAAATATTGGTCCAGAACCAACCCCCTGATCTTTCCTTGATAAGTACTAGCTGCAGTTATTCAGGCTGCGATCACATCCAGTTTTATGTTTCTGCAATACGCTGTCTGTGAGGCTGCCTTTGAAGATTATTTGGAAGGTTCAACTGGGGCAAAATGCAGCAGGGACTGTTGGTTATAAGGAACATATCACAGCAGTTTTAGAAGAGCGACAATGACTGCCATTTTCTTCTGGGGACAATTCAAAGTGCTGACAATTTCATTTTAGGTCATAAATGGCCTGGGAGTAGGGTAATTTCTAAAGGTCCAGTATGTATCTACCTATTAGCTGAAGTCATCTACAGAGGCTTTACTTTGTATGCTGCTGCCTATTCAGAATAAGAGAGTTGTGATTACAGATGGGAAAAGAAAAAGAGGGCTACACCTAGCAACGTACCAGCAAACCAAAAAAGTCAAAAAGATGCCAGGCAACAGGTGACAGCTTTATTGTCATGTAAAGCCCTTATATGTTTCATTCCTGTGGAAAGGGTCAGCACAAAGGATCTCTGATCCCCCTTCCTCTGGTGAAGCAGATGAAGCAGTAAAACACGTAGGGGCTTTACATGACAATAAAGCTGTCACCTGGCATCTTTTTTACTTTTTTGATTTGATTGCAGATGGGGTCTTTTTCTGTTGCGACAGCTTGGCGCCTTCCCCACAGTGAGTTAACTGGTCCCAAGCTTTGGCGCCAAGTAACATTTATTTTATTTCGTAACATTTTGCTGAGAGTCTTCGTTGAATTTCCCCACACACATACCCTTGACTTGTTATTTCATCTTCTTTGGCACTGGTTTGAATATTTTACTGCTATTGGTCTTCTTAATGCTATTACCTTTATCATTTAACTGCTTGTTTGTCATTGTTGGGCTTTTAGTTATTATTAATGCAATTTTATAGTTTTAACTGTTTTCTGCTTTAATTATATTGGATTTTGTCTTGGTAGCTCCTACTCTGAGAGATCAGGATGTAAAGAGATCATGATGTAGAGGGTAAGAAGGAGTTTTAGCGTTCTTGTGTAGCTGTTTTTCCCCCTTTTTTTGAAAAAAAAAAAAAGGATTTTCCAGGAGAAAATATCCAGACAATTGTGCTTTCTACTCCAGTAGGGAATCTACTCTGTAGTGTTAGGAAGGATAAACTAAGACTGTTTGGTATATGAAAAGTATAGAGTTATCAAAAGAAAAAGAAATGGCTAAAGCTAGGGAAAGAAAACAGTAACTAAAATTGCCTTTTGCTTAAGGTTCTGCAATATGACATGAGTTCTGCCGTTCTGTTACCAAAAAAAAAAAAAAAAAAGGATTACTGTTCCCAGGAAGAATAAAGAATGTTCCTTCAGGTTAATACCATCTCCCTAAAGGTCTGTGTGAAGAAAGAGAGAACAAATGAAATGTGTCATGCTATAGTATTTTTCCCCCATATTTCATACCGAAACACATCCATGGGGGAAAAAGAAAGGTGAAATATTTCATATTCAATCAATTGAAATATGGCACTAGGAAATTGCACAGTCATCTTTCTTTCCCTCTGTGATGCACAAGTATATCATAATATGGACTATATCACTAGGCGATCATTAGAGTATAGCAACATTCTGCTGACCTCTTATCGTTCTCTTTGCTGTCACAATGCCTTCATTTCAGTAACTTCATTAACTAGCCATCATTTTTAATAGTTAACCATCAGACAGATCCAAACTATGACAATTAGTTATTGCTTTGTTCTTTGTAGTTGAAAAATAGTTATTGTCCAGGCAACAGGAAAATAATTGAAAATAATTACTGTCCAGGCAAAAGGATTTATCTTTACTGTCTCTTATCCCTTTGGCTAGCTATGCTTGTCCATAACATTTTACTTCCTATTACATTGTGACATTGTTATTCATGTTCTTGGCAGAATCTGACATTTTTAATAATATATCTTTGGGGATTGAGTTTAGTAAGAACATTATAAAAGACAAAGGGAAAAAAAGTAGTTATTTCAGCTGTCTCTTTCCAGCCTCTGGGCTTAGTACTGCAAGGTAGGTCCCAACCTACCAGGTACTATAATTACACCCTTTTGAAAAGGATAATTTATTCTGCATAATTACTTCAAGGTTAAACATGATTCATGCAGAAGATGACATGGCTTTCTTAGTTCAGGGCATCTTTATTGTTTTAGGCATTTTTGATGGTTTGGATTAGATATGTTTGGCAGGGAAACTGACAATGTTCCCCATGGATCACCTTTCTCTTTGGAAGCACTTGTGTGTATATTAGCCTTTATTCTGGTAGTCTTTATCATGAACCTAGAAATATTACAACCATACCCCAGACTGGTTTTGGAAAGTAAAGGATACCAATGCATGGTGCTGATACCAATAAACAGAGTAACTCAATTGAGACTGTCCTGTTGGCAGGCTGAGGAAACAGGCAGAGTCAGGCAACAGTCCTGCTGTCCCTTTTCCCACATGCATACTTATTTTTACTGGGTTTTATATCCTGCCCTCTCCCCAGTAGGGTTGCCAGGTCCCTCTTCACCACCGGTGGGATATTTTTGGGGTGGAGCCTGAGGAGGGTGGAGTTTGGGGATGGGAGGGACTTCAATGCCATAGAGTTCAATGGCCAAAGCGGCCATTTTTCTCCAGGTGATCTGATCTCTATCTGCTGGAGATCAGTTGTATTAGCAGGAGATCTCCTGCTGCTACCTGGCATTTGGCAACCTACTCCCCAGCCAGGCCAGGCACAGGGTGACTCACAACAATGATCCATACAATAATTATAAATACAATAAAAGATCACAAAATCACTACTTATTTCCTAGACTTTTCTACCACTGTTGTGCTCCAAGAACAACAGATGGAAGCATTTTCCCCATAAAGGGATATATGTGTTTTTAATATCTAGAAAAAACCAAGAGAGGGAGTAAAGGGAAATTGCAGCTTCTATAGTACCAGCTGCTTCAGTTTAGCCAGGTACTTTATCAGTCTACATGGGACAGGCTAGCATTCCAATTGAATATTTTTAATGTAAAAAACTGCTCTGAAAAACACTGGAATGCACAGGACAGCAACAATGTCTTCTGGATTCACTGGAATGAATGACAGAATGAACAATGGTAAATCCAATGAAAATGGCTAGTATGGAAGGAGCCTTTAAGGCTTCCAGAAATGACATAATATGTTTTCATTTATGCTGGCTTTTGATGACCAGGAATGAATGAATGAATGAATGAGTGTGTATGTGTGTGTGTGAGAGCCAGAGGGAGAATAGAATAGAATAGTTGGCAGCCATCCTGAGCCCAAACACATACATGCATGCTTACATACATATACATACATGTGTAAGACAGAGAAAGAAAGAAAGAAAGAAAGAAAGAAAGAAAGAAAGAAAGAAAGAAAGAAAGAAAGAAAGAAAGAAAGAAAGAAAGAAAGACTGGGAAACGGCCTCCCCCCCTCAGCTGCGCCAGTGGCCTCGTGGCAAAAGCCTTTCCTACTCCCTCCCCGGCCACGCACGGGCCTCGGGAAGCCCAGAAAAGGCCGGGGAAGGGGAAAAAGGGGGACTAGGTGCCTTGGCTCCGCGGGCCAGATAAAAGCCCTCTGGGGGTTGGATCCAGCCCGTGGGCCGCATGTTTGACACCCCTGGATTAGAGTTTCAGCGGAAAAGGGGCTTTGTGTTAAAGAAGGGTGGGAAGATAAGAAGCACTTCCTGTGCAAAGATGTTTTAATGTCTGACCCCTTGTTCTCACTGAGACACTCACTGATTGCTATAAAGCTGCAGAAACTGCAAACCAGTCTACTTTGTAGGCTCATGTGCAGAACTTCTCGAATGGTTGTCTTGCTTCTTGTGTGTCTAACCAAGTTTGTGAACAGCTCTAGCAAAAGCTGTTAAGGTATGCTTGGACTATTTGGAGTCAGATGGTACACTCCATAGTCATCCCCCGCCATTATGCTCAAAGGATTGTTTTGGTGCCACTTGAGTTCAGCCCTAAACAAATCACTTCAATGAGAGTTTGGGGATGTGAGCATTTCTCATGTGAATAGTGGTAGTAAGATGATAATTGTCTAGCCTAGTCAAAATAAATGTTAAAAAAACATCCTGGTTCTTTCTTATTCTTTTTTATTATTCTGATATAAGGTTTGGGATAAATTTTGAATGAGATGTTTCATAATTTGTTGTATTATGGCAGTTAAATATGGAGAATAGTGTGCTTTGGCATAAAATGGGTAACTACTAACTATTCAGATATGCACTGATATATGATCCATTGATTTGGATCATTCAGAATGTGCCATACATTGTGCCAGCCATAACACTTCTTGTACTCCATAGAATTAAGGATGGCAACTGGCCAGAAAAAAGGTCCTCTTTAATAGAGGTTTAGCATATTGAAATAGGAGACAAAGCTTTTCATGGCATAGAGCTAAATAATATCACCTGAAAAATTGATATTAAAAAGATATTAAAGGGACAGCTAGAGGGATCAATTTAAAAGTTGGCAGACCTGTATGGTATCATGAGGACTAGATTCTTTTGAATCGCCTTTTGAGCTGACTTTTGTGCCTTTTATTGAAGTCATGTATAATCACCAAGACTACAATCCTAGGAATTTTTACTAAGAGGCAAGTCCCATTTAATTAAGGCACCCAAGTAGATGAGTTTAGGTTCAAAATCTAAATCTTAAAGCATGCAAAAAGCCCCTCAATACAATTTTTTCCGCCCTGTATTTTTATAATTCCTTTACCTGGTATCTTGTGGGCTTGTTGTAGGCATTCTTCATGGTAAAGTCTGAATTCTGAGTACTTGACTCGAAACGAACTTTCTGAAATACACAAATGTAGCAAGTTTCATCATAATGAACTTTTTAATGAAAACTTTAGGAACCAAGCACTAAGAAAATATCAGCAGACAACATTTTTGATAAGCAGCACAGTGTGATTGTGCAGTGAAAAAGCCCCAGTATCAGGGTTGTCAACCTCCAGGTACTAGCTAGAGATCTCCTGCTATTACAACTGATCTCCAGCCGATAGAGATCAGTTCACCTGGAGAAAATGGCTGCTTTGCCAATTGGACTCTATATCATTGATATCCCTTCCCTCCCCAAACCTGCCCACCTCAGGCTCCACCCCAAAAACCTCCCGCTGGTAGCGAAGGGGGAAGTTGCAACCCTATCTCCAGGCCTGGAGTAGCTTCCAGACTCTGCCACCACTGAGGCCGGGCCCAGTGGCCTGGCTCTGCGATAGGGAATCTGCTATGGGCCTGGAGCAGCTTCCTGACACCTAGGTTTGCCAACCTCCAGGCACTATGACTTCAGCGGACTTCAGGGTTTAGCTTCAAAACATTCCAATCTTCTACATGCACATGTGCTCTACCACTAAGCTTAGGGTTGACAACCTCCAGGCACTAGCTGGAGATCTCCTGCTATTACAGCTGCTCTCCAGCCAATAGAGATGTTCACCTGGAGAAAATGGCCACTTTGGCAATTGGGACTTATGGCATTGAAGTCCCCTCCCCAAATCCCACCCTCCTAGGCTCCACCCCCAAAACCTCCCACCGGTGGCAAAAAGGGACCTGGCAACCCTACCCACAGCCATTTTCACTGGTAAAAACAGTGAAGGGAAGCCCAAAGATCCTCTTTCCCCCTCACAGCGTTTTGACCACATTAAATGATGGAGAGTTTTTTAAAGGTTAATTCTTGCATGAACTGGCTCATATCACACATAACATGCTTTTTGGCCCTGAAGAATGGCTTATAATAGCTTTAAAATGAAGAACGAAAACACTTTACAGAGCAGCCTCTAGGTCTTGTTGTTTATAATGACATTACAGAGGTCAGATGGTAATCACATGTCTCAAATAATGACTGGCTAAGCAAACAGGAGATTCCTTGAGTGATTCTTCCATCATTATTTGGAGACTGGATTGCAAGATCAACCAGTACTCCATTTGTTCATTACAACCTGTCAACTGACTAACCAATTAGGCTGTGACAAACCTGTAACAAACCTCTCACTTGAGCTAGTACCAGGTTGCTATGAAATTTGGGTGATTAGGAAGCATCTGTGCTACCTAATGTGCCTTATGTGTAGTGCCAGAACTGAGGTAGGGATTGGCTCTAGTATAAGGATGTCATTTGCATTACATTATTTGTTTCAGGCAAGAGGCTGAAACTCTTAAGATATTGGAAGGCAACACCAAAGCACAGCAACTTTGGCATGTGCTATGGTATTCTCTTATACTTAGAAGATGACTTGTAGCACACTTGTCAAAAAGGCTGGCCACCATGAGAAGTAGGCTTCCTTGAGAAAACATATTACAGATTCAGTTCAACATGAGTTTGTTCCAAGGGATTACTTTCAACCCACAAATAGCAAAAGAGCAATCAGTAGACATACCCGTGGCTTGGAATTCAGCATGCCCATCTCGAGATCATTTTCACAGTTTTTGGCCTTGGATTTGCAGAGTTTTATGAGGCACATTTTAATTCTCATTATGAGATAATAAAACGACTTAGGACTTGGCACTAGATTGAAAGGGGCAGGTAGAGTCCTTCCCTCATCAAAATATGAAAGCCAGAGCTTTGCCCGTGCAAACTTCCACTCCACATCAGCATCCTCCTATAAAAGCAGAGAAACAACTATGGTTTAAAAACATAAGGAAAACTGGATTAGATTTAGATGGATGAGTGAAAATTGGTGGAAGGAACATTAACAGTTTGAGATATGCAGATAACACCACATTACTGGAAGAAAATAGCAAATACTTGAAACAACTACTGGTGAAGGTTAAAGCAGAAAGTGCCAAAGCTGGATTACAGCTGAACGTCAAGAAGATGGAAGTAATGATGGGAATTACACAAGTTTAAGGTTGATGATGAAGAAATTGGAATAGTTCAAGATTTTCTGTTCCTTGGCTCCAACATCAACCAAAAGGGAGATTGAAACCAAGAAATCTGAAGGAGATTTAGACTGGGAAAGGCAGCCGTGAAGGAGGTAAAAAAGATTCTTAAGTGTAAGGATGTGTTCCCAGCGACCAAAATCAAGTTAATTCATGCCGTGGTATTCCCTATTACTATGTATGGGTGTGAAAGTTAGACAATGAAGAAAGCTGAAAGGAAGAACGTAGATTCCTTTGAAATGTGGTGTTGGAGGAGAGTTTTATGGATACTGTGGACTGTGAAAAAGACAAAGTAGAGGGTTCTAGATCCAATCAAGCTGGACTTCTCCCTAGAAGCTAAAATGTCTAAACTGAGGATATCGTACTTTGGTCACATTAAGAGAAGACTGGAAGAGTCACTGGAAAACACAATAAATGCTAGGAAAAGTTGAAGGCAGCAGGAAAAAAGGAAACCCTAGCATGAGATGGATTGGCTCAATAAAGGAAGCCAGGGTACTCAGTTTGCAAGACTTGAGCAAGACTGTTAACAATAGGACATTTTGGAGGACATTAATTCATAGGGTCACCATAACTCAGAAGTGATTTGATGGCCCTTTACACCCATGCACCCACCCACCCACACACACATGTTTTAAAAGGGCACAATTAGTTTTTGGGAAGAGATATGTCCCTCTTAACTCACTGTCACTCATACAGACTTTAAAAGGCACTGGTAGATTGATTTTCACAATGAATAGAATGTTCTGACTAAAGTCACTGCTGGTTATTATTTCACCTAATGCTTTTGCTATAGCACATCATGGAAAGACCAGATATGGTGCTTAACATCAAGCTACCCTTGATGTTTGTTTCTTTAGGAAATGTACATGCCACTTCTCCAGATGCCTGCCTTAGGTAGCTATTTATGGAATATTTATTGAAGTGTTACCTGATATGAGCTGGTTACCTAGTTGGAAGGCCAGACTGAAAGGGTGCATCATTCCTCCTTATTTTCTGCCATTGTACATAGTATATGTCAGTCATTTGACTTTTCAGAGTGATCCCTGTCCTAATTCCAGGCCCAGGTTCGTTTCCATTGCCTGGCTGTGTGCATTGCCTCTCTTCAGCTGGCACCCAACTCAGACGTACAACTGCGTGAACTATTCAACCCTTGGTAACATATACATGTGTATGAAGTTGTCCTCCAAACCACAGATAGCAATTCTGAGTAATGAAATTTGGCTGCCCAGCATCCCATTGTGGATAGTTAACATTTTGTGGTGTTTTTAAGCTTTCTGGTTTCTTTTCCGCTGTGCTTGCTTATATTTCATCACTATTCATAACCAAGAGAACTCCAGTCACATAAAAATGACATAAATATGTGTGTAGTGAGTAGCTAGATTCATTCCAGACACGCTCAAGTAAACAAATGTGCGTATACACAGTATTTGGTAGAATATATTTGCATATTTTAAGCATTGGTGAGTAATCTTGAACCTTAAATGGGCCAATGAGATTCTCTGGATTCTAATCATATTTGATAACTTGCTGTTTTGGAAGCTTTGGGCCAGATCACCTAATAAATTTTAGCTGATTTTTCTGGACTGCTGGACTACTAAATAATTTGAGTGCACATCCCAGAATGTGAAATTCAGAGTCTAATAACTGGCCATTTGGTCTGAACATGAATTCTGCTTGGGCAAACCAAGCAGTACACCTCAGTACATATCTCAAGGATGGTTATAATAAAATATGATAATTAGGGTTGCCAGCTCTGAGTTGGGAACTACCTGGAGATTTTGGGGGTGGAGCCTGAGGAGGGTGGGTTTTGGGGAGAAGAGGGACTTCAATGGGGTATAATGCCATAGAGTTCACCTTCCAAAACAGCCATTTTCTCTGGGTGAACTGATCTCTGTTGCCTGAAGATCAGTCGTACTAGTGGGAGATCTCCAGCCCCCATTTGGAGATCGGCATCCCTAATCATGATGCTGAAGTATAAAAAATGCAGAGGGAAGCCTATGTCAGGCATGAAAAGGAAACAACTCCAGTACAAATCCCAAATACAAATTCTGCCGGTTGCATGGAGGAATGCTAATGCACTGAAAGGTGGCTGCTGTGAAATAATGGGGCTCAAAGGACTGGGCAGGAGAGTTCCAGAGTTGACACAATCAGCAACACTTTATATCAGCATTGGGGATGAAATGCCAATACAGCTTCCTTTCTCAATTATGCAGTTAAATTAGGGTTGCACTTGCCAACCTTCAGGTACTAGCAGGAGGTCTCTCGCTATTACAACTGATCTCCAGCTGATAGAGATCAGTTCACCTGGAGAACATGGCCACTTTGACAATTGAAGTCCCTCCCCTCCCCAAACCCCACCCTCCTCAGGTTCTGCCCCAAAAACCTCCCGCAGGTGGCGAAGAGGGACCTGGCAACCCTAGGTTAAATGTGTAAAATGCTTGACTGAGGTGTAGCTCCTGAGAGGTCTTTGTACTGGAACCAAAGCACTGTCAGAGTTGCTTAGATCCCTTGCACCTGAGCACACAAGAGTTATAGGTTTTTGCCATACTTGCACAGCATCACTTCAGCCTCAGCCAAAAGAAGATTTGTTTGGAATGTCTAGTAAGGCCACTCCAGAAAGGTAAGCTAAAATCTAGCCCAAGAGGTTTCAAGCAAACTGAGAAGCAGACTTCTTTCACATCATACTGGGACTGAGAAGAGAACTAGAGAGCCAGTGTGGTGTAGTGGTTAAGAGTGTCAGACTAGTATCTGGAAGGCCCAAGTTCAAATCCCCTCATTCAACGGAAGCTTGTTGGGTGATCTTGGGCCAATCACAGTCTCTCAGTCTAACCAACTTCACAGGGCTGTTGTGAGGATAAAAATAGAGGAGAGGAAAATGATGTAAGCCACTTTGGGTTTTCACTGGGGAGAAAGGCAGGGTATAAATGAATTAAACAATTCTGTCTGAATGATAAGAAAGATAAAGCAAGGTATTGTAGTGTGGTGTAGTATTTGGTCTTACTGTCTTTCACTTCCCAAAGCTTTGGAGATGTAACATGAATTAGAAATTTATGTTGCTGTTTCCTAGAGCGCTGGCTGGATATACTAAGTGGGATAGACATAAATAGCTTCTGATGCATGAATATGTAGTGCACGTGAAATGTAAATTCTCAGGATAAGCCATGAGCGATCTAATCATTCTTTGCAATAAGCCATGAATCAAATTTACTGCAAGTATATCTAATTCCTAGATAACTTTCTGTTTGATCCACCACAAATCCCCCAGTAGCAGGGTTGGACACATCCATTTTAGTAACTTAATATTATAAAGAATATAGAGATGACTTTATAATATGCCTGAATTTTTATAATTTAGTTCTCTTACTGGTCCCAGTAATAGAAAACAGTATATGTTGACCACCCATTCTTACTGTGAGAAAACACAGAGTGATTTGCTTAAAAACAACAACAAAAAAACTTATGTGGTGCAATACTATGTTTCACAAGAGTTCAGCTATAAAGATTATGTAATACAAGGGGAAAATAACCTTGGTCTCAGAGCAGCCTATTTGACATACAACATTTGTGATATTCATGCACATATAGGAGACATTTCCCCACATTTAACACTGCAACGGTAATGATAATTCAGCCTTGTCAAGGACTATTTAGGCAATAACTAGGAAGGAAGGATTTTTCAGGTAGGGCAACTGACATCCAAGGATTAGTGTACCATTGACTGAAGCTGTCAGATGGTATGCAGGCAGTACACCCTAGGTACTCAGCAGCATCAACCAAGCCCTTTGTTACTGATTCAGCTGGTAGGAGGAGGGAGACAAGACACCTCTGACCACTATTTCATTTTCAGGCTATGAAAAATGGAGCCATCAGGAATGCTGGTCAAGTCTGGAGCCAGGGTGGGTTTTGCCCAAATATTGATAGCCATGTAGCTTGCTTGTTAGGTAGCAGCCTGCATGTAAAAGTTAGGTTAGGGGATGTAGGTCAACAAAGACTAGTTTAACCCAGATATTGGTCTTGTGTCTTCAGGTGTTGCTACAACACACAGTTCATGTTGTCCAAAGTATCTAGAAATCATCTACAATCTAAATAGATATAATGCATCGAGTGGATTTGCATTTTGTTCCTTGCAAAGTCCTACAACAGTAGTGCTAAAACTAGGGGGGGAACACAGAAGATCTTTGTTTTTTGTAAAATACAAACATATATTAAAGAAACACATTTGGTCTCTAATTATATTAGCATATCTTACCTCAATTTCCTGATAGGAATTATTGATCATGGCTATCAACATGTTGAGGAGAACCACCACCATGGTGACATTATAAACCCCATAGAGCACATATCCAATGTTCTCAATAAACTTGTGATCATATTTCAGCACCACTGATATCACCTCAGACAAGCCAAATATGGACCAGAACAACGTTTTAAAACTTTCTTCTACCCTAAAGACAAAATGGAGATTCTTGTTAAGCCAACCCTTGATCTGCTAGCCATATAAAAGGCACAGTATGGAAGCTTGCCAACCTGAACAACAAGTAAACAATTACATTCTTCTGTAGTATGGATGACCTTGCACGATTTTTGCCGAGACCGCAGCAGATGAGGGGAAGATAAATGTCTCTTCCACAAACACAGCAAAGTTCACAGGTTTTCAGATCTGAGAATCGGACCATCAGCTTGGTAGCCTTATAATTATTTTGTAAATGCTTCTATCTTAGAACTGTGATTTTAATTATTTATATATTTCCATTTTAAAGATGCTCCTGGATGAAAATATCTTTGCTAGAAATAAGTTAAAATGTGATATTTTCTTTTAAAGACTTGATTTTGCTTTTTTTTTGGGGGGGGGAAGCCTAGTTGTTTTTAATATTCTGTTCCAGTGACTAGATATTGTGTTATAGGAATTGATTACTCTACCCCCCCACCCCAGTAAACATTTTCTGTTTATATTAACTCTTTTTGGTCTTCTAAAATCTCATACAGGTTTCACCTGAGTCTTAAAATTCTCATTGAAAACTTCCTTCAGATGAAACTTGGTGACAATTTAAGGAGGTATGGAACTCACCTCCCCTGATAAAATGTACTCGTCTTATTAACATTTAATTCATTTTTTTTTTTTTTGCTTCTCTCAAAACTTATTGGCGGTTGCTGCCTAGCAAAATCCTCAATTTTTACTGAAATTTGGTTGCACCTCTTGATGTGGCTTGCTTTAAAAGTTTTGATTATTTGTTATGTCCACTTAAGTAGTAGACCTGTTGGCACATTTGATAATGTGCTTTTCTCCCTTATTTTTATAAATCCAAAAGACAGACATACCTATAATTGAAACAGGCAAAACTAAACAACATAAATATGAAACAAATATAATACAGCAGTGATTGTCAATCTGTACAGAAGAACCACACCATGTCCACCAAACGTAACAAGAAGACAACATATTCTTTCCCCCTAATTTCAAACCCAATTAATGAAAGGCAATTATAGTTATTGACACAGTCAATGTATGTTTTTGCTCCTTCTGCTCATACCAGAATCCAACTGTGATCAAAAGAACATATTTCACATGTGGACATAAATTACATGGAAACGTTGGCTGATTATGCATGCTCATTTTACCCTTCTTTATTCCCCATTTCAGCCAGGATCAAAGCAACCAGGGTTGGGGAAAACTGTATGCATTGGCTGAAATGATTAGGGAATAAACTGTGTGCAAATCGGGGGCATGAATACAGGAAAGCAGTCTCCCGTTCAAATCAAGTCCCACCCCTTTAATTGCTGATCTGTGATTGGCTCACCTTGTGAGAGAACATTTCCTTCCCCCTAGACCCAACTGCCGCATAAAAAAGCATTTTAAGAACAAAAAACAAAAAATGGAGCCATTTGAAAGGGGGGGGGCGAAATCCAAGCCTTATTTTAAAAAAGCCTTTCTTTCTCTCAGAAAGAGCTCCCAGGAAGCAATTGAATCCCTGCCTCTTCGTGATTGGCTGTGAGAGATGCCAAACTTCGCTGCTTCCCCTGTATGGCTATCAGCAAACAGAACAGAAGAGGGGTTTGGAAAGGGGGCGGGGAAAGCTCAATGCGAGGCAAGCGTATGCACGCTCTTTGGATCTGGTTTCAGCTAGGAAAGACCGTTTGACTCCGGCAAGAAGAGGAATGGGAAAAGCCAAGTTCATTTAAGGTTGAAACGGGGTTGAGCCGAAAAGGAATGAGGCAACGTGCATTTTCAAAAACTTGATCCTGGCTGAAACAGGGAATGAAGGAGGCTAAACCTACCATGCATAAGTGACCGTTGTGTGGCTAACAGCCTCACTATCATCTGATATTGCATTATTGGAAACAACACTGTAGTTAAAATATAAAACAACACTGTGACCCTATTTCTTCTAGTTTTGAATAAATGAAGCTTTGAAAACCAGCTTTTAGAATTGGCAAAGATTTCTCTACATTTTTCTTCTTTTATTGTTAAATTACAATATTGTTATCGCTGTCACACATGTGAGCAAAACCTTCATCAAGGGACCTGTTAGTGCTGTGTATTCCATTAAACATTAGATTTTCTGGTAATGTATCCTTTATAAATATAAAATTCTTTCTTTAGAGATTGTCATGTACATCACTTTAGCCAACTAATAAATGGTTGACTTCAACATTGATCTCACTAGCCTCCATATAGTGATCTTTTCTCTTAGCTTAGAAAGGTTCCATTTTTTTAACCTCCCAGCAATTTTAATATGTCGTGTCAAATCTGCTCTTTCCCCCCTATAACTTCAACATTAGCCTCTTTGGGGGAAACTGCCATGCTTTCTTTTGAGTATTCTACCACATCACATAGAACGAGAGGTTATTTTGCAAAGTTATGAAAAAGTGGCTTTTTGCATTTTGATTGAGACTTCCAGGTCAGTATGATAGATCAGCATCATAACCAGTATCAGCCTACAATATTATACTGGTATTGCAGGCATGTTGTGCTGATACCATAGGCAGGATTTTCAAAACAAATATCTACAACATTCATTCATTAATTTACAAATATTCATTAATAGGAAGGTTTTAAATAAAGATCCCTGAATTATTTAGTGGGAAATTAGCAAAATACAAATTTGATATTTATCAGAATGTTATCCTGAGCCTGAGGTCATCTCGTAATGAATGCCGCCACCACAAATAGGCACTCTCTTAGCTTTCTGTGCATTTGAAATGCCTCAAAATAATTTCTCATCAATAAAAATATTACACAACAGTGCATTTAACTGTGGGAAGGAATATATAGGCATATTCATAGATTGCTGAAATAAGTTTAGTCATTGGAACATCAGGATCAATAAAAATCTGAACATAAAGAAAAATTTATTTGTTGCAGGATAATGGAAAAAGACAAGGAAAAGTATAGAAAGATACTTCTGTAGTTACAGGATTCAAAATTCCATTTTCCATAGATTGGTTCCAAGTAGAGATGCTGATTAATAAATAGCAAATAACATGCTCGTCAGGAATATATAATGCTTGTAATACTCATTTCTCTTTGGTGACATTACTGTCAACTCTTGCTTCATTTGTAATTAATATGGAGATGGATTTTGAGCAAATGTTCTGCTGTGCAGTTGGTATTCAAGCGGCTGAACCAGTAGTCACTATTGTGCATGTTCGGCACTTACTTAATTGCTTTAATCTCTTGCTCAGTTTCAGAAATTCTCTGTGAGAGACACTGTCCTTCTTTTCTGATAGCTGAAATTAATGTGGTTTTTTTTAATGGAACTACGATGTTAAAAGAATAGCCTATAGGGTTGCCAACTCTCAGTTGGGAAAATCCTGGAAATTTGGGGATGGAGCCTGTGGAGGGAGGGGTTGCGGCAGGGAGGGGCCTCAGCAAGATGTCATAGAGTCTACTCTCCAAAGAAATGATTTTCTCCAGGTGACTAAATCTCTGTTGTCTGGATATCAACTGTAATTTTGGGAGATTTCCAGGCCCCACCTGGAAGCTGGCAACTCTAAGAGCAGGACAGGAAATTCTGAAAGTCACCATTTCATCTTATTCTTCCACATCCAGCTGCTAATCGCTGCCAGCCTATAGGATGGTTTGTAAGGCCATACTTTTCTGCAGGGCTTTCTGTTGGAACAGGGCTGCTGGGCTTCACTGCTGGGAGAGTTGCCAACCTCCAGGTGGTAGCTGGAGATCTCCTGCTGTTACAGCTGATCTCCAGGCGACAAGAGATCAGTTCACCTGGAGAAAATGGCCACTTTGGAAGGTGGACTCTAAGGCATGATACCCATTGAAGTCCCCCCCTCCCCAAACCCTGCCCTCCTCAGCCTCCAACCCCCAGATCTCCGGGTATTTCCCATCTTGGAGCTGGCAACCGTAGGGCTGGTTGTTTACTCTTTGATTTGGGTCTCTCTCTAGTTAATTTTGTTGTAGCACTAATACTCTTAATAATAGTTAGCTGACAGCATACTATTGTAGATTTGTTCTTTTATCATTCTTTTAAAGGTCATTTTAAGGTAGCTGCCTTGAGTCTTATGGAAAAGTTAAAAATAAACCTTTTAAATATATAGAACACTTCACTTTTGAACTTGGATAATAGAGTTAACACAAAACCTGAAATTCAAGAACCACAGTATAATACTTTCTTACAAATATACAGATTTAAGCAATTTTCCTCCAGTTTGCATCCTGTGACTCTATTCTGCCCATGGTGGAACCTTCCATCTGGAAGAAAAGACATGTTCATATGGCAGATGGCTCCTTGCACTTGTGAAGACTACAGCATTAGTGGAACAGAGTTATGAGGATTCAGCCCTCTGAGTCTGAAAATGACAATACAGGAGTCTCACATAAAAGAAAATTGATTGGATTTTTTTTGCCAGTTGTATTAGAATGTAGCAATGATGTGAATTTCTCTGTGTTTTAGTAGTGATTGGTTTGCGACAACCACTTCCTTGCTGGGGATTAAGCATGCATTTATCCACTTTATGGAAGAGTAAATGGCAGAATGGGGGGGAAGTGATGTGAATGATTCAGATTTATCCAGTGAATTCAAGTCAGCAGCTAAGTCTGGAGCCTGCTGGCTATTTCTATCCTCTGTAATGTACACTGCCTCTCTTACCGTAATAAATCTGAATGCATCTGCCTCCGTAGAGAGATGAGATTTCTCTTCCTTGCTACACATCACAAGCTCAGCAGAGGGCTTTATGCTCTTTCATCAAACAAAGACTTAAAGTCGCCTAGTAATATGTGACAGGCAACCAGGCTTCATGTTGATTTGTCTTGCTACAGTAAGCATGCTACAGTGCAGCAGGACAGATCAGTCATATAAATGTGGGCTGTGTAGTTCCTCCCTGATTATGAAAGCTTATGGCAAATTTCGGATCTATCACTTTTGTCTCCAGAAGGCAATAGTATTGTGCCTTATACCTTCATTTAGGAAAAAGTAATGGTATAAGACTTTGGGCATTTATCGTTCACTGTGTGTGTGTATGTGTGCGTGCGTGTGTGTCTAGGGAAGAGTCATGGGATTGAATGCTTCCTTGTGTCAAAAACTCCCTTTCTCTTGAGTCTACCCTTCTTCCTGAAAGCTATATTTCTCTGTTCATGGATTTTTTAAAATCTACAGAAACATCCAAACTTTCCCCACCTGCATTCTGAAACACTGCACCCACCCCTTATGCAGATATAAGACACATGCATATAGGTTAAATGATGTTTTATTAACGGCTGATTTGCCATTCACTTTTTTAAAAAAAAATTGCTTGTTTTTTGCTGTAGGAAGAGCCACAAGTTGGAGAAAATGTACTTAGGCTGGAGGGAGGCTTCAGGTTTTGTTGAGCAAAGTGGTAGCTTACAGGCCAATGAATGAAATAGATATGTACAGGTTGAGTATCCCTCATCCAGACTGCTTAGGACCAGAAGTGGGCTGTATTTTTGATCTTTCCATATTTTGGAATATTTTCATATATACAGGGTTGTCAACCTCCAAGTACTAGCTGAAGATCTCCTGCTATTACAACTGGTCTCCAGCCGATAGAGATCAGTTCCCCTGGAGAAAATGACCACTTTGGCAATTGGACTCTATGGCATTGAAGTCCCTCCCCTCCCCAAACCCCGCCCTCCTCAGGCTCCGCCCAAAAACCTCCCACCAGTGGTGAAGAGGGACCTGGCAACCCTACATATACATAATGAGATATCTTGGGGATGGGACCCAAGTCTAAACACAACATTCATTTTATGTTTTATATATGTTTGTATATACTTTATCCACATATCCTGAAGGTAATTTTATACAATATTTTTAATAATTTTGTGTACATTGATCCATCAGTGGCGCTGCTGAGGGCTTGTGAGTAATGCCTGCATGCTGGTTCAAAACATCCAGTTTTTGGATCAGTCTGGATATTGGATGTCCAGATAACAGATACTCAACCTGTATCTCTTTTAGGGGCACACTACTACATGACTGCTGATTCAGCAAGAGAAATGAGTGCAGAGTAAATGCGTCCTGCTGCTGTTGAGGTAATCTGAATGTATACAATGATGTTACTTTTCAAAATCTGCCTTAAGAATTTAGTCAAAAACAAGCAAAGAAGGTCCAAAAACAAGATTCTTTTCCAGTCGTTATAAGAATCCATCCCTTGTTTGAAATTCATGAGCACTTTTGAAATATGAACGGTGTAATTACTGATCCCCCTGCTTCAAGCTCCATGTTAAAACATTCTATTTTGGAAAATAAGAAGAGCTCTGATGAATCAGTCTAGTGGCCCTTCTAGTCCAGCATCCTGTTTTCACTCAGCGAAAAATGGGAAGGCTATGCAAGAGAAATATGCTGAGGATTGCCAGCTCACACACATCTCAGAATTAGCATAGCTGATTGCTATGCTAAACCATGTAATCCAGACAGGTGATTCAATAGGCTGCAGATAATAGTTGTTTTCTGAAGGCTACTTTTTCCTATTCAAATGATGAACAACCCACTTTACTCAGACACAATGTTACTTTTACCTTATCATGGGAATGAAAGTAAAGCTAATTGTATCCAGCAGTAGCAGCAACAACTCTTCATTTAAAAGATACACCAAAGGTAAATCATTGGCAATTATAATGTCCTTGATTAGAAAATGTACACTTTAGAAAGTGTGTTCCTCGTTTGTGATACTATACATTTACATCACTTCTGGTAAAAGGGGAAGTAACATGGCGGACAGTGTAGCTTTTTGCAAAAACTCTATGGTAAAACCATAGAGTTTTTTTTGTACAGTGCTAGAGGGTCCACCATATCACTTCTGGTTTTTACCGGAAGTGATGTATGCATGCCAGTTCTTCCCCCATTTCATCCTGCCAGTGCTCAAAGCACTAGTAGGCAACAAGATAGGATAGGCCAGGAGGAGATCTGGCTTCCTTAGACAATACCCACTTTTGCCAGAAATTTTGTTTGTCTTTAAGGTGCGTTAAGAGCCCCGTGGCGCAGAGTGGTAAGCTGTAGTACTGCAGTCCAAGCTCTGCTCATGACCTGAGTTGGATCCTGACGGAAGTCTGTTTCAGGTAGCCAGCTCAAGGTTGACTCAGCCTTCCATCTTTCCGAGGTTGGTAAAATGAGTACCCAGCTTGCTGGGGGTACAGGGAAGATGACTGGGGAAGGTACTGGCAAACCACCCCATGAACAAAGTCTGCCTAGTAAACGTCAGGATGTGTTGTCACCATAATTTAATTTCTGTAATCCTGCCAAACTCTGATGCTCCAAATTACAAGAAAAAAGCAAATGCTAACCATTGATTTCACTTTCCCCCCATCTAAGGTAAATGTGAAACCCCCATCCCTTCTCCCAAGTAATAAAGATGGTAGCCTCTGTACAGATCTTTAATGGGCCATACACGTTTTTAAATTATCTTCTATACTTCTGCCTTTACATCAAACTTTACTACTTCTCTAGTAGTAAAGCACTATATGATACTATTTCAGTTTACTACTTATACAGCTTTACAACTTCTATACGAGATAGGAGGAAGCTTTCCACTTTAAGCTGATGGCATTTCTTCTTTTCCTTTCCAGGATATGCAACTTTAAGAGAGATAAAATGTTTGACTTTCTAAATGTGCTGATAGCCATACTATGGTCATAATTTCAAGCAGATATCGATGTACAAAGGGAATTCTTTGCCTTCTACATTTGAATTTTGGTAGGTACATATTTCAAGATCTCGGTAATAAGTTATCACTGAAAATATTTTAAGTTTACCATAATACAATGTGACAACTCTAAAAGATGCAGTCTGAAATGTTAATGCCACCCTTGATACTACTGTGCCAAGTTACATTACCCCAGTAGATCCTGATTCTCAGAAACAAATAGTATAGGGTTGTCAGCTCTGGTTTAGGAAATACCTGGAGATGTTGGGGGTGGAGCCTGAGGAGGGCGGGGTTTGGAGAGGGGAGGGACTTTAATGCCATAGAGTCCAATTGCCAAAGTGGCCATTTTCTCCAGGGGAACTGATCTCTGTTGTCTGGAGAGCAGTTGTAATAGCGGGAGATCTCTAGCCACCACATGGAGGTTGGCAACCCTAAAATAGTACCATGTGACAATTATATCATGATTCTACACCAGTCTATTTCAGATTGTTTCTAGAGTGGCCAACATGGATTTAAAGGCAACAATGTTAAAATAATATACACTGAAGTAAGGTATAAATGATGTTAATGGTACAGTTCTACAGAAGTTTACTATGTGTCTTCAAGGCATTTCTCATGCATTAGAAGATGTAAAACATAGGCTCTAGTGCTTCTTTTTGGAAGGGGGGACAAACTATTTGGATAGTACTGATTTGTGAAGAGGGTACTTAACTAAAGGAGGCGAAATTGGCACTGCACTGTATTACTGTGCCCTTTTTAAAGGCTATATGATTAATTGTTCATTTCCACGTTGATCTTTAAACTATGTTCCGTAGGTAGTCCATTTCCTAGCCAAGGAGGTTAATTAACTGATTTTAAGGTGAACTTCAAACAATCAATCAGACCCAAGTTCCCATTTCTTAGGATTAGCTAAGGGTGAATCAGGAATGTTCTAATCTACATACTCATAGCCCTTGGGAAAAGCCAGTCTCTCCCAAGTTGCTCAGAACAACTTACATGGTTCTCCCTGCCTCCATTTTATTCTCACAAGGAAAGCTTTGTGAGGTAGGCTAGGCTGAGAGTGACTGGCTGAAGGTCATTTCAATAAGCTTCATGGCCGAGTGGGCATTTGAATCCAGATCTCCCAGTCATAGTCCAGTACCATGATCACCACAACACACTTTTCCCATTAGCCTCACAGTAATGAAATATGATTTTGAGAAAATGGAGATATAGGATGGTTTTGATTCACAGGAGAATGAATAGAAATAGCTTGAAAGAGAAAGGGGGAGAAATGTAGAAAATCAGTGGTTGCATGTTTACAGAAGGACAGGGTTCACTATGGGGTGCATACTTTCAAAGGGGCTTTATGAATAGTGCCCCAGCTTTTCAGATCCTCTTCTCTTAGTTAGAATTGCCACCTTCTGGGGAATAACTCTTTTGGTCCCAAATGACTTCCCTAGGTTTAAGCCAAAGCTGCTCCCTTGAGTCTTAAATGGGATATATGCACATATTAGACATTTGCAGTGATTAATCAGTACAGTACAACATACGAATCAAACAGATATACAATATGTAATTGTACAGAATGTGTATAGTGGTAGCCTTAGAAGAAAGATAGTTCAGTCAAGAATCGTACTGAAAATACTCACGTTGTAAATGCTGGGTTATATTTTGCACCAAGGTAGTAAGAATAAAGGTTGAACATTCCAATCATGAAGGCAAGAAACACCATGATGAAAATGACCATGAATTTGAAGATGTCTTTCACAGTCCTTCCCAAAGAGATCTGGAGAGGACCAAAACTTTCGTTTGCTGGAAGAATGTATGCAATGCGGGAAAAGCTGAGTACCACAGCTATTGCATATAGTCCTTCTGATATGATCTGGGGATCTGAGGGAAGCCATTTGCTCCTGGCTAAAATGAAACAAATGACACAATATCTATTATTGAAGGTGACAAGAAAAGTGTTACCTGAGGAAAGAGTATTATATTGGAAAAAGGACTGAGGAAACGTTTACTATCACTGAGGGATTTCTTAGATGCTACTGGATAGCGGAAGGAGTGTCGCCTGTTCATGGTTTTCTGATTGATACCCCCATCTCTTTTTCCACATAAGACAAAGAAAGCAAATACATTCCTTTGACTGGTGTGATATAAGGGAAAGAGGCGGAAGTTGGGAGCATAGGTTTGGGAGCAACCACGCCTCCTTTCCATTTCAATGGTTTCTCCTGATTGCAGCTCATAAGAACATAAGTAGAGGCTGCTGGATCAGACCCCTGGTCCCGCTAGTTCAACACAGTGTTTCACACTGCTGCTGCTTCCCAGCACTGGTATTCAGAGGTTTGCTCCCTCTGTATGTGAAGGCTCCCTTCAGTCACTATGGCTAATAGCCACGGATGGACCTTTCCTCCATGAATGTGTCTAATCCCCCTTTTAAATCAATTCTTGTTTTACCATACTCCTCTACTGACAGTGAATGTCACAGTTTAATAACTCATTGAGTAAACAAGAGCCTCCTTTTGTCTGTCCCGAACTTATTTGCCAAAAGAAGAGCTCCTTCACTTGGTCTAGACAGGTCAGTGGAACAAATACTTTCTACTGGATGAAGCAAAGAAAGGGCTTGGTGAGCACATCAGAAATTCCCAGAGCCAACATTTGAAAGACATGGGTTGGGGAATATGGCACAGTATGGCAACACCCATGAAAGTCTGGTGGAAACAGACCTTCCGCTCAGTACTGGGCAACAAATGCAGACATTTTTAGCTGGATAGTGGTCAATTGGAAAAAAACGTAACACAACCCAGAATTCCAATCCATGGAATATAATAAAAACAAATTCTAATTGGGTTTGTCTGTTCTTCTCTTAGCAGACCTATAAATATAGTTGAAAATAACAGCTATATAGAAAAATAAATAAATTACCTGATATTTATTTTTCCCTAGAAGAAAACAGATATATGACTAGACAAGACTTTTATCTTCTGAATAATTATAGATTTATGACTCCACAGGCAAAAAACCCCCACACAAAACCAACCAACCAAAAATACCCCAAAGAAGCAAAGACTTCTGTAAATAAAAACATTCATTTGGAATTATTGTTATAAATATAAATGAATTCAGTTTTGAAGGTTGATAAAAGAAGCAGCGTTCTTTTTGACAGCATGAGATCAGAGCATGACACATGGTATGCTAGCCTGGGAGTTTTGCCTGGAATGGCTGCAGTTTGGGGTCTCTCTGAAGCTTGTTTTCACAGATTTTGCTGTGTGACACAGGGCTTTGATGTGGCTTCTGCTGTTTGAGCTAAGTTATTTGACTCAGCCTGACTGATAGACGGAAGTTGTGGGTGTAATCCACCACATAACACAGACTATTCTAGCAAGAGGTGAGCATCTCTACCTGTGGAGCAGTTTTTTTTTAAAAAAAAAATCCAGTAGAATGGCTATATTCCACACCTCTATCAGGGCTTCCACAGAGTTTCCATCTCCAGTGGTTCCCAAAGTGGGCAGTACCACACCCTGGGGGGGTTGGGATTACCTAGGGGGTACTAAGAGGCAAGGGAGCAGCAGGGGGTGCTAGAGATGGGCCCCTTCAACTGTGTTGTTGGATAGGATAGGGGGCGCTGGGGTTGAGTTTGTGGAACCAAGGGGGCGGTGGCCCGAAAAGTTTGGGAACCACTGATCTAGGCTCCCAAATCCACTTAGAACATTCTGGAAAGCAACTGGATCTCTAAACCCTTGGTTGTTATGGCAGCCATGAAGTCCTGGGCATAACCCAAGGAAAACACTGTAGATACTGAGGTCGCCCCAAACTATAAGCCAAATCCAAAACCATCTCTACTGGCTCCGTCAATATATTTGTAGAGGAGCTATGCAAGTAGAACAGCAGCAAAAGGCCACAAAACACAAGTTACACACAATCAAGATGGGATACTATCTTCAATGGGTGTGGGAATAGTGCCCTGTTTCATTAAGATTTGTTGAGTCTAGATTGTTGTCGCTATAGACTGGTATAAGGCTTGGGCCAGCTGAAAAGTGGTAGCTGGCTTGAAGCCTGGTAAAAATGCTATTTGAAGAGAGGGAACTATTGTATCAGTATCCCCAAATAAATACATGAGACACTGGTATGAAATTAACTAGTTTATTATTGGCTGATCTACATCAATAAATATCCTAGTGAGAATTGGTGCTAACAAGTAGACTATCAAGGCTACCAGAGTTCAGGGCTAAGCCACAGCTCCAAACTTAGCCAACATTACTGTCAGCTTTGTTTATCCTTACCTGCATGCTGAAAGATATTAATCCTCATCCACCATGTGACACTTGACCAACTAAAGGCTCGGTTTATGTTGCTCAACCATCAAGGGCATTCCCTCCCCAGCCCACCAGGGTGCTCAAGCCAATTATGGGCTAGCTTGGGAACAGCCCCCCACCTGTCCTTATATGGCTCAGGGCACTTGCCAATTATCCCTGCCTATACTGTATCCTTGACCTGGATAGCCCAGGCTAGCCTGATCTCGTCAGATCTCAGAAGCTTAAGCAGGGTTGATCCTGGCAAGTATTCGGATGGGAGACCTCCAAGGAATACCAGGGTTGTGACGCAGAGGCAGGCAATGGCAAACCACCTCTGAATGTCTCTGGCCCTGAAAACCTC
Organism: Euleptes europaea; assembly: GCF_029931775.1. Taxonomy (NCBI): domain Eukaryota; kingdom Metazoa; phylum Chordata; class Lepidosauria; order Squamata; family Sphaerodactylidae; genus Euleptes; species Euleptes europaea. Next base: position 91,625,952 of record NC_079312.1, on the reverse strand, counting down.
ACCAGGGGTCGCTGTAAATCAGATGTGACTTGACAGCAAAAAAAGATGAAAAAAAAGTTAAAACTCGCACTATCCCTGCCAAAAGTAGTCATGGCCTAAACATTAAAAAGACCAGGCCAATTACAGAATACTACCACTCCCCAGAACACTGTGGAGCTGGCAAAAAAGGGACCCCCTTTTCATTTGAATTCTCCAGCTTGAATGAAGCCCCAACCAATCCCATTTGCCTTTCAAAAGCTGACCAGCTAATCCCACTTTATTCACAGGGAGGGTGAGCTGGCCAACTCACAGCAAAAGCCTGCTGCAGATAGCAGGGCAGAACACAACAGCTTCTCCAACGCCTTTCTGATTGGCTGCTCTACATGAGTCAACAAAGGGCTCATCAGGAACCAGTAGTGCTCCTGTGTCTTAAAAAAGGGACTGCCAGAAATCAGTACCAGAGCCCAATAGGCTGGGAAATTATACTATTAACTCTAAATGAGACACCAGTAAAGAGAACAACACACTGGGAAATTGTAGAATGAGAAACCCTCCTGGAGAATCCAAGCAGCTCTACTCCCCATCTTCAGTTTGAGGTTGATGAAGGACTGTACACCCAACTGGTGTCAACTGAGAAAGTTATGGAATACTAGATTAATCCAGCCAGATTTTAGTGACAGATTAGGGTTACTGACCTCCAGGTTCTAGTGGAAGATCTCCTGCTATTACAACTAATCACCAGTCAATAGCGATCAGTTCACCTGGAGACAATGGCCGCTTTGGCAACTGGCATTGAAGTCCTGCCCGTCTCCAAACCCTCAGGCTCAGCCCACAAAACCCCCCACTAGTGGCGAAGAAGGACCTGGCAACCCTATCTCAGATGCAAAGTCTATATACTTTTCCAGCATCATATAATGGAGAAGTGCACTTACTTTCACAGACCTGGCATTAAGCAATCTCAAGATCACCTGTTATAGATTACCAAGTAACACAGTCAGGATTTAAATCACAATGTGTAGCCATGTTAGCTTGTCACTAACAGTAGAAAAGAGCAAGAGTTCAGTAGTACCTTAAAGACTAACAAAATTTCTGGCAGGGTATGAGCTTTCGTGAGCCACAGCTTACTTCTTCAGTCAGGATTTAAATAGGGGATCCTGGCTGGAAAATTAGTTATAGCCTCCCCATTTTTTTTTGCTGTCAAGTCACAGCTGATTTATGGCGACCCTGTGGGGTTTTCAAAGCAAGAGACGTTGGGAGGTGGTTTGCCATTGTTTGCCTCCATGTATTCCTTGGTCTCCCATCCAAATACTGACCAAGGCCGACCATGCTTAGCTTGAGAGATCTAACAAGATTGGGCTATCCTGTGAGGTACAGAGTGCTATCCATCTGCTTTCACTCAAAAGTTCTGAAATCACAAACAGTGCATTCCTAATAAGAATTACTCTAGTCTAAGCCTATTGAAATGAATGGGCTTAGACTGGAGTAACTCTCTTTAGGAATGCACTGTAAATTGAGCTCCACCAGGAGTCCTTTTCTATGGAATCTATAGTGACAAAAACAAAGTAGTTAAGTTTCATGTATGTTGCTTGCAGATTTTCTAAGGACTCAGAAACTTTCAAAGGACTCAGAAGATCTCCTAAACATACATGTTTATGACATCAGAGAAGATAAGCCAATGACAGGCAGAGGGATGGGATAACTCTGCACCTCCATGGTTATTGTGACATCATAGCAGATCAGTCATTAAGATAGAAGGGGATGGAGGGGTCAGAGATTATTTATTTTTAGTTATTTATGCCCCAGTTGTCGTCCCAATGGGGACCCAAAGGACCTTGCAAAATGGAAATAAATGTCTCTGTCACAGAAGGATGTTTGGCTTGGAACCTCTCAATATTTTATGATTGGCCATGACCCCCATACACTTTTGTGGTGGTGTTCAGTACCTGTAAAGCGCCCCAACAATACTGGGGGCTCTGTCCTGCACTAACCACTACATCATTCTAGCTTGCAATAAAAATGGTAAGAGTGCAGGGACAGGTCATAAAAACACATAGCTCTAGCCAATGGCTAGTTTTCTATTGTTGTGGAAAGTGCTGTTGTGACATTTTAAAATGACTATCTTTCAACAGAGAATAAATGCAATATTGTCGAAGGCTTTCACGGTTAGAGTTCATTGGTTCTTGTAGGTTATCCGGGCTGTGTAACCGTGGTCTTGGTATTTTCTTTCCTGACGTTTCGCCAGCAGCTGTGGCAGGCATCTTCAGAGGAGAGACACTGAAGGACAGTGTCTCTCAGTGTCAAGTGTGTAGGAAGAGTAATATATAGTCAGAAAGGGGTTGGGTTGAGCTGAATCATTGTATCAAAGGTAATGTGCTAATCATTGTCCTGTGTGTGAAATCCAAAGCTGTCTTTTACTGGAACCTTGGTAAAGAGGGATACAACATCAAAACTGACTAATATATCCTGTGGATTGAGTCTCAACGGACTGATTTTGTTGATGAAATGAGTTGAATCTTTGATGTAAGAAGTGGTTTTTCCAATGTGGTCCTGTAGGAGGGTGGTTAAATATCTAGCTAATTCATATGTTGGGGAACCAATGGCGCTCACGATGGGTTGGAGTGGGATGGAATCCTTATGAATTTTAGGTAGTCCATATAATCGTGGTGGTTAGCTGAACATGGACTGACACAAACAGGACACAGGGTCTTATTCCAAGACACTGAAAGACTGGACAATTCTACCAACTATTTTGTCAGATTGCACAGAGAAGCCATTGAAATTCATAAACATCAGCACAACTTTAACAGAAAAAAAGAGAGTTTAGGAATGAATAAGGCTTGGCTTCCTGTCCTGAAAACCTCCAGACTAACAAAGACTACAGTCCACAATAGCCATGCAGATTAGCTTTGGATTTCACACATTAACAGATCACTTCAGGATACAATGGTTCCATATTAACATACCACACCCTCATTAGCACATTATCTTGATGCTTACAGGACAATGATTAGCACATTACCTTTGATACAATGATTCAGCTCAACCCAACCCCTTTCTGACTATATATTACTCTTCCTACACACTTGACACTGAGAGACACTGTCCTTCAGAGTTACTCCTCTGAAGATGCCTGCCCCAGCCGCTGGTGAAACGTCAGGAAAGAAAATACCAAGACCACGGTTACACAGCCCAGATAACCTACAAGAACCAATAAATGCAATGACTGGAATCACAGGAAAGGCCTTTTCTACTGGCAACAGGTTGTATTTCAAAATTACTCCACAAGATGGAGCTCCTTACTCTGAAATATGGATAAAATAGGAAGTTACAATTTCTAAACAGAGAAAATAATCCCGATTAAACCTTGTAGCTCCTTGTAGTCCCAGCATGTTCCAAACCTGCATTGGTAAAGTGTCTGATGTTTGCAATCCTATTTATATGCTCTGACACCAAATAATTAACATAGATTTGTCATAATTTATTTATATCATAAACTACTACATCAGTACATGACAAGAAAAGTGCATATATGCAAGAGCAACATATCAATGAGAAACTAAGAATAGGTAAGGAGTCTTTTGGTTCCTTTCTGAGAAACTGAATAGTCTGGAGTGGACTACAAAACTGGAATGGATTCTGCAATCTCTACAGGCATGTGCAAAGCTGTGCTGGGCCTCTTTCTGCAGCAGAACATGGGAGGCTGGGAATTAGCACAGCCCAGGGATGTTTTTACTAGATCCCTGCCTCATATTTGGGAAGGAGGGCATTTTACTCCCTGCTGCTCAGGCCACACCTGGAATACTGTGTGCAGTTCTGGAGGCTTCACTTCAAAAAGAATGTGGACAGAATGTAGTGGGTGCAGAGGAGAACAATGAGGGTGATTAGGGGCTTGCAGACCATATTAGGAAAGGCTGAGGGACTTGGGAATGTTCATTCTGGAGAAGAGGTTGGGGGGGCCTGATTGCTCTCTTTAAGTATTTGAAGGGCTGACACTTAGAGGAGGGCAGGGAGCTGTTCCTGTTGGCAGCAGAGGATAGGACTCGCAATAATGGGTTTAAATTATAGGTGGAAAGGTACCGACTGGGGGGAAATTTACAGTATGAGTTGTTTAACAGTGAAATCAACTGACTAAGGAAATGGTGAGCTCCCCCTCTCTGGCAGTCTTCAAGCAGCAGCTGGATGCACACTTGTCAGGAATGCTCTGGGCCCTTCCAACTCTATGATTCTTTGAGATGTAATAATAGAGAGGATGCTTCAAGAAAGCAGATGGAATCCCATCAGATGATTGCATCCTTCCTGATCTGTATTTTTGTGGGTAATTGAAAATAAGCCTCAACAGACCTCCCTCTGCTGTCTATTTTCCTGCTGTAGCCTGTCTTGCAGTTGCCTGACTGCAGCTGGGGTTATGGATACATGTTTGCTGAATCAAGAGAGGGAAAGTGAGTAAGAAGACAGATTACAGAGGAAAGTGGTGTTTCCTGCCCTAAAATGGAGAACAATGTTGCCCCTCTCATCCTTCTAAGAAAGAAAAATGCTGAGAGGTGTAGCAGCCAGGCTGCTTTGTGTAACCAACCCACTGAGCTGTCAAGGGGAAGGGGGTGGCTATTTAAAGGAAATCATCTCCTTGTCTGAAGAGCCATGCACATTTCACAGCACGTGGAATTAGCATTTTGCCTTGGAGCCATGCAGGGACATTGGAAAGGAGGGGTCTCCTAAAATTGGTTGTGAGAACATTTTTTGCCCATTTCACATTGCCCTAGTTGGGCACAGAAGTTTAAATAGGACTGATACCATGGGAGTGGATACGCCCTGCTAGAATCAGCAAAATCAGTGAAGGTGAGAGTCCTGAATTCCAACTCTAGAGCCTGGGTAAAAAGGTAAGGTAAAGGTCCCCAGTGCAAGCACCGGGTCATTCCTGACTCATGGGGTGACGTCACATCCCGATGTTTACTAGGCAGACTTTTCTTATGGAATGGTTTGTCAGTGCCTTCCCCAGTCATCTTCCCTTTACCCCCAGCAAGCTGGGTACTCATTTTACCAACCTTGGAAGGACAGAAGGCTGAGTCAACCTTGAGCTGGCTGCCTGAAACCGACTTCCATCGGGATCGAACTCAGGTCGTGAGCAGAGCTTGGACTGCAGTACTGCAGCGTACCACTCTGTGCCACAGGGCTCTTGAGAGCCTGGGTGGATTTGCCCAAATATTGGAAACCCCATTGGGCTATGTTTTAAGTAGCCTACACTAAACTAGGAGATAGCTTAATGAGTTGCACATTTCAACTTGCATTTAAGAAAAACCTATCAAACCATTTTGGTTGATGGCATTTTCATGCTGGGGTACAGGGCAAAGTCAAAGGCAGGGAAAGAGGTAAGGATTATGTGTGTGTGTGTGTGTGTGTGTGTATGAATGAATGAATGAATGAGAGGATTCAATTGGGATTTGAACTTTCAGTCCAAGTTAAGCATTAAACATTTCATCTTTTTTAGGAATTTATGTCCCACTGAATAGGTGACAGTTCATGTTAGAGTTTGCTGAATATCTTACTTTTCAGTAATACTGAGGTATCCAGCTTTAGTAATATGCCATATCCTGGTTTCAACTACTTTATAGTATTTCAGTCTCAAAGTACCAAGATATTTTATACTTTGGAAAAACATGGCAGATTCCTTTATTTGTAGCTATCTTTTGTATTTTTCTTACCTACTGTTGATGTTGTTCAATCATCAAATAACTGGATGGAATTTAATCTGCATACAAGTGCAAAATTTCAGGCAAGAGACAATCTCTGCCCCACTATACTCAGTTGTTTGTCAAACTGTCTGGACTAGATGTTACTAAGATGAATAAACTGAACTTTGAGAGAAGAAATATTCTGCTTGTTTCTCCAACAAAGAACCTTAGCCTGAAAGAGCAAACAACATTAAGTAATAAGACTCTTACCATATGTAAAGTAAGCATACTGAGGAGGAAGGGTGACGTTATTGAGGTCATCGTCTTGAACATGTTCATCCACATAGTGTTGTGCTTCAGTTGCTTTTAGAAAAGCCATGAATCTGGCAGTGAAAGAAGCCGCAAAGATGGAGAGCATCCCAAAATCCAACAGATTCCAAAGATGCATGACATATTCACGGGGACCTTCTTCCCAGATTTCTTTGCATTCAGACCATATCATACCTATGGGAGCACAGAAACCATTATTGTAAAACTTGTTCAAAAATTATCAGTTATTCTGTGCATCAACACTGAGCACTAAACTTGCATTAATCTTTCTGCTTGCCTTTCTCCTAAAATTAGGACCCAACATCCATTGGGTAGACTTCAGAACTGCAGCATATCAGAAAAGTCAATTTAAAGTTCAGGGGAAGAAGCTGTGATGAAATGCCTTCCATCCCAGGATTAGTGCCAAAGAGGCTATAAGTGGTTAAGAATCCCCTCCCAAGTGCTGAGCCATTCATAGGGTTGGCCAGGTCCCTCTTTGCCACTGGTGGGAAGTTTTTGGGGCAGAGCCTGAGGAGGGCGGGGATTGGGGAGGGGAGGGACTTCAATGCCATAGAGTCCAATTGCCAAAGCAGCCATTTTCTCCAGGTGAACTGATCTCTGTCGGCTGGAGATGAGTTGTAATAGCAAGAGCTATCTAGCTACTATCTGGAGGTTACAACCAAGGCTAAATAGTAGTGCTGTAAAATGGTATTGTAGAAAAATGACAGCACTACGACCACTTAGAAAGTATTTGCAGTGAGCCACTTATAAACAGGCACAGTTTGCAACAGTCTATATAAATTTAATTCAATTATGAAACTAAAGCCTGTACTGAACCTAACTAGCTAGCTGGAAATGGGAACAATTTGATTTGAATTAATGTTTTCTTTACCTATTGTGTGCCTGAAGCCTGTAAAAGGCACCCTTGCTCAAAATATTCATCTCTTTGAATGCATTTAAATATGATTTTTTAAAAATAAATTGCTCATGGTGTCATTCATTAATTTTTTATAACTAGTTGCTTATTCACTTTTAAAAATCTAATATCCTACATCAGATTCTCCTTAATACCTTTTCATTTGGGTTTCCAATAAGTTATGCAGTTCCTTTTTCATACTATAAATCAGCAGATTCAGAGTAGACAAAGTCTACTCTGAAGGCAATAGTCAGCTTTTGCTCAATAAACCTCAGGTCCAAATTCAGAGCATACCAGCATGGTAATATTTCTTGGTCCTTTCCTGCTCACACAAAGATTTCAGCCTGTCAGTCCTGGAAAAAGCCAGCCCATGCCAACTTCCTGCCATGTCAACTGTGGCAAGCCAGTCTTAGTCACCGTATGCAGAACACATCCCTATCTGGCTATTGGCTCACTGCTACAAATTTCGGTAAGTGACACTCAGTGGTGTACCAAAAGATAACACTGGGATGAGTTGGGTGCATGCCAGCAGATTCTCGTGATTGTTTCATTGTCTGTTCTCTCCTTCCATGACTGTCATAGAGGCTTAGATGTTTGTGACAATTAATTCGTTAAAACATTTTTCTTCTGCTTTTCTCCATTTTGGCTGGGGAAAATGATGCGGGATAGAAGGCAGAAGCCCTTCCTCCCCCATGTCATGCTTCTGAGCCGCACTGGGGCCAAACATGCTTGGGGACATTGGCTCCTTGATATCATGTCTGTCTGTGAAAAGGACAAGTGAGGCTGAGGTTCTGCAACCTGACTCATGGCACATGTAACAACTATTTTGGCCCTAACTTAACAAAGTGGAAGCTTTCATGACATGCTCATATCATGAAGGGCTAAGAAACAAGACCTTGAACTGGACTCTGAAACAAATGGGCAACTGGTGTAAAGATCTTAAAACTGGCATAATACTTGTAAAATGGCTTAATCTAGATAAGAAAACAGTTGCCAAATGCTGCAGTAATGAAGTTTCAAAGTAGTTTTCCAGGACAGTCCCATGTATGGTAAGTTAACTTACCATAGTCTAGTTAACTCAAGTCTAGTTAACTCAAGACATGAATCACCATGGCTAGATCAGTTGAGTCCAAAAAAAGGACCCGTTTAGATGGAACTGGAAGAAAGCACTGCTCACCACCAGACCCAACTGTTTCTCAGGGCCCAACAAGAACTGAAGGAACTTAAGCAATAAACATAATTGTTCCTTCATTCCTTTCCCATCATTCTTGTCATGGTTGTCACCAAGTTTCTTCCTTTGTCTTTCTACACAGTCTCAGAGCCAGAGGAGAGTTAACATGGGAAACAGGATACTGAATAATGATGCAATATGGTGGGATATGGCCCCATTGTAATACGTTGGAATATTCACCACATGGAACAGGTTCATTACATTAACAGTTTTCACATTCCTTTGAATGGTCACTAGGACTACGAATCTAGGATGCACAGAACAAGATAGCTCTGATCTTCATAGTGAGTATTTCTACATGTTATGGTCATGGAAGGAAACATTCACTACATAAAGTATTCTCAGCAGATATCCTCTAACAAACTTAACATGGGGTCCAGCTGTTAACCACTTTGTATATGTTTGCAGCCCTGACCTGGATAGCCCAGACTAGCCTGATCTCATCAAATCTCAGAAGCTAAGCAGGGCTGACCCTGGCAAGTATTCAGATGGGAGGCCTCTAAGGGATATCAGGGGCATAACATGGAGGCAGGCAATGGCAAGCCACCTCTGAATGTCTCTTGCTTTGAAAACCTCAACAGGGGTCGCCATAAGTCAGATGTGACTTGGTGGCAAATATATATTAGTCAATTCTCTGAAATTCTCTTTATTCATGTCTTTCCTTGAGAAATTACAGATTTTTTGCTGTTTCACTTACCTAGGACCCATTTCATTATTAGCATTTCGGTCCATGAGAACTGTGTTGTTTTTACTCTAAAAATTTGTTTGGGATGATCCATGGCAGTTTCATTGGGAAGAAGCTTTACACCTTCAAATCGGTCTGAGGCATTCACTACTAACAGTCCAAGAAAAATTGTAAAAGAAACGGCATGTGCCACAAACTTCATGAAAGGGCTCCGGAGTGTCTGTCCCAGCTGAAAAATCAAACATACACAAACGATAACATTTTCATTCTCTAACTTTCATAACTTCTGAATCTTCATTTCATGAGAATCATCAAGTTTTTTTTCTGTTTATGAATAAGACATACAAAATTCGATTCATTACTTCAAGTAACAAGGCAATCCTATGCAGAGTAACTCTAGTCTATTTATCTCAAAGGGTTTCGAGTGCAGTATTTTATTTTTAAAAGAAAACATTTACATCCTGCCTTTCCCCATGGCATAAGGTGGCATACAATACATAAAGCCTGGCTTGGGCCAGGGATGAACCTGGCTTGGGCCAGGGAAGAAAACAGGATAAAAGCCCAATAAATAAATAAATAAATAAAGGACGGATGGATAAATAAATAAATATGAAATAACAATATCTAACCACCTCCCTCCCAATAAAATGCCTGCGACCTACACTTTAGTAAAAGTTCTGGTGAATAAAATAGCTTTATGGTGCCTTCTAAAAGTTTACAAGGATGGTGCTCCCATTCCATAAAGTGGGAACAACCACAGAGAAAGCACAGGGCCTAGTTAATGCCAGATGGGCTACCTTTAAAAGGGATTCACCCAGGTGAAAAGAAGTGAAGACTGTAGCTGGCACACTGGAACTAGGAAGGGTAACTTTGCATAGGATTGTTAGGTCTTCCAATATTATTCTACTACTGGTATTTCTGCTTGGGTCCTGAAAAATAAGAATAACCCCCAGCAATTGTCTCTCAAGTATATATCAGAGGTTCAATAGAAATGCTAAATAATAAGATGTGCCTCAGTTTTACTAAGAAGAGATGTATCTAGGTATTGGATGTGAACACTGATGGCATTATAACAACAACGGTAACAAATCTGGCTTCCAAGTAGGCAACTGGACAATGAAATAGATGCCTTATTAATATAACAAGGACAAGGAGGTCCATAAGAATGACCCTAAAGAAGAACATCAGACATGGTGTGTTTAAAGCCACGGCCACATAGAATGAATATTGGGGCTGGAGTTAAAGTTCATTTTACATTTTAATGGGACAACTGCTGACAGGTTGCTAAACCTGTCCCCCTACCTGTGGCTTGTTTCTGTGCAGTCTTTCCCCCAGATGCTTCTCTTCCAAATTCCATTATTCAAAAACAGCTTGACTGGAAAAAAGATGCTTGGGAAAGGAGTCTATAGGGAGAGAAATGGCAGCCAGGGAGAAGGTTTCTTTCCCACATGTGCGTATTGCTGTTAAAATTGAATGTCCACTCCTCTCTTTCTATATGATTGGGACAGACCCAGGTTTAAACATCTAGATCTCTGGCTGTCTCCTTTAGTTTGGCGCTAAGCCACTGCCCACTTCTCTGCCTCCTAAAAGCTATTCATTATGAAGCAGCACGCTAAAGTTTCAGCTGTGCCAAGAATCTCTAGCAATAACAGAAATGTTCCCTAAAGAATACGAGTATTACATTTTTAAGGTTACAAATAAATTTATAAGTTGGCCAAGATATTGAAAAGCCTAGGTGACATCAAAAGCCTGAAATGATTTTCTCCAAATGGAAGAGCAAAACCTGCAATCTTTATCCCAATTTTTCGTAGTGCTTCTGTACTCACATATGCCTGGGTTTCTTTCAAGTCACTGGGTATCTTTAAAGTTTTCGAAAACACATACAAGCTTTAAAGAAAACCGAATTCCAACTTCCACAGTCATAGTGAAGTTGCTAAAATGCTGGTATGATGTTAAGCACTTTTTTGAATAGGCATTTCAACATGAAGGTCAAAATACCGATGCTTGGACATTTTTAGCTTGATAATCTCCATCCCTGCCCACCGAATGGTGTAGGGTATGGTGAGCAAACAAGGTCTTTGTCTACTCCTCCCCCCTTTCCCACTGTGCCCCCTTGCCTATTTAATTAGTGGCCAGCAGCAAGTCACTGAGGAATAATGGGTCAGCTGCTGCAGTTTCTGGTGCCCGACTCTCGTGCTGCCACACTGCTTCATGGAGCCAGCGTAAGTTGCCCTGTGCTGGTGTTTGTGTCCACTTAGCTGGCGCAAGTGGCACTATTGCTAGCACTGGGGTCACGTTGGCTCCAAAGGCCATTTCCCCCCCTTCAGGATTGTTCTGCCCATCTCCCAGTTCTTAGAGGCCTCTCTAGCCAATATATGCTGGCACAGTTCTAAAAATTTGCTCCAGCAGATTTGCCTGTATCACTGCCACAATGGCTAGCAATGCTATCATCATGTCATTTCTCAGCATTGATAGAAAGGCCTCTTTGTAATACTAGTTTAAGCATTTATTTTCAGAAGCCGCACATCTCTGAAGGGGGCCATTAAACAAATAGAGATCCAGGACTTGTGCAATTAGAATAGCACAGGCGTTGTTACTGAAATGAACTTGACCCAGTGTAAAAGCAAATGAACTTTTGTTAATATCATTTCCCTTCTTCTCTGATGTCAGACATTTCATATTCAATCTGTGTTACATCAATATTTTATATTCACTGTCACTGATGAAAGCTGTAGAAATTTTCCTTGGAGTGATGTCTTTCAAATCTTCATAAAAATATCATTTATGGCTTGATAAATAATGCAGATCTTTAGAAGCTCTGAATCATCTAAAAAAAACAAACTTTGAGAGTTGGACCCGTTCTTTAACATTTCTGCTCAGTCGGTGTCCTGCCTCTGCTGTGGGGATCATAAGGCTTTACCATATTGTTGCTACTTCCTTAGTTTCAAGAAGCTGCTTTTATATATGTTTGTGTGTATGTAGTACAGTAGTTAGAGTGTCAGCCTAGGATCTGGGAAGCACAGGTTTGAACCCCCACTCAGCCATGGAAGGTTGCTGGGTGAACTTGGACCAGTCACATACTTTCAGCCTAACCTACCCCATAGGGTTGTTGAGAGTATAAAATGGAGAAGAAGACAATGTTATAAGCCACCTTGGATCTCTACTGGGGATCCAATTAATAACATGTTTGGTACATTTAAGATGTTGACAATCAGGAAAGTTGACAGCGATAACACTAGAGGAGCTACAGGAGAATGTACAAGGAAGTTGGTTCTTACAGTGTCATCATCATTGGTAACTTCCCCAGGCAGCTGACATCTAAAATGTACTATACAATAGACTAACAATGGGCCCAAGTGGAAATGTGTTGTTGCTAGGAAGCATCTAACTATACAGTTGAGCTGGTGTGAGGATCCCTTCCCTATCTTGAACCCCAAGTCCCAAGTCAGTTTTCTGTTCTGCACCTCATAATTTATATTCCTATTTCCTTTAACACTGGCATGTGATCATTCCTGTCTAGTCTCAGTTCAGTCCATTATTTCATTAAACTATTGTTAGCATGATTGTCTGAATGGGGTCCTCTCCACTAACTATGGTTAGTGAGAGTCCAACAAACCAGGATCTGAAACCATCATTAGAAGTTCATTCATTAACCACATTTAGTCTTAACTAGGGTTTCACGTGACAAATTAAAGCACACCTGATCCCAGTTTCTTCTCTGGCAATGCACTCACATGCTCCACAGACAGACACCTGGCCAGAGTGAAAGCAATGAAACCTGCTTTGTCAAGACAAGCTGCGATCTGAGAGATTGTCTGAGAACAGAACTCTGGGTTTACAAATTAAAATAAATTGAAACAAATCATGGGTACACATTATGTCTGAACTGAGCCCAAAATTCATAAGGCAGGTTTTGTAGAAAAGCTTGATGAATGTGAAATAGACCAAAACATTTATTCAACTTGTTTTTTAAAAAAGCAAAACACAACACGGGTTGGATCCTATGATTCCCTTCTGTTAAGTTTTCCTTCAAGAGAGAACGATAAAGGAGAATGGCTTTTTCTAATGAAAATTAAGTTCCAGAGGATGTCTGGGTTAGTCCATCATAACAAAATAAAACAAAAATCAAGTGGCATCTTTAAGATTAACCAAGTGGATTCCAACATAAGTTTTAGTGAGTCAGAGCTCAAGTTGTCTGATGGAGAAAACCTTCCTCTGATGGAGAAAAATCTTTCTATGTTGAAGGAAGATGTTGTTGGAAGAAGACTGGGTGGAAGGGACTCTTTATTTAGGATAGTAACATCTTTATTTACTCTCAGAAGTAACTATTTACGAGCATTTTCATGAAAGAGGACAAATATTCCACATCTTGCCTTATCTGTTCTACAAGCTTAGGTGCTTTTTTCAAAATGAGGAGAAAGTTATTCAGAAATCTTTTCAGTTCCGCTTCCAGGAATATATGAAATTGCCATTAGCTGAGTTCATCTAGCAAAAAACTTTGGCAGCACCTATCCAAACTCTTTCCTACCCTGCTGCCTGAGATTCTTTAACTAGAGATGCCAAGCATTAAACCTTAATTGTATGCAAAGTATATTTTCTGTCAGTGAGCTATGGCCCTTCTCTCTTTCCAAATGGCATCCATTTCACTCTCCAAAGTTTCCTTTTCCATAGCTCAAGATTTGCTTGGGCATTTGTTTTACCTGACATTTCTCAATTTGTACTTTTGCCTTTCTCACTTGTCTCTAGTTTTTTTCTTTAAGTTAGCACTTACAAGAATGAATTTGGTTCCCCCTCCCCCGACTCTCCTGGCATCTAAATGAGAAACACTCAAGATTTTATTGTCAATGAACTCAAGATTTTCTTCTGACTCTTGCATGATGTAATAAAACAATATTTATTGGCTTGCTTGGTGCTGACTTCGTATCGTGCCAATGGAATATAAATAATGATAAACAAACATGCACCTTAACCAATCTGTACCTTGCTGCAGGGAGCTATCCAATATGCTACAGCGAGGAATGGAAGGCCTACGGAGACTCCAAAGACAGCCAAGAATTTCACAGCAATCGACTGCTGACGTAAGCCTGAGAGATTTTCATACCACATGGTGAGCAACTGCTGCTGACAGTTGGGATGGGCAACAAACTGAAAGAGGAAAACATATGTAAGCATTGCCTGAAAGAGTATACCAAATACACGGAGTATGTCACCTGACCACACGGCCCCTCATGGAGACATGTGGATAATAGATCTGTGTTTGCAAGCCAAAAACATGCAAAGAAGAAGCGCACTTTAAAAATATTTATCAATTATGAGGAAGTTCAGACTAAACTTCTGAAGAAACATGTTAGCACCATACATTCAATACTCCTCTTTTGCCTCTTATCAAGGAAAATGTGAATTGTCTCCAAAGCTCAAACCTGCTATCCATACAGATTTGTTTCTTATTTCCAAGAATGTTGAGTGCCAACCAATGGAGAGGTACTAGCATCAGGAATTTAAGAATTGTAACTTCATGCTTGGTGCATCTTTTGAAAATCTGTCTTCTAAGAAACTCAGGTACTAAATATTCCCATGATTATTGCTATAACTCTGAAGCTAAGAAATATGGGGTGCAAAGAAAGTGTCACACAATGCAAGATGCTTTGTATTTTATATCCGTTAAAAATGGGTTGGATTCTAACATACCATTGCATAAGCAAAAGGGTTTGTGAAAAGATGTCTGCAATTTTGTGCATTTCCCATTTGCAATACACTCCCCACTCTGTATCCGATGGTGTTTGTCAACCTGAGACTCCTCTGACCCTCAGCATTTAAGGTGGTACAAGGAAGCTACGGCAGACAGGAGGAGGTAGCAGCTATTCCTTCCACCAGCAAAGCTCATGAATCTTAGGGCCTGTCTCCTTGTTTCTCTGAGAAACTGTTCCACATTGTAAAGTTTCTGTGATCTATATAAGTGTGTAAGTTATGTTCACTTTCATCCTGCCATGAAATATCTGCCTACTCATTCTGCAGCAGAAACTATGTGAAAGGTAGTCTTGCAAAAGAATTCTAATTATGTTGTCTATAATAATAAATTTTATTTGCGGCTAGTATGCCAGATAAAACAGGTAAAACAGAAACTGACCATACAAAGTATATATTTACAACCAAGGCCAACAAAAATTAGGAATCACCCAATTTTACAATTCCACAGATCAAGGGAGTAGATTAAGGTGGCGTACCTTCATTGCTACTGCGCAGTATTTTGTGACCTGGGTGGTAACTGGTGAGTTATCTCTCAGCAAAAACCTTTTGGTCCATTCATCCTCATCACCAGCACCCATTTCCTTAATCAAAGGGTTAATAATATTGGAGCGGACTGACTTATAGAGGGGACATCTAAAAAATCCATGCTCAATGGTTTCCAGCTCCCTTGTGGTACAGGGACAAAGTCTCTCCACCCTGGAGACCTTCCTAAATTTCCCTTCTAATATGGCAGTATGTTGTCTATCAAATTGAACTGTGACTCAGCAACACAGTACATGCTGGACCTTTTCACAAGTTTGTGACCCATGTAGAATAGTCCACAAGGTGGCTTTAAAACTCAGAACTGATTCATACTCATGTCACTTCTCTTTATTTCCACCTTTGTGAGTGACCTACTCAAAGGAGCAGTAGAACTCGTGAGCTGGGAATGCATGTATTTCAAGCCTTGCTATTTTCATGGTTGCAGAAACTCATAAAATGTATCTAACACATCACAGAAGTTTCTGCACAATCTGCTGATGACATGGACATTCCAGGGACCTGCCTTCCTAGGAAATCTACCAGCATGCCTAGATTTTTTTTACTTTCTTTTGTGAACAGCTCTGCAGAGATATGAAAGATTCTGGCATGATGGCAGGGGGAATTTAAATCTGGCAAGGAAGCAGCACTGCAGACCTCTCAGTCAATGCACAATGCAGGATGGTGGGACTCCTAGAAAACATGGCTCAAAGTAGGGAGACTGAGCAGACAGCCAGAACAATTCAGTGTCTGCCCCCCTCAAATTCATAGTGCACTTCTAAGAAGCCTGATTGTCAACTGCCATCTAGCAAGCGCGCTATAACATTGGACAGTTCATTCAAAATTCACCTGTGTGGAATCCAAACTGGGAATCTACATTAGCATGCCATTAATGTATAGCTCATCAGATTTCACTATGCCCATGAAAACTAGTTGACAGTAAAATTGCCATATCCTACTAGCTACAAAGCCACTGTAATTCATATATTCTACACACTCCTATACCATATTCATACGAACACAGGCTCTCTATATCTATATACTCTATATATAGCCTATATACTCTATATCCCCTATATCTACCTATTTTTTTCAGATAATCTTCTCTTCATAAGCTTAGCTAAACCCTTCCCATAATAGTTAGTAGAAAGGTGTTTTTATTACTTGAAATGCTTGCCCCTTTGGTCCCTATTGCAGAGGACAAACTGCATTGCCCATTCCCCCTGCATCTGTGGAAGTGCTGTTCTGCCAAACAGCAGTGGTTCTGATATGGACATGGAGCTCTGTGCGTGCAGATATGCTCCGTTCTCTTCCATGCTGTCCAATTTTTCATATACATAACAGGGAATGTCACTTTTGATTACTGAATGTTTGCCAACTCATGGAAGAGAAGAGGGAAGTCATTCTACATATGATGATCCATGCTTAGTGTGAAGCTCCCATGATTACACTGGATCATGTTTATCACCATCTCACAGGATGTATAAAACAACACAGTGAAGAAAATCAAACTTATTAAGGGGGTCCTACATCCCATTTTCCTCCTGCTTATTCTAAAATGGGAAGTGGTATCCCCCACTTTAGGA
Organism: Euleptes europaea; assembly: GCF_029931775.1. Lineage (NCBI taxonomy): Eukaryota > Metazoa > Chordata > Lepidosauria > Squamata > Sphaerodactylidae > Euleptes > Euleptes europaea. The sequence continues at coordinate 91,609,310 of NC_079312.1, read as the reverse complement.
GCTGAGTTCTCAGCTCCTAAAGATGACTCATATTTGCCAGCCTCTCTCTCTCTCTCTCTCTCTCACACACACACACACACATGCACATGCACACATCTCTAAATTTCACTGAAACTCAAGAATGAAGTTTTTCCGAGTGTGGGCTTAAAAATATTTTGCCATTGACACCAGCACAAGTGCATCATTTTTCTTCTTCACTTAACTCTGCCGTAAAAAGCCAATCCTCAAAATCTTCATTTAAACCTCCTTTTAATAAAACTGATGCCAAAGGCAAAGTCAGAGACCAAAATGTTTGTACAAAATAAATGGACTACTTTTTAGTTTTAATGTTAAAGCACCATTAACATCTCCTGGGGGAGAATGACATCTCACATTTGGGAACATTAAATATTGTCTAATTGGAGCTTCAAAAGCCAACTGAGGGTGAAGATCTACAGCTGGAGCACAAAGAAACTGTGAATGTTACTGAAACAGAGTGTGACCTAGATAACACAAAAAGCCCTGCCATGCAACAGAATAGTCCTTGTGTGGATGGATGACAAAATGGATTAGTTTTCATGGACTTCCTGTAGTCTTCCATGAGTAATGAAAGTATTTAACAGCAGTATGGGGCTCTAGAAAGCTACTGGTTCTGTTGGCACTTTCTGATTAGTAATTGCACTCATACAGGTGGTGGTGGAAAGTGCCATCAAACTGCAGTTGAATTATGGCGACCCTGTAGGGTTCTCAAGGCCAGAGAAAACAGAGGTGTTTTGCCATTATCTGCCTCCACCCAACAACACTGGGTGACCTTTCATCCAAGCACTGACAGGGCCAAACCTGCCTAAGCTTCTGACGAACCCTGCTTAAGCTTCTGAGATCTGACGAGATCAGGCTAACCTGGGCCATCCAGGTCAGGGCATTCAGGTGGGTTATAGTATTTCCATAATGGCAACAAAAGCAGCCTCAATGGCAAGTAGTAAACAGGCATCCAGCTCTGCCTTACTTGCAATCTATCCCTTTTTACATAGAGGAATAGTGCAGCATAGTTCCTACTTGCAGGACTAATAAATAGGGTTGCCAACTTCCAGGCACTAGCTGGAGATCTCCCGCTATTACAACTGATCCCCAGCCGATAGAGATCAGTTCACCTGGAGAAAATGGCCTCTTTGGCAATTGGACTCTATGGCATTGAAGTCCCTCCCTTCCCCAAACCCCATCCTCCTCAGGCTCCATCCCAAAAACCTCCCACCGGTGGCAAAGAGGGACCTGGCAGCCTATTAATAAAAGTCTCCTTAATATACTTCATGAGAGCCCACCACTGACCAAACTTCCATCATCACTGCCTGTTGCTGCACTAACACTTGAGATGAGGTCTAATCTCAAAAAAACACCAGGCATTAGGGAGCTGTTTAACCATTTCCTTCCTTCGTGATTATCCCCTCCCCATGGGCTTCAAAACTGGAAGTGAGGTCAGAACTGGAAGTGAGGTCAGAAAAGAAGAAAACAGCCTCAGGAAAATAAGGGAGAAAGGGAGAAAAAGTGGGTGGGGTTGGATGCTACTCCCTCTGCTATTTCAAGGCTTTCTTGAAAGTACCCTCCCTCCAGCTACCACATTCTATTTCCCCTGGCAAATGAGATCACACATTTGCTCTGATAATATCTACCTCTGCCCTCATAAGATCAGGCTATTAAACTGTCACCAGTACTCTCAAAAATAAATGACAACTCATTTGCCCAGCAATATGCATAACAATAAATGAGATTTCCGAACCTAGGGGAAATAAATTTGCTGGTATTCAGGAAGTCTATACTTTTCAGTCTTCTACCAAAGCTGGGATCATTCTCCAATCTACTGAACACAAATGAAATTGCCTGATATCAAAGTGTGGTTTTTCTAATGACAAAATCACAGCAGCTTCACAAAGGACATTTATTACCTGAGATAAAGCTTCTCTAGTTCGCATCTTTTTCCCCCCAGAGTGACTTCATCTATATCACATATAAAGTGACTGACTGTTAATAATCTTTCGACATGATTAAAGGTAAAGATAATGAAAACAAGAGGTAAAGGAAATGTTATTATCAGACTTTATTATATTTGTGGGAAAGGGAAAGAAGATTAAGACTCTTCAAGAGGCATATTTTTAAAAAAATGGAAGATAAGTGTTCAAAGGCAAGAGCCCAAGGGACAATATGACACATCTCCATATAACTGATATTGTAGGAGGGAAAAAGTCATTGGACACCCCCAAACAGCAACAATTCTACCTTGTGAATTTACTACTGCAGCTGTCATGCCTATTACTAACACACGGAGGGAAAATAAAATGGCAGCCGCTATTGTTTGTGTTTTCAAACAATGGTATACTCTTGCAAGCATAAAATCTAGCTTCATTAAAATCCATGGCGGCTTGAAAGTTAATTTCAGAGAGTTGATTATCATGCTCTGGTGCTATAGAGGGGATAGCTGGGACTGTCCAATGAATACAAAGGCTACATCCAGATGGCAGGTTTACCCAGAGCCGATGCAGTGCACTAGCATGAAGCTGGAGATGGCGGGAGGTGCCTGAAGGACAACGAACCAAGTGCAGACACACTGAATGTCAGTCTCCCTGTTTTGGATAGTTCCACCAATTTTGACCTTGCTGTCCCCTAGTCTGCCACTTGGACTGTCAATGATTAGCATGAGGATCAGCAGAGTCTCCATGTGGCTTGTGAATGTCATGCATTAGACAAACTGAAACAATGGATACATGATAATGGGCATATACACTTGGCTTAGAGATGGCCACAATACCTTTAGGACTCTAAGTAAGTAGGCAGAGCTTCTCCAGTCTTATTCTGCTACAATCCCCATCCTTTCTTGCTATAGCTCCACTCCATATATCAAGGGTAAGGTTGCTGTGCTACATCTGCCAGTAATCATGGGAGCATGAGCTCACAATGCTGCATCAATGACACATCTTGGGTTGGCCCACAACAGCAATTCAATACTATCCCATCCTCGCAAAATTAATTTCCTCTGTACCTGAGATTTAATATTCAACACCTCAAGCTATGTTGGATGCTCTCATTTATACATAAAATTGAAAGGGGCAGATGGAATATAAGAAGATTAGACGAACCTGCTGGATCAGACCAGTGGTACATTAGGTCAAGCATCTGTTTCACCCAATGGCCAACCAGTTGTCCTGGAAGTCAAACTGGGAATAGAGGCCGAGGTCTTCCCCAGTTTCTGCCTCCCAACACTGGATATGGAAGCTTCATTCAGTCCCCATGGCTGATGGACTTCTCCATAAATCTGTCTAATCCTCTTTTAAACTACCTGTGCCCCATGGCCATCACTGCATCTACTAGAAGGGAATGCCACAATATAATTATTCGTTGACTGAAGAAGTATTTCCTTTTGTCTGCTCTGAACCTATTTCCTGACAATTTCATTGTGTCCCCTATGAGTTTTAATATTATGAGGCAGAAAAAGCTCCCTGTATCCACTTTCTCCTTCCCATGCATGATGTCTATCATGTTTTTCCTTAGCCATCTTTTTCTAGACTGCACAGTTTCAGACTCTTCAGCCTTTCCTCATAGAAAAGGTCCTCCAAGTCCCTAATCATTTTGTTTGCCATTCTTTATACTTTCCCCAGTTCTGTAATGTTCTTGGAGAGATTCAGTGACCAGAAATGCACACAGTATTCCCAATTAGGCTGCATCATAGCTTTATACAGGAGCATTACAAAATTGGCGGTTTTATTTTCAGTTCTTTTCCTAATGATGCTTAGGGCATAGTTTGACTTTTTCACCACTGCTGTGCACCGGGTCAACATTTTCATTGAACTTTCCACAACAACTCCAAGAACTCTTTCAGTCTCAGACTCAGCCAGTTCAGACCCCATCAGCATATATTTAAAATTAGGAATTTTTGTTCCAATATGCATCACCTTATGCTTACCCACCCTGGATTTTTTTTTGCCACATGGTTGCCCATTCAGAGACATCCTCCTGTAGCTTTTCACAATTTGCCTTGATTTTTGCCATTCTGAATAGTTTGTTATTATCTGCAAACTTGGCTACTACACCGCTCAGCCCCAATTACAAATAATTTATAAACAAATTAAATAGCACTGGTCCCAATACTGATCCTTATGGGACCTCAATGCTCACTTCCTTCCATTGCAAGAACTGTGCATTTATTCCAGCTCTCTGTTTTTTTTACATCTAACAAACCTTTAATCCATAAGAGAACCCAGCCTCATATTCCATAATTATTAAACTTCCACATGAGTCTTTGGTAAGATGCCTTCTCAAAAGCCTTTTTAAAGTCCAAGTATGTGTTGTCGTCCAGATAGCCCTTATACACATGCTTGTTAACCTGCTCAAATATGTCACTGAGGCAGAACTTTCCTTTGCAGAAGACATGTTGAACGCTCTGGACTGGATCTACCGCTAATTTCCACAGATGGAACAGGTTTCCATTCACGGATCACGCCTTTCTCACCTGCCCTTCCTCTCTTACTTCATGATTACCAGTACTCCCTGTAGCTGTATCCGCGCTATAGGTCAGATATAATAAACCGTGACTCAGAAACTGATCAACCCACTTATAGCTTGTCTTCCTGGTATGTACAGGATTTGCTAGTTCATAGCTCTTAAGCTGGAGTTAACTTTGCAAGAAAAAATGATTGCAGACTTTTTTTTTGGGGGGGGGGAATACAGAATATAGAGAGCCAATACTTTGAATAGATATAGTATCAGACTAAGACTGGGAAGAATTGGGTTCAGACCCCTTTCTTCCATAAAGTTAACTAGCTGACCTTCGGCAGGTCACTTTCAGCCCAATCTAACTCATACGTTTGTGTGGGTGTATGTAAAGTACCATCAAGTCACAGCCAATTTATGGCGACCCCATAAGGATACAACAAAGACAGGCAATATAATAGAAAATGTAATTTCAATAAGTTGGGGAAAATGCATCTTAGATAAGTTAAAACTGCAATGTTATAGATGCAGGACTCCCAATGGGATTAATGGGTTTGGGGTTTAGATAATTAAAATTTTAATCATTAAATATTTTCCATATTCTTGCTCTTTTCCAGAAACTTGTGTGGAACTGGGGTCTTCAGTGCACACTTTGTTAGCCCACCATGACTATGCCATTCATATCAATAAGGGGGCAGCACTGAACACGCAGAAGGATTCATGTGTTTAGCTGCCTCATTCTCTTAAATCAATGGAGCAACCTACAATGTGGTGCTTCATGCATACTGTGAATGGACTCTAAATTAATTTAATTAAAGATTTTGTTACTTTCTTATGGGCACACAAAATCAGAGACTGTCATTGATATTAAACATTTGCATTTTATGTTTTAATTTGAACACCTATCACTTCCTTTGTACAAATAGAATATGACACAAAAGGAATGTAGTCAAAGAACAAAAAAGATGCTTATTATCATCAATATTATTTTTCAAGGTATGTTATACCAATAAGTGTAGAGAATCATAATGAAATGTACAAAGAAAGTTGTAATGTACTTTAGGCCTCATAAACCACAGCTAACTTAATTTGAGAATACAGTGTACATTTTATTCTCAATATATATTTATGATCCAATGATTATTGTCCAAGAGACATAATTGATGGCATCTGAGAGCAAGGTACTCACAGAATGCTGTTAATGGACCTCAAATACTTTAATTTAGTACATAGGAATATATAAAGAAAATGGGGAGAGGGCATCCTGACAGTTAAATGGAAATGGTGAAGGAATTTCAACCAAACCTAAATTTATTTAAATAATTTATATTTTCAACAACAACAACAAAACAGAGATTGATAGTGTACTAGACAGCTTGAAAATTCTTGTCTTTTTTTCTTATTAAAAAAAATATCAAAGCTGAAATAGAAGTTATCCATCCAGTTTCCAGGAGTCAGTCCATAACAGAAATAATATTTTTTCTATTGTGTTTTCTCTATAAAACATAAGTGGATTGAGCTCTAAACAATTTTAACTCAGCTTATTGATCAACATAGTAAGGTTAACTTTAGGATCCTCACAGAATTACATTTAGATATTTGTTCTCTTAGAAATTTACATTACAAAAAAATGGAAAAGAGACTGTTAATGGACTCATTTACAGTGCAGCATATAAAGCAGTAGGAAAAGATCACCACAACAGCGTGCATTTTATGGCAAATAACTTGTTTCAACTAAAGGCTATGGGCCATTCAGCTTCATTTCTCCAAGTACGAGCATGCAGTGTCTTATTACTCCAAAGTATCATTAATTTTAGTGGGCGTACTTACAATTAAGGACTGCATAGTGTTCTTTGTAGAAGAAGGGGAAAATACCTGGTCTGGTTTTGGTGCACACACAGCTAAGAGTTAAGGCACACGCAGGTCGAATGTGCCTAGGCTCTTTAAGTGGTTATGTTAAATGTATATCAGAATGTGTAGTGTTGTATGGTTGCCAGCTCCGGGTTGGGAAATACCTGGAGATATTTGGGGTGGCGCCTGAGGTGGGAAGAGTTTGGGGAGGTTTTAAGGATTTCAGTGCCATAGAGTCCAATTGCCAAAGTGGCCATTTTCTCCAGGTGAACTGATCTATATTGGCTGGAGGTCAGTTGTAGTAGCAGGAGATCTCCAGCTAGTACCTGGAGGTTGTCATCCCTAAGCGTAGTGGTAGAGCACACGTGCATGTAAAAGATTGGAATGTTTTGAAGCTAAGCCCTGAAGTCCGCTGCCCAAGTAGATAATGGACTTACATCCTCACTTATGAGGCTGACCTGGTTCTATGCTATGAAGACAAGGAGAACGGTGATGAAATAGTTCAACATCTAAATCAAGAAGCAGAAGTGAACATTAACTACTATTGGTTCTTGTAGGTTATCTGGACTGTGTAACCGTGGTCTTGGTATTTTCTTCCCTGACGTTTCACCAGCATCTGCGGCAGGCATCTTCAGAGGAGTAACACTGAAGGACAGTGTCTCTCAGTGTCAAGTGTGTAGGAAGAGTAATATATAGTCAGAAGGGGGTTGGGTTTGAGCTGAGTCATTGTCCTGCAAAGTATTAAAGGTAATGTGCAAATCATTGTCCTGTAAGAATCAAGATAATGTGCTAATGAGGGTGTGACTATATATTACTCTTCCTACACACTTGACACTGAGAGACAATGTCCTTCAGTGTTACTCCTCTGATGCCTGCCACAGCTGCTGGCGAAACGTCAGGAAAGAAAATACCAAGACCACGGTTACACAGCCCGGATAACCTACAAGAACCAATGATCTCTGACCGTGAAAGCCTTCGACAATATTAACTACTATCTTGGAACATAAACAGAATGAAAGGAAGATAGAAGGTATCTTCCCAACCAGAAGCAGTAAATCCTAGAATTACTGGACTACATGGACATCAAAGGAGTAAAACCAGCAAGCACTCCTATGGAAATGAACTACCTGAATCAGCAAGGACATAGTGAACTTCTGCCTGACACCAAGCAATGCAGAGAAGCAATTGGAAAACTGCACATCTAAAACAAAAGTTACCAAGAAGTGACAATCCCAGACTAGTGGACATGCATTTTCTATGGCAGAGGAGCAGTCAGCTGAAGCAACAGGAAGCAAGAAATTGTAGCTGTGTCCTCAACTGAAGCTGAATATGTTTCCGTATCAGAAGCGTGCAGACAACTCAAGTGGATACTGCAACTAATGCAAGACTTTGGGATAGATGAACTCAAACCAATACAGTTCTTTGAAGAGAACCAAAGATGCATAAAGCTTGCACAGATGGAGGAGATCAACTCAAGAACTAAACACATGGTTGTGATGCATCGCATAGTAAGAAACATGAAAGAAGGCCTTGTTGAGTTACAATACTGACAGAAGAAATGATTGCAGATGCCCTCATGTAAGACGATGAATCTTGTGGACTTTGTACACTAGACCTTGAGAAGGGGTCTTGATAAGCAGAGCATTTAATTCTAATTTAGGGGGGGGGAACATATTATACTAAAACAAAACTTACCTATTAACTGACTCTCTTTCCCCCAACGCTAAACACTGGAATATAATTCCCTCAATTTATGTACTTTCTTCATTTTAGCATTGCACTATGAAAATAACATGCATTAAAGGGTCTATTGCTCCTGAAAAAATGTGTAGTCTAAATTGGGATCATTCAAGGTCACAAAACCTTGAAAGAACTATTAATGGATTTCATTAATCCTTTTAACTTTAGTAATCAGATTTTTTATTTGTAGTCTGGGTCACAGTTTTATTCCAACTGTTTTGGCTCTTCCCATGTAGCTACCTGAACTCTGGCAGCTGTCAAGATATAGGCTTAAGCCATCAAATGAAATTAATCACATATGCAGAATATACCAAATGTGAATATATTACCTAGTAAGGACAAAGCTGGGATTTATCCAAACCTCTGGGCAAAACAGCATATTGAATACACATTTATGCACACACGAGTGTAATTTAGAGCCTGTTGAATAGTTTCAGTTGTTTCAAACAGTAAAAAGCAGTGTGCCTGTGGGCATTATTGGCATCTTGAGAATGGGAAGTAGGCATCACCACAAAATGGCTGCCATGGGGACTGAGGAATTTGCAAGCCAGGCATTATCTTTGATGGCTCTGAGTTTGCAAGCCAAGCTTTCCCTGAATTGATGCTCCTTGAATACATAAAAGTGATGCCTCCTGTGTTCTTCTAAAGTACCTCTTGCCCCAATTAGGCTGAGGAAATCCAGGCCTGACTGATTGCCTTGGGGAAGAGATGGGCTGAGGAAGAAGCAAATAAGTGCTAAGAAACCCATGGTACTCATAGGCACCATTTTGGGAGTCACTGATATGAAGCAGTGAAAAGGCTAGATTAGGACAAGAAGGCCTGTACATCATGGCCAAAGGAAGCTAAGAGTTTGCATTAAGGGAAAGAACTGTGATGGGCCTTTCCTACCAACTGAGGGGACCCATATAACCTCTTATTAGGGTTGCCAGATCCCCTTTGGCCACCGGCAGGGGATGGGGGGTAGGGTTGCTAGGTCCAGGTTGGGAAACTCCTGGAGATTTGGGGGTGGAGCCTGGGAGGACAGGGACCTCAGTGGGGTACAAGGCCATAGAGTTCACCCTCCAGAGCAGCCATTTTCTCCACGGGAACTATCTCTGTAGTCTGGAGATGGATTGTAATTCTGGGGGATCTCCAGGTTCCACCTAGAGGCTGGCATCCCTAACTCTTATTATTCTGTGGAACCAGGTTTGTTTTAAACTGTAAACCTTCCCCTCAGTTACCAGATGTTCTTAAGATAGCAACTGTAAAGGCTTTTGGTTCAATGCCATGAGGCAAGTTTTGTTGTGAACAAATAGAACATGGATTGATTGATTTATAGGTTGGTTTCAAATAATAGATCAGTAGCTCAGGTCTCCAGGTAGTCAAAGGAGAAACCTGGTGGAGGCATATCAATTTAAGCTAGTTATGGCTTCAGAGTGTGGTCTGAATTTTCTTTAATGCATTCAGGTACAAACAGGCTTTTCCTGACGAGCCACTAGGCTGGATCCTCTCTCACACACAATTCCACCCACACAAGCTTGCTCTTTCCCAAATGTCAGACTAAATTGTACAAGCTCTGCTCATTACCAGGGACAGACCTAACAGACAGGTACTCCATTCTCTCCCAGAGGCAGAGTTAAAACCACTCTGTCATGCTACTAGGCAGAGCTGCCCTTCAAACTGTCTGCTCTTTGGCTGAGGAAGACCCCAAACAATCACTGCACTCTCCAAGAGGCAGAGCTGATCTCCCCTCTTGCTATGCTTCCCTCTGACATTCCAGCCCCCTACTCAAAGGTGATTGGATGCTGGAGCAGTACTTCCATAGGCTCAGCCAGGTGGCTGTTTTTTCTTTGAGGGACAGGACAGCCTCCTGTCCATACAAGAATAAGCTTAGACACTGGCCTGCAGGAGCTGTGAAACTGTATTAGGTGGGCAAGCATTAACCAAAGTCCCAAGATATCATTAGAAGGTACATGGGACTGCTGAAGGTAAGCAGGTCTGGTTCGTACCGGCATAGGAGATCTCTTGGGAATCCTGTGTGAGCATTATTGAGTTCCATGATGGTTTATATATAAAAATAAATAAATACTGAGGTTTTGGAGCAAGAACTGAAGAGACGTAAGGTCTGGATGGAAAATTAGGAGTCCTGTGGATTCATAGAAGTGATAGTAGTCATATATTTGCTATATTGTGGAAGATATATGAAGGAAGGAGTTACATTTCAATAATGGACCTTGATGATGTGGAAACCCTGGCAGTGCAGCCGACCTCCCGAGCTCACAGATAATGGCTGGATATTAGACTCTACATCCAAATGGCTTCTCTTTTAGAGACAGCTCCATTTGTTTTCTTCAGCTTATTCACACTCCGTACTCTGTAGGATGTTGCTATTCTGTTTCACAATGAGCTGTATTATCATGCTATTCCTTGCTTCTTCTTGATTATGGGATTTTCTTTTGGAATTTGGACCTATTTCTTCCTTTCAGTCTGCAACGCATATGGGGAAATGCTTTTAAGAGAACAGTACATCTCCATAAATGAGGAGGTCCTCAAAGGTGATCACAGAGGGGGATGGGTTAATTTCACGTGCTCTCAGCCTTTTTGACTATGTGACCAAAATATGAATTGAATGGCACAGTCAGCACTCCGTTTGGAACACCTTCTCAGGCTTAATTATTAATAATGCTATTACAAGGGGTGGGGGAGCACCTGTACAAGCTCCATATTCAAATAGAATGTGTGAGAAACCATCTGGTGAACTGTTCAAATTTTATTAATTTTCCTCCTCAAACCCAGTTTGTGTGTCTTGCTGTTAATTAAACTGAGACCCAGGGCACAAAGAGGTGCTTTGCCTTTTGTGGGAGAGCTAAGGATTGTGCTGCCAACAGGAAAGCTGGTGCAAAGCGCTCGAGAGCTGCAATTAATTGACAAAAAAAAGAAGTCACGCCTGACATCTGGAATGTGGGAGATGAATGGACACCTCCCAAGAACTGCTGGCATCAGACTGGAAGGCAAAATATATTGACTCAAAAACAACTTTCATTCCAAAGCATGGTATAAATTGCACTCTCCATATTGCAGACTTTTCCAGCTATAAACCAAGGTCAAAACTAATCGTGTTTATGTTGTATTGATTGAAATGACATGCTTGCTACCATGCCACTAAACAACGTTTGAAGTTTTTCTCTAGCTTCAGTGGCTATTCCTCCAGCAGAAGAGCCATTTATATTAAAGGAAGGCTCTTTAGGCTGGAAGAGCTTCCTCAAGCCTCAGGTAGGGTACTGTCCAGTGAGAATTACTTAAGAACATAAGAAAAGCCCTGCTGGATCAGACCCAGGCCCATCAAGTCCAGCAGTCTGTTCACACAGTGGCCAACCAGGTGCCTCTAGAATAAGATGACTGCAGCAGCATCCTGCCTGGGTTCCACAGCACCTAATATAATAGGCATGCTCCTCTGACTGGAAAGAATAGCATATACTTAACTCCCCCCTTTTGAAATCAACGTGCATTCCTTTGGCTTGATTATGCCCTGTATTGCAATGTAACAAAGGATTAAAGTTGCAACCACACTGCATAAATCCTTCCTTTGGATAAAACATTGCTCTCTTCGGAACTAATGTGCTCCTTTCGACATTGAAAGTTCCCATTAATCTCTGTTTTCAAACTGTTGTGATTTTGTATTGATTAATGTACCAAAGGTATCCTGTAGGTTTGCTGTGTTACTGAGGAATTACCAAAGCCTTTCATCTTTTCAAGATACAGACAGTTAAGAGCATGTTGATATAGCTGGGATTGGAGTTGTGCTTATTGGATGGTGCATGTTAACATCTCTTGCACCAATATTACAAGCCCTTTCGTTGGCTACCCACACTACTTTAAAAATGTCTCTTTAAAAAAGTATTTCAGTGGCTACATTTAGGGGCTTAAAATCATCTGTCCTGGGAGTGTACACTGCCTGCAGTCCTCCCACTGTGCACAGTTGCCACTTCATCTGATTAGGGCACTGAGCATGTTTTCCGTTTATTATGTGCTTCATGAAACCCTGGATTTTACACCCCTCCATATGGTTGGGTACCCATAAACATGGTGACTGAAAAGGGCTATGGATAGCCCTGAATATGGCTAAGAAGAAGAAGAAGAGTTGGTTTCTATATGCCAACTTTCTGTACCACTTAAGGAAGCATCAAACCGGCTTACAATCACCTTCCCCTCCCCACAACAGACACCCTGTGAGGTAGGTGGGGCTGAGAGAACTGTGACTAGCCCAAGGTCACCCAGCTGGCTTCATGGTTGGAGTGGGGAAACAAATCCAGTTCACCAGATTAGCATCCACCCAGTCATGTGGAGGAGTGGGGAATCAATCCCAGTTCTCCAGATCAGAGTCCACCCCTCCAAACCACCACTCTTAACCACTACACCATGCTGTCTCTCTCCTAACATAAGTAAAGCATTTGTACAGAAAGATACTGGCCCTTTGAGCAACAGCATAGGGCTAAAGTAAACATTCAGTGGCAGACTTATGTCTGGGAAGTGACTCCAAACAACTGAACTACAGCTGTCTTGCTTTAATTGTTATATTATGCTGTGTGCTGCCCCGAGCCTGGCGTTGCCGGGGAGCGGCAGGATAGAAATAAAAAATAAAATAAAAATAAAATTTAAAAAGCAGTGGAAAGAAAATTCAGTTTGCAACAGAGGTGATGGCTGGGCAGAGGAACTTATCCCTTACCCACACACAGTTTTTTCTCTTGAAATTACCTTTCCCAACCACTTTTCCCCCAATCAATATTCCAGATTTGTGTTTACTACACACAGGAAAAGATACTAGAGAAGACAGTTGCAGGTGAAAAGCGGAATGTGAAAGAGTAACATGGTGCTTTCTCATTGCTTTCTCTATTGCAAATTACTCTCTTTTGAGCTGCTCTAACAGTCCAGTGAAAAGCTGAGTTACCAGACATGAGCCTTTAGGCTGACCCTTAGTGGTTTTCCAAGCAGCAACTTGCTGTGGCTCAGTAGTAGAGTATCTGCTTGGCATTCAGAGGGTCCCAGGCTCAATCCCCGGCATCTCCAGTTAAAGGGACTAGGCAAGTAGGTGATACGAAAGACCTCTGCTTGAGACTCTGGAGAGCTGCTGCTGGTCTGAGTAGACAATACTGACTTTGATGGATCGAGGGTCTGATTCAGTAGAAGGCAGCTTCATGTGTTCATGTAGTCCTGGATGGACATTATATCATAAGAAAGCATCCTGGATATGAAAATCTCTTCCAGGGACATGAGAAACCAGCCATGTACATGCTGATCCATATTGCCTAGGTGGTTTAGTGATGACAAGCTCCTCTTTGTCATTCCCTTTTCAATAAATGATGCTACAGGACTTCTTCATGTATAAAAGTGGTTCCTGTGCAATTTCTAGCCAGGAACAGAAACAATATTTATTTTCTTTGGTTTTGTTACACAATATGATCACATTTGTGCAGATAAGATGTACCTTCTTTTCCCAGAGCTTTTGCAGTAAGGGCTGCATGAAAAGGCTAGACTAGGTACTGATCCCTTTCATATTGGCAAGATTATTTTTTTGTGTGTGTGCTATTTTTTCCCCTGGTATTTTATAAAGGCCAGGATTTGTGATATTTCGTTTTGTTTTCTGTTCACTAAAGTACTAAGAAAAGAACTCTCTTTTTTGGCAGTTTAACAAAACCGCAAAGCCTCTTGGCTACATATGAACAAAGTAATAAACATCACAGTCATAAATACAAAGAACCAGAATATTAATGTATAGTTTGGAGGTCTAGTGTTTTTAAGTTTTACTTGCCCAAATTAAATATTAAAAAGGTAAGGGTAGTCCCCTGTGCAAGCACCGGGTCATTACTGACCCATGGGGTGAATTCGCATCCTGATGTTTACTAGGCAGACTTTGTTTACAGAATGGTTTGCCATTGCCTTCCCCGGTAGTCTACATTTTACCCCATGCGAGGTAGGTACTCATTTTACCAACCTTGGAAGGATGGAAGGCTGAATCAACCTTGAGCAGGCTACCTGAAACCTACTTCTGTCAGGATTGAACTCAGGTCGTGAGCAGAGCTTTGATGGCAGGACTGCAGCTTACCACTCTGCACCATGGGGCTCATCACAAATTAAATATTACTAATTTCTTTGTAAGATCACTAACTTTTTAGTCCAGGATATAGTTTAAGAACTATTCAGTAGTAAAATATTTTCGAAGGCTTTCACGGTCAGAGTTCATTGGTTCTTGTAGGTTATTCGGGCTGTGTAAACGTGGTCTTGGTATTGTCTTTCTTGACATTTCGCCAGCAGCTGTGGCAGGCATCTTCAGAGGAGTAACACTGAAGAGAGACACTGTCCTTCAGTGTTACTCCTCTGAAGATGCCTGCCACAGCTGCTGGCGAAACATCAGGAAAGAAAATACCAAGACCACGGTTACACAGCCCGAATAACCTACAAGAACCAATATTCAGTAGTACTCAATATGAATTAGTTCTTCAGGTCTGGGAAGCCACCTACCCCAACTTGCGATGATATACAATGATCCACAAGGGGACTGATAAAAACTCCTGGTGTGAAGAGGTTCCGGGATCTGACTATCTGTATCAGGCTCTTGGGAGGCCACAAGACACCTCTGGATGCAAGTTTCTGTGCATGCATAGGAATGCTCAAGCACACAGCAGTCCTCATGTTCATTTCAGAGATGGGCAGCTTTGTTTAGATATTCTGTGCCAAGAGCTTCTCTCGCTACTGCAGAGTGCCGGAATTCCATAGGCACATCAGAGTATCTCTGATAATAGGAAGATCATCTCCAGATATGACTGATGCAAGAATCATTTGTGCTTCCACATACGCAAAGGATTGCTGGCCAGATTAAATATTTAATTTTGCTTGAAACAGCTAAGAGAGGAGGCCCCAAATTTCCTTAAACCAGTGGTGGTGCAGGAGAGGGGTGTTTTGCCCTCCCCACTATGTACTTTTCTCTATCTATATTTTTTCTCATCTGCGGACTAAAAGTAGCTTTGGAAAGGGAGATTATTAAGAAGAGGGTGATTGATGTAGAGAGACAACTGGACATCACAGCTGCTCCCGGATTTATCTCACCTGAAAATGTTAGATATATAGCAGCTTATTTATACTTTTGGAATCTAATAAGGCCAGGAGGGTGTTTACACTAGCCAGAAGTAATACCTTACCCTCTGCAGTACTGGAGGGAAGATTCAAGAAAATCCCTTATGAACAGAGACCATGTGTCTGCCCACAAAAAGAAATAGAATCAATCGAGCACCAATTATTTGAGTGTACCTTACGCAATAAAATT
Organism: Euleptes europaea; assembly: GCF_029931775.1. Lineage (NCBI taxonomy): Eukaryota > Metazoa > Chordata > Lepidosauria > Squamata > Sphaerodactylidae > Euleptes > Euleptes europaea. The sequence continues at coordinate 91,593,961 of NC_079312.1, read as the reverse complement.
CAAAGTGAAACTATTGGACCATTGCTAGAAAGGTTTCCTGGAAGATGTAACTAAATTAGATTTGAATATCTTCTGTCAGATGAGAACCACCAAACAACACGATTGGTTGCCTGGTTTTGCACTCAGGTCTGTCATCACAGAAAAAATGAGAAGGGCCTTTAATCCTGAAAAGTGGCAGAGATTTTAGTTTCTGAAATGACTTAATCTCTAGTATCTGCTCAGGAGAATGTCGAAGTGTTAAATTGCTGACAGATAGGTGTAGTTTTAGCTGGCATCTATTAGGACTATCCTGTGTTTATGAAGATCATTTGTATATAAATTTTATTCTTTCTGTAATTAATGTTTCCTTTATATACCTACTGGTCATGGATAGGATTGCCAGCTCCAGGATGGGAATAGGGCTGTTGAAAAAAAACAATTTGGTAAAATTCGGATTCGGCAAAATTTGGCCCGTTTTTATTCGGGAAATGCCGAAGTCCGAACTCCCCCTATTCGGATTCATGGAATTTGGCATGAAATTCGGCATTCCCGAATAAATTCAGCTGAAAAAAGCCATTTAAAGCACATTTGCGGCTTTCCGCAGCTCCAGGGGGCATTTTTGGAGGTAGAGGTCCCACACTTTCAGGGTAGCTTGGAGGGACCCTACTTGCAAGAACCCCCAAGTTTGGTGAAGACTGGGTCAGGGGGTCCTGAGTTATGGGGTCTGGAAGGGGTCCCCCCATCTGCCCATTGGAATGAATGGGAGCCGGCAATCCTTAATGTGCATCTAGAGAGCGGCAAATCCAAGGCAAAACCTCCCATCGTTTCTCGTTGGCTATTTATGCATGGGAGGTTTTGCTTTGGATTTGCTGCTCTCTAGATGCACATTTCCCCCATCTGAATTATCAAAACTCTGCAGTGGGGCTTACTGTTGAGATTTGGAAATTTTGATGGGGGAAATGTGCATCTAGAGAGTGGCAAATCCAAGGCCAAACCTCCCATTGTTTCTCGTTAGCTATTTATGCACGGGAGGTTTTGCTTTGGATTTTCTGCTTTCTAGATGCACAGTTCCCCCAGCCAAATTCTCAAAACTCTGCAGGGGGCTTATTGTTGAGATTTGAGAATTTGGATGGGGAAAATGTGCATCTAGAGAGCGGCAAATCCAAGGCAAAACCTCCCATTGTTGTGGACTGATAAAAGGCGGTGTTGTTTATAATTAGCTCTGCTTTACCTTGGGAGCAAAGCCCCACCACGGCTCTTACTTCCAGAGTAAGCAGGCCGGAGGATCAGGACTGCCAGCCCTTTCCTCTACATTTTGCTTCCTCCTATCACCGCTTTCTCAGCCCCGGGGGCACCCAAAAACAATGAAGACCGGTGGGGGGAGTTGAGGGAGGAGACAACATGGCTGAGCTGTCACTGTCAGGGGAAAGGAGAAATCCTGAGCAGGGAAACTCGTGGGGGGCCGGGGAGGGGGGGAATAAGCAGGATGCTGCATTGTATGGCACACGACACCACTGGCACATATACACATGCATGCCCATTACACGCCATTCCCTCCCCCCATCACACAAAAGAAGGCAAAAGCTTGGATTCTACAGACATGGCCCACAGAGACAATCAACCCCCCCAAGCAGAACAGCCCCCCCATGACAAGAAGATGCAAATTCCAAATGAAGGAGAACAATGGGGCAGCCAGAGAGAGACTCACCGACCCACACTGACCTCCAGGCGAAGGTGGCAACCAGTGAAAACAGCAAAAAAACACTAGTGCAGAGGCAATCAACCCCCCCAGCAGAACAGCCCCTCCTTTGGCTCCCCCCCCCACATACACACACACAGGAAAAAAGTTATAGAGAAAAGCCCCAAAATGGGTCAAACTGTGGATGTCTTCTCTCCCAGCAGAAGCAGGGGTCAGGAGGAGTAATCCAATCTGATTCCAGCAAGCAGCAGCAGGTCAGCTCAGCTCAGGATCTCTCATGATCAGCACAGGAGCAGCACAGGAGCAGCAGCAATGGAAGGAATACAGACTCACACACACAGACTCTCTGGCTATTTATGCACGGGAGGTTTTGCCTTGGATTTGCCGCTCTCTACATGCACATTTTCCCCATCCAGATTCACAAAACTCTGCATGGGAGCTTATTGTTGAGTTTTGAGAATTTGGATGGGGAAAATGTGCATCTAGAGAGCGGCAAATCCAAACCAAAACCTCCCGTGCATAAATGGCCTCTCTCTCTCTCCCCCACCCCGGGCCGCACAGCAACCTGGGGCCATGCACACGCACCCCCCATGGGGATCTCTCTCTCACACACAGACACACTCCCCCCCGGGCTGCACAGCAACCAGGGACCACGCACACGCACCCCCACCCCACGGGGATCTCTCTCTCACACACACAGACACTCTGTCTTTCTCTCCCCGGGCCGCGCAGCGGCCAGGCTCACACACTCATCTGTGACTGATTGGCCAGAAAAATAACTGTAACGCCATAACAGTTTCTATTTGAGACAAACATATCTATCAAATTAGTATATTTCACTCACTTTATTAATCACTTACTGGAATTAGCTTGGAAAGCTATGTTTTATGTCTAAGTGGACAGGAAGCCTTTGTAGAATGTTTCTCTAATCGGTATAATGCTATTTTTCTTCCCTTGTTGGTAAAATAATATATACAACTTTGTATTATATTAATGCTTTAAGATAAAAAGGGAGACAATGGCCTATAGCCTATCCTGCACCCAATGAAAACCATCTCCAGAGACCCATTCCCCCTCGCCATTAGTGTTGGCACTATATGAACTATGCAGAACTCTAGACAAAATAGAATGGAAAAGTAGGCACTTATCCATCACGCAGAGAACCAGGAGAGAACACAGAAAACTTGGACATAAATTTAGCTCCTTGCGAATTTAGTCACATCAGAGATGCAATAGGCTAACTGCAAAATATTTAGTACATTGAACAGAATTGTGTGTGAACACATGAACAAACATGAAGCTGCCTTATCATGGAGTGAGGCCGTGGCTCAGTGGCAAGTCCCAGTATCTCCAGTTAAAGGGACTAGGCAAGTAGATGATGTGAAAGACCTTTCTCTGCCTGAGACACTGGAGAGCTGCTGCTGGTTCGAGTAGACAGTACTGACTTTGATGGACTAAGGGTTTGATTCATTATAAGGCAGCTTCATGTGTGTTCATGTGTGTGTGTGAAGCACTGGGAAGAGTCAGATAAAATGTTTGAAATAAATAACAATAGTCATCTTAAAACTTCTGTGAAGAAAGAGCTAAAAATATGTTTTGTTCACAGAATAAATCTCCCTGCTTTCTGAAGAACTAGACAAAGAAATAATAAAGAGATGTTAATAAACTTAGAACAAAAAAACCTCCATGGAATAGATACCAAATAAACAAATAGGAGACCTTAAAAAAGATTATTGAAGTAAGCAGAAAGATTTTCATTGATTTAAATATATGACCAGTGTTCCTGGAATAAATGTTTGTGTGTATTTTTTTTAATTATAACCCTCTGACTTTCAAAATGAATAAAACCAGAACACAAATAGAATCCTGAGCTAAGAAGATTCTACAACAGAATTTTAATGCTAGATATCTTTCCAAAATAGCTCCGGAGCTGTTCTGGAACAACTTTTTGTGTGTGTCCTATATGCACTGGTTTGGTTTAACAATGGATTGATGTTTTCCATGTGTTCTTGATGACTTTAGTTAGGCCTTCTTCAGATATAGGCATTCAGTTAAGAAGCCCTAGATAACTTTCCTATTTTAGATCATTTAACTCCTGGCTAGAGGTACACCTTGAACTTAGGTTCATTACTGGTACAGTACACAAGTGATACAATTAGAGAATCTCGGCTTCAATTTTAAGCTTTTATTAAAACATAACTATTTAGTATTCATAAGATTGACTAATGCAACAGGAATTATATCTCATCATTGTTACATAGATAATTAAAGGAGAGCAATTACATGAGCCCATAAAAATATCTTACTCAAAGATAAAAAGGTCACAAGCAAGGATCCCCTTCTAAGAAGAATCTCCCAATCAATTCAGCTTTCCATATTTATAGAGTTTTAAAATCTTTTCCTAAAAATACCTAGCTTTCCTGTTTTACCAGGTTGATACTTGCATACACATTATGTATGGGAGACAAATACAGCCCAGTGTAGAACAAACTGCAGGCACTCCAACTAGACGGCTTTATAATTTGAAATTTATTTAACACCCTACATGCAAATCTGGGCTGGTATATAGTGGTCTGCATATGTTGAGATATTTGTAAATACTTGTGTATGCATTGTATGGGCTTTATTTGACCACTGATGAAGGCCTGCTGGCCGATACGTGTCTGGCTTGTGGTTTATGTCTATCAACCTTATCATGTTTTATCATTTTTAATGTATTTAATCCTTATATAGCACCTTAAAAATATATTCTCTATTATTATTTTATCTTTTCCACCCAACCTTGGGTACCCAGCTTTTGGTTTTTTAATGTTGGGTTTCTTCCCCCCTTTTCCCGTTTTTTGAGTGCAGAAACATTTTCCATGATCTTTTTAGTCAAGTCTAGCAACTGTTTCCCTATATTACTAGCCATATCCGTGACACATCCTCCTATGGAGATAGATCACGATGGGTAGCCGTGTTAGTCTGTCACTAGCAGTAGAAAAGAGCAAGAGTCCAGTAGCACCTTAAAGACTAACAGAATTTCTGGCAGGATATGAGTTTTCATGACCCACAGCTCACTTCTTCAGATGCAGCTAGAATATATCTAGCTGTATCTGAAGAAGTGAGCTGTGGCTCACGAAAGCTCATACCCTGCCAGAAATTTTGTTAGTTTTTAAGGTGCTACTGAACTCTTGCTCTTTTCTACATCCTCCTATATATCTAAGAAGAAGTGTTGACACTGAAACATCATCTTTTATTTTGGAAATACCCATGCAAAAAGATTTTTTAAAAATCATAACTGCTTTAAAACTATTTTGATAAAACCTCTCTACCTGCCATGATTTACTGAGTCCTTTACATACAGGCAGACTAACTCAACCATCTCCTAGAAACATTCTGGGACATCTTACTGAGAAATGCTCTTGAGGTTTTAGAAGACCTGCCCTCCCTGCATAGCTTGATTTTGTTCACTGCAGCTGTGCTGACTGTCAGTAGCTTTAGGGGAAGCTCTTGGAATGCTCCAAGTTGCATAGAAGCCCAGAGGATTACAAACAAAGCTGCACAAGTGTCTCATGATCTTCTCATTAACACAGGAGGCATGTCCAAGAGCTCAACAGTGCTGCCAGGGTCCCTATCAGCTGCTGGTGAGGGAAGACATCTAATCCGGATTATTCAAATATACCTTATCCCCACCCTGCCTTTTGAATCTGACAAATATGCTTCAGCAAATGGTACGCCTGTATTGGTCTTACCATTAGCAGTAGCTGTAGCTGGCATTGGCTTAGAGACATTCAATATGATATGGCTAGTCCACATTTTTTCCAACAACTTCTATGTGGGGTAAGTAAAGTTTTAACCAGCCTTTCAAATCTTGCACCTGCCACATGGAAGACCTTAATAGTTTTTGCAGATTCCCTGTGTAGGAAGTAACATATTAATTATCCAGTCATAAAGCTTCTAAACAGAAGGAAGCTTCCCAGACAGCCTGATCCTATGCTGTTGTTTTGTGAGAAGAAAGCCCATCTAAATTCAGTGGGGCTTACTCCCAAGACATGTTTAGATGGCATTATGACCTAAGCAAACTTTAGACCAGCTGTACATAACTGACACAGTTAGGTGGGCCATAAGAGATCCTGGCTAAGTGGGCTACCCTGTGAGGGCACCTGAACTGCCAGTTCCCTGCCAGGGGCCGGGCATCAACCACCATGGCTCCTGTTTCCCACCGCTGCTCCTGCAGCTGGTAGCTAGAAAAATAATGGGGGGAAACTTGCCATCAGCAACGGCGTGACGTCACTTCTGAGGAAAACCCAAAAGTGACATCAGTCTGCTCTAGGAATCATGAGAAAATCTATGGTTTTCATTTGTTCCCTAAATTGAAAGGTGGCTTCTGACCTCCTACCCTCATACAGACATAGGAAATTTCCTGTTGTATCCAAGCACCTGTATTTGCAAGCAATTGCAAGAAAATTCTTTGTTGCATTTCTTAGCAAATGCTGCTAAGATGTGGTGTTCTGCATTCTCCCAACAGTTCTTATAATGCTGATATAGTTAGCACTTCTGTCAGTGCCCTGGTTGACCTCTGGAATGAGGAAATGACCTGGGCAATTGACATGATTGCACCTAGGTTCCCCTCTCTCAAGTCAAAGAGCCTAAGCAGCCACCGAAGGGCTGAGTGATGAAAATACAGGGGAGATGGCTAGAGCAAATTAGGACGAATCTGACAAGGCATAGGCTAGAGATCATTTGAAAGTCTACTCCATGGTGGTGACAGTGGCAAAGAAGCAATATTTTCCTGCCACCATTGCATCTGCACAGTGTAGACCCACAGAACTCTTCCGGGTGGTCAGGTGTCTATTGGGTTCAGGCCAAAAGGAGGAGGTGGACTGCTCTGCAGCCCACTGTGATCATTTTGTTAAGCACTTTGCAGATAAAATTTACCTGGATAGATGACTGGGACTGTGTTCTATACTGCAGCGTATAGCTTATTGTAGAAGGATCTTACTATGTAATTTTCATACCACTTAACAAGTAATGTTAATACTTATGATATGCTTCAGTTCTTTTTTGGTGGTTCCGGGCTTCTAAAACCCTAATGCATTGCTTATTGAATGTGCCCTTTTGTTGATTGTACCGACTCACTTTAGTAATCCACCTTGAGTCCCTGTGAGGAAGGTGGACTATAAATAATGTAAACAAATAAATAAATAAGTGTGGAGACTGTTTATATGGTGGAGTTATTTTAAGCCAAGTTTTCTAGTTGTGATAGATTAAATTGAAATACATGAGAATATCACTGAAACTTCAATAGAGGTGTCCTTTTAAGATAGAAATAGAAATGTCAGAAGGAATGGCAATTTTTAAAGATCCCCCCCCCATTTCTTTTACACACAATCATCGTAATTGTTCCAGTGCTTAGAAGGCAATATCAGAGGAGGGCCTTAGCCTCTATGCCTCTGGTTGGCCACTGTGTGAAACAGATGGCTCGACTAGATGGGCCACTAGTCAGATTCAGAAGGGCACCTATCATGTTCTGATAATCTTAAAATAGCCTAAAAATATCTAGTTTCTATCATAACTCTCAGCCCTAGCAACTAAAACGGTCATACTGACTGTGTAAGACAGGAAATGTTTGCAGTTCTAACTTAAAGCAGCCTCCGCAAGGTAGACATTTCGTATGCCCAGGTCTTTGGACTATTAATAAGTAAAGCATTAACTCATTATGCCTATGAAAAGCATAATGGTAGAAAGAAATGTAATGTGAGTCATTAAAATTTGAATTTCAAATGGGTGAGTGTTTAGTATGGAAACTCACACTGGATGGAATATTTCATGTGCACTCCAGTTACGGAAGGCCATCACAGAGTTCCTGAAGAAAATGCTTGGAGAGATACTGCCATCCGGTAATTCTTTTTCTTTTCTCCCTTGAAGGACTTGTTAGTGGCCCACTGGATATGAACCTGTGGCACCTAGATACAAATCTCACTTTACATGTATATTCACTGATGGGAAATTTATTGACTTTCAGCGCAGAGAGGCTGTGGCTCAAAGAGAGCCAATGTCCTTCATATGCAGAAGGTCCCCAGTTCAACCCCTTCCACCTTCACCAATTGAACCTCGGATTGCGGGTGTTGGGAAAACCTTTTGGACTGGATTAAATGTACCACCACTACTGGAGGTGTTTTCCCAACCTCCTTCCCCTAGCAGCCACCTATGAACTTAGGTAATGACAATGGCTAGGAGATACACATGAAAGAAAAGCCATGCAACACAAGCAGCTGTGCTGTGGATGGAAAAGCAAGCAAAACTGCTTCCTTCTGTCTCCTTGACTAGCAGATGTCATCACTAGTGGAACAGGCAGGAGTGATGATTTTGCTCACTTACCCCTCTTCAATGCAGTTGCTTATGTTGTGTGATTTTCCATCCATAAAATTCCCCTAAACCTCATCAGCACAATTTTGAGGTTCATAGATAGCTGCTGGGGAGAGGGGGAAAGTAAGAAAAACTGGCCTTTGCTGACGTCTTCTGCTGGCAGCCCACAGATTAGCCCATTGTCAGCCTGAATTTGTTTGGAGCTGCTGCCAAGCAGAGGAGACAACACTGGCGTAGATGGACCATCTGGCTCAGAATGAGGCACCTTCTTATGTTTCAGCATCTTTTCTGCTTTGTAAGATATGTGTAATTAGATGCCCATTTTTGTTTTGTAGACGTTCAAGGATGATAATTACTGGAAAGCACCTTGCACATTAAACATGCAGCATAAACTGTCAATTATAAAAGGAAGAAGCCAAGTGTGGCTCTCACACTAACATAATGATTGGCTTTTTTGTGGTGAAGCTGGGGAGATTTTTAAAGAAGTGTCATCCTGAGCAGAGGGGCAGCTTCCTAAAAACACTGTTTTAGCATATCAGCTAGATTCAAAATTCAAATCAAGTAGCACCTTACAGACCAACAAAATTTTCAGGGAATAAGTTTTTGAAAGTCAGCTCCTATCATCTGACTAAGGGTGCTTTGGCTCATGAAAGCTTATACCTTGATAATTTCGTTGGTCTCTAAACTGTTACTGGACTCAAATCTACCTCTTCTACTGCAGGCCAACACAGCTGCCCTTTTAAACTGTTTCTGTATATGTGTAACACTGCTCTGCTCAGAACCCTCACAAATATTCCATCTGAGGACATGGATAGCAAAGGGATCCATCCCTTCAACTGGGGATGGAAGGACAAAGCATCCCACACAGGTGAGCAGGAAGAGGAGATTCTTTGCCCCAAGCGGTGACAGTTATAACTGCATATTTTCCTCCTTGTATCTACTCTGTGCACTTGCCCCAACAACATCCTCAACAGTTGACAGCAGTAGATATGCACAGTGTAGAAAGAGGGGGTCCCCCCTTGCAGATATTCTGTCTGTTTATCACCATTCTGTCATTGGATGGTAGAACTTTCCTGCAAGTGGGGAACACAAAGAGCTCAACCTCAGTTCTGGGACAGACACCATAGCCCGCACATCAAACTACTGGCCAAACATATATAGGGCTTATGGTCTTGTAGGATCATAGCCCCATGGAGCAGCCCCAGCAGACAGTACAGGCACAGTTCTAAGGCAACATTCTACAAAGGATCTGAACCTATACCTCCAAACTGCCATATGTGTCTTTCCCTGCACTGAGCTATTGGGGAGTTGGCATATGTACATTCTGTGACTGTGCAGTTATGTCTCCCCTTCTCTGACCTAATATCTACATTTCCCTTGCCTGACAAAAAGGCTGGTGCTTATTAACCCTCATACCTGTGCACCTAAGCCCTCAACCCAGACACAAGTTCCCATACAGGAGGCTTCGGGGCATTTGCTCCATGTTGCCTCTACCAAGGAGACACAAGCATGATGAGACCGGAGAGGCTATGTGTTCCTTCCCTATGAGAGTGCCTGGAAAGATGGAAACCCCACATCTGAGGGGGTTCCCTGTTGTGTGCTCACCCTACTCAGCTCCTCCCACTCATTTTCCTTGTTGTGTTCTTTTTGCTACCTTCTTTATAATATTCTGCACATGGGCAGTGGTGAGCTGATATCAGGAGGGCATGGTTGCATCACCGTACAGCAGTTGGTGGCTTCCATAGCTGTGTGTTATGGGGACATACCAGCACCTTGGACTGTGATTGGTGGGTGTTAGCAGGGCTACTATGGATGCTGGTGCAATTGCTATGATCTCCCTTTTTTGTTTATTTTTCTCTTCTCTGGTTGGATGAACACAGGACTAGTGGCATTGGCATCAGGGTTTTGGGACAGGGCTCTGAATTATGTCATATCTTGATATGACTGGCAGTTTCCAGTCTTTTAACGGTTGTAAAAATAATCAATCCCATGAATGAGGCAACACAGGATATGAATCAATGCAGATTGTGGCTAGAATATTAAATAGATCAGTTCCCATGGAAATGGAAAATGACAGATTTGTAACAGCTAGCAGAATCTTCGGGTAGCTCTTGGTTACAGTAGGTGAGCATATTCAGATTTGCAACACAAAAGAATGGTTCACCCAGCCAAATAAACTTTACGTATCACTTGGCATTTTGACAATGAGGCTTTTCCTTTACTGAATGAGCCCCTGCAACCCATTAAATGGTGATGAAAGGTAGTGCCCATAATAGAATAAATTGGCAATTCTTGAAGAAGAAAAACCAAGGCAAATATGAACGTTTACAGTGCTACAGATGCCAGAGTTTAGATCAGGGGTGTCAAACATATGGCCAGTGGGCTGGATCCGGCCCCTTGAGAGCTCTTATCCAGCCCATGGGCCAGCTGAAGCAGCCACCTCACCAGTCCCAATCTGAGCTGGTGAGGCATGGCCCGGCCCTATCAAGTGACATTTATGTCATATCCTGCCCTTGTAACAAATGAGTTCGACAGCCCTGGTTTAGACGATGGAATAAAATATTGGTTTTGAGGCTACTTAAATCGAGCCTTTAAAATTCTGACAAACCAGTTAAGGTACAGAACTTGCATATCACCCAGTTTATTTGTATAATTTTTTTTAATCCCATGGACCCAGTTCTACTAGTTATAATCCCTTCCTCTGGTGCAAGGTGTTTTCCCCTGATGCACCTTGTGCCTGAGGAAGTGGAATCTTCGGATGAAATAAAATGCTGGAAGATCTCTTCATGAAATGGACCAAATGGTCTCACAGAAGTAGCTGTATGGAGGAACATATATCTGACTCAGGAGGTCCTTAGTTATAAAGGTCAGTCATGGTGGCAATTCACATGGCCAAGTTGATTGTTTTCCTACAGGTGCACTCATACAAAACACTGTTGAGAAGTGGTGATTGGAAGTGTTGTCCAGCTATTACTTTAATCAAGGTGTAGACTGAAAATTGCATGCATTTTTGAACTCATGTACAATGCTTACCCTGACTAAAGTGTGCTTTTATACCCACACACTCCAAATGATGACACAAGGCACCAGCCTATGGTCTAATGTTAATGGCTGATCTTTTGTTAATGGCTGATCTGCATCATCAAAATTCCATTCTCACTTTTAATAGTGGGTTGCAACTGAGGAAGCATATTTGGCACCAGCATTTTGGGCAATTAAACTTGGCCTTTAAACTTGACCAGTATTACTGGTAGCTTTATTTCTCCTATCCTGTATAGAGAAGTGCTAACCACTTGCCCCCCCCCCAGTGAGTTACCATATTTTTTGCTCCATAAGACGCCCCTGACCATAAGACGCACCTAGTTTTTAGAGGAGGAAAACAAGAAAAAATATATTCTGAATCAAATGGTGTACTGCCCCTGGAAGCCCGTTGGGGGGGGGGTCTTTAAACTCCTCAGCTCTGCCATCCCAGGCAGCGCAGAGCACTTTCAACCCCCCCCCCCACCTGGCTTCTAGGGACTCCCTGGAAGCCCGTTGGGGGGGTCTTTAAACTCCTCAGCTCTGCCATCCCAGGCAGTGCAGAGCACTTTCAAGACCCCCGCTCGGCTTCTAGGGACTCCCTGGAAGCCCAGCGGGGGGTCTTTAAACTCCTCCGCACTGCCATCCCAGGCAGTGCAGAGCACTTTCAAGACACCCCCCCGCCCGGCTTCCAGGGACTCCCTGGAAGCCCAGCGGGGGGGGGGGGGTCTTTAAACTCCTCCGCGCTGCCATCCCAGGCAGCACAGAGCACTTTCAAGACCCGCCCGCCCTGGAAGCCGGGCAGGGGGGTATTTAAACTGCTCTGCGCTGACTGCCTAGGCAGTGCAGAGCAGTTTAACCTCCCCCTCCCCCCGCGCTTCCCAGTCCCGAGGCTCAGCTTTTGGGTGGGGATTTAGTGTCAGGGTCTAAGTGTGCCACCAAGGGAACTGTGAAGTTCATATCGTTGTAATCAGGTACTCCATCAACGACTTCTACTCGCTCCGCTAGTCGTGCCAGCAATTGCTTTCTAACCACGTAATTTTCGGGGTCTTCCCCGGGGATCTGGCGCTCTCCCCAGAAAAGGGTGGAGACACATTCTCCCGTTCGCATGAACTCTAGTACAGCTTTCATCCATTTATCCACCGTTTTGCTGTGCAATTGGCGCCTGGTGATGAAGGAGTTAAGCCGGGTTTGTTCTGAAAGGGGATTGCACCGGAGGGCTAAGGCGGTTAGGTCAGTGCTATCCACCGTGGGGTGAGATAGGGAAACTGTAGCCATCCAGGGAACAACTGTGTCCCGGTTGAAGGGACCCACGTGCAAAGCCACGGATTTCAGTTCTTCCACTGTCCATCGCTTAGTTTCCCTGATCTCCTTATTGACTGGTTCCTCCTCCCCAATGGTGGTCTGCACCCTCCGGGTGGAAACCGGATTGATGGGGAGGGGATCTAAACTATGGGCAATGTGGTAGGGTGTCTGGGAGGCATAAGAAACCTCGGTCTCCCCAAAAATGGCATGTATTGGAAGGGATTCCATTTGCTTAGGTTGCACGGTATTAATCAGGGCCCTTTTTAGTCCCAATTGTTTCCTCAAGGTATCGATTTCCTTTTGGCAGGCTTCATGGGAAGTGGCCTCATATTGCCGTTGTGTTTGAGAAGTTAAAAAGCTCGCGGCTTGAGTGGCCTCAGCTGATTGGGCTTTTACTGTCTCTAGTTGCTGGGATAGGTGGTGGACTTGCAGGGCTAGCTCGTCCTTTTCCCGCCCTGCATCAATGAGAGCTTTGGTAAGGCTCTGTTTTTCCAGCGCCATTTGCTGGCTTTCAGTGTGGAGCATGAGCTCCAGACATTGGTTCTCAGCAGTAAGCTGCTGGACCTGGGCTGTTAGCCGCTCTGCTTCGTCATAGGCTCCTGCAGCCTCGTGAATCATGGCCGTACAGTCTTGGAGAGCTGTGAAAAGCCCCCAAGCCATGTATCGGTCCTTTTTGGAGGAGGAAAGTTTTTCTCTTTCGCACAATGCTTGTAGCGTCTCCTTTAAGATAGCTACCGGATCTGAGCCCTGGAAGACTCCTGCTTCCCACGGGCATTCACCCTTTCTCACTAACTACTTCTCCAAGCGTGGGAGGTCAGCAAACTTCTTGAATTTTGCATCTAGCGAAAACATACTCGTTGCGTGGGTGTGTGTGTCAGCGATCGAAAAAGGTGCTGATTCAGTAGAGGGCAAGTTTTTATGGTCTATAAGTGGGCGCTGGTGTCTCCCAGCCCCTGAGAAAAGTGTATTGAGTAGCTTCTCTGTGGCTGGCTCAATGCACTGTGGTAAAGAGGCGCTCCTTGGCACTGCCTCCTACCTGGGGTCTGGTATTTTCCAATACCCCGAGGTACAAAGTAGCTCCTCTGCAGCTGGCTTTGTCCCTTTTTCCTAGTGAGGGGATGCCTCCTCCTCGATGCTAGGTATTTTGGGTCATTTCCTAGACCCTGTGTTGGGCGCTTGTGCTCGTCCCATTACTCACTCCTCATCAGGAGCGGGTGAATGTGGTTTGCGGTAGGAGCTTGAGGCTCTTCCTGGATAGTACAGGCACCAGACTCATGCTGGATCACTGAGTTATCGCTCCCCTCTTCTACAGAGGGTCGGCCTCACACCAAGTTTCCGAGCTTACCTCCGCCAATACTATTTTCCCTTTAAAGCACGGGTGCCAGCATCGCACTGGATTGCTGAATTATCACTCCCTTAACTTTCCAAAAAGGGTCGGCCTCACCGAATTTCTGAGTTTACTTCCACCCATTAAAAAGGTCGTTGTAACACAAAATTTTCCAAGGAGGCTGGGAATAGAGGTTTCCCTACGAAGAGGTTCTTAAAGCGGGGGGGGGGGGGTATTATATATGCCTGGGTGTAGTTCGTGCAGATGTCTACGCGTATTTCTACTCTGCAACAACCCAACACAGATAGCCGTTCAATTGGGGAATCTCCGAAGAGATTTGGTTCCTAGGACTACACACACGCGTCTCCCTTGCGTTGCCAGGAAGGTAGCCCGGCGAGTAGCTGAGACAAGCGGTGGGCAGAGATGAAAGGGGAAAAGCCAAACCCACAAATAGAGTGCTCACTAGAGCCAACCACTCACACACACACACACACACACACACACACTGTTCTTTTACGTGGCAATTGAATTCGGTGACGGTTTTTGCCAGAAGTCAAAGGGTCACAGAAAATTTTTCTCCTACGTCTACACTTAAAATACACGCGTGTCAACTCACGTGCATTCAGACGTGCAGGGGTGCCTGCATTCTCCACCAGTAATTTGTTACCCAAAATGCTCTTTGAATGGGGAATTAGCTGAGCAGATCGGTAACCTTAATATTTATATAGCAAGATCAACCTATGTATACCAGAGTCAATAATCTGTCACCTTTGAAATCAAGACAGAGGCAAAAGGAATCCAAATTAAATAGTGTTTATGTATTCAAGCATTCAGTGGTGCAACACAAACATACACAGAACTAAGAATTCAAAAGGTAGTAGAATACAGACAGATGCCCATTTGTCAGGGATCATTGGTGGGGCAATATTTACCATTCTTGAAGAGGAGATGTCCAAGTTCCAATAGATTAAGAAAGCAGAAAATAAGAGCAAAGGCGGGGGCAAGGGGTTCCCGTAGACTCGGCCGGCGAGGCAGGAGGGAGCATGGTCAAACTGCGCAAAACCAGACCAACAGAGTAACGGCAAGTATGCCAGGAAAGACCCAAGGCAGGGGTCAGCAAACTCATTAGTCAAAAGAGCCAAATATCAACAGTACAACGATTGAGATTTCTTTTGAGAGCCGAATTTCTTAAACTTAAACTATATAGATAGGTACACTGTTTATTAACTTAATAAACTTTAATTAAAGTTTTAAGTCTTAATTAAACTATAGGTACACTGAATAAAACTTGATATCATACTTAATAGTAGGGCTGTTGATTCAGTTCATCCTGAACTGAAAAACAGCCGAATTTCCCCTGATTTGGCGGTTTTTAGTTCGGATGGAACCGAACTCAAAAAGGCGGGAAAACAGGGAGCCGAATTCAGCTAATTTGGGGTGTTTGGCAAATAAATTCGGCAAATTTGAGGTTCGGCGCAGCAGCATAACCGTCAGTTAGTAAGCAGCATTCTCCTGCGGCCAATCGGTGGCCAAGCTGGGTCTTCTTCTGGCCAATCAGTCGCAATTCAGTGCATGAGCCCAGCTGCTGCGTGGTCCGGGGAGAGAAAAAGAGTATGTTTGTGTGTGAGAGAGATCCCCCTTGGGGGGGTACGTGTGCACATTTGAGCCATTCTGTGGCTGCAGGGGGTGCATTTTTTTGGGGTAGAGCCCCCAAACTTTCAGCATAGCTTCAGAGGACCCTTCTTGCAAGAACCCCCAAGTTTGGAAAGATTGGATCAGGCCCCCCCTTAATATGGGCCCCGGAAGGGGTCCCCCCCCTTAATATACATTTTTATTCTATTTACAGAACACATTCGCACCATTCCGTGGCTGCAGGGGGTGCATTTTTGGGGGTAGAGCCCCCGAACTTTCAGCATAGCTTCAGAGGACCCTTCTTGCAAGAACTCCCAATTTTTTTCAAGATTGGATCGGGGGGGCGAAATATGGGGCTTGGAAGGGGTCCCCCACCCTTAATGTGCATCTCTGACAATGGGGGTTTGCAATTAGCAGAGCTTGCCTCCCACGCCCAAAGCTCCCAGCCCCGACAAACAGCTGAGCTGTGGGGAGCAAGGGCGGGGCAGGTGCGAAGAAGATGGAACAGAAGACATCCACAGTAAGACCCATTTTGGGGCTTTTCTCTATAATTTTTCTCCTGTGTGTGTGTGTGTGTGGGAAAGCAGAGTCTGTGTGTGTGTGTGGAGGGAGCAGTTTCTGTGGGTGGAGAGGAAGCCAAAGGGGGATTTCCCCCATTCTGCCTAGGGGTATGTGCCTTCTCGAGTCTCTCTCTCCCTGATTTGAGGGGGGGCTTCAGTTGTGTGTCCTCAGGTTTTCCCTCATTCATAAGATCTATTTTGATGCTTGCTCAAAACTGGTTTTCAAATTGTGACTTAAAGAATGCATTTGCCTGGTCCCGAGTCCGATGCAAAAGGGGAAATTCCACCCCCTCCTGCTCCTTATGCATAGCTAGCGTGCCTCTGTCCCTTTCCATGGTTTGCAAACTCCCAGGCGTCACGTGTTGCTTTGCATGGTTGCAAACGTGTTGCTTTGTATGGGTTGCATGGGTTGCATGGTTGCAAACGTGTTGCTTTGCATGGTTTGCAAACTTCTTTGCACCTGCCCTGCCCTTGCTCCCCCCAGCTCAGCTGTTTGTTGGGGCTGGGAGCTTCCGGAGTAGGCGGCAAGCTCTGCTGATTGCAAACCCCCATTGTCAGAGATGCACATTAAGGAGGGGGGACCCCTTTCGGGGCCCATATCTCAGCCCCCCCTGACCCAATCTTCACAAAACTTGGGGATTCTTGCAAGAAGGGTCTCCTCAAGCTACGCTGAAAGTTTGGGACCTCTTCCCCCAAAAATGCCCCCCGGAGCCACGGAAAGGCGCGATTGTGTTTTTAATGGCTTTATTTGGCCGAATTTTTCCCCGAACTCCGGATCTCATGCCCAATTGCACGGACCCGAAGCGGGGGAGTTTGGACTTCGGCATTTCCTGAATAAAAATGGGCTGAATTTTTCTGAATCCGAATTTTACGAAAAAAAATTTCAAAAGCCCTACTTAATAGTGATCTTATTTATTGATAAAAATTAAATTGTGAGTCCCTGCCATTTCCCCCTCCCTGTCTGGAGTTCTTGTCTGGAGGCCTGGTCTACCGCCATAAAAGCCTATTGGTAGACCTGGCCTCCGGCTGAGTCCCATTGGGAGGCCAGGTATACCCACTGGCTTTCTTGGCAGTAGATCTGGCCTCCGGAGGCCCATAGAAGCCAATTGGTAGACCTGGCCTCTGAAGGGGGTCTTTCCCCCCTCCTCGGAGTCCAGGTCTACCGCCAAGAAAACCAGTGGGTAGACATGGCCTCCCAATGGGACTCAGCCGGAGGCCCGGTCTACCAAAGGAAGCCCGCCCCTCCCAACAGCTGATAGGCGGGGGGGCAGGAACCGCCGAACAGCCTGCCCAGCAATCGCGCGGCTAGAGGGGAGGCTTTAGCCTCCCAACCATTGAGGGCAAGGGAAAGGGGGACCTGGCCATTCTCCATGGTGGGGGGGGAGAGACAGCGCGCCCGTTCACCTGCTCTCTCTCTCTCTCTCTCTCTCTCTCTCTCTCTCTCTCTCAGGCGCGCCGGCTCCGCAGCCCGGCTGCTGGTGCGAGTGGGCGCGAGAGCAGGGGCTCTGAACCAAGTTCGGAGAGCTGCACTCAATGGGCCAAAGAGCTGCAGACCCCTGACCTAAGGTAACATTATGAGCTGTGGGCACCCCTGATATACTGTTTTTCTGGGGGCGGGGTGATGGGATTACCCCTCCTAGGTTCCCAGGTGACAAAAGGTGACAAAAGGATTAATCTTTGGCTGCCGAGGTAGGGTAGTGAGAATTTGGAAATCTATTCTGATTCCAATGGCTTTTGCAACCCGGGAGGAACAGGGAGATCTTTGCTGAAGTGATTAACGTTCTCAAACAAAAGGCGCGATCTCTGCTAACGTCTGGGGATCGCTGCTGCATAGCTGGAAGGATGACTCATCGCTGATATCAGGATCTCTGCTGATTGCCCATTAAGCTGCTGATGTTGCAACGGGAGAGGGGGGTGTTGGCACTGACTACATAACTGTCTGCTTTCCCCGACATGGCTGCGGCTGGAACAGAGTCTGCACAGGAACATGGAGTCTCTCAGGTTCACTGGAGGTTGCCCTTGCTTCTGCTTCCTAGCTGCCAGCTGCACGGAGAGCACAGGAGCAGCCGTGTCAGTTTCAACGGAGCGCACTGTGGCCATCCCAGTAGGCGTTTGCGGTGGGCGCGCAGCTGGAACAGTAGTCGTGTGCCTGCATATCGGGTTGCCATGTCCAGTCTGGGAGTTTAGGCAGCCCGTATGCTTACATTCCCCTTCACACCTACCCTATGTGCTACCTTAACATTGTGTACTTCCACAGCTGAGGCTAACAGTGTGTGCATATGGGTGCAACCTGAGGCAGACTGCCCACCCATACACCCCATGACATGGAATGGGGCATATGCCTAGGAAAGTCTACTTGGGAGTCTGCCTATGATGGGGGTTGGGGGGTTGGCGGCCCCATATCAGGCTGTCAGTATAGTTCCTTGCCAAGGTGCCCCCTACCTCCCAGGCAGGGGACTGACCACAGCTAGGCTGTGGGGTAAATAGCAGCTGTGTCTAGTGAAACACCCATCACACCTAATACCTTGCAAGATAGGAGCCCTATGCAACAGCATTCATGGAAGACAAGGAGAATTGTAGCTCCACACAGGGGAAGGGGAAGAGTCAGTAGGATGGTGCCCTGAAGGAGTATCCAGCAAACAGAGCCCCCCTCCATGCTGATGGGAGAAACACAAACTGCTGCTGTTCCACAGGCATGGCTATAGCAGCCATATGCCCACCATGCTATTTGTCATTGTTGTCTATGGCTGTGGCATCTGTGCAGGTGGTGATGCAATAGGGAGAAGATTTGGGAGGATGACATTACTGGAGAAGTATGGGCTGGCTGTAGTGACTGATGTATATCCTGCCACTCTGCCATGGGGTTACCACCTCACCCATTCAAGCCTAGCTCCTGCAACTTTCTGGATCATCAGTCACCCATCCAACTCATACAGAGTTTTACCATAGAGTTTCTTGCAATTCCTAGAGCTACCCATTACCACTTCCAGGTTGTACCCTACCTGAGGGGGGACATGGGTGTCCTCACAAGGGGGTTGTCTCTGGGCGGCACGGTGCTGAGGTGCAAGGGGGCTGGTAGCAGTCAGGCCCTTGGTTATGGTACAAAGGTAAAAAGGTCTGTCAGACAAAATATCAGTCCCCGATAGCTCAGCAGCTGGACCATCCCCTCCCCCATTTTGCTGTTAGCAAAAGGGGCAAAATTGCTTGAGTTATTATTGCTTATCACACAAGTTACAGAAGCATGCAAAGAAACTGGCATTCAATAAATTCTTTTAGATGAATTTGCTGACTTCCTTCCTTTCAGCTACAGTGTTAAAATACAAAATAAATGCTGTTACCTAGCTCAGTAGTCCCCAGTAAAAACCAGTATGGGTGCCTGCCCACCCATAAATGATCATTGGGCTAATACAGGGCCCATATAGGTACCGGTGGGCTTTCCCTAATCTCTCAGCCTTATGAAGTTAGGAGTTCAGGAATAAGCTGTAGTTCAGGGATAAGCACCTATAAACTCTGGCCTCTGATTGCCAGCTGCAAGGGACAAGAGGCCTCTGCTCTAGCCATAAAACTAGTCTATTGATCAAAGCCTCATTGATAACACATTCAAGCAGCACAGCCATAAACAACTTGGAAAATATTGCTCAACACATCTGCTGATGTAGAGCTAACTACTTTGCCCAAAACATACGACCAAGGTTTGACTAGGAAAACAACCAAGGATATTGGGAATTCCCTGTATGCAATCTCAGGCCAATGCCATCTGTAACTCTGGAAAATCAATTTGATCACCCTTTAGACACAATCAGTCACCCTGCTTCAATAGTGACACCTACCCAGCATATATTTCTTATATATTATTCAGGCCTGGGTAGCCACCATCCTCTCCCCAAAATTAGCACCAACAGGCGTCCTACTACACAGGCATCTGATCAAGAGCAAGCATACAGTTTGCTAATTACAATAAGGATTCAAAGTGCTGGATAGTCACTTTCCTCATAGGCACCCAGATACATTAATGTGCATAAGAAGGGCACACTCTGTAGATAGTTCTCTCACTGTCTTCCACTTCCTACAGAACACCAAGATATACTGGACACCTCCTCTTCATGACAGACAGATAGGGTTGCCAACTCTGGGTTGGGAAATACGTGGAGATTTTGGGGGGTGAAACCTGGGGAAGGAGGGGTATGGGGAGGGGCGGGACCTCAATGGAGTATAATTCCATAGAGTTATCTCTCCAAAGCAGCCATTTTGTCCAGAGGAACTGATCTCTGTCACCTGGAGATCAGTTGTAATTCTAAGAGAACTCCAGGCTTCACCTGGAGGTTGGCAACCCTACAGGAAGGATATGATTTTATTATATTTTGTTTCACTCTTTTCTTAGACTTTAATTATTTTATCTTCAACATGCTAGAGTAGTAAAGTCACTTGTAGGTTTCCTCCCTTGTATTTCAGAACCACTGGATGAGTTCTGGGTATCATGCATACATTTGATTGGAACAGTTCCAGTTGCCCCCCAGTACTTGTGCCCGGTCTGTACACATGCAAAGGGGTATTCTGACATGACAGACCCAGTACAGGGACTGATCTGGGTATCATCCACTCAGACTGAAAAAGCTAGCCAGGGACTACAACGGGCGCTTCTAGGGACGGAGAATGGAGGAGAGGAGTGTTTTGAGCAATCAAACTGCTTTTCCCTCCAAACGTCTTTACACAGTCTATTGATAAATCATCAAAACTGACATTTAAAATGTTATCTTTTTACACCAATTTGGAAGGTTGTTTTTAGAAACACATCCTTGTTATTTAAGTGACTGAAAGTCATCAGCAGTGGGAAGAGAGAAAATTACTGGAAGTAGTGGGCTCAGCCCTTTTATTTGAAAAAACCTTGCCTAAATCTGTGCCCAGAGGCAACCTGTACCTAAATTAGTCCATGTGCAGAGACTGCATTTTATCATTGGTGAGGGAAAATTAGTTTTGTATATACTGAGGTTTCCCACCCCCCTGTTTTCATCCAGAATTCAGTCCAAGTGTTTGAAAACAAACTCTTGGGTTTAGCTCTGATTAGTTTCGGCACAGATGAAGTCATCTCTTCTACAGACAAATCGTAGAGAGGTAGTTTGTCTATTGTAGCAAAACCAAAAAGGAGTCTTGCACCACATTATAAATTAATGATTGATTGTAGCACAACCTTAATGGCTACAGCCTATTTCATCTGAGCCATAAAGTGAATCCTTTATATTGTTATACACATGGAAAAAATGTGAACAGGGAGAATAAAAAGCCATGACATACAAGAAGTATAATTTGTGACATTTTTATGCAAGACTCAAAAGTACAAAAGGTTCACAGAAGCCACAGATGTCTCCTAAAGCCAAGTTAATTCAATTAAATCTATTGTCACATTCTAATTCAGCAATTATTCATTCAGCAATTATCTGTGCTACAATAAGAGAGCAACCCCATGCAGGTCTACTCAAAATGCTATTTAATGAGGCTTACTCCCTGAAAAGTGTTTTTAGGATGGCACTGCTAATCTGTTAGTCGTTGAGGAGGCAAAGCAACTGTTACACACAATAAAATGTATTCTGAAATTATGATTTCTTGCAATAAATTAATAATTATTGAAATGTATTTAGTTGGTGCAAGGGCTATGCTGAACTATTGAACTATTGAACTGCTGAACTGTTGAACTCTGTTGAAAAGAATAGTACTAAGCTCTCACAATTTTTATAAACAACATATATTAATTATGTGAAAAAGTGAAAGGTGCAAACACACATCAAAATTCACTGGTTACAGACTCACAGTCAAACAACACAAAATGAAACCTATACAAAGTAGCTCCAATACTTAGCTACAAATAACTTTGGTAAGCAATTTTTTAACCGGACCCTCAAATGTCCTTATAAACTTGTGTCCCTATAAACTTCATAGGATGTCACATGGACGTGAGAAGGAATGGACGCGAGAAAAATGGATTGGAATGCCGTCCGGATGTACTTCGCGTTTTCACTGCCGCGTGGGCAGCTTCATCAGCCGTCCGCTTTTCAGAGCCAAAGCTCCTGTAAGCAACAATAAAGTGCTATTTTTCTACTATAAGGTCTCATTATTACTCACAAAGAATACAATTTCTTGATTTTTCTACAGCAATTGAAAAAACATACCTTTAGGGAAAAAGTTATGTTCACCAAACAAATATTTTCTCCGTGCGCCTGCAAGACTGCCCCGTTCTAAGCTGCGTGTAGCCAAAGCCCCAGGTGTAGTTAATTTATTCTCTACTGCTACTGAACTATCATGCTTCTACTGAAGACATTTGAAACAGCTGTGACTACGTCTCCCAGGTTATTACAGAAAGCAAGATAAATCTAACTCATTATTCAAACCAAAAGGAAAATAAGATTTAAATAAATAAATGAAACGCCTTTCCTGTCATCAATATAACCAAGGGAAAGACCTTCTGCTACAAGAACTGTTCTAATGATCTTGGATATTCTATTTATTGGATTTCCTGGTAACTTTTTATAGAACTGAGAATCAGAGAGCTGTCTGAGATTCTCTGAATTGTATTTCATGGCATCCATTACGGCAATCGCTCCACCCTTGTACGCCTGCCGAATCACTAGAGAATTATTGTTGGAAAGATCATTAATAATATTTTGTTGTTCTAAAGAGATGTTAAAAGGAATTTTCCACCTTTGTTTTTCAAGCTTCTCAACGTCCCTATTCACTAAATACTGAAAGGTCTTGATCAAATGATTTGAGGTTGATTTCCTCTTAAAGGGGAAATGGTCCAATCTGGAAGCAATAGGTTGATCTTTGAAGTAGTCACGTAATTTAATATTCCTAGTCAGTTTAAACAAGTCTATTTTCATCTGGAAAGACAAATAAGATGGAGTAGGTACAAAACCTAAGCCTAGATTTAGAACACCAAGCTCAGCAACAGTTAAGATCCTAGAAGATAGGTTAACAACTATCGTTTGTTTCTCTGAGGGCCCCGAGAACGTGCGGCACGGGAAAAAAATTCCGCATGTCCTTTGGAGTGTAATTGATAGCCCCTTACAGGAGCTTTGGCTCTAAAAAGCAGACGGCTGATGAAGCTGCCCATGCGGCAGTGAAAACGCAAAGTACATCCGGACGGCATTCCAATCCATTCTTCTCACGTCCATTCCTTCTCACGTCCATGTAACATCCTATGAAGTTTATAAGGACACAAGTTTATAAGGACATTTGAGGGTCCGGTTAAAAAATTGCTTACCAAAGTTATTTGTAGCTAAGTATTGGAGCTACTTTGTATAGGTTTCATTTTGTGTTGTTTGACTGTGAGTCTGTAACCAGTGAATTTTGATGTGTGTTTGCACCTTTCACTTTTTCACATAATTAATATACGTTGTTTATAAAAATTGTGAGAGCTTAGTACTATTCTTTTCCACAGCTTGACTAATTTAGTACCAGTGCTTAATCTTTTTCCAGAACTGTTGAACTCAGCTGTGCTGAACTTTGTTGAGCTTGAGGCTCTGCTCCAGGCTCCGTTGTCTGTTTCTCCTACTGGATGGTGGACTTTGGCCATCCAACCACGGACTGGGGGTGGGTGGCTTTGGGTGGTTGGGAACTGTTTATAAGTCGGGGTATTTTGCAGTTAAGCTTGTTCTGTCTTCCCTGTTATCTGAATAAAGTGGTTACTGTCGGAACTCTGTCTCCGGCCTCATGTGTAACCTACGCATACATAATAATTATTATACATTTAGTGCTGCAGAAATTAAACTAAGGGCAAAATTGTAGTTTCAGTTTTGCATTTGACTAAGCGAGCTTTGACTTTCAGAAGCTTATACCCTGGAAATCTGGTTGGTCTTTAAGGTGCTACTGGACTTGAATCTTTCTCATGAAATTGTAGGTTATTTTACATAAATCTGTGTTGTACTCTTTAGAAACTGATGGGTGTTGGTTTGTGGGAAACTGTACTTTGCTTTGGGTGAAAAAAACCCTTGAAATTGCCCTGAGTGAGAGAGCACAAAACAACAAAACATGCTTCCAAAACCTAATTAAAGAGCGTATGAACTACCTACTGATCCCACACTTCTCTGTCCTATTAACGATCCTTACCACATTATCAAAATTTTCCTGAAGAATGCCTGTTCAAATATAGCCCTACTCTCTGCAATGCAAATAGTTGCCTTCTTTTGGTAAGCAGCCTACCAATATTTTGGTGGCAAGAGGGCCTCAATATCATTGTTTTATTTAAAGCCATCAATGATTATCCTCTTGAGTAATGCAGAGAATTTTGAAGTTTTCTACCAGGAGAAGCACAATACGAAAGTGCCAGGTAATTATGCACAGTGAGGACCCATTTGGGCTAGGTTTGCCAGGTCCTTCTTCGCCACCGGTGGGTTATTTTTGGGGCAGAGCCTGAGGAGGGCAGGGTTTAGGGAGGGGAGGGACTTCAATGCCATAGAGTTCAATTGCCAAGCAGCCATTTTTCTCCAGGTGATCTGATCTCTATCGGCTGGAAATCAGTTGAATTAGCGGGAGATCTCCTGCTACTACCTGGCAGTTGGCAACCCTAATTTGGGCTGATGTACTGTTGTGCAAGTTACTTATCTGAATGATTTAATCCAGCTTTGTTTGCTTCTCTCAGTCACCATTGTTAAGAGACTGTCTCAGAGTTGTGAACTTTGCTGTCTAAAGCCAGCTGTCATCTCCACTTAGGGTTGCCAGCTCCAGGTTGGGAAATACCTGGAGATTTTGGGGGTGGAGCCTGAGGAGGACAGGGTTCGAGAGGGGAAGGACTTCAATGCCACAGGCTCGAATTGCCAAAGTGGCCATTTTCTCCAGGTGAACTGATCTCTGTTGTAATAGCGGGAGATCTCCAGCTAGTACCTGGAGGTTGGCAACCCTATCTCCACTGCTCATTAGGCAGAGCAACCAGCCATGCAATACCAAAACCTATGAGTGATGTAACATCAGCGGAAAAGTCAAGGGAATGAGGAAGGAAATTTAAATTAAAAATTTGAATTTTAGTGGGAGCAAAGGGCCTCACAGGAAGGATAAGAGTTGGGGAGCCAACCTTTGACCTGCTTGTGACATCACAGAATGTTACATCAGATCCAAGCTCCTCCCTCCCCAAGCACTGCTCCAAAATCTCCAGGATTTTCCCAAGCCAGACTTGGCAACCCTACACAGTTTGAGAGTTAGAAACGCAGTGTGGGACTATAAAGTGGTTCTAATATAAATTACACAGGGTGCCCCTAATATCCATATAGTTAAAACCCCTAAACCAAGCTAAATCTTGGAGTGTTCAGTTGGTTTCTCAAAGGAATCAAAAGTCAAGAAATGTTTTCTGCTAGTATTTTGTTATCCATATACATGTTTTGATAAGGGGTGGATCAAAACAACTTTTAAGGATTTCTGTCTTACCTGCTCTTATCAGACAGCACTATTTTTGCTTTATTATTTCGAAGGCTAAGAAGAAACACTGAATGTCTAGACCCCCCCTTTCTCAACCCACTGCCCACTCTCCGTCTCTCACTGCATTCTTTTACTGGGTAGGATTTACAATGTGTGTGATCGGACCATTAAAAGTGTCAGACTGAAATATTTGGTGAGGGGAACCAGACACGGTACTTTGCTTGGCAGACCTTCAAAAAGCACAGAACAACCCCCAAAATGCACAAATGCAAAATTCTACTACCCACTCCCTCCTTTCAGATATTCCAAGTCAAACATGGGGAAAATTTCCCATATTCTCACTGAAGCAATTGCTTCCAGGAAAAAACACACCCACCTAGGTTTCATGAGCAAAGCTGAGAATTGTTTCAATACATACCAAGGAGTCTCCGTACAGGGAAACTTCGAAGCATTAGTGAAGCTGAAATTTCCAGCAGAAATCTGAGCATTTGCTAATTTTGCAAATCTTACACTTTGACGTTAGCACGTCAAAGTGGGAGCCCCCAGTTTCCACGTTCCATTCTCCCTCCCTGTACTGAAAAGTAATAGCCCCTCCATCCAGCAACAGAAAGAGTAGATAATGTCAGGATCTCAGAGAATTAAGATGGAGGGTCATGCGGCACTACAGTTTGAACTAACTGCTTTGATAACAGGAAGAGACCGTCTCTGACCACAGCTGTTGAGAGGCAGAACTAAGCAGGTGGTGGGAGTTGGAGGGAAAGGACAGAACAGATGTTAGCTACAAAATTTGGAATGCTCCTACAGCCCACTTACAGTAGCCCAATTTCCATCACAGTACATTGTACAAATCATTAATCTGAACCCAGAAAAAAACACACGATTCATTTGCATAACACATGCCCACAATACAGAACAGCTTAACATGAGCTACTAAAGCAAAGCGATTTCCCTTGCCTTAATGGTCTATTATTTTCCTTTTCTGAGACACTTTTATTTGCAGTTTTCCCTCTCTCTTTTTCTCTTGGCTGACATTAGAAACCTTCACTGTCAGACAAATAATTATTTGCAAAGTCTTGGCTAACGGCAGAGATGGGCAACTGCTGCATGCTTAGTGACCACTCCATTTTCCAAGGACCAGAAAGGTATTTTGTTGCTTAAATGGATCTTGTTACAACTAGCTAAGCTCTATAGCAAAACTGCTGACATCCAGCAAGAAAGGATTCTATTTAAGGAACGAAGGCACTTGTGCATAGCATTATATGCAAATATGAAGATTTACGTATCATTTAAATGTTACATGCCAAGCCCAGGAGAAATGCGCAGTTATAGAATATTTCTAATTCCTTACAGTCTAACAGTTTTCTTGTTTTAGGTAACTTTTTTAAGTACCTTAGTTAAAATCTGGTAGGACCACCAAGGGACCAGAAGTGTTTCAGGTGTGTGACCTAGCAATGGATCATCAGTTGGCCATTTCTGACATAAGCCAGCCAGCCTTAAGGCGAAAATGCATGGTCGCTTTATCCTCCTTTAATCCCTGTTTTAGCCAGGATCGAACGCACATTAGGCGAAACGCATGCGTTCGATCCTGGCTGAATCAGAGATTAAAGGAGGATAAAGCAACCATGTGTTTTTGCCCTTAGTGAATAAATGCTTCCCTACTGGGGAAACCTATGTCCACTCCATCAGTAGGGTTGCCAGCTCCAGGTTGGGAAATACATGGAGATTTTTGGGGCGGAGCCTGAGGAGGGCAGGGTTTGGGAAGAGGAGGGCAGGGTTTAGGGAGGAGAGGGACTTCAGTGCCATAGAGTCCAACTGCCAGTGGCCATTTTCTCCAGGTGAACTGATCTCTATCGGCTGGAGATCAGTTGTAATAGCAGGAGATCTCCAGCTAGTACGTGGAGATTGGCATCCCTGTCGATCAAGGGCAACCCAGCGTTAAGTAAATAGTACCCTGAGACATTTTCTGCCCATGTGCCACAGTCGTGATCTGACTCAGCTGATGTTAGAGTGAAAGTCAGAGTGGGGAGCCCAGGCTCAAACCATGGGAAAACATAATGTGTAGTTAGGACTGAAGAAGACAATAACGGTGATTCCATAAAAAGAGACTCGGCATGCTATGAACACCTGATTCTGATCTGGCCTTTCCAGGTCCATAATGCAGCATTCAGAGGCACTCCTACAATCTGCTTCCCTGCTACGACAACTTGTTAGGGGAGGGGCTGTAGCTCAGTGGTAGAGCATCTGCTTGGCATCCAGAAGGTCCCAGGTTCAATCCCCGGAATCTCCAGTTGAAGGGACTAGGCAGGTAGGTGATGTGTTTGAGACCATGGAGAGCCGCTACCAGTTTGAGTATACAATACTGACTTGATGGGCCAAGGGCCTGATTCAGTATAAGGCAGCTTCATGTCATTCACTGCTGATGCCATTTCAATTTTACTTTCTAAGCTCTGAATTGCAGTCCATAGAAAAATCGCTTGAAGAACACAAGAAGCTGCCTTATACTCTCTGGCCTGCTACTATCTGACTGTGACTAGCAAAAGCTCGAGGGTTTGAAGGAACAGTTTTTTTCAGTTCTGCCACCTAAGATACTTTTTCAGCTGGAGACGAATCGAATCCCAAGGCTGTCACAGTCGAAGCTAGTGCTCTGCTGCTGAGCTCTGGCCCTGCTCTGGCCAAGCACACCACACAAAGCAAAGCAGACCTGAGAGCTTTCAAAAAGACTGGCTGATTTCTGTGGGTATCAATTTACATCCATTAAAGAAAAAATAGGGCAAAACAGACCAAGACATGCCCTTACCTTTTTGACCTCATATTTAATGGCCAACTTGATTCTGCTCAAACTTGGGCGGTGCTGCTCGGGCCATGCTTGAATGTTCACATCTCCATTCAGAATTGCCTCCACCTCTTCGGTGTCCCTGCAGAGATCCAGCACACCCACCACAAAGTCCTTGCATTGCATAGATAACTTCCTGTAATCATTCTAATGGAACAGAGAGAAACAAATATTGTTTGAGCATAGTATCGGGACGTGACTTGGTTTCACATCTAACATTTGAAGGCCTGTGTCAAAACATATTGATATTTACACAATTAAAAAGACCAGGAATGAGAGGGGCAACATAGGAATGAACTTTCTGCTAACCCTTTTTTTGTTTCTGCTGGCAGGGCTACTGGGACTTTAACAGCAGTTTGACAAACAGATTTTTCCTATACGAAAGTTTCCCCATTATTCCATCTCCAGTTCATATGATGTAAAACTTCACATATTGAACTGCTAGATATAGAGCTATTAAAAATGCATAGGGTTGCCAACCTCCAGGTAATAGCTGGAGATCTCCTGCTATTACAACTGATCTCCAGCCGATAGAAATCAGTTCACTTGAAGAAAATGGCCGCTCTGGCAATTGGACTCTATGGCATTGAAATCCCTCCCCTCCCCAAACCCCACCCTCCTCAGGCTCCGTCCCCCAAACCTCCCGCCAGTAGTGAAGGGGGACCTGGCAACCCTAAAAATGCAGGAGTTCTGAAGCTAGATGTGTGGCAACCTGAGAAAAGGCTTTCTCATTCATGGTGCCAAAGCTTTGGAACTTCCTCCCCAGGGAGATTTTGTTTTTGGTCTCCCTTTATTGTTGTCTTCTGCCAGCAGGTGAAGACTTTTAAAAAAAAAAATGTTTGGCATTCCTCCACTAACTATTATGGGCCCTCCTTCTTTGTTGTGTTGTTTTGTGGTTTATATATTTTATTGAATTGTTTAAATATTTCATATAGACATATTTTAAATGCTGTTTTAATTGATGTTTTAATGTTGAAATGTTCTATTGTTTTAAGATTTTGATGCCTTGGGCAGGACATTTTGATGCCTATTTGGGTAGGAAAGCAGTATAGAATAAGTAACTAAATAAATAAATGAAAATCAATTTTGAAAAAAAAACTGAATAAATAAATAAATGATATTTAAGCGAACAAGTTTAGTTTTTCTGTTCCTGGCCTTTAGCACTTAAGACTTCAGGTGAAAGAACTGCATGACCAAATGCAAATCAAGGGAAAATATATTTTAAAAATCATTAGAAAACTAGCACAGCAGGAAAAGGCCAGGTTGAACGACAGGATGTGCAGAAGTATTTAACCTTGTGCTCCCTGCAGCTAGGAATGGTACAACCCAACAGCTATTTTTATCATTTTATCATTTCATGCGAATTAAGCCTGAAATTCTGACAAAGTCATCTTCTCTATGTGAAATTATAGATTGCCTTCATGCTGCATTAAAAACATTCATCGTTGGAGACAAAGGATAAAGAAAACGTATGTAGAACCTGATGTCCACAGAGACCCTGAAAACCAGCACCATTTTGAGGGGTGAAAAAAATGGATTAACAGCTACCTTGAGACTATTAAAGATAGAGGGACCGAACCTATTAAAAGTGTACCTGACAACTAAGAACTTGATCCTGTGAGCTACTATTTCATTGCATAATACTCTGGTGATTTGAAATGAAATGGGCAAGGAATGGGAGGACAATGGAAAGCAAACCAAATCCATGCTTGTTAGTTGCCCCGAACTATGATAAATACATTCAGACAAAGGTAAAGATGTGTGTTCAGATATTTCTGGGCCAAATATATATACCCAAAGAATACCTCATCTGTATTTTCTGAGTTTATTCCCATAGCCAGAATAAATTCAAGATTCTCAACAATACCAGTATCTTGGTCCTGAATATTTCCAGAAGTATTCAGGAATATTTAAGAATATCTGGAGCTGGAATGTTAAGCATACCAGGCCTGTTTTCTCCCATTTTACATTTTTTTCCCATTCAACAGGATGGAGAGGGAGTGAAGTAGCTTTCCTAGGCAAATGGAGTTACTAGGACTCTCTGCCCAATCATAATGAGCATGGACAAAGATGATAAAAAGCAGGCCTAGATATAACTTGACTCCATTTCAGGGTGAGATTGTTTGGATAGCTGGTGTGCCTCTTGCTGCTCTGGTCTGTCTGTGCCTTGGATTAATTCTGTTGCCTGCCTAGGAAGACATTGGGCAAGGGTCTGCTGCTCAGGCTGCCCCTCCTCTAGCTGTTGGCCCCTTCTCTTGAGATGTCCATGGTGATGGAGGCAGTTGGTACCAGAGAGAATGTGAGGTGCACAAGCCAGGCTTCTGAGCTCTGCAAGTTGTGTTCTATCAATCCTCTGAGTGTGTCATGATCCAGCTCTGGATTCCAGAGGAGCCAGAGACATGGTCTGGGGGAGAGCAGGAAACTCTGGAAGACCCCTCCAGGGCAAATGCCCCCGACCCATCTGCTCCAGAACTTGCCCCTGAAGAATCTGCAATGGGAGATCCTCTAGAACTTGCCCCTGAGGCAAGTTCAGGGGCCTGTTCTTAGGTTCCCCCTTCAGCAGCCTCATCCCTTACAAATCACTTCTGCACATTGTAGCGAATAGCCTCATAGCAGAGACTGAGTAAACACAATGGCATTCAAATAAGATTGCACCTAATGTGACTGCAATGACAAAACCCCGATAAATGGTCCCAAACTAGCAAATACAAATGGTAGTCACAATATAAGCTCTCTCGGCCTCAAGAGATCTTTTCAAATTAGCTTTGATGAGTTAATTAAATTCACTGGCTCACATAATTAAGCAATCAACCAAAACCTAAGACAGCTAAACCTGTCTGTTGATGAAGTGATGAGCTGCTTTACTTTGTACTTTTCCCATGTCTATGGAAGTCTTCCCAAGTCTCTGAAAGAGTCGACAACTGGCACACTTTCAGAGGCTATTGATTCCAGTCAGTCTGTTCAGTCTTTCCTTCTTCCAGAGGTAGGAGACTTGTTTGTTTATTTACGAGATATTTATATCCTGCCTTTTGAAAGCCAAGATTTTGAATGCTCCTCATGTTCAGATACAAATCACAGTTTCAGATAAAAACATAGAAAAATTGATAAAATGCCCTCCAAATGGAAATAAATGCATCCTGTCTCCTGAAGGTGAACCATGAAAGGGAAGAGTGATGGAGTCAGCAACTCTGACACAGCTCTAAGAAGGCCCAGGGTTGTCCCCACAGCAACTCAGATGGTGGGAGGCATGCATTAAGAAGATCTGAATACGCAGACAGGTTCAGATAGGAAAAGGTGATCTTGTTGTAGCATAAGGCTTAATACAGAAAATTATACTTTTTATTTTCAGTTTTTATTCTCTGTCTCTCTCTGCATGGGCTATCTTTTAGATTGATGGTATTACTGAAAATGGGTTGTACTTTGATGATATAAACAAAAGGAAAAGGCAATCGTTAATGTATTCTAGATCTATACTGCTCAAGACTCTGAAGGTTAAAGTCAGCACTTTGAATTGGGCCTGCGAACAAAGTACAAGTCAGTGAAGACGCTGAAAAATTGGCATTATAACTTCTAGCAGTCCATTCCAGTGAACGCTTGGACAGCTGAATTTTGCAACAGAGTTATATAACTTCCTTATGCTTGATACACTTACTTAATAGGATTTGCATATAGTTAGAAGAATAAAGGCTGGCAAAGAATTTAATGCATTCATGGATTGACTAGAACTTCCGTGGTTTCAGTGGGTTCTTATAAACTGAGGAATGAAATGGCTGCCGTTTAAGCTGCAGGACAGAAAGCACACAAAATTGTGTATGCCAAACAAGTTCAGTTTAGAGATGAAATTTGATAGAAATACGGTCATTCAGGGTTTGGGGATTAAAAGGCTTTTTTCTAGTTAATCAACTTCTGTTGACTTTTTTTTTTTTTTTGCATATTTCCCACTGGCGTGTTTATTAGAAGATAAGAAGTGCTTGATGCTACAGGAAAAGAGTGATTCAACAGTCCTAAAATGTTTGGCTAATTTTTTTAATTTATTTTTCCAAATTATAGCCTTTCCATAATAAATATACTGAAGGGGAAAAAAATCTAGCCTCTAAATAATGTGTTGCCATCTGTAAACTATGTGCCCTTATTTACTTATCTGGGATATTTTTATGCCACCTCTTCCCTGCTCATGGTGGCTTACAAATGCTAAGTTTTCTTTACAAGTTCACATCCTCAAGTGTTAAAATTTTCTTAGATAACTTGAATAAAGGGGTCTTCTGGCTTCAATATCTTCTTAGAATTCTTTGAACAGTCAGCTAGAATACATACAAACAATGCCTTCCTAAGTAGAGTAACACCCTCCTAAGCCCATTGACTTCAATGGGTTGAGAAGGGTATGTGTGTGTTAAGTGCTATCAAGTAACGTCCGACTCATGGCAACCCTATGTCCTCCAAAACGTCCTATCCTTAACAGCCTTGTTCAGATCTTGCAAACTGAGGACTGTGGCTTCCTTTATTGAGTCAATCCATCTCTTATTGGGTCTTTCTCTTTTTCTGCTGCCTTCAACTTTTCCTAGCATGACCGTCTTTTCTAGGGACTCTTGCCTTCTAATAATGTGACCAAAATACGACAGCCTCAGTTTAGTCATTTTAGCTTCTAGGGTCAGTTCAGGCTTGATTTGATCTATAACCCACCAATTTGGTTTTTTGGGCAGTCCACGGTATCCGTAACACTCTCCTCTATGAGGAGAATGAGAAAGGTATAACTCTGCTTAAAATAGCACTGAAAGTAGCTTTAGAATATACTAGTAAACTAGAATATATATACTAGAATATACTAGTAAACTGCACTTTAGTAGTTCTATGGAGCTACAGCTAGCATACAGTAAGGGTGCACATGCAAAAAGTAACATGTCATAGTCCAAACTAAACATGCCTCATTCTTCAATAAAGTTATTTTAACAAACATGAATTGGAAAATTGGAAAATTAACCACATTTGGCTACAATGTGGGAGGGTCATTATTCCCCTGAATTCCATCCTGTGCCTGTTTCTATTCTATAAAGCATGAGAAAGGGCAGGGGGAAGTAGGGGAGAGAGTGAATCTGCAAAAAAATTGGAAGTGACAGGGAAGCATCGACCTCGCCACCAAAGAGGAATGTGTGCAGTGATTCTGCCAACCATTGCCCTGTTGGATGGTGCTTTCTGGAATACCAGCATTTCCTTGCTTCTTCTCACTGACCGTTTACACATATGTGTCTACATCCAACAATGAGTCAAATCGCATTTCTCTTCATATCTTGAATACAAAAATGGATAAAATTTTAAAAATTTAAAAATGCAATGAAATGGGGAGGTACTGTTCTATAATACACAACAGATCCTTTGAAATTCTACTACAATCGTTTTTCGGGTAGAGAAAGCACCCTTTTTTCCATTTACTTCCAGCATGGTGGCAGCTGCTCCTGCATGACACAGCCTTTACTGCATGAGGACATTTTAAATGACAAAGCCATGTGGGTGGAAGGAAAGGTATGGGGTTGGATCCGATTCACTGTGAGCATAAAAACCTTGCAGAGTTGAACACATGAAGCTGCTTTATAATTAAGGGCGGGCTGGGCAGAAAAAACACCTTGGGAGAAAAGATCTGGTAAAAGCATGCATCGAGCTCCATGACTGGGAGTGTAGGCTGCTCATAAAAACTCAAGACCTAGCCATTAGTTGTGAAACCGTGCCAAAGACAGACTTGTCACCTGGTAGGCTAACCCCATAAAGCAATTACACAGAATGTCCAGTGCTTGTGGACTATAAAACACCATTCCCAAACCATCAAGGAAAATCCAGTCCTATCAGATAGCACAATAAGAGGGGCCTCAGTGGATTATAATGCCATAGAATTCACCTTCTAAAGCAACCATTTTCTCCAGGGGAGCTGATCTCTGTAACCTGGAGACCAGTTGTAATTTTGGGAGACCTCCAGCCACCAGCTGGAGGTTGGCAACCTTAGCAGCACTTTGAACTGGATCTGGAAACAAATGTGTAACCAGTGAAGAGAAAGCAAAGTAGGCTAAATGCATTCCCTATGGCCAGGCCAGATATTAAATGGGCTGCTGCATTCTGCACCAGTTGAAGTTTTCAAAACATTTTCAAGGGCAGCTCTATGAGGAGTTTATAACAATCAAACGTGTAGGTTACTGTAGCATGGATAAGCAAGGCACGTGCAAATAAGCAAGGGGGAGATTTGCTTCTACAAGGATGGTTGTTTCGCATACATTCAACAGCCCACCAAAAGGCAGCTAGCTTTTGCTACATGACTGTTATGCACACATGATCCCTGGAGGGTGGGACTGCAAAAGAGGCCCTCATGCTGCTTGGAGAACTTGTAATGCTTAAAAACTTAAAATAATAATGAATATCTGAGTCTCCAAGCTTCCCTCTGCCCCCTTTCTTCACATATCTGTCTGTTGCACTCCATTTATTGGAGGAAGCCATTGCTATACTGATGCAACATATCACTTGGTGGTAGGGTTGCCAGCTCCGGGTTGGGAATTACCTGGAGATTTTGGGGATGGAGCCTGAGGAGGGTGGGGTTTGGAAAGAGTGCGTAGTGCAGGTACAGGTAAGGGGTGCCTCACTGGAAGTCGCGCAGGGTCTTGGCCAGCAGGTAGTGGAGCTGGAAGACAGACAGGCTGCGCTTGCAGCACCGCAGGCAGGAGGCACGCCACAGGACATGCCCAAAGAGCTCCATCTCAGCAAGCCCCTCGTCTGGCGCAGTGCAGGGCCCCGGCTCTCCAAAGGCCAGCTCCCCGAGCCAGGGCTCTCCCGGCACTCCTGGTGGCAGTGTGCCTCGCTGTCGCACAGCAGGCGATGGAGGCACAGGCTGGCCTCCAGGGCGCGGATGCTTTCCTTACAGCCCTCGCACTCGTACTGCTCCAGCGCATAGGTGTAAGCCAGCTGCAGCGGCAGCAGCTCGGCTGCCGGGAAGCCGCAGAAGCTGTAATTCTCGTACTGTGCACCGGCCAGGGTGGCCAGCAGCAGCAGCAGCCCCCAGCTTCGCTGCTCCATGCCCGCCCCGCCACTGCCTGCTGCTGCTGCTCTGGAGCCGCTCGGCAGCTCGGAGGCCCATCAGGAGGCTCTGGGAAGCAGGGGGGAAAGGAAGTCGGGAGACAGGGCGGATCCCGCGGGGTCTTAGCGTGGCCAGCCGGCGAGGGGAGGGACCAAATAGCCAAAACGCAAGGGAGGTTTTGCCTTGGATTTGCAACTCTCTAGATGTGCTGGGGCGACGGCGCGTGCCCACAGAGAGGGCTCTGCGTGCCCCCTCTGGCACGTGTGCCATAGGTTCGCCACCGCTGTTCTAGGTTGTGCTAGACGTGATGTCATCACATGGCAACAAATATCGCCACCACCCCGTTTTGACAGCCTGGTAAGCCTAATCAAGGGAGAGGACAAAAAGATGGCAGAGAAAGAAAGAGACATGAACAGAACCAGAAGAAGAAAAATTTACCAAGATATAAAGAGAAAGTAGAGAGAAGCCTAGTTGGCTTGGACTACAATAAAATTCCTAAATCCTCCCCAAATTTTATATTTTGTCTTTGTGCCTGCCAAGGTGGGGTTAGTTTGGAAAGGAATTATTTTAACTTTTTGTTTGTGCACGCATTCCAGAAATAAAGCTTTGGAAAAACCATACCTTTTGACATTATAAATTCCACTCTGGTAAATATTTCTGCCAATGTGGAACCTTAAAAATTCAACCTACTCATAATACTGTTTTCTTGTGAAAGTTACAATTTACAAAACTCAAGCATAATAAGTCTCTTTTCCCCCACATTATTCCCTGCTCCCTTTTGACCCTCTTTGGCATGAGCAGATAAAAATGTCTAATTTTGCTGTTTTGAAAAAGCGACTGGCACTTGCCATTCATTGCAATTGAGTTGAGTACCTTGTAATTACCCGCTGATTATGTTCTAAATGAACCCTGTAGTGGTGTTACAGCTGTTCGAGCCACACGCTGTTTCTTGATTCAGAAGGAACCGAAGTCACATCCCTACTTAATATTTTTATAAGAAATTCAATGAGAACAATCAAGGTATCTTGGGTAATTAACGAAAGAATACCTGTTTAAGAATGAAATGTGCAAATGCAATGAAAGTCTGTCATGGGGAACAGGTCATGAAAATTGACACCTTTCTTCTTGACAGCTGCTTTCTTCTGTGATATTGCGGCAAAGACATAGCAGTACTTCACATTCAGGTGTGTTTGCTTTTTTCTGGTGATACATTGGGTTAACTAGTGGCAGCAATCCATGCCACAATAAACTTGAAGCCACATTATTGTAATACACACTACATGTTATTGTCCTGTAAGGAAATTCAGAGAGCAAGTAGTCCTATTTTATTCCCTGAAGTTTACTTACCATTGAAGCTGGTGCAGCTCAATTACTATCAGGACCAATGCAGAGTGAGCATAATATTCTGGTTTTGCTAGGGTTGCCAACATCCAGGTACTAGCTGGAGACCTTCTGCTATGACATCTGCTCTATCTAGCCGATAGAGATCAGTTCACCTGGAGAAAATGCACGCTTTGGCAGTTGGACTCTATGGCATTGAAGTCCCGCCTTTCCCCAAACTCCACCCTCCTCAGGCTCTGCCCCCAAGAACCTCCCACCCGTAGTGAAGAGGGACCTGGCAACTTTATGTTTTGCAGCTACTCCATGGAGTATCTGTTAAGTTTCCCAGTTCAGTTCAAGGTGCTGTTTTGTTGTTGATATTGTTTTGCTATCAAGTTGCTACTGACCTATGGCAACCCAGTGGGGTTTTTTCAAGGCACAACATGTTTAGAAGTGGTTTGCCATTGCCTACCTCTACGTAGCTACCCTGGTATTTCTAGACCTCTCATCCAAATACTGACCAGGGCTGACCCAGCTTAACTTCTGAAATCTGGCAAGATTGGGTAGCCTGGGCTATCCAGGTCAGGGCCAAGGTGCTGTTATCACCTATAAAGTCCTTTGTTTTGTGGGGCCTATAAATCTGCAAGTTTGCCTCTCCCAGTATCCTCCACTGTCACAGCTTTGCATTCATCTGAGCAGAACCCTAAGAGACAAGGGAGACCCCTGACATCTATATGTCACTCTATATGAAATATGATATGTATAAAAGATGTGAACAATAGTAGACTGGAAGGGAACAGGGCAGCAAGGGATGTGGGGGAGGGGGAAGGCACAGGAAATCAGTATATGACAACACATGTGCACTCAGGTTTTTGCACACCCAAGTTGAAAATTCATCCCATTTTGAAATTTTTGCAACATTTCATATCAACACTAGTAAACTCATGAAAACACCAAATAAGTAGAAAGTAATCAGTGAATGTTTGTATAAAATTAAATCCTTGATCCCATCACCAGTTTTCCAAAAGCAAACATCATTCCAAGTACTTCTAAATATTTACTGAACACCCTAGGATGAAATATGCCTGATTCAGTTTACTGGGTACTGGAAATTTCCCATCACTTATTTATTTTGACTACAGGTTGCCATATGGTTGGAAAGCACCCAAGTCTGCAAGAGATCAACAGCACTGGGAAAGCACTGATCATTTTTGTTAACACTGGCATTCAACCATCATCAGTTTTCTCAAGGTGCTGACCAAATGTTCCTAACCTAATTGAAACCCATACAATTTCAGCCTACCGGTCTAGGGCTGAAATTAGACTAGGTCTATTTTATCACACAGACACACACAAATGACAGTGTGAAGCATG
Source organism: Euleptes europaea (assembly GCF_029931775.1). Taxonomy (NCBI): domain Eukaryota; kingdom Metazoa; phylum Chordata; class Lepidosauria; order Squamata; family Sphaerodactylidae; genus Euleptes; species Euleptes europaea. Next base: position 91,556,110 of record NC_079312.1, on the reverse strand, counting down.
TGAAAAAGAACCCTTTCCAAAGCCAATTTGAAAGGGCCCAGAAATTGCTGTTCTGCCCTGAGGTGTCCAGGATGGATGGGTAGGCTGATCCAAATGGCAAGTGCCACTTTCAGGGCAGAACAAGCATACATAAGCATACTTGCTCACAGCACTTGGTTTGGATGGCAGCCCAGTCTACCATCATGCCCATTTCTACCAGCTAGCATCTTCCTCTTTTGTAAGAGGAAGGCAGGCAAAGGCAGTTCCCAGGCCTTATTAAAATTGCACTATATGGTATTTATTATTTGTGTAATTTATTTTTACCTTGCCCTTACCCTAAACTCTGTCTGGCTTACAAAAATTCATAAAACTCAAAATTGTAATTAAACAACAAAATTACATTGGCATCAATTAACAGTAAAAACAATTTAAAAGAGCAGTTTATGTTTTAGAAAGCCATTTAAAACAGCAGAAATGGTAACAAAACTACCTAATTACCAAATGCCCAGGAGAATGTCTTTGCCTAGTGTAGGAAATAGATCACTAATCTCAGGTTGAACACCAGTAACAGATAAAGAAATCCATTATTTTCTTGCTTTCCATAATTCAACCTTTAATTATATTCCTGAATATTGCAGAAGACTTTTTAAAGTCAAAATGCAGTTATCTGCATCTTTACTATATCTGTTTAGAGCAAAAACTTCCCAGGTTAAAAAAAAAAAAGGAATACCAGGGAGAAATAGCAAGTAAACAGTGCAATCCTGTGTGTGTGTGGGGGGGGGATGGGTTTAGATGCATAAGTGCCACTTGTGTGTGTGTGTAAAGTGCTGTCAAGTCGCAGCCAACTTATGGCGACCTTTTTGGGGGTTTTCATGGCAAGAGACTAACAGAGGTGGTTTGCCAGTGCCTTCCTCTGCACAGCAACCCTGGTATTCCTTGGTGGTCTCCCATTCAAATACTAACCAGGGTTGACCATGCTTAGCTTCTGTGATCTGACGAGATCAGGCTAGCTTTTACACTGGCTAAATGGCCACTTATGCCAATGCTGTGGAGCCGTGCAGCAGCGCCACACATGGGCGCCGCTGCAGTCTTGGCAGAAGCATATGTCCAACTCTGGCTTGCACCAGCATCAAGGGGGGCATTCCTGGGGGCGGGGCTGACTTTGGTCAGCTCCCTGAGCCCTTTCGCGCTGGGAACGCCCCCTTTTGTCGGTGTTGAGTTACACCAGCACAAATGGTGGCGTAGCCCCGTGAAAATGCAAAGCGCAGTTTCACAGGGCTTGGGGGATTTTCTTATTGTCTTGCTCACCACCGCACAGCAAACTGATCAGGAGGTGGCCAGGTTGTGCTGTCCCAAGGTTTGCCTCTACCACCCTCCTTAAGATTGCTCTGAAAGTCTCATGACTTTTTGAGACATTTGCAAGAAACAGAAGAATATGCAGTAATATGCATAGTGATAAATATATGCATAAAAACAGCAAGGATTCCATTCAATTTGAGTGAACATCTGGTAAAATGACTCTGTACCCCATAGTCTAGAGCTCCTAGTATGTTCTGTTTGCATACAGATCTCCTGCATAGGGCTGTCAAAAAAAAAAATTCGGTACAGTTCGGATTTGGCCGAATTTGGCCCTTGTGGGTTCGGTACGTGCCGAAGTCCGAACTCCCCCACTTCGGATCCGTTCAATTCGGCGGGAATTCAAAGTTCGGAAAAAAAAATCGGCCGAATAAAGCCATTAAAAACACAATCGCGCATTTCCGCAGCTCTGGGGGGGGGGCATTTTTGGGCTTAGAGGTCCCAAACTTTCAGCAGAGCTTCAAAGGACGTATATTGAAAGACTCCCCAAGTTTTGTAAAGATTGGGTCGGGGGGGGGGGCTGAGATATGGGCCCTGAAAGGGGTCCCCCCCACCCTTAATGTGCATCTCTCAGCAGAGCTTGCCGCCCACGCACAAAGCTTCCAGCCCCGACAAACAGCTGATGAGAGCAAGGGCGGGGCAGGTGCTAAGAACTTTGCAAAGCAACACAACTGAAAAGCAACGCCTTTGCAAACATGCAAAGGGCGGGGCAGGTGTGAAGAATTTTGCAAAACAATACAACTGCAAAGCAACACAAGCACGCAATGCAACACCTTTGCAATAGTGCAAAGCAACACCTGACACCTGGGAGTTTGCATACCATGGAAAGGGACAGAGGCAGCTAGCTATGCATAATGAGCAGGAGGGGGTGGAATTTCTCCTTTTGCATTGGACTTGGGACCAGGCAGATGCATTCTTTAAGTCACCATTTGATAACCAGTTTTGAGCAAGCATCAAAATAACCTAACTGATCTTATGAATGAGGAAAAACCTGAAGAATAAAAATGAAGCCCCCCCTCAAACCAGGGAGAGAGAGACTGGAGGGGGAACACACACCCCAGGCAGAACCGGCAAAAGCCCCCTTTGGCTTCCCCCCCCCACCCACAGAAACTGCTCCCTCCCCCCCCACACACAGACTCTGCTCCCCCCCCACACACACACAGAAAAGAAAAATTATAGATTAAAGCCCCCAAAGGGGTCTTACTGTGGCTGTCTTCTGTTCCAGCAGGAGGGGCTGGGAGGCTGGGTAATCCAATATGATTCCATTTGTATCCAATATAAGATCCATATGTATGCATCTCTCGAGGGTGATCCATTCATCCCAATAGGGAAAAGGGGAAAGCCCATATCTCGGGGGGCCCTGACCCAATGTTTACAAAACTTGGGTGGTCTCTTAAAAAGCCTTGTCTGAAGCTCCGCTGAAAGTTTGGGGTCGGCACACCCAAAAATGTGCCCCCTGCAGCCACGGAAAGAGAAAAGAGGGGGAGCCGATATTTCAGCCCCCACTGAACCCATCTTTACAAAACTTGGGTGGTCTCTTAAGAGGAATTGTCTGAAGCTATGATAAAAGTTTGGGGGCTGCACCCCCCAAAAACGCCCCTGCAGCCACGAAAATGGAAAAGGGGGAGAGGAAAAAGGGGTGGAGCCCATATCTCGGGACCCCCTGACCCAATGTTTACAAAACTTGGGGGGTATCTTAAGAAGCCTTGTATGATGCTCCGCTGAAAGTTTGGGGTCGGCACACCCAAAAATGCGCCCTCTGCAGCCATGGAAAGAAAAAGGGTGGGAGCCCATATCTCGGGACCCTCTGACCCAATGTTTACAAAACTTGGGTGGTCTCTTAAGAAAACTTGTCTGAATATCCCCTGAAAGTTTGGGGTCTGTACTCCAAAACATGCGCCCCCTGCAGCCACGGAAAGGAGCGAATGTGCACAAGCACCCCCTCACACACACATGAGGATTTCCCTCTCTCTCTCTCTTTCCCCGGCCGGCCGCACATCAGCTGATTCCTCCAGTACTCAATCCTGACTGATTGGCCAGAAGAAGACCCAGCTTGGCCACCGATTGGCCGGGGGAGGAGAATGCTGCTTACTGAAGGTTATGCTGCTTACTGACGGCCCCGAATTGGCCGAATTTATTCGCGAACTCCCGAACTCGCTGAATTCGGCCCCCCCGGTTGCCCGCCAGTTTTGAGTTTGGTTCCTCCCGAACTAAAAACCGCCGAATCAAGGGAAATTCGGCTGATTTTCAGTTCGGGCCGAACCGAATTGACAGCCCTACTCCTGCATATGATTGTTTCACCACTCACTTATGTATAGTGCACCCATAGGCCTCTAACCATGAGTAAGAAGGGCAGCATACTCAAGTCACAATAGCAAGAAACCCTATTTAGGTGCAATTAGGGTTGCCAGTCACAACCTGGAAAATAGTGGGAGACTGGGGGTGGGGTAGCTGCTGGTGGCAGCATGATTTCATTTCCAGAGAAAAACCTGGAATTGATGTCACATCTCTCCAGTAATTGCTGGAAACTCTATGGTAAAGGTAAGAAAGTTGAGTTTGAACCTTCATGGTTAACTGGTGTTTCTGGGTTGATGTTTTTCTTCCCCCTTCTGTTTTGGCTTTGCAACTCTATGGTAAAACTATGGAGTATCAGGCAAGTACTAGACAGGACTGACATTACTTTTAAGTTTCCCCCAGAAGTGATGTCGTCCTATCTAGGAATCACCAGCAAATCCTAGAGAGGTGTTATGTGACTTCCATTTATTCCTAGAAGTTATGTTACACTGTTGGCCCAACAGCCATTTTTATACATTTCTCTAATCGCTGCTTGCGGTGGCAATGGGAAATGGGAATTGTGGGGGAATCCCCCACCTTACTGGGGGGCTGGCAACCCTGTAAGCAAGATCTTTGGTATGCACTAGTGGGACATTTTTCCCCCTTGCAACAGCTTTCTATTTTGCGTTGCAACATGCTTTTGAAATATCAGTTGCCTTAAGACATTTTTTTTCTCAGTTGAATGAAAGAAAGGGTCCTGCTCCTAAATGGCTTGTGTTCAAAGTACCTGAAGAACTGCCTCCACCACATCAACCCTATCAAGCCTGAAGATCAATGAATGGGGTCATCCTGGAGGAATTCATTATCTGAAATTAGGGGCACTTTCACACAGCCCAAATAATGCACTTTCAATCCACTTTGAATGCATGTTGAAGGTGGATTTTACTGTGTGAACTGGCAAAATCCACTTGCAAATGATCATTAAGGTGCTCTGAAAATAGATCGAAAGTGCATTATTTGGGCTGTGTGAAAGTGCCCTAGGTTGGCAGAGGCTTACAAATGCACCTCTTCAGCAGCTGCTCCTAGGCCATGAAACTCCTTTCTCCATGAGGTGATGCTCACACCATATATTTAGGTGTTCCAGAACAAATGAAAGATGTTGTGAAGACCTTAGAATGACATTATGATTTTGTTCCCCTTTTTAATGAATTGCTGTTTACTGTGCTTACTGATGTGACTAGGTTGCTGTTTTAAGGATTCCTTTCTTTTCATATTTTAACAGCATTATATTATGCAATTTTATTGATTTAAAGTTATTGTAAATCATCTTTGTTACTCATGGTGGGCAGAACACAGATAATTTACAGTTCAATTCTAGTAACACTTTTTGGCATCATTGAGCAGAGTTCAAGAAGATTCTGTAAGGGACTGCACAGCTGATTGATTTAGTGCATTTGTATCCTGTCTGGCTCCAAGGAGCTCAGACAGGTGTACAAGGTTTTCCTTCCCTCCATTTTATCTTCAGAACAATCTGTGAGTTAGGTTAGGCTGAGAGATAAAATGACTGGACCAAGGTCACCCAATATGTTTCTTGCTAAGTGAGCATTTTAACTGGAATCTCCCCTGTCCTAATCTAATACTAACCACTGCACCATAATGGATCTCCAAAATAACCTTAAATAAATAAATGTTTTTAAAAACAAGTAAATAAAGGAGTAAACATCTTCCTTCATATGCCATGCTAACAAGCTGCATTTCTAGAATACAATCACTACCTCTCATAGAAAAGTAAATATTCAGGAGTGAACAATAGCTATAATTACATTTCTCAATCCTGAAACAAGTCCAATTCCTGCCTGAGGCTGCAACAGAGACAAATGACACACTTGGCAGCAATTGTAATGGGATTCCAAACCGCACGGGTGTATATTTCTCTGTGCTGCATTACATTCTAGAAGCTGGCTATTTTTCTTAATACCAAATGGTCCATGACATGGGTCCTACAGAGGAGTGTGTGTGTTTATTTTTGAACTCTTATAGTGCATTCCTAGGGAGAGTTACTCCAGTCTAAGCCCATTGAAATGAATGGACTTAGACTGGAATAACTCTCCTTAGGAAGAAGGGCAAGAGTCCAGTAGCACCTTAAAGACTAACAAAAATATTTTCTGGTAGGTATATGAAGATGTGAGCTGTGGCTGACGAAAGCTCATACCCTACCAGAAAATATTTTTGTTAGTCTTTAAGGTGCTACTGGACTCTTGCGCTTTTCTACTACTGCAGACAGACTAACACGGCTACCCACTGTGAATTATCTCCTTAGGAATGCACTGTTAATGAAGAAGAAGAAGAGTTTGTTTTTATATGCCAACTTTCTCTACCACTTAAGGAATAATCAAACTGGCTGACAATCACCTTCCCTTCCCCTCCCCACAACAGACACCCCATGAGGTAGGTGAGGCTGAGAGAGTGTGACTGGACCAGGTGACCCAGCTGGCTTCATGTGTAGAAGTGAGGAAACAAATCCAGTTCACCCGATTAGCCTCTGCCTCTCATTGAAGTAAAGCCACCTCAAACCCTTTGATGTACCCTAAATAGCTGGCTGCTTTACTTGGTTCTCTTTGCCTGTTTAACTAACTCCGTGGATACCACAGGTGCTGGTTTCAGAAGAAGCGCGAGTAAGATTCTTATTGGCAGATGTAAATTCATCTATCACACAGAGAGTGGCCTCTTTTTTCATCACAGCTCTTAAATTAAGGAAAAGTTTTCAGTAAACCTGATATAGGTTAATTATGGCATGACATGGTTTATAACATGCCGGTAAATGGTTTTAATGGCAGGGGAAACTACTTGTTATTTTATTTTGATGTGTAGCAGTAGATGTTATTGAGTTTTTCATTTTTTTAGGGTGTAGCTGGATTGTTAAGGTCTGTGACTACGACATGAATAAACACATCGCCTACATCGCCTGTCCAACTGCCTATAAACTTTTCTTCCTTATAAGGAATGTCGTTTCCAAACAGTTACCAAGCAAGGGAAAATATAATTGAAAGCAGTGAGTTGCCAATCAGGCTCATAGTAGCTGTTTGAAGGCTGCTAGTTGGTTCTTCCTTTGCTTCCTCTTCCAATCAGTGATTCATGGTAAGGAAGTATTGAAGTATGAAAACATATATAGATCTTAAACTATTTTCTAGGCCCTGGAGAGTTCTCCCCTGGAACAAATGTTTGCAGGAGCTGTTGGTGTGTTCAATAGATCCATAAATCATTTCACATTTAGTTGTTCAAAATTGTCTGTTTCTGTGTCTAGGTTACTTTAATTTTAAATCAGGTCTTAAAACCTCAATATACAGTATTATTACACAATAAATAGTGATTTCCTTGGGAATCACTCCACCTGTCTTTCTCAAATTTTGCAGGGAATCTTGCTTAGGTTCAACTCTACGTTCCCTGCGAGAGTCATGCAAATATACAGCAGGCCCTGCAGAAACCCTTTTAAATTATCAAATTCAACCACATGTTTGGATAAAGTGTACCAGACACTGGTCCCTCCTGGAGGGCTTTCATCTGATTCTGACAAGAAATAAAAAGGTACAGTGAATTGAAATTTGCTTTTTGAAATCAGTGGGTAAGAATTAAAATATGACTCAAAAGTGAAATGAAGCAACTGCCTGAATCAGGCACCAAATGAAGCTAATACTTGAAATGAATCCGAGAAATGAATCAAGCCACCAAATGAAGACAAGGAACAAAAAACTAAATCATTTTGCACATTGTTCATGCTCAGCATTGAGCTTCTAGATGTATGGGCAATATGTTACATGCTGGGAAATCCTTCCAATTGTACGAGAAATGCAGTTCCTAAGGTGGTAGTTTAATCTCTTTTCTTAATGTTTTTGTTTATGAAAACACCAAAAGCATCTGTTGGGAATGACTTTCAGAAGTGGAAAATGGAGTCTAAGACCAATGGGTCCCTTCTAAGTCTACATTAACAGTAGAACATTCAACTGAGATTGATCATTTAAGTGAAGTACCTTAATGACACATTGAGATTGTATGACCAACTTCATCAAAGTCCCCCAAACATATTTTTGTTTGCAAAGAAGCTCACCTGCCAGGATCCTCGATTCACTTTGAGAGCCAGTTAGTAGATCAGCTGTACACCTAACAATGAAGTCATCTACATCTTAGCAGAGGGTAGTGCCTCCATCCAGGTGGAAGAAATGGGCCACCTCCCTGTGCCTTGTGCATTTTGCTGGCGTCTGGCAGCAAGCACATAGGGAATCATGTGAAGCTCACCTCTACATTTTCAAGAAAGGCTGCAGCTGAGCACTCTTCCCTAAGGCCCTTGTGAAGTATTCTTCCATCTGTCCTGCATGGGCAGGATAGCTCTGGGAGCATTTCCTTAACATATTGTTTGTCTGCTCTGCCTCTAGCACAGTTCTGTTGAGAAAGGATCTCTGGAGGAAATCAGTGACATCTTACTGACAGAAGGACATCAGTCTGGGAAAGAGGGGGAATAGAATACATGCACATTGTTGTGAGGAACTGAGCAAAGAGGTATGTGCTCATCTTGTTGCATTCTGATTAAAATGATGATTAAATTTCTGATTTAAGTAGTTGTCTAAACAATACAATCTGAACATCTCTGATAGAGTATATATGAATTGCATGAGTTTCCATTAAAGGTTGATGTGTTCTTGATAATCCTTCTAAAGTTCTACCCATTAATCAAGGACTATTCCTTATGGCGGTGCCTACAATATTCTGCCATAGCTTAACCCATTAGTTTGCAATGGCACATCTATTATATACTTGCATTATATTATTTCTTTATAGGCTGGATATTAGAAATTCATCTCCCCCTCCCTTCTTGAGCAAACTTGGATTTTGGCTCTAATAGATCTTCAAGGGCATGGAGAGAAGCCCGAGAATGCCAGTGTGTGCATCCTTTCTGTCTGAATCTGGAATCTGAATTTGTTAAGACAGTGCCCCAGGTTGACTGCAGCATGGCATAAGGGATATGGTAGCTACGGAATTACATTTAGTCCAATCCATTTAGAGCTTTATGGATCAAAGCCAACACCATGATTTGTATCTAGTAGACAATAGTAAGCAGTGCAGAGCACTGGTTGACCTGATCCAGATGACCTGCCTCACCTGTACTTTCTGTACCATCTTCAAGGACATCATCAAGCAGAACAAAGCGATGCGAAACCATGCAAGTTACATCCATGTGTTACTCAGCTCTACACTCTTCCCTAAACCACATAAATTATATACGGTTTTATACAGTCCATCCCACCCACACCCCATCACACAGGCACACACTTTCCCCTGCCTGGATCAACTTAGAATCATAGAATCATAGAGTTGCAAGGGACCACCGGGGTCATCTAGTCCAACCCACTGCACAATGCAGGAAATTCACAATGACCTCCCCCCCACACAGCCCCAGTGACTCCTACATGCACAGAAGATGGCAAAAAAACACCAAATAAACAAACCAAAAAAACTCCAGGAACTTCTCATACAGAGTACTTCATTCAATGAAATATTGCTTTTTTTTCCTGAGCAATTGTAGGAACAGAGTCAAAGAGATCTTCTCTCCCTCAGTCCTGCATTAGATGGAACCATCTGTCTGCTAGATAACCCAGCATCCCAAAGCATCTCCAGGCTTCCAATGAAGCAGATGTAATGGCCTGTGGCTGCTAGGTTCACTAGTGAAATGAAATTGGCTCCTGTTATGCCTCAGCAGCATTAAAATACAATCACATGAGAAAGCCTTATTCAAACACAAGTGTAAAAAGGGATGTTGCGACTTGGAGGGAGCAGTATAGCAAATTGGAGAGCAGGTAGAAAATCACTAGTCATCCAAGTACACAGAAAAGTTGCACAGAGAGCAGCCAGCAATCAATTGCTATGCCTGGCCAATCTATTTGGCCCAATATGTCCCTCTCCAGGAAATAAAAAGGGCAGTATTTCTACACTAAAAGAGAAATGCCCATTATAAAAACTGAGCAATTGCTTTTCTGAAACACCTTTCTGTTGTAACATATTTCTTTGAGAGACAGTTTCTAGGCTTAGACACAAACAGCTCTTTTTTTAACCTGGAAAAATCTATTCAAATATCAAGTTGATTTGTGTGGTTCAAGCTTGTTTGGGGATAAATTTCAGAAATATGGCATTTGCTTTTTAATAAGCATTTCCCGTACATGGTTGAGTCCTTGTTCTACTTACCTTTGAATATAGTGGTAGTTAACAGATCTTCTTAGACATACGATAACTATAGAATCCTTTCTATCAGTTTAATTTATAAGCTGCACCAGCCCTCGTCTGGCAACAATGTCATAATACAGGGTGAAGGGCAGCTTATTCTTAGACACTGGTATTCTGGACCTAGGAGGGTTGACTGGACTCTACAAACTGGGTGAGGACATTGGGACATGGTAACAGCGCAATCCTAAGCCAAGGTATATTCTTCTAAAGGCTAAAGTATATGTTATGTCTGCCTCATGATTGCCACTGGGACTTGCAGCCATACAATAGCTGGGAGTTCTCCATGAGAACACAGTTTAGAGATACTTCTGGGGCCAAATTCTGGTTGGGACATCAGTGTGGGGTGGTAGAAGGGGTTCCCCCCCCCTTATTTTCCTGCTCTAAAACAGTGCTGGGGAAGCATTTGACCTGTCAGGTGGCTGTACGTGGGGACATTTAGTGCATGTGGAGTTTGGGGAGGAGGGACTTCAAAACCATAGAGTCCAATTGCCAAAGTGGCCATTTTCTCCAGGTGAACTAATCTCTATTGGCTGGAGATCAGTTGTAATAGCAGGAGATCTCCAGCTAGTATCTGGAGGTTTGCAGCCCTACTGGAAATAGTTCTCTGAAAAATTGTTAGAAATTTTTCTTCTTGGGGATACTCTGGGGTTGTAATAGCTTATATGTAGGTCCATGTATAAACTAAACACTACTCAACTGGCTTTCAACTACACTTACAAATAGCTGCTGTCCTCTGTAGAGGGTGAGAAGGACTTTGGTGTGGCAGGCTGAAATAATTTCTGGGTGGTGCCATATTATTTAACCTGAGCAATGTAGACTCCCTATACAGCTATGAAACACCAATAGCCTAGTTTAGAAAGATGGAATTTAAGATAAAGGCCATCTGGAAACTTGATCCACTCCACCCCTCATATACAAAGAAGCCACTGCCAAAATCATCCTCCTGCTTCCCAGCTAAAGGAATTGACCTGGTCAATTTTAAAGTGGTCTCCAAAGGCTGCTATTCCACTGCCAGGAAAAATGAACATTTGAAATGCCCCTGATTCCATAGACACAACTTCTTCACTAGGTTTGTAATGGAATTTAAGTTGATCTATTTTCATTGTCAACTTAGATAGCAATGGAGAGGATATAGTTGTGACAGATTATCAGCAAGAAGGGGAAGGGTTAAGCTCTCCTCGCTGCCTTTTTATTTTCCCCTGCAAAAGTGCTATTAATATGCAGTTGGAAAATAATTAATCAAAAATCAGCCTGAATGCTACGTAATGTCCAAATCTGAACAAAATTGTTGCCAGCATTCAAGACTGGTTGGAGGCCTTAAGATCTCACAATTATTCTGGTAGCTTACTATCTGATTTGCTCACGATCCGGCCAAACAGAACAACCCCAATTGACATTTCCATTACTGACATTTTATTGACTTCGGGAAGGCGTTCTGACTCCATATAAGCATGGGTTACGTGTGGAATGCATTTTCCATTGAACCATTACTTCATCATACAGCTAGTTTTATCTGATGCTTAAAACTGTGATTCATGATATAAAATGATGAACAACCTAGTACTGATTTTTGCTTTTTCCTTAAATGCCCCTCATCCTCACATTGATGTTATTTGGTTGGGTAAGTATGGACTTCCTTTGCAACTCCCTGTTTTCTTTCATTTCCACTTTATGCTCTTGATCACTTTTTTTATATTGAAGGAACTGGAGTCTGGGTGCAGCTTCCTCTGGGGACAATGAATTGTACACCTGAATGTCCCTATGTTCCATGCAAAATAGCAACTCTTTCAAAAATTAGAAATATAGTACCTTCGAGGAGATTCCCCAACCCCTATTCCATCAAGTGTTTGGTTCCATTTCTCAATCACTCTGGGGGGTCTTCAATTGAAGTTTTCCAATTGATCAGCATTTTTCAAAGTGTTCTTGTGAACAGAAAGTTTCAGTCATTCTGCATTGCTATTGCAGTGCCAGGAATGAAAGTACCAAAATAGTTGCCACAAAAGCACAAGCATTTATAGAAGGTAGGGTTGAATATTCTTCTTTTGAACTGGAAATGCAGTAGAAACCATCCTGGGAGAAAGTAGAAGATGAGTATGAATTGGTGAAGAAAAATGTCAAGACAGAGGCAGAACTAACTCTGCAAAAGGCCAGATTTATGATCTCATTCTTGGCTTAATAATTCACCTGGCCCAAATCTTGGTGGAAGAAAAAAAGTCCTGCAACATACCTCTGCTATTACTCAGTGCAGCGAACATGTCTTGCATGCTGATCAGTTCCAATTCAACCTAGTTAAAAGGGTTTCAGGTAGCAGAGATAGGAGAGATTCCTGCCTGAGACCTTGGAGAACTGCTGCCAGCCAGCAGAGGCAGTGTGGGCTAGATGGACGAATGGCCTGATTTAGTAGAAGGCAGTTGCTTATTTTCATAACATCTCAAATTCTGCTTCTAACAAACCCCTAAATTTCTATATCAGAAAAAGCATTTAACCATGCATAAAGATCTGGGATTTAGAAACTACTTTTTAAATGTGTATGGAGAGAATCGTTAGAGCTTTGTTCCATGTGATGGAGTGAACACTTATATTCTATTTATAAAAACAGGTATTGCTAGATCAGCTGTAAGCAAATCCCCAAGTAGTTAAATTACAACAGTGAAGATGCGGCCAACTTAAATCAGCCAACAAAATACACCATTATATTAGACAGTTAAAATGTTTGTCCCCCTAGACAGCATTTGACCAGTGAGATAAATACCACAAAAAAAGCACACAGGGAATCAATTACTGCAGAAAATGTTTTACACCATGTCAAATAGCCTATTTGCTGAATAATACATGGAAGTATCTTGGCTTCAATCAAATCCACTTTCTTGTGAAAAATAAATAAATATGCAGGATTCATTTTCCTGCAAATTATTCATCTCTCTTACATTTCCATTGTGCGGTTAATAAAGGAGGATGAAATTAGTTCCTGCCAGTTTCTATGTTTTCTGTGGGACAAATTATATTTCCAGTGGGAAATGATGATGGGGCCAGTAATCCAGTTTTCACGTTTGTAAGATAATTCTTGTTCTGGAAGCTGAAGGTGGGGAATGTTGATATATATATCAAAGATAACTAGGGATGCTGTGAACATTTTTGCAAGATGAATGTACCATGTTCAACAGCTGCAGTCAATCATAAATTAATCTTCAGATGTCATTGTCTCAGCACTATTTAAGTTGACATCTGCTGCACAACTTTGTGACTGTACAGTAGCTGTGATGGTGAAGCTTTATTTCCTTGTGGTGAAGTAGTTTCATTTCATTTTGTCTCAGTGGCAAAGCAGGTCTGAAGCCATATTGTGGAACAGTTCAAGCGAAGATTATTCATCTAGAACAGTGATGGCGAACCTTTTAGAGACCGAGTGCCCAAACTGCAACTGAAAACCCACTTATTTATCGCCGAGTGCCAATGTGACAATTTAACCTGAATACCACCCCCAGAGGGGGCCCAGAGGGAGAGGCTAGGGTTGCCAAGTTCCTCTTTGCCATGAGTGGAAGGTTTTTGGGGTGGCGCCTGAGGAGGGCGGGGTTTGGGGAAGGACTTCAGTGCCATAGAGTCCAATTGCCAAAGTGCAATTGCCAAACTGCACGCCCCTCCACCCGCACAGACCCAGAGAGCGCCGGAGAAGCCGCTGGAGGGAAAGAAGGAAGGAAGGAAGGCAGGAAGGAAAGAAGGGAAGGGAGGGGGTAAGGGAAGGAAGGGAGGGAGAGAAAGAAAGAAAAAGAGAGAGAAAGGGAGAAAGAAATGGAGCGAGGGAGAGAAAGAAAAGTAGGTAAAGAAAAGGACAGAGGGAGACAGAGAAAGAAAGAGGCCATTTATGCATGGGAGGTTTTGCCTTGGATTTGCCACTCTCCAGATGCACATTTTCCCCATCCGGATTCTCAAAACTCTGCATGGGGACTTACTGATTAGTTTTGAGAATTTGGATGGGGAAAATGTGCATCTACAGAGTGGCAAATCCAAAGCAAAACCTCCCATGCTTGAATGGCCAGAGACAGAAAAGCCTTCCTGCTTTCTCTCTCTCTCTCTCTCACACACACACACACACGCACACACAGCCCAGCATAAGATCTCTCCCCCCGCCCCTCCGCTCCATTCCGGCGTGCACGCACCCCCCCCCCGCTTCCTCTCGGGGAGGCTCCTGTGCTGGCGGGGTGGCCATCTCTGCTTCCCGCTCCCCAGACATGCGGTGGTGGAGCCAGCGGGGGCGGGGCAGGGCCGCTGGAACCTGCTTGGGCCGCTCGCACGTCCCACGGAGCCCCTGGGAGGTCCAAAGAAGGCAGGCCTGAACCCCAAGCCCCCTTTTCTGTAACCCCGACCCTCCTCCTCCTCTTCTTCCTCCCTTGGCCAGCTCGAAGAAAGTCCTTCTCCCCCCCCCCAGTCCCTAAGGAGAGCTGGACTTTGCAGAGCCTCCCCGGCCCCGCTTGCCGTGCCAAGGAGGGAGTCCAGGAAGAGCCACCCGCCCGGATCTGGTCCACGCTGGCCACCAAGGAGGAGGCAAGGCCGATGCCCTTTCCCGCTCCTGGCTCCCCAGCCCCGCGCCACACTGTCCTGGAGGCGCTGTGCCACGAGGCAGGGGAGGGAGCGGCCGGCTCCGGCCCCGGCCCCGCAGGGCGCTTGGGCAGGGGACGGCCCATCAAGGAAGGGGCTTAAGAGGCGGCGAGGGTGGCCACCGGCTTCGGCCGCACCAGCAGGGCCAAACAGAGAGGCCCAAGGAAGCAGCGGCCGGCGTCTGAGAGCAGCGCCCCCGTCCACCCCCGTCCATGCTGCCTCCTTGCTAGCTCGGTGCACGCCCCTCCCCTCGCCACCCCTTCCTGGAGTCGGACTTCCAGATCTGCCAGCTGGGCGGTGGGGAGTGCAGGGAAGGCGGCGGGGGCTTTGAACCACTCCAGCCCCCGCCGCCCAGCTGAGCAGCACGTGCCGGCAGAGAGGGCTACGCGTGCCGGAGTTGGCACGCGTGCCATAGGTTTGCCAACACAGATCTAGAAATTCATCTAGTTACTCTGCTACCAACTACACAAAAGAGTAAATGGGAAACAGGCCTACAGATGGCCAAGGTTTCTTCAAGAACAATGTAGTTATTTTCTCTTTTAGAAGGTTTCGAAAAATACCATCTACTAAGGAAATAACCCTGGACAAAGGATTCCTTACTTACTGATTTCATTAGCAAGAACGGACAAGTGCTGGTCCTCACAATACCAATAGCTGGCTTGGATCCTATATCTTTCTTCTGTGCATGTTTCTTTCCAGGCACTGTAGAAACTGTCCTCTGACGCTGGCATGCTTCCCGTAGCTACAGGTACTTCCACTTTGCTAGACCATTGTCTTTTAATGAGCTGCTAAGTGCCTAGCAGAAGACAAATGTGCCTGGCAATGCACCTGGGAGAAGCACACACAGAGAAAAGGTATAGGAGCCAAGCCATTGTCTGCATCAGTCAGAGAGAACCAACTGTTCCATGAGTGGAGTTCCATCACTGATGCTAAAAGATTGGCTGAGTCTAAGAAAGGAAAGAGTTGGCATTGCAGCTGATAGGTGCTCTTGGCTACTGTGCCAACCTGCTTTTCAAACAGCAAAACTGAGGCCATGAGCACTCCCAAGCTCTTAACCTCTTCTTCAAAAGTCAATATACTCCATCATGGACAAGTGGATCTAGTCTCTCAAGAGCATCACCCTTCCCTATTACCATCATCTGTGCCTTATCTAGATTCAACTTCAGCTTCTTCAGCCCAACCATAGCCTTAAAACATTAGTTCAGAACCAAGACAGATGCATCTGGAGACTTTGATACCAAAATACAGAGCAATAGGATGTGTTTGTGCATAGATGTTAAAGACTGGACTCTATACATAACATTACTTGCAGTTTATAACTATTTAGTGCAGAGGATGCATAAAGAGGATGCATAAAAATGATTATATGTTTAATAATTACCAGAATTACAATGCAAAAGCCAAATTTTAATACCTGCTGTCACAATGTGACTATTTCTTGGTCCCCATAGTTAGTACCCTATCAGTCTTTGAGCAGCGTGTTAGGAATTTAAGGAAATGAAAGGTGGAGTAAAGCATCTGGTTCCTCTGGCCTACCACTGATAGCTGATTATGTAGCATGTCTTAATTGCCTATTTAACAGCTGACTAAATGGCAGAGAAGACAAGAGTGGGAACCTGTGTGATTATTCATCAGGAGCACATATATCCATGTCCAATGGACCACCAGTTCTACACACAGAGTAACTATTGTTGAAAAGAAGGGGCTTGTGTAATTGGTAGGTATGTTAAAAGAAGAAAAGGTTTTGCTTCAGAAAAAAAATTATGAGTGTTCAGTATGGATGGCTTTGCTATAGTTTATTAGATATAAAAAGTAACCACTGAATGCACTACTTTTTAGAATTTTAATTATGAATATGGAGCCCCGTGGCGCAGAGTGTTAAGCTGCAGTACTGCAGTCAAAAGCTCTGCTCACGACCTGAGTTCAATCCCAAAGGAAGTTGGTTTCAGGTAGCCGGCTCAAAGTTGATTCAACCTTCCATCCTTCCGAGGTCGGTGAAATGAGTACCCAGCTTGCTGGGGGTAAAGGGAAGATGACTGGGGAAGGCACTGGCAAACCACCCCATAAAACAAAGTCTGCCTAGAAAACGTCGGGATGTGACGTCACCCCATGGATCAGGAATGACCCGGTGCTTGCACAGGGGACCTTTACCTTTTTACGTTAATTATGAATATATTCATTTGTGGGCTGCTGGTCCTAATGCTATTATTGTTTATACAATGCAGGACTTGAGAAAGCAACTGGACAATCCACAAGAAATCTTTTTGCTGATCGAAGTTGATCTGAGAATCCATGTGAGTTCCTTTGTACATGCAATACTGCTTATTCCTACAGACGCTGGATGAGCAACCAAATGCATAGGAAAGGTGTGTTGTCTATGGCCAACAGCCCTCAGAGTTACTTGTTCATAAGATCCAATTACATTAATGTAAAATATGTAAATACCATAAAGGGACCTGCAAGAACTTGTGGAGGGCATCTGATTTCCCCCTCCCTAACAATCTCTGCTTTTCCTTCCCTGAAAGCCCCATAGCCTCTCCCTTTTCCCTGCTTCCTCTCTCCTTCCGACCCACCAGCCAAAATACCTTTATTACTCCTCACCCTCAGTATTCAGGGGGAGGGGGAATGAGGGGGTGGGAAATGGCTGCGGGGCGGAAGTGCCCAAATAATGCAGAATAATTCAGGTCCGCTTTTTTTGGCCTCCATTTTTGCCACTAAAAATACCAAAAATGTATTTTTTGGGGTTTTTTTTTTTCATTTGGCATATTGATATGCACAGTCCTACTAGCAAATTTCCCATGGTTGCTGCCAGGCCTGGCTCTTGTGAGTCCTCCCTCAGAGGTCTAAGGATTGAATGCTGGTAATACTGTTGTGGTTGCCTAGCAATGGTCACTGAGGGCATTCATTTCTTAAAGCAATAGGCACTGTTTCTATCATTGGGGGTGGGTTAACCTCCCAATGTTTTAGAGTTTTTGTAGAAAGATCTGTGTAGTCTCTCCATATGCTCAGTCTGTCTCATCTCTCCATGGGCCCAGTCTCTGGATTTTAGTAGACACATATGGGCCACATTGAAAATAGATATATTATTTGTTGTAATGTAAATACTAATATCGTCATTATTTTCAGTAAAGCCTGTTTTCCTTAAATTGCAACCAGTTTGAACAATGAATATTGCTTTGGCTATCAAATATGGTGATTGTTGAGCCTTATAAGATTTCCTAACATAAATCCTCATAAATGCAAAAATGCCAGCTGGCCAATGCTTTCAAATGGTCACACAAGTCATATATTTTTTTTAAAAAAATTATATGAAAATAAGAAATAGGCACAGAACCCTGAAGTAATCTTTCAGTGGAAGGCCAAACAAAATGATGAGTTGACAGCTTTAAGAATCAGAGCTGCAATGTGAAACCTATTTATCCATATAAAAATTATGGGCAATTGAAAGATTGGCATTCTTCTTTAATTTCAGTACCTTTGAAACTCACACTCAACATGTCAGATATAAGCCAGCATGCAGTTCATTTATTTTATTATATCTATATGTACCTATGATAGTTCATGGCAGCCCATTAGGGATGGAACCCATAGTGGCTTGCAAACTAGTGACATAGGGAAAATCAGGTATGGATTCATCCTGTACCTGGATATAGTTTTGGCACAAAGAAAACTGCTAGCAGACCGGCTCTTGTTGAATACAAAGCTCCTTTGCCTTTGCATTACTTCACCGAAGCTTGTTATGGTAGACTTGAACTTTTATTCCAATTCTCTGGAGTGCTATAAACCTATTCTCTCAATGGATGTTTATGCACGGAGAGAGGATTTTAATCCACATTAGTGAGTGTGATTATAAATATAATCAAGGGTGGTAATAGTTATTCCAGATCACTCCTGATAAATTAATTAGAGTAAAAAGTGAGATCTTTTGTTTGCATCTCAAGGAGAGCTAGACTGAGAAATTAAGCCTCTGGTTCTTCTAAATCCCTAATGCATTAATTGGCTCTGACATAATTTTGCACAATGCCTGACTCTTCCACATTTCTATGGAGAGTGCTATTAGAATCTCTACAGCTCACACAGGTTCGCAAACCCGCTCATCTGTGTTCTGCTATCCATGAGGACTCTAGCACGATGGCATTAGCTTAGCTGCCTGTCGGAGAAGCATAAATGAAAAACTGTTTAAGTCCATCTGAGCAACTCCCTTGGCACCATTCAGTAGTGTAGATCAATGTCTTGTTTAACTTGGCTGCATGGATGTTTCCCTAAAGCAATCAAACTAGAAGAACTGAAAAAATGCACTTGGAAAACTGTATTTATTTCAGTTTTTTAAAAATTTGCCTGGTTTTTACTTTTATTACAGTAAACTAAAATGTTCTGGAACAACAATTACTGACTGAGCTGCTACTGATCATACTGCTACTGGTATTCCTCTCAACATGCATCTAGATTTCTTTGGCCTGTCACAGGCATTGGAAGGCAAACCTTTTCTTGCCCATGGACAGCCTCCTTAACCTTAAACAACTTCTCACCCACAACAATGCCCTTCCTGACATGGACTCTAGGACTGAAACAAACCAAGATGCCAACTCTGTCCCCATATTCACTCTGACAACACAATCACCAGACCTAACATCAACAGCCATACCATCTCAGGTTCATTCACTTGTTCACCTTCCAACGTTATATATACCATCAAATGTTAGCAGTGCCCTTCCACTCTCTCTATCAGACAGATATACGCAAAAGAATAAATGGGCATAAATCCAACATTAAAAACCACAACATTCAAAAACCAGTGGGAGAACATTTTCATCTTCCAGGTCATTCCTCTGCCCCAAAAACCTCTCACCGGTGGCGAAGAGGGACCTGGCAATCCTACCCAGAATCTCCTTTTTCAGCTGCATAATGTTTCCTAATACTCTGTCAGAAAAAAATGAAATAAATACATAAATAGTCTACAGGATCTAGTGCCAGGAACCTCTTGGGCTTTTCTACCATATTTGCTTGTGCCCAGATTTGTTTCACACTCTTTGTATGTGGCCTGTATAAAGTACAGAGTGGAACTGCCACATACTGTTGTACTGGAGACCATTGTTATCCCTAGCCTATATAATATAGGTTATATATTAACTTTTTCATGAGTTATTGCTTACATACTTTGCTATATCTTGTGAGATCATTTGCTATCTAAACAAATAATATTAAAAAGATAGCTCATGCACAATCAACCGCGCAGTTAAAGAAGCATTTAAGACCCTGGATGCACATGTTTTGAAATTTCCAGTGTGCATTAACTTTTAGTTTGATAGCTTTTTCTCCAGTATGTGAACAGAGTACTCCTCAAGAAGCACAGCAGTTTGAGTGTAATAAACTAAATTGTGTTGTGAGTGGAACACATCTTTAAGATCAAGTATCAAGCTCAACAAAGCGAGAATGCACAGTAAAAGCTCAAGCGTATGCAAAGTGAAGAGAGAAGGAATTTGATAAGCCAAATCTCCATAAATTCCATCATGAATGTTGTTATCCGTGAAGACTCTGCCAGATACTATGATAAAGACAAAGTCAGATACGCTGTTCAGAATCCAGAGCATGCTGTGGCAAGCGATCTTGTTTGAATGGGAGGAACAGCCATGAATGTGCATGCCTCCTCTTGAGCTGGATTGTTCCGTGTACTAAAGTTAGGGTTCCCAGGTCCCTCTTCGCCATTGGTGGGAGGTTTTTGGGATGGAGCCTGAGGAGGGCGGGGTTTAAGGAGGGGAGGGACTTCAATGCCATAGAGTCCAATTGCCAAAGCAGCCATTTTCTCCAGGTGAACTGATCTCTATCGGCTGGAGATCAGTTATAATAGCAGGAGATCTCCAGCTAATACCTGGAGGTTGGCAACCCTAACTACAATGTATGGCAAAAACCCTTATAGGCAAGGATGTTTTGTATGTCCTTATGGGACTGCTGGTTTTGGGTAACAGAAAAGCCAAGTCTTTGGTTTCTTTGACCAACATATTTTGCCTAAGAAAGAGAGAGCGTACTTATGAGGTCACATTTCCACAATTTTAAAAGGATATCTGTGTGAAGTTTCCTAATACTTTGCATGGTCCAACCAAAATACAGCTTAGAAGAAAAGTACAATCCAAAAACCTATAATGGATTTGGGAGTGCCTGAGGTATTTACAGGCCCTGGTTAACTGATGGTGATTCTCATGGTGGTGTTTACAACCCATGTGGACTGCAGTCCACAGACGTGGGTGGTGGCATAACACATATTAATGTGACTCAAAATTATATAATAACATTTCTGACTGGTGAAACTGTATCCTGTTCCTCTTCGTGTGTTTGTGTTTTTTTTTATTTGATTTGCTTAGATTACTAAAGGGGAAGATTTGGATGATGCTCCCTTTTTCACAAAGACTCAGCATGACCTTGAAAAATATGGAGTAAATGAGGTTTGGAGAGAACACAAGGCCTGGTATTCAGTATGAAGAAAGTAACACAGAGGAAAAGGCACACAAGCAGCTGAAGCGTTAAGAACAGTGCAAGATTCAACATGTTGGACCTACTGTGGTTTATTTCAGGGATTTCATTTAGCAGAATTAAAGTCTGATGTGTTGCATGGCAGATTATTCACAAGGGCACTGTCGTCAAATTGTTTAGTAAACATACGATCATTTGAAGAGATCAATGTGATTCCAGCCATTTTTATATTTACGGGTCTTATTTCATTTCCTAATCTAAGAAATGAGTCACCTGTTTGCGTGCAGATGGCAACCATAAAAAGAAATCTGCATATTCCTTCATGTGAAGGTGACATTTTATATCTCTTTCACGGGATCAAGTTCTAGCTTTCAGTCCAAGCTATTATAGGAAATGTAATCAACTTATTCATGCAAGAAATATTTTCAGCAATACTGCTTGATGAATATAAAAACAAAAAAAGGTGAACCTGAGAATGGAATTTTTCTTTTCTCATTCTGGGTGAGATTTTGCTGCTCTTGATTTAAATAGAACAAGGTGCATTTTAACCTTAGTTAAACTTCTGCACAGTACAATCTCTGCATATTTAATGAGCCACTGTAGAATTTAAACTTGTTATTTAACAGTTGTTGTAAACTGCAAATGATGTTGTTATGACACACAGGTCAAAATAATTAAACATTTCTGAGTTTATATCTGGGGTTCAATCTATCTAAAACCGAAACTTAATTAATTTGAATGGGATGTGTGCGGAAACAGCACTTTATCAGTTGTGACCTTAACAACTTTGAGAGTGTGTTTACTTGCATTTTTGAACCGGCAGATGGAAATCTCACCACATCATTATACAATTATTTTGTTTGATGTTAAAACAGACTCTCTGTGAGCTTGATAGGGAGTTCAAAGGTGAAGGGAATGCTCTTTAGAGAAATTAACTCCTTCCAAGATTACGAAATTATTTCATTACATTAAAGCACAAATGACATTTTGCCACCGGGATAACATGCTGGCATATCCCTATAGCAGTATTCATATTCACAAGAGGTCAACAGAATTCTTCCCCCCCCACACACACACACACATGCAGGATCACAAAGGATCTAGGTTCTTACCACACATTTAATAGAAGTTGGGGTTTAGGGGGTAGTTGAAAGTACTAGTGGGCAAAGACTATGATCATTGATATTATAGCACAAGGAAGTCTGGCAGAAATGTAGCTTTTCTGCTCCACTAAACTGCATACATAAGACTCTCTAGAGACAATAGTTTGAAGAATCCTGGTTGCATATTAGAAATTCTATGTTTTCTCTTGGGAGGAGCTGAGATATTAGTAGTCACACATAGTATATAAGGTACTTGGAGCACTGGAATACACACACATGGTTGCAAATTATGAAATCTAAAGTTCAATTTGATTTATCATTCTGGGATACCACACACACACACACAGGATGCCATATTCAAGTTCCCCAACTCTAGGTAGCCTAATTTGCATATTATGCAAACTGTTTTCTAATTATGCAAATCCTGCACATTAATTGTTTTGTTACCTGCCAGTTGCTTTTCATCTCCTGTTAACTCTCCCAAACTGTTAAGGAAGGCTCAAAGGGGGAAAAAACCTGTACCTGACCCTTTGCCCTTGCCAGAATTTTCTCAGGCTGTGTTTTGAGAAGCAATGCTTGCCTAGAAAACAGAAAGATGTGGTCTATGCTTTTGTCCACATGCCCCCTCAGTTCCCAGCAGCTCAATTCCCAGGTGTGCACAATACACTTACATGTACAAATGGCCTCATGTAAGGTTCCTAGTGGAGCAAATAGCAGCTCTCCAGGGCCATTTCAGGTCAGAAAAACAGTGCAGGGGGAAGGCTAAAGCCCTTTAATCTTGTGCTCTACAGCCGTAATCTGAACTGAGCCTGCAAGTGCCTGGAATTGAGTTTCTAGCACAGAACTCCAGGTGCATGCATGAGCCATGTGTCCACTACATGGACTTTGCAAAGTGTGACTCAGCCCTCAGTCTGCACAATGGACATAAGACTTGCAATCCTCACATTAGACTCATGCATTTCTTTAGTTAATAATGACCACAATTACTAAAATGGGATATTTCATAATTATCATAACTAATATGAAATGAAACAAATTCCCCATCCAATCAGCCTCTAATGAAAGAAAAAAACATGATTTTTTTCTTTTTTTTTCCTGCATCTTTTGTCATTGCCTCTCTCTGACTCTTCTGGTTTCACCTTTACAAAGCAGCCAACATTTTCCTAATAAGGGCACAGTGAGAGCTGTGTTCCTTAGGGGAAAAGGGGAGACAGAGGCCCTGGGCTTTCCTGATTGACCACAAGTTACAGCCACTAGCATTGCATGCATGTGTCCTGAAGGGCCGGGTGTGAGATTTTGCCAACTTTTTTCTTCACAATGACTACTCAGCTGGGACTAATTTTCCCTTGCAGTCTGCTCTCCTCAGCTTGCCTGCTGCTCTCTAAAACTGATCACCCACCCAAACAAATCTGCCTCAAAGTTCTCCTTGTACTCCTTGTGCCACCAAATGCCTTGCCTTGTTCCTTGAGCTACTGTTCATTGAGCTGCAACTACTCAAAAGAGACATTTGCCCTAGACCAATTTGAATAAAACATGAGGTCGGATTGGCTACAAGTCAAAAGCTGCCATCCAATGGGAAGGCTGGAAGGAGAAGCTTTGGTTGCCAATCCTCCCTCCCTCTTTTGAATATCGTGGGACTTTCTGGTCACCACTGGGGCAAAGCAGGAATTTTTGGGTTTCTCCCTTGACTGGCTTTTGCAAGAGGCTTTTTTGTTGTTGCCTGCTTCATGATGTTCAGGTTGGGCAGTTACTAATAGCTTAACTAGGCTCGGCCATTGACTGTTTAGGCCATAACTAGTTTGGCAGGGATAGAGTAAGTTGCTTATTGATAGGTAGGGAATAGCGATAAGCACCCTGAGCCATTGGGCATGATGGAGGGCATATTCTGAACAGACCATTGCTTGCTTTATGGCAGGATGGAGTGTGTGAAGAAGCACTTTTGGTGCTCAGCAACATCTTTCCAAACCTGGTAATGGCTTCATGGTGCATCAGGGAATGGGGCTGGGGCTGGGGATGCCTTCACACAGTATGTGCTGCCAATGACAAACAAGGTAGACGGCAGCTGCAGGCCAAGTTTGTAGCCAGGGTCTATTTGCCAAAACAAAAGGCCTAGCACAGCTTGCCCTCAATTAAATATTATCCTAGTTAATTGATGACCTAGATCAGCTGTTTTAAATAAACCAGTTAAACCCAGGCTGTGGTCTCATGTCTTTATTGGGTACTGGGGCAATGGGAATATCACTCTCCCTCAAACAAACTGCCCATTGGAACCTCTCAGCTTCAAACTTGAGAAATATATCCAACTATACTGTTCTATACAATCTTTTGCCAACATCACAGTCCCTCAGTCCCAAAGAGACATTCCTAGTCATAAAGAACAGCAGCCGCAGTTTTTTTCCCCTGATTACATTTGCAAATGTCAGTTGTAAGATCCTTGAAAAGAATTATGGATGAATCACATCCAATTTCTGTGACAGGGTAGGTATATCCTTTCAGCTCCCATATTATTGCACCCATATGCTACAGTTTCTTTTCTGCTTTGATGCCCTCCATTCCTATGATGGGTCAGTTGCCAGTTTCTAGCAGTAGATACTGATATTTAAGATTGGATTTCTGCTGTTAAATATTGACCAGGATTAGCACCTGCTCTCAGAATTGGAAACGTGACCAGACATTCAATAGCTGTGGATTTGAAAAGGATTTCTATTGCAGACTTTGTTTCACTGATATTTTACCCATTAGCACTTTGTATGTTCACCATGTATAAATAGCCCATGAACACTTCTTGCAACTCCAATCTTTATTGCCAAAATTCATCTATTTTCTAAATGGTTTCCAATCCCTTTAAAACTGTGCTTGTACCTCTGGAGAAAGGAAGAAATATGAATGTATTTCAGGGTGGTGCATTTTATTTCAATTAATTCTTTTGTATGTTTTTGGAATTGTTTTTAAGAGAAAGCTGAAGTTACATTGGTGATGTTTCCCCCCAATATTGATGCATGACTTTTTTCTCTGGGTACTGAAGTCACAGAGACCTAAATAAATCAATTCGTTTTGCTGACAACATGAAATACTCAGTTGTTCTTTTCTCAGAGTCATTTCCCAGTAGTTCTGGAAAGGTAAACATTTAATATGCAGAGAATAAATTTCAGGAGATTTCAGTGAGAGCAAGTTTAAAAAGCTGTCAGAGATAAATTGCAAAACAAGTTGGGACATTTGCTAAGGCACTGATTTATTCCTTATAATAAATATAGCATTATTATCAACCCAGATCAAATCCTGCTTTTAAAAAAATCACATACGCCCTGGTGAGCACAGCAGAGGCAGGTACTGCTGATCATGCGGTCTAATGTATGAGGATCTAATTTCTGATAACTGGTATAAGCAATGTATCTTGGGACATGTGAAGTCACGAAAGATTACAGTAAAATAAAAATCTCTTATAACAAGTTTTCCTTCTGAAGGTAGGGAGCTGCCATCTTGTGTGAATTTGTGGCTTCCATATTACACTGCTTTTGTCATTAGACAACATATTTTGCTGTTGAGTGTACTGTCATAGCTGACCCTTAGAAAATACACAAACAAGTTATGTGCAAATTACATGTTATGTACAAATGGATGAGACTGCAGCCTTTGTTTTAAACACTGGTTATGGAGAACACATTTTATTGTCAGAGAAGACATGTAAACCTTTCCCCTAATGCTGATTCCATATTCAAGACTAACCCCCAAACAGCTTAGTCACCATGGCTAGTAAGTGGTTCTTAAATATCCACTCTCCTGTACGAATCACAGCCTCCCAGAGTTATTTTCTAAACCAAAACAACAAATATCTTTTGGATTACAACATATCCCTTTGGCTGTCATGTGTAGTTTTATCCTCAGTAGCACACAGGTACAACCCTCAGCTTTAAAAAATAAAAGCCTAGCGATGAAGCTAGGTTGAAATGAAGTCACATGTGCTCTTTGAAAGCTACAGGTAGAAAAAATATATGTGCAAATAAAAGGGTCAAATTTAGCATTCAGATTGAAACTTGGATTTATACATAAGAATGTAAGGCAAGAAATAAACTTTAGCGTTTAATGGCAGTGCAATGCTGTTAAGTCACAGCCAATTTATGGCATCCCCCTGGGGGTTTCAAGGCAAGAGACCAACAGAGGTGGATTGCCATTGCCTGCCTCTGCATAGCAACCCTGGACTTCCTTGGTGGTCTCCCATGCAAGTACTAAACAAGGCTGACCATGTTTAAACTTCCTAGATCCAATGAAATTGGGCTAGTTTGGGCCATCCAGGTCAGGACTTGGCATTTAATACATGTCTAACTTGAAAAGCACTACACTGTTATGCATAAAAACAGAGGAGTGATAAACACATTTAAATCTCATGCACTTAAGCACCATTCTTAAGTACTGTTGCATCATGCCTTAGATATGTTGGGTTTTCTCTTATTTCTTTTCAAAAACAAAGTGGAGGGAATCCTATGATCCAAAAGTGCCTCTCACTTCATCTACATTTCATATATTTTATGTGTAGTCCAACATGAAATTGTTCCTTCTCTTGACCCTTCTTCTACAGTAAATTTCAGCCATGTCTCATTTTTAAACTCAAGAGTTCTCTAGTTTGGTAGGTGGCACTTTGTTTTTTTAAAAAATGTGCCAGTACTTATATATAAGGTCATGGTGATTGGCACCAATTCCTCTATCAGTACCTGCAAGAACCAACCCAAAAGGTGCCGGTACCAGTAGGTATCACCACAAAACAAGCTTTAATGGTAGTTAAGGATGTTGACTTCACCTTTCTCTGGTCTCCGTCACTGTCCAGACTTAAGACTGAATGTTCTTTGGCAGTAGGGAACTTGTATTTGCTTATCTTACTACATAAAATGTCATGCATCCAGATGCTACAATATAAATCAACATCTGCATCATCTGTTCAAATTATTTTGATTTTACTCTGCAAGCTCCACATTCTTATGGTGGTCATAGCTGTGGATATTGGTGAAGTGCACCGATGTGCATTGCAAAGTTCTACAGACTGGTGTCGCAGACCCTTGACTGTTAGTGGTATTGGTTAATCGAATGCAAGCCTGACAGTTTGCTTTCATTTCCAAATTTGCAAAAACATGTACAAGTTTTACTTTCTCAGCTATATACTCACTGTCCCATCTTTGGGAAGAGATACTTTGAATAGATGGGCAGATGCCTGGAAAAATATCTGAACAAGTCGACCTAATAGTTCACAGTTTTGATTCAGATATTTCTGTGGGAAATTTCTTCTAAGCTCAGAGAAGTGCTCACCTTATACCATACGAAGTGACAAATTGGAAGATTTTGGCATGGTCATGTGGCTTTCACATAACTGAGCCTATATAAGACAACCACATCCAAAATACCCATTCATCTCTCAGATGTAGGTTGCTTGAGACTGTCTACCCTTTCTGAAAGCACTTTGGTGAGAATCTCAGAAATTGTATGTTACCTTTTAATCTTAAAATAGATTGGAGAAGGGATGATATATACGTATTGCTGTTTCAGATTTCATTCACATATGCAAGTATATTTTGTATCATGATTCTAACATATTTTCTCATTTCAAGGACAATTTGACTGATTTTAAATAAAAATCTTAAAAGATAAATGTGAGTGGTTTTAGGGTGGGAGACACTTGACATCTGGACTAAATAAACTTCTGTCCTCTTCAGTCAGAGGTCTGTAACCTATAGAGATTTGAGATCACTGAGAATAGCTATCTCAAAATAGCCCTGTGATTTACAGTGCAATCCTAAGGAGAAATGAATAGGCTTAGACTGGAGTAACTCTCCTTACTATGTGATTCATCCACAATTCATTTCAATGGGCTCAGACTGGAGTAACTCTCCCTAGGAATGCACTGTTAGTCTTTAATGCATTGCTTTGGAACAGGCAAAGAAACCTGTGGCTGTTTTACAAGGAATGATTCTCTTACTAAGGCAGGGGTGGGGGCATCACCCATTATATTAGGTGGGTGGTGGCTTTCTTAAATTTGTGAACATCAGTGTCACATGCATGGACCACTTCTTTGGTTTGTTTATTTCAATGCCACTTGAATAAAATCGCTTCAATTGATGTAACTGGCTGACACCATAGCATTCCTCACAATTGTCTTGTGAACAGGACTGAGACATTTTGCCTTTGGTTATAATTTTGTTACACTAAACTGTTCTTTGCATTCACTATACCTTACCTTTGTTTTCTTTTTAAAGTAAATAAAACTCCGTGATATATGTGCATTAATAGACATGCAACTCTTCCTTTAAACACTACAATATTCATATTCATTATCCTTCAATTCAGTACCAAATATTCAAGTATTTTTGTCATATCAAAGATACTAGGAATCCATACGCCATCCTCAAACATTTCCAGTTAGGTCTCTTTGGCTGTTCTTTGCATGGTCCAGTTTTATGTAACACAGTAGTAATTCATAGGACCAAGCACTTTAAATTCCTGTGCAGAGCCTGCAACCTTCCTTTACTGATATAAACTTATGAAGAAACTCAGTCTGATCCATAAAATTAGTTTGCTATCCATACAAATGCAACAGCCATACTGGTAATTTCTACAAAAGCTATGACAGAAGGAAGCACCAGGGTCATCTAGTCCAACCCCTTGCACAATGCAAGAAATTCCAAACTACCTCCCCCCCACCCCCAGTGACCCATACTTCATGCCCAGAAGATGGGCCAGGTGCCCTCCCTCTCATGATCTGCCTAAGGTCATAGAATCAGCATTGCTGACGGATGGCCATCTAGCCTCTTCTTACAAACCTCCAGGGAAGGAGAGCTTACCTCCTCTTGAGGAAGCCTGTTCCACTGAGGAACCGCTCTGTTAGAAAATTCTTCCTAATGACTAGACGGAAACTCTTTTTATTTAATTTCAACCCGTTCATTTGGGTCTGACCTTCTGGAGCAACAGAAAACAACTCAGCACCATCCTCTATATGACAGCCCTTCAAGCTGTTTGCTTTCTCCTAACTGTTCCCAAGTAAACATATTGCACATTAGGAACTGCTACTCCAAGGATATGATTTTGCTACAATTTCTGTGATCATGACTCTCCAAAACAGCCATTACAATATCACAGATATTGGAGAGTGAAGGGGGACCATGCGGAAACAAACATGTCATACACACAGTTTGAGTCCAACCAAAAATGACAGAGCCTCTTGAGCATTGCTGAAAAGCATTCTTACATATTGCCATATCCTGAAAGTCTAGTTCTAGCAGTGAATCCAGAAGGCCCTTGATGGCCAAACTGACCAGAGTCTTGGAAATCGACAGCACCAAAATGTTGCTGAACTTGCAAAGAGCTACTAATTCAACATTTAAAAAAATATAAGTTTGGAGGTGGAGTAAGTAAATGGCTGGAGATTAAGCACCAAACTATGGTTTCTAGAACAGGTGAGCAAACAAAATGTGTGTCCATCTAGTGTTCTGTCCTTCTTAAAGAAAGCACTGATAACCTCAGTGACATTTCAGTAAAGCTTGAGTTGATGCCCATCATGAGCCTCACAAATAAAATAAATTGATATATGAAAACTCACCTTTTCAGGATTTAGTTACAATGTGAAACTATATTAGACTGTAATATCTAGTCAAAGAGAATCATGTTTGTTTGTTTTTCCATTGTGGAACATCAAAATAATTCATCTTTAACTCCTAATGTATAGCCATCATAATATAATACTGGACAGAAATCAAACTAATTGCTGCTATGTTCTTTCATTATTGGTTTTCTGAAGTTTTCCCTTGAACCCTAAAAATGCTAGTAGATTTCCCATACAAAATACATGGTATCATACCATTAACAGGTTCAACAGAAGGGAAAAAAATAAAAAAAGATAATAATTTTGTGTTACCTTAAATTCTGTCTCAATGTTGGCTAACCTTGCGAGCTCGTTGCTTAGCTCTAAAGCGGTAAGAACCGGGTCTTCACTAGAAAGAGACAAATAAGCGGCACTTGCTAATCCTTTGTAGGCATTCATTCTTGATCGGGAATGACTGAAGGAATCCTTCCTCTGCTTCTCAATGCACTCATTGCACTTACAGAAGTAGTCGTGGGGCCTTTCTATCCGTGCCCCTTTCAGCAGCAAGATGTGAACAATTTCATATTCCTGGCAATGGGCCGCAAGTATGATAGGAGTAATGTCATGGGAGAAGCGTGTTCCATCTTCATCATAAGCGTAGAAATCATCGTCTCGGAGCTCTTGCTCAAGAGGACTGAGAGTGAGGCGCTGTCCTTGTGCAAAGGCTGGATGGCTCAAGATGGCTTCCACAATGCGCACATACCCTTTGCTGATGGCTAACAAGAGTGCATCCCCCACACGAGCCAGATTATCCTTCTTCAGAAGAAGTTCTGTTACTTCCAGATGTTCGTTGCCCACTGCGAGTTGCAGGGCATTTTGTCCCATGTAATCGACACAATTAAAGTTCAACGTTTTGGATTCCTCCAGCATTTTCCGCACCACAGGGATGTTGCCATATTCTGCTGAATCTAAAAAACGTTCTTCTTCTGGCGTCAAGCTGGTACCCTTTTCATTGAACATGTACGCTGGGCCTCGGGTAGCCTGCCTCCTTCCTTTCTCCCGGAGGGTGGTATGCCGCCGATGCATGTTTTCAGAGCTGTGGTTTTTCAAGCCTAAATGAAAATGTAAGAATATGGATCAGAAAGTAATGTTTTTCTAGAAGAAATTGTACTGTTTATTTGGGCATTGTATTATTTTTGGGCATAATCTGGCCAAGTAGAATGACTTTTACTGCAAACTGATTTCAATAAAAGGCATATGTTTAACTCTGACACTGGAATTAACAATATTTATATGTGTCTGACTTTGGCAGGATTATGTTCATTACAATTAAATCATATTTTTGGTGTGTTTCCTAGGTTTGTTTCTTGGAAGTTCTTTTGATTTTTTTGGTTTTAATTTAGGACCATGGCACACTTAATTTCATAGGCCTTGAGGCTTGATCCAGAGTTCAATGAAGTTAAAAAAATGTTTTCATTGTGAACTGCACCTTCAAAGAGTCACACAAGGTGGAATTTACCAGAATAAATTGCATGATCAATAATTCAGTACTACTTGGAATAATTCCTTTAACAATTAAATACAGGTGAAAGAGGGGCATAGATTCAGTGTTTTATGGAAAGACTGTTTTCCAGGTTCTCAGCAGCTTTACGATATATAGTTTCAAAACTGGAAACGAAGGAGTATTTTATAACCCATGCTGCCTCCGTAAAGTAATTAATCTCTGTAATAGATCCCTAAATTTAAATGGATAATCTTGGCAGAGCTCTGGCAGAAGACATGTCACATTTCAAAATCCAAAAATTCCTTAAGGTTCCCCATTATAAGCATTTCCTTGTTAAAGAATCCCTATGGATTTCAGAAACTTCATATAATAGTGTAGATGTTAACTGAGAGGGCTAAGCATGATGTAAAGGGGTGATGAGTTTGTGTGTGTGTGAGTGTGCTGCCAAAGCACAGCTTGCTTATGGTGACCCCATAGGGTTTTCAAGACAAGAGACATTCGGAGGTGGTTTGCCATTGTCTGCCTCTGGGTGGGCTGAGAGAGTTTTGAGAGAACTGTGACTAGCACAAGGTCACCCAGCAAGCTTCAGGTGGAGAAGTGGGGAATCAAACCCAGCTCTCCAGATTAGAGTCCACCTCTCTTAACCACTACTCTCATGGTGATGAGATTACTCAAGTGGAATTCGTGGGATTGTAATAGTAATTATTGGGTGAAATTCAATTGGAACAAATTCCCAATTTATTCAAAGACATTAATAATTGCCCTCTCTCTCTTACACACACACACACACACACACACGAACACACACGTTTTGATCACTAGAAGGAAGGGGAAGTTTTCTAAAGTTGTAAAATGTAATTACTGTTCTTTTTGCCTAAGTCAAATATTTTTAAACACAGGTTCCCATACATGCCTAAAATTAGTGAGAATTGGAAGTGCCTTTTTTTCCTATCTGGAATAATCTCCAGTACCCTGAAGCTGTCAGGAATTGTCAGGTAAGCATTTCTAAAATGGAATGGCATTTTACTTCTGGATTGTTCCTTAGTTTAAATCAATTGATGCTCTTGTTTGGCCAAGGGCAAAAGTGGTGGAAGTAGACCCTGCAAAAAATCTAGGTGCCAACCTGATATAGACTGAAGCAACACATTCACAAGACTGAATAACATCAATTAATAGCATCTTAGATTTATTCACCCACTCATCCCAATATAGTATATGCAATAGTATATGCAATCATGTTTCATCAATGTCAGTCTGCTCTCTATATTGGACAAAAGACCATCCCATGCACAAAATAATAAATGTACATAAATCTGACATTTAAAATATCTATATCCAGAAGCCACTCAACGAGCTTTTCAATCTTCCGGGGCATTTTGTAGCTGATTTGAAAGTCACTATTGTCCTACAAAAGAACTTCTGAGAATCCAAAGGGAATCGTTAAATTAGAATTCATTAACAAGTTCAAAAGTATTTATCCCTTCCTAGCCTTAACAGGGATCTGAGATTCCTCACTCACTATAGGTATTAATGTCTTGCATGCCCCATCCCTTACAGATGCCAATTTGTTCAGCTACACTTCTGTAATTTCCTATAGTAACAACAACAATTGGGAGTGGTCTACACTCAATCACAGTGAACTGATTACTCTCTTCATTGGTTTTTGTTTTAAATTGGCTTCTCCTTGTAACTCCTCTCTCTCTTCACCACCACCTGCCTTTCTGTTGTCAATATAAAAACTTCAGCCTAATGGATGAACACTCCAGTGTGTCTGATTAAGTGAGCTATGACTCATGAAAACTTAGGCTGAAATAAATTTTGTTAGTTATTAAGGTGCCACTGAACACTTTTTTTTTTTGCTCCTGCAGACTAACTCAGCTACCCATCTGGAATTGCCTTCATAAAATATTAGTAACCGCTATGCTAAGTGGAAAATTTCAGAATCTGTTACCCTTAGAGGGACAGAGAAACCGTAGAAGGAAAATTAGATAGGACAAATGGAAGAGTGAAATATATGCACTAAATAAGACCCTCTGGATTATATATTATACAATTTTATATTGCCTAGTATCCTCGTCTCATTGCACACATTTCAATACCTGAAGCAACAATTCCCTATTGTTTGGACCCACTGGGGTGATTCAATGGACTAAAATATATCTGCCCCAGACTGTGATTTTCAGCCCACATTGCCCCTCCAAAATACTGGTCCAGGGTTGGTATAAATAATTCCATTCACAGGAGCATTCTCATAGCCAAGACTTGGCTCCAATGCAACATGGGGCTAGCCACATTTGTGATTCAGGCTTCTGTTAACTCTGTTAAACTTCCAGAGTTGCAGAACATCTGACTTAAAAAAAGATGTTGGGCAATACTGATGTCTGCCTACATATAGATATGGGGGTAGGAAAAAGTCATAATTCAGTAGTAGGAGAGCAACACAAGATGGCACTCAAACAACTGGCAACAATGAAAAGAAGGAGGTGAGGAAAGGGAAGCTAATCCAGTGGCAAATCCCACTGGAGGGAATGGAGAGGGAATGGGGAGCATAAAAAAGAACTGGGCTGAGGTGGGAGAGAACCATTGGGTGGGGAAAATCAGTACCTTTCTTTTTCCTCTAATTTTCTGACATTACCACTTAGAGGCCTTATATTTTACATCAGGTCTCTCTAAAAACAGGAAGCGATGTAGTGAATATGGCACAGTGTGCACATTTATGGCTTACATATGGAAACCATTTCAAATCACTTCACTTGGGTTCTGTCACAACATGCCCACCTTACAGATAGATAATTTGATATGTGCAGCTGTAGACCCTTTTCATGGTCATTAGTGATGGCATGGAGAAAATTGTTTATATGATGTAAAACATAACCAACTTGATTTATGAGCCAGCCACCACATTCAGAGATTTAAATCAAGCTCCATGTGGTACCTGTTTTGTGTACCCTTCCTTTAAAGGTAAAGGTAGTCCCCTATGGTACTACAACACCAGGTCATTTCTGACCTATCAGGTGATGTCACATCATGACGTTTACTAGGCAGACTATGTTTGTGGGGTGGTTTGCCATTGCCTTCCTCAGTCATCTACACTTTACCCCCATCAAGCTGGGTACTCATTTTACCAACCTTGGAAGGATGGACGGCTAAGTCAACCTTGAGCCAGTTACCTGAAACCTACTTCCACCAGGATCGAACTTGGGTCATGAGCAGAGCTTTGACTGCAGTACGGCAGCTTACCACTCTGTGCTATAAGGCTATTTTCTGTACAGTTCTTCATTCACATTTCTAAACTTCTTCCACAAAATCAAGGACAAAGGTAACATTGCTTGATAGTTACAGTATTTTACATACCAAAGACAAGAATCTTACGGTAATTCTATGACTCTATGAAAATGGAAATATACCTGATATACTATACAAAGCCTTTTACAAAGTCCATGCAAAGAGATATAACCAATAAACTTATACTAATGTAGTAATGACAAACAAAACAGAAAGTCCAGTAACATTGTCATTGATATTAAATAATGTACACATTGTGAAGTAGTAGAAATTCTCCTTATGGTGGGTAAGCAAGATTTAGCTCTGCTACTACTAAGACTTTGCTTCTGATTAATTCTGCCTTTAGATCTAGGTACTACTACAACAAAAAGTCTAAGTAAAAATTATTGTCATAATTTTGAATACTTCAGAGGACTACATTTAGCCAACATTTTGTCATAAGCATGTTAAAATATATTTGAATGATTACTGGGCAGTAAGAGGACCAACTGATCATTCAATAAAAGAAAATCCACAAGTTATGATGTTGGCTTAAAAATACTTGCTGTACTCTGGTTTAGAAACTAATCATATGTATGGAGTAAGTGTGATACATTCTCTTAAAATCTAATTGTGACTTGATTGCACTTATCTTCACATTTTGTTTAATGGCACTTTGCATTTAAATTACATGGTATTTGCATATTTTATGAAGGCTGCTGGTGATCAATCTCATCCGAAAGGGCAATTAAAGCAGGATGCTTGACTAGGAATGGTATGTTGACATTTCATGGCACTGGAGAACAATATTTTGGTAAACAGTAAACTCCTGATGCTGCCTTTATTGTGCTTCCTTGCTAGTTTCATCATCCAGAATGGGGTGGTGATGGTGGTATCAGAGCTATCCTTTAAATTCGTTATGGCCTACATGGCAATTATAATGTGCACCCACAGGAACTGTTTACACAGATCTCCCTGTTTGGATTGGGTAAAAAAATCACCTATAGATTACATTCTGACTTTTGTGTGGCATGTGCCTAAGTAAAAGCTATTCTGCAGCAAGGAGTTCCCATGCAGAGGGACCATGCTGGGTACCAGCATTATTAGATGTTCTTATTAGATTCTCTTCTATAAAGGGATTCTCTCCTTAAACCTGTGATTTTATTGCTCTGGTTATGTGTGTGTGTCTATAAGACTAAAAGACCCTGCGTGGTCAACCAAAAATAATAAAATCCTTCAATTATACAATCTACCAGATACTGTTCATGAGATTTCCCAGGCTGACTTCAACTGTAGGGCGCAGATATATAGACATGAAGCAGAACTTGATAGGCAACTCATACTAGCCTCTACATTTTCATTTTAGTTCAAATTAATTAAAGTAGATCATTCTAGGTCACAATACTTGTCTAAGATCACATTTTTAAATTTACGAACAGCCTTCACATCTATTCATTTTCAAACCATACAAATGGCTATGCTTGAAGGATGGTATACTCAACGCTATACTCAACATTATTTGTTGGCTTGTCCACTATACTTTGCACCAAGGCAAATGTTTTTAGAGATAATTCTGGCCAATCTGGTCCAATGTATTGTGACGGAGAAAGTCTTATTTCTCTTCGCAGATACAGAGCCTGTAGCCTCTTATAATGTTGCCCTCTTTGTTTTAGCTGCAAAGAAAATCTGGGCCAGGTTGGCCCAAAGTACTAAAATGTAACAGAACAGAACTGTTAATTCTGTTCACAAGAGGTTGGTGTGAAGCGGGATCTCCTATCCACAAATGTGAACTTTATGTAGACAGTCGCTTAAAAATTGGGACCAAATTGTAATAGGCTTGAGATTTCAGTATTAGGGTTTCTTTAATTTCACAGCTATGCCACCAGGTTCTGAGTGGGTATGATGTTTATTTTATGTTTTTAAATTCTAGACTCCTGAATGTCAAACTTTTAACAATGTTCTTTGTTCACTTTTAAGATAAATTCCAATGGGTTAGAGTAATGCATCCCACAAGTTTTAATTTGTTACTAAGTCTAACTTTTATTGATTGTGTGTGTGTGTGTGTGTGTGTGTGTGTGTGTGTGTGTGTGAAGTGCCGTCAAGTCGCTTCCAACTCATGGCGACCCTATAAATGAATGTCCTCCAAAATGTTCTATCTTTGACAGCCTTGCTCAGATCTTGCAACTTGAGGGCTGTGGCTTCCTTTATTGAGTCAATCCATCTCTTGTTGGGTCTTCCTCTTTTCCTGCTGCCCTCAACTTTTCCTAGCATGACTGTCTTTTCCAGTGACTCTTGTCGTCTCATGATGTGACCAAAATACGATAGCCTCAGTTTAGTCATTTTAGCTTCAAGGGTCAGTTCAGGCTTGATTTGATCTATAACCCACTGATTTGTTCTTTTGGCAGTCCACGGAATCCGTAACACTCTCCTCCAACACCAGATTTCAAAGGAATCTATTTTCTTCCTATCAGCTTTCTTCACTATCCAGCTTTCACACCCATACATAGTAATAGGGAATACGATGGCATGAATTAATCTAGTCTTGGTGGCCAGTGACACATCCTTACACTTCAAAATCTTTTCTAGCTCCTTCATGGCTGCCCTTCCCAGTCTCAATCTCTTTCTGATTTCTTGGCTGCAGTCTCCCTTTTGGTTGATGGTGGAGCTAAGGAATAGAAAGTCTTGAACAATTTCAATTTCCTCATTGTCAACCTTAAAGTTGTGTAATTCTCCTGTAGTCATTACTTTTGTTTTCTTGATGTTCAGCTGTAGTCCTGCTTTGGCACTTTCTCTTTTAACTTTCAGCAGTAGTCGTTTCAAATCTTCACTATTTTATGCCAATACTGTAGTGTCATCAGCATATCTCAAATTATTAATGTTCCTCCCTCCAATTTTCACTCCACCTTCATCTAAATCGAATCCAGCTTTCCTAATTATATGTTCTGCATATAGATTGAAGAGATAGGGAGATAAAATACATCCTTGTCTGACACCTTTGCCAATTGGAAACCATTCCGTTTCTCCATATTCTGTTCTAACTGTGGCCTCTTGTCCAGAGTACAGATACACACACACACACACACACACACACACACACATCTCTTGTAATGGCCTTTGGCCATATGCAGTAAACTGAACCTGAACCTGTGTGTATGTGTCCTGACCTGGATGGCCCAGATTACCTGATCTTGACAGATCTCAGAAACTAAGCAGTGCCGGCCCTGGTTAGTAGTTGGATGGGAGACCAATCAAGGAATACCAGGGTCACTATGCAGAGGAAGGCAATGGCAAACCACTTCTGTTAGTCTCTTGCCTTGAAAACTTACTGTGTTGTCATAAGTCGGCTGCAACTTAACAGCACTTCACTCACACACGTGTGTGTGTGTGTATAAGCCTATAACAAAACAGGATGTTCATCCCTCTTTTTGTTGCACAAGGAAACCACAGTAACACAAACCTAAAATAACTGATCAGTCTGGTTCTTTCCAGCTCTGCCTCACTTGTCATTGAGAGCATTCAGCACTTAATGAGAGAGTCCTCAAGGCTGAAGCAGAACACTGTTGGTTAGCTTTCTGGCTACCAAAATTCCAGTCAAGGAATAGTTGCAGATCTAGTCTGCTATGGAAGAAACTTGCATAACACAACAGATTTTTGATTATGCTGGTGCAACAGTTTATTATTTTATTTATTTTATTTAAGGGTTGCCACCTGTACGGTCCCTACAGCTTTTTAGACTTGTGCGCCATCATGCTAGGTTTTTAGAATTGTATTTGGGTTTTATTATGGATTTTACTGTATATTTATATTGCATGTTGTTGTGTTTTTAAAATGATGTTACCTGCCCTGAGCCAGCTTGCTGGGGAGGGCTGGTTATAAGTCTAATAAATAAATACATACATAAATAAATAATTTATACTCTGCCCTCCCCAGCCAAAGGCTGGGCTCAGAGCTGCTATTATACACCATTATAATTTTTTGACATAGTTACTCAGACTGTAAAAAATAATGTCCATTGGATCAACTTCTTACTCGTTTACTACGCATTTACTACGCATTTACTATGCATACAGGTCAGTATTTGAGTACTCATTCCCACTTGATGGAAAGATTCTTAATTAGGAGGAAAAGTGACACCCTTAGCAACTCATTTAAATATAACATTTCTAATAATCTCGGTTTTGGAATATTCTCATCTTCCTGGTAAAGGTTTAATATATGTATTAAAGTTTGTTTCTGTTCAAAGCATTGTTTATACAGCAATTAATACATTCTGACAGCAACTTCTGTGAGTGGAGAAGCTACTAATTCAGGCCTTTGCTATTGCATACATACAAGAAAGTCATAAGAGATGTATGTATTTAACATATTTGAGTGAGGAGGCTTTCATTTGAACAACTTCTGCTGTGGGAGAGAGGGAAGAAGTTGGGATTTTACATGGCTCTGCATTAGATAGGATTCAGAAAGCTCTCTGTACCATGGAACCTCCTGTCTCAATAGCAGCTGGCTCATTAACATGGCTTACGTCAGTATCATTCCTTCCGATGTACAATTAATGCATATATAATTGCTTCTTCATTGTACTACAGTCTCTGGGTTTGTTCAAACACTCGAAAACAGTTTCTCATGGGGCATTCCAAAAGGTTCCAGGAACACAGCTGCATGAAGGAATTTAGATCTGAAACAGATATTGTCTCTTGTCTTTGTCTCCACATATAAAAACACATAGTAGTTTGCATGAATGAGCTGGCTGAAAAACAGAATTAAGAAAGAAGAACAACCTGCAGTGCAATCCTATGCAGAATGTCTCCAGTCTAAGCCCATTAATCAATGGATTTAGAAGGCTATGTGTCATCCTAAGAAGAATTTCCTAATAAACCTGAAGATTCTGAGTAGCTCTGTTTAGGATGGCACTATTAGGCTGCAACCCACAGAATGCTTTCCAGGGAGCAAGCCCCACTGAATAAAATGGGATATTCTTCTGAGTAGATGTGCTTAGGATTGCTCCCCTAATACTCTAACTGGTTCTCAAAACTTTTTTCTTCCCATTGCCTTTTTGAGTCTCTGAATCCATCCAGTGCCTATTGGGGAAAGGAGGCAGCTATTGGATCTACAGATTATACACATTCTATCTATCTGCAGCCTAGGAAACCTTCTTCAAGCATAAGTGGCTCTTCTTCCAAAAGAAGAGTTGTTGGAGGAAGACTGCTTAGCCTGGAGGAACTTTGCTTCAGACTCCTTATGCTTCAGACTTTGCTCAATGGTATAGTAGGATATATGTCATTATATGTATGCAACTTTAGGTGCAAGTATTGGAAGATGTATTTTTGAGGTCAGCACACCAATGAGACCTGTGGAGCAGATGTTTACGAAATATGACTTATTTCATTTCTACAGCAATTTATTACATTTTGCCAAGAATAAAGAAACATAAGATTATTTAAAATACTCAGGTGTGATGACCCAAGGCCCATGTGAAATTTTCAGTAAGTCCTATGTTTCTTGAAAATTCTAATTATGGCACCTTTCTAATGGAAGAAAAACAATAAACACAAGTGTTCGCTGCATACTCACTAAAGAGAAATCCGGTGGCACTTGGAAATTTGGCAACATTTATTCCAGCACGAGTTTTCATGAGTCAGAGCTCACTTCCTTGGAGGCAAGCTACTTCCAACTTGCCTGACATACATCAATATTCATCCAGCTCTCATAACCAACTGAGATTTTGCCTCATGTTTCAACTTTATTGTGTTTCAACTACTATTGATACAGCTCAGGAAGCAACTTTGCTTTTCTGTGTTCATGCTGTATCCTGCCTAGTTTAAATATTATAAATGTTTATAAAGGAGCCATTTTAGACTTTATTGCTGTCTTGAAACTGTTTTTTGCCTTTGCTGTAACAACTTCAAAAACCACACACTGGAGATTCATGTTGTATAATGAATGCACTGATACTCACACTGATTAGTCTTTGCTCATTCCTTTATATTTTGCTTCACCTTTCTGTGGCTCACATGAGACGCAATTATGGACAAAGCTTTCAGATGAAACTTTCAGCTATTTACTTCAATTAATGAATTAACATTCCAATAAGACATGGATACAATCTCAATATTTCCAGAATAAAGTTAACTTGGCAGTAGGCCACAATTTTCTATGAATGGCCCTATCAACACACAGCATCCAAGTTATTGTATTACTGGGCACACACCATCAGTTTCAAAGGTGGTGTGCATGAATATCCTGACCAAGCCCCACTGAAATAAACAGTAGTAGCACAATATACCACATTGAAAGCAACATCCACCCCTATTGTTTAAACATTCTGATTCTTAAAAACATAACTTTGTACAAGCTTCTGTAAATGCTCAGACATCCTTCACTCTCTTTTATTTGAAACTCAGTTTGGAACTCCTAATAGTTTATGTTTATTTTAGTTTCCTTTCATCCAGTCCTTTATTTATACTTAATAGATACAAAGTAGATAAAGATTTTAACAGCTCTGTGTAGTTTAAAAGTTTGTTATGGGAATTCCAAGATAGATGGCTGTATTTATTTCCATTTTTCCTGCCATTTTGGGACTTGTCCATCTGCTCAGAAAGGTTTGAGTTCTGCTTTGAAATTTATAGACTAGAGAACCCAAATGTGTGACTGAAATGAATCACAAGAATACGGTAATGTAACTGTGCTGTTGTCAGTAGGACTCTCCCTCCCCTTTAAATTTAGAATTTAGTCTTTGGTAATATAGAAGACACCCTGACCTGGATGGCCCAGGCTAGCCTGATCTCATCAGATCTCAGAAGCTAAGCAGGGTCAGCCCTGGTATTTGGAGGGGAGACCACCAAGGAATATCAGGGTTGCTGTGCCGAGGAAGGCACTGGCAAACCACCTCTGTTAGTCTCTTGCCATGAAAACCCCAAAAGGGGTTGCCATAAGTTGGCTGCAACTTGAAGGCACTTTACACACACACACAAAATATAGAAAACAATGCAAAAACCCATCACCATCCCAGCTTAGTAGTATTAATTGAATTACTATGTCAGTGCTTCCTATAATGCTAAAGCTAGATAAGGTTAAAACTGCTGAAATGGACCTCAGAAAATACATATCTAGTTAGTATCATATTCGAAATTTCTAAAGTGACATAATTTTTATTTGTGTGTGTATGCAAGATTGTGTTACTCACATAACCAATATAATAAATATTGGTTATTCGTTGCATTCTTGGTAATATCCATGAAAATGATTTTCCCAGTAGATGGCAGCATAATTTTGCCACTATAGTAGACAGCCTGAATATTCTCAATATCAGTATAAAGGCTAGTCACTTCTGAAAATCATACCCTGATTTTTTATTAGTTAACACTACTTTAATTACCTAACAATTACTTTCTTAAAACTTGAAGAAAACAGCATTAAAATAATACCTAGAGGGGGTATGATTTCAGTGCAGTTGTAAGAAGCTTATAAAAAATGTAATTATACCCCTTCCCCTTTTCCCAGGGTACCTACCAGGGTTTTCTTTTAAAAGTAAAAGCCACTCCGTGCACATAGAGAAACAGGGAAGCCTCAAGACATTGCCAAAGAATCTCAATTTTTAAGACTACGAATAAATATGCACCACAAAGCTGCCCAAAGTTAGTGTGGTTTCAGACAAAGAGATCATCAAATTCCTTTATTACAGAGAACATTCCTTTAGATGACATCAATAGTATTTCCTTGAGAATAATGATTGAGGCAATTAGAAAAAACAACAACCTGTCTAGCTGAATGTCACATTAAAAAAATGCCCAGCTCTTAAACAAGAACAACAACAACAACACCCCAGTTATGACAGAACCAGTAGCTTACATGTAGCATAAAAGGCATGGGATCCTTTCCCTTCTAGATGTCTGAAGTCCAAGGTTGAACGGCAGGACGAGCAGGCTCCATGCTTGTCACTCCAGTCGGCGAGTCTCTGTCCGTGGTGCTGAAAACGTGATTCGATCTGGGCAGCGCTCTTCAGAGGCAGAAGCAGCCAGGCTGAGCGGCTCTGCCCCTCGTGCGCCAATAGTACGCTGAGCTATGGAGAAACTGCAACATTGTTATCACCTCTGCTTGACTGAGGGAAATTTCCCAGGGAACCTTAAGGATTTCAACGTGCAAAACTAGTGCGTGTTTTCCTTCTCCTCTTGCTTTCTGGCTTGCCGCTTTGGTAATGAGGTAGTTGATCCTCCCTCCCATCCTCCTCCCCCAACCTATACCTCCTTTGTGTGTTCACTGGAGTCTCTACCCATCTTCCCTCCTTTATTTCCACAGGTTATCTAATGTAATGTGTAAATGTTCCCTCTTATCTAGTCCAGATTAATCCCATGCAGTATTTTCTTGCAGGGCTGGGCAATGCATTGGATTGCTGGGAAATATTTGTATTAGAGTCACAGGAACATCACAAAATGATAATTTGCAATCCCTTTACTTAACTCATGTCTCTCATAGTCAGTGCATTTCATGATTATCTTCCATGTCTGGATCTCTCATAGCAATTTTCTTTTCTGTTTTAAACTTTGCCCAATAGGGTAGTTTAGGCTGTAAAAGGGGAAAAAATGAGTGCTGATGAGGCAGAATCATCTTCAGTAGTTCAACTTTATGGATCAGGAAACAACAATTTTAATAAAGAACATTCTCCTCTGGTGCCTAGCTAGAAGCCTCTCACAACTTCAGCCTTGATCACATTGTGTTGTGCAGGTTCTGATGTGCAATCATCCATGTC